>NW_028238483.1:23924746-26699252 GCF_041429995.1 Eschscholzia californica
AAATCGGTTAGTCCACTAATTTTAGAGGCGCCTCCACTAGTTATTTGGGGCCTCCTAGTTATTGACGCCCCCTATGTCCTATAAAATGATTACAAATTTGAAAGTTTTAAATTAGTGGAGTCGGGCCACTTTGGATAGAAAATCTACTCAAGTATGCCGACTGTAAACGGTAGTTTATCGGATTGGATATAGACATATCCGTATCCGAATCCGATAAGCTATCTGGATATCCGAATCCGATAATTATCCGACGGATATTAAAAATCAATATCCGAATCCGATAATATTAACGGATATCGGATAATATCCGATATCCGAAACTTTAACAAAATTTCGAATTTGTTCTTTAAATTTTTAACCATTAGATCTAAAAAATAAATCTCAACCATACATTTTATATATTATTATGAATAAATTTAGATTTTTATTAATTTTTTATATTACTTATCGGATACGAATATTTATCGGATCGAATATGAGTGTATCCATATCCGATATCCGATAAGCAGATATCCGATAAGGAATATCCGAAATTTCGGATTCGGATACGGATTCGGATATTCCTTATCGGATATCTGCTTATCGGTGTTGAATTCGGTAGACCTTGACCTGTTACAAAATTCGGTTTGAGGCTACCGATTTCAACTCAAAACATTTGGGTTAAATTCCGTGAATTTTGAGACAGAATTTGTTATAACATTCGGCCCGACACCATCTATTTGGAGCCTCCTACAACCAAATTCAATCAAATTAGATTTACTAAGTCAAATGAAGTTTGGGGGCACCAATAACACTGATGAGAGGCGCCTTTAAACTTCACTTCAAAAAATTGCATTTCCTCGTCCTTTCTCTATTTCATCTACACCACAGTGAAATGTCAGACAGAAGGCCAACCAGTAACTACTGCCGACCTTTTCTTAACTCTCTTTTCTAATTATTTTTCCTCTCCTCCTTTCACAACCACCATCTTCGTCTCTCTGGTTTATGATGAATAAATAAAACCAAATAAAAACAACAAAATCCCACTACTAGTATTGTTCTTTTGAATCTTCATACTAGCTCCACTATCTTAAAGTGATCTTGGTATATTCATCAAATTCACGATGATAAAGTTGATAAATAAGCTTCCACTAGGGCAAACCCAAAAGAGGTGGGGCTTCAGTACCCAAGGGAAGGGCTCCTAGCCCTTGAAACAATATATGAAACAAAATCCTTTGAATTTTCAATTATCTTGAACTCTGGTTGATTGTTAGATCTTCGTCTTCTCGATTCGTCGTGTATATTTAACTTCTGTAACTTAACAATATCATGACAATAGTTTTCTTCAACTGTCAAAATGCAATAATTGATAATTAGAGGATATCCATCAGAAGTCCAAAGTACAAAAGAGTTTGTTTGTTACGTGGGAATGTCTCAGTAAGAAAAACAATCTTTTTTCCGAACGGGAAGAAAATCAAACTTTTGACATGTGAATGTAGGTTTTGAGTGTTTAATAGGATAATAGTAGGACAATGAGGTGCCTTTAGATTGGGGTTACTTTCCAATTTAATTTAGAGTTATTCTTCTGCAAATTGGGGCTAATTCTATTTTCAAATGTTGGCATTTCCCGGTTGTCTGTCATACTTAAGAGCAGGAAGTACTAACTGATGTTCATGATTCCCATCTTGATCTAGGTGCCCATGATCAATTTCAAGAATTTGTTTATGACCTGAATCTAATTCATTATAGTGACCATGATTTACCTAATCCAAGTCTATGGAAGAGACCCCCACTATAATGTTTATAAGTTTGCCCTAGATTCACTTCGTGGTTATGAGTTAATCTAAGGGTGAGGTCTCTATCTTGTAATGCATCCATTATTCTATCATTGTCTTGTTCGTCAATTTCATGAGAAGAGTATGACGTGCCCCCTGAATTTTCCTTCCTTCGTGTCATCGAAGAGAACTGCTCTATTGTTGTCCTTTGCATCGGTTAAGTATGGTTTGAAAGGAAAAATAATTTCAAACGAGAGAGAGAGGGAGGGTAGAGATTCAATCCAAGTTGCAAAAAAAGTTAGTTTGATGGAGAGTTGGTTTTGCTTGAATCCTGGATGCCATTTAGTGTCGGAGGATCGACCATTGAAAGACATAATCCAAGACAGGAAAGAGAGATGAGGACAAGTTTACATGAGAGGAAAGAGATTGCGGAAAGCCGTTTTCACATGTATAAGATGGGAAACATTTCAGACGTTTTTCCCACTGTTTTTTTCCCATCAAAAATTGGTTTTGACACCCTTTAGTCCAATCAAACAACAAAAATTCGATTTTCTTAGGAAAACGATTTTGTGGGAATTCTACCCATTAGCCCGCACCCGTCTGCGGGCACTCGAGCCCAACAAGGACCATGGGTGCCCGCGTCCATCTCGGACACAACCCGTCTCCCGACAAGTTTTACTAGTCGGACATGGGTTAAAACTTCTACCCGCGCACCCGACCATGTCCGCACCCACTTAACGTTGCCCAACAATACCCAACCAAATTACATCAACCTTTGGGTTGATGAATCCCAACATTCCATGTTGCTGGGCCTAGTTAAGATGGTAAACAATGTGTTCATGGGTAACCATACGAACCAATGCATTGTTTTGCAATGACCCAAGAGAATTCCTAGTAGGTTACTGGAGTAGTGTTTGGCTTTGAAGGAGCAAGGAGAGGGATATGTTTATATTGTATCTCATGAAAATTCTTCATTAGTTATTAATGTGAGATTAAATTTCTACAAAAAACAACACGAGTAATGTCTAATTTTAATCTCAAATTATCTCTTTAGAATTAGGAAAGGTGTTTGGAGACTTTATAAAAGGAGAGGAAAAAAGTGAATTTTTTCAAGTCATGAACTTACCCGCTACCCGTCCGCCCATACCCGAATTATCCCGAGTTTTTTAATGGGTTTGGGCGGGTAATGGGCAAGACAAATTTCAAAATTGCCCGCCCTATTAACCCGCTTACCCTAGTAGCTATTGAAATTTTGTGCCCGACCCGCCTGTCCTGATACTTCAAGTGTCCATGGACGTCCGTACCCGCCCAATTCCCACCCCTATGTCAGGCCAATGTTCCCACATATCAAACAGGCCCTAAAGTAGGAAAACCCAAAGAATTCATATTCAAATCGACAAAGAATATCCGGTGAATGTATTTTTTTTTTCAGTTAATTCCTATTTGGCCCCCTACTTTGTGACCAGCTTCAAATATGGCCCCCAAATTTCTGTAAATTCAAATATGGCCCCCTATTTTCACACAAATGCCATAACTACCCCTCATATTAATGTATTTCCAAAATAAAATAAAAAAGAAAACTTAAATTCCACGTCACTTCCCTCTCCACCACTCATCTCTCTCCACGTCAGCACTCTCTCCAAGTCACCACTCTCTTCTCCGATGAAGGTCGCCGGCCGGAAAATTTTCCGGCCGGCGACCTTCAAACTTAAAAAAAAAAAAAATTATTTTATTTTTTTCACTCATCTCTCTCTCTCTAAAAATTGCGGCGAAGGGGGTTTCCCTTCACCGGAATCTGGTCTGTTGAAGTGAGAGTGCTGAGTTGGAGAGAGAGAGAGGTGAGTTGGAGAGAGAGGTGACGTGGAGAGAGATGAGTGGTGGAGAGGGAAGTGAGGTGGAATTTAGGCTATTTTATTTTATTTTGAAAATACATTAACAGGAGTGGTAGTTATGACATTTGTCTGAAAATAGGGGGCCATATTTGAATTTACAGAAATTTTGGGGGCCATATTTGAAGCTGGTCACAAAGTAGGGGGCCAAATAGGAATTAATTTTTTTTTTTTTTGTTGAACTTATCCCGTGAATGTGCTAGATATGCCCTATTATTTTGGCGCCAACTCGATATTCCCGCCGGAATTCAAACTACTAATTTAGTTTTACCGGGTAAATTTTAAATTTTGAACAATTTCAATTTTCAAGCTTCCTCCACAATCTTCACCAAACTTCTCCACCAAAACCGTCAAACAAAACTGAAATGACCAAAAAGCCCTTATTCAAACACACCAAAGTCACACCCAAATGGTTAATTTTGTCATTAACCATATATAAAATATCTAAATTTGTCGAAAGATCCTTTTCACGGGTTCAGTCTCCCGCAAGCTTTTCATTTTTAAAAATTTCAAATCACCCGCCCTTCAATTTCTTTCAATTCAATCTCAACCTTTCATTCCACTATAAATGCCCACTAATCCCCTACCCTTTATCTTCAACCACCGCCTCCTTCAATCAAAAAACCCTAATTTCTCTCCCTATCTCTCTCTCTCTATAGAATTTCTTCAATTTTCCTTGTTCAATCAAATCATGCCTGCAATTCCAGAAGAACCCATTCTCACTCCAAACCCAGATCGATTCTGTATGTTTCCAATTCAATACCCCCAAATCTGGGAGATGTACAAGAAAGCCCTAGCTTCGTTCTGGACAGCAGAAGAAGTTGATCTATCTCAAGATCAACGTCACTGGGAATCTCTAACCAAAGATGAAAAACATTTCATTACCCATGTTCTTGCTTTCTTTGCTGCTTCAGATGGAATCGTTCTTGAAAATCTTGCTGTTCGATTCATGAAAGAAGTTCAAATTTCAGAAGCTCGTGCTTTCTATGGGTTTCAAATAGCAATTGAAAATATTCATTCTGAAATGTACAGTCTTTTATTAGAAACTTATATAAAGAATTCATCGGAAAAGAATCGATTGTTTCGAGCAATTGAAACAATTCCTTGTGTGGCTAAAAAAGCTGATTGGGCATTGAAATGGATTGATGGGTCAGAATCATTTGCAGAAAGAATCATAGCTTTTGCTTGTGTTGAAGGTATTTTCTTCTCTGGTTCTTTCTGTGCTATTTTCTGGTTAAAGAAACGTGGGTTAATGCCTGGTTTAACGTTTTCGAATGAATTAATCTCAAGAGATGAAGGATTACACTGTGATTTTGCTTGTTTATTATATGGGTTATTGAGACAGAAACTGAGTGAAGAACGAGTCAAAGGAATCATTTCGGATGCGGTTGAAATCGAAAGGGATTTCGTTTGTAATGCTTTACCTTGTGCTTTAGTTGGAATGAATGGTGATCTAATGAGTCAGTATATTGAATTTGTTGCTGATAGATTACTAAATGCATTAGGGTATGGGAAGATTTATAATGTTCAAAATCCATTTGATTGGATGGAATTGATTTCCTTACAGGGGAAGACTAATTTCTTTGAGAAAAGAGTTGGGGAATATCAGAAAGCTTCAGTTATGTCTAGTTTGAATGGTTGTGGTGGTGATACCCATGTCTTTAAATTAGATGAAGATTTTTGAATCTTCTTTTTAAAAAAAAATTACTATATAGTTTGTGAAATATTTGGGGTTTTAGTTTGGGATGATGGTGTAGTAGTAGTAGTGAGTAATGCTTTTGATTTTGTTATGTGGGATTGAGAGCTTTGAAGAGTTTTATCTTGTGATTTGTTGCTTAGTCATGTAATAAATCTTGTAATATTATCTAATGATAAAACCATTGTTGCTCTCTATTTCTTTGTTAATTCGAATGATTTAATTGGATAATAGGGTGATGCTATTGGTTCACTTGTGTTGTTTTTGTAGCCGAAAGCAACAAATGATACTACTCGACTAACTAAAGAAATGTAAATTTTTGTGTAGAATTACTTTGTGATTCGTATATACTTGGCAATTTGATGTGGAAAGTTTTTGTGAGAATACAAGAATTTTACAAATCCATGTACAGAGGGTAATTGCTCAAAATCATACTTTCTAATCACGCCATCTATTTCTTTTTGAAGAAGATGAAGGTTGGTGTCTTGGTGAGGACAAATAACGTCCCGCAAGTGGAGACGGATGAAGATGTAGGCTCCCCTTGCTAAAATTTGGCCAAGGGGTTGTCTCTTTTGTTACGAGACAAGGGGTTTCTTGGAACGCCCCAAGCCTTAGCAGTTGCTGAAATTGCCCCCGCTTTAACCACCTCACACAGGTACGGGGTTTTGTTCTTGGTGAAGGCACGACACGCCCGCTCAAAAGGCCTCGGTATTTACTAAGCTTGAGCGTATACCCTATGTCCAGTCTTCGGACACTCTTGCGAGAGATGTGGGACTATTACATTTCCACTTTATGAGAGACAGTGAAAAGAAAGATGGTTGTGGTAAAGAAGCTCAAGAGTTCTTTTTGAGTTTAACAATTGATTTGGCCTGAGGCAACTATGATTGTGTGTAGCCATGGTAAAACCATGTCTCCCTTCCTGGTGCCTCATCGGAAGTCATCCTTTGTCAATCCAAATGGCTCCACGCGCGCACGGGGGAGTGGCCATACTTTTATTTGATGTGAAAAGGCAAAGGGTAGTTTTAAAGGCGCCTCTTATATTCCGTGGAGAATGCAATACAAAATGGGAGCTCTTTATCAAGTCCTGGACCAATTATAACTGGTACTGGTACTGGTTATATTCTCAGCCATTCAGAGATTTGGTACCACTAGGACTGGCAGTTAGAGGATGAGCTGAAGTTAGACATAACAAGGACAGGATCACAAGATCTATATATCTTCACAGGCTGTTGTTATTATAATTGGTAAAACTATTGTTACATTAATGATATTTTTCACCTAAAAGAGGTACCATTAAAAGCAACAAAATATGAAAAAAACGCACAATATACGTACATATAAAATGATCAATATTATTTTGTCATAACGAATGCTTCAAACCTTCACTTAAGTTAAGATTATGCTTGTAACATGTGGTAATACACTAGAGGGAAGTGAAGTCAAATGCAGGCACATTTATATACTCAAGGGCCGCCATTAGCCTAACAATAAAGCGAAAGTCACAAATTTGTCGATCTCATGACAAAGAAGTCCTCCACAGCCAATATTTGTACTACTTTTTACCGTTTCCTGTTAGAGATAGCAACTTGTTCATATGAGAGGTCGTTGAAAGTCATTTATGGTACTCACCTATAGATGTTGCAAGTCCAAGAAAAGAACACTTGAATGTTTTTCGTTGAAATGGATTGACAGAATGACAGGAACCACTCTTCCGGTCAATAAATCTAGCTAAGTACCTAAAGCTAAAAAAAGAGGGACGGGCTAAAGGCCCCGACGAAAATGCTGTAAGCCCCTAGATTACACATGGGATCTCTCACAATTTTTGTGTAATCCGGGGACCTACAACATTTTCGCCAGGGACCTTTAGCGACACCAAAAAGAAAATGGAGATCTTATAGGCTCGTCATGTTATAGGATGGTGCAGACCAGCCTTCTAGGCTGCTAGTGATACTGTCCGCTAACCTCACTAAGGAAGAGTGCTTAGCCTCTTAAGATGAGCACCACACTCCATCTCACCACCAATGTGGGATTGACTTGCAACACACCACCGTATGTATAAATCATTTTAGTGTCTCCAAAGCTAACTTCCCAAATATTTAACAAACTGTCTTTTTTATTTTGATGGTTGGTGAAATAACAGATCTTACTCACTAATCAAGGACTAACACACAACGGCCATTCTTCTTCCATGGGTATTCTCGTAATTTCATCAAGATGGAACTACTATTTATATGCCTCTTCATTTCTTCACAACACAAACTGATTTCTGTCATACCCACCAAAACCCCATACCCTAAATTTCATGGAAGAAGATCAGAGAGAATTCCAATTCCTCCCCTGTAAGAAATTATCAGATACTCCTCGGACTACCCTTTTAAAATCATTCCATCATCACTTCAATCTCTCATCATCACCATCTTCTATTTCTTCTTCCCTTGACCTTCAATTATCTATCAGTCTTCAACCATTTAGACAATCTTCATCACCATCCGATTGTGTCTTGGTGGGACCCATTCATCAGTTCTATGATACTAATAATACGATCAGAACACCTGATCACTTCAATATTGAAGCTCTTAAGTGGCAAGCGTCGGAGCAATTCCGTCTAGCTTCACTTGAGAAAGCTTATGCTGACCGAGTTAGAGAGTTGACTCGGAGAGAGATGGAGTTGGCTCAATCCGATTTTGCACGTGCTAGACACTTGTGGGAGAGTGCTAGAGAAGATGTTGAAAAAGCTGAGAGGCTCAAGGAAAGATCGACTCGGCGCCGGGTTGACTCAGATTGTATGGAGATTACTTGTCAGTCTTGTCACCAACGATTCTTACCATCTTAAGAATAAACCCTCGCTTTTTTTTTTTTTTTGTGGGTCTGATGCTTTATCAACTATGCCGAAGGGCCCGAAAAAATAGGCCGGCTATTGGTCAAAACTCGACGTGGGTGGATCCCAGTAGACGGGCCGCTTCTCTCTCAACACGGCCAGTCTAATGGGAGCCGGTCATGTCAACTTTTGATCTGTGATCAACTCATTCTTCGGTCTGTTTAACATTTTTCATGATTTATTGAGTGCTATTAGTTGACTCCTAAAAAAGAGCTCCCCTTTTCATTCTAAAAAGGTATGCTCCTGGAAGGGAATCGGACCAAGTGTATTTTGTGAAGTTTTATGTAACTCGCATAGTTTGTTGTACTAACTCTGATTTTCGATTTAATTAGTGAACTCACTCACTCACTTGCTTGAAGAATCAAAGTAGTTGTTGACTTGTTGTTGTGGGAGAGTTCATTAGCTCTAAATCTCTCTCTCTCTCATTAGCTCCCTTCTCCATTAAAAGCTACAAATTAGATGTGCTACAATCTGCATGGGCGGAGCCAAATTGAGTCACAAATTGAATAATCATTATGTTGAGTAAGACTTTAGCGTTAATTATGACATCTTCGGTATGAATTTATGCAGTGACTTGATCACTAAGTCAACTCGTCAACTGATGTCATTATCCTCCCTATCAGAAAGGAAGTAGATGAACGAAAAATACAATTGCGCAACTTTAGTTGTAGTTCTTCATTAAATCAATGAGTTTTTTTCTTTATGTCATATGATTTTGAGAGTGATGTTATTTTTCTCTATTTCATAAACTCATTGCTATCAACTATTCCAAATTGGAACGAGCGCGACAATTCGTACAATAACTTTGTGTAACAGAAATAATGGGAAAGAGTTGTCACAATCAAAGAGGACTAAAAGAGCTGGAGAATTGTCTTTTTAACTTGGTAACTATTAGTCCTATAGAGATTTATCAAACAACTAGACAAGAAAGTAAATCATAACATGTTAATGGGTCACATTACTCACATAAGATAGAAACTTTATATGGATGAAAGAAAGAAAGAAAGAAAGGACTAAATAATCTTGTCTAGTGAGATGCCAAAAGAAAGCAGATAGCATCAAATCTGTCATCAAGTTCTTGACATGTTCACTACATACAAAGATATAATCCATCTATCAAACATCACTTCAGTACCCACTCACCTCACTCATTCACTAGATTCTTTTATAAGATCCAACACAAAACCCAACAACTCTGTTATCAATTATGAGATTTTCAGAAACAAGATCCCCAAAAATCTTAAAAAAACAACATCAGTTAATCTAGTAATTCATTACAGAGATTTTCACCAAAGAGCACCCAAGAGATTCAGTGGTTCAGTTGTAACACTTTTTACCATTTTAGGGTAAAGTTTGGTCTTAGTTTCTATCTGCAGTTGTAACTATTAAAAAAGTGTAACACAATGGGGAAGTATGTTTTTTAACATCAGTTTCTAAGAGAATGGAAAAGAAAGTACTTTCCATAAACCTAAAGAAAATACCAAAGTAGCACCAAAACAAAGGTTAATTTAGTCATTTAGTTCGGCTCGTTTATTTTATCGAAGTGAGTAAACCTAGATTCAACTGACTTGTTACAAAGAGAATGGAACTTAAATAGAAAAAGAAAGAGTTGTGATTTTAGGATTAAGGTGATCGAAACTGAAGAATAAGAAAATGAGAAAGTGCTCGCATTGTTTCAAAATTAGTTCGCGCGAGCGACTAGAGTCCACTGGTTTTGACTAAACATACAAGTGGGACTCAGTTGGAGTATCGGTTTTGAGATGGAAACATATATACAAGATAAACTTGTTCAATTACAAACCACAACTACACAATCACTTTCCGAACAAGTTTTCAACTACGAAACCTAATCAAACTCAACAAAATCATAAACACAATCAAAATTATGTTTGAAGTCATAAGGCAGAACAAGACATGGGATTTATAGACCCAAATACTTACCTTTGTCCCTCATTATACTATTTGTCATCTTATCCCCCAATCCTTTGTTCCATTTCTCGCTCACTCGTCTGAACCAACCAGTTTCTAGGACTTCTCCAAACACCTTGAATGGTGCAAGGGTATGGAGGATGAAATTGTGGCAGTAAAGAAGAATAACACTTGGGACCCTGGCTCTCCCTACTGTTACTGTTATCCTTAGGTTCAAATAGGTGTTAGAGAACACATACACACACCTAGTAGTCAGAACAGAATTGAGGTAGAAAATACGACGATAGATCATACAAAATGTTTCATTCACATTTTATATTGGAATCCAACAAGTTCAAAGTCGAAGAGTAACATAAGGAGATAGAAATAAGTGAATCTACTGGGGCATAACAAGTGAAGGTACTTCTAACACCTGATTCGACGCTTCCCAACAGCAGCCTAGAGAGACACATTTGGAATCTGATGGTTCATCATCTAACGAGATGCGGCTTGACCCTTCTTGTTGATAAACCGACCGCGATACGACATATCTGTCTCGTTCTTGGTGGCAAATGTGTAAATTTGCTTTCGGTACTTCACTGGGGGCACCCCATGCGGCCCTAAATACAACTTTTCTCTTTTCTCCTTTGATTGCTTCATTTCTTTCTCCTTGCTTGCCTGTTACATGAATATTAACTATGTCAGGGACGAAATCAAATTTTCCATTTAACTAGTTTGATTGCCAGTCCGAACGAACAATTTGAAATTTCAACTATCTGAATTTGAATTATCTTGTTTTAATCAGAAACACAATAGTTATTTCAAGTTATTTTGGACAAATGGAATCTTAACTCAAAAGTAATTATGCTTGACTTTATTGGATCAACAAAATCAACCTCATTCAACCATTAGACATATAAAAGGCAAACATTATGAAATCTGTCTCAAATCAATATATATCTCAAGTCAGATAACATATCTGAATTGTTAAAAAAAAAAATCACCGTAGTATAATTTTAGAGTATATACATAAAATCTGCAACTACCCACCAAAATAAAAACATGTTATGGTTAGTCTTAACTCTTACGTATCAAATCAATTCATATGTAGAAAAAAAACAGTAACTGCACATTTTCACAATTGATTCGATACTTTTAAATTGAGTTTGATCATTTCCTTTTTGCTTTCACTGAAGCCACACTTGAAAGGAAGGACATGAAAAAGAAAACAAATGCTCGATTTTCTTTTCAAATTTAGCCAATTAAGAAATCCTGACACGCTCTTGATGTTGATGAATCACAGTAAAAGTGTGGCTCAGATGGAAAGGAAAAACAAGAAACAGAAAAGGAAAAAAAGAAAAACAAAGCGAGTTGGGAAATTTCACCTTCTGTGCAGAAGATGGAGTTTTCCCTTCCTCTAATTTGGGTTGTCCAGCCTCAGGAAGAGTGATGGTATTTTCCAATCCCAAGCTTGGAATCACAAATCCTTCTGCATCTGATACAAATACCACTCAATCAGTTAATCATAATATTAATCAGTTCCATTGATGTTAAAATCAGGATTATCACTAATATTAACCGATCGATTGGTTTCTTTTGTCGGATACATAACGATATTAGTTACAGTGGGTAAACGACAAAGTATATAACGAACCTAACGACAGATTACTAAAAGAATCTTAATAATATAAGATTATAGCAATAAATCGAATATAATCTGCTTTCATGCAAATAAACTTTTACCCCATTCATCAATTTCAGTAGTTTCAGATGAGATTGGGTTGGATGACCTTGAATCCATGATCTTTAAAACAGAACTCTAGTCTTTCCCTGAGATATCTAATGAGAATGTATAAATAGAGAATGATGGTTATCTTCAATAGGGTTAATTGATTCAAAGAAAAAATGTTTCAGTTACTAATCTCTTCAAGTGTAGCCATTTGTGAGAAACTGCATCAAAATTTCAAGTTTTATTTGTCTCTACCTAACTCATTTAAGTTTAGTGTCCAAATATAAGTTGGCTTATCTGTAAGTAATGATTGTTTATAAATCTTATAGATTCGAATTCACCAATTTCGAAATTCAAATTTTAAAATTTACTTAACATTACTAATTTTTAATGGAAGGCTTCTATTTAAGATCTAATATTAATTTGCTTTTCAGATTATTTAGGTGTTGATTTGGGCCATAATCCTATAATCAAATCGTAAGAGCTAGCAAAAAGGAGAATCATATTTGACCATTCCAAATCTAAGATATGTACTTGATCCTATCTGATTCTGACCTGTCTGAGTTCGATTGGTGTCGGTGAGGAGCACGATAGTCATTTTAAATTATTTCAGACCAAACGCTCTTGGTCCAAATGTCCCTTAGTCCGATTACGATGGGCCGAAAAACAGCTCGATTCAGCCATCTATACGAGTCTGGCAAAAAACAAACAATCCTTTATTTGACGTGAATCAATTCAAATCTCGATTCAGATTCCGAATGTGAATTTGAAAGAAACCAAACACTCCAAAATTTGGCGTGAATCAATTCAAATCTCGATTCAGATTCCGAATGCGAATTTGGAAGAAACAAACACCACTGAAGAGAAAACGGGAACCTGATTCGAGTTGAAAACAGACTATTTACCACATGCCTAAAAGCGAAGGACTATCTAGGGAGTTGGTGATGTTACCTTCAGATTCAGCAAACTGGGTTGCTTTCAGAACCTTCCTGTACTAAAGCAAAGACCAAACTGAGGTTCTACAACATATCCTTCCTTTCTAGCTTTACATTTTCCACGCTGCAACCTGAAGTAGTCTCTCTTCCTTGCTCGGTAACTGTTAGGGTTTTCAGGTTGTTAGACTCGTGGAAAAACGCTTACCTGTAGAACCCATAAAAGCCTAAACTATCAGATTAAGAACTTTAACACCTACATATTAAGTCTTAATTTACAAATTTCTAGCATGACCTTTTTCCAGTGATCTGGTCCAAACTTCTCAAATTTCACTAGTCCTTCGATTAAGGAGAAGCGGTATGGTCCTTGCCTAGTCCGGCATATTTCCCTGGATGAAACTGAAACATCAAACAACAGAATTGAACTAAATGTCGCCAATAATATCGCAATTTTGGGGATAACATGTACATAATAACGTAGAAACTATTTGAGATGTAAAACGAATAACTTATATTACTCAATGTGGAGAACTCCAACATAGCCAAATGAAAAAAAGGTATTGATTAATAGAACTAAACTGAAATACTGAGCTAAATATTCGAAAAATGGACTTAGGGTACCATCTAAAACACTTCTTTTATATAAAAAAACAACAAGATTTGAACTCTGCTTTCCGTAATGGAGAGATACACATCCTACTTCCTAGACTCTCTCTAATCAGGCCTCCACTCCTCCCCATGAATCCACCAAAGCAACTAAAGCTTTCACATTATAGCTTCCTTTATCCAAATCCCGTTCGAGAAAGCCATTCTAAACTAATTTGCGTATAGTTTTTACGATAATTAGATTCAAAATGGTCTTGTTGGGTATACAAGTATATCTTGTCACTTAGTAGACCAGTGCTAACCTAATTCCGTCTACTATGGTGCTTGGTATGCCGTGCATTTTGCGAATACCCATTCTCCAAATTCATGCTCTAATGGTGGCTATTCCAGTGCTAGTTCAAGAACAACCATCGTGCTACAATTTCATGGTATCTTGAATTATTTTTCGAATACCCATTCTCCAGATTCATGCTCTAATGGTGTTTATTTGAGATTCTGAGTGTTATTTCAAGAACAACCACTCACATATTGCTACAATTTCACGGTATCTTGAATTTCTTTTTTTCGAATACCCACTCTTAGAGCATCTCCAATGGGACACTCTAATAAACACTCTAAAAATCTAGTTGTCAAGTGTCAAATAAAGATTCTCTTTCCTAGTGTCAATATAGAGACACTCTACATTTGTTTGGTCTCCAATGGAGATCTCTAAAATCTCTTACTTAATACACATGTCCCTCTTCAATTCAATAGATAAAAAGTAGTTGAAAAGCAAAGTTTTCTATTGGTTGAAATAATAAAGTAACACTTTGAGAGTCTCAAGTAGACACTCATTTTAGAGATTCTCTCTCTAGACACTCTATAATAAATGTGTCCAACTCATAATAGAGTGTCTAAGAAAGTGTTCCATTGGAGATGATTTTTTAACAAAAACTCCAAAGAGTCATATGTGGCACTCTAAGTGTTAGAGATTGAGTGTCCCATTGGAGATGCTCTTAATCTTAGCACCAAAAACAAAAACAAAAACAAAAACAAAACCTTTTTGAAACAAAAATTCGCAACATATTGTTGGAGTTCATTCTACCAATAGAACTACATAAGTACATAGAACTTCAATTCCATTATAAAAAGTGCAAGTACTTCCATTAGTAGTATAAAATTCATGGAATTTGAAGATAATATACTGAAATCAAATTTCAAGTTCAAAATGTTGTTAGTGTAAACCCTAATTCAATTTTATAAAGTAATTTGAAATCCTCAAATTTGGAAAATTAGGGTTTTCTTTGTTAAACTAAACTTACCTTGGTTCCGAGCTGGCGAATAATAATTCACGACCATTTTTAGTGCTTCCAACTCCTTTTTCGTGAGCAGATTCCATTGTTAATGGACACTGAAATAGAAGTGGTATTGATTCCGGTACTGATGGAACCGAGATCTCCCTTGAAGAAAGAAGAAAACGATGAAGAAGAAGAAGAAGAAGAGAGAGAAAGTTCTCTGAAAGCTCTAACCAAATTGAATCTCATAATAGCAACAGTAACCATTATTTCTGCAAAATTCACCAGTTAAATTAAGAAGAAATCATCGTGAAAATTGATAAATGTAGAAAACCCATTGAAATTGAAGAAGAGAAGAATAAAGGGTAGAGGTTATACTTACTATAATGGAGTTTAGAGGTTGAAGATGCATAAATGTTCGAATGAACCAGGGAAAGACAAACGAGGTAAGCTGTTGTGAACTTGTGACAAGTAACCGGTAAACCCTATAACGTGGCAAACAGGTTCAATTTCATGACCCACGTTGAAGATTTTTCTAATGTGACTCGAAATAAGATTAGAAATTCTATTAGTCCCTCCCCCACCCCTCCCCCGATGTGGCAACATACCCCCAACCCTCCGCCGATGTAGCAATATATCACTTGATTATAGTTTCTCACAATTCTCTCCCCAATTGCTCCACACTCAAGTGATATGTTGCTACATCGGCGGAGGGCTGGAGGAGGTACCAAAATGGAGGGATAAATAGAATTTTTGAAATAAGATTGAGGGGATAAACGTCGTGGACGGTAGAAAATCACACAATGAAGAGATCGGTTGGTGACACACCAAGAATCTAGACTTGAGATCTATATGTGGACGACATGATTGCTATAGAGTTAATGTTATACAAGTAGATAGATGAAAAGATCACGAAACAATATGTTACTGTTGAAACATGGAAGAATTAAAATCTTAGATGGAAACACTATATGTGAATGGTATGAACTGCCTGACAAGAATTTTTTAACGGCGAACAAAAACCATGAAGTCTTGTGACACAGAAAAGTTGTCGACGGTCAAATTAGAATACGAGAGTAAGAATTAACAAAGACTTGAAACAGTATGAGGACGGTAGAAATCACCACGTTAGAAGTTTGATAGGTGAGACCAGAATCTAGGCTTCAGACCTCTAGGTAGACGAATAGCTAGAGAGAGTGCGCTAAACCTACAGACAAAAGAAAAGTTGAGTAGAACCGTGAAGTTTTAAAACATCGAGACGGTATTGGCCAAGGAGACTCTGACAGTCAAATTAGAAGGCATAAAACATTGACCAGAAGTTATCAAAGAATGTTAGTATGTTACATATATAACCATGTTGTAGCATGAGTATAACTCAGCTCGTTGTCTGGAACAGTTGGCTAAAGGATAGCTAAGAATACTGTACGCCCAAGAGAAGATTAGAGAAGCAATGCTCTAGATAATACCATATGCCTGTGAATGAGAGAATTATCTATAGCCTCTCTTTGAGGAGCGGAGCCTATCAGAGAGAATTATGTATAGCCTCTCTTTGAGGAGTGGAGCCTATCAGATTTGAGTCGCTAATCTCTTTCCAAACCCTAGCTACATGCACCTCCGAGTATTCAAACAGCGTCCAACGCTGCCTCGACCCTTCGAGTCGACCGTTCGAGGCATGCACCTCGGAGTACTCAAACAGCGTAAAGCCTCGACCCTTCGAGGCATGCACCTCGGAGTACTCAAACAGCGTGAAGCTTAGTCATCTTCCAGTTATTTTGGCGGAGGTTGATTCGACAACCAGCTTATGGAATTTGCAATAAGTGGCTAGAGGGTATATGGAAAATTATCACTTGGATAGTGCGGGACAAGTAAATTTACTACTGTGGTGAAAGTGTACCGAGGGATATGTAGGTTGCGCCAACGACAACATTAGGCGGAGGGCGCGAGTCCCCCATTGTTTGAATTGAGAGTTGTCCGAGGGATAGTTTCCATACAAATAATATTTATAAGTTTGTGGTTTCTTCAAAAATGTTGATCCGTGACAATATTTATAAGTTTGTTGTTTCTTGAAAAATGTCTGACTCGTAACGATATATGATTTCTGAACCACATATGATGTTCATATTTTCACAGCGAGATTTTGAATATATGATTCGATACATCAGTAAATAATTCTTGGGGGGTGTAAGAAACATCACATTTTCAACAAAACCAACAAAAAGAAGATACATTCTCCATTTTCTTGAGAGAAAAAGTTCTCCACTTTGAAATATAATTGAATGTTGTGAGATTAAACACATCAGAGAACACCAAAAACAAAGGAAAATGCTAACTACCTATGATGTTTGTTATTCTTCTTTTAGGGTCCGTTTGATACGTGAGAAATCATGAGTAAGAAATCATGAGTAAGAAAGTTATTTCTTTCCCATTAATTTCAAATTAATTAAAAGTGTTTGGTAGGGGTGTAAGAAAGTGAGGGGCGCCTTTAAATTATATTACAAATTAGACTCTTTGGTTGCCCTAGCTTCATCTCTCCCATCCCATGTCCTAATATCCAGGCATATCAATTGAGAGAAATAGGTTTCAAAAAAAAATTGACAGAAATCGATCAAGAACAACTAGTAGCTTCATCTCGCCCCAATACGAAATAACCGATCTGATGATGGTTCAAAGGAAACCTGGTTTCAAACTTCATCAAAACAACTAATTTAATGAAAAACCTTCTCCGATCATCTCATAATATCGATTTGGTCATGATTTTCAAGTTCTGGATTTTGAGAGAGAGAGTCTAAGAAGAGTAGATTGGTATGCAGCAAACCGGGTTCCATTCATCTTCTTCATCGGGTTCCATTCTTCATCAAATAGATCTGCTTAGAGTTTGAATGGCTATGCAGCAAACCGATTGCTTCAACTTCGCCGCAATTTGTTCTTCGTTTCTTATCGGTATCCTTGTTAAAAATACGATCAAGTCTCTTGATTTTCGTTTCTCCTGTTAATTCAAGTAATCTTCATCTTGTTAGGGATTTAATTGAATCTAGTATTGAAAATCCAAGTCTAGTATTGAAGACCTAAATCTGGATCTTGTTAGGGTTGTAATTAATTCAAATAATCTTCATCTTGTTAGGGTTTTAATTGTTCAGATTTGCGCTTAGACGAACGAAGATCACGATTGAGTTAATCAGGACCAAAATCATTCGATTTACCCTCAACATTCAACAGATAAAACCATGATTGTTAGTTTTCTTCCTGCCATGATTGTGAGGAGAGAGAGCGCAACAGTGACGGTGAGTAAGAAATCAACTTTCCCACCTAAAAGGTGGGAAAAAATTTTAGGCTATTTTCACACTTTTAATTCTCATGTGAAATCAACTTTCTTACTCAAAGGGTCAAACAAACAACAAAAAATTGATTTTCTTGAGAAATCAGTTTTCTTACTCATGATTTCTCACGTATCAAACGGACCCTTAGTTCTTTTGAAACCCTTACCGGCAGCAGCAATATATCAAATTCATATACTAAGATGAATCCAACAAAAGCAAATAAACAAGAAGAAAGATTTAGGGTTCCTTCACAATATTAAAAAGAACTTATCAATAACAGAATAGAAATTTAAACACAAAACTCAAATACCCATATAAACTATCTATCAATTCTCTTGATCAAAACAATACCCACACAATCAAATTTTCACATTGTCAAGATCATAACAATAAAAAAAAAAATCAAAACCCTAAAAACTGAAATCTTCTAGTACTAAAAGTCATCTTTTATTATATTTTTTTTTTTTGTGTAATTAGAGAGAATCAGAAGGATTGCGATCAATATACCCTAAACGATCGAAATTACCATGATCAGCACCTCTGGTATCGAAAGATCCATCACCACTTTGCCATACAGATTGCCAAGCTTGAGATGGTGGATGAACACCATAAACTCCTTCATCAATTCCAGGCAATGCTGGTTGTTGTTGTTGTTGTTGTCCATTGTTAACCCCACCTTCCTCATCTCTTGGAACAACATCGATCAAGAAATCAAAGATATCAGTTCGAGTAATAGCAGCAGAAATATCGTTTTTCTGAAGAGTTCTACGTTTGTTTTCTTCAGCGCGAAGCCATGAACGAATAGTGAGTTCAAGTATGAATAGTTCACAAGCTTTTGAGAATAAAATTGGTGCTTCAGCTGAAATCATACGAACATCTTCATCTGCTTTCATTATCTTCTTGATTCTAGCTAAAGGAAGTTGGTGATTCTTGAAATCGTTAATCTGTTCGATTTCTCGACTTTGATGAGCCAAAAACATCTGGATTTTTTGTTGATCTTGTTGGATTAGATGTTGAAATGAAGGTTGTGGGAAGTATGAAGATGGTTGAGGTTGTTGATTGTTGTTATTCTCCATTACAGAAAATAGTTTTTGAGCTGAAATGAATATTAGGGTTTCAGAGATATCAAATTAGGGATTTCGTTTTCTACAAACCCAAATGGGATTTCGGAACAAGTTTCGAAAGTTTTAACCTGATTCCTTTTCCAGGGCTAGGCTCGTACAAACCGGATCAGCTCGAGAATAGTTTGCCACGGCCCATGGCCTTTATTTATCAACTAGGAGATCCATGATACAGCCTGTGGCCCTGTTTTGAGTCATTGCTACAACCAAAAATATGTATGACCACCCCACAATTGTTGTCATCTCTGATCAGTCCAAATTTTCCAAGCATGTAAGAGAGAGAAGATACTCGAGTAATCTGTGTCTACCACATCAGATACTCGAGTAATCTGTGTCTATCGTGTCGGGTTTGTATTCGAAAAAACATTAGCATTTCCAGTCAAGGCCTACTTAATCAATACGACCCACAACATGATGACTCGTTAGCCGCACTATCCACATCCCTAGATATGAAACAATACAACCCACTCCGAGATGCCCGTTTGTCCAACTACACATGGCCCGGTAGACCGTCAGAGCCGACCTAAGCTCTACATGTATACAACACAAATGATACATTTGATCCCCAATACTCAAAGAAGTGGAAAACAAAAGGAGAAGGTTAATAGAACTCGATGAGTATATTTGGATTTAGATTCAGAACCAACAAAAAGTATAACTTAAGCCAGATACTGGAAGAATATATGATTTTAGGTTTTCTTTCACTAACACAAGGAACAAACAAACAAAAGGTAGTGGGGGGAGTTTACAAGAAAGATTTGCAGAATATATGTTTACCCCATTTCACAACAGTGGAGCTTCGTTAGAGACAAACTTCATTGGAGTATAAACAGATATCATATGACAAGCAAATTCAACCATCAGCCACTGCATATGTTGAGTAACTGCAACTGATAAAGCTCCGGAAAGAACAAAGAACATTTGGTTCAGCTTTATATCAAAAGTTCAAAAGGGATCAGGCAGAGATGATCTAAACAACTGCCTCCTGTGGGTTTCTTCTTCTAAATCACCGATAGTTTCTGCAGCGACGTCTTGCCTGGTTCTGTTTCTACCTGTATTTAGGCAATTTCAATGACCTCTTTCTTGGCTTCTTTTCTTGTATCTTCTTCTTTAGCTTCTGTTATGACCTGAAGAAGTTCAATAGGGGTAGCAGCTGGGTCTAGTTCATGACAACCCTTTGGAGCATTTTGAGCTTCTTCACCTGTGAGCAAATAGGAAGGAACTTGATGTGAAAAACGAAACATCTCCTCTCTCGGGATTCTCCTATGTTGTTCAGGATCCAAGTGCCGATGAAATACAGTCTTGAAACCAGCAATCTTAACTAGAGGAGCAACTCTCACACCTTGCTCTTCATTATAATCATCAAGAACATGTACCATTTCATATTTATATATCAATTCATCAGGAGTTGATTCGTTCCAATCTGGAGACCAGTTTTGATATAAAGCCCATACATCACCCTTCATGGGAAATATCTGAACAGTACCTCGTGCTCCTTTAGACCACTTAACCTTGTGAGAGAAAGAATTGAGTGATTTGCTATTTTCATATCTGCCCACTCTGAATTCCCCACAAGTTTTGGAAAACCCTGATCCAACCCAGTCTATAGGTCCCAATTCACTGTTAGTTTTGGAGTTGAGCCAGCTTATTCGCATCTTGAATGGATTCGATGAGATCACTTTCTGAATCATTGCATAAAAACGAGGCATCCCGTCATCGTTGTCATAGGCAGCCCACACCTGGTTTTCCCCAAATGATTGTTCAGATCTATCCTTGTCAAAATCGTAAAAATCTGGATCTGGGACAGTGATAGATAAAGGATCATCCATTTCAGATACCGAATTTGAAGAATTTTTCTTAGCATTCAACTCGACCGGTTTCTTCTGAGGATGAGTATTTACTACAAACGGTTCCTTCTTTCTTTCTCCCTCTATACCATTGGATGCAGCACTCGATTTCCACTCGTTTAACTTCTTGAGAATTTCTCTCTTAGCCTTTACTATCCACATATCTCGAAGTTCTACCGGTGTCAAATCCCTCGTTCCATTGAGTGGATTGGTAGTAGAAAACCAATTAGCCCATACTGATTCATAACCCCCTTGTCCATATCCTGATGCACTACCAGTACTAATCCCACCACTTCCCGGTGCCATTTGGTTGAACATTCTCTCTCTACAATCACTCTCACCACTATCACCAAAACCCCTTGTTCTTTTCACAGGTGGTTCCCGTTTGAAATCAGTACCAGGATTGGAAAAGCCAGCATTGCTTGCTGACCTCTTAGAAAGTGGATGCTTCTTTTGAAGGGCTTCCTTTCTTCTCACTTCTGCCAGTGCCTCCTCAGCCTGTCTCCTTGCTTTCTCATATGCTTGCTGAGCAATATGTGCTGCATTTCCAACACCAGGAGATGAACCCCATTGGAAATTTGTTTGATTAACTGAACCATGATTTCCAGCCACTGATGAACCCAGATTGGGAGAAGTCGCCGAGTTCGGTTTTGAAGCATATGTGTTCTTTTTTGTTGTATGATGATTTGGATTCTGGTTCTGCTGGGAGAAAGACTGTGTTGGAGATGAATCAGCCTCACCCGGTAAAGGGCATGGTGTTTCTATAGCCAAAAAGGGTTGACGACAATTTGGACAAAGGAGGTTTCGATTCTGATACATCCTCAGATACTCATACTGCATCTTGCAGCGATTACATGAAGTCCAAAACGTCTTGGATTTCGGTGGACGGGTAGGAGCCGCACTAGCCGGAGCAGTAGTCGGGCCAACATGAGGGGTACTTTTGTGGGTTTTTGTGTTCGGATTATTGTTGGCAAAGCCATTAGTAGCTGGGGCAGAACGGCAGGTAGGTGGATATTTTGGTTGTGTCGTTTTCGGATTTCTCTTCTGGTCATAAGCTACTCGCTTAGTCTTATCAGATAACAAACTCCATGCCTCTGAAATGAGCTTAAACGCACCATCTGCACCTATCGATTTGTTCTTATCAGGGTGAAGCAAGAGAGCTAGTTTCCTGAACTGTTTCTTAATCATCTCGTCATCAGAAAACGAGCTGACACCGAGAATTCCATACCAATCTGCTTCCCCACCGATTTTGTTTTCCGCCGAGATATACACATCAAGAGTTGCCAGCATTTGGGAAATACCCTCAAGATTAGGGTACAAGGATTTGGCTTTCAGAGCAAATTTTTTGGCACCAACCATGTCTTTTGCATTAAACTTTCTTTCAGCAATTTCTTTTGCTCTAGTTGCTTCATCTCTATTACACTCCATTTCGAATCACAACTTTCTGTCTGTTCTCTCTTTTGCTTCTTCAGTTTGTTGTTTCTGAAAACCGACTCGCTAACCAATCTAAGCCACCAGTATCTAATTCTGCACCTAAGACTATATCACAGATATTGAATCAAATTCAAATCTCCTACCCTGGTTTGGAAAAGAAAAACAAAAATAAGTACAATGAATCAAAACTTAGTCAACCACCGTTGTTAAACTTTAAAATGCTTATTGCTTTAATTTTTGAGATTTTTTCTGACTCAGGACATTTTTCATTAAACTGATCATGTATTTCCCGAAAACAACACTCTAATTTCTTGGAGATTGACATTAGAATAAGAATGAATAACAAAAAATTAACCAAATAATGTGCTTGAAAAGGAAACGAGCATGCATTTCAATACTCAATTTTCAAACAAACAAAAAATAAGACAAACTGGCAGAAACATCTAACCCTAATTCATGAAAAATTGTGTAGTTCATCGACTTTAAGATCAAACCTTCAAAACCCCTACTGTTTTCTACTGTCCAGCAAACTTGAGCATGTGCGCTACCAGATACTTGAGGATGAAATAACGTAGAGAGAGAGAGAAACTTGATCGACGAATCAAATACAGAAAAACGAAGCAAACGACTCGAGAAGGACAAAAATCAAAGTGAATTAAATTAAAGAACTAATATGGATCTAAAAATCGATGATTCAAGCAACTTAAACGTCATAACATAACATTAAAAGAAAAAACTTTCAGTCCGATGACTGAAACCCTAGAATGTTTGATCTTTATCTACAGTACAAGATCAACGGTAACATAAAAGTAAGAAAACGAAACTCAGAGTCAAGGAGTAAGAAAGGAAAAAAAAAAGTGAGAGAAGATGAAAGAAAATACCCATTTAGTGAAATAGAGATTCTTGAGTTGAATTTGAATCAGATAACCACCATTGAAAGACCTTCTTCGTAATTTTCCCACCTAAATCCCCAAAAAATAACTCCTAAAACGCAGGAGTTTTTGTCAAAACGTAGCAAATACCTAATTTCTGTAATTTCTTGAAGGTAGAGAAACAAAAAAAAAATACTGCATAAATATTGAAAAGCATGAGATACCTTGTTTTTGAAGTAATTTCTTAAGCTTAACCCACCTTTTGTCATGGGTTGAAAACCCTAACTAGAGTTAAATTTTAACTCTTCAATGTGGTTTACAAGAACCCTAAAATAACTAGAGTTAACTTTTAACTCTTCAATGTGGTTTATAAGTACCCTAGTTAAATTTTAACTCTTCATTGTGGTTTACAATTACTCTAAAATGCTTTGGTGGCAATTAGGGTTTCGAGGCGGCGTTTTTTTCGTTGTCTCGATCTTGTTTGTTTTTTATCTGACTCTTCTGGTACAAATGGATCCAGTATAATCCCGACCAACATATTCAGAAAGGGTTGTACACAGATTCGATTACCGATTTTTTAATCCCAGCAAACCAATTTGAACAATTTTGTTGTTGGATGATTCAATCCATTTTAGTTTGATCATCGAACCAAACTATACGTGAACAGTTGGTTCGATTATCGATCACACTAATCCATACACCATACCAAATATCGGTTTGGTCGGTTTAGATACTGAAATATACAACCTACATTCGAACGAATCAAACACCACGAGTTAGACGAACAAAAAGATCTTTTGTCCGTCACGTATCCTAACATGTATGTGGATTGACGTGATGTGGAGGGAGAAATTGGTTTCTCTCTAGATTTTACCATTCACGTACCTCGATTGGAATTCTACTTGCATATGTATGGTACACAATACCGTTGTTAATAACAATACTTAAAATCTAACTTAAGCAACTAAAATGCTAGCTCTCTAACGAAAAAAAAGGTTAAATGCTAGCTATCAAATACGTAATGGTTTTGTTATGGACCGTGCCATGACAATATGCGTAGTAATAGATTGACGCAATTGGTCTGTAAAACCTACAAACAGGTTGGAGTGTGCCAACGACACACCCCAAGAGATTTAAAACAACGGGTAACACATTAACACGTGTCACACACTAATATACTGTAACAATTGAAATCATTGGGAACTATTAATGTTATATCTTCACCTTCAGGGAAGCGAGACAAGAAATTTTCATTGATGTGATACATTTGGCACTACTCACTCAATTCCACCTTCCCAAGTCCCAATTTTAATAGAATTTGATTTTCGAAATTTTTACTCAAATTTGAAATGTGAAAAATGAAATATATGAGTATAGCGGGAACCCAAATTTCTGTTTTGGTTTTCCCGCGCAACCAACATTACTTGCCAGTAGTGCACTATCCGCGACATGCGTAAAATGGGCCCCTATTTGTTTTAGAGAGAGAAAGAAAGAGAGAGAAGATGGATCCCGAGTTCCGGACTCAATGTTTGAAACGAATCTTGCCAAGAAACGTCTACGTGAGATTCGAGCGTGCGAAGATTCAACTATTAGGGTTCATTAGTTCCAACACGACGGAATCACCGTCACCTTTGTTTGTCAGCCTTCTCCGGTGAGATGTTTGTCTCTGTTAGCAGCAATCTCTCGGTGCGTGATGAATTGAATTTCAACAAATTCATTCAGGTATTTTGTCGAACATGTCTCTTAACACTTTCTATATCTTGTTTCGGCTGATTAGAATGCCACAAAAATTACTGCGAGGAAGTAAGGGTTTTAATTAGTAGGGTAATTGTTGATTGCCTAGTAGTATATCATTTTACCATTGTCTGTTGATAATCTAAATTTTGATAAATAGGGGAACTTTTGTTTATGAAGTCATTACACATTTGGGTTCTGATTCGATATTGTTTTCTGAAAACGGTGTATGAATAATATAAACGAACGAGGTATAACCCGTGCATGGTGGGCACACACAGTTCTATAATCTCAACCTTTGCAGATAAGTTTGGAAACTGTAATCCTAGCCATTTAATATAAGTTTGGTAAGTATGATCTTAGCCCTTAGTGATAAGTTTGGGAGATGTAATCTCAACCCATGGAGATAAGTTTGGAAGATGTAATCTTAGTCATTGAAGAGGAGGGTATGTTCTAATAAAGATACCACACTCCCTTATTAGATAAATATAAAGGGGCTCCCCAAATTGAAGACAAAGCGGTCGTGTCTCAATTCAATAACACAAGCCACGAAAGAAAATGAAGAAAACCAAACACCAATAAGGCTAATTTTGTGATTTTCGTTTCTAGACTAAGGTGACTGCGAATGTTGACTTGGAGTATGAGGGGTCATGAAGCATCTTTCTAAGTAGAGTTTGAACCTTTTGCCGTTGTTGTCTGTGTTGGTCAACCCATAAATAGGACACTAACAAACCTTCACCCAAAAATACAATGGTAGTTGGTAACAATTGATGTTGTCCATGTGCTACTATTGTGACCACTAGAGGCTGAACACTTATAGATATTGTATTTGTGTTAAACACCTAAGCCCTCGTCGATACAGGGTTTTGTTCTTGGCAAGGGTCCGCGAGCTCCCAAAAGACCTTCACACTTACTAAGCTTGAGCACGCACATGTAACTCAAGCTCCAGACGCTTTACCAAGCGGTGTAGGACAATCACAATGCACCACCCTCAAAGACGAGTTGTCCTCAACTCTGATATCATCTATGATGGTCCAACCCAAGCCCAAATCCAACACGTATGGGGTTTGTTCTTGGCGAAGGCTCAAGGGCAGCTCGCGGCGAAGTGTGAGGATTGTGATAGTTTCTCATCGCTTGGGAGCGATTATGGAGTTTGAATTATAGGTGTACGCACAAGCTTAGTAAGTGTGAATGCTTTTTTGGTGGTCTCCTGGAACCTTCCTCGAAAACCCCCCCTTTTGTGTTGGGCTTGGCCCTGGGTGTCTAAAACGAGAACAATATCAATAACTGTTAAGGCTTGCGGCACAATTAGGTTTCTGCTTCTATTCCTTCATCTTGTTCTCCTAATTGGCTACTTTGATGTTGCTTCTGCTATCAAGTGTACTGAATGAAACATTTCAGTTGAACTTGAATTGCACTTGAGAGGCCTTTGTGAATTTAAATGGTGAATTAAGATATTCATTTGGGCCTTTGAATGTCGGGCGCCTTTGACGGGCTTTAGTATGTTTCTAGTTTATAGACTTCTTAAAGGAAGACGGGGTACTTTTTTTCATTTTGTTGCTTGTAGGAGCATCAAATTGTATACTATTTTCTTCTTGTGAACCCTTCAACCATGTAGGTTGTGAGCACTTCCTACCTTGCAATTTCAAGATTTATTTTCCCTCCTATGACACTTACCATTTTGTTTATTATTAAAAAAAAAAAATTGGGAGAATTACCGGATATAGCTATCCTACCTTGGCTGTGACCACAAATCCTAGCAGCGTCCAACCCATTGGAAACATGATAGGAGGGGTCAGACATTCTGGCTCAATGAAACTGTAGGCGCTTAAGTTGGTTTAGCACATAGGTAATAAATTGATACCCTGGCCACTGCCAAATGTAGACAAGTGATACTTAACTGGCAATACACCCTGTTGCCACAATGGTCCCTATAACCTTTCAATTACTGCGTATTGACCACTTGCATTGGTTCCTATGACCTTTTCTACCTACCAAAACTCCTAAACTGGGTGTAAGCCTTATACTACTTGACTACTAGACCACCACTTTGTTGGTATAAGTTTGTGCAGTAACCTACTTCTATGCATACTAACTGATTTGGTTGAGTTTCTTCCATCCTGCCTACACCAAGTTATGAGGTTAAACAGAAGATTTAAGGGTTTTCTTAAGTCTTACAAGTGTTACTAGAGAGGGTTCTAAGGATAACAAAATATATTAGTTTCGGATTTTATTGGACTACGACTAAAGAAAATTTCCTGTCAAGGATAATATAATTTACAAATACAGAGCTGAACCATTATCACTAACATCTGTTTTGTAGTTTTAATGCTGCAGTTTGGTGCTGGCTCTGGTAGTGAGAGAAGATCTCATGTCTACAATGGCAGATTCTTGTGCACCCAATGTGATTGCCTCTTTGCTTGCTCTCATAAATCTTGACACAGCTCCTTTCACATATTGGTGAGCTTCCTTCACATTCATCTTCTTACTTATTTCATCTGGAAAACTGCTCAACAAATGGTCACCATTAAGAACAGAACTCAATTGAACAACCTCATTCTGAAACTCTGATAGTTTTCCATCTTCTTTTGCTTCTGTCCCCCTCATAGGAGCCACATCCGGAAGTACTTCTGTCAAAGACCAATATTGCTCAATTATACGCTTAATCTTGATCTGGAACCAGATTATATGATCTGAACAAGTAAGAGAACGGGTACCTGGACAATCGGTTCTTGGCGACGTTAACCCTTTGACAACTTGTTCAAATGTGCCGGCCCATGCATCTCTGTTTGTCAGGAAGTTGGATGAAAGATTGAACATCTTCTTTATAGTTGCAGGGATTGATGAATGCTCGAATTCTGAACTGGGAGTTGGTCCATTTGGTTCACTTATCACTGGTAAGAAGGAAATCAAACATTATACTGTGTTTATAATCAGATTATCAATATGTAGTAGGTGAAAAGATGTCCAAGACTAGGGATTCACGACTGATTGTGGCGGCCCAAAACGGACAGCCGATTCAATGGTGAAGGACATGACCCATTTAAACCCAAGAACCACATAACCCATTTCTTATCTGGCCACGGCACGACAGTACCTGTTTAGGATGCGTGTTGGTAGCATGGTGCGGCGACCACCACGCCACTTTAACATGCCGCGTCCCCAAGGACACTGCACGTTGTCAAACACTTACCAAGACTAAACTTCTATCAGCAAAATCAGGTAAAAGTGTCAAAATGACAAGAAAACGAAAACAAAACTTGAACCCATTTCCTTAGTTCTTAGAAAACAATAATGAGAGAAAATTGTAGAGAATTAAAAAGATTACCGGTTCCTTTCTTGATCCAAGGAGATACCATAATTGTTGGCACACGAACTCCTAATCTATCAAACTTGAAGAAGTCAGGTGAAGGTCCTGTAAATCCATCTGGATTGGGAACCTCAACATAAGGAGTAGTCACATGATCGTAGAACCCACCGTGTTCATCATATGTAATAATCAGAAGAGTTTCATTCCATTGAGGACTCGATCTCAATGCCTCGTAAACTTCCTTCACCAACATCTGCCCATTAGCAACATCATGAGAAGGATGATCATCATTTGCAGGTAACCCTTTCAGATCGAAGTACCTTGGCTCAATCACTGTTAAATTAGGTAATTTTCCTTCCCTTGCATGCTTTTTGAACCTCAAATCAAACTCATGGAACTTGAAAATGTACTTCAATTTTCTCAAATTCCTGTAAAACAAAGTTGTGGGTATGTTTTGATAGTAAATTCCGAAGTCTAATCCATTTTCATGTAGAGAATCAAAGATTGTTTTTTGTGGATACCCTATTGCTAGTTGCCCTTTATTATTACTCGTTGAACCATAAGAAGTTGCAGAGTAAACAAATAATCTATTGGGTTGTGTTGGTCCAGGTATTGAGCAGAACCAACGATCAAAAACAGCGAATTCACTAACAAGGGAAGCGAAAACTGGTACTGATTCAGGTCTAAATCCTTTCATTACTGTTTCAGAGAGGTTAGAAGACATTGTTAATGCTTGTTCAACAAATCCAGACATTGAAGGAAATGGATTAGACCCAAAAACCTGTTGTTTAACTGCTTCAAATGAGTGACCAGGATCTGGGTCTACAAATTCTGCATCATTGGTGAAACAGATAGAGTTGGTTTCTGAAGATTGAGTAGAAATTTGGTTGCATTCATTTCCTGTAACTCCATTGATTAATGGGTTAATGGATTCCTTCATCCATCCTAGCATGTGATCAAAAGATCTATTCTCCAAGACTAGAACCACTATTGTTTTGATGGGTTGTTCTGCTGCTGAAACAAACTGGGTGGATTTGGAACCAGAATAGAGAAAAAGAACTAGATAGAGACTGAAGAACAAGAAGAGAAATGTTCTAGGTTTCAATCTTTTCATGGTTTGATGATATGAAGATCAAATTTCAGATGAACTGGTTCTCTAAAGTACTCTTACAGATTTCTTTCCTGGGTTAGAAATTGGAATCAAATGAGTTTTTTTATACTGTTTATCTTTTGAAAGAGAAAAATGTCTGATATTGGGTTTCCAAGAAACAAATTATACAGGAAACTAGTGATTTTTTTGGATCAGAGAAAAGGAAAGAAATATCTAGTCACATGAGACACAGAAACAAAATCAGTTGTTTCTTTTGATGCTGGTGATGTGGTCTTTGTGTTCACACATCTATATGTAAAAAAGAGATTATCTTCTCTTTGGCTGCATATTTCACATGTAGTCATTTTTGTCAGTTAGAAAGATATTACAATAATTATTACTAGTTTTGTGCACATACAAATACACATATTCTCTTAAAACTCACCACTGTAGTTGAAGTTGTTTCTTGGAAGAAAAAATGGATTACCGAAGTGTGTGACTGTAATCTCCTAAGCTTTAGCATTTATCGATAATATCTTTATTTTAGATATCAGACTTAAGTCAATGGGTATGGAATTTCATATATTGATATGACCCAACTCGAAAGAGAGCTTTTACCATAAAAAGTACAAAATGAACTATTCATTAAATTCGAAACTTAGTCACTCTGTCTCTGGCAAACGACTCAAAACTGGACAAATCCAACTGTTCTACTACACTAGAAGAAAATTTGGAGAAGATTTAGTTGCTTGTACGTGTATTTACGAGGTAGATTTATACTTTGTTATTTGTTTCTCTTTTATATTTATGAAAGGTTATGTTTTGATTGATTGTAAAATGCAAATCTTGTCACAAAGCAAAGTTCTTTATCTTCTTTTCCTCCTCTTTTTATTTAGGATGTTGTTGATGAGTCACCATAGACAAGGTATAAGAGGTGGACCAATTGAGCTCTGAATCACAATCTTATAGATGTTAGACACCATATCATTTTCATTATTCCAAATTCCAATGATGAAGCCCTATTTAAGGTTAGTTATCTTGTCTAAATTGATGACTCACTTTCATTAAAAGACAAAAGTTTGACTACGATCTGTACACTTCTTTTACCTAAGTGACTCATCAAGTCATGGTTTTGTACAGTTAGAATTTCCCTTCTAATTTTGCTTGAGACTTCAACCCCATTTCTATTTGGTATAATCCATGTTAATCCTCATAAGTATCTTCTCAAACCCACCACTTCAAGGCACCCCAAGGTTACAAATACTTGTTTAAGAGATTACTTGATTCCATAACTATTCTCAATTCCCTTCAAAATGGCATGGCATCCCCTCTCTATAAAATCATCCAACCAAATTTTCTTTCACATACCATTCTGTAGTTTTCAGAAACATCTTATCAATCTAAGCTTCAATTTCTTAGTTTAAGCTTTAATGGCAGATTGGGGTCCAGTTTTCATATCAGTTATGCTGTTCATCTTGTTATCACCAGGCTTGCTGTTTCAGTTACCAGGTCGGAACCGATTCATTGAGTTTGGCAACTTCCATACAAGTGGTGCCTCTGTTTTGGTTCACTCTCTTATTTACTTTGGTCTAATCTGTATCTTCTTATTGGCTATTAAAGTCCATCTTTATATGGGTTCTTGATTATAAGTTCTTGTTTTTTCTTTATCATCTTCTCAAATTTGTCTGAGATTTGATGTTACTTGTATTGTTTGATGTTATTGATTAGTTCTAATGAATACCCTTAATTCAATATCTACTAATTAAACCATAAATTGCCTGTTTGGATGGAATTACTCAATTACAAAAAAAAAAAGAACTCAAAGATGGGAAGATTTTGATTTTCATTCATAACTTTCTCTCTTTGGAGAAGAACAAGATCATCAGGTTTACACCATGAATTGTTGTTAATTACTAAGCACGAATATGAACACCAATTGCAATCACCAAGATGGTGAATAAACAGAAGAAAAAGATGGCATGAACAAGTATAGCTAACCCACTTGTAGACATGTTCCCAAATTCCACCATTCTTGTTCTTGAAGGTATCTGAAATAGTAGTCCTGGTGATAGAAGTATAAATAACACCACTCCTATCACAACAGGTCCCCAGTCTATACCCATATCTCTTTCTCTCTCCAACTCTTCTTCCTCCTTCTTGACTTCCTATTACTTGGTGGTTTGTTATATGGGACTATCTTTCTTGAAGATGAAGAATAGAAAGAAAGAACACTAAACTTAGTGGTGAAGAAGACTAGAAGAGAAAGGGCTTAAAAGAAGATTGAACATGAAATATTTTGGTAGTGGGTTTGCTTTTCTTTCACTATTTTGTTTGTTGTGTATGTATATTCAGAGAACCTACACTTATATTCCAAATAAACACGAAAGATTTTGAATTGTTTTCGGAGTTCTATATGAGAATTATGATTTGTTTTGGTTTTTGGACGTGTATCTAATATTTTCGGAATGTTTTTTTTTTTTTGTAATAATGAAACTAAAGTAAAAGAAAGAAAAGAAAAGGTGCAATTAGAGCTCGAGAAAGATTGGTAAGAGAGGGTTGGTGGGTAAAGCTAAAGAAAAGAAAGATGGTTGTGTCCTTAGTCCTTACTTGAACATATTTAGTAGTGAGATGCTTTATGCTTACTAGGAAGCCACTTACAAGTTGAAATAATGATATAAAAGTTTTACACAAAAATGATTTAACGGGTTAAGTCCCATTTAGGCGAACAAATATAGATGCGGAAGTCTCAGCCGTACATAGACATACCAAAAATAATATTTGGTCGGAAAATGTAGTAGTCATGGACTCATCGACGACTATAACTTTTGCCAATTTTAGGTAGAAAAAATCCATCTCAGAGAAGTAGACTCTCTCATCCTATTCGTTCCATACCATTTTCGGTCCATGCTTGACAATACTTTGGGATTTGAATAACTTTTTTAGATGAGAACCAATATAAAGACCTAACGTTGTCAACAGTTGATAGTCCAAGTGGTTCCAAGGTGTTGACATAAACTCCAGAAAGCCCTGGAAGTCCTAGGTTCAAATTTCAGAGAAGGTAAAAATCTTTGATTATTTGAATTGAGATTATGAGGGTATAAATAATGTTGCTGGGCTTCAGGCCATTGTCTTGTTGGGTTATAGGTCCGGTCTTATTAGTGTTTGAGTGGGCGGTTATCGAGCGTATGTATCAAATGCCAAATATCACGACGTACGTAGATCGTAGTCGTCTTCTTAAAAAAAAAAACATACATAACATCTTTTTTCTACTTTCAACCGTGATACAAGTAAAAATATTTGTGCACAGCCTTGAAACGACTTTTGTTTTTTTGCGTATCCTTTCGAAGGATGTGAAATGACACAACTACCCTTTGTCCTATCAGGCATGGTCGCATGGAGGACAGATGATGCATAAAAAGTGTATACTATGGCCTACTTTTAAACATTTTTGTTGATTAACAAGGAACACCCAACCATCTCTGCCACAAGAAACCTTACACAACCGGGTCAGGAACCGATTGTACACAGACGGGCCATGGCAGTCCAGGGAGTAGGCTCATTAGGGCTTAAGCTGAGCTGGCAATCTGTCAGTGGTCTAGACATCATGGTCAAGGTTATTAGGAGAGAGAAAGCTAACTGGCTTGATAACTCTCTCTCTGTCTAAAATATGAATTATTAGTAGTATATTAATAGCAGATGAAGATTGGTTGGTGATAATAATAATACTATTATTATTCTCTTTAAGTGATCATTAATTGGAATAAAGGGTAAAAGTACTACTTAATCAAATAGGAATGAAATGATCCCCTGATCAAAATCAAACCAGAGAGAGAAAAGAGAAAATGGGAGATTGGGGGGCGGTGGTGATATCGGTGGTGCTATTCGTGTTGTTAACCCCAGGGGTTTTATTTCAGTTGCCTGGTGGTGGTGGTGGTGGTGGTGGTGGTGGGAATAAAGTGGTGGAGTTTGGAAATATGGAGACCAGTGGGATCTCTATCCTTGTTCACTCTGTCATATACTTTTGTCTCATCACTCTCTTCCTCATCGCCATTGGCTTTCACATCTCCACCGGTTAACTCTCTCTCATACTTTCTCTCTCTAGATTTTACATTACACTAATATGCTAAACTTTGTATAATATGAATTACAGGTGTGGAGCCTGACATTAACATAGGGACCGGATGAAAATTGAAAATATTTTTTCATACCATAAGCTCTAAGATCAATTTTCATGTAAAATATCTTGTCAATCTTACTTGATTATTTATAAATTTGCACTAAATACTATATAAAAAGAAAAAAAAATGTGTAATAGGTCAAATCTAATTTGTTCATAATTGTGTTTCCTAATTCTTGTTTTTATTTAGACAAGTTGTAACATTATAAGCCATTGTCAGCCAGTTGATGGAAAATCACATCTTCATCATATATGTATCACTATACTATTGGAGCATTTTATACAATAAAATCTTGTTTACCTAGTACAAATAACAACTGTAGTCAATTCCCAGCCAACCGCTTGGATACACCTAATTTTCATCAACAGAGAGAAAGTGACATGAATCCAACAGTTGGATGGGGATTCACGCTGAATTTGTCAGTCTCCCTGTATTTTTTGTGGAAAGAAACATGTGTAGTCGCGCAACTAAAGTGGATTTCCCACTGTATTTTTCAAGTGATTCTACTTTTTTTTTTTCTTGTTGAAAGTTCTAAGTGATTCTACTTAGATGTTTAAATATGTAACAAATCAAAATCCTATTCTCCCTCTACTAAATTCCATTTCAGTGCAAATAATAATATATTTTGTTCATTTGGTAAGAATTAGCCTTCAAGAAAAAAGAGATGTCAAAACACTTGTTACCCAGGTGTTGACATAAACTTCAAAAATCTCTGGAAGTCCCGTGTTCGATCGCCAGAGCACGTGGAATTCTTGGTGTTATTGAATTTGGGTGATTATGGTATAATAATGTAGTTGACCTTTAAGTCATAGTTTAGTTGGCCTTTAAGCATGTTCTTGTTAAAATTTGGTGGTTATCGTACTTATCACATCTTTGATGTATCAATGCCATTGTAATGACTATCGTACATCGTAGTCAATTTCCAAACAAAAAAAGAAAAAAAAGGAAAAGAGAGAAGAGGTAAGATAAAAAATTCGATGATGTAGATGAACCGTGACGAAGTTTGATTAATAAAGCTTAACTGCATGATTATTAGATACCAATAAGAAAAGTTATAACCTCATTATATTAGTAATGTGCAGATACATTGCTATGACAAGCTTTAGACTAAAAATTAAGAGAAAAAACTAAAAGACGGTGACCAATTTAGGTCACTTTGATTGCATTTTTAGTAATTCAGAGTGTTGATTAAAACAACTTGTTTGTGTTTGGTAAACACTTGATAAAAAGATAAAAAAAAAAACTTACATACAATATTTGGCAACTCCTTCATAAGGGGAGACTAATTTGGAGGACACTTGGTATCAATATAGTGATTATAGCTTAATTATCTTGTTAAACGATCAACCACAAATGTCATGATAGATTTCTCTATCTGTCTCATCCCGTTCAAGCCTAAAACGCTCTCGAACATGAGAAATATAACTTGCAGCCCTCATATCGATGGTACGTTCTTCAATAGTAGCACCAAGGAAACCATCATTATGTTGCTTAGGAAGAGGAAGATGTAATGCTAATTCGGCCTTGTTAACGACTGGATTAGCAACCTGATTGGTTGAGGAAGTAGTCTTAGTTGACTTATGAAATGACATAACAACCTTAGTCTTGTTTATGATCCCTCTTAACTTTTGATTCGACTCCATTTTCATTTTCGGCTAATAGACCTTTAAATCTCAAGCTCTCAAATACCCCAAGGAAAAAGAACACCGAGACAAAGACGGAGAGGAAGAAGTTTAGTACTTAGGGTTTACGATTTAAGGAGATAGTGATGGAGATAATGATTTGTTTCTACTAGTACATGTTTGTATTAGAAGCTAGTCCTGTTATGGAGATAGAGAGGAATGAAAACTAGTGCATGGGAAATGGGGTCCTAAATCATCTAAAATAATATTCAAACTCAATATATGATCTCTTTCAAGGATAAGAGAGTATAATTTTGTTCTTCTTTTTGGGGTTCTTTATAGTTATATCTAGAGCCAATTACAAAGTTCAATTCATTATTGATGTATGAAATTCTAAATAGAGATCTATATATTCCATTAAACTGATTTTGAACGAAAGATAAGAAGATTTTGTAGGCAAAGATATGGGAATTTTGAGGTGGTGGTGGATTCCTTTCATGGACAAGGGAATTGAATTACTTTTTCCTCAATTTGTTTATATTATAATTTATGAGATGAATTAAAATATTCAATGATAATCCCCCAAAAGAGTAAGCTAAATTAGTCAATGCCACCTCGAACCCGAACCCGAACCTGAGCCGGAGCACAAGCCCAATCCCAAGTCCAAATTAAGCAAAATAGCATTTTATAAAGTACCCATATCATATTGGTTAAGGTGAAAAAGAATCAAGCTGAAACACCATGAGAATTCCTAATCAAAATCCAATCCTGTCAAAGACTCAAAGCTGCTATAGTATTGTAAGAGAGAGGAAAAGGAGATTTCAACCTAAGCTTCGTACCTCTTGGCCCGCGGAACCAAGGCATAGACTACTATTCCCAAGCGAAAGGAAACGTTTGTGCAGGCCCATGTCCCAATGATCCGTCAAGGCCTGTATATAAGATGCTCCCTTGGTAAGGAAGCTGATGCTGCTGCTGCTCGGTTAGGCCCGTGTGAGAAATGTGCAATCCTGAATCTGCAGGAGCAACAAGAGCAGCATATGGCAGGCCTTCCGCAACTATTCCTCCTTCTATGGGCCGGCCCACTGGTATTGAGTTGGGATGAACAATGTAACTGTGATTACCAGGACTAATCTCTGAACGTTGACAATTTGGTGCTGATGACAGAAGAGAGAGAGCAGAGTCAGAGTCTAAGCCGACTCCATTACTGAACCTATCCGAAAACATTTTTCTGCTAGCTTCGCTGTTTCTTGAAGACGAAGCAACCGTATTAAATAATGGCTGGCAAAAAGAAACTTCATGGGCGCCTTTCTGAAACCCACGTCCTGGATCATTGATGTTCATGAATAGAGATTGCTTTCCTTCATTGAAGTTGCTAGATACTGATCCAGGAAACTGATTTTGGCCGTCAATTAGGTTCGAGGATTGAAGAAGTTGTGGGCTACTGAATGACAGATACTTGGTACCTGTAGACCAAACCAAAATTAAAATTCGACATCTACTAACTGATTTGCTTTAAGATGAAAACAACTTAAAGATACTTTTATGGTGCGGAAGGCGTCCACCAATAGAAATCAGTTTCTCCTTAATAGAACAACTTAATGACCCCCGATGAATTTCTTCAAAATATTTAAGTTTTGATCAATTTTTTCTCAGAAGACCGAATATTTAGCTACATGAGAAGAACAGAACAATAAGGGATGCCGACCTTGGAGATTGGAGAATAAACCTCCAGAATTCATGGAGAATGAATCTGACTGAGATTTACGTCGACGTCTGTTGTGACCATCGAGACGTTTCCTACAACTTCTCTTTACCTCATCAAACTCTGACAACAAATGAAATCTACAAAAGGAAATGACAATGATTAAAAAACTTTCTTGTTTATAGGTAACTATCTGTAGCAGATTGAATAAGCAAAAGAACACGTATAAGAAGCAAGATCATCAACGGAATACATAAAATATCCCACTACTAAAATAGCTTATGTCGAGGTGAATTCACCAAATAACTCGAAGGAGAATATATACGATCCATCTAAGTAGCATCTTTCAAAGACCACTTATTTCCATGTAACATGACATGATTCGAGCTTTTTGTTGTGTTGTCTAGGTTCTTCACCCGAAATGGTAGGTCAAGAGACTAGGCTTTTCCCCACAATTATAAATTGTCGACCCACAATTGAATTATTGAACTAAGAGAAATGAGTTTATGCCCGGCCTGAATCCCGGCCAGGGTGTGTGGCTGCGATTAGGCTGGGATTTAGGCTGTGCATACTATCCGGCTTGTTGAACTAATAAGTAATAACCAAGATAACCCATCAAAAAGAACTTCATTGGAACCCGATAAACTCAATTAACAAAAACTCATACAACTTTATGTCATTGATAACAAGAAAGCTACTAGAGAATAATATCCAAGAATCAACACAAACTGATTTAATATTAGGTTTACAGGTAATGTTAGTTTTCAAATATGTGGAGACTATGTTTCCCAGTGACAAGAGTTGTCTTGGGAAACAAGTCTCACTCACTTTATAAATATGATTGAGTTCTATATAACTGGTAATGAGAGACAAACCGATAACAATTCAAGAAAAAGTTGTGGTGAATCATATAAGCAGCTTTCATGGGTTTTCCCATGGACGGAGGTCGTAATCCTCCAACGAGGCCATGTAAATCATTTTGTTCCAATTTATTTCAATTTCTCTCTCAGCTTAACCACAATCATGAAATCTACAAATGGACCAGAGAAGATTATCCAATCCTATTTTGCTTCCGCTTTTCCTACAATCATGATACAAAAACGTAATATTTGGACAATATTGATGTCACACAATATATAGAGGTAGCAATCCTCCTACAGAGTCCAACGACCGAACATAGTAAAGTCATCGTATTATTTATTTTAGTTTTCTCTACGATTTATCACAATCGTGAAGTTTAACAAAAGCTTAATATAACATATGATAGATGATTATGAAATAAGAATAGGTAAGAGTAGAAGATGAAGAATGAATTCATACCTACTACACTGTTGGCAAAACCTTTGTTCTTGACCAGCAACCATGACTTTTGGAGTCTTAGAATGATCTTCACAAACTTTATGGCGTCTATAATAATCTCTATACTTACTAAGATCTGAATCACATCCTTCCACTAAGCAAGAAACAGTTTGGGTTTCATAACTAGGTGCCCTAGCTTTCTTAGATGAACTCAATGGTGATGGTGTCATTGAAACCCTTGGATCTTTCCATTGGGTCATTTGCCCAGACCCTCCTATCTCTTCTAATCTCCCAAGTTTCAGATCAAAAGAGAAATCCTCATGACTAGTTTGTTTTCCTCCTCCTAAGGAACTTGATCTTATAATAGGGGTAATAATGTTAGACTTAGTTTCTCTCTCTAACTCTGCAAAATCCCAACTAGGTGATTTCCAATCCCATTCCATAAACCCTTTTCCTTTCTCTTCCTCTTTCTCTCTCCTCATCATCTTCTCACTATGTTAAGTAAGTAAAATCTATATTTTTTATTTCACAAGTACATGAAAGACCTAGTTCATAACCTATAAATGATGAGGGTAACTAAAAAGATGAATTCAAAGAAGGGTACCTGAAAATGAAGAAGATTATAGAAAACCCACTTCAGAAGATTCTATTTTGATGATAACAAATCAACTTTCAGATACTAAAATGGAGTTTAACAATCAGTAGTATATAGTATCTCTCATAGAGTAGTATAGCTCAAAGGACCACAAATGGGTTTTGAAGCTATTCATTCCCTGACATGGATTTCATTAAAAAATCATAAAGAGAGAGAGAGAAAGAGAGAGAGAGATGGAGGAAGAAGCAAAGAAGGAAAATGGGTAATAATATATTGAATGAAAAAAGTGAAGAGCAAAGTGAGAACCTGGGAGTCTAGGTCTAGGAGGAGGAGGAGCAAACTTCATGGAGAAGGACATGATTTTGGCTTCTTTTTTGCTCTTTCATTCTTTACAATTTTATGTTGCTTTTTAAGGTATATTTTGGTTTTATAGAGAAAAAAGGAAAAGTATGACTAGGAAAGGGATAACAGACAGGCAGGCACTCTTTCATTCACATAAAATTATCAAACATTGCTAGAACAACCGAAAATCTAGATTGATTTGGGAGAAATCTAAATCAATGGTGTTGAACGGGAATTTTTGAACTTGTTTCATAGAGTGTTGGTTGACCCATCAACGTGGGTCGTTGATTTCGATTTCTCTTCCAAATCGGTTTTGATTTTCGTCTACTAAATCATTTTTTTTTAAATTATATTAGAACAACTCTAGCAATTTGCACAATCCTCGCTTAAAGTTTTAATAGTTAGATGTTTTTTCATTTGCATCGCCTATTGACCTATGTATTTATCTTATTCATTATAATTAATTTACTTGAATATCGATTATGCGTATCCAAAAGTAGGGGTGGGAATTCTACCCGAAAGCCCGATACCCGTCACGTTTACCCGCGCCCGACAATGTCCATGGACGCCCGCGCCCGAAGATGGGTACTACCCGCCCAGCCCGATGATTTTTCGTGGGCGGGCTTGGGTGAAATGCTCTGCCCGCCACCCCGCCCATACCCGAGCCCGATATGCTCACCCGACGGGTGCCTATAGATGCCAATCACTTTGAGTGTCGATTATACTTCACTATAAAGCCCAAAGTAGATTTAAGGTTTCTCCCAAGATATATAAACTACACATTGAAGCAACCCTAATAGTTTACCACATTGAATCTGAAAAATTCGGTAGCATAGAGAGAGAAAAAGAATCTACGTTGTCTCTCTAGCCGTTTCTCTCTTATTTACTAGACCTTCTTGTGCCAACCTTCTTCTCTATTAAATAAGTTATTGGGATCATCTTCCATCTCTATGTAGTAGTCAAATTTTAAGATTATTTTGATGTGAAGGAAGAACAAAGAAGAACTAATGAAACATACAAAGACAAGAAAAAAAGTGGAAGACAACCAAGTCTCATGTTTGCATATATAGATCTATACCAGTTGTTGATTTCTTATGTTACGGAATCTGAGTATTTCTTTCATTCTTGATTTATAAGTTTTGTAAAGATTTGGTATCAATTTGTTTAGAGAAACTTATTTGAACAATATCAAATTCCTGGAGTTTCCTGATCTGGTAGAAAAATATTAGATAAAGAAATACCCGATGCCCGATTTGCCCGAAGCCCGACTTGCCCGATGCTTTAGTGGGCTTGGGCGGACTTTGATCATAGGAGATTTAAGAAAAGCCCGCCCGAATCCGCCCGAGAACCCGAGTGGGCAGAGGAGAAACTTACCCGACCGAGCCCGACTTAGAATTACCCGCGGGTGCCCATACCCGCCCGATTCCCACCCCTATCCAAAAGTAATGTACAATGAAAAAAATTATAACTAAAGCTTCACGTTCTCTTCATGCATATAGAAGGAATAACATTTTCACATTTTTTTTTTTTACCATGAAGTACTAATCTTGACGTGTAACTGTTTTATATATAACACTCTATGTCGTTGGATTATATGGTCATCTGTTGATCTACTTTTACAGTAATTATAGATATATTGCGTCCAAGCTAACTCTCCCTCACAATGTTTCACTCTCTTTTGATGAGTACAAAAGGGAATACTATTTTTTTTGCTAAAACTTCTTTCCCCTGAAAAAACTAATATAGCGCTCCTAGTTGTCTTACTATAACACTCGAAAAAAAATAAAAAATCTAGTATATCACCGGATTATAGAGCATCCACTAACTTAAATTTTACCGTAATTTATAATAATTGGCTTAATCATTTGAATATCAATGGCGTGAATCTAATAAGACATGTCCAGTCTGAGTTAATCTTGCGTTTGTAACATCTCACGTACTCTTAATGCATATAAGAGACAATGATTTTACTGCAATCCTTTCACCATCACTCATAGCTTTCTTGATATAATACTTAGAAAAATTGTATATCATCCGACTAAGACATGCACCAATTTGGTGAAGTTGTAAAGGGCAAAAAAAAATGTACTTAATGAAGATGGTAAAAGGTTTGTATGACAGTTTAAAATTGTTGGGCAGACATGTAGCACGTGTTTTTATAGAAAAAAGAAAAGTGATTGTGAGGGCTGAGTTCCCCCAAGTTTGGATGAAAAAACTATGGGCTATTAATCATTATTTTATAACAAGTTGAATGATTCTTTATCAGAGCGAATAACTTGGAAATCTAGTTATTTAATAAAATAATCACTTTGATTTGCTAAAATAATATTTTACCCTTTTGAGTTATAAAGCTAATTACTTAAAATAAACATATGAACCCATGTTAGAATGTCAAGAGATGGTCTTCCTAGAATCCTGAATCGATTTCCTTTTTTCCTATATTTTAAATAAATACGAATAATGAAAGCAGAAGCTAAGTAAGATCGATATCTAATGGTTCTACGAGACCTTGCTCGTTTTAAGACAGAAAATAGTTGTGACCGAAAGAAACTTGATACACGAGCACGCTAGTTTTAAAGAGATGAGGTGATGAGATTTCTGCGATTTGATGGAGACAGTTATTTTAGGGGAGTTTAGTTTAGGAATTCCCTACAATAACCACCGCTATAATTCAAAGCACCAACACCACTATCGACTACCATCACCACACACCACCACCATCAGTCAGTCCATCTCTCGATCCTCTGAATATTATGAAGTAACAAACTTCAGTTAACTTGATGGTGTACGGGCTAGAAGTCCGTATAGAGTTCTTATAAAACACTTAATTTCACAAACTTTCTTTTACTTGATATTTGGATTCTCTTGTATTTCTTTGCACGTGAACAACATAATAATGCAACTATTCATAGAGTGGTCTATACATCTTCTCATATTGATGATTTTCTAAACTATTACATCTCTCTTTCTCTCAAATCTCCACTCTATCATATGATCATATCGTCACTTGAGTCTAAATTGACTAGTTTTTTGCGAATATGTTTTTTGGAACAATGATTGCACAAGTACAATGGAACATAGGCTCATAATTATCGTATACAATCAACATGTTAAAGGCCCCCTTCCCTCAAAGGAAATACAAACTGTCTTGCAAACAGTTGTTTATATTCTTACTAAGTACAAGCACAAAATCACTAATCATGGGTTCCACTTTCCACCGTCACTATATCGACATCTAAATTTTCAGAGTAAGTAGATCTATCACTGTTGGTACACCCCAAGTACTTGCAAAAGACTCGTTTATAACGAAGTCTTCCGTGCTCATAACAAGTCAACAACCTTTATAATTTGTTAACTATCATTTTCAAGATAGTGATGCATTATAAGTAGGAAAAGAACCATGTGGTTAGCCGTGAAGTCTTCGACATACATGTCTCGGAGTTTCAGAAAAATGTCAGAGATTACATGTCAACATCTTTTGGGATTTGAATTTTAATATTCGGATGGCACATCTTAAGTTCGTCGACTCCTCGTGTTGGTGTTGATGAGCAATTACCATGATTATTTATATATTGTCAAGTTGATACAGACCAACAATTTTATATTTACTAGGCCATGTGATAATTATGCAATTGACATAAGCAAAAAACTCAATAAAGTAAAAATTCTAAATATTATTCTTCTAATTTATTTATTTATTTATATTAGCATAAATTAAGGGTTGTAGAAATATAAAACGTAAGCCTGCCTAGGTGCATATAAAACCTCAACATATAAGATGGGTAGTCACGAAAAAATCAACTCAGACTGAAACCAAATTAATATTCCGTTTAAATTTGAACTTGAGCTTTTATGATGATCTTCCCTTTCTGAATATACATTATTAGGTTTTGTTAGATCAACAAGTTGAGATGGCCGAGTTGGTCTAAGGCGCCAGATTAAGGTTCTGGTCCGAAAGGGCGTGGGTTCAAATCCCACTCTCAACAATATCTCTTTTATTTTTTCACCTTCTCTCTAACTTATTCATTGTCAATTTTGACATAAGTTGAGGTAATGAACTAATGATTCAAACAATTTGTTGTTGTTTTTTTTTTATGATAAAAAAACAATTTGTTGTTGGCTGGGTAAATTTCTGCCGTGGAAATCTATTTTGTCCAAGACATCATTATCTATGAAGTAGAACTACAGCCAATTAAGTCACAAAAAGGGAGCCCAAAACCTTCATCTATAGTTCTCAACAAAAAAGAAAAACCTTCCTCTATATTGAGGGGAAAATGTTATATACTCTTGTCGTTTTTACTCGATAAGCTCATGATTATGCACACTCACCACATATAACTATTTTTACCCAAACACTCACTTATTATATTTACTCACATTTTGGTTAGATATCTTAACCAGTTTCTTTCGGTAAGATAAAATCGATTTGGGTTATTTAGTAAAGACCCCCCCAGTTATTTAGCTATACTAGGGAACCACCCCCAAAACGATTATGTTTTAGGGGTTACCCCCCATTCTCTATTTTTTCGTCAAAAGCCCGTTATGTTGCAAGCGTGCGAGTCACGTGTGTTTCTTTTGACGATCTTACCCTCCATCCAAATCAACGTTCCGAGTTTTCTATTTTTTTAATATCATTTAAGTCTCCCTCAACTACCCATTTTTGGGTGAAAACGCGGGAAAGGAGAGAGAAGGGTTTCTGAGTCGTCCCAAACGTGGAAACCCTAGTTTTTTTTTTTTTCGATTGCAACCAGAAATCGAAGGAGATTCAAAGGGGTTTGCAAGTATTCAACTCTGATTTCTCCCTCTAATGACAGAAGGTTCATCTGGAAGTGGGTTGTAAGTATCTAAACCTGAATTTCGTTTTTTGTTTCATTCGATTCCTGATGAACATACTTCACAGATTAGTTACCATGTTGTTACCCCTAATTACTGTGTTCTTGTATGAGTTGACATTACGATTTTTGTTTACCATTTAGGTTTTTACAACTTGAATCCATTAATAGAGGGTTTAAGGATTTTAGTAGTTACTGTTTAGTGCTTTCCCTGATTTCAATCCATGTTTTAGAGTATTAGTTGATTCGAAAATTTTTCGAATGCCATCACATTTTGCATTTGTACATGTTGAGTACATAAATGGACAATTGAAGGCTTCATGTGCTTTGACCTCACAAATTTGGCAGCTCATTTCCTGTAAAAACATGAATAATATGACATTTAGTGAAGGACCCCCACTGTAAATCAACTATTGAGGGAATGATCCTCATTACAGTTCTGCTGATGAAGACCAGTAATGGCTTACCTGGTTTGTTTCTTCCCTTTTAACACCTCCTCCCAATCGTTGTACCACTGTCTTTGATTGATTTGGGGTAAGAAATCGTTTTAAAACACAACCAAAAGATGGGTTTATATAAAAAGAAGGATTCATACGACCATTGGGAAATAGAGGGGTGGTTTTGGTATATATTTCAAACGGTAACTGGGGAGGGCAAAATCGTCAAAAGAAACACACGTGACTCGCACGCTTGCAACATAACGGGCTTTTGACGGAAAAATAGAGAATGGGGGGGTAACCCCTAAAGCATAATCGTTTTGGGGTGGTTCCCTAATATAGCTAAATAACTGGGAGGTCTTTACTAAATAACCCAATCGATTTTATACTCAAACCATCAAAAGATGAAAACATAAGGTATTAGTACAACCACGCACTCACGCCGACATATATTAGAGAGGAACATTGGAATATAATTTTGATTAGTTTTCTTCAGTAAGACTAAACCGTTCTATACTCAAAATTGTCGGAAAGATGAAACCGACATTGTAACATAAGGCATCGGTACATACGCATAATTTTTTAACCGAAAGATTCATTAACATGCCGAGTTTGAAATAAAGACATTGCACTTGTATTAACGCTAGCATTACCAAGAATAATTGAACCAATACTAGATGTCTAGATTACTCGAAATTTTGAATGATTACGGAGAAGAAGAGTTTTAAAAGATGAAAATATAATAACAACAACAACGAGAAAAACGACTATTTGGGAGTTGGGGGCAAAAGGGGTAACCTCCTCCCACAACAAGCCGTTTGGCTCAAATAACAAAAAAAAATGGAAAAATGGAAATTTGACCGTTGAGATGGGCCAGGGCAGATAAACCGACCCGTCTCAAAAGCCTGACGGGTCAGAACCACAAGACCAGCCCGGGTAGGACCGGTTCTACCTGGGCCATTGTTCGTACGGGGTATGTGTAGGGATTTACACCCTTCTACTAGTGTTTATAGCGGAAATATGACATCTAATGTCTACACTAGTATTCCCAGGATCACATGCAAAACTAGTAATTAATCTAATGGAGATAGTAGATTACCTTAATCGCTTTTCCCTCGAACTAGTTGAATTGATTGAAGAAGACCAAGAGCTTCAAGTGTAGCTCCTCTACTTGGGACACGAGCAATCAATTTGATCTCCCACCTTGTTGTATAGCTAGCACACCAATGGTGGTTGGAAAAGAAGAACTCCTTTCTTCTTGACTAGATAGATAGTTAATGGGAATTAGCTCACTTTCTCCTCTCTACTTGATGTGGTAGAGTAAGAAAGCTTAGAGAGAAATTCCACACCTTATTCTCTGCCCTAAGAGTGTTTATATAGAACCCTAATAAGAATCCACCTCCTTTTAGGTTTCCCAAAACACCCTTTAGAATAAGATTTAGGGAAATAGTCGAAAATAGCAACTATTGGTATTTTCTCAATTCCCTAAGGAGGAGGTGTCCAAACACCACGAAAATTGGCAGATATAATGTTTATTATATCAGCAACTAACCCTCCAAAATTCAGCCCAATCCGAGTCCTAGAAGTACCCGAACCGGTCTAGGCCCAAAAACCCTGTTTTTGGCCCTTTTGTACTATCTTTGCCTAATTCCTTTTTAGGCCTATGAGATATGTTTATGGGACACTCCCATGATTATATCTCACTCCCACTAGTCATATCCTAGATCAATTTGTCACTCTTATGTGTAACCCGTTGTAGGATCCGATCGAAGTTAGCCGCGAATTACTTCGTAATTCAACGATCGTAGTTGGTCTCTAGCTACAACTCTACGATCCCTAAATCAATCGGACTTGATGATCTTCCACATCAATTGTCCTATCCGACAAATTGTTCGCATTGTCACCTTGGTCGAAGGACATCTCCTTCAACTCCTTCAGACTCCCACTTGGACTTAGAACAAGTGCAATGCCTCGATTCCCGTGTCAATTTAGTATCCCATCTGATACGTCACATCATTCAGACTTTCTTGATATCTGAGTACAACTGTAAAAGACAAACGATTAACTTTTAATCCGTTTGAGCGCGGCCACGCATTTTCAGTTGCTACTCATCAAGTGGCCTTGAGACACTTTGTACCTAATGTGATTAGGGTGACACAATCCATTCTTGCGCTCCCACTTAACTTCATGTCTATCCTGTCCTTCCCAGTATCCGTCTTTATAACCTCCTTTTACGGCGCGGCGTTTAACGAAACCAAAGTCGGGCATTCCTTACATAAGATGAGTGGAGCACTCATGTTTTGAGGAATCTCTCCAATTGTCTTTATGAGAAGTATTGACGTTCATCACGAGTGATGTACTTCTCATTTGAGGGTTATCCAGTGTATAAACCTTTTATACACCCACGTAGTCGAATATAATATACTATTCCTATAGCCCATGAAACTGCGCTAACCCATCGACTCCCGTGCTAGTCTTCGTGAGTCATTGTTGTCCATGCAATGATCTGGACCAGGGATTTTTGATAATAAATATTCCAAGTTCACTTAATAGGGTTTCATTCATCAGATCACGTATCTGACAAACCTATTCGGAACGTTTTATTATCTATGGACTGTCGTTTAAACACTAAACCAAGTTTAGACGACTGGTGAAATAATTCTTATTATTTCTGATAACGAGAGTTGTAAATCTGAGCCTCTTCCGTAAAACTCCTTTTACCCACTCAGTTTTACTTGTCGAGGTTTAAAATTACACCTCATGCCTTAGACTGTGTATGAATCTCATACTATGTCTTAGGTGACAGTTTAGTTTGACTACCGTGGTAGTCGGTTTTAAACTTTGCTTATTATCAATTAATTTGAAGATTACTATCTTCAACCTTGATAATATCTAGTAATCTTTACTAGAGTTAAGGCCTTTTATTCTTTGTGTAGTATTTGCAACAGTTCCCGGCTTAAAACACTTTTAGCCTACTTTCCTTCCATGTCTGGAAGTTTGCTACGATGACATGTTCAACTTTGTACTACTTCATCCTTTAGCCTTCTAGGATGTACTAAGTAGTGTTTCGGTTTTCCAATCCGAATTCGGATGTTTAAATGCTAATCATGTCCAACATGATTGACTTTATGTTTTCGAACATAAATGTCTCTCTCATGCGTGCTAGCTCATCGGTGTCTTTTAGACTCCGAGTTTTGCAACGCCCTCTGTCATGAGTTTTTGGGTCGAAATTCTTTTAGACTTTCCAAGTCTTAGATTTTCTGTTTCGGATCTCAAGCATCTCAGCGTACTGAGTCTCTCTAATCCTATCATCCTTTTGATCTATGCTTATAGATCTTCAGATGCCCAAAATGGCATTTTATCCTTTTGTGTGTGGTCCTTTATTGAGTCAGTTCGTTACTGTTATACAACACCTTATGTCGTACTCAATCTTTTGTATGTACTCTGCATACGGACCCGGAAGGTTTGTTTACTCCCACTTACCTTCTTGAAACTCGTGATTCAAGATTTTCTTCATTCTCCAGGAATCAAATTTCTCTGATTGCCTTTTGAATCGAAGATTCTAACTCTTGCATGCTTTTAATCCGTCGATAGATTTCTGAAGCATGCTTGTGGACATAACTTGATTGGAAGAATCTTTATTCTTCTTGTCTCGTTTCGGGAAACACGAATGTTTCCATCCTTCTCAGTTTTCTATTTTGGAAAACCAATTTAGGTCTTTTGTTGACTTAAATTATCAAGCTTCATGTCTTGACGAGATATGGATTCCACGATGATTTTGGGTTCTAGCCAAAATCTAGAGTCAGTTTTCGTTTCTGCGCAGGTTTTTTATCTCTTCAGAAATAACCTTTATTTTCTGTGTCTTTGAGATTTGACCTTTTAGGGCTTTTGAACAACAATTTGGAATTTTCTCAATTACTTTAAGATATTCCTTTAGAGACACTTTCACTTGTTTTGAGAGTTCTCCGGCGAATGACATTCGCTTTTGTGCGGTGGGTTTATAAGATCATGTCTTTAACCTTTCCTTTTCCGAGGAGTCGCAGTTTGTTGCTCTTGGTCGAATTTAATCGACTTGTACAAGTTTCATGATTGTTCTTCATGACCCTTCATGATTTTTCTCATGATCGAATTAAATCGACTTGTACTTTTCTCCCACTTATTCTTGTAATAATCAGTGTTTTCTCCCAGACTACTAGGTGTGCTAATTATTAGAAGAATACTATCATGAGCAACAAACACTTTGTTCTCTTGATTGGTTATGGAAGAAGCCCAAATTTCTTTTAAAAAGAAATTGCGTCAGATATTAGCTAAGTTTAGTAACGTTGTTACAAGTTTTAGCCTTAGACGGAGTAGGTTAAGTGTGAAAATAATCGTGTCTAGAATATATCCCAAGATATTTGGAAGACTGGCTTAAACCCATCTTTGATCGAATTATGCATAGCAATGTTCGATTGCTCCCACTGAATCCACCATCCGTCGGATGTGTTCCATGGAGCAGAGTTGGGAAACTGTTTCTCAACTCCTTTGATGGTTATCATGTGTTTGACTCAAGTTTTCACTATCTTGTCAAAGTGATTCTTTACTTCGGTTTGTACTTTGTTTGAACCTTTCAAACATTCTGACTTATACTTTATGATTTGTACGTTTCCATACTTCATGAAGTTGTCAGAGTATGTATTTGAAGTTTCTCTCGTTAGCTTCTGCAAGTAAACTTATAGGTCTGCATAACACCGTATGAGTCCTAATAGATTACTAGTCTTTATGCCTTTTGAAAAGGGTGACTTTGTCAATTAGTCCTTAAGACCCAATTGACAATGCTGAAGTTTAATGAGTTTGAATCTCTTGATTTTAGCCATTATCAATGTTAACCTTCAGTTAATTTTATCACTGGTTTAAAACATCGGACGTTTCTAGAAGAACAAAATAATCACTATTAAGTTCTAAGCTAGATCAGTGTCTAAAAGAAGACTTCGATCCCTTTCAGCATCCCTAGCATTACTGCTTCTGCTCCCTCTTGGATCTTTACTTCTTTTAGTCAAGTATGTGATTTCCTTGAGCTCCCACTGAGCCGCTCATCTGGTCTTAAATACCTGATGAAGGAATTTTACGATACTTGTTTTTAACTTTGTTAACAAGGATACGGAATCGGAATTCATAATTCCATTTCTTTTGTCCTCTAGGTGCTAAAGGTAGTTTCCTTTTAAATGGTCTAGCCATTGTTCAGAAACATTCACAGTAATGAGAAATACTCTTGATCATGTACTCGGTAGCTGCTTTTCTTTGATCAAATGTTTGTCTCACTTGACTGATCCTTTTGCCCTTTTGAATCTATTTCTTAGATTCTTTGTACCAAATCTCAAGAACCTTTCTTAGACTGGATATTCCCGTATGTTCTGCTCAGTTTGTTTGTAACAACCTGAGTGACTCATCTAAGGTCTTATCTATCTTTGTTCAATCAATATTGAATTGGGTGATAGATGTATTCTGTTGTCTTCCGTTAGGATGACTTTCAGATTGCCTTGGAGGTCTCGTACCTCTCCATTTATGACTTCTGTGGGAAATTCTTCCTCAGTTTGTCTTAATGGTTATGCTAGCATTCATTATTCTTCCAAAGAGAATGTTATACGATTGCTTGCAAATGGCTTTTGACCTTCTCTTGTATGAGTCAACATTGGGATTGGGTATTCTAGTGACCTTCCTTTTGAATCTGAGAATTATTCTCGGATTCATTCTTCCATTCTAGGAAGTGGATCAGCACCTCCCTTAGGTGTGATTCAATGTTGAAATCGTTTGTGTCATCTTAAAACTACATAAAGAAATGGCAAAGTTTTAAAACTCGTTATCGTTTTTGAAAAACATTAGTTTTCCCACATTATTCAATAAAAATCGTCCCCGATTGAATAAGTGATTCCAAGACCCCAGTTCTTCGGAGTAAAGCGGACGAAGGCCCTACCCTTTGACTCCGTCGTTCCGGGTGAGTGAACTACTTCACTGATCATACCTTATGACTCTTGGTTGATAGATTTCATTAATAAATGACTAATCTATCCTTTTGCCTCGAGTATCCAAGACTCTCTTGCTGATCTCGTTGAGTAGAACCATTTAGACGTGTAGGCCTCTTCTATAGACCTACCCGCATTGTCCCAAGGTAGAGGAGGTACTCTGCGAAGGCCGACCCACCTTCCTCGAACAAGGGCGCAACGAGTGTCTTAATCTGGATAGGCGATTACTCAAGATTACGTTTTGGGGACTTTTACGCTAGTCTGACGTTTGTTATAGTGAACTATTTAGCCTAACTAACATCCACGACATAAAGCGTAAATAAGTAAGTAAATGCGCGCGAGAAAGTAAATCAAGCAGACATGGATCCTAGTATGGCCCCTAACCTAGAAGATCTAATCACCCTTGGTTTTCTTCTTGTTTCGCCTTTTGGTTCGTCTTAGATCGCCATCTTTGAACCTCCATTGATTTCTCCCACTCGCCTTTGGATTTCATCCTCGAGTTTCTTCAATGGACTCATAGACCCTAAACTCTAATTACAAGACTCTAACGATTCGCAGATCGTATAAACTTGAAATTAAAATTAATTACAAAGCATGCACCCATCCGTGCTTAAAACAAGAATAAAGAAATAAATCTATGGCCATACTAGTTTCCCACATTCACATCACATGCAATCATATAATATATCAAGGCTAAGAATTATATATGCATGATTATCTTGGGAGATACTTTTGTTGACATCACATGTCACATTACGGACCTTAAGTCTAAATTCGAAGAATTCTACTAATGGTGCTTTCCGGTTTTATCTTTTATGATTTCTAAACTCATCTTTAAGAAAAACTCCGTTTTGGGCTCGAGAAAGCCCGGGTCAATTTCGGAAAAAATATTGGTTCGATTCTTAATGATTTCATAAATCAATTTAAAGAGAAATCCGTTTTGGGCTATTGGATGGCCCGGATTGATTTTGGAATTATTTGGTTGGAATCGGAAATTTTTTTGGCAAAAACTCCCACTCGAATGATGATCCATTTTCGTGGTCCGAAAATCCTCGAAAAAGCCCGGGTCAAGTCCTAGACAAGTCCCGACCCAAGCCCAAATAAGGGCTCGGACAAGGTCCGGACATACCACGGCCCATAGGGCCGGCATGTCCTGGCCGAGGCCTATCAAGGCCTGGTCTCGTCCTGGCCGGAGCCAGGACGCTAGTCCATGTACCAGACGCGTCCTAGACGTGTCTGGTACTGGACCGGACCAGCACTAGGTGTCTCGGACTAGTCCGAGACACCCAGAACCTCCCAGAGTCGAGTGCTCTGGACGCGTCCTAGACGCGTCCAGGAAGCTCCTTCGCAGCTGCTGGTCGCGTCTTCAAGACGCGTCCTTAGTAGCTGCTCTGGAAGCGTCTCAAAGACGCGTCCAGAAGCTTCTGTCGCAGCTGCTGGTCGCGTCTTCAAGACGCGTCTCAGCAGCTGCTCTGGACGCGTCCAGAGGACGCATCCAGGAGCTTCTGGTCCGGCCAGGAAGCTTCCTGGCCGGACACTAGGGTTTTTCAAAACCTTAGTTTCCAAAAAGAAATTTTTTTTTTTTTTTTCTTATGCAACTCTAAGTTGCTATTTTCCAATTTTTAAAACTTTTCTTAAATTTTTGAAATTCCTTTTAGAACACTTCTAAAAATTTTTTAAAACTTTTAGAAACTTTTAAATTTTTCCAAATTTGTTTTGAGAGCTTCCTAAAGTCAAAACTACTCTTTTTAGAACACTTCTAAAATTCTAAAATTCCAAAATTTTGTTTTTCAAAAGTTTCCAAACTTAAAAACAACTCTTAATCAAACCAATTTTGGATCAAAATCTAGGTTTTTGAAATTTTTCAAAGAACAATTTTGAAATCAATTTTGAAAAATCTTTGAATCCAATTCAAAATTAATCAAATTTTATGTTTTAAAATCTTTTTAAACATAACTATCAATTTAATCAAGCATGGATTAGTTTGAAATTCAATCAAATTGAGACTTTTAAAACACTTTTAATCATCAATGTGATTCTCAATTTGAAAATTTATTGAATCCCATCAAATTATGAGTTAAAATACCTTTTTTAAAATACTTTTATAAACTCAATTTTCAAACTATCAAGCATATAAATTAGTTCGATTCTTAGCAAAAACTAGTTAATAGCAAGAGGCTCTGACGCCACTGTAGGGATTTACACCCTTCTACTAGTGTTTATAGCGGAAATATGACATCTAATGTCTACACTAGTATTCCCAGGATCACATGCAAAACTAGTAATTAATCTAATGGAGATAGTAGATTACCTTAATCGCTTTTCCCTCGAACTAGTTGAATTGATTGAAGAAGACCAAGAGCTTCAAGTGTAGCTCCTCTACTTGGGACACGAGCAATCAATTTGATCTCCCACCTTGTTGTATAGCTAGCACACCAATGGTGGTTGGAAAAGAAGAACTCCTTTCTTCTTGACTAAATAGATAGTTAATGGGAATTAGCTCACTTTCTCCTCTCTACTTGATGTGGTAGAGTAAGAAAGCTTAGAGAGAAATTCCACACCTTATTCTCTGCCCTAAGAGTGTTTATATAGAACCCTAATAAGAATCCACCTCCTTTTAGGTTTCCCAAAACACCCTTTAGAATAAGATTTAGGGAAATAGTCGAAAATAGCAACTATTGGTATTTTCTCAATTCCCTAAGGAGGAGGTGTCCAAACACCACGAAAATTGGCAGATATAATTTTTATTATATCAGCAACTAACCCTCCAAAATTCAGCCCAATCCGAGTCCTAGAAGTACCCGAACCGGTCTAGGCCCAAAAACCCTGTTTTTGGCCCTTTTGTACTATCTTTGCCTAATTCCTTTTTAGGCCTATGAGATATGTTTATGGGACACTCCCATGATTATATCTCACTCCCACTAGTCATATCCTAGATCAATTTGTCACTCTTATGTGTAACCCGTTGTAGGATCCGATCGAAGTTAGCCGCGAATTACTTCGTAATTCAACGATCGTAGTTGGTCTCTAGCTACAACTCTACGATCCCTAAATCAATCGGACTTGATGATCTTCCACATCAATTGTCATATCCGACAAATTGTTCGCATTGTCACCTTGGTCGAAGGACATCTCCTTCAACTCCTTCAGTATGTACGGACCAACCGGTCCTAGGCCCACCCGCGACGGCCATGTACGGGCCGACCCAACCCAGGGCCAGCCTGGGGTGGCTCTGCGCGGAACAGGTCGTCCCCAAGCCCAACCCGGCGTTTTGAGCGCCGCTAGTTACAACGTCCAAACCCCATTTAAATAGCGTCCAACTTCCATGTTTGTTCCAATCTTTGTGTTGGTATAGGTGATTTATACATTAATCTTGTTGTAAGTCAATCTCACATTGGTGGCGAGAAGGAGTGTGGTGCCTAGGTGTGCTAAAGCTGACAATATCACTAGCAGCCCAAAAGGCTGGTCCGCACCATCCTACAACACGTTATCATCATGATTCGCTCTACTATGATGTGGTCTTGGGAGGGTGTGTTTTAAGTCAATCCCAAATTGGTGGTGAGAAGGAGTGTAGTGCTCCTGTTAAGAGGTTAAAATTCTTTCCTTAGTGAGGTCTTTTAAAACCGTGAGGCCCAGGTGTGCCAAAGCGGAGAGTATCACTAGCAGGTGAGAAGGCTGGTCCGCACAATCGTGTAACAAAATATTTTGATAATTTTCTATAAAATTATCACCTTCCTCTTGTAGCCCCGTTGGTTGAGCCGCTGATGAATTCAGTACTCCCAACGTTTCGGGTTCGAGGCTAGGTAGATAGAGAGGGAGAGAGAAAGAGATGAATATGAGGTATTTCAAAATACCTCCTTTTAGTTTTTTCTCTCGTCAAGAGAGAAAAATAGAGTTTACTTTTCTACTTCTCCTCTGCTTGAGTTGGAGGCTTGGAACTCCCAGTCCGCTTTCTTCTTCTATCTCTTACTGCTAAGGTATTCATCATCATCACCTTCTTCTCTCTAGATCTCTCTCTCTCTTTCAGTTATGTATTTCGGAACAATGATTAAACCCTAGATCTTAAAACTTAGTTTTATTACAGTAGCAACTGATTAATTGCTCCTTTTTTTATTTGCTTGAACGGATTTCGGCTATCTCCCCTAAGTACTATGAAAGTTACAGTCTTATTCAGTTAGGGTTTGTGGTTTGTATTGATATACTATTCTTTAACATAGTTTTATCTGTGAGGTTTTGATTAATTTGCTCACTTTCAGTTAGGCTTATGAGTAATGAGTTTATCTTCATTGGAGTTTTTAGTTTTTCAACTTTCTCTCTCTAGGGTTTATTTTAAAACTTAGGTTTATGAATTTATCTACCTTCTGATTTAGAGGGTTATGAGAGTTGGATTGAAATCAAACTCAGGGTAAGTTTTAAAGTTAAAAATTAGATAGCTTTAGAGTTTATTTTAATTTCTCTATCTAGGGCTTATTTTACAATTCCTAAATAGTTTAGTTTCATTGAAATCATATTAGGTTTATGAGTGATGAGTTTATCTTCATTGTAAATTCCAAACCCTAACTCTAAGGTTTTGAATCTTGATAGATTATACAAATTCTACTAGTAACTTGTTAAGTTCATACTTGTTAGTTATTTATTCTTATGTTTTGATTATTTTATTTGGGTATGGGATATATGTGATATGAATAATTCTAAGAGTCCTCTGAAAAATTGCATCAATAATAGAAATCTATGGTAAAGTTTTTGGTAGAAAATTCGAATTTCTTTAAGTAAAGAGTCTGCCCAGGCTAACGTGAAATTCTGGTTCCGTCCCTGCTGGAGATGTCAATTATTTTCTCATTTTCTGTACTCTTTCTCACTAAAAGGTTTTAATTGCTGTATCTTCTTCCGTTGGTTTGTGTATCATTTATAGTATTTTCAGTGGTACCCGAGTGATGGCTAGGTGTTCGCTACTTTGTGATTTTCAATTGTTTAGTCATTAGTGGGTGTTAGTTTTCCTGGTCATGGATGCTAGCGTTTGGCGGAAGACTGTTTTTTCTATAAAATATTTGCGTCCTATTTTTCCATATTAGTTGGGGCTAACTAGGGTTTAGGAATTGGTCCATGTGATAGCATACCACCAAGGTGGCGACGCATATTTCTATAATGTGGACTCTAATGATACTTGGTACTCTATACATGCATCCTTATTTTACAATTGAAATTCAATATGCAGGATCACGCGATTTAGTTTTCCCAACTTGTGACTCAATATGGTTAAAGATGACGATATTTTAATGCTTGAAGCTCCTCCAACAGCTTCTTATCCTACCTGGTCGGGCTCTCAAGAAATCATTGATTCACTACCTTATATCGACGATGATTATGGAGACCCAAATGTGAAAGCAGTTGTCGACAGATTAGTTGAAGAAGAAATGAGGAGGAGCACCAAAAAACCAGCAGATTACCTCAAAGATCTCCCTCCAGCACCTAAAACGAATTTCGAGGTAATTCTGAAACAGAATTGTTATTACTATTTTTTCTTTTTGAAAGTTAAAGTGTTCATGGTAGCAATGCCTCCAGCGAGTTAACGAAATGACGAAGCATATACCTCAAAATTTGATGTTGAATAGCCTTAATGTTTGCTCTTTACCGAAAAGTATATCCTGACTAATTCTCTAAAATACGTCTCAGAATCACCCAATGCTAGCCAGAGAATATGAACGTGTTAAAGCTGGAAAACCACCTACAACCTTGGAGATGTCTCGATATGGCCTAGAACTGCCACCTGTTAATAAAAGAAATGATACCAATGCCTGGAGACAGCACCTTGACAGCGCTCAAAGCTCACTACAACACCAAATAGTAAGGTAAATGTTCTCTTCGACTGATTCTCGAAAGCAAATATCGATATAGCATAAAATGTTCTTACAATAAAGAGAGTAGGACTGTACTATGATATCTTGATTGGACAACTTTATTTGTATTAATCTAGAAAACAAGCCATCTACTTTAAGTCTTCCCTTGGCCCTTTCCCCAAACCTGCTCATTGCTTCTCATTGATCACTCTCCGAGCTTGAGAACCTAGTATATCATATAGTTTTTTTTTCCCGACTGTTACTTGGCAGAAGCTAGAAGACCACATTCGAGCATGAGATAAGTCGTACAGATATCCTTTATATTTCTACTGAGTTCCTGTTAGGTGGTCATGGGGCCCTATTATCGCCCCTATTTCTACTGAGTTGCTTGTTAATGCAGACTAGAAAATCTGGACTTGATGTCGAAGCATGGAGGTGATATCTGGAAACATCACAACCAACGTCTGGAAGCATTCTTGGCTAGGTCCGCTCTCAATAATCTTTATTTGTGTCATTTGGTGTTATCTTTTTTTCCCTCTTTTCTCTTCTCCTGGATCTGGGGTAGCCCGAGCCGAGCCCCCGAGCCAGGGACGTGGCGAGTAACTCGGCTAGGCTCAGCCTGACTCAGCCAAGCCTATCCGAGTCCTGCGTCCCGAGTCACCCACAGTTAAATACACGAGCAAATTCCTGCTTGATGTAAATCACGACCACTATTAAATACACAGGCAAATTTCCACTTAGGTTCACTTTTACAGTTGCAGTCATCTCTTGGACAAAGGCATAGCTAATAATCTAGAACAGTTATACTCGCATAGCGAGTTCTTGCCTCCAAATTCAATTTGTGAGTTAATATGAGAAGATCATATCAATGGTAAAACTTGAGACCTACAAGAATGAAGGGTGGAGATCTTAGTTCTTCATGTAGTTCTATGATCACTACCTCAAGACACTAGAGAAGTAAGAAGTTAATTTGCGTGCGACAAAAGGTCATATCCTTCTTCTTGGTCAGACAAAAGAATATCATGAAACTTCAATTGCTTTTACTTGTGCAGAAATCTTCCCATACCTCGGCAAACCAAACTTGTTTGTTGTCATTATTCTTTTCATGTTCAGGTTTTCTCGTTACCTGCAAATCCATTGTTTTCTGCAGGATGCAAGCAATGGCTGAGGAATACAATAAGGAGATTGAAATTGTAAACCGTGAAAGAAAATATCACCAGGTACCTCTTCTGCTTTGTGAAGCACAAATACGATGTTTACTGGGTTATTTGCTTACGCCATTGTCTTAAGATACTAATCGTCATAATATGAACAGCAAAACACTGCAGTTCAACTGGATGCATTGTCTACCGAATGGAGGGAACAATGTGAGAAGAATATTGAGATCCAAGCAGCATGTGCTGCCATTGAGAATCATAATGAACGACTCAAGAGTGAAGCTGCAGTGAGGTCTCTCTCTATCTCTCTCTCTCTCTCTCTCTCTCTCTACATATATATAGAGACGCACACACACATTCATCTTCTTTCATACTCTATTCCATTTGCACGAGTGATCCGACGGGTCGTCTGTTAAAAGTGACCCTAGCAGAGACTGAAGTAGTTGGGCTCAGGAGTTAGCCTTTGCTTGGGCTACACCGATGGGCCATATGAACTCGCTAGCAGAACTATTCAGGCAGAGGCTAATACTCTACCTGACTTTTGATCAATTAAGCTTATAAATATATAATTGCAGGGGCTGGAAGGTAGATGCGGATGTAGAAATGCAGATGTAGATCACGCTTCCTCGTTGCAGTTCGGGTCGTGAAGTTATGTTGTTTTAAACAACCAGATACTTCAAAAGTGTCATGTTTGAACCTTTGTAATGACTATCGTGGTTCCCGAGAGCTACACTATATTTATTAACGAAATGTAAGTTAGAGAATTCACATTTTAGACTTGTGTTGGATATGTTTTTCATATTAAAACAGTATGAATCAAACCCAGTTGACAACTTGGATTTGTTAATGGTCAAATGATCTCTCTCTCAACTGCAAACTCGGCATGGTGTGGCGACCACAAAGGAGATGGGTGTATTAGATGTTTACTTCCTAGCACACTGCCATACCATGCAACCCATACAAGTTTCGTGGTCAGATATAGGGAGGACCCCCTTCACAGGTCTCATTGTTTCGCGGTCAGATATAGGAAAGACCGCCTCCACAGGTCTTGTCTCTGTGGTCAGATTGTAAACATTTGTCCTGAGAGTAAACGAATATCTAGTTTCGTCCCATCCGCTAGAGTTTGAAGAATTCCCAAAGGACGCCACAAACTATATATACAGAGTTGTCTCTTTGCATTCAAGGCCGTTCAAATCTCGAATCAAATGTTGGAGGGGTTAAAACTTAGATTATAAGATGGTCAAAAATTTATTAATAAATACTTGAAGATGTTTATCACCTTTCCTCTCGTAGCCTGGTTGGTTGAGAATCGAATCGCTTGATTAGCTTCCAACATGTCATGGGTTCGAGGCTTGGTGTAATTTCTAGAGAGAGAGAGAGAGAGAAAGTACTAGGTATTTCAAAATACCTTTTTTCTTTTTAGCTTCAGGATATGAAGAAGATATGAGGTTCTCTTTTCCTTTTTGACTTCACTCTCTAAAGATGCCTCTCCATCTGTTGTCAGATCCTTTTACTAGGAAAACCATGATCTTGGGAAACAATAGCCAGTGAGATGGATGTTACAAGAATGTCAAACTACAATTATGATTAAAGCGGCATAATTTGCTCCGCTTTTGTTGTCCCATAAGATTTCTGTGTGTAATTTTTTAGAATATAAAATGTCCGAATCTGATTTATTTTGGTGATCGGCCGATCATTTCAGATTAATTTGACCAATATTTTGTCAATTCAAACTTACTTTATGTATGTCATAAAATATTTAAGTAAACTCGACTTTTTTTTTCTTTTCTTTTTTTTTAATGAAAATAACTAGCATTAAAAAAAAAAAAAACTAGCTTTAAAAACCAAATGGACATACAAAGTCTCTAATTTAAAGCAGAAACAAAAGAAGGTACAACATTCCAAATTTGTCTCCGACCATTTCGTCTTCTCCATTTCGCGAGAGCGTCTGCTTGGACATTGCATTCCCTAGGAGCGTGGGTGAAGATAATGTTTGAGAATTTGTCTTTAAGAGTCATCGCTTGTTTCAAAATATTTTTGGACTGTCAGTGCAACCCATCATTTTTACCGTTGATGAATTGGATCAAAGCTTTATTATCGCTTTCTATGTGCACGTGACTTATGCTCAGTTGTATAGCCCATAACATACTAAAGTGAATCGACATGCTTTCAAATTCTTCTGCGTTTTGTCATCGAACTGAATCGGCTGCTGCTATGATAAAGTTAGCTTCGTCATCGTGAATGATACATCCGATTCCGGCTGGTTCTGTAAATTTGGTAAATGAAGCGTCAACATTAAACTTAAGGAATGGTGTCGATGGAGGTCTCAATTGTTGTTTCTCTGGTTTTGCCCTGCATTTGTTAGTATTAACAGACTCAATTTTAAGCGGAGTAGTTGTGGTATTGTTAATCCGAGAGATCATTTGTATTGGTGTTTGTTTCTTCGTCGTAAAACAGTTTTCACACCTAGCTTTCCATATAAACCATAGTATTTTTGCATATAAATTGGTTGTGTCTTCATCTAACTTTTTCCATTGTTTTATCCAATGATATACTGTCGTTAATTGCTCCGTCCTAACCTGAAAATGGAACCAGATCGGTTTCGCATATGTGCAATATAACATCACATGGTCCAGAGTTTCATATTCATTACAGTTGATACATGAGTACGAGTTACCGATAAATTTACCAATTTTTTCCTTGACTGGTAGACTGTTCGTACAACATTTCCATAAAAATAATTTTATGCGAAGGATCGTATTCATATTCCAAATAAAGAACCAGTCATTTCGGTCATTCATTGGTTCCGTGTTACCTGTTCTGAGAAAGTTATACATAGATTTAATAGAGAAGTTACATGTTTTGTAAGAGTCCATTGTGGTCTATCTTCTTGGTCTGCCTGCAAATTAATTCTCGCTATTGAGCTAGAAATCTCATTGTTAAAACAATTATTTATAACATTCATATTCCAAGAATTATTTGTTATGAGTTGGGCAACTCATTCAAGATTCGAGTGACTGTGATTGATGAGAGGAGGAGGGTGATTGGGAATCTAGTAATCATGTCAGATATTGATTTTACTACCATTGTTAATATCCCAAAAGACTAAACCCTCGACCTGTTTGAACTGTTTACTGATAGATTTCCACGACCATGAGTGGTTAGCTCTGGAAGGGGTAGGTTTGTTAGTTTTGGGGAAGTATTTCCCTTTAAGCACTTGAACCCAGATAGCCTGAGGGTTATGAAGTAAACTCGACTTAGCCATTTATACAATTCATAGGCGTGAAAGTGAAAGAAATTTGAGAACAAAAATATAATCGCATTTGTAATTGATGTCAAGACATACATCAGTCAGATATTAGATATGACTTTTGACAAAAAGAAATACTTTTATATTTTAGCTTTGTTCAGATCGTCACGTGCCGCAACAAGTAATGACACCATGCAATCCATCACGCGAACCCCTTTGCATGTTTTTCTCGTTTCTAGTCAGAGGTGTTACACCCGCCCCCTTCATAGGTTTTGTTGGTCCGTGGACATATACAAAGCTACCCCTTCGTAGGTCTTGCCCTTCTAAGGCCAGATGAGGAATGTGTAACCACGATTTGTCGACGAGCCACAAACTATTTATAGACGAGTTGTTATGTTGTTCATAGGTTGGCACGGCGTCCATCCTGTGGGTTGTTGGTTGAATATACTGTAAATATGTGTTGTTTTGTATCGATTTCTCAGAGACTGCATGTGTACTTTGTATAGGTCATGGTGTGCTGGCACGAATTGTTTACATAATGTGGGTGGTTCCCATCACAAAGACTTTCATGAATCAGAGTTGGCCCAATTGACTTCGAGTAGAGGGAAACCTAATTTTGAGTTCAAAAATCAAAGTGCCTGGTTTGCTTTCTAATGTTTACTTTCACCACCATCTGCGACCACTACCACCACCACCACCCACAATCACCGCCGATAACTCCCTCCACCTATTTTCTATCTCTCTCCTTTTCGTCCTCTCACTCCCTCCTCAGTCTTTCTATCCTCAAGCTCTATCTTTCTAACAAAGAAAAATAACAAAGAAAAACATTCCTGTTGGAACCTCAATCGTCTGCAGAAGAGAGTTGCCCCCAACAACAAAAATCCTTTTCTTCAGCTGAACGGAGTTGAGAGAGAAAAAAAGAGAAAAACGAGAGAAGAAAAAGGATACGTCCACCAGCCTTGGTGCAGTGGTTGGACACCCCTCTTAAGTTTATGAGGTCGTGGGATCGAGTCTCAGTTAGGAGTGAGATTTTGGTCTGTGGCCCGGATCCGCCCACGGACGCCCGAGTCTGTCAGGGTCCGTGGACGCCTGGGTCCGCCAGGGTCTGTGCACGCCTGGTGACCGGCTCAGACAAAACCCGCCCGTTCGGGAAGGATAAAGTGGACGGAAGCGGACATAAACCCTTACCCGGCAGTTCCCCACGTCCGCCCGGTAAGTCCGTCTATATAAGTGCCCGATGACCGAATACTTCTGTCCCTTAGATCTACTAGGGTTTATTATTGACCGTTATATTAATAACTAGGGTAGCTATATATAAATCAGGTAATAGAAGTTCTGATGGCCAAAAGTTTCGTTTCTTCTTCTCCTCTAATCTGCCGCATCCCTCTCTCTCATCTGATGCCTCTGTTCGTTCCTAACCAATAAACCCTATCTGTAATCTTAAACCCTATTTCTTGTTCTTGAATCTCGACTAATAACTAGGGTTCTTCTTATTTAGTTCTAAACTAGTAAACCCTAAACCCTAGCTCTCGCATCTCGTCGATTAGTTGACTGGAAATATCTTCTTCGAAGATCTTTACAAACTAAGTGTAAGTATCTCATCATCTTATGTTTATTTTTAATTCTTTTCATCATCTTCTGTGATTTCTTATTAGTTTCAATGTGGATCTATAAACTTTAAACATTTCTTATCTGTTTGTCCTTATATTTGTCTTCTTCTTCTTCTTCATCTTGCATGTCTTTTACTGTAACGAACCAACATGATAACTTCTCATCTTCAGATCTAATCTCGGTAAAACACTAAGACCCATCTTCATCTTTTCTTATATTCATCTTTATCTGTTTTTACATGGTAACTTCTTGTTCAAAGTATAATTCCTTCTCTAAATCTATGTTTTTTAACTTTCTTTTATTCATCGTCATGTATATTGAAATAGTTATGTGTCTATTTTGGTTTTCAGATTAATGCATCCAGAGAAAGAAGAACACTTGCATTGGCGTTAACATATACAGAAACTGCAGTTAGAAATTATATAGTAAATTTTGTTGTTGGGATCATTATTCTTGTTAGCATCAAATCATAGTTTAACCGTGCAAAATTGTAACTTATGTATGTTGAAAGTAATTATGTAATTTTTCAATAAAATGAGACATTTAGTTATGTTTTAGGCATTGAACCCGGTACCCGACCGATCGGTGTTCGGCTGGTCCGGCAGAAAAAACGGTCATGGACGGGCTTTTTCTACAAGTGAATTCCGTTTAGTCTGACCGTTTAGTCCGATGGTCCAAGCGGTCATTGATGGCATGTGTCCGTTCTGCCCGGACCGGGAGGGTGGTTGTCCGTGGACTGCCCGTCTGTTTCGATTCCCACCCCTAGTCTCGACGGAAGCAGTTTGCCATCAAGATTTATCCCATATAATTTAGACTATAAATTATAAATAAAATTAATAATGTCGGACTTTAGGCCTCTTTCATGTTGTCGGACATTAAACTTCTTTCATTAATAGTTTAAATTAAGCGGTTATCGTGCGTATCACATTTTGATGATGTATCAATGTCTTGTAACGACTGACGCAGATCTTAGGCGAACTCTCAAAAAAGGATACTAGGATAAATATGGAGAAAATTGTTGTGGGATGTAGAAGATTATGGATTTATGGGATAACTCAATAGATATGCTGTTTCGTGTAGGCTGGTAATTTTGTCCGTGCGTGGAGCGTGTCAAAAGTAGCATGATTTTGAAATGATATCACCCGTGCAACAATCCCGACCGTTCTTCTCGTTAATCTTGTTTTTGTTTTTATCTAGAAAACAATAGCCCAATAATAGTTCTACTCTAACGGTCATAAAAAGCTCATTTTGATGATGTTTATTTATTACCTAAACAACTTCAATATAGACGTTAGAAACTACTTGTTTCTTTTGCAAAATGTACATCTCGAGAAAATCTAAAGGTCTAAAAATGAGTACCGGGAGCTGTCTGGTTGACTGTTGACCAAGATGTCAGAATTCCAGCTGTCATAATTTATTACCAATATCCTAGAATCGGCGTAATTTAGCAATAGATCCTTTATTCGCTACTAATATTCTTCCACGTGTTTTCTCACTCCCGCGTCGTTCCATCTATCCGTTAACACCAAACCTGAACCACCAACCTCTTTTTCTCTCTCTCTCTCTCTCTTCTTTCTCTCTCTAACTCTCTCTCTCTTCTGCAACTCGATCCAAGAAGAAGAAGAAGAGAGAGAGAAAGTATTGGAGCAGGAATGGGAAAACTTCTTTGTGATTCCTCAACTATTGCAGAGACATTTCAACCGTCTCCACCACCAGCTCTTCCTTGGAGAGATCAGATCTCCACCTCACCTTCTTTCGATCCCATCGGCGCCGCCGCCGCCACCACCGCCGTCGACCTCGAAGAGATAAATACCTGGGAATTCGTTACTGGTTTAGAAGATCAACAAAAGAAGTATTTAGAAAGACTTCATGCTAAGGGAGTTTTATGGAAGCATCCTGAAAATGATTCATCTCCGTTAAGATCTACCATTTTCCGTTTATCTCACGGAGGAGACGTCGATGCCGACGGTAACTGCTTGTTTACTGCGTCTCAGAAAGCAATGATTGCGGATATTGACGCAAGAGAGCTGAGACGAAGGACGGTTAAGAGATTTATAGATGATATTGGATCTGATGATGGAGGTTTAGAGAGAGATTCAATCGATTCGGTTATTAAGCATCTCTATTCTCCAGATCTGAAAGCTGGTTGGGGTATTCATGTCGTTCAAGAGGTGAAATTGTTGGCTAAGAAGGAGGATCGGGAGAAATTGGATATTGCTATAAACGAGCTTGTAGATCTAGGTTTACAGAGGTAATATATTCATCTCCTTGCATTGAAACCCTTGATAACTTAGAAACAATATTCATAACCCTAGCCTGGTCTTCTCTCCCTTTAGATCTAATTAGGGTTTTTGAATAATTGGGTATATGATTTTTATCGGAGGGATTTTGTATTGAAACCCTTGAGCTGATCTGTATTTAAAAAAATGTTCTTTTTTTGCTAACCCTAATCTGGTTTGTTTTATACTTCTAGTGGTTTTCTAGATCTGATATGGATATGTGATTTTTTGTAGATGAAATTTGCAATGAAACCCTTTGATTTTATCTTTAACCTAAAATATGTTCATTGTGTTAACCCTAATCTTGTTTCTTTTGTCCATTTAGGGGTTTACTAGATCTGATTTAGGGTTTTTGAATAATTGGGTATGTGATTTTATATTGTAGGGAATTTGCAGCGGAAACTATTTATAAAGAGAGATGTATTGGTGTTGAAGATAGTTCGAGTTGGGCAAAGTACATGTCAATCTCTGGTTCTCCTGAGGATGAGTACGATATAATTACTTTGCAATATACAGAAGAGGGGTTATTAAGTGTTGAGGAGAATAGAGGAGGACATGCCGCTGCCTTTGGAGATGATATAGCTATTGAGAGCCTTGCTACAGAGTTTAAGAGGGAGATTTATGTGGTGAGAACTACCTCTTTTGTGATCCTCATCATTTTTCTGTCAGTTCTCTACATTATATTGATTTTGATCATCTCCCTCTATATTTATGTCCATGTATTCATATTATAGTTTGTCCATCGAATTCTAATTTGAGGTTCGGGGATGACTATCTGAGGTTTGGGGTTGGTTGATATTACCTCGCTAGCTGCATATATTTTACATGTCTAATGATCTTTTTATGCGAGTTCAATGACTAGTGATAAAATCTTGTTATTTGGAAAAGGAATTCTAGAACTTTACATTTATTGGCCCTCGAGCTTTGAACTATTTGCATTAGCTAAATTTTATGTTGCATTCATTACAAAGTGTAATGAACCGTTGGTTCTTTTAGTCGTTATATATTGCCACTTTTACCTCGAAAACGGTCATTTTGTTATTCTTTCATATTTGATTTCCAATCTGTTCTAACCGAAATCTGAAAGGTTCATTAGTATAGAGAATTTCTGATAGTTGAAATGTTGAATCATATTTTATGCATAACTAGTTGTGTTGAGATTTCTGATAGTTGTAATTTCTCTTACAAGTTTTAATATATTTGTTAGGTTCAAGCTCACGGTTCTGATGCTATGGTTGATGAGAATAATTGTGTCTTCTTCCTTCCTCATCGTCCTAGAAGTCAAATTTGCGGGCCGCCCTTTTTTCTCTTTATGAAAGGGACAGGTAAATGAAAATCTCATTCTAGGAACATTTGCGTTGTTACTCATTTGAAAACTTTGATTTGTTTGTATTACCAACCAAAAATATAGCGAAGAAATCTATGTTTTCTGTTGTTCTAAGAGCAAGAGCTAAAATCTCGGTTTTCCTATGAAAAGAGAAGCTCGGGGGTCATTTAGGAGATAATGATTTTCTATAACATGTTTTGTTCCTTGGGGCCTCTTCTTGATGATAATTGGTTAATATAGATAGTTTTACTTGTTCGTAGTATTTATCTTTAATTTTTGATATGCAGGTTGGTGTGGTGCGGGAGCCGATCACTATGAACCCTTGATAGCACATACTGCTCCACTTATATCACATGAGAAGGCTGCTGTTGTACTTTAAAGGATCCATTGATCCTGCAGTTTTGTGCCCTAGAAGAGGTTGAGTAGATTTTAGTTTTCTTCTCTTTTTCTTTTATTATTTATCACCGGGAACCTAGTCATTGTGATTCTTTTTAGAGTGAATGGAGCATTTCCATTTTCATAGCTTCCAATTTTGTCTGCTGTTGTTGATTATTTGAGGTTAACGAGTTTAGAGAGACAATCGTCTCATTGTACTATCGGTAGAACATTTTAGAGTGCTACCCATTTGTTGTAACTTCGGCAATTTTCATTCTATGAAATGAGAGAAGCTAAGCTTTTTTGTGTTGTCAAACATTCTGCTTATTTTTGTTCCCATATGAGCTGATTTAGTTACATAATGTTTCTCATTGTACTTTTATCAAGGTTCCCCCAATTGTAGCAGAGTTACCTATTGACGGATGACATTTTTCTACCTTTTTTTGGAGTTTAAGTTTCGATTGGGTTTCTTATTTTCCTCTTCACCCTGCTCGGACGGTGTTATTAACAAATCAAGCTAATTGTGACAAACAAAAATATAAAAATTGACCACGCCCTTTCCTCGAGCCTGTGACCAACATGGCATGGCCACACCATTGGCCCGGGTCCAGGTCAGGATTAGTCTCAGTCATATAACATCTTCTTTGCGAAACAGACTTAAAAATAAACTCATGGAGTCATGGAGGAGTCATGGAGATGAATTTAGAACCAATCTTAACTTTGTCACACATCTTAACAGCCATCTCAAATTTGAGATTTTTACACAGATCTCTAGATAATCGAAAACCCATTCCTAATTTTGACATTTTTTATTTTGGTTTAAATTTGTGGTTTGCACAAGGGCACCTATATAATATGACATATAGCTAGTATTTGATACATGGTTGGTGCTTCCAAAGTTGAGAGGAGGTGCTTTCATCTATGAAAGGTTTGTGAGGATGAAAATGAGACAATTTGATGCAATCTTATGAGAAGAATTCTTCTCTAAAGTCTCCCAAGATAAGAGGAGCTCATGGAGTAATTAAAACCCACCAAAGTGAGTTTTTCATTTTCCTTTTAAGAATTTTAGTTTTCAACAAAAAAAACAATCTAACAATTTTAGTTTTCAACAAAAAAAAATCTAACAATTTTAGTTTTATCATGACTAAGGCTAAACTAACTGTCTTTGTAACTTGACTAGCTGATAGGCCATTCAGCAAATGTGGAATATGTTTATCATCTATATAATAAAACAGAAGGGAAAACGATGAATAGGACAAACATCATTTTTTAATAAAACATATTGTCTTGAAGTCCTTTTCAAAATTTAAAATATAGTCCTTAGTAGAAATAAAGTTACCTGTTTAAAAAACAATAATCTTTTTCTTCTTAAAAATTTAAAATATAGTCCTTCGTAGAAATAAAGTTACCTATTTGAAAAACAATAATCATTTCCTTCTTAGAAATAAAATAACTAATTTAAGAAAAAAAGAAACAAAATAAATTTCAAAGGGTTAAAAAAAGAAATTAAAATCTCTCTCTCTCAATAAAATAATAACTAATTTAAGAGAAAAGAAACAAAAAAAAAATAACTAATAAAAATCTCTCTCTTTCAATAAAATAGAACAATAAATTTCGTAACATTTGTTTGATATACATTAGTTTATGAAAAGATTAAAACTAGATTAGCTCTCTACTGGTCTAATACATGTTTTCAGGGTTTTTGAGATCAACAATAAATTTTTTTAATGAAAGTGATTGATTAGTACGAACGTAATAGATGGTCAAACAGAGAGAAGTTATGTAGCAGTAGTTCAACTAGAATCTCATCAACTAGAAAAGTTTGTACGTTTCAATTATAATGGTTGAGAGTGAAGAATATTTGTTAGAAGATGGATGGATTTTCAAACAATTTTTTTTAAGTCATAGAAGTCTGTTACTTATGTTAGTATGAACTCTTATTCTTTTTCCTACTTTAATGAAGTTTTGTGAATGTTAATTGCAGGGGGAACAAGATGAGTAGAACTCAAGAAAACAATGCTCAGCTTTTGTTCTTATTATACTTTTTTAGTTTGTATATTATTTTTTTTAATCCAATTTCTTTTCATTTATTAAATATTCTCTTTCAACAAAAAGAAAAATGTTCACTTGATGCTAAAAGCATTCTTATATTTTACAAGAAATCCTCTAAATGTTATATGATTTAATAATAAAATTGAGTTCCGTTCATCTTTGGCAATCTAAATTGTTTAAGGGGCGTGTAAGAAAGAATTCTTATTAGAAATGATTGAGATTTGAATGGATCTCCTCTTTTAAGTTTAGAAGTTACATAAAAGAGTAGGTCTTGAAAATTAGGTTTACGGATTTTCAATACGTAATAAATATATGGAACAATGCTTATCAGTTTGATTTGCATAATATACTGTCTGCTACTCCCTCCGTCCCATTGTGTTTGGTTGTTATTCCTTTTATGGATGTCCCAAAATGTAGGGATGTCAACGGGGCGGGTTTGGGACGGTTCATCCCCTTCCCAATTCCGTCCCGTGAGTAAACGGGTTTTACCATTACCGTCCCAATAATTAATCGGGGTGGATATTCAATTACCATAACCGTCCCAATTAAAAATTGCTAAACCATTACCGACCCGCCCCGCCCCGTTTAATATAAAATGAGTCGGGTCGGGTCGGGTTCAAAGTATTTTGTTTCACAAAAGTTATTTTAGTTTGAAGTAACATAACAATTGTTAACAAAATTTTGTAAGACTTTGAGTTTATCAATCATAAACACTACAACTACTTAATAATATAAAACATAAAATAATTAAATTGATAATATAAGATTAAAGTTTTAGAAACATAACCTTAAATAAAACAAATATTTAATATATAACATACTAATCGGTTCGGGGCGGAGTTTACTATCTAATACCAAACCCGCCCCGAACCCGATTAGTTTTTTTTAACTTCATACCAAACCCGAACCGTTTAATTAACGGGGCGGTAAAACCCGTCCCATTAGGGGCGGGTTTGGGAAAAAACCCGCCGGTTCGGGCCAAATTGCCACCCCTACCAAAATGTTTGGTCACTTTTCTTTTATAATATTCATTTAATTATTAAAATGATGAAACTTCCAAGACTACCCTTTAATTTGAATACCATTCAAAGGTTCTAATTGGTTCTACGCTTCCGCCAATGTTGTATTTAATGAAATACTCTACATTAAATGAGGGTAGTTTAGGGAAAGTCTTTATATTTGTCAGCAATAAATACCATTCCTTAATAAGTTGAATTCCCCAAAACTAAAAATAAAATGGGACGGAGGGAGTATATATTTTGTATGAAAAACTGTCACATTGTCATTACCCTAAATTTAGAAGAGGGATTGAGCCATTGGTCCAAAAAGGGGGCCAAAATGAAAATTTCACCCAAAGTTGCCTAAAAATGAAAGGGAGGTCCAATGTGTCAGTTTGGGGGTCAAAATTACGTAAAGGGCCCTTAGAAAATAAAATATTTACCGTTCATGCCATCGAAAATTACAAAATTGCCATCGAAAATTCTCGGGAAACGATTTTTTTTTCTGAAAATTATTTTATTTACTGGAAATTTGAAATTTTCGGGAGATTATTTTATTTACTGGAAATTACAAAATTTGAAAATTTGGGCGGGAAATTATTTTATTTACTGGAAATTTTCGGGAAATTATTTTATTTACTGGAAATTTTTTTCTGTACTAGACATTTTTGCTGGGCGGGAATTTGAAATTTCGTAAAAAAATTTGAAAATTTGGGCGGGAATTTGAAATTTCGTTTGAAAATTTCAAAACTTCGAAAAAAAAATTTGTGACCGGTAAATTATTTTATTTACTGGAAATTTTTTTCTGTACTAGACACTTTTGCTGGGCGGGAATTTAAAATTTTCAAAAAAATTTCAAAATTTGCCCGAAAATTTAAAATTTTCAAAAAATTTTGAAATTTTGGGCGGGAATTTGAAATTTCGTAAAAAAAATTTGGGCGGGAATTTGAAATTTCGTTTGAAAATTTCAAAAGTTCGAAAAAAAAAATTTGAGACCGGGAAATTATTTTATTTACTGGAAATTTTTTTCTGTACTAGACACTTTTGCTGGGCGGGAATTTAAAATTTTCAAAAAAATTTCAAAATTTGCCCGGAAATTTGAAATTTTGGCCGGGAATTTGAAATTTCGTTTAAAAATTTGAAAATTTCGAAAAAAAGATTTCGTTTGAAAATTTCAAAAAAATTTGAAAATTGGAATTTTTTGTGTAAGGGAAATTATTTTATTTACCGGGAAGAGATGGTTTGCTGGGCGGGAATTTGAAATTTCGTTTTCAAATTTTCAAAAAATTTTGAAACTTTGAATTTTTCGTATACTGGTAAATTATTTTATTTACCAGACATTTTTTTTTTCAAGAAAACGTCAGCATGTCCCGTCCAAGGGCAAGAGGGGAATAAAAAAAAAAAATCTGACATTTGGACCTGCAACTAATTTTTGGGCAAGAGTGGATTTTTTTTGGGTTTACCCCCCACTTTTTGGACCCCTAGCTCAAAAATCCAATTTAGAATGGAGCAGTACAAGCATCAGATACTACATTCAAACCTTTTCAAATAGACCAACTATAATAGATAATAAGTAATGCTCACATGAGAATCTTACATTAACTTAAAGAGCATCCAGAGCCTAAGCAATCAGAGCAATCTTAGTTGAGGCCTTTCAGGCCCTCCTAACTTTAGCCAAGAAAAATCTTTATATGTTTAATAATTTTATGTGGCAAAAACAAAGAGAATATCGACAATCGGTGAACTTATAAGCTTGGGGTTCAGAATTTGGATTCAAACTATTATTTAGAATTCAGATAGATGTTCACATCAACACAAAAAACACCCACTACTTAACATCAAAGTGAAGCATTTCTACTCACCAAACTTTATAATTGAACCTACCCTAGTAGAGTTGCAAAATGTACATCTCTTAACTGCTAAGAAAATAGTAAGACTATTGTGTTGTTTCGACCTTTATAGTCTTCTACAAGATTATTGTATCGTTTCGCAAAGAAAAAAATATTGTTAGACATGTTTCTGTTTGGATATTCATGGTTGGGTGTTGTCAGATATATGTCCAAGAGATGAATACATGTCGATCTATTGTCCCTATATAATGATACAATTGGACATATCAATGCAAAAATATTTCTCTACATATCTTAGACACACATTTACAAAATAAAAATTTATATATGGGAAAATGTGATCTAGTGTTCTTGATATTAGTTTTGTAAAGAATATTATCTTGAATTGTATTAGATTTATGTATAGTTTAGAGTGAAATAAACTTGTTTAATTCTAGAATAATGAGTTTTCCTCAGAATAAGCTTTTGGGTTTGGGGTGTGTCACAAATGAAAAAGAGAAACATTCTTTTTAGTGTTGCTTGTTTTTACTAAAACACCCTCCAAGCTAGCTTGATTAGACTTGAGATCTTTATATGTTTATTAACCTTTTCTCTCCACTCAAACACACTAGTTACCTACTACAATTATATTTGATGAAAAGTTCAAAACAATATTAAAAGCAATGGCTGGCAATTCCATTTCTACCAAAACCCTCTCTCTTTCTAGTTTCTATGAACACCCAAAGGAAGAAAAAGAAAAGTTTAGAGGTATTGCAACAAAGATACCACATGTATATGTTTTTAATTTGTAATTATATCAGGATAATTTTGTCGTAAGAAGAGATGAACTTGTTTTCAGTGTAATCAATAGTTTGATGTAATAGGAATAAAACTTATATTTACTAACCCATTACGAGTTAGTAAATATAAATTACTTATCGAGTACATGTGTAACACTTTCAACAAAAAAAATAAAATAAATGTGCAGCAATTGGTATGTGTTATACCATAGTCACTATTCCAAGGGGGTAAACTCAAAACCATTGAATCCAAAAGCATCTAAATTAGCACCTTTGAATCCTCCTTGCTTTTTTTTTTCAAAAATAGAATAAAAAGTAAGTCTGCCATTAAAGAAAAAGGAGCAGTATTTGATGAATGCCCATCAATATCTTACTAACTCTCACCTCTATATAAGTAATGTCTTGCATTTGCTCTTTGTTAAGTCAGGTAGGAACTCACCCTATATTTCTCCAACCCTCTTCCCCATTAATCTTCCTTTTGAATCTCTCTTCTCATATCCAGATATCCTCCCTTCAAACAAGCTTACAAGCTTCCATATAAAACCCTTTCCTTGAAATGGATCAAATGAGGAGAGAGAAGATTCAAGCCATGAACAAGTACCATTTGAATCATTTCTTTAACAATTTCTCCTTTTATTCCTCCATAGCTATGAGTTGTAGTTTGTTCTGTTTCTTTTCTAGTCCTCTTTGGTTTCAATCACTGTGTTCTTCCATGAATGTATTTTTCTTTGTTTCTTTACCAAATCTAAAGACTCTTATTTTCAACCCAAAGTTCTTGTTTATCTTATGCAACGTCATTGTTGTTTTCCTCATTGGCGAATCCAAGTTCGTCAGCTCAAAATCGTCAAAGGCCACTGAGATTTACGAAGAATGTGTTAAGAGAAGTAAAACTCATAAAACAATCTTTACTTGTAATAAAGTAATGGAGAAAGAAAAGGAAATGACATTAGAACCATCTTTGGTTGAAGAAACTGGTAAGATGTTAAATGAAGTACTTAAAAGAGAAGAACAAAAAGTAGAGGATGTAGTGTTACAGGGAGACGAAGACGAAACAGAAGGGAAAAAGGAAGATGAAAATGGAGAAGAAGCAGAAGAGAAGGGTTTGCCAGCAGATGAGCTGAAAAAAAGGGTTGAAGATTTTATAGCAAGGATAAACAAGCAAATAAGGCTTGAAGCTGGATTACTTGTTTGTAGTACAGATGTTTATTAAGAAAGATTAGAATTAGAAATAACCCAATAAGTATAACTGCTACATCAATATTAGTCTCAAGACTTCATCAAAATCTCTTTGGCTTCTTCTTTAGATTCAATGCTTGGATCTCTCTCTCTCTCTCTCTCTCTCTCTCTCTCTCTCTCTCTCTCTTATATATATATATATATATATATATATATATATGATCTTCTGAACAGATTTCTATGTTGAAAATACAATTGAATTTCTTTTCATGCAAATATATCCATGCCAACATTGCACCACATTGACTTGATCTTAACATGTCTGAAATGGATGAACTCCATCAAATAGAAAAAACAGGATGGGTTCTCTTTCACGGTTCCGAAAACTAAATCTACTGTTTGAGAAGGACGAAGTGGCGAGCTTGGAGAAGGGCGTCATTTTACAGCTATGACCAACTATAGGCCAAACTAAAAAAAAGGAAATAATACGCCCGTGCGCCTGCCCATTTTTAAGCACCAGATGTCTTTGGATTTGCAAATGACAAATCTCAAGAGCAACTCACGCTCTGAACATTGAGACTTGAATTTTTTTTGCTAAAAGTGCACTGTGGAATATAATACTAGGTAGTGTCGCTAAAGTTCTAAGTATTAGTAAAGATGACGCGAGTCGTAATTTCATTTCACAGAAATCTATGACATTTATAGGTAGACAGTGGATCCTACTTAATGTCGTAATATGCTTAGGGGGAGACCGATTAGTAACATAACCAGCTTCGTTCAAGGCTACATACCTGCTGGATTGGTTGTTGATAGTGACTGAGCCGAGAACAGGTTGATCAGGTCGTAATATTGAACAAGTATAACTGGAGCCAAAAACTTCAGTTATCTAGCTCCTATCCAATCACAACCTGATGACAGAGTTCAAGGTACTGCACTAAAAAATCAACAGAAAAACATCATTAAGATCAAGAACAATTTGCACATAAATGTACATATATATATAGTTCAAGGTACTGCACTAAAAAATCAACAGAAAAACATCATTAAGATCAAGAACAATTTGCACATAAATGTACATATATATATGCCGGATGTTGGTTTTGTTAATTCAATTTCAATCTGGAGTCATGTTTCACCATATCATAACAGTACACGAAGAGCAGTTAAATCTTGTCGGAAACTTTCCAGGAAAAGAGAATACAGGGTTATAATCAATATCCATTTATAATTAGACGCGGAAAAGAAAATAATGAATAGATACAGATGTTTGACTCATAACTCGACAAGACTACCTCATTCTGGAGATTCTTGTTACGCTCAATCTGTCAAAACTTTCACAAATTGTGGTCTTCCTAAACAAACGTCACTTCTCTTCCTCTATAAGTTTTACAACACCAAGTGAAAAGTATTTCCGGAGCTGAGTTAGTGAGTTCAATCAGAGCAGAGCCTTAACATTGCTTCCCATTTTATAATTTACTTTTCTTCACTTGACAAAGTCGAGGATTCGATTCCTACAAGAAATCTTGACTGACCATGGGAGTGCTTGACCGACCTCAAAAGCCCAAGCCATATACATCACTTTGAAATTCGGTTTTGCAGATATCGACCCATTTTCCCAGATTGAGAAAGGAACATGAGGCCTCATTCTGTTGTCCACTGCGTATACCCAAGAAGGAAAAATGGCCATTTCATATGCTTAGGAAGGAATGTACAGTCTCATTCTGTTGTCATTATCTTGGAAATGATTTACCATTAAGGTGATATAGTGATGGGTTCTGAATCATGATAACGAGGAGTTTGCGGAGATATGTACATATTCACTCTCTTCAGAAGCAACCATGCATCGGATGTTGGACAACCCTGATCCATCTCAATGGCAACTGGGAGGGAAGAGTCGTTGTTCATCTCCACAAGCATCGTACCCTGGAACAGATAACATAAAATATTATATAACACTGGGAGAGAGAGAGAGTAGTACTATTAATTTAGTTGAGTTATTTCTAGATTTTAACAGTTCGAACTAAATTTTGCCTCTTTGGTTGCCATTTTAGTATTGAAAAGAAGGCAGCCCATAACAAACATACCTCAAAATTTGCCAAGAATATCTGAAACTGCTTCATGGTCTCTTTCATATGACTAACTACATTCTTGTTCGAAGAAGCGAGAGCAACAGTAACCTCCTCAGGAGAATGACCTATACCTTTTAGTACGACCTGAATAGTAGAACAACGCATTTCCATTAGCCACTAAAAGAGGTCCACAACAAAAGAGTTGAACAGGTTTAAGTTGAGCTTACATTGTGATCGATGCTGACCTCATAAATTAGACTACCATCATCAACATAAACCTGAAGGTCGTACTTAGTCCTGTTCTTAAACTGGAATCCTTTTACACCAGTCAGGAAACACTACAAAATGCACAACCAATTAAAAGGCGTCTAATAATTCAAAGATACCCACACACACACACACACACACACATATATATACATACGTATATGAACAAATGAAACCGCAGAATACCTTGATTTTACCCTGGAGAGATGCTGTCTCATCTTTCTTTACAGCCCATTCTGCCAACAGGCTGGCCAAGTATGTGAAAGGAACTTCCTTATCAGCAGTAAGTAATGGATTTTCGACTTCATCAACTACATCAGTTTCTGCAACATTTGGGACAGCATTGGAAGAAGGGTTCACTCCAGCACTTGAACTTCTATTGGAAGCAACAAATTCTTCTACTGTTGGTTCAGTGATGTCAATTTCAGACATAGCCGCAGTAGCATCAGCCATATTGATCTCGTTAATGACAGTAGCAGTACTACCGAATGGAATATGTTCCATATTTGATCTAGTGTTCGGAATATCAAAATCCTCCACGGTCCTTGCTCTGGAAATATTGAAAGACGATGCAGGAGTAGCTGTTGCATTAACTGCAGCAGCAGTATTAAGCGAAGAATTATGTTCCATACTAGATGTAGCATTGGGAATATAATAATCTTCCATCACTCCTGCTCTGGCATGAGTGGCAGGCTGTGCATAGGGAGTATCTATTCAATGAGAAACGGAAAGGAAGTGAGAAATCTGGAGAAAGAACAATCATATAAGTGAGGATGATAATAACAGAACATTCATCAAATAAAAATCAAGTGCCAAGTTATCATGATTCTATAATCAATCAGAAAAACCTTTGATAGAACCTAACCCAGATATTTTGCATGTCACGTGAGATTTTTTTATATATTTTGCAAGCACTTGACATCATAAAAGGGCACAGCTAAATAGTTGAACAGCGTTTCCAACTAGTCGCAATTGCTATATGAAAATGATAAAAGGGCATACTACCTTGGTCAGATGATTGAGGGGGAATTACACCCTGTGATGTGGGATTGTCAGCATTGCCTTGATCACTAACACCATTGGCTGGCCAAGCAGCAAGGGTAGCTCTAGAAGCCAGAGAGGGAAGGGTCCCTGTCCGCGTTCTGCGTCAAAAGAAAGGTAAATGGCGGTTAATTGTATTCATCCTAAAAAGAAGCCAAGATGATTTTAACTATTTGGAATGTCTAAAAAATTATCCAATTATTGAAGTGATTGCAAGTTTGCAAATAATATGTAGCCATTTACATATAACATATAAACTACTGAACAAAGTAAGAAATGTCTTGAGTAGAATCTCCAAGTTCTAACTTCTAAATGCAACTGGTATAGGTAATAACGTCTAAAACAAAAGCTCTGCAGTTTTGACTAAACTGTACTGGGATCAAGAATCCGCTTCTCAGCATATTTACTGCAAATTTAGGCTACCAAATGAACATATACTCGAATCTCTGTAACTTGGATCTCGTAATAGCAGAATTCTCTTTTGCGTCTGAGGAGGTTTCAACTTCCAAATATTTTGGAATATGTGCTCTTACAAATGCAACCCTTTAACCGGAAAGCTAAAACTAAAGCTGATAGACGAGTTCCAAGGCGATTAGGCAAGATAAGTGATATCATAACCAAGTATATAATTTATAAGGATGATCCAAGATAGTTCTAAACTTCAAAGAGAAGAGCAATATCTAGTTATAAGTACCTTTTACCCCTTGGTGGCTTATTTATTTCTACAACAAGTCTCTCCCGTGCAGCATCCAAATCCTCAACCAATCCTCCTAAAACCTCAATTACTTCAGGAACCAGCATTAGCAGGCCACGCCTTACATTTACATTGTGAATTACAACCTACAAGTTGCAAAAAAAACTGCTATAATAATTGGTTTGACAATAGATTTTCACAGATTTTTTTATTTTTGAATTGATATATTGGATAAAAAAGAATTCACAAAGGGTCTCTCACCCAGTCACCCTATCTCAATTAGTTACCAGAGCGAGAGACAAGAAACCCGAAAAAGAAAAAGAATGCTAAAGTAATTTGTCTACCATCCTGTGTTCCAACCGTTCACAACTTACGAACTTCTAAATCTTGAACACATACTTACATCAGCATGACTTTGTCATCACAAGTCATAACCATCCAAATAAAGGAACGGGTCAGAACTCTAAGCCATCCGATATAGTAAGACAAGCTTAACTGCCAAGTATTTCGGACTTGATATTGGTTAAACTCCCATGAGCGGGAGCGTCGTCTAATAACAATTTAATGGACCCGAATACTACACTTCGGGTATTAACTACATATTGAAGAAACTCCTATATCTCTTTCCTACATGAACTAGTGTTGAAAAGAAAAAGGCAAAAAATTTGAACTTTATTTCAGAGCAACAAACCTTCAAACCAGCTGGAGCCATAACTTCAAGATCTTTAATAGGTCTGTATTCCATGCCAAATACACGTTGAATACCATCTGTCATACACAATTTAAGGCACCTCTTAATCCCTGGAGCTGCATTCTGATATCTATCCCGAAGAGGACAACTGATATTAACTATTTCATCAACCTGATCAAAATTTCAGATTCACTTCAGATGATTTCTCAGCATCAACTAATTATGAAGTTTAACAAAAATTTCCATTCCTACTACAAAAACAATTTTCTACCCATCTCCTAGTAATTACTGAAACTAAAGATGAAACATCAATTCCGAGTTTTCAATTCAAGATTCGGGCTCTTATCGATTTGTGAAATTTGAGTATAAAAGATAATGTTATTTTGCATTTCAAATTGTCAATAATAAAACAAAAACAGGAAGAACGGAGAAGAGATTAGTCTAATGGTGTACCTGCAAAACAAATGGACCTGGGAGATCAACAAGATGCATAGAATGCACATTCTGAGGAAGAACACCACTGCCACAGAAATTCATATCTGCAAATAAAAACTGTTGGAAACAGAGTTTTGCCTTTTCAACAACACTAAACCTAGAAAACCCAGGAACGGAATCACTCAGACCAGAAATACAAGAATCCAGCCATTCCCCACGCAACTTCAAACCGCGATTTTGAAGTAAATCATTCACGGAAGAATCGGTACTTCCAGTGAAAGTAAAGACTGGAGTTGTTGTAGTACTACGTTGAGAGGTTGAATCTTGGAATGGGGGGTTGGGATTGGGAGAGGGAGGAGAAGGTGGAGAGAAGCTTTCTTCAACGTCGACGAAATCTTCATCAGAGATTTCAACATGGATAACATTTGGGAGAGGGTTTATTGGGCTAGGGTTAGGGTTTGAAACAGGCGATATTGAGGTTACAGTTGGAGGTACTTCTTCAGGTTCTCTTCGATGTTCTTCTTCTTCTTCTTCGTCAGATGAACATCGTAACTGGAGACGTCTTCTTCTTGCCATTGTTGTTTTGAGAAAGGGAAGAATTTTCCCTCCAGTTTCTTCTACGCGCTCTTTTTGAAGTTTTGTCCTCCTCACGGATTCATCATAAAAACGCAGATGGATGCCTGATTGCTTGATACGCCCCTCTAGTGATCTGGGCTCAAATTGAAAGTGAGATCATTATTTGAATATTTTATATACACTTACCACTCTTTTTATCAGCAACATTAACAATTATTGATATATCACATTTGTATCAATCAAATTTGACGAACTTTTAACCCAGTTATTCTATAGGTGGTCTATAGTAGTGTTCAAGGACACGGTTATTTTTTTAATAGGTTATTTTTTTCCTAAGAAGGATACAATTATTTTTTTTAAGTAAGTTGTTTTATTAGTTATTACTAAGAAGGACTATAGTTCAACAAAAAAAAAAAAAAAAAGACTATATTTTAATTTTTGGTAAAGACTTTTAGACAAATCCTTTACTAAGAAAGATGTTTGCCTCAGTCAGCGTTTCTCCTTTCTGTTTTATTATATAGATTATCATTTTAAATTTTAGTTGACTACCACCCCAAACCACCCTGTTTTTCTCTTTATTCTCGTTCATCTGCATCATTTTTATTTTCATCATCACCTATGTGTTATTCTTTCTTTTTGTAATATAGATTATAAGCAGATAAATAAAAAAAATAAAATGTGTACTTCAAGAACAAAGAGGGGGAGAGAAAGAGAACCAAAGTGGTGTGGTGGCAGTAGTAATGGTAATAGTAATGGTGGGTGTGAGTGAAATTTGACTCGGTCAATGTAAATGGACCAAGTGAAAGTAAGATGCCGGTGTAACATGTAAAAAACGTTAAACTTTATATAATTGAAAGCTCACTTATACAGATAATAAAAAGAAAATGCAAGACATTATCAGAGGGACTTTTTCTTATCATAAGACGACTCTCCCAATGTTCTGGCCCCTTCACTTTAGCTCGACCAACTTCTTCACTTATTTTTTTAATTGTGTTTTTGTATATTAAATCTGGAGATAAAGAAAGAAAGAAAAATGCTTTTAACTTTGTATAATGTTTTATCGTCCTATATTAGGCAACGAGTAGAGAACAATCACATTTGGAGGGAACATTCACAAATTTACCAACGCCACTCGCTTGCGTGGTTTCCACCGCCTTAGGTCATTGTTTCATTCATACACTAGTATGATAGAGCAAGTTATTATAAACCCTTCATCTTCCTTTTAATTATTGGACGTGGGACTTTCCTTAAATAGATCACACATCTTCCCATATTTAATTCCATACTTTGAAAATTAATATCTTATTTATACGGAATAGATTTTGAGCAAATTAAAGCCTCGACAAGATGAACGCATTGGTATGTTCCTCGAGCTGCATGTATCGACAAACGAAACCTAGTCAAAAGTGTTCTTGCTGGACGATCAATTCCAACAAAGAAATCAAAATTTAGAAGAAAAAATTATTTTTGTGCTTTGGGAGAATTTTTGTTGTTTCTTCTAAACTACGGCCAAATAAAATATTACTTCATAACTGTTAAATTTGTCTGACGGAATTATAATTTTATATACAAATTGAAAATATCGTACAAATAGGGAATCAATTGATAATATGATAGAAAGTTTAGAGCCAATTGAGTGACTTGGTTATAAAACTTTTAATCTTTGGTACTGGATGAAAACTTAAGTATCCAAATAAAATAAGAAAAGCTACTCTAGCATAACAATGTGAATGCACATTCATGTCGTTTGATTCTCTATAAAGAGAATTTTGGGTTGGTTGAAAACCAACTAGAATAGTCGTCCAAGTCCACTTCATAGAAATAATGGGAGAAATAGACGTAAGATCATCTTCTTATAGTGATTGAGACAAACACAATAATCAATGCTTATCTCTTAAGAATTCATGTCTCCAAGACTACATAAAGTAAGATTTGATTATAATCCCACTTGAATTTCAAATTTCCAAGAGTGGGGATTATATAGATATGACAATATTCAACAATTAACTTTCAATTGGGGTAGGGCCAAAGTTTCCCCAAGGTAGGAAAAATGACAAGCAACTCATGGACCATCACACAAATGGATCACTATCCACCGGTACTATCCTCACCACATTAAAAACACATGAAATCCAATGGGACTATTTAGCACCCTTCAGAATTGTAGATCTTTAAAAAAAAAGTAATATTGTTAAATTAGGATGCCTCCTTTTCATTATCTTTGGACTTTGGCTAATAACATGTTGGGTGTTTAAAGGCAGGGGAATCTCGTTGCATAAAATGAAGATTTAAAAAATCTTAATAGGATACGTGATATAAGACGGATCGTAAATAAAAGATTCGGCGGTCAAGATGAGTTCCATAAATAATATACGTGTGTAACACGTGTATGTACGTGACGGATCGAGAAGACGAGATCCGACGACCAAGAAGAGTTCAAAATATATTATACTAAATATTACATATCCTTAAATATCTTCACATATCTTCAAATATATTCTGAATTCTTCTTGATCGTCGGATCTCGTCTTCTCGATCCGTCACGTACATACACGTGTTACACACGTATATTATTTCTAGAACTCATCTTGATCGCGCGGATCTCTTATTTTACGCTTCGTCTTATATCACGTATCCTATTAAATTTTTAGCACGAGCCTTATATGTCTAGCCATTACCAATAGTTTAACATAGTAAGAGTTTTATCATTTGCAAAACATTCACTTGATGTGAGTTTGCTGTATAAGAAAAAAGAAAATGATTTTGTCAAAATTAGAAGTGTCAAATCCATTTTGGGCCTTTGGGGTTTTTATCAAAAAGAAAATTGAAATGGGAAGTGTGCTCAAGTATTTAAATTTGGGAGTTAAATAAAGTTTGATTAGTTGGAGAATAAGAGAATTGTAAAAAGATAATGAGGAATCAATTAATGAAAGAAATGAAGTAGTGAATATGGAGTTGAAACAACTAAAGATTGTTGTGGAGTGAAGATGATGAAGATGAAGAGATGGTAGTGGAGAACGGAAGATGAAGAAATAAAATTTTTTTTTTTTTTTCTCTCTCTCTCTCTCTCTATAATACTAAATGCTCTTGGATTATGTGATGCAGGCGCATCCGGGCTGGACCCGTGAACCCACGAGCCTCTCGGCCGTATAGCCTAGTCGGCTAGGTCATTAGTTTTAGGAAGAATCCTAGTTTAGTAAGATTCATAATGAATCTAGGTTTAAGAAGTTGCATTATTTCAGTATTTCTATATTTAGGAAAGTCCAGTTTGAGTCTATCTAGGAAATATCCTATAAAAGGAGGTCCAGTCTGTCTTTATTTTACATGTTGAAGAGAAAAACCATTCAAGTTTAATCAAGTTTATAGTTATTTAGAGTTATTTCATCGTTCTTCGTTTACTTTTATTGTATTCTTTTAATTCCGCTGCGTCTACATCATGTGGTATTCAGAGCCACCAAAGTTTCGGGCTAATGATTCTGGAAATTTTTTCCCAGACCAATTAAATCAGTATCAATCGTATTATATTACTCAAGAAGATTATAATCAATCGGATTATACTCATCAAGGGATAACGAATCGATGCTTATGCGCATCATGTTTGTATGCGAAAAAAGATTCGTACGATTATCATTGGAATCCGGGAGAAACCGTACGAGAAAACTCATCACAACCCCCATCTTATTATACACCACCACCAGTGTGTTATACACCATCACCTCCATCTTATTACTATCAAACACCAGAAACAACACCACCACCGCCGTACTATTATTATTCACAACCTCTTATACCATCTTCGACACCTCCACCATCAATACCACCACCTTCTCTTTACTATTCTTGATGTAGACGCAGCGGAATTAAAATAAGAACAATAAAATAAACGAAGAACGGTAAAGAAAACGATAAATAAACTAAAACTTAGTTAACTTCAATGGTTTTTCTCTTCAATATGAATAACAAAATAGACTAGACCTCCTTTTATATGATAATAGACTTTCCTAGATAGACTCAAACTAGGATTCCTAAATATTAAAGATACTTAAAACATAGAAACTCCTAAATAAAAGAAATACCAATTTAAAGTAATTTCCTAATCCTATACTAACTAGGACCACTAATGTGGCCGACCGGGTCGTGGGCGCGCGTGAACGTGGGCCCACGTGTTATGCGCCTGCATCAATTCTACACCACCAACACAACCAACTCTCCATCAACATCAAATTGATGCACTCCAGTTGGATACAAGTAATCCAAACGGTTTACCTTCATACCCGATTAACCTCTCATCTCAATACTCGGATAATGATGATTGGATGCTTTAATCTAGTCAATCTCTGGCTGGATTGGAGAAGCCTCTTATTTCCATCAACCATGAAGAAGTAATAAAAGAAGAAAAAGAAGAATCTGAACAAGTTGACGAAGATGATTACAAAGAAGTTGTAGTTAAAGAAGAAGAAGATTACGAAGAATATGTAAAAGATGAGCTTGAGGTTGCTGAACCATACTCCGAAGAAGAAAAAGACGATTTTGAAGAAGTTGAAACTGCAGTAGAAGAAGATGAATCTTCCTTCGACGTAGAAGAAGATGAATCTTCCTTCGACGTAGAAGAAGATGAATCTTCCTTCGACGTAGAAGAAGAGAAAGTCGAACATAACGAAAGCAAAGAAGAGGTTGGTCCTAAGCGAGACAGTGTACGGAAGCTTTTCGAATCGTTTTGCGAAGGTGAGTCCATTCTTGATAAACCAAAGTCAGTTGATATTCAATGTTCTAGAAACATTCTGGTTATAATTCAAGTGAAGAATAAAGCAAATATGGGTGCTTATATCTCTCTCCTTGCGTACAATAATTTTGATTGTATGATTTTGTTTTCTACACTCTCTCGTTGTCATATTCGTAGCGTGAGTAGCTTGTTCAAGGTAGGACGTCAAGAACCTGTTATGGTCCTTAGGGTTGGTAAAGAAAAAGGTTATGTCGATCTTAGTAAGCGAAGAGTTGCGGAAGAAGATATTCAGGCTTGTGAGGAAAGGTTTAATAAGAGCGAGCTTGTTCAATCTATTATGCGTCATGTTGCCGAGACTCTTTCACTCGATTTAGAGGATCTCTACATCCATATTGGTTGGCCTTTATTAGCTGAGTTTGAAGCAATACTAGAAGGAGACAAGAATAAGCTAAGTGAGGGGGTGTTTGGAGAAGTGTTACGAGCCACTCAAGAGGCATTAGTTTTACCTCCATGGGTTGCACTTGCTATTCGTCCGATGCCGGGAGTTTGGGAATATATACCTATGAATGTGAAGGCTCTAATCACAGAGGAACTCACTACTTCTGAATATTTGGAATTCAAGGAACTTGTTAATGGGAGTTCCAACTTCCAATGATTATTTCATGCTTGAGTTGGACTTTGAGCCCTTCAATGCTTCCTTCCCAACAACCACACTTTCAAAATCCATTGGCAACGGTGTACAGTTTCACAACAGATACCTATCTTCGAAGATGATTCATGAGAAAGATAACATGGTAGCATTGCTTGATTTTCTCCGAAACGATCACAACTGTGACCATCACCACTCCTCTCCTATCAACTACACTTTCGGCATTCTTGCTATGCATCCTGAAATAGTTACTTTAGTCTTACTTGCAATCTTTACCATCCGACCTCAAGTCGAAGATTATGCATCCTGAAATAGTTACTTTAGTCTTACTTGCAATCTTTACCATCCGACCACAAGTCGAAGATCAAGAAAGTCTCATAAATTATAGACAAATTCTTCCTAGTGCTAATGGCCACTCAATTCCTGTTAAAGAATTTGTTCAAGGTATTGTCGAAGGTAACACTAGGGTTCTTATTGCATCAAGATCTAGAGAAGAAGTTTTCAAGGGCACTAAGGATTTCAAGAAAGAAGTTTTTGATAAAGTTCAACTTGAACTTAATAGATTTGGGTTGCTACCTTTTAATGCATATTTCAAAAACTTCGTTGGCATTCCGGGGCACGAATACTTTTCTTACCTAACTCAAAAGGTTCAACCTAAAGCAACTAATCAAGCCAAGATGAGAGGTGAGGCCATGCAAAATATAACAGAAAGTATGATTGTTCATCTTCGAGAAATTTTACGATGCCTTGCAACCTTTTTTAGCTCTTCTCGTGATGATTGGATGATGAATTTGAAGGCTAATTTTTTGGTAGGGGAAAATATAGTATTTGCAAGCTTCTTCATCAAATTTCAAGATGATGGAAGATGTAGAAATTTATTGGACGTTTCTTCACTGATATCGATTCTGCGAGAATCGCTGCATCATGGGTTTCAGTTTATAGTTGGTAACTTAGTCCCTTTCTCTATCCTTCGGATTTCATACACCTTTAGTGCAAAGTGGGAATTACAGATCGCAATGACAGAGTTCATCGTATGTGGGTGCATCAAATTATTTTCTTCATCGAAATGGTTCGGGACGAACCTTCTGGGGAAAGGGGAGCTGATGCAGGCGTATCCGGGCTGGGCCCGTGAACCCACGAGCCTCTCGGCCGTATAGCCTAGTCGGCTAGGTCATTAGTTTTAGGAAGAGTCCTAGTTTAGTAAGATTCATAATGAATCTAGGTTTAGGAAGTTGCATTATTTCAGTATTTCTATTATTTAGGAAAGTCCAGTTTGAGTCTATCTAGGAAAGTTTAATATCCTATAAAAGGAGGTCCAGTCTGTCTTTATTTTACATGTTGAAGAGAAAAACCATTGAAGTTTAATCAAGTTTATAGTTATTAGAGTTATTTCATCGTTTTTTTATCGTTCTTCGTTTACTTTTATTGTCTTCTTTTAATTCCGCTGCGTCTACATCATTATGACTAATATCAAAATCTAACAAAATACTCCATAGAAAGGGTAATTTTGGATTCCAAAATACACGTTCTCTGAAGATGACCAAAATGATATTTAGAGTACCATATTAAAAGTTGGTCATTTTTGAGGGACCATTTCGGTGAGTATCTTAGCGGGGCCCAAAATCAGTATAACCCAAATTAGAAACAATACTGATACTATGCTCGACCACTCTTTCATGTGAATCCCGACCAGATGAGGTGGCGGACCAAATTTACAAAGAGAAAGTTTTTCACTTTCTCTCTCCAAATTTGGCCCAACTACCTCACCCCCGACACCCGATCATGATTCCCTCGGGGGAGTGGCCTGACATAACAACATTTCCCAATCAGAAGAAGTCTATAAAACTAGAGTTTCTTTACAATGAAACCCAACACTAATGAATTTTTACTACTTTTCATTTTAGCCATTTCAACCCATCTATGAAAACCTAAGATGCTATAACAATTTGAGTTTACAGGATTAAATAAAGAAATATGAAACTCAATAAACAATAAAATATCAATTGTTCTTTTGTTAAAAATAATACAATATCAATGAACTGTCAGAAAAAAACCAATCTCTTCAGATGTCTATTTACTTTAAAAAATTGTTCCAAACAGGAAACTAAAATAAAATAGAAAAAAACCCACCTTGTTCCAACTGCCCCCACTCTTCCATTTCTTGTGATTCATTGATTGATTTTTACAAAATTATATATATACTTCTTTAACTTTTTTCTTACTTTTCTTAGGAATGGGTTTGGAGTAATAAGGAAGGAACTCCATTACCCATTCATGATTTGCCACCAGTGTTTCATGTTGACATCTGAATTCTCATGTTTATAATGCATTTATGATAATAATAATGGCATTCCATGAAAGTTAGAGAGAGAAAGAGAGAATGTGGGAAAAGGTTTCATGTGTCTGACTTAGTCATTGATGTAGTGAAATCAATGGCATTCCATGATAATAATACCCATTCATACTTGTTACTTAACTATGTTTCTCTTGGTGAGTTTATTTCAATTGCTGTAAAAAAAAAAACCCTAACCAGTAGAAAAAAAAAGAACCCACTGTAAATAAGAGTGGGAAGATAGAGATTAGAGAGAGTAGAAAACAAAAAGGAGAAAGAAAGAAACAGTTAAAACACTTTAGAGTAAAATTTGGATGAATGGGTATCTTATTAGACTTGGGTATTTCATTTTCTATTTTGTCTTTTGAGGAACAAGCTTATTTCTTACCAGAAACAGTGAAACCCTATGAAATTCTAGGTTTTTTCAAGTCATCTTCTTCAATTAAAGACTACCCAAATCTTCATTTTCCCATTAAAACATCCTCTGTTTATTTATTCATGGATCCGATGGGTTCAAAACAACAACCTCAAGAAACACCATCAAAGTTCTTGGGTAGTAGTGGTGAAAACAGAACATCAGAAATCAAAGATTTTCAGATTGAAGTTGCTGAAAAAGATGAGATTAAGAAACAATTAGCACCCAAAAGAAGTTCAAATAAAGATAGACACACAAAAGTTGATGGAAGAGGGAGAAGAATTAGGATGCCTGCTTTATGTGCTGCTAGAATTTTCCAATTAACAAGAGAATTAGGTCATAAATCTGATGGAGAAACAATTCAATGGCTTTTACAGCAATCCGAACCGTCGATTATCGCTGCCACCGGAACAGGAACTATTCCTGCATCTGCAATTGCTAACTCTGCTGCTTCAATTTCTCAACAGGGGATTTCTGGTTCATCTGGTCTGCATCAGAAGATTGATGAATTGGGAACTGGGGCTAATAGTAGAACCAATTGGGCTATGTTGGGAGGTGGTAATTTTGGTAGATCCCAACTAGGTACAAATTTGTGGCCCCCTGTAACTGGATTTGGGCCAGGTTTGGTTCCAGTTCCACCTTCAGGACCATCTACATTGAATTTAGGGAATGAAAGTTCAAATTTTTTACCTAGAATTGGTTTTCATGGTCTTGAATTTCCAGGTTCTAATCTGGGTTCAATGAGTTTTAGCTCAATTTTGAGTGGAAATAATCAACAACTTCCAGGATTAGAACTTGGTCTTTCTCAAGATGGTCATATTGGGGTTTTGAATTCTCAAGCTCTCAATCAATTTTACCAACAGATGTTACAAACTAGAACTGGTTCTGGTTCCATGCATCAACAACATCAAGAACATCAACATCAGCAAGAACATCAGCATCAACAACAACAACCTCCTGATAAAGATGATTCTCAAGGATCAAGACAGTAGAAGAGTACTTCTAAGGAGAGAGAAGAAGTATCTTGAGTGAGAGAATCTCATGAGGAAGAGATAGTTTCTTTTTCTGTTTTTGGACTACCCATAGTGAGAGAAAGAGAGCTATGGTAAGAATTTTGGTCTTTTAATGGAAATTTGGGTCATAAAGACTGGACTTGAGTACTGGGTTCTTCCCCCTTCTTTCTTCTCCAATAGCTTTATCCAAGTCTTAAAGAACAGGTTATACTTTGTAATGGATCAAAATCTCAAATTGAGAGATTCAAAGTTTATTTGATTTTGTTCTTATAATTTGTGAATTTTGCAGGTTGAGCTATGAAGAGCTAAATTGCTTGGGGTTGGACTACTTTGTGTGTTTGAGGTGTGTTGATAATAGTGTTGCATTTTTGTGTTTGTTGCTTATGAAAATTGGTTTTCTTTCATTATCTGTGATGTTATTCTCTCATAGATGTAGTAAAGGTTCTATATACTTATTCTTCTATTTGAGACAGATTGGTCTTATCGTTGGTCTAATCTCGCCTTTTGTCATTGCAAAATCATCATTAGCTTTGTTAGCCATTCGTAGAAAGTATGAAGACGTTGTTAAGTTAAATTTACTCTTGTCGTGACAACCCAAGCTCCAACAGTTACCGATATATGCTCTTGCCACCCATTCCTAGCCCAATGACAGGGTTTTATCCTGGCAAAGGCTCTGCATGCCTACCCAAAACGTCTCGCCTATCACTAAGCTCTTACATATAGTCCACTAGGGTTTTGTCCTGGCAAAGGAATTGTGTACCCACCCAAAAGGCCTCACCTCTTCCTAAGTTTGAGTTTCTATATCCCATGCTTCAGTCTGCGTACGGTTATTGTGTTGACGAGGTTGCTTTGATGTGATTTTCTATATATATGAGTTTTTGTTTATCTTTATGGTTCATACTTGTTACTTAACTATGTTTCTCTTGGTGAGTTTATTTCAATTGATTTGATTGTACTCCATAGTTTTCCATTTGTTTAAAAGAACTTAGGTACACCATCTTTCCGTGGACATTGTTCGATTCCTCAGACCAATCTTATACTAAATTTATCTCTCTTATCGGAAACTCTTGGGTTTTTCTACGCGAGGAAGGATTTCTTTGGAAAATTAGAGCTTTTAATTTGGACATTCAAATTAAAAAATTTGGTTGTAGAAAGAACACAGAGTACTGGTGGCTTTGATTCCTTATAAGAGGGGATGGATCTCAATACTTTGGAGATCTCTATTAACTAATGTAAAAGATCAAAAACATATCTTGTTTGTGCTTTCCTCCATACTCCATTAGTTATCATTTGTTGAGATTTTTGGCAGCTTTCTAGCTTAGTACATCTTGAGTTTTATCTTCAGTGTTCTCAATCTCAACTACAGATACTACTTGGTAGTTTCAAAGCTAAGGAATCGTCGACAGTCTTTTATTTCAGTAATTCTAGTCGTTCATAGTTGAGCAAATTGTTTATCTACTTAAAACTGAGACTTAAGGTATCGGATGAGATAGCTAGTATCCGCCAAAAGATCAATTCATTGAATGTCGTCGCGTTATGGGTTTATTAGATTGGAAGAGAAGTAGATGAACAACTAGCCATCTTTCTTGCTACATATTAAAATATTCGCAGTCATGAGTGTTTCGAAAACTTGTGTTGATGGTTGCTAATACTTTACTCTTTTATGCAAGATAGTTTGTAGGATAATCTAGAGGAACAAAAGTGATGGGCCTAAAAAGTTTCCTAAATAGGTCTACACCCGCAAGTGCACGGGTGTCAAGTTGTAATTTTTCCGGTAAGACCGGTTCGTTCCTCAGAGACTAAGTGAAACCTATCCTAAGACTTGAAAGTAACTTGGTTTTTGGTTTTGATGAGGTTTTGGTAATAAAATAAATAAAATATTAAAATAAAATTGCGGAAAGAAAATAATTACAAATGATACAAGGAACTCAAATGGGGGAGAGCCTAGGGTTTTCTGAATCCGTCTTCCTAACAATTCTAACGACAAATTAATTTGGTCTAATTCGATTGTTCTTTGTATAACTCAGGTTTTCAGTCCATGAACGGTCTGAAAACCCGGAAGGTTTTATCGTTAAAAATGGTAAAAAAAAAAACTTTAATAAATGTTCGAAAAATTGATTAGTACGACTTCATCTAAACCCTAGATATAAAATTAGTTCTTCATGATAAAGGATTGAAGCTTAAATATATGGAAAAAGAAAAGAAAATTAGAAAAGTTGGATTTCTTACTAAATTTTCCAGCCAAACAGAGCCTTAGGGAAGTGATTTCCTTCTGATTTTCCACTGCTCTGCCAAACGCGCCCTCTGGGAAAACGATTTTCTCGTCTTCCCGGAAATATTTTCCCTGTGAGAAAATAATTTTCTCACCTGTTTTCTCACCTTCTCCAATTCTCTTTCTCTCTCTACACTTTCTGTTTCTTCTTTATAAACTCTCTCTAACTTTTCTTTTCTATCTCTTGAACTTATTTAACCAGAAATAAGATTGAAACAATTTAAAATTTCCTTAAAACCGAAAGAAATAATCTCACTGTTAATCTCTCTCTCTCTCTACAATCTTTCTGTCTTCCTCTATAATCTCTCTCTCTCTCTCACAAAAAGGAAAAATTACAAACAGAAGAAGAAGAAGAAAGGTAGATGATGATGATGATGATCTCTCCACGGTTTTCTATCTTTGTTTCTTTCTCTCTCTAACCTCTGTCTCTGTTCTTCTTTCTTTTCGTTTCTGTTTAACCCGAGACCCCCTCTTAATTTCTCTCTGTCACTAAGAGAAATTCAGAAGATGAAGATGAAAGATGGATGATGATGTTGATAGATTGATGATCTCCTTCTCTGTTTCTCTCTCTAACTCGGTTTTTCTTTTTGGTCGTGAGAGATGATCTCTCTACAATCTCTCTCTTCTTTCTCTGTAATCTCTACTGTTCTATCTCTCTTTGTACTCTGTTTTTATCTTTACTTGAGTTCTGGAGAGATATCCCAGCCGAGAGAAGATGATTAATGGTTCATCAAAAACTTGATGGGCCTAAAAAGTTTCCTAAATAGGTCTACACCCGCAAGTGCACGGGTGTCAAGTTGTAATTTTTCCGGTAAGACCGGTTCGTTCCTCAGAGACTAAGTGAAACCTATCCTAAGACTTGGTAGTAACTTGGTTTTTGGTTTTGATGAGGTTTTGGTAATAAAATAAATAAAATATTAAAATAAAATTGCGGAAAGAAAATAATTACAAATGATACAAGGAACTCAAATGGGGGAGAGCCTAGGGTTTTCTGAATCCGTCTTCCTAACAATTCTAACGACAAATTAATTTGGTCTAATTCGATTGTTCTTTGTATAACTCAGGTTTTCAGTCCATGAACGGTCTGAAAACCCGGAAGGTTTTATCGTTAAAAATGGTAAAAAAAAACTTTAATAAATTGTCGAAAAATTGATTAGTACGACTTCATCTAAACCCTAGATATAAAATTAGTTCTTCATGATAAAGGATTGAAGCTTAAATATATGGAAAAAGAAAAGAAAATTAGAAAAGTTGGGTTTCTTACAAAATTTCCCAGCCAAACAGAGCCTTAGGGAAGTAATTTCCTTCTGATTTTCCAGGTTTCAGCCAAACAGAGCTTTAGGGAAAGGATTGCTTCTGTTTTTTTCAGAAATCTGCCAAACGCACCCTCCGGGAAAACGATTTTCTCGTCTTCCCGGAAATATTTTCCTTGAGAGAAAATAGTTTTCTCACCTTCTTCAATTCTGTTTCTCTCACTATTGTTTCTGTTTCTTCTTCCTTTATTACTCTAATCTCTCTCTCTCTATATTCTCTCTTTCTCTCTCACTAGAAACAGTAGCTAAACAGAGAAGAAAAGAAGAAAAATCGAAATTGATAATATGAAATTCAATGAAGATAGTTCTCTGTTTTTTTTCTATTCCAATATTCTTCCCAAAACAACTCTCTATTTTTCTCTTCTCTCTCTCTCTCTGTAATTTCTTCTCTCACTAAAGAAAATTACAATCAATCGAAGAAGAAAGAAAAGATAGAAGATGATGATGATCGGTTTTTCTCTCACTAAAACTCTCTCAATCTCTCTGTCTCTCTCTCTCCCTCTCTCTCTCTCTGATTTTTTCTATTAAGTTGAGCTCAAAGAGAGGAGATGATCCCCCTCCAAGATGAGATAAGATTAATCTCTCTTCCTGTCTTCTCTTATAACCGAGACCAAAAACCACTCGATCTCTCTCGGTTTCTAATCTTTCATTCTTTCCTTTCCCGCTGTCCTCTTTCCTTCTCTATCAATATCTCTTATCCTATCTTCTCAATTTCTTTCCATTCCTGTTTCAAATTTTCGAAAAATCTCCTTTTCAAGAAGATAACCAGCTCTCGGTTATAAAAGGAAGAAGAAGATGATGACGTCAGCTGACGTCATCGAGTCGGGTCGAGTCGGGTCGGGTCGGGTCGGATCACACATATAGCCACGTGTCCCTCTTGACTTCTAGCATACCAAATTTGACCCGAACTTTGACTTGCTCTAATTTATTCATCCGGACTCCGATTTGACTTCCGTTTTCGCCTACGGGTTCACCTTGGACTCTACTTTCCATCCGAGCACTAATACTGGTCATGAAATCAGAATCACAAAATGACCAAAATACCCCTGACATCAATTTCTCCCGATTTCATCTGTTTTTCACCCTGAACTCCGTAAAAGACACCTGAGAAAGAAAACCAAGCAAATCATCAGAGTAACAGCTCGAACTGGACTAACTAACCGGAGTTAAGAGAGTCAAATGAGACATTTTCACGTCTCATCAAACATCCCCAAACTTAGATTTTGCTAGTCCTCGAGCAAAACAGAAAAATATAACCAAGCCCAGTTCACCACTTTCGTAGGGAATCACGATTGCACTTAGCTCGTGCAACAAGCCGTTAAACCTTTAGGTTACCCTAGAGGACGAGTTTTGTCTCGTGAGGGTTTGCAGTGAATATACCCACAAAATTCAAAGATTTCAAAGATGCAGAAGGGTCTAAATATGGTATGGACTAAAAATGTTATCCGGTAAGTTTTTCGAAAGTTAATAGAAATGAAATCAAAGTTGACCAAACCATACAAAAGCTAAAAATCCCTTCACTAGTAATCAAGACCTAAAGTGCACATGACCAGCCAATATGAGTATCATTTCGGTTCCGAACAGACAAGACCTCGATTACCTTCTCAATACATTTCGCCTCGACTGCTGCCTCACGGTCATACACTCAAAAATTAAAGTCACTCAGAAATGTTTCACTCAATGTGCGAGTATGAGCATGAAGAAAAACTCAACACATTACAAAAGACGGACTAAATTTTTGGTAAACGACTGATCTCAAAGAAGGAAACAACCACTAATACGGAATGGGGAAGTTAACCAACTCTTCTCACCTAATCAACTATCTAACAATGCTCCCTAGAGGTCAATAGACTATAATGATGATGTGACTAAAACTCCTGAGAACTCGACGTCTTCAAATCTTCAAGAACTACTTCAAAGGATAAACACTTAAACAAAACAAACACTCATCTTCATTTGGTTTTTTTTTTTTTTTTTTTTTTCCTATTTCTTTTTTTTTTTTTTTTTTTTTTTTTTTTTTTTATTCAATACGCTTCTGGTAATAAAACTCACAACATACTTTCTTAACACTTTCCTTGGGTAAAATTCTCTCCATTTTGCTTCATGCCTTATTCTCAGGGTTCTAAATGATGAAGTTCCTATCTTCCTCTAGTTGACACTGTTTTCAAGTTTCCCAGATTACAAGAGTAAGGTTTGCATTCCTGAGGACATCCCTAGTGGTTGTAAAATTTGAACTCAGGAGATCAAATGAGTTCTTCTTTCAATATTGCGAGGTTGAGTAGCTCTTCATTCTACTCAGAATTAGCTCAGAAGAGATCACTCAAAACAAAAGGAAAGCCTCAGAATCTCACATAGGTTAAGTCTCCACTAATGATCGATTAGGTTCTCTCAGAAAAGTCAACTCTTCACCTATCTAACACTCACATGGCTAGTGCACAGATAACCTCAAGACTCGAAATTCGTGGAAAAACCTTTAGCAAACGGATAGTCCGACCAACTAGACTCTATAACTATTAACAAGCAAAAACAGCTAGACTCACATTTTCAATCCAAAAGTTAAAATTTTGAAAAATTTTGAACCCTTCTGAATTTTTGAAATAAGGACTTAGCAAAAATTTCAATCCCCTATCCCCAAACTTAAACCGAACATTGTCCTCAATGTTCTGAAGACTATGTAAAAAATAACAGGGTGAAGGGAAAGATATTACCTGATTCGGAAGTCCTAAGCGTGGGTTGCCTCCCAGAAAGCGCTAAGTTTAACGTCTTCAGCCAGACGAAACAGATGATTCGAAAAAATAAAAAGAATTAACCTACTGGATTACAGATATGTGATTAACTGTAAACCAATATTCGATACATCTGTGGGTCCACCCAAAACACAAAGTTTTCAGTGAACGATAGTCTCACATTTTTGTGAATTGCAGAGAGTGCATGTGAGACTATCAAAGAAGAGGGGCAATCCCCAAACGTAGTGGATGCACAGTCCACTAAGTAACTATAAATACTCGGACCAATGACTAGAAAGTCATCAAAAGGATCGACATAACAATGAAGGGCCAATATATCCGTCGAAGGCAGAAAGTCATCTGCAAGCTTAATGGATAGAATATCCACTATTTCCATAGACGTTCTCGAGGAGACATCGGAAGTGTCCCAAAAGGGGTCAACAACCGAGTCTGAGATCATGTGAACGGTCAAACTAGACTCTAAGGGTAAGGCAACAGGCTCGGGGACCAAGTCAAGGTCCATGGTTTCCTTAGGTAAACAGTCTGACAAAATATCTAACATGTCTCTACTGTCATCAATGTCCTCAACGACATCTGGAGCCTCACAGTCATTCATTGTGTCATGCCTTCCTAACATTTCATCTAAGACTGACTCCTTACAAATCTCAAATGTCGGAAAGTTCAGAATTGTGTCATCCCCAAACTTGCTCATTGAGCCATCATCATGGATATCAACGTCTAATGCAGTCCTATCATGGTGAGATGACATAGGTGGAGGAAGCAAGATAACATCAGACCTTTCAGGCTCTAGGATATTATCAGTAAATTCGTCGACATTTAACTTAGTACTAGGGTTAGACGTATTACCCTCGTCATCGTACCTAGTACCCTCTTGAGTTTGGGGTGGTGAAACCCCTTCCTCGTCGACAAATGACTGTGACTCGAGCATCTCTATCTTTTGAGTTAAGGACTCAATCCTCTGCTTCGTTTGACTAGCAAATTGTGACATCATCTCAATAAGACGACTCTCGGACTCTGATCGAGATCTATCTTCAAGAGTCTCCTCATAATAAGGCTCACTAGTGTAATTAAATGAAGACTCTTGATAATAACTTCCTCCGTACATATTAGGATCATACCTGTCTCTAAAGTCATTGGTCTCAGAATAGTGTGGACTATAAGGTCTCTCATACATATTTGGTGTCGGACCATATCCATCACTAATCTGACCATCTCTATACATTTGTCGGTGTTCTCCCAATGTCATACGAGATCGATCAGGTTCTGGTCTACTCCACTCACTAATCGGTCTGTTTCCAGACATTCCTTGATAATCCCCAAATGTCATACCCGGTCGGCTAGGCTCGTCTCTACACATCTGTTGGTACTCTCCTAGGGTCATACCAGTTTGGTTAGGCTCAACTAGCCTATTCCCCTCGTTAAGTCGTTGACAATCTCTTAGAGTCGTACCACGTTGGTTAAGCCAGTCTTTACACAACTGTTGGTATTCTCTTAAGGTTATATCAGTTCGATTGATGACGGGTCCCTTTAGATCAAGGTCATCATCATCAACAGGGTACGTCCAACCATTAGAAAAATGCGCCATGATGATCAGGCACGATCACAAGATGGGAATTGACACTTGCAAAAACTACACTCGATTCCTTTTTATTGGTCCTTTTTTTTTTTTTTTTTTTTTTTTTTTTTTTAAACACGAAAAACCGAGGAAGCTCTACGAAGATCTTATGAAAAGTACCCACTAACAGGGGATTCGTGGGTGATTAGAGAAAGTTACCTCCCGTTCGAGACGGGCGACGACCTTTGAGGACGACCCGGGCCACTCTTCCCTCAAGTGTTCGAACCCGAGGCTTCATTTGATTTTCGGTTACAATTTAAAAGCCCTCTAATTTAGGGTCAAAACTTTAATCCAAAAGAAAGTACTAAAAGTCTAAGTCTCTCTCTCACCAAAATAAATACAAAAAAATAAAAAAAACAGTAAATTTCTTCTTTTGAGGTCCTCCTCCTTGTTGCGCCTCCTCTTCAGCTCCTTAGTGTTCTGCACACCAAAAACAGAGAAGCAAGTCAAAGTGGCCAAAAATCAAAACTTACCAAAAATAAAAACTTTCCAAGATTAGAACAAATTTAAAACATAGTCCCCGGCAGCGGCGCCAAAAACTTGATGGGCCTAAAAAGTTTCCTAAATAGGTCTACACCCGCAAGTGCACGGGTGTCAAGTTGTAATTTTTCCGGTAAGACCGGTTCGTTCCTCAGAGACTAAGTGAAACCTATCCTAAGACTTGGTAGTAACTTGGTTTTTGGTTTTGATGAGGTTTTGGTAATAAAATAAATAAAATATTAAAATAAAATTGCGGAAAGAAAATAATTACAAATGATACAAGGAACTCAAATGGGGGAGAGCCTAGGGTTTTCTGAATCCGTCTTCCTAACAATTCTAACGACAAATTAATTTGGTCTAATTCGATTGTTCTTTGTATAACTCAGGTTTTCAGTCCATGAACGGTCTGAAAACCCGGAAGGTTTTATCGTTAAAAATGGTAAAAAAAAACTTTAATAAATTGTCGAAAAATTGATTAGTACGACTTCATCTAAACCCTAGATATAAAATTAGTTCTTCATGATAAAGGATTGAAGCTTAAATATATGGAAAAAGAAAAGAAAATTAGAAAAGTTGGGTTTCTTACAAAATTTCCCAGCCAAACAGAGCCTTAGGGAAGTAATTTCCTTCTGATTTTCCAGGTTTCAGCCAAACAGAGCTTTAGGGAAAGGATTGCTTCTGTTTTTTTCAGAAATCTGCCAAACGCACCCTCCGGGAAAACGATTTTCTCGTCTTCCCGGAAATATTTTCCTTGAGAGAAAATAGTTTTCTCACCTTCTTCAATTCTGTTTCTCTCACTATTGTTTCTGTTTCTTCTTCCTTTATTACTCTAATCTCTCTCTCTATATTCTCTCTTTCTCTCTCACTAGAAACAGTAGCTAAACAGAGAAGAAAAGAAGAAAAATCGAAATTGATAATATGAAATTCAATGAAGATAGTTCTCTGTTTTTTTTCTATTCCAATATTCTTCCCAAAACAACTCTCTATTTTTCTCTTCTCTCTCTCTCTCTGTAATTTCTTCTCTCACTAAAGAAAATTACAATCAATCGAAGAAGAAAGAAAAGATAGAAGATGATGATGATCGGTTTTTCTCTCACTAAAACTCTCTCAATCTCTCTGTCTCTCTCTCTCCCTCTCTCTCTCTCTGATTTTTTCTATTAAGTTGAGCTCAAAGAGAGGAGATGATCCCCCTCCAAGATGAGATAAGATTAATCTCTCTTCCTGTCTTCTCTTATAACCGAGACCAAAAACCACTCGATCTCTCTCGGTTTCTAATCTTTCATTCTTTCCTTTCCCGCTGTCCTCTTTCCTTCTCTATCAATATCTCTTATCCTATCTTCTCAATTTCTTTCCATTCCTGTTTCAAATTTTCGAAAAATCTCCTTTTCAAGAAGATAACCAGCTCTCGGTTATAAAAGGAAGAAGAAGATGATGACGTCAGCTGACGTCATCGAGTCGGGTCGAGTCGGGTCGGGTCGGATCACACATATAGCCACGTGTCCCTCTTGACTTCTAGCATACCAAATTTGACCCGAACTTTGACTTGCTCTAATTTATTCATCCGGACTCCGATTTGACTTCCGTTTTCGCCTACGGGTTCACCTTGGACTCTACTTTCCATCCGAGCACTAATACTGGTCATGAAATCAGAATCACAAAATGACCAAAATACCCCTGACATCAATTTCTCCCGATTTCATCTGTTTTTCACCCTGAACTCCGTAAAAGACACCTGAGAAAGAAAACCAAGCAAATCATCAGAGTAACAGCTCGAACTGGACTAACTAACCGGAGTTAAGAGAGTCAAATGAGACATTTTCACGTCTCATCAAAAAGAGTTTAACATTTCTTGATGTAGACGCAGCGGAATTAATAAAGAACAGTAAAATAAACTAAGAACAATAAAGAAAACTATAAGAAACGATAAAATAAACTAAAATTCTTAATAACTTCAATGGTTTTTCTCTTCAAGGTAAATAATAACATAGACTAGATCTCCTTTTATAGGATAACAAACCTTCCAAGATAGACTCAAACTAGGATTCCTAAAATAATAAACTACTCAAAACATAGAAACTTAAAATTAAAGAAATATCAAATTAAAGTAACTTCTCCTATACTAATTAAAACTACTATTATGGCCGAATAGGATGTGGGCACGCGTGGACGTGGGCCCACATGTTTATGCGCCTGCATCAGCACCCTGTTCCCCAGAAGGTTCGTCCCGAACTGATTGTTGGATGGAAGTAAGTTCATCAGATCCTTTCGCAATCGGCAAGAAAGTGATAATCTTCTTCTTCTTCCATGGAAACTCATAAACGTTCAAACGGCCCTTGTAAATAGCATCCACATCTGACTGCCAAGGGCGTCCCAAAATAATATGACAAAGATCCATATCGGTAACATCACAAGTAATGTCAGATAAATAGAAAGAGCCAATAGAGAGGGAAAAGGTACACATGCGATCAACACGTGTAGCAGTACCGGATTGAATCCAAGCAGTATGATAAGGATGTGGTTTTGGAATAGTAGGAATACCCAAGTAAGCTACAAGTCTGGAAGAAATCAAATTCTCCACACACCCATTATCAATAACAATCGTACAAACTTTGTTCAAGACTGTTCCTCGTGTAACAAATAAATTTTTCCGTTGAGAATGGTCCTGTTCAAGAGGAGTAAAAAGTACCCTACGAGTTACTAACATAACACGGTCACTTGAATCTGGGTCAATATTGACATGATCGATCTCCTCATCGAAAGAATCCAAGTAATCCTGTTTTTCCACCAAATTTACCTTACCACGTAACGGGCAATTATTAGAATAATGACCTGTTTCAAAACAACGAAAACACTTACCTGGAGGTTGTTTTTTGTATGGATTTTCAGGAACATTCTTAGATCCGTCATCCGTTGGTTTTGAAAGATCAGTATCATCTGTAGGTTGTCGAATATAATTAGTACGATTGTAGTTCCCCCTATAAATAGATCGAGAATCTGACTCAAAAGAACGAGCCACACTAATACATTCCGAGACGGAAGAAAAAAGGACGAAGGTTGACAAGGTCCTTAATGTCACCTCGAAGGCCATCTTTAAATTTTTCCAATTTCATGGATTCAGTATCGGGGAGATTAAGCCTAGTACTTAAACGCTGGAATTCGGAGGCATATTCTTCAACTGAACGTCGTCCTTGACGACAACGAAGATATTCCAGACATAACTGATTTTCGTAATCAGAGGGAGGAAACGTGCCATCATAAGTGGTTTAAGTTCAGACCACGAGGATACGGGAGGAAGATTTGATAACCGTCGTTGTTCAGATTCTTGTTTCCACCATGTTAAAGCTGTTTTTGAAAGATATCCGGTGACACATCTAACCTGTTCTTGTCGGTATACCTGCATAACATCAAAGAAGATTTCCAATAGAGCAATATAATCCAAGAAGTTTTCAATGTTGATGGAACCGTCATATGCCGGGACGTCCATTCAGACGCGGTACGAAGAATAAGCCGGTGGAGAATCGTGATCATCATCGGGGTGATGGTCGTCGGGTTCATGAGAAGTGGTACGTGGTGGATGAGCATTACGGTTACGTTGCATGGACCTATTATGGTTTGGTTCTTGATAGGTGGGACGGTTTTTGGTTCTATCCGGTTCATAAGGGTGTGGTCGGTTTTGTGGACGGGTTTCATGACGGTAAGGTGGATAGTCGGGTTCAATGATTGTCGGGTTTGTTCACGAAGGTCCTCTCGGTTATGGTGATGGATCAAGGGGAAATCTAGGTCTCGGTTATGAGAGGGAGACGGGAAATCGGTGGGTCGGTTGATGATGGATTCGGTTAGCCGGGTTCGGGAAGGTGGGTAGTTGTCGGAAAATTGATGGACGTGGTGAGTTAGGGGTTCCGGTTCTTGGTGATGGAAGGGGTGGTGGCTATCGGTTCGGTGGTTCGAAGAAGATGTTCCTCGGTTTGGCGTGAGATGGGGAGAAACGGCATAAGAGTGTTGGCGAGTGGGTGTTTCCATGTTGGTTTTTGAGGGTTCGGGGTTGCGGTTTTGGTGGTGGGTTTCGAGTGGAATGGTGTTTGGTGAATAATATTGCCGAGGGGTATGGAAGGGATATGGTTGGGTTATACTCGGGTTGGTAGTAGATTCGTGGGAGAACGACTCGGTCGGTTTGATGTTTGTTGATCGGTGAAGGAAAAAGGTGGTGTGGTTGGGATGGTTGTAGGGTTTATGTATGTTAATGGGAAAACCGGTGAGAGTGGTGGTGTAGTGTTGATGTGAATCGGTGGGAGGATTGTGGTCGGGCATGGGTTAGTGATAGGTTGACCGAATAGGGGTATTGGAATTGGTGTGGTGGTGTCAACGGTTGTGTTTGTGGTGGTTGGAGGTGGTTGTGGTGATGATGTTTGAATTGAAGTATAAGATGAAGGAGTGGTGGTAGAAGAGGGAGACTTACATATGCCTTCGAGTTGTTTAGATAACTTCATGATGGAGTCATTGACTTGATCAAATCGATGATTGATATTGTCGAACTTTTCCATATTTTCCTTCTTGTAATTTTCGAAAGCTTCTTCCAATTTTGTAACCGAGGATAACTTCTTGTTGATGTTGTCCCATTCGGAGGCAAAAGTTGGTGTCTTCTCTTTGATTGTTGTAGCAGGAACGGTAGGATTAACCATTGTGATTGGTTAAAAAAATATGGCTTTGAATACCACTTGATGTAGACGCAACGGAATTAATAAAGAACAGTAAAATAAACTAAGAACAATAAAGAAAACTATAAGAAACGATAAAATAAACTAAAATTCTTAATAACTTCAATGGTTTTTCTCTTCAAGGTAAATAATAACATAGACTAGATCTCCTTTTATAGGATAACAAACCTTCCTAGATAAACTCAAACTAGGATTCCTAAAATAATAAACTACTCAAAACATAGAAACTTAAAATTAAAGAAATATCAAATTAAAGTAACTTCTCCTATACTAATTAAAACTACTATTATGACCGAATAGGATGTGGGCACGCGTGGACGTGGGCCCACATGTTTATGCGCCTGCATCATTTCTTCATATCAAAATAATGCTACCGTTGCTATACATACAAATCATATTGTCGAGCTACTATTTGTGTAAACTTTTCGGTCTTATGTTACACGTACGGGAACTATACGAGATGATTAGTAAAGGTATTAAGAATACCATGAGGAGATAAAATTGAAGGATTGATCTATTTGGCTTATAGTTTATTTTGTTAATATGTAGAATGGAAGTCAAGGACATAACAAAAACATGAAATTTTACTCAAAGAAGACACCGCATCTCCTAAATAATATATCATAGTCTTCGAAATTGCCCAAAAAAATGTTGAAAGTTGGTCCAATTCGCTCTTTGGAACGATAGATCCACACATAACCAACAATAACGGTTATTTTCATTCTTTAATTCGAATTTAACGGTTATTAGCTGGTATTAGACGGTTATTGGCAGTTCCGTCCTAGTTTTTGCCTCTTTTCTCGAATTCAGGCTATTATAGCCGGGAATTCCAACATTGTCGCTCTTAAGGAGTATCTTGTCTTCATACTTCTAGTCTATTCTGTTTGAATTTCTCTTCCATTCCATCTAATTTTAATTCACCAATATGGCTGAACCAAGCAATCAGTTTATTCAACAGTTCGCTGCCTTGACAACGGACGATCCTCCCCCAATCGTGATTGAAGGAGATGATGTTACTCAAAGTTCAGAAGACATAGTGAAGAATGGAGTAATCTGGTTTCAAAGTGATAAGCAAATTGATATAAACCAGGCTATGTCTAGGCTATCAAGAGTAATTCACGGACCAAATCGATTCAATATTTCGGAGGTTAAAGATAACGTGTTTCTAATCAAGTTCAACACGGCAACAGAACTCGAAATTGCATTAGAAAGTTCACCGTGGGTCATTCAGGAGGAGTTGATTGTACTTCAACAATGTCGTCAGGACGTTATGCCGGGTGATCACATTTTCGAATCAGCATGGTTCTGGGTACAGATGCATGGTCTTCCCCCTAGCCATCTCAACAGCACCATTGTTAATAGACTTGCAGAAACGTTGGGCACAATCGTTCCGACGACAAATGATGATGCAATTAAATGGTCCTTATTCGGAAGAGTCAGGATTGAACTAAACTTGAAGAAGCCTTTTGTTCCTAGAATTTACTTGAAATTATCTAACACTAAAATTATTGCGGTTCATCTTAAAATTGAAAAATTGCCGAGATTTTGCATTGCTTGTGGTTTTACAGGACACACTATTAAATTCTGTCCTACCATGTTAGCATGCAATGATCTCCTTAAACAGAATCTCACTGATGAACAAAGGACTAAAATTTCTAAAATTATGACTCCAAAATTTTCGGAGGAATTCAAAGTCCCCTACTCGGCTAAGAATAAAATTAAAGATCTTGATTCTTATTGCCATGTAAACCGTGTTAATTTAAGCAATGATAATTTCATTAATCCTGAATCTGAAAATGCTATGAACGAGAATCTTCCTGATTTTTCTATTAATGCTAATTTTGGGGATTTATTGTCCAGATTGTGTCAATCAAAAAAGAGAGGAGTTCAATCCATGTATGGTTCGACTGGATTATATGCCAATGCACTGTTTACGGGAGAAACATCTTCATCAATTCATAAACAGACTACCGAACAAGGAGAGCAAGGATATGTCGATGAAGAAATGCAAATTGTCAATGATAGATCTCCTAAATATTACAAACGTTCCTCTCACTCGATTGTATTATGTAATGAAAGGGTGCCGGCATCCCCAATGCCGAAATCGCCATGAGTATTCTGGCTTGGAATTGTCGTGGGTTAGGGAACGCCCCGACAAAAGAAACTTTGTCTCAGTTCCTAGGAGCGACTAAACCGGCTGTGGTTTTTCTTTCCGAAACTAAATTACTTAATTATATGCCTCTTATGTGTTTTAATAAAAATAATCTTACTGAGTTCATCACTGTCCCCTCCATAGGCCGTAGTGGGGGGCTTCTCTTATACTGGCAGGCTGATATTAATATGAATATTCACTTTTATTCCTCTAATCTTATTCATGCTACCGTTACGTTTCCGTATGCTGATCCCTGGGACATCTTTTTTATATATGGTCCGCCTAATATTAGGGATAGACCGAGATTCTGGACCAGTTTATTGAATCGCATTAATAATGTTACGAATCCTTACTGCTGTATAGGTGATATGAATGCACTGTTAGAACAAAATGAAAAGTGGGGAGGTCAGTCTAATATACCGTTTATGTCTTCTTTCAAACAGTTTGTTCGAGATGCAAACTTGGTTGACTTGGGTTTCAATGGTCCAGCATTCACTTGGACTAATAATAAAGCAATACATCACTTGACTAAGGAACGACTAGACAGAGGTCTTTGTGATGCGACATGGTTGATGCAGTTTCCTCAGGCAGGTGTGTTTCATCTACCAAGATATAATAGTGATCACGCCCCCATTTTGCTGAAATTAAAGGTAGAAGGTCAATCCCTCAAAACAATCACAAAATTCGAGATCTTTTGGACTAAACATGAAGATTATAAAAGAATTTTCGAAGAAAAATGGGTTCAATCAGAAGGTAGTTTCTTAGAGAGATTACATCAAGTAAAAGACTCTATTAAAGGTTGGAGCAGAAGAGCGTTTGGTATAATTAAAAATCGACTGAATATCTTAAGAAAAAGATTGGGTGATCTACAAAAATTGCCATCAACAACTACACTTCTGGTCATGGAGAGTAAAATACAAGAGGAACTTTTATTTTTGGAAAACATTGAACGTACAAAAGCAGAGCAGAGATCAAGGGTCAAATGGGTTTACAATGGAGATCGAAACACGAAGGCCTTTCACATTGCTATGTCTACCAGGAGGCAGAAGAACAAAATTCATCAAATCACTTTATCAAATGGCCAGACAACTTCAGACATAAACAGTATTTCTCAAGAGTTTATAGAACATTTTCAGAATCTATTTAAGGCAGATCCGGTAAGCGATCCACCGACCGAGATAATTAATGCATATAAGGTTTTCTCGATCGAACAGCTGGCCGATATCTCAAGAATTCCATCTGCGGAGGAAATTAAAGATGTAGTCATGAAAATGGGGTCGATTAAGAGTCCGGGACCAGATGGGCTACCATGTTTTTTCTTCCAACATAATTGGGACACAGTGGGACAGGATCTTATTTCGTATATTCAATCAGCCTTCTCTACAGGTTTAATCGAACCCCATTTAAACTATACTACCATAGCTTTAATTCCTAAGATTCGGAATCCGAGTACGGCCTCGCAGTTTAGACCGATTGCCCTATGCAACTCGGTCTATAAATTCATCACAAAATTAATAGCAAACAGAATCAGGCCATACTTGGAAGACGGTATCATGTGGACCCAAAATGCCTTTGTGCCCAATAGGCAAATAATGGACAACATTGTAATCACTAAGGAGCTTCTTCACTCTATGCATGCTTCCAAAGCAAAAAAAGGTATTTTCTCGTTGAAAATGGACATGGCGAAAGCCTATGACCGTGTAAGTTGGGAATTTCTAGAACGCGTTCTAAAAGCTACAGGCCTGCACGGCCATATTCTTTCTCTTATCATGTCTTGCATCACCACCTCTAGATTTAATATCCAACTTAATGGGGGTCCTGTGGGCGATTTCACGGCAACTCGAGGTCTTAGACAGGGTTGTCCGTTATCGCCCTATCTCTTCATACTTACCTCACAGTCTCTCTCTCTCCTTTTCAACTATTATGAGAATAAAGGTACATTTACAGGATATCAGATCAACCAAGCAGCCCCTAACATTACACATCTTCTATTTGCTGATGATCTGATTGTTTTTGGAAAGGCAACACAAGAGAATCTAAATACAGTAATGCAGATAATGGAGGAGTACGGAAGATTTTCGGGACAACAGGTAAACTACTCCAAATCCTCCCTGTACTTTAGTAAAGGAGTGCCTTCAAATACAAAGATGCAATTTGTCCAAACTCTCAACGCCCCCTTAATGACTGATAGAGATAAGTATCTAGGAGCATTAGTACTCAAAAAAGATCACAGAATCGAAAGTTATAATTGGCTCATTGAGAAATTTAATAAATCATTAGCAGGATGGAAGCACAAATTCACCACTCAGGCAGGTAGGTCAATTCTGATTAAATCCATTTTATCCTCATTTTGTACGTATGCTTGTAGCTATCAAGTTATGCCTAAGGCAGTGGCCAATAGTCTTGAAAAGATAGAGATAAGTTTTTGGTGGGGTCATTCCCCTTCAGAGAGGAAAATCCACTTTATTAATTGGGACATCATTACTGCCCCTAAACATAAAGGGGGTTTAGGCATTAGGTCCATAGTTGAGATCAATTCATCCCTAATTGCCAAAATGACTTGGAATTTCATTTCCAAAAAGAATGAAATTTGGGTCAGACTTCTACAAGCTAAGTATGTCAAAGATGGTGACTTCTGGTCTCATTCTATATCTAGTGGTTCATCCCATCTATGGAAAGCTCTTAACAATACCAAGGACACTATTAGGAACAATTGTATTTGGCACATTCATAATGGGGTCTCAATTAAAATAAGATCAGACCCCTGGATTCCAAACAATAATAATCGAAATATCCCTGTAGACACCACTAATTTACCTCAAAATATTGTTTTTGTGTCACAACTAATCATGCAGGAAACCTCAACATGGAATGAGGAGTTAATTCGTGGATGGTTTGGCTTAGAAGAAGCTAATAATATCCTTAATATAACGATTCATACCACTAACAGGGAGGATGAATTGATTTGGTGCCCCAAGGAAAATGGGAAATTCACATCTAAATCATTTTATGCAGAGATTAAGACTATCCCAGAGTTACCAAATCATGTTCAAGCATTCGCATGGTCCCAATTTTGGAAGATGAACAGAGGCCAACCAAAGATTCACAACTTTATTTGGAAAATAATTCATAACGGCATACCAGTACTTACCAATATTGGAGCTAGGGTTTCTCATATCGATCAGACATGTAGAATGTGTGGAACAGAGGACTTGGAAAGTATCAATCACCTCTTCGGATCATGCTCGATGTACAAAAATCTCCTTCACAAGGCTCGATTGGACCAGCTACCACACATTAAAACAGATCCAATTAAAGCTCTGGACTCGATCATAAAAGATAAAGCAAATAGAGATGAATATTGGTATCGGGCTACTTATCTCATGTGGTTTTGGTGGAAAACCAGGAATGAATGCTATTTTCAAGAGCTTCAACCAGATCTGAACAGAACTTACTGGAATACAACAGAAGCACTCAGGTACGTAGCAATCCTAAACCCTCCCTTAATCACTAACCCACTCATGCAGGAAACTCGATGGTGTCCACCTCCAGAAGGAGTTCTGAAGATGAACTTCGATGGTTCCTTTAGGGAAACACAGGCCTCATGTGCGGCTTTAATCCGTAATTCCGATGGAGTAACGATAGCTTCAAGAGCAACATTAACGGAACCAATCTCTCCGATGAGAAGTGAAATTGCCGGCTTGGAGCTTGGTCTAACCCTAGCAGAGGAAATGAATCTCACCTCTTTTATAATCGAGGGAGATGCTAGGGTTTTGTTAGAACTGATCGTGGCCGTTAATCCGGAGATCCCATGGAGAATATCAGCTCAAATCAACGGCATCCGAGATAGGATAGCTAACAAACCGTTGGATGTGAAGTACTGCCCAAGAATTCAGAATCAGGACGCCCATTTATTGGCAGCTTCGGTTCTGTCCAACGTATTTTAATATTGAACATTAGCCCGTATGATGTTAAATTTGTTTCAATTTCGTCCCTATTTTAACTAGTTGTTTTTTGGGGACTGAACATTGTAACGTTACGATTATGTATTATTGGCTTTCAAAAAAAAAAACAAAAAATATCAATAATTTGCTTTCAATGAGAGTTGAACTCATGACCTCCCGCTTACTAAACGGGTGCTCTAACCAACTGAGCTATGAAAGCTTGGTTGGTGTAAAATATTTTTAAAGGAATAAAAAGTAGTGAAACAATACTTACCAAATGCATGAGACCAAGAACGATATGGGCACCACTACTTCATGTTGAATTGTTCTTTCCAACTAAACAAACATGATTAAGTGTTGTTATAATTTTCATCAGAAAATAAATAAAATTTTAATTTTCAAAGTTGTAAACTTATATTTTGTACGTATTGATTGACTATTTGATTGACATTGTTTTGGTCAAGATTCATAGTGTGGCTTGCACATTTGTTAATAGTTGTCCAAGCTCAACTCAAACTACCTTGCTTACCTCAAAGTACTTGTGTTGTAGGCCATTAATGAGACCTCCAAACTAGGTGGAGGCGTGGAGCTATCCCAAGGTTGTGACTACTGCTTCGTATATTTCGTTGTTCTTTTGTATTGATAAATCATTAATTGTTGTTGACATTTTGGCACAAAGAAAATATTATCTTTTACAAAGTAATATTATAAACATCCAATTGACAAATAAATATTTGACGAGGGCAATGACTTTCTGCCAAATATCAAATGTCGGATGACATTGAGAACTGTTTCTCCTTCTCTTTTTTTTTTCAGTTTTTTCAATTCTTTTCATGTCTATCAAATTTGTGCAACTAACATTATAATATAATTAGTTCAACAAAAAAAAAAAAACATTATAATATAATTATTAACTTGGTATGACATATTTTCTTATGGGCAATTTCATGCCATCCACTAATTAAATTACAAGTAATACATGCCGTCTTTTTTTCTTTTTGTATTTAGAAATACATGTTGAAGTCATTATAATAAAGAAATCAGGAAAAATTTGAAGAAAACGAAAACAAATATAAAATGTAGAAGTCAACATATGCAGAGATATTCGTAGTGGTGTGTGGGCATAAACACAATATTTTTATGTTTGGTTTAATAAATAGAGTCACACAAATGCATCTTGGCAAAGGTCACTTTTGAAGTTATTGAAGAATATATATGACCTGCCCCAATAAATTTTAGAAGGACAGATTTTGATAGTGGGAAATTAATAGAGTCAAGGATTATTTATATTTAATCAGCTCTTAACTCATTTTCAATTGTACTTTTACTACCATAAAAGATGTACATATATTGAGAGTAATACAAGTAGTTTAACAAAAAAAAGAAAGAGTGAAAAATCAAAAATCTGGACTCTAATCGAAAAAAAAACTATCCAAAAATAATAATGTAAGAGAACTCATTTTTTAACACTTTTTTAACTGTCGACAATATATATAATTATGTTGTTAACAAGACAGTTACATTTTTTTTCAGAAAAAGGAGAGAGTTAAAGAGAGAGATGGAGTTAACATGAGAAAAACTGAAAAAGTTGAAGAGAGATACGAGAGAACTTAGCAGAGAAGGAGAAGATCGGCTAGGGCTTTTTTTAGTTCTGAGAGAAAGAAAAAGTCGAGAGGGAGAAAGAGAGAAGAGAAAAAAGTCGAGAGGGAGAAAGAATTTTCAACAAAAACAAAGACGGAGAAAGAAAAGAAAGACCCTTAGGTGTTTGGGGCTTCTATCGACGAAAACTGAAAATCCCGTCGACCATAGAGTTTCGCGGAATCTATTTCCTTGAGGCGTGAATATTTTCCGCTAAAAAGAATTCCCGCAACCAAACGCTACCGAGAAAAGTACAAATCTCTGTTGACAGTTGCCTATAACCACCGAAGGTAGCAAATAAAACCGCCGAGAGTAGATTTTCGCCAAAGTTTCCCTCCATGACGCGGGTTTTTTCTGCAAAAAAAAATATCTGCACCGACTTCATATCACGGAAAGGATGGTACCGTCGGCAATTAGTATCACGGCGTAAAGAAAGTGTCGAGAAAAAGAAAATCACGGAAATTGATCGGGTGTGACCTGCTGCCGACGGTTATTTAGGAAATCGTCGGCTATATAATTTGTTACCGATGGTGTTTTAGAACACCGTCGGTAAAAAGCGTCGTCAAAAACCCTCATTTCTGTAGTGATCTATAATGCTCGGTCTTGCTCCTAACCGTTATTTTTATCAACTATTTTTACATTATGTATGAAAGAGCTTAAAGTTATACTATATGACACAAAAACAATTATGTGCAAGTGAATACTAGATTTACATTACAAAAAACTCATGTTTTATTTTTCACATTAAAGATTCGGCAAAATATCTGAATACCTGCCAAGTATTCGACATTGTATAAAACCTAAAAATAAATTCAAAATTCTTTTATTCTTTTATTTTAGTAATTAATCTTTCTTAAGTTATTATAATTTGTTTGTATGAAATTATTTTAATTAAATCTAAGGATTTGAATGGACAAATTACCGACTGATAGGTCTCTTTGTATGACAACCTTACAATGACTCGAACTCTTAAATACTGAAAATTGACATATTCAATTTAAACTCTTCTATCATTTGAAGGTGGAGTCGTCTTCCTACCCCAACTCAATATTCTAATAGTTAGATTGATATTTGTAATAATGATTTAAAATATTTATTTATACTCTTTTTATTAGTAAATTGCTAAAAAGACTAATTTTCATCTTGGACAACTGTTGTCCAAAGAACATTTTTATTTAAAGTAAAATAGTTTGTAATTAATTTTTTTATCAAACTAATTAATTCAAGTAAATGTACATTTCTCAAATAGATCTATTTGTAAAATCACTATCAAGGGAACAACCATAAAAGCTAGCTAGATATTTATTCATTCTCCCACTATGGCCCATTTTTTTTTCCTTTGGGTAGTTTGGCATCTAAGCATTTGAGGTATGAACTATTAATAGATGACTTTATAGGGAAATTAAGGAGTTAATTTCTTTCAACATTTTGATCCTTACGCATTAATTGTTTTCCTACCACCTTCCATGATTTTATTTATAGAAATAAAGTGACCCAGTTATGAATGAGAGAAATGTCTCAATCCTATGCCAAATTTGTATCGGAATATTCTTCGAATGACTCTTATTTCGTGTTATCTTTTGAAACGAATTCGCTTTTGAAATACGTAAGAAAATGAAGTTTAGTGTTTGATACTTGAATATATACCCAACCATTATAGTGGTTGGGCTTATATTTTGTATAAAGTCCAGTTATATGCATATGTAAGGGCTAATTGTATAAAACTGAGATTCCTTATCATGACTACAACAATCCCCACAATGGTATGTGGAAATTCTATTTGTAAGGGTTTGCTTCTTTTTGTTAAAATTTCATTTGTACAGATGGCATCTTCTTTATCAATGTTACAATCACGTGAAAAGTTTAGCACCACAACTTTTTCTCGTTTTTGAACTCTCCAATAGATATACAGTTTCTTACAAACGCGATGGATCCCTCTTAATTAACGTCTAACTGACATTTAATTCTGATTCACATTTAAATCAAACTCCTAAAAGAATCCTTACAAAGAACTGAATGAGTAATAAAGACAATTTCCATTTTAGAAAGAAAACAAAGAAAATGAGGGAGAAGAAATAGAGAGAAAAGTAAAGAAGGTATATTAACCGACCATAAATAAGATGTAACTCGTGAGATAAACAGTACAGAGAGAAATTGGTAAGAGCAAATAAGTCGAGTACAGGCTGAAAGCAGCTCTCATTTAGGCTTGCCCATTGGAAGCCGACCATGTTGGTTTTCGGCCTAGGGCCAGTCCGTTTTTCAAACCGTTCAACATTTTTCAACTTAATATGTATGTGAGAATATAATTCAAAGTTTTCATACTTTTTGTTTCAGTTCGATCTTCATCAAAAAATAAATAAATCAGTTCGGTCTTCATCAAAAAATAAATAAATCAGTTCGGTACAATGGTTTTGTCCTAGAATATCTTAACAACATATAGTTTCACATGGAATACTTGAAATATCCATGAACCGAATAGTGCCTTTTATCCCAACAAATCAGATAAGAATATAGTACTACTATACACAATTATTGGTGTGATCTTTTCTAACACGAGATCAATGCACCTGGATGCCTTATTCATTTTCTGAGTGCGTGGGAGGTCTTTTGCCTCTTCAGCAAGTGAAGAGCAAACTTGACTGTCTACCACTCTACCCTAAATGGAAGTCCCAATATTTATAGAAATTATAGGGGAAATCAAACTTCATGCCTTATTGCTGACGGTACCAATAAATGTGGGTCACTTCTGCTTTAGACTACAATTAGCCCTTTTTCAAGACCTTTAAGGCTTTGTCAATAGGTTCACTACCTCTTAATATAGTGATTGGACACTCACTCCAAAACACAGAGGTCTCAGATTCGATCGAGTGGAAATGCAAATCTAGAATTTATCGAACTTGAGTGTAATAAAGTGAAACTAGTATGATTTAAGTCCCTTATGATGGCCTTTCAGGACAAATATATATGACTTTCACGGCTCAAATGTGACAATTATAGTGCTCATCCAATTCATGAATTTTGATGTATCTATGTGTTATCTCTTCATGAGGTAATCTCAATAGACAAAAAAAATACTAATTGGTCTTAAAAAACGAGACCGACAACAGATGGAAGGATGATGTGACCATCTCCTATTGACATTCTCTCTCTGCATGGACCGACCAATGAGTGCACATAAGCTTGAGGCCGACTAGCAATTCTATATGAAATATTCTATTTCGCCTGAAAATGAGAGCTGACCATAACCCGGAAGCTGGTGTGGCTGACACCCATTGATCCAGACATGTGACCAGGAAAAAGCCAAACCAATATTGAGAACCTGTCACATCAGATGTGGTGACCTCCCATTTTCGATGTCAAATAATACCATTCTTTATTCGAAAATGATACTATGCCCAACATGTCTCCTAGCTGAATCTTGGTTGGGTGATGTCTCGGGTCAAGATCTAGTGTTAAACTTTGTCTCACTAGATCTTGACTCGTCACCCTGTCGAGATGCAGCCTGGAGACGTGTCGGACATAACATCTGTTCTCCATTCTCTATGGTTTTTGGCTTAGAAACTTCCAGGCTGGCAGTTGCATTAGTCAGACCGTGTGGCTGTTGGGTAGGTTGACCGTTGACTTTTCTGTATTGATCAATCTAGTTGGGTTAGTTGGCATCTGAAGTGCCAATATTCTTCTACTAATCCTTTTCTTCTCTTTTACGTTTTTATTTAATTTTAACTCTGAATTCTTCTTCTCCAGAATAGTGGGAGCCAGATCCTCTTCCAACTTGTAGATTTAAATAGTTTGTTCTGGGGGTTTCATCTTTCAGTTGTAAAATTTCAAGAATTGTCTACTCAAACAACTCTTGAAATCTCAGAAAAGAAATGGATGACGAGTATGCTAAATTCATCAGGAGAATGAACCCCCCAAGGTATTAATTTTGATTTTCTAAGTGTTCCCCACTAAAGATCTTCATAAAATATCACCTGGGTTCTTAGTATTTTTCTTCCAGAGATTAGTTTTAATGGCCTCCAGAATTTTGCCCCTGTTCTTTTCTCTCTCTCTCTCTCTTTTTCATCTGATATGTTTTTGTTTTTGCAGAATTGTGATTGACAATGATGCCTGTGACCATGCTACTGTAGTTCAGGTGAATGATGAAATGCCTGAATCAATTTTGAATACTCAATAGGCTTATAGAGTCAAGCTTTTTTTTACATGATCAATCAAACTAAAAGGGTTTAATTTTTTTAGGTTGATAGTGTTAACAAGCATGGGATTCTCTTGGAAGTAGTTCAACTTCTCACAGATATGAACTTGATCATAACAAAAGCATACATATCTTCTGATGGTGGATGGTTCATGGATGGTATGTATGCTTAATCTCTACCTACCCAACTTTAAGAACTTTTCATTCTTCTTTTCACTAATTTAAAGTACCAAATTTGACATGTTTCAGTGTTCTATGTTACTAATCAAGATGGGAAAAAACTCAAAGATGAAGGAGTTATCAATTATATAAAGAGGGTAAGCACAATAATCTAATTCTGCTGTCTATTTTTCATTCACCCAATTCAGATTGGTCTCTTTTTCTTGAGGCTTATCTTTACTTTGATGGCATAAACTTGTGTGAAACCTAGATCTTCTTGTGTTCCTTGTATATAATCTTCGCCTTTTTCGGTTTCTGGTGTTCCTAGCATCTTCTTCTGACTAACCTATTTCTTCATTATGTTCACCTCAATCTTATGGTTCATCTTATCACTTTTCAAATCAAAATATGCAATCCTTGTCTATAATCTTATGTTCACCTCAATTTTGGTTAGTTTCTGGTTTGTTGCTATAAACTTCCGAATATTATTGCTTCGCCGCTTTTTTATTTGGGGTACTTGTTCAATATGCAGACGTTGGAAACAAACGATAGATTCTTACCCTCTTTTAGAAGGACTATTGGTGTAGTACCATCTATGAGAAGTGCTGTGGGTCTAACGCCCTCCGAAGAACACACCTCAATCGAGCTAACTGGTACTGATCGGCCAGGTTTACTATCCGAGTTATGTGCCGTGCTAGCAGACTCACACTGTAACGTAGTTAACGCCGAGATATGGACACACAATGCTAGAGCTGCCGCTGTGGTTAATGTAACAGATGAATTTACGGGTTCTGCTATCGAAGATCCTAAACAACTTTCGACAATTAAGGAACTTCTACTATATGTTCTCAAAGGCGATAATGACTTGAAAACACCAAAAATGATGTTATCACCACCGAATGATACCCATAGAGAGAGAAGGTTGCACCAAATGATGCTTGATGATAGAGATTATGAAGGGGCGGATATGGGTGGAACCACGAAAACTAACGAGAATAAGAAAGTTAGACCTGAAGTTGCTTTACTAGATTGTCCTGAGAGAGGTTATACTGTTGTCATGTTAAGGTGTAAAGATCGATCGAAACTCTTGTTCGATACTTTGTGTACTCTCACAGATATGCAGTATGTGGTGTTTCATGGTACTGTTGAAACTGGAAGGACAGGAGCTTACCAGGTAAATCGTGTTTTGAAGAAGTTTTCTACTAGAAACTCAAATCAACTTAGCTTATAACTTGACTTGTTTGATCTTTCATTAAAACAAGTTACTTCTCTGGTTTCAGGAATACTATATTCGGCATGTTGATGGTTTCCCTATAAGATCAGAAGCAGAACGACAACGTGTAACCCAATGTCTTCAAGCAGCTATCGAAAGGAGAGTTTCTGAGGTATAAATCTTAGTTTACATGGGACTAAGGTGGTATTTGTTTTTAATATTTTTTTAATCTGACCCGTCTGGGTCTGAATAAGCGGAGGCTGACTTGCTTTAATTCAAGGCATAATAGTCACTTATAATATTTCTGACACAAATGGGCACAAAATCAGCCCGAGTCAGTTCAGAAGATTCAAACTCATGAGTCAAAACAAATAATCACTTGGAAATACGAGCCGAACTAATTCAGATCTTGAGTCAGGTTTTTGATATGAATTTGAAACAAAAATAAACACCATCTAAAATGTTAATTTTGCAGTAAAAGTTCGACTCGTGTTGTAATACTTCTTTATTCTTTGACTATGCAGGGACTAGAACTTGAATTATGCACAGACGACCGATTTGGGCTCCTCTCACAAATTACAAGAGTTTTCAGAGAGAATAGTATTTCGATAAAGAGAGCAGAAATCTCAACAAAGGGTGGGAAAGCTAAGGATACATTTTACGTGACCGATGTTTCTGGGAGTGCAGTTGATTCTATGATTGTCGACTCAATATGTCGAGAAATCGGACAAACAGTATTACGGGTAAAAAGGAACCCATATATCTCGACCAAACAAACGTCTAATACTATTACAAGTTTTCTTTTTGGAAACCTTTTCAAAGCTCGATCGTTTCAAAGTTTCAGAATGATCAAATCTTACTCTTAATATCTACTTCTATATGGTAGAAACTGTACAGATATAATCAGATATTGATACTGTAGAAAAGGAAGCCAAGGAGAACTTAGCTTGTTGTCCTGATATACTAGAGCAGCAGAAACTAAAACCACCCCATACTGTGAAAAGAATTACAAGGTTATATATATAGCTTTTTCGAAGTTCTGTTAGGTTGTGTATAAACATAATACATTGTACAGGAAAGGATTGTAGAGAGGAGTAACATGTATAAAATATGATGTAGAGTTTGTGTATATGCCTTGTTCTTTGTTTCTATTTGTTTTGAATTAGTGGCAAGTAATTTTGGTTTTCTTTAAAGAGCTCCTCCAGCTCTCAGGTGTTTATCGAAGTTGACTACCTTAACCGATTCAGCCACCTCAAAGGTGGATCGAACCATGTTCTTGGTTTATGGGAAGTAACACACGATACCGTCCAACCAAGTTGCTTCTAATCATTCACAAGGCTAGCCCCTGGCCCAAAGCTGCTAAAATGCGATTGCTTTTGGCTCCCAAATCCTTTCCCTTCATTGTGGTCTACAGGCCGCGAAACCCTCAATCGAGGGGTTTAGAGTTTAGGCCAATTCCTTTCTCTTTGCTGGAACAATGAGGATAGAGAGAGTTAGCAAGACATTAATCCGAGAGCGGTTTAGGCTTCAACTTTAGAGATCAAAGGGTTCAAGTTACGTTGACAATTCAAAATAAAAAAAGAAAATAATAATGAAAGGTCGCCGACAATAGCAGTTTGCCCAGGAGTTGGTGGAAACAATAGTTATATAATCCGATTACTTAGCAATACTGAGTCAATTCTTTTGATTTTATGCTGTTTGGAGCAAAAGAGAAATACTTTATTACAGTAAAATCTTATTGGATCATTTTTACTAGCCCATAATCCACCGAAATTGCAAGAAATAAATAACAAAACTGTTTTTATGATCCACTTACCAAAAACAAAACAGATCTAGATCTAAAAGATTTCCATTCTAAATAGAAAATTATCCCTCAAACTATATATATTAATGAACTTTTAATCCACAGATACAAAAAAAAAATTAAACAAAGAAGAGCAGAAAATAATGGCAACCACTATCTGTTTTTTCTCTGCTATCCTTCTCTTTCTTTTCCTTTTTGAAGGAGGTGAGTATATATACACTGAATATTTTTTTTTTTTACTTTGTTCAGACAAGTCAGATATCAAGAGTCATTCAAAAAAATAATTATTCTTATTTAGATCAGCTTTAAGGTTCGACAATTACAAACATTTTAGTTTGTGTTAGATCTGACGGACATAAGTCATCAAAACTTCACTTGATTTGAAATCTCAAACCGTTGGATTTGATATCAATTTGTTATTATATACAGGAATGGCTCATTGTAAGGTAAAAGATATTTCGATTGAACAAACAAGAAGTGGAAAAGAAGTAGAAGGAGATTTTGAATTCAAAGTTGAAATCAAGAACAATTGTGATTGTCATCAATCTGGAGTTATCGTTCGATGTCTTGGATTTAGCACCGTTGAATTAGTTGACCCAGGACTTTTCAAGAAATTGGACGATCAAGATTGTCTGATCAACGATGGCAAACCTATCTTGAAGAATCACCCCTTTGTTTTCCACTATGCTTGGCATACACCTACTGATTTGGTTCCGATTAAGTCTGTAGTCAGATGTTAATCTGACGGTCATACTTTAGTCTTTCAAATTTGTAGTTTTTGACCGGATGAGTTGAATAAAATGACTAGTGTTATCTTATAATTTTAGGAGACTTTGCTTAAGAATTTCAAATTTTTGATGTTGATTTGGATTGAGAAGTCTGGAAAAACAGAGTTGGAGTTATAAATACATTTGTATGGGTAGGGAAATTCTGCAAGTTTTCCTTTTTCTACTCATTTAAAATTAAAATTACGTCCTGTTAAGTACGGGTGGGAATCCGGTCCGCTACAGGCACTCATTGTAACTTAGTTCTTGGCTCCTGGTGCACTTCTTGGGAAGCTTTGGTATACGGAAAAATGAAAATATTTTGTACAAAGACAGCCATAGATAGTGAAACATGACGCACTTCATGGGCTCCGGACAAGCCGGGCACACCCATCTTAAACTATAAACTCAAAACTAATTCTTCGAAATTTTGAAGAACTTGATCAAACGAACCCTACTTAAATATATCTTGTTACATTAAAAAATAGGGTTAATTCCGTTTTGGCCCCCGATTTGTGACCAACTGGCCGTTTTAGCCCCCATAAGTGTCCGGCAGTTCGTTTTGGCCCCAAAAATTTCCTATTTGGCCCCAAATTTTATCCAACCTCCCAATTCTACCCCGGTGGCATTTCTGTAATTTTTATTTTTTCTTTTTGTTTTGTCCACCTCATCTAATCTCTCTCCTCCACCACACCACCTCCTCTCCACCTCACCCTTCTTCTCCGGCAGGATGTTGCCGGCCGGAATAAAAAATTCCGGCCGGCCACTTTTTTTTAAAAAAAAAAAATTCTCTCTCTTCTTCTTCCTTTCTCTCTCTTCTTCCTCTCTCTTCTGCCTCTCTCTTCTTCCTCCTTTCTCTCTCTTCTTCCTCCTTTCTCTCTCTCCTCTCTTTATCTCTCTCTATTCCGGCGAAGGTAATCCTTCGCCGGAAAATTCTGGATCTGGGATTTCCCCAGATCCAGATCCCCTTCGTCTGGGAAATCCCAGACGAAGAGAACCTTCTCTTCGTCTGGATTTCCCAGACGAAGAGAACCCTCTCTTCGTCTGGGAGATTCCAGACGAAGAGAACCTTCTCTTCGTCTGGGAGATTCCAGACGAAGAGAACCTTCTCTTCGTCTGGGAGATTCCAGACGAAGAGATCTGGATCTGGGGTTTGAAACCCCAGATCTAGAAATTTCCGGCGAAGGTTTACCTTCGCCGGAAATTGGGAGAGATAAAGAGAGGAGGGAGAGAGAAGAGGAGGGAGAGAGAAGAGGAGGGAGAGAGAAGAGGAGAGAGAGAAAGGAGGAAGAAGAGAGAGAGAGAGAGAAAGGAGGAAGAAGAGAGAGAGAGAGAGAAAGGAGGAAGAAGAGAGAGAAAGGAAGAAGAAGAGAGAGAAATTTTTTTTTTTTTACTAAAGTGGCCGGCCGGAATTTTTTATTCCGGCCGGCAACACTCCGCCGGAGAAGAAGTGTGAGGTGGAGAGGAGGTGGTGTGGTGGAGGAGTGATAAGATGAGGTGGATGATAAAGAAAGGTGTGATGTGGTTTTTTTTTGTTTTTAACCTTTTTCACAAATAATTCTGTTTTGGCCCCCGAGGATAATTTGGTCAAAAATTTAGCCCTTGGGGCCAAAACGAACTGCCGGACACTTATGGGGGCTAAAACGGCCAGTTGGTCACAAATCGGGGGCCAAAACGGAATTAACCCTAAAAAATATTGAACAAGAGAAAATTGAAGGTAAGTTTTCCGTGCTTGCTATAGATTGGTAGTCAATTGAGGAATTCCTCAGCGCGGTAAAAACAGTAACTTCAGTTTTATAGTTGAGAAATAGATGAAAAGAGTAATGAGTAGTAATTCCTTTTTGGCTCTATATATTTTGTAAGTTCTGTTAGTAGGTTGCGTATAGACATAATACATTGTATATAAAAGGATTGTAGAGAAGAGTAACATGTATAAAATAGGGTTAATTCCATTTTGTTGCAAATCTGAAACCTCAATGACTGCTTTCCCCTTTTCTTTACCTACTTTATTGTCCACCACTAAATCTGAAACCCAATTAAATTTGTTGCAAACAACACAAGACAAGAAATTTCTTTGGTAATTTTGATCTGTCATTGATGTTCGGATCTTCCTCCTTCCTATGCAATTAGGCCTAGGGCAAGGCGTATCCACCCATGGACAGTCTTTAGCAAAATGATCATGAAGGCCGCAATGGAAACATGAATCCTTAGTTTCCGAGCTACAAATTTGGGGTTTCTTCTTGTAAATCTTTGGCCTCATCAAGCCACTGGAACCCTGGGCATGACGAAAATTGGCAACTTAGATACTTTCTTGATTTACCTTCTTTGTTCTTAGCTGAAGACAGAAATCTAATCCCTATACATTTGGGGTTTTTGCAAGGACTGTAGATCCAAGAGAAATCAATGGCCTTATGATCTGAGTCGTCACACATTTGTCATCGGTGAAGTGGTGGAGATGAAGAATGCCCCAAAGCAGGTTTCATGGAGATGAAGCATGAATTTCGGTTAGCAAGCAATGGAGGTTTCTGTTTTTTTTGTTGAACAATGGAGGTTTGTGTTGGATTTAAATGGATGATGTTTTCGGGGGGGGGGGGGGGGGGGGGGTATTTATGGTGGTTAGGTGAAGGGTTTTAATGGTGAGTAGCCATTCACTGAATTGATGGGACATGCTTTATCAAAAAAAAAAGGGTTAATTCCGTTTTGGCCCCCGATTTGTGACCAACTGGCCGTTTTGGCCCCCATAAGTGTCCTGCAGTTCGTTTTGGCCCCAAAAAATTCCTAAATGGCCCCAAATTTTTTCAACCTCCCAATTTTACCCCTATGGCATTTCTGTAATTATCTTTTTTTTCTTTTTCTTTGTCCACCTCATCTAACAATCACCACATCACCTGTCCACCTCACCCTTCTTCTCCGGCGAAAGGTTGCCGGCCGGAATAAAAAATTCCGGCCGGCCACCTTTACCCAAAAAAAAAAAAAAAAAATTTTTTTTTCTTCATCTTCTTCATTTACCCAAGAAGAAGAAGAGAGAAAGAAGAAGAAGAGAGAAAGAAGAAGAAGAGAGATAAAGAAGAAGAAGAGAGAGAAAGAAGGAGATGAAGAAGAGAGAGAAAGAAGGAGATGAAGAAGAGAGAGAAATGAAGAAGATGAAGAAAAAATATTTTTTTTTTTTTTTTTTGGGTAAAGGTGGCCGGCCGGAATTTTTTATTCCGGCCGGCAACCTTTCGCCGGAGAAGAAGGGTGAGGTGGACAGGTGATGTGGTGATTGTTAGATGAGGTGGACAAAGAAAAAGAAAAAAAAAGATAATTACAGAAATGCCATGGGGGTAAAATTGGGAGGTTGAAAAAATTTGGGGCCATTTAGGAATTTTTTGGGGCCAAAACGAACTGCCGGACACTTATGGGGGCCAAAACGGCCAGTTGGTCACAAATCGGGGGCCAAAACGGAATTAACCCAAAAAAAAATTTGATGGGACAAGTATGGGGACCATAAATATTCGCGTGGATCAAGAATTGCGGGTAGATACGGGAAGGGGTATTTCTGGGAGTAAATTGCCAGCGCACTAAACCCTAACGGTGAAAATGACGGAAAGATGAAAAAGGGGGCCAAATTGGAAGCTGGTCATCTTTAGGGGGCCATTTTGGTCAGTTGGTGATCTTTAGGGGGTCAAAATGGAATTAACCCTATAAAATATGATGTAGAGTTTGTGCATATGCCTTGTTCTTTGTTTCTATTTGTTTTGAATTAGTGGCAACTAATTTTGGTTTTCTTTAAAGAGCTCTTCCAGCTCGGAGGAGTTTATCGAGGTTGATTACCTTAACCGATTCAGCCACCTCAAAGGTGGATCATGTAAGGATTTACACCCTTCTACTAGTGTTTATAGCGGAAATATGACATCTAATGTCTACACTAGTATTCCCAGGATCACATGCAAAACTAGTAATTAATCTAATGGAGATAGTAGATTACTTTAATCGCTTTTCCCTCGAACTAGTTGAATTGATTGAAGAAGACCAAGAGCTTCAAGTGTAGCTCCTCTACTTGGGACACGAGCAATCAATTTGATCTCCCACCTTGTTGTATAGCTAGCACACCAATGGTGGTTGGAAAAGAAGAACACCTTCTTCTTTGACTAGATTGATAGTTAATGGGAATTAGCTCACTTTCTCCTCTCTACTTGATGTGGTAGAGTAAGAAAGCTTAGAGAGAAATTCCACACCTTATTCTCTGCCCTAAGAGTGTTTATATAGAACCCTAATAAGAATCCACCTCCTTTTAGGTTTCCTAAAACACCCTTTAGAATAAGATTTAGGGAAATAGTCGAAAATAACAACTATTGGTATTTTCTCAATTCCCTAAGGAGGAGGTGTCCAAACACCACGAAAATTGGCAGATATAATCTATTATATAAAACAGAAGGGAAAACGATGACTGGGACAAACATCCTTATTTAATTATGCATATTGTCTAGAAGCCCTTCTCAAAATTTAAAATATAGTCCTTCGTAGAAATAAAGTTACCTATTTAAAAAACAATAATCATTTCCTTCTTAGAAATAAAATAACCAATTTAAGAAAAAAAAGAAACAAAATAAATTTCAAGAGTTAAAGAAAGAAATTAAAATCTCTCTCTCTCTCTCTCAATAAAATAATAACAAAGGATATTGTCTAGAAGTCCTTCTTAAAATTTAAAATATAGTCCTTCGTAGAAATAAAGTTATCTATTTAAAAAACTAATAAAATAACTAATTTAAGAAAAAAAGAAACAAAATAAACTTCAAGGGTTAAAAAAAGAAACTAAAATCTCTCTCTCTCTGTCTTTCAATAAAATAATAACTAATTTAAGAGAAAAGAAACAAAAAAATAATACAAAAAATAATAACTAATAAAAATCTCTCTCTCACAATAAAATATAACAATAAATTTCGTAACATTTGATTGATACAAGTGTCCGTGCCCTAGGGCACGAACCAATGTACAAATCAAATTTGAGGACTTTTCATATTTATTATTGCTATATTGTAGACACCCAAATGTTTTGGTATTTTACTTATTGTTTCTTTTCTTTTGTTTCCTTTTTTAAAATTAGTTATTATTTTATTGAGACATTTAAATTTCTTTTTATAAATCTTGCAATATCTTTTGTTTTTTTTTTTCTTAAAATAGTTATTTTATTCCTAAGAAAGACAAAGTTATTTTTTTTAAATAGGTTATTTTATTTCTCCGAAGAACTATATTTTAAATTGGGAGGGCTTCTAGGCAATATTCTTTATTAAAAAAGGATGTTTGTCTCGTGCCCTAGGCCCAGTTGTATCAATCAAATGTGACAAAATTTTATTGTTTTATACTGGATACCCTCATTTCTTTGTATTATTTCATTGAGATAGAGAGAGATTTTAATTTTTTTTTAACCTTTAAAATTTATTTTGTTTCTTTTTTTGTTAAATTAGTTATTTTATTTCTAATAAGGATACGGTTATTATTTTTTAAATAGGTAACTTTATCTCTACGAAGGATTATATTTTAAATTTCGAGAAGGGCTCCTAGACAATATTCTTTATTAAAAAAAGGATGTTTGTGTCAGTCATCGTTTCCCCTTCTGTTTTATTATATAGATATTGTCTAGAAGCCATTCTCAAAATTTAAAATATAGTCCTTCGTAGAAATAAATTTACCTATTTAAAAAATAATAATCCTTTCCTTCTTAGAAATAAAATAACTAATTTAAGAAAAAAAAAGAAAAAAAAATAAATCTCAAGGGTTAAAAAAAGAAATTAAAATCTCTCTCTCTCAATAAAATAATAACTAATTTAAGAGAAAAGAAACAAAAAGAAAAAATAATAACTAATAAAAATCTCACTCTCTCTTAATAAAATATACCAATAAATTTCGTAACATTTGATTGATACAAGTGTCCGTGCCCTAGGGCACGGGATATACACTAGTGTTTATTATATCAGCAACTAACCCTCCAAAATTCAGCCCAATCCGAGTCCTAGAAGTACCCGAACCGGTCTAGGCCCAAAAACCCTGTTTTTGGCCTTTTTGTACTATCTTTGCCTAATTCCTTTTTAGGCCTATGAGATATGTTTATGGGACACTCCCATGATTATATCTCACTCCCACTAGTCATATCCTAGATCAATTTGTCACTCTTATGTGTAACCCGTTGTAGGATCCGATCGAAGTTAGCCGCGAATTACTTCGTAATTCGACGATCGTAGTTGGTCTCTAGCTACAACTCTACGATCCCTAAATCAATCGGACTTGATGATCTTCCACATCAATTGTCCTATCCGACAAATTGTTCGCATTGTCACCTTGGTCGAAGGACATCTCCTTCAACTCCTTCAGATCACACCATGTTCTTGGTCTACGAGAAGTAACACATGATATATGCCATCCAACTAAGTTAGATTCTAATCATTGCCGAGGCTAGCCCTGGCCCAAAGCTGCTAAAAGCGATTGCTTTTAGCTCTCAAAACGTTTCCCTTCGTCGAAACTCTCGATCGAGGGTTTTAGAGTTTGAGGCCACATCCTGTCTCTTCGCTGGAACAGTGGGGATAGAAAGGTTTAGTCTTCCACCTTAGATGTCAAGGATTCAAGGCACATTGACAGATCAAATTAAAATAAAATCCTATATATTAAAACATGTATGTCGGTTATGTGAGGTACAAGTCTGATCGTCTATTCTTATTGAGATAATGACAGATATCACATTCGATGGCTGTTATAGTATTATATTTATTTAAATTAAATCAAAATAGAAGGGTACTAGTGTAAATCGACCATAATAGGTTAAGATATCCCTACAATAACTACTACTCACGTAGTTTTCTCCGTCATTATTTCTTCTTAGGAATTGTGATTTAATTCTCATCTCTAGCGTTAGGCAAGAGGGTTCATCTTTGTCCAAATTCTTCTCCAAGTAAGTCCGAATGGCAGTTCAGTAAGATTGATTGATTAATTCTAACAATGTCAAGGGTAACTTAGTCATACTAAGATTTCAATTAGTTTGTGAACTAAATTACAAAATTTATTGGACGATAAGCCATTTGCCTCAGCTCAAACGTATCTATAATTGACAAAGTAAAGCATTTAAAATACAAATATTGCCACTCGTGTCTTATTCCTTAAATTCCTAGCATTAGGTGATAACAAATTTCAAAGACACCCAAAAAGTGCAGCAAAATAAAGAACTTTATTGAGATCTCTGGAGATACGTCACATACATGGAAAGATATATGTCTACATTTAATTGTAAAATATGATAAGATATATGTCTACATTTAATTGTAAAATATGATAAGATATATGGGGAAAAGTTAGTATTTCTTTCTCTTCTATAAATTAGATCAAGTTCTCTCCTATTGATACCATTGTTTCCTCAACCTAGCTAGTAGAGAAAGAGAAAACATCAAATTAAGATGGAAATTCCGGTCAAGCTATTCTTTGTCTTCCTTCTCCTTATCTTATTCGTAGAGAGAGGTGACGAATCTTTTTCATTTTTTTTATTTTTCATAGTCAGGTGGTGCTTGAAATTTCTGAATCTGCTTCGTTTAATTCTAACTCAATTGAAATTGAATTTTCTTTACTTGGAGTCTCGCTCTGAACCTAACTTATTTTGGTCAAGAGTGTACGTCTGAATATGTGTTAATCTGAATCCAGATGATTTTATCCACATTTTTTAATTCGATTTTTTGTGGTCAACGTTACAATAGTTATTTCAAAACAAATGAAATTAACGAAACCTAAATTCCAACTTATCTTTTGTCGGACTAAAAAGACTAACTAGAGTCCGCCATTAACGAGTCCAATACCTGGGTTAAAGATGTATAGTTGGCAAAAGGTCCAAACAATCGAGGTAATAAGCGGCAAGTGAAAGGTTGAAAATGAAGTTGTGACAGGCCCTTAAAGTCAGGTTTAGAGAGGCCAAAAAATCAAATGTTGTCTATTTTGATACATATATAACCTCAATTGTGTGCAACATATCGTCTATTTGTAAACAATCTAGGACGTTCATTCACAAAATAGATAAATGAATAAATCCGATAATTACTATTGTCAGAGACATATTGGGTTTTAAAGGTCGTGTACAGACCTTTGGAGTCATCCAAAGAGCATGAATGCCCATTGTTAAGTTTGTGGCCATCCAACTCAAAACCAATTGGCAATGAGTGGAGAGGACCTATTCTTTATATTTTTGGTGGCTAGTTACCCATTCTCCCATGTGGGACTATTCTCACACCCATTCGTAGCTTTACTTTATTTGTACTCTTTTAACGTAAGTAAATAAATGATAAATTAAATCGAACATATTCGACTGCCATTTCAAAACGAGTATTGATTGAATTAACATGAGAACGGTTAGATACGAGTTGATGAATATTTTTGTAACACAGGAAAGGGCGAATGTATCTACACAGATATATCTGTGGAGCAAACGCTAACAGGGAACAAAGTGCAGGGAGTTGACGAGTATGAGGTGGTAGTGAGCAATAACTGTGACATATGTCAAGAGGAAGTCAAACTTGATTGTGAGGGTTTTAAAACGGTTGAACCCGTCAGTACAAATCTTTTCAGAGTCTTGAACGATAAAAATTGTCTTGTTAATGGTGGAGGTCGAATTTATAAAGGGAACCCCGTTCGCTTCCGATACGCTTACGGCTCACGTACACTAATGCTTCCCAATCATTCTAATACTATAAATTGTGAACGTCACGAATCTTAGATAAAATTTGACGCATACGTTAGTTATATTTCTATTACTTTTTCATTTTTAAACGATGATGTAATCTGTGTTCCTAATAAATAATAGACAGTTCTGTCGACCCATAATGCTTGTGTTTTCTGTTTATTGTTTTTTACCAATATTGTAAATGCACATTCTAAAGGAGCATATGCGTACGCCTATGAGAAAAGCTTACAAACCATTGACAGGATTCTAGACCTTAAGTTAGAGAATGTGGATCATGTTAGAGCACTTTATAGAGCCATAAGAAAAGAAAGAGTGAACAAGTATGAAATATTACTTTCAACAAAAAAGAAGTATGAAATATTACTTTCAACCAGAAGAAAAAACAAATATTACATTTTAGATACAAGAATAATGAACAGTAAGTGTATAAGGCCAGTTCAGAAAAAGTGTAGAAGGATATGCATTATGGTGGTTCATATATATATATATATATAGTTCATATATATATATATATATATATATATATATATATATATATTATGGAGACAGAGTGATGGATCTATTTTCTTTTTTTTGGTTGAAAGAGGCCTGTATTCTTCTAGCTCACAATATATTCGCCCCTTGTGACTTGTCCACAGTTTTTCTTGGGGCCACTCTCGGCCCATAAGTCCATTCAACTTTGTGAAATTATGTTTTACAATTTGACATATTGCCCAAGTGATCGATAAAATATAAGAAAAAAATTTTGTCCACTCTTTGGTGCAGTGGTTGGACACTCCCTCTTAAGTCCATGAGATTCTCGGACCGAACCTCGGTGAAAATAATTTATCATAAAGATTTATCTCGTGTAATTTGGGCAATAAATAAATTAATGGTGTGTTTGGTTACAGGATTCCTATCAAAAGTGAGATTTGGTAAGAATCATGAATCCTTGGTCTATTTGGCTACCAAAAATCCTAAGACTCTTTAATCCGAAGGATTCCTAATTCCAAAATTTGTATTGGACCACAATCCCACCCTACTTCCTAAGATTTGTTAGGATTTTGGATTAACAAACTTAAATTTCAAAAAAAGATCAACAAAAAATATTTCCTTCTACAAAATAATTATTTTAAAAATATTATTTTAAAAAAAAAATTCCCCAAAAATCATTTTTTCCCCGAAAACCTTTTTTCCTTCAAAAATCGTTTTTTTCCCAAAATCTGATTTTCCGACAACCGTTTTTTCCCCGAAAACCGATTCTTCCCCAAATAATTTTTTTCCAGAAATCCGATTTTTTTCTACAAAACAAATTTTCCCTTGAAATCTGTTATTCCTCCAAACACGTTTTTTTTTTACCGAAAAATCATTTTTTTTCTTGAAAAATATTTTTTCGATAACTGAAATTTTATAAAAACTATTTTGCTTCACAAAAACTGTTTTTCCCTCTCAAGATAAAACGGTGGTCGAAAAGATCGCTTTTCAAGGGAAAAATATGTTTCATGAAATTTTGGTTACCCAAAACAAAGAAAATTCCGGGAAATATTTTTTGAGGAAAAAACGGCTTTTGGGAAAAACTACTTTTAAAAAAACTTGTTTACGAAAAGAGTTAAAAAAAAATGGTTCTCGAAAAAGATTACGAAGAAAACGAAGAATTCTCGAATGAAACGATATTTGAAAAATCGAGTTTCGAGAATAAGGTTTATTCAATAATTTTTCTTAAAGAAGTGTTTAAAAAATACTCAAATAATAATAAATTATAAGATTCTTATTAGTTGCCAAATAAACAAAAAAAATATTACTTGGATTCATGAATCTGTCATCCGAACACACCGTAAAGGTAGAAATAGATAGACTTTCAAGTCCCCTAGAAAGACCCTGGTCTTTAACACCAAAATGTCTTAATTAATGAATATAGTGTTCATCCAAATTTATGATGTATTGAATACTAATTGTCTATTATAATAAAGCAAGTCGGTCGATCACATGAGCGATAAGTCTGTTCGTCCATTCTTTGTGTTGATTTTGTGATAAAAATATTCCAACACTTATATTGTTTAAAAACTTGTGTAATTAGGTCCCCTCGCAGAGGTTATTATAGTCATTGTCTACAAAAAAAAATCCCTTCTCTCCTTCGGACTTCAGCTTCATCTCTGTCTCTCACTAGGCTCTAAGCTAATACTTCATTTCTTTCCCTCTAAAAAATGATCTCTCAAAATTCAGTTTTGCCTTACTCTTTAATTCAGTTTATGTCTCTTCCTCGCTCTTTCACTCCTTCTATTGGAATCAATTTGTGGTTTGGGTGTTTAAAGAAATGTCTATGAGGTTAGTTTATTTGTAAAAAAAAAATGTAATTTTGACATTTTACTAGAAATTATGCTCACCACCCTATGGTGCAGTGGTTGGACACTCCCCCTTAGGTGCATGAGGTTCTGGGATCGAATCTCGTTAAAAACAATTCTGTTTAAAGTGGCTTGAATACGGGTTGATATCGAACCAGGTTTACGACCCGTCAACCCGAAGGCAATGTTAATTGCCTGCCAAGACCTTCGGTCTCGGCGCGAAATTTTGGACCTGTTAGCGGAGCTGATTACTGAGACAGAGTTGGTATGCGAAGCAGAACTCTGAGGCCGAGCTGGACTCCGGGACAGAGCTGGAATGCAAACAGTGCTTAGTCGGTTATTAGTGTTAGTTATCCATGTGTATTTCGAATTTACAAAGACAGAGTCGATGCGTCGGTGAGGCGGTGAGATTAAGGTTTTAGTGGCTATATAAACTAAAACCCTAGGAGATATCAGAAAGAAAATTCTCACGAATCTCTTGTGTAACTTGTTTGCTTGCAATAGTGGAAATCATCGCGCCGTTGTTGCCGTGGAGTAGTACTCACCAACCGAACAACGTAAATCTCTTGTGTTTTTTATATTGTTCTTTATTTCCTATTGCTTTTCTTGGATTACTTGATTTCGGTCATAACAAACCCCAATTGTCATAACAAATTCATCATCAAGATTTATTTCGAGAATTTTGTTTGCCCTTTAGTGAGAGTTATTCGTTCGGGAATTTTGTCGGATCCGTAAAGGTTTTGAGAACTTTAAAGTTAGTGTTAGTGTGACGCCCCGTGTCCCAAAATAGACACGAGCACGCCCCGGCAATTCACAGACAAGCCGAAAATTCGGCAGCATCTCCTCTGTAAATCGAACCGGTCGCACCTGTAAAACCTGTCATGCAAACCATACATTCGCATACCCAAACACACCGGAAGCTAAAATGAAACATAATTACTCTAACAGACTCTGGTTCAAACCGAACCACCAGAACTAGGTTAACTCAACCTGCACACAACCTTACATCCCTGCACAACCTATGTGATACATATATATTTACATTATAAGGTGTTCAGTGTATAAAATTATAACTTCGAAGATAAATCAAAACCGAAATGAAAGGAAATAACACCAAAGTGGCACCGCGCCACAACCCCTGCAATCCATCTGCTAACCCTGTCGCTGCAGATGCTTCTAACTAGGAACCTGCATACTAACACACTGGTAGGGGGTCAGTAACTCATCGACACGAGTTAACTGGTAGAGGAGTCCCAAACCAAAACTACGATAAAACCATTTTCTCAATAAAACATGCACACGTATAAATATATATCAATCCTACTCTAACATACAACAGCACCCATGGTATGCTCTTCAATCAACAGAGAGTTACCCAGAGAACTCTATAGTACTTGGGCTAGTACCGTCCCATTTCGGCACTAACCCAGGTACTCAAGTTCTCTCGAGAAAGTGGTTTACCCCTAGGTAGGTAAGCCCCTCTCCCACTAGGCGACTCCACAGTCATTGAAAAGCTAACCTCATGATAAATATATACACCTAGCTTAACTAGATACGTTTTAGCTTCACCGAAGTCGAATAGTCAGGTCGTCCCTCCAGTATTCGTGTTGGGACGAAAAGCATATTCTCATCGGTACCCTAGCATGCAACTATTCCTTCTGGTTTTGGAAAAACATATATTGTGTCAACAATCGAAATAATACTCTTTTCTTGTGAAAACATCCTTCACCCACAATCTCAGCAGATTCGGAACTCGCCCGTTACGCCATCGACTGAGATAGGCTTTTTAAAACATTACTTATCTTATCACACACAGAAGTGGCACAACCAAGAGTCATATCATAACGTGCAGAGGGATCCCAATCACCAAACCAGTCGGGCGGTCCGAGGTGTACAGCCTCGGAGCCCCGAGGGTAAGAACAAACAGGCTTACAGTCCAATCGAGCGGTCAAGGGTAGCAAATCCCTGAGCCCCGAGAGTCCAACCTAAACGAGAATCCTGGCCAGAGAGTGGAGCACTACAACTGCCAAGACCCTCATGACTCGTCTCAGTTCACTTCACCAATCACATACAACATACGAAATCGTTACGTTTTCCAAATATCGATTATCACAAAGCAGTTCAAAACTATCACTTTGAAAGTCATTTACGAGTAACATTCATCAAAACAACTCATCGATAATCACAATAAACAATACCAGCTTCATTGTAAAACATATTGAAATAGGCATAAATCGATAGTTAAACATCATTGAAATCAACCGTATAAACCATGCATATATGATCACCTACCATCTACACATAGTGATGCATGCATATCTCCTACTAGCATGAATCTAGACAAGAATACAAAAGAAAACAAGAGATCACCCCTACCTAGCGATCCAGGACTCCGTCATCCTTCGCTTCGCCTTGAGCAACTAGCTCCCACTCGTTTCGGCTTTCCTTCTGACAACCTAGACAAGTATAAAGCTTAGATTCTTCGACAAGAATCTTAAAATGACACAAATAACCTGAAAGAACAATACGAAAAGAAATAATAAAAGAGACTCGACTCGCATTAACGTCGGAAGAACCTGAGTAACTCTATCACATCTTAGCTTCATTCCCACTTTAACTCTGATCCGTTTCGGTCATATCATATATCGATGAGAAGATAATTCAATTTCTAACATTGCATTACCTAGTTCCTCTGCCAAATTTCCAAAGTATAATCCTCAAAATAGCTAAATACACGCAGCAGCAAAACAGATATTTCCTAACAACGTACTGTTCACTACAACAGTCACAACTCTCTCATTGTTGATCGGTTTCAATCCATTCTTTAGTCGCTAGAAAGCTTATATCATTTCTGATGTTTTTCTATAAGGTGGTCTCCTCTAATTTCAATTAAAACATCTCCAAAAATCACAAAACGTACGCAGCAGTGTATCACTTTCACTGATCATACGCTGTGTGTTAAAACGCTCATATCTCTCTCGTCCGAACTCCGAATTAGTCGTACTATACCTTTCTGGAATCGTCTCGAAACAAGCTACAATATTGAAGAAGACTCAAACATCATTTGGAACATCTATGATTAGATAACCACTAAAAACAGTAAGCAGTTTTCATGTTTGGTAAACTGCATGTTGCTCTGTAAAATAGCCATAACTCCTTCGTCCGTTATCGGAAAGACTTGAACCATACCTTTTCGGAAAGCTAACAACCTAAGCTACGACTTTTGTGTTTGAGGAAAGTCCGTACGAGCAATATATCAATCCCAGAATGGCTCGGACAGTAGGTTGTGTTCAGTCCGTCAAGTCGTCGTTCGATCGATAAACTATATCATATAATCTCTCTAAAGTTGCTTTTATACCCAATTTGCTAAATTCCCAACCATATAAACCCTAGATATACATGAATCATGAAAATCCCCAAATTTCACAATCATAAATCCTAGAATTTAGAACAAGTTAATCGAACATGAATATTACCTTGATTTAGATGGTGTTGAGTTGCTTATTCATAATTTCATCTATTCCACCCAATCTCCTACAAATTCGAAGTAACAAGACTCCATTAAAATCAAACACAGCTGAAATTTGTCTAGAGAGAGAAATAGGATTTTACTTACCATAATTCCACAAACCTAGCTTGAATCAACTCATTGAAGCTTAAATTCGATGAAGCAACTATTCCCCTCTTGAATTTCTACCGATTTCCTCTCTTGATCGAATTTTTTCTCTTGACCCACGAAACCCCAACACTACTCATGAACTCGACTGGAAGAAGAAGGAACTCGGTTCTGATTTTCTCCTCAAGACAACCGATTTTACACTTTAGTCCCTGTATCTGTCCTGATTGCACATTTAGTCCCTGCGTTTAACTTGGCCTGAGTTCAGAATGGTCCCTCATCTAACTTAACATCTTGGGATGTTACAGTTAGGCCGCGGCTTTGGGGAATAAAGAATAATCCCTGAGAGATAAATTCTCTAGGGAGTCCATGTTTTTTTTGTATATTATCGGGGGACTACTTTATTTTAGTCCAGTAAAAATGTTTGATTAAGGGGAAATGTTTGATTAAGTCAATTTTTTTGACTAAAAAGCAGATATTCCCGAGTCAATATTTATTGACTAAAATCTTTATTTCCTGGAGAATTTATTTTATTCTCCAAAGTCGCAACCTAGTGTTATTGGTTCATAACTTTATTTAAAAAACTTGAAGTTATGCGTCGTTGTTTCTGAACGTTTTTTAAGAACTTCAAAGTTAATGGTTTGCACATTTTTTAAAGATCTTTCAAGTTATGCGTTATTCATTTTTTTGAAAAATTAAGAACTTTTAACTTAAAATTTGTATCAAGAACTTTTGGAGGCTCTAACCGATTACTATTTCATTTCTCTTCCTCTAAAAAAATGATTTCTCAAAATTTAGTTTTGCCTTACTCTTTAACTCAGTTTATATCCTTTCCTCTCTCTCTCTCTCCCTCTCTCTCCCTCTCTCTCTCTATATCTCTATCTTTATCTCTATCTCTCTCTGAATCCCCCCTTCTCTCTCTCTCCGTTAGAATCCATTTTTGAGTTGGGTGTTTGAAGAAATGTCTCTGAGGTTAGTTTATCTGTAAAAAGAAGTAATCAGTCATCTTAGTAGAAATTCCGTCCACCGCCCTTTAGTGCAGTGGTTGGACACTTTTAAGTCCATGAGGTTCTAGGATCGAACCTAGGTGGAAGCAATTCTTCATTAAGATTTATGTCGTGTAATTTATACAATAAATAAAATAAAACTAGAAACAGATGGGCTTTCAAGCCCCTAAGAAGGAATTTTAATGGTTTTAAGAATTTTATAGTTTAGTATTATTGGTTCAGAACTTTATTTAAAAAAAATGAAGTTATGTGTCATTGTTTCAGAACGTTTTTTAAGAACTTCAAAGTTTAGTGTTATTGGTTTACAATTCTTTTAAAGATCTTTCAAGTTATGTGTTACTCATTTTTATAAAAAATTAAAAACTTTTCTAACTAAACAAGTGGATCTCAAGATCGAGTCCATTATTACTAACAAATGCAGGGTAAAAACTAACAACAAACATGGAGACCTCCATCGACACCATTCTTGAAGTTAAACGTCGACGCCTCATTTTCTGCAATCACCGAACCGGCCGGGATAGGATGTATCATTCGAGATACAGATGCGAACTTCATCATAGCAGTAGCTGATTCAGTGCGATGCCAGAACACGGAAGAATGCGAAAGCATGGCTATTATATCCAGTCTATTATGGGCCATCCAGTTGAACATCACTCGTGCTCATGTAGAGAGTGACAATCAAGCCTTAATCTTTTTCAACAATGGCAATAGCGTAGGGCTTCACTTGCAATCCAAAAGCGTCATACAACAGATTATAGCTCTAAAAGAAAATTTCTCAGGCATAATCTTCACATATGTTCCTAGAGACTGCAATACTCAGGCGGATGCGCTCGCAAAATGTGGTCCTAGATATGATCAAAGGAAAATATGGAAAGTTGTACCCTCTTTTATTTCTGTTTTACTTTAGAGACCATGTATGTGTTGGTTTTTTAATGTTAGTTGCTTTCATAAAAAAACAACTATTTTTTTTTTTTTGTTGAAAGGTATAAAAAAAAAAAAACAACTAAACAAGTGGATCTTTAAATATGACTAAACTATGTGTAAATTTGTCTCCAAAAATTCTTGACACCAATTTTGAGTTTTCGTTTAAAGTTCTAACTACCACGGATGTACATAAGAAATAAAATTAATTCTATTCTGGCACCCTAATTGTGGCCAACTCACCGAAAATGTGTGATTTCGCCTTGAAACTAGACCTTAACGAAACCGGATCTCGTTTTATCTGGTTTCCAGACCTTAGCCAAATCAGGTTTGAGAACCAGACATCGCTAACGATGTGCTCATGACTTAGAAGGACTTCAAAATTTCTAGTTAAAGTGTTCGTGACCATTAAAAGTTTTAAAACTTCAAAATCTTCAAAGCATTCTTGTTGCAATATTTTCTGTGAAGTTTCAACACTTCAAAATTTTGTCCAGAAAAACTTAACAAATAACGAGTGCTTAAAGCTCAAAATGTCTTAATTAGCTATAATGCTCATTTATATTCATCATATATCAATGTCAAATAGTGAGCATTGGAGTAAAAAAAAAATGCAAACCTGGAGTAATGATAAAAAAAAAAGAGGATAATGTTTACTTGAATCAATTCTAGTTTTTTTACAAAAAAAACCACACACTAAAACGAACCAAACAGATTCCTTTTCACTCATATGAACACACAAAAATCAACATCATTTCCTACCAAATCTTCCTCCATCAATTGTACTATTATCTAGTATCTTCTTCTTTTTGTTCTTGGATCTCTCATTACAAAGAGCTTTCTCGAGATTCTCAACCCTCTTCGTCAATGAAGTAATCATCCGAGTCTGTAAATCGTTTCTCTCACATAGCTCCGTTACCAATTTAGTCAGTTTCTCATTTCCTTCTACCATTTTCGCCATTAAATCTCTGCTTTCATCTTTCTTTTTCTTCTCTTCTTCCACCATTTCAGTATCTTCCATCTTGTTCACTTGAATCAATTCTGGTTCAGATTCTTGGATTTCCATTTCTCTTCCTTTTTCTTCTTCATTCTCTTCACTTTTAACCAAATTAGGTTCGTAATCGTGAGTCAAGTAGAATTTCTCAGGCGATTCAACCATTGGATCGTCTAGGTCTTGATCTGGATTTTCACACTTCTCTGAAGAAACAACAGGATCTTCATTTTCTTTTCTTTCTTCAACAATTCCAACTTCAATTTCATTATTATCTGAAGAATCCAGGACAACGGAATCCGAAACTTCTGAGACCTGATGCTTAGTTTCTTCATCATTCTCTAATTTTAGGGTTTCATCTTCAGCAACGATTGAATCTACTCTTTCTTGTAACATAATCGCTTTCTTAATTACAGATTTCCGACATTCTCTAACAGCAGAATCAAATCCACGAATTGAATCCAATCGCAGTAATAAAGCCATAAGCATCTCGTTAACCTTCAATTTCTCCTTCGAATCTCTCCGAATCAAATCAATAATTTCCTTCTGTGAAATCCTCTTCTCGATCGATTCAACTTCTTTTCGAATTTCAGTTATCTTCTTCATACTCTTCCTAACTAAGAATCCTCTAAAAACCTTCTGAATTTTTAGAGCGGATTTCGATCTTGTCTTCTCTGATCCAACAAAATGAACTGGAATTGAAACAATCTTCGGCTCTTTCATAAATGGAGATCTCATTTGCTTGTTTTTGTTAATAGGAATTTCTGCCATGCGAGATCGTGGTGAGTTCCAGTAGTTTCCGAAAAATGGAGTGTTCATCTTCAACAACTCGATTCTCGAACAAACTTTTAATGAGATTTCAAGAAAACTGAAATGAGATTTGAAATATGATGATCTTTGATTTGAATATTGCGAACAACCAGTCGAGATTTATAGGTTTTGAGTATTGATGTTAATCTGGAAAAAATTTGAAACCCTAGAAGGTTCTGGGTTGTTATTTCCAGAACTTTCCGGAAGAAGTATGCGTCTCGCGGGGTTTTGGTTCGGGGGAATTCAACTTTGGAGTTTAAAGTGGGCGCCATTATGAGGGACAACTTCCACAGTTTTTTATGAATGGTCAGCCCAGGCCCAAAACTTCTGGTGCTTCGAGGCCAGTATTTGGGATATTAAATGCACACACCACATTTTGAAACCCATAACAAATAATCACACAAAACTTTTGGTAAGGTGCTTGAAAGTTGAACTGGGGGATGTGTTTTAAGTCCAAAATCACATGATCAATGAGTCTTCCGGAAAATAGTTGCCTTTACCGTTTAGCAGAATACTTTCTTTTATATTTCTATTAGAATTGGGCAAAACAAACCGAAGAGAGAGAGAGAGAGAGAGCATCGTCACTTTCTAATATATGAACTAGGTTTTGATTTCATTCATCATCGACGCCCAAATTAAACCGAGTGAAAAAGGTGAAAGCATCAAGTGGGAGAGAGAGAGAGAGAGAATCGATTGATGGTTTCATTCATCATCTACAGTAGTGAAGAGAAAGAAAAAACAAACGTTAAAATAAAATGTTAAAAATGTTGTTAGACTCGATAAGATTCTACCAGTATAGAATTTTATTAGAATCAACCTATTGTAACAAATTCATATCAGATAGTAACAGAATCAAGAAATGCTAGTAAAATACTGAAAATGTAACAAAAACAATTTCACATAATATATTTTAATTACTAAAAAGTATTTGTTAACCTATTGTAACAAATTCATAAGATGCTAGCAAAATATTCTTGCTTTTTAAACTACTGTATTCAAATTTATTCAACCGATGCTAATAGAATGTAAAAATTGCTATTAGAATAAATAAGATGCTAGCTAAATAGTATTTGCTTTTTAAACTACTTTATCAAATTCATTTATCAGATGCTAGTAGAATGTAAAATATGCTAGTAGAATCAGTAAGATGTTAGCAAAATAGTTTGCTTTTTAACCTCACAAAAGAATTTGTAGATGTTTAATTGGATCGAGGTAGAGATAAAAAGCAAATCACAAATTCATACTTTCTTGAAGTTCGAAGAACATAGAGTTACAGAGAGAGAAAATCGTTTTTGGGAGAGAGCATCTCGTTTTAGGTAAATATTCATTGAATTGGTAGGTTAATTTAGACAAATATCAGTTTTGAAAATAATATATTTTCTTGAATTCAAAGAACATATAGTTACAGAAAGAAAAACCCGTGTTTGGGAGAGAGGAACTAGTTTTAGGTAAATATCTGTTGATTTGGTAGGTTACTTTAGAAAAATATAAGTTTTGGAAATAAATATTAACATTAAATATCCACCATAAATATTCTTTCATAAAATTTATGGAAAGAATAATTGTATTAACTCAACCATTATAAACCTTTGGTTTACCAATGGTTAAAAAATATTTATGAAAGGGCAAAATTAAGAGAAAACTAAAGGATTGATGCATCGGACCCAAAATAGTGAATTTTTGGACTTATTTTACACTTTCGATTTATTTTGGTTTTATTTTATTTATTGATATAGGAGTGGATATATGACTAATTACCCCCCTATTTTTGGACCTTAAACTCAAAAATCCAAGTTGAAAGTATGTGTTTATGTAAAATCAAAAACTTCGGGAGGTTCCAAATTAGATTCCCAGAAGAAGTGGAATCCATGGTTTATTAAACCTGTGTTATTAAAGGTATAAAATCTATATAATAAAACAGAAGGGAAAAATGTTGACTGGGACAAACATCATTTTTTAATAAAAGGATATTTTCTAGAAGCTCTTCCTAAAATTTAAAATATAGTCCTTCTTAGAAATAAAATAACTTATTTAAAAAAAATAATCGTGTTCTTTTTAGAAATAAAATAATTAATCTAAGAAAAAAATTGTAAGGATTAAAAAAAAGAAATTGAAATCTCTCTCTCTTTCAATAAAATAACTCATTTAAGAAAAAAAAAAGGAAACAATAGAAAATTTCGTCAACTTTGATTGATGTTGTTCGTGCCGTAGGGCACGGGATATACCCTAGTGTAATAAATTTGTCAGGCTTTAGACATCTTTCATGTTGTTGGGTTCTAGGTCTATTTCATTAGTGGTTTAACTTAGGCGGTTATCATGCTTATCACATCTGATGTATCAATGCCTTGTAACGACTAACATAGATCGTAATCGACTTCTCAAAATAAAATAACTAAAGTAAGGTAATAAATTCATCTCGACTTAATCTAGGTTTTTCTGAAATTGGGGCTATAGGGTTTTCTGTTTTCTATATGATGGATTCGATTCAGAATCAAGAAGTTGAAGAAGAAGAAATGATCAAACCTTACTAAATCAACACCTAAATCACTAAACAAAAAAATAAAGGTTTTGTTGATGGAGATGTTGGTGGTAACATATACAACAACATCAAATATGGCTTCAACCAAAGATCGAGTTGAAGGTCGACGAATTAGGGCAAAATCCTGATTACATATATTTATATATAATAAATTCATGACCTTTAGGGTCATCTCATTTGTGATCTTTAGGATATTTAATCTGTGACCTTTAGGGTCTTTTTATTTTAATTTTTGCAATCTTGTACTCCTTTTCCTTCGTGTTGTCTTTACTTTGAGATTCATGTTGTAGTTTTCATTAGTAAATCCATGTTGTACTCAAAGGAGTCAAAAACATGAAAACCCATGTAATTTGTTGGATTGAAATCCTTCTGTGTATGAAATTCTGTTTTATCTAAAAAAGAAATTGTCTCGACGATAATGTCCAGTTAATGAGATATTTATATTTGCTGAAAATGTGAATATCATCTTGCTAATTATGATCAAGATCTGTAATTGCTATGTCCTATCACTGTGGAGCGGTTGTACTGAAATAATGGGCATATACCAGTACGCACTCTAAATATAAGCTTACTATCCTAGTGAACTACATGCGGTAAGGGTGGTTACGGTGTAACCGAGTCGAGCATATAACGAGTTGTTCGAGCTTTACTCGACTATTGCTCGCTCGTGCTCGACTCGAAGATTAACGAATACGAGCCCAAAATCATGCTTGTTTATATAAACGAGTCAAGTTTGATCATTCTTTAATGTATACCCAATTACTCGTGAACAACTCATTTAATATATTATCCATGATAGTGTATTACATAATTATGTATTTGTATTGAAACTTGTACATGGAGTACCAACCATCAAAAGATTATTGAAATGTGAATCATTAATCATTATTGTTGTATGTGACAAATGATCATTGAAGTATTTTGATAATTTAGGAAGTTGTTTTAATTTGAAGTAATTTAATAAACGAGCTTAAAATAATGCGAACTCGAGCTCTTCGAAACATATACGAGTCGAGCTTGAGAAAGTGGGTTGTTACTCGACCGAGCTCGAGCGAACCGTCAAAGACATTGGACGAACTTGAACATCTTACTACTCGCATCGGCTCTGCTCGAGTACACCCCTACTATAGGTGCCACTAACATGACTGTAAGTACCACATAATCCTACTAAGAAATTTGTAGTCCTACGAGTGACGAGTCTCTATAGTCGCTGCTGTGATGCGGTCTTGGAAGTGTTTTGCAACGCTTTTGGGTTGTGGATATCTGTTTTGGTAAATACGTGTTTGTTAGCCTACATTTCAACCTCCGTTAGATTTTACCCCATTTTTTGCTTCGACTAAGTACTTTCTGTGTGCGATACAATTGCCACACGCTCTTTCATGTGTGGTGTTTTTTTTATCCTAAAACATGTCTAATTATCAAATGATGTGAACCATTTCACATGCTTAGTAGATTTATCATGCGTCGTCCTAGTTCATATAATATATTATATGATGTAAATCACATTTGTCGGTCGAATCTATTATGTGTTAGTTTAGTTTTTTTTTTCTTTTTGAAAATTCGACTACGATCTACGTTAGTCGTTACAAGACATTGATATATCATGAAGATGTGATAAGCACGATAACCGCCTAATTCAAACCAGGAATGAAGATGTGATAAACACGATTTGCTTCCACCGAGACTCGATCCCATGATCTGGTGGGCTTAAGAGGGGTGTCCAACCGTTGCACCAAAAGCTGGTGGACTGTGTGAGTTTAGTTAGAAGTCTAATAAACTACCATTTCATATGTTATTTACTACATACACTTATTTAGTGGTTATAAATTACATTGGATAAATAGTAAGTATAAACTTTTTTTGTTATGATTGAAAAATTACGATCTCAAATATTTAAAAGGAGAATACAAGCCACTATACTAAAAGGGAAAATGACTTGTTGGGGTCAAAATATTATCATAATAGCTAAAAAAAACCATCATTTTTTTCTATTAACTATAAACTATCAAAATCTTAAGGTTAAAGGCTTATTAGGTTTAAAATAATGTACATAATTATTAATCAGGTCATTTTCTCTTTTTTAGTTCCCAAATTGCCCTTACACCAACACCCCCCAAATCCCTTTATCATCTGCTATCTTCATCGAAATCCCTCTCCATCTGCTATCTTCTTCATCATGTCTTTCTTCTTCATCATGTCTTTCATGGAGGACAACGATGATGACTTTGCAGATCTCTACGCCGACGTCCTTCATCCCTTCACTAACCCTACTAGTTCTACTATCAACTACTATCCTTAATTTCTCTCTCTACACCATCAAATCACTCTCCTCAATCTGATCTCAAGAATACTCAAATTGAAGATGACGATGAAATCTTATTTCTTAGTTGCATGGCTTCAAACCCCATATATCTTCGATATACATACAAACCCCCATACTTTTTCATCAATTTCAGGTACAAAATATCTTCAAATGGTTAACCTAACTCTTGGTCTTCTTTCTCGACCTGAAGTGCCTCGTCTTCCCTTAATTTTCAAAACTCTAGGAACAGATTAAGATGAAAGAGTTATTTTTATTGAATTAGGAGTAGAGATGATGATCCCAGTTATGTTTTTTTGATAGCTCTGATTTTTCGATTGTGCAAAATTTTGTAAATCATCTAAGATGTAAGCTTGATCGTGGGTATTCCTGAATTAGTGAAGGTATCTGATGTTTGATTCGAAATTAACGACCAGATGAAAAAATTGATAGGTTTTGTTGAAACGCCTTTACCTGCATTCTATGTTAGATTTTAGACTAGAAGCAAGAACTTTGTTGCTTTCATAGTTTGTCTGATTTTGGAGTGTAGAGTAAGAGACCATGGAGTAGTTTTTTAATTTATGTGATTGACCTATTTCCACATTCAAAATGGGGCATCAACTCATTTTGTCAATACAAGATGGGTTCATTGTGCATGACAAGAAACCACAATTGAGGGTATCTGAACTTGTCATGAATTGCTAAGCTTGTTAATTGTATTATTGTGTTGTTTGGGAGTGTTGGTGATATATTATGTTTGCTGTCTTTGTTGAGGTGTGGAATATTCTGTATCTTTTCATAGTTTTCTATGCTACCTTATCAAACTATGTCACAATTTTGGTTATTGGTAATGGTTACGGAGTTCAACAATGGTAATTTGTAGATCAGGTTGAACAAAGCAATTTTTAGAGATGTTTTGAAAGTTGAATATTTGGTTTGTGTTGTAGTTGGAGTTAAAGTTGATGATTACAGAATTGAAATCATATTGTCTTTCTTTCTGAAGTTAAGGGTAAAGATATGGCAGAGCTTTGCATCTGGAAGGGAGAAGTTGGCTTCAGTCACTTACAGGAGTGGTGGCGGTGCTTCCATAACTGTTGCCGCCTATGGTGGTGGTGCAGCATCAGTTGCAGCTGAACAGAAGAAAGAAGAGAAGGTTGAAAACAAAGATGAGTTTGATGATGCCTTAATACTATATTTTATTTTGTATTGAACAGGGTTGGGGATTAACTGTAGTATTAGGAATCCATCCAACACCAAATATGATTCCTTTACATCCTATGGAATTGATTTATGGGCGAAAAATCGTTGAATTTGTTTTCGGAGACTTCAAGCTAGCTTGATCTTTGGTGGTACTTGAAGCTTAATTCCATTTCACAATGCCACTGGCTTTGAGTTTGAAGATTGGACATGACAAGAAAAGCCGCCAAAATACAACGATATAGTTTAGAAGCAAAGGCAGTGGATAAGTAAGGTTTTTTGCTTTTGGATGGGTAATTATTTTTCTTTCGTGATGAAAGTTTCTCGGTTATGGCGAACGCTATATGGTTTTTTTGTTAAGGTACCACGAAGATTATCATGTATTATCTCTACTGTTATGTAATCTTAAGTTATATCAAAGATTTATAGAACGTCTTATTTTCCTCATTTCATTTCTCAATTACTATATAACATCAAGAGTTCTTCTCTCTCTCCACGCAAACTTATTTTCTCTCATAATGTAAACACAGTTTGTAGTTTACACTATGCAAACACACGTTTGCAGTTTACATTATGCAAACACACGTTTGCCGAACAGACTGTTGCAAACACGTTTGCAGAACAGACTGTTGCAGACTGTTGCAAACACGTTTGCAGAACAGACTATTGCAAACACGTTTGCACTACAGACAGTTGCAAACACGTTTGCAGAAAAACGTAAAGGAAAAAAACGTCGTTTTTTTCTGGGTTTTTTTTTTGAAAAAAAGTATTGAAAGTGGATCTTGTTAGAAACACTACAAAAAAAGGGGCCAATAGGGACACACATTTTTATGTCTGTCCCTAATACAATGAAAACGGGAACAGTTTTGTTATATCTGTCCCTAACGAAATTCACAATAGGGACAAACAGGTGCATCTTTGGGACAGTTTCTTAGAGTAATGGAAAGAAATTGGCGCCCAATTTTGGCACAAAATTTCCGGCAAAATATTTCCCGCAATTTTGGCATTCCTATTTTGGGGCAAATGTCCATTCGTTAACCCTAGCTATGTCCTGTGACGAACGATTTTTGGAATCCTGCCGATTCCACTTCGCTCATGAAAAATCACCTCTTTAGTTCTTCCTCCCCTAGGAAATCTCCTACCTCCCAATCTCCCAGATCAAACATTCTACTTCCCAAATCTTCAAAGAAACCTAGGCTAGTTTCAAGTGTTTTCCAAATCAAACGAGTTTTGCGAGTTTTCACAGACTTGTTCTTCCAGGGTTTTGTTGTATCTTCGAATCTTCATCAACCACAGGTTAGATTAATCTTGAATCTTCTTCTTCATATTTGTGTTTTTCTTCTTCTACTACTACAACTATTTTCCAGAGCATTGATTCAGTAATTCCAGTGAAATCGGCTTGAAGAAATTGGCTAGGAGAAATCGAGTAGGAGAAATCAGAAAAATGGGTTGCTACTATAGGTATTACTTTGATTAAGTTTCTTCCTTGTCTTCTTTTTTCTCTTCCTAACCATAGCTATTAGGAGAAACAATCCACTAAAACTACTTAGGGTTTTCAAAATCATAAACTTAATTTTTAAGATAAGAAAGATAACTTTATTCAGGGTTTCCTTGCTAGAAGATAAAGTAATTATGGATCATACTTTGAGAAAGATTTGTCTTCTGGGTTGTTATGACAACAAAAAATATATTGCATTTTGATTCAATCAAAGCTGGAGTGGTAATTTTATTCTTCGATTTAGTAGAAATGTAGGTTTTTGGGGTTGTTTGGATTTATGTCTTCCATAGTTTGTTTGATATGTTTTTAGTTATTGTTTGACTAAGTAATGCCTAGAAAATTATCACCCAATAAATGTTTGATAAAATGTCAAAATGAAATACTAGGGGAATTTCGACCTCAAACTAGTTGCTTATTGTTCGAAAGTGACCATTATGAACTAATGATCCTGTTACATAGTAATTTATAATGTGAGTCAAAGAAATATAGCTATCTGAATTTAGCTTAGCACCCACATATAGACTTACTAGTTGGTTTTTGGTGGTTTCCTATAAGTTGATTCACCCCAAGAGACAAGAAGGAACATTTGCTTTAGAAACAAAAAAACGAAGTCAAAGTAAATGCAAAAGCTAGAAGAATCTTTAGTGTTTGAATATTTATAGAGTAGAGATAGATGTAAATTAGGGATATTTGAATCTTCAGTCTTTCTTTCTTTTACAAGTAACCTGCTGTGTTTTTTCATCCCCATATTATGTTTCTATCATGCGGATTAATAAATCTTTTCAGTTCTCTACTTCACTTCCATGACCCAAAGAAAGTTTTCCTTCTATTTTTATGTTCTAATTACAATCATATGTTAATCCTATGTTTTCTTTATGATATCCTGGTGTGAAGTTAAAATAAAACTGCTTTGTGGTTTGAGTTCATAGGCAGAGAGCTAAAGAATTGTCGGAAGCCAAGGGTGGTATAGCAGTATGCAGTTTTACCATTGTTATTCTATTCCTTCTTCACCAAGTATGATGGGTGGTTTCAATGGTAATGGCATTTTTTATTGAATATTGTAACTTAGATTTTTTTTTTTTTGTATTCACAAATAAATAGAAAAGTACACCTAATTAAGCATGCTCAGTGAAGATGAAAAAAAACTTTGAAGTTCCTACATTCTTTTTAACATTCTCCATATATGTTAATAGAGTTTCAGTATGAGGCCACAATATTATTAGTTTAAAAGGTTCGGAGAAGGATGATTTTAAATGTAGCATTACTCAATTCCTTAACTTCGTAAGTTAAAATCACATCTATGAATGAATATGGAAGTATAAATTTAATGTGCTCAAAATTGTTGAACTGGTTTGTATGTTTTATTCAGCGGCTCAAAATTATTGAACTGACGTAGTTGTGCTTTCGTATTTTTCTTCCACTTAAGATTGAATACATGATAAGTTAGTAAAAGTGATTCTATGATATATTGAATATATCAAATGTCAATATAATTTGATATTAAGCAATTGATTTGACTCTATTCATTATACTTTGATAAGTTTCAGGAAGTGCATCATGCGGAAGGAATGAACGACATTTTGTGATGGAGATTCAAGCCGATGGTACAATTATGGATGTAATTGTTGTTGTATGTGTCAATTGTAGTTAGTTGATATTTGGGTTGAAATATAGAAATGACGAATCTGTTTGTATCGTACTTGTTATTTGAATTCTATTTCCGTAATATAAAATGGTATTTTATTTTGACAACTCTTGCTTTGAGAACGCAATGTTAAGTTTATTTACAATATGTCAATGAATTAATAGTCTATAAATTTTGGAAATTAGCATATATAATGTATTTTGAAATTCTAATACTAGTACCGGCGGCTTGATTTGTCCTAATTAGTTATTGGGTACAGAATCGCTCTGACCCATATACTTATTGGGGACAGAGCGATTCTGTCCCCATATACTTACTAGTGACAGAAACTCTCTGTCCCCATATACTTGCTAGGGACAGAAGTGAACCGTCCCTATATCCGTCCCAAATACTATTTGGGACGCCAGTATCTGGGACGGACACAAATCTGTCCCAAGTGGTTATCTGGGACGGTTTTGGAGCTTTTAGGGACAGTTTTATTCTGTCCCTAATGAGCATATTTTTTGTAGTGAAAGCTAATGAAAAATCATTTCTAAATATACAATTTTTATAGAAATCCGACATCTCAAACAAAAGTTATATCGATTTAAAGTTTAAAGAAAAATGAAAGAATTTAGTTACACAAAATGACAAAAAGGGGTATTTTAGTATTTGCACACTTTTTGACCTGAATAATAATTTTCAAATGTTTTGTGCTTTTCTACTCATTTTCAATATTATTGTGACCTTTCTAGAAATTACCTCATACTAAAAGCCCACTTATTGGAATCCACTTTAGACTAAACAAAGTTTCAATTGAGTGAGAACCATCTAACATGAATGAAGCCGATTGTATGGGAAGTGTAATTTAATTAATCATGTAACGAAGCAGCATTTACTTGCTGTTTCAATAGGTGGATAGTTCCCGCCTCCTCAATGCTCACCCGGTTGTGAATTACTTTGAAAGTCCCAAATACCCTTGGAACATGTGTTAATTTCATAATTCCCCGGCACTTTTCTCTGGATATATACATGAGTTGACTGTCTTGTGTTTGGGTGTGGAAATATCACTCCTTAGGGCAGTGGCGTGGCTGAGAAATTGGGGGTCCGGTATCAAAATATTAACGGGCCTTTTACATGTTAATTTTTTTACACAAAATAATAAACATAAAATGTAAGTGATCTAACCATAAAAATAATATTTCATCGGGGAATTGAATCACAATGTTGTGTTATGAATTAAATGATTATAATTAATATCGTTATTTGAAAATTTTCTTCTCGCAATTTTTGAAGCAAAATCGTTAATTAAACTTCTATAGTCAATCTTGTCTAAGAATCCACTTTCAATATTAAGCAAAGTCAATCCCGGTCTGCTTCTTTTTCTTTACAAGAAGTGAAGAAACAAACATAGTAACTAGTGAGATGTAGATTTCAACAAAAAAAAAAACTAATAAGTTGTAGTAGTCATTAAATAATACTTACATTAACTCTAATGTGGGTAGATAGAGAAATAAGGTAAGTGGGATTCCTGGTTACTGGCTAAAGAGAAGTCGAAGAAGAGCTAAATAAGTAAGGGAGATAATAAACTAAAAAAAAGGAAAGAGGGAGAATAGGGTAGGCTAATAGGCGGGTTACCTATTGGGAAAGTAGGGTAATAGTGTGCCTCTAACCTATAACCCTAGTTATACACTAAGTTTTGTTTGGGGTCCCATGTGGTGGGGGGCCCTGTGCGGGAGCACACCCCGCACCCCCCACCACACGCTACTGCTTAAGGTTAAGATGTTTCTTTTTTTTGTTGAACTGGGTTGGGATGTTTTTGATGTTAAGAATTTAGGTTTTTCAGAAATGTATTGGTTTTATCGTTTACCTTCAATTTGACACTTCCAAATTTCATAACTTCATAAGAATCATTTTCTTTGTTTAAATTAAACATCTTAAGTATATGAAAGGAAATTTGATTAAATATCACTAAAAAATTGGACTTCGGATAAGAAGGATGAGTCAACTTTTTTAGTCTTCAGCTCCCTGAGTACTTTCTTCATTTTCAAAACCTTGCGAGTTGCGACAACTTTGCAGTATTTTGCGACAGCTTTGCAACGCATTGCGACAACTTTACAACTGCTTTGCAACAATTTTAGAGCGTCTTGCAACACCTTACAAAAGTTCTGCAACACCTTGCTACAACTTTGCAATGTGTGAACGCTTTGCAACACCTTTACAAAAAATATTGAACTTTTAACCAAACAAAATACAAATGTTTGAGTTTTTAGCAAAAAAATAAAAAATACAAAATGTAAGGTTTTAACAAAAAAAAACCTACATGAGGTATTGGGATCGAGTCCCGGTGGAAGCGGTTTATCACCAAGTTTTATTCCATGTAATTTAGACACTAAATAAAGTAGATGTCGTGGGGCTTTAGCCTCTCTAATTATTGATTTACCTTAGGCGGTTATCGTGCTTATCACATCTTAATGATGTCAATGTCTTGTAACAACTAATGTAGATCGTAGTCGATTTCTCAAAAAAAATATATACTTTTTAGCTAAAAAGAACTTGAAATTGAGTTTTCGGCCTAGTTTCCTGTTTATCAATTATGTATCTCAGGAGAAATTATGAGGTTTAAATTTTGTTCCTTTTTACACTGAAAATCTTGAGAATTTAACATCGACATTTTAAAATTAGAAAAAATTTAATGATTTATCATATGTCTTTCGAACAGATGGTTGAAAGACCCAAGTAATTATAATTACGATTACTATAATGACCGGTTTCAATATTAGGACTGGTCAAAGTTCTAAATATATAGTGAGATATTTGAATAAGATCAACTGCGTTAAGATCTTACTAAAAGTAGCACATTTAGTTTCTAGAAGCCAGCTAATTTTCACCCAATTGGTAGGCATGGTGTTACATTCTAATAACATAAAACCGAATCAACCCAAACTTCAAAAATAATATTTTTCTACAATAAAATACTTCAAAGAGATAGAATTTGAATAAGATCAACTGCTTTAAGATCCTACTAAAAGAAACACATTTAGTTTCGAGAAGAATTTTTTTTTCATTAACCAGCCAACCCGACCAGGCTAATTTTCACTTAATTGAGTAGGCAAGGCGTTACATTCCAAAAACATAAAACTGAATCAACCCAAACATCCAAAATAGTATTTTTCTACAATATAATACTTCAACGAGATAGATTTTGACTCGTATAATTCTACAAATAAAAAACTTCATTATTAAGAAAATCTTCTTATATATAAAAAACGGTCAGTCGGTTATTTAAAATAAATTCATTTTTTTGTTAAAAATTTGATAAGATTATATAAAATCTTTTTCATGTAAATCCAGTCAGAACCTAATAAAAGAATTCAGCACACACACTACTCTCTAGGAAGTTATGTGCCAAGATAAGTGGGTAATGGCTAATGGGAGAAAATTTAGGTGGTGATGGGACAAATAAATCTTATGGGAGATTAGTTAGTTATTTTTGTTGTATATCTAAAATATGAGGGTACTATAGTCATTTAACATATTAACTAATTCCATGGCCAGAAGATTCTATAATCTAAACTAAAAGTGAAGTTCCAAAATAGAACTTCCTATAAACTTGAAATAGTAGTATTTGTTTTGATTCAATTCAATTTTCTCCCTTTTTCTTCTCAACTAGGTTCTAAGCTCTTCCTCTTTTATTCAACTCTCTCTCTCTCTACAATCTATTTGCACTTCAAACACTTCATCCCTCTTTCTCTCTCTAAAAAATTTATCTCTAGATTTTCTCTCTGTTTTAGTTAGTTCTAGTGAATCCCTGAAAAACTAATTGCTTTTTATCTTTCTTTCTCTCTAAAATCTTGTTCTCATTATTTATCTCTTTAAGATAGATAGATCATTAACTTTTCTGAATACTTTGAAATCAATGGATGTTACTGTTAAATCTGAAGTTCTAGAACAGGGAGAAAATATGGTTCTAAATCCAGAACCACTCTCTGTAATTCCTTATACCCAGAACAATACTAATAAATCTAGTTCCAATGAAGATTCAGAACAAGAATTCAATGGTAAAAGAACAAGGGTTTCTAATGATGAAGATGAAGTATCTCTTAAGAAATCAAAATCAGAAAATATGGATGTGGTTTTGCCTGTTGGATTTCTTGAACCTCTTCCTAAAGAAGAAGAAGTAGTAGAAGAAGGGTTGCCTTTGGTTGAATATAATCCTCAATCTCAATCTGAGTTATCAACTATGGCTATTCAGAGTTGTAAGCAGTTTTGGAAGGCTGGGGATTATGAAGGTCGTCGTTCTGGTGATTCTTTCTCGTCTTCTGATCCTGTGGGTAAGTCACTCACTCTGTCATTCTAACCCTAAAAAAAGTTCTTGAAGTTCTCATCTTTAGAATCTTTCAAAATTTTATCTTTTTGATGGTTTAGGTCTTTGATTCTTGTTACATTGTCTTAATTATTGTCATGTTTGGCGAGTGAGAATAGAACACAATTACCGGAATTGATATTCTGAATTTACGTTTGACATGCGAGAATGAATCAAGAATAGCACGTCTAGGCGAACTAGGGCTTACCTCAAAAGGGGTAATACCAATCCCACGATGGTGGGCGGGTTTGCGATTAATCTATTTTTTTCTAGAATAGTAAACCAAGTAATCAATGGTCAAAATTTACCGATTCCCATTACGGGCCAACCCGAACCCTAAAATAAGGTATTGTGATTGCCCAGAATCACATTATGGGGATTGTTGATCTTGGTGATCATATTCCTTTTCCGCGCAACAAACATACCATAAAATTTAGACGTCTATTTAGGCGAACTCTTGAAGTAATACTATTTTATTCAATAACAATGTTGATTCTGTTAGAGTCATTTATACGAATATAGCAAATAGACCAAGGTGCCGAGAAGGCCCCTTTTGACTAAAAAAGGAAAACTATGGTACTCTAATATGGTTGAGAGGAGCATTTGGGACAAGGGTTTTAGGTTTGATGCTAGCATCTTGGGGTATGTAAGACCTTCTGGGAGGGGCCTGGTTCACCACGGGCTTAGGACTTGGGCCACATGATGCACAATCATACAGGACACCGGGAGTCGGGCCATTATGAACACATAATCGAGCAAAAGTCTAAATTTCATTGTCTCGCGGAGTTGCCTTTGGAATTTCATTTTGTAGGTTCTTGTGTTTGAGCCTTGAGGCTTTGCTTGGACTAGTAATCTATAATATGCACACATATATTATGATGCTCTTAGTATAACTCTGAAGTTCGAATCCTGCATTTGTATTCTCATTCTCTTATAATTCACTCGCATATATTAACTGAAATTATCACTTCTAACCATGCTAACGTTCTCAACTGTACAGTTGGCATCGATCATGTGAGAGTCCATCCCAAGTTCTTACATTCAAATGCGACAAGCCACAAGTGGGTTCTCGGAGGTAAACTTGCATAACTTGGTCATGTTTATCTTGGGTTTTCGCTGAAATATAAAACATTGTGTTCTTGTCACAAATTCACTTAGAAAAACTTTCCGTTCTTTTATTTGGTGGAATCTGCTTTCACAGCTTTCGCAGAGCTTCTGGACAATGCTATGGATGAGGCTTGCAATGGGGCTACATTCGTTAATGTAGACACATTACAGAATAAGAAAGATAGTAGCAAGATGTTGTTGTTTGAAGGTATAAAAATCTCTTCCATTGAGTATCGTCTTAGGATTTCGTGCAAAAGAAGTCCGTCACTCTTTGGTTATGTAACCATTTTGGGCTTATCCATTCTACTCTAAAAGCGATTTAACTAAAACTTTCTTTTGTAGATAATGGTGGTGGTATGTCACCTGAAAGAATGAGACATTGTATGTCTCTTGGATATTCGGTGAAAAGCAAATTAGCAAACACTATCGGTCAATGTAAGCCTTCTTCTTTCTGAAAAGATATTTTCTTCATACTCAATATCTCTAACTTTTATTCTTATTTTTCTTCTTAGATGGTAATGGTTTCAAGACAAGTACAATGAGACTTGGAGCGGATGTGATTGTGTTTTCACGATGTCGAGGAATAGATGGAAAAGGGTTGATATTTCTTACAAGTTTAATTTATTACCTCAGGCGTAGTAACATCTATCTATTATCAAAACTGACTCTTATAAATTTGAATATTTTAGCCCCACTCAAAGCATCGGGTTAATGTCCTATACATTTTTAACGTGCACCGGGAAGGAGAATATTATAGTTCCCATGGTAAGAACATTCCTAAGTATGGTTTTAAGTTATTCTTTACTTTCTTCTCCGCTTCTATATGATTCAGTCGACGGTTCCTCTTATTTGACTTTTGGGTGTAATGAAATATGAAGCTTGACTATGAGAAGAAAGAGGGAGAGTGGAGCAAGATGGTTCGGTCGTCACTGGTTGATTGGGATAGAAATGTAGATACAATAGTCAAATGGTCTCCTTATTCTAGTGAAGAAGATCTTCTTAACCAGGTTATTCCCTTTTCCTCCCTATCCTTTTCGTATTATATGCTAGATAAGGTAGGAAGTCATTTACTAAGTGATAACGACCTTCTTTTGTTTTGCAGTTCCATCTGATTAAAGATCAAGGAACTCGTGTTGTCGTATATAATTTATGGGAAGATGACCAAGGGAAGCTTGAACTTGATTTCGCTACTGATGAGAATGTACATCTTTCATATCTCTTGCTCTCAAGTTTATGTAGTCGTGGTTTTCTTGTTTGCACTTTCGAAACTTAATCTTGTTCTTGTTTTTAGGATGGACTAGACAACCTATTTAAATATTGCTCTCAACTAGATAACTCACCTGTATTTGTTTTTCGAATTACAGGACATTCAAATTAGAGGGGTCAATCGAGACGAGAAGAAGATAGAAATGGCAAAAAAGTACCCACATTCTAGGCATTATATGACCTATCAACATTCATTGAGGGTAAATTCTTCAAGACCCCTATCATTATCAGTTTGGACTTAGACGGACTTCTCATGTGTATTATATACGATAAAGAAGTAGGATAAAGATAATTCTTCATTTGCCTTGATTCCTCAATTTTCTTATTATTTCACTACTTGCAGAGTTATGCATCAATTCTCTATCTTAGACGTCCACAAGGATTCCGAATTATTTTGCGTGGTCAAGAAGTTGAGCACCACAACATTGTGGATGACATGATGATGTCGGAGAATCATATATATCGACCAACTGGTGTAGATGGTGTTGTAAAAAGCTCAGATGTAAATTTCTTACAATTTATCTCATATCTCTATATTCTTTTCTTAGTAAATAAAGACTAAAACCTCAATCTTTTTCTGCTTTGCCATTAGATGTTTGCCACTGTGAAACTTGGGTTTGTGAAGGACGCCAAAGATCATATCGACATTCAAGGATTCAATGTTTATCATAAGAATAGACTAATTAAGGTTTGTTTTGTTTTCATGGTACTTTAGTTAGACGGCCCATGGGCCAACTCTTGAAAGCTTCCGATATGCTTAAAGAAAAACTTGTTTTTTGGTCAGCCGTTCTGGAGAGTCTGGAACGCAGCAGGAAGCAGTGGTCGGGGAGTAATAGGTATCAATTTAATGTTGATATCAATATTCTTCACTTGTATAGTTCTCGTGTGAGGTTCACGTCTGATGAGATTTTATTTATCTCAGGTGTATTAGAGGCAAACTTTGTCGAACCAGCTCATGACAAGCAAGGTTTTGAGCGAACGATCGTGCTTACGAGACTGGAGGCACGATTAGTACAAATACAAAAGCAGTACTGGTTTGTTCTTGTGAACTCTTCTTCCCTTTCTATTCTCAGATGGCACTGGCCAATTTCTGAATTCTTCTAACTGATTCATTCAGGACAAAACACTCTCATGAGATTGGTTATGCTGGTGTGAATAAAAAAAGGGTCTCAAATGGGTCGACAAGAGGTACGATTTGGGGACTAATCAGTAAAAATCACCTCGCCTTTTTTACGTTTTTGTGCTGTCTTACTGACCTATACTTGTTATTAAATTAGTGGTTTCGCCTGAGAGAAATTCTTATCCCCCAAGAGAGAAGATTGCTTGTCCTGCCTTGGAGAACTCAAACTCCATTCGAGCAGAGAGTACTACTGGAAGAGAGCCAGCACTACCTTCTCAAATAGCTGCAAATGGAACGAGAAACAGCGCGATTAAAGGAAACGGATCAACAAGTAGTTCAGAAGAAGCCCACAAGAACTGGGGGCCATTTGTCCTTCCAATCAGACAAATGAATGGAAACGGGTCAACGAGTAGGACGGGAGAAGCCCACAACAGTTGGGCACCATTTGTCCTACCAAACGGACAAGTAAATAATACGATTGATGGGAACGGGTCAACAAGTCATCCTGAAGCAACCCACAACAATCCAATCTCATTTATCCTTCCAATTAGACAAGTAAATGGTAGTTCTGAAAGGACACCCGTTGTTCAGAATTCTTCTGGGCCAAATGGAAGTGGACAATGTCCTCGATCGAACCCTGTTGGTCTAAACTCGGCAGAAAGATTCCCAACTGAGTTACAGGATCTGAGGGATGCACGTAATGTGTTAGGAGTCCAAGCAAATGGACAGCATAACTTCATCTCTCTTCATCTAAACCAGTTGAAAGTAGAAAACGACGAATTAAAAGACAGGTGATTCCGACTTATTCAAGCTATTCAAATATTTGTTCACTTCAATTTTTATCATATACCCGGATCGTCAATTACCATTAAATTTTGCATTCTTTCAGACTTGAGAAAATGGAGGAAACACATTCGATCGAATTGGAAACTGAAAGAGAAAAGAAGAGATTGCTCGAAGCTCGGGTAAGCATTTAATAGGGACTCTTGTTATAGGTTTGAATAGGAACTGCATATCAAAAATGTGATTAAATTAACCACTAAGAATGTTCTGTTTATTGAAATTTAGATAGCGGAATGGGAGGAAAAGTACAAGAAATTGGATAATGAACAAGAGAAGTTTATTGGAATCTTTTCGGAAGAAAGGTCTCGACGTGACACTGTCGAAAAAAATCTTAAAAACAGATTACAGGTGAGAAGAATAAAAGGTTTTTATAATTTCTTGATCTTTAGTTGTTTATTCCTCACTTATTGATGTTATTGTTTCTGAAACTTGAAGGATAAATCAAACACTATACTGGAGTTGCAAGAGAAGGTGACCAAGTTAGAGAGGATGATGTCTAATCCCATCTCTAAAACAGAGGAGTAAGGAGCCATCACCACCAACCACCACAACCTCCACCAACCACCAAACACCACCACCACCACCATCACCACCTCAAGTGGAAGATGTCTGAAAAGAGAGTAGGAGATTTAATAGATTTGGCAACTAAACTCTTTTTTGTTCTTATTATTTTTTTTCTTTTAGTAATGGATCCTTCATTGTTATAATGTATCATATGGATTAGTTTGTTATTTATTTAGTTTTCATAGTTTGAAGTAAATTTACAGTACCACTCACAGAAGAGGCTCTTATGTGAGAGGTCAATGACAGACCACAGACTGTCATCTGACAAAGAGACCTATGTGAGAGGTCGTTATGTATAGAATGATCAATCACAAACTGCCCTTCGCAAAAGAGTCTTATGTGAGATGCCTGCATGTGTAAAGTGATAAATAAAAAAGGAGACTCAGTTTGAGAAGTTTATACGCATAGACACTAATCACCTGCTATTGTTTGCTAAAGAGACTCATGCGAGAGGTCTACATGTGTTGACTGATAATTAATAAATTACAAAAGAAACTTATGCAAGATGTATATATGCGCAATCATGGACTACCATTCTCTCATGTTTGTATAAGAACATGTAACACCTTTTTCGGCCAAAAGGCCGATAAAGGTATACTTTTCTTTTATATCTAAACCCTTGATTAATTTTCTGTTCTTTTATTTTTTGAAAAAATTAATTTTCTATTCTCTTGTTAGTGTTGAACTAAAATATAAGAAAAGTAAACACTAATAAATAACGTGAAGTTCTCTAACAATCAACAATAGGGCATTTGGTCTAGTGGTATGATTCTCGCTTTGGGTGCGAGAGGTCCCGAGTTCGATTCTCGGAATGCCCCATTTTCACCTTTTTAAGTTGATATGTGAGAATTAATTTTTTTTGTTGCATTAGATCAGAAATACTTCTTAACAATTTGATTCAGTTTGTACATGATTAGACTTCTTACAAATAGAGTGGGGGAACTGTTCAAAAGTTTCTCAGTATTTTTTTCGATTTGTTCTTAGCTGATCTATTTTTCTAAGAGATGGATTTGAATCCCCGTCATAATATGTATCTAATGGTGGTGTGTATACAAAAGACATGATTGGAAAAGAAAATCTAGGTCAAATTTTTACGGAAATAATTTATTTGATTTCCCAAAGCAGACTACCATCTAAAATGCTTAAATTTTGTGTTGGTGGGGGTACGCCTAGCCGATGCAGTAGTGCAACACAAAGGCGACGTTTGAAAATCCCAATAGCAAGCTATTGTGGTGGATTTTCACCCATGAAAAAAATTAATTTAATATCGTGTGGACCATTGGTCCACATATCAGATATTAAACTGATAAGAACAGATACTACACTTGATCTTAGCCAAAAGGCCGAGAAAGGTATGCTTTTTCATTTCTCTTCCTTCTTGTTTTGTATCTCAACTATGAATGTCTCTTTCTTTCTTTACTACATGTGGGACTAAATATAAAAACCACAAGAACCAGGACGAACGTTGCAATTTTATTTAACTTGTAAACTTATCACATAAACTATCGAAATGCCTGTGCTAGTAGGATCTAATGCCTGTAGGTGCGAATTCGGTTAATCATTCCTTCAATTCAATTGGCGGGTGATCTATCGTGATTGATTCTAGGCGCTCACTGGAGGGATGTCGATGGAAATGATTACATCTATTATGTTGGTCTCCATGTGTTCTAGAAAACAGACTTGCTGAAATCACCATTTCAGCAGTTCCTAGCCTTAAATTGGTCTGGTTTGTACAACTCCGGTACCGAAGCCTATATGGCTGTGCTCCGTCTTGCACGGGACTTCACGCGCCGACAAAAAATCACCAAATTTGAATGTTGCTGCCATGGCCTTGCTGACTGACCCATTTGCGGTAAAGGCAGTCAGTGGAGTTGCAACACTTGGGCTACCTCCGGACTCTCCTGGTGTCCCTAAATCCGCCACTTTTGATACAATAACTTTTCCTTAGAACAATCCAACAACAGTGGAGAACCTATTCAAGACCCATAAAGGAGAAATAGCAGCCCGGTTCCATGAGCCCTTTGTTGGAACTCTGGCTTCATACCTCCCCAACCCGACTTGTTAAACACCTTGAGTGTAGTATCACGAAAGAAAATGGTGCTTTTCTCATTCTCGATGAAGTTACGTCTGGGTCTCGTTTGGCTTATGGTGGAGCTCGAGTAATTCGGAACTAATCCTAAACCGACACCTCTTGGAATATTATCAATAGTGGTTTGCCGATTGGAGTTTTGGAGGAAGAAGAGAGATTACGGAAATGGTGGTCTGGCAGGGCCCTTGTACCAAGCTAGAATCTTGAGGGCAAACTCATTAGCAATGACTGTCAAAACTCACTCTGGCCATGTTGGAGACTGGAAACAAGACGGGGCACGAGATGTGTGGTGGATATATCAGCGGAATGTTCAGATTCTTCTTCAAGGGGAAGGGCCCGTCTACAGCTTCGATGATGCAAAATAGTGTGCCGTTGTGAAGTTGGCAAAGTTTCACAACAGTAGTTAGTTCAGATTCTTCTTCACGGGGAAGGTCTACAGGTTCTATAATGCAAAAAAATGTACATTGTGAAGTTTGCGAAGTTTCACAAAGGAATGTTACAGGAAGGTGTGTTTTGCTCCATCAGAGTTTAGAGCTGGGTTCAGTAGCTTGGGTCATACTTCAGAAGACATTCAACGGATGATAGCAGCAGCCGAGGAAGTTCTCCGACAGCAGCAGCCGAGGAAGTTCTCCGACAGATTTAGCCCGCCAATCTCTTCTTTCCAGGCCCTTAATTTCCAGGTGGGCATTTGAATTTTGTAGCTATTCTTAGCTTCTTAAGCACAAGTGAGCTCGTTTTGTAGGAGATTCCTCCTTAAATTAACTCAATATTAGTTTTTCATTCTGCGCTTAATGTATAAAGTTGCTCATTACAGTATATAGAAATTCATTTGTTACACGTACCTGAATGCCAGAAGTTTTCGACACACACAACTACCTTTTAAATACAAAGAAAAAGTATACACTGAAGTACAACAAAAACCAACATTGTCGTGACACGTTTATATTTCTTTCTGTCATAAACTCGTATACAACCCACAAAAACCCAGAATATTTCTTTAATCGAGAATATTATCACCGAGCGTGGAGGATTCCTCGATTCCTCAAGCTTTGATCACATGCCCTTTTGTGCACTTTTATAGTATCGAGCACGAACAGATGCTCTTCCTAGGAGTATCATCTTCCACTTTCTTTTCTGTTTCAGACAATCAAGTAAAAGAGACAATTAGAAGACAAGACTAGATTAACTATAAGATAAGATGAGTTAATCCCAGCAAATGAGTTGTTTGAGGGAAATGAATGCTCATACTAATAGCTTAAGCAGAAACACGATTTATCTATCATTCTATCCTTCAGATGGAGATAAGTTGTCCTCGATAACCTATTTCATTTCCAGAATGTCATATTTGTTCTTGGGTTTTGAGACATTGAAGGCAATAGAGGAAAATGTAACCAACAACAAAGTCAGATCTTTTTGGAAAAAAGGCATATGATAATATTACGGTTTAAGGTGGTATCATTTTTCCAAATTCAGATCTCAAATCTGACTCGAGATATAAGTTGATTCGAGTCAAAATCCAGAATGTTTTACTATTTAACTTGTACTTCTGAATGACTTATGAGGTTGATTTTGAAGCTATTTGATTCAGACATAAAACTAAATTTGAATTAAGGGCTCATAATCTGAGAACCTAAAATACTAACAATTATGCTCCTACAAAAACAAGTCACAATCAGATGACTCGGATTAAAAAAAAAACACCACCTTGAATAAGCGTTCTTACTCGGCAACCTAGAAAAGGAAAATCTACTAGCTATTGACGGAAAATTCAGGAGTGGAAAATGTACGTTTCTCGTGAACTGAAGTATATTCTCACCGTAGAGACAAAAACCGAAGCTTTTTAGATGACACATGGACCAATATGACTAATGATATCGCCACTTGATCAGTTGTATATTTACTCCATATGCAGAACAATTAAAGATTAGAATGCATTTTTACCTGCTTTTGTTTTGGTTAGAGATGGCTGAACAACTACATGCATCGTGATAACTCCTCCCGGAAGTTCATTGAAAGGCGCTCTACACTCGCCAACAGTCTTATTGTTTTCGAGAATCTTCCCAGCACTTATAAGCTTCACATCATTCGCTACTTTGGGTATGACTTTTTTATCTGAAAAGAACTAGCATGTTTTAAGGAAGCATTGAAGAAATTACCGAAGATAACATTTAAGAAAGAAAACGTAAAAGAAAAAGGGAAGTATTCAACAATTTACAGCATTGCCAGTACCCAGACTTAGAAATGCAAGCTCTACGAGCCTTAGATGACGATGAACGAAAACAGTGACCTAATCTTCAGAACAAAGCTAAAGAAAGCAGTATCCGAATACACTAAGTTCAAACCTATTCAATTTGATCCATCAAAATGTAGGGAAAAGAAAGAGCGCAAGATCAATTCAAGAAAGATATTTTCGTCATTCAACTCTGTCTAGAATTCTGGATCACATCTTGCTTCATGATGCTTCCTCCTTGTTTTCACCACATGAATATCTATGCCATGTTTGGTTATTCAGTTAGCCTTTTCTAAGATGCAAACTTACATCTTAGAAAAACACACAGTAACTCACAGCCAAATATGAAAGTGAATAGCATCACCACTTGTAAATCACACAAAAAGTGTCATTGAATCAAACCACTCACAACTTCCATTGTCACTTTCTTGGAAAAATTAATGTGTAAACGGGTAACCTATATGTGCAATTGTGCATACAAGAGTGATAGTTTGCCCGGCCACTATCGGGGCTGAATCCCGGCCAGGGTATGTGGCTGACAGGATTTAGAGCGAGAAAATAAAACACTTGATCTCTCTAAATCGTGTCGAGCCATACCCAGGGCGAGATTCAGCCGAGATAGTGGCAGGGCAGAGTCCCATTTTTCATGTGCATATAATCATATCACATGACATGATTGCCAGCAAATCAAATATTGCATGTGGAAAGGTGTCATTTTTGGGAATGGAACATCAGCATTCACCTCAATAATTAGCCCCAAAAAGGGTCTAAAAGAGTAAAGAAAAATCCAAGTCCTAACCCAAAAGGGTAAACTCAAAAAAAGTAGAAAATAAAAAATTGAAGAAGATACATCATAAATTTCAATTGAAAAGAACAACTGCTAAAATTGAAGAATTATACTCAAGAATCCATCTTCTTTTCAACAACTAAACATCATATCTCAAACCCTAATCAATATGAACTCTAAAAAGTATTCTTCTTTCATTATCTAAGAAAAGAATATCTGAACCAAAAGAGTAAGAAACTAAAAATGAATCAGTAAAAATTCCCCAAAAATAAAAATCTAACCTTTTGGCCATTCAGAAATAATTCTATCCTTGAGCATGGAAACAGTTGAAGCTGATGAATATTGGATCGGACCAATATCAGTTCCATCATATAATCTAAACTTCAGTTCAACCAGGTCATCTTCAGCCGTCATTTTTTAGGTTCTCACAAAATGATAGTAAATCCAATTATCTCTCTGCAACTTCCCTTGGATAAATTTAGGGTTACTCACTAGATTTGGAGAAATAAAGTAGGTGAAGAAGTAAGAATTTACGGAAACTGAAGCAAACCCACAAAAATTGAGTTGGTTTGAGAGATGGGTTTTATAAGAAGGGTAAGAAATTGAGAAGATGAGGAAGTGGGTGGATGCTTTCCAATCTGGGATTTCTTTTATTTTCTCTGTGTTTCGTCTCTATTTCGGGGTCGGAGAAGTGGAGGTGATGGGTTCGAATCATGCCAGTAGAGACTAGAGAGAGAGAGGAATATAATAGGAAGAAGAGCTTTTAGAGATAGATGGGTGGGAATTTACTGGTGCCTTGAAGTTCGTTGCCGACTTTCCCATTGACCAAAGAAATTATCTTGTGAATATTATGAGTTATTTTTTGCTGAATTGCTGCTAAGGAGGAACAGTGGGAATCCCATGGTGAAAATATGTCAGGGTTCCTCTTAGCTCAATGCTCTCTTGGCCCACTCCATGGGCTCCGGACTGGGCTTAATCCGTGTTCAGCTCAAACTCAACACGGATTAGATCCAGTCTGTGTGTGTTCGGACTGTCCCAATCCGTGGGACACGAAGAGAGAGGAAGGGGCAAGAGTAAAATGAAAGGTTGCTTACAGACGCACCCAATATGTCAACGTTCTTCTGCTTCCTTTGAATAGGGTGAAAATGTCATTTTCTACAATTATTTCTTTCGGGGGCAAAAAGTACAAGGCTATGATTTTGTCGGTAGAAAGAATTAGATTGCTAGCCATCTCCTTACGTAACTCTTAACTATTATTGGGAAAAAAAGATTTTGTCTGTGAATTATTTGATTGACAAATCTCTTTTCGTCTAAGAAAGACAAGGGGTTCACTTCACATGTTACATAGTATATAACAAATGATATAGGTTTTGGTGTAATGTTATAACTTTCATTTATAAATCTCAGTCATCTAATTTTCTATATTGTAAATCACAACCTTTCTTTTTTAAAGAGTCTTTAAAAGATAAAGGTGTAAAAGTTTAAATAACTACCCACTCACTATAAACTCTCTAACTATTTTTCTCTCTTTCCTCTTTTCCCCCTTCAAACAACTCAATATAATCTCTATTATTATTTTTAATATATTTTTATTACTTTAATATTTGTATAATATAGACATAGAAATTTCCGTGCCCTATATAAACATAAAATAAAAGAGATGCTTCAAACATTGTGGTGGAAGGGAGACATGATTTTGGATACCAAAAGCAAAACACACATGAGGGGAAGATATCAGTGGTCCAACAATTTTCGATCCCTTAAGCCATAGCTTTGGAAAAGAGCTTGAACTGATCAGAGCTAGAAACTGACCATAGCGTCTTATAATATTTGTGATGAGACGTTAGACGAACCAAAAACTTTTTCTGCGAATAACAAGAATTGACTAGACGTTACCGGAAGATCAAATTCAAATACAGAAACATGTGCCCCAACCAGATTTGTAGCTGCCTGCTAGAAGAACAAATGTCAGAGATGATAAAGATATTTTTCAACACCAGCCCGTCTAGCTCAGTTGGTAGAGCGCAAGGCTCTTAACCTTGTGGTCGTGGGTTCGAGCCCCACGGTGGGCGGTTCCTTTTTTCTTTCGAAACACACTTTTTTTTTTGAGAAATCAACTACGATCTACTAGCCTTTATAAGGCATTGATACATCATGAAGATGTGATGAGTACGATAATCGTCTAATTTAAACCATAATGAAGGATGCCTAAAGCCCGACAACATAAAAGAGACCTAAAGACTCGATCCCACGACCTCATGGGCTTAAGAGAGGTGTCCAACTGCTGCACCAAAGAGTGGTGGACCTTTCCAAACACACTGATCTTAAAACATTTACATTTTCCTGACTATAGAAACATTAAACAAACAAGTTACAAAAAACAAAGGTTACCCATAGAAGATGTGAAACTACATTTGTCTTGTTCATTTATAGTTATTATCTGTCAGGCTCCAAAAGCTGTACACTTGACATGTTTCTTATGGTTCAGCCCAACTGATAACCCAATCAGACAGACGCTTAAACGATTAATCGACAAAATGAGGAAAAGAAAAAAAAAACTACACCAAATTGGATACTTATTTCTTCCCTAAACCGAAAAAATATTTATAACTAATCATTACAATACAGTTTGATTCAATTTGGTTTTTATTTTCAGCCACCGAAAACCTCGGAAACTGATTCTCGACCTTTAAATCTTAGCTCCATCGATCGGCCTAAAGTATGAATAAAAGATCTAGAAGGTGCCATTTGAGGATCTTCTTTCTTGGACCTTCCTCTATTTCCCACAACAGCAGAAGGATTTCTCAGGGAGTTTGAATGCGAGACCTTTGATGAGTTTGGTTCAAATATTGATGAGCTAAATGAGTTATCAGGTGCAATAAATGATACATGGCTGTTTCGTGATGAATCCAGAGGGAAGTTGGCCTTCGAATTCTGATTGGGAGGTGGAAACTTCTCACTCTTGCTCTTCGGATTTGCTTCCATGAGCTGTTTCCTTCGTCGCTGGAAGCAATATGCAGTTATAAATGAAATTTGCGCAGAAAAATAATTCAAGGAAACAAAATCTGATAGATGTCAAGATATATGTGCAGTGGATGTGAAGAAAGGCTGGGTTTGTCTAACGATCAACCTTTTTTGCATGTGTTATATGGCTACACGGCAGTTAGAATATCTAAGAAAACATATGGTCAGTCAACAGAACTTCTCAATGATATCTCCTAGATCAATTTCATCGTAGGACGGATTTCCCGTGAATGTTATGTTTATGAATCAGAAGTCTAAGCTGATCAATTAACTCAAACTCATTCAAAAAGAAGCGAGGGAATACTAGTTAATGTAAACCTACTACTTCGAGTCTGTAAGATTTAAATGTCAGAAGAGCTTGATGAAATCCGAAACCAGTAAAACTTACATCCAAGTTTATTTGGAGTTCGGCATTTGCTTCTGGGGCTGGAACGGCCCGGTCACTCCGATCACGGGCTCGAACTCTCTTTGACCCATCACCTACATTTCCTTTACCACTCAGACCTCGTTGCCTGTGGAGGGGAGGAGAAAGAAATTGTTACCAAACTTTATTATGCAGAATACTTGATAAGCGGAAAACCAGAAGAAAAGAAGACGAAATGGACCTTCTTGCTTCTTCTTCCCTCAATTTCATATCCATTTCTTTGCATGGAGGATATTTTGGCAAACTTGATGGCTCACAAGCATAAGGTTTTGTAACAAAGAACTGCATGAAGAAAATACCTAATTAAGAAAGAACCCAATTTGTTCCTTGTTCTAGTTTTCATGTTTTGCTAAATATCTTCTTGACTGAGCATCACTTTACCATTTTTTACATAGGCCCACTTCTGCATAGAACGTGTGTAAACCATACTTGTAAACGAGTAAAATCTTCAATAGTCCGAACCATGATCACAAGTTATATTAGCATTTCGTGATGTACAAAACCTTTTCAGCAATTCTCGAGAAAGAAGCTCATAATTTAAATACCTTAAGACATAGCTGAAATGCTGAATAACTTACTTCACTTTTCAAAGCAGATGCGGCAGTGCCTCGTCCATCTGGATCGATTGAAAGAAGAGTTTCAATGAGAGGTAGCGAAGAAGGTGGGAAATCCTTAAAAATTTCTGGTATACAACGCTTATATGGTTGTTGTGGCTTAAAGATTGTTGCATGTGGCAACTTTGACTTCTTCCAATATTGCTCCGATGGGGACCCACACAACTTAAATATCTTGTGAAGTTGTTCTACCTAAACATGAGAAGAATGCATTCAGAAGTTAGCACAAAAGAATGTTTATAAAGGCTTAAAATATCAGTCGAGAATTCGAAACTTTATATCAATTATAACGCATAATAAAGCACCATGTGTACAAGAACAACCTGAAAAACTGGTAAGATCTGTTCAAGAAAAAGGACACTAGAACATATATATATATATATATATATATATATATATATATATATATGAGAGAGAGAGAGAGAGAGAGAGAACCTCCGTCCTTCCTGGCATTATTGGCTTCCCGGCAAGCAACTCAGCCAAAATGCAGCCAGCACTCCAGAGGTCGACACCAACATCATAATAAGTTGCTCCAAGAAGAAGCTCTGGAGGTCGATACCAAAGGGTGACAACTCGACTTGTCATAGGTTGCCGATAGTCTGGATTATAAAAGGAAGCTAGTCCAAAATCAGCTATTCTTAGAATTCCTTCATTGTCAATAAGCAAATTTGAACCCTTGATGTCACGATGCAGGACACCTCTTTTATGACAGTGCTCAAGCCCTAATAAAAGTTGCTTCATATAGCACTTGACCTGCCATCAAAAGATCTAATAAATTTGAAATAGCTGCCTTGAGAAGTTAATGCGAAGACAACAGGTAGCTAACATTTGAAGTACTCTTAAAGTACTAGTAAGGTTAAAACAGATACTAAAACTCGAACAGAAACCTAATCGAATTTGTAAAAAGATACTTCCCAAAAAAATGTATCACTTTGTTAGTGCATTCATAATGACTATTCCCCAAACTGCAAATCATGGTCAGCCTATCTTTAGATGAATCTTTTATTACAAGTTAATGCTACAATGTACAAACACATTGCGACAAACTTAAAATGTCTCTTCAAATATGTGCTCGCCGAATGAACAAATTTCAACCCAGAGTCAAATAACAAGTCAAATTCAGATTAGGTGATGAAACAAATGAGAGAAAAAAAATTCAAGAGTTGTCGAAATATAACCTGTGGTTCGGTGAATTTGGTCCCGGAACATGCAGCGAGACCAGCGAGATCATGTTCCATGTATTCAAAAACTAGATAAAGACTAGAAGACATCCTTGAAGTAACTAGTCCTTCCAATTTAACCACATTTGGATGATCAAGTTTCCTTAAAACAAGTATCTCTCTAGCCATAAATTTCACACTCTCTGGCTCTAAATTATCAAATCGAACTTTCTTTAAAGCGACGATCTTTCCAGTAATTAGATCTCTAGCTTTATAAACATTGCTATAAGTTCCTTGACCAATCTAACCAAATAAAAAGAATCACTAATCAAAACATGGATCTAATCAAAACCTAAAAAAAAGAAAGTCAAAGAATAACAAAACCAATAAATAGAAACTATAAGATCTTTAAATTAGGGTTTTTTTTTTTGGAGAAGTACCTTATCTAGCTTTTCAAATGTATCAGCTCGTCGAGGAGCCCAACCTTCGATTGCATCACCAGCAACAGCAGAAAGCCATGCAGGCCAACCTTGTTGAGCTTTTAATGAGTGATTCAATCTCGGTTGGATCTTATTTCTCTCTCTACTTACATTCTCCTTGTTAACCCTAATAACACCATTACTGATCTGTTTAACTCCATCTAAAGAATGTTGTTGTTCAACTTTACCACTACGACTTCGGTCTGAAACTTCATCAGGTTTTGGACCAGTTAAGTTTCTTCCTGAACTCTTCTTACCAAGAACACAACCCATTTCTTCACCTCATCAAACACTAAAAAAAAAAAAAACCTTATTTTTTTCTTCTAGCGTTTTACTACTACATCAGAAGGAAATCCATAAAAAATGGAGCTCAAAATGTAGTAACAGTGGTTTTCACAAGTGGTATTCCGGTGACGGAAAGAAATTGAGCTTAAAACAGTAACGGAAATCGGTCTGTGTTAATATTGTTCGTTTCGGATTGGGGAAATGAGATAGATGCGATTACTACTAATCAGTAAAATCAAAGATAAGTTTTTGGAGAGAGGGGAGATTTTTGGATTACCCGCGAAGTAGAAGTAGTAGAAGTGACATTATAGAGAGAGAGAGAGAGAAGGTGACTTGCCGTTTCAGGAATCAGGAGTATTTTCTTTCTTTCTTCGATCTATATCTTGGGGAATGAAATTGGACAAAGGTTTGGGTAGAAATAACGAAAACGCCACTGTGGTAAGTAGGTTTGTCTAACCAACTTCTTCTACCACATTAAAAGCAACCGCTGCCTGCAGTCCCACCAATTAATTAGGTCTCTTTTTCTTGTTTTGGGATTTCCACATTTCTTTTAATAGAGAAAAATGTACTCTGGTAATGTATTTCTTTTTCTAAGTCAAATTAGAGATCTGTCTCGAGTTTATATTGATTCGAGTCAAATTTCAAAATATGTTGGATTCTAACTCTTTTGAATGACTAATTTTGGTTAATTTTGGATCCATTTGAGATAGACAAATCCAACACAACAACCAGAAGGAAAAAAAAAACACCACATAACAATTAGGTTGCTTAATAAAAGTATGAGCTTAAATAGATTTTAACTGGTCTTATCTTGAAAGGAGCAGTTACATTGTCCATATGGATTTAGGGTAACAAAGTGGACACACTGTAAACTGAAGAAAACACATGGCTCAGAAAGTGTCCACCACTTGCTATTGTGATCATATTAAAAATAATGTATGTTAGAAGTAAATTTTCCAACTTCTAGGAAAAGATAAGATAGACTCTTGTTTAGCCAGAACAGAGTTTCTCAAGAGCCAAATTTTCATCACCTCCCACAGTTTCCAGTGTCTTCCTCACAGAACCTTCCGGAAAGCCCATCTCGACCAGCTTCTGCACCTGTAACCATTAAACAGAAGGTTCATGGCATGAACACAGATAAAGATGACATATATTACATTACATATACGTAAATTGAGGTTTCTATATACCTTCTCTTCGATACCCAATGACGTTCTCTTGGCAAAAGTTTCAGTCCAGTAGCGAGCTGTTCCAGCAAAGGTTGGATAATCCCTAAGATACTGCAGCATCAAGAAACGAGATATAGCGAATGGGAACCGGAGTGAAAAGAGATGCAGAGAGAATAAAATTACAAGACAAAAGAATGGAGGTTGGTGGAATAACCTGTTGCGCTACCACGGCATCTTGAGGATCATCGGGTTCAGGAGCTGAGAGCAATGCTTGTAGTGAAAGTAGGGCTGTTTTCAGGGTGAGTGCCGGGCTCCATTGATCCTTAAGAATGTCAAGGCAGATCGCCCCATTTTGACTGCTGATATTTGGGTGCCTTGATGAATAGGTAAAAGTGGTAGAAGTCAAGATTTGGAAGAGTGAAATCTAGGCTCCTTAAGAAGCCCAACTTTGAGAATTGATTTTATGCATGATGAAGTTGTAAGGTGGTTATCATGAACATCTTGATAAAAGAAAAACGATCAGAACGTGAACAAACCCATCACTGTTAACAGCCAAATTTTGTGATAAAAGCATGAGCACTTTATAAAGATATTTAGTCTCTAATACTTTGGCGGCTCTAGCTTCCAACTTTCTGCTAGTTTGCCAACTTTGAAAGTGCAAGAAATTAAGTTCAAGATGTCTACTTTTTCGAAGAAAGTAAACCAAACCAAACATTGCTACTAGTGTGAAAAAGAGCAATTCACTTGAACTTCTAGGAATCTAGCATATAGTGTGAATGAGGTGTGATGGATGGGTAACAAACGAATTTAAAATAAAGATTGACTATTGAAGACAAAAGGTTTATACCAAACTTTCGTCGCAAACTGCATCTTTGGAGGCTCAAAAGGGTATCCTTCTGCAAATTAACCCACCATCAGTAATGTCAGAAATGAAACCAATATGTCTATCAGTAAGAAAACTCACTTCTTTATAATAGACAACCCTCAAGCGTACACAGCAAAGACAAAAGGATTAAACTAACAGTTCACAATGACAATAAAACCATGTTGTATGTGCACATAAACTAAATAAAAGATACAGGAAGAAGGAGACTTAATCCGGATCACAACTAATGTGTGATTACTCTGGTTTCAAAATGTGGCGCCCCCAGCCTTAGCAATTATCAATATTATCCCCGCTTTTGACTACAACGCCCCAAGCCTTAGCAGTTGTCGATATTGCCTTGATTTTGACATCTAGGCCAAAGCCCAACATCTGTAGGGTTTTGTTTCTAGCAAAGACTCCATGAGTCCACCCAAAAGGTCTTGACACTAACTAAACTTGAGCACACACCTACAGCCCAGGCTCTAGCCGCTCCCCCAAGCGATGTGGTACTATCACGACCCCCGCCCCTGGAAACGAGTCTTCCTCGGCTATGATAAACAACCCAATATTGAGTAAGGAGCATCCACTTTTTTGTCACACATCCACTTCTATTTCGAAAAAACCAATATCCAGTGATCTTAAATTCTTGAAATGGGTGATCATGTATTGTTAACATAGCCAGAGGTAGATCACTACACTCTAGGTCTAAAATTTCTGACCTACACTTCAAGTTTTACAACCTATTAACATGATATATGATCCTTCTCATTGGTAAACTGTCTCAATTATCAAGAAAATTGATCCAGCATCAAATACCCAGACAGGATTTTCTCATTCATTTGTTCAGGCAAACTTGATCACTTCACTGATTCTTTATCAGTCATCCAAACGAAAATCATTTTTATTAGTTGAAAAGCTGATGAAATCCTTGACCTTAAACCCGACCTTTTCACATGTTTATCAACCCTAAACCTCAAAGTTCCAATTGAACAAAAATCTAATAATTACTTACATTAAAAACCCTAAATTGAGTTTCAAGACGAGTGAAGTCGGATCAAATTATACACATTGAGAAAGGCATAACCTAATCTTCTACCCTAATTAGGAGAAACAAAATCCATAATTACCCATATTTAGAAAAGAAAGAAAAAAGTATAGAAAGGAAAAATCAGAAGTTGTATATAGATGAAATGAATACCAGGCAATTGGATGTTGATTTGAAAAGTACCGCCTTCATAAGGTGTTCCAAAAGGACCAGTAATCGTACCAGAGAGATGAGAAAGATCATCCCCATTAATAGTAATACTCACACCAGAAAGACCCTTATCTTTGTTAGCCTCCACCAGCTCTTTCTGTACTCTTGCGTAATCCACCATTTTCAACACTCCCCAATTCTCTCTCTAGATTCGATGAGATGGAAACACAGAGCTTAGAGAGAGAGAGAGAGAGAAATTGCAGAGCGAAGGGAGAAGAAGTAGAAGCTACGTTTTCTATTCAGAAGCTTCACACTATTTCGCTACTCATTTTATAATTGATAAATGATTTTTGTTCGTTCGATCAGAAAACCTACAAAATCATTTTTGAAGCATATGGTCAATATGGCCCTTATTAGGGGGCAATAATACAAACAAATGGTAATTAAACCAGACTATTTACATTTTCTGCAAACTCAATTGCATATTGAACATAGAGATCAAATTTGGGTTTGGGTTCTATCAATCTTGATTTAGTTTTTAATGCAGATTACATCTCAACAAAAGAAAACAGTTGCAGATGTTCCGACGAAAACTAACAACTATATATACATTAACGGTATCCATGACTATGCGCGCGCTTAATTTCGTTTCACGCTTTTCTTATGCATTTAATCTTAAATTATGCATGTACTTGTGATTCGGTCGAAATACGTTCTTCATATTATGTACTGTGTTTCCATAAAAGAAAAGGTCAACTCGTCACGTAAAAACAGGCGTGCGTGTGAAACATAAATAAATACAAGTTAGATAAAAGGTTTTAAATTTTTGCCCGACGAGAAATAGCAAATTAAACATAGCAGTGTTTTTATATATTTGGAGTTGTTTGATTGATACAAAGAATTTCTAGGTATGAAGCTGATATAACTAGTCAAATATATAATTTGTCATAATGTCATGTTGAGTGAAGGAACCTCTATGTGTTAGCATTGTTAGACAATAGATTTACATAGATACAAAGAGGGTTATTTTCCTAATGGCCCCCAACTTTGTGACCAGCTTCCCGCCTGGCCTCCTACTTTACGAGAAATACCCATATGGCCTCCTTCCGTTATAACACCGTTACTCTCTCTCCTCCATCTCTTTTTCTCTCTCTGCCATGTCACGCCACATCATCTGTTAGCCACCTCATCACCTTCTCCGGCAGAGGTCGCCGACCGGCCAAATTTCCGGCCAGCGACCTTCAAACTAAAAAATAAAATAAATTTTTTTTTCCTTCTTCTTCTTCCTCTCTCTCTCCTGTTTTCTCTCTCCTATTTTCTCTCTCTTCTTCTTCTTCCTCTCTCTCTCTCATCTTCTTCCTCTCTCTCTCTTCCCCTTTCTCACACACTCTCTCTCTCTGAAATGGTCGGCGAAGGGGGGAACCCTTCGTCGGCCATTTTAGAGAGAGAGAGAGAGAGTGTGAGAAGAAAGGGAAAGAGAGAGAGAGAGGAAGAAGAAGAAGAGAGAGAAAACAGGAGAGAGAGGAAGAAGAAGAAGAAAATTTTTTTTTTTTAGTTTGAAGGTTGCCGGCCGGAAATTTGGCCGGCGACTTCTGCCGGAGAAGGTGATGAGGTGGCTAACAGATGATGTGGCGTGACATGACAGAGAGAGAAAAAGAGATGGAGGAGAGAGAGTAACGGTGTTATAACGTAAGGGGGTCATATGGATATTTCTCGTAAAGTAGGAGGTCAGGCGGGAAGCTGGTCACAAAGTTGGAGGCCATTAGGGAAATAACCCATACAAATAAGATGAAATCTAAATGTCTATTTTGCATTTGCTTACTAAGAGCAAGCCCAACTTGAAGGGCTAGGCTCTCAAAATGGAGCCCATCCCCTCATTCTGCTATCCCAATTGGGGAACCCAGAAGATGGGCTGCAAGCTCCAAGTATAGCTTTTGGGGTCTTTGTCGGGTTCCAAGTCCCAAATATGGCATTTGGGTCCCTAGAAAAATTGATCAACCCCATTATATCTTTTATTTAAATTTAAGTCATTTCTTTAAGTTCTTTTCTAATCTTTTTAAAGGTTTTTTTTTTTAGATTATCTTTTTTAAATTTTTTAACTAATAATTAATAGTTGAAAAATGAAATTAAAATTCTGCACACGTACATCACACATTTAAGTCTGAGTTGGAAGCCAACATTGAAATTCAAAAATTACAGGGGTCTCAAAATATCTGAGCTCCTAAAATGGGAGCCCACCCCATCACATTGAGTTTGCTCTACGACATGGTCTAAGATACTATACATACAATAGGCATTATATATTTGAAATTTTTGGTATAAGATACAAAAAATGGGCCTTAAGAGCATTATAAGTCGAGTATTAACACAAAATCTTCAAAAAAAGACGTAAATTTTATAAATTTAGGAATTCACAGAACAAATCTTTTTTGCATGTCACTCTTATTTTGCTGCATAAAGCAAAGCGTAAATAACCTCATATTTAATTTCATGCAACTTATTTTGCATTGCGTGAAAAACAAAAATGGTCCTACACATATCTGCACCTTGATTGAACAAATGCGTCTTCGTATTTGCATGAGGAAAAATAAAGAATTCGAAAAATAGACTCATTACCTATTTTTTATTAAGCTGAGAACTTATACCCATTATATTTATAATTGCCAAAATGAGTTGGAGGCCCAAATTTCTGGGGGCTTAATAAGTTTCTCAGCCAAAACCTAAAATACTAAAGAGGTCCAAATGTCAGGTAAATCTGACTTTTTCTTTATTTTATTTCTTTCCTCCCTATATTGCCATTGCACTGTACATGGAGCAGTGGACCCATTTTTTTCTGACTGATTGGAAAGTCTTGCATTGAATTCATTTCTAATCAATGGAAGCAAATCTTCTCATGTAGATTTAGGATTTCTCTATCCATCTTGCGTCTTCTCTCTCTCTTATATTTAATATTCATCTTCTTTCTTTCTCTAAATTATATAGATTTTCTTCATCTGTCTATTTTTGCTAAAATCTTCCTCTCTATCTCTCAGGTGTCAATTTTTTTTCATGAACCTCCGTTCATGAAATTCATTCATAGATTTTGAATGAATTTCAGATTTGTGTTCGGAAAGAAAGCTTAATGTGCGTTGCAGATTTGGACATGCGGTTTTGTATCTAAACCGACCCAATCAAGAAGACGAACAAGTTATCAACGTAGACTCAATTAATTTTTCTTTTATGTTTCTAGATTTGTTCATCTTACAAATCTTCATTATTAGATTTATATCTTTCTGCACTAGATCGACTAAAAAATTGTAGATTTGAAAGCTTGAAGATGAAATTATTTTATCTCTTTTTGTGTATACAAGGATGATGATGATGATATTAGGAAGGACTGTGTATTCTTCTTTTGGTATGTAGGATGTTGTTGAGGATGATTCAATAAAGAGGGATTGCTTTGTAATTCATTAGTTGATGGTAACAAATTTGATGGTAACAAATTTGATGCAATGTCATATACTTTATCCACCAAAAGTGTAATAATTTGAAAAACGTATAACACATGAACACATTTATTGTACATTTAATTGTGCACATTACATAACAAAATTTTCTATAACTATTCAGTGAAATAGTTTACATTTGGGAAAGAATGTATAAGAAATGTTATTATGTATTATACATAACAACATGTCCAACAAATTTCTGTGACCTTTTGGAAGGAATGTACGGATAATTTTATTATGTACTGTACATAACAAAATGTCCAATAAATTTTATGTGACCTTTTGGAAGGACTTTATAGGAAATTTTAGTATCTTCTGTATATAACAAAATGTCTTGTAAATTTTCAGTGAAATAGTTTACCTTTTGGAATGAATGTTATTATGTACTGTACATAACAAAATATCTTATACATTTTCATTAAAATAATGTACGTTGTAGGATGAATGTATAAGACATTTTATTATGTATTGTACACGACAAAATATCCTACACACATTAAAAAATCTTTAAAAAAATCGGTCCTCATATAAAGAGAAAAAGTTTAAGAGAAGAAAAGTAATTAAAATTGGAGAAAGAAAATATGTTTAAATCCTCGTATAAAGAGAAAAAATTTAGAGAAGAAAAGTAATTAAAATTGGAGAAAGAAAGTATGTTTAAAAAAAAGAAGAGAAAATATGGAAAGAAAATAAGGAAAAAAAGTAAAATTGAGATAGAAAAGAAATTTGAGAGAGATATTTTTTTTTTTTGATGAAAGATTGAGAGAGATATTTAAAACTGGATAAAAATTGAAGAGAAAATAGAAATTAGAGAGAGAGAGAAAATAGAAAAGTAATCGTTATCCTATTCTAGTAGTTGTCACATTTGTAATTTACCAGAAAAGATGCTATATACGTCATTTCTCAGATTTTCACGGAATTTTATTCAATGGCAAGTCCGTTGATATCGTGTAAAGTATATCGAGTTATATAATTTCTATTTTCTAAGTGAAATGATACAGATTTTTGGACCTACAACGCATTTGTGTACTGGACATGATTAAGTTCTTATTACGTGCATAGTTTTGGGCTTTTGCTCAAGTGCTCAACCCTCTTTATAATTTGGACTTATGGCCGACTGACCCATATTTGGACTTCTCTTCATTGATAAGACAATTTCCTGATTATGATATAGAAATCTTATGGTAAAGAATGCCATGGAAATCTCCATATTCAAGTCTCTACCCCAAATCCAAAAAAATGTAAAATAAAAAAAATAAAAATAAAAAGTCTACCCTCACAAATTTAAAACAAAAGATTTTTGAACATGTAGGGATACTCTCTGTTGATTCTCCATTCATTTTTATCACCCAGACATCCAAAAACCTCCACAATCTCTCTCTCTCTCTCTACATTTGTCAATTCTGTTTTTTTTCTCTCACTGATCTTCAATGGAAGAAGGGCATAGAGGTTTCATCATAACCCAATCTTTGTTAAGAATTTTAGGGTTAGCAGCTACATTAACCGCAATCACTTTTATAGTCACCAGCAACCAAGCTTTTGATTTTTTGGGTATAAATTTATACGCCAAATATAACTACTCCCCTGCTTTCATGTAAGTTCATATCTCAACAAAAAAAAACACCCCAGTTTATCTTTGATTCTTCTTCTTCTTCAATATTAAAATCAGTCCAATGAACTATACATGATTTTGATTAGGTTTATCTTTATCCATTAATGCAGATTCTTTTTGGGTACAAACATCACAACTGCTGTCTTATCTGCTCTGTCTTTCTTTCTCCTCTGTGTTAATCCATCAAATTCTGCAAACCCAACTAGATATTTACTTCTGTCTCTCATTGATTTTGTAAGTTTTTCTTTCACCACTAAAAAATTTCTGATTCTAGATAGAGAAAGAGATTTAAATTCATGTCATCTAATTTTTTTAATCTTGTTTCAGATATCAACAGTGATTGGGGTTTCAGGAACATCAGCTGCATCTGCAATTGGTTATCTGGGTAAATATGGAAACACCCATAGTAATTGGATGCCAATTTGTGATTATTTTGGGTTTTTCTGTAAAAGAGTAACAATTTCTTTGATTCTTGCTTGTTTGAGTAACTTTCTTTCACTAGTTCTCACAGTATGGTCTTCATTTAAGATTACCAGATGTTAAAGAATAAGAAGAAAAAACACATGAAAGAATGAACAAGGAGATGGTGGGAGGCTGGGGCTTATTTTAATTGTAGTTTGTTAATTTTGCTTTCTTTTTGTGTCTCGATATCTTTCATTTTCATTCTTTGGAAATAGCACTTACATATTTAGGTATTGAATTACAGATTTTGCAGGTAATATGAAATGATTTTACACATTTTGCACTTATTACTGTACTTAGGGAAATGACACTATGCCCGACACAAATCCCGGCCGAATCCGATGACGTGTCGGGCCATAATTTAGAGAGAGAAAGAAAAGAAAATTTTCTCTTTAAATCATGGCCCAAAATTTGAGGGGTTAATGAGAACCAAATCCAGCAATAACCCTACATACATACCAGGTCAAAATGCCATAAAGAGTATCATGTTTCCTCTTTTCATTTTTTATTTTTCTTCTATTGCCCTTGGACGAGACATATCTCCCTCAACTAACATGAAGACCATTAATCTTCCTTTCTGTTTACTTATCTTCTTTTACTTTCTCACTATAAGAACTTTTTTAACTATAGATGAATCTTAGGTGGTGTTTGTTTTTTAAAACTTTTCAGGTTTCAGATAGTTATTTTATTTATTTAAGAAAATCTGAAATATTCTTTGAATTAGGTCATTGTCTGAATTGGCTGAAAAGTAGTCCATATTTTTCAGACTTCAAAACAAGTCTGAAAACAAAGGTCCATGGTTGAAATGTGTTAAATTCGTTTATACCCCAGGAAAATTCTCAGTCATTATTTTATTTAGCCTTACCATCTCCGAGCCCACCAGCACCACTACTGAAACCCCCACAGAGACAACCACAACCACCACTGAGACCACCACCACCACTATTGAGACCATGACCACCACCGAGTTGTCCACCACCACCGAGTTGTCCACCACCACAGAGACTACTACCACCAGCACCACTGAGACCACCACCACCGCCACCACCCACTGAAAACACCACCAAAATCGGTTCAAAACCCCTCGCCACTACATCAGGAACTAGACTGCCACACCATAATATGAATCAAACCGCCACCACCAGAAACCAACCATCACCAAAACCAGATGCTAACCCCCACCACAAATAATCACCACTAAACAATAAACCACCAGATATGGCGAGGGTCATCGCTTTTGAACCCTCGCCAGATTTTCAACTTCGCCAAAGATCAGTTGAGAGATAAAGATAGAGAGAAAGAGAGAGAGACGTAACCCTCGTCGGATATGGCGAGGGTTTCACTTCATTAATCTGTTAGAGATAAAAAGAAGGTCTGAGAGAGAGAGAGAGAAAGAGCGAGTAAGAGAGTTTGAACCTTCCCAGACTTTCATTGTCGGCCCTCCAGTGTCGGATGTATTTTGTTCGAGGGAGGGGGCTTGTGTAAGAGAGAGCCGACAGAGAGATGAGAAAGAAAGATGCGACAGAGAGATGAGAAAGAGAGAGGAAAGACTTTAGGGTTTTCTGTTTGTTTTTATAAAGAAGGCAGGGGTGAGAGAAATTAAGGTTTAGGTTTTGTTTTTAAAAAACATGTAATAAGGGTATAAATGTCAAAATAATAATTCAGACTTATTAATTCAGACATAAAAAACAAACATCAAATTTTAAAAATAATTTAGCAAATTCAGATTCTGTTAAGCAAATTTCAGATTTAAACGTTAAAAAGAAAAACAAGCAACACCTTACAAGAAGAAAAAAAATAAAACTGGGGTTTCTAATGTAGAATATGGTGAAGAATGAAGATTTGATAAAAAAAAATTAATGGTGAAGAAATCAGATTAGGGGTTATTGATTTTGGAAGGGTTTGATTTCTTGAACAAATTTGATGAAAATTTAATGGTGAAGAATTTCAGTAAAGTCAGATTTGGTGAAAATTTAATGGCGAATTCTTTTTTTCTTAAACAAAGACGGGTTTTGTAGAAATTTCCGATTTGAGTTCAGAAGATCAAGGATTGTTGATGATTTATGATCGGGTTTGTATGGTTAGGTTCTTAACTTCTTATTAGGAGATTTATGAATAAAATCTTTGATTTTCTGTATTCATGGATCTTAAAATCATAAAATCAAGATCTAGGGTTTCTTAAAAATTAAATCGAGTAACAACAAATCTAGTATCTTTAAACCCGATCGAATAACAACAAATGTCCAGTATATAAAAATATTTCCAATACATAACAAAATGTCCTATAAATTTTGAGTGAAAAAGTTTACTTTTCGGAAGGGATGTATAAGAAATTTTATTATGTACTATACATAACAAATATTCTATAAATTTTCAGTGAAATGGTTTACTTTTTGGAAGGAATGTATTTGTGTCCTGTACGTAACAAACTATCGTATAGATTTTCATTAAAATAATTTACTTTTTGGAAGGAATGTATAAGACATTTTAATGTACCGTACATAGAAAAGTATCTAGGACATAATTATGTTTGCAGTACAGGATCTATGAAAAAAAATTTGTCATTATATAAGGAGAGAAAGTTTGAGAGAAGGAAAGTAGTTAAGATTAGAGAGAGAAAATATGTTTAGAAAGAAAAAAAATATGGAGAGAGAAAATAAGGAAAAATGATAAAATTTGAGAGAGAAATTCGAAATCGGTTAAAAATTGGAGAGAAAATGGGAATTGGAGAGAGAAAAAAACAATAAAATAATTTTAAAGAGTGAGATATTTCAGTTTGGAAAAAGAAAAGGAAAGAAAAAAAATACGTGTCATTATCTTAGTGGATGACACATATGTAATTTACCAGAAAAGATGCCATGTATGTCACTTCTCATATCTGCACGAGATTTTATTCAATGGCAAATGCGTAAATATTGTGTAAAGTACACCCAATTATGTAATTTTCATTTTCTAGCTGACAAGGCACAGATGTTTAGACCTGCAATGAATTTGTGTACTGGAGATGATGAGTTCTCATTACCCACATGATTTTGGGACTTTTGCTCAATCCCCTATGTATGTCTGGCCTGTATATTAGGTAACTTGGGTAACCAAGATACTCGCCGAGAAAATGTTTTCAAAATAGGAGTTGGTGAAGAGTTGAAGAAAAACCTAAGAATCGGAGTGGTTCCTACATTAACCGCACTCCACACCACTGCTCAAGTTTTTTTTTCGTCGGTAGGAAAGAACATCCCGAAATCATACAATTATTTTCCTCCAATATCATATGTGGTGTTGTTTCGCTTTGGAGTTTTAATGGTTAAAATCATAAAAAAGTGAGAAAATTTAGTTTCTTACTCTGATCTAAACTAAGTGATGAAGACAAAAGAATCACCCAGTAAAAAGATATGGATTCATTTCATAAACTTTGTTTCAAGTGTTTTTTCAATGGAAATAGTGCATTAGTTGGAATAGAGAAACTTTACGAAGGTAACCTATCAGATGCACCAATCCAATAGGTACATCGTACATAGACCCTCGACACAAAGTTGTTGATGGGTAATAGAACATATTGTTAACCTACATACCGATGTATTGTAGAACCTACCAGTGAGTATCTCACCGATTGGGAAACAACCATGTTGGCTTGTTGCCTTCGACATTCGACAGAGAATAACTAATAATATGTTTTTCACAAATCATATATGACGACCACTTCTCAAATATTCCCCACAGTTTTATGGATTCCTCAGACTCAAAAGGTACGGCCCGTGAAGAATATTTTCATGAGGAGGTGATTAAGTACATGAACACAGAGCCTCTTGAATGTCTACAAGGGGTACCATGAGTACCAGTGACCAAAAACAAAATCGAATACATTTTATTACTTTTGGTCTTTGGAGTCTGTAGCGGTCTTACTGAAAAGTGATTGTTAGCAAAGCCACGTATTACTCAACATCAAGTCCAATGCATATCTCTAATTTTGTACAAATGTCGACGGTAATCAATGGGATGACTACCAACGATCAAACATCTAAATCCAATTCATCTTCTTGATTTAATTCAAACAACGTCGATAATTGTCTTACCGACAAAAAGTTCTTTGACCAAAATGTCTGTTGATATGAAAAGTGAATGTATAAGGGTAAAAATGGGTTTAAACTGTGATTGTAAATAAAATTGAGTGTAACCGGTGAAAACGATGAGTATATATAAAATTTCAAAATATGGTTCAACCCCAAATTTGGAAGGGTCAAAATGTTGGATTACTAAACTACTATAACTATTCACTTATATTCTCTAGCATTATCTAACCAATCCAATTCTCACACTCTCGATCTTCTTTATCACACACTCGACATGCTCTCTCTCTCGTGCGAGTAGTTCTCTTTCTCTCTCTCTTTCTAATGAGTACGTAGTTGCACGAAAATTGTTCCAGAAGTTTTGTAGGCGCCTCCCATAAGCGTTGGAGACACCTCCTTCCTTCACAAACTCACACTCCAGTTTGCCTTGAGAGAGGCGTCTTTAACACTTACAAGAGGCGCCTTTAAAACTTTTCAAATTCTTCTTCGAAAGCTTTTTTTTGAGAACTCGGCTACAATGTCTAAAACCCGACAACATAGAGCCTAAAGCCCGACAAACCTATTATTATTTATACCTTTAATAACCAAAATTTAGTGACCATGAATTCCACCACCTATAAAAATCGAACCTAGGACCTCCAGAATTTTGGAGTTTATGTCAAGACTATCAACCAATTGGGCAACCAAGTGTTAACCCAGTGAATTATTGAATATTTGAATGTATGGGTTTGATGTGGACTTAACCAAAACTTGGTCCAAGTCTTCAGACCAAGTCAAACTCTTGAAGAGGGTTGTGTACTTGTGTGTGCTAATCGTAAAACCAGCTGTGCCCCTAACGTTCCCAAACACAAAGTCGTCTCTGACAGTGGACCGGACGAAATATAAACCCTAGCTCCTCCCTTCCCTGTGAAAACTTCTGGATCTGTTCTTAAAACGAAACTTACCAGGTTTCTATATTCAGTCATTATGAATTCGAAAATGGTGTCTCTGATCCCTGTTTTGATTGCTCTGTTCTTCATCTCGGCTACTTTCGCAAGCACAGATTCTCCTTTCATCGTTGCTCACAAGAAAGTCAGCCTCACCAGGCTCAAAACCGATACCGAGCGAGTTTCCGTCTCAATCGAGATCTACAACCAAGGATCTGCGTACGGATTATCTTGAATCTTCTTATTTAATTTTAATTCATCGAATTCATTGATTGTTCTCATTTTCTAAATCAGATCTGCATGTTTGTGTGTTTTCTCTGATGGATTTGCCGTTTTTTGAATTACCTAATTAGGTTTAGATGTTCGTACTCGATTTCAAATTTCGGTTTGTTAGTTTGTAATTAGTAATTAGTAACATTCGTTTCGAGTTAATTACGTTTTTTAAGATTCTTTGTGAGATCTATTGTGTTTCATTTCTCTAGTTGATATATTGTGTTCTTGCTCTAGGTTTCAGTCGTGTCTTTTTCTGTAATTTCTTTTCAGATTAGATTTTTCAAAGTTATGGTTTGGATATCATGCTAAATTAATTATTTATATGGTAATTGATAGTTAGACGACTTAGATCACATAGATATATTCGAAAAATTATGATTGTTAGCTGATCAGTTGAGGATATAAGCCATCTTTATTTCACTCATAACATGGATAAGCTTAGGTTTGACGTAGCTTGTAGAAATGGTGCTTAAGGTGTGGTTGAGACTGCTTTTCCTCAGATGAGCTACAAATTTTGTTTTAGCCGAGTCTAAAATCAAGTTTTGGTACAAAATTCATTGACGATATATGCCATTTTCTTTACTCAGCATATTGCTATCCATCAACATTAACAAGGCTAACTTGGAAGTCCATCTATTTTGTGGTTTCTGTTACATCTACTTTTTTTCTTCGTTATCATACTTTAAAACTGCCATACATATCACAGTTTTCCACTATAATCATAACTTGTTCTATACGCCATTAGGCTATGTTTGGCGTACTGGAGTTGATTACGAGTATTAGCACTCCAAAATGGTGTTTGGTACACGAAAATGAATCGGGAATCACATTCTGAGGAGGAATGTGTTTCCTCGTAAAAGGGGAATTCCACACCTAGTGGTGGATGAATTTGTGAATCCCAGTTCCTTCGAATCGTTAATTAAATAATATGTGGGCAAAATCAATCTCTACCAATCATATTCCTGAGTCCTGACTAAACCAAACAACTGTAGTAAGGTGATGCGAATATGCGATTACTAGGGGAATCACATTGGGGGATTGCTATTCGTGGTCATCACATCCCTTTTCTGTGTGTCGAACTGCATGGCCTTAAGAATGAGGAAATGATTTTTAGGTGCTTGTGATACCAAAGTATATTTATATATATATATATATATATATATATATATATATATATATATATTTACTTTCTTATAGGAAACAGATGTTGCATTTTAGGTGTTAATATCTTACAACTTTCAAGAGTTCATTTGAGCCTCGTGTGATTCTGCTATGCTTTAGTATTACACCACATTTGATGATGGTTTATTATAATGTATTGCTGTATAGAATCGTGAAAAATGACATACTTTTTATTGTTTTATCAAGCTTACTCAAGTCATGAAAAATAACGTAGTTTTTGAAACTCTTTCAGGACTGCGTATGATGTATCCCTTACTGATGATAGTTGGGCTCCTGATGTCTTCGAATTTGTGAGCGGTAACACCTCAAAATCATGGGAAAGGCTTGATGTGTGAGTTAAATCATTCTTTACATTTCAAAAACTCTTTGTTGGAACCATCTTTTGCTTTATTTCCACTATGATTTGAAACTAACAAAAATATGGTATCAGTGGCTCAATTGTTTCACACTCTTTCGTTCTGGAGTCCAAAGTTAAAGGTGCATACCAAGCTTCCCCTGCTGTAATCAAGTTCCGAGTTCCTACCAAGGCAACCCTGCAGGTTTGTACACCATACAGAGATACAGTATTATGTTACAAGCTTCTCTTCACAATTTTCCACTAATGCTTTGATTATGCTGATTTGCGTTTTTGTAGGAGGCTTTGTCAACTCCAGTACTCCCTTTGGATATCCTTGCTGATAGACCCCCAGAAAAGAAGTTTGAATTGGTACGCTCTTTTCTATGTCAATTTACATATCCTTTACATAAAACATAATGTTAGTTATATTCCTCGACTAACTTGTTTGCTTTTTTTTTCTTCATGAAACTTCTTCTGTGGCAACTCATTTTCCAGGCAAAGGTAAGAAGTTATACTCATTAGTTTTAGTTTCTTACAAATTGAAGATTACATGTGGTTGATTGGGCCGATAATTCTCCCTCTTATTTGCATCTGCCAAACCGAGATCTTTTCTTGAAGTGAACATTGATTTGATTAACAATTTATAACCCTTTTTTCTTCTCATGACACATCTTCCCTTTCTTATCTTACCAATTAAACATCGATAGCTTTTAGTATACAAGGTATACAGGTGGATGCGCTAGTATGATATTTTTCCTTAACATTCTTATCTTTTTAATGCAGAGAGTTTTGGCGAAATATGGATCACTTGTATGTGTCATCTCAATCGTCGTTTTGTTTGTATACCTGGTTGCATCTCCATCAAAATCCACTGGTGGAAAGACAAGCAAGAAAAGACGCTAAATTTCGAAGGGGAGCTCAAGCTACGGTTCTTATCTTTTTTCCTTTTTCTCCTTTGCGGCAATTGCATGTCCAATGACTAAACGAATTTCTTTTTACATCTTCATGAGATAGAGTTTTAACTTATAACGGTTGGATGTAAAATCTGGAGTTTGATAGATAATTTTCTCTTGCTGATTTACTTGTCTTCTTTGTCTGGGATAGAAGGGATTAATAGGTTTTGGGGCAGAGCTGAGTTAGTACCCAGTTGTTCGAAAAAGGTCGATGTTACTTCATGTTTTCTGCAATTAAGACTTTTTCTTCTTTAAACTCTTCATACGACAGGAATTGGTCAAATAATGGAGGTGATGTTTCATGCTTTAATTCCAAGTCTGCTTGAGTTTGACTTCATCTGAGGTGTTCAAGTCTAATTTGTATTGGTCAAGGTAAGATAGTTACTTAACGTTATTTCAGATTATAGAGTTCTGATTCAGACTTGTATGTGCTGGGGGTGAAACCGGTCCAGTTTGATCGGTTTTTATGACATTTAAACCGGTACTTAGTTATAATGGTGTGGTTTTTATATGTAAAGAAAAACCGACTAAAAACCCTTACAAAATAATAGACCATCTCTTTAGCAATCGGTCTTGCGGTTTGATTTTTCGTTTTAAACTTCATTTCAATTTTATTTAATCGAATATTGATAATCGAACCTTTTTATGGAGATAAAAAAGAAAGGTCGCGGTTTTAGGGAATAATAAAAATTCTCCGGGGAATAAAAGACTTATAAATCAATTTCATTTTGAGTCTACAAATTGATTTTTTTTTTATTTTCTCCTAATCCGTCTCATCCTCGCTCTCTCTGTCTGACCATGTATGATGAAGTAAACGTTGATTTATAATTCTAAATTATTTACTTTGATTTTGCTGGGTTTGCATTTTTGATAGAACTCCAACATCAAGAACAGGGGTTCTACCAGTTGAATTTTTTGGTTCAATTGGACCAGTTTTAGGTCTACAAAGACCTAATTTTTCTGTATATCCTAAACCGAAGTGAGAAAGTAAAGGTTGTAAATGATTTTGGGATTGAATACTAGATGAAGCAATCAATTGAAAAGTTCGAAATAAGTAAAGGTTGTAAATGATTTTGGGATTAACCTATTGTAATCCTAACCACCCTGCGTTATGGGTACAAAGATCTAACAGTACAAATTAGGGTCCCTATAATGCATGTTCAACAGATCAATAAACAAAATTCCTAATCACTTTGACATAGAAACGATAATCATTACAAAAATACAAAACAACTAGGTTGAATATCGAATGAATCAATCTGCGAGAGATAAAAAGTGACTGACCTCCATGGAAGAGAGCCCGGAGTGGTAAGCCAAGACGAAGTTGACTGTAAGTTAGGTAGGGAGAGTTGGTGGACTAGATTGCATAAGAGAAATTGAAGTGTTTGGTGGTTCAAGATTTAGAACTACCTTCTTCCAAACATCAATGGAAGCCTGATGTGTTGTTTCAGTAGCTGGTAGATCTGTAAATAAAGGTCGAACACTAGTTTTGATCATAGATTACTTGTTACTTGTCTCAACATTTTTCTTGATGAAATTGATCGATCAAAATACTAATTTGATTGTGAAAATCACAAAATGAAGAGAACCCCTAACTCTTTCTCATCTATTGGTTTTCTAATTTCTTCCCCATCTAGGTTTTGTTAAAGACCGCGTAATATAAGGGAGTGTGAGAGAGAAGATCAAGATTATGGAGCAATGTTTGATGAAGTCAATTTTTGAGCTAAATAAAGAATATATTCCCTAAGTCAATGTTTATTGACTAATTTTTTATTCTCCGAAGATTTTTCTTTATTCACAAAGTCGCGGCCAAAAGAAATTGTGCCAATGGCTCACTTTGCTGGTATCTTGACTTGGTCAAACCTAAAACCTCAACTTGGGGCTTAATACATTGACAACCCTATGACTTGTTGCATTATGAAACTTTAGACAATCGGACAACTCAAAAGCCAACCCCTAATTTATGATTCTAATTTAATATTTTAAATTTTCTATTGATGGATGCAATAGTTTTTTGGATTATTTCTCTAATAACCCCTAACTTTGTGACCGTCTTCCTGTCTAGCCCCTAATTTTATAAAAAATTCTTAGATGGTCTCTTTTTCAGTTACCGTTAGAATGTCGTTAACCAGTCATCAACTCTCTCTCTCTCTTACATCTCTTCCTCTCTCTCTGCCACCTCATCTTTTCGCCACCTCATCGTCTTCTCCGGCAAAGATCGACGGTCGACAAGTTTTCCTGGCGGCGACCTTCAAACATTAAAAAAAAAATTTCTTTTAGTTTGAAGGTCGCCGTCCGGAAATTTGGCCGACCGGCGATCTCTGCCGGAGAAGGTGGTGAGGTGGCATAACAGATGATGTGGCGTGAGTTTCCAGAGAGAGAAAACATGATGGAGGAGAGAGAGTGACGGTGTTATAACGGAAGGAGACCGTATGGGTATTTCTCGTAAAGTAGGGAGCCAGGCGGAAAGCTGGTCACAGAGTTGGGGCCATTAGGGAAATAACCCTAAAAAGATTTTAGTGGTATAGTTTCAACTGCAAACTATTAATCATCAAACAGAAAAAAAAAAGGTTCAACTGCAAACCAATCCAAACCAATGCATGCATCTTCCAACAGGGAAGAAAACTAGGGTTATTTTCCTAATAGCCCCTAACTCTGTGACCAGCTTCCTATCTAGCCCCTAATTTTATCAAAAATTCTCAGATGACCCTTTTCTTCAGTTATCGTTAGAATGTCGTTAACCAGCCATCAACTCTCTCTCCTACATCTCTTCCTCTCTCTCTCTCTGCCACCTCATCTTTTCGCCACCTCATCGTCTTCTCCGGCGTCGCCGGCCGGCAAATTTTCCGAACGGCTACCTTCAAACATTAAAAAAATATGAGTTATTTCCCAAATGGCCCCCAACTTTGTGACCAGTTTCCTGCCTAGCCCCCTCGATTAGCAAAAATACCCATATGGCCTCCTTTTTAAGATTCTATTATAACACCGTTAACCAGTCAACATTTCTCTCTCCTCCATCTCATAACCTCTCTCTGCCACCTCATCTTCTAGCCAACTCATCATCTTCTCCGGCAAGAGCCGGCCTGTCAATTTCCGGCGAGAAGATGATGAGTTGGCTAGAAGATGAGGTGGCAGAGAGAGGCTACGAGATGGAGGAGAGAGAAATGTTGACTGGTTAACGGTGTTATAACGGAATCTTAAAAAATGGGCCATATGGGTATTTTTACTAATCTAGGGGGCTAAGTAGAAACTGGTCACAAAGTTGGGGGCCATTTGGGAAATAACCCATCTTTTTAATAGCAGGAAAGTCAAGGGTGGAGGATAAAATAAAATTAAAAACATATGTTGACCTCTTGTACATAATTTAGTAAACAATACATATACTGAATTATCTTTTTATATAATTAATATTACTTTTATTTTAAAACTTTACAAAAATATAAGTCGTTGAATGTTGATAATAAATCAAAATTGATTTGTATTATGTCCTATTTCCTTTTCTTTTTTTGAGAAAGAAACTTTCATTTCATAAAGACGGATTAGAGTCCAAACATCTTACATGGCTTTGATACATCATGTGAAAACAACATGAAATTACAACATAACGATTGAATGAGCACTTAGCTGTCATAAATACATATACTTGGTCCTATTTTGTCCTATTTTCAAACGTTAATGGTAACTCTACTTGGCAAATTACCCTGAGCTTGCTGCTTGTGTTATGACTTATGAGGTGTTTGATATATGCTATTGCTATAGACTGTGTCTTTCATACTTTATGGGGGACAAAGAACTATTTTTGTGTCACTTCTCTCTATTTTTCTATGAGCTTCTCCAATGGAGAATTTAGGAATATTTATGAAAATCGTGTGTCTAAGTTTCAGTGGAAGGTCCTTCATCTATTTGGTGTTAGAGGTATTTTACTAGGAGCATATTTTAATACAAATCAACATTTTGTTTATGTAGCATTTTCCCTAACTAATATAACACTTATTTTGTCGTAATATAATGGTTATTGTTTGTGTATAATTCAACATAAATCAATGAAGTAATGAACGAACATATCATCTGTTTGGTCCAATTGTTCTGATGGTCAAATCGTAACCACGTCTGATTTGCCCGGATTAATGATAGAATAATAGTGAAGACAAGACAATTATTTGTTAAAGCCCGTGACATAAGTTTATAATTATTTACTGGACATTATATCGGTCATTGTTAAATTAAATTAAGAATGACATTAGTGTCATTCAATTTACTTGGCCCCATTAACAAATAATACTTTTTTTTTTGGAAAGTAACTGCGAAAGTTTTTAAATGATATTTGATACATAAAATCTGTAATAAGTACGATAACCGACGAATTAAATTTTTGAAACAAAAGGGTCTATATTCCAACTAAACTAGTCGCCTAAAGTCCAACGAAATAAACGGCCTAAAGCCTATCTAACTACATTATTTATATCCTTGATAACTCAAGTTTAATAAACTATGGAATCCACTTCTTATGAGAATTCAACCTGAGACCTACAGGGTCTTTGGAGTTTATGTCAACACAAACATCCACTTCCGCAACCATTTACAAACTATTGTTTATACAGTGAAAATACAAAACAACCTAAAATAGGTGAGCCCCATAACTCAAAATCACTTGATAGTGGATACCTCTTGAGTGACCCTCTATCTTGACCCCCACCCAAAACATTCTTGTCTTCCACTTTGCTTTATTAGTCCCTCTCCATCTCTCTTTCCCTCTTCTTCCCCACAACTACCTCTCAATATAAACATTTCCTTCCTTCAAAAGCTCGCTCTCTCTTTCTCTCTCATTATCAATAGATTTGATTTCCTTTTCAATTAATTATTCAGACCTTAAAAACATGGCTACCTCAACCAATTCTTTGGAGCATTCTCTTCAGAAGTTCTCCCTCAACAAATCAACCACCGGAGACAAAGGTGGTTTCAATTCGTCAGCCACTTCTGAAGCGCCGGAAAATCAGATCAACACCTTAGAACTTAATCCCCGCCTTTCTCTTCCTTATCAATGGGAACAAGTCCTTGATTTAAAGGTCCCTCTCTCTCTCTCTAACATAAAACAGAGAAACAAGATTTAGAGTTTGAAAAAATTGAATTCTTTTGTTGTTTTCTGCTTTATTATTAGATTTTCTTTAATGGGTATAATCTTAATTTGGTTTTTTCGTTTTTGATCAAGTTACGATTCTTCAAAAGTTCTGATTTTTTTTCCTGGGTATTTATTTTTGTGCAGACAGGAGAGATTTATTATATGAACAGGGTAAATGGGATAAAAGTGAAAGAAGATCCAAGGGTTTATAGAGGAGAATATTACACAGATGAAGATGATAGTTCTTACGAAAGCGATGAATCTCTTATATCTGATTCATCTCCTTCGTCTTCTTCATCTTCATCATCATCATCAACAGTTAATAAAGATGATGATCATGTCTTGGTAGTTGCTGGTTGTAAGAATTGTCTCATGTATCGTATGCTTCCCAAACATGTTCAAGAATGCCCTAAATGTAATAGTCTTCTTCTCCACTTTGATCAATCTCAAGACAAACCCCCTTAAAGATTTTCTAATCTTTTGTGATTCTAGCACTTCCGGTTTGTTTAACAGTTTTCTCTCTTATTCTTTTTGTTATTTTGTTTCTTTTTTTGTGATTCACAGATAATGGAAGTTTAGATTAATCAATAATCATTTCCATTTCTAATGTCTTACATTAAAGTTGCAGAGAATTTGTGGGAAAGTTCTACAAGTTTAGAAAATGGGAATAAAGTTGGTTAAAATTTGTGACATATGAGCTTCATTTTGTATTTGTAAAACTTCTTTTTTTTTTTGCTTCATATCTAATGATGTTTCTTTCATCATTTGTGTTTGATATTATTGTTTGGTGACTTGGTCTTTCAAGTTTCTATATTTAAACCATTGAATATTTCTTGCTCATGTCCTATTTTTATCTAATGATTTCAAACTCCACTACTGTTATAGGATGGTGTGTATCAGTCTTCCGGGCTGCTAGTGATACTGTTCGCTTTGGTACACCTATGCATAAAAAGACCTCACTAAGGAAGGATGCTTAACCTCTTAAGAGGAGCACCACACTCCGTCTCACCACCAATGTGGGATTACTTTACAACACACCCTCCCAAGACCACATTATAGTAGAGCGAATCGTGCTGATAACGTGTTATAGGATGGTGCATACCAGTCTTCTGGGCTGTTAGTGATACTGTCCGCTTTGGCACACCTAGACCTCACGGTAACAGTTTTAAAAAATCTCACTAGGGAAGGGTGCTTAGCCTCTTAAGAGAAGCACCACACTCCGTCTCACCATACATTATTTTCCTCATAGCAAAATGACACTTCGTCCCACCCATTGTCGCATCTAAATTGGGGGTAGGGTATGTATTTTGAGAAAGGAAGTGAGAATACTATCTCTCTCTAAATCTTGTTCATTCACATAAATATCGTGGTAGGGATAGTGGTCGGACAAAATATCATGTTCTCTCTAACATCGATGATATGCCCCGTCCAAGTACTCCGACAGGGATTCGACCGGGATATTTGTCGGGCACACCATCATTTTTGTTTTCTCTAAATCATCATATTCGAATACAACCCTTACTGAGCACCGACTCAATAATAACTTATTAAGTTTGATTTAAGAATTTTTAGTTCTCCTCTCAACAAATTTGTTATTTAAGTTCATATAGTTTGAGAAATGAGTACCAAAAGAAGGGGTGTTTTTTTTTGTTGAAAGAAAATGGATGTTGAGATACTAAAACGAATATTTTGATAAGCATTAATTTCTGTCATCTCTTGTTTCTTTGTTTGGAATATGCCAAAAAGGATTAGAGTCTGTCCCTAAAGATTCGAATTGAGAGAGAGAGAGAGAGAGTAGTATTAGTTTCCAATATATATTTCCTCTTCTACTGTCTGATTAGATTCCGAGGAAAGGTTGTATTGTCTGCACCAGATTACCCTTTTAGTTTTGGACTACCTTCTCTCTCTATCTCTATCTCTAAAAGACAAATGTTTGATTCGGCAGGCCAACAACCACATCCCACAACCACCCCAAGTAAATTTCCCTTTTAAACAACAAGAACAAAAAGAAGAAATATCAAATCAAATTTTGTAATAAAAACACAACACCTCCCTCTCTAATCTCTATGGCTAAGTCTACTACTGTCTGCCCCAGTTTCTTATTTTCTTCTAAGCAATAGTAGTCTAGACTCTAGTACTAAGTTTTTCTTCCAGGACCAAGTCTCAGCGGCTCAGCCCCTCACCCCTTGTATTCACAACCGAATGGTAGAGAGTTTTATATTTCGTGGCGTAAGCACCTTGAGCACAAGTCTACCTAGCCTACACGATACCGCCTGGACATTTGTTTTTGACGTAATAAGTTCTCACAAGTCTAGCTACATAAAGTTTAGACATCCCAAACTACCAAAGGTTCCCTTGGCTTCCTTAATGTCTAAATAGGGCCAGGCTTATGTAAGGCCACTAGTAGCCTTGGTAAGCTAAGGGGATTTTACAAGCACCAATGCCCTAAAATCATTTTGTGATATCTCTAGAATTCCTATTTTTCCAATTGAAAAGAACTCAAGCTAGGGTACTTCAAAACTACTACGAAACCCAATTGAAAAGAACTCAAGGCTTATATTCTTCTTACTGGTACAAGAGTCATCATTACAAAGCATTGATACATCGTTAACAGATGATATAAAATACATCAAGATTCAGGAACACTATAACTGCTTGATTTGAATCCTAAAAACCATATATTTATCATTAAAGGGAAATGATAAAGTTACAAATGATTTTGACAAAAAAAGGTTCCCAGCTGATGTGGCGGGTGTGATTTCAAACTTTGACCAAATCTAGGCCGTTGAGAAATGAAAATCACAACCGCCACATCAGCTGGGAACTTTTTTTTGTCAAAATCTTTTGTGATTCTAGCATCTCTCATCATTAAAGATCATTCTAAGAGACCTAAAGTTTAATAAATGTACCTCTACTTTATTTATACGAAGTTCAATAAATTCCGGATTTGCACTTTTATGGGATCGAACTTGGGCCCTCCGTGTTGCGGAATGGTGTCCTACTACACCAAGAAGTGGTGGACTTGAGGCTTATATCCGACTATCCTTTTCTTCTTGTACGTCCTCTCTACGTCCTCGAGGCTTTGGGTCTAGGCCCACCCGGGGGATATTGGACCTGTTCCGTATCTGTTGGCTAGGTTTGACCCAGCCCAGTTGACACCACCCTACGTCGTGGCCCAAATGATGTTATTTATAACTCGAACGTGTCTCTCACATGTGGAGCTTTTTCACACACAAGATGACGAGACGGGGAACCACCTGGAAGTTTCATGGTGGGCCCGATTCTAATTAAATCCTTATCCAGGTAAACAACTCAATGTCATCAGCCAACTCACACCGTTTGAAAGATACTTAAAATATCTTACTCATCCAACGGTCCTCATTAATTCGTGGCATTCATTTACTAGTGTATTAATTTGACTTTAATCTTGATGATCAAAACCTCCTTCTTACCCTCCCAAAAAAAAACCCAATTTCATTTCTCATTTATCTGCAAAATTCTCAATTCTCTAGGAGTTTTGGAAACCCTAAATCTCATCCCTTCCTACTGAGTGGAATAAAAAAAGATGAGTTATCAAAAGGATTCATACCCATACCCTCCACCAGGTAACTATCACTCTTCAATTTCATTTTAATTTCATTATTTTTTTCTGTCAAATTTGGGATTATTGATTTCTGACTTTAATTTGTGAAAGGTTATGGTTCTCCATATCCTCCACCTGGGTATTCTTCACAACCACCACCGTATGAAGGGTATCCACCACCCAATCCTGGGTATCCTCCACCGCCACCAAATCCTGGTTATCAGGGTTATTTCAATGATGATTACCAACAACAACAACAACAACCACCTTCTTATTACCACCACCACCATCATCGTGATGATTCTTCTTGTTCTTCATTCCTCAGAGGCTGGTATGTGATTCATTATCTGTTTTTATACTTGATTTTATGAGGGTTCTTCATGGATTTCTAATTCAGTTTGAATTTGAATTTGGTATAGTTCTGTGATTCTAAAATCAATTCCCTATTGATTTTTTTTTTTTCTAAAATTGTTCAATTTTGATTCCTTACTATTGTTATTTTATTAATTGGGTTTAGTCTAGAACTTCAGATAATCTCCTTGTCTGGCCTGTAATTTGGATATGATAGCCAGATTGAATCTAGAACAATAAATTAAACTAGTTCACTTATGATTAGCCAAATCCCTAAAAACTTATTCCCCAAGGAAAGATGGGTTTCAACAATTAGTTGGTTTTACTGCCTAAGATAAGATCTACCCAAATGATTATTTGGGGTCTAATCAAAATCTTCCATGGGTTTACTTATCTGATTTAGATTTCTAGCTAATGTCAATGGTTAAGAATTTCATTTCAATAACACAAGTTGGGTACCAATTGGATGGCTGATAATTAGGGAGATAAGATTGCTTTTCTGTTATTTAAGCAAATCTTATCACCCTTTCTCCAACCCTCTCTTGGTAGTTAGTTAGTCAATTAAAATCAATCTTGTGATACATTTGTCTTTCATTGATCATACAACTACTTAATATAAGGCCTTAGTGGGCTGAAGATTTATAATTACGAAATCTTAGTAACTCTTTATTCACAAGATTTTGTTTCTTTCAGTTTGCACATTTGTAGTTTTCGCCCTTTTGGAATCTCTTTCATGAAAAAAAGATTTCCATTTCGTTGGTAGTTTGAGAGTCTTGGTGCTTTCTAGAGTTTGTTATAGTTTTTCACTCAGGAGTTTGGATTACGTGTATTCGGTAGGAGTCTATAAAAAAATTAGGTCTATTTATAGTTTAAGTCGAATAGGTTGGTTCAAAGTCATCAGTGGCGTGGCTGTAAGTTTAGGGGGCCGGTGTAAAATTTTTCATGAGACCCTAAACTCTAAACCGTAAATCCTAAACCCTCAACCTTTTATGTTAGGAAACAATCACTAATCTCAATGTTGGAGATTTTATATAAAATTAGTTAAGAATTTGTGAACAATTTATAAGTAAATTAAACTACCTCTTAAACTAATCAATTGAAAATCTCCAATCTTTATAGGATTGAGTGAACTAAGATTTTAAAAGAGTGAAGTATGAATTAATAAACTTTAATTGGAGATTACCTCTAGATAATAAATCATTTTAGTTAATCCATCGAAATTTTTGCAAGGTCTAACTTTAAATTTGGATATAAAGAAAGGATTAAGTAATCGTGTGAATTAAGTCCAAACTTCTATTAGTTAAGTAATAGAATACCAATAGATTGTCTAAAAAAAGAGCATATTAGGGAATTAACTTGGTTGGGTGGAGAGAAAGAAAGAAACAACCATGTCACGAGTGAATTAATGTGGGTAAGAGAGAGAGAGTGACTTTGGGCGTTGATGGGCGAGGGAGGTGAAAGAACCATATCACCAGCTCACGAGTCCATGGACTTGAGTTCGGTGGGGCCTTTAATTCCAAAAGTGATAGTAATACTAGGACAAACTGAAAAGATGTTTGGGAGCCCATGTGGTGGAGGGGCCAGTGCGGGTGCACTGCTGCCACCCCCCACCACACGCTACTGAAAGTTATTGTTTTATGGTTCATTTCTAGTATATATATTCGAAAGTATTTATAGTTTCACTCTTGAAATATATTTTGTTGGAAACAATAGGTAAACCTAGAGTTAGAGTTGGAATTATATTAGATGTGAGTCTCGACCCTCGAAGTTAGATAGATAGAGAGCAGCCGTGATATGCATTCTCTCTGGTGCATACGGGATGGGCTCTGGCATAGCCATTAGATAGCTTTCATTTCGCGTATGTTTGTTGTATCTGTAAGCTTCAACCATATATATAAATTCTATCTTAATACTAGGTGTAAGCCCACACTACTTGTTTTTGAAGTTAGCGTTGTTAAGTTTGTGGCCATCCAACTCAAAACCAATTGGCAATGAGTGGAGAGGACCTATACTTTATATTCTTGGTTGCTAGTTACCCATTCTCCAATGTGGGACTATTCTCACACGCCCCCTCACGTGTGGCGTTCTTTGAGCCTAACACGTGTTTTTTTTTTTCTTTACGGGTGACGTGGAGCACGTGTGGCTTTTAAGCCTATCACGTGTGGGCCTAGCTCTAGCTCTGATACCATGTTAAGTTTGTGTCCATCCAGCTCAAAACCAATTGGCAATGAGTGGAGAGGACCTATACTTTATATTCTTGGTTGCTAGTTACCCATTCTCCAATGTGGGACTATTCTCACAAGCGTTTCGTCGTCCACTAAGACATGACATGTTATTTGACTGATGCAGTTTGGCTGCACTTTGTTGCTGTTGTGTGATGGAGGAGTGCTGTTGTTGCTGTTTCTAGACTGTCTTTTACTTAATATCTTTCCACCGTTCGTGGATGGGGAATCTGCTGCTGTTTACATAGAGACTTCCCACCGGTCGTGGATGGGCTGCTGTTTACATAGAGATATGCTATACTATTAGGTTGTTCTTGAACCTTGTTTGGTGTATTTTGTGCATTTGAACCATTATAGATCGATCTTCTTATCTGTTTCTAAATTGTTGTGTGGTATTGTGAACGGAAAATTAAGATACTTATCATTATAGAATTCTATATGTTGCTTCGAAGTTTCCTACGAATTTACGAGTTCGATAGTGTTGCGAATCCCCCCACTAACTCTATTTTGGCTTTAAACTTAGGGTCGTTGTGAGCCGTAAAGTATTATCAATTCAAAAAAGATCACACGGTTTTGTTCTGTTACTAGTCGATTAAAAGCTAAATTAGACCAATTTTAAGAACAAATATTCAAAAGAATGAAACTTGACAACAGAGTTCTGGAGGTCTAAATGGAAAAGGGTTAACAAACATTGATGTGGTCTTCGTTGTAATTTGATTCAAGAGACTCAACCTATCAAGTTTTATAGTGAAACTGTTCTGCAATCTCCTTCCAAATTGTCCTATTATTAGTCAACCCCAGAGCTACTCGGCGTCTCATCCGGTCTTGCCTAGTTTTCGATGTATTTTTATCTTACTAGAAAAAACAATTAGACAAGAATGTGAATTGTGGATGTCAAAATTTTATAAAGAAGTAAATGTCCAGTATACTACACAAGTGAAACAAGTTAAAGTTCTGTTTTTTCTTTTTCCTTTTACTGTAAGACACAAAGAATGTGACCACCTTTGTGTGTGTGTGTAGGCCTGTTTGACTAATAGAGAACCTCTAACTTTTTGTGTCTTAGTGGAGTTCTCTAAAATAATTTAGTCGAAGAAAAAAAGAATGCTGAAATGGTAAGAGATGAAAAGGCATTGGCTTTCGAAATTTTATTCACATCCGACATTTGGCACCTATGAGTTCTAGAGTTTTATTGAATGACATCTTTAAAATATTCTTGTAAATAAAGGTGGGTGCTTTGAGACATAAAGAAAAATCTTCGAGACATAATTATTTTTGGGTCTAAAAAATTTACTTGATTGAACTTTGTCTTCTAATCTTCATCTTCTCATCTACCACCATATTTTCCGACTACCACCATATTTTCCGACACCACCAACCATCACCTCAACCTCTTCTCTCTCATCTCTTCTTAATTCTTTTATTCTATATCTCTGGTATCCGTTATCTCACTCTCTATCCCACTGTTATCTCTCTTTCTAGGTCTCCTTCACTCACTATTACTTTCTCTCTCTCTCTCTCTCTCTCTATTACCCTATCTATCTCACTCTCTCATTGTTAATCTCTTCCTCTCTCCGTTTCTCATAGTTCCAGTGAAGGAAGGTTTTTTCCATTAGAGACGAAGGGGACTTCGAGGAGGTCTCCTTGAGGGTTTCAAGGTTGGTCAGCTGCGAAACTTCTCGTAGTCGACGAAATTCTGTTATGATTGGTCGATCACGAATTTAACATGGTATTAGATTTAGGTCCACACGTGATAGGCTTAAAAGCCACACGTGTTCCACGTCACCCAAAAGAAAAAAAGACACACGTGCTAGGCTCAAAGAATCTAATATTTGGACCCTAAAAATAAATATGTCCTCTAAATCGACTGTAATTGACTAAATCTGTATGATCCAGAGATCTTCCTTTGTGTCCCAAAACCGCACCCAAATAAACTATTAAAAATAGTTATTTATAACCAAACTATTGTTTGCTTTTACTTTTTTCTTTTAACTATTTTCATTTACTTTAACATATCCCCAACTCGAGGGCAAATTCTCCATTTCTTTCATTGTATGTTCCGGAAATCATAAAGTACACTAGCAAAGAAAGTTTGAATAGACAACTAGATGATTTTTTAACAAATAATGGAAGGGTTAAATGATATAACTTGGAACGAGCGGCCAACCCTCTATCTCTTCTTTTAACCAAAAAAGATAACGAGTACCTCCTATATTTTGGTCCTCACATGCGGTTTGTAACTTGTTTGACCACCAACAATAGAAATTTGTAGGAAATCACACCTTTAATATTTTCAAATACACATAAAGGTTTTTGATAGTGACTATCGACTTGTTCCTTCCAAAGCTTAGATAGCAAAATATTTGAGATTTTTCAACTTATCAGTTGGACCAATTTACTAATTCGTAGAAATATTTGAGATACAAAGTGAAATATTTTCAATTTTTTGTTTCTTTTGTTTTCTCTAGCTTCTACCGCCATTTTTTCTCCACGCTAATTATAATCGCCGACAAACTGCCCATTACGGACGAATTTAGTTTTTTTTTTCCCCAAGTCTTCTTCTTTTCTCTTTTGGCCATCACGTCTGGCCACCACCAACCACGACCTCCCACCTCCTTCCTCTCTAGTTCCTTTTTCCTTCTTCCTGTCCATCTCTCTCCTCCTATCTCTTTCTATATGTTCCGATGAAGAGATCCTTCCCTTTCACCAAAACAAATAGAAAAAAATCAGGTAGGAGAGAGAAGAAAGGTAGGAGATAGAGAGGAAAGAAGGGAAAGAGGTAGGAGAAGAGAAATAAGAGGACGAGAGGTAGGAAAGATAAATGGAGGTGGAGCGTGGAGGCAATGGTGGTGGAAAGAGATGAGGAAATGAAAGAGAAGGGAGAGTAAGTGATATATATATATATATATTATATTATATAAAACACAATGGTGTTTTTGAAGCTCAGCCGTCGATTTATCTCTCAGATATTCACGGTTGTTGGATTATGATCTTCAATTTCTCAATCTAACGGTTAAGATACATTCCACGTGTTTAGAGAAGTAGTTAGAAACCACCTCATACCTCTCCTATTTTCTCTCCCCTAATACGGTTGAATTAAACTTGATTAATTCCCACGTTTGGAGAATCACTTCTAAGGGCAACTCCAATGTGGGGCTCGGGCTCCCAATTTTGGGAGCCCTTGAATTTTGGGAGTCCCGGGGCTTTTTCTCGATTCCAACGTCGGGCTCCCAACCGGGGCTCCCAAATCAAAATAGTATACGTGTGCGAAGTACGTGTGCGAAAGTTTCATTTTAAATTTCGACTATAAATTATTAGATTTCGATTATGAATTAAAATGTGATATTCTTCCGTCGAGATAAAAACAAAAAGATAAACACAAAAAATAAAAAATTAGAAAAAAAATACTTAAAAAAGAAGTAGTTAAAATAATAACAAAATAAAAAAAAATCAATTTAAAAAAAAAAATTAAAACAAAGTGGGGTGGATTCCCTAAAAAGGGAATCCACCCCAAATGTGACCGTTCGGAACACCCCAACGGTCACATTAGGGGCTGGGAGCCCCTCAGCCCGGGCTCCCAGCCCCACCGGGAGCCCAGCCCCGGGGTTCCCGGGTTGGAGTTATGGGGCTTAGGGGCTGGGGCTCCCAAATTTGAATTTGGGAGCCCCAGCCCCTATACATTGGAGTTGCTCTAAGGCTATTGTAGTTTAGACAGTTATTTATTTCCTTTGATAGTTTTCGCTAGAGAAAATCATGGGACATGGAGAAAATCGTGGATAACAACCATGGAATTGATTCGGGTTAAAGATTTAGTTATCAATCATCTCCGTTGCTTTTCAAATACCCATTTTCAAATCTAAATTACTATATTTCTAAATTATCCAAACCAAATCCATCCACGATTTTAGGTAAATAATTATATATAAAATCATTTTCTCTCTCCTCCCATTAAATTGAACTTTCTAAAATAACTACTGAAGATTGTTTCTACATTTTTGGTCAATTTATTTATCTCTCCAAAATAATTTAACCTCTCTGTTAAAAGAATGTAAGTAGTTTTATTGTCTTCTTCTTTGTAGTTGTTTGAGTTTGTTTTGATAAATTGCTATGATTTTCATTTTCAGGTTTGTGGGTCACCGTTTCTGATCACATTCGGGTGGTAAATTATGGACCTTTGTATTTTATTGTTCATCTTTCTGTCACGATTATGTGAAGTTTAAGTCTTTTTTAAAGTTATCTATCGCGCACCAGTAAGACTTGATGGATTGTATTTCTAGCCCACTGATCTCTCCATAAATACATTTTCTTGTTGAATATTGAGCCCCTTTATCTTTAATTATCATTATCATTGCATTAGTTCTATGAATTTAATTTAGGTTGTGTTTTTTCCTCTCTTTCTCTGTGTAATCTAACCTTCAAGATTTATACTCGGTTTGAGTTTGTAGTTAATATTTACTTTTTTTTTTACAGGAGAATGACAATCAATAAACAACCAAGTCAAGAAAAAATGAAGAAAAAGAAATTCGAAGATCAATTGTTGTTTTTTATTACTCCTATATTTTTTTTCTTGCTTTCTTTTTTGATGTAGACAATAAAGGAAACATTTTCTCATCAGCTTTTGGTTTTGTATCATTTACCATTCATCTTTAAAGTCTTATAAATTGTTAGTGTTCTTATTTTCAATTATATAATTTTTAGTTTGTCATTAATACTATTTTATTCTTTTGGATTTGATATTAGCTTTGCTTTATGGTTGAAACAAAAATTATGTATTAGGAATTACATTTTTATAACTTATTTTTGTGAGGAAGAAATATGCAAAAAGTAATGGGTGACAGGTTGTTTTAATCAATGTAAGGCTTGATGATAGATGTGTACTTTTGTCACAACAACTGCATCCGCAAAACCAAAAGAGTAAACTTATATGAAGGATATTGACGCGTTTTGTTACTTAGTTTGCAATTCATATTATCTTCTCTTTACTTTCTCTTTGTTGTAATATTCATGAAGTTTGAATGGTTGTAATTATCCGATCATCTGTTGTCATTTCTCTAAAACTCATCAAATAAACTTATAAATATCTAATCTAATTTCTATTTGACATCAAAGTTAAGAGTGTACTTTTTTTTTATTAATATCCGAACTAATTTGTTTTTTTATTAAGTTAAAGCAATTCTTTTTTCATGACCCAATGAGCCGGTTATACATTCTTATAACAACTAGGTGTCCACCGCGTCCTACGGACGCGGTAGATCCCTTTTGGCTAACGCCTTAACGTATGAGCCAACCTAAAAATATGTGGCCTTGCTACTCATCGATTGTGTTGAGCATGTCTTAGGGTGTGTTTATATTAGGATCATGCATAACCTAGATGTGTATGTGTCGTGATACATACACATCTAGGTTATGCATGATCCCAATATAAACACACCCTAAGACATGCTCAACACAATCGATGAGTAGCAAGGCCACATATTTTTTAGGTTGGCTCATACGTTAAGGCGTTAGCCAAAAGGGATCTACCGTGTCCGTAGGACGCGGTGGACAATATATATATATATATATATATATATATATATATATATATATATATATATGAGAGAGAGAGAGAGAGAAAGAGAGAGAGAGAGAGAGAGAGAGAGAGAGAGAGAAATAAAAAGGAGAAATAGTGGTGTTGGCGGTGGTCTAAGGTGGTGCTCGGAGATGATGGTTGGAGTTGGTTGTTGAAGATGAGACAAGAAAAAAAAAAGTTTTGTTTCCTCGAAAAATTTGACAAAATCTATAAAAAAAAAAAAATTAATCTTATATTCATAAAGTGTGACCAAAAGATTACCTCGAGACCGTTATAGTATTATATTTGTAACCAAAATACCATTTACATACATAGTTTGGGAAGTTATATCCAGAGGCGGCCCAGACTCAAAACCACCAAAACGGACGTTTTGAGTCCCAACGTTATGAAGGACCTCACATGTTTGAATTGTTGGTTTCAAAATAACAATTGTATTCTAAACAAACTTATAACAATATTTAAGTTGTAATTTACTGGTCAAGTTTAGATTTGGTGCATATGATTATGGGTTCGAGTCCTCCCATAAACACTGTTAAATTTATTTATTTATTTTGAACATACATGTAAAGCCTTAATTTCGCTCGGGCTTCCAAACGTTTGGGTGGGTCGTATATCAAACTACTAACAAAATTATACATACTTTTTTATCTCTCTTTTATAATGGACTTCCACTCCTCTGAGTAAAGCAAGAAAAGAAGAAGCTCCTCCCCTTCCACATGAAGGGGAATTTGTGATGGATTCCTAGTCTTACATAGACATATGCCATCTTGGGGATGTTGCATAGACAAAAGTACACGTGTTTATGTTATTTACGCAGAAGAGATTACTCTCTTACCTTTCGATCGTGGTCGTCGGAACAAAATATTTGTTTACGATCATAACACATAAGATCTTGTGATGAATCTTTATTACCGTAGTGTGACTCTGATGTAGAGGAATTAGCCGAAAAATACATGGAAGAAATTGATGCGGCCAAGTATAAAGGTGACAGACTAACACGGGCAAAACTGAAGTTACGGATGTCGGAACTGAACGAAATTTTGAGGGATGATGTGAAATAACCTTCCGCTCATTCTTTTTCTCTTCGTCACAACCGGCCCACTTTGAGAGTCAAATTCCATCGCTTAGGTCCTCAAAACGGACTCTTAGTAAAAAAAAATTACTATTCTTTGTAAGTGTTTTTAGTTTAGGTGTTCTCTTATTTTCTTGGGATTCTAGTGTTTCATTTATGAGTTTCTATTTGAATTCGATTAGGTTAAGGAAATCTTAAGGCTATTTAAAGGGGCCCTAGGAGTTGTTCTATTAATTCAGTTTGATCAATAAAATTTAGTATTTTAGTTTAATTCATCTTAATTTCGATTCGATAGGTCTGTAGACGAAGATCTAAGCCCCTTTTAGAGATTTCCGCTGCGTCAAACTCCAAATTTGTTTTTGTGATGTGCTTTAACGCATTGTATATATTCTATGTAATTTAAGATCAAGATCATCAGCTCATAATTCACAATTTACACAAGATTGATGATCTGAGATCCTAGAAGTGTTACTTATTGCACGGGGTTACACCGGAGCAAGTACTATACCTCCACTACTGTACGTCCACCACATCACCTATTAGCATACTTTGACTCCCCATAACCAGGGGCGGAGCTATAGGTGGGCTAAGTCGGGCTGCAGCCCGGGTCTTCCCATCTGTAACTTCTACCTTGTGTTGGCTTTTTTATGATGTAGCCCGAGTCTTCCTACCTGACTTATACTTTGCGTTGAGCTTTTTAACTAAAGGCTTCAGTAACACAGTTAGCAAGACAAGAAGGGTATAACCATGAGGTCACGTGTTTGAGTCCCCATCCTGGCTGTATTTTTTTTAAAACTAGTTCTTATATTAACATCCACAACTATTAACATCAACAACTATAACATAAATAAAGTTCATCACTATTTTAAGGTTTAGTTCTTGTGTATATTTCTCCTCTATTTTAAACTAGTTCCCTTACTAGCAATAAAGTTCTTCACTATTTTAAACTAGTTCATCACTATTTTAAGGTTTAATTCTTGTGTATAGATCCAATGATGTAGTGTAGCCAAAATTCTAAATTTTTCTAAATATAAATGTCCAGCCCGCCCATACTCAAATTCCTGGCTCCGCCTATGCCCATAACACACCACATATGGTCCACATCTATATCCTTATCACACACATGTAAAGTATCGTATACATAGAAAGGTATGTATTATATACGTGTCCATAAGGCGCAGACAAAAACCGTCCACATTTATACCCTCTTCACACACTTGGAAGGAACGCAATGCATATACGGACATGTACATATTACACATAAACTACACATAAATATACATGTGGGTTGTTGGGGGGACATTTAAAGGGATAGACTTGGACGGTATGCTTGGCAAGGCGTTACGTCTGTTGGGTTTTCCTCTTAGTGGGGAAACCTAGTTGGGTTTGGATTAGGAAACCAAACCCGGACCCGAGTCGAGTTTCTTTGGGTCGGTTACTTATGACGGTGGAATTAGGATTAAGGGGGAGTCTATAAATACTACCTTAACCTAATTTAGATGTGTGTGAGGAGCACCAAAGGGGGCAACACAATTAGAAACGCACAAGAGAAGAAGGGAGAGAAGGAGGTTGCCGAGAAGAGCGGGGCAGAACTTTTTCAGCACGCGCAGTCTTCGTTGTTCGGAAAATCCGACGGTGAGTTCTTCTCCGATTGAGCTGAAATTTGGCAGAACTGTTCTTGACATATTCATCTAGTATTTGTACGGAGGGATCGTTGATTGGTCGCCGGAATCCTAGTGAATTTAGGGTCGTTTTGGGCTGCAGATTTCTGGACTGTTTTGTTCTTTCTTGTGAGGGTTTCTCCGTGTTTCTTCGTGTTTGAGATTGATTCTTTTGGGAAGGGTCTGAGTCTCGGGTGGACGTAGTATGTAACTACTTTGCTATCATAGTTGATTTGGTTGGACTACGAGTCCCGTGGTTTTTACTTCTCACGTTGAAGGAGGTTTTCCACGTTAAAAATCGTTGTCTTATTTACTTTCAGTTCTTTGTTTATTGCTCCCACATATTCTTCTATATTATCCTCGTAACTAACACAAAGGGAAAAACTCTTGTTTCCGCTGCGCCTAAGTGCCCGTTTTTCCCAACAACGTCCATGTCCATCAACGAGTTCGAGCTGACTGGTTGGATAGTGTCCTTCTCATGCATCAGACGCCCACAAATTCAATATGCTTTGTGGGTCGCTGGCGGTTGGCCTTTTTTCCACACATTGATGGTGGTGACATATTTATGCGTTAGTCCCTCAATTTCATTATCATTCATTAATTGAAATCTTAGGATCCACATGACCACATCTATATGGGTGGTCTATACGTGACAAGTGTAACCAACACTTTTGTTGCTGAAGTTTATGTGAACAAAAAATTTGTAGGGGCTTTAATTTGTGTTATAGGTTTCCCCTTTTTACTGGTGTCCATTTTATTGATTGTAATCCCCAAGGCAGATCTATATTTCTCCGACTGTTATCTCTTTTTCGAAGGAGATGTTGTTTGTTTTAGTTTGTGTTTCTTTCCTTAACAATTTGGAGTAGCAAAGGCAGACAATTAGAGGGAGGATGAAGTTGTTTCATCATGAAGATATAGATACTGCAGTCAGGGCCGTGTGGTGGGGGGTGCGGGCCGTGCGTCCGCACAGGGCCCCCCACCACAAGGGGCCCATTTTTCGAATGGTTACAAGTTCCTGGGTTCGTTCAAAATAAGGGTACTATTTTAACACGCACATTTTCAACAGCAAGCAGTTTTCTACTCTTTCTTTTTTAAGGCCAACTCAAACTCTCCATTCGTGCATGACTTTCACACAAATATTTGTCTTACAATCTTCTTTTTCTATATTTTTTCTCTCTCACTCTATATACTTCCTTTTCTCATATGTCCCTCTCTTATAAATTTCTATCTATTCTCATCTCTCCCTCCCTCAAGTCTGTCTCTCTGGACTATAATTTTGGATTGTGTAAGAAAGAAAAATCAGTGTTCCTACTTTCGAATAATAGTCTGTACTAATCAAGGATAACTTTATTAGAAAAAATGTTTGGCCAATCGTATAAAGTTGTTATTCACGTTCACTGAGTTTAGATTCATCATTGTTTTCATAAAACAATTTATAAGTAAACTATTTAAATTTGTGTTATCACTTTGCATGTAAATTTTATTTGCGTCACATCTATATAAAAGGCCCCGATTAAGTTTGGCACCGGGCCCCGAAATTGTCAGGCACGACCCTGACTGCAGTTTGTTAGTGTGTAATTACGATTCTTTCGCTCAAACTCGACATCAAGAAGACTCAAAGCATAGTTGACATTAAGAAGAAAATCTCATCTCCGATCAACAACCTCAATCTACAGACTCATCAATTCTCCAACTTCTCTACTATTTGATATGTTAGATGGGCAGTACTCTATAATCCAAGAGATCATGGATTCGATTCATAAGTTCATTACTCATATGTAAAAAGTATGTGATTATATGGTATAAATAAAGTATAGATCTTCTCTAGGTCTTTGTAATGGCCTTTAAGGGTCTTAGTATAGCCTTTTAGGATTTTGCTATTGTGACGCTCCAAGCCCAGCAGTTACCGATATTGTCTTCCCTTTCCCCACCACCCTCGCACGGATGGTAGGAGGTTTTGTTCGTGCCGAGAGCACTCCCAGCTCCCCCAAAAGACCTCGACATTTACCAAGCTTGAGCATACACCTATAGCTCAGGCTCCGGATACTCTCGTGAGCGATGTGGGACTATCACAATCCCCCACCCTCAACGAAGAGTCATCCTCGGCTCTGATACCACTTGTGACGCCCCAAGCCCAGCAGTTACCGATATTGTCCCTCCTTTAGCCACCACCTTCGCACGGATGGTAGGAGGTTTTGTTCATGGTGAGAGCACTCCCAGCTCTCCCGAAAGGTCTCAGCATTGGCGACGACACACGATTCGCCTGACCATCAGAGTACGCAACGACATCGTGGACCCCCCACATGCACGATTTTGTCTTCACTTAGCCGCCACTCAGCGTGGTGTGAGGTTTTGTCTAGGCGAAGGCACCACGACCCTCCCAAGAGGTCTCGGCATTTACCAAACTTGAGCATACACCTATAGCCCAGGTTTCGTGTGGGACCATGACAGCTATGACCTTTAAAAGCCCATATTTGTAATTATGCTAGTAAAAATGCTCCCTCAAATCATCAGGATGTTATTCACTTTTGTAGCCACATGATGTAATCAAAGCCATGTAAGATGTTTGGGTTTTACTCCATCATTAATGAAATGAAAATTTCTTTTTCAAAAAGAAAAAAAAAAGAAATCTGTACTGACAGTAAAGTTTAACCAATTTTGTGAATTAAAATTATTTTAAGTGATAGATATTTCTGAGTGATAGTCTTTCTCTTTATCATTTTCATAACCTTCTTCCTTTTCACTGTTGTAGATTTTATTGACTGTGATCAGTAGTAACAGTAGGATTGAACCAATTTTGTGAACTAAAACTAATTCAAACAGCGAATATTTTTTTGAATGATAGTCTGAATCTACCGTGTACTCTCAATCAATCTGTTTTAAAATCATAACTAGAGAATATAATTTGTTGTGTAATTATTATAAATCTATAATACAAACTTTTATGACTATGGTTGGCTGCTGGGATAAACTATAATTACTCGGATAACAAATTCCTAACATAGTTCCTAATTATCGCAATACCTTATTTTAGTTCGCCGGAGATAAAATTAGTAGATATTAAGTTTGTCTAGTAGATTATATTAAGAACCAAAGCAAATTTGCAAGTGAAGAAGACTCAAAAAATCCCTCCACCTTTTGAATCAACATTTCCCTTTTACTGCCTAATTCAATTCCACATACCAAACATGTAGATTGGGTTGTCTCTTAGACTCACTGCATTTAACACGAGTTGTTCCATTTATACAACAAGCTTAAAACAATTAATATATAGCATACATACATCAATTTAATGGACTGATTAGTTGTATAACATTTGTAACATAGTTGTATTAATGTTTTGTTGTTAGCTTAGGAGGTTTATACAACAAAGTAAGTAAGTTTTAAAGACACCTCCTAGAAATATGGATGGCGCTTATCTCAAGGCAAAAATGGGAATTAGTGTGGGAAAAAGGCGTATCTAACACTTACGAGAGGCGTCAATACAACTTCTCAATGGGATGGTTGTAAATAATGAATAAATGTGAGGGTATAACTGTCAAAACAAACCACTGTTTTTGAGCAGTAGTAGTATATCCCATAATTCAAATAAAACGCGTGAAAGACGTGCTATTTGTTTCCTACACCTTTTCCAGAAATTAATAGTTTAATATAGTCGCCTTCTTTCTCGTGTTCTACCCATTTAAAGCCTGTCATTTCTTCCTTCTAATCTCACCATTCTCGTGATCTTCTCTCTCCCTTTTCTCTCTCTCTCTCTCTAAACTCAAACAACTCATATCCAAAATCCAAATTCTAATAAAGAAGATCAAGAAACAAATATTTGAAAGAATTAAGTCATGTCTGGATCTCCAATTGAACACGATTTCTTCGGAATAGAGCAAAAAGAAAACGCTTCTTCATCAAAACCTCAATTTCATAAGGTTTTTGATCAACGACGAACATTTCGAGGTATTAAACTTACTTTTTCATCTTTCTTCTTCTCGATTATCGGTTTTTCCTCTTGCTTTTTGAGTTGAATCAGACTTCAATATATATGGAGTATTTGATTTCAGGAATACAAGGTGGAGTTTCAAAGATGAATCCACAGCTGTTGAAAACTGTAATCAGTTCCGGAGTTGTCGCTGATAAGAATTTCGAAGGAAAATTAGTAGATACTATTGATTTTCTTAAGCCGTCGTCATCTAATGGAGTTCATGAGAATCGGATTTCTTCATTCTCTTTACCTCTCTACAATCCAAGGTACTTTCTCTCTCTAGATCTTCAAAATCCATCTGTGTAAACTTTTAGGGCATAATTTTCCTTTTTGTTGATCTATACACTGTCTCTTTTTTTATGCATTTCAGATGTTCATCTGAGATTACTCCGGGAACTATAACAACATCTCCATTAACGATTTTCTATAACGGAACTGTATCAGTTTTTGATGTTCCTCGCGATAAGGTCAGATTTCAATCCGTCTAACTACAAATTTTCCTAAATCTTTTTATGATAATAACTTTGATTTTAAGGTTCTAATTCTTTATTTAAATCTGTTTCAGGCCGAAATCCTCATGAAATTTGCAGAAAATGGAAACATATCTAAACCTGTTGAATCATCAGATTCAAAAATCCCTATCTGTTCATCTTCTTCAATTGACGAACAGAAATTATTACTCGAAAAACTTAACGGAGGTGAGTAAAATATTCGTAACAAACAAAGAAATTAACTACTTCCAGTTTCAATTTCTGTTTTTGTTTTTCTGATCTGATTTTTTTTTTTTTGTTGATTTTGTTGTTCAGATGATCTTCCGATCGCGAGAAAGAAATCGCTTCAGAGATTTCTTGAAAAACGAAAAGAGAGGTAATTATTTTCATATATTTTTGAATATTTTTTTCGATTTCGCGGGGTTTTCTTTTATGGTTCTTCGTGAGTTTTCTAGATAAGTTGTGAAATCTGTTTCAGTTTTTCTGGTATATTTATCTATAGATCAAACCAACTGACCGAATTTCCTGATAACCCTAACGATTGATAGAAGTACAATTTTTTTTAAGTTAGTTTAACGCGTTTTTCTAGGTTCTTCTTTCTTTTCTTCTACGTTTTCTATTTACCCATGTGAATAAAATGTGGAGACTAAAAATATATAGTATTAAATTGTAGAGTAATTGAAGTAAATACCATTACAATGTGCTATTTAGAGAGCTTGTAGTGTTATTTATGGAACTAACAAAATTTACTTTGTAAGGTCTCAATAACTTAGGAGCACAAAATAAATAATACTCGGTCGAAATATAAATGTAAATGGAGAAAACACTAGAATTTTTAAATTTCTCTCATCTTGTTATATCCGAAGTTGGTGCAAAATCTGTCTTCCCTCTTCTCTCGTTGGTTAAGATGGAAACGGAGAGACGGGGGAAGATGGAGAGAGAGGAATAGAGAAGAAAGGTTACCGGGAAGATAGAGAAAGGAGTCCAAGAAAACGAATTTTACTCTAATTAACATAAATAAATATTCGTTGTTGCAACACTAATTAATAAAACTTACTTTAAAAAACGGTCTAAATGATAGGAGTACATGCATTGGACAGAGCTCTATAAATACCACCACCTAGGTTTGTAAATACCATGTGCTAGCCTTTTTAGCACATGTGCTATAGCCCATGCCCATATGGAAATTTTGGAGGGTAATATGGGTTAAAGATGACTGACCCAGCCGACACCTTTAAAATAAAAATTAGGGTCGGCTATCGGGATTTGACCATTTCAATATTTTTGTGTCTCCTACTCAATTTCGTATATAAATTTTGCAACTGGTTTTGGATAAAAGTGGTCTATAGTCTTGTATAATATTTTAATTTTGGGCAAGGTTAATGCATCTTTGGTTTGAACTTTGAACCACTGTATTTGGACTAAAAATTTCCAAAGTATAATATAATCCAACTTTATTTTATTCCGTTTTTAATGTTTTAAATTGAGAAAATAATAAATAAGAATACCAACACCATCATGTATTACTACAATTTAGTATTATCAGTAATTTTATTGTATTTGATTGGAATTTTCTATCACATTCATCAAGTTATTAGTGCATTTTTCGTAGAATAACATGGTCATTTTAGGTGGCCTCTAAAGTCCCCTTAGGAAGGTCTCGTTGAGTTGATAATGTATATTTTTTGAATTTGTGTCTGAGTTTGACTTTTTTAAGTAATTTGTTTAACATTAATTGTGGTATTTCAAACTATTAAATACTTTTAAATTTCGAAGTATATTATTATATTAATACATCATCAAAATACAATACCTAATGAATAAAATAAGCTTTATAAGAGCCATTATCGAAAACATCACACTGTAAAAACCCTTAAGCATATTGGACCTATTTATTCTTATTTTAATTTTGGTTAATCCAAGTTCAATAAATTGTAAATTCTTTTATTTTAGTAGAATCAAGTCTGAAATCTTTAAATTATATATTAGATGTCTAACCATCACAACAGAAATGGTGGACAATTTTTTTTAAGATCTAAATTTTATTAAAATGGAAGATGATGAAGTTGGATAAGATTAAGAAGGGAAACTTCATGAAACCACGATATGGCAACAATTATTAGTCATCGACACAGTACTCTAAAGACCCTAACAAGTCAAATTAGACTTTCAACAAAAAAAAAAAGTCAAATTAGGTGTGATAGACTTCTACTCCTTTCGCTAAAGACTAAAGAACTTGATAAAAATTGTCGATTTCTATTTATTTTTGAGAAGCATTAATAAGGCCACTTATTTTCTTATTAAAAAAAAATGGACGATTAGCCACGGGTCCCTTGAGTAGTTGACTAGTAGGAGAGTATGACTTTTGATACTACTTGTTTTTTAAACACGTTTTAATTAATTCTTCTTTTAATTAATAATTAATAATTAATGAATTTTTTGAAATATTGAAGCAGGATGAGCACCGTGTCACCATATGCAAACCCTGGTGTAGTTAAAGAAGTCGGTGGTTCAAGCACAAATTGAACAGTTTAACAACTTTATTCATATTATTAATTAAGTGTTAATGCCTTATTAATTATACAAATATAGTACAGATTAGCTGGCCAATGTTGTTTATTTTATATTAATAGATAATATTAGTGCCTTCATTAATAAATATTCTTCTATCTGTTTTTTCCCTTTAAATTTCCTTTCTTGTTCCTTCTTTTTCAATTACTTATTGCATTTAGATATTTTCTTTGTTCCGTCTTGATTTATACGTGCCTAAGACGCTTTGAAGATTCTTTTTGTTTTTATAATGTTAATCACATGTGTTAATACTATTAGATTTGTTCTTTTGGATGAGTTTAAGAAATCCACACTTCACATACCTAATTATTATTTGATTTTATATTGTAACTTGAGTTTTCTTCGCCTCTAAGTTTCAAATGTTGTACTATAACTTGTTCAAATAGGTAACTGAGATCCAAAGCTGTTGCTTTAGGACATAATGATGTTAGTTCACTTTCGAAAAGAGGTGAGTTCTACCATTGGGTTAAACACTTATGTGCAGTTGCAGTGTAGTGGGTAAGATTTCGATATTGTGTTCAAGTGGCGGGATGTCTAAATCCTCCTTTGATGACACTCATGTGCTCTGATCAAATTGGTGGTCTCGAAGTAGAAATCCTCATATTTCAACTAAAAAAGAAAGTAAAAATCTTCGTACCTTGTCATACCCAGTTCGTTGAGATGCTTTCCAGTGCTCCCAACATGTCATGGGCTCGAGCCTAGGTATGAGCAGAAGTAGAAATCATCGTGTATCAACAAACAAAAAAAGAAAGTAAAAATCCTCCTACCACAATTAAGTATTTCTAGAATTTCAAAAAAAAAAAAAAAATTAAGTATTTCTAGTACTTTCTATTACAACATTATTTGTGTTTCTTCTGTGTTTTTCAATTGGTAGGGCCTAATGGCCAGCCATCAGAGACTACATTGTAGTTTAAAAATCTATTCAACATATATTAAGTGGTCATTTCCACAAAAGTCAGTATTTTCATAACCATAAACCAATGTAAATGGTACTTTTTTTTTGAGTTTGAGGTGTGAACCAATTTTGACTAATTTTATTATCCAAAAAAATAACAGAGTCAATAGCAATTGATGTGTTAACTCTCCCGTTAGTCAAAACAATAAGATGCCCGAAACACCAGTTTTATTTGATTTTTGATGTCTCAAACATTAATTTTTCAAAGACCGCGACTTTAGGGAATAAAGAAAAACCTCTAGGACATAAAGACTTTGGTCAATAAAATTTGACCTACAAGACATCTTTATTTTGGGTCTAAAAATTGACGTTCTTATTGATCTTTTTCGTTTCTCTCCTTCTCTTCCCCTCTGTATCTGCGGCTGCTTTCTCTCCTTCACATGTGAGATTCAAAAGAAGTAAACTTTACAATGAACAGATTCACCTTTCATAATTTTACTCTAATCGATATTTCCACTAACCTAATAAGCTCTTCCTCAAATGTCTTCAATCCTAATCAAATTTACGTAGGTAATTGAGAATCATAGGAATAGATATACTCAAGGTAAGGAAGACGAACTGCACTAAGAATAAAAGAAGCAAAAGCAGTAAAGAGAACTCATTTATCATTAGCAGTCAATTCCCACATTTGATGAAGAACTCTAACCACAATTATAGGTTTGGCTTATCGAAAAATTGTTTATTAATTAGTCTCCACCAATTTCCACCTGGTAAAAAAGAAACAACACCCATTTATGTAATTTATCTTCTTGTTGATTGGAAAGGAGAATACATTAATTGAAGCTAATGATGAAGATTTCCGAGTAATTGATGAGAAAGAATTGGGGTTTAGGTTAATGGTGGTAAGGAGGTGACAAGATGGGAAATGAGAGGGAAGAGGAGATAAGTTTGTCAGGCAAAACAGGGATGACATATGATAAAAAATGGTGGTGGTGAATGGCGATGGTGTCTGTTATCTGGAGTTGTGGTGGTAGAAAACTGTTGGGTGGAGGTGATGTGAAGGGTTAAAATACAATCAAATTTATTTCTGAGTCAAAATTAAATATGTCCCCTGAATCAATCATGATTGACAAAGTCTTTTATTCTCGTGAGACTTTTCTTTATACCCCAAAGAATTCACCTTTTTCAAATACAAGTGTCGCTGACATTATAGTTGCAATTTTTAAAAAAAATATTCGAAATAAAAATCTATTTACATCTATTAACCATATTCACATAAACCTCCACACTAACATAAATTCATAAACTGCGTGCGCGAACCTACGTATCATAGAAAATGTGACCACAAAATTTGCTTGTATGCATTCATTCCTTCATTCACACAAAAATTGATGTGAAAATTAATACATCCACAAACAGTCATTTGTTCATGATTAAAGTATCTTAATGTAAAAAAATCTATTAATATTCAAGTAGCAGTGTTGCTGAAAAAGAATGCTAAATTTACGACGATGAATTGGAGATAACATTTTGTATTAGGATAATCTAAATTTTGGGTGGCACTGTCTCTTTATCTTCCCATTGTCCCAACAAAATAATTAAGGAAGGGTCCCCTTCTTGGTAACCAACATGGAGAATCCTAAGATTTCAAGTAAAACACTTCTCCTTTGTCGCAACAATTAGTATAAGAGAGAAAATGCGAGAGTTATGAAATAACCTCGAGAGTTTTAGGGTTTCACATAAGATATTTTCCCTTCATCTAAGACGAAAGAGAGTTTTGATGAAGGAAATTCTCTCTTCGTTCAAACATCGAGTGAGCGAAAAGGAGAGAGAGAGTGAGAGAAAAAAAATGGTGGTGGTTATCGAAGACAAATATTGAGTATGCAGGTTTATGTAAATATATTTTACGGATGTAATTGAATTTTTATTTTGAATATTTTTCAAAAAACTTGCAACGAGAGTGTTGCGAACACTTGCTTTTGAAAAATTAGTGTTTGAGACATCAAAAGTTTAAATAAGATTAGTGTTTGTGACATCTCACTTTTTTTGAATAACGAAAAATTTAACAAACGTTAATTGTTATTGGAGATGATAAAGTTAGTCAAAATTGACCACACACACGCTGCAAATTAAAAAGAACTCCTTACAGGTCCAAAATTCATCACTCGATACCTATGTGTGCAACATATTTTAATCAAAATTTTGGAAAAATATAAGCAACATTAATAATAGAAATTCTCGTAGACATTTACGAGCAAATGGGGTATTTATGTGAATATTTATATGATTTTGTTTGCTTATAAATGAGTGAAAAGTAGGGATCCGATCCGATCCGATCCGATCCGTTTCTAGTTTTTTTTTTTTGTTGAAAGCGATCCGTTTCTAGTTAGTCATCATCATATTTGACATAATTTCTTCATATAAAACACGTGATTTTATTGTTCCCTTGTGACTCCCACTTGACTTTAGAAAAGACAGTGAACCTACTCCATTGAGTATTAATTATATTCTTGGATTATAGTAACCAAGTCTTATCTTCAATTTCAAATTGAATCTATAAACCCTTCCAATTCCTACTTTAGGAATATCTTTATTATTTTTTTGCTTTTGTATTTCTCTTAGAAATAATACTACTACTATTTTTACAAACATGCCATGTGAGTGTCGACAAAAAAAACTATAAAAGAAATAATAATATAGAGATCGATTTTAGTTCAGTATGTGTCTTACATAGACCGATATAAACGTTTGATAAATAACTACCTATCAGTTCCAAAGAAATAATTTATTAATTCTTTATTTTTCTAAGAAGATAATGTTTTTTCACCAATCAATCGCCACTACCTACTAATTGTTAGGTGAGAATACAAAGGTGATTCCTATTTTTTATATATGTTGATTCCTTTTGTATTTAATCCATTCTTAAACAATGGCAAGAACAAATCTAATACCCCTATGTCTAATTATTTAGCTATCAATTCACTAAAGTTATGGTCTTAGTTGTGATCTCAAGATTACTAAGTTAAGAGATAGATTTTACAATTTATATATATTGAGAAATAGCCCAACGATAGGCTCAGTTTGAAATATATCTCTGAAAAGAATGAAGTAATTTTATGAAGTACAATGTAACCTTGAAAATCATTGTGGCGGTAAATACAATTAATGTTAAATTAGGATTTACTTAACAAAAAATCTATACAGCCCGCCCAATAGAACCGCCTCTTAAACCGTGTAAGAGAGAAACTCTCTACGTGACGTCACAGGAGAGAAGAGAGTTTCTCTCTCTGGACGGTTTGAGGGGGCGGGCTATGTAGTCTTACTCTTTACTTAAATATAAACCGTTTTGTCAGAAGAGTAATAAAAGGTAACTTCGAAAAATTACTCCATCTGGGTACCGTTTATCATACGCTGTCATTGTAAGCCATGGGGTTTCAGGTATCATGTACAAAAGTCGAATGCTCTCATGAGTGCCTTCAACAAGAAATCATTGAACATCTGGAAGCACCAAAAGTAAATTTATAGGTGCTTGTAGAATTTATCCCACTCTTAACAAGAATTATTGGGCCGCAACTACAAAGTCAGCCTCACTAACAGGCCATTTTATTCCCCATTACCATGAATTCCCAGCAATGGAAACTTTGAATGCACTCACCAATTTTATTACTACTATATTCACATCAAAGTTATTTTTTGTTCAAACTAGAGAAGATGTGAGTGCATACAGCAAAAATGGTGAGTGCATTTGATATTTCTTTTTCCGTCAATATACAGATGCACCCATCTCTAGGTGCCGGGCGGGAATCATTGACTCCACCCAATTCAATTTGATCATTGTGCATTCTAGTCGCCCTTCCCTGGAACTGTCTAGTCTGAGAGAGCAAACACGAAACACCCACGCTGGGGTTTGATAGGTAGTGACTCCTTGAACCACAACTCTATTGTTAATTGTGGTGCTCAATGATCAGGAGCTACCGTTTGAGTTTTTTGACAGAACAGTACCTCCAGAGTGGTGAAGGTTGCTTTGAGTACCGAGTTTCAATTCTTCCTCTGCTAATTCTGTTTTCCTAATAGTTCTCATAAATGTGTTTTTATTTCCGCTCTAAGTTTTGTAATGTACGTGTTAACTCCACCCATGTGAAGGAAGTTTTGAGAGAACAAATTTCAAAGGGACAACTAGGACACGTCTGACCTTGGAAAAAAAAAAATATATCGTCGCCGAATAAGGGACAACGAAGGAAAAATTTGCAGACTTCCTGAGACTCCCCAAGAAGATTCTATACATCACTAATGACTATTGGATTTTGTTCTATCGGGTCCATTAGGTTCTAAGTAATAACTTGATTTCACGACACTAGTTGGTCTGTGATATCACCTTATCGAACATTTGGTCGAACTTGTACACATGAACCCTGGTTTTCAGATGGATATCCAATTCTCTTCTCTGTTACTAATGGGAAACTTGGTTTGCTTCTCTACCATTACAGAGGTGGAATGAATGAGAGCCAGTATCATCTATATATAATTACATCTTAAATTACAACGCTAAGCCCGTCTAGCTCAGTTGGTAGAGCGCAAGGCTCTTAACCTTGTGGTCGTGGGTTCGAGCCCCACGGTGGGCGACTTACATTTTTAATCTTTTGTGATTGACGGTTCAAAATTGTTGCAAAATGTAAAACCAAGATGACAAGAATAAATTCATTTCAAACACATATATTCTCACATATCTAGGGTTTGTGTTTGATTAGACTTACTTTTGTCTCCTGGTTTGTTCTAACAATTCTTATTCTCATATTCAAAGCCAAAAGAAAGAAACCCTTTAATTTATTGGACTTGAATTAGAGCTTTTGAGTAGAATCCCACTTCATTCATTTAGGAACTGATACTCATCATGAACAACATTGAATTTCTTGGGGAATTTCTTCTCCTTCTCCTTTTGAAACAAGATCCTAACAGTAAATAATCTTGTGAAGAAAAAATCCAACAAAAAAACCATAGCCATGGTTTGTAAATTTACCAGATATGTATCCTTAATTATTGGGTGGATTCTGTTTTTTCGTATAGTTTATTGGAAAGAATACAATGATGTGAACCAAGATTCATTGATACTACTCATCCCAGTCCTTTGTCTGATCTCATCGTTCATATTCGGTATGAGCTTTTCATTACCCTGAAAAGAGATTAAAATATGTAAACGGTTTTTGTTAATGCATGACTCTTTTTCAGAACGAAGATGATACACGTACCACCCAAACTAACTGCTACATAAAAGACTAAGGGTAAATTGTCGTTTCACAGTTTCACCCCTTGTTGTTAAGTTTGTGGCCATCCAACTCAAAACCAATTGGCAATGAGTGGAGAGGACCTATTCTTTATATTTTTGGTTGCTAGTTACCCATTCTCCCATGTGGGACTATTCTCACACCTATTAGCCACATAAGACAAGCGGTCATGTCGGTGGGTCATATGTCAATTTCGTTCTAGGAATAATAACAAAATTACAACCCCCTCGTGAAACCCAGTACTAGTCTACGACCTTTTCGCAAAATAACTTTGTTTGAAAAAGAGTCATGAAGGGTTAAGTGGATAATACCTGAGAGAAAGTAGTGGGTAATATGTGCTCTTGTTGAGGTTGAACAAAAGGGTAGCTATCTTTGGCAGTGAAGGTATTGATGGTGTCAACAGAAGTACTAGTGAATTGTTGATCAATAGATGACAATGGTGAATCCAAACAATCCATCTTTCTCTGAAATTTTATGTTAGAAACCCACCATCAAATTCAAGTTGAAAATAACAAAATTTAAGCAAATAGAAAGATGGGTAGAGAGAATAAGTAATTAACTGTTTTACCTCTGATTTAGCCATTATTGTGTCTAAATCCACTGCAAAGTCATAACAGACTGGAGTCACAGAAGCAAGCTTCATAGATAGGAACTGAAGATGAAAGTGGGATTAATGAATTATCTTCACAAAAACAAAGAAAACCCAAGAAGTATGATCATTTAGTGATTAATGTTACCTCAATTTGACTTTGTAAGGATTGAATATAGTTAATTATTTCATTCAACATAAGAGCCTTAGTAGTAACCTGTTAGAGATCAACTCACAATCACAAACTATCAAGAAAAAACAAAATTATTCATTGATGAAAAAATTGTCATCGTTAAGTGTGCGAATCTCCAACTCAAACCAATTGTCAATGAGCGGAGGTAACATAGAGCTTTGTATATTCTTATTACTAAGGTACTATTTTTTTCATGTAGAAAAGTCCTTATACACCCCTTCACGCGCGTTGGCATTCTTTGAGTTAACGTGTATTTTTTGTGTTGCGTTGGATGGTGACAAATTTAACTTGGTATCAGAGATACGCTCACATGTGATAGACCCGACGACTACACGTGCTTCACTAAAAAAAAAGTTCAAAGAACACCATATGTGAAGGAGCGTGCAAGAGTAGTCCGACGTGGGAAAAATGGTACCCAAGCAACCAAGAATATAATATCTATATTATCTCCGCTTACCGTCAAATGGTTTTGAGCTAGATAACTACAAAGGTAAGAATTTCACCTTATCACACCCAGGAACAAGCTTTTGCAAGAGTTTCATCTTGTCATTTAATTTCTCTCTCCTCACCTAAAAAGCAATTAGTCCACCATGTCATATACAAAAACAATCATGTTCTTAATATACGAGGAGGTCGGTCTATGACTGAGAATAGTCCCACACAGACGAAGGGTAAGTATGCAAACTTGGTATAATGAAATTAATGATTGAGTTTACCCTTTCTGCTAGGCTGTGATTATTTGTTGCTTGACCCCTTCTTGCTCTTAAATGGAAGTACCCACTAGGAGTTCCTTAGAGCCCTAAGGAAAATCAAGAGAATAACAACAAATGGTGAAATTTTCAGTAAGACCCACAATTTTTAAAGAACTTAATTGCAAGAGTTGAGGTAGAAGTTTGCTAATTTCACCTTAGATTGATCGAAACTCGAGTAAGGACCTTCGCTGCTAACTTTCATCCTCTTCTTCACTGTTTTGATGCGTTTCTTGATGGTTTTTTGTTGATCACCAATGGGATTCTGATCAATTAGACATGGAACTTTTTCATTAGGAAGGCTTATTCTGCTATTATCCATACACTTAATTCCTTCATGAAATCTAACATCAATTTCTTGATGAAGTTCAGATGGGTAACTATATGAAAAACAAGTGGTGTTAATGTCATCTTCCTCTAATGAACCAGACATCTTGATATTGGGACTGTTTGGAAGGAAACTAGTGGAGTCAAGAGTTGGGTCAAGGTATGAAAATGATGCCATTTTAGAGAAAGAAATTGAAATCAAATTGAGAGGAAATGAAATAATGGAAAGAGAGTATAAGATTGATAAAATTAAACAAGTAGTAGAAGTGAAGGATGGTTAGGGTCTGAGATAAATAACAGGCAAAGGTTTAAATAAAGATGTGGGGAAAGAGAGAGAGAGAGAGAGAGAGAGAGAGAGAGAGAGAGAGAGAGAGAGAGAGAATAGAAACATGTAAGACTAGACAAATCATTAGACTAAATTTTGCATGGATTAATATGAAAATTGTGCAATTTGGATTTATTATGGTTCCCAACTAATATCTAATAAAACTTATTTTTGATTCTTTATTCCTTTAGAAAATACAAAAAATTTATGTAATATAATCCAAAGTCATTTTTAAATTGGTGAAGAGGTAAATTACAATAGTGTTGTATTCCACTATAGATGTTAGCGAAAGAAATTATACTACTTGACTTTCATTCCATTTTAACAGATAAGATAAGAATTTAAAACATAATTGATTCATATTATAGACAATTCACTTAGCCAGTAATTGTGTTTTCCCACCTATTGGGTGGGAAAACTTGTGGGTGATATTTTTCTATCTGTTTCTCCTACAAGAAATTGATTTCCACACTTTTAAGGTTAATCAAACAGCAGAAATTGAGTTCCTTACAAAAATCAATTTTCGAACTCTATTTTCACACGTATTGTAACGAACTCTAAAGTCATTTTTAAATGGGTGAAGGCCTGGATCACAAATGTTTCATCCTTGGCTTTTCCTTCTACTTTGAGATAAAAGATCTTAATTTCATACAATAATTGATTTATATTGTAGTAGATAATTTGTTTGTCACACAACTCAGGTAAGAGTAAAAACTCAAGATATTGAAAATACCATTAAGGGTGTCTAAAAAAACAAAAAACCAATCATAATCATAAGGATTTTTGAGTTTAAGGTCCAAAAATAGGGGGGGTAATTAGTCATATATCCACTCCTAAATCAACAAATAAAATAAAACCAAAATAAATCGAAAATGTAAAATAAGTCCAAAAATTTACTATTTGGTGGGCCCCATGCATCAATCCTTTAATTTTCTCTCAATTTTGCCCTTTCATAAATATTTTTTAACCATTGGTAAACCAAAGGTTTATAATGGTTGAGTTAATACAATTATTCTTTCCATAAATTTTATGAAAGAATATTTATGGTGGATATTTAATGTTAATCTTTATTTCCAAAACTTATATTTTTCTAAAGTAACCTACCAAATCAATGGATATTTACCTAAAACTAGTTTCTCTCTCCCAAACACGAGTTTCTCTTTCTGTAACTATATGTTCTTTGAATTCAAGAAAATATATTATTTCCAAAACTGATATTTGTCTAAATTAACCTACCAATTCAATGAATATTTACCTAAAACGAGATGCTCTCTCCCAAAAACGATTTTCTCTCTCTGTAACTCTATGTTCTTTGAACTTCAAGAAAGTATGAATTTGTGATTTGTTTTTTATCTCTACATCGATCCAATTAAACATCTACAGATTCTTTTGTGAGGTTAAAAAGCAAACTATTTTGCTAGCATCTTACTGATTCTACTAGCATATTTCACATTCTACTAGCATCTGATGAATGAATTGGACAAAGTAGTTTAAAAAGCAAATACTATTTAGCTAACATCTTATTGATTCTAATAGCAATTTTTACATTCTATTTGCATCTGTTGAATAAATTTGAATACAATAGTTTAAAAAGCAAGAATACTTTGCTAGCATCTTATGAATTTGTTACAATAGGTTAACAAATACTTTTTAGTAATTTTATAAAAGAATATTTATGGTGGATATTTAATGTTAATCTTTATTTCCAAAACTTATATTTTTCTAAAGTAACCTACCAAATCAATGGATATTTACCTAAAACTAGTTCTCTCTCTCCCAAACACGAGTTTCTCTTTCTGTAACTATATGTTCTTTGAATTCAAGAAAATATATTATTTCCAAAACTGATATTTGTCTAAATTAACCTACCAATTCAACCAATATTTACCTAAAACGAGATGTTCTCTCCCAAAAATGATTTTCTATCTTTGTAACTCTATGTTCTTTGAACTTCAAGAAAGTATGAATTTGTGATTTGCTTTTTATCTCTACCTCGATCCAATTAAACATCTACAAATTCTTTTGTGAGGTACTTAAAAAGCAAACTATTTTGCTAGCATCTTACTGATTCTACTAGCATATTTTACATTCTACTAGCATCTGATGAATGAATTTGATAAAGTAACTTAAAAAGCAAAGACTATTTAGCTAGCATCTTATTGATTCTAATAGCAACTTTTACATTCTATTAGCATCGGTTAAATAAATTTGAATACAGTAGTTTAAACAGCAAGAATATTTTGCTAGCATCTTATGAATTTGTTACAATAGGTTAACAAATACTTTTTAGTAATTAAAATATATTATGTGAAATTGTTTTTGTTACATTTTCAGTATGTTACTAGCATTTTCTTGATTCTGTTACCATCTGATATGAATTTGTTACAATAGGTTGATTCTAATAAAATTTTATGCTGGTAGAATCTTATCGAGTCTAACAACATTTTTAACATTTTATTTTAACGTTTGTTTTTTCTTACTCTTCAATGCTGTAGATGATGAATGAAACCATCAATCGATTCTCTCTCTCTCCCACTCGATGCTTTCACCTTTTTCACTCGGTTTAATTTGGGCGTCGATGATGAATGAAATCAAAACCTAGTTCATATATTAGAAAGTGACGATGTTCTCTCTCTCTCTTCGGTTTGCTTTTGCCCAATTGTAATAGAAATATAAAAGAAAGTATTCTGCTAAACAGTAAAGGCAACTATTTTTCCGGAAGGAAAGTTTGTTTTTGAGGAAATCATTTAATGAATCTCTAAATATTATGGTATATATTATTTTAGGTTATTTTTTTAAACTTAAGATAGGTTAGGCAGTAAAAGAGAATGAGAGGATAGACATGTAATTTACTTTGAGTGGATTTATTTTCTATTTCAGATTATCTTTGGTCTCTAGACTCATTGATCATGCGATTTTGGACTTAAAACACATCCCCCGTAATCATAATCCAAATTAAAAAATGGGTTCCTTGTCGGGCCGAATATAGCCACCACCCGTGTGAGCCTAAAGCCCGTCTTTGTTTATATGCATTCATGTCCAACTGGTAGGGCACAACCGCCCACAAGAAATGGAACAATTTTAATTCTAATAAGTAAGAGCTTATTCTGTTATGTTTGATTATGAAAGTTGAGTCTAGTCTTTCCTTAATTGATGTTCCCATTCATTTAAGGAATTACAAGAAAAGACAACAAGTTAGTAAGTCTTAGACACATTTTTCGAAGGAAAAAAAAAAAAAAGATTTCTTATCACATAGCTTGTCCTGGCCTTTCTCTTTTGCCTAGGCCATTGACCCGACTATAGTTGTCAAGTTCTCCGCTTTTCTCTTTCTCTCTGTTTCGTCGATCATCCTTCAGCGGGAGTCCGAGACCCTTTGTTCGGACATGTAGGTATTCTCCAAATATTAATGAAGACAATTGTGATTGAATCCCGACAAAGGGTTTCGGTGAAGGGGCCGAACAAAGAGAGAGACGTGAACTCCGACTAGGTACGAAATTCTTACCAAATTGGAGTAGAAAATTATGTGTCTGACTAGTAAAAATGGATTTGGGTTGTGTGAGTGATAACTACGAGTATGACCAATCAACCCCGCAGTCAATTTCCAAGTTCTACACGTGCCAACACTTGTATAACTTTTTTTTTTTTTTTTTTTGTTGAGAAGCCAACACTTGTATAACTCCTTTCTCTCAAATTGATAATGAAGAAGATTACAAAGATGAAGACAAGGACAGACCATCCACCATAGGTCATAGGTGGAGAAGTAGAACCCATGGTAAGTCAAAACAACTTCATCTTTGTGTTCTATAATATGTAGTTACATCATGAATTGGATAAACCCTATACATGTTATCATAGAAAACGTCTAGGCCCATAAAGTAAGAATCTTGAAAATCATCATATAAAGTCTAATGCCCAATTATTCCTACTTTTCTTCCCACTAATCAAACTCGGGATATCTAGGTCTTGAGTGGGTGTTCAAACACTACACCAAGTAGTGGTGTACTGGTGTAGACTGTGGAGAACCAATTTCATCTTCTTTTAGTTTAAAAAAGATGTTGGGGAGGGGTTTGTGGGTAAAATCCGCGGTGCCCATAATAAAATTCAAGATGGAAATTGAGCAATTTATCTGTATTGGGCCTACAATCGGAATAACTTATGATCCAACGGCTATGAAACATTATAGATCATCGAAGTTTCACGAGCGAGCAGATATTTCCCTCCCCTGGCCTTTTGCTTAATCGGCCTTCTCCTCATCTTTCTCAACTCTTTCTCTTTCTCTCTATAAAATTTGATGAAGACTTGTTGTCTGATGATGATATGGTGAATCTCCATCCCATTAATGGCAGTTGCTGGATTGGCGTTTGGTTGCAGAACCCAGTTCCCTTTTCGTTGTCCACCTTACATTTACTGCGTTCGTAAGGTTTTTCTTCTTCTTCCTCAAACACAAAAAAAAATCCCAACTTTTTCACTTCAAATTTCTCATTCCATTTGACAAAAACTCAAAAAATATCATTTTTTTCATTTTCTCTGTGGTAAACAGGTTAGAAGGAGGTCAGTTACACCATTAGAAACCCTATCTGAACCAGAAGGTTCTGTTAATGAAGAAATTAATGGACGTTCCAGCTCCCATAAAATAGGTGAGTTAGGGTTTTATACTAGCTTGACAAGTACATAAAAAAGCTTGTTTTTTTTCTTCAGCTTCTTAAAGTGGGATTTCAACTTTTTATTTGAAGTAGGATATGATGATGTTTCTGCACCAAAGTGGAAGACAATAAGTGCTAAAGAACTTGGAATTACTACTTCCATGATTACAAAACCCACCAGAGTAGTACTTAAGGGATTAAAAGAAAAAGGTATTAGTTTTCTCTGTGATTATTCCTTTTATTGACTTGAAAGTAAATCAGAATTGATGAAATTTCATTCATGGCCCAAAAAGAAAAATTATGTGTTCCTTTATCTCTGTGATTGTTGAAACGATAAACACGAAATGTAGGATATGAGGTTTATCTTGTTGGAGGTTGTGTGCGGGATCTTATTTTGAAGAAAATTCCTAAAGATTTTGACATAATAACGTCGGCTGAACTTAAAGAGGTTTGCTCCCACTTGTCTTGTTCTTGTCATAGTTGGAAGATATTTGCTTCATTGTGTTCTATTCAGCTCTACTTTGTAGTGGATAACATCGTGTGAACATTTCACTTACTAACATAAATTGGTATTCCGACTTGTAGGTAGTGAGAACATTTTCACGGTGTGAAATAGTTGGGAGACGTTTCCCCATTTGCCACGTGCACGTCAATGACACTATAGTGGAGGTTTGTTTTTGTTCAAGTAAATGCAAATATTTGATTATTTAGCATATCTTTGCACAAAAGATAAGCTTAAACTTGGACGTGCTGATCTGTCATAGTGCTTAGAGTTTGCAGTTTCGTATTTGTTTTGCTAGTATGTTTTTCTTTTCCCTTTTCCCTCTTTTCAGAATCTTAGATAATGATTTTCATTCATCTATATAATGCAGGTTTCTAGTTTTAGTACCATCGGAAGAAAGTTCAAAACAGACCCAAAAAACATTATAAGAAAACCTCGTGGCTGCAGTGAGCATGATTTTCGTCTTTGGAGGAATTGCATGGCGCGGGATTTCACGATTAACGGGTTATTAGTTTAACCTTTTTAACTTTGAAGTTGGACACATCTTGATGTTTCAATATACTAAACCAAAAAAAATTGTTGAAGTTCATTTTTCCGTTAGAGCTTCTTCATGGAGATACTCTCTACTAACTTTCTCCGCCATATTCTTTTTGCAGGTTGATTTTTGATCCATTCGCGGATATAGTCTATGACTACATTAGAGGCATGGAAGATATCCAAAGAGCAAAAGTGTGCATGTATCTCTAATATTTTCACTTCCCTTGAAGTACTACAGGGCTTTAAACTTTTTACGCTGTTCTAATCTTAGCTCTCGTTGTGTACAGGTTCGTACTGTGATACCTGCGGATACTTCTTTCCAGGAGGATTGCGGTATATGCTTTTCTTTCTTGTTTATTTTGTTCACTGGAATTGAATTTCCTTTTTTAGTTAGTAAGGTTTAAACAGCGTAATTTCATTTTGTGCACTCATGACTACCAATAGGGTAGCATCTTATGTCAATAACTATGTTTGGCACAGCTCGTATTCTACGAGGAGTTAGAATTGCAGCTCGTTTGGGGTTTCGTTTTGCGAAGGAGACAGCATATTCTGTTAGAGACATGTCTTCTTTGATAATGAGACTTGACAAGGTGATTAAAAGGCTTCTTCAATTCTTTTTAGACTTTTCATTCATTTGATTTGCAAGATATGATTATCCTAAAAAATTTCTTCTTTGCTACTTCATAGGGTAGGCTCCTCATGGAGATGAATTATATGCTAGCATTTGGGTCTGCAGAAGCCTCTTTGAGGTTACTTTGGAAGATTGGTATTCTAGAGATACTTCTACCAATTCAAGTACAGTTCACTTCCTTAAGTATCCGCTCTGTATCTAATTATCGTTAACCCTAAACATAGTGTGTAACCTTTGGTATGTCTGCACCGTGTAGGCATCATATTTTGTTTCCCAAGGTTTCCGGAGGCGTGATAAGAGATCTAACATGCTTTTGGTAAGTGCAAGTATCATCCTATATTTGCAGGACTGGTGAGATTTTTGGTGGAAACGATTTGGGTTGTCTTATACTTGTCTCAAGCACCTACTACTCTGAGTCTAGGAGATGGATAACAAATATTTGTTATTTACAATATCAAACAGGGTTGAATTCATGTAGAACAGTGAAAATTATTCTAATATAGTGAAGGTATATCATGACAAAGGTTAATGTGGGGGTTGATTCAGGTTGTTCTTTAATGAAGTTCCTGTTTCACTCTTTTGCTTCGGATAATCTTGCCTTCCAGAGAAAAGAAGTTGTGTTTCATTGCAGTCTGGATGTTTGTCTGTCAGTTTTTTTTTAAATGAGGTTTATCTGCCTTATCATTTCTGTTCCTTCATCCTCTAGTTCGCGTTTGTGATTGACGATTGCTCTTTTTGTCGGTAGGCATTGTTTGCTAACCTGGATAGGCTTTTGGCACCTGACAGACCTTGCCATTGTAGTTTATGGTAAGTAATTGGCCAGCAATTGTGTGTTTTTCATTGTCTTATCTGACTTGTCATTTTAAAAGGAATTTGTCTGTGTGAACTATGAATTATTAGAAACCTGCGAAATAGTAGTTCGTGTAGTGCCATAAAGTTGATATTCTGCCCATCCGATCTTTCAAATGTTTATTTCTGAAATAGTTGTACAAACCCTATAACTCACATTTTAATTCGAATGAACTATATAACTTTGAATAGTGACTCATTTGCCATTTAATCATTTACGGGCTCGTAACTCCTTGGCAAATCATAGACAATCGAAGTGGATAATGAACATAAATCGAAGTCTTAAAAGCATGAAATTTGATATTATTGGGTCTCTTTACTATTTAGATACTTTTTGATCTTTTGCGCTGACAGTGGAGAGATGTGCTGAAGTAAAAGTTGTAGTTAATTTTTCCAGGTCATGGGTTTTCAGCAATGCCCATAAATATTTATTTCATTCTGGACAGATATTTATTACCTTGTATATCAATACCACTTTTTTTTTTGTTCGAGGCTCTTATAATTCTCGTAAATGGGGTTTTCACTTGCAGGGTTGGAATTTTAGCATTCCATAAAGCGATAGTGGATAATCCCAAGGATCCTATGGTTGTAGCGGCATTTTCCCTTGCAGTCCATAACGGTGGAGATTTAATAGAAGCTGTGAAAATAGCAAGGACGATTTCTAAAGAACATGACCATACCTTTCATGAATTATTAGAATCACACAGCTTGGATTCGGATGAGTCGTTGATTGACGAGGTTATAGATCTTGCAGCATCAGTAAAAACTGCATTAAATATGATGACAAATGAGTCAGTTGTTTCCCAAGCAATGGCTCAATACCCTCAAGCACCGTACTCTGATTTGGTTAGTACCCATTTCTTCATGTACTCAAGATTCCTAGCTTTCAATTCGTTATCCTAAATGCTATGACATGTTACCAACTTGATTTCTTAAATCTGAGTTGTTCCAATCTGCAGGTTATTATCCCGTTGGCATTGTACCTAAGGGTATGCAGGATTTTCGATTGTGTGAGAGGTGGTAAGGAGAAGGGGTTCAGACCAAAACGGGGGAAGATTGATTACGAGTACTTAGCCTTGGGAAACCTGCTGGAAGTTCGGCATGTCTTTGCTAGGGTTGTGTTTGATACTGTTTACCCTCTTGACGTAAAACAAAGACGAGGTCTGTAATCTGATGTTCGAGCAAAAGGCAAAAAGGCGAGGAATATTTCGAAGTAGGAGAAAGATCATACATCTTTTTAAAGTTTAGTCAAATTTAGATTTTAGGAGTTCAGGATGACTTCTTGTCCTGTTCTCTTCTGTCTGATACATGTACCATTTGAGTAGTTTTAGACAGTCATTCCTTCGTTTTTTCATCACATTTAGATGGTTCTTCGATCATAATGGCAAAGTTGTATTATACTTTTCGTCTTTCATTTATACAATAATTATTCAAATATAAGTGTACCAGAACTTTGAAATTAAAGTTCGAACTTTATAGGACCTCCAAACCATCTTTCCACATCGACTGAGACACTCCAAAAAAAATTAGCGTAACTCAGTTCTCTGTTTTACAACATAAAAAGAGAAGAGAGTTCAAACTTTGCTACTTGATCAAACAATCAATTTTAACAACAGAAGATATTTGAATCTCATTTCCGAAAAAGTGGTTCAAGGCGTTACACATCCATAAGCTCAGAATTTGAAGGGTCAGCTGCAAGGGGAGCACCTCCACTGGTTGGCCTGAACAAGGCAGAGAAACGTATTAGTTTAATGTTCAACTTGCACTTCCATTATGATTCTGCATAAAGAAAACTAAATAGCTAAACCATGAAGGAAGACAGAACACTTACAGGCCCATGAACACCTTGAAAGAATCGTAGATACCCCATTGTGCTCCAGTAAGGGTACCAATCATGACAATACGTAGAGGAAGACCACGAGTAAATAATCCCCACAAACCTAGCTTCTTCACGGCCTGTTAAAACTCAGAGAAATCAACAATAAACAGAGAAAATGGGTTGGAAATGGAAAGAAGAGACGGCTATAGCAGAAGTGGAGAAGGGTAAGACGACTCACATCGCCCACAGTGGCACCCTTGGCGTTGTTAAGGAATGACACAAGATTGTCAGCAGGGTGAGAAACAGTAGCACAGAAGACACCAGCAATATATCCACCAGCATAGCTAACACCAAGTTGAAGAGGTGTACTGCATTCCTCCTTCAGTTTGGAGATGGCGTGCTTGTAAATATACTCTACAATAGTCTCAAATGATGCAAATTTCATCATAGTATCTGCAAAGTAGTACCTCGGTCGTCAAACAAGAACAAACCTAACTACCCAAGACATTTAACCAAAAGCTAGAAGCAAGGAAAAATAACGGAAAATTCATAGAAAAACTTTCTTCTTACAACTCTCATGATGGTTTCCTACGACAATCTCAACATCAATAGGACACATAATTTCATCATCTTCAAGAATAGCAGGTATATATAGATGAACGAGTAACTAATTATCCTCCTAGTTCAGTCGGTTAATGAACCCAGTATAGCTGGAATAGGCAAAACCTCCAAGATTGAGTAAAAAAATAAGAGATGAATTTGCTTATTATGACCTAATGGGACACGTAAGTGATAAAAACATTCTACTTACATGGAATCTGTCGACCCCAGAGAGGAACGAGACCCTTATATAACCTGCAAAGTAAATGACAGGACCAAATTAAGGAACAGAACTTTTAGATACATGATTAGTAAGTTTAGAAGTTGAAACATACCCTCTATAACCTTCAGTCTTGACAAACTTCGGAAATCCATCTGACAACCCTCTGGCGAACCCGGGCTGAGTTTGCACACGTACTTTCACGGCCTCCATGGGACAGAGTGCAGCAGCTGCGATCACTTCAGCAGATGCAGAACCAGCAAGATAGATCAAGGTCTTGTACTTGGCTGCATTTTCTGGGCCAGCAAGATCAGAGTAGTATTTCTTAAAGAACTCGTAGAACCCGTACTTGCATGCACCTTGAGCACTATAACCAAGCAAGGTTGGCGCCCAACCTCTGAACAAACCTCTAGCTCCTTCTTCTTTAAGCAAAACCCCGAAACCAGACGAAATGCTTTTATACTTTGTAGGATCAATCTGAAAGATTATCACAAAACTAGAAGTTTAAGCAAAAGAAAGACCAAACAGTCTAGAATGCATTAAGATATGTGAAATAGACAAGAGTCACAAAGTGGTGGTGGTTGTTTTTCTTCTCTCACTGACTCGTCTAAATCTCAATCATCTTAATCAAATAAATCCAAAATCAACAAGTTATACAAGTCCGACAAAAAGAAGATATTTGAAATACGGCTGGAGTTAATTCAGACGGACCTTTAGTCAGATTTCAAATCTGACTTAGAACAAAACAATTACACTACGAAAGTAGATATATGGATTGAAAAGAGACCTGCATATTACACTTGACGAGATCCATAGGAGTAACGAGTGTGTGAGTAGGACCAGTACAAAGAAGACCACCGACGGTACAAGTTGCATAGTAAGCCGGGGAATACATCTCTATTTTTCCTGCTGGCTCATTTGGAGAACCAACAACCACCAAAGTTCCCGAATCACTTTTCATGGACGATGAAGATTTTACCTTCAAAATTGGTAAAGCAGAGAAAGTACTTCTTCCATTATAAACATCTTCAAAATTTAGAGATTTCTTTGTAGAAGATAAGGAATATAGATAATTAGGGATTAGAGATTGACGTGAGTTGTCAGAGAAGGCCATTAGAATGGTTTGATTCTTGATTAGGCAAAAAAAAGAAAAGGAAAAAAGCTTGGGCGGGAAATACAAAGACTCTCTTCCCGCGATCTTTTAACTGTCTTGACACTTGATATCTAATTTCTTAAGAGGCTTGGGGCTATTTATACTTTTGATTCATATGAAGTCAGAATAATAGACTTTCAAATTCCCACCGAGTTGGAAATTTACTAGCTTTAACTTTTAAGAAGGAAAAGTTTGTCACGATTTTGACATAAGAATATGGTAGGAAGGAAGAAGTCAATGACTATTCTAACAATGTTTGCAGCCTCAACAATCAACATTATTGAGTTAGACCAGTCATCAATAACAGAAACTTGGAACCCACGGGTCCTTCGATATTGTCCATATTCTAGAAAATCATTTAGATAGTGGACATTTTTGGCATACATTTTCACAACCATCACAATATGATTGGCATTTAGTTTAACAAAGTCAAATTGAGACAATAAAAACTAAAATACACCACCCTATTCAAATCAAAGAAACAAGTCAATCAAATTTTGAGGATTCAACTTTTTTTTTTTTGGTTTGTGAGGATTCAAATATAATACTGTAGTCAACTGTTATTTTTCTACCAGACCAGAAAACTATTGAACACATTTACAGATAGTTTTTGTTTGTCTACTTTCGTTCTCCCAATCTTACTGTTCCATACTTGGATGAGACAGGCAAACAAAAGGAAACAATTTGAAGCTTATAGTATAGGACTCCACGGGCTCTTTCGTGGCAGAAAAAGTTGTTTACAAAAATGATATAAAGCAATTTTTTTGTTTTGGTAAAAGACAATAATGTTTCTATAATGCATCACAGAACAAACTGATAATTGCATGATTTATTTAATTTCTCTCAATTTGATTAAAACAGCCTCTCCACTTTCATAAAGAAAATTTCGTAAACATATTAATAGAACTCATTCCTGTTTTCGGAACATTGAAAGAATAGATATTGTACCTAATTCCTACTGGATCAGGTAATCAATGTCAAGATACGGAAACTTATTAATCTATCTAAATCTCTTTTTCGGTATTCCACCTTGAAGAAAGTAGTTAAGGGTTTCAAGCCTTCACAAGCTCGGATTCTGAAGAAGCAGCAACAGGGGGAGGAGCACCTCCAGTGGTTGGCCTGAAAATCATGGCAAAAATCACACAGTAAAGGAACTGATTAAACTCAAGTCTTAACTTGCAGTGTCAGATTGGATTTTAAAAGAAAAGACAAATTCGAGGATTCTACTTGTAAAGAAGATGATGAGAGAGAAACTTACAGGCCGACGAAAACCTTGAAAGCATCGTAGATACCCCATTGTGCTCCAGTAAGGGTTCCAATCATGACAATACGTAGAGGAAGACCGCGAGTAAATAATCCCAACATACCTATCTTCTTCACGGCCTGTTAAAACTCAAAGAAATTCATACCAAACGGAACAAATATGGGATATGAGTGAGAGAAGAAGCTAGAGCAGAATTGGAGAAAGATAAGATAACTTACATCGCCGACAGTGGCACCCTTGGCGTTGTTGAGGAATGACACGAGGTTGTCGGCAGGATGAGAAACAATGGCACAGAAGACACCAGCAACATATCCCCCGGCAAAGCTGACACCTAGTTGAAGGGATTTACTGCATTGATCCTTTGGTTTGGGGATGGCGTGCTTGTAAATATTCTCTACAATAGTCTCAAAGGATGCAAATTTCATCATAGTATCTGTACACAGTAGTTTGGATCAGCAAACAAAAACACCAAACAATACGAAGAAAATTAAACTGAAATTAGCAGCAAGAACGAAAAAGGAATGGCATATTGCATAAAACAAGTCCTCTCTAGCTCGATTCAATTCTTTTGCTTTCGTTTGTACAACAGTCTTTTAGATATAGTAAAATATAAGCACAGTGAAAACTAATAATTTAATAACTATCGGACTCATACCACGCATATTCAGCAGAAAGATGAACGATACCCAGAAATATAAAGCACTACGAATATAATACAGATAACATATTTATACTTGTGCATTGAAACAAACACATGTTTGTGCGTATGTGCACAAATGGCAGAACTGACTGCATTAAAATTAAATCGACTAAATAATTTCAATCAATTGCAATATAGTAGATGAAACTTTTAGCTTCCATGTCTATCCAGATTATAGTAGTAAAAGGAATACAAATGGCTATACTGAACAAAGTTTAGGATGAAACGAGTTTAGGGATTGAGTAGATAAGGACATAGAAATTCGACTATAATGAAGAAAAACTTAAATGGTCAAAACATTCTACTTACAAGGAATCTGTCGGCCCCAGAGAGGAACAAGACCCTTGTATAATCTGCAAAAAAGTTACAGCATGTTAAAAAGACCACTCTTGAAGACTGTATTACTCTATCAGCAAGGTAAAAATTAAGACATACCCTCCATAACCTTCAGCCTTTACAAACTTCGGAAATCCATCGGATAACCCTCTAGCAAATCCAGGCTGAGTTTGCACTCGTACTTTCACGGCCTCCATAGGACAGAGTGCAACATCAGCGATCACCTCAGCAGATGCAGAACCAGCAAGGTAGATCAAGGTCTTGTACTTGGCTGCATTTTCTGGTCCAGCAAGATCAGAATAGTATTTCTTAAAGAATTCATAGAAGCCAAACTTGCATGCACCCTGAGCACTGTAACCAAGCAGGGTTGGCACCCAACCCCTAAAGAAACCTTTAACTCCCTGTTCTTTCAACAAAACCCCAAAACCAGACGAGATGCTCTTGTACTTTGTAGGATCAATCTGAAGAGAAGAAGATTGTAAAATGTTAAGTAAAGTAAAAACCATACAAGCTGAAAAACAAAACGAATATGTAGACTTTCAAGAAGAAAAAAGAATCATATATCTAACATATAGAAGTTTCTACACATAACATGGAAAAGGATCTAGTCAAGAACATCTACTATCACAAGACTTAAAATATTTGATAGGAGAAACAAGCCAGCCACCTAAAAGGGCAGAATCCATCGAGGAAGAGCTATCTCGGGTCATCCTACCTCAATGGTCGTATAAAAGCGGTTTAACACGTGAAATTGGTTAGTTGAACATTTTACTGTAAACATTAGGATAAGTCGAATAAGACTCATTCTAACCATTAAAAATTTATGTCAAGAACTACAAGAAATACAAACCTATGAAATTGAGATCCTCAAATTTCAAGAGATGAATAGTATTGAGAACAACTATTATCATTTTCCTTAGAATCGACGTTAAGGACATTTATTAGTTCGTTATTCTATCAAATATGAAGCTCCAATGGTTCGATGAGTTTGTAAAACTCCCAGATAATCCTTCATTCCACACCATATTATAAAACGTAAAGTTGGACGTGTTACATCCAACTCAAAACATATCTCATCTTAAACAATTAGCTTATACCAGATCGAACTATTCAATTGAAAAGTAAAAAAGAAGAACAAACATGGACCGAGATCCAGCCTACTTATTTAAGATTTGGAAATCAAGATGAAAATGATGACATAAGAATTCTATAGATCTACTAAAACATATCCAAATCAATGAAGTATATCAACGAAATTATATGCACAAATATCAAACAGATCAAAATTGAATCAGAATAACAAACATCATCGAAATGAGAAATAGAGAAGAAGAAGTAAATGGATCGAGAAGAGACCTGCATATTACACTTGACGAGATCCAAAGGAGTAACAGTCATGTGAGTAAGACCACAGCTAAGAATTCCACCGGCGGTACAAGCGGCATAAAATGTCGGAGAATACATCTGGATCTTGCCTGGTTCGCTCGGAGAAGCGACAACGAAACTCCTGGATACATCTTCATTTGACGACGGAGATGAACGGATAAAACTAGTGTTTCCGTTAAAAAGCTTCTCGGAAACTAATGATTTATTCGTCGAAAATGACGAATAAAGATAATTAGGAATGAGAGATTGACGTGAGTTATCAGAAGAAGCCATTAGGGTTTGTGGAATAGAGAGAGAAAGTGAAGAACAAAGGATTGTCTGGTTATTGATTGATTGATTGATTGGTTGATTGGGGCAGGAAAAGGTGAGAGAAAACCTAGGGAATAATTCTCCCTCCTTCTCCGTCCGTCACTTGTTTACCTCCGCTCTTACAGCCGAGGCTTCGCGTTACTTATAAACGGCTCACGGGATCGAAAACGTTCTCCTTATTTACCAAAATGCCCACCCTCTATCGATATTGTTACTTTTTCGACCGATCTCCCATAAGAGAGTTGACCAACAGAATTTGGCTATTTAAAGTACTGAAAAACTAGGGTTCCAAACAATAGAGCTATCATGAAATTCTTAAGCCAAGTACTAAATCATATGTGTCCTCTCATAAGAGCTACTTATATTTTTAACAAAGAAGAAATGAGTTACTTTTATATTACGTGTAATCAATTGATTGACGTATTCTAATTCCAAACAAGGTAAGCTCTAATATATATAAACGAGGGTATAACCCGTGCCCGCCGGGCACGGACAATTTTATCAAGCGCGTACATGAGCCGGTGAAATAGATTAAAACCATACTGCATTAAATAAAACCCCCGAAGAAATCGATTTAAATTTAACACAAATCAATTTATAGACCCACAAAAATCGAGTAGCAGAAAGTAAACTTTAAACTGAAAATAGTTGTGACCTAATAAGTTCAAACATTCCAAATCAAAATATGGAACACGTGACAATCTCATGTCATTTCTTTGATAAATCTACTGCTAACTTTCATGTGACAATCTCATAAAAAAAAACTTTCACGTGACAAACCACTTCTATGATTCCTTCCAAAACCATGGTTGTATGATTTTTACGACAGTAGATATTTAATTTCGAATTTCCTTGATGGACTTCGAATCCAAATGAGTACTTTTGCAGGAGGTTCTTTCTTTGATCCCTTAAGTGATCATTTCGTATAAACTCTAAGTTGATCCGACAAACCCTAAAATTTGTTTGAAAAAACTTAATAAAAAATTCAGAAACTCCTAAGAAAGAAAACGCAAGATTCAATATGCTTAATCTAATTAGCAAAATGAACAACAACAACAAATTAAGCAAGATCAACAACCAATTAATAGTAGCAATTCTTCAAGCACACGCCGCATGGATTAACATTTACAACCGTTCATTATAAATAATTAGTATAATTAACATAGGGTAAGAAAAAAATGGTCAACCAGTATTTACATAAAGAACTGAACTGATAAATGGCCGATCTAGCGACTGATTAAAATACGACAGTAATAATCGATCATTAAGTTACTGAAGAAATAAACAACTCAAGCTCAATCTCACATATGCCACAATAAAAAAAATTCACAAAAAGAAAATAGAATAAACAAAAATACAACTCATAGAATACGGAATGAATATATTTATCCGAGATCAGTAATTACATAGAGAATAATCAACAATAGCAATTGGCATGGATAGGTATATAAGTTAAGGTTTTAGGCAGATGTGATGTAATTATAATTATAATAGTAACAGGTGATAGTTGGAGCAGTAAAGGAAGATATATGATGATTCATCATCATCTGATGAGGTTGTATGAGATTGATGGTGGGTTGATACTATTCTGTTTGCTCTAATGAGGTCGTGTGAGAAACAAACTTGAAACCTATTTTTGATGGGAGATGAGTTGGTTTACCAAAACTACGTTATTGTTATTATGGTTTACTCCACTACTAATGTCACACCTTTTGTTCCCATGACCACCATCCATGACCCCTGAAACGTTAATCTTTGCATTGTTAAGCTGATACTCCTCTCTTTCATCAAAAAAAAAAAGCTGATATTCCTCTACATCTTGACCATCACAAATAAATTTGATGGGCTCTTGTTATAAGGATTTTGTTTGATAGAGAAAGAGAGATGGTGTGAGCTGGAGAAATGTTGAGAAAAAGGAGAGAGGCAGGCCGGCTGCGTGAGGCAGTCAGAGGCTGCATGAGAGAGAAAGAAACATTTGAAAAAATTGAGAATGAGGGGGAAAGGACAAATTCGGGGGGAAAAGTGATTTCAAAATGGGGGAAAAGTGATTCAAAATGGCATATTTCAAAAGATGCTCTACCATTTCATTTAAACCATTGGATGGGGTGTCATGTGAGTTTAAGCCATTAGATTTTGGGAGAATTATCTCAACCATCTTTTATCTTTTGTGAGGGTAAATCATGGCCATTGGGAGGAGGGGGAAAGATACCCTCCTCCCTTATTATATAGATAATTACAGTCGTGTCATTGTAAAGAGTTAATTGTTTTATTGTACACGATCTCGTCGGACCAAAGGTTTGAATCCAAATACACCTGAAGCACGGTTTGAGCTCTGACCTAACAAATGAAATAAGTTTTGTAGGCACTCAAAGTTGTCAAAGGTGTTGAAAGGCAAAAAAGAGGTAAAACCTATTACAATATGAAGAGGTTACATATATTATAGGAGGCAAGAGAAATGCAATACTTTCAACAAAAAAAAAGAGAAATGCAATAATTTTTTTTTTTTGAAAAGAAAATGCCATGATTTTGGTATATGCTTCCTCTATAAAATAGGCATATGGAATATCTAGAAACCAATAGTATAAAAAGGGCAAGAAGTAGAGTATGCATTTGGGCTTGGCTTTTGGCTGTTTTCCAAAGCTTATTCAGACAACTTCGTTGCAAGTATATCAATAAGCCATAAAGTTTGACTTTAGCTATTTAACCAGTGCTTACAGAATTTTCCCTCAATTTTATAATCAATAGTTTTTCTATGATGACATGATATTTTAAACCAAAATGTGAAAACAGAGGATAAAGATTTCTTGCTCAACAGTTCGAGAGGATCCAAAATCTAGGATACAAGACCAAACCTAGTTCGATATCGTTCTTCTTTCTTTTCAGCTTTCAGATAACTATGTCATATGTGAAAGATGTAAGGGCCTTAGTAGGGCGAAAACTCTAATGCTACCAAACTTTACCTCATATTAATTATTTAATGAATTTACTATCAAATATAACATTTTTCTTGGGTCGCGGTTTTGTAGCTTCCAAAATAATCTCAGGGCCTCTAAATATTTGGGTAGGAAAATCTTGATGCCCAACCCCCTCTTCTTTTCTTCAAGCTAGCGGACGGCGAAAGGTTGTCGGCACATTGACATTTTCATTGTCGACAACCCTTTGTTAACAAAGCAATTTTGTTTTCTCCTCCCACCACTTTCATTGTTTCTCTATCTCTCCCATCTTTTACTATGTCGAGTGGTGATTGTGAGAGGAAAGAATAAAGAATAATAAGTTACTTTTTTTTTATAACAGGTAACTGACAGTGACAAACTACCACTAACTTTTCGACGGTGACTGAAGCGAACAGAATAAAAAGAGGTTGTCGTATGTGAACTAAAAAAAATTGTCGCAAAAATATGTAATTCATATACTCTCTGGATGGGTCTCGGTTCCTATTTGACTAGTTTATCTTTGACCACTAGATTATTGAATTACTTTTGAGACGGGTTTTCCTTCCTAGGTGGTCAACTTGTTAAAGATGTATCCTACATATTCTTTGCAAAAACATTCTCTTATATATATTCGATAAGCAGATAACTGTCAAATTTAAACATTACAAAAAGTTATTGACTTGAACCCTAAAGAAAGCTAAATAGAGTGTTGCACTGGAGTGATCTGTAAAAATAGAGTGTCCTCTTGAAATATCTTTATTCCACTCTCGACGCGTCATCTTAGAGATCCAAATAGAGTGTTGTATTGGAGAAAGTTTTTAACAAAAAACTCTAAAAATCCTTTGTGGTACTTAGAATTTCTATGATTGAGTGTTGCATTGAAGATTCTCTGATTGATTGATTTATAAATTAAAAACTCTAAAAAAGCTTATTTGACACTTTAAGGTCATGTTTGGCGCGCGGGGATCACGTGAGAATAGAATGTGATTCCTGGAAATCACAATCCTGATTATTGTTTGGCTCGCAGGAATGCAGGGAGAATCGTATTCCCGAAGGAATCGGATGCCTCCTAAATGGGGTAATAGCAAACTTTGTCGGGGTGGGGGGCGTGGGGGTGTGATTCTCATTACCCGGAATGCTTTGTTTTAATATTTGTGGACAAAATTATCCTTAATAAAACATTGGAATGACTAGTATTAAAATAGTCCTCCACATAATATCACAATTAAAAAAATTAAAAATCTAAAGTTAGCCACCGCCATAGCAACTCTCTCTCTCTCTCTCTCTCTCTCTCTCGCTCGGACGTAACTCTCTCTCCATCTCTCTAATTTTTTTTTTCTCTTGTTCTTTTTCCATTCCAATCGATATAACATTTAAAATGAAAAGTTTTTAGCCGACAACCTTATTTATTTTAAATGAATTTATAAATACTACTTAAATTAGTGTATCGCGTTACTATTTCATATCTACAAATTTGAATGAATTATACTGATTTATATAACAAAGTTGGCGTTATATTTATGTAATTTAAGTAAAAGGGCACAATGAATTTTTTTACATTCTTATTCCTATACGAACCAAACACCATGCTAGAAATTTATCAGGAATCGAATTCATATTTTTGGTCAAACCAAACATTAAACTGAAATAATCTGATTCTTAGGAATCACATTATATTCCCGCGCGCCAAACATGACCCAAGTTTTAGAGTTCAACTATTGTCTATTGCATTTGAAATGCTGTAAGAGCATCTCCAAACGTCCAACCTCTATATTGGCATAATCTCTATATTTTCACTCCTTAAATAGAGATTCACTCCAAACGCAAAACACTATTCAAGTCTCTATATTGGCATCTTTGTTATTTTATTAGTTTTAAATTTATAACTTATTATTTTTATTACTTATAACTTCTAAAATTTGATAAATTAAATATAATTAATATAGATTATATATAAAAACATTATTTTAAAAAATACATATAATATTAGAGATATTACAATGCGTACGTTACTACAAATCTTAGAGATATTACAATGCGTACATTACTACAAATTACGTAAATATAAACTAATATTGTTACGTAATAACTACTCCCGTAAAATTATTTAGTACTCCGGTAAGTCTCCACCTTCGCCTCCAGTTCTAGATTCGCCTCCGTCTACACCTCCATACCCACCTTCGTCTACATCTCCATAGCCACCTCCGTATCCACTACTCCCGTAAGAGGGTCATTACGCGTTAAGAAATGCTTTGGTTGAGCATTTATGGGCAAGACGGGGTGATACTTCATCTTAGAAAAATGATTAAATTCTACGAAACGATATGATCTTATTTATTATCTAATTTTGTATTTTGTTACGCATTTTATGTTTATTAATAAAATTTTAATTTTATAATTATATAATTAATTAATTAGTATTATTAGTTTACTAGAATAAAAAGTAATAGGACACAAGTGTCAATTCATAAAAGATATTAAGGACTCAAGTATAAATTTTATGACAATCAAGAATCAAAAATCTATTATGTCAAATCAGCTCTATAATATAAAGAAGTGAATAGTGAGCCTTCACATGTGAAGGCTCACTATTCACCATTCTCTACATTATAGAGAAGTAGAGGAGCCTTTGGAGCTCCAAAATCTCTATCTCTATTTATTAAGAAATAGAGCACGTTTGGAGGTGGAAATAACCTCCCACAACGGCATAACATCCTTCCAGACAAATCAGTGTCCTACGAGGGCTATACGCCTGTACCTTACTTTAACTTTTACACCACTAATTCAGCCTTCAGATTGGAACAACGTCTGATCATCTATCTAGATTTAAGTTCGGTACTAGTGAAACGGACGGTGAAGATCTGGATACATCAAATGAATATATGTTAGTCTGCTAGTCTGATTCAACAAATCGTCTATTTGATTCGTCATTCTGGTCTGTACTTGATTCCCTGTACTAAAACTCGTAATCTAGGGTTAAATCTCTTTATACTCCCGACAATTCAATTCAGAAGAAGATTCAGAGTTTAGGACACACACAAATTGGCTAATTTTGCCCTAATCCTTCTCCTACCTAAGAACTGAAAATCTTCTTTAGGAACTTCATTTTTCTTTCTTAGATCCAAAACGCATCTGGTGAAATAACTTAATTTAGACTTAAAAAAGTATTGATTTTTATAGGATTTAAACATTTTTTACTATTCGATTTGGTTCTGAAAGGGGTTATAGAAGAAGAACTTAGATCTAGCTTGGTAGGTTGATTATATCAAGATAAATTTGTAAAACCCTAATTATAAAACAGAAAAAAAAAAATTACTTTTTTTTGATGGGGAAAGGAAGTTCAAATGTTGAGGATATAGAGGAAGGAGAGATTTCAGATGAAGAACAATCAATTGAAGATGTTAAACAAAGAGAAGAAGAATTGAAGGAACAAGCTAAAAAAGATTCTAGGGTTTGGGTGGATGGTTTATACAAGTATAATTCAAGTACTGGTACTTACCATTGTAGTTTACACAATTTGGCATGGGCTCAAGCTGTGCAAAATAAACCTCTCATCATAAACTTCAATCCAAATGAGATTGAGAAAGAGAAGGGATCTGATGTTTTGGCCAATAGCAAAGATGACAATCTTAATAAAAATGAAAGCTTTAGTTCTTCAAAGGATGTTAGTTCAGAAAAGATTGGTAGTAAAATGGTGGATTCTGATGATGTGGAAGAAGGTGAGTTAGAGGAAGGAGAAATGGACTTGGTAGCGAAGATGGTAGCTGAGGGAGCTGAGGGGACTGAAGGAGTAAGTAAAACTTTACCCATAAGCAATGTGAATGTGGAGAAGATTAACTCTATTCGAAAAGCTTTAAAGACTATAACTGCAACCGATTTCGAGAAGTAAGTTCATTGATCATTGGGGTTTAAAGTCTTATATTACTTAGTTGTAGATTCTTAAACTGCAAAAGAAAACTGTCACAATCTCATTACTTTGTGACACATTCCACATTGGGTTTGTTTTTGTTACTAAAAGTTTGTGTTTTGTTCATCTACAGATCATTCGATCGTGTCTGTTCCGAACTGCGGGTGTTTTTAGATAGTTTACGACAAATTGTCTCGAAGAGTGGAGTTACTTCTGTAATTGTTCTTGTTCAAGAATGTTTTGCTGCAATCGAAGATATTAATACTGTAAGAGGCTCGAGACTTCATTTTTTGATCTTTAAGTGTGTATTTTACATCTCATGATATTTATAGAAATCTAGCTTTTGTATGATAATTCTTAAGGTTTGATGCCAGGTATTTTGTTCGATGAATCAGAAACAACAAGAATCTAATAAAGATGTTTTCTCGAGGTTTTCCCAATGTCCATTAACTCTTATTCTTTGTACTTATTCTGAGTCAATTAGCATGTTATACCGTTTCGTGTCAATTCTCTTGTTCAGGTTGCTTGCCCATGTAAAGAGCCAATGCTTTTCTCTCTTCTCCCCGGAACAAATGAAGAAGGTCCAGTTTTATTTCGCTTTAACTTGGACTTGTGTTTTATTGATCACTTGGAAATATGTTAAGTGATCACAGAAGTTTGACTTGGTATCCCGTCTCTTTTCACAGGTAGAAATGATGATACACTCCGTGGAACTACAGTTTATTTCTTCAAACGTTGAAAAGATAGATACTCGTAAAGTGATGCAAGAAAAAACTGGTGTTATTGGAAATGAGTTGGGAACTTTGGGTGCTAAACTTAAAGAAGTGCAACACACAAATATTCCAAGTAAAAAAGAGATGGGAATTCTAGGTGAAAATACAATTCACGCTTCAAATTTTTCAAAGGGTTTCCTTTTGGAGCCCATATTTGTAAACACAAGAACGCCATCTGGGATAATGAGCTCCGGACCTCTCTCTGCTTCTAGGGGTAGAGGGATGTTTGGTCCCTTGCTAGACCTTCACAAGGATCATGATGTGGATAGTCTTCCTTCGCCCACAGGGCAAACCCCAACAACACCTTTTTCAACACAAAAGCCATGGGTTGTTGAAAACGGGCCTGTTAAATCAGAGTTGACCATTACCACAGTACCAGATAGAAGAAACATGCATCTTTATGAAACTGATGCCCTTAAAGCTGTCTCAACCTATCAACAGAAATTCGGCTCGACTTCTTTTCCTCTTAGTACTGATCTCCCTAGCCCAACTCCATCTGGGGAATGTAATGATGGTGGTGACGATCCTAATGGGGAGGTTTCTAGTTCTACTGTTGGTAATGGCGGAACTATTAATCCATTTATACCCACGAAAACTACCATCTCTGCTACTCCTGATGGTTTCACTAGACAGGGAATTGTCCCTGCTGTTCAGCAGTTGGAATCGGGGAAAATTCCGGCTTTAAGATCCAAGGGCAAGAATAGGGATCCGAGGCTTCAGTTCCTCGACCCTGAAGCTAACCTCAGTCAACAACATCCTATTGTGGAACATAATGCACATAAAGATGAATCTTTTGGAGGACTAACTAGTTTAAGGAAAAACAAGACAGTTCCAGAGTCCGAGTTGGATGGTCATATCTCGAAAAGGCAAAGAAATATGTTATCAGAGTCTGCTGTTTCTGGAGATGTACAGATGTCATCTGGAATTGGTGGATGGTTAGAGGAGAGTAGCACAAGGACTCAGCTGGCAGATCGCGTGGGAAGCGATCCTAGGAAACTGAGAAATGGAGAACAAGTGTCTGGCCTAAGACAGGATTCTACTAGTAATAACTTTAAATTGGCAATGGGTGGAAATGGGAGCTCTTCATTGAAAGGTTCGGGTACTGGTACTAGTAATTTGTTGCCTTCTTTGTTGAAGGATATTGCTGTAAACCCATCGATGTTGCTTGATCTAATTAAGGAGCAACAGAGATTAGCAGCTGAGAATCAGCAGAAGTCCAGTAATGTAGTCCAAGGCCAGAACAGGTTAACTGGTTCCAGCTTGAATGCCTCACCAGGAGCGGTTCCTTTGGCAAGTATTACTTCCTTCAAATCTTCAGATATAGGACAGAAACCCGAAATCAAGACCCAGATTCCTGGCAACACAATTCCGATGGTGAGCTTTACTTTTTCTTGTATGAAATGTACAAGTATTTGGATTCAGATACTAGTCACGATGGCCGTTCTTGGTATTTATAAATTGTTCTTTTTGCTCTTGGTTATGTTCCGAACATTTAAAACAAGTCCATTTTCTAGTTGTTCCTTGATTAGAAAATGTCAATTTTGAATGTATTGTTCAGAGTTTGATTAGAAAATGTATGGTAGCACGTACCGTCCGAATGGGTATGTATTGTACCCCATATATGGTGAATCTTCCCTAATATTATCGAGAGCGTGAGAAATCTCGTGGAGCTAATGAGAGGGAGATATGCAGGGGAATCAAACTTAAAAAAACTAGAATACTCTCTACACATATTTTCTTTCTTAGTTTTTTGAAAACCCTCTAAATGAAGACAGCTATAATGCCCAGCATAAAATGTTTAGTGACGGCATAATATGTTTAAAGTAGTTCGATTAGGGTTTTCTTCGTACTCATAGTCTGTTAGCATGAGAATACTGCAAGTAGGATTTGATGTCACTTGTTGTTTTGTTTTATTACTATATATTTTTGGATAATTGTTTTTATAATTATATTTTTTCGAATATTATTACCTTTCATTTCCAATTTCATCTGGGTGAATAATACGTAAAGTCTAACTCTAAGCCGAAACTACAGGTCGAATTTGGAAAAATACGCATGAAGCCACGTGATCCTCGCCGTGTTCTCCATGATAGCACATTCCAGAAAAATGAGTGCTTGGGATCTGAACAATTCAAAACAACTGGAGTCATCTCATCATCGACCCAACCCAGCAAAGTAAATGCAATAGTCGGACAACAAGGAGAGCAAGCCCAAAGATACCCCTTTGCACCAGACATTTCTCAGCAGTTCACGAATGAGCTTCAAAATCTTGCTAATATAGTAACTTCTACACAAACAACTAGTAGCCCCTCAGAGGCTCCTCAGGCAGTTTCTTCCCCAACAGTTCCAACTAAGACAGATATTACAGATTCAGGAACTGTAGATGGGTCAGTTGGACCCTCACGGAACACTTGGGAAGATGTTCAACATTTATTTGGAAAATATGATGATGAGCAGAGAGCTGCTATTCAGAGAGAAAGGGTCAGGAGGATAGACGAGCAGAGCAAAATGTTTGCGGCCCGTAAGCTATGCCTGGTATTGGATCTGGATCACACTCTTCTCAATTCAGCGAAGGTATACATCACTATATTCAATAAGTGATTGCCACCATCTAGAAGCCAAGGGGATGTTCTGCTTCTCTTTCTTGTTAAATTTTTTTTTCTTTATCTGTTCAGTTTGTTGAAGTAGACCCAATGCACGAGGAAATCTTGAGGAAAAAGGAAGAGCAAGATCGAGAAAAGCCATATAGGCATCTTTTCCGTTTTCCACATATGGGCATGTGGACCAAGTTGCGGCCTGGAGTGTGGAATTTTCTGGAGAAGGTATTAATTCCTTAAAATGACACGTAGTTTTTAATTGTTTAAGTTGGAAGCTGATATTGAATTAATTGGCATTAATTTTGAAATCTGTTAGGCAAGTAAGCTTTTTGAACTCCATTTGTACACAATGGGTAACAAGCTATACGCCACCGAGATGGCAAAAGTGCTCGATCCAACTAAAGCTTTATTTGCTGGACGAGTTATTTCTAAGGGAGACGAAGGTGGGGCTTTTGATGGTGATGATAGGGTACCCAAGAGTAAAGATTTGGAAGGAGTCTTGGGAATGGAATCTTCTGTGGTAATCATAGATGATTCTGCAAGAGTGTGGCCTCATCACAAACCCAACTTGATAGTTGTGGAGAGGTAAACCTTGTCCATTGCCTCCTGCTTGTGATCCTTCTTTGTGTAGTCCGAATTGTTTGGCTTTCTATATGTATATTCCTAAACTTTAAAATGATTCATCTTGCAGATACACTTATTTTCCGTGTAGTAGACGGCAATTTGGTCTTCTGGGTCCTTCACTTCTTGAGATAGACCATGATGAACGACCCGAAGAAGGGACTCTGGCTTCCTCCCTGGGGGTTAGGCTCTGATAACTCTGCAGTTGGTTTCTTGGTTCTACGACTCACTCATTTCACTTATAAACTATTTTTTTTCTTCTTTGAGATTAGGTGATTGAGAGGATACATCAAAACTTTTTCCATAACAAGTCCTTACATGACATAGACGTAAGAGATATTCTCGCTTCAGAGCAGAGAAAGATTTTGTCCGGTTGTCGCATAGTTTTCAGCAGAATTTTTCCTGTGGGTGAAGCCAACCCCCATCTTCACCCACTTTGGCAGTCGGCTGAGCAGTTTGGTGCTTCATGCACAACTCAGATCGATGAAAAGGTCACTCATGTAGTTGCTAATTCTCTTGGAACCGATAAGGTATCGTTGCTTCTCTCTACTTTTGTGGAACTTCTTTTTGTAGAAATGACGATTAACTTGTGTGGGTGTGCATATCAAAGGAAATACTTTAAAATGAGATATAACGGATGTTTAATGGCGAAAGCACAATTCCATAAACTTTATCCAAGATCAGTCAAGAACTATGTGAGATCACCATTTTAACGTATTGTTTCTTTTAAACAGGTGAATTGGGCTTTATCGACAGGAAGATTTGTTGTTCATCCAAGTTGGTAAGACACATCCTTCTAGTGAATTAAAGTAAGAGTTTGAATAGCAATGTAATTTTTCTTCTTGTGCTAAAAATCTGTTTTCTTGTTTCTCTTGTTGCACAGGGTGGAAGCATCAACTTTGTTGTATAAAAGGGCAAATGAGCAGGATTTTGCTGTTAAAATATAAACCAACTCAGACTCAAAAAACTCAGCCCACTAGTAAATGAAATATATCAATTTAAAACATGAAACCCAACAGGAGGAAGGATATAAAGTAGGATTCATGAGAGTGGTGGTGGGTTGTGAAGGTCAAGCTAATAAATTCAATCAGGTCGAAATCGACATCCTGTTGTTTCCTTTAAGTTTCAAGTCGGGTCGAAGCTTCCATGGTGGTCCAAAAATTTATAAATTATGGGAATTGGCTATGGGGGTGCAAAAGAAGCAACATAATTGTAACAGTTAAAATTATAAGGAGAATTCATAAATTTGGAAATAATGGAAAGGAAAATGAAGAAGAGATTAAAGATGAAAATCACAATTGAGTTATAAATTCATTTATAGTGGAAAAGAGAAAATCAAAGAGGAAAGAGCATCCTAGCTCATTGTATTGGGAAATGTATTTGGACCTTGATCTTGAAAAATATATAAGATATAATGAAGAAGTTTGTATTGGGAAATGTATTTGGACCTTGATCTTGAAAAATACATAAGATATAATGAAGAAGTTCTCGAAATAAATTATCGCATTCTACATGACAATTCCAGAAGTACAACATATTAAAAGAATCAATGGGAAAGGACAGATGCTTGAGCTCCTTCCTGCATCTCTTTGGAGTTGGCACCCTATTTAAATATAAATTACAAAAAACTAGAGAGAGAGATAGAGAGAAGATTCTATCTCTAGTTAAAGAAGCCTGAGATGTGCTGTATCATTCATTCTCTTTATCTGCCATCCTGTTCTTGAAGAATGTTGTAATACTGTGATTGAAGAATCATCTATACATATCTTATGCAACATCATAGTACTGCAACCAAGGATACCACTCAAGAGACACTTAATTGGCGTGGCATGAGTGAAAACCCCAATAGTAGCAGAGAGGTTTCCGACATTTCCATCACTAATGGGATATTGATTGTTTGATTCATTAGGGGAAAGCGATATGTCTTCTTCAGTTTCATGATCTTCAATTTTCGTTACAATTTGTAGCCTACTCTTACCTGATTTCTTCCTTGTAAGAAGACTCTGTCTTTGTTTGTACATCAAATCAGAATGTGATGGTTGAAGCAAATTACCGTCTCGATCGTGAAACGAATTCGGCAGGAAATGAGAGTTTCGATGGGGAAATCCTTTACCTTCATTTTGTTGTTGTGTCGATATCTCTTTTAGCTTCTCAGGTAGTTTTAGGATTGTGATGTTAAGAAACTGAAGCATTCGGAGTTCTACATGTCTAAGTGATTCTCCAGATGGTGCGCAGAAATCAGGCTGGAATCTTTCAATCATATTAATCATTTCTGAGGTGTATATCTCTGATCGGAGACATCCCTCCCACTGACCCTGACTCATCTCGATAAGTTCGTCCGAGAACTGTATCCCTTCCTCTGCGAAATTCAATTCCTGCAGAAATTGTTGTTGGTTATCAGGTTATAGTCTCATACATACTCTGAAATAAATAGATCGCATATAGCACATCAGTGGGTTTATGTGTGTTCATCGCTGCCAGTATTGGATATATACACGGAATTGGTAATAAACTGGTAATGTCTGCAATCTCAATATCAATGAACAAGGACAAAGATGACATAGAAAAAGAAATCTCTGGCAGAGTGAACATAGCACATCAGAATTCAATAACTAGAGCTAAAGACTAGTTGTCAGTCTTGTGTTAAAATTGCCTTTTGACATCGTTATCTATCAAATGACAAGCCATACCATATGAATCAAGCAGAAAACAATCCCAATTGTTCCTCAAAATTTGGCTTCTAAAAGTATAACTATGAGTTATAAAAAATGAAAACACATAGTATTAACCAACTCCGGACCAAATAAATAGTGCTAAAAAAGAACTACTACCCAGGAAATGTTGATACAGGCGAACATCCAAATGATCTTATGAATGTTCCCACACTCAAGAGGATAATATATTTCGGGAACATGTAACTATGTAAGTAAGAAATTAGTTTAGTACTTTTTGTTGCGTCGGATCCCTCTCTCAATGTACAAATCGAAAAAAAAAGTTTCAAAATGCCTTATGAAATAAAAATACGAAAGAATATATTTCCCACCACCTTGGTAAAACTAGATTTCAGTTTCTGATCAATCACATTTATCTGAGACTCCCCTCAATGCCTGGAAGTAGAGAATTTCCTAACAGCCTACCAAATATAAATTCCACAACTATGCATGTCTAACTGAGACTGAACTTTATCTAACATTTCTTTTTTGTGTCTTAGTCCTATTACTAGGACATGAATCCACTATCTCCTCACACATGGACACCATAAGCGAATTGCACATTAGCAACGACCCAACTCTAAAAGAACTGCCTAAGGGTTGGAACTGAGCCAGACTCGGCCAGCCTTGAGCACATAATACCCCGGCCGAGCATTCTAGGCTCTGAAATCTCAAGAACTCTAGAGTTTACGATGGGTTAACTTGGGAAAGGATGAAATCGAAAATATTTTGCACAGAGCCCAGCGCGGATACTTTTACTAGCGCTCTAGTTTATCACAATATATCCGAGGTCCGAGGAGGACGGACCAACCAATATGGTCCCCTAATCAATTTATACCACATTATTTGAGTTGTATGCAAGAAAAAATGATTGTCCACAAGTTAAGTGAGCAAGTACATCTCCTAGAACTTCAACATAAGCCAAAATTGGGATAGGGATAAAAAAAAAAAGTACTAGTAAAGTTGGGAGTGAAATTACCCACCCGACAAACTGAAGTAGCAGTTGTTCTAGCCCGATCCAATGGAGAAGAATAAACAGCATTGAACCGCACTCCTTGTGAATTAAGGAACACAGATAATGCCCTAGCTTGTCGATTCCCATTTGTTGTCAAAGCTGCTTCCGGCCACCGACCAGAAACCAAATCTGGTCTTAAATTAACACCAGATTCACCATGATTGATTAAATAAACTTCAGTGGTAACAACAGATCGATGATCATATTCGAGACCGTCAGATGAGTAACTCCTGGAGAATGTGTGAGGTCGAAGTGGTGGTGGTGGAGGTGGTGGTGGTGCTAATACATTGTAAGGATCCCATACCTTGATAGAAGGTCCGAGTCGTGGTGTGCCAATTGTAGATAGTTGAGGTGAGAGTGGAGATGCTGATGCGTGACAAGGAAGCATTTCAGGTTCTTGTTCTAGAAGCTTCTTCATTAATGGATTTCTTGATTCTCCTCTTTGTTCTATTCCTCCTCTTCCGCCATTAACGTGTTCTTCTTCTTCTTCTTCTTCTTCATCATCATCTTCGTCTAATTGCGAGGACTGTCCAGATCCCATATTTGTCCGGAAGAATTTGACTGACCTGATCTGATTTTATCTACTAATAAGGAATTAGAGTTGGGGTTTGTGATAGAGACGAGACAACAAGACAGGATTTGTTGTAGATGAGATTTCCGTTTTAGGAATTTTACGGTTTGAATTGAAATCAGCTAATAAGTGTTTGACGAACCAGATCTATTCCTTTCTCTCTCTATGGGAAGGAAGGAAGGAAGGAAGGAAGGAAGGCGACAGTAACTGGAGGAGGAGAAGGGGGAGTGATTGCTGGCTGCTTTAATGCTTTTTCCAATTGTGGGTGGGTCAGGACTCAGGACAGGAGGGGAGGAACTGGTTTAGAACTTTAGATCCGAGGAATAGCTTTCGGTCTACACATGAACCAACAACAACCCAAATGTGAATTGATTTGGGGAAATGCTAGGACAACAGAACCCAACTTCCCTAAAGAGTCTGAAATCAAACGGCTATGACTTGATGATCAATTTTCTCTAGTTTGCTTTGTAAGATCTAGAGAAAATTTGAACCCTTGATTCTATTTTGTCTCTCAAATCTTTTTTTCAAAAACTACACCAAAATTCAAATCATACGCCACTAGTGTCAGAAACTATTGTTGGATTAGATACTAAATGAGATGTTTAATTGTTCTTAATCTACATTTGTAGTATTCTACGTTGCTAGCTTATACTATTTTCTTTTGGGTATTTTTGGCACCAAGTTTTTAGCATTTTCGGAAACAACCATTCACAAGAACACCTTACAGTAGAGACCACAATGATGGTCATAGGTTTGGACTGTAAAAGCATCTCCAACGCAAATTAAAACAAATATCAATTTTATTTGTGAAATTTAAATTGAGATTTTCTTTTTTACGTGACAAAATAAAAATCATTTAACTTATGTGTTGCCAATGCAAATAGTTGAAGCTGATTTGTTTACTTACTAGGGTATAGCCCGTGCCTGTAGGGCACGAAAATTTCTATATTTATGTTATACAAAATTATCGAATATTTTGATCTTATACAAATATTGAAGTAATAAAAATATATTTAAAATGATAACTGGTAACTCAACTAAAAGACTGGACCCAATGATGAAGGGACTAATAAAAAGGTCAGACCTATATAGAAGGCCAACTCATGGGAGAGAATGAATCTAGATTCAACACTTGTAAATAGAGAAAGGACAAATCTCTCTCTTTCTCTCTTGTTAATAGATCTGACTAAACACCATACTAGTAAAAGATTGTTGGCGGGATATGGTCGTTTTTTGGCAGAAAATCCCGACGAAGAGATATGGTGCCAAAGGAGGAGATTAACGTGAAGCATGTTGGATCCATAACACCCACCTAGACCAAAAGGCCTAGCAATATGATAGAAACACCATAGCCAAGTTAGTTGAGGATTTACCTCATGGCTAAAGATGGATTTTCGTGGGAAAAGTAGACTTGAAAAATCTATTTATCTTGTGTAGTTGGAAACCAAAGGTGTAAAAACTGGATTTTCATGGGAAAAAACATTTATATTATACCAAAAAAAAAAAAAGGAAAAAACTCATTTCTCCCCTTTCAAAAAATTGTTGTTCCCTCTCTCACTTGATTTGGGAGAAAAAGATAGCAAGTATAATTTTCTCTCATCCAATCTGAGAAGAGATGAAGGGACCAAGATCAAAGACACCCTAAAAGGTCCCATATGTATTACTTTCTAAAGATATGTTCAAATTCTCCTATAAATTTACCAAAGAAAATTTTGATGAAAGGCCCAAATTTTGGGCCCAAATACAAAAAAAAACCCAACCGGGATTATTAACCCACCCAAAACCCAATAATCAACTAATATCTCAAATCAAACCCAAATACACATCCCTATGCTCAATCCGGACCCAACTCGTATCTCTAAGACTTTATTTATTTTCATATTCCCTCTTTTGCCCTCTTATATATATGTAACCTAAATCAACACCCTCTCACTCTTTAAAAATCGAATCTCTCTCTCTCTCCCCCTCTCTAAATTTTTTTCAGCTTTCCCTCTCTCTACATTTCCAGGTTCATCATCTTCAACCATCAACTTCATCGTTTTCAACCATCAACTTCATCATCTTCAACCCTCTTCATTATCTCTTTCTCTCTCTAAATTTTTTTCCAGATTTGTATCTCTACATAAACCTAAACCCTCTTCAAGAACATTCATTATCTTCCTTTATTTTCAATCATCTCCAATCATTATCTTCAATCATCATCTTCAGCCATCACCTTTTTTGTTTGAGCGACCTTCATCATCTTCTTCGTTTGAGCAACCTTCATCATCTTATATCTTCAATCATCTTAATGGAGGTCAAAAGAAACTTCAAATCTGATTTTAGGTTGTTTTCATGGTGTTTTCATAGTTTTGTAGAGAGTTAAATATATAGATTTGTAGATCTACTTATTTGAAGCTCCATTGGTGAGGTTGTTCTTGGTTTTAGGGTATTTTCATGGTGTTTACATTGTTGTTCCGTACAGATTTGTTAATATTAGCAACCACTTCTCGTTTTGTAAGCAACACTTTACAGTTTGTCCAAACATTTTACGGGATGTGTTAACACTATTCCGTACAGTTATGTTAACAGTAGCAACTGGTTCTCGTTTTGTTAAAAACACTTTACAATTTGTGTTAACATTTTAAAGGATGTGTGAACATTTTGAAAAATGTTCACCACAATTTTGTATTAAAGATGTTCAGATCAGTCTAACATTTTCTAAGCATTTTAAGCAGTGCCCAAACATTTGTTAAATTGCAAAGCAGAATTCAATTTAAAATACCTACACTTCTTCGCTAATGATTCGATTTTGAAACGGACATACTCCGCCGTTGTGTAACATTTCCAAATTTGCCTTAACATTTGTTAATTTGTCTGGCCACTACACAAACAAACTAAACATTCCGTATAATGTTGTGACATTCATCTAGATGTTGTAACAACACTCTTGGATGCCATTCGACAGAAGATTATGAACAAGATGACAAAGCACAGAGACGCCGCTATTGGATGGAACACATTTATGTGCCCCTCCATTAATGATGTTCAGGATGGAAAATCCAAAGTTGCCGAGACGTGAGTTACGTCGAGGCAGGCCCACTTATTTTTGAAGTTTGCCGAGACGTGAGTTACTCTTAAAATGTCTATACATCTTTGATTGTGTCTATACATCTTTGATTGTGTCTTCACATTTTGTCGACATCTTTGATTGTGTCTATACATCTTTGATTGTGTCTATACATCTTCACAAAATGTCTATACATCTTTGATTGTGTCTATACATCTTTGATTGTGTCTTCACATCTTTGATTGTGTCTTCACAGTTTGCCAGCATTTTGTCGACATTCTCTAAAATGTCAATACATCTTCGATTGTGTCTTCACATTTTGTTTACTTCCTCAGACAAACTATTTATTGTCTATGCATCTCATATATTTTGAAGAACAAAAATAATATATTAAACAAATGTACTCCATATTCTTTCAACATCAAGATCCCACAACAAACAAAAACAGTACAATACCACACAAAATAATTTATAATCATTTTTTGTTTGTCCTCTAAGCAAAATTGAAGTCGTTGCGGGTTTACGAATGTGAACATAACACCATTTCTCAAAAACAACTTCACTATTGCTTAGAACTTCTTTCTCAAAGCACAAAATATCAACCACACTTTCAATTGAGGTTTAATCTCCACAATCTTTTGTTTTCCTTCAATATTGATGACACCTCCCGATGCTTCAAAAACACAGTAATACATATGTTAGTATTTCTATATATTACTTGCAAACACTGTAAGACTTATGCAAACAATCTATAAAATGTCATACCACCACTAATGTACAAATATATTCTGAAATGGATGAAGGTTATGTAACTTGCATGCTACATTATACATAATGCTTGAGGAATAATTTCTGCAATTCTTAAACATTCTTGAAAATGTTCCAACATTATTAATATTTCTTTAACATTATTCAAATTGTTTGAGAAACAATTGTTGTTATTACCTTGCGCACCTAAACATTATTTACAATGCTGGAAAACTGTCAAAATGCCGGGACAATACCAATAATGCGAAAACATTATACTTAATGTTAGACCACAATCAATAATGAGAGGACATTTCAAAAAATTTATGCCACTGTTTTCTCCAAATTTTAACTTTTTTCACAGAAACTTATGTCATTTCGTATGCATTCCTAAACATTATGCAAAATGTTTAGGAATGCATCTTACCTTGGTCTGTGATTCAGTCACCTTTAATATTTTTTTGCCTTTTTTACTAGGCCCTGCAATTGTTATCTCTTCACTAGCCCTCTTTCTAGAGCTAGCTCTTTGTACAACCTATTGTCTTGCTGCTTCTCTTTTTAAATGTTTTGCACAAAATGATATGTTTGTAAGAGACCCAAAAATGTTGATAACAAAACCAAAATGTTTCTACACAACCCAAAATGTCAAAAACATATCAATTTTTACTCATTAATAACCACAAAATACATCAACACCCCACTAAATGTTAAAACATAAACCAAATTGTCTGACATTGACCAATAACATCACTGTAATAATCAAGTAAAACTCCCAAAAATCATAAACAAAGTACTAAATGTCTCAACATAACCCCAATTTCTCGAACACAACCCAAAATGTTAAAACAAACCATCCATTTCATCAACATTTCAGAGAACAAAAACTGGACTACAAATGCTTCCAAATTGTCCCTTACTACCTTGTGAACTGCTTTCAAATTACATTTGTAATTTAAAGAATTTTTCTTCTTTTGCTCCCTTGGCTCTATACGTTGAGCCTCCACCATCTGCTATTTCGATTTGGATGTCGCAGATCGATGCTTCAAACACACAGTAATAGATATGTTAGATCATTCAGCAAAATGGTCACACACGACTACAAATGCTACAACACTGTAAGCTGATGCCAATGGTTTTTAGAACTTTTCACAAAACTCTAGGAATAAGAGTATGAATAAGTGAAGCACCATTTTACAGAATGACAACACACTAGCAATTATGGCAAAACAATATACGAAATGCGAGACCACAAACAATACTGGGAGGACAAACTCCAAAATGTCTCGAAATTATGTAAAATGCTTAAAAATTGTTTGAAATATTTATAGAATATCATACCTTTGTCTGTGATGATGTCACATTCATCATTTTCTTGCCTTTTTTACTAGGCCTAGCGGTGGTTGGCTCTTCACTATCTTTTATATGTTTTCTGCACAAATTGAAATGTTTGTAAGATACCCCCACATGTTTGAAACAAACCAAAAATGTTTCTACAAAATGTTCAACACTACACTGAATGCTACATCACTATAAATAATGGCAGATCATTTTGGAATGTATCTACACAATAAGCCTAGGCCAATGATGGTCTACACAATAATGAAAGATCACTAATTGAAGCAAAATTTTAAACAATGACAGCACACTAACAAATATGCCAAACCATTATATGAAATGTCAAAGCACAAACATTAAATACAGGACATGGTCAAAGATGTGTATACAATAAGATACCTTTGCTTGTTTAGGACTAGCAACTTTTTTGCCTTTTTTGCTAGGCCCAGCAGAGGATGGCTCTTCAGCAACCCTCTTCCTAGGGCTAGCCCTCAGTGGAGTCTGTTGTTTTTGAACAGGAGCATCTCCTTTCTTTGTGTTTGTTTTCACCATCTTTTGTAATCTGCAAAAGTTGTTATGTTTTGTATTAGACACCCACATGTTTCAAACAAACACAGAATGTATATACACAATCAAAATGTCTTAACATATACTAATTTCTTTTACACAACCATGAATGTTAAAACAAACACCCATAAATGTCACCACAGATACCTAAATGTTAAAACAACCCTAACCTAGAAACTTGATGAAGATTCATAAACACCCAAATGACCTTTCTGTGAAGATGCATGCTTCCGAAATCACAAACAACTATCAAAATGTCTAAACATACTCTAACATTTCTTCAACACAACCCAGAATGATAAAACAAATCATTCACTTCATCAACAAAGACAGACCCCCAAAAATCAAAGACAAAGTACTAAATGTCTCAACAGAAACCTAACTTTCAGATCACAATCCTAAATGTTAAAACAAACCTAACCTACAAGCTTGATGAAGAACCATAAACACCCAAATGCTTCCGAAATCACAAAACACCAACCAAAATGTTTTATCACAAACTGTAGAGCAACTTAACCCTAAAACTTTTTTGAAAAACAACCCAAAATGTTTTCTCACAAACTCAAGATCAGACTACTGAACTTGAAATAATAAACCCTAATTCTTTGAAAACACCCCCAAATTTTCGAACACCCCTAAAACTGAACCAACAACCCTAAAATATTACCAACTAACACAGATCTGAAACAACAAACCCCAAAAATTTTCCAACAAACCAAATAATTTACCAACAACAGAGAGATGATCAAGAGTTAGAGGAAGAACAGGGACGTACCTGTGTTTGAAAGAGAGAGAAATCGAGAGAGATGCACCAGATTTGTTGAAAGAGAACGAAATAGAGAGAGAAATTGGTAGATCCGGTTGCTTAAAGAGATTCGCCGGTAACGTTTCGAATGAAAGAGGCGTTAATGGCTGTGGTTGTTTCGCTTGAAAAAGAGATAGAGAGAGAGATAGAGAGAGAGATGGACCGGTATGAATGAAGAGAGAGAGTTTGATCGAAATAGAGAGAGAGATAGAGATGAATCATTTTGATGGAGGGAGAGGGTTTAGAGGTTTTCAAGTCAGAGAGAGAGAGTGTTTGAATGAAGAGAGAGAGCGCGGAGACCGAGAGAGAAAGAGAGAGGCTGGCATGTGGGCTCGGGTCAAATCAAGTCAGGGAGAGAAAGAGAGAGGCTGTTGTTGGTGGGAAAAGAGTGAGGGACATAAGAGGTAACCATTGCTTTTGGAGGGATAGAGAGGTAATATCACATTTTGGGTTTTTTTTGAGATATTATTCCCTATTGGGTTGGATTTCCTATTTGGGCTCCTTTTTTGGGCCTTAGATTTATCCTCTCTTTACCAAACACATCAAACTTAATTTTATTTTTAGCTGAATGTACACTGGTACGACGTTACGCCCCTGATACATAAGAGTTATTTTCTTTTTGACCCTCTATTTTGTAATCAGCTTTCTTTACGACCCCTTCTTTTTCGTAAATTCAATTTTGACTCCCTTGTGTTAACACCATTAGTTAACTTCAATGATTAATTTTTTTTGTTACCATAATTTCCCTTGTTATAAAACTGATTTTATAAATTCAAGACTGACCCCTTTTTAAATATGGGTTGATTTCCAAAAATTTCACATGTGCGATTCGCACAACTGACATTTAACTGAAAGTTAACGTTTTTCGTCCACGTGGGGATGTAAATCAAAAAAGTTAAAAAAAGGAGTGTAGTTCTAATATCGGTACAAAACTGCGGGCCATGTCAAAATCTCTCTTTCGGAATCTTCACGCCAACTAGGTCCCGCACGGCCGCACTCCCCTCACATCACCAAACTTCTCTCTCTAGGAAAAGTAAAAGTCAACGACCTTCCAATCCGACGGTCTTCAGTTGAGTGGAATTTTCGTTTACTTCTTCCCTCTCTCTCTCTCTCTTATGATCTTCTTTCTCAACAAGACAACAACAACAACTAAAAAAACACAAGAAAAGAAACTTCGGCAATCTCTCGATTAAAACACTCTCATCTTCATTTTCACTTTCAACAAATCTTGGGTCTGCGAATTTCTACTTTCTTCTAACAGAAATGAATCGAAGAAGAAACGCAAGTCCACTTTATTCCAGACAAAGAAGTGGTGATTCTAATTACACTACTGCCGATTCATCTTCTCCGGCAATGTCGCCGGTACATCCTCTTTCCCGTGGTGTTTCAAACATTAAAAAGACACAAAACGTTGCTGCCAAAGCAGCGGCGCAGAGACTTGCTAAAGTAATGGCTACGCAAGGACCTGATAAAGATGATGACGATGAAGATTATGATGATGATGATCTTTATAGTGTTCCTCCTCCTCCTCCTACTCTTCTTTCTTCTTACTCCACCTTTAATACTAATAGTAGAATTGTTCCTCCTATTTTGACTTCTAGGAGGAATCGGTCTCCCACACCTGCGGTAAGTTCATATTCTGAGTTGACTAGATCAGTTCTTTCAATAAGTTTATTGAAGTGTGTAGATGTAGTAGTTAGATCCGATTCGGTGATACTGAAACATTTGATTTTTAAAATCTGTTTACGAATTTTTTATATTTGAACTAGAGAAATGAAGTAGTGAGATTAGATGTTTTTTTTTTTCGAATCTGGGCAAATGAATTGATCCTTGTGTGAAGCATTGATCCTTTTTCACCTTCTTCTTGTGATTGTAAATGAATTGGCTGACTGATTATACTCTTCTTGTTTAATTAGATAAATCGGAACTTTGTAGAGCATAACCCGTCCGTTCGCTCTACGTCAACGGGAAGGTCAACGGTTGCTGCTCGTCCATCAGGACCACCAGTGATTGCTGCTCGTCCATCAGGACCACCAGTGGTTGCTGCTCGTCCAATGGGACCAACACCAATGGTTCCGCCTATCAGAACATCATTGAAGATCCCAGTGTCTATGCAGCCAATAGAACCACCTCCTACCAATAGGCAAAGAGACAAAAGGTAACATAATTTCCTTCACTCTTGTTTTATAAACTGTTGGGAGATTTGCTGTTTGGACCCCCCTTCTTACAATTGACTTGCTGTTTCGACTCCCTTTTTCCAGAGTTGCACTTTGGACTCCCTTTTGAAAAAAAAATGTTAAATATAACATTCTAAAATATCTTAGACTATTTTACCCTTGTTCTTCTTCTTCAAAAAGGACTATTCCACCAGATTATTTAAGCTAAACTAGGTACCAAAAAGAAAAGCAAATTAATCCTACTAAAGATCATCCATGAGCTTAGATTTGTCTCGAATTAGTACTACTAGTTTGCTTAATCTTCTCATAGGAATGAAACAGAGAGAAAAACTTAACTAGATATTCTTCTTTGATTAAGTCCAAAAAAATCCGTAAAAATCATGGCAAAAATGAAAGATATCGGAGTCAATAAAGAGTCGGATTGTAATTCAATTGAAGTCAAGAACAAAATTCATGAGTTCTTATTAGGAGATATCAGAAACTTCAAACCACAATAATTATCAACTGAAGTCAAGATTATGTTCCTGAAAAATTGAAGTCAAGATTATGTTCATGATAAAGAAGAAAGGGAGATGGGTTTGTCAATTCATGGTGTGAGAAACTAGTATTTTGTTGTGGATTAATTCTCAACTGGACCTGAAACCACAATAAGAGTTGCTAAAAATCTTAGGGTTTGTAGTGATTGTCACTCCATGATCAAACTAACTGCAAAGATAACAAAAAGCAAAACTGTTGTGAGAGATTAAAATCGGTTTCATCTCCCTGACTTATTAAAAGAAAATGAATATGGACGAGATTAAGAAGCTACAATTAGTCTATTCATGGCGCCATCTTCTTCTTCTCTCTCTATCTACTCTGATTGCTTAATACTTCTCTAGAGGAGAGAGAAAGGGATAAGTGTAAAGAGAGAAAAAAGAGAGATCTAGTCACTTGTCATTAATTTCATCTTTCTCTTACTAGTATTAAACCAGTGAAGGAGTCAGCTTTAATAAGCCGGTTTGAACTATAAGAAACAATTGGGGAAGATGAAGGTTGGAGGTTTAAAATCCAAATTGATTATTTAAGGGTAAAATAGGAATTTCATTAAGTATAACTTTATAAACGGAATATTCTCGAGTGATTCCGTCAAAAGGGAGTCCAAAATGCAACACTGGAAAAAGGGAGTCCAAACAGCAAGTCATTTATACGAAAGGGGGTCCAAACAGCAAATCTCCCTCAACTGTTTGCTGAAAAAAAAAATGGACTGTTTTTCGGAGATGGATAGAGCCTTCCAATAACTCGATTACCCTCAACAATGTGTGTAAAGGGATAATTGATTGATGATAAATTAGAAGAGGGATTATTAGTGGTTTCATTTTATGGAGAACTACCATTCTGTAATTCCCCAAGAATCTCTAAAACATGGAGACATTCAAAATGTTTATGCTTTTGTAGAGTATTTTCATCTTATACTAGTTGCAGGTTTGCAGTAGATGTGGGCCAGAACTTAAATGGTGTTGGTAATCAACGTGAAGCCTCTGATCTTCGTGATGAGGTATTGTAGTTCTTCTTTTGTTGAATAAAACCTCTTGTCTCAATAAGTTAGTCCATCCTTCTCAAAATATGAAATTAGTTAGTCGATCCTTTGTATTTGACTTGGATGTGTTGAGTGCAATCATAAGTCTTTTGATTCCATTATGAAACTTGAGACTGAATGTAAAGATTTGGTGTAATGATGATGACATTTGCCATATTGCAGCTTGATATGCTCCAAGAAGAGAAAGATAATATGCTTGACAAGGTGCGATTTTTGTATCTAATAAAGTAAAGAGATTACTTTCCTATATCAACAAATGCAGACATTTTTACGTAAATATGCTATACAGCTACGTCATGCGGAGAAGAGATTTGAAGAAGCTGAAACCAGAGCTAAGGAGCTTGAGAAGCAGGTCCTTCTTCTTTTTCAGTTTAGTATGCTTGACTGGTGAAATACAAAACATAGCTATAGGACACAATATTGTAAATGGTGTGTTACATTTTCTTAAAAAATACTAATTCGTAATATCCTTACGTGGGTTTATTTTAGACTCTATGGAGTGTCAGTATTAAGATGAGCTTAGAGTCATTTTTCACGATTTAGTTCTTATGATATAGGTGGCTGCTCTTGGAGAAGGTGTATCTCTGGAAGCCAAGTTATTGAGCAGGTACTTTTGAGGCTGCTATGTTCTATCTACCTTATTATTTATGTGTTCCCGTTATGACCTCTTATGTGATTCAATCTGCAGAAAAGAAGCAGCCTTACGTCAAAGAGAGGTAAGGAGGGTTAAGATGTTGCTAAAGGATCAATGAAAGTTTCAGCCCGTGATCCTCTTGATGATATTTCATGTGACAGCCTGATATTCAGGCTTTTGATAGGGCTTGCTATTTATGTTCTTTTCAAACACATTTCTTTCATGCAGGCTGCTTACAGGGTTGTAAAACAATCTAAGGATGAGCGAGATGAAGAAACTTCAATTCTCCGGACAGAATTAGTGGTAAGTCGCCCTAGGAATTCTTGATCCTCTACGTTTGTAATTCTTTCACAGTGATGACATTAAAATTGTTGAACAAAGTGGTCTCTTGCGTTAATTTTTCTTATATCAGAATGCAAAAGAAGCAGCAGAGGCCTCTGTTCAACAACTCCGAGAAGTAGAGTCTGAATCCAAAGCTCTTCGCTCAATTACACAGAGGATGACATTGACTGAGGAAGAGAAGGTTTCCAATCAGTATTCCTGTGATTGTTGAAATTCATTTTGGTGTCTGATTTTCTACGGAACTAACTTAGTATATGATCTGCATTTCAGGAGGAAGTTGTTCTCAAAAGGTGTTGGTTGGCCCGGTACTGGGGTTTAGCTGTTGAATATGGTAAACACTTTTCGCTAAATATAACTTCCCTTGCAGTAAGATAACGTCTAGAAATAATGGCACGATACCATCCTATCAGGGTTTGAGGTTATCCAGCTCTCGTGTAACAAAACTGAGAAATCCATTACCTTTTTCTTCTCCTGGATTCTTAAGTAACAAATTGTCGATCACATAACATAGTGAGGATTTGGGATAGATCACCTTTTGCTAGATTTCTGAGTATGTTAGAGGAATTTTTATCGGTTTTCATGGGGACTCGACTACTGTTTTCATCGAGAGTTAGGTCATTCGTATTTTACAAACTAAAAAGTTTTCAATGGCATTTTCACATTCCTTGGCATTCATGCATTTGTAAATGCAGGTATATGTGCTGATATTGCAGTTGCAAAATATGAGCATTGGTCATCATTAGCCCCTGTTCCCTTTGAACTTGTCATTTCTGCTGGTCAAAAGGCGAAGGATGAGTCTTGGAACAAAGGTTAGTTATCACACACTTACCTCTTTACGTTTTATACTATCACGCAGTTTCTTTTGATAGACTTGTTGAAATTTTGTGCACTGAAGATGTTTCAGACTATCTTTCGTGTATAGATGTAATTTATTATAGTTTATGCATTTTTGGCATTTAATTGTCAACCATCTTTCTTCCATCCCAAAGCAGGTCATGATGATCCAGATAGAGTAAAGCTTGGGTGGGGTTCGAGTGATCTATCTGGAGAAGGCAATATTGAGAGTACACTTTCAGTTGAGATGGGGTTGAGGGAACTAGCTTCCTTAAAGGTGCTTTTTATATATCGTGACTATTTTCCCTGGGGTTTCTTAGGAAAAGGCAAACTTCTACCCGGGATGGCCTGAAGAAGAAGTGTTTTCCACGGAAAATACTAGTTCATTGCAAGCATTAGGTTTTTCTGTACCTGGAGATCGTGAACCTGTTATCCCCTTATTTTTGTTGTATTGTTATCAGAATCTGCTAATTGTTGAATTTTTCAGGCTAGCATTTAACTAACTACCCCTTCTCTGATGAATGTCACATGCAAGGTTGAGGAGGCTGTCGTACTAGCATTGGCGCAACACAGGCGCCCAAACTTGGTTAGGCAGTCTATGTCAGGTTTGAGTTCATTTCAATCTTGTGAAACATTTCGCTGCAATATCTATCAATTTATATTGTGATTTGGTACGGGATTCTAATTTCTCTCCGTGTTAAATGGTACTCAGATCCAAAGTCACCTGGTGATCCAAAGTTTATGGAGGCATATGGTAACAAATTGCATCTTAGTTTCTCGTTCCATTATGCTTTTGTATATATAGAATAGCTGATAGTGAGGCACTTGTAGATACTCCATTAGTTTTTGCCCGAAGAATTAAGCATCAAAAGAGGAAACTGGCATGGTTGTTTGGCGGTTTGACTCGGTGAAAGTGTTTCTGCGTGAAACTCCTTTATTAAGGTTCTGATACTAATGAATCTGGATGCCGATGTCTTTTTGCAGATTTGAGTCAGGATGAATCAGAAGATGTTCTTTTCAAGGAGGTCTACTCTTAATTTCTTCCTAGACTTTATTTTGGACATATAATATTCTTCTTCTTGTTCATATTCCTGTTGCTTGATTAGCATCTTGCTAGATAATATCAATTCTGACACAAATTTAAGCTTCTTATCATTAAGAACCTCTATATAATGAACTTAAGGCCAAAATAGTAAAATGAATCGAAAATCCACAAAACAAAAGCACATTCCTCTATGGTGGTTTTAGAAGTTCAAGTCCCGTAGTGTCTGGCGAAAAATATATGGAACAAAACATATCAATTCTTATTCTTATTCAGTTGCTGGGGATTGTCATGATATCTAGGAATTCATGGAAATAGAGAATGAGCGCAAATCCTCTGTTAGCTCATCTGCAAGTTTCTCAATGTTGGTTTTACATTTATTTATAGAATAACCATTCCTATTCATCTATAGATATTATTTATATTCTGTTTCGTATACCAATTCAGGCATGGCTTACATATTACTGGAGAAGAGCTAAATGCCATGGTGTAGATGAAGATATTGCAGACGAAAGACTTAAGTTTTGGATAGAGCGAAGTGCCCACTCGCCGACCTCACATGATGCAGTGGAAGGTAAGATCTACTACAATCTGTAGTAGGGTTCATTTCCATTAGATAACTTTCTCACAATTGATAACAAACATCAAAGCTAAAAAATTTGGATGAGAATGAATGTGCATTCTTTCTGCTCCCTAATAAATCTTTGTACAAACTTAGGAGTTAGGACGAGTTTGCACATTGGACATAGTTTGCACAGATTTGACACAATTTGCATAGTTTTGCACAAGTTTTTGACTAGGGAGCCCAACCCTAATAAACATTGACATGTCTTTTCAACTTAGACCAACATGAAATTGGATCTTTGAAGCAATTTCTTGTTCTTCTTTTATGAGGTTATATCCTTTTCCACCCTCAGAAGAAAAACAATTTTTTCTTTGACACATGACACATCGGTATACACCATACAGGTTTTCAAAGGCTGCCCATTGGTTAGAAGTAGTAACCATGCCACGGGCCCACTAGTGGGATTGGTTTTGGGCTGTCGGCTGGGTAGGCCTCATCAGACGGGAGTTTGGCCCAGGCTAGACTGTGGGCCGAATTTAAGGAACATTCGCTCTTTATTCTTAATCTGAATATTCCATTAGGTAGAATTCACTCTTGGAGAACCTTAACATAGATTAGAGTAGCCAAAAAGAAGCAAAATCAAACATCACTAGTTTTTCACTTTTTTTGTTAAATAATTCTTTTTTTAATTTCCACAGTTGAGAGAGGTATAATGGAGATAAGGAAGCTAGGGATAGAGCAGCAACTATGGGAAGCTTCCCGCAAGGTGATCGAAACCTCATCATCATGATCCATCTCCTCCTGAAAGGTTCTGCTTTATGGCTTCCTCTTCTTAATTTATTTGACTACGTCTTCTTTTTTTTGACATATTGCAATTTGTTAGGTTACGAACATTTTCATAGTTCCACGTTAAAAAGAGAAAAATATTGGGTAAATATTAATGTACTATTGTGAGGCATAGAAATGCAAAATAGATGAAGTTTGGGTAAAACAAATGTGGAACATGTCATAGAGTGGAAAAATTTTCTGCAACACTTTTATTTTCTTTCAATTGGCAACACTTAAATTAAAAGCAATTATTTGACTTTGCAATATAACTAACCGTTGGTGCTTTTTTACCTTTTGCTTCATCTTTTTCGTTTTATATCTTTCAAATATAAATTGGAATTTAGGGGGACCAGGAGGATTAATGGGTGGAGGAGGGTGCCCTTTTTGTGGGTCCTAACTAAATAAAGATGTGATATCTTTTTCTCTGCACTAATTATCCTCTCAAACTCTAATTTCTTGGTTGACCAGAAAAGTCTAGTTAGAGTCTAGCAACTAGCAAGGTAAGGACTAAGGAGGACACTACTAATTTAGTAATTTGATATTTGTACCTTATCTGATTATGTTTAGTGTATGGAATTATTCCAATAAGAATTTTCTTTCAGAACCCTTCACTTTTTATTGAACCCCATGTGGGTTCATTTTTATATTGTTCGTCTATACTTTAACTTCCTAATGTTTGATATACTTTGCTATAAACTTTTAGATTATTTTCACACAGAACTTCATGTTCCTAATAACAACTGGTGTCTCCATTCTCCAGTCAAATATCTTGCGGTTGAAAGCGCAGTTACATGTCCATTTAAACCTAAACATGTCTTCTAATGGTAATGAAATCTTTTACAGAAAAAAAAAATGATTGAAACCCAATATAGATTAGGAATGGTTTTGAGAACGAGAGCATGATTACTTTCACCTTCTCAAGTTCACCTTCTCAAGAGCTCCTTAAATCATAGTAATTAAGTTATATTTCCGAGTAGTTAAATATTTATAGCAGAGAACTTTGCTCTAAAAAAAGGTTTTTTTTAGTACTCCATAGTTTTTTTGCATTGACTAGTGCTCCATAGTTAGTTGTGAAGACTCCCTTAGAAATAGTCCCATGGGTTTGGGCGACCCACCCACGTTGTTGGATTAAACAAAAAAGATCTAGGGGAACCATAAAGGTGGCCTATTGCCCCTTTCTATTTCCCATGAGCAATGATGATAAATGAGACAACTTCACAAACTTAAGTATGGATTAAACAAGGCTTGTTTAGAGTGTGAATTTGTGGGTCAATTTAGTTGTTAGTGGAGTTGAGTGGAGTGGTTGTCCTTTTTTGGATGGACATTTCTTAATGACCTTTATAATCCTCTTTAATATTCTTTTCTCAATCCAATATTCCAGATCCAACTTTCATCATCTCAACACTTTTCTCTCTCTCTCTCTCTCTCTCTCTCTCTCTCTATATATATATATATATATATATATATATATATATATATATATATATACGTGCAGCTTGCCTTGCACGCGCAATTACCTCTCTTTCTCTCTCTCTTTCTCTATAGACCTTGTTTTAGCATCATCAGCTTGGCTTCTTGGGTGGATAACCAACCATGACCATGACCAAGACTAATAATAATAGTAAGAAGAAGAAGAAGAAGAAGAAGAATATGTTGATATTAGCATAAAGTGGCAGAGAGCAAAATGTAGGTTGAGTTCATCTTCTTCTTTACAAATTGAAGTTGCAAGAAGGGTTTCACACTTTTCTTCTTTTCTCATTGACCCCATGAAAGCTGTTTTTGTAATGTGTGGAGTTGGGTTCAGTGGGTCCTGCAGACAGAAAAACCTGTCAAACCCCATAAGACATGGCGTGGTTAAATGTGTAACTTGCAGCATCTCCACAGTACCAAATCATTACTACCTTGACCAACCTCCTCATCTAACACTACTACTAACTTCAACGCCACACACTCTCTATAATATACATACATAAACTAGAGAGAAAAAAAAATATCAAAAAGGTCAAAAACAGTCTATTGTACTACTATTGTATAGGAGCATTAGTTTTAGGTTTTTTTTTCAAACATTCCGAGACCACAAAATCAGATAAATATAGTGTACTTTAACTGTTGTAAATTTATCATCTCACATTGAAACAAGTCCTTACAACTTGTCACCTAGTCTGATTTGTGAGTTACTATATGACAAATTATCCAAGTATTTTTGGCAGTCCGCCTCAATTTTCGGACCAACTTCGGTACAAAATTATGCTTAATAATTGCTTGTTTGAAATAAGACCAAGGATAGTTGATAATCCTGGCCACTCTTTCATTCCCAAGAAATGATTCTTTATGTCTTTTTAAATATTACATTTATTAACTTTTTTTTTTTTTTTTTTGTTGAAAGATATTACATTTATTAACTTGTAAAGAGTGGAGTAGTTTTCAAACTTCCCAGAACGAGAAATTCAGTATATTGAGAGAGTCTAGAGAGAGAGAGAGAGGGTAAATAACAAGAGTTTATGTTTTGATACTGTAATACAAAAGTGTCTGGGCTTTTTATTTCCGGGAGGAAGAGAGAGAGGGGTGACATAAAAAGAGCTGAAGAGAGAGAGAGAGAGGGAAAAAGGGAAGTTTTGCTTGTTCCGCAAGACTAAAAAAGCTAAGCATGAACCCCTATTATCCACATTTCCCAACTCTATTGTTTGCCCCCCCATCTTCTCCAACGACATTCAAAAGACTCATTGATGAACTCTACCTCTATTGAATTACTATATGTGAAAGTAGTCCTCCTATTACTCATCCTTATTAGTATATGGCAACCACCAAATTTCTAAAAGAAAAGGTAAAAATGAAAAGGAAAGAAATATAAGAATGTTTGGAGCACAATTTTGTCCTACTTTCTACCACCCACCCACCAAATTCCAATCTCTTCTACCCTCTCTCTCTCTCTCTCTCTCTGCACACCCACTCACTACTCTCTTTCTGCCTCACCACCTTTTTCTTCGACCACCTTCCTTCATTACTTCTTCATTAACTCTTGTATCCCCCACTAGCTAGGCTAGTGTGATTTTTTCCCCTAACCAAGATCAAATTTCTTTCCAACTATGAGGGGTCTATTGTCCATGTAACAATGGATTTTTAAAAAATTTCGCATAAAATTCGATTTGGATCTCTAAAATTAGTAACGTGGTAGTAATTAAATAAATATATCTCAAAATGACAATTTATCTCTAAAATGTCCCTTTAAGATATTTCTATTTCTTATTCTTCTCTCTTCCACTATATATCTCAAACAATCCCAGCAGATATGAGATCTGTCAAATATCTTCGACAAATCACTAAATTTCTTCATTACTATCAACATAGTGCGGATACATCATGAAAAAATACATTAATCAACTACCATCACTAAATACATCTTTGACTCTAAAGATCATATAAAGACCTTTAAGATCGTTCTAGGAGCATGAAAGCTCATTTCTATTATTCAATGGCGGTTAGACTAAATCATCGACGGAAGCCGAGCCGATCAAATCATTAACCGACTTCGTTCGGTCCGGCTTGATTTAACTCGGTTGAGTTTGATTTGTCGGTCCGACCGAATTCAATTAACTAAATCAAGCATAAGAAAGAAACTTTAAGAATAATGGATATTAAAATTTGGTCAGCTCTCTAGGGAAAGCTAAATAGTTTCCGGGGTGTGAAATTTTAAAGGGAATATGCAAAATTTTGAAAATGGAAACATATTTTATGGGGAATATGTTTCAAAATAAAAATAAAAAATCCTCCACCTCACCTCTCTCTCTTCTTCGACCAGGTCGCCGGCCTGAAATTTTCCGGGCGGTGACCATAAAAGAAAAAAATTCACTCTCTCTTTAGAAACTCCGGCGAAGGGGTTTCCCTTCGCCGGAGTTCCGGTGTGTTGAAGAACAGGCCAGAGACCGGAACTCCGACGAAGGGAAACCCTTTCGTCGGAGTTTCTAGAGAGAGAGAGAGTGAAATATTTTTTTTCATGGTCGCCACCCGGAAAGTTTTCCGACCGGCGACTTGGTCGGAGAAGAGAGAGAGTGGTGGGAGAGAGAAGATGAGGTGGAGAGAGAGAGGTGAGGTGGAGAGAGAGAGAGGTGAGGTGGAGAGAGAGTGAGGTGGGGTGGAGGGTTTTTTATTTTTATTTCCCTCTAACAACTTACAAAATAAAATTGTCAAACAAAATTGACCAATTTTTTACCAGGTCTTCATACTCCGGAAACTATTTTGCTTTTCCTAAAACGCTGGCCCAAAATTTAAAGTGAAATAGAGTTTGGAAACTCAGTAAAAATATGTCATTTTAAGTGATAATAATAATACTAATTATTTTTATATTGTTATTAATTATAAATTAAAACAGAAGCCACCAAAATGTCAAAGAAAGTCTCTCGTTTTTTTGGTTGACAAGTTTGATTCTATTTTTACACTAGAATCCACAAAAATGTTAATGAAAGTTCAATTCTGTCAAAGTCTTTGATTTTACGAACGCCGCTTATATCGAACTTTGAAATGTCCGTGAGTGAATATCACTGATAATCACAAACTTTAAAATATTCGTAATTGAATGTCACTGATAATCACAGATTTTAAATCACTGATTCTAAAACGTCCTTTTTTTTTTGTTGAACAATTTAAAACGTCCCTTATGGAAGAAATGGTAAAATTGAAACAGCTGGGTAGCTGGACCTTGAGTAATGGCTACCCAAAAACACCATCACTGAAATCCAACCAATATTTTGTCTTTTCAACAAAAAGAAAAAAACCAATATTTTGTCGTGTAGGAGAGAAAACTACTAAAAGAAAGATAACTGGGACAAACTACATTGATGGATTTCTTTGTTAAAAGGGAAAAAAGAAAAGGTTAAATAAAAATACATTAACAACCTAACCCCACAAAATTCCCTTTTTAAAAAGAGAAATAAGAATGATTAGTTTGGGTGGTTATCCCTTTACCAATAACTTTGATTACAGTGAGCTCTTTTCTCTTCTTAATTACTCCATATATTGATCATCAAGGTCATTTATGGAGGTTACAAAATCTAAGCAAATGTCTAGTGTGCAGGTGCAAGATATATTTGAAGGTTTTGGATTTTACATATCTGGATCTTGGTAATTGTAAAATTTATGAATAAAAAATGATCTCTAAAGATTACGTAACAAGAAATCAATGAAAATCCTTACAAGATATACAAGATAACAATGATTTAGAATGTCATATTAATCTGAGTCCAGTCTGGATTAACAATTGTGATGTCAAGCTTGTGTCGAGCTAGATATACTTTTCGAATGAACTCAAGCTCCATAGACATTTCTAACTTCGTGACCTCCTTAGCCAGCTAGAAGGGTGAAGAGGAGCCATGGGTAATTGATCAAATTGACTATCTTCCCTTCTCTTGTTAGATTCTATAATCCTATCTACCAAAATGTCTTCAACCCTTTTAACCAAAAAAAAAATAAGAAAAGGAAAAAGGTCATTTAATACCCATCTGAAAAAGCAAAAACCAAAGTTCCAATGTGAATCAGGCCTATTTATCAATGATCCCTTCCCCCTATTGAACAAGACTAGATACCAACATCACTGAGCACTCTCTCTCTCTCTCTCTCTCTCTCTCTCTCTCTCTTTCTAGTCTCTAACAGTGTCTTCTTCTTGCGAGATAATGCATTCTCTATCATGGAGAACTATAGATATTATAGTAGTAGCATTGCTGCTTCATCAATGCTTGAACATGGTAGTAGAGTCCTCTCCATTTCTAGCTGATAAAATCACTAAATTACCAGGGCAACCTCAAGTGAGCTTTCAGCAATTCTCAGGTTATGTGACTGTGGATGACAAGAAACAAAGGGCTCTCTTTTACTACTTTGTTGAAGCTGAAATTGATCCAATTTCAAAGCCTCTTGTTCTTTGGTTAAATGGAGGTCTACCCATATTCTCTCATTACTTTCTTTTCTCTTTTTTAGTTTTCATTTCTTTGATTTTGAAGTTTGAAAGGTGTTCAATTTTCTTTGGTTTATTAGGTCCTGGTTGTTCTTCATTGGGTGTTGGTGCATTTTCTGAAAATGGACCTTTTAGACCAAGTGGTAAGGTCTTGATCAAGAACAAATTTAGCTGGAACACTGGTAAATCCCCCCCTCTCTTTCTCTCTCTACTCCATTGGATTAAATGCATAAATGGGTAGAAAAGAAAGTAATCATCTTGGGGATGGTTTTATTGATTTACAGAAGCAAATATGTTGTATCTGGAGACACCAGTTGGGGTTGGATTTTCTTACTTGAATGATACCAATGAGTATGTTTCTGCTGATGATAAGATAACAGGCAAGTCTTAATTCCATCAATGGTGATAATAATAATCTTGAATTAAAGAAAATATGAGTTTCAAAACAGATCAATTAGCTTTTGAGTTCTGAAACAATTTTTGGGTTTTAATTTTCTTAAGCCAGGGACAATCTGGTGTTCTTAAGAAGATGGTTTGTCAAATTCCCACATTATAAACAAAGGGATTTGTTTATTACAGGAGAAAGCTATGCTGGTAATTTGTTACTCTTCTCATTTTTGTTCTATACTAATAAACACAAATCCAAGAAAGAGCTAGGCTAATTGGGAACTTTTCTTGTTCTTGTTATTCTCATTAGGTCATTACATTCCTCAACTTGCAAACTTGATGATTCAATTCAACAAGAAGGAGAAAGTCTTTAATCTGAAAGGAATTGCTGTAAGTAATTGATGTTCTAAAATGGGTTATCATGAACATGATGAATCCAGTACCAAACCCATTTTTAACTTAGACCAAATATAAGCAAAAATGTCGTGTTTTCGAGTTCTTTTTGTTACTTGAATTAAGTTATCTTCTTCTATTTATATTGCAGCTTGGTAACCCAGTTCTAGATTTTGCAACTGATTTCAATTCAAGAGCAGAATATTTCTGGTCTCATGGTTTAATATCAGATTCAACATTCACAATCTTCACCTCAGCTTGCAATTATTCGCGTTATGTGAGCGAGTATTATAGAGGCTCTGTTTCACCTATTTGTTCAAAAGTTATGAACCAAGTTAGCAGAGAGACAAGTAGATTTGTAGATAAATACGACGTTACTCTTGACGTTTGTATATCGTCGGTCCTGTCTCAATCCAAAATCATTAGTCCCCAAGTAAGTTCAACCCATGCTTCTCTTTCGTTCTTCTCTCCTATTTTTGGTCTAGTTTAGTTTTATTAAATGTGTATCTCTTTTGATCCCTCAGCAAGTTCCGGAGAGTATAGATGTCTGTGTAGAAGATGAAACAGTGAATTATTTGAATCGCCGAGATGTTCGAAAAGCTCTTCACGCGCGCCTTGTAGGAGTGAAACAATGGACAGTCTGTAGCAAGTAAAAATTCTTCATTCCAATTGATGAACTAGGTGGACTATGATAGCTTATTCAGATTTCAAATCCTTCTTGCTAAGTTTTCTTTTTCACAGTATCCTGGACTATGAGTTGCTTAATGTGGAGATACCAACGATATCAGTAGTCGGATCACTCGTCGAAGCTGGAATCCCTGTATTAGTATACAGGTAAACTCCTACCCACGCTTGATCACTAGATAGATTCAAACTTTTCTTCAAAAGTTAACTTTTAAGAAACTTGTGAAATGAAAACAGTGGAGATCAAGATTCTGTTATCCCGTTAACTGGAAGCCGAAAGCTAGTTAACACTCTCGCCAAAAAGTTAAGATTAGAGACAACAGTACCTTACAGAGTTTGGTTTCAAGGAAAACAGGCAAGTAACTTGAATGAAACTAGATAAATCTTAAATCTACTATTTCTTGAGTTGATTCAATTCTTTACGTACTCGGAGTTCATCGTGTTAATTTGGTTTTTTTCTCTTTTGGTGCTTGTTTTTGATTTCAGGTTGGCGGATGGACTCAAGTTTATGGTAATATTCTTTCGTTTGCAACGATAAGAGGAGCTTCCCACGAAGCTCCATACTCTCAGCCAGAGAGATCGCTCGTCCTGTTCAAGGCATTTTTGGAACGCAGACCTTTACCTGAAATTTTCTGATTTTTACAGATCGGTCTTAATTTATCATCTTTAGATCAAAATGTAATTAAAGCTTGGAATGGTGTTTAATCATTGAAGGAATTAAGAAAATTTCTTCATTTATTCGTGTTGGTTGATTGTGTTCTTTCATTTGTAAAAATATTCAAGAAAGAAGTGAGCCCTAAGGCTAGATTCATTACCTAATCTGCAAGGACTTCATTCCTCTTGATTGTGCTCTAAGAAGCTTACAAGTCATAACCTGGACTAAGTTTTCATCTATTGAACTATCCATTTTTGAAAGCCAAAAGTGGGTTTAGATCTGAAAACATTAGTAATACAGTAACCACTTAGAGAGAGAGAATTTGATGCTTTCAGTATTCTTGTAATTTTCTACTTCATTATAATCAACCGATAAAAAGTTCACTAGTTTGGTTCATGACACCCCCTGTTAACATACCTAAGCAATGCATCTACTGCAGTGAAGGCAAATACATCATCGAAGTTCCCCACTAGAATATAGTTTTAAGTACAGGCAACATTTTTTAAGAGTTGGGATGATAAACGACTAAATTACACAGGTACTGCTGGAGGCAATGAGTCTGGAACTCCACTGCTACCATTGAGCACAGTCACGTTTCCATCGCCATCTACGTCTACTATGACTGAATCCCCTTCCTTTATCTCTCCTCCGAGCATCTTCTCCGCCATGCTGTCTTCCAAAAGCCTCATAATTGCCCTCCTCAATGGTCTTGCTCCATAGCTTGGACTGTAACCCTCATCAACCACTCTGTCTCTGAATCTCTCTGTCACTTGAAGCTCTATCTCCTTGGCTTTTAGTCTTTGGAAGACCTCCTTCAACATAATGTCTGCAATCTCCTTAACTTCCAACTTGGTGAGTTGTCGGAAGACGATCATCTCGTCTAACCTGTTTAAGAACTCTGGCCTGAAATACTGTTTCAGCTCTTCTGTTACTAGACTCTTTATCCTGGTGTAGCTACTGTCCTTTTCATCATAGTCCAGATCAAATCCAATTCGGCGACCTCCCTTCTCTATCACACTACTTCCGACGTTTGATGTCATAATCAAAAGTGTGTTTTTGAAGTCCACGGTTCGGCCTTTGCTGTCTGTTAGTCTTCCGTCTTCGAGAATCTGAAGCATCATGTTGAATACATCAGGGTGAGCTTTCTCAATCTCGTCAAATAGGACAACTGTGTAAGGTCTGCGTCGAACAGCTTCAGTCAGTTGACCACCTTCTGTGTAGCCGACATAACCAGGTGGTGAACCTATGAGCTTGGAGACGGTGTGCCTTTCCATGAACTCACTCATGTCTAGTCGAATCATGGCTTCCTCAGACCCAAAGTAGTAGGCTGCCAGTGCCTTTGCCAATTCTGACTTTCCAACACCAGTTGGACCAGAGAATATGAAGCTGGCGATTGGCCTATTAGGGTTTTTAAGGCCAACTCGAGCACGGCGGATGGCTCGACTAATTGCCTTGACAGCTTCGTCCTGCCCAATGATCCTTGTGTGTAGTGTTTCTTCCATTTTGAGGAGACGGTCAGATTCATCACTCGAGACTTTTTCAACAGGAATACCAGTCCATGAAGAGACAATGTGCTGTATATCTACTTCTGTTACAACTGGACCTGTTTCACCCGCTTCACTCTCTGCCTTGCTCATTTCTTTGCCCTTGTCAACAAGATTTGTTATCTGGGCCTTGAGATCCATTTCTCTATCTCTCAACTCCCCAGCCTGCAAAAATTTCATAATGTAAAATTTTCTTATTGAGATGGTTGAGTTAAGCTGGTTTATGAACAGACTCTTCAACACTGGTAGAAATAGCTTAAAGCTTGATATACCTTTTCAAAGTCCTGGCCGCGAACAGCTTCATTTTTTTCCTTCGTTATTTGCCTGAGCTCTTTCTCCAGTTCTCTGGCTTCCTCTGGGAGCTTCATACGACATAATTATGTACCTTTTTAACTGAAATAGCGGAAAAGAGAGATAGAATTTGTTTTCAGACAGAAATATATACCTGTGCATTACGGAGCCGAACCCGAGAACCAGCCTCGTCAACCAAGTCAATCGCTTTGTCTGGGAGGAATCGGTCGCTGGTGTACAGAAATAACATGAGGAAAATAGATATGGGAACCCAAACAAGAAAATGATTCAGAGACCAAGCTATCTCACCCTAACATTGGGAGGTTCAGCAAATATTGCATTAAGAATTAAAATGTAATGACACTATACACAGGAAGGTATAGAAACAATCAGTGAATCGGGAAATTAAGTGAAACAATCGGTGTTCAGAGTCTTCGGACTCGATAATCATGGTAGTGGGGTTGAAGGCACAATTTCCACTATAATCATAGGTAGAGTGTTGAACAAAGGCCATGTTGAACAATTATATGTCTTAAGCAGTGAAGAACTTGAGTGAGAGCAGAAAAAAGATCACAAACCTGATGTACTGGTACGATAACTGTGCTGCAGCAACTAGAGCTTCATCTGTGTAACGGAGTTTGTGGTGAATTTCATATCTCTCGCGGAGACCTTTCAGGATCTGGATGGTCTCATCAACAGTTGGCTCAGGCACTTTTACTGGCTGGAATCGTCTTTCAAGGGCTGGGTCTTTTTCAATATGCTTCCTGTACTCATCTAGAGTTGTGGCACCAATACACTGCACAGAACAAATTCAAACAATAAAGACTTATTATAGGGGAGCATAGAGTAAGAAAGCTGAGACTCAGAACAAATGATAATTAACTCTGAAACCAAATGAAAAAGAAATAAGAAGAAATCTAAAACTTCACAAGAAATACCTATAAGCAAGAAATACAAAAAGGATTCTAACATCTAAGGGGAGAACGATTTTAGACAATGTTATAAAAACCAACTACTAGCTTCAGTTGTTTGATACTTTAACTCCTTGCTCCATGTTAATAAAACCCAACAAATCACAAAATGGCTGTTTGTGGAAAACGCTCGAGAGAGATTGGGTTATCGGGGTACATAAGTTTCTTAGCTAAAACCAAATGCGCAGTTGTGGAGAATGAGTCCATGTGCAAATCATTTCAAAAAACTTAAACATCTATTGGTGCAGTCAGATAAAACCAGGAATGTCAACTCCGGACCCAAATATAAGACCACATAGGAAGGCTGAAGCAACATCACCTGCAGTTCCCCTCGCGCAAGAGCTGGTTTCAGGATGTTTGCGGCATCAATTGCACCCTCTGCTGCTCCAGCTCCAATTAGTGTATGCACCTCATCAATGAAGAGAATTATTTCATCACTCTGTTTAATTTCTTCCATGAGCTTCTTTAACCTCTCTTCAAACTCTCCACGATATTTTGTACCAGCAACTAGAAGACCCATATCCAGGGTGATAACCTGAATGTTATGGACAATTCTACAAATGAGACCCATAGTGTCATATTATAAACGTAGCTGAATGACTATAATATCATGATGCAGTTTAGCATTACATATAAGTAATAACATATCTTTGACTTACATCTGCTGTTTGATGACGTGATATATGTCTAAATCAATCAAGTTAAACCAAAAACTTCTCAACAGATCTGATTACCTTCTTTCCCTCAAGTGTTTCTGGTACATCACCAGATGCAATTCGTTGAGCAAGTCCTTCTGCAATTGCAGTTTTCCCAACACCAGGTTCCCCAATGAGGCACGGATTGTTCTTTGTTCGCCTACCCAAAATTTGAGTTACACGTTCTATCTGTGGTTGCCTCCCCACTACCGGATCTAGCTTACCCTGTCAAGGCCATAAAAATGCTCAAACATAGTACAAACAATAGCATAATCAAATAAAAGAAGCAAAAGCAAAAAAACATGAATACCTCCTCTGCCAACTTTGTGAGATTTGTACCATACTCCTCAAGTGTAGGCATCTTATTCCCACTGGTGCCTCCCCCAACTCCTGCTCCAACAGCTTCCGTGCTCTCACCAACCATACGAATAACCTGGTCGCATATGAATTTTGGATTTTTATATGATAATGAATTATTGTCATTCTTATTCAGAAGAGGCCACACCTAAATTTGAAGCTCCAGAAGTTACTAAGAAACCATTTTGAACTTGCCTGAGTACGGATATTACTTGGATCAGCTCCTAAGTTCTCAAGGACTCGCGCAGCTACACCTTCACCCTCACGAAGTAGCCCTAGAAGAAGGTGTTCCGATCCAATGTAGTTATGGCCTGAAAGTTATCAAGGTAAGAAATTAAAACATAACAAAGTTTAAGGTAAAAATAACAACATAACAAATAGTAGATGAAACGTAGTAGATAAACACACTTGTGTGTATAACATCCAAGGAACTGGAAACTCAAAACTTACCAAGTTGGCGAGCCTCCTCAAGAGACAATTCCAAGACACGCTTCGCTCGTGGAGTAAATGGTATCTCAACAGCAACAAATCCACTTCCTCTCCCAATAATCTTCTCTACCTCAACCCGAGCATCCTTCAGGTTGATGCCCATAGATTTCAGAACTTTAGCAGCAATTCCCGTTCCTTCACCAATAAGACCCAGTAGAATTTGTTCGGTACCAACAAAGTTGTGACCTAAACGCCTTGCTTCCTCCTGAGCAAGCATAATAACTTTAATGGCCTTCTCTGTAAAACGTTCAAACATCGCTTTAGCTACAGAGCGACTTCCCTTTCCACGTGGAGCAGAGATAGCAGCTGCAACCTTGGAGTGAAAATCAAAGCCAGACTTCACCATTGCGTCCAAAGAATTGGATCCCCGCAATCCTGAGAAGCCTTGTATCCTAAGGGATGATGCTTGGACATTGCACAACATTTTAACGGCTCTCCTGTTCTTCCCAGATCCTCGATGTTGGCCACGACTTTCACCAACGACTGATGCGGGGAGGTTTGTCGAATGAACCAGAGCCCGAGCCATGATTCTTACTAACTATTTACGTCCTATATTATGTGATTCAACCTGCAAACAAACACGATTAACAATGAACTATATTCCAGGATCTAGGCTCAAACTAGCTCAAATGGTTATGTTAGGAATGAAAATAGATACTTCCACTTTAAACATTCAAGATAACTCAACTTAACACTGAAAATAAGAGGAAATAAAGATGAAACAAGAATCCATAACTAGACCAAATTTGCATCTTCTCTGGTGAAGTTAATCAAAAAATCATTTACAAATCAACTCCTAAACAAGTTTGAAATCCAGGAAAAGGAGATACCACTATGTGGTTCTAAGAACAATAATCAAAAGGGGGAAACAGAATTCAAGCTGATACTCAACATAGTTGAAGATAAACAAATATAAGATGGAAAGAAGATTAGGTTAAGCTAGAATTATATACCTACAGGGACTAATATCACCGGAAAAATAAACTCGAAAATGAAGGCAATATTTACATCAATTTTCTAACCAGGAGTTCTAAATCCAAAATAATTAAGAACTTTCTATAGTTAATCTACGAAAAAATGGAAATGAACAAAAGGGTAAGCCCTAAAATTCAGAGATAGAAATTAGATATCTCCTAAATCAAGAATCAGGATGATGAGATAAGCCAGAATAGGAAAATATACCTGAATAACCGACACGTTTGAGAGAGAGAGAGAGAGAGAAGTTGCTCTTCTTCTCTTGATGAAAGAGGCAAAGAGAGAAGAAGGATTGAGAAGAAAATAGAAGGGAAAAGGGTTGTAAGAAAGAATTGAGTATGAGGAAATGTGGATGAGAGTCATCCATTCACGCCTTTTTGTCCTTTTGCACTATTTTCTAAGCACATAAAATAAAATTTCTTTTTAAATAAAAATGAAAAAAATATCATGTTTACTCTCCCCGTTTGTTATTAGACGACCGTACGAAGACAGTTCTATAATCTCAACCGTTAGAGGTAACTTTGAAAGGTGGAATTTTTTACTATCGAAGATAAATTTGAGAGTTTTAAAAAATTCTATTAGTCGTATTTTATTTAAATTTACAACATATACACAAATATTCAGATTTTAATAAAAATTCAGAGGTGAAGACTTTTAACCAAACGAAATATGATTTGTTTTTTCAACAAAAAATAAAGGGTATTTTCAAATAGCCCCCAATTTTGTGACCAGCTTCCTACCTATCCCCTTACTTTAACAAAAATATTAAATTTTTTTCTCTCTTCATCTATCTCTCTCTCTAACACTCCGGCGAAGGGAGACCTTCGCCGGAAGTCATGTATGTTCATGTCTGTTCATGGACAGACCATACCTCCGGTGAAGGTCTTCCTTTGCCGGAGTGTTAGAGAGAGAGATGAAGAGAGAAAAAGAAATTATGTTTGAAGGTCGTCGGCCCGAAAATTGGTCGGCCAGCGACACTTGTCGGAGAAGACGATGAAGTGGTGAGGTGGCAGAGAGAGATGATGACATGGAGGAGAGAAGGTGATTACTAGATAACGGTGTTATAACGGTAACTGAAAATGGGGGTCATACGAATAGTTTCGCTAAAATAGGGGCTAGGCAGGAAGCTGTTCAAAAAGTTGGGGGCTAATGGAGAAATAGCCGTATAAGAAAAAACCCACTTTTGAAAACCAATCTCCAAAATTCTCTTTTTTCTCAGATTTTTTCGATTGATTTCCAACTTACTATCTGTTTCGCAATATACGCGTTATTTAGTATAAATTACGTATATTTCTACAACAAAACACATTTAGTATAGTTAAAGTATGTCTAGATGTCAAAATTATAGTATTTTTCTGTTTATTGATTCTTGTTTTGTTTCATAATAGTATTTTATTCTATTTTCTTTTTTATATGTGTCATACGTAACACATTATGTATCAACAATGTTTTATTCAAAAATAAAAAGACTAAAATGTTTTTTCGTGAGAAGATTGAACTCATCCTTTTTCCGTAGACCCTTAGTATAAATGTATTATACTATTATACTAATTATAATTATAATCATAATAATAGTATTTTGTCCATGAGACCAAGCACCAAGCTTTTCTATCCATTATCCTCCTTCTAAACTTTGTTTTATTAAATAATAATCTCAATGCTTGCTGAATTTAAACAAGTGGGCATTATTTGTTTCAACAAAACAAAACAAATTGGGCATTATTAGATGATTGAAGTAGTCCAAGTGTTCTAGTCAATCTTTAATGGAAAAATGTGGTCACTTTCTATGTTTACTCATATACCAAACGTACAAGTTAACTATTCCTTTTTTTTTTTTTTTTCTTTTTGTTAAGTTACTATTTCTATTTAGGATCCTTAACAAAAAAAAAACTATTTCTATTTAGGCTGTAATAGACAAAAAAAAACCACTATTTCAATAACAAAAAGAGTTAGCTATTTCTATAAAGTTAATTTTGCAAACCTCTTATGTCGTCCGACGTTTCTTTTTTTTTCCTTATGGGTATGCAAATCTCATTAGTTTCTCTATTACGTTTATGTTAACAATAAGGATGGGTATGCAAATCTCATGGGTATGCAAATCTCATTAGTTTCTCTATTACGTTTATGTTAACAATTTGATCTCTGTGTTTCGAAAGAAAAACAATTTGGTGTAGTTCGAGATCTAAACTATATTATCTTTCATTAGCCAACAGAAAAACAATTTGATCTCGGGTCAATGGCCATATGATCTCTTTCTTAATTTTCTTCACTGCCCAATCGTCTTGTCTCTATTATATTTATTTCCCAAACTAAAAGTGTTAGAAACAAAATAGTTTTATAATTGGCACATAGAGGTGGAAGCACAACAAAGAAACCAATCTTTTTTACAAAATGACACATATTACTCGTGCAAACAAAAACTCATCAAGGAACGCGACCGTTTCTCTATGGAGCACCACCCCTTCTCTTTTCCTTCTTAAACAGAAGCTTCCCCCTCTCTCTAACACAAACATGATCTTTATCTCAACCTGATCGACTCTATTTCTTTAATTCCTCTCTATCTCTCTCGCCATAACAATAGTCGTATTTCTATCGTTGTCTCCCCAACTCCCTCTGATGCAGCTAGAAATATTCAATGTAATATTTGATTTGCCTATCCACACAGTAAAGTTTTGATGTTGGCATACTAATGTAAGGGTTTTAACTTTGACAACCCCCTATTTCTCATTAAATCTCACCTGGTAAAAAACTGGTTCGCCACTAGCAGTAGTCCTCCTATCACCTCTCTCTACCTAGATCCTAAGTAATTTAGAAAAGGATAATGTTAATGATCCTCTTTAAAAATGTTATTCACGCCTCCTTCAAAATGAATTTTGCACAGGGAGTGTAAATAAAATAGATGTAGGTAACACGCGCGTGGGCGCTTTTAAAATTAGCCCTAAAAAAATAGGATCTACCTCTCTTGAACATTTCTTTGTCTCCATCTCTCTCCTGATCTAACTACATTTTACCTCAAATATCTGTCTTGACTCTTTCTCTATTGTCTTCTTTCTACGCCCGTTTGTGATGAGGAAGCTGCAGAAAAACTTCCTTTACAGGACAAAGGTTAAGGCCAAAATCAATGTGGGGCTCGGGCTTCCAATTTTGATAGTCTCGAAATTTTGAGAATACCGGAGTTTTTTTCAATTCTAACGTCGATCTCCCAACGGGAACTCCCAAATTAAAACAATGTATGTGTGCGGAGTACGTGTGTGAAATTTTGGTTTCAGTTTTCGACTATGAATTATTAATTTTAGATACAGATTTAAAATATGGTATTATTCGAGAGAGATAATTTCCAAAAGATAACCACCAAAAAAAAAAATAGTTCAAAACAAATAAAGAAAATTAAAAAACAATTTAAAAAAATAAAATAAGTTTGGGCGGACGGGTGAACTCCCAACTGATAGAATTGGGGTTGGGAGCCCCCCATCCCGGGCTCCCAAATTTGAATAGGGAGCCCAGCCCCACCCAACACTAGGTTTGCCCTAACAAAGACTTGAGCGAAGTCTTTGGACCAAATTGAAGAGGAATGGTGTGTGTGTGGTAAAACTTATCTTTCCCCTAATGCCCTAACACCTTCCTTTCTAAAAGGAAACTTATCAAATCGCCCCTTGTACGCCACCCACACAAAGTCCAGACTATCGACTCCATGTGTGATTATTACCCAGCCAATTCTTAAAGTAAACGATATTGCCTATAAAAATTTAACACATAAATTGATCTACAAGTCCCTCAAGAACTTAATTTTCTTCACCACCGCCACCAACATCATTTCTCTTATCCCACCCCTTGTTCTATCTCCTCTTTCCTGATCACTTTTCCGTCTCTCTGGTCAAGTGTTTTTGGCCTAAAACACTCAGACGAGGGAGATGAGGCGGTGGCAATGGCGGGGTAACCTACTGGTGAAAACAGTGAATGGTGGTTGGTATTGATGGTGACGGTTGAAATGGAGGTGGTCAAGATGAGAGATAGAGAAAGGGAGTCTGATGGCTCATGGTTGTCACTTCATCATTTTCTTGTTCTTTTAGAATGCCCTCTGTGTTAATAATGTATGTTGCTTTGGAAAAGATATAGTTTGGATTATATCTGTTTATTTGTGTGTGAGCTTTATCCAAACCCTATGTGCCTATAACGCTTCCCATTTAACTATTGTCATTTGTATTGCGACAAAAAAAATTGTGATTTGTCACGTGCATAACTTGTACGGGCTACTTAAAATTTATTGTTACACCTTTGAAAGGCTTGTAAGCGATAATCATTGACTATTATAAATCACAGCTGTCAAATCTCTCCCACCTAAGTAGTTTCCTTGTATCTTACTTTAAGCAAAACTAGAGCCTATTTAGTTATGCGTCAAACAGTTGTAAGCAGACGACTCTATTTTCTCTATTGGCACCAGCCAATCTGTAAGCACCTGACTTCACATCCACTTAAAGACTACCACTCTAACGGACCAGAGTTCCCTCCCAAACTATTTTTCTCTAGTTGTAGTCGAAAAGTTCATGGCATTTCTTTCTCTCTAACTCATATTCCCTCTCAATTCCTCTCTAACGGGTAACTTTGTTGTTGTGGTGGTGGTTGAGGTCTAGAAAGACCACCGTAATGGTGGGAACGACATGAACGACGGCGTCGATGACCACTCTTCTACTTTGTAATAATTCTACTTTATTCTCTTCCTTCGATCCTTTTTTTTTAATAATGGGTTAGAATCAAAATCTAAAATGATGAACTACCCAAATAGTTTCTTAACCCTAGAAATAAAACAGCACAATCCAATCAATAGAATCCTCAATCAATAAATCGTCATGAGAGGATGGTCGTTGGAAACTCTGATGGATACTGATAACGAGAAAAGTCTTATCGGACAGAAGAAGATAGAATAGAAGTTGTCGAGATGAATCAGTCGTCTTCTTTATTTCTATTTCTGTTTTGAAAGAAGGATAGAAGAAAATGGAAGTAAACTTCACCCTGATTAGTTGATTGAGTATTTATAGAAATCTCGGGTAAACCCTCCGAGTCAATGAGACCATTGATGGTCACCCGCTTACAATCGTTTGACCTAGTGCCTATAGAAGCGGCCCTTTAGGTATATAGGACAACTTGCCATACTAATTTTTTTTTTTGATGAAGACTTGCCATACTAATTGATCAAGAAAAGTAGTAATACAAGGCTATATATATACTAGTGATAACTAATTAGAGATTACTATTAAATAGTATAATTGGTCCAGCTTGTTATCCATCAATTTGTGTCTCAAGCTTGTCTCCAAACCAAGAAGATAATGACAACTTTTATATAGTAGAGGTATAGTGTACTAGTATGTCTTTATGTGTTTTTATATAATAATTAAGGTAATTAGGTGGGTATGGTACCACTAAAGCCCGACAATGAACCACCTTCTGTTTGCTAATACTATACTACTACTACAACTATAGTAGTATGCTAACTAAACAAAGAAAAATTCTCAAAAAAAAAAAAACTAAACAAAGAAAAGTCGATGGGTCAGACTGGGTAAAAAATAATACTATATTTTAGCAATTTCACATGCCATATTATATGAGTAATCAAGTTTTTATTTCCACATGATTAGACCATTAGATGAAACAAATATCACTTGGGATTTTCAGAATATGTCATTTAATTAAGGACATTTTCAGAAGTCTTCCATGGGAAATGGATCTTATGTTGGTATTACTTACTGCTGTGGTGGGAATCAGTCTTTTACCCCTTTACAGCAGTTGCATGGATACCCGCGTCAAACAGAGTCAACTCCATCTAAAGTGCTCCTACCTATCTACTAGTAGTAGTAATAGGTTTTGACAGACATATTCCCTCTTCATTAACCCCTCTACATTGGTATAGACTATAATTTCCTACATAAGTGTGTACAAACAAAAAAGAAACTTAACTACAGAGTTCAGGTCATTAGAATGTCGGACAATAGTTTTTACACGAGAGAAGAGGTAACTAGCAATCAAGAATACAACTAAGAATCAGGGACGGAACTAGGAGTAGTAGTTAAGGGGGGGCGAACAAAAAAAAAAGTGAAAAACCTAAGTCTACCAGTGCTCGAACCCAGGTCTCCCACATCCGAAACTCAAACATCTACCATCTCACCCACGCTACATATATGTTATGAGTATGACTTGAACTTTATTTATACGATAAACTAGAGAGCAATAAGCATTTCTAAAACAATTTACGGCAAGTCAAGGGGGGCCATGGCCCCCTTTGGCCTGCATGTAGATCCGTCCCTGCTAAGAATGTAATGTATAGGTTAGTTATCTCAACTCATTGTCAATTGATTTTCAGTTCTACAACTTAACATGGTATCAGAGCTAGGCATGGTAGGGGTGAAATTTCAGCTTCTGAATCTCGGTTAATTGAATCTCCCGCTCCAGGTATTATTTCGAGACGTTCCGTATATGAGCCTATTCAAACAGGGCGGGATAAGCTTAAAAACCACAAGTGCTACACGTCACCCGAAACAACAAAAAACACGTGTTACGGTAACCATGTCACACCTGAAGAGGCATGGTAACTAGCAATCAAGAATAAAATAAAGAATATAATGTAGTGATCATTTCCACTTATTGTCAATTAATTTTGAGTTGGATGATCACAAACTTAAGGAATCGAGTATCTTTCCAATTCTAATGAATCCATCTTTCTTCCTAATAAATAGTCTCACTCTCTACACCTCTTCTCAAACTTTGATTATCTCAGTTTCTCTCTCTCTCTCTCTCTTGCTCTCTATACACTTGTTTCTGTTACTAATTTCTACCTCTCGGTTGATCTATTCTTCTGAAGTCTCGCGAGGATTTGGCTGCCACCTTATTCACCCACAACAACCATGTTGAGTTTACTGATGACCAGGTTAGACTCTCTCTCTCTCTCTCTCTCTCTCTCTCTCTCTCTCTCTCTGGATCCCTAAATCTCTCTAGTTTCATGGAAGATAATGATGGATATATGATGGAACAGGAGGAGGCATATCTTCAAGGGAATCACAGGAGGTTTCTTGGAGAGATCTGCATGCTTCTCTTATTCTTCTTCAACCTCTGTTAATGGTGGAAGGTCCGTTTTGTTTTTTCTTTTCTTCTTCTTCAAATATAAACAAGGGTTTCATTTAGTTTTTGTAATATTCTATGATCTCTCTGGCATTGTTTTCAACTCAAAATCAATTGACCTTCACGAATCAATTGACCCTCACCAACAAAAAAAAAATATGAGAAATATTAGTACTATTTGCTTAGCCATAAGTCTTTTTTTTGTTTGTTGAAATGCTTAGCCATAAGGCTTGATAAGGTTCTTATTCATATACAAAAATGAACAAAGAAAATATGCAAACAACCCTATGTTGGAGTGGTAGGAGCAGAAGGTTTGGTGTTCACCTTCTAACATGGGTTCGAGGCACGCCAACCACACAAAACAAAAAATAAAAAACATTTAAATATTATTTATTTAGGTAGTTTTTTGTAAGGGTTAACCAAACGAATTTGAAATCAATTCAAATCAATCATCCACACCATGCGCGATTCATTCAATAAAATATAACGTAGCCTTCAGTCGACTTAGACCTCATAAAATTTGACTAAGAGAGAAAACTAACACTATCTTAGGTATTGTTTTTCGTTTTTTTTTGTTCTCTAAATCTCGGAATAAAATGGAATCAAACCAAATCTATTTTTAAATGAGTCTGACAAAAATAAATATCAAGTCAGATTCTTCTTGAAAAAGGACACTAGACTTTTGAGAATAGTCTCACACATAACAACCAAGGTCTTCTCCACTCATTGCCATTTCGTTTTGAGTTGGATGACCACAAACTTCACATGGTATTAAGTTACGCCTACATTGATAGGTTTAAATACCACGCGTACACCACGTAACCCGAAAAAAAAAGACACTTGTTAGGCTCAAACAGCACGTCAATGCCACACGTAGAGGGTGCTTGAGAATAGTCCCACATTGGAAAAAGGTGATCTAGAACCAAAAATATATTGTCTAGGTCCTCTTCACTCATTGCCGATTGATTTTGAATGCGATGACCACAAACTTCACAAGCCTTCCATGGTCCATGTCAAATTGGAACTATATATTCTTACCAACTTCACCAAAAGAGTAGCTTCTTTTTATGAAAAGTGTGCGAATTTGATACTCTTTCTTTTGCATTACTTTTTAGCTAGCTAGGGCTCTTTGCTTTAGAAATTTGATGGATCTGCCTAGAAATCAAATGATTAGCATAAGGAAAGCATAATATTCCTTAACATTTTTATCACTTTCGGTTTCACAAAATATCCTTTTGACACATTTTAGATCGGAAACTCAATCCACACACACAAAATGTCTGTTGTTCAAAATTTCCATACCTTCCTTTCATCTTAATTTTAATGATAACATGTGGTGGCCTATTTTTTTTCTTCCGGAACATGACATCTATTGCCATATAATCGATTACAATAGTTTGCCTCAGGACATTAGGAACATGCTCCTGCCAAAGGGATTCTGGTCCACATCACAATATGTGTGTTTCCTGGCTAAAACATTAGCTACCTTGTTACCATTTTTATTTAGGTATGATGACTTTAAATTTCCCTAAAAGAAAATCAATTCCTCCATTCGCTCATTAATGTTATAGGATGAAGCGGGTCAGCCTTTTGGGCTGCTAGTGATACTCTCCCATTTGCAGTTCTGGACTTTACGGTTTTAAAAGGCCTTACTAGTTAAGAGTGTTTAATCTCTTAAGAGAAGCACCACACTTCATGTCACCACCGCTATGAGATTCTTTACAACGATTGAGTTTTTTTTTCTTTGCCTCATTAATTTCCATATGGGAAGCAGGCTAGATGGCAAGGTGGCACTAATAACTGGAGGAGCAAGTGGGATTGGTAAGGCAACAGTCCATGAGTTCATCCAACAAGGAGCCCGAGTTATTATCGCAGACACAAACACAGAATTAGGCCCAAAAGTTGCAGAGGAATTAGGCCCGCGAGCCCATTATGTCCAGTGCGATGTAGTCAGTGAAACCCAAGTTGCAGAAGCTGTGGACTTCGCTGTAGCCCAGCACGGCAAGCTTGACATCATGTATAACAATGTTGGAATTACTGGTCCTGCATACCCACCAAGCGTTGCTGATCTCGATCTTGATAATTTTGATCGGGTTATGAGTGTTAACATCCGTGGTACAATGGCAGGAATTAAACACGCGGCCCGTGTTATGATACCCAAAAAATCAGGATCCATCCTGTGCACTGCCAGCATTAGTGGGCTTTTGGGTGGGCTTGGGTCTCATTCTTATACAGTGTCAAAGTTCGCTGTACCCGGAATTGTTAAATCTATTGCTAGTGAGATGTGCCAACATGGGATCAGAATAAACTGTATTTCTCCATTTGCCATTCCTACACCACTCGTCGTTGATCAGATGGTAATGTTTTATCCTGGAGCCGATAGGGAATGGATCAAGAACATGATTAATGGGCTTGGGGAGCTTAAAGGGCCAAAATGTGAGGAGATAGATATAGCTAAGGCTGCTGCATTTTTAGCATCTGATGAGGCCAAGTACATTTCAGGTCATAACTTGGTTGTAGATGGAGCTTTCACTTGCTTCAAACAACTAAACTTTCCAATGCCTGATCAAATTATGTAAATTTTGGAGGTGAAAAATAAACAGGAATATGTGAGGATTTGTTTGTCAACTTCCATGATGATGCAAAATGAATGGGCAAAACGAAAGGATAATTTGGTGTATTCTTATTGTATCTTTATAGGTCGAATATGGTAACAAAGCAATTGTTCTTGCTGTCTTTTCATTTAAAAAAGGTTCACATGGTTTACTAGAGGACTAAAAACCTCACGACACCCATCAACGGGTAGCCCAGTTGGTAGTGCATCTACTCATAATAGGGAGGTCTCAGGTTCGATCTCACGGAAGTGTTAGATAGGCTTAATGGCAGTAGTTTCGTTGGGCTCTAGGCCAGTAGCTTAATTGTTGTTCTCATGATGGGTTGAAACTTGGAACTTCCTAGCTACATCAAAAAGAAAAAAATATCTGAAAAATCTAAGTTTGAAACATTTTAGATTTTATATCTACGAGTATGTTTATGAAATTTCTAAGTTTCGTCTGACTGGTAAGTTAAATCAATTACGAATACATGTCATTTTCTCCCGACCATCTTTTTCTATAATTCATTTTTAAATTTTATCGATTGCTCTGAAAAAAAAAAAAAAAAAATCTTCCTCTCTTAAGAAGAACTATCTTTTCAGATTTTACTACTCTCTTTTTGTTTCTCATTCACCCTTTGTTTCTCTTTCCATAGTGTTGGTTAGAATGGAGACAAGGGGAAGGGCTTGTGTTTAACCAAATTAAATCATATCAAATTAGGATCATTTTCATTAGAATACCTTGGTGCCTATATAATGTCCCAAAAGGATGTAAACAAAAAGGGAAGTAATAGAAGCAACTGCTTTACAAGCCCACACATGGACCTTCTTGACTTGGTCTATTAACTAGGATTGACTTGGTCTATTGACTTGGACCAATTCAATGTTAAATGACATATTCACCGCCACGAGGCAGATGAAAAGGGTAGGAGTGGCCAACGTGTCCTTCCAAACACGACACTCTTCGGTTTGTGTCATGTTGTGCCAAAAGAAAATATCTGGCCACAAACATGACAAATTGGCATGCCACATTCACAATCGCGTCCCTGTATGTGTTGTGTCGTGGCATGCCATGTTCGGTCACGGTGGGGGGTTTTTACACTGTGTGCAAGAGGTTTAGAGATTTTATATCATTTTTTGTTAATTTTGTGTTGGGAAGTCTGTGGTTGGGTTATAAATAACTCCAACCCCAGCTAACACGCCAAACATGAAGCATATATGATGTGTTTGTCGTGTCATGTCGAGTCATTGTGTTCTGGTGTGTCATGTTTGTTGTGCCCAAAATTCTAATTTTCAGATACACCATGACACATCAAACATGTGTCGTGACATTTTTCGCCAAAGCATGTCATCTTTGTTGTATTCATGTGTCTACACGACACTCTGCCTACCACTATATAAAGGTACTCATTTCCAAGGCCACAAAAGAAAAACGACCTCGCGAAGGGGATCATACCTCTCATTCATCGAAACAATAATTTGTTTCGCCAAAATAAGGAGAGTGTATGGGTGAGAAAGAGAAGGAGAAGATGAGAAAAAAGAAGCAAAGAGATAAGTGGTGGCCGGCCAAGGTAGTGGTGGACTGGTGGTTGCAGGAGGAGATGACAAGTCTTGTATTCCCCCTAAAGTTATGGGTCAAATCTAATTGACCCAATCTAATACACACAATTTTTCCACCCTAAAATCATGAGTATTCTTTGCTACTAAACTAATAATCTCCCAAACGGCACCTTTTGTGCATGATACCGTCCAATACAAATCCCTACAACTGAAACCGATATAGATCCATCCTCTTGCTACTGCTATCATCCTCATAGATTATATTCATTTAATTTGATGACATTTTAGCTTCACAATCTTTTGTTTCTATCTACATTTTCTCATAGAAATTTTTTTCTCATCCAAACTTCTCGTGAGTTCGCAATTAACTCATGAGAATATTGTAAGTTGTTGTTCTAATATTATGAATTGTGCAGATAATTTGTCTCCGAAAAAACCTAACAATTTGTTAGACATTTGATCACTTGTATAGTTGTATTGCAATGAATTTGGGTAAATACAACTTCAGAAAAAATGTTCATACCCGTCGTTCTTAACCCCACTGACATTGAATGATTCTTTTAACTAACAGATTGACTAGACATTTATGACACTAAAGGAACAAGATTTTCATACAACACAAAAAAAGAAAACCTAACCTTTATTGGATTACAATGAGATGAAATTTGCTATTTTGAGGAAGTCATGAATTCGATTTTAATTTCTCTAAAAGTTTGATGATAACAAAACAAAAACGGGTGATGGTGGGTCTATCCACGTTCAAAGTGAATCCTGTTTGATAAGAAATTTCCTTTTTTTTATGATATTTTATTAAATTAAAAACACAATAATATAGGAATATATTTTATTATAATGTCTCTAGCTCCGTGGACAACAAGGCGGCAAGTTATTTTGTACAGATTTATAATTTGATCTGATTGGGGGTTCATAAATAAAATAATACTGTAATAATGAATTTATAGACGAAAGAGATAGAGTAGATCGATAACGTTGCTTTAGGGTTGGAGCAGATGACGATGATGATCAGATTCAAAATTCCCCTTGTTTGTATTTTTTTTTGGTAAAAGTGATGAGAAATAGTCATTCTACATTCTCACTTGAGCATTGATATTTATAGATCCTCAATGAGGGATTTACAGAGCTCATAAACTTTATTTTAGGAATTTGATCTTCATATACCAAAATAATATTTGAAGATTTAGATAAGAAGCATGGAGGGCCAAAAAAGACTTTAAATCTACTCCAGATTTCTCATTCATCTCAAATCTACTCATCAATGATAAAATTTAGCGTGTTTTCGGTCCCTCATTCGTCGAGAAGATTAAAAGAAAATTTCTATAAAATTTAAATTCTCAACCGACCTTAATATTTATCTAAATGATCTAGAAACACGTCAATTTATTTCGCCTAAAAAGACAAAACAGTAAAAGAAAGAAAACTAGATAGAGACAAAGGTTAAAGGAGAGAAAATAGTGTGGGGAAGAGGATAAAGAAAATGGGTAGTCGGAACAGATTAGTAAAGATAGTGACCAAACAAATAGGACATAGACGTGGCTAAGATTTTGGAGGCCCGTGGGAAATTAAAATCTGAACCCTTTTAGTAAAATGAAAACAATTAAATATATATATATATATATATATATATATATATATATATTTTCTGAAAAACTACTCACTCATTTCTTCAAGAGAGATTTTCGAGTAAATATTTGATTTTGTCTGGCGAAAGGTTATCTTTTCGTCGGAATCCCTCTTTCCTTTCATCAAATAGTTGGTTGTGTTTGTTTCTTGATTTCGTTTTTAAATCTCATACCATCAAATTAGAGGCGAAAGAGACGATTCTCCATGGAAGAAGAAACTTTATTTTCTTTTCAAGAGGGAAAATTATCAACCAAATCGATTAAATAATGACAACACCACAACAAGAGGAAGAAGATCATAGACCAGTTGTTCTTACCCTTTTCCCATACCTAGTCAATCCCAATTTCCAAGATCAATTCTCTCAGAAATTCAAAAGTCTCATTCAAACAGATGTTGTTGACAGTTAGTGATGTCCTCAATTCAAACTCGAAACCCTAAATTGTTTACCATCACTTGGTTGTGTTTTGATAGTTAGTGATGTTCTTGATCATATTGATTTTGATTGAATGTTATCGGAGAAGAATTGTGGTTGGAAACACAGGTTGTGTATATTTTGATGTTGTTGCTGATTTTGCTGTTATTTATTAATTGAGCTTCTCAGAAGAATTCTGATGTTGGTGGTATTATGATATGCGACTTTACAAAGGATGATCAATCTACTACAACAATGGCAGTCGAGAGGAATGTAAATTAATATTTTCTTTATTATTTGCATTATCAGTTTTTTTGTTGACCTTTAGGGTCCTTTCATCTGTAATCTTTAAGATCCTTTCATCTTTCGACCTTTAGGGTCATTTTATCGAGTCGTGTCTACTCCCATTTTCTTTCTCTTCATGAGGCACTTTGCATTTAAAGGTATGTAACTCTCATGAATTTTTCAGAGGAGAGAAATAATTATGATCATCCATGTAACATTGTGATTTAATCACTTATTAATGAAAATTTGTTTCGCTTGGTTTCAAGAAAACAAAACAATTAAACCAAATATGAAGAGTAAGGGAGTCAAACTAGGATCACTAGTATGGTATTGCCTAGGGGTGGGAATTTTGCCCATGAGCCCGAACCCTACCACGGGCACTCGAGCCCAACGAGGACCATGGACGGCCGCGCCCGTCTCGGGCACAACCCGCCCAGTCCGCCAAGTTTTGGTGGGCGGGCATGGGTTAAAACCTCTACCCGCGCACCCGCCCATGCCCGCACCCACTTAACCTCACCCAATGATAACCAACCAAATTACATCAACTTTATGGGTTGATGAAGCACAACCGTCCATGTTGCTAGACTTAGTTGAGATGGTAAACAATATGTTTAAGGGGAATCATATGAACCCAATGCATTGCTTTGCAATGGCCCAAGAGAATTCCTAGTAAAACACCGAAGTAGTCTTTGGCTTTGAGGGAACAAAGAGTAAGATGAGTTTATATTACATCTCATGAGAATTCTTCATTAGTTTTCAATGTGAGATTAAATTCCTAAAAGGAACCACACAAATAACGTCTAATTTTAATCCCACATTGTCTTTTTAGAACCAGGAGAGCCGTTTGGAGATTTTATAAAAGGAGTGAAAAAAGTGATTTTTTTCAAGTCATGAGATTACCCACTACCCACCCGCCCATACCCGAATTACCCGAGCTTCTTAATGGGCTTGGGCGGGTAATGGACAAGGCGAATTTCAAAATTGCCCGCTCGATTAACCCGCTTACCCTAATAGCCATGGAAGTTTTGTGCCCGACCCGCCCGGGCCGATGCTTCAAGTGCCCATGGACGCCCATACCCGCTCAATTCCCACCCCTAGATTGCCATCTCTTATCGTAATTTGTAAATAATTTAATCTAATTTTGAAAGACTTCTTTAAGTATTAGAATATAATCCCTTTAAATAAAGAGTTCCTACATATACCAATAGAACCCAACTTTCTTATTCTATTTTTTTTTCATTTCTTTATCTACTCGTCTACCGTTCAGACAGTGAGTTATAATCAACACGAGCCCTTCACCAGTATAAAAATTGGTCCCCTCTAATTTGATTGGAAGAATATGATAAGAAAAAAAAATGTTAATATCTTGTCTTGTTCATATCGTGGGCCACACTTTTTTCAAACGGGATTTCACCTCCCCACTACCACATGCTGCTTTTCCTTATTCCTCATCTCACAACTCCCCCATCTTTATCTCTCTACCACCCACTAAAAAAATAACCCCTCCGTTTTTCTCTTTACTCTATAGTTTTCTATACATATTATAAAGTTTTCATCATCTCCTCTCATGTGATCAAAATGATTAGGGATATGAATAATAAATTTTGCGCCGCTGTACAGTTCTTCCTATTGGCTTTTACTTTATATTTAATTATATTTTGCTAAAGAAAAGAAAAGTAAAGAGAAAAATGATATGAGTATTTTATTCTTATGAATGGTTATAATATTTGTTCCACAAAAGTATTGCCGGCCCAAAAATCAAGAAATTATTTTTCATGTTGAAGAATCTCAGGAGGACCTTATAGAAATATTTCATGATGATATAATAATACTACAAGCGATATTGTTTTTATGTTACTTTGAATTTTCGAATAGTCTCTCTAAAAGTGATTTGATAAAATTATCGACTTTATCGTCAAAACATTCAACTAATGAAACTTTTTAGTGTGACATGTGGTCAATTAGTCATGGTTATTCGGTTGGAGTTGGAACCATTGTCTTTCTTTGTTGAGTTTTATTGACTTCTATATTATTTGATATGTATTCGGAAATAATGTTTAGGTTGTTTGTTACCAAGTGTGTTATTTTGTTCGATAAAACAAAAAGACAAAAATTTATAAGTAAATTACGATATATAAAGTTGTTAATGCACATAAATTATATTAGTTGAAAAACCAATCTTACCTTCTGAGGAACAAAAATATTTTTTACTTTCCAAAGCGTCGAGTCCTTGCCCTTCACACGTCAGAATTCACTATTAACAGATCGAAAAGATTAATTATTTTAATGCCTTTGTAGCTAAGAAGTAAGGAAACACAAAGAAAAGAGTGTAGCGAAAAACAAAAGGCCAGTGTGACCTATATAATGTCAAGAATAAAAGTAAATAAGAGAAAAAACATAATAGTGCCCCATCCTTATTAATGTTGTTATCCTTCATCGTTTAAACTTAAGTCATCTGATTCACATGAACAAAATGAATTCAAATTAGTTACTGAAGCGAAACAATCTTTATTAATATGAATGAATATTCAAAATCATAGTTATATAAATGTTGGAGTACTACTAATTATTGTGAGACCATTAATGGTTGAAAATTAAATGGAAGAGAGTTTGTGTTTGTTGAGTTAAATGTGGGTAAGAAAGGGCTGACTTGTAAATGAGGTGAGGAAGTGAGATAAGATAACAAAGATAAGGACATTAATATTATCGAATATACGGAGTAGTTAGATGCCAAAGATGCCCAACTCAACTAACTTGCGCATTTTCATCAGAAAAAAAAAACTAACTTGCGCAAGGTGAGCGTAACTGACACCACACGCACTTCACGTTCATTTTCACTTGCCCCGCTCCAACACGTAAGGAGAGTTTTTCTCTGTCATCAACTTTGTGATTGACTCCAAACTTCTTCCTATTTTAATATGTTAAATCCAAAGGACTCCCTCATTTGTTACCAAATTTTCACCCATTTAATCAACTTGATGATAGATAATGTTGAGATGAACTCTAAAATCTTATAAGTTTCAAGTTTAATTTTAAAAAAGGTAGATTTCATAATTCATTGAACTTTTTTTGTTGAAAGATAATTCATTGAACTTGAGTTATTAAAGTATAAAAAATATTGTTAGGATTCGGGTCATAGTTTAGTTAGATTATAAATTCGTTCTTATAAGAGTTTGAATTAGGCGGTTATCGTGTTTATCACATCTTTGATATATCGATGTAAAGATAAATTTTCTCTCTCTCTCTCTCTCTCTATATCTATAGCTACTAATAATAATCTAATTTAGGTTTTCCTATAGTCCCATATAATCTAATGGATGCTACTATATGCAACTTCAATTTTGTTAAGGACAACTATTAGAAAAAAATAACTAAATAAAACTAACTAAAATTGTATCCTAAATTCCTAACCAACACCAACACAAAAAATCAAGTATAACCGAATCTCTCCTCCATTCAATACACAACTCTAAAAAAATTATTACACAAAATAACTAAATAAAATTAATTGAATTTTGTCTTAAATTGTTAAATCCAACACTAAAAGAAAAAAAAATCAAATGTAATCGATTTTTTTTCTCAAAATTCAAATTTCTATTACCATAATTAATTATTCATAAATAAAATTTATTCGAACATTAAACTAAAAAGTTAACCAAATATTAACAAATAACAAAAAAAAATATTATATTCCAATCAGAGCATTCCATGCTGTAATTTGAGGTAAAATCCAAAGAAAAAAAAGTCAAATATAACAATTTTTTCTCAAAAAATCTTGGGTTCAAATTTCTATTACCATAATTAATTATTCATTAAATAAAATTTTTTCGAACATTAAACTAAAAAATTAACCAAATATAAACAAATAACTAAAAAATATTATATTCCAATAGAGCATTCCATGCTGTAAAAATCATTCTACATAAAATTACTATGTATATTTTTAAGCTTAGTTTAAACCTTAATAATGTATATTTCATAAAATCATATTACATAAAATCATACTACATAAAAATAATGTATATTTTTATAAAACCTATAACACGTTTAAGTATTTTTTTTTTTTTAAATATTAGATAACACTAATACAACCAATTTTAATTTTGGTTAATAAGTTAATAAAAGAAAAAAATTGTGTCTAGTAAATAATTTGGGGAAGTTAAAACGTAGTTGTATTTAGCAATCTAAGATTCAAAAAAATATTTGCTAGATAAAACCTATAAATCCATCTTTGGTGTTGTTTAGCAATTTCACAAAAAATAAATGGTTGTGTCTAGCAAATAGCTTTATGAAGCAATTATGCAGCTTCGTTTAGCATTTGTCAATCTAATTAATGACACACTTCAAACATAAATTATATTTTTGAAATCTTAAATTTGTATTGTTGGATAAAGGTTCTACGGGTTTCAGTTTGTGTTGTCCAATTTAAGCAGTAGGTGCTCATCAAAAGCAATTGCGGGTAAAATTATACATACATGGAGATGGTGTTCCTGCTAGGGTGGTAACTCAGATGACAAACATGGAGTTTGACGAACGAAGAAGATGAAGATACACATGGTGGCGCCAAGAGGGTTCATTGAGGAGTAAAAAGGGGGTTAACGAATTGATTTTCACTATTCCTTGGTGTTTGTTTACTTAAATTAATTTTGAATGTTTAGCCCTTTAATGCATTCAAAAGAACTGTCCGTGCCCTATGGGCACGGGTTACACCCTCGTAAACTATATTTTTGAAATCTTAAATTTGTATTGTTGGATAAGAAGTTGAATTTTAACTTATTTATAGATAAAATGATATAAGTCTAAAATGATATACTTGGTCAATCACTATGGCAGGTACATGTCAAAAAGGTATTAATCAGTCTTGATCATTTGAAAAATATATGACTGAAATGAGAAAGAAGTGCGGATGACAATGGAACTTGAAAAAGTAATGACTTAGATGTGACGATGTGCATAGAGGAGTAAAACCTACTTTCGAAAATCAACCGTTAGAGATCATATTAACTGTGAATACTTTGAATTTTGTCTCTACTTGTGTTTAATGTCTGTAATATGTGGTGAGTATGAGTATTTCACATCTCTTACGTATCTTTGTACTTCCGTGTTGAATCAATGAATAATGGAGGTTTTCTTTTAAAAGATAAGATAATTGCAAATGTACATTAGGTTTACGTAGACTCAACCTTCTAATTAACTACTTGCTATATACACCATACAAAAGTCGTACAAATTTGAATAAATTATTAATGACCACATTAATGTGTGACTTTGGATGAAATTCCTTTAAGCAAAGGGTATGTTATTTCAAAAATTAAACAATTATCTATGTTGAGTCCATAAACTTATGTTACATTTTTTTTTTGATGAAAACCGACTACAATTTACATTAGTCGTTACGAGACATTGATACATCATGAAGATGTGATGAGCACGATAACTGTCTAATTTGCTCCATAATGAAAGAGGCCTAAAGCCCGACAATACTAAAGAGACCTAAAATCGGAAAATATGAAAGAGGCTTAAAGCCCGACAAATTTATTATAATATTTATTGTAGATATTGTCTAAATTACACGAGATAAATTTTGATGGCAAACTGCTTCCACCGAGACTCGATCTTATGACCTCATAGACTTATGAGGGATGTCCAACCGTTACACTTAAGAGTGGTGGACTAAACTTATGTTATATTAGTTTAAGTCTTCCATCATGTTTAGGGGGCATTTGCTCTCTAATTTAACTTCATTTCTTGTATCTCGATAGCCATTTTAGACCTTTACTAAAGTTAATTTCTAAAGAAAAGTAAAATATAAGATTACCAAATCATTTTATTTTTTGTCCATCAGCCTTTCGTGCAATGGTTTTTTTTTTTTTTTAAGTGAAAAGAAGATACCATATATCAAATTGTTTTCATTACAAATTGTCCACCAGTCATTCGTGCAATGGTTGGACACCCCTCTTAAATCCATAAAGTCGTCGGATCAAGTTTCGGTGGAAGCAGTTTGCCATCAAAATTTATCCTATATAATTTAGGCTATAGATAATGTAATAATTTGTCGGGTTTTAGACCTCTTTCATTCTTGATTTACATTAAACGTTTATCGTGCTTATTACATTTTCATGATGTATTAATGCCTTGTAACGACCAACGGATATCGTAGTCGAATTTCAAAAAAAAAAATCATTTTATTTGGTACATCAAATTTACAACCGTTACAAACTATTTGGGCTGTTTTTTTTTTTTTTTTATGAGATTATTTGTGCTCCTCTTATTGATTTATCCTTCTAGTCGCCGTTAATAATATAATTTAACTTGTTAAGATGTTTTTCCCCGATTATCTAGAAGGTTGGTAAGAATGTAAAAGAGCAGGCCTTGTTTCTACAACTGCCGATTATCCACACAAATGCTCCTATTCTCATTCCGTCTTTTCGGAACCATCCAACTTTCTCTCTCTTCTTTCTTTGTTCTTTCTTCTTTTTTTCTCAACTTCTCTCATTCTTACCGATTTTCCTTTGGGTAGAGAGAGAAATCAAAAGCGAGGCCGGAACTCCACCGGGAAAACGCTCGTTCCTTGCCGGAAACTTCAGTGATTTTCTTTAAAAAGCTCTGAAAGTCCGGCAGGGATCCGAGTAAAAGCTATAAAGAGTTATTTATGTATAAAATACTATGTATTATTAGCTTTGGTTCGCTTTCTACATATATTTGGTGATCTAACTTGTAATGGTGGGGAAAAGAAGAGAAGGTATCAAAGCTTTGATGTTGTTACACGGCACAGATTCCTAGATCTCTCCCTTCAATTACCTTGCCTTATGCCGTAATCTATTCTATTTCTCTCTCTCTCTTAATCCTTATCGTTTAAATTGCCTCTTGCTTTCTCTCTCAATTTGAAGGAATTGAAAGACATCTTTAGAGAGAGAAAGAGAAGAACGAACGTGACAACGATTTTGGTGAGTCTTTTCTTGTAATTTGCTCTGTTTTTATGTTTTATTGATATGATCCTTCTTGTTTGTCGCTTAAAAGGTGGTTCCTTTAGGTCTTGACGGGATCTGATGTTAGAATTGTTGTTTTTCGACTGAGATTTCAGGCGATCCTCCTTTTTTGTATAGGTTGCAGGCGATCCTCCTTTTTTGTATAGGTTTCAGGCGATCCTTCTTCATTTTTTTTCCCTTTCTCATTTGATTATAGGCATTTTTAGTTGATCTCTCCCTAAACTCTTCCACTAAGAACTCAATTTCGGAAATTCGAACTGATTTACAAGATGAGGAAATTCGAACTGATTCACGAGATGAAGAAATTCGAACTCAAGGTGAAGAAATTCGAACTGATTTACGAGATGAGGAATTTCAATCTGATTTACGAAATGAGGAAATTCAAACTGATTTTTCGAAATGAGGAAATTCAAACTGATTTTTCGAAATGAGGAAATTCTTTGCTTCTAGACTTCGTATTCTTATTGTTCTTCTACTTTCCTTTAACATCTTTTCCTAATTTGAACTCTTCATTATTGGATCGCCTGGTTGTAATGCTATTCATTATGTACTTTCCTTTCTTTCCATGTTACTCTAATATTTTTTCCTAGTTGAGATCATTGAATTTGACTGAATTTTCTCAGCTTAAGTTACATATCTCTTGGATTCATTTTTGTTTTTGTATTTATTCAATCTCTTTCTAATGCTTTTGAGTTTTCATGTAATCTTGCAGAATTACTGTTTTGTGACGAAGAATTTGGGAACAACAGACAGGAAGAATTATTAGTAGATCTTTTATGAGTGAGGAATTGATGTTCTTTGAACTTTAGGTTTCGTGGTGTCCCAGTTGCAGCATGCCATTTGAAGTAATGAATCAAAGTAGTTTGTCTCCGTCATCATACTTCTACGAAGAACTCCCTTTTCCTGCCGAGGTATGCATGGCCTAATGGATTAACTGATTTGGAATGTATTTATGCCATATATTTTCTTAGGATTTTGTTTATTTGGCAATAAAGCTTCGGCTTTATTCGCTCTTTGTTGTATCTACCAATGACTTATTTCAATTGTGTTTTTTTTTTTAAATTCATTTTATTTGACAGAGGCAAGTTGGATTCTGGAAGACTGATACCATGGCTGGTCACCAAGGTGAATCTCTTTTATACCTCATTCTTGAGGCTTCAGTTATTTTAATCCATGCTAGAAGTGTTTTTGTGAGATCTTATACAGCTGAAGCTGTGAAGATTTGAGGACAGATTGGCTGTCTATTGATCTTTAGGTTAATAGTTTTTCTTTTGGCATTTGGTAAAATGCCATTTGGCAACCAGGCTTTGGACATGTGGGTTATGAGTGCATGAAACTGTCTATGTATTTTGCCTTCTCGAAGAAGATGAAACTGTCTCTGTAGATAATAAATCATCTCCTTTTTGTGAGATTTTTGTTAATAATTATTTTTGTGAAGATTCTATTACAATTAAGATACTACAGGGAGAATTTCACAATAGAAAGACCCGTTTTGTTTATTTGTTACAAAAGCAATAACAGCATGCACAATTGGGAAGTAAGCGTTGTTGTGGACAAGTTGCTCGTCGTATTGCCGAATTGCATGGGGAACTAATAATGGTGTGTCTGACTTTGGCAGACATCAAAGAAGTCTAAATTCCTCCCTTGGCTAATTCAGTTATTCTAAAAGAAGCCAGGGCCATTGGGATTTGGGACATCTCGTCCATGTTCACGAACTGATCTTAATGGTTAAAGCAAATGCAATTTGAAATTCACTTATGTTTTGTGGTCAATTTATGTGTTGCACCTTATGGGAGGTTTTGTTATCACCAAAGCCTGTAAGTAGGCACTGAACAGACCCTTTCTGGACCCATTTTGTCAATTTGTGAATGTGTATGGCTTGATTAGTATGGTCTTAACGGGAAATCTGATATTGTTTGAGTGCCACTACTTATAAATAATACGTTTTAAAAATTTGAGACCCCTGGAAGAAGGGTGTTAGCAAATCCCTTCTTAATCGTGTTAAATAGGCATACTGTATTTTTTAGTTATGCTGCGATATTTGAAATGGGTCAATGTACTCCTTTCAAAATCTGGTAATTGAATAGTTTTGCCATCTTAGTCAGTTGAGTCACTTTTTCACATTCGCACATGTGCAGAAAATTAATGTGACTATACATTGGGAAAGGCTTAATTTTCATTCTAGCTGGTATCATTAATTTGGATCCTATATCAAGAGTTACATTTTAATAATTGGAAGGCTTGGAAATGTCTATGCTGGTTGAAATTATGGTTCTTGTGTTTCTTTACAGCCTCGTTTCTGTCATTAATTTTGATTTGCATTCTCTCTTTTGCTTTCAGTTACCGTTTATACATGTACAACTTTCTTTCATGGCACAATATGGAACCTCTTAAGTCTTAACTTCTTCACAATTTCCTTTTTCTCCAGGAATAGGAAAGGATGGGATGTCAATAATACCGGGCAGCAAGTCAATTCCATCATTGGCACCAGAAACTTTTGTATCCGTAGGAAGTCAGTCAGAAGAGTATGGGGAATTTTCTCAGCAATTTCTTGTGAGAAACCAGAACAGCAGGCTTACCTCAGAGCGAAATGTGGTGGGAGCAGAGAGAACAAACGATATGACACCTTCATGGAGAACTATAAACAACAAATCAAACATGTTTGTGCAGCCAACCTCTTATGCCTTAGATGGTAACAAGGTTGATACAGGGGTTCAATATGAAGATGGTTTATTCTCAAGTTCATTGTCCGAAATATTTAACAAGAACGGTAAGTCCTCATCTTTTGTCAATGATAAATATTTTCTTCTATACCAACTGTTATATTTAGTATCTTGTGTAGCTTTCAGGTGTTCTGGACAGGTATGTCACTGGGTGTCACATTATCTTGTATACAATCATACACCCAGAAAAATAGTACCCGGTGAAGAATGGGTATTAATCGAAACACGAGTCTAGCACAGGTCACAAATACCATAAAGGCGTATTCGATCAATTTCGCCTTGTCATAGCCTCAGAGGTCACAATTGCAGGCTTGCGGATATTATTGACACAAACATATGTGATGCTTTTTTTCAGGATTATGACTCGCTTATATATTTCAAATGTTGCAGCATTTGCAGAATGCACGTAAATGACCAGATATTAAAATAAATTCTATTTCTATTTAGACTCTTAAGATCTAAATTGCCTTTGTGATAGTTTGAATCTTATAACTGCATTGGTTCCTTCAATCAGCTGATGGTCTTTCAATAAACTTTTTGTGAAAACTGCCAGAACCAATTAACAATTGCATTTATCATGCTGATCTATTTTTCCAGTTTTGGTACTAAACATAGGTGTCATTTCGCAGTGAGATTATCATCAAATGATGTTCCTTTTGGCCACTCCGTGGATGCCAAGGCCACTCACTATGAGGAAGAGGAGCCTTTTGAATCCCTTGAAGAGATTGAAGCCCAAACTATTGGTAACCTACTTCCTGATGATGATGACTTGTTATCTGGAATGATATACGACACCGATTATATGGCGAAGTCCAATAGCTTGGACGAAATAGAAGATTTTGATCTGTTTAGCAGTGGTGGAGGGATGGAACTTGAAGGAGAGGACATTTTGGGTTCTCAACAAGGACTGAACGCTGCACTAGTTGGGGAACACCCTTATGGTGAACATCCTTCTAGAACACTTTTTGTGAGAAATATTAATAGCAATATTGAAGATGCCGAACTGAAGATACTTTTTGAGGTAGTAATTGATTCACCAACTTTCTTTCTCTTTGATATTTATGTCTATCCTCATCATTAGTCATGCTTCCATCTTATGCATTTTGGTTTTATATCCTAGCAATATGGAGATATCCGAACTCTTTACACTGCCTGCAAGCATCGGGGCTTTGTTATGATTTCTTACTATGATATACGGGCGGCACGCAATGCAATGAAAGCACTTCAAAACAAGCCATTGAGACGCAGGAAGCTTGACATACACTTCTCAATTCCGAAGGTATGCTCCTACATATATTCTGCTGTGGCATATATATATATATATACAACCTTGCAAGTGCTTTTCTGATACGTGGTTGATTTTGAGCTATGTTAGGATAATCCGTCAGAGAAGGACTTTAACCAGGGCACCCTTGTTGTATTCAATCTTGATTTTTCTGTCTCAAATGACGATCTTCGACAAATTTTCGGTGTGTACGGAGAAATTAAGGAGGTTGGTTTGTTAACTTTCTTTATTATAAGCATAGAACTACATCTGAAAGTATTTCTGAAATATTGTTGATTACATTATTGTTGATTTATGGTTGCAGATCCGTGAAACTCCACACAAGCGGCATCACAAATTCATTGAATTTTATGATGTCAGAGCAGCAGAAGCTGCTCTTCGTGCATTGAACAAGAGTGATATTGCAGGGAAACGGATCAAATTGGAACCAAGCCGCCCAGGGGGCGCGAGACGGTGGTATTCTGAACTCATGCCTCTTTTCCTTTTTTTTCCAAGGCATAATTCATGACTTAAATATTCAAATTTATGACATGATTGTATATTCTACACCTAACAAGGGTTAGAAGAAAATACAAGTTAAGTTGTGGACAAACCCATTTGTATGCTCCCTACCTCAACCTGCATTTCTTCACCTTTGCTGCCATGGATGGAACTTGAATGCACTATCACGTTCCTTTTCCACTTTTTTTGATAAATGGGTCAGCGGTCGGTAATTTGTCTTTTAAGAAGGTTCAAACTCGTCCGGTATGAAAACCTCACTGAGTTTGACTTAGAGTATAATTTTTTCTGAGATAGGCTCTCTTTGTTCTTTTTTAATATTCTCAAATATTTACTATTTAGATCCTAGATCATTTTATTCTCAACTCCTCACTCATGATGACTGTTATGTGCGTGATACTATTTCTTGCATGCCTGTTATAATCCACTTATGTTCTGCAGGGATACACATTTAAAATCTAATTCACAAACAATGTTGTTCACTGTATATTGAGTACTTTTTTCCCTTTTGTTTCAGTTTTATGCAGCAAGTTTGTTCGGAGTTGGAACAAGAGGAATTCGATGTTTTTCAGCAACAAGGAAGCCCTCCCAATAACTCACCATCAGGGTGCTTTGGTATTACTCATTACTGCAGCGAAAATAACCTAAGCTTTAGTATGTAAATTCTTGCAATATTTTTGTTCTTACTATGCATTTCTGATTACCAGTGTCACTTGGGCCGATCACCTCTAGTTGCATTGAGAATGGAGTTGTCCAGGGTTCGCAGTCTGCCATACGAGCGCCTGTCAGTCAATATGTTGAAAATGGATATCATCATGGATTATCTTCCAGTGTTCCTCAAAACTTATCCTCTCCAGTCCGGGTTTCTTCAATTGGCAATCAATCTGCCCTTGGCGAGCCTAGCCCTTCTCTGGGTCAAATGGAGTTCGGTTTTCGACCAATGCCAAGGTTCCATCCCCAGTCGCTGCCAGAGTATCACGATGGTTTAGCAAATGGTGCTTCTTACAACTCTCCAAGCACCATGGCGGCTATGGCAGCAAATGTCAATCCCCTAACATCGGAAGAGCTAGATAACAGGCACATTCTCAGAGTCGGTTCAAATCCACATTCAATTGATCTTAATGAAGGCAGTAAGTACTACTCACTAAAACAATGAAATTACTGCAGTTATCTTCTGTTCTTCAAGTTTGCTGCTGAAGAGTATATTTTCCTGTATATTTTATTGCGGATGATCGTATGTTTAAGTGTCTAACTTCTAATAACATATCACATAGTTTCACTCAGATGCATGCAGTAATACTTTAGAGTGCATTGGACTGAAAAGTACAATGAAATGCCAACATGTATAGTTTCATCATATTATTTTAGTGAAAACTATAGGTGGACCTCGAACCTCGAACTTCATTGCCTTCATACCTGACGTGATTTGGAGCTTTCCTTTGTTAACTTCATTAGAGCTACAACTTTTCTCTTTTTGCAGTGTTTGGTTCTGCTGGAAATGGAAACCGCACTCTTCAAGGACATCAGTATTTGTGGGGCAACTCGAACTCTTACGGTTCTCTTTCTCCAAACCCCATGATGTGGCCAAACTCACCGTCATTTGTGAATGGAGTTCATCCTCATCCTTCTCAAATGCATGGACTTCCCAGAGCACCATCTCATATGACAAATGCAGTTCTACCACCTATGCACCATCATCATGTGGGATCTGCCCCAACAATTAATCCCTCTCTTTGGAACAGACGGCCTGCTTATGCAGGGGAGTCTCCTGATGCATCTGGTTTCCACCCTGGTTCACTTGGTAACATTGGATTTGCGGGTACACATCATCTGTCAGAACTTGGTTCTCACAACATCTTTCCTCATGTTGGTGGGAATCGTATGGACCCAACTGTAAATTTTGGTCATTCGCCACAGCAGAGGTGCCATATGTTCCCAGGCCGAAGCCCAATGATCCATTCACCAAGTTCGTTTGATTCTCCCAATGACCGGGTTAGGAGCCGTAGAAATGAAGCGAACTCAAATCAGCCTGACAACAAGAGACTTTACGAACTTGATATTGACCGCATTGTGCATGGGGAAGATACTAGAACAACTCTTATGATAAAGAACATCCCTAACAAGTACGTAGGCGAATTTTACTTCCACCTTCTTAATCTAGTTTCACTTTTATATAATTTGGGTTTTCATAATTTGTTTATTTTTAACCTCGTTACTGGGAGACCTTTTGTCCTATTTACCAAAGATGCCTTGTTGAGTGTATGTCATCCCTTTTGGAGATGCATCTTAAATGATATTTCAGTCGGTGATGTGATATAGTTGTTTTCTTCTCTCCTTGCCCCATTTTCATTAATTTGATGGTAAATATAGGTACACGTCGAAGATGCTTTTGGCTGCGATAGATGAACGTCATCGGGGGACTTATGATTTCATCTATTTGCCAATTGATTTCAAGGCAAGTTTTTACCCCCGAAAGAAACCTTTTATTTACTGCATCGCCTTATTTCTTGTCTATATGTATCATTTTATTGACTTGCCTTTGGGTATATTGCGTTCAGAACAAATGCAACGTGGGTTATGCATTCATCAACATGATTGACCCAATCCAGATTGTTCCATTCTATCAGGTATACTACACATGTATATCTGTTAGATCTTATCAAACTCTCATATATTTCTGTTATGGACTTTTTCTATAAATATAGAGAAATATAAAAAAGAAATCAAATACTTATTAATATATTTCAGGCATTCAATGGTAAGAAATGGGAGAAGTTCAACAGTGAGAAGGTTGCATCACTGGCTTATGCTCGCATCCAGGGGAAAGCTGCTCTCATTGCCCATTTTCAGAATTCGAGCTTGATGAACGAGGATAAGCGATGCCGTCCTATTCTCTTTCATTCTGAGGGTCCTAACGCGGGTGATCAGGTAGGAATGAATACTTCTAAGTAACATTTTTCTTTCCTCTCCCTCTTTTTCCATTCATTCGAGTTAAGTAGAGATCTGTAGTCTAAGACATTTTACTATGCAGGAGCCTTTCCCAATGGGGGTTAATATTCGATCAAGACCTGGGAAAAACCGAACCAACAGCAATGAGGATAACCATCAGGCAAGCTCACCAACTTCTGCAGATGGGGAAGAATTCAACAGGACAGGCTCTTCATCAGGTTCGACAAAGGATTCAGAGTGACAAGATCTGTCTTCTTTTCCCTTAATGAAGCACTAACCTTAGAAAACTAAAACTTGAGTAATGGTGCATCGCTTTGTTATTGTTTTTTCGCATTCTCTAAAAAATTTTGGGACTTGGGATGGTCGGGAGAGTTCCTCCATTAATGTGAATTAAAAAAATTGTAATACTAAGGTTGACATTGAGATATAGAGAAGGTTCCGTCCTCAACGAGCTTCGAGATTTCAGTCGATAACTTGCTATGAAGGACGGAGAGGAGTTTCCGAGGAGAGGGATGTGGGTGGTCTATTTCGCTGTCGCGTCAAGGAGTCTTCTCTAGTTTTGTTTTTTTTTTTTTTTTTTCATAATATTTTTTGGTCTTTTTGTTTAATGTTCATAGGGGTTGGAAGTTGGAACCCATTGTTGGGTTCTGTTTTTGGGTAAATGGGTGGTATAATTGCTGAGGTACATTTGGAGAGAGACAGATACTCTAATATCAACTGTTTTAGTTTTTGTTGTTCATCGTTTTGTAACTGATATTACTGAATTAGAAACTGGTTCTCAAGAATCTAAGTCTTAAACTCTGCATTTCACTGGTGGATTTATAACTACTCTTTAATGTCATATGTTTCACTATTTCAGTAGTGGCTGTACGGTAATGGCGGTGTTCACTTTTGGGTAGTGTTTGTTTTGTAATGGCCGAGGTGTTCACTTTTGGGTAGTGTTTGTTTTTTCGGTAGCATTTGTTAAACCCGGTTGATTGACTAATTCATAATAATTCTAGGTCTGATTTGGGTCTACATTTTAGATTCACACAAGTTAAATTCCCAGATCATTTTGGGTCTATGGAACACTATAAATACCAATCCAAGGTAACAATTTGAGTTACCCAAATAATCTAGAAATAAGATCTTGATTTCTAGATTTTTTTTTTGTTCAAGCTTTGAATTGTAGATTGATTTGTTAGATTATATTGATGGATACCCCTACCAGAAAAATCACATGCTAATGAGTTATAGAGGTAAGATAGAGATAGATATACAGATAGATGTATAGACATAGCCATAGAGAGATAGGTTAAGTTGCTGGACACATTAAATAAATAAAAGGGAGTCAGAACAAGTTCATTAATTTAGGAGCACATGGATGTGGGGGAACATAAGCTACAGAAGTTTGGGAGTGAAAGCAGTGTTTGGCTGCAAGTTGTTCCTCCCAGTCGCATAGAGAACTATAAGAAGCTTCAGAAAAGTCAAAAAGGGGAAGGAAGCAAGTCAGTCTATGTAAAATAGACAAATAGAGAGAGAGAGAGAGAGAGGAGGAAAGATTGATGTATTAAGAAGTAATGATAAAAGTCAACTGAGATCCATGATTCCATATAGGCTCAACCAGCTATTGTTAAAATTCATAACTCCACCTTCAACTTGTCTTAGGTCTTTCTTTACGTCTAAAATTTATGTATGTAAAAAACACGTGCGAGATTTTTGTGAGTTTGCGAAAAACGTGTGTAATCTTGTATATGTGCGAAACACATGTTTGAGCTATTTTCGAAATAATTTTTTCAAGATTGGGGAATTATTCGGAGAATGACACGCTGGTGGGATGTATTTTATTATTAATGTGTCAGTTTTGGTTAGAATTTTAAAAAAGTAAAGACTAATTAAAGTTTCAAAAAATTAAAAGTAATGTGCGTTTAATTTTATGTACATCATGTGTGTTTAATTTTGATGACTTACAAACTACCTATATCATGTATTTTACAGGATTTCGGGAACGGAACCCTCGTTTTTTGTAGAAATTTTCCAAACAACAATAGAACAAAAGATGAAACTTTAAGAGCTTGAGATTTATTTGATAAATGTTATGGACCTTCTATTTAGGGAGAGTTTGGTGGCGAGCTCTGATTTTTTGTAGAAATTTTCGAAACAATTAATAAAATAAAAATGTAACTTTAAGAGATTGAAATTTAGGAACTATCTAAAAAGATTAAAAGGAATAGTTAAGCATTCTGTAATTGTTTTTGCAACCTTTTCAAATCAATTCAAAAAATAATTTGCAAACCTCTTGCAAGGCACTCTCAAACTCTTTGCAGGGGACCGCAACTAAGTTTCAAGCTAATACATACTACATAATTAACATATGTGAGAACAAAGTATCATAAATCACCTTCCATATCACATACATTCATCAAAATATTCACAACAAAAAACAAATTCGACGTCTTTTATCGACTTAAACTTACAATATTTATCATTTGAAAAGATTAAAAGATTGAAATTTAGGAACTATCTAAAAAGATTAAAAGAAACAGTTAAGCATTCTGTAATTGTTTTTGCAACCTTTTCAAATCAATTCAAAAAATAATTTGCAAACCTCTTGCAAGGCACTCTCAAACTCTTTGCAGGGGATCGCAACTAAGTTGCAAGCTAATACATACTACATAATTAACATATGTGAGAACAAAGTATCATAAATCACCTTCCATATCACATACATTCATCAAAATATTCACAACAAAAAACAAATTCGACGTCTTTTATCGACTTAAACTAACAATATTTATCATTTGAAATCACTTGAGCAACTATCTTTCCTCAAAGTTTTTTCATCTTTTGTGGTTCAACCTCCATTTTTTGAATATCCTCGCCTTTTGTCATATCCAAAATGAATTGACATATGCATAAAGCACAACTAACTCTGCAAAGAAAAGGACAAGTTATTTAGCTGATGCAAAATTCAAAAAACATTTTACAACTGAGATGCAAAACACTTTAGATGAGCTGTAAAGCAACGCAAGCTATTCTGAAGGCACTGCAAGCTGTTTCAAGACACTACAAGTTGTTTGCAAGAAATCGCAAGTTGTTCGAAAGACACTGCAAGCTGTTCGCAAGGCCCTACAAGTTGTTCGCAAGGCACTGCAAACTCATTTAAGTATTTCGTCGAGCAGGTCTTATGCTTCATCTGAACGACCTTATTTCAGCAAAACATCAAGAAAGGTACTATAAATATAAGTTGTTTTGTTACGAAGATTTGATTTCCTTACACAAATTAGCTTCAGATATAACATCATCAAACAGAAATAACAGTGAGAGTGCCTTGAGTTCTTAAGTTCGTTTGTTCGATCAGTTTGAGGAGAATCAATCAATCGCTTTATAGAGAATCAATATTTGACAATGAGAATCAATATTTTTGTAGTTTTCCCGTTCAAATTTAGAGAGTGAGAAAGAAACGTATTAGGTTTTAGAGGGAGACCGTGTAGGTTGAGAGAGGGATTTTTTTTTGAAAATTAAAACAATATGTTTCTTTGACTAAGAAGGACAATTATGTCTTTTCACCATGTTAGTGATTTGCATAATGCCACAACGAGTTGAAACCTATAAAATTTTGATGAGTAATTTTTAACTAAAACAAAAGCTTTTTAGGGAGATATGACCAAATTTCCCTACTTTTTTTTTTTTTTTTTTTTTGAAACGGTACACTGAGAGGGAGCTCAGACTCGAAACACAAAGAGAAAGAATACAAAAACTCTAACTTCTTAAATATGATCTACCCGATCTATCATCTTCAATGATATTCATTAGTTCTGATGGAAACTCCGATAAAGAAATTTCTAGCAAAGGTAGGTCAGTCTGCCAACTAGCTAGATAATCAGCCGCCCTATTCGCCTCTCTATAAGTATGTTCGATGTTAAAGTATTCAAAAGACTCCTTGAGTTGAGAAATACTTCTCCATATTCTCCAACAGTGCCATGGAGGGTGAGAATTTGTAGAATTGAAGTACGAAACTATCGTCTTTGAGTCCGATCTCACCTGAATTCGTCGTTCATTCATCGAGCATGTTAATTTCAGCCCTGCTTCAATGCCTTGCAGCTCATGCAACGTGATCGTCCCCGGAGTTACCACCCCCGCAACTGCACCTCTAACATTACCCCGATGGTCTCTGATCAAAGCTCCAAAACCTGCCCTATCCGTTCGTAAGGAGCCATCTGCATTAATCATCATAAATCCCGGCATCGGCGGCTCCCATTTGCATATAATGCTATTGGACTGAGTATATGAGGCCGATATGCCAACCCTGTCAAAGAACCCCCTATTTTCTATAGTGTCTTCCACAACCAAATTCATACAAGTTGCTTTCATTCTCACTTCATTTTTTATGCTCCATGTGAGTACTTCAATAATTTTAGATTTACCTCTGAATATTCTAGCATTTCTTTCGCCCCATATGTGATAGAAATATGCTCCAAGTATGATCTTCTTGATAGCATTCGTCTTTGACGATCCTCCCCAATTTTTTGTATACCAGTCGATCTCATCCTCCCACGTGTTGAGAGTTGGTTTCTGAATTCCCATATATTCTAAAAGTCGTTGCCATATTGCCAAAGAGTAAGGGCACCTGAAAAAGAGATGAAAGTCGTCCTCCGTCGCACTATTACAAAGCACACAACTAGTATCGATATTCACCCCCCATCGTGCAAGTTTAGCCTTTGTTTTCAACCTTCTAAAAAGTGTAAGCCATCCTAGCATAGCATGTCGAGGAATGGCATCTTTAAACCATATCAGATGAGCCCAATTAAGGGGATTTGACCTCGACCTCAGTGCATTATATGTATCCTTCATAGTGTATACCCCATCACGGTTGCATTTCCAAATCAACTTGTCTCTTTCATTGACATCAATATGGACATCTTTGAGGAGATTTGATATTTCACCCAAGCTGTTATGGAGGTGTGTTGATATATGCCATTCACCATCCCTTATGCATGAGCTGACCTTTGCATTAAAATTGAGGATGTGGTCTTCAGATAATGAGGTAGGAAATAGGCTAGTTAGTCTTCCCAACGGGTGCCAATCATCATTCCAGAAATTGGTTTCCTCTCCATCACCCACCATATGAAATAGTTGCTCCTTTGCCATTTCCCTAGCTGCTAAAATATTTCTCCAACACCATGATGCGTCTTGAGGGATTTGAAGAGCCCAAAAGTCACGTCCTTTTATGAGATTATTCCTAACCCACTGTGCCCATAAAGTTTGTTTGTCGCTTATGATATTCCAAATATATCGCATTGTAGCTGCTTTGTTTGTACATTGAATATCACGGACATCCAATCCTCCTTCCTTGAAGGGCATACAAATTTGATGCCAAGCTACCATTGCCTGCTTTGATGCTACATCTTGCCCAGACCATAGAAATTTAATAAATATGGACTCTATTTCATGATGAACTCGGCTAGGTAAATTTCCCTACTTTTATTACTTATTCTAAGTATTCATTTTTGAATGTGGGGAACCTACTTCACTAACGTTGACGACGTGTACAAGAATTTTTCTTTGTTTATGTTTCTAAATTGTAAGTTCAACAAAAAAAAAATGTTTCTAAATTGTAAACATTTATAAAAATATTAAGTGAATCCTAGTAACTAATAAACTAATTAATGATTTGTGGAAAATCTTGAAATGTGGTAACACTCATTATTGATAATTTTTAACAATCAAATATTCAATTATAATGTTTATTGATTAATTCTGAATATAAAATATTATGGGCTTAAAGTGTAGCTTAAGGCAATTATTGGGAATACCTTTTGTTTTTTTTTTTTTTGTTGAAAGGGAATACCTTTTGTTTGAATTGCAATAAGTTGCAACACTGGTTAAAATTTAACTAAAGTAGTACTTACAATAAAGATGGTAGAACCAAATAGTGGTTGAGAACTAAGTATAGAGCCAACCCTAATTTTCCTTCTCTCTCACTCTCCTAGCCTAGCTTCCCAAAAGAAAACTTGATCTTCATATATATGATTACTTCATCTTCACAAGCTATCTTCATCATCAAGATCTGTGTCTGTAAGCTGCCCCCCTCCCAAGATCTATTTTCTCTAACTTGTTGATCATCAACTTCTACTTGTCTAAAATAATATTTGATCATTTAATAGTACTATCACCAAAAACTATGGTATCGGCCGATAAAGTTAGTGGAGAAAAAAGGGACATGAGGCATGGAAAGAGACCTCTTTCTTCCCAAGATCAGAAAGTAGAAGAAAACGAGGAAGACATAATCTCCTCATTATTCCCTACTTTTGGGTCATCGATTCGTTCTAAACAAGATATGTCTGCCATGGTTACTGCTCTTTCTCAAGTCATCTGCAACACTACTGCTGCTGCTGCTACTAGTAGTGCTCGTGGTCTACATTCAGCTCATTACGGTGATCGTATACAACAAAATCATCATCTCGTACACGCTCACCATTCACAAGCACCACTGACAATGACAAGGCATTCAGATCATGAAGGTAATATATATGTATACTGTGAGAATAGTCTCGCGTGGCAGAATGGGTATCTACCAATCACGAATATAATGTCGAGGTCTTTTCCACTTATTGCGTTTTGAGTTTGATGACCACAAACTTAACATATATAAATATTTTACTATTACGAAGAGGCCCCTTAGCTAGTTTATGAAACACACTGTTGTTGAGCGGTAACACGTATATTTTTCCACTAGAAAGATTAAAGTTATCCTAACCTCATCTGTTGCTAAATCAATCTGTACATAGGGAACAAGATGCATGCACTAAAATAAACTTGAGAAATTCTATTTGTCTTGGGATCTTCCATCTTGTGGAAGTAGTTCTATTATCAAGTACTAATTTTTTGTTTTCAACAAAAAAAAAAAGTACTAATTTTTATTTTTTTAGTGAAGATGATGTATTAGGTGATAATGGAAATAATAGTTTTAAAAATCTAAATACGAGAAACCCGTAAAAATATGTTAGTAATTTTTATCTTATGCATGTTTTGCTCATACAAGTAATGTTCTTTGGGTATGTAACAAAGTTTTGTAGATTTGGAAGTGCATAAGAGGGTGGACTATTAGAGCCAATGTTATAGTATATCATATACTGTGTTATATGATGAGAATATCATGTATATGGCTAGTAATTTTGTATCACAAAAATTCAATGTGACTAGTTAGTTAACTAGGGTGGAATTCAGTCTCCCTTGTCCCCTTGATTGGTGGAGATGAATGAGGGAGAAGTCATAAATGACCTACCTGCTAGCTAGTTTGGTTCAGTGTGGCTTGCTAGCTAGCTAAGTTTGATAGTTCCAATAACGTGCTATATATATATACTATATGAATTCATATACATGCATTTAATTTCGGAGCGGATCGCTATTTAATTAATAGAATATTGTGAACCTTTGAATGAATGTGGAAACCATTAAGGGCAGGGGGAAGGAACTACAGCGGATCAGCAAGACAGAGACCATCCCGGACACGGGCAGTCGAGATACGTGACCAACAGAGGGAGACCCTTGTCTCTCTAGGTACCTTCGACACGGCTGAGAGTGTAACAAGATTACGTCAACAGCCGCCATGCCTGACCACCCAACAACATTATTTCACCACTCCCACGGTTGCATCATATCATCAACAGGAAGATACCGCCTGCTTCCCGGATCTTCTTCACTACGCGCAACTACTTGCTGGGACAGACCACGATCTAGATCTACATAACAAAGAACCTCTTCTTCCATCGTCACCGACATCTTCTGTGTCATCCTCGCAACCACATTACCAATATGGGTACTGGAATTCTGATGGTAATAGTCAGCCTGGAATATAACGTACATGTACGGAAAAGTGCACGAGTCAGAGTGGCCATCAGTATGACCGACAACGACCACCCCTGTTTTTATTTTACCTTACCCCTGTCAATAATTGGTAATCGACAGACCTTTTAGTGATTGCATTGAAGTCTGATGACTGTTTTTATGAGCTCAAAAAAAAAATGTTTTTTCACTTCCCCCAGTCAATTCCTTCTTAATTGGCACAGTAAGTACTTCAATTCCCTTTAAGTAGATAAGCTAGTTTTTGAAGGTGCATATAGTCATTTCTTGCTCTTTTATACTGTAATCAACAATGATAGAGCCACCAAAATATGCCTTAAACTTTAAATATCTTCAAAGTACTTGCTCGGATTCAAATTAGAAAAATGCTTCGGAACAAAAAAAATCAAGCAGATACTGGGCATAAATCTTATGTGGCTTGCCATGATTTTTGCTTCTAATGATTATAATATATTAAACAAAGAATCACAGCAAACCGCGATTTTTCTTTTTCAATAGTATTACTCTTTATATTGTTTTTTCTTTATTTAATTTTGGTCTCTACACTCTTCTGCTAATGCTCCGCCAACTCCTGTGGGTTATAATCAAAATCAATATTCCAAATCAATACTAAGACTCCTAATGAGTCCTAACACATCGGTGACATCTCCAACTTTTTTATCTAAAGTTAGGGGCAGGGTTTATATGTTCCTTGTAAGTCTTCACGTAAGACTCCGTTGTCCAAACAGGATCATAGAAACAATCTTCTTCATCGTAATTTATACTTCTATAGTTTATGTGATGATTCTGTAAGAAATTCCATCAGTGCTGGTTTACTACAAGAAAAAAAAAACATATGTATTAGTTAAAAAAAATTATAATCAAATTTACATACATTAATAATGAAACATTTAATAAAAAACAAATGAGATGGATCATAAAGAACAGGTACGGATCAATAAATTATGTATAATGTATGGAAAAGTACAATTGTTTATTAGGTTAAGAGAAGTTTTATATGCTTGTCATGGCCACTGTTCTGGTAAAAAAAGGACGTGTAATGTTGGATAAATTTTTCATACTTTACGAACCTTTGATCATTAATACTATCATCTTACGTGAAATGTATGCAAATTGTATCAGAAAGTATGGTAATTTATCGTAACGTAACTGTAATTTTTATTCTGTTACAAGAATAAAAAAGGATAAACATCAAGATATTATTAGCAAATTTTATCAGAAAACATGGAAATTTATCGTAAAGTACCTGTACTTTATATTCTGTTATAGGAATAAGTGTGGATAATCACAAAGATCAAGAACTGTACGGACAGATGATTCTGATCTGCAAAAAAAACAAAAAAAGAAGAGGATTTAACGTAGATCTGAAGAAATATACAATGAACATTGGAAGGAGAAATAACATACTAACATTGAACAAATCATTAAATAAGAAATAAACATCAAAGATCTTAAAGAATTATGAAAGTTTTAGAGAGATAAAATATAAATCTTCCATTCGAAGGTAGTTAAGATTACAGCAAAACAGATTCAAAGTTATTGAAATGGAAAACAAGAAAAGAAAGACCTAAATCAAGATTTGATGTTTTCAACGATTCTATATGAATCTTTAACCTATAAAGCAATAAAGATAAGATTTTAAACCTGAATAACAATGGCTAGAATAAAGAGATAAACAGTATAAAACCTAAATAACAATGGAGGTTTTGATGAAAGCTCTTGATCGAATATTAAACAATGAAATTTTTAACAGCTGGTGGTGAGTTTAATTTATGTTTAATGAAGATTTCGTTTTTAGAGAGAGAGATGGAAAGTTACCGGATTTCAGTTAAGGAATATTATCAACATATTAGTTAGTTACAATTCAAACGTGATTGGAGAGAGAAAGTTGAGATAAAAATGGAAAAAATATCTTTAACAGTTTAGAATGTAAATCACGTTTTGATATTAAAGAAGGTTAATATAGACATTAAATCTTTAATATGTATTATATGGATTTGTGTTTTCTCTCTAGATGAGACCAAAAGGACTAGATATCCATTTAAATTATTATTTAGGTTTTGAAATCCTTTTTAGGATTATAGAGGACTATATCTCCTATTAGGACCCTAGTTTTGGTCTATAAACTCAAAAATTATTTAAGGAAAGTCTTTTGAAATCTGTAGGAGCCCAAGATTTTCACCCTTTGACTTCAGTCAATTCCTTTTGACTGGAAAGTCTATAGGCACAAGAAACGCATTGATTAGCATATAAGGTGACCGCCATCCGCACCCTTTCTTCCCTCCAAAAACTAGGTGGATTGTCTATTTGTATAGGATTGTTTTTGGGCATAAAGAAAAGTCTCATAACATAAGACTTTGTCAATCAAGATTGATTAAGAGGACGTATTTAATTTTGACCCATAAATAAATCTGATTTTCAACCCTAAATTTTCATCTTCCCATCACTTCACCCCACAATTTCCTACCACCACAACTTCCAACCACCGACTACCGTCGCCATCCACCACCACCATCTTTTATCACTATGTCTTCACTGTCTTGCCTGAAAAACATATCTCCTCTTCCCTCTCATTTCCCATCTGGTGACCACCACTAACTACTCCTTCCCACCATTAACTCAAATCCCAATTAAAAGAACCCTTATTCTCATCAATTACTCCAAAAGCTTCATGATTATCTTCAATCAATGGATTCTCCTTTCAAAATCAACAAGAAGATGAATTACATAAATGAGTTTTGTTTCTTCAATCGATTTTATCAGGTGGAGACCAAATGATAAACAATTATTCAATATCTCAAACCTGTGACTGTGATTTGATGGATATTTATGCATACCCTAAAGTGCGCCATCTTTCTTACATACACTTTTAGCAATCCAATATGGGTAGTCAACTGCTTCGTGACATAGTTTGGTGGTGTTTCTTATTGCTGACGTTTCGTTTCCAATCTGAGGGGTCGAAATTCAGGTAAAACCCCAAACAAATCATATGGAATAGAGTATTATGACATATAAAACATATTGGATGAAGAAACTCAAAATGGACCAAGAATATTGGATGAAAACAGTCATGAAACTCCCTCATTTATGATTTCATCAAATATATTGTGGGAATTGGTTGCTAATGATAAATGGTTATCTTAACTGCTTTTGCTTCTATTATTCTTGGTGCGCTTCGTTTTCTTTAACCTAAATTTACCTATTTCTATGATTCTCGATTACCTATGTAAATTTGATTAGGGTTTAAGAAATTTGGGGAAGAGCTTATTAGGTTAGTGGGAATACCCATTAGAGTGAACTTATGAAAGGTTAATCTGTTAATTGTAAAGTTTACTCCTTTTGAATCTCAAAAGTGAAGGATAGAGAGAGAGAGAGAGAGAGAGAGAGGGGAGAGGAAAAAAAAAAATGAGAAGATGGATTAGGGGGGAAAACAATGACAATGCTAATTTTTGGACCTAAAATAAATATGTCTCGTAAGTCAAATTTTATTAACCAAAGTCTTTATGCCCCGGCGATTTTTGTTTATTCGTGAAAGCCGCGGTAAAAAACTAAACCTAGATGCAAAATTTTTACTCCTAAATCTGTTGGCACCTCATCACTGAGGTTGGCCACCACCAAATTTTTCATAGATGGAGGAAGTTTAAAACAAATGGTGGACACATGTTCAAACACTGCAAAATCGATTCTAATACATGAATCAGTCTCTAAAGAAGTATAGCTTGTCATATTTCTAGGTTAGGCGTTTTAGTATTGACCTGGACCGTTGATAGTGTCTGTCCTCTTGAGATTTCTCGATACGTCATTTCTAAGAACTTAGTTGAGTTTTGCTTTACAGGAGATTTAAAGAAAACTCCAAAAGTCTTAAGGTGGCACTCCGAGTTAAGATCGAGTGTCATATTGGAGATGCTCTAAACAGAAGAGGTGTAAAGATATGAAGTAATCGAAAGAAGTGTTTTCAATTCTGCAACCTACCTGCCAGAGACTTAACAGTTTGAGACAAAATGGCTAGGGTCGTTCTTTGGTTAGTGGTGCGGTGGTGCCTATAGACAAATGGGTGCAAAACCTAAAACTTCATAATAAAAAAACTAAAAACGCCGTCTGTGGGAATCGAACCCACGACCACACGGTTAAAAGCCGTGCGCTCTACCAGCTGAGCTAAGACGGCTCATGCTTGTCTATTCGCATGTATTTTATTTAACAGTTAAAGTACACACGAGGAGCTTAAAAATTCGTTCTGATTTACATGTTTTTCTCCCACAATTTCTGTCTACCGAGTGATTTCTTCTGTTCCATCGATTTGGGAAAGAGAACTGGGGGGGTGGAGGAACATATACAAAGATAACCCTAAAAAAAAAAAAACATCTGAAGAAGAATTAGGAACGAAGATGTTGAGAATTGCAGGAAGAAGACTCTCTTCTCTTTCATGGAGGCAAACTCAGATTACCTCTTCCATCGTCTCTCCGAATCTACTCACCGGCGACGTCTCCTCCTCTGATGAATCCAAATCTCTCATCCCTCACCATCGATTCTCCTCCCCATATGCCTATTTTGGTCCGATCCGAGGTTAGGGTTTTCTTTATATCTCTTACCCTTTTCATTTCGTCTTTGTTGATTTCGAGTTTCGTCTCGCCCATCCCTTTTTTGCCCCTTAAATCATAAAAGATGTTTAGGGGCAAGTGTTCTTTATTGTTGAATATCAGCCAAGTGTTCTTCAATATTCATTCCATATATTAGGTATGATTGATTTGTAATTACTGTGTTAAGTTACTGGTTCCCATTTGATTTAGTATCCATCTCTTGAGTTATGTTATAAACAACAAGGTCTTGAACGATGATGATGTTGGTACCTGAAAAATGTTGATTTACATGACTTGTCTTGTTATTAGGCATACTTTTGGAGATGTTGATGTTTGAAAATATTGTTTTTTTATTTCATTTTGGGGCATTTTAGGAGTTGGGTTTCTAATCTATCTATCTCAATGTCATTATCTTGTAATATGAGGATGCTAGCGATGAGTTCGCCTGAAAGATATTGATTTCATAAGAGGTCTTGGGCTCTTGGTTGCTATTTGATGTTGAGTCCAACTTTTTTATATTGTGATTTGTAATTAAGGATCGAAATGAGTGGAACTCAGATAATATACCACTGTCTCCAAAATAAGGTTTAGGTCCAGCAGGTCTAGCACTGAATTCATGACCCATTAGAGAAGAAATATGGATATTATGATTCGACAAAAGTATTGACTCAAATTAACATTCTCGGAAAATGAGGTTTTAAACATTGTATGAAAGTCTAGGAGTAGGGAGAAAAGATAATCTTAGAACACAACAAGCATGACAGAATTGGAGTAAGAGGAAAAGATAAACTTTGTATGATTGTATCAATATTTAGGTTATTATTGATCTCTGTATAAGAACTTCGAAGAAGAAATATGGATATTGATACGATAGGGGGTCTCCTTTCCTCCTCGAGGAGTCAAATTAACATTCTGCTAAAATGAGGTTCTTAAACTTTGTATGAAAGTTCAGGATTAGGAAGAGTGGAAGACAAGATAATTTTAGAACACAACGAGCATGAAAGAATTGGAGTTTAAAGAAAAGATAAACATTGTATGAAAACCAAGGTTATTTTTACCTCATATTTGAAATTTGAAGGGTATGTTTGTGCTTTGAATGCACAGTGTTTCGAAGTGGTTAGGAGTAGCCGCGTAGGAAGAAATTTCTTATCTTAGTAATGCCCCAAATGGGATATCAGGAACGTGAATCATGTTGGTAGTGACGAAGGTACGAAGATTATTGTGTCATTGACCTCAACATTTGAAGGGTATGTTTGTGCCATGTATGCACAATAGTTTTTTGAAGTTATGTGTGTTTGAACTTTGAAGGTAAGGTGCTATCACTTAAAGTAATTAGTATTAATATGTTAGACATTCTCTGCAGTTCATTGGATGTAGAGAACATTCTGTGTGTTCGTAGAGAGATAATATTCTGAATAGTTTCTAGAAAAATGAATCGTCAAACATTTACAGATTTGTACGACATATGGGTCTATTACTGGATTGTCCCCTTTGAATTGATTCCACCTTTCTCCCTCGTGTATTTGCTTTGGTGAAATGGTGTTTATTTGCCTGTCATTATTGGTTAGTTTTTTCTTATCTGCATCATCCAGTATGTAATGTGGTTCCTTGTTTGTTAACTTGTCGATTTCATGGATTAGGTTTTGCCTCGGACTCTCTGACTCCAAGGCCTGATACGGGTATGACCCCAGACATCCCCGCAACAGTGGCAGCTATGAAGAACCCAACCTCGAAGATTGTGTATGATGATCACAACCATGAACGATTCCCACCCGGAGATCCCAGCAAGCGGGCATTTGCTTACTTTGTTTTAACAGGTGGAAGGTTCGTCTATGCTTCCTTGATTCGTTTACTGGTCCTGAAGTTTGTTCTGAGTATGTCTGCCAGTAAGGATGTACTTGCCTTAGCCTCCCTTGAGGTTGACCTATCAAGCATCGAACCGGGTAGCACTGTGACTGTCAAGTGGCGTGGGAAGCCTGTCTTCATCAGGCGTCGAACTGATGAGGATGTCAATCTGGCGAATAGTGTCGATTTGGGATCCCTCCGTGACCCACAACAGGATTCAGAGAGGGTTAAAAACCCAGAATGGCTCATCGTTGTTGGAGTATGTACTCATCTTGGTTGCATCCCTCTTCCTAATGCTGGAGACTTTGGTGGGTGGTTTTGCCCGTGCCACGGATCCCATTATGACATTTCTGGCAGGATTCGTAAAGGCCCTGCACCATACAACTTGGAGGTACCAACTTACAGCTTCTTGGAAGATAACAAGCTATTGATTGGTTAAGTAATCTTCAGAGTTGGCTCTTTCTTGGTCGATCCGATAATTTTCTTTTTCATAAGTGAAATATAAAGACCTGATGTTGCAAGAACTTCCTTGACACTCTTATTTTATCTTTTTACGTTTATCTAGTTCGGAGGTGTCGTATTTAACTTGGATAATTGAAGCATGAGCAGTTGTTTTGTGGCTCTGGATTAAGAAATAATGCAGGTTAAAATTGTTGTAGAACCCATGCTTAATTATTCCTTCTTGTTTTGGTTTTAAAACATGAAGGGTCATGTCCTGGTTTTGAATTCCATTCAATTGCTGTCTGCCAGTTAATTCAAAATCACTTGGAATTTTGTATTGAATACTAAAATAAGTTTGGTAGTTCAATTTTTCATAAATAAACTATTAGTTTGTTAGCACAATTATGTGCAACAAACTATTTTGTCTTAAAATATGAAGGGTTGTTGCACCAAAATTTGGTCTCTATAGGACCAAATGAGTGGAATGTTATTTGGCAAAGATTATGTTTTTCGAATTTCAAATGGACCTCTGTTGATGCAAAAAAGCCAATCAATATCTTTGCACGATCCACCAGCCTTTGCTGCGATGGTTAGACACCCGTCTTAAGTCCATGAGTAACTACTAAAGTAGATCATAGTCGAATTCGCTTACAACTATTTGGCCCGGTCCCTTTAGAAGCACCCTTTTGCACGTTGCGTTTGACAACGTCAACTTATTTGTGCACGTTGTGAGATGGTAAACCCACGAGAAGATAAAAACTCAACATTTACGCCGTTGATAACCCATTAACCCTCGATAGAATAAATAAAAGTAACAACCTTCAACTTGTATGACACGATCGAACCAGACATGTGCAGGTAGCTCCACCGCGTTATCTGTCATTGAAGCACGAGAGATATGTAGTTCTCAGTTAAAAATGTTTACTAGAGAAGATGGATTTATTGACCAATTAGGAGCATCTCCGATGCAAAACTCAAATTGAAAAACTCAAAGTGTTACATAGGATTTTTTGAGTGTTCTGTAAAAAACTCTCTCCAATGCAACACTCAATTTGAATCTCAAAATTATGTGACATCATTTAATGTTGAGATATCTCAAGAAGAAATTCAATATTTGAGATTTCTTTCTAGGATCTCAACTCACCACTCAATATTAAAAGCAAATCTATCCATCTAAGAAATGACACCTAAGTTATTTTTAAGTTTTTAGAGTGTTGAATTAAAGATGTATTTTGAATTGAAGATCTCAATATTGACTTCGACGAAAGAGAAACTCAATTGAGTCCTGACACATAGAACAATTTGAGTTTTGCATCGGAGATGCTCTAGGTCGTAACATCCCATTAACACTCAACTCATACTTAGTTGTGAATTAAGAAAGTTTAGTGGCAACCCCTTAATATCTTGTCTTTAACACTAGAAGAATTTGCCCTTAATTTGTAGGTATAGAAGTAGAGAAGGTGGGTGGGGGGGGGGTTTTGTTTAGTGAAATGTACTTGTCATCGAACTTCCCCTATAATTAATTAAACTTCTTAATTTGTAGTCACATCTTTCTTCTTTATTTTTATACCATTTTCTCCAAATCTCTTCTTCCTTGTTTCTTTAAAGTAAATTCTCCCTCTCTCTCTCTCTCTCTCTCTCTCTCTCTCTATGTCTCTCTCGATCAGTACCTGAAACCTATATTTCTTCTTCTTCTTCCCTTTCACAACAAAAAAATTAATCCCTAAGCAATCTCTCTCAACTACCAACCTCAACGACGTTCCAGCTATTCACTCTTGACTATAAAACTTTTATTCATCTTCATTGATTAACAATTTCAAGAGATCAATCTTTGATTCTTTTGAGATTTCTATGTGATTCTCTATTTCAATAGGATTAAAGATGAAGCTTTCTATTTGGTTCCCCCTTCTTGTTCTTCTCTCTTTTGTCGTTTGGGGAATTGGTGCTGAAAAACTCGATCAGACTCATACAGAACGGATTTCAGGTTCGATTTTTTTCCCCATCTCTTTTGGGGTTTTCCTTAATAACTGTAATTTCAGAGTTCATTTTGGATCTATTGGTATCTTAATGTGAAATTGGAAGCTCAATTTTTTCCTGGGTTTGTGATTTTTTTTTGTGGTTACCGTTAATTGTAATTTCTAGGTCTTTTTATCAAGTCTGTGGGTAGTTTGTTGTCTAACGATTTGTAGAGTGATATGTGAGAGTATGGGCTCAATTGAGAGTTTTTGTTGGTGATTATTGACTGACTAATTATTGGTTTCTTTAGCTTCATTTGTATACTTAGCTTTTACAGATACAGGATTGATTCATTCAGTTACAATATTGTCACTCTATGTTAATTAAGCCTATAAGATTTCCAAATGTTATGTCAATCATTTAGGATCGAAACTCCCTCATTGTAAAGTAGATTTGATAAATGATTTGGTAAACCAAGTTGAGCCAGAATTGCCTATTTTGGTGTTTTTTTTTTTTATTGAGAAAGGCAGAATATTAGTAAAAAGGCTCGAAACGAAGAATGAATACAATTAAGAATAAAAGAAACGACCGGGAGACACTAAAATGGACGCCTTACTAAAGGAATGCGTCTGAGTTAGTCATAAATACATGGAAATTATAGCTCATTGATAGCCCATACAAAGATGCTAAAGTTGATCTTGACAATGATATCTTCTAATGAGTCTCTACGGTTTCCGGAAGTTCTGGTGTTCCGTTACTTCCGGAGTAACCAAACTATGACAAAGAAGGTAAGTTCCAAAACAGCCTTTTGCAACGTTGACCCTCAAACGCATCTCCAAGACAAGAGGTTCTCCAGCATGGACTGTTTCTATAATTGTTTTAGCGAGTGAGTTAGATCTAGGTCTCTGAAAGTTGTTAAACTGATATGATGTTTCAAACATGTTAGAATTAGAATTTAGATGTTTGCTGCGTCACTGTGTTTTTATTAATTCTTCCATAAAACACGTAATATCAGATCTTATTGATAAATCTACTCATCGTATTAAGCATTTAAACCAACAATTGATTTTAGTTTCTACATCTGGTCGTAATATATTCTTCAAGATTTTCTTATGATTTTCATAAGATGATGAGGTTTGTAGTTTTGTCATCACTTTCCAACTATGAAGGTCCATAATTTTATAATGTGTTTAAAATACACTTAGAAGCTTCCGTTGTCAAGTACTGAGTTAAATTAATTATTATGCTTTAAATTTGCTGCAGGGAGTGCTGGTGATGTCTTAGAAGATGATCCTGTAGGAAGACTAAAGGTGTTTGTTTATGAGCTTCCAAGCAAATACAACAAAAAGATCCTGCAGAAGGACCAAAGGTGCCTCACCCACATGTTTGCTGCTGAGATCTTCATGCATCGGTTTCTGATGTCTAGTGCTGTCCGAACCCTCAATCCTGAAGAAGCGGATTGGTTCTATACACCTGTATACACTACCTGTGACCTGACACCGAATGGACTACCTCTACCTTTCAAATCTCCAAGAATGATGAGAAGTGCAATTCAGCTAATCTCCTCAAACTGGCCTTATTGGAATCGGACGGAAGGGGCAGATCACTTCTTTGTTGTTCCCCATGACTTCGGAGCCTGCTTTCATTATCAAGTAAGAAAATTTCTATTTATGTGCCTATCTGCCTAGAGGAGCTCTTGTTTCTAGATTAAGAAAGAGAAGCCATACTCCCTGCGTCAAACAGATGGTTGGGAGCTACCGAGTATATACCATATATCAGATTTTTAGGGGTACTTCCACCCTGTTACATTTGTATCAAATATTATACGCGTCCTACCATCTATGCCTATCATCTGGCGGAGTGGGTAATGTTAGCTTGTGCATATTGCAAATATGGCAATTGGGAAGTGTCCTCCACTGTGATTGCCTCTTCTTCGCTGTAACTCACTGGTGGTATATTCTTGTTCATGTGTAGGAAGAGAAAGCAATTGAACGTGGAATTCTTCCCATGCTCCAGCGTGCAACATTGGTTCAGACTTTTGGACAGCAGAATCATGTCTGTTTGAAAGGGGGTTCGATCACCATTCCACCATATGCTCCTCCACAGAAAATGCAAGCCCACTTGATCCCTCCAGATGTTCCTCGGTCCATATTTGTTTACTTTCGAGGTTTGTTCTATGACGTTGGAAATGATCCAGAAGGTGGCTATTACGCAAGGTACACTTACTAAACTGACAAAGTTACCAAAATATTACATGCACCTAATCTAAGCCATCTTCTGAAAATGAGGGTTAATTCACCTTGGTACAGTACTTCCTTCCATATTTAGAGAAGAAAACAAGCTTACAGTTAGACCTCTGGTCAACATTAATACTTACAATCTCTTTTGCGGGATCCGTGGGATTTGAATCCCGTAGTTTAATTGCTGCATATAATTTAGCTATGCCACCCTATTCCATCTTTAGGATCCACCTGGTAGGTAGCTGGCTTTCCTTAATCTGCTTGTGAGTGATATATTCTTGTACACAAATTTATGTCACAACCGATGTCATCGGAATCTACCGAAAGTTTCTGTAAATGTTTCTCCTTGTTATTTTTTGTCTAGATTTTTTTTTTGTAAATTACGTCAAGTTGTTGATTTCACGTGTTCGAATCTCAGAAATGTTAATCATCTAACTTGTCTATTTTAATAAACAGAGGTGCAAGAGCAGCGGTTTGGGAGAACTTCAAGAACAACCCACTCTTTGACATCTCAACAGAGCATCCTACAACATATTACGAAGACATGCAGCGAGCTGTTTTCTGTTTATGTCCTCTTGGATGGGCCCCGTGGAGTCCTCGGTTGGTCGAAGGGGTAATTTTTGGCTGCATTCCTGTTATCATAGCAGACGACATTGTCTTACCATTTGCAGATGCAATTCCTTGGGAGGAAATCGGAGTATTTGTAGCAGAGAAAGATGTTCCTAACTTGGATACGATTCTGACATCTATCCCGCCAGAGGTAATATTGAGGAAGCAGAGATTACTTGCCAATCCATCAATGAAGCAAGCAATGTTGTTCCCACAACCAGCACAACCAGGAGATGCTTTCCATCAGATACTTAATGGGCTTGCTCGTAAATTGCCGCACGATAAGAGTGTTTTCTTGAGCCCTGGTCAGAAGATATTGAACTGGACTGCTGGACCCGTTGGAGATCTGAAACCTTGGTAATAGCTGCAGCAAATTCCTTAGTCTCTCAACTTCTTTCTTCTCCTTTTTGTTGTTGTTTCTGATGAACTAGCTTGCCCTGGATTCGTGAGGTTGGTACCGTCGCAGTTATGGGGCTGACCTGTTGTATGAGAAAAATCTGTATATCTTGATTTTGTAGAGAATGGTTGTTAGTTCATTGCTGGGTCGAATCGGGTAGAAGTTGGTATGAAACTGCAACTTATGTCATAAACAAGCATATACATTTTACTGGTATCTTGTCATTGCAATTCTCAATCTAGTTTTGTTAAGGGATAAATATGAGTTAGAAAAAGGAAACCTAGTTTAAACCAGCAAAGAGAAGGGATTTACAAATCCAATTAAGGATTAATTTAAGGTAGTGCTGCAGGGACAGGGTCAGTGACTCAGTGTGGAGCATCTAGGTCATTGTTAGCTTTCTTTAATATTGTCCTGTCTTGTCTGGTGAAGCTAAAGCCCAAAAGACAATATAATAACATATTCGTATAAAAAATAATAAAAGGTACATAATCAACTAGATAGATCATCACAACCGGAGGCGGGAGAAAAGATGAATACAAGGGGCGCGACTCTTGGACGTTTTAAGAGTCGAACCCTCAATCCAATGACCTCTTTTACTTCATTTTGGTGGTCTCTGCAATTGTTCAATGGAGATGAATTTGTTAGGGTGACACCCTTAGAGTTCTAAGTGGAGTTGGCCTGTACACTTACACCTTCAAATGAGAGAGTGTGGGTGGAGGTTTGGAGTGGGGTGGGTTTAACCTAATTCACCGCCTACCCTCCTGCAATGCTCGAAGTATCAACAGTTATCGATGTTGTCTCTGCTTTATATCCAAACCTAAGTCTAAGGGTACAGAGTTTTGTTCCTAGCCAAGTGACTCGTTTTTCGTGATACTTGGGGTTGAGTGTGAAAAACGAAGACGATATAGATAACTGCTAAGGCTTGAGACGTCCTATATGGTATCATAACCGAGGCGCCTCATGGCCGAGAGTTTGGGAAAGAGTCGGAGCTTGGACTATATGTGTAAGCTCAAGTTAAGTAAGTGTCGAGGTCTTTTGGATGGACTCGTGGAGTCTTTACCAAAAACAAATCTCGTACTCGTAGACTTAGGTGGGAGTGGCAAAAGCAGAGACAGTATCAATCAGTGATAACGTTGGGGCGTCACAATGATATCAAAATCGAGGACGACTCATCTTCCAAGGTAGGAGGGACTGTGATAGTCTGACATGCTTGGAGAATTGTCTGAAACTAGGTTATATGTGCGTTCTCAAACTTATTATGCGTCGAGGCCATTTGTATAGACTCATGGAGTCTACGTAAAGATCGAAACTCCATACCCATAAACTTAGACTTTGATTGTCAAAACAGGCCATCTGGATAGACTCATGGGGCATTATAGTATAACTGTACCACCAGCCCCTTCATCTGGACTTACCAAAGTTAGAACCAGGATTTGGTGAAGCTTCAATCAAATGTGCTTCTCTTGAAAGGAGTTGACATTTCCCATTTCATTGGTCTTGACAATGAAATGATCCAAAAGTTACAACTTGAATTTGTCAAGCTCCATCGTCCATCATGTCGCATGCTTTCTTAAGTCTCTACTTCCCCGTCCCCTGTTAAGTATCGATTACTAATTTATAATATTATATAGTACATATTTGTATAGCTGGGTCAGTTTTGTATGAGCGATTTTCAAAAATCCCAAACCGGAGTCAAATCGATATCGGTTGATCACCTTTTCAGTCGAGCGCGTCAAACGTTGTTTGGTTCAGACCTAACACGATACAGTGCGGTTCGCTCTGATAAATTTGGTTGACCGTTATTCACTCCTGACTATTATGATTTTGAAAGATTAATTATCATGGTCTCTTGAATTCGCTTGTGGCGCAGATTCAAATGTACTTTATGTATTTATTTCATTCTAATTTATGTAATTTATGTAATTATCATGGTCTCCTGTCTTACATACACATTTCATTGAGAAAAACTAGATACAATATTAACAAACATTGAAAGATTGTTTTGTCGTGCAATAAATTTCTCATACAACCGAAAATGATAATTTTTGATAAGAAAGAAATAACTTCTCGTAAATCCACCCAAACCAAACTTTCTAAAATGTCAATTTTTTTTTAAAGAAAAAACAGGTTAAAATTGGAAGTAAAGTTTGTTTCTAAATGGTTAAATTTTATCCTTATCCAACATATAGTCATCCGATTGTAATATTCAAAAAATTACACCTATTTGTAGCCGAAAATAGTACTAGTAGTATTTGAACAAGGGCGTATTTGGTCATAATTCAACCGTGAGATCCGTGAGTCGCCAGAATATAAAAAGCGTCCATCCGGCGAAATTACGTTTCGCACTCCCCCGCCTACCAACCCAAACCCACCCACCACCTCTACCAAATATTTCCACCTTTTTTATACAGTCAAACTTAAAACCCTATAAACTCTTCTTCTCTCTCTCTAAAATTATTCATTCCTCTCTTTCTCTCTCTAATCTCTTCATGGCTTCCATATCTCAGCTCTCATGCCCTAGCTTCACATCATCACCATCAACTAATTTGAGATCCTTTGAACCAAAAGTTTCAATTGCTTTTCATTCAAACTCCATCATCAACAGAGGTTTCTCCATTTCCAACTTGTCTCTTCGAAGATCTGCCAATAAAACCTCTTTGATGTAAGTTTCACTTCCTTCTTTCTCTTTTTATCTTCAATTTGGCCTTTCTTGTTGTCGTTGATCTTCTGTAAGTCCATCCAGAATCGAGATCCTCTTATTTTATTGTGATGTTCTTATTTGATTTCCTTGATGAGAAATGTTTAATCAGATTATGTTATATTTATATTATGATCATGATCTTCTCTAAGAGTAGTAATACTTATGGCAAAGAAAAAAAAAAATGAAATTGATTTTTGTATTTGAATTCGTATTGTCATGATCCATTATGGAGCATCAGTGCATGCAGCTTAGCCAGTTTGTTCTTTGGCTCAAGATCCAAACTTTTGGAGAAAAATACTCTTTTACCATGTTTTTCATTTTGGTTTTTGGTTGATGATCTTATTTAGTTTGGTCAGCTTGATAGGTTAAGGAAATAGCATAATATAGAGGAAGAATTGGGTGAGGTTGTGGTAGTTTGGGTTTCCCCTGTTAGAGGAATATTTGGGTCATTGGGTATGTAGATCAAGTAGCTTCCCAAACGAATCGGTACCGGTTGGTCGATCGACCAATATTTGTGTAGCATGGGTTGATAGAACCATGAAATTTGTGGGTTATGAACTGTGAATGAACGATACAAGTTAGAACCAATTAAACTGTCTGTTTTTTAAATAGTATGACAATCTTTAATGACTTATTTTTTTAATTCAAATAATTTAGGTGATTGGTGTTGTTGATCTAAAATTTTCTCATTTTGTCCGACTACGTTATGTTGCAGTGTTAAATCCTCCATAGTTGATGGAAACGGGGCCCAAACAAAGCGAACTACTCTCCATGATCTTTACGAGAAGCAAGGACAGAGTCCCTGGTATGATAACCTCTGCAGACCTGTAACAGATTTGCTACCGTTGATTGAGAGTGGAGTTAGAGGCGTCACTAGCAACCCAGCGGTAATTCAGAGTCTTCTCTTTGGAAATTAACAGTATATGTGGCATCTGTTTCTCTCATCTAAGCTTCATTTGTTTTGTGGACAATAATATACAAAGTGTTTGTGGTTTAGATATATTATTTGGGATCTTACTCAACTCTCTTTTTCGTACCTAATTGCAGATATTCCAGAAAGCAATATCAACATCAAGTGCTTACAATGACCAGTTCAGGTATTTCCAACATTGAGTTGTATAATTAATACTGTTATACCTTATATGCTATTCAGATAGTAGTGATATATGTATTAGATGGGTTTCTCGCTAGTTCTAGAAATTTTAACTTAATGCGGTCATTCTCCTAAACAAGTAAAAATACAGCAAGCTTATTAGGGTAATTCATCTCCCTCCCATCCCTTTTGATGGAAAGAGAAGGTTATTTATCTACACTCCACCTCCCTTTGTTTCTTTCACAAAAGTTTCTTTTCTACTCGATCTATCAGAAAGAGGGTCATGGTGAATAATGATGTTTATAGCTGCTAACCTTTTCAAGTAGGCGTTTCTTACATGTTTGTGAAATTAATCACGTAAGTTGCGCAGGGAGCTTGTTAAAGCGGGAAAAAGCATTGAAGACGCATATTGGGAACTTGTGATAAAGGATATCCAAGATGCTTGCAAGCTTTTTGAGCATATCTATGATGAAACAGATGCTAGTGATGGCTATGTTTCAGTTGAAGTGTCCCCTCGACTTGCTCATGATACAGAAGGAACTGTAGAGGCTGCAAAATGGCTCCATTCAGTTGTTAAGCGTTCCAATGTTTACATCAAAATCCCAGCAACTGCCGATTGCATTCCATCCATCAGGGATGTTATTTCACTTGGCATAAGTGTCAACGTTACTGTAAGTTCATACAGACATATTATATGTACTTGGTCTTTTCAGTAATTTAGTTGACCAGTAGATGAATTCTGTTAGATTCATGTCATTTACTCCTAAATCTTATGTACTTATGTAGGACCTCTGTGACATCCAACCATTGAATCTGTCATTGGTCTACTGTCCTCTGAAGAAACAAATTGTTAAACTAGGGGCCTAGGTTAGGGTTAGTGTCAAATCATTTTGACTCATCTGTTGTCACATACCTACTCAAATCATTAATATCTATAGTTTGCATCATCATGAAAAGTTCTTTCCTCTTGATGATATTTCTGTACTGAAACTTGTTTCATTTATGCTACAGATTGCCATAGAGCATCTTCATTTATGCGTCTCTTAATTACTGCCTCTCTCTTGTACTTTGCAGCTCATATTCTCCCTTTCTAGATATGAAGCAGTAATTGATGCTTACCTGGACGGTCTCGAGGCCTCTGGGTTGAGTGACCTCTCTAAGGTTACCAGTGTCGCATCCTTTTTTGTTAGTCGTGTCGACACCCTTGTTGACAAGATGCTTGAGAAGATTGGAACTCCGGAAGCTCTAAACCTTCGAGGGAAGGTAAGTGAGATACATATCTATCAAATATCACATAAAATATGCAGGCATAAAAATCTTGATATGCGCCAAAATCTTATTGTTTTGCACTTTGAATTATTATAGGCTGCAGTGGCTCAAGCTGCACTAGCATACAAACTATACCAGAAGAAATTCTCTGGGCCTCGATGGGAGGCTCTAGTCAAGAAAGGAGCCAAGAAGCAGAGGTTGCTTTGGGCCTCAACCAGTGTCAAGAATCCAGCCTATTCAGACACCCTTTATGTAGCTCCTCTGATCGGACCCGATACGGTAAGCCGCCTTCTCGTTTTCTCGTATTCAATGGACCAATTTCTCATTTATGGACAGTTATGCTGTTCTCTTCTCCTTTCAACAGTTTTTGGCTAGAATAATAGGATTGTTTATGAAATAGAGTTTGTTAACCTGTTATTTGTTACAGGTCTCAACCATGCCTGACCAAGCTCTGCAAGCATTCGTTGATCACGGTATTGTCTTAAGAACAATCGACCAAAACGTTTCAGAAGCTGAAGGTATTTACAGTGCACTTGAGAAACTAGGAATTGATTGGAACGAAGTCGGAACTCAGCTTGAAGTGGAAGGAGTAGACTCTTTCATGAAGAGTTTCGACAGTCTTCTCGTTACCCTGGCAGAGAAGGCAAGCTCCCTCAATTTGGTTAGCCTGTAAGCTTCGCATTTCATGTTAAAGATGCCAAACTGACTTGAAAATAAAGCAGGTTGCTGTTTGTTTGTTTGTTAAAATCGAACATATAGTACAAGTGATGATTTGCCAATCGAGTTTATTTGTGTTATGCTGAATTTATACTTCGATTAGGTTTGAAATTGTGATCATATCTATGTAGTAATGTTAGATTTGGTTTGCTTCAAAAGCTTGTTAGTTGGAATAAATATCTGTTACTTTCATAAACATCTGTTAACTATATACTTTCCTCAGTATCAGAGTAAGAATATCTGAATATTTAGTACAAGAAATTGACGATACAACTCAAAATTGTACTGAATATAGAACATTTTCGAAGGTAGAAGAAGGTACTCATCTCTTTTCTTTCTTTTTTCATTTCTTCGATCCTTGTAGTGAGCAAAATTCGATTATTAATTGGTATCAAGCAATGAACAAATCTTGAAATATACTAGGTCTCGAAGATGCCTTTGACATACACCATTCCCTTCTCGTTAAGCTGAAGCTCCTTCCTCATAAGCTCAACTTGTTGGTCATCGCCTTGGACGATGATCTCAGAGAGAGTTCCATCTTCTGACACCATCATCTTCACTTTTATCTGTTCTTTTCTCGATGCTTTCTTCCAATAATACGCTCCTCTGCATTATATATTTTTTTGAAATAGAGTCCATCCGAATTAGTGCTTCAGTCTAGTTATATAAAAACAAACATTCTGAAATCTGACTCGAGTTAATTTAGATCTCGAGTCAACTTTGATAATTGACTTAAATAAAAAAGCAGAAGAACGAGTTTTTGGTTCACTTACGCCAAGGGGCTCAAGATGGTAAGGTAATACCATTTATCACCAACATCAGGAACTGTAATTGTAAGAACAAGAGCCACACTTCCCAAGCTAATGCATGTACAGAAAGTTAATAATGCAGCTTGACCTCTGTTTGGAACCATTTCCCCTTCAAACCTTCAATCATTCAAAAGACAAAGTTATAACAGACTAGAGTTGGAATCTTACTATTTCAAAAAAAGAAACACAGAATGAAGAGAGAGAGAAAGACGTACGTAATGGTCTCGCCTCTATCGGATACCACAAAGTTATTGCGAGTGAAGAAAGAGAGTATCTCTCCGGCAACTTGACTTGGCCCTTTCTTTTTCATCTCATCTTCTTCTCCTCCAACAAATGTCTTCTTTACCACCTGCACCAAAATTAATCGAGAGTTTCGAACTCATTGAGTAAAAAACCAAATTGAAACGTACCCAGAAGTGATAATAACAAAATGAGTAATTATATAAGAAAACAAATGGGGAGAATTTACCTTGGATTTGACAGAGCGTTTGATAAGGGACCATACTCCAGGCACAGAGATGACAAAGAGGCCAAGAGAAGTGTAATAGCTAGCTAAAGAATAGCCTGTCTCTGCTGCAAGAGAGAACAATGAAGGATGGTTTGGGAGGAGAACATTATCAACAAGTTCAGAAGACGAGGAGAGCAGTAGTGGTTCTTGAAGGAGGTCGGAGAAGCGAACCTGAACGAGCCTTTTGGTGGGTTTAATGGATGGGGTGGATTGGAGCCATGGTTGTTGTTGTTGATGGGTTGCTTCCTGTCTACTGGTTTTGAGAGAGGGGGAGGAGAAAAGTGGAGAAGAAAGAAGGAACTTTATTGCAGCCATTGGTTGGACAGGGTGAGAGAAGAAGACCAACAAAGATAAAGTTATGATTCCCAAACTCTAATAATTTCATTTCTCTTGTGGGTTTTGAAAATTTTATCATGGACATCTTATTTACACGAAACTACCCCTAAATGCCTCTTATCTTCTTTTGTTTTTTTTCCATCATCTGGATCGTTGAATGGGCGGTTAAATTTTGTCCATCGATGTTCATGGGGTTTGCCTCGTCATTTTTTAATATATTAATTGTCTATTAAACGATATGCCTAATCGAAAATGTTTTGTTTTTCTTAGTCCAACTCTGAAGTAATATTGATATGCGAAATTTGAACTATTTATTTTAACAACTCATTACTTGAGTGATTAGCTATTGAGTTACTATTTTAGAAAATTTGACGGATATCAATACTTTTTTTTTTTGAAATAGAACGTTCATTCGAACCTGAGACTTCAGGGTTTTTCGAGTTTATGTCTAGCACTTTCAACAACTTGGGCAACAAAGTATTGACGTACCCTTATTGACCTTTAGTCTGGAACTTGTCTAAATATAACTTATCAGACTAATTGTTGGGTTGCTTAGCCATTTCCTGATCACTTAGGGGCAATTTCTTGTGATAAAGGAACTTGTGATGTGTGGAGTCCCACCAAACAAAAAAGTGTAGTGAGAGAGAGGGATAGGCGTGTGTGGGGAGGAAGAGAGCCACGCTGTCACATAATTTGCTAAGTAAGAAGAGGGTATTTCAGCTTCTTCTTTTGCTACTTGCCATAATCTCTCTTATCTTCTCATTGCTTCTCATCCTCATATTATGTCTCAAAACATAACATTCAAGAAAAAGAAAACACAGTAGTTTCCCACACAAGGGAAATAGAGAGAAATTAGTGAAGAAAGAGCAGAATGGCCCTTCAAGCAACTGCAGCATCATCAAGGCTCAAACCCACCATCACTGTCTCATCAACCTCTCCTTCTCTTCTAACGGTGAATGGTAATCATGCCGGTCTACGACAACCTTCAGATCGCTTCGCCCTCAAATCATCATTCTTTTCTTCATCTCTTCAGCTCTCTTTGCTTTCTCCTCCTAACCAACCGCCACAGGCTAAAACAGTTCTAGCACCTAAGTTCTCCATGCGTGTCACTTCCAAGCAATCCTACATTTGCCGTGACTGCGGGTCATCTCTATCTCTATCATGTTTCATTTACATCCCTATGTGTTCTTGGATGTTACTAAATCGTAATACCATTCTGCAAACAGGTATATTTACAAAGACAGGACACCATTTGAGAAGCAACCTGATAAGTATTTCTGTCCTGGTAAATTTAGTTAACTCTCCCATGAATTGTTTAAGCTAGTTTGTAAATTTTACAACTAAACTGTCAGACATGTGCTTCCTATGAAAGTCATGAATTCCGCTCAAATTACAAAAGAAAAGGGTAACGATAAATATAATAACTTAGACAACTTGTTTTAATGTTTTTGCAGTATGTGGTGCTCCGAAACGAAGGTTCAGAGCTTATGAACCACAGGTGAGTAAGAATGCAAATGATACAGACCTTCGAAAAGCCAGGAAAGCACAGCTACAGAAAGACGAGGCAATCGGGTAACTACATTTTCCTAACTCCGAGATTTTCAACTATGGGTGATATATTTTCTTCTAAATTTTTATTGTCAGATGGATGTAATTATGTATTCACCATTACCTGACTTTCTTCGAACATTCTGTGCAGTCGAGCTTTGCCTATAGGCATCGCAGTCGGAGTTGCAGCATTGGCCGGCTTATACTTCTACCTCAACAGTGCTTTCTAAAAATCCTGATAGCAAAGACAAGAAGTGATCACTGAGAGTTGTTTTTTTTCCTTTTCCATTTTTTCTGTTGTTTCTGCTTCTTCCTGTCATACTATGGCTGGTTGTGAGTTAATAGAACAAAATTCTTCTCTGTAAGACTATTTATATCTTCATTATTAAGAGATAAACCTCTGTTTATATTCAAGTGGTGAATCGGTGTTCGGACAAAAGTATTGAAATCGAAAGAGTTAGAGTTTGTGTGCTTACTTGCATCTTTTAACATGTATTTAGAAGTACGGAATTGAAAAGAAGAGTCAAGACCATTATAAGACCAAAATAAAAGCTTTATAAGAAAACTAATCAAATTTTACACTAGCTATTTAATACGTACAGATGATCATTCTTGTAAAACAAATGAACCTTCTATTATTTTTCCCATTGATAATGGAGGCGGAAAATTTAAAGGAGAAAACTTGTCCGTGAAACTTAAAGCTGGTGCTGGTTTGAACTCGTATGGACCTCTCTTTACTCCCCAAACCTGCAAATGAAACAATAGTCACACATCGTTATTATTTTTTCGGTCAGCAGAAAGAACCTTAACGGGTTAGTGAAGTTGGAAGAAATATTCTGATAACTCACTTGATTACCGTCCTCATCGTAGCCCCTGTCCCAAGTATGTATCTCATTATTCTTATGAATTGCAAGATCAGATGTACAATATGATGCACCATTCTGGAAACCAAATAGGTCAGGTCAGTGTGAAACTCACGTTTATGTAATAACAGAACAGCTTTCAAGAACTAGAGGAACAGGCGCGAGGAGTCAAAAAGAAAGGAAGGAGCGAAATTTGTATATACCCATGAATTCGGGAAGCCGCCTTCAGGAGTTGATCCTTCGTATAAGCAACGCTTCCCACGTTCACATCGCTTTAAGTAAATAGTTGTCAAATGTTCTGCGACGTCCTGTTTATAACACAAACAATAAGAAACAAAACGAGAGAACTCACACCTTTATGTTTTTCATGATATAGAAACACTAGTCCAAGAGACAAATTTCTCCAACTCCCATAGAGACCAATCATCTTAAACAGTGCATCTGCAAGTGCTATGTTTTGACTGTATTGACTGTATTGACTGGGGGGGGGGGGGGGGGAGCTACCTCTTTCTCACCTTCCCAGATGCTACGATTATTTAATGAATGCTTAACTGATTCAGATTAGAAGTCTAAAAATATTCTCATATGGCATGAACCAGCTTTATGTTTTTACAGTTAACCTCCCCAAGAACACTTATTGTGGGCTTGCATGGGTGGACACAATAGATATATTGATGTAGGACTGTACGATGTAATCCAACCGAGTACCCAAGCCCAGCTCAGCTAGGAGAAGCGGTACAATCATGAAACATATTCAATGGTTTATTTGCCTCATTTTGTTTTATTTACTACTTCAGTAGGTTGGGTTACATTTTGTGAAGTTTACAGATTGCGTTTAGGATATATTTTTGCTAGTTTCCTACTTATATTTGGTTTCTACTACAGAATAGGAACAGTTTTAATTTTTTAATTAATTTTCGGAATTGTTGCTAGGAAAGCTTTTAGGAGGTCATAACTTGTTATTTTTGAGTTATATCGTTAATCCAACTTTCATCTCTTCTCATTGTCTTCTATTTCTCTTTTGCTAGTTTCTAACAACTTTGCTAGTCTTCCTCTCTTATTCTTCTCTTCATTTTTATTACTTCAACGTTTAAAAGAAAAACACATCGAAAATTTGAGAGTCCAAATACCTAGAGTGAATATAGAAAGTAATAAGCGTGCATAGTAAGGGTGATGTAGTGATGTACTTTGTGAAAGTCACTAAAATTAGAAGAAGAAACGGTCCTCATCCTTAGCATAAGCACTGTTAGAGAGCTTGGGTTAATTCAATGTCGATCCTATATAATGAGTAGCTAGAATTTATCATTTAATGACTTAACCCCAACGTTACTATAAGCAGGTTAAGGAAAAGAAAAATAGATGACTAGACAGCCTCAATTTCACTGAGGCAGAGGGTCTAATTGTTTCACTCGAAGTTAATTTAAAAAAAAAACACTTACCTCAATAACTTCCTCAGGTAGTGGGCGCTGGTCCTTTGGACGATCACAGAAGTTCTTGTACTCTTCTGCATCTCTAATGGCATATGAACTCACCTATCCAATTTAAAAAACTTTACAAATCATTTTTTACTTTATTTGGTGCAAAAAACAAGCCAATATGGATTTATATTGTGATACTTAGCACGAAAGATGAAACATATCCAAGCACATAAGAAAAGTACTACTTTAACGACCTACTAGTGTCTGAACTCTGAAGTAGAAGAGAACCAGTCTAAACTAGAACATTAACCAAATGCTAGTTTCTCAATACCGAAATTATCATGTTCAGAAAATCGTAATAGTACAGCAAAAGAAACAACATGGATCCTACCTCAACATCACATTTCATCTCTTTCGTGCAAGGCTTTACCATATAAAATCTCTGCAGAAGGAATTGATAAGTTCTCAGTAAACTAAACGCCACAACCACAATTTACAAAAGGATCTATCTCACATAGAAATCCCTACCTGCCGGAATGGCTTCTGTGGAGTTCTCCAAAAGGCCTGAGACCACAACTACATTGTTTAGAAAAATTGTTCTGGAAAAGAAAACACTGAATTTAAGTATCATTTATTAGTCAGCGGCACTCACTTGTTCAACATACATAACCTTAGAACCATCAACCATCTCAGCTGCTGGGCATGTAAGCATTCTGTTGAAGAAAGACAGAAACACAATGGGGTCAAAATTGATCGTCCGATATATGACAAAAAATATACTGTAGCATCGTAATTAAAGGAGTATTCTATTTTCATATAGAGTTCAATAATGAAGTAAAAGTAGATGCAAGTTAAGTTCCAAAATCCTAAATATAGAAATTGCCAAATTGATAAAAGCACGACGTATAACTAATCATCGGAGAAAAGAAATAATTGGGTACTGAAGAATGTAGAAAACAACATCATCGCTCGCTCGGACGGGTTAGTAGCCAACCCACCCACTGAAGGAGTTGAGGCCTATTCGTGTGTTAAATTCACATGGGCAGTAGCCTGAGTACTAAATTCACTAGGGGAGTAGTTTAATTCCTTCAAATCAAACTAATAATCATGTGTCAGTTCTTAATAACGTTTGATGATTAAAACTAATTGCAATAAAAGAAAAGGTAAGAAAGAGAAGATTGATGAACGAATGAATACCTTAAATTGAAAAAATTATCAGGATCTCTGGAAGCTTGGTCCTGTGAAAACTGAAAAAGAGGGAAGAATTGGAAAATGAGAAATTGATTGAGAATTTGGGGGGGTGGGGTTTAGTAGTACCTTGTCGCCAGTGAGAGAATCGGAAACAATACGAGAGTGATCCCAACGAGTGGTAGATTTAGTGAGACGTTTAAGAAGAAGTGCTCCTCCTACTAATACCATTGTTTTCAAAATCACTCCTCTTGCTTTACTCCATCCATTTGAATCACTACCTGTTCCCATCTTCTTCTTCTTTATACCCCCTCCTCCTCCTCCTAACAGTAAGAAGATTGAATCAAATTCCGAAACAACATCATCATCATTTATCACCACACCCAGACATCTGTTCTTTCTTTCCTCTACAAATTTCTTATCTTCCCCAGAAGATAACTCAAACCTAGTACTAGTAAACTGTGGGCGTTATATAGAAGTTAGAGAGAGAGAGATTACAGAAGAAAGCTAACCACCATTAGAGGAGGAAGAGGGTAGGTTGTGGGAAGAGCGGAGGAGCTGCTGGTGGTGGTGGTGGGAGGGGGGAAATGGGTGAGAATTGGGGGAGAGAAAGGGTGATTTTGATTTTCTAAGTGGGTGTGGGCAAAATCGAGTGGTTGTCTTCCTTCCCGTAAACCACAATAATTCCTTCCTCTCCCTAGTCGTATGCTCAACTCATGCTAACATGCGCCTAGGATCGGATGAGGAGGTTCACCTTGGGCAAAATAGTTTGGCACAAAAAAAAGTGAAATCGGATGTGGATGACCAAATTTCAACCCTTGTCTTCCCTCTCTTGGATAGGATGAAATCCCACCTTTAATTTCCAATATCGGCCCGATTTTTTATCCCCACTTTTTTTTAATAGATTATCAGTATGGAATGTTTAGTTTGTGTTGTAAATTTACCCAATACGTATGGTGTTTCTTATAAGAGATAAAAAGTTTTTTCGTGACCCAATTATATTCACGAGGCCCTAAATCACCAAAGGGATGGTATCGTGGAGTTTGCTTATTCCAAGCAATCCTATAACAGTCTCTTTGGTCTGATGTTTGAACTAGCAACATGATAAAGTAGTGGCTGGCCTATGAATTATTTGCATTTTGTTGATTGTTTGCAGTCCAATTGAAAAGTACAATAAGTTCAATTAAGGTTGGCACTATATGCGGTCTTTGCTATTATGCCGTGCAATCAAATTGAAAAGTAACTTCTTCTCCATCAAACAATTAGTTATCTACTCCACCACTTAACGTAGTCGGCTGCACCGTCACTTTTGTCCCTAACATCGATATGGATAGCTAAACCTCAATGAACTTGGCTCATCAGAGTTCCCATAGACATGATTCAATTCAGAAACTGTTCCTTCGTTGTTGAAATCAATACCCATGATTATAGACTCTTGACGAGCAAATTTTTTGGTTGCTTCATGTGTTCTTTTAGTTGAAGGGGAGACTTAGACACAAAAGTATAAAGACATTCTCGGTCCTATAAAGTGAATAAGCAAATTAAACAGTCGACTTGATCGCGTAATTTTTAAATCGTGAACTAATGTCAAGAAAGAAAATTTTTTATTAGTCATAAAGAAACAACTCCTTTATTCAAGAGAGATTAACAAACAAGAAGCTAAATCCCATTGACTGCTATTGAATTCAGATATAAGTAAGGAGTTTCATTTCTCACTAGTTTTACCACTACCACTACTACCTCTCAAAATTCCTTCTTCTATTAAACTCTCCTCTAAAACAAGAATTGAGTCATTTTCTTCTTCTTCTTTCTCTCTATTCTGGAAGCAGTATGAGGGGGCTTGCCATTTTATATCTTCCAACACTGCTCCCACTTCAAATGTCATTACATGAGCTGTCCTTCCTGCAACCATCACATTTACATATTATAATGTTTTAATTCAGACTTAGGGTTTCTTTTATTTCATTACAACAATTTTGAGGGTGAGATATTTTAGGTAGTGTTTGCTTTTTTCCGTCATTCTCCGAATTCTGACTTGTTTGAGTCTGAATAGTCTGACTCAAATAGATAAAAAAAGGCCAGCGCTTTGGGGAAAGCTAAATAGTTTCCGAGATGTGAAGTTTTGGGTTGAAACAAAAAGAAATTAGATTTTTTTATTTCCCCCAAACAACCAAATCCTTTTCAGCTTCTTCTTCCTTTCTCCGGCGACTCCACCATCTCCGGCCACAATTTTTTTTTATTCTCCTCTCCATCTCCGGCGAAGGGGCTCCCCTTCGCCGGAGGTCTGGTTTCCAGACGAAATCAGATCTGGTTTCGTCTGGAAACCAACGAGTCTGGTTTGTTCTTCAAACCAGATCTCATCTGGTTGTTCAAACCAGACGAGCTCCGGCGAAGGGGTTCCTCCCCTTCGCCGGAGACATTGAGAAGAAAGAAAGAACAAGAGAAGAGAAAGAAGAAAGAGAGAAGAGAGGGACAAGAGAGAGAAAGAGAAGAGAGAGATGATGAAGTCGCCGGCAACATCCGTCCGGCGACTTTAAAGGGGTGTTTTGTTTAACTTTTTTTGTTTTCCACCGTCGTCCCCGAAAACTTTAATGTTTTCCCCAATCGACCCAAATTAGGATTCGGAGGCATCACTAGATAGACAAAAACAAAAGTTCCGAAATATGTCTCGAGTCAGTTCACACTTAAGATTACAAGTAGTAAAAATTACCTGTGTAGAAAACCCATTGAACAGGTCTTTTTGTGATAACATCCTCATAGTACCAAATGAAACCCACTTTCTCCCAGACATTACAGAGAAACCCATCTACTGATTGTTGTCCAAGATAGTTTGCACCGTCGAGCCAGTTAGGTCGAAGAATACCCACTTCGAGCTGAGCCGAGCTGCATTTCTTGGTGGAAGAAGAAGAAGAAGAGGAGTCCTCTTCTTCTAGTGTATAGAAGAAGGAGGTACCATTGTTCCACTCAAGGTCATGGAGAATTTCACCAAGTTGATTCTGGATTATGTTGAAGTTCCTACCGTTGGGCCAATCGTACCATAGATCGATAATTTGGAGTGATCCGGTGAAGTTCATCACTAGGATGGAGTGGAATTGTTCAGGCCATGGTGTTGGTTGTGGGGTAATTGAGTCTGATAGAGGTCTGATTATGGAGGAAGTTGGGAAGGAGGAGGAAATTGGGAGAGAAAATATGGTGAAGAGGAACAAGAAGAAGAAGAAGATAAGTGATATGGAGTACCAAGAAGAAGAAGAAGCCATTGATTTGATGATGGTAGGTAGGAAAGTCAGAATATCACTTGGGATGAGACGCTCAGTTGCTTCGTTTTAAAATGGAGGAAGATCTTTGTTCTTCATTGGTCCGTGAGAAGTTGAGATAATACTACTAATACTAATAGAAAAAGGAGCCGCTAAAGGCACCTGGCCAAATTGATATTGGGTGCCTATTAGTTTCCGATACGAACTAGGGAAACCACCAAGGAACTACCACAGAACATTGATGAAGATCTGGAATCGAAAGCCCCAAGCCAAGTAATTTCAATTTGTCAAAAAGCTAAAACGTTAGAATTTGTCAAACCTGCTTAGCAACAAATTCAAGGTAATTGTCTTGAGGCAATAGGGCAAGATAGCAACTCATAATTCTCCTTTGAAAATATCTGCGGACTGCTCTCGAACTCGAACCAGTCTGAAAGCCAAAGAAAGGGCTCGGACTGATCCGAGTCCAAGCCTTTGGTTTGGGTTTTGGATGTGTCGATTTGTGTCCTTTATACCGGGTGCCAATAAATGTTTGGGGTTAAAGGAAGTCAAAGTTCGTCTCCCACCACTATTGTATTCTTTACCAGATTTCTAGCTTATAAAGAAAAACAATTTAAGTATGCTGCCCTTAAGGCCCATATAATAGATAAACCCATTCTGAATAGCTTCACAAATGCGACAAACTTATTATTTGTGTCATGTCAGATCATCCAACACGCCTATTAGTCTCGCTAGTTGCTAAGAATTATGTTATGATTTTATCCCATGAATGGACAAATACTTTTCTCCGTTCATGCGGACGCTGATGATTGGGTGGTACCTTGGATATGAGCAGTTTTACATTTCGAAACACCCCAAAGCGTGAAATTCCTAATCAAGAACTTCCAGTGTTGGCATACCAAAATGATTTCAAGGAATCTTTCCAATGAAAGTCTACCTAATAGCTCATCCATTACATTCCAACCAAGATCTCATCTACTTCATCATCCTCATTCCTCACTCATAATGTTAATGACCAAGACCTGGTCTTGTTTATTATTCTCATTCCTCATTGTCCTCACTCCTCACCAGTCACCACTACTTCCTAGCTTCAGATGATGATAAAGAAGCCCATATGAATGTCAGAAGATATAGGAGAAGGAAGAGAAAATGGTTATTAATGTACAAAACTAAAAGCACCTTAACCAAGAAGGAAGAGAAACTGATCAATTATGTAAATTAGTTAAAGTACTAAGGGTTTTGGGTCTGACCTTACTTTTTTTTAGAAAAATTGTCGCACGGTGGAATAATTTAACTAGGTTCTTCAGATGACGGGTGGAATTAGGAGCCCTTTTGGTAAGGTATGTGTGGGGGAAGGACCATCATCTTAACTGAGTGGAGGAAAACTCTTCCTACCTGCTAGCTCTATCAATTACTAAGAAAACTATGCCTCCTTCAGTCAGAGGAAAGAAGAGAGAGAATGGCTAAGAAGATAATCCAATTAGCTGCTTTATCTCTCTTGATGCAACTGGCTCTGACAAATTCTCTACCAATTCAACATACTACTACTAATAGTAAGAGTCCGACGCCATCACCATGGCCTGAAAAGTTTCATGCTCTTCTCTACATGAACCTGACAGACGGTCGACTACAGATAACGAACTTATGGTATGACTGGTCTAAGGGGAGAAACGTAAACATCATCCAAAAGCAACTAGGGAAGCTTTTGTATGATGTGGAGTGGAACAATGGCACCTCTTTCTACTATACCCTTGGTGGTAATGGAGAGTGCGAGGTGATGTATTTTGAGGTAGGAATACCTCGCCGTGGTTGGCTCGATGGAGCAACTTATCTTGGCACTCAATACACAGATGGGTTCAACTGTAATGTGTGGGAGAAGGTTGATTTTATTTGGTATTATGAAGAAGTCACCACCAAGATACCTGTTAGATGGGATTTCTATAATGGTATGTATACGACTGCTAGGACTAAAACATTGTTAGTGGATAAAGTTGATCCTTGTAATAATATTTACATGCCTTAATGAATAATATGCAGGAATATCTACACGTGTGATCACTTACGAGGTTGGCAAAGAACTCGATGATGCCGAAGTCCAAGCCCCTGCTTACTGTTTCAACCCAAAGGAGCAAAACCGACTGCCAAATTTGTAAAACTCGTAGAGAGGAGATGATACAAAAAGGGAAAGGCTGTCTGGCTGGTTTGAAGCTTCTTCCTATTATTCAAATATTCTCTGTCCCTGAAAATTAGGCGAAAACACTTGCTTCCTCTCTATTGAGCCAAAGATCGAAGCAATAAATCTATTGGCACTTGAAGTATATTGCTGGCAGTATTTAAGCTATTCAATAAAACCCACAATCCTAAATCACTTAACAAATTCAAAGAAGATGATAAAAATGCATAACTCAGTGACACACAGTATAGCATCTCCTGATGCCCTTTTTATTTTGAAAACAAATTTATTATCGTACAAAAATCAAAGTAATGTTGTTCAACATCTTTGAAACAAAGTTTTACATAGCCCAATGGATACACCCAGTTTATTATTTCAACATATTTACTAGATATAAATTAATTTTCGACCGAGCCTCCTACCATAAAGGTAAGGTAGTCCAAGTGATGCTACCTTCTTACTGGTTCCCAGAGATGGGGCTGTCCCTTGCTCTCTTCAAATCATCCCATCCTCTTACCCATGGCTGTCCTGGTATAGCCCTTGTCTCTGGAGAAGCATGATTGTTGAGGTTGCCCATAACCTTTTCGCGAAGAGCAGAAAACACCTGCAACCATCACAAAATTTGGTAAAAAAATGTAGCTCAAATGCAAGAACAGTGCCATTTAGGTGTGATTGGGCATCTATCTTATCTTCTATAATACATCACCTGATTATCTTTCACAGTCTCAGGTGGTTGCTCTTGGCCAGTAAGCCACTTCCACAGGTCTGGATTTTCCTGAAGAATGATGTAGTCAACTAATAAGTACTATGAGAAGTACAAAATCGGAAAAAAAAAGTTCTTAAGGAACAACAGAATATACACAAAAGTTGAAGAGAAACTGAGTGGCTTTAGCAGTATATCACCATCAATTTCAATCTTTAACAATTTCACATTGTCCCAACCAGCACAGTGCCATCTTTTGGCTTCTGATTCTCTTCGTCATCACTAACCATATAAAACATGGGATTCAACTTGAATCCCACAATATGCGATTTTCATAAGTTTCAGATTTGAAAATTCTACAAGTTTTCGTCAAAGGCAACTCAGTAACCAATTCATTAATTCAGATCAATTTCCTTGCGACTCGATTTAAATTGTATGATTCAAGTCATGAATCATATGATTTTAACATCAATGAATGCAAAGAATATAGAGGTTCGCCATATAAGTTAGTTGTCTCTCAAGAAATAGAATTGTTATCATGTTTCGTATCTACATATTGGCGTCAAAACGATAAGGGCGAAAGAAGACAAAGTAGTAAGTCTATTCATTCTAAAAATTTGGCGTGCCCACCAAGTTCGTAATATGGCACGAGCATATCATATTCGTAAACCTAAACGCGAAAATTGCATCAAACTGAAACACGAAAATTGCATCAAAACCGAAACACGTAAATCAAATCAAATTAGGGATTAATGAATGTATGTATATATACCAGGTCAAGGACATGAACAAGTGCTTTAATTCCAGATTCGTCCATGGAAGAGATATGATCCTCTACCCATTTCCCCAAAACTAAGTCCAATTCAAGAAACCCTCTTTGTTTGCTTCGATACAGCAATCTAACAAAAATAAAAAGAACAAGCTTGATGCAACAATTAAGAACTAATGAGTCAAAAAACGAAGGAAATAGTTTACCTATTGAAAATACGCCTTTTGCTTTCTTCATTTGAGAGATCGATTTCGAAAGAATTGACATTGGAACAAAAGCGATACACCGATCCGAGATTAGACCTGCATAAATTCGAACTTAGTAATAATAATAATCATGATGATGATGTTATGAGAGAAGATAAATAATGCCCTAGATTTCTAGAGAGAGAAATATACCTGAGAGAGGGTTGTGATGGAAGGGGGACGATTGAAACGGAAGAGGTAGTATTGGCGCGAGAGATGGCGTTTAGGGTTTGACGGAGGGTAAGCAGAGATCTTCTAATGGCAGACATTTTTGGAGGGGAAATGGAAGAAGCAAGGGTGTGTTTGGTTTCATTTTGTAACGAGGGTTAAAATACGTGGCAAATTCATATCCAATGGGCTAAAATTGAAAAGTCGGTTGGCATAAGAAATTGACAGGGCCAATTGCCATTACTAATTGGGTGACCCGAACATCTCAGTCACCAACCCGACTTCTCAACAACATGGCAGTGATGGAGTAATGATGTTAAAATGTGATAAACAACGTAACTGTCTGAGTTAAACTTTAATAATCCAAACTCAATAAGGCCACCGTTTTGTGGAAGGCAGAAAAGTTTTTGGGAAAGACGGTGAAAAACCAAAAAAGAACCAAACACTCCTCTTTAAGTCGCCGGAATGAAAGTGTCGACCGGAAATGGCCGTTTCTGTCTCTCTCTCTCTTTCATCCTCTCTCCTCTATCTGCCTTTCTCTCCCTCTCTCTCTTTTTCTCTCTTCTTTCCCTCTCCCTTATTTTCTTCTCTTTCTTTCTTTGTTACCGAAGGGATTTTCCCTTCGCCGGAACTCTTCGTCGGAACTCTTCGTCGGAACCCTTCGTCTGGTTTCGAGACGAAGGCGTCTGACCTGGTTCTTCCAGATCCTGACGAAGGCGTCTCGTCCGGATCTGGAAGAACCAGATCCATACGAGTTTCCGGCGAAGGGAGATCCCCTTCGCCAGAATTTTTGTGAGATAATGAGAGAGAGAAGAAAGAACCATGTTGATGGTGATCGCCGACATTAATGATGGAAGTCGCCGGAATCCGGTAGAGGTCGCCGGAGTTCTAGTTGAGGTGAGAGGGGAGGAGAGAAGAAAGAATAAAAAATTGAAAGGGTGATGTTCGCCACCCAAAATTTATTGCCACGAAAACTTTACTAATTTCCCCAAAACACTGACTTCAATAACTATGAATTTCACCTTCTCTAAAAATCGAAGTTCAGACGTCTAGGGTTTGGAGTCTATGTCAACACTATCAACTATTTGGACAACCAAGTTTTGACCTCGTGATAAATTCATTGATCTTGGTATTTAGGTTCATGCCCAAGCAACCTTCCCATCTGCCAAAACAATTTTAGAGCAAGCTATGAAGCTCCAGCTCTTAGCAATTATTAATATCGTCTTTGATTTTCTTATTCAAAAGCAACAGATCCGCAAATTCAGACGAAAAATTCTTGACACTTTATTGAACATGAACTTATAGGTGCTCTTGGCCTCTTCCTCCTACCTTCTTAATTTTGGAAAAGAACTTGTAAACAAGCACAACAATTACCTTATGATTGGTGAATTACTATTCGTTTTTTCGTAACAGAAAATCCTACCCTTATTTTACAACCCCACATAATACTTTAGCTTTATACATTCTTCCATTTTGAAGAAGAAAACGTACGAAGTTAAAAAGAACACAGATAAAAGGCGAAGTTGATGGAAGTTAAAAAGAACACAGATAAAAGGCGAAGTTGATGGGCGTACAAGATGTTAAGAGAAAGAAATGGGAAAAAAAAGAACGTAAGTTGTAACACACAAATCACCAAGCTCGAAAATATTATTAACAACAAATAATGTTAATACATAGAAATCGAAAGAAGAGTATTTTTTTTTTCTTCGACAAGACTTGCTCCATACCATACATTTTATGGGGTAAAATGAAAAAGGAAAAAACTCAACAGCCGTTCCTTTTTACACTTATCAAACAGCCATATCATTTCCTATTCTACAATTCAAGAAAAAAGAGAAACAAAGAAAAGGTAATGAATTCACAAGATCCCAGGACTTGACAAAAAAACACTGGATTCCCAAACAAACAAACAAACTATATGATCTTATTTCTTTGATTGCTTGTTTATCTTGAGGAGGTAGTAGTAAATAATTGGCTTCCAAGAGTAAAAATTGGAGTACCCTCCTCACCCATGATTGTGGTCAAGCTCCTTTCTTTCTCCAGTATTCTGTCTAGTTCCACTGCCACATGACTCATAGTTGGCCTTCTCTGACTAGATGTATCCACACATCGGGCGATAAGTTGTATGAATTCTTTCATTACTTCAGCTGTATAACTTTTTCCCAATTTACTATCGATGATCGCTGAGAGATTGCTCGACTCCTGATAGTTATGAACCTTCACATTCCGAAAAAAAGACAGTCAGGGTATTTTCAAAATCTCAGGAGCTCTACAAAATTTAACTCAAACAAAAGAACCCCTGAAAAGCTTTAACTAGCTAACGCTTTCTAGGTTAGAATTCGGGAACTGGTGAGATAGAGGCCAAGACCACTTGGGAGCAAGGAAGGCCCAAGATCGTAGCCACAAAAAACGACTAAAAGTTGTAATAAATGGATTTGCCCCAAACTGATCCAACTATAGTACTTCTTATGGTAGTACCTAAATGTCTCTATTCTTACGATGAACATTGTCAATCCGGATGAGATTGTTGGATTAGGAAGGGTAGTCTTGGTTGTATATAATTAGTTTATAGTGGATCGCAAGAATTATGTAAGTTGGGAAGGTTGACATTAGGATAAACATTAAGATCGATTCTCGTCCAATTAAATACGTTGTATTAAGAAGATATAAGTACCCATTCGACGAGGCTTTGATCAGATTCTGACGAGGGCAAAGCTTCCCGCCCGCTTACCAGCTCCAACAAGAATACTCCGAAACTGTATACATCACTTCTCTCTGAGTATCTTCCAAACTCTCTCACCCTGAACAAGTAAGCAACATATATTTAGATTCCAGTGATAATTGAAACGACAGGTAACTACATATAGTAATGATTTCATCATCAAAGTTGATGAAGTCGATAAGGTTAATCAGAATTCATGATAATGAAACTAAAAAGTAGTATAAGGTTTATCAGAAACATGGTTTGGAACCTTAGACAGATAAAACTCTCTCATCAAGTATGAGGTTCGGAGTTTGCTTCACTAGATTACGTTCAGGTATACACTGAAGGGCTTGTACTTGTCTTATTTTTATGTCGAAAAGCAGTGACCTTATTCGCACTTAGAAATTACAGTTACCAAATAGTGTTTGATGTTTAAGACGTGGTTGATAGACAGATTCAATCAATAGCGCAAATATTGAGTACATTAATACCCAAACTTAAAAGATATAAGGAAAAGAGAAATACTCCGGAGCTAGGAATATATTATCAGCCACCATTTGAGAAGATGAACCTGCAATATCAACTTTACCGAGCAAATTACGAATCCCGGCATCTGCAACTTTAGCAATGAAGTTTTCATCCACAAGGACATTTGCTGTTTTGAAATTTTTATGTATTAGAGCAGGACTCATTGTATGAAGGTGCGCCAAACCTGCATGGAAATTAAGAGTATCATCCAGCGTTATTTCTTCAAAATCTTGTTTATTTAAATGAAGCCATTTTATTTTAACTTAGTCTTGCAAGTACTGTACAAATCGTTTCTTATAGACTGGCTTAAGACCTTTCCATATTTTATCTCACTAAGGATAAACGAAACTAATACCAGGACAGCCACCAAAGTCCACTGATTTTGCAGAGGATCACCTTTAGCAGCTCCTAGAGCAATTGGAAGCCTATGCTTGAACTCTAGCTTTTCTTCGGAAACCTCGGATCCACCTATAAGTGAGAATCAAGATATCTCAGTGAGTAAAATATGGTAATAAAGTTTCCTTCGTCCTCTCAGAGAATACATGTAAAGAATCAGGTAAATATTCAGTAGATAATGGTAACAATTCTCAAGTGTAGAAAATCTAGGAGTAGACGTCCACAGATAACTTTCTCAGTTGGCCAAAGATGGAAAGCTAATATCTATATGAATACGTAAGTAAACGACAAAAGCGAAGAGAAAATTAGCACAAGCAAACAAATGATTACCGTTTAAGTGACTGGAGACACTCCCATTGGGCACATACTCGTATACAAGCATTTGTTGATTGTTCTCCTGGCAGTACCCCAATAAACTCACGAGATTCCTATGATGAATAGATGAGAGATAGCGTACCTGATACAAAATACAGTCACAATCATTGTTCCTAGGAAAAGGAAAATGAACAGTAGGACCTACATATATAGTGCGTTTATGTTTTAAAGTAAATTACTTTGTTGTTTTGGGAAGTAAATAACTTAAACTCTTTATTGCAAAAAATGGAAATATAAGAGAAAATTTGATTCAGAATTCATCAAAATATGAGTGTTCCGCTACAGGATTTTAAACATTAACATTCATAAATGCACGTGATATCTCATACATGCATGCACGGTATACATCAAAATATCATATATACTCTCTAATTACCAGTATGGTATGAAACTTGAAAAGTGAGAACATGAACTTAGAGCTATAACTATGGGGTCACCAGCAATCTCAAACCAGAGCTAAAGAAAGCAAAGAATAGCAAAATATACCCAGCAAGCTTCATGAAAAATAAAAATTAAACTGCGAATATCTCGGAGGAATCCACTTTTGTACGATCATCTTAATGTGAGGAGCCCAAACAAAAAAAATCTACTTCAACGAGCTAATATTCTTCTAAAATAATCTTACAAGTAACAAATTGTTGATTACCTCTACGACAAATTCTTGGCTAGGAACACCAGGTCGCTTTTTAATTGCCACAATCATCCCATCTTGAAGCAAACCTTTATAGACATCTCCAAATTTTCCTTGACCTATCAAATTGATATCACTAAAGTTCTTTGTTGCCATTGCCAATTCTTCCCACGGGAAACGCCTTGCTTCTCGTGAACCAGATTGAAGAGACCCATCTCCTGTTAAAGACAACTCACGACGGATGTTTCCACCCACTGCGCGTTATGAGAAAAACCATTACTATCATTATCATACGTAAGTCTTCTCATCGAGTAATGTAATTGCCTTACCTTGAATGGATGGATCAGAAGAACCTGACTCGGAAGTTCTTGAAATGCTTTGGCTACGAGAATAGAAGAACCATATAATTAGAGAGAGATGAGAACGGATCGTAAATAAAATGAATAGTAAGAAAGGGTCAATCGATTACACGTAAATCTCATATTAAAAACAAAACAGAAAACAAATTTTAACAAAAAATTAGAATCAAATTGATTATGAAGCAGCTAAAATAAATAAACAAACACTTACCATCATAATAACTAAACGAAATGATAATCAAAGTCAATGAACAATATGAAACATTTCAAAATGGTAATCCGGGAACAGGTTCAATTGTTTTTTACCTTAGAATCAAATATCATATCCTTTGACGCAACTCTTGATTCAGCCAAACTTGCAATTGCTTCCAAGATATAAGAAAAATGCCTGCAAATGACCCAACTATGAAGACTAAAAACTAATAATAGAGTATAAGTAGATTTGGTCCAGTGAAGAAGTGGAATATGACGGGTGAGAGCCAATTCAAAGGGATTCCAAAATCTAACAATAGATTATATTCAAGTCATTCACATAACAAAAGAAATGCATGCATCATCTAATTCCATTCATAGGCAATAGCTAAAATCTATCATAACATGCTAAAGCTAACCAAGAAAAGTTTTATTCAAATCTAACCTCTAGATGGAGAAACATCATGCCCATTAAAACAATTCCATCGACTAAATCAAATCATGACTTTTCTTGTAGAAACATTTGATAGATTGAAATTTCTTGTTGCAACAGGTGATTTTAACGATCTTGGTGTAAGTGAATCGAGATTCTCGAGTCTGAAACTTGGTTGCTTTGAGTTGCTTGATTCAGGTTGTCCATGATCAGGATATTGAGTTGGTTACGTGGTGGTGTTAGATAGTTCTTTGTTTCTGTAGATTAAATTTCAGAAAACCGTCTGTTCTTTATAGATTGATATTCAGAATGATTTTCTGAAAGTTCTCGCTCGATCCAGTTCCACCACTATGGGAATTTACCAGCTTGAATCTCCATTAAACCTGTCTCAGTTGATTTTGAAGTTGCTTGAATCAACTGTTGGAAAAGAAGAAAAATCAATTGTATAAATTAGTCGAGATATCCATTCATTTAGACTCCATTTCTATCTGATTATATGATTATTGGTAAGTACACGAGAATAGTCTAACATAAGACCCTCCCATGACCAAGAATATTATATCTAGGGTCACCCCATTCACTGAGTTGGATGCCCGAAAAATTGATATGGTATCACAGCTAGGAGCCCAGAACTGTCCTGACACTGACAGGCCTAACGGCCACGCGTACACTCTTTGGGCCACGAGTGAAGGGCGTGCAGGAATGGCCCCACATGGACAACACGAAGTCTCATAACTTAGAATTTATAGAGCGGCTCTACTCATTGCCAATTGGTCAAGTTGCAACCCCACAAAATTAATCAAGAGAAAGGATAGACAAGTTAAGTGATACAATACCTTGTGGGCCTGAACATAAGCCAAGACTCTTACTCTTTCAATAATAGCCTCTACCTTTCTTTGTAGCCTTGCATCTACTCCCTCCTTTGTGAGCCTGCTATCGTCCCATTCTTCTTGTTGTCCTGTTTCAGACTACATGAAACACTTTCTAAATTTAAATTTCAATAAAAAAAGTACACAAAAAGAGACTTGGGTTAAGGATCAATATATATATATATATATACATATATTCATTCATATGATGTCCATGAAAAGAAATGGCTACAAAAAGCAGTTCTTAAGTATTGTTTGGGCAAACACCACTATGTTGAATAAAGAAAATAACTTGGGGTGAAAATAGAATTTCTAGCAGTCTACCAATTAACAAATAAATGGTTGCAGTCTCCGCAAGCTCTAGCATTAGTAGATGGGATTGGCATATGTAGGTAGGAAAGGCGTCGAAGCAGATTCACTGTTTAGAACAAAGTGGATTTCTCCAAAACACACTCAAGCATTTTAGATTTTCTAGTATAGTTGTAGGTTAATCCTATTATATAGAGAACTCTTGTCTAATCCTTAGAAAATAAAAGAAACCCCAGGCCAAACCTTATACAACTAAATTCATACAAAAAGTCGCCGTTTTAGATAGATAATAACCAAGTAGTTAAAGAGATAAAGAAGCTTACTTTGGTGAGGAGGATATTCATAAGATCACTTTCTGCCTTCAAATCATTAAGGTCTTTTTGTTGACTGATGAAATCTGAAAAAAAAAAAAAAAAAAAAAAAAAAAAAAAGGAGATTTTTCTTAACAACAAAAGTTTCCCTCACAAGAAGCTTCACTTCTCTCAGACATTTAATCAAACACACCAGAGAGTTAAAAATGAATCAAAAAAAGCAAAAGCAGCCACACCTGACCTTTATTTTCCTTGGTGGAAGATATATCAAATATAGCTTCTTGAGCAGACATCGACTCTTGCTCTTCATCTCCATCCACCACCAAAAATGTAGCTTATGAGGACCTCAAATCGCCAGGCGCCAACTCAATCTCCGACATGGTTTCTCCTCCAATCACCTCAATGAGGGAAGAAGGTTCCGACGGACTAACTTGTGCTACACCTATCTCAACAGGTACTATCAACTCAGATTCACCACATGCTTCAGCCCTGGATGGGGATGACTTATCTACTTCAGGCAAATTGACTTCATTTGGAACAGAATTTCTCCGCTATTCGATGCCGATAAATCAGGGACTCATTATCCGTATTAAAAGGTGGTACATATCTGTCGAAGGGGGTGCCGATGCATCAGGACTTTCCATCACTGCTGCTCCCTTTAGTATCCTTTTTCTTCCTATACTGCTGGAACTAATACAACAAAAAGAAAAACAAAGATTGCTAAAACAAACTGAAATAAAACTTTTGTGTACAAAGCTGCCCAAATCATACAAAGACTGAGCAGAATCAATCTTCCAAACCAGGAACTTGGGGTGCAGCGTCGGGCGATGCCATAAAATTAGAGATATGAAGAAATCTGACAGAAACTGTACGTACATCAAAAACTCAAAACTTAACTATAGATAGTTAGCAATTAGGGAGGCTCAGAGCATACTCTCCAATATGATTTGAAGTATGGATGCTATTTTCAAGTCCCAATTCCAAAAAAAAAAATCATATAGTTACATGTTGAATCAGTAGTGTAGGTAGTGTTCGCTTTTTATTGAGTCGTCTCAATTCTCATGTTGCAATATGAAGAAATAACAACAAAAAAGAAGGATATATGAGATTGAAAGAGCCTAGTGAGACAATGAATTTTTTTCCACTGTTCTAGCATCCTTTAACTTGTTGGTCAATGGTGTAATCTCCTTGTCTTGTTGCTTCTTGAGATATTTCAGAGAAGAAACTGTTATAATCTTACTTTAGAAGTATAAAAGCATGATCCACAGTATAGTTTTCCAGCTTGTAGCTACTGACAATCGCCTCTTCTGTCTTACCTATTGACTATTACTTCTTTCTAGTTTGTCCGGCAGAAAAGTAATTAAAGGACTATACATTGTCATCTAACATTGGATCACAGTATGTAGTTTGGCAATGTGGCCAGGTGAGAAAGAAAAAAGTCCAACTCATTATCTATCCTATTCAAGTAGTTAATTGTTGTAAACCAATGAGGAAAGTTGTTTGAAACATTGAAATCCGGAAAATTATGTAACACGATTATTATAGCAGTTTCATTCATGAATTCTAAATATTATGTAACACGATTATAATAGCAGTTTCAAGAACAAAATATGGGGGAAAAAAAACCTTGTTCAGAGAACTCCATGTTTACCACCTTTTCCAGGTCTATGTTCCTTTCCCTAGCATTCTTTGTCTCAAGTTGTTTGAAACATAGTTTTTTTTTGTATCGCTGTACCTAAATACATACATGAAGAAATGATAAGAACAAAATGAGATAGAGATATTCAAATAATAGCTCATTTGTACACATCATAACAAAATAAATATTTGTCTTTTATGAATCTCGACATTTTTCTCATCATCAACATATAATGACCGACTTTCACAACTCAGACTCCACCCAAGACACCTAAATAATCGTCGTAAGTGTTAATTTTTTTGTTCAAGCTTAGTTTCCGATCAAATGACATTGAAGCTCCTACAAAAGTGAAAAAGTTATCGACATTTTGGTCACCATCAACATACAATGACCGACTTTCAGACTCCATCGAACAAACCTAAATATTCGTCATAAATGTCATCTCTTTTTTGTTCAAACTTAGTTTCGAATGAAATGAAATTGATGCTCCTACAAAAGTAACATCTCATGAATTTAGATCTTAGATCTTCACAGACTCAAGGTTCCAATCACCGGACCCTATTCTATACAGATATACGAACCAAAATGTGTACACACATGACCTATTTATGTTGTAGGCGAAGAAGGAAACTACAATCCACACTTTTCATCGAACACTTATCAGCATATGAACTCTACTTTGAGCAAGAACAGTAAAATCAACCAAACCTCAAATTGGTATACCTTGAACACTAAAATTAATTGGCTAATTTTCAGACATAGACATTTCATCAAACACTTAGCATCATATGAACTCTACTTTGAGCAAGAACACTAAAAACAACCAAACCACAAACCAAATAGAAAAAGGATGAAAGAAACAACCCAACCCAATCAAAAGGGTAATTATGAACAAATCAATTTAGATTCCAACCCAAAAGGTGCCATTGTTCCACTCCACATCATACAAAAGCTTGGCACTCAATACACAGATGGGTTCAACTGTAATGTGTGGGAGAAGGTTGATTTTATTTGGTATTATGAAGAAGTCACCACCAAGATACCTGTTAGATGGGATTTCTATAATGGTATGTATACGACTGCTAGGACTAAAACATTGTTAGTGGATAAAGTTGATCCTTGTAATAATATTTACATGCCTTAATGAATAATATGCAGGAATATCTACACGTGTGATCACTTACGAGGTTGGCAAAGAACTCGATGATGCCGAAGTCCAAGCCCCTGCTTACTGTTTCAACCCAAAGGAGCAAAACCGACTGTCAAATTTGTAAAACTCGTAGAGAGGAGATGATACAAAAAGGGAAAGGCTGTCTGGCTGGTTTGAAGCTTCTTCCTATTATTCAAATATTCTCTGTCCCTGAAAATTAGGCGAAAACACTTGCTTCCTCTCTATTGAGCCAAAGATCGAAGCAATAAATCTATTGGCACTTGAAGTATATTGCTGGCAGTATTTAAGCTATTCAATAAAACCCACAATCCTAAATCACTTAACAAATTCAAAGAAGATGATAAAAATGCATAACTCAGTGACACACAGTATAGCATCTCCTGATGCCCTTTTTATTTTGAAAACAAATTTATTATCGTACAAAAATCAAAGTAATGTTGTTCAACATCTTTGAAACAAAGTTTTACATAGCCCAATGGATACACCCAGTTTATTATTTCAACATATTTACTAGATATAAATTAATTTTCGACCGAGCCTCCTACCATAAAGGTAAGGTAGTCCAAGTGATGCTACCTTCTTACTGGTTCCCAGAGATGGGGCTGTCCCTTGCTCTCTTCAAATCATCCCATCCTCTTACCCATGGCTGTCCTGGTATAGCCCTTGTCTCTGGAGAAGCATGATTGTTGAGGTTGCCCATAACCTTTTCGCGAAGAGCAGAAAACACCTGCAACCATCACAAAATTTGTTAAAAAAATGTAGCTCAAATGCAAGAACAGTGCCATTTAGGTGTGATTGGGCATCTATCTTATCTTCTATAATACATCACCTGATTATCTTTCACAGTCTCAGGTGGTTGCTCTTGGCCAGTAAGCCACTTCCACAGGTCTGGATTTTCCTGAAGAATGATGTAGTCAACTAATAAGTACTATGAGAAGTACAAAATCGGAAAAAAAAAAGTTCTTAAGGAACAACAGAATATACACAAAAGTTGAAGAGAAACTGAGTGGCTTTAGCAGTATATCACCATCAATTTCAATCTTTAACAATTTCACATTGTCCCAACCAGCACAGTGCCATCTTTTGGCTTCTGATTCTCTTCGTCATCACTAACCATATAAAACATGGGATTCAACTTGAATCCCACAATATGCGATTTTCATAAGTTTCAGATTTGAAAATTCTACAAGTTTTCGTCAAAGGCAACTCAGTAACCAATTCATTAATTCAGATCAATTTCCTTGCGACTCGATTTAAATTGTATGATTCAAGTCATGAATCATATGATTTTAACATCAATGAATGCAAAGAATATAGAGGTTCACCATATAAGTTAATTGTCTCTCAAGAAATAGAATTGTTATCATGTTTCGTATCTACATATTGGCGTCAAAACGATAAGGGCGAAAGAAGACAAAGTAGTAAGTCTATTCATTCTAAAAATTTGGCGTGCCCACCAAGTTCGTAATATGGCACGAGCATATCATATTCGTAAACCTAAACGCGAAAATTGCATCAAACCGAAACACGAAAATTGCATCAAAACCGAAACACGTAAATCAAATCAAATTAGGGATTAATGAATGTATGTATATATACCAGGTCAAGGACATGAACAAGTGCTTTAATTCCAGATTCGTCCATGGAAGAGATATGATCCTCTACCCATTTCCCCAAAACTAAGTCCAATTCAAGAAACCCTCTTTGTTTGCTTCGATACAGCAATCTAACAAAAATAAAAAGAACAAGCTTGATGCAACAATTAAGAAGAACTAATGAGTCAAAAAACGAAGGAAATAGTTTACCTATTGAAAATACGCCTTTTGCTTTCTTCATTTGAGAGATCGATTTCGAAAGAATTGACATTGGAACAAAAGCGATACACCGATCCGAGATTAGACCTGCATAAATTCGAACTTAGTAATAATAATAATCATGATGATGATGTTATGAGAGAAGATAAATAATGCCCTAGATTTCTAGAGAGAGAAATATACCTGAGAGAGGGTTGTGATGGAAGGGGGACGATTGAAACGGAAGAGGTAGTATTGGCGCGAGAGATGGCGTTTAGGGTTTGACGGAGGGTAAGCAGAGATCTTCTAATGGCAGACATTTTTGGAGGGGAAATGGAAGAAGCAAGGGTGTGTTTGGTTTCATTTTGTAACGAGGGTTAAAATACGTGGCAAATTCATATCCAATGGGCTAAAATTGAAAAGTCGGTTGGCATAAGAAATTGACAGGGCCAATTGCCATTACTAATTGGGTGACCCGAACATCTCAGTCACCAACCCGACTTCTCAACAACATGGCAGTGATGGAGTAATGATGTTAAAATGTGATAAACAACGTAACTGTCTGAGTTAAACTTTAATAATCCAAACTCAATAAGGCCACCATTTTGTGGAAGGCAGAAAAGTTTTTGGGAAAGACGGTGAAAAACCAAAAAAGAACTAAACACTCCTCTTTAAGTCGCCGGAATGAAAGTGCCGACCGGAAAGGGCCGTTTCTGTCTCTCTCTCTCTCTCTCTCATCCTCTCTCCTCTATCTGCCTTTCTCTCCCTCTCTCTCTTTTTCTCTCTTCTTTCCCTCTCCCTTATTTTCTTCTCTTTCTTTCTTTGTTACCGAAGGGATTTTCCCTTCGCCGGAACTCTTCGTCGGAACCCTTCGTCTGGTTTCGAGACGAAGGCGTCTGACCTGGTTCTTCCAGATCCTGACGAAGGCGTCTCGTCCGGATCTGGAAGAACCAGATCCATACGAGTTTCCGGCGAAGGGAGATCCCCTTCGCCAGAATTTTTGTGAGATAATGAGAGAGAGAAGAAAGAACCATGTTGATGGTGATCGCCGACATTAATGATGGAAGTCGCCGGAATCCGGTAGAGGTCGCCGGAGTTCTAGTTGAGGTGAGAGGGGAGGAGAGAAGAAAGAATAAAAAATTGAAAGGGTGATGTTCGCCACCCAAAATTTATTGCCACGAAAACTTTACTAATTTCCCCAAAACACTGACTTCAATAACTATGAATTTCACCTTCTCTAAAAATCGAAGTTCAGACGTCTAGGGTTTGGAGTCTATGTCAACACTATCAACTACTTGGACAACCAAGTTTTGACCTCGTGATAAATTCATTGATCTTGGTATTTAGGTTCATGCCCAAGCAACCTTCCCATCTGCCAAAACAATTTTAGAGCAAGCTATGAAGCTCCAGCTCTTAGCAATTATTAATATCGTCTTTGATTTTCTTATTCAAAAGCAACAGATCCGCAAATTCAGACGAAAAATTCTTGACACTTTATTGAACATGAACTTATAGGTGCTCTTGGCCTCTTCCTCCTACCTTCTTAATTTTGGAAAAGAACTTGTAAACAAGCACAACAATTACCTTATGATTGGTGAATTACTATTCGTTTTTTCGTAACAGAAAATCCTACCCTTATTTTACAACCCCACATAATACTTTAGCTTTATACATTCTTCCATTTTGAAGAAGAAAACGTACGAAGTTAAAAAGAACACAGATAAAAGGCGAAGTTGATGGGCGTACAAGATGTTAAGAGAAAGAAATGGGAAAAAAAGAACGTAAGTTGTAACACACAAATCACCAAGCTCGAAAATATTATTAACAACAAATAATGTTAATACATAGAAATCGAAAGAAGAGTATTTTTTTTTTCTTCGACAAGACTTGCTCCATACCATACATTTTATGGGGTAAAATGAAAAAGGAAAAAACTCAACAGCCGTTCCTTTTTACACTTATCAAACAGCCATATCATTTCCTATTCTACAATTCAAGAAAAAAGAGAAACAAAGAAAAGGTAATGAATTCACAAGATCCCAGGACTTGACAAAAAAACACTGGATTCCCAAACAAACAAACAAACTATATGATCTTATTTCTTTGATTGCTTGTTTATCTTGAGGAGGTAGTAGTAAATAATTGGCTTCCAAGAGTAAAAATTGGAGTACCCTCCTCACCCATGATTGTGGTCAAGCTCCTTTCTTTCTCCAGTATTCTGTCTAGTTCCACTGCCACATGACTCATAGTTGGCCTTCTCTGACTAGATGTATCCACACATCGGGCGATAAGTTGTATGAATTCTTTCATTACTTCAGCTGTATAACTTTTTCCCAATTTACTATCGATGATCGCTGAGAGATTGCTCGACTCCTGATAGTTATGAACCTTCACATTCCGAAAAAAAGACAGTCAGGGTATTTTCAAAATCTCAGGAGCTCTACAAAATTTAACTCAAACAAAAGAACCCCTGAAAAGCTTTAACTAGCTAACGCTTTCTAGGTTAGAATTCGGGAACTGGTGAGATAGAGGCCAAGACCACTTGGGAGCAAGGAAGGCCCAAGATCGTAGCCACAAAAAACGACTAAAAGTTGTAATAAATGGATTTGCCCCAAACTGATCCAACTATAGTACTTCTTATGGTAGTACCTAAATGTCTCTATTCTTACGATGAACATTGTCAATCCGGATGAGATTGTTGGATTAGGAAGGGTAGTCTTGGTTGTATATAATTAGTTTATAGTGGATCGCAAGAATTATGTAAGTTGGGAAGGTTGACATTAGGATAAACATTAAGATCGATTCTCGTCCAATTAAATACGTTGTATTAAGAAGATATAAGTACCCATTCGACGAGGCTTTGATCAGATTCTGACGAGGGCAAAGCTTCCCGCCCGCTTACCAGCTCCAACAAGAATACTCCGAAACTGTATACATCACTTCTCTCTGAGTATCTTCCAAACTCTCTCACCCTGAACAAGTAAGCAACATATATTTAGATTCCAGTGATAATTGAAACGACAGGTAACTACATATAGTAATGATTTCATCATCAAAGTTGATGAAGTCGATAAGGTTAATCAGAATTCATGATAATGAAACTAAAAAGTAGTATAAGGTTTATCAGAAACATGGTTTGGAACCTTAGACAGATAAAACTCTCTCATCAAGTATGAGGTTCGGAGTTTGCTTCACTAGATTACGTTCAGGTATACACTGAAGGGCTTGTACTTGTCTTATTTTTATGTCGAAAAGCAGTGACCTTATTCGCACTTAGAAATTACAGTTACCAAATAGTGTTTGATGTTTAAGACGTGGTTGATAGACAGATTCAATCAATAGCGCAAATATTGAGTACATTAATACCCAAACTTAAAAGATATAAGGAAAAGAGAAATACTCCGGAGCTAGGAATATATTATCAGCCACCATTTGAGAAGATGAACCTGCAATATCAACTTTACCGAGCAAATTACGAATCCCGGCATCTGCAACTTTAGCAATGAAGTTTTCATCCACAAGGACATTTGCTGTTTTGAAATTTTTATGTATTAGAGCAGGACTCATTGTATGAAGGTGCGCCAAACCTGCATGGAAATTAAGAGTATCATCCAGCGTTATTTCTTCAAAATCTTGTTTATTTAAATGAAGCCATTTTATTTTAACTTAGTCTTGCAAGTACTGTACAAATCGTTTCTTATAGACTGGCTTAAGACCTTTCCATATTTTATCTCACTAAGGATAAACGAAACTAATACCAGGACAGCCACCAAAGTCCACTGATTTTGCAGAGGATCACCTTTAGCAGCTCCTAGAGCAATTGGAAGCCTATGCTTGAACTCTAGCTTTTCTTCGGAAACCTCGGATCCACCTATAAGTGAGAATCAAGATATCTCAGTGAGTAAAATATGGTAATAAAGTTTCCTTCGTCCTCTCAGAGAATACATGTAAAGAATCAGGTAAATATTCAGTAGATAATGGTAACAATTCTCAAGTGTAGAAAATCTAGGAGTAGACGTCCACAGATAACTTTCTCAGTTGGCCAAAGATGGAAAGCTAATATCTATATGAATACGTAAGTAAACGACAAAAGCGAAGAGAAAATTAGCACAAGCAAACAAATGATTACCGTTTAAGTGACTGGAGACACTCCCATTGGGCACATACTCGTATACAAGCATTTGTTGATTGTTCTCCTGGCAGTACCCCAATAAACTCACGAGATTCCTATGATGAATAGATGAGAGATAGCGTACCTGATACAAAATACAGTCACAATCATTGTTCCTAGGAAAAGGAAAATGAACAGTAGGACCTACATATATAGTGCGTTTATGTTTTAAAGTAAATTACTTTGTTGTTTTGGGAAGTAAATAACTTAAACTCTTTATTGCAAAAAATGGAAATATAAGAGAAAATTTGATTCAGAATTCATCAAAATATGAGTGTTCCGCTACAGGATTTTAAACATTAACATTCATAAATGCACGTGATATCTCATACATGCATGCACGGTATACATCAAAATATCATATATACTCTCTAATTACCAGTATGGTATGAAACTTGAAAAGTGAGAACATGAACTTACAGCTATAACTATGGGGTCACCAGCAATCTCAAACCAGAGCTAAAGAAAGCAAAGAATAGCAAAATATACCCAGCAAGCTTCATGAAAAATAAAAATTAAACTGCGAATATCTCGGAGGAATCCACTTTTGTACGATCATCTTAATGTGAGGAGCCCAAACAAAAAAAATCTACTTCAACGAGCTAATATTCTTCTAAAATAATCTTACAAGTAACAAATTGTTGATTACCTCTACGACAAATTCTTGGCTAGGAACACCAGGTCGCTTTTTAATTGCCACAATCATCCCATCTTGAAGCAAACCTTTATAGACATCTCCAAATTTTCCTTGACCTATCAAATTGATATCACTAAAGTTCTTTGTTGCCATTGCCAATTCTTCCCACGGGAAACGCCTTGCTTCTCGTGAACCAGATTGAAGAGACCCATCTCCTGTTAAAGACAACTCACGACGGATGTTTCCACCCACTGCGCGTTATGAGAAAAACCATTACTATCATTATCATACGTAAGTCTTCTCATCGAGTAATGTAATTGCCTTACCTTGAACGGATGGATCAGAAGAACCTGACTCGGAAGTTCTTGAAATGCTTTGGCTACGAGAATAGAAGAACCATATAATTATTATAATCCCAACCAATGCCACGGCTCCTGCAGCACCTCCAAGTAGTGCTGCAAGAGTCCTTGACATTTGGTTGCGGACACACTTCAAGAATGGCGACCAGAAGTATCAGGTTATAGATTTCTGAATATTTACCTGAAATGTAATGAAAACCCGATAAGAGAAATGAAGATAGATGATAACTAGGGGTCAAAGAATTGTAACCAGGAAATGAATAGAAAGGAGCGAAACGATCATAAGCAAAAAATTATGAGATGAAGAAAGCCACGTCTGGATGGAGGCCGAGCTAAAAAGAATCTAAGATTTCGTGCCTTTTCCAGATGGCAATTGTTGTAACAATTTAATCTAAAAGATTGACATCTTCGTAGATGTTCTACTAATATATATAATATACCTTTCTGAGCGGGGAATAAACTTAAACAACAACAATAATAACACTCTGAATTAACGAATGCTGAATACTGATACTCGCTACCTCCTAGATAATTTAAGCTCAGATACCATGTTAAGAACCATACTCATAGGAAACAATCTAAAGGGGCATGGGTGTAAATGGAACATACACAATTGAGAAATCAAACATAAACAATAAGAAAAAGTAGAGAAAACTAATATGCAATTTCCTTCAAAAACTTTAGATTACTAGTTTCTACTTTCCACTTTCTAGTTGGACGAAAGTTGCGTTTCAACGTGTGGTGGAAAATCGAGAGGATCTCCTTTAAACAGATGTTAACAATAACTTCTCGAAGCCATATAAAATACTGCAAAACTAACCCACAATTAATTCTAAAAAAATATGTCAACAGCTTGGGGACCATTTCGTTGGACCTCTTTCTCCTAATGACCTTTAACATAAACCTAAGTACCTAACAGGAAACAAACTTAAGTTTGATTAACTTGACATGCCATAAAGAAGCAACTACAAATTATAAGGCCAATGTCAACCAACTTTATTTGAGACCAGTAGACGATATATATAGGGCTTGTAGGTAAGTGTGATATACTGTGATTCTATTTAAGTATTGAAGACTTGAAAGTCTCCTCCAACAAAAGCTTTTAATCAATCAAATTGAGTACCTAAATTCCAAATGATAGAAATCAATGGGTCAAAGTTATAGTCAAACAGACATAAAAAGGAAAATAATCTATTATCATAATACATTAAGCCAATCCATATATATGTTAACTCCTGATCTACAAATCTTTTGCTTCACTCACCCACCTCAATTCAATCCAATATCCTGAAAAATCCTTCCACCCACATTCCCTTTCGAAATCCTCTTGAGGGATTTCTACTAATCTTCAACCAATCTGAAAAAACCCAGTATACAGAGTTGTGTTTATGCAAAACAATCAAAACCCACTATGTTCAATTACTTATAAACCCCAAACTTGGTATAAACAACCCCATTTATCTCACAGGAATCTTTCAATTTCATTTTTACTAGTTTTGTATATATTTGAGAATAAGATCCTTTTTCTAAAAATCTTCTTGTTTTAATTGTATACTAACAATGTCTTGATAGACAATGACTTGCTGCCTAACAAACACTACCCAGAGAATCATACTTCATACCAAATCATCAATTCAAAAAAAAAAAAACAATAAAAGAAGAAAGCAAACCTTGTTATAGCTTTTAATTGATGTTTTTAGAAGAAACCCATGTCAGAATAACTTGAACTGAAGTTGTTTATGATGATGATGATGATGAAAACTAAGAAGAAGGAAAAACGAGAAGAAGAAGAAAAGGAGAAAGTGAAGTTGGGTTTTTTTTTGTCTGTGTGGGCTGGAAAGCAGATTTAAATGGGTTGTTGTCTGTTAATGCAACTTGGTAGGGGTTTTTTGGGGGTTCTCTCTCTCTCTCTCTCTCTCACTATATATCTCTTGTTCTTCTGTCCTGGTCCAGGGCATCTTTAGGCTGTAAGATACATACCAACCAGATACAGAAATAAAAAAAAAAATTGAGAAAAATTAGTAATCAAGTTTAATCAACCAAAATCATTTAGAGAGAGAAGATGAAAGAATATGATAGAGAGAGAGAATATGGGGATGTATTTTTTTATATACAGTAGTAGTGAATTTGTATTAAAAGCTGTGGGGTTTTTATTCCTACCAGCCAGCTATGTTGACGTTGGGCTTTTTTTTTTTTTTTTATCTCATAACTTGGATGATAGATATATACTACTATAATCAATTAATATAACGGCTGTTTTCTTTTTGTTTTCTTTTGTGTGTCAAGGCTTTGGATTCTACTTATTTTCTTATCTATTACTATCCCTAGTACTAATCTCTACCAATTTTTATTTCTGAGTAGACTCCACTTTTCGACTTAGTGGCCGCTAATGTTTTACCCACAAAACTAATCTATGAAAGTCTTTTGAATTTGTAGTTGAGCGTAAGCCCTAACTGTTAAGTTTGTGGCCATCCAACTCAAAACTAATTGGCAATGAGTGGAGAGGACCTATTCTTTATATTTTTGGTTGCTAGTTACTCTTTCTCCCATGTGGGACTATTCTCACACGCCCCCTCACGTGTGGCGTTCTTTGAGCCTAACACGTGTGTTTTTTTTCTTTACGGGTGACGTGGAGCACGTGTGGCTTTTAAGCCTATCACGTGTGGGCCTAGCTCTGATACCATGTTAAGTTTGTGGCCATCCAACTCAAAACCAATTGACAATGAGTGGAGAGGACCTATTCTTTATATTTTTGGTTGCTAGTTACTCTTTCTCCCATGTGGGACTATTCTCACACTAACATCTTTATAATGAAGTTTAAAAGTCTTCGTTTTCAACTTCTTCATAATAAGCTCATACAATTTTATCACAAGATAAAGAACCTCACAATCTAAAAAAATCAACTTCATCTACCACCCTATAAGAAGACATTGCAAGTGTTGCTTACAATTTCTTACCATAATTTCGATAATAAGTAACAATAATTACGTACTCCAATAGCATCTTTGACAATTTCTGAAAGGAACACTATAATATTCTCCATATATAAAAGAACAATATTTTAAGAATTGAAAAGGACGAATAGTAGGAGACAACCCGTTGTTTACTAGCAAGGATTAGAAATACCGCATTACGATTAAAATATAAAGTACGTAGTTGCAGTTTATTATTTTTATAAAGATACGTGTTTATATCATTATAATTCTACTTTCCTTTTTACATGTATATATAATTCCAGCTACAATGCAATGAGCTGTAATAGTGTCATTTTTCGAATAGAAAAACTCTCTTTCAAATAAAAAAAAAAAAGTTATAGAAATGAGGGGTTCTGAAATGAATGGGTATTTGTGTTCCTGTTGTCTGGTATTTTGGAATTATTAGGTTTGTTGTTGTTGCTGGTATTGAGTGATATATTATTGGGTTCCCCATTCTTGTAGGGCTAGTCTCAGACCCATCTGCAAGCTCTGCTCTTACCAATAAAAAAAGGGTTAATTCCGTTTTGGCCCCCGATTTGTGACCAACTGGCCGTTTTGGCCCCCATAAGTGTCCGGCAGTTCGTTTTGGCCCCAAAAAATTCCTAAATGGCCCCAAATTTTTTCAACCTCCCAATTTTACCCCCATGGCATTTCTGTAATTATCTTTTTTTTCTTTTTCTTTGTCCACCTCATCTAACAATCACCACATCACCTGTCCACCTCACCCTTCTTCTCCGGCGAAAGGTTGCCGGCCGGAATAAAAAATTCCGGCCGGCCACCTTTACCCAAAAAAAAAAAAAAAAAAAAAATTTTTTTTTTCTTCATCTTCTTCATTTCTCTCTCTTCTTCATCTCCTTCTTTCTCTCTCTTCTTCATCTCCTTCTTTCTCTCTCTTCTTCTTCTTTATCTCTCTTCTTCTTCTTTCTCTCTTCTTCTTCTTTCTCTCTAACCCCTCTCTCTTCTCTCTCTATAACTCCGGCGAAGGGGCGGAGCCCCTTCGCCGGAGAACCAGACCTTGAAGGTCTGGTTGTAGAAACCAGACCTTCAAGGTCTGGTTGTAGAACCAGACTCGGTCTGGTTTCCAACCAGACCGAGATCTGGTTTCTACAACCAGTCCCGGTCTGGTTGGAAACCAGATCGGGATCTGGTTTCTAAAACCAGATCCCGATCTGGTTTCCAACCAGACCGGGACTGGTTGTAGAACCAGACTCGGTCTGGTTCTACAACCAGACCTTGAAGGTCTGGTTTCTACAACCAGACCTTCAAGGTCTGGTTCTCCGGCGAAGGGGCTCCGCCCCTTCGCCGGAGTTATAGAGAGAGAAGAGAGAGGGGTTAGAGAGAAAGAGGAAGAAGAGAGAAAGAAGAAGAAGAGAGAAAGAAGAAGAAGAGAGAGAAAGAAGAAGAAGAGAGAGAAAGAAGGAGAAGAAGAAGAGAGAGAAAGAAGGAGATGAAGAAGAGAGAGAAATGAAGAAGATGAAGAAAAAAAAATTTTTTTTTTTTTTTTTTGGGTAAAGGTGGCCGGCCGGAATTTTTTATTCCGGCCGGCAACCTTTCGCCGGAGAAGAAGGGTGAGGTGGACAGGTGATGTGGTGATTGTTAGATGAGGTGGACAAAGAAAAAGAAAAAAAGATAATTACAGAAATGCCATAGGGGTAAAATTGGGAGGTTGAAAAAATTTGGGGCCATTTAGGAATTTTTTGGGGCCAAAACGAACTGCCGGACACTTATGGGGGCCAAAACGGCCAGTTGGTCACAAATCGGGGGCCAAAACGGAATTAACCCATAAAAAAAAGGAATTTATATACATTTATGTCAACAAACTACATAATCAAACCATTCTTAAGTCATACTAATCATTCAAAAAAAAAGTCTAAGATAAATTGTTACATGTTATATAGAGAGAGAAGAAAAAAAGAGTTCCTTCCAACAGTATCTGTGCAGTCAGATGCTCAAGTATACTAGGTGTTCTTTTGCTCAGTGTCTGAATATGATTAGTCCGAATCAAATGGACCCAAAATTAGGCATTCAGATGAGTCATACATCACGAGTCAAACAAAAAACAAACAGTGTGAAATCCGATTCGAGTCAATTTAAACTTTGAGTAATATTTCAGATCTGACTAAGAAAAAAGTACTACCTCAGTAGTTAATCTCGCGTCTTTCAGCAAAAAACTTCCCTGTAACTGGCTGGCCAGGAAACAGTGCAAGCCAGACTCCAGTATCTGCACCTTCTTCCACGGGACTATTCCCGGCCCAACCTGTCATCTCAGTCTTCACCCATCCTGGACAGTAGCAATTAATATGTATCTTCTGACCTTCTGGCCGATTAGAGACTGCCTTCGCCATCAATCGCGTATAGGCACTAACAGCAAGTTTTGATACAGAATAGTCCGTATACATTTGGGGCCACAAACCCGAATTCCAACTGTCCAATTTAACTGCTTCAAGAAAATTATTCACCGTCCTGTCAATCAATTCCTCAGAGAGTGTTGCCTCATCAGTTAGTTGCTGTCTCAGAGCTACATCCCCCAGTCTCTGTTAGCAGTTAAAGAATAAGTTTCTATGTGCATAAAACAATCTTGGGGGTCAACTAAATAGATAATACGAGTAACCAGCAACGTAAAAGTGATAGAAGTAAGATGAAGAAGCTTGTCATCAGCATATCTGACAAACTAACAGTGCTGAGAGTCCATTAGGTTTGAGAACAGAATTAAACATCGACTAGGATTAGATGAAGAGAAATTCAACTCATCATCTAGTTCTTCCTTTCCGGGCTTCCCTTACAAAAGTTCAAAAACAAATTATAAAATCTAGAGAGAAACCGATATTAGTCAAAATCAAGAGAGAGGGTTCAGTTAGTCAAGACAACCATGTACAAAGATTACCAATTTTTTATACTACAAAACAAGTATAGAGAGCAAAAAAGATTATGAAAGAATAACTGTGCACTTACGTTTCGCCTTCCGTTCAGCCTACCAAGACGGGAGCTTACATTCACGATACGAGCACCGGATGGAGAAGGTTTCATAAGTGGAATCATGGTATCAATCATCCTTTTGGTGCCAAAGTAGTTTGTGGAGATAACCTTCTCAGCATACTCAACAGAGTTATCTGATCCAAGATTGAAGTTTACCCCAGCATTGTTTACCTGCATACTTGCATAATATTTGCATGTGAGTAATCATACAAATCTCTGTTGATCAAAGCAGCAACAAATTCTTCCTCCCTAGTCTATTACATATATACATCCCATTACTTGACTAAGAAAACTATGCACTTCACTAGGACTTTCAATGTGTATAAGAGCTACTCCGAATCCATATTGATGAGCTTTGAAATTCACAGAAACCTCGAACTTTGCCTTGTGCTCATGTCCGATTGATGGGAATAAGTGTCATTACCTTTCTTTACTTTGTTAAATGGAACTAAGTAAGCTGACACTTATGCGCATCAGCACACGAAGGCAAGGAGAAGGGAGCAAGACACATTGCGTTTAGGAGTTACCACTCATGATCACGTTGATACATCAGTTACAAGCAAGGTTACCTGGTATGTGGATCGCTCCGGTACGTGGTACGGGTACTGGTACGCGGTACACTACCATGTGGGTATCGAGTACGCTAAGGGTATACTTCTTCAGTACGCCATTTTTTATTATAGTACACTTTGGACTATTTTTCTAGTCAATATACTCTCTTTATGGTGCATTTATAATAGATACACTTACTCTCGGACATCCTTCTCCATAAAACTTACAATCTAACAAGCTAATTAAAAAATTCTTGTAGTTAACAACCCAACTAGTTGCATTTATAGTTTTCCACAGAGATTTTAGGTTAATTAAGACTAAACATTCTGGTACGCTAATTTTGGGGTACTCGATTGCGAACCTACCCAAAAAGGGTACGCAAACGGGTACAGGGAATCGGGTACGCGGTACGCAGGGTGGAGGAGAGTATCTGGTAACGTTGGTTACAAGTATTAGTTGAATCACGATGAAAATAATCGGAGAATAAGCTTATAACCGTGATGAAGTGATCTAAAGACTAGCGGAATTACCTTTAATCATTACCTATAAATTAGACATGATAATTTTTTGACCCATGAAGTTATAAGCTTATAACTCATGAAGTTTTTTGACTCATCTGAATGACTGATTTTTGAGCTGATTTTGTGTCCATTTCAGTCCCCAAGATTCACATTCAGACGTGTCACACGAGCCCAATTCAGACAATTAGAACAAACAAACACTTCCTAAGACACTCATACATAACCAATTTTTGATAAGAAAATAGTAGAAGCTTCCTAAGATATATATATATGAAAACTCCTTACCAAAATATCAATGACTCTATAAGAGTGAAGTATCCATTCAGCAAAGTCCTTGACAGATAAAGGATCTGAAATGTCCAACTGATGAAAAATAACATTTAAACCTTCTTCTTGTAAAACTTTTGTAGCTGTAAGTCCATTATTGATGTCTCTTGACGTGAGAATAACAGTCAACCCATGATTACCAAGTTGTCTTGAAATCTCAAATCCTATTCCCCTGTTAGCTCCAGTCACTACGGCAATGGTGTCCAAACTCCACCACCTAAATTACAACAAAAGTGAAACCCTAATTCCAATGATAAATTTTACTCGAAGAAATCTATTTAACAGAGGTAAGTACCTTTCATTTTCGGAGTAGGGGATTTTTCTCTGCTCCAAGATATCTTCATGTCTCTTTTCTCTTCGTTCCTTTGCCCGCTCTTTTTTTCCCATCTATCCCTCTTTCTCTTCTTCTTTACAGATTTCATAGATCTTTAAGGGGTGCGTCTATAGGGCCATAGGTGCCCCGGTACGGATCCATAATTGCTCTTGGGGCCTGAAAGGAGACCCCTTGACTCTTCTTCTTCTTCGTTTCTTCTTTTGACAGCAATATGGGGAAAAGAAAAATAATAGAGAAAGTTTTAGAAACTTTTACCCCCACAAACTTTTATTTTAAATATTTTCCCTATGTTTTTATGTTTGATTCACAATGAAATTTTTTTTTTTTTCTCCATTCTCGGTTCATCTCAATATTATAGCTACATTGTCGAGTACCACAACAAAGGTCTAAGACCTAACGTGTCTAAGAGAATCCAATGGTATGCGGTCTGCCATTAAGACCGGTACCATCTATGAGGAAACTGTGATTCAAGGATTCACAACAACTTCCAAAACCATGAAGGGTGGTGATTTTATCAAAGCTTCAAGAATTCTTTTGCGGTCGGCCTCTGATATTTATACATGTAGAATTCACCATTGTTATCATCATCAAGAACTCAAGAATTGAAGATGACTGTACTTTTCTTACATGTTCAAACAACACTAATTTTTTAACCACTTGTGGACTTACTTTGAGACCGTAGTCACGGTACTATGTATCAAACACCTTTATATTCCAAGTTCATATAGAAATAGATTAATACTTAATCCCAAAATGAAGTGATTGTGGCCAATGAGATCCCTACCAGAAAAAATCAATAGAACAATCTTTATGCATGGCTTTCAGTACTCTCATCAGCCAAGAGAAATCCAAATTAAAGAAGTATAATAAAAGTAACACAAAAAATACCCAAAAAATCTGAATGAAAAAAAATGTAGCCAAATAGCATCAAATAAGTGAATAACCATCAGCAGAAGCATATCATCATTAGAAATTTAGACTAAGCTTTGTAACAAATAACCAAAATACCAAATATAAAAATGAAATTACCAGAAAAAATAACAAGAAAAAATTAGAAGATTGAATGGAACTGAATCAGGTTACTCAACAGAAAACTTCTACTTGGACTCTTGGAGTGGTCAATGACTCAAGGGAAATCTATGGCTTTGATTTTCCTGGATGGAATTTGAGTTGAGACATTGATACGTCAAATGCTTTTAGAGAGAGAAATGGACCCTAATAGAAGAAGACGAGGTATGTTCAATATTTTAGGACCCTTTTCACTTTAAGAAAATCTTTCTTTTTGAAAACATGGGTCATGAGTTTCCCTTATTTTGAGAAAAAGTTGGAAAATATAATCACGTGATAGCAAAATTTTCTTTCTCTTAATTGTCCACAAAACATGTTCAAAACTTATATTTTAGAGAAAATTTTCTACTTTTCCTGAGAAAGTTGTCTATCAAACACAACCTTTCTCTCTCTCTTCAAAGATCTTGTAAGAAAAAATTAGGGTTTGGAGTTTGAAGATCTGCGCTCGCTTATGGGTCTGAGACCTAGATTTGTTGCGCTTGTTTCCTTTCTTTCGTTTTTCCAAACTCGAAATTTAGGGTTTGGAGTTGAAGTAACAAATGACGACCAAACAAAAGAATTTGCATTCTGTAGAAAATTAGTTCTAAAAAACAACAAAATTATACAATTCCAAGAAGTAACAAATGACGACCAAACAAAATAATTTGTATTCCGTAGAAAATGTTCTATGGAAATTCTTTTATTTCTATGGAATTGTTTCCCTGGTATCAAACACAATCTTATACGATTTTGAATTTATTTTCTCGCCGACACAATGTCTTTGTAAAACTCAGTCAGAAACACTCTTCAATTTTCCGTGAAAATCGAAAGTGGACAAAAGAAAAAAAAAACAAGATACCGAACAGGCAAAAAAAGTGATAATGTCCCTCCAATTCATTTGGGGTAACATCATTTCATCTACATAACAACCTTAATTGATCCTTAACAAACAAAAAACAAAAAAAACAACCTTAATTGTTTATGTAACGTGAAGTTAGATCTCACATTTGTTTAGCAGTCAACACTAATACACGACTTCTTTGCAAAAATAATAAATTTTCATGTCTCATTTACAAAATCTGGTACTTTATAAGACTTTAATTTTCGCAACATTACCCATAAGCTGTCCCTAAATTGTCTAACCCCATAAAATTCATTCCTCATTGCTTTTAGTTGGTTCGAGTTTTATCGAATTAATAAGTGAATAATAAGTTCCTTAACAAAAAAAAAGTGAATAATAAGTAGTATATACCACGGTAAGTACAAAACTGGGTTGGATTTTCATTTGATTCTACCAAATATTTATTCTTGTCGTTTTTTTTATCTGTAGTACACAAGTTGTTAGGTTGCTCTTTCTTCCCGACCTGGTCTTATTAGTTTGAGGTAACAAACAAAACAAATTCTTAAAGAGCTTTTGGTTTTAGTATCTTTATAAGCTATGGCTAATGATACATATATCTTTAAATTTTTTTTTTACGATACGCGTAAACACGAAGATGATGCTTTAGAGAAAATGAAAAGAAAAAGTAAACTTACTTGTTTTGAAGTCAGAGATTTTTCTTTTTATCTTCTTTTCTTCTTTAGAACAGACAATGCCTTTAGAAGATGAAGGGTGAATTAACAATTTGTATAAATATAAAAGTGACGAAAACATGAAGATAAATATTAGGGTTCTGTGTGACGAAAATAAAGAAATTAATATATTTTTTTAAGTATTTAAATACATTGAAACAATTTATTTAGTTTCGATGGAAGCTAAATCCTAAAGGATGAAGGATTAAAAGTAAAGTATTTCGCAGAAATAGATTTTTAAAATAGAAATCATAGGGTGCTTAAAAAATCGGGTGAGGCTACAAGTCGGCCTAGCCAACTCGAGTTGAAATAGTTTCGGATTGGGCCTCAACTCGTGTTGGCTATACCTGAGACCAGAACCTGAACGGACCAGGGCATACCGTGTTGATCCCTGACGAGGCAGACCATTCCAATTTTTTTAAAAAAAATTTGTTAAATTTTAAGGTGGCCAATACGCGGACAACCGTTTTTCTTATATGGACAACTATCTTATGTGGACAACGCAAAAAAATTAAATTTTTATATGGACATCAGTTTCTAGGGGGACAACTCTCTATTATTTTCACTCAAGTCCTCTTAGAATCAGATGTATTATTTGATGACCTCTCTCTTTCTCCATAAACCCTAGGTTAGTTTAGTCTTCATCTCTTCTATTACTTGTTCATCATCACCCAAATTTCTAGAGAGAGAAACTCCTTCGAGTAGCATTGGTGGTTATGGCATCAAACAAAGGCAAGGGAGTTGTTGTAGAATCTCCCCAAAGACAAAGGTTAGAACCCTAAAACTCTAAAACCAACCATTAAGAAGAAGATGGTACTGATGGCAGAGAAAATTAGAGAAGATGTGGAAGACGAAGATGGATCTGTTGGTTCCGACTATGAAAACGATGGTGAAGAGGAAGATGAATTTGGTAATTCGGGTTGTGCAAAAATATGGCATAACAGAACATCACTTGCGACGAAAATCTGGCATAATCAGAAAACTTGCCAGATTTTCGTCGCAACTTAGCTTCTGTTATGCACTATGTTCGTCGGTTTTCTCCGAAAATACGGCATACTAGAAGCTAAGTTGCTACGAAAATCTGGAAAATTGTCTGATTTTTCCAGATTTTCGTCGCAAGTTATGTTCTGTTTTACCTCATCAATGTCATTAATGCCTATTATAGAAACGCCCGGAAAAACTTCTTCAGGTGCAGATTGAGGGATTTTGTCTTCTTCATCCATCTAGGGTTTGATAAAAGAAAATGGTAGAAACTACAGTTTACTTTTAGTAAAAGTGAAGAAAGAAGAATAAGACTAAGAAGAGATTTTGTCTTCTTCATCCATCTAGGGTTTGATAAAAAAAATGGTAGAAACTACAGTTTACTTTTAGTAGAAGTGAAGAAAGAAGAATAAGACTAAGAAGAAGGAAGAAGATGAAGAAGAAGAAGACAGTTTGGGTTTTCAATCTTTAACTATTATTTTTGTTAGTAGTTCACAAGTTACTAATTATTAGTATTTAAGACTTTATGGAGTTGTCCCCTTATTAAATCAAAGTCAAATAAGTCAAGCATAGTTGACTCGCATCGGGCCCGAAAATAGTTGTCCATATAAGAAAAACGGTTGTCCGCGTATTGGCCACCAATTTTAAAATAACAAAATATAAATATATGGTTTATTTTGAAAGGTATGAATCCATAGATTAGGAATGAATTTTTGAAAGTTTTTTTGGGAGTGGTGCTAGGAATGATTTTTTTGGGGAAAAAAAATTTGGGAATGATTGGGGAATATGAGCATCTCCAATGCAAAACTCAAAAAAAAAATTTATTCATCTAATGTGTCAAGTTCTAATTGAGATTCTCACTCCTAGATGTCGAAAATAGAAATCCTCAATTTTTGTGACATAGTTATATTTGTAAGTAAATAATTAGTTATTTAGGAAACATAGAAGACTCGATTTCTATTAAAGCATCTCCAATGCAAAACTAAAAAAAACTCTATTTGTGCTACGTGTCAAGTTCCAATTGAGATTCTCACTCCTATGTGGCGGAAATAGAGATCTTCAACTCTTTTGTGTCTCCAATGCAAAAACTCTGAACCTATCTTATTTACTAATGTTTCAGAGTTATTTTTGTAAAGAAATAATTAGTTATTTAGAAAATATAGAAGACTCGATTTCTATTGGTTGAAATTCAAATATTGATGAGTTGGACAATTAGAGATATCTCAAGAGGACACTCTAGAAATAGAACATCCTCTTGAGATATCTATGTTCCACCCTCGACACGTCATCTTAGAGACCAAATAGAGTGTTGCATTGAAGAGAATTTCCAAACAAAAACTTTAAATATCCTATGTGGCACTCAGAGTTTCTAAAATCGAGTGTTGCATTGGAGATGCTCTAATTAATAAGGCATGATTTACATAAATAAATTTAGGGAAGATTTTTTTAAATCAAAGATGTTTTTTTTTTGAGAATAATTAATAAGGCATGAAAATTATTAATAAGGCATTCTTTACATAAATAATTTAGAAAATATATTTTGGAAATGATTTTACGAACAACTTTGTTGAGAAGATCTTTTGTAAGAAATCTATGAAATTTTAAGAAAAGGAAAACAAAAACGAACCGAGCGTGGATTTTTTCGGTTCGGATCGGATCCGTTAAGCTTAAAACAGAGGCCAGGCCAAGACCGAAAAGAACCCGGGTCAACCTGGTCCATAAACGCCAACCCTACCTTTTAAACGCCACTACACAGGGATAAACTTTGTTGTCCAAAAAAATAAAAATATCTATTTTCATAGAAAAATCTTTTATTTCCATCCAGATACGTGATATTAGAGCAACTCCAGCCCCAGCCAGGTGGAGGCCATAAATTCAAATTTATGGCCTCCACCCGGTGCTCCAGGCCCAGTCGCCTGGGGCAGAGGCTGGAGGCGCTCCTTCAGTCGCCCCTAACATTAGGGGCGACTGAAGGAGTCCCCAAGTGACCGTTGGGGTCCCCGACGGTCACGTCGGGGACAGTCCCCAACCGTTGGATTTGCTCCAACGGCTGGAAATGGGTCCAACATTAGGGGTTGGACCCATTATTCATCTCCCACTCTCTTCATCTCTATTTCTTTTTCTCATTCTTTCAAATTTCCTTCTCTCCATTTCATTTCTATCTCTCTTTCTCAATTTTTTTTTTGATCTTTTCATTTGTTCACCCATGGATCCATTAGACATCAACGAATTCGACAACCAAAGTCATATGAAAATGTTGTCGTCCCCTAATTCTACTTACCTGTCGGCTCAATTAGGAGTTAATGATTATGAAGTATGTGAGGATTCTTGCGTGCAAGAAGGGGCGACTTCAACACAGATAACTAAACGTGAACTGTATAAGCCGGATGAAGATATTTTACTTGCTAATTGTTATTTGAAAATCACATTTGATGCGGTTCTCGGAAATAGTCAAAAATATAAAGTAAATATCGGATGAATATAATGCGAGTGCAAAGTTTCAACACACACTTAGAAGTTGTAAATCTCGTTTCAGTGAGATAAGCTCGAAATGGCAAAGTTTTATATCAACTTTGAGGATCATAAATAAAGTTCCAAAAAGCGGAGAAAACGATTATGACCGGGTAATTATTTCAAACTTTTTAATTTTTTTTTTTTTATCTTTTCACTTCATAATATATACTTAATATATATTTTGTTTATTTCAGTTACAAAGAACACTTGAAATGTATAAAAAAAATCACCAAGGAAAAGGATTTCGGTTGCAACAGGTTTACAAAATTTTGATGACACACAACAAGTGGATGACAGACATGCCAGGAGAGTCAACATCCGGCAAAAGAGATTCTAATAACAATTCTTCGGAGGAAAGACCAATTGGCCGTAAACAAGCCAAAGCAAATGCAAGAGTTGGCGAACCATCCACACATTCTACTCCTTCAAAGACTCCCAATGAGGGATATTGGGAAAAAAGAGATGAAGAATCCCAACAGAGATCAATAACTTTGATGGAAGTTGTACGGGTTCAACAAGAGACCCTACGGGTGCAACAAGATTTTCTACAAGCAGATAAGGAACACAAGAACCGACAATATGGGATCGACTTAATGAAGATTGATGTTAGGTCTCTCGACGAACATGCTCAACGAATACTTTTAGTGGTGCGAGACGCTTGGTTCAACGGTCTACCATGAGACCCAAGAAACCCTTCTAGTTATTTTTAATTAATTTTTCTAGTGTTGTTTAGTCGTATGTAAGTAGTTTTAAATTTTTAATCAATTATTAGTTGTAATCGATGTTTTTTTAATTGAACTTTATTAAGTAAATTGGAAAATTTCTAATTCAAATTTTCGATCTCAAGAGAGGCTGGGGTTTGAGCTGAATTTAGAGGCTGAGCTGAGGCTAAAAATTTTGAGTGAAAAAATAGTTTTTTCGACCTTATTAGACGGGTGGGAGATGCTTTAAGGACAACCTTAAAACTTCACACAATTTAGTGGTTAATTGATGGTACTACTTTTCAACACCAATAAAAAGATTTAAAACTATTAAGCATGTTTCCGAGCTTGACACAAAAATGATATGCGTGAGCACATACGTAATAAACCGACCTACAAATGGTAATGGGCAGGAGGCGATGAAGTCAAAAATATCAAGCGAAGGGATCTTGGACTCTCTTCTTGACGGTGACACAAATCTCTTTTCAGACTCATAAATGCTGCTTTTCATCCACAAATCTCTTTTCAGACTCATCGTATCAGCTTCCAATTTTTCAGTTGCAACTGCACACCCTTTGGTACGCTCTCTATCTTCCTTCCCCTCTCTATCTCTAATTTCTATCCGAATTCTTGGGTAGATTCAATTTTCTACATGTTCTCTGATTTTTAATGTTCTCACCTGATTTAGAGTGGTTAGGTCAAATTAATGGTAACTATGAATCACTCTCAATTGCTCTGCATAATTTTAATGTAATAAGAAGAAACCTCAAACTCACATACTAATAAGTAGTATATAACTTATCCAAATATATCAGTTCTATTGGATTTTCACATGTTATTATTCCAATGGGATTTCTCTTATTCTTTATATATGTCTTTACTTCTGAATTCAAAGTAATCAATTGGGTAAACCCACAGATTTTAATTAACAAATCAATCTGTGTCTTTGATCATCTTAGCTTCATGTTGTTAGAAGATAGATTAACCCTTTCCCAACAACCCTTGGTTGGAGTGGTAACTGGTAAGAGGTATAATTTTCCACCTAGAGGTCAAGGGTTCGAGGCACACGCTGAACAATTCAAAAAAAAAAAAAAGATAAATTAACCCAAGTTGAAGATAACAGTAATTAAGTAACCTAAGACATGAAATGCACAACCAACTTAATTCCTTCTCATGTTCTGTTCTTCACAGATGTTTGTGTGTGTGTGTGTATGTGTGTGTTTGTGTGTGTGTGTATGTGTGTACGTGTGTGTGTGTACGTGTGTGTGTGTATGTGTGTGTTTGCCAGAAAAGTGGGCCGAAATTCGAGGTGGACGGGGGGTGGATTTTGCCTGACCAATCAAGAGATGAAAACAGGGCGAAATGGGGCAGTCCACCTTGGATTTCGGTCTACTTCTTCGTTCACATAATCATTTCCTTGTATATATATATATATGTGTGTGTATTTGCAGGCGCGCTTGAGTTTTAGCCGAATTAGTGGTTTAATCAGATCTCTTTATTACCTCCACAGGAAAATGGTGTGCCGTCTTTTATCTTTGCTGTTTCTATTTGAAATATTTGTGTCGATATTATATGTTGAGGCTTCACAATCGGTAATCAGAAACAAGAATGGGGAGAAATCTGCTGTGTTCTTGTCCCCTATGTTTGTGCTGGGGCCAGGATCCGTGGACAATAAATTTTACTACAATATCGATTTTCCAAAAGGTCATATTGCTCTCAAGGAATTCAATGCTGAAATAGTTGATGAAGCCGGGAAATCTGTCCCTCTTCATGAAACTTATATTCATCACTGGCTCATTGTAAGATACCATGCTCCTCAGAATAATGGTCATAAGGAATCTAACCATTCAAAGAATATCATTGTCAGAAATAGTGGAATATGCGATAATCTTGGTCAGTACTTTGGGCTTGGATCAGAAACACGACGAACTGCTACACGTGTGCCAGATCCTTACGGGATAGAAATCGGGGATCCGACTTCTATTCCAGATGGGTATGAGGAGAGATGGCTATTAAATATTCATGCTATTGATACAAGAAGTGTGGAGGATCGACTAGGATGCACAGAGTGCAAGTGTGATCTCTACAATGTTACTAAGGGTCGGAGTGGCCAACCTTTGCCGTTAGGTTATACTGGGGGCTTACGTTGTTGCCACGATGAGGCGCAATGCCGGTTAAGAGCAGGACATGGAAGCATTAAGAGAAACCTATATGTGAAATATACAGCGAGGTGGGTCGATTGGAAACACACAATTGTGCCTGTTAAAATTTACATACTCGATGTCACTTTTATTCGTGAAATACGGAATGATTTTACAGATTCCTGTAAGGTATGTGACTATTAACTTCATGTGGGATACCCAAATCAAATCATTTTTGAGATAATCAAATAGGTAAACTCAACCAACCAAAACCGTCGCTATGCTTTTCCATTGATTACCTATTTGATTATCTCAAAAATGAATTGATTTTTGAGACAACCAAATAGAATTGATCCAGGAAAATCAAATACCTGTAGAGTAGAGAGCTTTTCCTGTGAATATCTAATATCGAGCTGACCATGAACAATTCTTTAATGCAGGTGGAATATGATATTGAGGCGTGCAGTAAGACTGGCATAGCTAGTAATATGTGTATAGATAACAAAAAGACAAGCATGGTTATGCCGAAAGGTGGCTATGTTATATATGGTGTTGCCCACCAGCATACAGGGGGAATAGGGACAGCTCTATATGGAGAGGTAAACTATGCACACAGACAAGAAACGATTAGTAATAACATTGGTTAAAGCCCATTCTGTGAGGGAGGTTTCCAACCTTCCTATATAGCTTCTTGAAAAGTACCCAAAAGAGCATTGGTTATGATGGAATATCTAATCAATATCTCGTTGCTTTCTAGTTCTTCTTGCACATCCTTGCCTTCCATTGGTTATCTTCAATTTATAAGTTTTTTACTTCATATTTTACGTATATGAATTCTTGGAAATATGAACATACAGTTTGCATTTTCGTGTACGATGAATTGATATAGGATGGTCGGGTCATATGCTCTTCTATACCAACATATGGAGAAGGCAGTGAAGCAGGCAATGAAGCTGGGTATATCGTGGGGATGTCGACTTGCTATCCTCAACCTGGGTCTATCAAGATATCTGATGGGGAGACTGTGGTTTTGGAATCCAATTATAGTAGCACCCAAAAGCATACAGGAGTGATGGGTCTCTTCTACCTTTTGGTTGCTGAACAACTACCGGAGCCAGTTCACATGGAGAAACATGTATGAGTTTCCTATCTCTCCTATCTTTTCCCCTACATGTATGCGTAATTTCGTCTACTGATCTTTATAGCTACTATATGTGGAAAAGTTACTTGTTTGAATTCGATTATAATTTTCACACAATACATGCTCGGTTTATGCAGATGAATCGAAATTTCAAATTGTCCAACTATACATGGCCGTTGGTTTTTGTTGGAGTTGCAATAGCAATTTTTGTGGGTGTTGGATACAAGCGGAGAGGTGAAGGACAAGGAGGGTACGAGTCGTTAGGAATATAAACGTGTTTCTCTAAGACAGTCTATAATTAGAAAGAATAAGACCTCTTACTAGTTTTTTTTTTCTTTTTCGTTTGGAACGTTGCTCATTAGTTTATTACCTTGTTATGTGTAAAGAATATTAGACGATCATGACAATAATTGGTATAATAATTTGTTTCATAAGATTTTGTTCCAACTTATTTATTTTTCTTCTCCGATTGAAATTTATTGTCTTTTTTTTTTTACGGATTGCACGGATGCTGACTCGGCACATTGGACTGAATTAGAAATGAACCTATGGATGTTCAGGAAATGGTGATATTGCAAAACTTAAAAAGAGATTTCAGTTAAACCAACTCATTTTCGGCTATTCTTTTCCTCAATGCCGGATCGGGTGAACCTCTGCCTCAGAATTTGAAGAACCTCTTCAGCTTTTACATTCTTAACTGCTAGTAGGACCATGGCATGATACAACACATCTGCCATCTCGGAGGCAGTTCGTGTTTTGTCCTCCTCTTCTTCTAATGTCCGGCATAACTCATCAGCCTCTTCTCTTCGCTGGAGTATGGTGGGGGTCGCCGGAGTGTGGTGGAGGTCACCGGAATTTTGGTTCAGGAAGAAGAAGCTGAAAGGTTGAAGTGTTTGAAAGATACAAAATGTGTCAATCTTTTTTTATCTCTACTTAAATATATCAACAAATTACTTGTTTTTTTAGAAGGCGACCGCTTTGGGGCCTAGAGAATAATCTCTGAGGAATAAATTCTTCTGCGAATCCATGTTTTTTTGTACATTCTCGGGGGCATATCATATTTTAACCCAAAAATTAACTTGATCAAACATTGCCCCTTAATCTTTATCTTTTCTATCACCTTCACCGCCACAATTTCCTACCACCACCATTTCGACCACCATTGACACCTATTCTCTCTCCTATCTTCTCCTCTCTCACTCATTGTTACCCTCTCTCTCAGTCTCTCCCTCTCTCTCTTAGTACCTCTCTCTACTGCTCTCACTATCTTTGTCTCTCGATCTCTCAGTATTTCTCTCTCAATCTTTCATTGTTTCTCGATCAATCTCTTATTGTTTATCTCTCTCTTTCTCTCTTTCAAACAATGTTCCGGCGAAGGGAAGTGTCCCCTTTATCCGAATCAGACCTCGAGAAGGGGTTCTCGAGAAACCCTACGAGAATTTTATGGCCACAAAACGTTTTGTGGCCCTGCCCATTTCGTGGCTACAAAACGTTTCGTGGCAGCAAAACATTTCTTGGCCCTGACTGTTTCGTGGACACAAAACGTTTCGTGGCCCTGAACATTTCGTGGCCACAAAGCGTTTCGTGGCCACGAACTGTGTGATCTCCACAGAGAGATCTATACAGACTGCAAGAGAAAGAGGGAGGGGGGAGAGATGGGCTGCGATAAACAAAGATAAAGACTGCGACAGAGAGAAAAAAAAATTAATCTACAGAGAGATATGTCTAAAGCGAGAGAGATGAGAGTGATCTACAATGAAAGAGAGAAAGATCTAGAATGAGAACGACAGAGAAATGGGCATTGAGAACGAAAGAGATAGTGAGAGAGAGAACGAGAGAGAGAAAATGTGAGACAGTGGGGGAGAGGGAGAGATAGATAAATGTAAGAAAACGAGAGAGATAGAAGATGAAGATTAGGGGGCAATGTTTGATCAAGTCAATTTTTGGTTTAAAACAAGAATATGCCCTCTAAATCAATCTTTATTGTCTAATTCTTTATTCCCTGGAGATTTTTATATATTTTCCAAAGTCGCGGCCTTTGAGAATTCGCCTACGATATACGTTAGTCGTTACAAGGCATTGATACATCAGGAAGATTACTTGTTTTTGTATTGTCAAAGAATACCTTAAACTTAAAAGATTTTACTTATTGCAAAAATAAAAAAACTATCCATACATTGTCGCCGCCCAAAATCTTGAATGAGCCAAGATTAGAAATCCTCATTACTTTCAGTTCATTTGAGTTTTAACTAAGGCTGCGATTTTGGGGAATAAAAAAAAGTTCCCCGCGAAATAAAAATTTAGCCAATGAATATTGGCTCAGGCAAATATTTGGTTTAGTCCAAAAATTGACTTGATCAAACATTGCCCCATAATCTTCATTTTCTCTCTCCCCATCTCTCTCTCTTTTATATATCTCTCTCCTATTGCTTTTTTTTCTCTCTCTCCCACTATCTATCACCATCTCTCTTTTGTTCTCTTATTCTTTTCTCTTATATTTTAGTCCCTCTCGATTCTTCATTGTCTATCTTTTATAATCTCTCTCTATTGCTCTCACCATCTATGTCTCTCAATCTCTCATTGTTTATCTTTCAATTTCTCACTGTTTCTCAATCGATCTCTTATTGTTTCTCCCCCCCTCTCACATAGGCACCCGGAAAAAAGAAGATTTTCGTTTTTCGGAATCTGACATCTAAGAGAGTTTCTGGTGAAACCCACCTCGAGGATTCCGTAGCCCAGGGGCGGATTTATAAGGTTGCCATATATGCCATGGACAACCCTATATTCTAAAAACGAACTTGGCTCAGTGGTAAGATTGTTGAGATTTATGCCCCAGGTCCTGGGTTCGAGACCCGTTGGCAGCACTTAAAAAGTCACTTTCTTCCTCTCCAAATTGTCTCCCCCAAAATCTCATCTCCATTTGCCTCTTCTCCCTCTCCAAAATCTATCTCCAATCTTCCTCTCCAAATTGCATAGGTATTCAGGTAATAAACTAACAATCCTAACATCCAGTTGGTAACTTGGTATTAAGATATTCATATAATCAATTATAGAATTGATGTTTAGCTTATCTAATCTTATCCCTTTGTATAAAATAAGATTGAAGTTACTTGGTATAAAGATGTTCTTATTTGATTGTTTGAAACATGTTTTTATATTGATTGTTTGAAACATGTTCTTTTATTGATTGTTTGATATTTTAACAGGATGTTGTTCAAGTTCTTTACGCCTGCCCCTAGATTTACTGAGTCTAATACAATCGGAAATAAATCAATTGACGAACCATCCGAAGAACCTTCTTCTACTCTTGCTTCACCAGCTTCAAATAAGATATTTAAAAAGGGGGGATATTTGGAGTTGGATCCTGGAAAAAGAACTCAAATTCTTCAATATCATCCAAATGATCAAGATGAAGTAAGAATAACGTATCTTGTAAACGGACCAACTAGACCAACCATGACAGAATATCCTCCTATAATTATTGGGAAAAGACAACGTCGTTTTAATAATACTTGGTATAAAGACAATGATTGGTTGGAGTATAGCGTAAAAGAAAATCGTGTGTTTTGTTTGCCTTGTTATTTGTTCTATAAAGGTACTAGTAATTCGGCATTTGTGGTTGATGGTTTTCAGGGTTGGAATTTAAAGAATAAATTGAGTATACACGTTGGTGATCACAATAGTTATCATAGAGAGTGTGTCAAAGCATGTCAAGATCTTATGAAGAAAAATCAAGGTATTGAATCTTCATTTGTGAAGCATAGTACAAAAGCAGAAGCTGATGATGGGTCATGAAAATGTCCCATCAGAGTCGTTTAATTTAGCCAAGTTAGTCAGTTTCGAGTCTTTATTGTAATAAAATGGTTGGTTTTCTTGATTAGGTGTCTTTTAGAGAGTTGGATGTGAAAAACGGTTAAAAACGAGGAAAAGACGCATGAAGGGTATTTTGGTCATTTGGAGTCAAGGACAATCTGGTAATTTGGCCAAGGTCAGTGCGTGGTTGAAAAGTAGAGGTCAAGACGAGTCCGTAGGAGAAAACGGAAGTCAATTCGGAGTCCGGATGAGTGAAAAATGCAAAGTCAAAGTCAGGTCAACATTTGGTCAGCTTTCGGTACACCTTCGGGCACGTTTCTGGCCGCTGTATGCTTGCGGAACACGTGGCGCGCAATGGAGGACGGTATACGCGATTCCCGTGTTTCCGCCAAGCAGCGAAACGGACCTTAGTGTGTGATCCCATGTTTCGGACGCAGTTTAACTCGGTGCACCCAGATCCCACGTTTTAATCTTATCCGCCCACTTCCGCGTTTTTAAAATCGTGCGGCTGCTGACTGCCCCCTCACTAATCTGTTCCCGTGTTACCCGTATCACTTAGCCTCCGTGATCCCGGCCACGTGGCTCGCTCCCGCCCATCCAGATCAGTGCGCGTGCAGATCTAACGGTGGCTGATTCGTCACACCTTATTATGCTACCTCCGGTTACACCCTAACATCCGGATTTGAACCAAAATTAACCAGCCGCCGACCATACTTGTGCTTTAGGGTTTTTTATACTTTAAACCTTCCCAAATTCCAAAAGTGACCCTCTCTTTTTCAGTTTTTCCCATTTGACCCAACCAAAACCCTAACCCAACTCTATAAATAAGTCTCTTTCTCCTCCATTAAAACCTAGACTTCAACAACCCTCTCAAAAGGCTTCCTTATCTAATTTCTAAGCCACTTCTTATCCTCTCTTAGCCTCCTTTTCTCTCTACCTCTTCTCAACTAAAAACCCTAGCCACCATTCTTTTCTTCTACTTTCTCTACCACCTTCATCTTTTCTCTACATTTTCTTTCTAATTTCTTTCTCCTTCTAATTTCTTCTTCTAACCTTCTAATTTCTTCATACCTTCTTCTCTAAAATCTCTTCTTCTTCTATCTCTCTTCTAAATTTCTCTTCTTTTATCTTCTAATAAGCTATTATTTGGAGTTTTGAGCAATATTCTTGAGATACTTGGAGCTTAAATTGGACATCAAAATGGAGATACATGGGAATATGGATTGGGAACATTCTTGGTGATTTCTTTCCATTAATCTTTTGTAATTCCATTTATTTTATGAATTCAACGAATATTATTTTAGATTCCATGAGTAGCTAAATTTTGTATCTAGGGTGTAGAGGAAACCCATATTTGGGCTTATTTTGAGATATGTTATAAATCAATGAATCCTTATTTTGAGCTTCAATGCCTATTGATTGTCATTTCATGTTGATTCTATAACCTTATTATCATTCATGTATTATAATTAGATATTTCATGCTTTTATTGATTTATTAGATGAGATATGCCTTTTAGATCTTGAATGATAGTGTAGGAAATTAGTTTTATATGGTAGTCAATCATACATTCTTGATTTTGAATTGTGTTATTAAAGAATATATTCCGAAATATAAATAATTTATTATGTTAGATTTTGAGTTATACATGAGAAAAGGGATTTGTTAATTAATGCATGTTTTAAGTAGTCCATTTATGTGGTGAAATCGAAAACCCTAGATTCTTCTTCTCATCTTGATTTCATTCTTATTAGTCTTTTAGTATTGCTTTCTTTTTAAAATAGTTTCTTAAAAACAAATCAAAATTAATGAAAGGGGGTTTTAATTCGAGATTTAGATAAAATAGCTTGTCCTTGGGACGATACTCGATCTTATTTTCAATACTATAACTTGACCCCGTATACTTGCGGGAATAGACCTATTTTTAGGCCTATCAGCTGATTATCTTGTTCGTGTAAAAGCATCACTTGAAGCAGTCAAGTTCCTTGTTAGAGGTGGAATAGCGTTTAGGGTACACGATGAAGGGGAAAATTCTACTTATAAGGGTTATTTTCTAGAATTTATTGAAGCTTTAGAGAGAAACAGTGACAGAATATCATAAGCATTTATAAATGGTGCAAAAAATTGTAAGATGACTTGTCCCTCTATTCAAAAGGAACTTGCAAATGCATGTGCGGTAGAAATTGTTACGAAGATAGTTGGAGAAATTGGAGATGGTTTTTTTTGTGTTCTTGTCGATGAATCTGGTGATTGCTCTAATAAAGAGCAAATGGCGGTAGTTGTGCGGTTTGTTGATGATAGAGGATTCGTTGTTGAGCGATTTATTGGCATTGTTCATATTGAGGATACTACTGCACTATCTCTTAAAGATGCTCTTAGAAAATCGTTGGGGGGCTTTGGATTGTGTCTATCTAAAATTCGAGGACAAGGATATGATGGAGCAAGTAATATGAAAGGTGAATTTTGCGGATTGAAGACTTTGATTCAAAAAGAAAATCCACAAGCCTATTATGTGCATTGTTTTGCTCACCAACTTCAATTGGCTCTTGTTGCAATGGCTAGGAAGTATGAATATGTTGATTGGTTTTTTCTTGAAGTGTCTCGTATTGTGAACTTTTTAAGATTTTCTAACAAACGACAATCTTTGCTTCGTAAAAAACAAGTTGCTCATTTTGCAAATATAATCGAATAGGAGTTGGTGGAAACGGGTACCAGATTGAACCAAGAGTTGTCTATTGCAAGAGCGGGCGATACACGGTGGGGATCTCACTTTCGTACTCTTAGTAGGTTGGTTGATTTGTTTACTCCCATTATTGAAGTTCTTGAAGATTTGGAAAGTGACAAAAATTCGAATGGTGTACCAACAAGTTTGTTAATTATTATGCAAACATTTGGTTTTGTTTTTATGTTGCATTTGATGGTTGAGGTTTTATCATGGACAAATGAGTTTTCTCAAGCATTACAAAAAGCGGATCAAGATATTGTGACTGCCATGCAACTTGTTCAAGTAAGTAAGAACAAGCTTCAACAAATAAGAGATAGTGGATGGGAAGCATTTTATGAAAAAGTTGTGAGTTCTTGTGGAAATCTTGGAATCGATGTGCCCGACATGGAGTCAAGGTATGTGAAAGGTAATAAATCGAAAAGACTTGCTTCATTTTTGACAAATCTCCATTATTACAAAAACAATTGCTTTTTACATGTCATTGATTTTGTAATGAAAGAGTTGGGTGATCGATTTACACCGGAAAATGTTGAGTTGTTGAATTGTGTGGCATGTTTGAACCCTTGTTCTTCATTTCAAGATTTTGACCTTAATTCACTTCTGAGGTTGGCAAGATTCTACCCAAATGACTTTAAGGATGTTAGTGATAGGGAGTTGTCTAGCCAACTTGAGACTTACATTGAGTGTGTCAAGATGGACGATAATTTTTCGAATTTGAAGGGTATTTCAGATATATGTAGGACTCTTGTTCGTACAAAAAAGCACAAGACATTTGGATGGGTGTACACTCTTTTGAAGTTAGCTTTGTCATTACCGGTGACTACCGCAAGTGTTGAACGAGTATTTTCTGGTATGAAATATGTGAAAAATCAGTTGAGAAATCGAATGTCTAACCCATGGCTTAATGATTGTTTAGTGACATTTGTGGAGAAAGATGTGTTTGCTACAATCGACGATAAAGATATAATCAAGCGCTTTCAAGGAATGAGTAAAAGGAGAATGAATTTACGCTTGGACTAGAAAGAGATTTTTATTTTGAGTTGTAATTAAAACATTAGTATATTTGATTATGTAATACTCGAATATTTTTTTTTCTATAATATTTCGGCATACCTTGAGTTTTATTCCTGGATCCGCCCCTGACGTAGCCCCAAACTATGCGATTTTCACAGAGAGATCTATACAGTCTGAGAGAGAGAGAGATGTGGAGAGAGAGACTGTGAGAAAGGGAGATAAAGACTGCGAGAAAGATATAGATAGTGAGAGAGTTATGTCTACAACGAGATAAATAACGAGAGTGATCTACAATGAGTGAGAGAGATAGAGAAATATAGATAAAGGGAGATGTAGATTTAGAAAAGAAATAGTCAGTTAGAGCGAGAGTGAAAGAAAAAGGGAAAAAGAGAGAGAGAGAGAGAGAAAGAGAGAAAGAAAGCAACAAAAGAGAGGGTAACAATGAGTTAGAGAGGAGAACAAAAGAAAGAGAAGAGGTGGCGATGGTGGTCGGAATAGTGGTGGTCGGAATGGTGGTAGTGAGAAGTTGTGGCAGTGAAGGTGATAAAAAAGATGAAGATTAGGGAGCAATGTTTGATCAAGTGAGTTTTCAGACTAAAATAAAATAGAGTTAATTCCTATTTGACCCTCTATTTTCTGTAAATTCAAATATGGCCCCATTTTTTAATGTAAACGTCAGAACTACCCTTCCTACAAATATTTTTTCAAAATAAAAAACATGAATTTCCACCTCACCTCTCTCTCCACCTCACCTTTTTCTCTCTCTCCACCTTACATCTATCTACAACTCACTTCTCTCTCATAGGCGACTTCGAGAGAGAGAGAAAGAGGTGAGTTGCAGAGAGATGTAAGGTGGAGAGAGAACGAAGGAGGTGAGGTGGAGAGAGAGGTGTGATGGAAGTGAGGTGGAAATTCATGTTTTTTATTTAATTTTATTTTGGAATAATATTTATAGGAAGGGTAGTTCTGACATTTACATAAAAAATGGGTCATATTTGAATTTGCGGAAAACATGGGGCCATAAAAGAAGCCCGTCAAAAAATAGGGGGTCAAATAAGAATTAACTCAATAAAATATTCCCCCGAGAATATACAAAAAAGATGGATTCCCTAGAGAATTTATTCCCCGTATATTATTCTTTACCAAAGCTGCAACTGTTCTTTTATGGGATATTCTAAAAACTTAAGTTTTTTTACTCCCAAAATTGGAAATCCTATAGTATCAAATAGAAATAAAAAAGTCAATCTCAGTTGACTAATTTTGTAGAAAATTTGTATTCATCGAAGATTTTTATTTATTCCTCAAAGCCGCGACCAAACAAATCTTTGAAAAACTTTTGGTTTTAGTTTTTTTTTATATAAGCAATAACTAATGAGATATTGGTCAACAACTCTTGGTTGGAGTGACAAGAGGTATAGTCTTCCACTTTAGAGGTCAAATGTTCGAGCACACGCTGAACAATTAAGAAAAACCAATGAGATATTGATATTTTTTAAGTTTTCATTTATGATCAGTAAGCACAAAGTAGATGGTTAAGAAAAGATGAAAAAGATAAAGAAAAAGAAAAAAAGAGAGAAAAATAAACTAGTTATTTTCTTTTCGGGTCCCTAATTTGTGACCAGTTTCTTTTATGCCCTCTTATTTTTCATAAATTAAAAAATGATCTCTTTTTTTGTAAAACTGTCAGTTAACTTTAACACATGATATTTCTTTTTCTATTAATTTATTCTTCGTGTGTTTTTTATTCTTCCTCTAACCTTCTCTCTTTTTGTTTGCAGATGTGAGAGAGTTGATATGTTCTTTTTAACGGTTAATTTGATTCACCAAATCTCAGAAGAGAGAAAGAGAGTAATAATGGTGAAATTATATGTACAAGCAGTACTACCACGAGATCTAAATAAGAATTGGTTTGTGTATCGAGGTGTTAAATAGTATGATGATAACTTTATCCGGAAGATCATCTAGTTCGGCCGAATTAAGATCCTAACTTTTTTTTGGTTTTCCGTTAGTTAGACTCCATGGATATTCTGCATGAAAAAAAAAACTGCCTTTAAATCTAATCTCAGAATTTCTTTCTTCACCCTTACAACTGCCATTAAGGCAATCTTTAAATTCCTAACTTTTCCTTTTGAATCTATCCTCCTCCTTCCTTAAATTTCATCTCAGATTGGATGAAGATGAGAAGGTTTCAAAAAAAAACTGTTTCAGAAGGAGTCAGATAACGTGGGTTTATTCCGCAGCTTCAAACAAGGAGGAGGGTCAATGGAGTCATAGTTCTATAGATTTTTTCCTTTTCGAGAAAGTCTTTCTTGGGTGGGAGTGGGGTCAAGACCCAAGAGATCCATCTTTTAAGGGAAAAAAAAAATTGTGTCAGGCGATGAAGTCAACTTTATCTAGCAAATGGGTTGGTGGTGACACTATTATGTCTGTCTTCTCTCTACATAAATGCTTTTCAGGCTCATCCTTGATCATTACTGCAACTGCACACCCTTCTGTAAGACCTCTCTCTCTCTCTCTCTCTCTCTCTATTCTTTTATGTTCTCTGGTTTTTAATGTTCTCAGCAGCTGGTTTAGAGTGATTAGGTCAAATTAATGTTTTCTCCAAAGCACTCTTATCAGTTTAAATGTAATAATAAGAAACCTGAAACTCACTATTGCCATACTAATAACTATAACTTATCCAAATCTATTGAATTTTTCATGTTATTTTTCCAATTGATTCCCTTATTTTTTATATATATTTGTCTTGCCTTTGAATTCAAAGTAATCAATTGATTAAAATCGCCAGATTTTAATTAACAAATCAATCTATGCCTCTGATCATTCCCTGATTTTTCTTAATTCCTTCTCATATTCTGTTCTTCCTAGATGTTTGTGTGTGTGTTCACGTGCGTGGGTATTGTTAAGTTTGTGGTATTCCAATTCAAAATCAATTGGCAATGAGTTGGAGAGGACCCAAAACTTAACATGGTATCAGAGTTAGGCCCACACGTGATAAGCTTGAAAGCCACGCGTGCTCCATGTCACCCAAAACAAAAAAAACACATGTTAGGCTAACCACGCCACACGTGAAGGGGCGTGTGAGAATATTCCCACATGGGAGAAGGGGTAACTAGCAACCAAGAATATACATCAGGCCCTCTCCACTCATAGCCAATTGGTATTGAGTTGGATATTGACCACAAACCTAACAGGTATATCAACGGCGACAATGTTTGCCTGAAAAAGTGGACCGGAATTCGAGGTAGATGGATTGTGCCTGACCAATGAAGAGATGAAAATAGCACGAAATCAAGCCATCCACCTTTGATTTTGGCCTACTTTTTTGTTCACATAATCATTTCCTTGTATATATGTGTGTGTCTGTGCACAGGAGCTCGAATTGCAGCAGAATCAGTGGTTTAAGTGTTTAACCATATCTCTTTATTACCTCCACAGGAAAATGGTGTGCCGTCTTTTATCTTTGTTGTTTCTATTTGAAATATTTGTGTTGATATTATATGTTGGCGCTTCAAAATCGGTAGTCAGACACAAGAATGGAGAGAAATCTGCTGTGTTCTTGTCCCCTATGTTTGTGCTCGGACCAGGGTCCGTGGGCAATAAAGTTTACTACAATATTGGTTTTCCGAAAGGTCATATTGCTCTCAAGGAATTCAATGCTGAAATAGTTGATGAAGCCGGGAAATCTGTCCCTCTTCATGAAACTTATATTCATCACTGGCTCATTATAAAATACCATGCTCCTAAGAATAATAGTCATAAGGAATCTGACGATTCAAAGAATATCATTGTCAGAAATAGTGGAATATGCGATAATCTTGGTCAGTACTTTGGGCTTGGATCAGAAACGCGACGAACTGCTACACGTGTGCCAGATCCTTACGGGATAGAAATTGGGGATCCGACTTCTATTCCACATGGGTATGAGGAGAGATGGCTATTAAATATTCATGCTATTGATACAAGAAGTGTGGAGGATCGACTAGGATGCACAGAGTGCAAGTGTGATCTCTACAATGTTACTAAGGATTCGGATGGCGGACCTTTGCCATTAGGATATACTGGGGGCTTAAGTTGTTGCTACGATGAGACCCAATGCCGGTTAAGAAAAGGACATGGAAACATTAAGAGAAACCTATATTTGAAATATAAAGTGAGGTGGGTCGATTGGAAACACACAATTGTGCCTGTTAAAATTTACATACTCGATGTCACTTTTACTCGGGAAAGACGGAATGATGTTATAGGTTCGTGTAAGGTATGTAACTATTTACTTCATGTGGGATACCCAAATAAAATAATTTTTGAGATAATCAAATGGTAAACTTAATCAACCAAAATAGTTGCTATTCATTCAACTATATTTTCTTTTGATCAGTATCCCTATGAAAGTTCCAAGGAAATTAAGAGTTTTTTCTTTGAAAATCTAATATCGAGCTGCAATGAACTATGTTCTAATGCAGGTGGAATACGATATTGAGGCGTGCAATAAGACAGGCATAGCTAACAAAAAGACAAGCATGGTTATGCCGAAAGGTGGTTATGTTATATATGGTGTTGCCCACCAACATACAGGGGGAAGAGGGTCGGCTCTATATGGAAAGGTAAATTATGCACACAAACAAGAAATGATTAGTAATAACATTGGTTAAAGCTCATTCTGTCAGAGCAATCTCAAACTTCCTATATAGATTTTTGATAAGTACCCCAAACAACATTGGTTATGATCGAATATCTAATCAATATCTCATTGCTTTCTCATTCTACTTGCTCATCCTTGTCTTCCATTGCTTATCCTCAATTTATAAGTTTTTTACTTCATACTTTACAGATAAGAGAATTATTAGAAATGTTAACATACGGTTTGCATTTTCGTGTACGATGAATTGATATAGGATGGTCAGGTCATATGCTCTTCTATACCAAAATATGGAAAAGGCCGTAAAGCAGGCAATGAAGCTGGGTATATCGTGGGGATGTCGACTTGCTATCCTCAACCTGGGTCTATCAAGATATCTGATGGGGAGACTGTGGTTTTGGAATCCAATTATAGTAGCACCCAAAAGCATACAGGAGTGATGGGTCTCTTCTACCTTTTGGTTGCTGAAAAACTACCGCAGCCAGTACACATGGAAAAACATGTATGAGTTTTCTTATCTCTTCTATCTTTCCTCCCACATGTATGTGTGATTTCATCTTTGTTATTAAAATAGTATCTTCCCCCGAGGCACGAGTTAGACTCACTGTCCTGAATACTTGAAGCGCCTCTGCTATCGTCGAAATTGGTATTACTTTTGAAGTATGTTAGCAAGTCCCCTAGGATTCAACTGTTCCTTATCGTCAAAATTAGGCACTTCTTAGACCAAGACCAGGACACAAAGCGGGGTCACCGACCCGACTCGCAGGTGTGCACATGTGAGAAAGAGAAGAAATGGTGGTGTGCTTAAGGTAAAGTGTGCCACTAAAATGATGGCTCTCTCCTCCTGAGAGCACTATTGTAACCCAAGGGTCCACAGCCCTTTCACCCAATTTTCTTAACTCAAACTAGTTTTTCTCTTTCTAAGATGTGTGATAAAACACTTTGTTTGAAGTTTCCATTTACATGTTAGGAAATAGGAAGAAAAAGGTTTTACACTTTATGCTATAAGTGTTGTTAGTACTAAAGTGGTTTTTGTTTGTTATGGGTAAATAGAGTTCCCTCCAAAATGTGAGCTCCCTTTAGCTCATTTTATTCAAATACATGCATAAAAACTAACAATCTTTTACCGCTACTCTATGTGGAAAACTTGTTCAACTCCGACTATATTTTCCATACAATACATGCTTTGTTTATGCAGATGAATTGAAGCTTCAAGTTGTCTAACTATAAAATGGTCGTTGGTTTTTGTTGGAGTTGCAGTAGCAACTATTGTAGGTGTTGGATACAAGCGTAGAGATGAAGCACAACGAGGGTACGAGTCGTTAGGAATAAAATCATGTTTCTCTAAGACCCAGTCTATCAATAGAAAGAATAAGATCTCTTAGTTGTTTCTTTTTTGTTTGGAATGTTGCTTATTAGTTTTTGTTACCTTGTTCTGTGCAAGAATATGAGATGATTATGAAAATAATTGATCTAATGATTTGTTTCATAAGATTTTGTTCCAACTTATTTATATTTCTTCTTCCATTGAAGTTTGATTGAAATTTATTGCCTTCATTTTGGATTGCACGGATGTTGACTCTTAGACTGAACTAGAGATGAACCTATCGATGTTAGAGAAATGGTGATATAGCAAAACTTAAAAACAAAATAAATTATAACATCTTTGATTCATATTGATTGTCTGTGCAAATATAATGTAACATAAATATAAAAACTAAGACAGCATCAAGAGTGCTGACGTCTGAGAATACAAAACAAAAAGAGATTTCAGTTAAACCAACTCATTTTCGGCTATTTTTTTCCTCAATGCCCGACCGGGCGAACCTCTGCCTCAGAATTTGAAGAACCTCTTCAGCTTCTACATTCTTAAGTGCTAGTAGGACCATGGCATGATACAACACATCTGCCATCGCGGAGGCAGTTCGTGATTTGACCTCCTCTTCCTCTAATGTCCGACATAACTCATCAACCTCTTCTCTGCAACAAACCATTTCAAACGCACAAGAATCTATTAGTCCGAGTCAAGAACAATGACTGTGGTGAACAGAATATTAGTAACAAAGTAAACAGAAACATTTCACATCGTTCTTTTCTTTTTATAAGCGAACCATATAAATATAGCCACCAACAATGGATCTCATATGGCCATAGATCAGATAATCACCACTACGCATAAACTCAAGAGTAACACAAGAAATAGGCCATAATTTGTCATGAAGCTATATGCGTTTTTCCTAATAAATCAAAACAAGGATACCTTATATTTTACCTAAAGTATGCATTTTACGAGTAGCTCATGGTCAAACAATAGCCGCTTCGTCCATGAAGGCTTCACACCATCAGTTGCTCCTTCAACTTTACGTTGGGCAATAGTAGACTCCAACGAGTATAAGGTCGTCAACGCCAAACTGTTAAGTTTGTGGCCATCCAACTCAAAACCAATTGGCAATGAGTGGAGAGGACCTATTTATATTCTTGGTTGCTAGTTACCCATTCTCCCATGTGGGACTATTCTCACACGCCCCCTCACGTGTGGCGTTCTTTGAGCCTAACACGTGTGTTTTTTTTTTCTTTACGGGTGACGTGGAACACGTGTGGCTTTTAAGCCTATCACGCGTGGGCCTAGCTCTGATACCATGTTAAGTTTGTGGCCATCCAACTCAAAACCAATTGGCAATGAGTGGAGAGGACCTATTTATATTCTTGGTTGCTAGTTACCCATTCTCCCATGTGGGACTATTCTCACACAAACTAGAGTTCTCTACCTATCTTGAGAAAGAATTACCCAAAAAAAGAAGAAATGTGAATCATCTCACTCAATGTTACCACCTAGAGGAGAAAAGAGCGAAAGAAAGAAAGCGCATAGGACTCCAAAATGGGGAAGGAGAATGCACCTCCGGATGTTTGAGGACATCATTGAGTGATAAATAATAGCAAGTCTCCGACCCAGTGTGGCAAGTTGGGCCATCGGGCGTTCCCATATATATTATCTACATATTATCACTCAACGAAGCATACTGAATCACGATCGCAATCGAGAAAGATGTCATGGACATTGATGAAATTCATAGACGTCTCTCCTTTAGTCCATAGAGATGATCTTGACTATAAAATGTCGCTTATCGAGATGAAATGGTGGTAGAAAGTGCTTCTTTATTAGCAAATCCTTGCATTAGCTCCTGTGTCTACATTTTGTGCTATTGCTACTGCTAAACCTTTATCATCCCATTTCACACCCTCCAACAATTTCTCTACCTATTATATTTACTCAATACTATTAAATTCCACCCAAATGAACTTCATTCATAATTTAGAGAGAGAAACTATATACATATATATATATATATATAGAGCGAGAGAGAGAGAGAGAGCATATGAACCTTTGAATCGATACCAAGTTCGTGAGCAGATGAATGGATTGATCCAAAGATGTTACCCCTTTTATTGGTGTACCTGATGATGTTGTTTATGCCATTAGAGAAGGAGAGAAGACGATGATGATCTGATTCCTCTAGTTAAAAGGCGACTTAAGGAGGAGCAGGAAGATGAAATCGCCATTTCCGACGACGAAAAAAGCTTCTTCACCTGGGCCAAAATCAAAATCGACGATTTGGAAATCAATTGGATAAAGGGAAATTTTAAAAACGCCCCCTTATAAGACTTAAAGGCACCAACTTCACTCACAAAGTCACAAACTTGAGAGAAGCTCCTTAAAACACTTAAAAGTGGCGCCTTTAAAACTCCCCATGGATAAATCTAGGGGCGACTCGAGCCGAGCCGATGTCAGTACTAAGATGTTCAAGCTCGGCTAGTGTCTTTAATTGTTTGTTCTAGTTCGGTCGAGTAATTGTCCACCTTCTTGAACTCGACTCGTATATGTTTGAAAGAGCTCGAGTTCGCATTGTTTTAAGCTCGTTTATCTAACTACTTCAAATTAAAAAACTTCCTAAATTATCAATCTACTTCAATGGTCATTTATCACATGCAACAATAATGATTAATGATTCATATTCCAATAATTTTTTAATGGTTTGTATTTCATGTACAAGTTTCAATACTAATACGTAATTATGTACTACACTATTATAGGTAGTATGTTAAACGAGTTGTTCACGAGTAGTTCGGGATACACTAAAGAATGATCAAACTCGACTCATTACATAAACGAGGATGATCTTGTGCTCGTATTAAGCTCCTACTCCGTACTCGTTAATAGTCGAGACAAGGTCGAGCAATAGTCGAGTCAAGCTCGAGCAACTCATTAAAAGCTCGACTCGGGTACACCCCTAGATAAATCCCCGATTTGCCTTGGCGGCGGCTTTACTAGAAGCAAAGCAGTGGGCCAACTCGACTGGAACTGGTCCAATGAGCCTCATATGAAGCCTTTGGCCCCTTTTACTAAATGAAGAAGCCCTACAGATGAACGGACGGCTAAGATGTGAAATCCAAGGAATGAAGGGTTGACAACACATTAGGTATTTCTTATAAACGAGGCCCAGTCCGAGAGCCAACGGCGAGTGCAGAGAAAGAGAGAGAGATGAGGTAAGAGGAAAAGGATGGGGCGCCTTTAGAGACACCCTCCTATAAATAGTTGGCTAAATTCCAATAACTTCATCTTCCACAAACATTAGTCGGTTGCCTGCCGCTGAGAGTTATCTAGGGTTTCCAGAGTCGCATACTAGTATCTCCGCCATCATGGTAAAGTTAAATCTTCATCAGTTTATTTTATCTTTCTCCTCTCTCCCTCTCTTTAGATCATATAATCATCTTTAGGTTTTTATTTATCAAAATTCCTATTTATATATCGATGCCTGTTTCCTGATCTGATAATGACTAAATTATTGGTATTGAGATATATATAGGTTCTATCAAACGATGTGGATCTGTTGAATCCTCCAGCAGAGCTAGAGAAGAGGAAACATAAGCAGAAGCGTCTTGTCCAGGCACCAAATTCCTTCTTCATGGTAATAAATAATCATTTCAAACCATACTAGTAATAGTTTCTATCGCCTCTATAATATGATTATCTGATTTTTGACCTATTTCTTTATCGACCGTCATATGTGTAATAACTCCGGTATCTATTTCATATGGTTCCACAGTGGGATTATGAAAATCCACTAGAATCAACTGAGCCTATTAGATGTCTCAGTTGCCGGTTATCTAAAATAATGCGCCATGCGCCGGGCTATTAAGTTTGGATTTATACACCCGGTACTTACTTTCTGACACTGTAGTATTTGAAGAAGTTGTTGTTCGATTCTAAATCAAATTTGCAACAAATACAAATTGATAAAAATGTTACTGTTCAATTACCGTCATTTTACTTTTTTGGAGTCTTATATACTAATTTCTACTTACTAGAAAAATAAGTGACTTAAGATTTCATATGTTCTATATGAATGAATGAGATAACATTTTGTGTTGGTAGTAATAATTTTGAACTTTGTATTTTGTAGGATGTCAAGTGCCAGGGATGCTTCAACATGTAAGTAGTGTTTAAACACTTCTATGTCTGAGTCTTGGATTGTTTATTTGGTAGTAATAAGTTTGAACTTTGTAGAAAAGTTCCTTCGATATGGACCGGCATAAAACCTAGAGTGTGACCCTAGGAACCGTTAGCTGTGGCCTAATTTTTTGGCCTGGCTCATTTATGTAATGTTTGCCCTAGTCTTACTAAGCGCCTTATAGCTATAAGCCAGTTTTTGGTAGAGAATTCATGTAGGCGGGAACTAAGCAGTGCGACTCCGAGTCCGAATCAGAGGCTAATACTCTATTGTAATAGCTGAAGTCCAAAACTAAACAACTAGTAGACTATAATAACCTAGGAGGTGCCGTCCTAAACTTCAACTTTCTCTAACTATTTAGTTAGGAAATAGATTATCAAAAATAGCATTCATATTTGACAAATAAAGAGAAAAACAATCATACCCTAGTTATACCTTAGTCACTTGGGCTAACCTTAGACTCGGCTGAGACGTACTGCTTTGAGGTGGGATGATCCAGGGGTACTGCTTTGAGGTGGGATGCTAGGATTAGTGGGTTATGTATTCAGGAACTCTTAAGAAACTTTGAAATTATGTTCCTAGTACTTATTATTATTCATTCCACTAGTATTTTTGTCATGAAGTAGGTTGTACAACCGAACAACTTGAATCTAATGTCTTCCTGTGATTTTCTGATTTTACTGTTCTTGGTCATAACATGAATGAATGTTGAATGGCAGAACGACCGTGTTCAGTCACTCCCAGACAGTAGTAGTATGTGGGAATTGCCAGACAGTGTTGTGCCAGCCAACTGGTGGCAAAGCCAGGTTGACTGAGGGATGTTCTTTCAGGCGTAAGGGTGATTAAGCTTCTCCTTCTCCGGTGTTGCTTCTATTACTATTGAGTTTTGCAAATTACTAGTAGTTTTTTTTGTTCTTGTTTTGGGTTTTCACCAACTTGGCTAGCTATGAGAACATGAGGATTTGTTTTAGTGTTTGGAAACTTTTCTTTAATTAATCGAATAGAGGCTTGCAGTTATTGTCCTGTCAATACCAACTTTATTACCTTCGTGACTTGTGACCTGGAGTGTTAGTTCTGCTTTTACATCAAACACAAATGATCAAAACATAAATTATAAATCGTGCGCGATACTACAAGTCACATTTGCACCCATCTATGAAGAAGAAAATCTCAATAATATCATAAATCTCAGAAATTGTGCACGATATTATCTATGGAGAAGAAAATGTGAAGCAAACAGGTTTTTCTTTCATCCCTTCAATTTCTTTTGATTACTTTGAAATTTTCAACAATTTCGGTCGAGATGTCAAAGAAATTCGATGAAGTTGTGCAGGATATAACTGCAACTCTCATTTCGTGCACCTATTCTAAAAATTGTTTTAGTCCGTTTGTACGTATTGGGTTTCTTGATAGTAGCAGAGTTTGACAAATCCCTCATGCACTGTGAAGCATAGACTAGAACAACTGTTCTTGGTATATGAGGAGATTTTCACTGTTGGAGAAGATAAAACATTAAGGTGTTGTTTGTTTTTTAAGCTTTTCAGATCTGAAATCTGAATTGGGATGTATTCAGATTTCAGATGTTTGTTTTTTTCCTTCAAGAAAATCTGAAATGTTTTCTGAATTAGGTCATTGTCTGAATTAGCTGAAAAGTAGTTCATATTTTTCAGACTTCAAAACAAGTCTGAAAACTAAGGTCCATGGCTGTAATGCATTAAATGTCATTTATACACCCGTATAATTTTTAGTCATTAGTATTTTATTTTGCACCACCACTACCGAGACAACCACCAACACTGGTACAAAATCCTTCACCAGGAATCAATCCTCCACCATCACTGAAACTACTACCACCACCGATGAGACGACTACTACCACCACCACCTTCCACTGAAACCACCACCAAAGGAGTACAAAACCCCTCACCACCACATCAGAAACCAATCCGCCGCCGCCATAACAGGAACCAGACCGCCAAAACTAGAAATTGACCCCCACCAGATCATTACTTATGCCCTGGCTAAAGTCTCAAAGATCAGTTGAGATATAGGGAGAGAGAGAGAGATAGAGAGAGAGACGGAACCCTCGCCAGATGTGGCGAGGGTTTTACTTCATCAATATGTTAGAGAGAGAAAGGTTTGAGAGATAGAGATAGAGATAGAGAGAGAAAGAGTGAGAGAAAGAGTGAGTGAAAGAGAGCATCTGAACCTTGCCTGAATTTCATCGTCGGACCTCTATGTTTTCTGTTGGAGAGAGGGGGGTTGTGTTAGGGAGAGAGACGGCAGAGAGATGAGAAACAGAGAGGAAATTGAGTTTAGGGTTTTCTGTTTGTATTTATAACCAAGGCAGGGGTGAAAAATTAGGGTTTTAGTTTTGGTTTTCAAAAATTGTAATAAGGTTATAAATGTCAAAATATTAATTCAAACTTATTAATTCAGACATAAAAAACAAACATCAAGTTTTCAAAATAAATTTCAGCCTGCTGATTAATGCAAAAAAAAAAAAAAAAAAAAAAAAGTTTTCAAAATAAATTAGGTAATTCAGATTCAGTAAATTCAGATTCAGTAAATTCAGATTCAACAAATTCAGATTCAGACATTAAAAAAAAACAAACAGCACCTAAATTCGCACTACCAGGGATTTGCTTAGCCTTTCTGCTTGCCCCATCTAGGTAGGGCATTTGTTGCTTGCTAGTAGTAATATATTTTACTTGGCTAAAATTGGTGGCAAAACTAGCAACCCAATAGTTGCTCATATTGTAATTGAAGTCCGATCCTATGTTCTACTAAATAGGTTCATAAGAAGAAGAGGAAGCATAGATCAGGATGTTACTAGTTCCATCCCGAGGCAACGGAAATCTACCCTGATAATGAAAAAGAGATGTCGATTTATCTGTTAATCCCTCGTCTCTTAAACTGTTTCATGAATTAGAACCCAATTTATGTCCATTAGGTAACGTAGATACTATTTGACTTACCGATTAGCATCTAGGTAATATACCTAATTCATTGAAAACAAAAAGTCTACTTAATATGACAATATTTATAGAGTAGTTTGGTGAAGTTGTCTCACAAACTCGACAAGTTCAAACGAGTATATAACCACAGAGATAAGCCGGTGCTGAGAAAGAATTGTTTTATACTTGTATAACCAAGAATATATATACAAGAAATTGCATTCATGCATGAGAGGAGCAGATCCAATATAAGAAAATCCAAACCCCACATTGTGTGCACATGGGGGCAAAGGATATGACTTTTTCAGACCCAATAACAAAACCTCCTTCCATGTTCTCTCTTCTTCTTCTTTCACTTTCTCTATACCTCCTTCCAATGCACCTTCAATTATATGTCTATATATATGTAGTGAGAGAAAGAGAGAGATTAGTGAAAAGATAAAGAACATTCTTTCAAACAAGATTCCTTGTGTCTAATAAGTAACACTAATTACCCCCTGAGGAGATTAGAGAAAGGATCAACCAAGAGGTGACTAAATATAAAATTTCAGTCCTCATCTATTCCTGGCTCAGAGCCCTATGACCACACACACACATTGTTGTTAAAACTTTACTTCATTGTCCAAACAAACAATAAATTGAAGATGATCTTTATCTAAATAAGCTACTAGTAGGTAATCTGCTTTATGGGTTAGTGTTTATTTACCTACTACTCTCACATGCAACCCATTTTGTCATTTTGAATGTGAACATGCACATTTTGATGCTTCAAATTTAACTTTTATTAAAAAATTTAGACGACCAATTTCCATTTTTAATTAGAGAAACTGTTTGTTGCTTTTGGATTCAATTAATCTGCCTATTTGATTAAATTAATGTTCTCTTAATTAATCTCCTAAGCCTCTTATCAATGTTGTCTTATTTGAAAGACCAGCCCTTAAAAACCAACAACTATTCATAGCCTCTTAGTAATTACTCAGTTTCTTGCTAGCTCAAAGGAGAAGAAATGAAATAGAAGAGAAAGATACTACTTAATATTCGCTTTCATTTTGTCATGGATTCGAGAAAGGTAAGACCCAAATCTTCGTCTTCGGCTTCGTCATCTTCAGAGGAGAAGAAGAGCAAGAAAAAACAACAACAACAACAAATTAGCCAAGAAACAAGTGTGAAATTCCTGGGGGTAAGAAGGCGGCCGTGGGGAAGATATGCTGCAGAAATAAGAGATCCTTCGACAAAGGAGAGACATTGGCTAGGCACATTTGATACGGCTGAAGAGGCCGCCTTGTCTTACGATAGAGCCGCTCGCTCCATGCGCCTTGCTCGAGTCAACTTCGTTTATTCAGACATGCCACCCTCTTCATCCGTCACTTCCATTCCCTCCCCTGACGACCCAACTAACAAAACCCTTCCTCCTTTTGTCCTTCATAATAATAGTAATAACACCCAAATGCTTTACTCCACTACTCATGACCACCAAAATCTGTCTGATCATTTTTCGGCTCATGAATTTACTGATCACGGCAACGGGTCTTCGTGGTCTGCCTCTCAACAACAGCAGCAGCAGCAAATGGCACAGCAGTACTATGACAAAACACATGAGCTTCCACCTTTCCCCAGCTCCATGTCACATCAGGAGGATTGGCCTTCTAACTCCAGTTCTTATTATGGGTATCAAGAGCAACCAAATACTACTAGTGCTGCTGTTGCTGCTCCTGGATTTGATTCAACGGGGAATGGTTCGTGTATGGGGTATGACATTACGGGTGAGTTTGTGCATAGCCCGCTCTTTGGACGAATGCCTCAGGTATCCGATACAATTCCAGGAGTTTCAGATGGTTTTGATTTGGGTTCTTCTGCTTATTTCTTCTGATATTATATTTGCAGGGTGTTGCTTCCGTTTATGTATTTAATTTATATATATTCTCTTCTCTCTCTCTCGTTTTCTTTTCTTTTTTGCTTAATTGGAGTTGTGGTTATCTGTTTATAGCCTGCAACCAAAGCAATCTATATATTTTCATTTGTACTCTTTAGAACTGTTCTTATCTGCTCCTCAATTTGTCTTTTAAATATATCTTCCACCTAAAATCCATCGGTACTGAGGGCCTGAGGCCTTAGCCCCCCCCCCCCAATTTCACGAAATACATAACCATTATAACTAAATGGAAAGGTGTTGTTCCTCTGAAAGGTCTATAGAGTCCTACCATGACAGAATAAGCATTCCACATCAACCCCATGGGAATGGGAAGTGATGTGATAGTTGACCCGAGAAAGCTAGTCAGAGCTGACGTTGTCGGCCAGGATGGGCCAAGTTAGTATGAATGAAAATAAGACTATGCCCAGCTTGGCACGAGTCCCAACCGAATCCCGGCGGGCTGACGTGTTGGGCCATGATCTAGAGAGAAAAAGTAAAAAAAGGAATCTCTCTTTAGATCATGGCCTGACACGTCATCCCGCCATTTACTTTCTCTCTCTATATTCTGTCCCGGACACGTCAGCCTGCCGGGACTCGTGCCGGGCGTACCATCACGGTTGTAGTATGGAATGGGAGCAAGTGTTTTTATGGGGTCAAGGAAGAGATGGTAATCTCCACAAACCCAATATTTCTACTTGTTTGGTTATAAGGAAGACAAGAGAGAGAGAGAATAATGAAGAGATGATAATCTCCACAAACCCAATATTTCTACTAATAAACCACTGCAAAACCCTCCCTCAACTCCAAAAACTTCATGCCCAAACCATCACCTCTGGCCTTCTCTCTCTCTACCCTTCCTTATTCCTCACCAAAATACTCTTCACCTTCACTCTCCTCATTCCCACTACTACCATTACTCTCTCTTCTTTAAATTACTACTCCTTATCTATTTTCCACCAAATCCCAAACCCATCCACTTTCTCTTTCAACACCATCATCCGTGCCCAAACCCTCCTCTCTTCACCTCTCACTTCGCTTCTCATCTTCTCCAAAATGCGTCTCATGTCCATACCCCCTGACTCCCACACTTTCCCTTTTGTCATCAAAGCCTCTACCCACCTCCGCTCTCTCCAACTTGGTCGTTCTCTTCATTCCCAGCTCATTAGGTTTGGGTTTGGTTCAGATATCTTTGTTCATAACACTCTCATCAATTTTTACTCAAAATTGAACTCATTGTTGGATGCCCATCAGTTGTTTGATGAAAGTCATCTTAAAAGAGATATTGTCTCTTATAATGCAATGATAGATGGGTTTGTTAAGGCCTTCCAAATTCATAAAGCACGAGAAATTTTCGATAAAATGCCATTTAAAGATTCGGTGTCGTGGGGTACACTCTTGGCTGGGTATGCTCAAACAAACCAATGCCGAGAAGCCATTCAACTCTTCGATGAGATGCTTGTTTTGGGAGCTAAACCTGATAATGTCGGGTTGGTTTCTGTTCTTTCGGCTTGTGCCCAAATTGGGGCACTCGAGCCAGGGAAGATGGTTCATGATTACATTGATAAGAACCAAATTAGAATCGATGGTTTTTTGTTGACTGGTTTGGTGGATATGTACGCAAAATGTGGATGTATTGAAGTTGCTAGAGAGGTCTTTGAATCGAACCAAGATAAGAACTTGTTTACGTGGAATGCAATGATTGTGGGTCTTGCCATGCACGGGCACGGTGATCTCTCGCTCAACTACTTCTTGAGAATGAGAGAGGTAGGAGTGAGAGCCGACGGAGTTACCTTTTTAGGTGTTTTGGTAGGATGTAGTCATGCTGGTCTTGTTAATGAAGCTCGAGAACTTTTCGAGGAAATGGAAGGGACTTACAGGGTGAAACGCGAACTGAAGCATTATGGGTGTATGGTGGATTTGCTAGGAAGGGCAGGATTCATAAAAGAAGCAATGGAGATAGTAGAGGGAATGGAGATGGAAGGAGATGCGTTTGTATGGGGTGGCTTGTTGGGTGGGTGTAGAATACATGGGAATGTTGAGGTTGCAGAAATAGCAGCTGAGAAGTTGATGAAGCTGTGTCCGGACGATGACGGTGGAGTATATAAAATCATGGCGGAGATTTATGCCAATTCAGGGAGGTGGGAAGAAGTTGCAAAGATGAAGAGATTAATGAATTCTAGGAAGTTATTCAACAACCCAAAAACTGGTCGAAGTCTAGTTGAAGTCGGTGGGTTTTCCATGAAAACGGGCCATGAATTTACATGAACATGAAGAGAAGCAACTGCTGATACATAATACAATGTGAACCCTTGAGTGAAAATTACATAAATATATAAGTTATGTGTTAGTTTCCTTCAAAACCTAATTCCTTCACAAGCCATAAAACTCAATCATCCTTAAAAATCAGTTAATAGAAGAACACTTCTTCTTCTTTGGCAGAGCCTACTTCAAATATATGAACACAAAATCCCAAACCAAGAGAACAACAACAACAACAAAAACAAGCACTATCTTATATAACACTCCCTCTCTCCCACTGTATAATGTACATCACATCTTTTCTTCCATGTCTACCTCCCCCATTAACAAACCAAAAGCTTCCACCAATTTTGGTAGAAACTGAAACAAAGAATCTTCTTCCCCTTGCCACATTCGACTTTTCGTTTCCATACAGCTGGGTTCGGTTAACAGAGGAAAGAGAGCTCTTTAAAAAAGCTGTGTTTCACTCTAAAAATTTAGACTTCAAGGCCTCCATTAATCTTCTCTCTCTTTGGTGTATTTTGATCCATTCCGAATTCCGCAGCCAATGCATGTATATCTGAAGTGATTTCCCAGTTGCCTTTCGGACCCCAGTTTGTGTGTCTTGGCTGGGGCTCACACCTCTCTAAACTTCCTACGCTGTCAATCTGGTTCTGTATGTCGTCAAACTCTTCTGCCACAACACCCTGCCTTTTCCCTCCCATTTCGATGTCAAAGCTTCTCTTGGGCATCTCGTGACCAGTGCCACGACCAATTGATATCGAGTTGCTCAAGGTGGAACATGACCCCTCTGTCACCATTGCTCTGAAGTTGTTTTTAGAGCTAGGAATCTTGGAGAAGAAAACCTCCTTGATATTTCGAGCCAATCCAAGGTTATAAGGGTTCATCTTCCTGTCGTACCTGTATCGGAAATTCTCATATGTCGTCTGCATAAACAATTAAAGAATTACAAGAAGCAGAAAGTACAGATACTAGAGCAATAAAAACGAGGGAGAGGCAAAAGGTTAAACCTGGTTGGTGGAAATTAAGTAAAGATGGAAGGCTGTGAGTCCTCCGACAAACCAAGCAGTTATAAAAGTGTATAATATGAGAATGCCGGATACGGGGGATTTCAGAATAGCTTTCCAAAGATTACAGTGGTATGCTTCCATGATGTCCCTGATGTTAACCCAACAGAAGGCGAAAACATACAGGCACAAGATAGTCGTGGACGACACAAACATGAAAAAGAATCTGTAGTTCCTCTGCACAAAGAGAAGTAGAGCAACCATTAGTATCACCAGGAAGCAAGTCCGAAGCGTGTTTCGGTGCATAAAGGGCATGCCAATTGCTCAAGTTCATAGTACTAGTATCATGTCAGATTAGTCAACTTGAGTAAATGTAACACCATGATTTTATGGAAGTAAACTTTCGAAGCTAAAGCTCAGAACATACCTTCCCAATGCACTGACCAACCCAAGGGCAATGATGATCGAAGCGTTCAACACAGTTATTACAGATCGAGCAATGAGAGCAACGGGGCGGACGATATAACATACATGTATGACAATACTTCACCTTCACTACAATCCCATTGACAAGCACATCCTTGGTTGGTGGTAAACTTGAAGCCCCACCTTGATTTCTTGCCCAGTCAGACGATAACATAGAAGGATCCGCTACATCCTCGGGTTCAGGCGGGTGAGGACTCCGAGGAACAATGCCTGGATCCCTTCCAGAAGTAAGGAATAGAAGCACTATAATCTGCATCAATTAGCAAGCCACCCGTATCAATACATTAGCAGAGAATGCCCAAAACATACCCACATTAACTCTTTTACTACACGAACGTATAATTTGTATCTGAATTCTCAATTCTTCTTCACTTGGGTTATTCGTCGATCTCACTATCGGTGTACTAATTACTAGAATAGTTCTTTTTTTTTTTATCTATAATAAGAAAGGGTATTATTCGAAAATACGAAAAAGAAAGTAGTAGTAAGAGTGAAGAACTTACATGTAGCACAAGGAGGATAGGAATAACTATAATGAGATTACCAAGATTGTGTTGAAACTCATTAATCAACTTTTGTGAAACAAAAACACAAAAGAAGATTACTGGAGTTGTAATAAGGGATACTGTGATTATCAAAGATCTTGCATCTGGACCAAATATAACTCTTCCTCCAAGGAAAAATCTCTGTCATCAAATATGAATAATAAGTTCTTTTTTCAATCAAATGAAGTCATAAACAAAAAATCAGAGTCCTACCCAAGTTATAATTTTGGCTTAAATGGACAAATCTCTCTCTAAAACTCTCTGTTTGTCTCTCTATCTATCTAAAACTTACATTGCTTCCTTTCCAGACTTGGTAAAGTCTCTTATTATTGGAGTCAATGATCCGGCGATTGGAATCGGAGAGCTGAGGTGGGCGAGGAGTTGTAGTAGAATACATCGATTAGATTATTAAAACCCTGAAAAATAATCTGTAAAAAGGAAAATATCAGAAGAAGTGAAAATATGTAATGAGAAATAAAGAGAAATATGAGAAAAAGTTGTCACCTTCAAATACTAGTATGAAATATGGGTTTTTTAAAAAAAGCAAAACAAAAGAGAGTATTGAAACTGAATCAGAGTTCTTCAGCTCCACAATTTTCTTTAGAAAATAAGTGATGGAAGAAGAAGAAGAAGAAGAAAGTGGGTTTCAGTGTGTTTCAGGTCCCAGATCAGGAAAGCTCTCAAACTGTGAATGAAGGAAAGAATGAAGAGTGTGTTAGTAATTACCTAAAATACCCCTATACTGATACAAACATTGAAAGTAAAATAAACAAACAAAAGCAGAATTTTGACTCACATATGTGTTGGATATAACAAATAAAAGAGGGAGGACTACTTTTTTTTTTGTTCACTTTTTCTCTCAACATTTAGCAAGGAGATCACTGAAAATAATATGGCCCATGTGTGGAGGTACAATTTTTTTTGGGTGGAAGATGTTAGTTTAAACACCTTTCTTTCAATGTTGCAATGGAGTGTCGTCAACCTACCCTTCGCTCGCAAGTTCGCTGATTCTTTTACCTCTTTTACTACTACCACCGTCATCTCTATCATAATTGTGGCGAAGGAGAACCTCCACTTTGCCAGAACAAAGAGTAGAGAAGAGAAAAAAGAAAAAGAAAAGAGAGAAAGATAGATAGAGGCCAACAACCATTGACTCAAGTGGTAAGAGGTAAGTCTTCCAACTTAGAGGTCAAGGGTTCGAGACACACGCTTACCAATTCAAAAAAAAAAAGGAAAGATAGATAGAGAGGGAGAGAGTGAGGCAGAGAGAGGTGGCGGTGGTAGTCAGAGGCGATGCTAGAGATGGAAGAAAAAGATACGAAAAAGAAAAGAACACTTGACCCTTTACTAGCGTGAAGATAAGTAGCCGTAGGGATGACATGCTAAAAAAGGTTGGTCACAAAGTAAGAGGCTAATTTCCGAAACAGCCGCCAAGAAAAGAAATGGTTAACTTGGGGCGGTGGTGTTTGTTTTGAAAATTGAGGGGTTCAAATATGAAGACGGAAAGTGTGTAAAGGATCAGGCGGCAATTACCTTAAACTAGGAGGATGTGGGAACAAAAGGAAAAGAATAATTTGCAAGAAAAAGCTTGAGTGGGAACCAGGTAACGTGGAGGAAGACTGGTCAAACACAAATTAATGGTCTGATGAGTTCAATTTTAAAATCTTAATTTGTGGGAAGTTTTTTCTTTTGCTGCAAATTAATTTGTGGAAAAACAAATTGGTACCGAAATTGATTCCGGAAAGGGCAGTCACCTAACTTCTAAATTAACCCTAAATTACAAAATAAACAATGATAAGGTGTTTTATTTTGTTCCCGGGGAGGCTAATTAGTCAACCCACCACCACCACCACCACCGCCACCGCCACCATGGGACTAGTGTGGTTGATTTCATGTCTAAAAAAGAGGTGAATGGGACCAATGGGGTAGGTCCCATTGTTTTTTCTTAGCCTACCCAATTAAGGCGCAAAGCAAAGAACTCATTTGTTTTTCTCTTTTTTGTGTTATTTTATTTTTTACTTTATGAGGATGTGAATGGTGTAAAGAAGGTTAGGTGATTCTGTCAGGCCGACCGTCCGTCCTCTGATTCTCTTTTTCTTTTTCTTCCATCACTTTTAATAATTCATCTACCTTTAACCCCCTCAAACAACACTCAACAACATAAGGATAGGTAAATTTTATACACAATTTACCATTGTTGTCTGGTCACATTCATGGTTATTCTCACCTACCATTCGGTTTTATCTACCTTGGTAGGCACACATTTCAAGTACCCACACATGATTTTCATCTCTATGACCACTTTCGGCTACCGCCGCTACGGGCCACCACTATGTTTTTTCTCTTTCCCCGCCTTCATATTCATTATTACCTCAAACGACCACTGCGGCTTCACCTCCTACCACCACTTCCGAACACCACCATCATGTTTTTAGTCTCTTCTTATTTCTATGTCGATCTCCACCATCACCTACTAATTTCTTAATTTAACTAAAAAGCTTCCCATCCTAAAAGACTTTTTAAAGAAAATTCTTCTACAACCAAGAAGCCCACTTCTTCCAATTCACTGAAAATTAAAGAGAGATGGAGAGGAGAGAAGGAGAGAGAGGAAGAGGATAAAGAGAAAGGAAAGGAAAGAGATAAACACAATAGTGGAGGTGGGACTTGGTCAAGGCTAATTAACCTAGTTAAGTTAGACGTATTTGTAACAAGTATAATTGATAAGCATAAAGTTTCCGTAAAAATAAAGGTGATTGATGTGTGCACACAAAATTTGACTAAGAATTTAAAAGAGTTTTGCAGAAATTAGTCAAATCCACTTAGTCCCATTAGTGTTTGAAAGTGTTTGAAGGTGATTGCGGTGCATTCAAGTGGTTGAGAGTGTTTTCATCTCCAAAAACTTGAAAAGTGTTAGGTTCGATACGTATTTGTAACAAGTATAATTGATAAGCATAAAGTTTCCGTAAAAATAAAGGTGATTGATGTGTGCACACAAAATTTGACTAAGAATTTAAAAGAGTTTTGCAGAAATTAGTCAAATCCACTTAGTCCCATTAGTGTTTGAAAGTGTTTGAAGGTGATTGCGGTGCATTCAAGTGGTTGAGAGTGTTTTCATCTCCAAAAACTTGAAAAGTGTTAGGTTCGATTTCCACATGAAGTGGATTGAACTTGAGTTATTACAAGTATAAACCTCTTTATTTGTAATTTAATTTCGGCGATATCGTGCTTATCACATTGTGACGATGTATCAATGTCATATAATGACTAACGTACAACATAATCTATTAAAAAAAAAATTGATGTCCAATTCGGAACCTATGAACATTTTCTTTATTTGGTTGAATCTCTCTTACTCATGTAGACCTGCGCCACCACCACGGTCATCTTTCTCTCTTTTATCCTCTAGGAGAGAAGTACAGACAAAGTCAAGAATGTAAGCATTTTGAGGGTGCAGACTTTATTCACCTTTACCAAAATAAAAGAGATTTTTAACTTTTTAACCAAATAGTATCTACTTTCTTGACTTTGTCTGTATTTTGAGAGTCTGAGTAGCTTTATCCATAATTAAAAAGGGGGAGAGATGTGACAACCATTTTAGCTAAAAACCACTGCATCACTCTGCACAGCTGATCAAGACTTTCTTTAATAATAATAATTGTAATTTGCATTAAAGTGTGACACATGATAATAAACAGTTCCCCACATGCCACTCTAATAAACTTGGATTATCCTCCTAACCCCCTCACTAAATCAATATATTATTAATTCCCTAAAGAGGTCAAAAGTACCCCTAAACTCATTTACAAAAAGAAACAACTAGTATTACTTCATAAACACATTACATAGGATCATATTTTTTGCCAGCCATTGACTGTTGCATTTATGACATTTATACACTTGGGTATTTCAATATACTTATGGATTTTTCTAGTACAAATTTGGATAGAGGAATGTCCACGCGAAATTAGAAGAAAATTGTGGACATTATGGGAACCGAATATAACAACACTAATACTAATAATAAGACAAGTTGATTTGAACTCCTACGAAAGCATCAGGATGCTTTCAGCCATTCCCTAAAATAACTTTGCATATTATCTCGTTGAGCCGCATTGCCAACATTGACAGTGGGTATAATCTTCTCAGGCTTCAAGAACTGATAAGTGACAGGGGGACATATACTAGTTAGAAAAGACGGAACAAGAAGCAAGTCGAAGTAGATGATTAGTGTAAATGGAAGCTGTATATAAAATACGGTCATTAGTAACTTACCTTCACAAACTCTCTTAGTTCAGTGAAGCTGGAATGCTCACTATACGGAACACCTGCAACCAGTACCAGCAAAAAATGTCATACCTCTCTCTCTATACTAAACCTACAAGGTAGTATGTGCCAAGATCTTGTTGAGCAAGATCATGCAAATAAACTGAACTCTTTTTATTTAACAAGTTTTGGGAAACAAATTTACCATAGATTGTGACATTGCCTTTCGAACTTGGTTTAATTAGACCCAAATCATTTCCTGTAGTCCCAGAGTATGTCCAACCTACAGAATATATCGTATTGGCAGAAACAAAAAAACATAAGAAACTTCTACTACCTGTCACATTTCGAAATATAACCAGAAATGAATGACTCAAGACCCAGGCAATGCGGTATGGGATAGTGCTTCACCAGTTGGCCGAAATGCCAAAATCGATTCATAAATATGCTTTTTGGTCTTCAGGTACTGTTTTAGTGTCTGCAAGGAAAACCATTGTGATTACAACATGAGTTAAGCTGCAGACGAGGTACAGTTTATGAGAATATATGGTAGTTTGAACCTCATGTCGCAAGGATGATAACGGAAGGACATGAAGGGGTGTATCCTCTGCACGAGAACATAGATTCTCAGATAGCTCGGGCCAACCGAAAGACTGCAGAATCCGTTTCCTTGAAGCATTTGTATGTACCTTAACCTATGAGAGTCACTGCATCAGTTAGAAAAATTGCATTTCAAGACTGCCTATAACAAGCTTTTAAGCTCAAAGTGCAAGAAAATCAGAACAAGACTTTGTACCATCTATACTAAAGGTTTATAAACAGAACGCTCAAACAATATGGGGTTTGAAGGGGAAAACTGTGTAGTTTCAAACAGTTTTCTAGTTCTTTTACACTGCTTCCATATGAAACTTTTCTGTTGAAACAGAAATCTTATTAGAGGCCAATAGGATCTCAACTCTCTGGCGAAAGCTTAATTCAACAATTGAATAAATTCCTACTAGAAATAAATCAACTGAGTAGTTCTGGTAAAGATGTACCGAGCAAATACTAGTAAGTACAAATTGCACTAATACGAACCTTCGTCCTGCAGTTCAACTATCCGATATACTACAGGAAAAACCTTGCAACGGTGAAAAGTACAAGGTGTGAACTAAGTAATGACTTACCCCTAAAGCCTCAGAAATAGCAAGATAAACACGTTCTTTCCCAATGCTATATGCCCCAACAATGATAAGGGTTTTCGGCTGTTTCTTAAGAGTGTCTTTCGTAACCTTCACCACAAAATCCAAGACATCTTCTATTGGAGGGAACCTAAAGAAACCATCTTAGTTATTAACGTGAAGCAATATGACATACAGAGGCCAAAAACCAACATTTATAATGACTCACTCACAAGTTACAACTTATGATAAATAAACTAAAACTGACAAAATCATACAAATCTTACGTGTACTTTGGGTTGCAGTAAGTTGTATCCAGGTATAATAAGTTCACACGCTGATCTACCAGAAGTGGATACGATTGCATTTGTTTACAAGCTCTGAAGTCTCCAGTGTGTAAAAAGCGTCGTCCATCCTTAAGACAAAAATGTATAAGAGCTGCACCAGGACAGTGATTAGCTTCCAGCATTGTCACTTTGATTCCTTCCATAATATATTCGGTGCCAAGTTCCAAAGGGCATATTAATCTGCCAAAATAGATAACAATTAAGGAAGACACGAGGCTTTAAGAATAATACATATGCGACTTAAACGCCAAAGTACAAACAAAAACTTATAAAACTGACAAGAGTAGCGGCATTTTAGATTAATGAAGTAGAAAGCAAGCAGGGCTTACGATGGATTTACTGAGAGACAAGAACGCACTAATCGAGCAGTTATAGGGGTGCAATATATAGGGCCATGCGACCATCCCTTGCTCAACCCACCATAGTGATCGTAGTGAAAATGGCTGAGGAAATATGCTGAGCATCCTTCAATAAGACCGTATCTGAATGCATCTACGGTAAAAGGTGTTCCTGAAAATAACAAAATCAAGTGTATTTGTTGGAAAATAACATCAAAAGAAGAATTCGAAATTTCAGCATTCAAAATTTCAGCATTCGAAATTCCTATAAGTTTTTAAACATCGACAACTTAGATACACGTAGAAAAAGATTACATCTTTCAAAACATAGAGACTTTTAATGCATTTCTCAAACTCCTAACTAGGTTAAACATTGAAACGTTATAAGTCTTTGTGTGGGGGGTTTTCTAGTTAATTCAGTAATATAAACATTCTTCATCTTCTTTAAACAAAACGTATTATATTTCAAAAATTAGGGGAAAATCTCACCTGGAATTTTCTTATAAAAGGGGCAACTTTTACGAGCAGTTTTTCCATTACCGAATCTCTTGCCTGGTGGATTGGAAATGTTGGGATTCTTCGAACCAGCCAAGCTTGATTTTGTTTTATGATTCACGGGAGGCAAAGAAGAAACCCTAATTTCGGAAGTAGATGCATCGGACTTCTTGAGTCCCCATAACTGCAAAAGATTTGTTTGTTTGAGATTCCTCTCCAAAGAGATATCTTTCACGGGTGTCTTGTTCTTCTCAAGTAAACAAGACCAATCTGTTCCGCTATGATAGAAATCCGACGAGAAGCTCTCGTCACCGACTACTCCTCCTCGTTCTCCATGACCGTGAAACGAGTCTTCCGGTGGTTGTGATTGAGATGGAAATCCGTCCTCGTCGAGGAGGTTCTCTGAGACATAGATGATGGAAGAAGAAGAAGAAGGAGACGTATTCTCTTCCATTTCTGCACAAATTTCCATCTGGATTGGAGAAGAAGAAGAAGAAGACTTTCAAACTGAACCGCGGGAAATAGGACCACACTGGTTTTCAAGGCAGCGTTTTGGGCGGGTACTAATATGATCAATGCGATGACTGATGGAGTAATTTTTAGGAAAGTTTCAAAGGCGCCTCTATGTCTTTTAAAGACACTTCCTTCACTCACAAACTTTGCATCTTTCCCATATTTGCCTAGATGGAGATGCCTACAACACTTACAAGGGACCAACAACTGGTAGCGCAGTTGGTCAGTGCATCTACCCCACAATACGGAGGTCACATGTTCGATCCCATATAAGTGCAAATCTAGAAATATTGAATTTGGGTATAAATAAAGTAGTTTTTGTGACCTTTAGAACATTTAATTTCGTCGGGTTTTAGACTAATTCCACAATTATTGTGCTTGTCACATCGTATCAATACCTTTATAATGACCATTGTAGTCGGTATTAAAAAAAAAATAAACACTTAGAAGGGGCGCCCATTGGCACCCTTGTATTCTTTCTTACAAATATCCAATTTGGGACCTAAATGAAACTTCACCGAAGAGAGAAAAATTTGACTTGAAAATAAGGACGGTTAATTTGGTTTAGCTCTGCGATAAACTTTGACTTTTAACATTTTTTACAATTGTTCCAATCATATATCAATGTATATTTTCTTTTAGCTAAAATCTCAATATTTTAAAGCCCGCGGCTTTGAGGAATAAAGAAAAAATGTCCAGGGAATAAAGAGTTTCTCTGTTTTTGATCCAAAAAATGATTTTTTTTTGTGTTTCTGACCTCTAATCTTCATCTCTTCATGTATTTCTATCTCTTCCTCCCACTTCTGCTGCTCTCACTCCCATATCTCATCTATCAACACAAAAATGATTTTTCTTTAGAAATTAATGAAACAAAAGAATATAACCAAAACTCTAATTTTGAAAAAAGTGAAAAACAAAATTTCTTTATGAATTGATGATACCCAAAACGAAATTAATGGTACTTCCAAGGTCTGGTGAATCGATGAAGCCGTCCAGATGTCTTATAGCTTCTCAGATTGATCGGTTAAGCATCACGTGAAGAACCTTAAAACCCTATAGAACAATGGCTTCAATCTGAAAGCTTCGACTTTAGGGAAGCGAGATGCATATCGGCGATGGTGGAAAGCAAGATAAGAAGGGTTTCAAATGGAAAGGGTTTCAAAAGGAGCCAGTATTTGGGCTCCTTTTTTGGGCCTTAGATTTATCCTCTCTATTGTTAATTTCAAACTCTATATGTTAATCAGAAGCCATTATTGAAGAGGACCTGCTAGTGATCTACTTGTTTGATGAAAACAATTTAAGGGTTTTGATGAAAACTCCATTGTCTGATCCCCCAATAATTCCACCAGAGAAGGAACTTCCATGTTAGGAGTTGAACAAAAAAATCAAAGTTATTATTGCTCTTATTACTTGAGAATTTCATTTCTTTTTCTCTCAATCCATGGATCATAAGTCTCTTGTGGACAGCAAGAGAGAGAAAGAGAACAAAAGACATGAAGATCAGGGGCCTAAAAGCAATCAAGTCAATTTTTTTTGAGTAAATAACAATTGTGTTCCTAAGTCTTTATTCCAGCGAGAGTTTTTGTTATTCCCCAAAGTCGTGGCCTATTTTAAATCTTTAGTTTAGGAAGTGCCCCAATACATGTATCTCAAAAAAAAAAAAAAAAATACAAAGTGCCCCAATGCTACGTACATCTTATTCAATGAAAGAAATAGGCATATTTTCTATAAGTTTATATGTTAACCAGAGTATCCAACTACATTAATTGTGTGCTACCTAATACATCAAGTGGAACAATCTTTTATCGACTACTCCCTGGTAGTAGCTTCCAGCGAGGTGAAACCCTCTTAAAAATCGTCTCCAGAACGAGACAGTTCCCAACACTTAAAAAAATCTAAAAATCCTATGTATCAAATGTGAAAAGTGAATATCTAATGCAACACTAAAAAAACTCTAATATTCATACTTTGATTATAAAACAAATTAATTGCTTAATCGACACGATTCTAAGAGTCAAGAGAACACTCATCTCTGTTCTTATGAAAGAAATTGGCAAAGACTTGCAGCATTTTAGATTGAATATATGAGTTGTGGGAAATCTTTTTCACCCTTAAAGGAGATGCTAATGTTGAGCTTAATATTCTCGGGGATAAAACTTTAGTTATAAAATATTATCAACCTTATCTCGGCTAACAAGTTGATTCTGATTTATCACAACGCTACCATATATAATACATTGACCTCAACACCATCACTATAGAGCATAAAATGTATAAATAGAGGTGTTGTATCTGCGGTTAGATCAATGAGATATTTAGTTAAGAAGTTATTGATGGAAGAAGGGAAGAGAATGGGGAGGTTGGATTTAACAATACAGGTGGTTAATCTGTCCAAAAATGTGAAACCAATCCACCTTTATACATTCTTCTCTTACTGCGGTACCGTTTCCGACGTCCAAATCCACAAATTAAAAGAAAATGAAGAGAAACAAATTGCCTTTGTTACCTTCAGACAACCTTATGCCATGAAAACTGCTCTTCTCCTAGATGTACGTTTCTCATTCCCATCCTTTTTTCATTTTGAGGAAGTTTCGATATCAGCTATGCTAAACTGCTCGAAAAAAAGACCGACTACAAACTGAAACCGACATGCCAGCTTCCCATTCAATAGGTCGCTTCTCTCTCATCATGGGCCGTCCATTGGGGGCCGGCCATGGCAGCTTCCAGTATGTGGTCGGGTCGGCCCATTTTTTCGGTTGTTTAGCATCCTCACCATTAATGTCTAACAAAAAATGTTACCCTGGCTGACTAGCTGATACAAATAACGCAAGTTGTTTTGCTAAGATAGCCTGAGCACTGAGATACTCTAACCATTTTACTCGGCCAATTAAGCCCGTCGATCAAATTATCATCCATTAGGTTGAGTTTTAGTTTTGACATGTGTGTGGTTCACAAAAATTGACAAAGAACCCTCCTCATTCTTCCCTTTTTTTGTCCAAAGTTGGATCTTATAACAAAGTGGTGAGGCTGTGAGGGGATATCCCTGATAGGGGTGGGAATTCTACCCGAAAGCCCGATACCCGTCACGTTTACCCGCGCTCGACAATGTTCATGGACGCCCGCGCCCGAAGATGGGTACTACCCGCCCAGCCCGATGATTTTTCGTGGGCGGGCTCGGGTGAAAAGCTCTGCCCGCCACCCCGCCCATACCCGAGCCCGATATGCTCACCCGACGGTTGCCTATAGATGCCAATCACTTTGAGTGTCGATTATACTTCACTATAAAGCCCAAAGTAGATTTAAGGTTTCTCCCAAGATATATAAACTACACATTGAAGCAACCCTAATAGTTTACCACATTGAATCTGAGAAATTCGGTAGCATAGAGAGAGAAAAAGAATCTACGTTGTCTCTCTAGCCGTTTCTCTCTTATTTACTAGACCTTCTTGTGCCAACCTTCTTCTCTATTAAATAAGTTATTGGGATCATCTTCCATCTCTATGTAGTGGTCAAATTTTAAGATTATTTTGATGCGAAGGAAGAACAAAGAAGAACTAATGAAACATACAAAGACAAGAAAAAAAAAGTGGAAGACAACCAAGTCTCATGTTTTGCATATATAGATCTATATCAGTTGTTGATTTCTTATGTTACGGAATCTGAGTATTTCTTTCATTCTTGATTTATAGGTTTTGTAAAGATTTGGTATCAATTTGTTTAGAGAAGCTTATTTGAACAATATCAAAATTCTAGAGTTTCCTGATCTGGTAGAAAAATATCAGATAGAGAAACCCGATGCCCGATTTGCCCGAAGCCCGACTTGCCCGATGCTTTAGTGGGCATGGGCGGGCTTTGATCATAGGAGATTTCAGAAAAGCCCGCCCAAATCCGCCCGAGAACCCGAGTGGGCAGAGGAGAAACTTACCCGACCCGCCCGAGCCCGACTCAGAATTACCCGCGGGTGCCCATACCCGCCTGATTCCCACCCCTAATCCCTGATATTTTTTACTTGTTTAAATTAAGAATATTTTTTTTATTTCAACTCTCTGATGCAGGATGCTACACTTGAAGACTCTCAAATTCACATATTACCGTTGCACAACTCAACATCATCATCCCTTCTTCCTAACTTAGAAGACGACACAACAACCTTTGAGTCAATGTTGGTAATACACTTTACTTAACTATCGTTTGCAAGTTAAGTACGTCTCTCTATTCGAGAAAGATCTATACATACTACCTCAGGTGATTTGATTAAACTGAACCATGTACAAGAAAACATCCAAACCAACATTAAAAAAATACTCACGCTTTTTTGTCGATATATCTGTATGCAGTTAATGATGTTAGTTTGGTAGGATATATCTTCCACCGGAGTAACTAATTTGTATGTATATTGACATTTTGCAGATTCCTCCTCTATTTAGACATAGAGAGAAACACACACTCTGGCGGTCAATCAAGATTGAATCGTTCCACCAATAACACCATTCTTCTTTTCTTCGATTTGTATTTATTCATTTAGACACCATCAACGGATGGAAGCGAGTTAACTAATTCATATGTAGTTTTTTTTTGTTGAAAATAAATTCATACATAATTGGTATGATGAAATAGATGGATATATTAGCTATCTTGATTCAAATTTATCCTAATAAGAACTCCCTCAATTTGGGCATTATAATATTATTAGAGTAACTTTTGTCAACTCATATCTTTTAATCGAAAATGGTAGTATTTGATTCCTCTCCAACTCATACTCAGAATATATATAAAAGATAGAACACAAGCTTCAGATCTATATTCCGATCGAACACGAGAGAGTAGTAGAGAGAGAAAGAGGAGAGAGGTAGACGAAAATGGAGGGAACTTACAGTAGCAGTCATCCCTACGTTCCGACAGATCTACACCTTCCAGATTTTGTACCTGGAGTTCTCTCTCAATCCACCATCCTTGGCGTTTACCTCAGCTCTTCCCTCTTCGTCGTTTCCCTCATCTGGTTCATTTCAGGTACCCTTCCCCAATCATTTCTACTTGATTCCAAAACCCCTGTTTTTATTTTCTTCATTTTATAGATTCAAATTCAAGTAGTATCAATTATAAATTACATTTTAACTTTTCCAAGTTTCTTTTTGTTTAATCTGGGTTTGGGTTTAATTTCTGATGGAAGCAATTGTGAATGAATTATGGGTTCTTGGCAAACTCTTAGTTTAGGGTTGACTATGTTAGATTTAGGGATTTATGGTTCATTAGATCAAAATTTGATCTGATTTACAATGATGGTTTGTTGCCATTCAATTAAACCAAGAAACCCATCTTCTTCCGGTAACAATCTGATTGTAGGACCAACTATAGCTACTGCAACTTGTATATTCTTTTCTTGTATCATCCTATGCATCGCCATCTTCATTTCATTTGTGTAAGACTCAAAGTAGTCTTCCAATTCCGTTTGCTTTCGTACCTGGTTGATTACAGAATAGTTTGCATAATCCATTTTACAGAGGGTATGTTTTATGTGTCAAACTAACAAAGCAACGGATACAATTGATGTATGCGGCAATTCGAAATTCAATTTTCTTTCCCATGGTCAAGCAACACCTCCAAATCCCATAATCTGGCCTAAGATATATTTTTAGTCTCAAAGAGAAGCATCGGGTTTTCCTCAGACTCTGGGGATTACCTCCTTCAAGTTTCTTATGATTTCCTTTCCAGTTTGACCATATTTCATCTAAATAACTCTCCAAATGCAACAATCCAGCATTTTCTCTTGAATCTGTGAATCCAGTCACTACTTTATTTGAAAGGGCGGTTCCCTCGCTCCACACAACTGAACTGGACTCGTGGATTTTCTCTTTTTTATGTCCTTTGATGGATTGACTATTTGTTTCTGCCCTCAAGTTTCTATCTGTTAGTGGATTTATAGATGAAGATGACATGTTGACTTTCAAATCCCCACAAGACAAGGATAAGGAGTTTCTGATGCTATCAGCCATGTAAACAAAGAAGAGAGCATCAAGTACCTTGGAGAATGAATGCAAGTCCAAGTCAGCTATGCCTATACGAGGCTCTGCATTTCCGCTATAAGCATAAAGAAGTGGATTTATGGGATGAAAAGAAATTATAATTTGTCCAAGTACTACGCAGTATAGTGGTGAAAAATCTTGAGTAAAAATAGACGACCCATCATTTTCTTCGTGCCTACTGAATGCGCTCTTCAGAGAGAATACATTTATTACTAACTGGAATATGCAAATGCAACATATACTAGTCCAAACAAAAGAGAGTAGTGAAAGGATCTTTTTGATGAATATTGCTACTTCGTTAAATCTAAACAATGCTTCTGAGGTACTTTGAATACATTGAGTATGCATTGCTGCCCTGTATCATGCTACACGCCGTGCCCGTGCAAGGGCCTCTACAGGCAATCCATTCTCAATCTCGCTAATCACCTCCTGCTCATGTTTAACGCGGGTGCAGAACTTTTTGTCCATCAACATCTTAGCTGCAGATTTTTCTAGCTCTGTTTCCTCAGAATATCCGAGTAATAAAGACTCATAAGCATGGGCATACCACAACCATAACCTAACAACCCTAACTACTTTACAAAATGATGATCTAGGATTTAAAGTCAGATAACCAACTTTCCTTGCAGCTATATTTCCTACCATTTCTAAGAGGTTTGACTTCTTTGGGTAGTAAGATATCAAATGTTAGAAGGATTGGAAGATCAACAGGACAGAATGCAAAATTCAACTGTAGAATACGAAATTTCTTGTGGTTCTAGAAAGAGGATGTCGTGAAGCGGGAGATAACTGAGAGGAGGAGAAGAAGAGGAGTGATTTCACTCGGAACATCAGGCGAGTCAAACTGGTGTTGGAGTGTAAATTACGAAAATACCTTAACATCCATGAGTGCAATGGCATGGGTACGGAGTTTTATTTCTAGCAAAGGCTCTACGACTTACCCTAAAGGACTTGGTACTTAGTAAGTTTGAGTTTGTACCTATAGCGCTGACTTTGGAAGTGATGTGGGACTATTACATGAAAATAACTACACCAAATACTTGACCTTGCTCTATCCTTCCCTGGTGCCACTTTTATCTTCTCAAGTTTAAACTGTTTGTGTTACTACCAACTAGGCCTTCCTTAAGTTTGTTCCGTTTAAATTAACTTGGTTTGACTGTAATCTTCTTATCAGTCTGTGAATGTTTAGGCTTTAAAACCTTTTCTACACCCATCAGCGACCTACCTTGTTGTTGGCGGCTTGGCGCGGTTGTGTGATTTTATTTACCAATCTGAGTGGATTCCTTCAGTAATGTGATGGGAAATCAAAATGAAGGCACTATGTTGGTTGGTTGTGGCATAAGAGCAGCACTTTTCTGATGCATCGATGAAGGTTTTTTTGTGATTCTAATTTTTGTTTTCTTCTGTTAACGCCAGGACGTTGTGCCAAAATAACCAAGGTGGATCGATTGCTTATGTGTTGGTGGGCGTTTACCGGACTGACCCACATTATCCTTGAAGGCTATTTTGCTTTCTCTCCAGCGTTCTTCAAAGAGAAATCTGCCTTTTACCTTGCAGAAGTTTGTAAGTTCTCTATATACACTCTAGTTTCATTTGATGGAAAAAGAATTTGGAAATTATGACGATTTTATATATAATTGTATGAGTTATTTAGTAGATAATTTAGGAGATGACGTGCAGGGAAAGAATACAGCAAAGGTGATTCAAGATATGCAGGAAGGGATGCAGGAGTTGTCGCTGTTGAAGGGATCACTGCAGTCCTCGAGGGTCCAGCCTGCCTTCTGGCCATGTAAGATTTTCTAATACAGGAAAACATGATCAATATTAAGCATGATTACTAGATCTTAAATTCCTATTTGTTTGTAGTTTATTATCTCAAGGATTCCAAACTTCATAAGAGCTATTGTTTCGTTTAATCTACTAATGAGTTTTGGCAAGGATCTGATATGTTTTTCTATAAACTCATCATTCTAAATGGGTTTGCTAAAATAGTTATTCCACCTATCTGATCGAAACAAAAAACATAAGCCAAAAAATCTAAACCATATTGTTCGTCTGGACAATACCTTGTCAAACTTGAGGGAGATAACTCCACCGAGATTCTAAATCAAGACTTGAATAGTTCACCGAACCAAGTATAGAGACTCATATACAAATTTATCTAGAAAAAAAATACAAGCATACTATTATAAGAAGGAAACCAAAGAACGTAAGATGTTTCTTCAGTTATTGACCTTGGTTTTGTGGTTTCATGGTTTGCAGATATGCTATTGCAAAGAGAAAGTCATACAGCCACCTACTTCAGATTTCGGTCAGTCTAGGCCAGCTATACGGAACTATAGTGTATTTCGTCACAGCTGTCTTGGAAGGAGACAATTTTGCAGCCACCCCATTACATTACTATGCATATTACGTGTTTGCAAATTCCTTTTGGGTATGGATACCATCACTCATCATTATTAGGTCCTGGAAGAGTATATGCGCAGCAGTTGGTACGCCAATCCAAACCCAGAAAAAGAGCAAGAGTCGCTAAGAGGAATTTGCTGCAACTATGGGGTATTGAACTTGTCTGCTAAGTTTCATTCTCTGTTTTATGTGCTTTGTTGTTTATTTATTCAGTCCTTTTATGGGTTTGGTAGTCATACTGGGAAGATTCAAGTAAAAGAAAACTCATTGATTTTCAATTGATTGGTTGTTTATTCAACATTTATGTTCTACTTGATTAGTTTAAAGAAGGCACCATCATCCTCCTCTATTTTATATGAAATTCTTGTGGTAAAGCTCTTTGATTTTGATTATCTTAACTGTTGGAAATCAATAATTCATATTAGGTTGGTCCGATAACACCTGTGACGCCCCGTGCCCAATGGTAGTTACAAACACACCCCAATGACACACTCGACATTCAATTACGGCAAAATCTCCTCTGTAAATTGGACCTGTAACACCTATACTTGGTGACAACTTCAAAAGTGTACCTGATAGTATAATTTTTATAGATATACTTTTATCCAAGCCAATCAATACAAGAACATTAACGGCTACTAGTGGAAACCAACTCGCAAAAATTCTCCCATGGACTACATATTTCTCAACCCTTACACATGTCCCTGTAATATAACAATCTCTACCCGAATCTCACTGACAGACCGAAATTATCCCACAGTAAGTAGCATAGAACATTTCCAAGGATAAGTAAACAATCACAACTAGAAAGAATAGGCAGGAACCTGAACTAGCTCTTCTAGTTTCGCAGCAGTAACCCGTCTTCCTTCTTTTCAGCGAAGAAGAAACGTAAAACTTCGTAGCAGGAACTTGACCTAGCTAATATCCTACTCTTTTCATAGACTAACTTATATTATGGTAAAAACAAGGACAATAGTGGCAGTAGTAATTTCTCTTAATTTTTTCCTAACTTGTGCCTATTGCCATCATGTGCTGGTATTGCATGTCTTGTAAAAATTGTGTTCCAGTTTGCAACCTTAGTTGGTCATAGAACTTCCTAATGAAGTCCTCTGCTGCAACATCTATTTGGTTGTTATTTTCATTGTTCTCCTCATCTTCTGGTAGGCTTAACTTTTGATCTCCATGGAAAAGGTCGTCAAGGATGAAATGTCTGGAGTTGTAGTTGGACAATGCTGGTTCATCGCTGTCAAGAACATGAGGAGGGTTCATGCAAGGGAGGAAGTAGTGATGATGATATCTAGTGGATTTCCCCAAGTGAAATGGGGCAGGACTATTGTTGCAAGAGAACTCATAGTGGCCTATGCCGAAACCCCCTCCATTTTTTGATTTAGTTTTGAGTTGGAAGACGAGACTAGAAAAGGTTTTGGTTAAGAGTTTCCCTCTCTTCATCATTATATTGAGGTCCATGATCAATTTCCGCTTTGAAATTAGACCTTTTCGGATCATAATAAAGGTCAATCGCAAAAAGTTCCATAACTTTCTGGCTTTCATAGTGACACTTTTGTTTACACTAGACGAAAGTATCTCCATATCTATATGTAAGAATAAAAAAGACCGCCTTTAGTGAGAATCGAAAAATACCAAGCAGAAGAAGAAAGAGAAGAGAAGAAAGAAACAATGAAAAGGGCAAGCAAGAAGTGGATTGTGAATGATTGTGGAAGGTCTAGCTATTTATAAGAAAAACAAAACTATGTGGATAGATGGAGCAAGAGGGGGGAGACAAAGAAGAGTATGGAGAAAGAAAGGGAAAGTATATGATAGGACTATTTTATCTAATTCGATCACCACTATTTCTGTTGTTTCTGTTTCCCTGGCCCGAAGATTATTGTTTACAATTAAAGGGAAAAAAATAATTAAATATTTCTTTTTGGAATGCTTATAATTATTATGGAAGATTAGGTGGTTGTCGTAGTTTCATCTTAAAAATCCAAAACAAAAACCAAAATTAAAATTAAAGAAAGTAGAGAGGTTGAATTAGGGTTTCTTTTTTGAAACAGACGTACAGCTAAGGGAATGAAAATTTTGGATTGTAGTAGTAGTGGGGCAAATGAAGAGGTGGTCGTGGGGGCAGGCATGAGAAAATTTGGTAGTAGGCTATGAAGGTAGCATCCATCAACAAACTGGATCCATCAATTTCAATTAAAAATAAAGAATGAAGAAATGTTGGTGGGCAGGCAAGGGACCCAATACCTCTACCAACTTGACCCACCTGCAAATAAACCATTCCCATCACATACACGTCCCGTATTGTTTGGGAGAACGTCCCAAAAAGGTACATGAGTGAGTGTAGTAAGTGTCAAAGTGAAGATAATATCGATAACTTGAAAGGTTTGATCCAATACCCATTATATAAACTAGTATGAAGTAGAGTTTTCGTGATTTATTTTTGACAAGCATAATGTATTATGCATTTGAATGATGAACACATGCAGTCGGCGAATTACAAAGATGAAAGATCGAATTAAAAAGTTAAGAGGAGAGAACCAAGTCTAGTCTCTAGATAAAGATCTAGTATATTTTTTGAAATGGTAAATTTCGAACGATGGCCTATGTAGTGGAGAGAAATACACGGTAAAATCAAATGTATTTAACTAAATTTTATGTTGTCTGAACTGATATACGTTTAACACTTTAACCCCAATTAAGGTTTAAAAACATTAAAAATAAATAAATTTCTTTTAACTTGTTAGACGGTGCGTGGAGACGTCCAACTTGGTGCATTTTGTTTTTTTGAGTAGGGGATTTGTCGATTGATTTAGGGGGAGAAGAGTAAACTATGAGACCCATAAAAAATGGAATGGTTAGAGACAAATATATATGGATGATAGACTGTTAACATGTTTTGCTTTGATTTAAAGGAAGAGAAATGTTTTATTTTTCTTTGTTCAAGGCGGAAGAAAAGGCTAGTGGCTTGAAATTAATAGAGGAGAGAGCATAAAAGGGATCACATAAGTCATAGGAAAGAAGAAAGTAACCATATAAAGATGCCAGAGCTTCTTTAACAAGGCTAGGAGGCTAGTATCTCCCCCACTCACTCACTTATTCAAGCTAGTGCATAGACCACAAGATGATAGCTTCATCACGTTATCAAAGTAGCAGATGATTTTTTTTTGTTGAAAAGTAGCCGATGATTTGATCATCATGAAATGTTATTTATTCTTTACGTCACAATAAATTGACAAAAATGTTGTAACTTTAAAACAAAAAAAAATTGAAGGTCGCCGAAAATTTTAGTCGGCCGGCGACATTCATCGGAGAAGATGATGAAGTGGCGAGATACATAACGTGGAAGAGAGAGGTGATGAAATGGAGGAGTGATGAGGTGTCTTTAATCTTTTTAAAACAAATTCCATTTTGACTTCCTAGCTTGTTCTAAATAAATTGATTTTTTTTAGAAATCAAGCCACATTAATCATTAAAGTCAACTGACGGTGTTAACAAAAAGGGCTAAATTTGAATTTACAAAAAATAGGGGCTCATAAAGGAAGATGGTCACAAAATTGGGGTCCAAAATTTTGTATGATTTCATCTTGGGTTTTATGATATACTCATGGTGGAAGGAAACCAGATTCTTCTGCAATTTAATGTTCATTCCAAAAAGGTTATTAACAGATTACTGATTCATTCTATACAATTGCCTTTGTTAATGATCATCCATGTTTTCAAAATTATGGTGGATTTAAGTTCTAAAAAAATTCTAGGGTTTTAACTAATGCTATAATTTATCTGTGTTCTAGGGTTTCTTTTTTAATTCCATCTCTGTAATATTGACTAATTCTGAGTTTCTTCGTTGTAGCTCCTGAATTGGTTCCAGTTTTAGTTGATTCACAACCCTACCAGATATTAAATTTGTTCACAATAATGCATGAACTCGAAGAGACAAGTAAGACCCATATCTTTATTTCTTCGTTTTCTCTTCCTGTATTCAGATAAGGTCGATTGCTTGAACACAAATTACCATCTTTAAATGTTTTATAAATTTCATTTGATAATGTCTTGACAAAAACCCTAACTTGCCTCAACTTGAATTACTATTGTTAACGGCTTTAGGATGATATAAGAGCGAATGACTATTAACTCAATAGTCTAATTTCTTGAAATTTATGTCTGATGTAGCGAGTGAGGTGAAAGAAAGGTGTTGGGATCAAAGAGAAGCCTTGCCAGACGAACCTCGTTGTGTTATTTGTGGTCGATATGGAGAATATATATGTGACGAGACAAATGATGATATTTGTAGTATTGAGTGCAAAACAGCTCTACTTGATAGGCTTTCAAAAGCGCAGAAACTAGAGAATCACCCCACTCCTGTTGTCAGATTACCCGTCGCCGACGAGTGCGTTTATGTCAGAGATAATGGTAAATCAATACACCCATGTTTTGTGGGCAATAGTGACGAGATTGAATTGCTTAGGAGTAGAATTGGGATTCAAGTGAAAGGGGATTCTATTCCTCCACCCATTGTGTCATTTGCATCTTGCAATCTTCCTCAGAAGCTCGAAAAAAATTTAGAAGTGGCAGGATATGAGATTCCTACACCTGTTCAAATGCAAGCCATTCCAGCCGCTCTTTCCAATGGCAAGAGCCTACTTGTTTCTGCTGATACTGGCTCGGGTAAAACGGCGTCCTTTCTGATTCCTATTATTTCTCATTGCTCAAATATTGGGTATAGAGCTCAGAGGAAGCCCTTGGCAATAATTCTTGCACCTACTCGAGAGCTATGTGTGCAGGTAGAGAAAGAAGCAAAGCTTCTTGGCGTTGGTCTGCCCTTTAAAACTGCTCTTGTAGTGGGTGGTGAGGCAATGGCTAATCAATTGTACCGAATTCAGTCTGGGGTAGAATTAATTGTTGGGACTCCTGGTAGGCTCATTGATCTCTTAACCAAGCACGATATCGAACTTGATGAGGTCTCAATTCTGGTTTTGGATGAAGTGGACTGCATGCTCGATAGAGGTTTTAGGGACCAAGTTATGCAGGTTTATCAAGCTCTTTTTCAGCCTCAGATATTAATGTATTCTGCAACTGTTTCTCCAGAGGTGGAGAAGATGGCGAGTTCATTAACCAAAGATTTGGGGTTTGTTTCTGTTGGGAAACGGAATGAGCCAAGCAAATCTGTGAAGCAAATAGCTATTTGGGTGGAGTCCAAGCAGAAGAAGCAAAAGCTCTATGAGATAATAAAGAGCCAGCAACATTTTAAACCACCAGTTGTGGTATTTGTGGGTTCAAGACTTGGAGCTGATCTCCTGTCAGAAGCAATCACAGTCACCACAGGGATAAAAGCTCTAGCAATTCATGGAGAGAAGCCCATGAAGGAAAGGAGAGAGACTCTAAGGTTGTTCTTGATGGGTGAGGTTTCTGTTATTGTAGCTACAGGTGTTTTGGGACGGGGAATTGATCTCCTGAGAGTGAGGCAAGTTATTGTGTTTGACATGCCAAATTCTATCAAAGAATATATTCACCAGATTGGAAGGGCATCTCGGTTAGGAGAAGAAGGATCATCTATTGTGTTTCTAGATGAGGGGGATAAGAATATATTCCGAGAGTTGGTTGATGTTCTTAAATCATCAGGAGCAGTTGTTCCTCGGGAGCTTGCTAATTCACGATATACAATGCTTTCTTATTCTGTTAACAAGGGACACAAGAAAAGGAAATTTGTTTCCTAAAACTCGAATTCGTGGGTGTCATGACAATCAATGAACTTTGTCGTAACCTAGGGAGAAAGTTGAATCACCTCTTGCTCCAATGAACAGAAGGACACTTCTACGTTTTTTTGTTCAAGCGGAGTGGGTGGGTATGCTCCATTTTTAATCTCATGGAAACAACTTGTTCCCGCCCAAGCTGAGCTGGGATGGCACTACAGAAAGAAGAATTTGGGACCTTCAAAATTGGAGATAGACAATTGAGGCAAGCAGATTTTATGAGATTAAGCGGTGGTAAGTTGTTCAAGCTTCTTTCATCCAATTGATTTAGTTCTCATCTCAGATGTGCCATTTTTTGTCATGCTTTATCGTGGCTTCTTAAAGAAAAGGTCACAACTCATTCTTTGATCTTTACAGACCTGCTCATTTGAATATTGGTTGTATAATGAAGTCAAATGTTATTAACTTACATAAAAGGAGTGGATTTGAACTGCAAAGAGTAATTTTTTAGCCACTAGCTCAATTGACAGCCTCTTGAAATTGCTCTTTTATTTGTATTTTATAGTGTCTTTGGATCTCTGAAATATTAACCAGAGATTTAGCTGACATTAGTTTGGTACTAGTTGGAAACAGTTTGTGTTTGCCTAATTTCTTTATTATAATATTATACACATTGCTGTCATTAATAGTCGATTAATTTAGTAGTGGTTATACATATGCAGATCTAGTTGTTACCGAGGGGTCTTTATGATTGATCACGAGTGGGAATTTATTGATCTTCTACAGTAAATTGTACTACCCTATTTGATATTTGTGAAGTATACTGTATATGCATATAATATTGTCCTTAAAGAAAGAGTATTTCACTTAAATAGTCTGCAAGGTTTGTAAGTCATACAAGGATTATGATACATTGGAATTTTATGAAAGTAACTAGGGCACACTTGCAATACGATACAAGTTCATATTTTTATGACCAGCACAAACTTTCTTGACAAGTAAAAATATGGGGATCTCCAATTAGTAGTGCATTTGCAAATTGCATTAAACGACCTTACCTGCAGCCATCGCTGGTTAACTTACGCATAGTAATGTTCAAACATGTGACATGTTGAGACATAAATTCTTTTTCTTATTGAGTTAGAAACACTTAAATCAATAAATTAGTGAGGAAAGTTAAATAGGCATTTAAAAATAAAATAAAATAATTTATACCTTAATATGTTCCCATCCATATACAACAGAAAACTTAAAATGAATAAATCAAACCTTAGAGGTTTTAGGCGGTTAATGCCGTTATTTTCAAAAAATTAGGTCCAAATGCAAGGCATTGACTAGTTAGCTAGCAGCCGCGGCAACACCCATAACCGGGGAAGGTATTTTTCTTCTGCATTAGAGACTCTTCTATTGTTTATTTTAATAAATGAAAAGCTGGATTTATTATTGCTAATCAAGTCCGAGAGTCAACCCTAAGTAAGCTGGACAGCCTACTAGAATTGTTTCATGTATAAATCTGCATTTTTATATTATATATGTTGATATGTGGTCTTGGGGGGTTTGATAAACTTGCTTGTTTTCTTCAATAATTAGGCAAACACCACTTTGCACAATTTCTCAAGCATTTTCTTGGAAAAGACCTCATTATCTCAGCTTTCAACACACAAACAATTGAAATCCCCCCTCACCCCAATTTAACGGCGCAGATGTAGCTGTTTGTCTGTCAACCCCTAGTTTGTTATATAATAAGATATTATATTCTTCTTTTTTGGCCTATAAGAAGGCCTCACCCACCTCCTCAGTATATGCACTCTCTCTACATTTCTTTAGGTTCTTCCTAGTACTGCAATGGAGGCTAGGAATTCTGTGTTTGTGTGTTTCTTGTTCTTGGCCATGGTTGCTGGATTAACAGTGGCTGCTCCAATCAAGAAGGCGGTGAATGTGCCATTTGATAGGAATTATGTTCCAACATGGGCTTTTGATCACATCAAGTACTTCGATAACCGCAACGAGATTCAGCTCTTACTCGACAACTACACAGGTTTGTAAATTTTAGTCATCACACCCATTAACATAGCTGCTACAAAAGAGTCTCTAATGATCCATCATCTCTCTCTCTATATATATAGGTACTGGTTTTCAGTCGAAAGGATCTTACTTGTTTGGACATTTCAGCATGCAAATGAAGTTGGTACCTGGAGATTCAGCTGGTACAGTAACAGCTTTTTATGTAAGATTCTGAAACTAGTACTGAATTACTACTTCTACCTGCTACCACTTTCTTGTTTTTTCTAAGTCAGATCTGAAATCGGATTTGAGGTCTGAATTCACTCTCGTTTCGGATTTCAGAATGTTTATATGACTCGTCCTTAATTACTGAATGAGGTTGATTTTGGGTCCATCTGATTCAGAAGAGTCAGATTCAGACACATAGACAAACACAAAAACCACCTAAGCATTATAAAGGAATTCATATTAAGAAGATGAAATGTGAATTCGAAATCAATCCAAAGCATCTAATCTGCTATAAAATATTATTTCTCATTCAAATAAATTTTTTGTATGGTGGGGGCAATGCAGTTATCTTCACAAGGGAATGAGCATGATGAGATAGACTTTGAGTTCTTGGGGAACAGGACAGGAGAGCCTTACATTGTACAGACAAATGTTTTCTCGGGAGGGAAGGGAGAGAAAGAGCAAAGGATCTATCTCTGGTTTGATCCAACCAAGGCCTATCACTCTTACTCTATTCTCTGGAACAACTACCAGATTGTGTAAGCCCTTTATTTACTTTGGTGGCATTTTTATCTTTTCTTCCTGAATCTGACTCGTCTGACTCGAATGGGTCAAAAAACAACCCAAATCAGTTAAGCAGCCCTTTAGACAAGTTAGATATCAAGAGTCGGACAAAAAAAACAATTCGGATTCTGACTCGAGTCAGTTCAGTCCTCGAATCAGATTTTAGATCTGACTTGAAGAAAAGACAAACTAACCTTAGGCCACTTCAACCACCAAAATCTTCATATATATATATGCTTAATTGTTGATTCAAGCATAATGTTTTATGATTGGATGGTGCAGATTCTTAGTGGATGATATTCCTATAAGAGTGTTTAGGAACAGCACCGATTTGAACGTGAAGTTCCCATTCAACCGACCCATGAAGTTGTATTCGAGCTTGTGGAATGCGGACAACTGGGCCACAAGGGGTGGGATGGAGAAGATCAACTGGTCAGAAGGCCCGTTTTTGGCGTCTTACAAGGGTTTCCACATCGACGGTTGTCAATCTTCGGTCGACGCCAAGTTTTGTGAAACCAAAGGGGAGATGTGGTGGGATCAGAAAGAGTACCAAGGTCTAGACAAATACCAGATCAGAAGGCTGAAATGGGTCCGGAAGAAATTCACCATTTACAACTACTGTACTGATAGGGTGAGGTTCCCCAAAGTCCCACCTGAATGCAAGAGAAATAGGGATATCTAAATCAGTAATGGCAAATATAACAAAAAGAGGACCAACATTTTATTCAGATAAAACCTAGGTTTATTAGTTTGTGCTTCATTTGTTCAACTTGTTTTTTCTAAGGAAATATGCAAATAATTCCTAGACTTGACCATCTAAGCTATGTCCGAAGATGCAAATAAGTTCTTGTTTAAGATGATTGAACATATTGTCATTTACTCATTGTGGTTTCATCAATTTTATAATCTCACTTCCATCTCTCAGCTAACTAGGTTATCAGATTATATAATTGAATATTTCAACAAAAAAAAGATTGTATAATTGAATAAGGTGAATCTTGGCCTTTTTTTTCCGCAAAGAGAGAGAACCCTCTAACTAATTTCTATTTGTTTTCTTTCTTAAAACACAATGATTGCAGGTAATTGAGAACCACGACATAATATATTGCAAGAAACCAAATAACTCGATTTTAATGAATTGAGGTGTCGTTCGGCAAGTAAAAGTAGAAGTTCTTTTGCTTTTTAAATTAAAAAATATTAAAAATACATTAGACAAAATAATTGCTCACAAGTCAAAAAGTTATTAGCTAGTTTTGTAACATTTTCTTAATTCTAATTTTTTTTTCATGGAAGATTTTGGTGATTAATGGATTGGTGGTATGGCGGTGGTGGACGTGTCAAGAGGTTGTAGTCAAGGTACGGTGGTAGACGTGTCGGGTAGACGTGTCATGAGGTTGTAGTCTGGGTATGGTGGTAGAAGTGGCTTTGTTCTAAAGTCAAAAAAGCAAAAATATGAACTTTTTTACTTATACACATGAAAAAGTAAGCTCGGTTACACAAAAACTTTTTACTTAAATTAAAATTTGACTTTATTTTGAAGTTCATAATTTATGTTTTTGATTTCAAACTAGTTATTTATGTTCTAACATATAACTTGAATATTTTTTCTTGCCTACTTCCTCTCCACCACTACACAATTTTCACCACCACCACCGTTGCCACACCTCAACCACCATATCATTGCCACCACACTTCCACCACCACAACCACCGTACCTCCATCACCACAATCACTATACTTACACCGCCACAATACCTCAAACACCACCATTGTACCTCCACCACCATACTTTCATCAGGGGCGTGGCTGAGATTTTGAGGCCCCTGTGTCAAATTTCAAAGAGACCCTTTGTAGGATAAATAAAACTAAGGAATTCTTATTAAATAATAGACAAAAATGATATTAAATTGATAATAAGTTTAAACTCAATATATATTGAACTAAGAAACAAAAATTAATAGATAATAAACAAAAAAAAAGCACTACAATCGTTGCATTTTATATGACTTTCTGAAATAATTTTCACTTGAAAATATTTTCTCCGTGCATTTTTTGAAGCAAAATCATCAATTAGATCTTCGTAATCAATCTGGTCAAAAAATTCACTTTCGATGGTGAGAAGAGCAAATCCATTTAGTATATCATGTGACATAGTCAAAGGTATTACCGTGAGGTTGAAAATTTCGAAGATGATGTTGTCTTTCTCTAATTTTTCTCTATATAGGTGTAGATTGTAATTGGGTACTATTATATATGAGAAAGAAAAAAAAAAAAGTCTGATATGAAATGGAATTTAGGAAATGTTATTATTTATTTTAAAAGGTGAATTTAGATTTTAGAGAGAATTAGAAAGTGAATTTTAGGGAGAAGTAGAGAAAAGAAGTCCAAACAAACTTATAAGTCTAGTAGCTTACTTAATATAGCCTACTTAATAGGCTTCTTAATATCTAAATTTGACTTTTCAAATATCTTTTCAGGTCTTCAAGGATAGTACCCACAGTTAAGAGTATTTGAGAGAGAGGAAATTTGAAAGACTAGTAACCAATGACACTTAAATGCCTAGTATCCTACCCCAGAGAGAGAGAGGTAATTAATTAAAAGGTCTCCTTCCTTTCTTTAGAGCATCTCCAATGGGACACTAAGAGCATCTCTAATGGGACACTTAATCTCTAACACTTAGAGTGCCACATAGATTTTTTAGAGTTTTTGTTAAAAAAACATCTCCAATGGGACACTTTATTAGACACTCTAATATGAGGTGGACACATTTATTATAGAGTATCTAGAGAGAGAAACTCTAAAATGAGAGTGTCTACTTGAGACTCTCTAAGTGTTACTTTTAAATTTCAACCAATAGAAAATCTTGCTTTTCAACTACTTTTTATCTATTGAATTGAAGAAGGACTTGTGTATTAAGTATAGACACTTTAGAGATCTCCATTGGAGACCAACAAAAATTAGAGTGTCTCTATATTGACATTTAGGAAAGAGAATCTCTATTGGTCCTTGACAACTAGGACTTTTAGAGTGTTTGTTAGAGTGTCCCATTGGAGATGCTCTAAATCTCTAACACTTAGAGTGCCACATAGACTTTTTGGAGTTTTTGTTAAAAACTCATCTCCAATGGAACACTTCATTAGACACTCTAATATGAGGTGGACACATTTATTATAGAGTGTGTAGAGAGAGAAACTCTAAAATGAGAGTGTCTACTTGAGACTCTCTAAGTGTTACTTTTAAATTTCAACCAATAGAAAATCTTGCTTTTCAACTACTTTTTATCTATTGAATTGAAGAAAGGTATGTGTATTAAATATAGACACTTTAGAGATCTCCATTGGAGACCAACAAAAATTAGAGTGTCTCTATATTGACATTTAGGAAAGAGAATCTCTATTAGCCCTTGACAACTAGGACTTTTAGAGTGTTTGGTAGAGTGTCCCATTGGAGATGCTCTTAGGGGTAGTGGATTTGGACTTTCACAGACTTTCATAAACAAAATGTCCCGTAGATATTTCAAGACATTTCAAGACATTTCAGATGATTTACTATATATAGACAACATGTCTTCACAGACATTTTCAAGACATTGAGTTTGTAGACAAAATGTCTTTATAGACATTTGATCCATAGACAAAATGTCCTGGGGACATTTCAAGATCTTGAGTCCATTGACAAAATGTGTAATGCACATTATATTTGTAGTAATCAAAAATATATTTTTCGACTTTCATAAACATCTGTGAATTTTTGTGGACATTGGTGGACATTTGGGAGACATTTATTATTTTAATAATATTATTATTGTTTAATCACATGAAATAATATATTTATAATAACATTTCAAATATATATTTTTCGACTTTCGTAGACATCTGTGAATATTTGTGGACATTGGTGGACATTTGGTAGACATTTATTATTTTAATATTATTATTATTGTTTAATCACATGAAATAATATATTTATACTAACATTTCAAAAATATATTTTTCGACTTTCATAGACATCTGTGAATATTTGTGGACATTGATGGACATTTGGTAGACATTTATTATTTTAATATTATTATTATTGTTTAATCACATGAAATAATATATTTATACTAACATTTCAAAAATATATTTTTCGACTTTCGTAGACATTTGAGAATATTTGTGGATATTGATGGACATTTGGTGATCATTTATTATTTTAATATTATTATTGTTGTTTGATCACATGATGGACTTCAAATGTCTCTTGTTTTTGTAAAGACATTTTGGACTCCAAATTTGTCCCAAATCCTTCACAAAATCCATCAAACTATGAAGTCTACCAAAGTGGGACATTTTGTCTATAATCGAAGGCCTCAGACTTTCATAGACTCTCAAATGTCGGAATTTGAATGCCTCGGACTTTCGTAGACTCTCAAATGTCGGAATTTGAATGCCTCGGATTTTCACGGGCACTCAAATGTCCACGAAAGTCCCAATCCACTACCCCCATTAGTCTTTACCCACTGATCCCACTTCCACCCCTACAAAACTACTTTCCTTCTTTCTTTTTTCTTAAAGAAAGTGTACAGCTGGTTTGGTTAGTAAACACTAGTTATTAGGTGGACATTTTTTTTTTAACCATTGGTTCATGAAATGGGCCCCTGGTAAAGGTGGGCCCTGTGCCACCGCACCGGTGGCACCCCTTTACCCATGGCTCTGACTTTCATCTCCACCACCACACTTCAACCACCAATAATAATATCATATCTCCATGATGGGTCATGAAAATGTCCCATCAGAGTCGTTTAATTTAGTCGAGTTAGTCGATTTCGAGTCTTTATTGTAATAAAATGGTTGGTTTTCTTGATTAAGTGTGTTTTGTGGAGTTAGGTGTGAAAAACGGTTAAAAACGAGGAAAAGGTGCATGAAGGGTATTTTGGTCATTTGGAGTCAAGGACATTCTGGAAATTTGGCCAAGGTCAGTGCGTGGTTGGAAAGTAGAGGTCGAGACGAGTCCGTAGGAGAAAACGGAAGTCAAATCGGAGTCCGGACGAAGGAATAATCCAAGGTCAAAGTTCAGTCAAAAGATGTTGACTAGTGGGACACCTCCGGGCATAGTTCTGGTACGCGGGATTCGGTGGGACACGTGGCGCGCTCTAAGGACCGGAGTATCCAATTCCCGTGTTTCCGCTTAGCAACGAAATGGCACGTATAGGCCTGATTCAGTGTGACGCGCCGCAACTTAACTCGGTAGGCCCGATCCAACGTTTTAATCTCAGCCGGTCGTTCCCGCGTTTTCAAGATCTACGGCTGCTGACAGTCCCGTGTTTATTTCCTATCCCGTGCACCCGAAGCAATCTAATACCGTAACCCCAGAAGCCACGTTTTAATCTTGTACGTCTGTTGCCGCGTGTCCCAGATCCGACGGCTGCTGACCATCCCGTCCTTTATTTATTATCCGTGTTACCCGAAGCTATGTATTACAATGCACCCGGACGCGTGGCTCCTTCCCCAACCGTCTAGATCCGTGTTTATTCCCATCCAACGGCTGCTGAACCAAGCGCAAACTATTAACCCACACCCGGCCACACAGTAACATCCGAATTTGAATCCCTTTTCACCCAGCCGACCAATTTAGGGTTTTTTGTCCTTTTAACCCATTAAATCCCAAAAATAACCCTTCCTTTTCATTCTTTTTACAATTCAACCCAACCAAAACCAAAACCCACCTATAAATAAGTCCCTTTCTCCTCCATTAAACCCTAGACTTCAACAACCCTCTCAAATGGCTTCCTTATCTAATTTCTAAGCCACTTCTCTTTCTATCTTCTAACCCTAATCCCCCATTCTTTTTCTTCTACCTCTTCTTACCTATTTCTTTCTTCAACCTAATCCATTTTTCCCATTCTTTTTCTATCTTCTCTACTAATACTACTACTTTCTTCTCTACCATTAATAGTCATCTCCTTCTTTCTTCCATATTCTTCCATCATCTTTATCCCACTTCATCTCTTCTTTCCAACTTCTTTCTAGATCTAATTTCTTCCTTCTCCTTCTTTTTCTTATATGGGTGGCAATAAAATAGCTATTACTTGGATTTCTTGGAGTAACATTCTTGAGCATAAATGGAGCAAATCTTGGATAAATTGGAGATACATGGGGATATGGAATTTGAGCATTCTTGGTGATTTCTTTCCATTAATTTCTTAGTATTTTCATTTACTTTACAATGTCAATGAATGTTATTCTAGATTCCATGTATAGTTAATTTAGCAATCTAAGGTTGTGAATGAAACCCATTTTGGATCTTTATAATACTTGTTCTTGATTAATTAAATCCTTTGATGTGCTTCAATGCCTATTGATTGTCATTTCATGTTGATTCTATAACCTTATTATCATTCATGTATTATAATTAGATGTTTCATGCTTTTATTGATTTATTAGATGAGATATGCCTTTTAGATCTTGAATGATAGTGTAGGAAATTAGTTTTATATGGTAGTCAATCATACATTCTTAATTATAAAATTGTTTTATCTAGAATATCATCCGGAATCCAAATAGTTCATTATATTGGATCCCGAGTAAATACAAAAGAGATTTAAGTAATTAAGTGCTTGTTTTATAAAGTGAAATTGTGCGGTGGATTTCATAATCTTAGATATCTTCTCACCTCTTTCTTATAGATAGTTTAGTTACTATTATTCGTTTTCTTATTTCTTTACAAATCAATCATCAAATCTATGAAATGGGGTGTGTGAGTGTGTTAGTCTAAGTTAGCTATTGACATTTTAATTATTGGGCTAAACTCGCCGTCAATATTCGAAATTGCCTACTTATCCCTTGGGACGATACTCGATCTTATTTTCAATACTATAACTTGACCCTGTATACTTGCGGGAATAGACCTATTTTTAGGCCCATCACTCCACCACCACCACCACCACCACCACCATCATACTTCTATATTTCCACCACTACCACTGCCATCATACTTACATCACCATCCTCATATTTCCACATCCAATGCCACCACTACCACATCTATACCACCGTCATATTTGCACATCCACCACAACCACCACCTTATCTCCATCACCACCACAACCACATCTCAACCACCATTTCTCCAAAGGTCCAACACCATTACCACTTCTATCACTGTAGCCACCACAACCACCATCGCTATCACAACCACCGCTCTTGCCATAATAGTCATCGTGAAATCGTATAAGTGAGATTAAAATGAATTATCTTTATGCGAAAAGAAAAACAAAAAATATAAAAGTTACTTATTGCAAACTAAGTTTCGACTTTTTTTTTTTACTTACAAGCAACAATTTTGCCAAATATACTTTTGATATTTTTTACTTTTTTAAGCAAAAGTATTCTAATATAGGCAAATGTCCTTCTACTTTTATTTGCCAAACAACACCTAAACTAAGCATTTACTTTTCTACTTAAATGAGTACAAAATTACTTATTTTTTTATTGTCAAACGACACCCAAGGAGTAAAGATGAAATTAAGTTGCGGTAACTCAATTTACATATATAGAATATAATTTCATTAATTGTATTGCTTTTCCAAGTCAACATGAAGATCCGCTCCTAGTGAGTGTTACACGTCTAACCGATCCTTAGAACAACTCATTCTTTGTACTAGGGTACATTGGTCAGCTTGCAGTTCGGTTTGCTCGAACATAACATGGGAGTCTCAAGTTGGGTGGTTGGATTCACGATTTTGAAATGGGTGTTTTCCTTTAGACTTGTCATTTTGATATGTAGTATATGTTTGAAAAAAATGCAGAGAAAGGAGTTCATCGACTTGAAATTCAACTATTAGTAGTTTGGGTGTGCATGGAAGAGCAGATGAAGGAAGCCCTAGCACTTTTTAACAAGAGGATAATTTTAAAAGCCTAATGCAAACGACTTTCTTTCATAAGCTTATTATATGTTTGGTTAGATGGTGGTTTCGGGGTTGAGGGTTGGGGACACTTTAGAATTCAGATATTTGAAAAGGTTGCTATGGGTATTACACCTACAGGGGACCATTTTCTAAAGGTATCATCCCTTATCAATTCTGTCTCATAAAATATAAAAAGTTGAAGAAATTTTGCAACCATTTCTTGTGTCTCCAATTGAGAAATGGACTCATGGAAACTTAAAACTCATTAGACGGGAAAGATTGAACACATGAGTCAGTGTGACCTGAAAGTTGTTAATTAAGGCGTTAATGAAAGGGTGAGGTTCATAATCATCAACACGTCCTCCTCCCTAACTCAAATCAATCGATCAACTTGGGTTGTGTTTGATAGGCAGTTTCTCCAGGGAAAAGAGAAATACTCTCTATCATCTAAAATTTCTACTGTTTGATTAACAATTTAGAGAAGGGGAAATTAAGAGTCACGTGACCTAGTTTTTCTTGATTTTCCTCAAAAACAGGGAAAATGGCTACCCTGCTTTTATTGAGGAAAAAGTTTCTCCAACCAAGTGGAACCCTTGACACGTAAACAACACAGCAAAATGAATAGCCATATCTCTCTCTACTCAAAATCAAGCAACTGCTCCTTTCATGCCCTTATCTTCTACCCACTACATGTGTTGTGTTGTATCTCTTTCTAAATCTCTCCCTTTCTACTCCCTCTTGTCTCCCTTGCTCCTCATTCTGTTCTTCCATGTTACATCAACCATGTTCTTCTTCGTCTTCATTCAACTAGCTACATAGATTATATATAATTTCTCAACATATATAATGCGACTTGTGCATACCTAGTTCATTTATACACAGGAAAATCTTCTTGTTCTCTTTTCACCATTAGTTGGACTGGTTTTTGTAACAAAAAAAAATGCCTCTATATAATGTCTATGCTAATAGAAATATATGGAAATGTTAAAATACACTTTTTTTCCTTCGTAAATCAAACAATTTTTCCATAGCAAACCAAACGGAGGAAAATATAAAAATACTAATAGAGAAAATGTTTCACAAAGTAAATGTTTTTCGGAGCAAATATTTCTCTATATTTTTTCTTGGCCAGCGTTTTGGGGAAAGCTAAATAGTTTCCGAGTGTGAAGACTTGGTCAAAGTTGGTCAATTTTGTTTGACAATTTTATTTAGGGGGAAAGCAAAACAGCTTCTCCACCTCAGCTCTCTCTCTCTCCACTTCACTTCTCTCTCTCCACCTCACTTCTCTCTCTCCACCTCATCTTCTCTCTCCCTACCATTCTCTCTCTCTTCTCCGATTAGGTCGGCGGCCGAAAAATTTTATGGCCGGCGACCATGAAAAAAAAAAAAATTTTCACTCACTCTCTAGAAACTCCTGCGAAGGAAAACCCCTTCGCCAGAGTTTCTAAAGAGAGAGAGAGTGAATTTTTTTTTTTTTCATGGTCGCCGGTCGAAAAAATTTTCGGTTGGCGACCTAATCGAAGAAGACAGAGAGGTGAGGTGGAGAGAGAGAGGAGAGGTGAGGTGGAGAGAGAGTGAGGTGAGGTGGAGTGTTTTTTTATTTCCCCTTAAAATTTATTTCTCCGAAAAATTTCTAAAATTCTACATATTCCCTTTAAAATTTCACACCCCAGAAACTATTTAGATTTCCCCAAAGCGCTGGCCTTTTTCTTTCCCCAAATTGCAATCGAACACAACCTTACTCGAAAAGTCATCGGCCACGTCATCACCACCTTAAGTCAGCAAGCAAGCAAGGAAATATTCGTTCCTTTCTCAGGCACTCTTTCCTTCTTCCTTTGGGCTCTCATTTCACCCGGCAAGCTACTCTTAACTTCCCTCTCTGTATCTGTTTCTTGTGCCCTAATTAGAGCGAATCTTCAAGTCGAACAGCTTAACTATGCGTTTATGGTGTTAAATTCTCCTTCCAACTTCTCTCTCTGTACGTATTTCGATCTCTCTCTCTCTCTCTCTCTCATGAACTCTCTCCTCCCGATTTAAAGCTCACATAAAGATGAGCAAATGTAATAGGAAGAATTTGAAGCTCAATTTATAGAAATTACAGATCTCTCTCTCTCTCAACCTATAAATCATGATCCCATCTCTATAAGCAGTCGAAGTTATGACTCAGGAGAGGGTAGGAGGGCATTTGATCTAGATATGACCCTTCAACTTCTAGTCCTTGTTAAATAGTGCCTTCACAATCTCAGGTCGAATCCCAAATTACCTAATTTTTATGATCTAACCTAACTGAGAGTTTCATTAGGTCATTTTCATTTGGTACCTATCAATCACAAAACCCCTAAATAAATACACAAGTTAGGTCAAAATGTTTATATTTTTCATTTAGTTTGCTTCAAATTTCATTTCTCTAACTAAAAGCTTCATATTATTGTTGGTTATTATCATTATGTGATTAATGTTTCTCAATGACCCATTGATTACTCAGGGTGGTTAATTTTGGGTGGGGGAGTGAAGGTTTAGTTCTGCACATTCTCTGACTTTAGTATCTGCTTCGAAATGGCTAAGAAATCGACGAAACAGTCTACGTTATCCGTTTATCTGTACATCCCCAATATCACAGGTAATACTCTTTTTATCTCTTTCATTTGTACAACATTAGTCTTCCGTTGTTTGATTACCGTCTTTACTCATTAAAAATGTATTAATGTGTTACTAAAGGAGTTTGTATGTAACAAGGAATCCCTTATTTCTGCATCAAATAACACTAAGTTAGTAAGTTCCGTCCAGCTAATTGGTGTCAACATTATTCTTAATTTCTCTCCTTGCTTAATACCTTGATGGTTGAATCAAAGTTTCTCAAATAGTCCATTTTCCACGTATCATGTATGCTTTAAGGTGTATTTATACCTCGTTTAGAACACTATTTCTGGGTCATTTGTTGGAAAAAATTCCTAGTTAGAAGTTTTAAAATGGTTACCTACAATGTAACACGGACATTAGTACGCGACTCAGTGGAGTATTAGATATGGTGAGTGAAAGAAAGTTTAGGGATAAGCCGCATACTATAACCTCGAGTGGTATTCTGTGGTCCACTGGTCCTAATACAATTATGTAAATGTGTGCACAATATATACGTGCCAAGTCTCCCATAAATACCCATGTTAGTGACGGCAAGTATCCAAGTTGATTATATGGCACACAAGAATACTAAAAAAATGTGTCCAGGTTCCATAGCTTACTCCTATTACGCCCTCAAACTAAACTAAATCTAAATATCTTCTGTTTAGGAAACAATGATGCTTAAGCAACAATTCCTTCACTTATGTTGACGATCTATCTCATTCTAGTCCTCTTGTCATTGCGCTAGTGAGCTTGACAAACAACTTCTGAATTGTGTTGCATAATTCTATTCTTGCATTTTTCTGCAGGGTACATTAGAATTCTTTTGAACATTGTTGCATTCGCTCGATGTTTTGAAGATAAGAAGCTGTTCGCAGTCCTCTACTTCATCAGGTAATGTTTAGTTCATTAGAACTGGATTTAGATCTGAATTCAGTTTCTTTATGGCTGTACTACCTTCACCATGAACTGATAGAAGCCGTTGATGCAGCTTTATCTGTGACGGCTTAGATGGTTGGTTAGCCCGCAAGTTTAATCAAGGTAAAGTTCAAATTTGTAGAATCGATTGCAATTTTTGTCACATAAAGTTTAACAGACTGTCAAGGATGATTCTTAGCCTGCTTTTGACTTCCCTATCTTATTACCATATTTTGTACAGCTTAAAAGTTATGTGTATCTATTTTCCTTCCACACAATCCTACTTAACATGGGCACTTGGAGGAGTGTTGCCATCCTACTCCAGTATGAGGTGTTGATACTCGTCCAATGGGAAAATGCAAAACAGGGGCATGGGCATATATATATATATATATATATATATATGTATATGTATATATATTCTTGTCTTGGTCGACGTGTATATTATATATACTTGTAGATTTTACTTTTAAATCAACTATTGTTACAACTTACACGAGCTACAACGGCTGTTAACATAGAGTGATATTTTATGGTTCTAAAATTGTGGTGTAGAAGCACACACAAGATGCACATGAATCATGATCACACATTCCACTTAAGTTACTGGCAGTTTCTGACACAAGGATCCGAGTATTCAATATGGCACGATATACCGAAAAAGAGTGTCCATGTCACATACAATAATCTAATTGAGGGGTTTGTGGGTTGATTTCAGTCGTATCCATTTTTTTTATGTTTATGCACTAAGCCTCAAAGATTGAAATGGGGAATTTTAATTTGCACTATTGGATATCTAAGTCGAACAATCTTTCTATCTTTTTTCCTCTTTTTCTTTTTTTCTATGTTCCCGTATTTTAGCCTTCGCCTTCATTCATTATTATTCTCTTGGAGACTTGGACTGAATAATCCTTCATGTTCTAGTGGATTGATCTAATTATCTTTTTGGTTGTGAAATGGAAAAGAAACAGTGCAATTAATCTTATGATAATTGCTCATTTTCTATCTAAAGATTGGGACTAATCTTCTGGTATGCATTTGGATGTTCAACTGCCAGTAAATCTAACTATTTTTAAGTCCCATATTTCCCTTTTAAGTAAATTTATTTATCTGTTAAATCTAGAGATATCGGACATGAAATAGCTAAGCTGCACTTTTCGGTTTACTGATCTATATATTTTTCTGATTCAGTTTCAACTTTCGGAGCTGTTCTGGACATGGTTACTGACAGGTGCCCGTCTCTCAGTAGTTCTGTTTTTGTTGTACAGATATAAGCCCTAAGCTTAATTTTCTCTCCAAAGCTCACCTTATACCGTCCTATTTCTCATTTAAATACTTTCTTTCATCACATCCATGAACCTATCTCAATTGATATGCTTCATATTTTCAGGGTTAGCACTGCTTGTCTGTTGGTAATCCTCTCCCAGATTTACAGGTATGGATTTGTTATGTATAAAGTGGTGAAGCATATATATTGTACGCGTAGGTTCTTATATACATACATGTATTATATGATATATATATATATATATATATATATATATATATATATACTATCTACAGTATATATAATATATGTACGTTAAGTCCCTTTTAGATATTTATGCTATAGTGGGTTCTCCAGTACATAGATTCTAGTGTTGGACAAGGATACTCCAGCCATGCTCTTCAGTAGGTATAATTTAGATTTGTACATACGTGCAAAATTTTCACACAATCACGTTAGGACTTAGGACCATAATCTACAAATCTGGCTCACCATCACTTATTTATAATGTTGCACTGGTCGGTCCAAAAGTTAAGAAGGAAGTAGGAATTAATTACTATGGCAAGAATATAATATGTTTGGAGCCATATTCCACTATCAACACATGATGTCAGATACTTGGTTTTTAAGTTGGATGCCGGGTACCGTAACTCATGTTATATATATATATATATATATATATATATATATATATATATATTCACAATGGTACACAGTACACTCAAGCAGACATGCATATGTAATATTTGTATTCATGATTGACTAAGTACAATTTGTTTTGCAGGCCTGGCTTGGTTTTCTTGTCATTGCTTAGCTTGGATATTGCCAGCCATTGGCTTCAAATGTACAGGTATTCTCTTCGCTGTCTAAATAATGCTTTTTCTTTATTTAAAACTTGTCTTACTAGGTTACATGCTAAACGAAACACTTTCATCTTGCAGTACGTTCCTATCTGGCAAGGCAAGTCATAAAGATGTAAAAGACAGCAGTAACTGGCTTTTTAGGGCATACTACGGAAATCGTTTATTCATGGCTTATTGTTGTGTGGCATCTGAGGTAAGTCTGTCAGCTAAAGGAGTTCCTTTCACTTGACTTTCTAAGAAAGAATGCGAAGCATTTCTTGGGGTAACCACACAAAGGCCTAACGAGTGATAATACATTTTACAGAAGATGGGCATCCTTGAGTTGTGTAAATATTTAAAACACGAGTCTCCGGGTCTCAAGCAGACCACCCTGAACGTTGTATTCTTGTAATAGAAAGGCTCAAGGTAAAAACCTCCTCGGATATACATGATGGCAGGATAATTTTGGAAGCACGAACTTTAATACCCTATGCCCATTTGGACAACACAATATATTTCTCAAAAAACAGGAGGAAAGATACATAGGAAAAGATAAGAATTTCATCCTGAACTTCTAAGTTCTAACTCTACCAAAAGCTATAGCAAATTAAGTGGCTCAATCATCATTAGTATTTTCTAGTATTACTCTGCTATTTATCAGTCAGAATTGAAAGTCCTTGTAGGTAACAGCCTTCCACATCTTATTGAGTCTTACAGACTGGTGTAAATGAAATAATTTAAGTACAAGATTTTCTATATAATATAATATATTTGAACTTTCTTTTAGGTGGGTTCTTTTTTATTTGATGAAATTAGAGTAGGGAGGAGTGAGCTAGCTATTTGTTCTGTATCGATTTCACACTAAACCAGAGCCTATGATAACCCACTGTAGTTTTTCGGTAGTTACCAACTCACTGGTTTCTAGAGTTCTTTTGAGTTCGCCCGACGTGTGAAGAACTCGCATACTTTTACTTCGCTAGTGCAATTAGAAGGTTTTCTGTTACAGTGAGAATACCTTATAGAGTTTACCACTAAAATGTATGTATACGAAGTATGGTACACATGTTCCTTTCTAAGCCTACCTAAGTATTGCTTTCTTATGTTCCCTATAACCCATTGTTTTGTAATTGTGCAGGTCCTCTATATCATCCTTTTCCTTATTTCTGAAAGCCAGTCTGAAAGTGTGATTGATGTGAGACTCCTCAGACTCATTCGAACTGGTTTTGTTCGTTAGTTTTTTGGGTAAATGCCCCTCAAGAAGCTTCAAGTGCTACAGCTGATCTTGGATTAATTTTTCCTTTTTGTGGTCTGTGTTTTTCTTTTTCTTTCAGGTTTTAATGAATGCCATGAAAAATACCAGCCTTTCCTTCCCAATTGCTTTAGCACTTTTTGGATGGGCAATCAAGCAAGCAATCAATGTTATACAGGTAAATGGCTCTCCCGTAAAATATGAGGCATGCTATGTACACTTCTCATTGCTTTAAGTTCATTCTCAATATTTAATAGAATATTGCATTTAAAATACTTATATTCAGTGTTTTAGAATATCTTTGTTTATTATACATCAGACACCATGAATTTATCAACAGAATCAGCAAGTAAAAGATATCTTAGTGTTTTAGAATATCTTTGTTTATTATACATTAGACACGTAGGTCTAGTCATTCAAATAACAATATTTTCTTATCATGTGTTCATTCTGGAAGGCGCTAAACAGAAACTTAGGTCTCCTAAGACATATATAATAGAGCCTTTTAGACCGATTCATTGAACCACTGGCAATTGGAACCATGTTCTCATCATGTTTCGTATGACAATATATCGTATCAGAATCGCACTAAAAGATACGAAAAGTGGTTTTGGTTGCGTTATACAATTTTGATTTCTTGATGAAAACATGCTTCAAGTATTCCTTCGGTAAAGTTTCTTATCATATAAATTAGTCTGTAGGAGTTCAACCTCCTCAAGGTTACCATCTTCATCACATATCCTGTCAGTTTCTCGGAGTTTGAAGCTTACATAGACTGTTTAAACAACGTAGCGATGTAGTTGAGGAGTTTTCACCTAATCTGAAATCTATAATTGTCATTACTATATATGTAATTTTGTTTGAAGTGAATGAAGAGAGTGATGAGTAAATTACTTGACATGGAACATTTGGGTGGTTGTTATTTCAGATGAAGACGGCTGCCGACGTGTGCGTGCTTTATGATATAAACAGAAAGGAGAGACACTGAAGGTAGTACTTACTTGCCGTTGCCGGGGTAGTTTCTATTTGTCTTTGGAGGGTGGGGATGAGTGAGATAGGAGTAGGAATGTTGTGTTTAATGTTCAGTCTGGTTCCATGTACTTTATAACATTGCTCATGTGGTGGGAAGAGAATATGAATATTGTGCTAGTCTCAGGATCATCAACCCACCCATGTGATAGTGATACTAGGCGATTTAGGGTTTTTGTGTTTCTGGTACTACTTGCTCTTTCAATGCAATGGTTTTCTTCTTAACATATTTTAGTAGGTTGAAATTTTCTTTTTTAGCTCAACTCTTGACCAACTCAACTTTTGATCCCATATTATGGACAAACTCCAATTTTGGTTTGCCAAACTAACTGACATGGAAGAATTCTACTCATGTGCATTACTGCACTGGAAACAACCCATGACCTATCTGTACCAGAAGTGTCGACAACTTATAGTCATACATCGTGACGTCGTTATGAGCCATACTAGGTGCTAAGATTATGGAGCATCCACCATTGATATTTGAGTGGTTGTATGAGTCCCATTGATATTGTAGTGGTACGAGTCTAGTGGACGCCCTAGAGAATGCATCGGGTGGATGCCAGTTTCATGTAGTTCTCGAGGGAACTAGCTCCATGTAGTTCTTGGGGGACCACGCTCGTAAAAGAAAGACATCCATGACGACACATCTTCCTGTAGAATGTATGGGGCAGATGATGCCAAGGCAGAGGTGCAAAGTCAGGTGCTCTATTTGAGGCAGTGACATTTCAGCCGATTCTTTAGATGGTTTCGGATGCTTGTTTTTTCTAATGACGTCTTTAGATTGTTTGAAGCGACTTAGGGGTGAGAAAAGAAACAAGTAAACTGATTGTTAAAGTTCTCTAAGGATTTGAAAAAGGCCAGCGCCTTGGGGAAAGCTAAATAATTTCCGGAGTGTGAAATTTTAAAGGGAATAAGTAGAATTTTAGAAATTTTCCGGGGAAATAAAAAAAAAACACTCCACCTCACCTCACTCTCTCTCCACCTCACCTCTGTCTTCTCCTATTAGGTCGCCGGCCGTTTTCAAACAAAATTGACCAATTTTTGACCAAGTCTTCACACCTCGAAAACTATTTAGCTTTCCCCAAAGCGCTGACCTTAAAAAATAGTAGATCATTTTTAAATTTAAGAAAGACAAACAAAAACTGATCACAAACTAGTGGTAAGAAATAAATAACCTGATAAACTTTGTAAGAAAAATATTAGTAGTATACTAAAAGTCAAAAAATGATATTATCATTTTCGAGTGATGCCAACGTATGCTTGGCCCAAAAATCTAGAAGTCACAGATTCTATTTACAGTGGAAGTGGAATTCATCTTCATTGGCTTGTGTTAGGGATACATATAAAGTAAAGGTATGAATAGGTTTTCATGTTCTTAAAAAAACCTTATGGTGTGTTTGGTTATAGGATTCCTAAGTAGGATTCCTATCAAAAGTGGAATTTGGTAGGAATCGTGAATCCTTGGTTTGTTTGGCTACCAAGAATCCTAGGACTCTTGAATCCTAAGGATTCCTAATTCCAAAATTTGTATTGGACCAAAATCCCACCCTACCCCTTAGGATTTGCTAGGATTTTGGATTAATGTACCTAAATTTCAAACTTAAAATCGACAAAAAAATATTTCCTTCTACAAAATCGTTATTTTTTTCAAAAATCATATTTTTTCAAAAGACGTTTAAAAATACTCAAATAATAATAAATCATGATTTAATAATAAATCATGAATCCTAAGGACTCATGAATCCGCGGATTCATGATTCCGCCATCCAAACACACCATTAAGGTTCTTTATATAACTTTTAGGATTCAAAATGTCTATGATGATGGTAGTTGTAGTGCTCATTCAATTCACGCGTTTGATCATGATGTATTTGAGGCTATTACAATATTGAATAAGAAAAAGCACCAGCACATATAATACTTCAAGTGTCCAGAGGAAACAACAAAGCTGGAATAGCTCAGTTGGTTAGAGCGTGTGGCTGTTAACCACAAGGTCGGAGGTTCGACCCCTCCTTCTAGCGTCCTTTTTATTTTTTGGGTCCATTTGGTTTGTTTGGAGAATCTCGGTAAACAACCAACCTAGGGCAAAATAGTAATCGTCTAGTAGAAGAAGAAATAGCTCTTCTTCTACTTCTCGACCGGAATCAGCAGAAGAAGTGCACTACTTTCTTGAATTAAATCGGCACTCACCGGTACTTTTCTTCTCTCCTCCTACCTTTTCCATTCTTATCTTCTACGATTTAACTCCAAATACTTTGTACAGATCCTACCTTTTCACTCTCACGATATGTTCAAACAAAAGTAATTATTAGAAGATTTGTTATTCTTATTTGGTAGATCTCTCTCTGCAAATTATTTGAAATTTTGGTGTTATTTCTGTTTTGAATCTTAACCCTCGATCTATACTGTCATTCTTTACTCTGGGTCATGCTGTTTCTATTTGGTTTAAATCTGAATTCTTTTTCTGGAGTTGGGATTTTGCAGATCTTTAACCAGATGTCATTAGTCTTTTTTTTTTTTTTTGTACTGAATGATGTATTAGGCATAAAAGTGTCTTGATTTCTTCATGATATGGGAGTTAGTGATGAGGGTCATGAGATTGTGAATGAAATGGAAATTCCATACCCTTAGAGAGAGGAGAGAATTCAACTCTTCAAACCCTTTTCGATTAACCTCATATATAGTGAAACTCATGGATTAATTCATGGAACATTGGATCAAATAGGTTCCATGATAGTGTGTTCGAGATGGGAGTTTTGATTCTCCTTGTTGTGATGTACTTGTGATTTTTATGGAGCTGATTTAAGTCGTAAATTTCAAAATAATGTAATAGGGATCCTGCTTATATTATCATTTTACTTGTTCGAACACGAAATTGATGAATTAGATTTCCTAATTCTAATATTATTTTATTTGTTCGAACACACAAAAAGAAATAGAGGTTGTAATTTTGATATCGTCGACTTGTGTGTATGTTCTCGAAGAACAACTTTTCCTAACTTGAGACTAATAAATTAGCGTTCTTGATTATTCAAGTTTCTCAAATTACTCGTCCTGTATTACGTATTGCAAAACGTACCATTTTGGACAAATATATTACTATATTTTTTTTTCATATGCGTCTTTGGCAATGGACGTCAACCATTATTTTTCCTTTGTCATTTTTGTTGAAGTGTTTATTACATGTAGTGGTTCCATACCCCTAATATGAATTCTTGGTTCTGCCTTTTGTTTGCACCAATAGTTACTAGGTTGAAGATTGAGAGGTAAGAAAAGAGATAGAAAGAGATGTCTTCCCACAATAACTCGTCGACCGGGAGTGATCCACGACAACCATCAACAGCGAAGCCGTATGTTCCCCCAACTCTAGCACCACAAGATCTACCATTTGATTACTCTGGTTTCATTGCTATCATCTGTGGTGTCATTGGTGTCATGTTCAGGGTATGAATTTACTTCTTCCCTACCCATCCCTTAATTCTCTCTCTTACTCTAATTTTGAAGAGATATGATTTTAGTATTTTATATTGCTGTCATTTTCTGTGTGATGGTTTCAACGATCTTTGGAAGTAACTCCTCTTTTTTTGTTTTTCCGTTATTTATATAAATGGTCCTGTTCGTATTTTATATTTTCGGGGTGGCTGGGAAAACCCCCTACTTCTTCAAGGTTTCGTATCAGAAATATGCCAATTGATGTATTTGTTTTAAACATGAGTACATACATACCCTCACCTTCCTAAACTTGTGTGAACTAAATTCAAATTGATGTATTTGTTTACACTGTACACAATGACATAACTTTGACTGTGAATATTCAAATTAATGTATTTTTAGTTTTCTCTTCTTATGATATAGTGATCACTTGTGTTAATGGGCTATATTGACATGTTTTTCCAGTACAAGCTCAGCTCGTGGCTCGCTATAATATTCTGTGCCCAATCACTTGCAAACATGAAGAACATAGAGAACGATCTTAAACAGATATCCATGGCCATGATGTAAGTAGAATTTTCTTATACATTTTTGTATTCGCAACTATATTATACACTACATATCTTCAAATATCGGAACATTAATATATCTTTTTATCATAGTCAGCAGAAGGGTTCTTAAATAAGGTGATATCATGATAGTTCGTTATAATTTAATGACCTAGTTTTTCACACTATTAGTCTTTAAGAAACTAAATAGTATTTAGTAAAAAATGACAAACATTTGCAGCCTTAGAAATTACCTGATGCAATCTTATATTTTCTCGTCTGTGGTAACGATATCTTTTTTAATTATATTTGTCCTATATGTTGGAAGAGTGTACATTTTTGACATGTAGGATAACCGATAACTAGATAACTTTGGAGTCGTTGTCGAAATTCTAACAGCGTTCCTTACTTAAATATAAATGCTCTATGCTAGGGTTGAAATTAAACTGTGATAGCTAATAAGAATGATATTGAATCGAAAGTGCTTCTAGTATGTAGTTTCTTTCATGTATGGGATTGGTGACAAACTACTGTGGTCTATCTCAGGTTTGCTATTATGGGATTGGTGACAAACTACTTCAGCCCTGCCCGACCAGGAACACGAAGTTAAAGTATCACGATGCTCCATTTTTAGAGTTCAATGCAATTGCATGTATCGTAGACTACTCTTGAACTTGTTTTTTTCGAGGATTTTCTCTAGTAACGTTGTTTTTGGAAGAGAGTTCTTTAGAGACATTTTTATGTAATAAAATGATCTTGTAATGTTAAATAACTTATTGCTGTTTCTATCCTTTATTTGGATGGTAATTTTTGGATCATGTATTTGTCTTTATATTATTTGGGAGATTATTTATTTCCCCTAGCGTCTTACTCATAGTCTCAGCTAAAGATTGATGTGGCAATATCTGGATAATGTTCTATTGTCATTAGTGATGTTGGCTGCATTGACCCTTATGGGCCCTTAAGGTTTTAAAAGGCTTGGGAATGGTGTTTAACCTCTTAAAAAGAGCACCTCACTCCCAACACACCCTCCTAAGACAACATCACTGTAGTGCGAATCGTGCTGATAACGTGTTATAGGATGATATGGACCAGCCCAGCCCTCTGGGTTGTTAATGATATTGCATGTTTTGACAGTTTTGGGTTCTAATTGTGCTGATAACGTGTTTTGGGATGATGCAGACCAGCCTCTTGGGTTTCTAGTGATACTGTCACCTTTGAAGCTTCTTGGCCTCACGGTTTTAGAAGACCTCATTAGAGAAGAGTGTTTAATCTCTTAAGAGGAGCACCACATTCCGTCTCAACACCAATGTGAGATTGTTTACGACAGATACCATTTTTTTGTTTTGAGTAATTGAAGACGTAGTAGTCACCCTCTTATTTTTTTTTTCACTTGTACTCTATTTTATTATATAAGACCTAATCACAAAAACCTTACTATAAGACTCATAAGTGTGACAACATTTGTTACAAAATTGTAAAGCACAAATTTCTACTTGAAGTTATAAATTAGAAGAACTATCGTACTGTTCAATTCTACAATTGAGTGCAACTTCCCCAAAGGGTCGAAACCAGCAAATAATGAGTCCAAAGATATAACAAATTACTAGATCTTTTTTGTCTTAGAAATCGACATGAAAAATGGTAACATAGACAAACAGAAACTTCATGTCAACGAACTACTGATCGCTATGGTTGACCTCTTAGAGTTTTTTGGCTAGTGTTACCGAAACACCAATGTATCCAAACCCCATGAATACTTAGATAAAATTAAGATGATCCTCTAAATCTGTATTCCTCGAAAATTTTAATCTATATAATTCTCGGGAAATTTCTTAAAATGCCCCAAACTCCAAAGTGGCGGCATATTTAAAAACCATTTGACTTGATTGCTCATATCATTAGAACTTTGATGGTTATGCTCCCTTTGGACTTCCCTCTTTTTTCTAGTACATATAAACTCTTGTCTAGGCTTCCACTTTTGGAGGAATAAAAAGCCGTTATAACCGTTAGCAAGCAACTGATTAGAGCTGGCTAGGTTTAGTCATCATCAAAAGCTCCCAGCTTTGAAATCCAATTTTAAATTAAGTTACAGAATCTCTTACCCTTTCATCTCCTACCTCCAAACCCATTTCAGACATCATTCTAGACATTATCAGTCAGCTTTCTCATGGAGGGAAGAAGAAAAAGAAGAACCCAAAAACTCTTTTATTCAAACACTCTCAGACCACCCGAATCCCCAAATTTCTCTCTTCTCCCAAAAGGGTTTTTCAGAAGTTTCCAATTCTATCACTGGAAGATCAATCCATGCTTTTTGCCTCAAACACTATGTTCATCTCAGTCTCTTTCATTCAAATACTTTAATTAATATGTACTCTAAATTTGATAATTTTAGAGCTGCTAGAAATGTGTTTGATCAAATGTCTGAGAGAAATGAAGCTTCTTGGAATACTATTATATCTGGTTGTGTTGGGGTTGGCTTGTATTCAGAAGCTTTTGAATTATTTAAAAAATTGTTGGTCCATGGAATTGACCCAAACATATTTGTTTTGTCTAGTCTTATAAGTGCTTGTAATAAGTCGACTTCGATGATAGATCAAGGGATTCAAGTTCATGGCTTTGTTGTTAAGATTGGGTTGTTATCTGATGTCTTTGTTAGTACAGCACTTCTTCATTTTTATGGAACTTATGGACTTATGTCCAATGCTCGTAGACTTTTTGAGGAAATGAATGAAAGGAATGTTGTTTCTTGGACTTCTTTGATGGTGGGTTATTCGAATAATGGTGAGCCAGTGGAAGCCATGAATACTTATCGGAGAATGAGGTATGAAGGAGTTAATTGCAATCAAAATTCTTTTGCAACTGTTATTAGTTCATGTGGGTTGCTCGAAAATAAATCAATAGGTCATCAAGTACTTGCTCATGTTGTGGTTTCTGGATTTGAGTCTAATGTTTCAGTAGCAAACTCTCTTATTTCCATGTTTGGTATCCACGGGGATGTAGAAACTGCAAATTGTGTCTTTCATCGTATGGAAGAACGTGATATAATCACGTGGAATTCGATGATATCTGCGTATGCTAATAACGGGCTTTGTGATGAATCACTTAAATATTTTCAAGAAATGCGACGAACTAATATAAAAGCAAATTCTACCACACTATCTAGTTTGGTTTCAGCGTGTAGTAGTGTTGATTATCTGAAATGGGGAAAAGGAATTCATGGTTTAGTTGTTAAACTCGGATTTGGTTCAATTGTTTGTGTCTGCAACACTCTAATTACTCTGTATTCTGAATCAGGAAAACTTGAAGATTCCAAGTTATTGTTTCTTGAAATGCCTGAAAAGGATTTGATTTCATGGAACTCCATGTTGGCTTCCTATGTTAAAAATGGACAGGCTATTGGGGCACTAGAACTCTTGGCAGGGCTTCTCAGAGAGAGCGGACTAAGGAATCACGTAACATTTTCTAGTGCTTTGGCTGCATGTTCAAGCCCTGAAGCTTTATTAGAGGGCAAAACCATGCACGCTCTGATAATCCGAGCAGGACTCCATGAAAATTTGCTAATTGGAAATTCACTAATTACCATGTATGGAAAGTGTGAAGTAATGGAGGCAGCAGAAAAAGTTTTTCAGACAATGGAAGAACGCGACGGGGTTACATGGAATGCACTTATCGGTGGATTTGTTGAGAACGAAGCACCACAGGAAGCCATGAAGGTTTTCAAATCGATGAGAGAAAATGACATGTCTACAAACTACATAACATTGGTAAATGTTCTAGGTTTTTGCTCAGCCCCGAATGATCTATTAACTAATGGGATGCCCATCCATGCTTACATTGTTCGTTCGGGCTTCGAACGAGATGACTATGTGAAGAATTCTCTTCTCACTATGTACGCAAAATGTGGTGATCTGACTTCCAGTAATTTTATTTTTAATGGATTCGCTAACAAAAGCGCTGTCTCTTGGAACGCAATGATAGCTGCAAATGCTCATCATGGTAGTGGTGAAGATGCACTAAAACTTTTTGTTGAAATGCACCGTTTAGGACTGAAGTTTGATCATTTCAGCTTCTCTGGAGGCCTGGCTGCTAGTTCAAACTTGGCCATTCTAGAAGAAGGCCAACAAATTCATAGTCTGATTATTAAACTTGGTTTCGACTCCGATCTTCATGTTATGAATGCAGCAATGGATATGTATGGAAAATGTGGAGGAATGGTTGAAGTACTAAAAGTACTTCCTGAAGTAAACAGCAGGTCTCTGTTATCTTGGAATATATTGATATCAGCGTTTTCCAGGCACGGATATTTCAAAGAAGCCATGGAAACTTTTCGTAAAATGCTCCAATTGGGAATTAGACCAGACAATGTCACCTTTGTTTCACTTCTTTCTGCTTGTAACCATGGAGGTCTCGTCGAGGAAGGTCTTAGATGCTTTTCTTCTATGACTTCTGAGTTTGGGATCACGCCAGGAATAGAGCATTGTGTATGCATAATTGATCTCCTCGGCCGTTCGGGAAGGCTTGATGAAGCAGAGAAGTTTATCATGAAAATGCCTGTTCCACCGAACGACCTTGTTTGGCGAAGTTTGTTATCTGCTTGCAGAAACCACAATAATTTGGAACTTGGAAAAATAGCGGCTGATCGTCTTCTTGAATTGGATCCATCTGATGATGCAGCATATGTTCTGTTATCAAATGTTTGTGCAATTAATGGGAGATGGGGAGATGTTGAAAATGTCAGGAAGCTAATGAAATCGAATAATATAAAGAAGAAGCCGGCTTGTAGTTGGGTAAAGGTGAAGAACAAAGTAAGTTCGTTCGGTATGGGAGACCAAACCCACCCAGAGAGCAAGGAGATAAACAAAAAGTTGAAAGATCTTATGAAGATTATCAAAGAGAAAGGTTATGTTCCTGATACTAGCTTTGCTTTGCATGATACAGATGAAGAACAGAAGGAACATAATCTATGGAATCACAGCGAGAAAATCGCTCTTGCGTTTGGATTGATAAATAGTGTTAAAGGTTCAACAATTAGAATATTTAAGAATCTTCGTGTTTGTGGTGATTGTCATTCTGTTTACAAGTACGTTAGTGATGCCGTTGGGAGAGAGATTGTTCTTAGAGATCCCTATCGCTTTCATCATTTTAGTAGAGGAAAATGTTCTTGTGGTGATTACTGGTAGTTGACAAAGAAGTTAAAGAATGTCCTTGCTCCCTCCTGTAGATGATCGAATTCGTTCACTCTTTTGTTTTTGCCATTTTTTGTGAGCTTGATGTCTCCCATATGATAATCAAAGCAATACACGTTAGAATTCAGATAATAAGGTTGGCTCAGCGATAACAAGTATGTTTCTCCAATTGGGAGCTCCAAGCTCGCTCCAGTAAGTTGGACTATGTATAGTGGTCTATAATTACAAACTCAATCAATCATTTCATTTGTTTTCATTCTTTCCTTCTGGGTGGTTGATCTTTTTATATTTGCTATACCATTCCAAAGTTTTCATTGGAATACAGATGCGCAAAGCCTCACATTGGTTCTTGGATCTTGCAGAAGTATTTGCCCTAGGGTTCACTAAATGGTAGACATACAAGCAGCTTCTACAGAGCCATTTAACCAAAAAAGTTTAGGTAGTAAATATTTGTTTCAAAGTCAAAATCCTTGTGAGTAAAAAAAACACCATCTTCAATTGGAATTCAATGTCACTACAACTTGGTAATCAATCTAGGTTTTGGGGCCTGGAGAAGTTCTGCTCCCAGACCAAATAGGCTACTAGAGAATCAAATTGATTTAAACTTGTAACATACACATAACATTTCATAAAAAAAACTTCTGCAATTAAACTGTCAAGAACTAAATAATGGCAGGCAATTCAGGGGTTCTCTTATCAAAACTTCAAGCAGTAACTAACAGTTTAACTGTATCATTGAAATGAAAACTTAACCAACAGAATAAGAAATGATCTAGTTCAGTTTTCTACTTATGCATCAGTAATTGGGTACTCAAACACAACATCTTTCCCAGAGAGCTTCCTGTAAACACCGCTAAATGTTTCAAGCTTGTACTCTGTGTTGTTCCGCTCCTTGGGGTCCAGGAAAATCTGCAACCAGGATAAAATCACATCATGATTCGTGATTAAGGTAAATTTGGAGAAAACGAGTGGAAAATTGCAATGTCGATCGATTGTAATTACCTTGATAATTTTGGAACCGTCAAGGCGGTATTTGATGCGCTTGCCCACAATTTCAGCTGGGTAAACAACATCCTCTAGAATAGCATCGTGGACAGCAGTGAGGGTACGGCTTCGTGGCCTTTGAACTGCAGCGCCCTTCTTTGGTGGTCTCACGATCCTTCGGGTGGCTATCACAATCACATCCTAAAATACAATATAGTTCTCAGCTTTGCAGTAATTAATGATCGCACTATCACTGACACTTTTGCTCAATATCATCAACAAGTGAAACTCAAGAATAATACACGTACAAGGATCACCATAATCCATTACGCAACAGTAAGAAAAAATAGAACATGATAATACAGAATAAACAGGAAACTAGATAGTGCTGACTAATGAAAAAAGAATATGTAATTCATCAATATACCCTAATCCACCAAAATCAAAAGCATTATATGCTCGATTAGTTTGGTTTATATCCGATTGCTTCCCTACAGGCTTCCATACCAAGAGGTAAAGCCATACTGGAATAACACTTCCCAAAGTCTCAGTCAGTAGTAAACCCATGACCTTGACTTAAGCGATCAACCATGATCTCTACATCTATTAAGTTTGAGAAGGCCATACAGAGAAAGAAGAAATCAAGAAACTTGAGCTTACCTTGCCACTGAACTTCTTTTCTAGTTCCCTCACAAGCTTCACATGAATCTTGCGGAAACCCTTCCTCAATCTGTAGGGAACATGGATAACAACAGCCTTTCGGTTCCCCGAAACATCAATTTGACTGCAAAAGTAGGCAAACACATCAAATCATTTCCACTATGCAAGAGCTAACAAGTAATCGCCACAAAATTTGACTTACACTGCAGAATTGATGTAAAGATCCTTCAAATCACTTTTGAGATCATTGCTGGTGTTCTCCAAATCGAACAATGACTATGAAGAAAAACCCAAAAATCAGATTACATACCAAAGATGTCACTAGTTCGATTATGAAAAAGAAGTGACACGCAATTACCTGTGCAACTGTCTCGTCGAACTCGGTAGGCTCGACACCCTTATCCTTCTGGATTTTCCTCATGGCGGTAAACATCTTGACTCCTCTGGATAAGATAGTTCGATAAACAAAAATTAATTAGCTTAAGAGACAAATCACTCGATTCCTACATAAACTTTTAGTAGTTCTATTTAGAGTTAGTATGTAGTAATTATATCGGAAAATGATATCTCACACTACTATATCTCGATTATAAACCCTGATTATGATTTGAGAAAAACTCTAGTTCTCTATATATATTCATTAAACCCCATTGTCTTTTTTTCAGACGAGTAAAGCCATTGAATCAACGTTAAGGAGAGAAAGAACCACACAACAACAACAACAACAAAAACCCTAGAACTCAAATGACCCATAAAATAGAAAATAGAATTGTTGACCAAATCAGAAATGAATTCTCAAAATAATAACATCTTATCTAACATACAGATCTCTTGAGCTCTGTTCATATAACAAAAAGGAATGAAGCTAGGGAATGTGATCAAATATAGAACCTAAACAGTTGAAGATCTGTTTTGAGAGAAGTTTTTACCTGAGTTTTGGTGGCCGGGGACGAAGAAGCGATTTGCTAGAAGAGGAGACCTACCTTAGGTTTTCAGAGAAGCCAAAACTGAGAGTCCTTTGAAGAGTTTTAAAATGGTTGGAGAAAGAGAGAAACCCTAATACTTAACGGTCTAGATTTTATCTGAAAATCCGATCTATTGGATCTGAACCGCAGAATACTATGCTGGGTAGCCTATAGGCGCCACACATTACTACTATGGGGGCCCCGATATAACTACCACTTTCGGACCATGTTGGGCGGGGATGGATTGTGATTGCTGCGAGTCACATTCCCTTAACGTGATTCCTGCGAGTCAACACTTGGTTGCTCAACTGGTTAAGGTGTTGACATATACTCCAAAGGTCTCTCGAGGTTTCAGATTCGATCCCCAGAAGATGTGGAATTTCTGGGTTATTGAATTTGGAGTTATTAGGGCATAAATAATGTAGTTGGGTTTTAGGTCATTTTTTTTTTAAATATTCAGCATGTCTCAAACCCTTGACCTCTAAGTTAGGAGAACTATACCTCTTACCACTCCAACAAAGGGTTGTTGACACTTTAGGCCATTGTTAGTCACTTAGTTGGGCTTTAGACCATAGTTTAGTTGGGTTTTAGGTATTATCTTGTTAAATTTGACAGTTACCGTGATTATCACATCTTTAATGTACAAATGCCATTGTAATGACTACCGTACATCGTAGTCAAATTTCAAAAAAAAATATAGATTCCTAACTTGGTGTTTGGTCGTGTAGGAATTGGAATGTAAACTTTATAAAAGTCCCGTTATATATTTTTAAAATTATAGGTCAATTTTGTTATATATATATATATATATATATATATATATATATATATATATATATATTACTAGTTATAATCCGTGCTTCCGGCACAGACACTTTTGTTGAGCATTATAAAGTGGCTGAATTTATGTTATCAAAATTAGTTGATCATCACTTAACACAAATGGACCTTATGTTATTAGCACGGGCAAAATGACTCATACTCAATTTTATAAAATAAGTCTTGTGTCATCGTAATTGGAATCTCATCTTAACAACAACGAATTAAACTAAATATTTGAAAATGTAAATCTAAGAGAATACAAACAAAATAACATTTACTCAAAAATTAGAATTGGTTGCGAACAGTAAATAGTTTGCAAAACTAAAAACGACACAATTTGTTAAGATCATTATTATATATTATTCACCACCTCTCATTTTCTTTCTTTAATTCTTTTAACACCGACATATAATATTTACTCAAAGATTAGAATTGGTTGGGCCCATTATAGATTTTACAAAAAAAACACTACACAATTTACTACAAATCATTATCATTTAGGAGTAACATTACATCACCTTTTTTTTTAATGTACTTTTTTTTAAATTTTTTGGCATTTGCATAATTCTTTTTTTTTTATTGTAGAACAAAAACAATGAGGCCAATATAACATTTTAAGCGTTTCTTCAAACATTTCTTATACAAATTCCGTACACAGTAATGCTTCTCTTTATAGGTAACTGGAAGTTTAAATTCAGAACAAATATGCAACTTCAAAGTAATAAGTGGAATGACAAACTTACCAAAGAAACAACCCTGACAAAGGGTTTTATACTACGATTCTCATGGAAAAAAATTATTAATAGTATCAGCTGCTCGTCGAACAACATTATTCATTGCAGGTCTTCGAACTGTTTCTTAATAGATACATAAGTTGAGGCAAAGCACCAACATCAACCTATTCTGTTTGACAAAGAATAGAAAAAACATATTATGATCACATAATACTTATCTCCTTAACATATCTAAAGTTTGGGGAATAACATGTAATAAAATATCAATTCGTGATGCCCATGATAGTTGTTGCTAAGGAATGGGGTGACAATGGAGGGGACATTGACCTTAGTAATGCCCTTTATAGTTGTGATATTGTGTTCAAATATTTCGAGTAGCGTGAGAATGATTCGAATTGTTGGGACAAAAGGAAACTCTTATCTTTGTCAAGAGTTATTATGGTACTCTCCTAAGAACAAATATATTGAATATGGGGAATATCCAACTAAATATGAGCCGCAATAAGATAATTACTCTTAACTCAATTTCGATTCCAATCCACAAAATAAAATTTTTTGAATGCCAAAAGATAGTTTTATGATGCAAAGGAGGAGAAAATGTTAATCGCTAGGTATTAAAATCCCAAAATCAATGAAAATGTAACTCCTTTAATTGAGTTATAGTTGTTGTTCATCTGGTTATGGTTTGAGGTAGGGGTGGGAATCAGGCGGGTATGGGTGCTCGCGGGATCTGAGTCGGGCTCGGGCGGGACGGACAAGTTTTTCCTCTGCCCACTCGGGTTCTCCGGCGGGCTTTTATGAAATCTCCTATGATCAAAGCCCGCCCAATGTCAGGTTAGCCGGACTTCAGACAAGTCGGGCATCGAGTTTCCTGGTCTGATATTTTTTTATCCACAATAAGCTTTTCTAATTTGAAAAATTATGTCAATCAATCTGCATTCAATAATTTTTGTATTTTATTCATGTTTTGATACACAAATGTATACATCAACTATTAATTTACATTGATTATTTTTGTTACATTTTTTTTGTTAAGGAGATTATTTTTGTTACATGGTATATAGAAAATGAGAGTACTAATCTAGATAGATCTGGTAAGTATACATATATATTATGTACCAATCTATGTAGATCTTGTTCAAATCTGTACAAAAATATATACAGAGAAGATAAAGGGGTGAACAAGAACTTGAGTACAACCCATAAACGGCATACAAAAAGAAAAAGAAAAAAAAATCTAATGATGTCTTTCCTCTTTTCGGAAGTTTTATTCTTCTAAAGTAACACCAAACGAACCACAAGATATAATGGAAGGAGTTAAGAGAAATAGTGATAAAGTGAGGAAAGGAAACAAAAATGACAGATGAAATCTCTCTCTCCACTCTCCTAATGAACTGTAGGTTGAAGCACAAGAAAAAAAAGAGGGACGGAGGAGGTTAAGATTTTACGGGCACCCACCGAGCATATTACATCGGGCTCGGGATTGGGCGGGTGACCGGGTGGAACAAATTACCCGAGCCCGCCCACTAAAATGTAGCGGGTTGGGCGGGTACTGCCCATCATCGGGTTCGGGCGTCGACGGATCTTGTCGGACTCGGGTAAACATGTCGGATATCGGGCTTTCAAACATTTCTCCCACCCCTAGTTTGAGTTCACTTTAACTCTGTCTGGTCTTGATTAAGCCAGAGTCTGGGTTGAAGAAGGGAACTTCCTTTCTCTAAGTTATAGAGAGATAAACGATAAGCGGATACCGACTTTATCAGTAATTTCTTCTTTCGGATTAACCGAGATAGACAAAAGATAATGGAGTCGAGGCGAGAATAAATTCTCTTTCCCTAAGACATTTTACACCCCCGTAACAGTACCAAACGTTAGGGTGTATGCCTTCGGTATACAACGACTATCCTTTCAGAATTTTAAGATGATACTTCTATATTCTGAAAGCGGGCGAATCTTCGTAAATAATTAGAGCTCTTGGACTGATGCAATTGGATCTTATTCTTGCTTCCTTTTTCTAGAGATACTAGAAATACTTCCCAATCAGATATTCCAGACACACCAGAATACTAATTATTAGAATAGAAAAAAAGAAGAGAATGCATTGAATGTCAATTGGAATAATTTTGGGTTGTTTATATAGGAGTTGAATGGGTATATAGTGTCTTTTGGGATTAATGGATGTATCCCTTCGAAAGGGTGGACTAAATTGAAACAATAACTGATTTCTTGAGTCAGTTGTAATATGGACCGTCAGATTGCGCCAGAAAACTCGGGGAGAACGCCCTCCATCCGATCAATACTGAAATTTGCCCATAGATGAGAAATCTGGCTGTTAGATTGCAGATTTGGCGTAGCCCACCTTGTACCCGACACGGGGTTAACTCCTACCGTAGGATTTCGCTGATCCAACCCGTGTGGTTGTGTCCCTACACTGTCCCGAAAGCCTTTACGCGCAACCGTTTGATCTGAAGCAATTCCGCGGAGTGAACGCGAGCCGTCCGGACGTGCTTGCTTCGCTCAAAAGGCCCCTGATCTAACTTGTCCGGCTCCGGTTTGACGATTTATCCCCTAACTTAATCGATCTTCATCCAAACTTTAAACTTGAATTTCTCATTCATCCGGAATCTGATTCGAGTGATTTTTGGCTCTAACTTGAAGAGTTTGGCGAGACGAACGCAATGGCGTAATCCTTTTCTAAGTTTGACGAGTCAGATTGAGTCAAAATTGACTCTGATTCCAACAATAGCAGTATGTATGTCAATAGAAGTTAAAACTAAAGTAACTGAATGTTTAAAGGTTCAATGATAAAATGCATTATTTTACTTAAACAACAAAAAACCCTAGAGCGAAAGCACTCTTTTGCTCAACTTCATGTTTAAACGACTTTTGTTTTTTGATATCCTCTAATGGAACTCACCATTAAGACATTTATTGTAATCTTCTAATGAATGTAACAAAAAGAAATAAAACATCTATTAGGTTCAAAACAAAATCAAGGAAGAAGAAATAAAACCTGACTGTAGCAGTACATAAACACATCCAAATGAAATGAAACAAAAAGAATAAAACATCTATTAATTTTCTAATTTCAAAAAATAAAATAAAATAAAATATATATTTGGTGCAAAGATGAAGCAAGAAGAAATAATACTCGACTATAGCAACACATAGAAAACAAATAAAGCGCATATTAGGTGCAAAAGAATGAAGCAAAGAGATAATAAGTAAAATGCCACAAGACCAGATCAGAATTGTGAGGAGAATAATTACATTTTGATTTTGAAGGTTTGAAAAATTCAAGGACATCACAATATTAAAACTCTAGCTAGCTTACACAAATTTGGAAGCTATGGAATTTCTGCAGATGGATAGTAAATTTGTACAACATTAACATTTTTGTCAAAAAGTGATAAAAGAATATAAAAGACGAAGAGATTGTACCCATGGCTAATTTAAACAGGTGAAGAGAAAAGAAAAGGTAAAGGAGATGTGAAGAGAGGGGAAGGGAAATATTGACCATCTTCGTCTTTGGTCGACTCAATGATAAAATTGAAACTTTGAAACGGTTAGTGGCACAATTGATGCAAAACATAATGGCCAACATTTACAATGGAGAAATGTATATAAATGCTCATTAAAGTTTTAGTGAGAGGTTGATGGCACGATAGACACAGGGATTCATTTTCTTCAGCAAGAATTCATTTCTTTTTCTATTCCACGTGAAACTATTTTTTGTAACCCATTAAATGGCCAATGTTATTAGCAATAAAATAGGACGATGATGAGTGTTGACTGCGACAAACTCAAAGACAACCCTGAAGATAAATCTAGCCATCCGTTATCCCATGATAAATCTTGACCCTCTATTTATCTAGGATTAACAAAGCAAATAATACAAAGCAAATAACAGGATGATGAGTTATGCACGTATTATTTGCTTTGTTAATTTTTAATAAATAGAGGGTCAAGATTTATCATGGGATAACCATATCTTTGGTTTGCCTTTCAGTTTGTCCCAGTCAGAACCCATCATCCTATTTTATATAATAGATAATAGATATTTTAATCAGTAGTATTTATTCAATGCCACTCTTTAAAGAATTATCGACATGAATACCTAAAAATCTATTTCTTAGTTTACGATTCATATTAAGTAATGATAATACATTTATAGTATTATATAATGTATATATAGTTAGATATAAATAAATTATATATATGTATAGTTCGGTTGGTTAGGTTTTGGCGATTTCAAAAACCCAAGTCGAAGCCAAATCAGACAATGATTGATTGATTGTTTCTTCAACCAAGCTGAGCCGATCATTGTTCGATTTGGCCTAAAAACTGTTCGGTTTGGTTCGGTCGAGTTCGGTTTGGCCTGTTTGGTCGATCGTTGCTCAGTCCTACCATCTAGGAGAATCTCATTACTGGAGGAATAGGATTTCCCTTTCATTCCTGTGAGTTAATCAGTATGCAGGATTGTGGTTCTCAGGAATCACATTCCATTCTCACGTGGTTCCCGCATGCCAAACATGACTTTAAGGGGTTCATGTGTTAACATGCGTCTCTAGCAGTAAGATAGGACGCCTTTAGAACTTCTGCCTATCACCATCTTTTCTCCTTCTTTCTTTTCACATTTCTCTTTTTATTTGTTCTGGATAAATAATCAATCTCTCTTGCTGGAATAATGCATAGTTTTGGGGGGATGTTCCGACGAAAGGGATGATTTCCCTCGCCAAGCGGCAAATACTTTTGGGGGGAAATGTCTTCGAACAAGTACCCCATTCACGCTAATATTGGAGGAAAATCATCCCCTATTAGCCCGTTCGCCATTGATTTTGGAGGAAAACCCTCCTTAATTAGTATTCACTTCAAAACTGGTATTGGAGAGAAATTCTCGTAACCAGTGCCCACTTCTGCACTTGAATTGAGGGGAAATCACCCAAAGCCAGTAGCTGTTACGAGGGAATGCTATCAATTGCAAGTGTTATAGAACACGAGTAGTTATATATTGTGTTTGTACGTAAAATGGTTAATTGTTATCATGCATAGAATACATCGCAACAAAAAAAATTAGATTTATAATGGAGAGAGAGGTCAAATGTAGAGTTGGGGTCATTTTGTGACTAGTGAAAGAAGAGAATGTGATGATTTTAGAACAAGGACTCGAGTGAGAGAAGAATGATGAAGGGGGAAAGCATAAGGAATTTGTACTTATCAAATAATATTAGGGTTATTCCCCTAATGGCCCCAACTTTGTGACCAGCTTCCCGCCTGGCCCCCTACTTTACGAGAAATACCCATATGGCCCCCTTCCGTTATAACACCGTTACTCTCTCTCTTTCATTTCTTTTCTCTCTCCTCAAGCATGTTTTCTCTCTCTGCCACCTCGTTAAAATCAGCCACATCATCGTCTTCACCGGCAGGGTCGTCTGCCGGTCAAATTTCCGGCTGGCGACCTTCAAATTTTTTTTTTCCTCTCTCTCCTCTCTCTCTCTAAACTCCGGCGAAGGGAAACCTTCGCCGGAGCTAGGTTTGTTCATCACGAACAGACTAGATCAGGGTCTGTTCGTGATGAACAGACCCAGATCTGGGTCTGTCCGTGATGAACAGACCCAGGTCTGGGTCTGTTCATCACGAACAGAGATCTGGTATGTTCATCACGGACAGACCCAGATCTGGGTCTGTTCATCACGAACAGATCCTCATCTGGTTTGTTCGTGATGAACAGACCTAGCTCCGGCGAAGGTTTCCCTTCGCCCGGAGTTTAGAGAGAGAAAGGAGAGAGAATTTAATTTTTTTAGAGAGAGAGAGAGAGAAGAGAGAGAAAAAAAAAGTTTGAAGGTCGCCGACCGGCGACCCTGCCGGTGAAGACGATGATGTGGTTGGTTTTAACGAGGTGGCAGAGAGAGAAAACATGCTGGAGGAGAGAGAAAAGAAATGGAAGAGAGAAAGTAACAGTGTTATAACGGAAGGGGGCCATATGGATATTTCTCGTAAAGTAGGGGGTCAGGCGGGAAGTTGGTCACAAAGTTGGGGGCCATTAGGGAAATACCCCATGATTATTAAGGTTTTAGTTTTTAGTTAGGAAATTACTGGTGATTATTAAATTAGGTGAAAGACTATTGTGTATTTTATTATTACTTAAGTGTGAAAAATAAATTCTAACATATAATATACTTTTTTACACTTATTTCGCTACTACTTATAAGTTATTTTTATTTATTGAGTGAAAAAATACGCTAGTGACCCTCACTTGATAAGTGCAAAAATTAGATAGTTTTTCTAGTACGAGCTTATGGCTTTGTACTCACTTCTTAAGTGCTAAACTGACAAATTACCTTTTAACAATGACCATGCAATCCTATTTAAAAATAAAATTCTAGACACGAGTAAAATACAATACTCTTTCGCGACTTTAACGAGAATCCTTCTTTACTACTCTTTCAGGGAAGTCTTACCTAGATTCTTCTTAGTGCCCTTCACATATGAACCCTAACTTTCTCAAGCTTAATTATGTTTTAATAAAAGCATTTATAGTACTTTAAAGTCAGGATTGAAGTGATAACTTCTCAATTATTGTAGCACTTAGAGCGTCTTTAAGGAGAGTTATATGTTTATTGTACATTCTTTTAGGCATAGAGCTCCAATTGTTCTCAAAATCTCCAAAGATTATGATCATTATCAACAATGTTCTTCTAAATTTGGAGGGGCACTTCCTTCCAATTTTTAGGTTTTGGTACTTTTATTTTTGTTCTTTTGCTTTGAGTCCCAATAGTTGTTTTTTAAGTTCAAATATAGTATGTGAATAATTTAAGTCCTTAATTTTGTTTTCTAGATAAATGTCCCATTTCATGTTTTACATTTATATTGTAATTAATAACAAAGATTAATTCAAATTTTTAGGGTAACTCTATTTTGACCTCTAATTTGTGACCAACTCACTCTTTTACCCCATAAGTGTCCAACAATTGTCAACACTTGGTTGCCCAAGTGGTTGATATTGTTGACATAAACTCTAAAACTTTGACGGTCCCAAGTTCAATTGTCAGAGGAGGTGGAATCCATGATTATTGAATTGAGTAATTAAAGATATAAATAATGTAATAAATTTGTCGGGGTTTAAGCCTCTTTCATGTTGTTTGGCTTTATGTCTCTTTCATTGTTAGTTTAACTTAGGCGGTTATCGTGCTTATCACATCTTCATGATGTATTAATGTCTTGTAGCGACTAATGTCAAAAAAAAATGTCCAACAGTTCGTTTTGGCCCTAAATGGGCAAAAAAATTCATTTTTTTTCTGAAAGTACTCTTGGGAGCTAAAATAGAATTACTTCCCAAAAATTTTAAAATATAAAAATCACATACCATCTCCCCTCCACTTCACCACATCTCCCCTTTCCCTCTCTCCACCTCACAGTTTAGAGTGTATTTGACTATTCTCGTGGGCATGAAAATTTGACATGGTAGAATTTCGTTCGAGAAATATTTTTATGATGACTTTTGAGAAATAATTTTAAATCCTCCATAATTTAGTTTAGAGGAATGAAATATTAGTTTTCACCGTTTTTTTGCTTTTTTTTGTTTGTTTTTGACGTTCTGTTGCTTTTATAGTTTTTATGTAAAATTTGAAAACAAGTTATAGTATCTTTCAGTTAAGTCTTTTTTCTATAGATTTTTATTAATCTTATATCGAGAGTGTTTGATAACGATAGGCAAATGGAAAAATAATATGGCTAAAATTTTGTAGGAGACAATTTTTCCTAAATTTCTTTGAAAAATATTTTTCTATTTCAGACTTTAATGGAAAGATGGAATATAAAGGGGAAAGAGATAGCTCATAGAGGATATACAAAGTTCACAAAGATTGAAAGGAAAGATAATGGAGGAGATTGAAAATAGAAAAATAAATCAAAATATTTTGTTACAAAGAAATTTGAATATCCATTAATTGGGTCCATAAAGAATAAGAGAACATGAAGAAGGATGACGAAGAACAATAAAAATAAAATAAAAAAGAATAAAATAAAATAAAGGTATATATTGTTAATATTATTACAAAAAGAAATAGACAACGGACTGACGGAGGGTCAAAAGATGAAAACTTTAAAAAATAGATCATTGATTTTTTCATTATAAATTATGGAATAAGTAGGAAACAGTCACAATCAAAAGCGGAACAGAAAAGGATAATAACCCTTATCTTAGACTTCAATAAATAAGTAAAGAATGCGATGAAATTTTTGTATCAAACTATTTCTCCTTCTTCTACGTCATCCTCATTCAAGTGTTGGATTTTTCCAATATTTTGGTTTGTCTTTACAGAGCAACCAAACCTTTCTAATGGTTGACCATTAATCAACATCTCAAAGTCTTTCATGATGTCTTGCCATTCGTATATATTGATTGTCTTCGTCATCTGCAACAAAAAATCGCAGGAATAAATTTGACTGTCACAAAATATTTTACAAGTACAAATTTAATGAGAAAACCTGACGAAAGAACTACACAAATTACAAAACCTTTTCTAATTTCATTCGGCATAATTTTCTTTCTTTCTCTCTTTGTAACTTCAACTTTGCTTCCTCCCGCTTTCTCAATTCAAGCAAGTAGCTAACAGTGCTATGTGCCTTCCACATTATAAATCAAGCAAACAGATTTATGTACTCAATACAGATTTCAACATAAACATTAAAGACATTTATAGGTAAAGTGAAAACTAAAATGTCATGCTTTTTGTGCAAGAAAGCTAGTAATGTGTGCTACTACTGATTATATGAAAGCATGAATCATTTCAAACATTAGACTACGGCCCATCGTTAATTCGAATTGCAAAACTTATTATCCCCGCGACTCAGGTCATCCAAAATATTCTACGTGTTACAAGGATTTTGATCAATTGAAATTGACTTTAGGAGCAACTTTGAGTCTTAAAAACAATTTGATTGTGCTTTCTCTATAATTTTCATCTTAATCATCACCTCTGACCACCACTACCTCCGATCACCACCACCAATTTGTATCATTGTATGTCTCTTTGTCTTTCTCTCCCTCTCTCACACACACAAACTCTTGTTGTTCGGACAAAAGGAAGGTTTTGTTCATTGCATCTACAAAATAGACGAGTTTTAGCTACGCTTCTTTTGTTACGGACTAAACATACTGTAGCTATTGATCAACATTTGCTATGGATATTTATTAGTCGTAGCAAAAGCCAATCAATAGCTACAAATTTCGTGTGCACTTGCTACACATGGGCCCGTGTCAGATGTGCCACACGCACAAATTTCTTTAAAGTTAGAAAATGTCTTTCTACTACGACGTACTAGGCATAGCAAATGCTAGGCTTTTGCTACGAACAATCCATAGTTATTGGCTCAAAATAATAAAAACTTTGGCGCACAAAATTGGGCAAAATTTTTGAAGCGCGCGAGTCGAAATTTGGGGTTCACCGGGTAAAAGGGATTTGAAAATTTAGATTGTTGAAATTATCCCCAAATCAGTTGAGAAAGAAGAAACACAGGAGAAGAAACCCTAGCTGAGTTCTCATTCTTCCTTCGTCAAAGGCAGAGAGAGGGAGAGGAGAGAAGGAGAGTAGGAGATGAGAGAAGGAGAGGGAGGGATCACTAGCGGAGTTCATCATTTTTCATCATCAGGTACTTTACAAAAGTTTTAACTGAGGTCATCTCCATATTTTTCCTTCGTGAAGGCAGAAAGAGTGATAGAGAGAGATCACTAACCGAGTTCATCATTCTTCATCATCATCAGGTAGATCACTAGTTGTTATCATTCTTCAGATTGTTAGAGTTTGAAGGTAGATTAAAACTTTATGAAAGAAATCTGTTTGAACTAGGGCTTTATGTTAGCGATTTTATTAGGATTTGTTAAAGATTGTGTTATAGTTGTTCAAGGAAAATCAGAAGTACTAATATATTAAGCTATTTTTGATGAATCCAAGAATTTTAAGTTCAATTCGATGTGAAATTTTGATTGAAAACCGGAAAATCTAGCTGAAGAATATAAAAAAGCAATGTTCTTGTAATTTAGGTTATTAGGTCAGTAACTTTGCTCATATACATAAAAAAATCTTTAATGTATAATATTGAGAATTACATGAATCATGTATTATGTTCCATCTAACATAAGTTTAAGTTAAAGTCTTCACTAGAATTGTGCATTGATGGAGTTACTCAAGCTTTTATTTGTTTGTGAACATGCTTTTTAACCATTTCTTCCAAAGAAATTTCAATAAACTCCGTTAAGATTGCTTGGTACTCGTTTCCTGAGATTATTCCTTATACAATTCTTTGCTATTTCATACACATTATTGATATAATTGCTTGTACTGAAATATCATTATCTTCTACGACTTTTTTCCGGCATGGAATTTCAGGCAAACATCCTTAACATTACATCATTACTTTGTACTGCGAGTTTTTCGAAATGATCAGATAGAGAGCGAACACTACGAGTACGAAATCGTTGAAGAGAATTTTTTTTACGAATGAAGTGGACGAGTTCTTGATACAACTAAAGGAGGATTAAAATGGATATTCTTTATGAACACATCTAAGAAACTTTTTGTTGGTCAGGTAAGTATTGAGTTAATTTCGTTCTTGAATTTTTATGTTCAAATATTTGCTAAGACAAAAATCATTACAAAACAAAAGGACGGTTTCACCATTCAAGTTATCTTGCCGGTGGAGCTGATTTATCAGCAAGCATGGTATTTGTAGAAGACGGTGTTCTTAAGGTATATCAAAATATATCAACAAAACAATTTCTCGATTACTTATCTAAACTTTTATGTTTTTCTTTGGGTATTGGATAATTTTCTCGAATGATTGTAATTTTATCTGGGTGTTGAACATGTTTTTCATAACTGCAGGCAATCGCAGCATACAATGAGCATACTGCCCGAACCTTGGTAGTTTCGTAGATTTTCTCAAGGAACATGAACTAGACCTAAGTGAAGTTAAGGTATGTATATTATTAGAGTTTCAGAGTTTATATCACAATCTTTTATCACTTCTCGAATTCATTTTATTTCACAAAATGGTTTTGTTTGTTTGATTATTGGGTTATTATATCTCAAATAATGAAAAAATGGGTACCCATTTCAATCTAGTGACAACGATATCGACAGGTACTAGACTTAATACGCGCAAATTGCTACTTCAAGTCCTCGAGTTTGCCACGAGGGATTAAAGTGACTTTCTGTAATGGGTCGTGCTAGGAGTTAATGTCTTGGGTATAGCATATCAAAATAACATATTTGGAGCATATTTTCTCTTGAAGTTTACTAGTTGCTTCTATTTCTTGTCAATTACTTGACTAGTTATTGATCTATATTGACATTGGCTCTTATATAACAGAATCCTATGATGTTGCAGGAATCAGTGCACTTCTCTCTAAGAACTATACTTGAAGGCTGAAGCGTCGAAGACTTTACGCTCAAATGGTGTGCCTAATCTCATGGTAAGCCACCAAAATTTTACTCTTTCTTAGTTTCGTGCTACAATTCGGTTAATAGAATCATCTATTTTTTTTCAGTGTTATCTTCTCTTTTCCTTTTCTACCAGCAAGGACAACTTCATCATGAGGTTTGCAAGATATATTTGGTTATCTAATGTTTATAGTAATATGTATTGTGCTCTGACATATTTTTTTATTTTATTGTTGCAGGAGAAGTTGTACAAGCTAGTGAGATAACTTTTTGCTACTCTATAGATATTACCAATGTAAATGTCTTGATGGTTTATTTGAAATGTAGATTTTTTTTGTCAATATTATGTTTAAACTTTTAACTTTATATGCAAGAGATGTAAACGATTTTATTGATATATTAAAGGTTTCTTTTGTTAATATTGTGTTCAATAGTTAGTGATTATAAGAGGTCTTTTGCTATAAGGGGATGACTAAAACATTAGAAGAATACTTGCTACAAACTTTTAGCTACAACCTACTTCGTAATAAATAGCTTCAAACACTCATATTAATATAAAAATTAAATCACCTTTTGTTATGGGCAAAAAGCGTAACTAAAGGACCAAATTTTAGCTATGGACTACCGTTGGTAGCAAAAAAGTCGTAGCAAAAGGTATTTGCTACGGGGACATTAGTCACGGTATCTGCTCCATAGCTAACGATCATTTGCTACGACTTGTTGCTTATTTGCTACGAAATCAAGCCGTAACAACAGACCGTCTGTTTTGTAGCGCACCACATCATGACAAACACTAATGTGTCGATAATGTGTTATAGAATTGTGCGAGTACAGGCTTCAAAACTGCTAGTGCTACTGTCTCTTCGGGTACCTCAAAATCTCATGAGTCGTGACTAAGAATGAACCACTAAGAAAGAGTGCTTAAAATCTTATAAGATACACCACACTTGGTATCTCATTGCCCTGAGATTATTGTACAACATATCTGATACTAAATTCAACAAAAAAAAAAAAGAAGTGTTTTGGGACATATTCAATATTGAAAGAAGAATCTTTAGATTTTGAGGAATGTCTACTGTACACGTGTTTGTGACAGTAGAAGCTCTGGAAGCCAAATGAGAGTAGAAGCTCAGCTTGAAAATGACAGTATAAAAGTAAACCTAGTCGGTGTGACACGTGGTTCTTATATAGATGTCACATTTGGCTTCCAGCTGGGTAATAGGGACTAGGAAGCTACCTATCAGATGTTGGCCAATGTCTATTGTACATGTCATGCATTAAGTACTTTACAACTAGTCAACTTCAAAAGGCGAAAGTTCAATTGGGTTATTTCGCACATGGCCCCCAACTTTGTGGCCAGCTTCCGCCTAGCCCCTAGATTAGCAAAAATACCTATGGCTCCCTTCTTGAGTTTCCGTTATAACACCGTTACCTAGTCAACATTTCTCTTTCCTCCATCTCATAACCTCTCTCTGCCACCTCATCTTCTAGCCAATTCATCGTCTTCTCCGGCGAAGGTCGCCGACCGACAAATTTCAAGCCGGCGACCTTCAAACTTAAAAAAAAATAATTTTTTTTTAATTTCATCTCTCCTCTCTCTCTCTTTAAAAAAAATTCATCTCCTCTCTCTCTCTTTAAAAAAAAAAAAATTTCATCTCCTCTCTCTCTAAACTCCGGCGAAGGGGGTTTCCCTTCGTCGGAGTTTAGAGAGAGAGAGAGGAGATGAATTTTTTTTTTTTTAGAGAGAGAGGAGAGATGAAATAAATAAATAAAAATTTAGTTTGAAGGTCGCCGGCTGGAAAATTAGTTGGTCGGCGACCTTCGCCGGAGAAGATGATGAGTTGGCTAGAAGATGAGGTGGCAGAGAGAGGTTATGAGATGGAGGAGAGAGAAATGTTGACTCGTTAACGGTGTTATAACGGAAATTCAAAAAGGGGGCCATATGGGTATTTTTGCTAATCTAGGAGGCTAGGCAGGAAGCCGGTCACAAAGTTGGGGGTCATTTGGGAAATGACCCAGTTCAATTCCACAATTTCATACCTACAAAACAGTCCTCCCATATTTCTGAGTACATAATGTACCACCCACATAGAGATACACCTTCTTTCACTGCCCCACCTTAGAGTAAGTGACATTGTCCTTCCCCACCTTTGGAAGGGTGCAAACAGACTATATTATCCTTTATCTTATTACACACGTAGAATACGCGGTGCAGGAGAGAGTCAAACATGTGTATTTCGAACATTTCTGCTCCATGTAAAGAAAATCAGAACGAAAACGAGAGTGAAAATCAGAACGAAAACGAAAGGCTGTCCAGAAAGAAAGAGTGCTAACAATTCGAAAACATAGGTGATCAGGAGGTCCATGTAGTTGCAACTGCAGAGGACGAGATAGTTTTCATTGTTAACGACAACAATGTGATTACTGATAGTTTCCTATTACTCTTTGATGATGGTATGAATGAGTATTAGGTAGTAGACGCAAGAACTTCTTCCCATGCTACATGAAATAAGGGGATCACAACCTCTTACAGGAAGGGAACTTTGACTAAGTCTTCTTTGGTGATGGCGAAGCATGTGATATCATTGGTGTAGGTGTTGTGAATGGGAAAGTCAATAGTTCAACATGAAAGCTGAAGGATGTGAGTCATGTTCCAAATCTGACGAGGAACTTAGTTTCCGTGGACCAAGCATGTGACATTTTTAGTCCTACTAAGAAAAATTGGAAAGTGATGAAAGGAGCCATGGTATTAGCTCGAGGACTTCGAAATGATACACTCCACCGAGCTTCATAAATACCTTCTCTAACAATGACTAGTAGGACTAAAAATGTCAGATTATCGCACAAAAGGTTGGGGCACCTGAGTGAGATGCACATGAAGATTCTGCATTCGGCATGTCATATGTCAGAGGTAAAATTTGTAGAAATGAACATTTGTGAAGAATGTGTTTGGAGAAAGCAACAGTGAGCGTGTTTACAGATACGACAGAAACTTGAGAAAAAAAAAAGTTGGACTTGGTTCATACAGATTTAAGGGGACAAGCTGATGTCCATTCTCATGGCGGTGCTCAATATTTTGTTAACTCGGAAATGTTGTAACTTCAAGTTCATAGTGGATTAGCTTGGCGTGGCTCAGACAAGATTGAAGACTTGCTCCGGACCTCTATAAATCTCGTGTGTCGTTATTCTTCATTTGTTTCTTAGTTATGTTGTATTTATTCACCATTGCATCTTAATATCTTGGTATTTCCTCATTCAAGAAACACTCTAAGTAGACTGATCACCCAACAAACGTGGCTTATTTTCTCAACAAATTTAGAGGAAACTGCCAATTTTACTAGAGTGCGCTAGCCAATGACCTATAAGAATGGTAATAACTGATAATAACAAACATATCATCCCTTTTATAAAACTCGTGGTTAAACTGATTTTGGAGGAACTGAGTTTAAAGATGCTCAAGTTTTACAGTTATATATAAAAAGCACCTTTTAGACCTAGTTTGGCACGTGCTCCTACATGTCCCCAAGTAAGTGTTGGGTGGTCATGAGCTTCTCTCACCCCAAAAGCTATCTCAAGAGGTAAGACTTCTCCCATACTTATTAAGTGCATCCCATTCCCCTTCCACAACCAAGGCGGGATTAACCTAACAATCTCCTCCTCTCACATTGACTCTTAACTTCAATAGTTATTGGGTCGAGACTTGTTATTATCCGGACTCTGTATCAGTGTTGGGTGGTTTTGGGCCTCTCTCACCCCAAAAGCTACCTCAAGAGGTAAGACTTCTCTCACACTTATTAACGCACTCCCTACCCCGTCCACAACCAATGTGGGATTAACCTAAAAGTAACCACGCCCTTGACCAAGAGGACAGAAAAATTGAGCTTGTAAAACAAGCAAAATCCCATCAAATAATTGCTTACAATGGGGATGGCAAATTTGTTGAAGTTATTGGGTCGAGACTTGTTATTATCCGGACTCTGTATCAGTGTTGGGTGGTTTTGGGCCTCTCTCACCCCAAAAGCTACCTCAAGAGGTAAGATTTCTCTCACACTTATTAACGCACTCCCTACCCCGTCCACAACCAATGTGGGATTAACCTAAAAGTAACCACGCCCTTGACCAAGAGGACAGAAATTGAGCTTGTAAAACAAGCAAAATCTCATCAAATAATTGCTTACAATGGGGATGGCAAATTTCTCCACGGCTGAGAGCCGAGGTAGTTTCTAACTATGCCCCACCCACCTCCTTCGTATCCCAAGATGGGCTCTACCAGTAGCAGCATAGTACGTAGGGGCCGGTACGGCAAATATTCAAAGTCATGGGTTTCTCTTTGCTTTTTGCTTTTTTCAAACTTCAACCGTGTATGTAAACATTGTAACCACCAAATGGAAGACAATGCACTTCTAGCTGTTCTTTCTTAGTCAAAACTCACTTCACTTGAAAATACCACGTTTCATTTTCATCTCCCCACACTATCTATAATAATATGCCTTTCAATTTTTCAATTATCAATCCCATATACCTTCACCCATATCTTACCCTAATAATATATATATGTACCTTTTCCATTCATGCTAGTACTAGGAACCATCGTCTCTCTCTCTCTCTCTCTCTCTCTCTCTCTCTCTCTCTCTCTCTCTCTCTCTCTCTCTCTCTCTCTCTCTCTCTCTCTCTCTCTCTCTCTCTCTCTCTCTCTCTCTCTCTCTCTCTCTCTCTCTCTCTCTCTCTCTCTCTCTCTCTCTCTCTCTCTCTCTCTCTCTCTCTCTCTCTCTCTCTCTATCCAATGTCCCTACACTTAACATTATTAGTCACACACTATTATAACACCTATATATACATTGAGATCAATTCACATGTATTTTCATATCCTGTCAAATATCAATTTTTACATGGACTTTTGTTCGAGTAATGTCACCGGCGGAAGCGATAATAATGACACTCCGGCAGCGGGTCGCGTTGGGGTTACTTACCGGGGAGTTCGGAAACGAAAATGGGGGAAATGGGTATCGGAAATTCGAGAACCCCGGAAGAAAACAAGAATTTGGTTAGGGAGTTTCGAAACACCCGAAATGGCTGCAACCGCTTACGATGTTGCTGCGTTACACCTTAAAGGGCGTGAGGCTCAACTTAATTTTCCTGAATTGGTCGATATATATCCGCGGTCTAGTAGTTCGAATCCAGACGATATTCGATCAATGGCTGTTGATGCTGCTTCAAGGTTAAGGGGATCAATACCAATAAGAAGTAGTAGTAATACTAGTATTGATGTGAGTAGTGGTAACTCGGTTCCAAGAACGATTCGACTCTCGCCCAGTCAAATCAAAGCTATTAACGATTCCCCATTGGATTCGCCGACTAAAATGTGGACTGAGTTCAGTGAAGCATTACAAATTGAATCGTCTTGGAATTTGACTTCAGATATTGAATTCAGTGATTGGGAAGCAATACAAAACGAACCACTGTGGGATTAATAGTCTCACAATTTCTAGCTGTTGGATATTCTTTTTCTGGACTGGATTGGTTACCAGTAATTTGGGCCTGCTTTCTTTAAGTCCAATATAATTACATGAAGCAGCCACACTGGGCATGTTTATAAAGCCCATGTGGAAAAATTGCTGAATCTTTCTTAACTTCAATGATGGAATATTTTACTTGCCATTTACTGATTTATGTTTAAAATAAATATATTGTACTAAAACATATTTTATTGATTTTAATTATATTTATTTTTTCTCAAATGTATTATTTAATTCAACAAGGAAAAATCGGTAAATTGAGGAGAGTTCTATTCGACAAATACAAAATTATAATATAGTCTTCTTCCGATTCTAACGAATTCTTAGCAAAAACTAATTCAGGAGAAGTATTATAGGTTGTTTTATCCAGCAAATGACACGGTTGAATCCTAGCTAGCTACTTGCACAAAATGGCAGTTGTTAATCGTCTTAAAGATAACGATATATTGCGCAGTTGTCAACAACCTTGGTTGGAGTGGTAAGAGGTATAATCTTTCACCTTAGAGGTTTGGGGTTCGAGGCACACACCGAACAATTAAAAAAAATATATTGCGCAGCTCAGCCCATGCAAGATAGAGAATTCACTAATTTATTTTGAGTTTACTTTTTCTTTTTCGCAGTTCGAATAATATTTATTTTTATACCTTGTTCTAACAATATTTAAGATATATTGTTCTTAAATAGAAATCAAAACAAACATGTTTACATCAATTTGTAAAATGTTATGAGTTTTTAAATGGGGGGATTTTTACATCAAACAATAGAAGCAAGTAGCTCATACCCACAAGCCTAGTTCACCAAGAGGTTCACTGCTCATAATAAACTGCACTTACCACTCCCACCTCATGCTGAAGAGAGAACCACCTCATTAGAATGAGCTACATTGGCAAAATTATAACAATTGACTTCACTTGTTGTTATATTGTTATTCTTCTATACATAGATAGATCTTAGGTTCAATGGAGAGATCAATCTTTCATTAAAGTGGGTCTATAAAATTTTGAAACATGGGTTTGCGTTAAGTCTTTTTAACTAGTAGTTGTTTTTAATTTTAATTTGGTGGTTGAATGGGGTGGCTAGGGTCCACACTTGCACAAGAGATTAGGTGAAGACTAATGCTGATGTAGTACTGTAATTTCATTGGAAGGAAGTTTCTTAGAGAAACAAGAAGGATGTCCCATTGTCCCACTATTTTTTTTTATGGAAACTGCAATATCATTAAACATTACTTAAGTTACATATGAGATTGTTGCAGTTGGAAGAGACTTGCTTGAACAACCATGATCTAGACATTTTATGCGTTCTCGACCACTTAGCAAGTTTGTCCCCTTTTATATTAACGGATCGATTAACATACATAACCTTTACATTAACAAAAGAAGTAGTAAGACTCCTAATTTTATACAAAACATGAACCGCTGTCCAGTGTAAGTGATATTTTCTTCGATCGTTTTGGTTCAACGTGCTAATAACATTCTCGGAGTCTCCACAAAAAAGCACACTTCGTTGTCCCTTATCGATGGCCCATCGAACTTCCCACAAAAGTGCCATCGACTCTCCTTCATCTATTGATCGACATCAGATGGCCTTTGATTCACCGGCAATGCTTTTACCTGAATTATCAAATACAACAAAGGCAATTCCAGCATCTTCAGTAGTCTGTTTAAAAGATGCATCAAACTTTATACATATATCGAACAATTGATATTCTGAAGGGTGTGAATTCAAAGTTGAACTCTCTATAGGTTTCCTTTTTATCATTTGTGCTATCATCCATTTGGCTTGATAGAGAACTCTTTCAATTGAGGGATTATATTTTGAAAGACTTTTGAGCATCTTTCCTTCCAACAATACCATATGGCAATCATTAATTTCGACTTGAGAGATATATCAGTTGGTGGAACATCGCTTTTTATCCCTCCTAGTTGAGTAATCCAGTCTTTGAAAGAGCTTCCTTCCCTTCTATCTGTATGAAACCCATTGCTTATCTCATATATGATCCCTCTAGTAAAAGGTCATCCTAATACAAAATGTCGCCATGTTTCGTTCGTTTCATTGCACAAAGGGCATAATATAGATGGCAAATTCATAAAAGGACTCAAAATATCATAAAACGGGACCATATTAAGACTTAGCTTCCACATAAAAATTTTGATTCTAGGGGTTACCTCAAGTTTCCATAAATTATTCCAATAATTTTTATCATTAAGTTCAACTGTTTGATAACAAGTGAGGTGTTTGTAAAGGGATGAAACCGAAAAAGTGCCATTTTGTGTAAGAGTCCATTTAAGTGAATCTTGAGTGTGTTGACCATTCAGAGGGATAGATAGGATTAAATCACAGGTATGCTCATCAAACAATTCATGCAACAATTTTACATTCCAATGATTTTGATCATTTCTAAGTTGCAATGTTCTCCATTAGGTCATGTGCTAGGGTTTTAGTATAAACTTAAGACTTTGCAGAAAAAAAAATATTTATAAACTTAAGAAAGAGTACCCTACAAAAAAATAGAGTGGAGATTTTTCACGGCCACTTCAAGTTGAAAACTTATCACACAAAATAAAAGCTGCATAAATTGTAGGACAACACTACCTAATGAATGTAGATACTTGCACTACATATTCATTGTTCATATCTAGAAAACCCTTGTGGATTTGCAAATGTTAAATATAAGTTGAATAACTTTTGGAAAAAAAATACATAAAGGACTCTAAATGGTGCTAATAAGACTACAATTCATTAGAAGATGACCAATCATTTCTAGAAGTAAATTGGTAGAGAGAGTTCGTCATAATGTGGTGTTAAAATTGTGAAATATCTGATTTCCAACATGAATTGTCCTACACTAGCTCCCAAATCAAGAGACCTTTATTGAGTTAACCTTCCAAACACTTATTTTCCTCCTCTATTGCCGTTGTTTACATAAATTCAAATCAAGATACCTGGTTTGGATTCCACGGAATCCTTCGTTGTTGAGCCCTCAGTCCAACTCGTTTTCTCTTCATTTATTTTTTTCCTTCTATTAGTAGGTGTTTTTGTTGTTGAAGATTTCCTATAGTAGGTTGAGTTGTTTAACGGTGGAGTTACGATTTAAAAATTCACTAGGGACATTTGTATCAATCAAATATTACGAATTTTATTGTTATATTTTATTGAGAGAGAGAGATTTTTATTAGTTATTACTTTTTTGTTTCTTTTCTCTTAAATTAATTATTATTTTATTTAGAGAGAGATTTTAATTTCTATTTTTAACCCTTGAAATTTATTTTGTTTCTTTTTTCATTAAATTAGTTATTTTATTTCTATGAAGGAAATGTTTATTATTTTTTAAATAGGTAACTTTATTTCTACGAAGGACTATATTTTAAATTTTGAGAAGGGCTTCTAGACAATATCCCTTATTGAAAAAAGATGTTTGTCCCAGTCAGCGTTTTCCCTTCTGTTTTATATAATAGATTACGACCCACTTATATCAAATTGGATAAAAAATGAAACAAATAAGCATACAATCTACAAATATGTGAACTAATTTCAGTTAGTAATATACAAATGCATAATTAACGTCAAGTCCAATACTAATTTCTTTTGGACATTTAGATATGTATTTATTGTATTTGTATATTTGTAGTTCTCTTTCTCTCTTTATATATTTTGTTGAAGAAAATTTTTCTATTTTTTGTTAAGTTCTTTTACTCATACTTTTGTGATGAACAGTCTGAAGCCCGACTAGCCGATGCCTGATCTATCCATCGCAGGTTGGTGCGCATGGCAGGCTTTGTTCAAAATACTTTTGGTTTTGTCCGATCCGAGCCCGTGAGCCCGGGTGCTCGGGAATTAATATAGATTTACCATGAACAAAATACTAAAATTTGAATACATCTGTAAATAGGGAGTCAAAATAGAGAAACATAGGGCTAAATCGATAGCTAAGTAACAGTTAGGGGGCATATATGAATTTACCCATTAAAAAGCATAGAAGAAGGGCTACATGTATCAAACACAAGACCTAAAACTCGGATATCTCATACTACCACCACTACACCAACTTGTCTCTGATGATAAGTAGTTGGGGTTGTTTCTGATTTATAAAATTAAGTCCATTTGAAATAGGCTTTTATCTCTGGGAAAGACCCGTGGGGGCACGTGCTCCAACATGTCCCAAAGTGGGTCTGACTCTGTTCGTACCCGATCTATTTTGTAATTTTTTGTAAGCATCTGATCCAAGCACTCAACCACCACTTCTTTTCTGTAAGCGCATGATCCGAACACCCATCCAATCGTCTGAAGCCCCATAAAGAGAGGAAGAAAGTTATTTATTCTTCAATGGTCATCTACGATAAGAATCTGCCTGCGCCCCTTGTCCAACGTGAAGAGAAGATGGGGTATTATAACCTTGAGTGATTATAGAGTGATTGGGTCCATCGACTCCAGTAAAACTAAGGGAAAATTTATAAGCAATGCCCTTTAGTGTTAAAGGCAATGTATTTTGTGAGCTTGACTTGGTCAACTTATTATGAGCGAGTTTTGTTAAAGGAAATGCTACCTTTATAGGTTAACTAAGCAATGCCCTTATTAAAAAAAATCTCCAATTTTGACCGGAAAACTACTAGCGCGAGATTGTGTTTCCCTCTCTCTCGTCGAGGTAAGACCGGTGAAACAGAGAGATGGGGATACTAATGCCAAACGTGTAAAGCATTCGAGAACTTTGGTTTGATGATGGATTTCAAAGAGTGGAAGGAAAAAAAATGATTGGAAAGAGAAGTGCAGACTGTTGGTGGGAAACGAGGGATTGTGAATGGTGGAACGAATTGGAAGACTATATGATGTCTGTAAATTCCATCCCTTCCATAACCAGATTTCTTCGTTAATGTCCCAAGAATGTGGAAGAACAAGAATTGCTAGTCTGGGTGGTAAAGAATAAGACATTTTAGGAGCCCAAGTCTGAACCTTCTTCCTAAGCAATGTCATGCAAAGCAACACACTTTTTTGGCTCATGTTGTTATTTACTACTACGACAACCATATTCTTTTCACATATTAAACTAGTTTGCTGATAGAAATCCAAACTCTGGCTCATATTTCTCTTCTGCAATGTCTGATAAAGAGAGATGAGAGGGAAGAAAGAAGGAAAACAAGAAGATGAAGAAGGAAGGAAGAAGAGAGAGACAATCGTTAGGTCAAACATAATTGAGGCATTCCCTCTTAAACAGACAATGCCTTTAGCTAAATTAGGGATTGCCTTTATCAAGATTTGATGATAACAACTTTAGGCATTGCCTATAAAATCATCTTAAAACTAATCCGGTGCCCACGTGCTGATAGCAGGGCCCTCATAATGAACTAACTTTGCTGTTCCGGCAGTGTTGGGGTAACTCTATTGTAATAGGTGCGATCACACCGAATCAAATCTCGCCTACTCGACAAGAAACATAACAAGCTGAAAACGGAAGTCAGATGCCAAGTAGATTCGTCAAAGTTCCGAACCTATTATTATGATACACCGGACCTACAGGTTTGGAAATCACAACTGGAGACAGCCTGTCAGCAACCAAATGCCTTCTCCTCTCTCACCCCCAACCTTTTCTCTCTCCCTCAGTTTTGTTTACTCTCTCTCTCTCTCCTCTTCCTCCTCTCTCTAAATCGTCGTGTTGTTCGAACTCCGTTAACTATCTAGGGTTTCAGTTACATTCATCAATACCGGAGAATATCCATTAAAGTTTTGCAGATCGAGTTTCTTTACATCATAATCGTTCAAACAATACAATTTTTGTTCGATTTAACCTTGTTTACACCTTTGGATTCTTGCTACTTCGCGTTTTTTGTTTATCATCTTAAGGTGAAGAGATCGGATTTTGTATACTGAAATGCTGTCTATATCAAGATCTTCGTTGAGGTATTCTTCTTGAAATTTTCTTTTGGTTTTTTAATATTTGAGGTTTTTATTTCGATTACCTTTATTTGCTTGGAATCTTTTAACATTTATATGTATAAATATTCAAATTAGTGAACTTGTATGTGAATTTCTGTTTGGATTAAGAAGATTTGAGGCTTTAACATTTACATAATATGATTTTTGTTGAGGATTTGCATAAAGTTAAGAAGTTTATGTGTTTTTGAGGATAATTGGCTGTATGTGCCGATTAACTGTCTAATTTTAATCTTGTAGAATGATCTTTTTGTTCCCATTTTCACTTCAAATGCAGAATTACCTCGATTTTCAGGAATTGATTAGGTTTTAGTTGTTATAATTAATGATATCTTTTACTGTTATTTCTGTTTCTATTTAAATAGTAATAGTGTAGTTATATTGATATCTTATGATGTTGCGTGTTTGGAATGGTCTAGGAATTTGGGTTTACATTGGGCTTGGAATATTTTTCATTTTCTACTATCTTGTTGATTTTCTATGTTATTTAAATTATAGGTTTTTTTAAACAAACAATTGACACTATGTTGGACTACTTCAGGGTTTGATCTCAGTAATAACCAGTCAAAATTGGGATCGGAGCGAAGTGGGTTGTTCAGGTTCGGGTTTTATTTGTGAAATCAGTTGATGGAAATTGGAAGGGTGATACCAATTTGGAATTAATAAAAGGAGTTTTAACTTTGTGTTTCTGACCCATGATTCTATACTACCAATGCTAAGCGAGAGGTTTTGTTGATGCTTATTGTCGAGGACGGGTTTTAGTGAATCACATTTTGTGAGTGACCATAATACATGGTTATTTTGTACTTGGGGGTTATTCAAGATCACCTCAAGGCTTCTATCTCATCCTTGTTCATTTTGAGAAGTAAGAGTTGACGTCTTCACAGGGCTCTTCCCGTGTCCATGCTGGCAGAGAGCATGCGTGGGATCCGTGCTTCGGGTAATGCCCCTGACCAGACTCGTCGCCGATGCACTCGGTGTGGTGACAATTTGTCTAGTCTCTCTATTGGGTCTGCTAGGACTATTTTGCATCCTGTATTTAATCTACTTCACTATTTGCATCAGAAGGCAAGGTTTTGTTCAATTAGGTTACTTTAACAAACCTTGGGCAATCCGTATTACTCTTATTCTGTATACATTTTGGTGGGCTCTTGGTGAGGTTGTTCGGTTAAGTTTGTTGAAGCGCGGGGAAAGATTATTGCACAACCTCAGCCTAAGATGGCAAGAGAATATCTGCAAATATTACATCCTCTCGAATCTAGGGTTTGCAGAACCATGCTTGTTCCTGACCATTGTGCTTCTACTTCGTGCATCCTTGCAGAAGAGGGAATCGGGGACTCTAAGCCAGCAGTGGAATATGAAGACAGTGGGCTATGTTCTTCTAAATTGCCTCCCATTGTTTATTCTTCAGTGCGTTGTTATTTTTACAGGACCAAACTTTGACAAAGAAAAGAGCTATGGTTGGAAGAAGATGCCACATTACTTTATCAGTACAACAAAGATTGTAGATGACCATGGCATTGCCCTCTGTACTTACCCCTTACTAAGCACAATCCTCCTTGGAATATTTGCCACTCTAATAACTGGTTATCTGATGTTGCTTGGTAGGAGGATGGCTTATTCGGTAATCAACAAGGGTTTGCGGAGGAGAGCTCTTACTCTGATATTCATAGTTTCTGGTTTCTTTCCATTAAGGGTTGTTTTACTTGGTCTATCTGTACTATCCCCTCCCGAGAACTTATCATTCGAGGCTCTTGTCTTCTCAGCTTTCCTCTTGCTGTTATCTTGTGCTGGTTCTGGTATTTGCTTGCTTGTTTACTTTCCAATTACAGATTCTTTATCCCTCAGAGGATTGAGACATTCTGAAAATGGGAGGAGGAGGTCGACGGAAGATCAAGATGATACTGCTGCTCTTATTTCTAACCAGGTCCTTCATGAGGGAAGCTCAACTACTAGTTTCGAGAGAAATTCCGATGCTTCAGCTAAACGTGGATCGATTTCTTTTCGTACAATGCTGAAGGATGGTACTCCAAATGCTGAGGTTCTTGAAGAAGTAAGCCTCTTTTCCCCTGGAACATCTTATAGCAGACAACTTGAATCTCCTCAACCAGGTCCAGACCAGCCAATGCTCCCTTTTAAACGAATTTCCTAACGATTTTTAGAAGGAAGGGGAGGGACTGAAACCAGTTGTGGTTAAACTTATGTGTAAAGGGATTACTTTTAACGATTTAATAAGGATCGATTTTAAGAAATTTAGCCAGTGTGTGTTTCTAAATCTCTTTTAAGTTCTTTTTTTTTATACGACGAATATGTTGTCTCATTTATCTGTAATTTTCTCCTCTCTGTTCTTCCCTTATAGTTTTGTTCCTTTCAGCAATTAGCAGGTTCTGTTCTTTGTTAATGAGATGAATTGACATCTCCATTAAACAAGATAAATCTAGCAACTATCAGGTGAACATTGATCATTCAAGAAACCCACACATGATAAAGGGTAGAGATATTGGTAATATCTGATTCGTTGGGACGATTTGCAGTATTCTAAAATGATGTCGATTTATGTAGTAAATTCATATCATATGGATTTGAGTTAGAGAAGGTGGGGGATAGAATCAATTAAGTAAATGGAAACAAGACAAAGTAACGGTACTGTTGTTGGTGGGGAGAGATGGGATTGTATGGCCCATTTAGGAACCGCTTCACGTGACACTGTCTATAGAGGACGGAGCTCAATCTATCGCAGGTCCCACGAAGATATGGTATTCTCGTACTTCAATAGTTTCGGGACCGAGCAAGATTTTACATTGGGTGCTTCCAAAGGTGCCCGTTCTTTTACCCTTCAAACCATACGCGGATCAGCCCGAGCTCGAGTGTTATCGGACTGCCCCAATCCGCGGCACAAAGAGTGAGGGAGGCCTAAGAGTAAAATGGAGGGACGCCTGTAAATGAAACGAGGAAAATTTGAGAGTTACCTTAGGGAAAGTGACGGTTTATACACTTGTGAGGATTTCCAAAATTAAGAAAATGTTGTAAAATAATCTCACATCGGTGGTGAGACGTAGTGTGGTTTTCCTCTTAAGCGGTTAAACACTATTCCCTAGTGATGTCCTTTGAATTCGTGGGGCTCAGAAGTGCGAGAGCGGACAATATCACTAGCAGCCCATGAGGCTGGTATGCATCATCCTATAACACTTTATCAACACAATTCGCTCTAATGTGATGTGGTCTTGGGAGCAAAACAATCCCGCATTAGTAGTGAGACGGAGTGTGGTGTTCCTATTAAGAGGTTAAACACCCTTTCTTATTAAGACCTTTTAAAACCATGAGATCTAGAATTGCCAAAACGAACAATATCAATAGTAGTCTAGAAAGGCTGGTCCGCATCATCTTAAAACAGAAAACACTTTTGAAGAGCGCCTTTGAAATATCTTTCGAGAAATTTGGCCAAAACTCCCTAAAAAATTTGGATTTTGGTTAAGAATGAAAAGTCAATTTCTTTTACTCTTCAGCTCCCTGGGTAGAGGTTATTACGGGCGGCTGGTGATGTTCAGTCGTTGGATCATATAATCTGACTAATGGGTTAGGTTTAATAATACGGACGGCTGGGTAGAGGGTTATTACGGGCGGGCGGGGTGGCGGGCGTCCAACGGGCGGGAGTAATGGGCCGGGACTCGGGTAAGAGACCTTACTCGTGTCCCGCCCACGACAGACCGATATTTCGGACCAGGTATGTCCGAGCCGGATACCTCTCGGACGTCAAGTCGCCTCAGATCGGGCGGTTAAGATCAGGTTTCGGATTTCCGGACCGTTTTCCCAACCCTATGTAGGCCTGTAAACGGTAGCTTATCGGATCGGATATAGGCATATACGTATCCGATAAGCTATCCGAATATCCGAATCCGATAATTATCTGACGGATATTAGAATCAATACCCGAATCCGATAATATTAACGGATATCAGATATTATCCGATATCCGAAACTTTAACAAAATTTTAGCCATTAAATCTAAACAATAAATCTCAACCATACATTTTATATATTATTATGAATAAATTTAAATTTTATTAATTTCTTTATATTACTTATCGGATACAGATATTTATCGGATCGAATATGAGTGTATCCGTATCCGATATGCGATAAACAGATATCCGATAAGGAATATCCGAATCCGTATCCGAATCCGAAATTTCGGATATTTTTTTAAAATTCGAATATAGATGCGGATCGGATGTCGAATATTCAGATATCCATTGACAGACTTAACCCTATGCATCCCCAGCTTTATTTTTATCGTGAACTATGATGTTACATTTCAAATGTTAGCTACTTGCTAATGGTGATTGTACTCGAACAAGAGATTGTATTTTAATTTTCTTCTGTCAACGGTGGAGGCTCTAAACATAACTTTAATCAATAAATCAAACATTTTTCATTTGCATGGGAATCCAACCACTCCCTAAATGGTGGTGGAAGTAATTTAAAGTTAGTGATTGGTATTTGGGGTAGGGTGTGGTGATTTAGGAAATGGTCAACGGTAACCGTCAAAAATAACTGCCTTTGGTTTGATCCCAAGTTTTTAACCATGATAAAAATACCCCTCACAAGCAATCCCCGAAAGTAGAGTTCAACTTCCTCCTTCCATTTTAAAACTCACTATAACCAACGGTTTTTTCCAACACTAACCCACCACAAGTTTTGATTATTTAAACCTAAAAACGAAACCACTTAACTAAATACATTTTGATCAGCAAGACCAAAATCTTGAATTTTGATAGAGAAAAGAGTAGAACATTTTCATCCATAGAGCGGTTTTCCGACTACTGGAAAACCGCTCTTCTTTACTACATTGGTGTATTGTTTCATTGTTTTGTTTAATTCCTATAGAAGTAATAAAATCAGAGTTGCATTTCCAACAAAATCCTCTGTTTTCCTTTGTTTCTATGATCAGGTTATTTCAGATTTTAACATTCTCTTCATAAGTCTCCCTATTTTTCGGACCAGATCTATATTCTGCGATAAATTTCTGTATATGCTTTTTTAGAAGGATTAATAGTTTTGAATTCTGGGTTGTTTCTTTTTTTCCCCAAAAGTAACAACAAAGATTTCATTTTTATATAAGTAGAAGATGGCAGAAAGGAATTGTTCGATCTCATCTTCTCGATACCCACAAGATTGGGTTAAGGGAAGTCCAGTAGGAAGTGGATCATTTGGCATTGTAAACATGGCCATGAATAAATTCACAGGGGAGTTGTTTGTTGTTAAATCTGCTCTTTCAGGACCAGGACTTCGATCTTTAAAGAACGAAGCCGATATTCTTGAGAATCTTGATTCTCCTTGCATAATTCAATGCCTTGGAAAGGAGGAGTGGTTAAAAAATGGTGAACAAAAATTGAATTTATTCATGGAATTTATGGCTGGTGGAAGCTTATCTGATGTTGCAGAGAAATTTGGTGGTGTTCTTGATGAAACCGTAATTCGTCTCTATACTAGAGAAATTCTTCTAGGTCTAAATTATCTTCACAAGAATAACATTGCCCATGGTGATCTCAAATGTAAGAATGTGCTTGTGGGTGCATCAGGAAACATTAAATTAGCTGATTTTGGATGTTCTAAGAGAATAGAATCGTCGAAAACTGTAACTGATTCGAAGATGTCGTGGCAATCGATTTGTGGGACTCCATTATGGACTGCACCAGAAGTTCTAAGAAATGAAGGTTTGGGTTTTGCTTCTGACATTTGGTCTTTGGGTTGCACAATAATTGAGATGGCAACTGGTAGGTCTCCATGGGGAGATGACATATCGAATGCAATGTCTGCACTTCTTAAGATCGCTTGCGGTGACGAAGTACCTCAATTTCCGACAAAATTTTCGAAAGACGGACTAGATTTCTTGAGTAAGTGCTTTCAGAGGGATCCTAAAATGAGATGGACAAGTGAAGAACTACTTGACCATCCATTTGTTTCTAGGAGTCAAGCATTGAGAAATTTGAGAAAAAACGACGCTTATTCACCCCTAAGTGTCTTAGAAGTTGGATTATACTCGTCTGAATCTGATTCATCTGATACTGATGAAGAAGCAAAAGTGATTAGAGGTAGCAAATTTCCATTGTTAAAAAGACAACGTAGTCGAAAAGAGAGACCGTCAGGAAGACAATTATGTAGAGAGAATGAATGGAGTTCCTCAGACAATTGGATAACGGTAAGATAAGCAAGTTGGTGGTTTCAACTGCGTATAGGATTTTAGGAGAAGGTAGATTGACAGAACATGGATTTTTGAATGTAAATTGTGAAATTAGGTATGAAGAAGGAAATAGCTTATTTTAATGAGTTTTTCTTTCTATCAATCTGTAAATTATTAGTTAGGGTGCCTCTCGAGGCGCCGTTCATTTTTAATGCGGCCCATCTTCACTCTTGGCGCTTCTTGTCGGCCTCAGATCAGCCTGTGCAGTGCGAGGCCCACAGACCAAGCAGGTCGAGGTGTCTGACTCAAAGGCAAATGACGGTGGACAAACCATAGTTGTTAGGTCTTATCATTACGTTTGCCAACACCATTAGTTACGATTTTCCAATTGAAATAAAATAAATCAAAAGCATATTAGAAATTTAAATCAGAAACGGAAGAATTTTGAATAAGAAAAGTACTAATTGACGGGGGCGGCCCTGGCCCAAAGCGAGCAAAGCCTCGCTTTGGGCCACCAAATTTAGGGGGCCACAACTTTGGTGAGATGCCTCTAGATTTTTTGTGGTTTTAGCCCAAATAAAAGGCCCAGTCGTTGGGTAACAAAAGAATAAGAAGTAACCCCAGCAACTAACGGATATAATAACTTAACGGTGGGCCCACTTTGTTAAGTCAAAGAGTGGGCCCCACCCTATGGTAACTCCTCTCCTATCCCAACAATCTACCCTCGGCACTTCTCTATTCATCAAATCAATCTTACTTTTGGCACTTCTCTGTTCATCAAATTTATCTTACTTTTCTTCCATTATTAATCCTACTCTCTCTCTCTCTCTCTCTCTCTGATATTCATACGTACATAATTGTTTATCAATAATCAAAATCTCATACACAAAATATATGGAGATCATAGATTCTATTCTCATTGGAAATAGACTTAATATTATGGATTCAAAGTATCGGTCTTTATATGTTTTTTTGGGCTTAGAAATATTCGCGATTATGATAAGTTATAAGACTCAATCATGATGTAATTTCATACATATATTTATGATAGTGACGTAACAAGAAGTTTTCATCGACGGGGGCCGAAAAGTTCCCAGTTATAGAAAAATACTACCCAAAATATGAAAAATTCAATTACCTCATTCTAAAGAAAACTAGAGTATGGTAACATTCTTTTCCAAATTGAAAACTATAGTCTCTTCGAGTTAAACACCAAAGACGAGCTTTACATAATTGTATTGGTCGATATTTTGGAGAAACAAAAAAGTCTGGGAGTTCATTAATTCATTATTTTTGCACGCATAGAATATCTCGTTCATATAAACGTTCCATTCATATAAACATTTGATCTACTTTTCTTCTCCGCCTTTACAGTGACTATATAATTTTAATATCCTTACATGTTTTATCATCTTTCCATTTGTAAGGTAGGTACATTGCTAGGTGTTAGGAATAAATATTCTGTAATCATTGAATTCGAATTTATTATTGATTTATTGAAATAAATCTTGTTAAATAATTTTCATGGCTTAATACACATGTCACCCTTAGATTCAATAGAGAAAAAGAATATTACAAATATTTACTCAGTAGACATATTCTTTTTTTAGTCCAAAATTTCACCTGATTGAATTTTACTTCCTAATCTTCATATCACTCTTGTTCATCCCCTTCCTTATCTTTCTCTCTCTCCTATTGATTCTCCCTCTTGTCTCTCTATATATCTCACTCTCTCTTGGTCTCTCTCTATGCCGCTCTCTGCTATTTCTATCTCTCATGAAAACATAGATGGAGAGAAGAAAATTCCTATATCAAACCTTAATTAGGAAAAAAGATGTGACTTTGATCCAACAATAACTGAAACCCATTACTGATCAAACTCAATCGAATTTTAATTTGCACATCAAATGATCTCCAATTAGTTAAATCTAGGAAGATCAAAATTGAGAACATGAGCAGTTAAATAAATTAGGGTTTTCAGCAACCTACGTCCATAACAACTTACAAGAATAAAACAACTAAATACATGGAAGCAATCAAGCAAATAAAATCACAAAACAAATAGGGTTTTAGTTCGATCCTATATATTGATATTGATGTTGTTGTTTTAGTTGGTGATCTAATGAAGAACAAAAAATATATAACGGTTAATGAGATATGAGATAGGGATGGCAGTAAAGAAGATCAGAATATGTGTAATGGAAGGGTGGAATATAACAAATTATGGGACGTGTGATAGTTGGTGGGCATTGATGTTTCATCTGTGAAGATGGTGGGGATGGGTTTTAGATTGTTTGTATAAGTTTTAGAGAGAGAAAGTAAAGAGATGTTGTGTAGAGGAGTTGATTGTTGTGGATCCAGTCCTAGTAGACTAGTAGGAGGCAAGTGGGGATGCTGAGTTTCATTTCTAAAAATAAAAGGTGGCCGAGAGAGAGAGAGAACGAGAGGAGAGATGAAGATTAGAGTAGAGTTTAATCATGTGCATTCGTTGACTAAAAAATAAAAATATCATTTAAGTCAATCTTAATTGATTAATTCTTTATTCCTGGAAATTTTTTTTATTCCCCAAAGAATCCACCATATCTTTTCCCCCTGAAAATATATGAATGATTTTTAATGGGTTTTGGTATAAGAAGAACACTTTTTTAACAAAGGCAGTGCATTAGATAGGGAGAGCACTCTTTTTAGAATAGGGAGGGATAAACATTTTTTTTTAAATATCTCAAATTTATACTTTGGTCCCTCCCGTCAAACTATTGTGGACACAAAAGAGAGAGAAAAGAGAGTATCCCCCCGTTCGACTAAAAACCTTCGAGAGAGAAGAGAGAATCCTGTTCGACCTAAAACCTTCGATCAAATCAAAGAGAGAGAAGAGAGATAAACATCCTGAAAAGGAGAAAAGCCCTAAATCTGTTTGATTCTATCAAAAAAAGAGATATAGAGATAGAAACCTAAACCCTAGATGACTAACACAACACTCATCTCCATAGAGAGTTTGTAATTCTTGTTATTGCTTGATTTCTCCATAGATTTTTAGGATTTTAACACTAACTAAGTAACTTTTGAAGATTTCAAGTATTAATATTGCAATGAAGAATACAAACAAGGATGTAACTCGAAAAATATATAAGTGACATTTAAATAAAAGAAATTTCGCTTAGAATAAATAAAAATTCATGAATACCAACTGAAATTTTTTTAAAAATTCGGGCAGAGCGGTTGAAAAAACAGACTAATTTCAGCCATCTCAGCCGAAATTTATTACTATTTTCAGCGGGACCCGCCTAAATTTGTTATCTTTTTCAATCGACCCAACCGAAATTTGTCATCTTTTTCAGCCGTTACGACCGAAATTTGTTGTCTTTTTCAGCCGACCCTACCGAAATTTGTTGTCTTTTTCAGTCGATCCAACCGAAAATTCTTTACGAAAAAAAGCGACGTAAAACACTAAAACGTTCGTTCTACCATAAAGGAAGACAAGAAAATAATATTTCTTTACCTGAGACGTATTATCTTAATAGAAAATGAGTGTATGGGTCAGAATATTTTACTAAATGAGTAAAAAAGCACTTAACTTTTTCAAATAACTAATATCTACCATAATACTACATATAATTGTCGTTATTGTTTCAAATAATATGGTTAATTATTTTTAAGGTCATTTTGACAAAAATCGTTAATACCCTTATCCTCTTCATTTTCACTTTTCTCTCCAGCTTCACTTTCTCTCTCTAGAATGCCCTAGCATTCATCTTCTTCTCCATCAAGGTAGTCTAATTCGTTGAATATTTATAGGATTTTTTGCCTGAATATAGTAATTTGCTCCGGTGAATCTCCCGATAAATAATTTCTCCTCTGAAATTCTGGTTTGTTATAGAAGTTTTGCAAAGCTTCAAGATCTGAATATAGTTGAAACTTGTTGCTAGAGACCAGATTGAAAGGATTCAAGTTATCTCTCGGTAAATTTTGGAACACATTTCTGGTATGAATGGAAGCTTTCAAGTTATCTTGCTAAACTAGAAGTGGATTGAATAGATTTTTTATTGGTCAAACTTGGATTGAAAGAAAGCTTCATGTTTTCCTTGCTAAATTCCAAAACATGTATTGATAAGAAACTTCAAGTTTTGTCTGATCCAACTAAAGTTGGCAAACATACATCTGGAATTCATGGAGTATTGATTGAGTTACATAAATAGAAAAAGTAATTGTTTAGGTCATTCAATTATTCATAATACTAGTCACCTGTTTTATGGAGTTTGATTTCAGATCCCATTTTCATATTTTGGCATAAACTCATTTCATATAGTATGAGATCTTCGAGAGTCATTATTTCAATTCATAATGAAGCTTAAGAGTTGGGTTCTTTTGAAAGGTGTAGCTGAAGCTCAATTGATGGAAAAAAATGGAGACAGTAAAGACCTTGTAGTTTGCTTCGGCGAGATGCTAATAGACTTTGTTCGAATTGTTGGTGGAGTTTCACTTGCTGAAGCACCAACATTTAAGAAGGCTCCTGGTGGTGATCCTGCTAATGTTGTCGTCGGGATAGGAAGATTAGGCGGAACTTCAGCTTTTATAGGCAAGGTAAATGATTGAATAATTGTATTTGTTCATTGTTTTCTATGATGTCGAAAAGTGGGCTTCTAATACACTCTTCTTCACAAAATATAGATTGCAAACTCGATGATATGGAATGCGCTCAGAAGGTGTTCGATAAAATGTTTAGAAAACATGCAACTACATGGAATTGAATCATGTCGGGAGATATGGAACCTTCTCAAAAAGCGTTCGGTAAACCGAGAATGGCTCCATTGTTTGCCTCGATTTTGCATTGACTTATTATTCATTTGTTTCTCTTGTTGGGTGTCTGTATATGATTCATTGATCAAGTTTCTCTCACTCTCTACATTATTTCATATTGAAGTATTGAATGTGTAATCTTAAATTAAAAAACAATAAGAATTTTGAAGGTTTGATCTTAAATTCGACCACAAAATTTCTTCATGAGTTTTATACGATGAATGATGAAATCAATTCCAAACTCAAGATTTCGTACACATACTATTAGTTTATATTATCGATTGGCAAATCGAATTTGCAAGATATGCAACTCAAGATTATATTTTTCAAAACTTGCAAATCATGGTTGCAATCTATATTTTGCAAACACAGTTTGCAGTTTACATTATGCAAACACATGTTTGCAGATCAGATTGTTACAATCACGTTTGCAGAACAGATTGTTGCAAACACGTTTGTATAGCAGATTGTTGCAAACAAGTTTCCAGAATAGATTGTTGCAAACACGTTTGCAGAAAAACGTAAACGAAAAAAACACCGTTTTTTCTGGTTTTTTTTTTTTGAAAAAAGTATTGAAAGTGGATCTTGTTAGAAAGCTAATGAAAAATCATTTCTAAATATATAATTTTTATAGAAATCCGACATCTCAAACAAAAGTTATATCGATTTAAAGTTGAAAGAAAAATAAAAGAATATAGTTACACAAAATGACAAAAAGGGGTATTTTAGTATTTACACACTTTTTGACCTGAATTATAATTTTCAAATGTTCTGTCCTTTTCTACTCATTTTCAATATTATTTTGACCTTTCTAGAAATTACCTCTTATCTTAATTATAAATGTCTTGTCGATAACTTCGTTTAAGTCGTTGTCCTTGTTTAAGTCGATAGTTTCGTTTAAGTCGATGTCTACGTTTAAGTCAAAGGAATCTTTTTCTTGATGTAGGTTGCCTCCTTCATTAACGGTGGTTCCTCATCCATGAGATCTTGAGGCATCATTAAAAGCTCGAAACCAAGACTATAGTGATAGTAAACTTTGCAAGTTTTTTAATACTAATGGTGATGTTGATAGTAGTGACGATATTAGGGTTTTGGTTGTTTATGTGAGACAAACTACAAGTGAATAAAATTTTAGATTTATTATTAATTTTTATTTAAGTCCTTCTATTTTGACACTATTTATTAAATGATCCTTATAACGCTCTCCTTAAACTAATTTAGTAAAGGAAGAGCAAATACATAAGTTGACCTTTCTAATGCACTGCCTTTACTAAATAGTGCTCTTCCTATGCCAAAAGCCTTTTTAATAGAGATAAGCATGAATCTGTCTGGTATTAATTACAATATAGATGCCTATATCTCAAAGATTTAGTTTCTTTAATAAGAAAATTGTGGACATAAATCCTCTTGCTCTCTCTATTTGGGTTGCTCTAGCCATCTTATAAATACTAACATATCTGCGTCTCCTATATTGTATCTCTCTCCCCCTCCACCCCTATCTTACTTTCTTCTGTAGCTCAGTCATTATTTTATGCAACTAACATTTTAGTTTCATGAGACTACACACCTATCTTTTTCTAGATATCTTGTTTCCCCTTGTCATGTTGGTAGATGAATACCTTCGTTCATTGCTTTCTATGGTTGAAGCTTTCAATCTAAAAATGAATCACACTTTGAATATTTTCAACAATCGGATCAACGATTTACCATATAATTTTTCCACTAATAATAGGGGAAAAAAATTACAAGCTCGTCATCCTGAGGTATTTATCTTATGCAGTGATTCATTCATGTTACAAAAAGTTGCATTTATGTTTTTTTTTTCTCATCATATTGCTTATGTACAGTTTAGGGTTAATTCCTATTTTTCCATCGTGTCGAGACCAACTCATCATATTGCTTATTGATGAAGATTGAAAACTCATTTTATAATAGTTTTCGTTCGTTTGCCATCATTAGTATTGTTTCTTTTTGTGTTATACATATATAATGACTATTTCCTTTAATGAATCTAGCTAGCTAGAGGAACAAAGTATTGCTCTTTGTACTCCACGTACGCCGGCTTTGCCAGAATGGACCAGGAGCCATTGATTGGTACCGTAGAATTAAAATAGGGGAAAGGCTAGAGTGAATTAGAGGATGGCTTAGAGGATGACATAATGACGTGGAATTCACTAATTGGTTTCTGGTACTGCGGATTACAACAGTTGGTGACTGGTTCCGTGGATTACGAAAACCAGTTCTGATTGGTCTGTTCTCATCATACAAAAGATTTTCCAGCTTGGCCTGCAACCGTAAGTATCTGACTCCTTATTAGGATTTTCTTTTTGTTTATCTTCAGTTTCCAAATGCTAGATCTTTTTCACTTTTTAGGTTTCCACTCCTTGATGGTGGTTGGTGATCATGAAGGAAGAACATGGTGGTTGTTGGTGACATGTTGGTGTGATGAAGATGTAGAGGGTAATTTATGGACTATGGTGGTGGTGTTTGGAGGTGGCTGCGGGCGATGGAGGTGAAGAAAAAACAGAAAGAAGATGGTGAAGTTTTGTAGTGAGAATTTGGAGAACTCTTGGATGAGGAGCTGCATTTGTGATTCTGTGGGATTCAACTTAGTGAGGTTCCTGATAGGAGATTGTTTGGCCTAAATCCGGGCCGGATAGGTAGTTGAGGCATACTCTGATGCTTGTTGATAGAATTAGACAATGAGGTAGTTACTTGTCGTATTGTAACCAATGAATGTAAGTAAACAATATATTAAACTGTAATTATTTGTCTTCTGATTTCACTTAAGTTAAAATTTGTTTTTTTTTTTTTTTTATGTTAAATGTTTTGCTTTTGATTTTAAAATTAGGTTACTTAAATTTAATGTATACACGAATTCATATATCTTCTATGTAACCTTTTATAACCGTTAATATTAATTCGGTCATTACTATTCCTTTTCCAAAGCCAGCACCATTACCATTACCACTATTATCACCACCTCTTACCAAAACTATCATCATCAAAATAATAAATAAAATAAATTAAAATCAAGTGTCTCCCTAAAAAAGATATAAAGAATAAAATAGTATGTGCCACCCCTGCCTCCACCACGATAGGCCTAGTTTTTCCATACTATATATAGGTAGGATGACAAGCATACACATGACGTCAACAATTTTGCCTTCGCGTCATTCTGCCTCGCTGTCCCGGTCCAAATAGTACGTTGCATATTCAGTACTCACCGTTCAATAAACTATCTCTACTAGTTTCCTGATTTTTTCTTTTATTCAAGAGTTCTTTTTTAATTATTAAATCAAATTCATTCATATACTAAATCACTATTTATTATTGTACTGTTTAAGAATAATTCGAAAAGTCGACTATTTAGTTAGGATTTAATCACTAGTTTAATTTTACAGGAGATTGAGCTAAAAATTTAATTTTAATCTTCTTTTAGTTGAAAAGGCAAGTTATACTTTTTTTTCGTTAAAAAACTCAAAATTTGAATTTTTTTTGTTATATTTGTATTTTGTTTGGATAAAAGTCCAATGTTTTTCGCAAAGTTGTTGCAACGCGGTGCAAAGGTGTTGTAAAGTGTTGCAATGTGTTGTAAGGCAGTTGTGAAGTTGTTGCAAGGCGTTGCAAAACTGTCGGAAGACGTTGTAATGAGATTGCATTGAAAATAAAAAAAGTACTCACAAAACTGAAGACTAAAAACAAAAAATTGACTTATATTTTTTCACTAAATCAAAAAATTTATGGGGACTTTTGACCAAATTTCCGTAAAATGAAATGGAAAACTAATGAAAGTGCCCTATATTGAAAACCGTCGAAAATTCTTTTACAGGTAATTTCATTTTTCTATTTTGTAATTTATGCATTTTGTTTTTTCGTAGCATTATTTGGTTGTCATTGTTTTACAAACATTCATTATTTTTATATCTTGGATACAATTAGGTTTATGGTTTAATTATTTGAATGTTTTAGATTATATAGAAGAACTAGGTGTCCATCGCGTATTACGGGTGCGATAGATCTCTTTTGGCTAACGTGTTTGAGTATTAATATTTAGGTCTGCCACGGTCGACCAAGACTTAATGGTGCGCAATGTCGAGGTCGTGCTCACGCCTAGACGTGCAAGTAACACAACATTCACTTACAACCATCAGACATTATACGGAGACGTATAACTTTTATTGCTTGAGAATTGTTTTCTGTACTTTGCGTTCCTAACATGCAAAGGAAATTATGAAATTTACAATACATTTGGAAATGTAATGTACATAATATAATGTTCTCGAAATTAATTTTATGATATCATCATAATGCACACGACATTTATAAATATATATAGTGGTTATTTACGAATGTACTTTCCACAAATACAGACTTGTCATTTTATTTGGGCAGATTTTTTTTGGGCAGATCTTTTAAAGATGTCTAAGTTTCCTTAACTACTCTCTTTTTCTTTAACTTTTTTTCCTTATATCTTGGGCAAATTTATTTAAAATATATAAGAGATAGTTAAAAATGTATTTTGCCAAAAATAATCCCCAAAAAATCGTTTGGCATTTCAAAACATAAGTTTGTGGAGGAAAAGTATTGAACATTATGTTATGTCCAGTACATAATCATTGTCATCCTGCCAATACATAAAAAAACAGGAAAAAACAATTTCATCTTCAAATTTTAAAATCTTAAATTTATTAGATCAGATCTAGTAGAAAAAACTATAGATCTAACAATAAAATTCGTTTAAGATGAAGAGAGGTAGATAGAGTAATAAGATAAAATTAAGAAAATACAATGTAAAAAAGAGAACCAACAATTGGTATTTTAAACCCTAAATCCAGATTTGATGCTTCCAGATCTCTGTGAGTCTGGATTAAGGGTTCCTATCCAGATTCAGATTGCGTGAGTGATGGAGAGAGACACACAGACATTAAACTTAACTTCTTCACCATTAATAAATCAAAATCCAGACTTGTTGATTCAAAATTTACTGCTTACACATCCCAACGAATCTGTTTTTTTCATAAACCAAAAATCACCGATCTAACTCTTCACCATTAAACCGAAAAAGATTTGATATGAATCTTTACCAGACTTTCAAGTCCAAACGAATCTGGAATAGGATTTTCTGATCTAGATTTTTTTGAATTATGTGAGAGAAATAGAGAAAAGTGAGAGTTCGGAAAAATTTCAAGAGAGGACTGTGGGAGGGATAGGCTGTAGAAATCTCTTAAAGAAAGAAAGAAAGAAGAAGCACATAAAAATTTCTTAGAGAGAGATGGATAGGTGATATGAAGGGAAGGAGCGTATTATGGGTATTAATAAAGTATGACATATTTATTCATTTATTTATGGAATTTGTTCCCTTGGCTTCAAAAAATAAAATAAAGTATGACATATTTGCTGTTGGACATGCAACTAGTTTTCAAATGGTTGTAGATCTTACCCACAATATAGGATAGTCCTTTTTGGACTATTCACCCATTTCGGATTCCTTTCTTTCCAAAATCTAATTTGATTGCGCTAGAATTCATAGAAGAAATTTTTAGCGGCACTTGAAAATTTCAAGGAACAAGTAGAATAAAACAATATCTTTAAAATTTTGTTACTGAAATCTTGATTGATCACATAAATCCTCTTTCTATAATGATGACCGGACAATGACTGAAATGATTGATTTACGTATAGGTAAAAATTAAATGGTATATATATATATATATATATATATTTGTACATACAAACAGTTTCACCATTATAAGAATGCTGATAGGCAGCACAATTTCAAATTAAGGCTTGTCTCAACCTTGCATGCTTAATATGTTTCAATAACGTGCGTTTTCTCTATTATTTTTTTTTAAAAGACATCGTGAACATGTAAGTTAATTACTAATAATTAATATTGACAAGTGAATATTGGTAAGTGAATTAAGGTGCGATAATTTATTGTCTTTGTATACACAAACGTCCCATTAATAGAAACAATTCATCTAACTTGACTTTCCTTTACGTTTACGAACGCTTACATTTTACAATGACCAATTCTGCCATTTATACATGTTTAATTATCATTTCAGTTGTGAGGTAGTTACGTTGTTAGAAATTCTTTTAGATTCTAGGTTGGACTAAGTAGTCTATTATTCCTGGACTTTAATTCATTACCTGTTTCTTCAAGTAAATTTTATCAACTTTTTCCACGATAATATCTGTTTTCACTTAATGTATGTGAAATATTTTTAGGACATAAGTATCCACCTACCTCGTATTAATTAAGTAGACGCCTCTATCTGAAAGATTTAATTTTCTTAATCAGAGAATTTTACGCATTCTCTTGCTTTCTTTGTTGTTTGTGCAACTTTATTAATACTATTTTATGATGTCTCCTGTAGTGCATCTCTCTCTCTCTCTCTCTCTCTCTCTCTCTCTCTCTCTCTCTCTCTCTCTCTCTCTTCATTCATTTGATTCTAAAGTTGTTGACAAAATTTCTCGCACTCTACCAACATTTTTTTAATCTGTCACATAAACTCAAAACAGCATAAACAAGTCAATCCTTTATGTCTCAAACCACTAAAAGAATATACAAATATGGATATAATTTTTTTCTGGATTAACGAAGTAAAATGCTAGAAACACTAAAGAAATGTTGACAAAATTCCTAGCACCAAACCAGAAGCAACAAGACATTATAATTGTGAACCGAAAAACAAAATTACGACGTTAAAACATTTACCGAATCCTCTAAACAAATCACAGACTCTAGTAGCATATTTTTGTTAAATCACAGGCTCTCGTAGCATATTCTTGTTTCTAGTAACAAAATGTAACTATTGTATAAGCAAGATTATTCTTTTACCATATAGCGTTTGTGCATGAGGCACTATTGTGATGAGATGATTTTTTACACCATCGACAAACCCTCATATTTTTCAACACCCTTTAAGTCTCTCAAGTTCCAACTCATGAGAAAATTTAAACGTACGTCTATGTATACGAAAGGAAAAAAATCTAATTTATTATGGATTTTTATTGCAAACTGCTTGATATACCACAATAATGTTTAGGGTTTATCCGATATTCTGTACATACTACAAAGATGTTAAAAGTTTTCGCACTCTTCCAGTATTTTTCTAATTTATTACATAAAATCACAAAGGCATGATGAGTCAATTCTTTATGGCTCAAACCAATTTCCATTTTCACTAAAATTCATTCAATGATTGGATAGTTGTCGCCTAATACAAGTAAGTCAGAACATATAAATTATAAAAAATATTAAAAATTTTGTTTATCTAATCTAAGTAAGTCAAATATATGCTCTATTACATAATTGTGTAATTAGAATCAATAAAATGCTAGAATAGTTTCCAAAATATTGTACAACAATCTAAGTCAGCAAAATATGTTTTACATAAGTATGATGCTAAAATCACCGAAATGCTAGAAGAATATTAAAAATTTTGTTCACCTTCTCTAGGTGACTGAAAAAACATGTTACGTAAGAATTAGTAAAATGCTAAAAAATATTTAAATTGTGTTTCTTAAATTGTGTCTCTCAATATTTAAAAGGTTAGAAAAATATTTAAACTGTGACGGAAATAACATGTTATGTAAGAATTAGTAAATTGTTCTTCCATCTTCGAGAAAATTCTTCTACAAAACGGTACAATTTCTCAATATTGATATGGGTGAACCCCCTACTTATAAATATTGACAACGAGAAAAAGGATGAAATTTACAATATACATCATAGAGATGATGAATATAAATTAAGTCACAGATTCAACGAAGAACATGAAGAATTAGATAAAATTACATGTCTTTTGACCCAGGTTAAATAAAATTACCTAGATTAGAAGATACAAATGTATCTTCAGTTTCATGAAAATAACTCTTTAAAAGTTTTCATCCCCACAAAAAATTTTCTTTTCCTTTTAATGAATGTTCCCATAATCTTTTGACCCCAAAAAATCTATTATAACTCTCTCTTCTTCAGTTAAAGAAAACCTAGAGAAATCGAAGAGAAAAACTATTCACGCTTTTTATTCTTTACCAGGAGAAAACCTAAAAGAACATGATGCTCAATAGATTAAGTTTCTTCCTTTACCATATTCTTGTTTTTTTCAACGATAGATTGTTCCATCGTGCATGATTTTGTTGTTCTTATTCTTAAAGTTAGTATATCAATCTATTTTAAAAAGATCCTTCAGATTTTGTCCCACTGTTTCTCTCTCTACAATCTTGTTTTCTTCAGAAAATTTACATAAAGGTTGTGTTTGATATCAGGGAAATAATTCTATGGAAATAAAAGAGTTCCTTGGAAAGTCTTCCACAGAATTTATTCCATGGAAATAAGAGTTCTTTCGTTTGGTAGTTATTTATTATTCTACGGAATTACGAACTCTGTTATTTCGTTGACAACTAATTTCGACGAATATAATATTCAATTGAGAATTTTTTTTCACTCTTTATGTAGTCAAAATGACATTTTTATTTTTGTGTTGCCAAAATTACATTTTCATTCTTATGATGTTGAAATTACACTTTTACCCTTATGTTTTCAAAATGACAACGTATGGATAAAAAAGAGATTTTACTAATATGAAAGGGTAATTGTCATTTTGATGTAAAAGTGTGGACATGCCATTTTTACAAGATAAAGGTAAGAATGTCATTCATACCACAGAAGGTTAAAAATGTCATTTTGATATTTTTTTTTTGACGGAATAAAGCCTATATAATTTAGAAATGTTACAACATAGTCCAAACCGAAAAAAATAAAAATACAAACCCTGACTAAATTAGTAACATGGTTACCAATAAGGATAAAAACATAAACTTAATTAATTACTGGGGGTGAAGCTGTAGCAGCAAGAGCATGCGCATCCTGGTTATAAATTCGGTTACAGTACTCTACTTTCGCTTGGAGTACACTAACCCTCAATCTTAGTCCGTCGATTTCTCTTGTTAATCTCCAAGGGACTTCACAATCTACGGCTGTGATCCAGTTAATTGATGCACCCGAAAAGGTTGCACACCCAAGAGGAGGTATCAAGTAGTAATCCGGCAAAGCCGGGATCGATCCAAGGATAGGAAGGTAGTTTGGATATCGAAGGGTCTTGTCCCTCGGTCTAGATATTTCAAGCTAACTTAGACTAAAAAGGAAAGGAAACAAAGATAAATGGGGGTTTGATCGAATAAGGTGATAAGAGAATAAAGCAAACAAGTAAAATAAACTAAACTAAACAATAAAAGTAAACGGGCGAGAGAGATTCGAGAGAAGAGTCGGAGGAACAAGAATCGGGAGACGGTAAGACTCGATTCGGGCAACAAATAAATGAGAGAGGTGTCAAAGTCCGGGAATCCATGATGATAAACCTACGACTATGTGTAGTCCGATTTGATGTGTCGAGGTACAATCGATATTCGACTCCTAAAATAGATGTCTCTAAGTACTATGTATATCCGGAGATCATACTTAGTCAAACAAACGTCTAAATCGGTTAATCCCAAGTCATCGAAAGTGTCGTCTAGTCGCCTAACTATGTGAAGTGCATGACAAGACACATGAAATTGTGATCAAAACGATAATCGAATCAAATGAACATCAATTCATAATCAAAACATCAAATCATATTAAACATAATCACAAATTCATCACATTTCATCTCATATAATCGACACACTTGATTTAGCTAACATGGTGAATAAGTAATAAATGAAAAGAAATGATAAGAGAAATCCCCCTTTTTCGATGTGGCTCGAGGCTAGGTTCGTCGAGAAAAATGAGTCTCTAAGTGTAGTCAATCTCCCCGTAGCGATTTTCTGGATTTCCCTTTAATAGTGAACTTTGGGTGTCCCCGAGTAAAAATCAGATTACCCCACAGCACCCATCATCATCTTCTCCATCTCAAGAACATCCACCATTAAAGCTTCACCAAGCTTTCTCTCTCTAAAGATTTTTCACCCAAAATCAAATCAAACTACATGGGAAGATAGATCAAGACATGGGGAATAAAAGCCCTAAGGTTTTGAATCAAGAAAGTTGCCGGAACACCACGAAAATCCGATCAAAGAAAGTTAGGTTTCCGGCCAAAATCTAGATTTCCGGCCAAAGGAAGCTTAGATCCGGCCCATAGATGCTGTCCCGTGCCACGTGCGCGCGTCCCATGCACGTCCGAGCTGCAGCCGCATCCCGTGAAGGCGTCCCGAGCTCGGAGAAGCTTGCAGCCCGAGCTAGAAAGCTTGCAGCCCGAGCTGCTGTTCCGGTCTGCTGCTGCTGGCCGCGTCCTTGCTCGTTCCGGAGCTTCTGTGCGCGTCCCGTGAAGCTCTCCCGAGCAGCAGCTCGTGTGTAGCCCGAGCTGCTGCTCGGCCGGCCAAAGCTAGGCCGGCCAAGTGAGCTGGCCGGCCTATGCTTTGGCCGGATCCTCCTTCTTCTTGCTCTCTTATTCTCTCTCTATCAAACCTTCAAGCTCTCTAACTCCAAGAACAAAAACCCTAGCCTCTTGCCTCTTTCTCTCTCTCCTTTCTTTCCCAAGCTAGAAGATGATTAATAGTATATTTTGACCCCTTTTCTCTAACTTGAGTCAAACCCTAGACTTAGTCAAAGTTTGACTAAGTCTTTAGACCATTTCACCTTGGACCCTAAAGAGGTGCGTCTAAAATCTCTAATCCTTTTCTTTGTGGACTTTTGGTTTTTCTTTGGGTTTGACTTTGATTCCCAACTAGAAACAAAGGAGAGTGCCTTCAAGAAAAGACTTTGGCTTCTTTCTTTCATATCTTCCCCGTCCGAACTCCGAATTGAATTCCGTTTTCACCGTCGGACTCGTCATTGACTCCACTTGTCATATGATTTGCTTGAAATCCTTTTCTCTCGTTTTCGGCACATGAAATGATAGTGACAATTCGTTCCTTTTATTCCGGTTTACATGTTTATCTCCAAAAATGATACCTAACAAGAAAAACACATAAAATATTATTGATAACACTCGATAAGGACTAATTAGTCTAAGTTAGGCTTTCCAAATGTGACATTTTAGTGTCACATCATTAATCAACACCTGCGCATCTCCTTCAATTATAAAACCCACTAACCCTAAATCTTCGCCTATTTCTAGGGCACATTCGAACCCCATTAGTTCGCTGTAAATAGCAGATCTTAGGAGTAATCTCTTTCACTTCCCTTTTTAAAACTTGACCTTCTGAATCTCTCGCCATGGCTGCGCAAGAAGCCTTACCTTCTTTGAAAGCTCCATCGAAATTAATTTTAATGATACCAGCCGGAGGAGGACACCATCTACCTTCCTGTAAAACAGTATTAGTATTAAAACAAAGGTTTAAGTTAGCCACAAACCTCAGGGATTCTTTAGTATTCCACCAACATCTATCTAGATCTAGTTGCTTTTGTTGAAAGTGCTTGTCGCATCTGATCTTCCACCATTCCCACATCAAATATGTGAAGGTAAACCACTACTTGTTGCCTGACTCTCTTTGATTTAGAAAAAACTTTAGATTTTTTTACTGGATCTACGAATCTCTGTTGCAGATCAACGGTTCCAGCCTTGATGTTCAGATCTATAAATAAAGGACAGCTACCAAAGAAGTGAGAAATGGTTTCTGTTTCCCCTTGATTACACATAATGCATATTTGATTTATATGATGAACTCTTTTACCAATATTGTTAAGAGTTGGTAGTCCTCCATGAATCATTTTTCAAATAAAATTTTGCACCTTTGGATTCATTGATTTTTTCGACCAAAAAAGTTTCCATGGGAAGTCCGAATCATCATCATGAAGTGTAGGTAAGATCTTGATTTCTGCATAATAAGATTTTGTGGAAAATTTTCCTGATTCAGTAGGGTACCAAATAAGTTTATCTTCATTATATATTTCATTGATCCTGATATTTATAATATCTTGAGCTGTAGAAGAATCAAAGTAAGTTTGAATCAATTGTATATTCTACTCTCTTTGATCCGTTTGCATTAGATCAGACACTGTTTTCATATTAGTAGGAAGAGGTTGGGTTGGAATTGGAACATGGTTAGTGATATTAGGTAACCAAGGGTCCTTAGTTATTTTGATTGATTTGCCATCTCCTATCATCCATAAAATATTCTTTTCATTGTGTTTTTTGTATCTGTGATGGCCTGCCAAAATTGAGAAGAGTTTGTAGGTGGAGGTTGATCCCAGAAATCTCCATTCTTAACATATTTAGAACTTAAAAGTTTTACCCAAATTGCATCTTTTTCAGTGAGGTATCTCCATGTCATCTTTGCCATTAATGCTTGATTAACCTAATCGATCGATCGAATTCCTAGCCCACCACTATTCTTAGGGCTGGTTATAATCTCCCACTTGATGAAATGAAGCTTTTTTTCGTTTATAGCATAACCCCATCAAAAGCATCTTTCAATCTTTTCTAATTCATATATAACTTCCTTCGGCATAATTTGGTAACCACAAGGATAAGTACAGAACGATGGCAGAACAGATTTTATTAGTACTGTTCTGCCTGGCTAACTTATCATTTTATTCTTCCATCCAGCAAGTCTACTTTAAAATTTATCAATTAACCACTTATAACTTTGCACTCTATTGTTTTTTTTGAGAATAAGCGCACCAAGGTATTTTTCTTCATCTGTCATGAGTGGAGCTGATAGGCGATTTATAAATTGGTTCTGGATCTCTCGATGAATTCCTTTTCCGAAGAATAAGGAAGACTTTGAAAAATTCACCTGCTGACCAGAGAAAGAAGAATACTGATTCATTATATGTATTAAATTATTCAAAGTAGTTATATTTGCTTTACCGAAAGCTATCAAATCATCCGCGAATAGTAGATGTGTAATGTTAGGACTGTCCGGATTGATCTTGTAACCTATAAATATCCCTTGGGATTCATATAAATCAAATAAAAGAGAGAGAGATTGAGAGGTGAGTTTAAAAAGATAAGGGGATAGCGGGCACCCTTCCCTGCTCGGTCATAGGCTTTGGCCATATCCATCTTTAAGGAGAAAGCTCCTTTTTTGGCCCTTGATTGATGCATAGAATGAATTAATTCTCTGGTGATAACTATATTATCTATGATCTGCCTTTTAGGAACAAAGGCATTCTGGTTCCAAGTTATGGTTTCCTCTAGGTAAGGTCTAAGACGGTTGGCAATGATTTTAGTGATGAATTTATAAACCGAGTTACAAAGTGAAATCGGTCTGAATTCAGAGGCGAAACTCGGGTTCCTAGTCTTAGGGATTAAAGCAATAGTGGTAAAATTTAAGGTTGAATCGATAGAACCTGTTGTAAAGATGTCCTGAATGTAACCAATGAGTTCTGGACCAATAATATCTCAATTATGTTGGAAAAAATAACAAGGTAAGCCATTAGGTCCAGGACTCTTCACTGGTCCCATTTCCATTACCACTGATTTAATCTCTTCTGCCGAAGGAACCCTAGAGATGTCGTCTATTTGTTCAGTCGAAAACACCTTGTAAGAGTTTAATATCTCGGTTGGAGGCAGATTAACCTGTTCTGTTGTAAATAAATTCTGAAAAAAAAGCCGTAAATTCCGATGCTATTTCATTTATATTCCTGGTAACTTGACCATCAGGCAAAGTCAGTTGGTGAATTGTATTTTTCTGTTTTCGAGTTGACATTGCCACATAAAATGCCTTGGTATTTCTGTCCCCATTATGAACCCAATTTGCTCTGGCCCTTTGTTCTGCCCTGGTACATTGTAAGTTTTCCAGAAACATAATTTCTTCTTGAATTTCACTCTCAATAGTAAGAACGTCGTCTGTGGAGTCTAACTTTTGTATATTTAACAGTCTCTGTTTCAGAGTAGAGAGTCGATTTTTAATAACTCCAAAGGCACGCTTGCTCCAATTTTTAATGTTTTCTTTAACTTCTTGAACTATTTCTGGAAAAGTACCCGTACTCTGGTCCCATTTTTCTTTAAAAGTAGTAGAGTACTCCTCGTGTTTTGTCCAAAAGACTCCGAATTTGGAGATGGTTTTCATAGTGTTTCCTTGAACATTGAATTTGAGAAGAATTGAAGCATGGTCACTGTTGTATCGTGGCAAATGGAAGACTCCCGCAGCCAGGGGCGGAGCCACTTAGGGGCCAGTGGGGGCGCAGGCCCCCACGGCTCCAAGATAAAAACGTATTTAAGTGTGAAAAATACAGGGTCGGATTTAGGTACAATAATATAGGTGATTGTCAAAGTATGACACAAAGTCGTAGTTGGCTCGGTGGTTGAGTCTCTCCCGGCCATACCACACGTCATGGGTTCGAAACCCACTAGATTATTATTTTTAGGTGTTTCATTGTGAGACCTTTTAAGGGGTGCCTGTTTTAGTGTTTAAGGCGCCTCTCTCAAGTTTGTCTTGAAGGAGGCGCCATTAATACTTATAAGGGGGTTTTCTAAAATTTTCAATTTATTTTGCCAATCTAATTGGTACCTCAAATTTTCTTTTTGACTCCTACTTTTTTTTTTTATCAAATTTCTTTTGTTTCAATTTCTTTGTAAATTCATCCAACTTCAGATAGAGTTATTTGCATCGCCATATTACTCTTGGGGCCTATTAATTCTTCATTCTTATATATATATCTAAACATTATTTAATTTAACTGCAAGTGTTATTTATTTATGTTTAGATTTTAGTCAAAACATGTTATAGTTAGTTGTAGCCTAATTAGTTGATAGTATTGCTATGACATATAGAAGTCATTGGTTTGAAAAACATATGATTTTTTTTTTTGCAATTTAGACTTATAACTAATTTCCGTAGAGGTTAGTAATGAAGTTCTGCAATTCGTCATCAGTGACGGTATTCCTTTTTTTACTGTTTAACAGTGCCCCCACAAAGAAAAGTTTCTGGCTTCGCCACTGCCCGCAGCCGGGAATTTGAGTAGCCACTCCGTATCGCATAATACTCTATCCAGTCTTTCTTTCGTTAAGTGGTGGATAGCCTTGCTGTTAGTCCAAGTGAATGCCGGGCCATTATAGCCTAAATCCAAAAGATTAGCATCTCGAACAAATTTCTGAAAATTAGACATAAAAGGAATATGAGTGGTACCGCCCCATTTCTCCGATTGATCTAGTAGAGCATTTAAATCACCCATACAACAGTAAGGGTTCTTAATATTACCTATTTTAATTCAAAGTTGGTTCCAAAAGGTGTGTCTATTTTGGACTGTGGTGGTCCATAAATAAATAGGAAATCCCACGGTATGTTGTCAGTCACATTACTGACTGTCACATGGATAAGGTTAGGCGAAGAAAATATTATTTCGAAATTAAATTCTGGGGACCAATGTAATATTAGACCGCCACTAGGACCTATAGATGGAACAATAAAATACTTAGATAAATGAAATTTATTAAAACATGGAAGAGGAATATATTTAGAAATACGAGTTTCTGAGAGGAAAACAATTGAAGGCTTAATAGCCCCAAGGAACTGAGATAGAGTCTCCCTTGTCGGGGTGTTCCCAAGCCCTCGACAATTCCAGGCAAAAGCAGCCATGACCCCTGCGGCATTAGGGTTGCCGGGACCCTTTCATTTTGAATTCCATTTTTTGAATTTCGACCAGAGTGCTTATATTGTTTGATAGTCCTTATTGATGAAGATGTAGTATCATCTTCCATATCAACCACCATATTTGTGTGATCCTTGTTTTGCTTTCATTTTGGATTCTCCTGGGTATCCAAGTATAAAACATTCGAGTAGACTGATGCATCGTCAGTCTTCCTTTGAACTTTTGATTTCTTGGCCTCGATCAGATTGGACAAAAGTTCTCCAAAGTTCTGATGAATACTCTTGTTGGCAGGAACCTGCTCTTCTCCTGTATCATCATTTTCATTTAAAGAAAAATTAACAATTCTTGATAAAATATCATTTCCGAATGAACCCAATTCACGAAGTGGGTTCCTGGTGGTGAAAGAAACTTTGTATTCCTCTTTATATTTCGGTAGTAAGGCTTTCGCAACATAAGCACGGGTATTATTATCGATGTCCAGTTTTAGGACATCCCCAAAGGCAAGAACAGTGGGGCAAATTTTCATAGTATGTCCCAGTAATCCACAATAAATACAAAAGCGTGGTAATTTCTCCACACGAATTTCAATGGAAATAAGTTTATGATTAGATTGATTAAGATTAACCCGTAGTGGTAATTTCTTAGTGATGTCTAATTCCACCCTAACCCGACCAAATAGGCTCCATTTCGAGGCCTCCTCCTTCGAAGTAGGGATATATGAACCAATAGATCCTGCAAGATGATTAATAACTGTGCTGTTTAAGTATGCTGTTCGAATGCCATGAAGTTGAATCCAAAATCATGCTTTGTCGAAAGTATAATCTTCCGGTGGGATATCGGGTTTGCACTTCTGAAGGATAATCAACTCTTCCCGTATTACCCATGGAGAACATTCTAAAGCAATGTCTAATTCAGTTCCCGTATGAAATTTTATAAGGAATACATTATCCTTAACATCCGACAATAAAAATTTGTTTGGTCCGTGGATCACCCTCGATAATCGCATCATAGCCTGTGATATATCAACTTTTTTGTTGATTTGGATCCACACAACTCCATTTTTAATAATCTCATTGTTTCATGGTATTAAATCTTCCCCTTGAACTTGGATAGTCGGAGGATCTTCCGTAGAAAGTTCGGAGAATTGTTGAATTAACTCTGTGTTTATTGTTTCCATCGAGAAGACAAGATAAAACTAAAACCAAAATAAAGTCTAAAACTTTGAGAATAAGAAGCCCCTAAAGAGCGACAGAGAAGGAAACCCTGGCTTTGAAGCTGGAATCCGAGAATAAATTTGAAATTTAAAAAGAAACCACTCAAACTGACTTATAACCGTGAAAGTAACCGTAAATCTAGGAATAACTGATTTTCCTCCTCCTCAAAAGGTGGCGACGGTGACAAAAGAAAACTAACTCCGCCCGAGAGCAAAAAAGTGGTTGGTTTCTAACGAAAGAGATAATACAACTTCCATGTCATTTTGATATTATCAAGGGTAAAAATGTCATTTTGACAACATAAGGGTGAAATGTCAATTAGATATTATAAAAGGGTAAAAATGAAATTTTGCCTATATAAAGCCAAAATGTCATTTTGACAACTTTGTAAACATGTCATTTGGTAAAAGGACAAAAATGTCATTTGCTCAATGTATAAGTAAAAGTTTATTTTGCTAAATTTTATGAGTAAAAATGTCATTTTGAACATATATGGAGATAAATATTATGTTTCAAGTATCTGAATATATCAAAATATTTTATTTTGAATTTTGACTTTCCATGGAAACTAATTCCGACGGGGGAGCAAAGAATTAAAAGTGGATTATTTCATGGAAATAGATTCCTTAGGGAATGAAAGTCATGGAATTGTACTTCGTATCAAACGGTGGAAATACCTATTTCCATGGAAATTCTTTTATTTCCATGGAAATAGAAGATATCAAACACACTCGAATAGTAATTAAATATTTTGCAAATATTTTGTATGTCCTCATAGCATTTTCTTGATTTTAACAACATATTTACGTTTTATAATTTTCTGACTTACCCAGAAAATCATTTACGCTTTGTAATTTTGAATAAACGAGTCTGTTTATGCAGTTGGCAATGCCCTCAAATTTGTTATAACACTTCTTTGATTTTGCATAAGTTATGGAATTTTACCAACATTTTCTAAACTCTGACAAAACATAACATATTTTACAAACATAATTGCGTTACTCTCAAAATGACTTTATCAGTAGTAAAACTGTAAAGATTTTTCATAAAGTTTTACATTTCGATTCTTTTACCTTTTCTTTATTTTATCATTTCATGAATTACAAATACTTGTTTGAACACTAACATATTTTACAAGTTTACTGACGATATTGTGGAAGATTGTGCTTGTATGTGATTTTGCACGTAGATGAACTGCTAGTCGAAACTAACTATAAGCATTTTCAAACGGAATGTTAGCCGAAAATTTAATAATATCCAAGCGTAGAGAGATGTTAGAATTACAAAAGATTTTGACAAAAAAAAGTTCCCAGCTGATGTGGCGGTTGTGATTTTCATCTCTCAACGGCCTAGATTTGGTCAAAGTTTGAAACCACACCCGCCACATCAGCTGGGAACCTTTTTTTGCCAAAATCTTTTGTAACTTTATCATTTCCCACAAGCGTAAAGGAAGAGGGTTGAATTAGCTCGGTTGTTACTGGATCAATTGAGGGATAAATGATATGAACGCATTGATGTAAAAGAATACAAATGTAAAACTTTGCGAGAAATCTATATATATATACTTCAATTGCAGTTAAATCCAACTTATTTATGTTTGTAAAAATATGATAGATTCTTCAGATTTTAGAAGATGTTGGTAGAGTTGCCAAAATATGCAAAAATCAAAGAAATGCTACAAGAAAATTTATGAAATTTTGTAACAATGCGTATTATGCTGTTAGAATATAAAATACTACAAGAATATTGAGAATGTCAGCAAAATATATACATCAGTTTACATCCATATTTTAAATGAAAAAAAGATTAAATATTCTAAGATATAATTGTGTTGTTAAAATCAGTAAGATACTTGAAACTAAGGTTGGATTTTTATAACTTTGTAGTTTTTTTTCGAACTGATAGAGCAATGACCGAGAACATCTCGAATTGCGTGAACATCACCCTCAAAATCTTGACCTACGTGGGTGAAAATTGGACCCCGTGCATCAAGGGAGATTTAAAATTAAAAAGTATTGGAACTAGTTTAGAAATAAAAAGGTTATTTCCCAATGACCCCCTACTTTATGACTAGCCTCTCGCGTAGTCCCCTACTTTATCAAAAAATACCCAGATGATTCATTTTTTCCGTTACCGTCACATGTCTGTTAAATTCTTTTTCCCTATTGAATCTAAGGGTGACATGTGTATTAAGTTGAGGTATTTTGGATATCTTCATTGGAAACAAAAAAAGTTTAAAGCGTCTTTACATTGTCACTTAGAAAAGAGAATCTTCATTGACACTTGACAACTAAGGCTTTTAAAATTTTTGTTAGAGTATCACGTTCGAGATGATCTAAATAGCATTATTGTGAATTTTAACGTTTCTAAAGAAAACTAGAGTATGGTAATATTCTTTTCCAAATTGAAAACTATAGTCCCTTAGAGTTAAAAACCAAAGACGAGCTTTACATAATTGTATTGGTCGATATTTTGGAGAAACAAAAAATTCTGGGAGTTCATTAATTCATTATTTTTGTACGGATAGAATATCTCGTTCATATAAATGTTCCATTCATATAAACATTCGATCTACTCTTCTTCTCCGCTTTTACAGTGACTATATACTTTTAATATCCTTACATGTTTTATCATCTTTCCATTTGTAAGGTAGGTACATTGGCAGATGCTAGGAATAAATATTCTGTAATCATTGAATTCGAATTTATTATTGATTTATTGAAATAAATCTTGTTAAATAATTTTCATGGCTTAGGCAATATCTTTTCCCCCTGAAAATATATGAATGATTTTTAATAGAGATAAGCATGAATCTGTCTGGTATTAATTACAATATAGATGCCTCTATCTCAAAGATTTAATTTCTTTAATAAGAAAATTGTGGACATAAATCCTCTTGTTGGTCTCTCTATTTAGGTTGCTCTAGCCATCTTATAAATACTAACATATCTGCGTCTCCTATATTGTATCTCTCTCCCCCTCCACCCCTATCTTACTTTCTTCTGTAGCTCTGTCATTATTTTATGCAACTAACATTTTAGTTTCATGAGACTACATACCTATCTTTTTCTAGATATCTTGTTTCCCCTTGTCATGTTGGTAGATGAATACCTTCGTTCATTGCTTTCTAGGGTTGAAGCTTTCAATCTAAAAATGAATCACACTTTGAATATTTTCAACAATCGGATCAACGATTTACCATATAATTTTTCCACTAATAATAGGGGAAAAAAATTACAAGCTCGTCATCCTGAGGTATTTATCTTATGCAGTGATTCATTCATGTTACAAAAAGTTGCATTTATGTTTTTTTTTCTCATCATATTGCTTATTGATGAAGATTGAAAACTCATTTTATAATTCTAAGTTTTCGTTCGTTTGCCATCATTAGTATTGTTTCTTTTTGTGTTATACATATATAATGACTATTTCCTTTAATGAATCTAGCTAGCTAGAGGAACAAAGTATTGCTCTTTGTACTCCACGCACGCCGGCTTTGCCAGAATGGGCCAGGAGCCATTGATTGGTATCGTAAAATTACAATAAGGGAGATGCTAGAGTGACTTAGAGGATGACATAATGACGTGGAATTCACTAACTGGTTTCTGGTACTGTGGATTACAACAGTTGGTGACTGGTTCCGTGGATTACGAAAACCAGTTCTGATTGGTCTGTTCTCATCATACAAAAGATTTTCCAGCTTGGCCTGCAACCGTAAGTATGTGACTCCTTATTAGGATTTTCTTTTTGTTTATCTTCAGTTTCCAAATGCTAGATCTTTTTCACTTTTTAGGTTTCCACTCCTTGATGGTGGTTGGTGATCATGAAGGAAGAACATGGTGGTTGTTGGTGACATGTTGGTGCGATGAAGATATAGAGGGTAATTTATGGTGGTGGTGTTTGGAGGTAGCTGCGGGTGATGGAGGTGAAGAAAAAACAGAAAGAAGAGGGTGAAGTTTTGTAGTGAGAATTTGGAGAACTCTTGGATGAGGAGCTGCATTTGTGATTTTGTGGGATTCAACTTAGTGATGTTCCTGATAGGAGATTGTTTGGCCTAAATCCGGGCCGGATAGGTAGTTGAGGCATACTCTAATGCTTGTTGATAGGTAGTTGTCATATTGTAACCAATGAATGTAAGTTAACAATATATTAAACTTTAGAGTTTCTAGTGGTAAATATTTGTGGTGGCCAATACGTGGACAACCAATCTTCTTATATGGACAACTATTTTCGGGTCCGGTGTGGGTCAATTATGTTTGACTTTGTTGACTTTGATTTAATAAAGGGACAACTCCATAAGGTTTTAAATATTAAATGTTATTAATGTGTGGACCATTAACAAAAACAATAGTTAATAACAGAACCCTTCATTCATCATCATCATCTTGGTAGTTCCTTAGGGCTACTATTTCGCGAATGGGCAATACCAATATAATCACGGCGAGAGAAAGCGGAAGAGAGAAAGAAACTTATAGAATTTCATAGGGTTTTCCTCTTATTCTTCATCATCTTTGTGAACCATAGAAATTACCAAGTACAGAGAAACAGATGAAGAAAACCATTCCACAGTTTCACTTCGACTTATTGAAGAGAGTGATCGGTGGGACGAGGAATTAGGGTGAAGTGGGAGAAGGGTGCTCTCTATTAGCATAGAATAATCCAAAGAGGATGAGATGGAGGGCAATGGGACTCCATTAAAAGACAGTGAAAGTTCACTTGCCCACGGCAATGCTAACCCCCAAATACCAAGAATGACTTTTAAGGCAACAAAGCAAACCATTAATGAAGGTGCAACTTTCTCTAGTGCCACTGAAAGGCAACAGGCAGCTAGGGGATAATATTTGGACAGAGTAAAAAACAAAGCAGAGAAGAGGCTCTTCAAACCGCAACTCGAGTACTCGACATCTTTTAGGGGATAATATTTGGACAGAGTTTTCAACGAATTTTCATATTTTTTTTGGTGTCATGATTAACCATGTCTTTCCAAAATTTGTCTCCATATAAATTTATGGGTGATGAAGAAGAAGAAGTAGAATAAAGTTTAGGGTTTATGGAAGAGAAGAGGGAGGACTTAAAATAAATTTTTTAATTCTTATAGAACATGAGTGAAAAATTATAGTGTGATGTCCGCTTAAAAATTGTTGTCCATATAAAAAGTTTAATTTTTCTAGTTGTCCACATAAAATAGTTGTCCATATAAAAAAATTGGTTGTCCATATATTGGCCACCATATTTGTAACCTGAAAACTTCTGGTTTCACTTAAGTTAAAATTTGATTTTTTTTAAGTTAAATGTTATGCTTTTGATTTTAAAATTAGGTTACTTAAATTTAATGTATACACGAATTCATATATCTTCTATGTAACCTTTTATAACCGTTAATATTAATTCAGTTATTTCAAAAAAAAAAAAAAAATGTATACACGAATCTCACTCAGGAATTTCTTTGGTTACCTACTTTCCCTCTACCGCAACAAACTATCACGGTCATTACAATTCCTTTTCCAAAGCCGCCACCATCACCATCACCACTATTTTCACCACCTCTTACCAAAACTATCATCATCAAAATAATAAATAAAATAAATTAAAATCAAGTGTCTCCGTAAAAAATATATAAAGAATAAAATAGTATGTGCCACCCCTGCCTCCACCACGATAGGCCCAGTTTTTCCATACTATATATATAGGCAGGATGACAAGCATGCGCATGACGTCAACAATTTTGCCTTCGTGCCATTCTGCCTTGCTGTCCCGGTCCAAATAGTACGTTGCATATTCAGTACTCACCGTTCTCTACTAGTTTCTGATTTTTTCTTTTATTCAAGAGTTCTTTTTTAATTATTAAATCAAATTCATTCATATACTAAATCACTATTTATTATTGAACTGTTTAAGAATAATTCAAAAAGTCCACTATTCAGTTAGGATTTAATCACTAGTTTACTTTTACAGGAGGTTGAGCTAAAAATCTATTTTTAATCTTCTTTTAGTTGAAAAGATAAGTTATACTTTTTTTTCGTTAAAAAACTAAAAATTTGAATTTTTTTTGTTATATTTGTTTGTTTGGTTAAAAATCCAATATTTTTTGCAAAGTTGTTGCAACGCGGTGCAAAACTGTCGCAAGACGTTGTAATGAGATCGCAAGTATTTGAAAATCAAAAAAGTACTCACAAAACTGAAGACTACAAACCAAAAATTGACTTATCTTTTTTCACTAAATCAAAAAATTTATGGGGACTTTTGACCAAATTTCCCTGAAATTTATTTGTTAACATTGTTAATAATTCATAATCTTTTTAACTAAAAAGAAATGGAAAACGAAAGAAATGGCCCTATATTGAAAACCGTCAAAAATTCTTTTACAGGTAATTTTATTTTTCTATTTTGTTATTTATGCATTTTGTTTTTTCGTAGTATTATTTGGTTGTCATAGATTTACAAACATTCATTATTTTTATATCTTGGATACAATTAGGTTTATGGTTTAATTATTTGAATTTTTTAGATTATATAGAAGAACTAGGTGTCTATCGTGCCCTACGGGTGCGATAGATCTCTTTTGGCTAACGTCTTTGAGTATTAATATCTAGGTCTGTCACGGTCGACCAAGTCTTAATGGTGCGCAATGCCGGAGTCGTGCTCACGCCTAGACGTGCAAGTAGCACAATATTCATTTACAACCATCAGACATTATATGAAGACGTATAACTTTTATTGCTCGAGACTTGTTTTCTATACTTTGCGTTCTTAACATGCAGAGGAAACTATGAAATTTACAATACATTTGGAAATGTAATGTACATAATATAATGTTCTCGAAATTAATTTTATGATATCATCATAATGCACACGACATTTTTTTTTGATGAAATAATGCACACGACATTTGTAAATATATATAGAGGATATTTACGAATGTACTTTCCACAAATATAGACTTGTCATTTTATTTGGGCAGATTTTTTTTGGGCAGATCTTTTAAAAATAGCTAAGTTTCCTTAACTACTCTCTTTTTCTTTAACTTTCTTTCCTTATATCTTGGGCAAATTTATTTAAAATATATAAGTTTCCTATATATATATATATATATAAGAGATAGTTAAAAATGTAATTTGCAAAAACTAATCCCCAAAAAAATCGTTTGGCATTTCAAAACATAAGTTTGTGGAGGGGAAAGTATTGAACATTATGTTATGTCCAGTACATAATCATTGTCATCATGCCAATACATACAAAAACAGGAAAAAACAATTTCATCTTCAAACTTTAAAATCTTAAATTTATTAGATCAGATCTAGTAGAAACAACTATAGATATAACAATGAAATTCCTTTAAGATGAAAAGAGGTAGATAGAGTAATAAGATAAAATTAAGAAAATACAATGTAGGAAAGAGAACCAACAATTGGTATTTTAAACCCTAAATCCAGATTTGATGCTTCCAGATCTCTGCGAATCTGGATTAAGGGTTCCTATCCAGATTCAGATTGCGTGAGAGATGGAGAGAGACACACATACATTAAATTCAACTTCTTCACCATTAATAAATCAAAATTCAGACTTGTTGGTTCTAAATTTACGGCTTACACATCCCAACAAATCTGTTTTTATTCCATAAACCAAAAATCACCGATCTAACTCTTCACCATTAAACCGAAAAAGATTTGATATGAATCTTTACCAGACTTTCAAGTCCAAACGAATCTGGAATAGGGTTTCCTGATCTAGATTTTTTTGAATTTTGTGAGAGAAATAGAGAAAAGTGAGAGTTCGTAAAAATTTCAGGAGAGGACGGTGGGAGGGATAGGCTGTAGAATCTCTTAAAGAAAGAGGAAGCACATAGAAATTTCTTAGAGAGAGATGGATAGGTGATATGAAGGGAAGGAGCGTATTATGGGTATTAATAAAGTATGACATATTTGCTGTTGGACATGCAACTAGTTTTCAAATGGTTGTAGATCTTACCCGCACTATAGGATAGTCCTTTTTGGACTATTCACCCATTTCGGATTCCTTTCTTTCCAAAATCTAATTTGAATGCGTTAGAATGCATAGAAGAAATTTTTAGCGGCACATGAAAATTTCAAGGAACAAGTAGAATAAAACAATATCTTTGAAATTTTGTTACTAAAATCTTGATTGATAACATAAATACTGTTTCTATAATGATGACCGGACAATAACTGAAATGATTTATTTACGTATAGATAAAAATTAAATGGTTTATATACATATATATTTGTACATACAAACAGTTTCACCATTATAAGAATGCTGATAGGCAGCACAATTTCAAATTAAGGCTTGTCTCAACCTTGCATGCTTAATATGTTTCAATAACGTTCGCTTTCTCAATTGTTTTCTGAAAAGACATCATGAACATGTAAGTTAATTACTAATAACTATAACTAATATTGACAAGTGAATATTGGCAAGTGAGTTAAGGTGCGATCATTCATTGTCTCTGTATACACAAAACGTCTCATTAATAGAAACAGTTCATCTAACTTGACTTTCCTTTACGTTTACGAATGCTTACAATGACCAATTCTGCCATTTATACATGTTTAATTATCATTTCAGTTGTGAGGTAGCTACATTGTTAGAAATTCTTTTAGGTTCTAGGTTGGACTAAGTAGTCTATTATTTCTGGACTATAGTTCATTACCTGTTTCTTCAAGTAAATTTTATCAACTTTTTCCATGATAATATTTGTTTTCACTTAATGTATGTGAAATATTTCTAAGAGATAAGGATTCACCTACCTCGTATTAATCAAGTAGATGCCTCTATTTGAAAGATTTAATTTCCTTAATCAGAGAATTTTACGATTCTCTTGCTTTCTTTGTTGTTTGTGCAACTTTATTAATACTATTTTGTGATGTCTCTATAGTGCATCTCTCTCTCTCTCTCTCTCTCACTCTCTCTCTCTCTCTCTCTCTCTCTCTCTCTCTCTCTCTCTCTCTCTCTCTCTCTCTCTCTCTCTCTCTCTCTCTCTCTCTCTCTCTCTCTCCGTCGTTCTTATGTGACATTATAAAATTCAAGCTCTTTCAACTTTGGGGGGGACCACTCTCGTACCTTTTTCTAGCTTGCTTGGTTCCCTTTATCTTCTACTTTTTTTGTTGAACTTGTTGGAATCGGAGCCGATTTTGGATCGGTTCAAGTCGTCAAACTCAGAAACGAAGCACACCATTGCGTTCGTCTCGTCGAGCTCTTAAGTTTAGACTCAAGAATCACTCAAATCCTGTGACGCCCCGTGCCCCATAACTAGGCGCGAGCACGCCCCGGCAATTCACAGACGAACCGAAAATTCGGCAGCATCTCCTCTGTAAATCGAACCGGCCGTACCTGTAGAATCTGTCATGCAAACCATACATTCGCATACACAAACACAACGGAAGCTAAAATGAAACTAAAATTAAACTAACAGACTCTGGTTCAAAACCGAACCACCAGAACTCACTTAACTCATCCTACATAAATCCATACGTCCTTATACAACTTATGTGATACATATATATGTTATATGGTTCTTCGTGAAATAAAATATAACTTGAAGCTAAAGAAAACCAAAGTGAAAAGAGATAACACCCAAAGTGGCACCCCGCCACAACCACTGCAATCCATCTGCTAACCCAGCCACTGCAGATGATTCTAACTAAGAACCTGCACACTAAGAACTGGTAGGGGGTCAGTAACTCACCGACACGAGTTAAACTGGTAGAGGAGTCCCAAAACAAAACTACGATAAGCCTTTTCTCGAGTAAAACATGCACACATATAAATATATATCAATCCTAATACTAGCATACAATAGCAGACTTAACTGCCCATCCTTGGTATGCCTCTCAATTAACAGAGAGTTACCCAGAGAATTCTATAGTACTTTGGCTAGTACCGTCCCATTTCCGGCACTAACCAAGGTACTCAAATTCTCTCGAGAAAGTGGCTTACCCCTAGGTAGGTAAGCCCCTCTCCCACTAGGCGACTCCACAGTCATTGAAAAGTTTACCTCATGATACATATATACCTTAAGTATCTAAATACGTTTTAGATCACCGAGTTCGAGTAATAGAGCCGTCCCCCAATACCCATGGTAGGACCTGAACCTTACTCTCTTCGGTACCCTGTCATGCATCTAATGCAATCTTTCAAAATCCATTTACTTTCGTATATCAAAACCATATTACATTCGATTCATTATCTTATCAAACACGGAAGTGGCACAACCAAGAGTCATATCATAACGTGCAGAGGGATCCCAATCACCAAACCAGTCGGGCGGTCAGAGGTGTACAGCCTCTGAGCCCCGAGGGTAAGAACAAACAGGCTTACAGTCCAATCGAGCGGTCAAGGGTAGCAAATCCCTGAGCCCCGAGAGTCCAACCTAAACGAGAATCCTGGCCAGAGAGTGGAGCACTACAACTGCCAAGACCCTCATGACTCGTCTCAGTCCACTTCATCAATCACATACAGCATACGAAATCTTATGTTTTTGAAACAACGATTATCACCAACCATTTCAAAAACCATTTCTCTAGAAATCATTCGTAAGACATGCTTGCATATATAAAACCATCGCATCAAGAAAGTCACATTCACGATACAAAGCTCATGGAAATCAGAGTCTAAATCGTTAACCCATCAATATCAATAATCCAAACTAACAAGACAACTTTCATTGAAATCAAGGGTTAAAATCATGCATATATGATCACCTACCATCTACACATAATGATGCATGCATAACTCCTACTTCTAGCATGAATCTAGACAATAGTATAAAAGAAAACAAGAGGTATCCCCTACCTAGCGATTCAGGACTCCGTCCTCATCCGCTTTGCTTCGAGCATCTTGCTCCCAACTCGTTTCGGCTTTCCTTCTGACCTCCTAGACAAAGATAAACTTAGATTCCTCGACAAGAATCTTAAGATGACATAATTAACTCTGAAAAGACAATACGACAAGAGGGACAAAAGAGACTTGACTCGCATTAACATCGGAAGACCCCGAGTGACTCTATTCTGTCTTAGATTCATTCTCGTCACAATTTAGTCCCAATTCAAGCATATCTTATATCGTTGAAAAGCTACTTCAATATCTAACATTTCATTACTCAGTATCTCGGTCAACCTTAAAGTGTACGGTCCTCGAAATAGCAAAATGCAAACAGCAGCAAATCTGAATTTCCTAACAGTGCGTTGCGCGCTATAACAGTCGTAACTCTCTCGTCCGAGATTGAAATACCTTGTACCATACCTTTTCGGAAAGCTAACAACCTAAGCTACGATTTATCTCTTATGTAAAACTTCATCCGGATACTCAAATAACACAGAAACGCATCACAACAGACTGCATTGTGCAGTCCCCTGAAATTGCTGTTCGGTCTATAGTCTAACCCCTATTAACTTTCAACATTTCTTAAATACCAATTCACTTACTTCCCAATTATTCGAATACTAACATTTCATTACTTAAGGTCTAGGCCAAATCCCCAGTGTACAACTTCGAAACGAACCAACTAAACGCAGCAGTGCATCAGTCGTTCCCGAATGCGCGATGTTCACTCTAACGGCCATAACTCCCCCATCCGAACTCGAAACGACTATTACCATACCATTCTGGAGTCGGCTCGAGACGAGCTACAAGTTTGTATAAGACTCTAAAAGCTTTTGAACCATCCATATCATGCTACAGCCCTAACAGTACACTGTTACGGGTATGACGTCTATAGAACTCATTAATTTCGACCTTATTTCACCTCTAGGTTCCACCATCTCTTAAATCCAGCATCACGTTAAAACTACATGAAATTGTCACTCATTCAAACCCTAAAATCAGAAAACCCCTAAATTTCAAACTCATAAACCCTAAAATTTAGAACAACACAATTAAATCATCAAACTACAATTTTTACCTTGATTTAGTTGCCTTTGATTTACAGGTTCATAAGTTCCATCAATTCCTCTCAAATTCCCTACAAATTCGAATTCAAACTCGGTTAAAACCCAAATCACATAACCAATGAGTTTTAGAGAGAGAAACACAAAATCTCTTACTAAAATTGCACAAAAACCATGCTTAGATCACATCATGAAGCTTAAATTCGATGAAGCAACTATTCCCCTTTTGAATTTCTACCAATTTCCTCTCTTGATCGAATTTCTTCTCCCACGATACCCCCACGCCACTCTTGAACTCGGTTAGAAGAAGGAAGAACTCAATTCTGATTTCCCCTAAAACAAACGAACTTTGACTTTAGTCCCTGGGTTTGTACTAATTGCAAAATACCCCCTGATTCTGACCTGATTGCACATTTAGTCCCAGTGTTTAACTTGGCCTGAGTTTCGAATGGTCCCTCGTCTAACTTAAAATCTTGGGATGTTACAATCTTCCCCCCTTAAAAGAAATTTCGTCCTCGAAATTTGGATCAACTCGCTTCTTTTCTGCTCAAGATCACTTTAGTGCCTCATTTTCCTTTCATTCACAAATAAATCACACCACAAGTCTTGTTTATCACTCCACACTACCATCATCACCTTTTAACTGTATTGACAGGTCCTCGAAGAGATTCTCTTGTTGTAATACTTATGAGCTTATTCATTTCATTTTCTCTTTGAAAACCCGAGTTGTTACAATCCTCCGCACTTACAGGAATTTCATTGTCGAAATTAAACTAGACCCCTACGTTGATCCGTGAAGAATTCCGGATGTTCTCGCATTTCTGTCACCTTCTCTCATGTTGATTCTTCGATGGTGTTGTGCCTCCATACAACTCTCACCAACGGAATTTCCTTGTTCCTTAGTATCTTTAGCTGTTTGTCTGAAATCATGATTGGCGTAACCTCGTAGGTCGCATCTTCATCAATCTCTAACTCGTCCCCACTAATCACATTAGATGAGTCTAGTTGATACTTCCTTAGTTCTGAGACTTGAAATATATTCTGAGCTTTCACTAACCTTGGTGGCAACTTCATATACCTTCACATATTTTGATATGTCTCTTTTCATTCTTGGCCACCCACAACTTCGTTTCCACTCCTTGTACCTCTTTGTAGTCCTGGGGTGTACTGTATGTCGAGTCTTATGAGTTGTCTCACCTCTTTTCCAATATTCCTTTCAGTCGGTACCGATGGTCTTCCTTTAAATCTCAAACTACCATCCTTTTGTATCTGTCGGTCCATTTCCTCACTATATTCGGCTTGCCCTTTAAACTCTGAGTACAGGCGATCAGTAATCTACTTGCTAACCACTACTCAATGAACTAGGTGTGATCTATTAATACCGCACCGGTATTACATACATCTTCTCTGAGGTTTCAATCTCTTTATAGTCGAAACTAAACTCCCCCATAATACTTAGCTAAGAGATTAACTTGGTTGTATCGTCTATGACAATTTTTTCTTTCTTTCGACCCAAGGCATCCGCTACTACATTTGCCTTGCTTGTGTGATGAAGCAATCCAATGCCACAGTCCCTCAAGAATTCCAACCGCCTTCTTTGTTTCATACTCCACTCTTTTTGCGAACATACGTACTTCAACTTTTTTCTTCCCAAATACTACGGGTGCTCCTCATGGAGAATTACTAGGCTAGATGAACCCTCAACATACCAATTCCTGACTTTGTTGCACTCAAAATCAACATCACAATACTTACTCGCTTCCCCAAAATAATCATCTCTGATCTGGTCTCGTATTTGTCGAGTTACTCCCAACCCAACTTATTGTCAGATATCTTTATCCTTCGATCTTGTACCATTGAAATTACTGAAGATCACATAAGATTCTCTAACATGTTCTTTTGTTATCCCAACCATTTACTTATTCCGATGACTTCCTTGAGAAGCCTCTACTACTTTGACCTAAAATCTCACCACATCTTATTCCTTGCCATCGTTATAGTCGTTTCCTTTATCTGAATATCTGAGTTCTTTCAACTACTTATCTTGTAAGTCCTTTTATTGTATTATCCAGGTTGTATGATCTTTCAAAACGTCATTTGGTCATTAACTTCTTATGTGGTTCAATCCGTAGCTTCTTTGTTACTTGAGGGCATTTCCCATATTATAGGTTCGCCTAGGTTAGCTACTCCTGGCAATGCCTTCATATGAGAATCACCAGCTCGAGTAACTTAGGCTTACAAGATTTTTCCACAACTCCATCATTATTGACCATGTTAATCCTGCTTGTGCATCCTTAACTGTGTTGTCTCCCAGCAGTAATCCTTGTTGTCCTGATTGCCACCACACTTTGTTACCTTGGATTTCCTTAACTCGCTGAAAATCTCTTAGTTCACTTGATCTTAAATTTACCTTACTGATTTCCCTATCCTTATTACGACTGAACTGATATGTTTATTTACTTGTTGACTTGTTTAACCATTCGTTTCACTAGGTTAGTTCTTATACGAGGATCTGATTTCCACTTCGTTCCCAGCTTCCGAATTCCTTAAAATCTCCCCTTTTCTTTGTGACCTCCTCCGAAAGATAACTTCTCTAAACCATACTTGTTTCCCCAAGTTCTGAAATACATTTCCTCAACAAGTCACTAAACGGTCCTTTGACTTCTTTCTCTGTTTTCCGTAAATTCAAGCTAACCTTATCACCTTTCATACCACCATGTACCAAATTCACTTGATGTTTGCAATTTGACATTATTTGGTCTTTCCACGACCAAGATGTGATTTGCTAATCCAAAAGTTTTCCACCAAATCCATTGACCACCCTATCGGACTAACCATGTTTGTCCTCCCAGTCTTACTAGTTGTCCGTACGAAAATTTCGTGGACACCAGCCTCATATTGATCTCACACCCAACTCTTATGGCCAAGTTGCCCTTTCTTCAGTTATCTTAACTGCCTCTATACACAACTTTTCTCCATCACTTGTAACTGTCCTTAAGTTTACACCACCTATCATTCTCACGAATAGTAGTCGTCTCTAACCACAGCTTAAACCATACTGAAGGAACCAATCACGATCATAAACCATTCATCGGGTCTTCCTTTTGCGAGTACAACGAAGAAAACAACGAAAAAATAGAAAATAAAAAATAAAAAACCTTGAATATATATATATTCTTTTACTCTTGGTAATTTTTTTTTTAATCTTGAAGCTTTTAGACACCAAGTCTTGATCATTTTTTTATCTTTCCCTACAGTCCAAAGCGATCACAGCTCTACACTATACACGACTTATTGGTCGCCAGAACTCATGCTCTGATACCACTTGTGACGCCCCGTGCCCCATAACTAGGCGCGAGCACGCCCCGGCAATTCACAGACGAACCGAAAATTCGGCAGCATCTCCTCTGTAAATCGAACCGGCCGTACCTGTAGAATCTGTCATGCAAACCATACATTCGCATACACAAACACAACGGAAGCTAAAATGAAACTAAAATTAAACTAACAGACTCTGGTTCAAAACCGAACCACCAGAACTCACTTAACTCATCCTACATAAATCCATACGTCCTTATACAACTTATGTGATACATATATATGTTATATGGTTCTTCGTGAAATAAAATATAACTTGAAGCTAAAGAAAACCAAAGTGAAAAGAGATAACACCCAAAGTGGCACCCCGCCACAACCACTGCAATCCATCTGCTAACCCAGCCACTGCAGATGATTCTAACTAAGAACCTGCACACTAAGAACTGGTAGGGGGTCAGTAACTCACCGACACGAGTTAAACTGGTAGAGGAGTCCCAAAACAAAACTACGATAAGCCTTTTCTCGAGTAAAACATGCACACATATAAATATATATCAATCCTAATACTAGCATACAATAGCAGACTTAACTGCCCATCCTTGGTATGCCTCTCAATTAACAGAGAGTTACCCAGAGAATTCTATAGTACTTTGGCTAGTACCGTCCCATTTCCGGCACTAACCAAGGTACTCAAATTCTCTCGAGAAAGTGGCTTACCCCTAGGTAGGTAAGCCCCTCTCCCACTAGGCGACTCCACAGTCATTGAAAAGTTTACCTCATGATACATATATACCTTAAGTATCTAAATACGTTTTAGATCACCGAGTTCGAGTAATAGAGCCGTCCCCCAATACCCATGGTAGGACCTGAACCTTACTCTCTTCGGTACCCTGTCATGCATCTAATGCAATCTTTCAAAATCCATTTACTTTCGTATATCAAAACCATATTACATTCGATTCATTATCTTATCAAACACGGAAGTGGCACAACCAAGAGTCATATCATAACGTGCAGAGGGATCCCAATCACCAAACCAGTCGGGCGGTCAGAGGTGTACAGCCTCTGAGCCCCGAGGGTAAGAACAAACAGGCTTACAGTCCAATCGAGCGGTCAAGGGTAGCAAATCCCTGAGCCCCGAGAGTCCAACCTAAACGAGAATCCTGGCCAGAGAGTGGAGCACTACAACTGCCAAGACCCTCATGACTCGTCTCAGTCCACTTCATCAATCACATACAGCATACGAAATCTTATGTTTTTGAAACAACGATTATCACCAACCATTTCAAAAACCATTTCTCTAGAAATCATTCGTAAGACATGCTTGCATATATAAAACCATCGCATCAAGAAAGTCACATTCACGATACAAAGCTCATGGAAATCAGAGTCTAAATCGTTAACCCATCAATATCAATAATCCAAACTAACAAGACAACTTTCATTGAAATCAAGGGTTAAAATCATGCATATATGATCACCTACCATCTACACATAATGATGCATGCATAACTCCTACTTCTAGCATGAATCTAGACAATAGTATAAAAGAAAACAAGAGGTATCCCCTACCTAGCGATTCAGGACTCCGTCCTCATCCGCTTTGCTTCGAGCATCTTGCTCCCAACTCGTTTCGGCTTTCCTTCTGACCTCCTAGACAAAGATAAACTTAGATTCCTCGACAAGAATCTTAAGATGACATAATTAACTCTGAAAAGACAATACGACAAGAGGGACAAAAGAGACTTGACTCGCATTAACATCGGAAGACCCCGAGTGACTCTATTCTGTCTTAGATTCATTCTCGTCACAATTTAGTCCCAATTCAAGCATATCTTATATCGTTGAAAAGCTACTTCAATATCTAACATTTCATTACTCAGTATCTCGGTCAACCTTAAAGTGTACGGTCCTCGAAATAGCAAAATGCAAACAGCAGCAAATCTGAATTTCCTAACAGTGCGTTGCGCGCTATAACAGTCGTAACTCTCTCGTCCGAGATTGAAATACCTTGTACCATACCTTTTCGGAAAGCTAACAACCTAAGCTACGATTTATCTCTTATGTAAAACTTCATCCGGATACTCAAATAACACAGAAACGCATCACAACAGACTGCATTGTGCAGTCCCCTGAAATTGCTGTTCGGTCTATAGTCTAACCCCTATTAACTTTCAACATTTCTTAAATACCAATTCACTTACTTCCCAATTATTCGAATACTAACATTTCATTACTTAAGGTCTAGGCCAAATCCCCAGTGTACAACTTCGAAACGAACCAACTAAACGCAGCAGTGCATCAGTCGTTCCCGAATGCGCGATGTTCACTCTAACGGCCATAACTCCCCCATCCGAACTCGAAACGACTATTACCATACCATTCTGGAGTCGGCTCGAGACGAGCTACAAGTTTGTATAAGACTCTAAAAGCTTTTGAACCATCCATATCATGCTACAGCCCTAACAGTACACTGTTACGGGTATGACGTCTATAGAACTCATTAATTTCGACCTTATTTCACCTCTAGGTTCCACCATCTCTTAAATCCAGCATCACGTTAAAACTACATGAAATTGTCACTCATTCAAACCCTAAAATCAGAAAACCCCTAAATTTCAAACTCATAAACCCTAAAATTTAGAACAACACAATTAAATCATCAAACTACAATTTTTACCTTGATTTAGTTGCCTTTGATTTACAGGTTCATAAGTTCCATCAATTCCTCTCAAATTCCCTACAAATTCGAATTCAAACTCGGTTAAAACCCAAATCACATAACCAATGAGTTTTAGAGAGAGAAACACAAAATCTCTTACTAAAATTGCACAAAAACCATGCTTAGATCACATCATGAAGCTTAAATTCGATGAAGCAACTATTCCCCTTTTGAATTTCTACCAATTTCCTCTCTTGATCGAATTTCTTCTCCCACGATACCCCCACGCCACTCTTGAACTCGGTTAGAAGAAGGAAGAACTCAATTCTGATTTCCCCTAAAACAAACGAACTTTGACTTTAGTCCCTGGGTTTGTACTAATTGCAAAATACCCCCTGATTCTGACCTGATTGCACATTTAGTCCCAGTGTTTAACTTGGCCTGAGTTTCGAATGGTCCCTCGTCTAACTTAAAATCTTGGGATGTTACAAATCCGATTCCGGATGAATGAGATATTCAAGTTTAAAGTTTGATCGATTTTTGGTTGATTTATGGACTAAAATCGCAATAAGGAAAAGTTGGTTTGGGGGCTATTTACGCAAAGAGGACACGTCCAGATCAGACGGCCCAAATCCCAGCCGACACGTCTGTTGCTAAAGAAGTGACCCGTCACTTTACTTTCCAACAGATGCGTCCCTAAAACCCAACAGAAGTGTCCCTTATGAATGCATCTATTCGAAACCTATTTATAGGACCCAAATCAACTCCAAATTTCAATCCGTTTTTTCCAGAGTGTCAAGTATTATTAGAAGATCATATTAGAGTATCTAAGAGAAATATTTTGTAGGGTTTTCAAGGAGTTTCATAAGCAAGAAGTTTGGTCCATTTGCATAAGTCAGAGGTTAGTATACTTTCAAGTTCGACTGCTTTCTAATTCGAAGTACCATTGAATCGAAAGGTTAATCGTTGTATCCTGGGAGACAAACGCCGGTAACTGTTTGGTACTATACAGGGCGTCAATTGTCTTAATGAAAGAGGAATACCTCGCCTCGATTAAAAAAAAAAATTCTTCTTCTTCTTATCCTCCGATTTTTCTTTTTCTTTTTAGTCTATCTGATTTCTTAATCAAAGACATTCTGATTTTCCAAATCAGAAGTGTGTTGATTTTTTAAAGTAATAAATCAGTAAACACAGAAGGATAAAATTCCTCTTTCCGATCTTAAATCGATAGTGAGATTCGACTACGAATCATCTGTTCTGGATAACAGACATTATCGGTTAGAAATACGAAAGATATTGAGTTGTTCTATTCCTTAGTTTTTCTCCATTAATTTGGAAAGAAAGTGTTTTTGATTGATTTACAAATAAAATCAAAGTAGTAACCAGTTTCACCAGTGATTCGGTTATAGACTCGCTGAGTCAACTCGTTGAATCGGTACACCGAAACCAACAGAACTCTTCCCTTCATCTTCGAGTGACTGCCTATCTCTATTTTAATTACTTTCAAGAAGCTGTTGTCCCATAAATGAATCCTAATTTGAGTCAAGGGTCCAAAAAAGACCTCCCTATTATGGTTAGGCAGCGGCTTTGGGGAGTAAAAAAAAATCTCCGGAGAATAAAGAACAAGTCAATTAAGTTTGACTTAGGGGGAAATTTATCTTTTAGTCTAGAAATTAATATGATTAAACTTTACCCCTTCATCTTCATCTTCTCCTCTCATCATGTCTATCTTATTTTTCTCTCTACTGTTATTCACTCTCTCATGATGCTCATTCTCTCTCTATATTACTTTGTGTTTATTCTTTTCTCTCTCTCTCTCTCTCTCTCTCTCTCTCTCTCTCCCTATTACTCTATCTCTATTTCTCATTGTTCCTCTCTCTCTAAACTCTAATAATAACTCTTTTCCTATCTCTAAATTATCTTCTATTGTTGCAGAACAGTAGTAGTAGGTGACGGTAATCTAATCTCCAATACTCTACTCCGACTCTTCTTGTTGCATCAGTTAAGGTTATCGTAGCAGCTGCGAAGCTTAATTAGACGACGGATTAATGGAGCTCTTAAATCCTATTTCTCTTTTTTATTAATCTTTTGGTGGTACAGATTATTTGGGTCTTTCGATCATATCGTTCATTATTTTGATTGAATTTTCACTTTGTGTTTTTATTGATCTAATAGTTCAATCGTGGTGGAATTGATGATCAGAGGAACAACATTGTTGGAGCCAATTCAAGTCTTGGTCCGGTATGAATTCTCTCTCACGCAACTTTTAGACTGTTTTTTTATTATGTGTTGGATTCATACTTCGTTATACTGATTTGAACTGAAGAACATAACTTTTTTTAGTATCTTGTTTGCAAGAATGTGAACTGAATTGTTGGTTCTTTAGGGCAACTACAGTTTTTTTCCATGACTAAAATTCCGCCATTAGGAAAAGAGATAATTGGGTTTCTAATGTCTTAAACTCCCCCTCTTTTTCTCTTTATTAGTAATTGCAATGCGGATTTTGTGTTTCTCTAAAGATTGGAAATCAGAAATGGATTCGTGGTGAAGTGCAGAAGAAGATCGAGGAAGTCGCTGAGAATCTATTAGGGTTTCGTTCTATTATTTTGTCCCCTAAACCCTAAAATTTTGCTGGAATCACCAAGAAACTAGAGGATTTATTGGTGATTGCGCAGAGAGAGAGAGAGAGGCCGAGAAGGAGAGACAATAACAATGGGAGAGAAAGGAGTACGAGAATGCTAATAAAGTAGACAGAAGAAGAGAAGAGATGAAGATTAAGGGGTAAAGTTTAATCATATCAATTTGTGGACTAAAAGATAAATATTCCCTCAAAGTCAAACTTAATTGACTTATTCTTTATTCCCCAGATATTTTTCTTTATTCCCCAAAGCCGCGGCCTTATGGTTAAGAACCAGGGTAGATAGAAAATAAGGATGAGGCCCAATGAGTCAGTGAGTGGTGGGCCCGAGTTTAAAAAGTGCAACAAAAAATGTGTCAAATTTTTTAAATACCCTCTCTGCCCTTCGTACCTTACTTTCACGGATATCCCCATTCCCATTTGTCTTACTCTCTCTAAAAACTTTCATCTTTTTCATCTCTGCAACATTTTTTTCTCTTTCTATATTTTTCATCCTCAACAATCACCACATGAGATTCATCATACAAGAAATTTCTACAGCTCTATCTTATTTCTCTCTCTAAAAAATTTTTACACTCTTTTTCTCTCGATAGAAACCCTAAATCCAGATTCACAGAGATCTTGAAGCAACAAATTCAGATTTAGGGTTTAAAATACCAAATGTTGACTCTCTTTTTTACATGGATATGGTTTAAAATTCCTAAGGTTATTGTTTTTGGAATAGTTTGATTTATTGAACAGGTTTGGTGAAAGTTTAATGGTGAAGAAATATTGAAAAAAAAACTAACGATGATTTTTTTGGAAAAATCAGATTCAGTGAAAATTTAATGGGGAATAAATCTTTTTCTTTAACAGGGATTCATGGTGAAGAAATCAGATCTGGAGTTATCCTTAACTTGATCTGCTTTTACTATTTTTTTTTGTTTTTTTACTTCACATATTTGTCCTGTGATTTTTCTAGATTCAGAAAATCATGTATTTTGAAATCAGATCGAAGATCGATTAGTTTGGTCTCTTATTTGTGGTCAAACTTGAGTTTATTTGTAAGAGGTTTGTAAGATATGTTTTTTTTTTATTTGTGTGTCTATCTCTTTCTTTCTCTTTACACAATCTTAATCTAAATGGGAAACTATAACCGGATTTGACGAGATCTAAAACAATAAGACTCGATCTAAAGCAACTGTATCCGTATTTGGCGAGATCTCCCAGTTCTCTCAGATATTGCACCATTTTTTGTTATATTTAACGTCATAGATATATGTTTACGTGTTGAAATGTAGTGTACATTCCTCAGTTCCCGCTACATATGGAGTTATCCTTAACTTGATCTGCTTTGACTATTTTATATTTTTACTAGAAAATTCCCGGTGCACAAGAAAATTCCTGGTACACAAGAAATTTTCCGGTACCGAACAACTTAAAGTTTCCTTCGAATATTTTTCCTAGTGTCTAGTACATAACCAAATGGCTAGTACATAAAGCAATTTCTGGTACACAAGAAAATTTCCAGTACAAAAAGTGTCTAGTAGATAAGCAAATGGCTAGTACATAAAACAATTTCTGGTACACAAGAAAAATCCCAGTACAAAAAGTGTCTATTACATAACCAAATGCTGGTACATAAAATAATTTTCTCTATACACAAGAAAATTCCTAGTACAAAAGTGTCTCGTACATAACCAAATGGCTAGTACATAGAACAATTCCCAGTACACAAGAAAATTCCCAGTACAAAAGTGTCTAATACATTACCAAATGACCAGTACATAAAACAATTTCAAATATACAAGAAAATTCCCAGTACAAAAAGTGTCTATTACATAACCAAATGCTGGTACATAAAATAATTTTCTCTATACACAAGAAAATTCCTAGTACAAAAGTGTCTCATACATAACCAACTGGCTAGTACATAGAACAATTCCCGGTAAACAAGAAAATTCCCAGTACAAAAGTGTCTAATACATTACCAAATGACCAGTACATAAAATAATTTCAGATACACAAGAAAATTCCCGGTACAAAAGTGTCTAGTACATAACCAAATGGCTTGTACGTAAAATAATTCCCAATAGACAAGATAATTCCCGGTACAAAAGTGTCCAGTAAATAAAAAAAGGTACAGTACAAAGAAAAATGACCAGTACATAAAACAATTTCAGATACACAAGATAATTCTCGGTACAAAGTGTCTTTTTTTTGTTGAACTAAGTACAAAAGTGTCTAATACATAATCAAATGGCTAGTACATAAAACAATTCCCGATACACAAGAAAATTCTCAGTACAAAAGTGTCTAGCACATAACCAAATGACTTGTACATAAAACAATTCCCAGTACACAAGAAAATTCCCAGTACAAAAGTGCCTAACACATAATCAAATGGCTAGTACATAAAACATTTCACGGTACACAAGAAAATACCCAGTACAAAAGTGTCTAGTACATAACCAAAGGGCTAGTACATAAACAATTCCCGGTACACAAGAAAATTCCCGGTACAAAAGTGCCTAGCACATAACCAAATGGTTAATAAATAAAACAATTCCCGGGTACACAAGAAAATTTTCTGTACAAAAGTGTCTAATACATATTTAGCGTCATAGATCTAAAGCAACAAATCTGGATCTAAAGCAACTATATCCAGATTTGGCGAGATCTCCCAGTTCTCTTAGATATTGTATCATTTTTTTGTTATATTTAGCGTCATAGATATACGTTTACGTGTTGAAATGTAATGTACATTCCTCAGTTCCCGCTACATTTTATCGTTCTCAATCAGTTCCTACGTTTCCTTGTTATGTGGAACTTTACTGTACATTATTTTAGTTTCCTTCGTCTGATATTTATCTTTTTCCTTATTTTGTGAAGGTTGCAACGTGGAACTTTTCTTCGAATATTTTACTAGTATTTAGTACATAAAACAATTCCTGGTACACAAGAAAATTCCCAGTATAAAAGTGTCTAGAACATAACTAAATGGTCAGTACATACAACAATTCCCGGTACACAAGAAAATTCCAAGTACAAAAGTGTCTAGTACATGACCAAATGACTAGTACATAAAACAATTCCCGGTACACAAGCAAATTCCCAGTACAAAAGTGTCTAGAACATAACTAAATGGTCAGTACATACAACAATTCCCAGTACACAAGAAAATTCCAAGTACAAAAGTGTCTAGTACATGACCAAATGACTAGTACATAAAACAATTCCCGGTACACAAGCAAATTTCTAGTACATAACCAAGGGAGATGCTAGAGTGCCCAGTTTTTTGGGCATTTTAATGCCCAGCTGATGTGGAATCACTAAAAGACAAGGTTTTTTCAGAGTTTGACTACGGTGGGGACCGCTTTTGTTTCTAAATGAGGAAATATGTCACCCTCTAAGTACCAATTTCTAAGTCACTCTATCATTTCCCCATAACCAAATGGCTAGTACATAAAATTCCCGTTACACAAGATAATTTCCAGTACAAAAATGTCTAGTACATAACCAAATGGCTAGTACATAAAATTCCTGGTACACAAGATAATTCTCAGTACAAAAGTGTCCAGTAAATAAGAAAATGTATACTACAAAAAAAAAGTGTGTTGTAAATTTCTCAATGTACTGTATATTTCAAAATGTGGAAAAATACACATTTCGTAATATGAGTTGCAAAATTCTATGTGGAGTACATATGATTTAAAAAAACTTTAAGATTGAAAAAAAAAACTAACTGAAAGAGAGATAAATTTATGAGATAAATTAGGAGGAGAGATAAATCTGAAAAAAAATCTAAAGAGATAAAGTAGTTATAGAAAGAGATAATTTATGAGAGAGAAATAAAATAGTTAGAGAGAGAATTTGTGAGAGAGAAATAAGGAGGAGAGAGAAATTCATAGAAAATGACGTGTAAAAAGTCAAAATTGAGAAGAGATAAGGGAAAGAGAGGACACATGTCACGCTTGAAATAAAAGAACATGCGGTGAGTACGGGATTACGTGAATGACATTTTTTGTAATTTCGTGAAAAATGAAGCCTAAACTAATACTTCTACTCCCTCCTGACACGCTGGACCTGCTCCCTATTTATTCTCTGCAGTGGAGCAGGTCTCTATTTTGAGTAAGGGATTGGGCGTTTTCTCTAAATGAATACCTTCATTCATTTGATTCTAAAGTTGTTGACAAAACTTCTCGCACTCTACCAATATGTTTTTAATCTGTCACATAAACTCACAACAACATAAAGAAGTCAATCCTTTATGTCTCAAACCACTAAGAGAATATACAAATATGGATATAATTTTTTTTCTGGATTAACGAAGTAAAACGCTAGAAACACTAAAGAAATGTTGACAACATTCCTAGCACCAAACCAGAAGCAACAAGACATTATAATTGTGAACCGAAAATCAAAATTACGACGCTAAAACATTTACCGAATCCTCTAAACAAATCACAGTCTCTAGTAGCATATTTTTGTTTCTAGTAACAAAATGTAACTGTTGTATAAGCAAGATTCATTTTTTTACCATATCAACTTTTTTGCATGAGGCACTATTGCGATGAGATGATTTTTTACACCATCGACAAACCCTCATTTTTTTGAACACCCTTTAAGTCTCTCAAGCTCCAACTCATGAGAAAATGTAAACTTACGTCTATGTATACGAAAAGAAAAAAAATCTAATTTATTATGGATTTCTATTGCAAACTGCTAGAAATACCACAATAATGTTTAGGGTTTGTCCGATATTCTGTACATACTACAAAGATGTTAAAAGTTCTCGCACTCTTCCAGTATTTTTCTAATTTATTACATAAAATCACAAAGGCATGATGAGTCAGTCCTTTATGGCTCAAACCAGTTGCCATTTTCACTAATATTCATTTAATGATTGGATAGTTGTCGCCTAATATAAGTAAGTCAGAACATATTATACATAATTATGCTGTTAGAATCAACACAATAATAAAAAAATATTGAAAATTTTGTTTACCTAATCTAAGTAAGTCAAATATATGTTCTATTACATAATTGTGTAATTAGAATCAATAAAATGCTAGAACAGTTTTCAAAATATTGTACAACTAATCTAACTAAGTCAGCAAAATATGTTTTACATAAGTATGATGCTAAAATCAAGGAAATGCTAGAAGAATATTAAAAATTTTGTTCACCTTCTCTAAGTGACTGAAAAAACGTGTTACTTAAAAATTAGTAAAATGCTAAAAAATACTTTTTTTTTTTATGTAAGTAGGATTTGGCCTTATTTATTCAATAAAATTGTCGGATACAACTAAAGTTTGTTCTGAAATCAATAATTTAACAATAAATGGTGGGGGTTCTTTGTCCTCCCATCTGAAACTATTCTGAGAGACTAATGCATTTGTCGCCAATTTATGCGCTGCGACATTTATTGTTCTTGAGATATTTTGAAAGACTACCGACTCAAATTTAGGGATCTCATCTTTGATATCTTGTACCATATGTCGAATCTTCCATGGAATTTGGTCTTCTTCCTTCAAACAGGCTCCAGTAACATTAATTGCGTCTCCTTCGATAATCACCTTTGTCATATTCAATTGCCTGGCTGTTTGAACAGCCAAGAGAGCAGCCTTTGCTTCAGCTTCTATAGCACTACTAATTTCATAATGATCAGTGATAGCTAGTATGCATACTCCCCTCGAGTTTCTGGCTACAACGGCAGATGCTCCTTTTCCAGTCTTCGAGAATATTCTTCTACAAAAGGTACAATTTAAAATGCTAGAAAAATATTTAAATTGTGACGGAAATAACATGTTATGTAAGAATTAGTAAATTGTTCTTCCATCTTCGAGAATATTCTTCTACAAAAGGTACAATTTCTCAATATTGATAAGGGTGAACCCCTACATATAAATATTGACAGTGAGAAAAAGGATGAAATTTACAATATACACTATAGAGATGATGAATATAAATTAAGTCACAGAATCAACGAAGAAGATGAAGAATTAGATAAAAATACATGTCTTTTGACCCAGGTTAAATAAAATTACCTAGATTAGAAGATACAAATGTATTTTCAGTTTCATGAAAATAACTCCTTACTTAAATGTTTTCATCCCACAAAAAGTTGTCTTTTGCTTTTTATGAATGCTCCCATAATCTTTTGACCCAAAAAAAAATCTATTGATCTCCTCTCTTTCAGTTAAAGAAAACCTAGAGAAATCGAAGAGAAAAATTATCCACGCTTTTTATTCTTTACCAGGAGAAAACCTAGAAGAACATGATGCCCAATAGATTAAAATTCTTCTTTTACCAAATTCTCGTTTTTTTTCAACGATAGATTGTTGCATCGTGCATGGTTTTGTTGTTATTATTCTTAAAGTTACGATATCAATCTATTTTAAAAAGATCCTTCAGATCTTGTCCGACTGTTTCTCTATCTACAATCTTGTTTTCTTTAGAAAATTTACATGAAAAGTAATTCGATATTTTTCAAATATTTTGTATGTTCTCATAGCATTTTCTTGATTCTAAAAACATATTTACATTTTATAATTTTCTGACTTACCCAAAAATTCATTTACGCTTTGTAATTTTGAATGAACGAGTCTTTTTATGCAGTCGGCAATGCCCTCAAATTTGTTATAACACTTCTTTAATTTTGCATAAGTTATGGAATTTTACCAACATTTTCTAAACTCTGACAAAACATAACATATTTTACAAACATAACAGCGTTACTCTCAAAATGACTTTATCGGTAGTAAAACTGTACAGATTTTCGTAAAGTTTTACATTTCGATTCTTTTATCTTTTCTTTATTTTATAATTCCATGAATTACAAATACTTGTTTGAACACTAATATATTTTACAAGTTTACTGACGAGATTGTGGAAGATTGTACTTGTATGTGATTTTGCACGTAGATGAACTTGTGGTCGAATCTAATTATAAGCATTTTCACACGGAATGTTAGCAAAAAATTTAACAATACAAGCGCAAAGGAAGAGGGTTGAATTAACTTGGTTGTTACTGGATAAATTGAGGGATAAATGATACGAAAGCATCAATGTCAAAGAATAAAAATGTAAAACTTTTCGATAAATCTATATATATACTTCAATTGTTACTAAATCCAACTTATTTATGTTTGTAAAAATATGATGGATTCTTCAAATTTTAGAAGATGTTGGTAGAGTTGCCAAAAAATATACAAAACTCAAAGAAATGGTACTAGAAAATTTATGAATTTTTTTAACAACGCATATTATGTTGTTAGAATATAAAATGCTACAAAAATATTGAAAGTGTCAGCAAAATATATACATCAGTTTACATCCATATTTTAAATGAAAATAAGATTAAATATTCTAAGATATAATTGTCTTGTTAAAATCAGTATAGGGAAATAAACCAGGCAGATCAAGAGAAACCACCACCGTGGCAGATCAAGAGATTGATCCGAGAAATCAAATTATTATGGGAGCAATTCGAGGAGTGTTTTATTATGCACGTGTATAGGGAAATAAACCAGGCAGCAGATTATCTGTCAAAAATGAACCCCGCAAATGGAATGATCGAGAAGACCCCAGAAGCAATGCCTGAGGAATTAAAGAAGCTAGTGAGAGATGACCAGAGGGGTGTAATTAGGCATACTTAATTTGCTGATTGATATGTTTCTTTATAAGTTCTTATTGTTTTATTCGTCATTTTCTGATTCATTAGTTTTGTAAAGGGTCGGGCCCTTCAACCCGTCGACAATTTCAAATACAAAAATTTGTTAAAATCAGTAAAATACTTGAAACTAAGGTTGAATTTTTATAAATTTGTAGTTTTTTTTCGTACCTGATAGAGGAATGACCGAGAGCATCTCGGATGGCTGGAACATCACCCTCAAAATCTTGACCGACGTGGGTAAAAATTGGCCCCCATGCATCAAGGGACATTTAAAATTAAAAGTATTGGAATTAGTTTAGAAATAAAAAGGTTATTTCCCAAATGGCACCCTACTTTATGACTAGCCTTTCGCGTAGCCCCCTAATTTGTTGAAAAATATCCAGACGACCCCCTTTTCCCATTACCGTCACATGTCTGTTAAATTCTTTTTCCCTATTGAATCTAAGGGTGACATGTGTATTAAGTTGAGGTATTTTAGGCATCTCCATTGGAGATAAAAAAAGTTTAAAGTGTCTCTACATTGCCACTTAGACGAGAGAATCTTCATTGACGCTTGACAACTAAGACTTTTAGAGTTTTTGTTAGAGTGTCACATTGGAGATGCTCTAAATAGCATTATTGTGAATTTTAACGTTTCTAAAGAAAACTACAGTATGCTAGTATTCTTTTCCAAACTGAAAACTATTGTCGCTTAGGTGCTGTTTGTTTTTTTCTTTGTGTCTGAATCTGAATTATCTGAATCTGAATTGGCTGAACTGAAATGGCTCAATCTGAATTGGTTGAATTTTTTTCCAAGTTAAAATATTTGTTTTCTCGTCTGAATTATTATGTCTGAATCACCATTTTGACACTTCTACCCCCACTGTTAAATTTCTTGACCGAGTACACCATAATAGAAAAGAGTAAACTAGGAAAAGAATTTAGTCATCTTCTTTCCTCTCTACCTCAAACCCATACTCAAACTTTCTCTCTCTATTACTTACAGACACTCATATTTCAGTTCTTTGAAATTGTTGGTATAGAATTCGATCTGGGCGACAGAGAAAACAAGATTAGGTTGTAACCATTGAGATCAGATCTAATCCTTTTTAACTTCAACAACAATTGATAAGATTTCAAACCCCATGAAGTTTGTATAGGAACCCTATTATCAAACACTACTTGTTCATATATAATCTAAGCAGCAAAAACATTAAGAAAAACCAAAAAAAGGGGGAAACCCCTTTCTTTTCTTACCTAAAGCGATCTGAAGTTATAAGCCATAAAGGCACTAAGTTGTGATTCAAAAATCATCACCTTCATTACCAACGACATCTAGAGGGGGAAGATTGAGATCAAATGGAAGTGGTTTATGTTGGAATCGGTACTTAGCTCAAAAAGAGCTGGACTGGTTTTTCCTTAATTTGAGGTACCTATAATCATCGGAATCTCGATCAAGACGTCTAGTTGGATTCTTCTCGTCGAGCTCTTGAATTTAGACTCAAATTTCGTCCAAATCCGATTCTGTATGAGTGAGTTATTACAAAATTCGTTTGGCTTGGGTACCATTAACTCAAAACCGGGATTTTGAGTTAGTACCACATTTATGAAGGAGGAAACATTTTATTTCCTTGTATAGAATCTTCCATATATTTATGGTATGTTCTTTAAAATAGAAAGGTGACTCACGTGGTTTGCACCACGCAAACCACGCACGCGCACGCGCGGCGTGGGCGTTTAGGGCGCTTTAGAGGCGCCCGCACGCACTTTGCACTTCGCACCGTCGCGAGGAGCGATTGGAGCCTTGGATTTTACGATCATAGATGTGATCTGACGGTCAGGATATTTGGCGCTCTTAAGATAGATCCGTTGATGATCTAACGGTCAAGATGGCACCCGAAAACCAATAGACAAATATGACTGTTGAGAAGCATCCATTCGTCTATAGGCACCTGTCTGAAGTGTCACCAATACTTCTATAAATACCAAACAGATTTCAGCAAACAAAATACGAAAGTTTTAGCATTCAAAGTTACAAGAGCATTTAGAGTTTAAGAAGTCAATTCATCTGTCGTTCTTACTGCTTGTTCTAAGTTCGCACGCTTTCAGAAAAACGAAGTACTCTTAGTCGTCACACTGAAAGGTACAGCCGTTGTATCCTGGGAGACAAACACCTTACTGGTTTTAGTACTAATACCAGGGTGTTCACTGTCTTAAGGAAAGAGACAACTCGACTCGACTTTCTCTCTCTAACTTTTTAATTTGTCATTGTTTTAAATTATATTAGTTTTTTCCTGTTTAATCTTTTAGAATACAGTAATAATTTGGAATTAAAGTTATCTCTGAATTTATTTCAGAAAGACACTCTAAAGTGTATCCCTGTTTTTATTAAAACAGGAAGACCAGATTCTTGGTTTTTCATAATACCAGTAAAACAACAGTTTCTAGGAAGCAGAAATAATATCTTTTACATCTCCATTACCATGATCAACTACAGAAGGTAAGACACAATTAGTAAGACATTCGTCTATGGTCATCGATGGCCTTTGAATTTGAATTTGTTGATGATCGTCGACATTAGGGTTAGGGTTTGGATGACCAAAGGAGAGAGAGAAAGATACTGATGTGGTGGTGACGGTGAGGTAAAGAAGGTAGAGATAAAAGTAATTTTTTAGATTTTACAGGGGCAAAAAAGTCATTTTGTATATTTCAGATGATTGCCCTTATTTTCAGACTTGTTTCAAAGTCTGAAAAAAGTGGACATTATTCAGCCCGTTTCAGATCTCAGGCATATTCAGCAAAACTTTCAGATTTGGTAAAGAAAAAAAACAAACATCTGAAAATACTAAAAAGCAAACAACACCTTAGAGTCAAAAACCAAAGACGGGCTTCTACATAATTGTATTCGTCGATATTTTGGACAAACAAAAAATTCTGGGAGTTTATAAATTCATTATTTTTGTATTGAACGTTCCATTCATATAAACATTCCATCTACTTTTCTTCTCGGCGTTTACAGTGACTATATAGTTTTAATATCCTTACATGTTTTATCATCTTTCCATTTGTAAGGTAGGTACATTGGCAGATGCTAGGAATAAATATTCTGTAATCATTGAATTCGAATTTATTATTGATTTATTGAAATAAATCTTGTTAAATAATTTTCATGGCCTAGGCAATATCTTTTCCCCCTGAAAAATATATGAATGATTTTTAATAGAGATAAGCATCAATCTGTCTGGTATTAATTACAATATCGATGCCTATATCTCAAAGATTTAGTTTCTTTAATAAGAAAATTGTGGACATAAATCCTCTTGGTCTCTCTATTTAGGTTGCTCTAGCCATCTTATAAATACTAACATATATGCGTGTCCTATATTGTATCTCTCTCCCCCTCCACCCGTATCTTACTTTCTTCTGTAGCTCAGTCATTATTTTATGCAACTAACATTTTAGTTTCATGAGACTACACACCTATCTTTTTCTAGATATCTTGTTTCCCCTTGTCATGTTGATAGATGAATACCTTCGTTCATTGCTTTCTATGGTTGAAGCTTTCAATTTAATAATGAATCACACTTTGAATATTTTCAACTATCGGATCAACGATTTACCATATTATTTTTCTATTAATTATAGGGGAAAAATATTACAAGCTCGTCATCATGAGGTATTAATCTTATGCAGTGATTCATTCCTGTTAAAAAGGTTGTGTTTATGTTTTTTTTTCTCATCATATTGCTTATGTACAAGTTTTGGGTTAATTCCTATTTTTCCCTCGTGTCGAGACCAACTCATCATATTACTTATTGATGAAGATTGAAAACTCATTTTATAATTCTAAGTTTTCCTTCGTTTGCCATCATTAATATTGTTTATTTTTGTGTTATACATATATAATGACTATTTCCTTTAATGAATCTAGCTAGCTAGAGGAACAAAGTATTGCTCTTTGTACTCAACGCACGCCGACTTTGCCAGGATGGACCAGGAGCCATTGATTGGTATCGTGGAATTACAATAATTGGTGTCTGCTACTGTGGATTACAACAGTTTGTAACTGGAACCGTGGATTACGAAAACCAGTTCTGATTGGTCTGTTCTTATCATACAAAATGGTGATTTCCGGCTGACAGTAGCAAACCAATCCTGAAACCCCTTAGTAGAAACGGAAGTGCTAGAATCACAGAAGATTTTGACAAAAGATTTTCCTGCTTGGCCTGCAACCGTAAGTATTTGACTCATTATTAGGATTTTCTTTTTGTTTATCTTCCGATTCCAAATGCTAGATCTTTTTCACTTTTTAGGTTTCCACTCCTTGATGGTGGTTGGTGATCATGAAGGAAGAACATGGTGGTTGTTGGTGACATGTTGGTGTGATGAAGATGTAGAGGGTAATTTATGGTGGTGGTGTTTGGAGGTGGCTGCGGGCGATGGAGGTGAAGAAAAAACAGAAAGAAGAGGGTGAAGTTTTGTAGTGAGAATTTGGAGAACTCTTGGATGAGGAGCTGCATTTGTGATTCTGTGAGATTCAACTTAGTGATGTTCCTGATAGGAGATTGTTTGGCCTAAATCCGGGCCGGATAGGTACTAGTTGGGGCATGCTCTGATGCTTGTTGATAGAATTAGACAATGAGATAGTTAGTTGTCATATTGTAATTAACCAATGTAAGTAGGTAAACAATATACTAAACTTTAGAGTTTTTTTGAATTGTACTAAACTTTAGAGTTTCCAGTGGTAAATATTTCTAATTTAATTAGTTCTCTTTCTAATCAGTTTGCCATCTTAGTTAGGGTTTCCTTTTGTTTGTACATTGTAAACCTCACAAGTATTTTTGTTTTTGGATTATTCAGTGTGTCTCAAACTCTTGACCTATAATTAAGGTGGAAGACTATACCTCTTACCAGTTACCACTCCAACCAAGGGTTGTTGGCGTGTAAACCTCACAAGTATCAATGTACTGTGTCAAAGGAGTCTCATCTTTGAGACCAAAAATTATTTTGTCCCCAAGTTTCTCATATTTTTTACAACTCTTGAGTATATTTGCATGGTATCTAGTGCATAAAGAATTATTTGTTACGCTCATCTCAACTCAAACAAATTAGTAATATTTTCACTTAAGTTCACATTAGTTCGTAACGTAAAAACTTATGATTTCACTTAAGTTAAAATTTGATTTTTTTTTTTTTAAGTTAAATGTGTTGCTTTTGATTTTAAAATTAGGTTACTTAAATTTAAGGTATGCACGAATCTCACTCAAAATTTCTTTTCTTATCTACTTTCCCTCTACCACAACAAAACTATCACTCACAACAATTCCTTTTCCGAAGCCACCACCATTACCATCACCAGCTCTTACCAAAACTATCATCATCAGAATAATAAATAAAATAAATTAAAATCAAATGTCTCCGTAAAAAAGATAGTATAAAGAATAAAATAGTGCCACCCCTGCCTCCACCACGATACGCCCAGTGTTCTCATACTATATACAGGTAGGATGACAAGCATGCGCATGACATCAACAATTTTGCCTTCGCGCCATTCTGCCTTGTTGTCCCGGCCCAAATAGTATGTTGCATGCACGTCTAGGCTTGAGCACGACTCCGACATTGCGCACCATTACGACTTGGTTGTCCGTGACAGACCTAAGTATTAATACTCAAGGCTTTAGGCAAAATGAATCTATCGCGACTGCAGAGTGCGATGGACACCTAGTTGAAGAAAGAAATTAGACTATTATCTATTCTTGATATCTTAATTATCATCTATATCTCATAAAAAAGGAAAAGAAAACACATTACAATCTTTCAATATAATGAAAAATAATCTAGTTTTCTATGAGCAATATTAAGCCATTTACATTTTTCAGGGAGGAAAGAAAAACAATTTAACTGAAGAACGACAACTACCATAAAAGCGGGAGAAATAGAGATTAATCCACTAAAATAATTAAAGAAAAACAATTAAAGCAAAAATAGAGATTAACTACAGTCCCATGTCTATGAGAAAATCTATCCATTTGGTTCTTCTACCTAGTGGAATAAAGAAGATTAAATCAACAAAAAGGTACTAAATAAAAAATTAAATAAGATTCTACACGAAAAAAAATACAAAACAACAACAACTACTGATCTTCCAAGTTCTCTTTCTTATACATTTGATTTACATGCAACATTGCCACCTTTAGGATAACAAAGATATATAATTTTGATGAAATTTAACATAAAAATTGAAGTCCTCAGTACTTTTTTAACATTAAAAAGAAAATCTCCAAAGGAAGGCAAGCTTCCTTCTTATTCCCTTCCCTTATTTCCATCTTTGCCCGACATTTGTGTAGGTCTTAAGGTGCATAAGCAAGGAACAGAGGTTAGTCATCTACAATTTGCAGATGACACCATTGTCTTCATTGAAGCAAAAACAGAATATTTTCACAGTCTTAATGGAATTCTTCATGATTTTGAACTACTAACAGGGCTAAAGATCAACAGAGATAAAAGTTCAATTATTGGTTTGAATTGCTCCTTAGAAATCATCAAAGAAGCTTCAGATATCCTCAAATGCAACCCAGAATCTTTACCTTTCAAATATTTGGGGCTCCCACTTGGTCTATCTTCTCAAAGCCAAGATTTTTGGACCCCTGTGTTAGAAAGAATGCATAAGAAGTTAGCCTTATGGAAATGCAGATTCCTCTCCAAAGGAGGAAGGCTAATATTAATCAAAAGCACTCTATCATCAATTCCACTTTACTACCTCTCTCTTTTCCTCATGCCAGTCTCCATCAGGAAAAAGATCGAGAAAATTATTAGAGATTTCCTATGGGGATCATCTGACAAGAAGAAAAAAAAGCATTGGGTAGGATGGAAAAAAATCTGTATTAGTAAGAAGTCTGGCGGCTTGGGAATAAAGAATTTAGAGCTGATGAACAAAGCTTTACTTGGGAAATGGATTTGGAGATTCGGAGAGGATACTGACTCTTTATGGAAAAAGATAATCTCAGAAAAGTATGAATTCGAAAGCAATAGATGGTTCCCTCAAAATCAAAATCATAGTAGAAGCAAAGGCCCTTGGAGAAAAATATCTTCTCTCACTCATGTTATTCAAGAGCTTACCACATTAACCATCAAAGAAGGCAACCACTCTGATTTCTGGCATGATAACTGGACTAAGTCAGGTACTTTCTTCTCCAAATTTCATTCGATTTGGAAAGTCTCGAAAAAAAAATATGCCTCTATTCAAGAATGTATGGGAGGTGAATTCAGAGAAGATAGATGGAATCTCCACCTTTCTAGACCCATTAGAAACTCGGAAATGAAGGAGCTAACAGAGCTTCTCTCTGCAGCAACTATGGCTACGAGCAATCTTGCAGCCCCTCATGATTCAAGAAATTGGTCTCCTTCCAATAAAGGATTCTCTGTTAATTCACTTTACAGAATCCTCGAGGAACAATCTAGTGCAATTGGTGATCCCTTCCCGACATATTTCTGGAACAAGACAATACCATCTAAAGTATCTTTCCTCATTTGGTCAGTCCTGCACAAATCTTTGCCCACTAATGATAGACTCACCAAGCAAGGATCCTATAATCCCAATAGATGCCCTATGTGTAAAAGAGATGAAGAATCATCAAACCATTTGCTTTTGCACTGTTCTTTTGCCTCTGAAGTTTGGAAAGAATTACTACTACAAGAATGGAATGGTTTATGTCATTTGGATATTATCCAACTAATCATAGATTGGAAACCAAAGAAAGGAATAGATAGAAAAAGTTCCTTGATGCTATGCATTCCTGCGGCAATCATATGGAATATATGGATTGAAAGAAACAAGAGGATGATGGATGATTTGTATGAGAAAGAAGCTACAGTCGAGGAAATTATTGTCCAAACAAAAGCTTCCATTTTCTATTGGAACATCAACCAACCGTGGAGAAAGATATTGAACTTCTCGAACCTAATTACAAATTGGGATGCGTTAATTAGGCTTTGAGCCATTTGTAATCTTCTTTAGTCACTTTGTTGTTTTGTGTAGTTAGTCTTCTCATCTAACTTCTGTAAGTTTTTTTTTAATCAATGAAACTATTCTATTTCTTCCAAAAAAAAAAAGAAAGGGTTAAACATAACAGTGAGATCACTTATTAGTAAGTATTCAACAACATCCAAAGTTGGATATAGCAATAAAAGTTGGGACCCGTGCAACTTTCTTGAGTTCATCTTAAAAGTTTAATAATATATATATATATATATATATATATATATATATATATATATATATATATAATCACATAAAATCATAACCAACATATCATCACCGGTTATTATGAACATGGCTGTAATATCTCCAGAGAGCTAGATTGAGATTTCTTAAACTAACAAAACATTAAACCATGTATAGAAAAGTAGAAAGTTCTTTTCGGAGAATTATTCGTTCCGTTGAAGTGTTGTTATCTTTATCTCTCAGACACCATCTCTCACGATCCTCCTATGATAGTTGTTGTAGTAGATCTTGAACATATATTAGTAACTATTTTTCCCTGGGTTTTTCTCAAACTCAATACCTAAATCAACAAAGAAAAAGTATAGAGAAGATAATATGAATTGCAAACTAAGAAACATGAATGTTACAACTTCATGGGTTTTAATAAAACACATCAACATAGTAAAACACAACAAGGGATCTTCTAAATTCTTTTCCTGACTTGGTTGTCAATTGATTGTCATTTCCTATAAAAACAAAAAAAAATGAAACAGTAATTACAAATCCAAACCAAAATGATAGTATAGATTTGAAGGTTAGGGTAGGTACACATATATAAAATGTAGAGAAAGAAAGAGAGTGAGGGATGAACACAATCAAAATTAAATTAACAGAATTAATGCAATGGTAATGAGAGAATCATACCACTCTTAATATGTTTAGGAATTGTAAGCCACCACTTTATCCTCCAGGAAATGTTGGTTTAAACCTGAAAATGAAAATCGGAACGATTTGTCAAAATAAAAAAAAATATTAGAACCTAGAAAAAAATTGATGATAAATTGTAATAAATTTAAGAGAGTGTAGAGAGATAACCATGAGGAACATACTGAGAGTGGGTATTTTGTAGTTATATATAGTGGGTATTTTTTTTCAATAAATTTGGACAGCAAGAATATTGAACTTAAATATCCAAAAATATATTGGAAAGGATTCTTCGCTAACACTACAAACATATCAACTGCCACTTGGACACAAAAGAACAAAGAGAGAGAGAGAGAGAAGAAGAATATTAAAAATTCTTTGAACAAAAAAAAAAAGATAACAACAAATAATGAAAATTTATTGTAAAAGAAAGAAACTATTGAGCAAAAATATGTAATTCATCAAAATTAAAGCATCTGCCTTAAATGATACATGCATATTTACAAATTCTTTTAACGATACATACACATCAAATACAGAGAGTGGGCTTGAAAATTCTGTGTACAAAAAAATGCAGATGTTGATGTTCCTCCTCATTGCAGAGAGAAAATACTGTGCACAACGAAAAAAGACAATGAAATAAGACATTAGATGAAAATCGAATTTTGATGAAAAAGAACATAAATAAATATCACAGTCAATTATATTCATTGAAGCCAATGAAAATTAGAGAAAGAAATATCGGCTGTAATCAGGGACAGAACCAGAATTTTTGTTAAGGAGGGGCCGAATTGTTCAAGTCATAAGTTAATTTGAAAATTTATGTTACAAATCCATTCAAAATCACCACCTTAAAATATCAATCAAGTCATAAAGATTAAGAAACACAAATAAAAAAATAACATGAGACTACTACGTATTTTTTTTGTTAATGTATTAAAATGAAATTTGTCTTTCCTTCAAATCTCTAAAATCGTCCATAATGGAATCCGTGCTAAGCTTCTGAGCAATTTCTTTTTCAATGTACAAAATCAAAGAATCTGAGTGAAAATTTTCGTCCATCTTGTTGCATAGCCTTGTTTTAATTATGTGCATAGATGAGAAAGATCGGTCAACTGTTACAGTAGAAACATGAAGAGTTAACACTAGCTCAATTAGGAATTTGATTGCTCCCGCTAACTATTGGGACCGTTATACCTACTTAAAACAATGTCTTTACATTAGTTAAAAGGAGAAAGAGAGAGAAAGGGGGAGAGAGAGACTATTTTTCTCCAATAAATTTACCGCTTCTCGAATTAAGGTTGGAGAGACAACAACATCTGATTTTAATGAATGATCAAAGCTGAAGATTAAATTAATTTGGTGGACAATATATGGACAAACAAATTTTTTATGTGGACAATTATATTGGGTTGAAATATACTTAATTACTATTTTTAAAAGGGAAATTTTGTTTCTTGTAAATTTCTTTGCCGATGCTTTTTCCGCTCAACAACCACCACCTTGATGGTATTTCTCTTGATGAATCAACATTGCCAAACAACGGAAACTCTAGTTATCTTATTATTTGTTCCTATAATTTGATAAATCAAAAAATACTAAAACCCTAACAAGAATAATATTTTTCATTAGTTCATCTTATTGGTTTGCTTCTTTTATATTTTTCTCCTTATTAAACCAGTGGAGGAATAGTTCATGATATAATCTAGAGAGAGAAACTACCCTTACACAAATTAATCTGTTTTTTTATTATAAGTAAGTAAATATGTTTGATTTGATTTCCAAACCCTAGATACCAAGTAAATAGGAAGAAGACCTGCCAAAATATGTTTGATTTCACATAAACAGAAAAGATAAGAAATAGGTAATTTAATAAGATGTTATCTCTCAAAAAAAAAGAAATTGATTGGTGGTTCTGCAGAGGGTTTTTATTCCCTACTCTCATGGATGGCTGTAAAGAGTAGGAACTATAGAGAGAGAAAGAGATTTGGTTGTCCACTTAAAACTAATATATTATTTTTACACCCAAGGAACATTTTGTCCACATAACAAATTTGGTTGTCCACCTATTGGCAACCATTAATTTTAATTAACAAATAGATAAGAAATTGAAATAAGGTAACAATTAGAACTCAATACAAATAGAAACTAGCAATTAGATTAGAAATATAAAATGAAGATATTCTCTAATTTAGGGCAACCATATATTTGGCCGTGGAAATTGAAGTAGTGGGCCGTGAGAATTAGGATTGCTCAGAGTAGGTGACTAAACATTGACCTATTGACTGGGTGAAAAATAAGGCCACTGTTTTGGGGAAAGCATAAAAGTTTCCGGGGAAGACGGTGAAAAACAAAAAAAATTAAACCAAACACCTCTTTAATGTCGCCCGAAAAAGTCGCCGGCCGGATGTTGCCGGCGACTTCACCATCTTCTCTTATCTTTTTCTCTCTTCTCTCTCTGCTCCCTCTCTTCTCTCTTTCTTCTCTCTTACTCTCTCTTTCTCTCCGGCGAAGGGGAGGAGCCCCTTCGCCGGAGCTCGTCTGGTTTGAACAACCAGACGAGATCTGGTTTGAAGATCAAACCAGACGGGATCTGGTTTGATCAACAAACCAGACTCGTCTGGTTTCGTCTGGAAACCAGACCTCCGGCGAAGGGGAGGAGCCCCTTCGCCGGAGATGGAGAGGAGAATAAAAAAAAAAATTTGTCGCCGGAGATGATGGAGTCGTCGGAGATGGTGGAGTCGTCGGAGAAAAGAAGAAGCTGAAAAGGATTTGATTGTTTGGGGGAAATAAAAAAATCTATATTTTTTTTTCCACCCAAAACTTCACACCCCGGAAACTATTTAGTTTTCTCCAAAGCGTTGGCCAAAAATAAAGGCCGCGGCTTTGGGGAATAAAGAAAATTCTCCGGGGAATAAATTCTCGAGGGAATCCAGATTTTTTTGAAAATTCTCTGGGGAATAAATTTTTATGAGGAATACAGAATACGTTTTTTTTTAAAGTTCTCTTCCATCTCATCTGTTCTCTCTGCCACTTCATCTTCTCGACACCTCAACATCCCCGGCGAAAGTCGCCGGCCGGCCAATTTTTCGGCCGGCGACCTTCAAACATAATTTTTTTTTTTTTTTTTGAAATTTTCTCTCTCCTCTCTCTCTAATTTTTTTTTTCTTTTCTCTCTCTCTCTAGAACAGATCTAGAGAGAGGTATGTTCTCACGACCTTTTACCTGGTTCTGTTACTTCCTCCATCTCTCTCTCTCTCTCTCTCTCTCTCTCTCTCTCTCTCTCTCTCTTTCTCCCTCTCTCTCTCCAAAGCTGAAAGAGCTTTTAACTTAGATCTCAATTGTTCATCACTTGCTTGGATACTTCCTACCAAATCCTCCTATCTATATAACCCTAAATTCTCTTTTGCTTTCTCTATCTCCTCCATTTCTTCAATTGAATCCTCATCAGATCTATAAGGATTTTCCATGAGTAAAGATTTAAGCTTTCCTAATCTTGGAGCTACCTCAACAATCTCCATATTTTCAGGAGCCACTTTAATAACATGAGCACTATTATCTGATTCAGTTTTTTTCACCATTTTGATGATTAAAACTATTATGGGAGAAAGTTCAGCTGGGGGGATGAGAAATACGGAATTCGAATTCCCGACAAATTTGAGGGCGTATATAGTGGAAGCAGTACAGAGAACTGCATCTTCATCGGGTTCTCCTCGAACAGTCACTCTGGAGAAAATAAAATAAACCCTAATAGTATTAAATTATGAAAACCCTAGGAATGAACAATAGCAAGTAAATTTGGGGGTAGATGGAAGACGAAACCCTATAAAAAAAAATTGGAGTGAGATTTGGGGGATTTTACCTGTTTTGAAGGATATCAGGAAGGAGGTTTTCGTCGAGTTCAAGTGAGGAGATCGTCATGAGGACCGAAGAGATGATGATAAACTATAGAGATTGAGGAGTTTGGTTGAAGACTAATTACTGCTTCGGCTCCTCCTCTTTTACCATTGTGGTCTGTTCGTGAGAACAGACCTTCTCTCTCTCTAGATCTGTTCTAGAGAGAGAGAGAGAGAAAAGAAAGAAAAATTTAGAGAGAGAGAGAGAGGAGAGAGAAAATTAATTTTTTCTTTTTTATGTTTGAAGGTCGCCGGCTGGGAAATTGGCCGGCCGGCGACTTTCGTCAGGGAAGATGATGAGGTGTTGAGAAGATGAAGTGGTAGAGAGAGGTGATGAGATGGAGGAGCCTTTTTTATAACATCTTCTAAAATTAGAAGCCCCTTAGCAATAAAAAGAAACAAAAAAAGTCAATCTTATTTGACTAGTTTTAAGAAAAGTATTTATTCTCCGGAGAATTTTCTTTATTCCCCAAAGCCGCGGCCAAAATAAATTGAGTTAGACTTGCATTGGGTTTGTGTTGCAATAAATTGGGAGGGAGGCCATATACTTTTAAGGGAAAGGTTTAAGTCCATACATGGACTAAAAGGGGAGAACTATTAAGAGCGGGAGGGCCCATGGCCCCGGGAGGGGCCTAATATAGTTAGGGTTATTTCCCTAATGGCCCCCTACTTTGTGACCAGCTTCCCGCCTGACCTCCCATTTTACGAGAAATACCCATATGACCCCCTTCCGTTATAACACCGTTACTCTCTCTCTTCCATTTCTTTTCTCTCTCCTCCAGCATGTTTTCTCTCTCTACCACCTCGTTAAAACCAGCCACATCATCGTCTTCACCGACAGGGTCGCTGGCCGACCAAATTTCCTGCCGGGCGACCTTCCACCGGCAGGGTTGCATTCCAACGCTCCTGGTATTGCTGACGTGTAACGGTGATGGTGTATCTCTATTAAGTGGATGCTATCATGATATGTGGTTGTAGATTTGGTGAGTGCAGTCAACTACTGATTTATAAGATTCAGAGGGAGAAGGTATGATGATGGATCTCTGATGTCGGAAGTTAGGGATCTATATTTGGGAATTTGGGGATGGTGTTAGGATTCGTGAAAAAGAAGAGAAAGGGAAAAATCGCCTGATGACGTCATCCCAAACACTCGCTCTCCTAAAAAAAACCTCCCAACTCCGATCGCGAGTCTATCTTGTTTCAACAAAATGTGTGGTTCTTACTTCAACAACTTTTTTAAGCTAAAATCTTATAACAAAACTCCGTTGTTGCTCGAAAATGATGGGTGCTTTTTAATTGGGTTGACTGATTTTTTTTTAAGGCCAGCGTTTTGGGGAAAGCTAAATAGTTTCCGGGGTGTGAAGTTTTAAAGGGAATATGTAGAATTTTAGAAATTTTCCGGGGAAATAAAACAAAAAACACTCCACCTCACCTCACTCTCTCTCTCCACCTCACCTCTCTGTCTTCTCCAATTAGGTCGCCGGCCGAAATTTTTTCCGGCTGGAGACCATGAAAAAAAAAAATTTCACACTCTCTCTCTCTAGAAACTCCGGCGAAGGGAAACCCCTTCGCCGGAGTTTCTAGAGAGAGAGAGTGAGTGAATTTTTTTTTCATGGTCGGAGAAGAGAGAGAGAGACGAGGTGGAGAAGCTATTTTGCTTTCCCCTAAATACAATTGTCAAACAAAATTGACCAATTTTTGACCAAGTCTTCACACCCCGGAAACTATTTAGCTTTCCCCAAAGCGCTGACCTTTTTTATTTTGTGCTTTATCATTTTCTTACCCAATGAAAATCAATAAAATCTCTACCATAACCCTTCCATCTATCTTATTTTTGGTGTTTCGGCAGGTTTATGAATTATTAATTAGTAGTTTTTGACGAAGTCAGATGAAAGTTTGTTTTACGCCTCATTTTCATGTTAACGTTAAAGTTTTACTCGATGTTGTTTGTCGAAATCTCTATGGAGTGTAACTTTTATTGTCTCCTCTACCAATGGATATTTAAAATCATTATACTACTTGGTTAAATGTTATTTTATGTTTCCTTTTTAGATGGTTAAATACTTCCTTAATCTTAATTCCACCGTCATAAGTAACCGACCCAAAGAAACTCGACTCGAGCCCGGGTTTGTTTCCTAAACCAAACCAACTAGGTTCCCCCACTAGGAGGAAAATCTAACAAACTCCCCCTCCGACTAGGTGGGAGAAACAGCCAGCTCCGTTGTCTCCTTGACAACCTAGAAACAGCCAGCTCCGCTTTTCCTCGGCAGTCCTGAACAACCAGCAATTATTCTGTAAGTGCCCCTTCTTATGACAATAATGACACTTCACATTCAAATTTGTTAGATTTGCTCCTGCTCTTGATCTTCATGGACTCTCTATTTGAACTTCTCCCCCTCGACTCAGTAACCAACAAATCTGAATGCGAAGAATTAGGATTTGTCTGCCTTCTAGTTTCCTCATTCAAAACACCGTTCTTCACTAAGTCTATTGAGATAACTCCTTCAGAAGTAGAGTTACAAAGAGACATCCTGAACACCTCCCAAGAATCTGGTAATGTACCAAGAAGCCATATATCATGAATTTCCTCATCAAAGTTTATTCCCATGTCAGGTAGTTTATTGATTAACCCCTGGAACACATTCAAGTGATCAGTCATGGGAGTTCCCTCTCGATATCTTAACTCGAGCAATTTTTTCATCATATACATCTTATTGTTTTCTGTCTTCCGAGCAAATAACTGCTCCAGCTTCAACCACAAAGAACGAGCATTAGTCTCATTCTTAATATGATGTAACACATTATCATCTACCCATTGCCTCATCAAACCGCACACTTGACGATTAGCAATGTCCACTGATCATCAGTCTTCTCATCGGGTTTCTTCTCCTGATACACCGGAACGTGAAGTTCCTTCACAAAGAGCAAGTCTTCCATCTTACCCTACCATAGATGATAATTAACACCATTCAAACTTATCATTCTACCCATATTTCCCATCACTAACACAAACAAACCAATAACTAAAATTATTACAATCCAAAGAACTCTCTAACCTGAAGCTCTGATACCACTTGTTGGGAAAAACTTTATATTCCGCTGCGTCGACTCGATCCGTTTTTCCCAACAGTTTTATGGTATTGATTAATTTTTATTTGGATCTTTATATCGTTGTGACTTCTTTTACTCCATAATATATCATAGTGTTTGACGAAATTGTCGGTGTCGACCTAGTAAATGAAAATCGTTAATAAGTTGGATAGTCCAAAAAGGCAATCAAAATGGGATGGAGGGAGCAATTTCTTTTACCTATTTAAATAAAATAGTTAAAAAGTTAATTTGATAATGCAAAAGAAGTAAACACATGATAATGAACCCTTCATTTATTATGCTTAATCTTTAGATAGATACAATGAGCAAGAAATTTGATTTATTAGTAAAAATCCAAGACAGTAGGCACGTGTTAATGAGCCTTTCGTTTATTATGCTTAATCTTTCTAAAATTGACTTAACTTCATAGCAATAGTGAGTCTTTTACAGAATTTTCAGCAAGTAACCGTTCTTCTATGGTCTTATAAGTTTAGTCTTTTGTCATAGAAATGCATATGTTGGTAAGTGTAGTTTTTTCTCTGGACATGCTAACGATATCTCTGTACCTATTGAACAACTCATCGATTATACCATCCTCTAAATGACGAACCAATAAAGATTCAAATACTGCTCGAATGGAATTTGCTACAGTGTCAACACTCTTATCTTTGTCAATCACATGAATTCGTGCGTCTTTACAATCCCAATCTGCTTGAAAAGTGTTCAGTTGATTAATAATGAACGAACCTTCCGCCTCAACAACACGCTTCACTTCTTCTGGGGATGCCATATATATAGGCAACTTGAATAAATCTAATTTCTCTTCTTCTATCATTCCCTATTTAATATAATAATATATTTAGCCATCTGACGTGTTTCGAGAAAATAGGAAAAGATACTGAAATAATATTGTTATATCACATACAAAATATATACCTCCATAACCATGTCATTGAGCACGACATTTAATAGGTCCACAACGTAACAACACTCTTTGGCGCAAAAATCTTCACTTATCCTACCCAAAAATGTTAAAACCATATGTCCACCTGTAACTACTTCCTTTGAACGACACCTTAGAAATGCCCAAAGATCTGTCTGGAATTGCTTCAGATAAGCTTCTTGTACCTCTAATGGACTTGATTTGGCTATCCAAATGCTTCCTTTGTTACTTTGCTTTATCCCTCTGGGAACCTACAATGTTAGAAATTTTAGAGAAAGTAACTAGTCAATGCATAATATGTCGGGCGGGCCACGTACGTATTTGTTAGGTTTATCCCACATCGGTTGTGGAATGGACAAGGGGTGTGTTAATAAGTGTCGGAGAAGCCTTAACTCTTGAGCTATCTTTTGGATAAGAGACACCCAAGACCACCCAACAACTTTAAGTGAAGGCACACCAATTATATCTTAGTGGTTTAAAAGAATGGTGCATGTTGATCCATGAATGCTTATAAAAATTAATTCTAATATTTTGTATAGAAAGAATCTGTGTACATAAGGTCTCATGGGCTCAAGATTAATCTGTGCATATGAGATCGCCATATAAACGTACAGGTATACATAACAGTTACAGTGACGTAAAAAACAAAGTTAAGTAATACCTGAGAAAGCCATTGAAGGCTGCAAGAAGAATGAACGAAATGGAGAGAGTCGGTAGGAAAAAGTCTTCCATGAAATGAACCTGGCATTCCAGCAATGAAACATGGCATAAAACCTTCTCCTTTAGTTTCTTCCTCTTCATCAATGGAGACCTTCAAAAACTTGAAAAGGGTGTTGAAGTCATTGGAAGGGAGATCATTAAGGAACACCATCAACTCAGGAGATTCATCTCCTAATTCCTTACATTTCTTGTAAATAGTGTCCATAACAAATGAGACTACCAACAAGGTATTAGGTCCTGAAGAACAACCCAAATCTGCAATGCCTATACTCTTACTTGACTTGATCTTCTGTTTTGAATACATATCCAAGACTGCTTCCTCCATTATTGATTTTGTTTTTGATATTATTTTCTTCTGTTCAAATTTCAAATAAAACTACATTCAGTCAACAAGATGCAGGTGCGTGTATATGACAGATAGAATCTTTTTGAGTTTGCAGTTTGTGTTAAGTTCTGGCTCCGCCTCTGGACTTCCCACCACCACAAACTAAACATGCACCACTATATTGTACCTCCACCGCCACCCCTGCACCTTTACCACCATCTCCTTATCTGCACCACCACACCTTAACCACTACCGTCGTACATCTATCACCACCGCTACTGCCCCCACAACCATACCTCCATGACCACCACCGGGGGCAGTCTCGGATATTAAAGCAGTTAGGACTCAGGACTAGCTTAAAGGTACTAGAAACAAAATTCTTGAACTTACGTAATATTAAAAATCATTATCAATGCACAATTCTTGTTTTTTTTTATGAAAATGCACAATTCTTGTTGATGTAATATATTTGTACCATGCATTTCACATATAGGGGTGGCAATTTGGTCCGAACCGGTGGGTTTTTATCCGAACCCGCCCCTAATGGAACGGGTTTTACCGCCCCGTTTATTAAATGGGTTGGTAATGGTATGAAGATAAAACCATTTACCGGGTTCGGGGCGGGTTTGGGATTATATAGTAAAACCCGCCCCGCCCCGATTAAATATGTTATTTATTATATATACAATAGGTTTCTAATTTTTTTTTATCTTATATCATCAATTTAACTATTTTATATTTTATATTATGTAATAAGTTGTAGTGTTTATAGTTAATAAAACCGAACTATTATAAAATTTTGTTTATAATATCTATATTTTTTTTATTAATATAACTTATTTGAAATAAAAATATGAAATTTATGTTAAATCCGCCCCGCCCCGCACCGTTTCATGTTAAACAGGGCGGGGCGGTAATGGTTAAGTAATTTTTAATCGGGGCGGGTATGGTAGTTGAATACCCACCCCGATTAATTATTGGGACGGGAACGGTAAAACCCATTTACTAACGGGGCGGACTTGGGAAAGAGGTAACCCGCCCCAAACCCGCCCCGTTGACATCCCTATTCACATATATTATTTCTTTAACTCAAGACCAGAAAAGGAAAGAAGTTGAAAGAAGCTATTGCATTCAAAAAAGAGGATATTAATTACTATGTGCATTATTTTAGGGGCTATTTCCCTAATGACCCCCAACTTTGTGACCAGCTTCCCGCCTGGCCCCCTACTTTACGAGAAATATCCATATGGCCCCCTTCCGTTATAACACCGTTACTCTCTCTTCCATTTCTTTTCTCTCTCCTCCAACATGTTTTCTCTCTCTCTGCCACCTCGTTAAAACCAGCCAACTCATCATCTTCTCCGGGAAGGTCGCCGGCCGACCAATTTTCCGGCCGGCGACCTTCAAACCTACAAAAAAAAAAATTTTTTTTTTTAGTTTCGTCTCTCCTCTCTCTCTCTCTCTAAACTCCGGCGAAGGGTAACCCCCTTCGCCAGAGGTCGGGAGACCTTAAAGGTCTGCTCGAACAGACCTTTCAACAGATATGGAAGGTCTGCTCGAGCAGATCAAGGTCTGCTCGGGCAGACCTTTAAGGTCTCCCGACCTCCGGCGAAGGGTAACCCCCTTCGCCAGAGTTTAGAAAGAGAGAGAGGAGGTGAATTTTTTTTTTGAGAGAGAGAGAGAGGAGAGATGAAATAAATTTTTTTTTTAGGTTTGAAGGTCGCCGGCCGGAAAATTGGTCGGCCAGCGACCTTCCCGGAGAAGATGATGAGTTGGCTGGTTTTAACGAGGTGGCAGAGAGAGAACATGTTGGAGGAGAGAGAAAAGAAATGGAAGAGATAGAGTAACGACGTTATAACGGAAGGGGGCCATATGAGTATTTCTCGTAAAATAGGGGTACAGGCGAGAAGCTGGTCACAAAGTTGGGGGCCATTAGGGAAATAATCCTTATTTTAACTCAATTCCTTATATTGCACCTTCTATTAAGAAGAAATTACTTTTAAATCTTTTTTCAGAAATTGACTAGATGTTATTACATTGATACTAATAGATTAATAAGATGTGATAACCATGATACCCACCAAATTTAAGTTCTTACATAAACGGGCCTAAATTCCAACTAAACTATTAGACTAAAGCTAAATTAAACTACTTGCATGCACTACCAACTGAGCTATCAGTTGTTGACTAGTTTTAGAAGTTAAAGATTGAACTTCTACGTATTGTTACAAATGATCTAAAACAGAGTAAATTATTATATCTAAACGCAGTTGTTCTACAATTTGTCATCTCGACGCAAGTTCTTAATTTTTATGATTATTGTTTGGGTTTTTTTTGAATTTACCCCTCTCATAAAAACCCAATTAAACTACTTGATTTTACAAGAGTAATCGTTAAAGTAATCGTTGAAATAATAAACTAAAGCCCAATTAGACTAAATAAAAAAAAAATCTCCACCATCTCTTTACAAGAGTAATCGCTAAAATAGTAAACTAAAGCCCGATTAAACTACTTCCATGCACTACCAAATGAGCTATCGGTTGTTGACTAGTTTTATAAGTTAAGATTGAAGCACAATTAAATTTCTACATATTGTTACAAATGATCTAAAACAGAGTAAATTATTATGTCTAAACGCAGTTGTTCTACAATTTGTCGTCTCGACGTGAATGCTTAATTTTTTGACTTTAGTTTATGGTGGAAATACTTTTAGTTTTTATGATCTATGGTGTCCTTTGACAACAAAAAGAACTCCACCATGCATCTCTTTACAAGAGTAATCGTTAAAATAATAAACAAAACAAGTTAAAATCAAGTATATCCGTGAGAAAAAAATAAAATTAAAGATTAAGTTGTGTTACCAAATTAACTTCTTAACTCTTTTAGTTATAAACAGCGTTTTTGTCGAATATATTTTTGATAACTTTTTACTTTATCGAACTAAAAGTATTTCTACCATAAACTAAAGTACTTGTATTTTTTGTTGTCAAACGACACCATAGATTACCTGAAGTAATGAGTTGGAAAAGTAACTTGTTTTTCCATTGCCTCCGCTCATGTGGAGATGTTTGATGAGTTCCATTGCTTGATTTTCTTTCGGCTTTGATAAAAAAAAACTTTTCTTGAGAACTATAACTGGTTCGATATCCTCTATTTATAGGGTTTTAGGACTGATTATACATTTATAATCAGTTTTGGGAACACATTATTTCTACTCAATGTGAACAATTATTTTATTAATTTGGGATATTTTATTCATACACATGCGGCATTCCTTTTCACATAATGTTCTCACGGTCATATTAATTTCGAGTCAATTTTTTTATAGGTATCTTCAATACATATGTACAACTTTCAGTAGAACGTATTAATTTAATAAATTTCCGCAAAAAAAATGTTATTAAAATTAGAAATTGTTGGGAAACCCCAAAAGTGCTAAAACGATTTCTTCTTAGGACTCTACCTTGCATTTCTTTTTACTGGGGCATATGTATAGATGGAGGGATACATTTAAAGGAGATTTTCCATTTGGACTCCCTTTTTCAAAAGAACATTTTTTTTTATTTGAATTTGTCAGCGGGTTGAAGGGACCCTTCCCTGTACAAAGAGTAACTATAAAAGAATCAAACAAACTAATGAAAATGAACTTCAAACTCAACAAAGGAAAGAATCGTCAAAACTAAAAAAATTCTCTAAACAACCTCAAAATTCACTTATGTCTAACTCTTATTGTTCCCTGCTTATCTTCCTTCACAATCTTCTCTTGTTCAAGCGGCAATGTATTCGGATTTAGTTTCACATATCTCGAGTCCGATTTCATTTTCGATAGATGGTCAGCTGCTTGGTTTATTTCGCGACATGGGTGATGGAACAATCCTCCATGCATGGTGCGCCACATAGCCCTGATCTCACGTACCAATCGTTCAATGTGCCAAGGTGGATGACTCTTAGTATCTGTTAAAATCTGAACAACCATTGAGGAGTAGGTGGCGATCTTAACACGTGAAATTCCAAATTTATTTGCAAGTAGTAATCCCAACCGGATACCCTGCATTTCATGGGTTATCACACAAACTTTTGGTGTCCGTGCCGGCGCTGCAACGATGACGTCCCCTTGATTGTTTCTCAATATCGCACCATAACCACCTGATTGCTCGTCAAAAGCCCCATCTGTGTTAATAAGAATTTGGTCTAAAGATGGTCCAGCCCATTGACATGTTGTTGTTGCCTTGAACATAAGTGGAATTGCCAAGTTTCATTTGTCAACAATCTGTTCGGCCCCATCACGGCCACTCGGTTTATTCCTCCAACCAAACCACCTTTATCTTGATGTCACTCACAACATCCATGAAAAGTAGTTGCTGAGTCTTTTCCTCCATTTGAAAGATCCGATTATTTCGTTCTTTCCAAATATAATAGAAATAGGCATTAAAAACATGTTAAAATAACAGTTCTAAAATACATGAAAGGAGAAAATACTATTTTACCCTCTAATTGACTAACCCAACCTAATTAGTTAACCCCATTTAACCTTCCTTCGTTTCTGGTCGATTGAAGACAACCGAACTTTCGAAACGAATGGAAGTTTGTGAGAAACGGTTTCTTCTTCTCCTCCAATTGTAACGGTTTTTCAAACGGCTAAAGGGTTTAGGCGTGAAGTTAAGACTTCAGTTTATGATGGTTTATTGCAGCAACAAAAGAAAAGGAAGGTATCGATTGAGATTAATTTGAAGGTTCATGTGAAGATTAAAGTTGGATCATTGAAGACATTGAAGATGAATGTTAAAGTTAATTGTGAGATACAGTGAATAAATTAGGTTAAGATTCAAAGATTGTTTCTAAAGATTGCGGGGTTAAAGTTAAGCCTTGGTATGAATTAGGGTTCATCTTTATACACAGATTTGGGGTTTAGTTTTTATTGTGATGAAATAAGTTTAAGTTGTTATTCATATATACATAAATGTGTTACATCATATTTTCCTTTATAAATAACACGTTTTTGTTATAAAAAAACGATGAATATCCAAAATCGTTTTACATTATACTGTTTGAAAATCATAAATTAATTTTCTATATAAAATTTCAGATTTCCATACAATATATATTGTTTTGGTTAAAGATATATGAAAACGAGAACAAAAAACCTAAATCAAAGATCCTAAAAAAAAAATTTCATTATACATAACACGTTTTGGTATACATAAAACGTTTTTATTTGCAAACTACCCAAAATCGGTTGCTGAACATAAACCCTAAATCAAATAAACCCCAAATAACTTTGAAAATCTTGAAAAAACTCACCAAAATCTTGAACAAAATGTCATTATAATAGATAATAAACATGCGAAATGAAGTATAAATAGTTACTCACCTTAGTGTGATGATGGTTTGTTTGAGATCAATCTGAACGTTTTCACAAAGTTACCACGGTTGAAGAGAGTGTTTCGGTTTTTCACCTGAAGCTTTTAAGGTAACGATTGAAGAGAAGAGACGGTTGAAGAGAACGATAACTGTTGTTGATGAAGAAAAAAAACGACTGGAGTTAAGAGAGCGATATTGATGGACGAGATTTTAGAGTTTTGAGGGTTAGGGATGTTCGATTTTTTGGAGAGAGAAAGTGAAAGTTTTTGTTTTTTGGATTACAGAGAGAAAGTGAAAAAGATCTTTTTGATTTGAAAGTTAAATGACCGATTTTGTTGGGTTGTAATTTTGGGTGGTCCGACCTCACAATATTTTGGACTGGAAATCAGGAGGGAGTTGGATTAAAGATATTTCTCAGATACGAGGGTAATACAGTCCAAAAGGGAAAATGACTAATTTTTTTTTTCTGGGAAGATAGGACCCTATTCCCTTTTTGGATTTTATTTTCCGCCTAAAACCCATGGACCCCATTTTAAATATTATAGAAGACTATTTAAAAAGAAAGGTGAAGATCTAGCTAAAATAACTCAACGACGTATATTTATAAATGCAAGTTATGACAAGGCAACATGGAATGTTGCAGAAAACTTAGTAGCTCACTTCCAGAACTTGTGTACGGCGGAAGAGGTATGTTCTACCCCCCTGAGGTGTTAATTCATTATAAGCAGTTTTCAGCTAATAGTCTACTATCCATTTCGATGAGTCCATCGGCCGAGGAAATTAAAGATGTGGTCTTCAAAATGGGGGCCCTAAAAAGCCCAGTCCCAGATGGTCTACCATGATTTTTTTTACCAAAATGGGTGGAATATAGTGGGGCCGGAAATCATAAAGTTCATTCAAGAAACGTTCATGAGAGGATATTTCCCTCCGGAAATTAATGAGACCAACCTGGTTCTTATTCCAAAGACCGATCACCCATCGAAGGCTGCCGACTATAGGCCAATCGCTTTATGTAACACCCTCTATAAGTTCATCACAAATATCATTGCAAATAGACTGAGGCCACTGCTGGAATCCTGTGTTAGTTGGAACCAGAACGCTTTGTACCGAACAGACAAATAATCGACAATATTGTCATTGTTCAAGAATCTTTGCATTCGATAAAATTATCTAAAGCTAAGGCGGGGGCTTTCTTATTAAAGTTGGATATGGCGAAAGCCTACGATCTTGTTGATTGGGCATTCCTAAAAAAGGTGTTGGCTACACTCGGAATCTTGGGGAAACTCCTGGACTTGATCATGTGTTGTGTAACTACTCCGTCTTTCAGCTTATTTATAAATGGGAAGAAATATGAGAATTTTAGGTCGACTAGGGGCCTCAGACAAGGATGTTCCCTATTGCCTTATTTATTCATTCTTGTCTCACAAGCCTTATCTATTCTTATCGATCAGTTTGAAAGGGAATCGTTATTTGACGGATACAGAGTAAACAGAAAAGCGCCTCGAGTCTCACATCTACTATTTGCTAATGACTTAATCATCATGGGGGAGGCTACTTTTAAAAACCTACAGGCGGTCAAATCAATCATTGAAGGTTATAGCAGGTTTTCGGGACAGGCAGTTAATTTCTCAAGATCTTCCCTTTTCTTTAGTCCGGGGACGTCTACTGAAATAAAAAATCGATATGTTACAGACTTACAAGCCCCACTTATGTATGATTCTGAGAAATATCTGGGCTCTGTAATTCTTTAGCCAAGTCGGATTCAATCGCATAACTTCCTTGTGCAAAAATTTCGTACTAAACTCGCTACTTGGAAGCGAAAATTTGTATCTCAAGCTGGTCGAACTACACTTATCAAGGCTACTCTGAGTCCTATTTGCAACTATTTCATGGGTTTATCTTTATTACTTCAAGGAGTAATTAATCAACTCGAGAGGTTAGAGAGGAATTTTTGGTGGAATCATTATGAAGGGGAGCATAAAATGCATTTTCTTTCGTGTGAACTCATCCAGAGGCCTAAACAACTAGGTGGTCTAGGTATTAGGCCTTTGGCTAAAGTTAATCAGTCTTTAGTGGCTAAAATAGCCTGACGACTGTTGGTCAATCCTAAGTCTACTTGGGCAAAACTCATTATTGCTAAGTATTAGGGCAAGTCCAATGTGGTGGGGGCTGGGGCTCCCAATTTCTTGGCCTCCAACCCGGGAGCCCCGGGGCTGGGCTCCCGGTGGGGCTGGGAGCCCTCAGCCCCCAAAATATGGTCGTTGGGAGCTCCAACGACCATATTTGGGGTGGATCCGCTAAAAAGGGGATCCACCCCACTTTATTTTATTTTATTTTAATTTTTTTTAATCTTCTTATTACTTTGAATATTTCCTTTTTAAGTATTTTTCTCTAATTTTTATTTTTTTTTTGTTTTTTTTTTGTGTTTATCTTTTTGAAATTATCTCTCTCGAATAATATCACATTTTAATTCATAGTCGAAATCTAATAATTCATAATCAAAATTTAAAATCAAAATTTCGCACACATACTTCGCACACGTATATTATTTTGATTTGGAGCCCGACGTTGGAATTGAGAAAAGCCTCGGGGCTTCCAAAATTCAGGGGCACCCAATTTTGGGAGCCCGAGCCCCACATTGGACTTGCCCTTACAACACCAATACATTCTGGAATGAAACAAAAAAAGAAATGCATCCCCATTGTGGTCTTCGTTAATGGAGGTGAAGGAATACCTGCGTAATCAGCGTTGTTGGCAAGTGGGTGATGGATCCACGCTGAAGATAACTGAGGACCCTTGGGATACCCGATTTACCAGGTTTCATACCTCACTATACTCAGCCTTTACCTGCAAATATTTATTGAGTTTCAGACCTTATATAGAGGGATCATATGATGTGGAAAGTGGATATTTTGAATGCATACTTTGATGAAGCTACTACTACAACAACTCAACTGATTAATCTTATTATACTCTCTCCACTAGATTAATTAATCTGGATACCTACGGTCAAGGGGGAGTTTACACCAAAATCTTTTTTCAAAGAGATAACACCACAACACCAGAACCCAAGAACAAATGTACATGGTCAAATTTCTGGAATCTAACTTATGTGGAACCAAAAATACTACTATTCATATGAAAGCTACTTAATCAAGGCCTACCTGTGTTAACCAACATTTCCAGAGGGAACCAACATATATCAACAGAGTGTGTGCTTTGCAATCAAGGATCAGAATCTATTCAACACCTGTTTAGTGAGTGCTCAAGATTTAGAGATCTTTCGACACTTGCTCAAGCTCACGAACCCTCACACGAGAAGAAGACCCAGAAAAGTTGATCAGAGAACTAATCCATCAAAGCAAGAGAAATCAGAAAAAAGTAAAGTTCTATATATACTTGCTTTGGTTTTTTTGGAAGGAGAGAAACAACATACAGTTTAACAGATCTCATCTTCACCTTCCAAGTATCATCACCAAAACCGTAAGAGCATGTCTTACCTCAGATGGAAAGCAACGAACTCATCAAACACACCAGATCTGTTATGGACTCCACCACAAGCAGAGTGGGTTAAAGCAAACTTTGATGGAGCGCTTGGGACTCATGGAGCGGCTATAGGAGTGGTGTTTAGGAATGGAGATGGTGAAATCCTTTACCAAGAGGGAAAAACAATAAACCCTCAATCGTCGTTGGATAGTGAAGCACGGGCCCTCTTATTTGCTTCCGAAACAGCAGTGAGGCTAGGGTTTCAAAGAGTGGTTTTTGAAGGGGACTCAAGGATTGTAATCCAAGCACCATCGAACGGTGAGGAGATAACCCCGTGGAGGATCAACGGCATAATTTTAGGGATTAAGGAACAGGAATAAGGAACAGGTGGCTAAAATTGAAAAAAGTGAATTCAATTGGGTCCCTCGGGAGGCAAACACGTCACCCATAACATGGCAATGTTTGGTTTACGGATGCTTAGTTTTCAAAATTCATTCAGCCCTGGGTTTTACAGGACTGTTTGGTTATTGTCTTCTAACTTCATTGTATTCCTTAGGGGCTATATTTGAAGTTTCAATTCAAAAAAAAAAAAAGTTATGACAAGGCAAAAAGCCTATGTTATTTTTGTTACTATATGATTTCACATATAACTTCTTACATTTACTTATTTCAGAGTCCCTTACTAAAATTTGTCACTGGGTCTCCAAATCCTCAACCACGGCCTTGCTTCTAAATTGAGTGTTGCATTGAGGGTGCCTTTAGAATAACATTATTTAATGACAGGGATTCACATAACACCAAGATCCATCTAGTATTTAACTCCTTAAACAACTTACATCATACTGATGAAAGATAATACTATATAACTCAGAAAAATCACACAAGAAGTTATCTTGGGAGTTGGGAGTTGGGAGAAAAAAAAGATCCGATAATAAAAGAAGGAAAAAAAAATATGACAAAAATGAGCTCTAAGTTAGCATAAGAAATATCTTCTAAATGACCATCAAAATGGTAGCTTATTTTTAGTGTTTCTTTAAAAATCTCTCCAATCAAAACTAACGAAACTCCCATTCTATGTAACCATCAAAATACGTCCATACTTTACCTAACCATAAGTATATGAAAGTAAATGACGTATCATGCTTCTATCATCAACTTATCCTCCCTTTGAAAGCCATTATCTTTGTAACTAAAGTTAATTCTGACCCCTCAAGTGGTACAATATAAAATTGATGTAATCTCCTAGTTACAAGAAAATTGATAGACAATATAAAACGTGTGTAATTGATTATTTGTAATTAGGTTGAATAGATTTTGTTTGTGTAGTAATTGTCTATGTAACCATCAAAATACGTCCATACTTTACCTAACCATAAGTATATGAAAGTAAATGACGTATCATGCTTCTATCATCAACTTATCCTCCCTTTGAAAGCCATTATCTTTGTACCTAAAGTTAATTCTGACCCCTCAAGTGGTACAATATAAAATTGATGTAATCTCCTAGTTACAAGAAAATTGATAGACAATATAAAACGTGTGTAATTGATTATTTGTAATTAGGTTGAATAGATTTTGTTTGTGTAGTAATTGTCTATGTAACCATCAAAATACGTCCATACTTTACCTAACCATAAGTATATGAAAGTAAATGACGTATCATGCTTCTATCATCAACTTATCCTCCCTTTGAAAGCCATTATCTTTGTAACTAAAGTTAATTCTGACCCCTCAAGTGGTACAATATAAAATTGATGTAATCTCCTAGTCACAAGAAAATTGATAGACAATATAAAACGTGTGTAATTGATTATTTGTAATTAGGTTGAATAGATTTTGTTTGTGTAGTAATTGTCTATGTAACCATCAAAATACGTCCATACTTTACCTAACCATAAGTATATGAAAGTAAATGACGTATCATGCTTCTATCATCAACTTATCCTCCCTTTGAAAGCCATTATCTTTGTAACTAAAGTTAATTCTGACCCCTCAAGTGGTACAATATAAAATGGTGACCAATACGTGGACAACCATTTTTCTTATATGAACGACTATTTTATGTGAACAACCAGAAAAATTAAAATTTTTATATGGACAACGGTTTTTAAGCGGACAACTCTATATTATTTTCACTGAAGTCCTGTTAGAATGAGATGTTTTATTTTATCTCCTCCCTCTTTTTTTCATAAACCCTAAGTTTGGTGTTCTTTCTTCTACCACTTCTTCATCACCAAACCTAAATCTCTAGAGAGAGAAACAACTTTGCTCCAAAACTGAAGATTAACCCTAAAATATATGGTATTAGTTCTTTCCAACATCGAAACTCTCCCTCTTCCATCTTATCTTCTTCCTCAATTAGCCCCTAAATTGAGAAATACTCATTAATAGATATCCAGGGTTATCACAATAAACTTATAAAGAACAGTTCGAACCTAGAGAATTGCAAGGAACAAATCAAGATCCAAAACAAAATACAGACATTTGACTTCCAAAATACAGATCAAATATGAGATTTTTTAGTTCATATAAATGGTTAAACTGTTCCATATGATCACCAAAGTAAATCGGGTCTCAAAATCAAGATATATAAGATCACACATTATCTCCTAAAAAGGCTTCCGATTTTACTATTAAAATCCCCAAATTAGACATGAAATAAAGATGAGAACAAAAATGAAGAAGAAGTAGTGAGAGAAAGTGAAGTGAATATGGCAGAGTGGGAGGAGCTTCTCCACCAACACCCCAAACACCGATTTTAACAAACTTGAACTATTGGTTTTGTTAGTAGTGAGAGAAAGTAAAGTAAAGTAAAGATGATTATTATTTTGGTTAGTAGTGAGAGAAACTGAAGTATAGATGATGATGAAGAAGAGATTTAGGTTTTTCTAATTTTAATTATTATTTTTTATTAATGGTCCAAAAGTTAGTAACGATTAATATTTAAGACTTTATGGAGATGTCCCCTTATTAAATCAAAGTCAACTAAGTCAAGTACAATTGACTCGCATCGGACCAGAAAATAGTTGTCCATATAAAGAAAATGGTTGTCCACGTATTGGTCACCTATAAAATTGATGTAATCTCCTAGTTACAAGAAAATTGATAGACAATATAAAACGTGTGTAATTGATTATTTGTAATTAGGTTGAATAGATTTTGTTTGTGTAGTAATTGTCTATGTAACCATCAAAATACGTCCATACTTTACCTAACCATAAGTATATGAAAGTAAATGACGTATCATGCTTCTATCATCAACTTATCCTCCCTTTGAAAGCCATTATCTTTGTAACTAAAGTTAATTCTGACCCCTCAAGTGGTACAATATAAAATTGATGTAATCTCCTAGTTACAAGAAAATTGATAGACAATATAAAACGTGTGTAATTGATTTTTTGTAATTAGGTTGAATAGATTTTGTTTGTGTAGTAATTGTCTACAAGAGAATAAGTATGTCCTTATGATTTTGAATCCATAACTTCATAATGTAACTTATAATGGAGATTTATGGGGTTGAAAAACGTCTTTAGTTTTGTATTGTTGAGGAGGAGTTTTTATTTTTAGAAAGTGACTATGAAAGTCATCACAATAACATTTGATACATCAAAGATGATAAGCACGGTAACCGCCACATTAAACTTTGAAACAAATAGACCTATAGCCCAAACTAAACTTATGCCCTAAAGTCTAACGAAATAAACAACCTAAAGTCTATCTAACTATATTATTTATACCTTTAATACCCAAAGTTTATTAAACCATGAATTCCGATTCCTTTAAGAATCGAACCTATGACATCTACGATTTTGGAGTTTATGTCAACACTAGCAACGAGTTGGCCAATCAAGTGTTTACATGAGGAGGAGTTAAATGATAAATTAAGCTATGATAAATGCTAAATCAAGCTGTATTATCAGTAAGGCTATATATTCTCTGATGGCATTTTTCCTTAAAGTCAAATTGGGAGGTTGTATAATTTTCATTTTTTAGTTGATAAGTAGCAAAAAAAATTATTTCTCTCGGTTGCACCGGCCAGGAAGTGACCCAAGATTGGTGAAACCATTTGTCGTGAAAAACAAATGCATCCATTCCATCAAATTTAAAACAAGAGGAGTTAACTGACATGTTAACATCCAATAGTTGGTGACATTTCTTAATCCATCAATTTATTATTGGAGTTGTTACAATTTTCCTAGTTTTAAGGGCTATTGACTCAAACAAGTCAGTAATTGGTAATTTAGTATGATTTCTTTTTTAATTAAGAGAAATGAGTTTGTGCCCGGGCATTATTCCGGTTGAATTATGGGGGATATACGTTGCCAGCCAAGTTTGTTTTAGTAACTTTAGCATAAATTAATGTAGAGAGTAAGCTGTTGTTGGATCTTGTGGATGGGGTTTCTTCTTATTTACTCCGCCAGAGATCAATAGAGATCATCTGGTTGCGATAAGCAATTTCTTCTAAAACTAGAGTTTAGGTTATTACCATATTTATCTATAAGAAAACAAATCCTCTCCGGTCTAAATTGATAACTTAAAATAAATATTCGGCTCCAGTTGATTCGTGTGAAAATATTTGGATTTGAAAATGAATTTTTAAGACGAAAAAGAAGAACAACTTTTTGGCATGTGAAATCATGTCAAAACTATTTTTTTTTTTGATGAAATATGTCAAAACTATTTGGTAGGAATTGTAAGAAAATAAAGAGTGCTTTTAGAAAAGGATGTAGTAATTGAATTCTATGGAGTGTCTTTAGAATATTGGTCTAGCTATCTTCTTCTCTTCTCTTTCCTCAAATCAAAGTGGGGAGGGAGAAGAGAGTTGTGATGAAACCCTTCAAATGGTTTAAGATCTATATTACTGAATAAATTTTAATGAACACACTACAAGAAGAAGAAGAAGAAGAAGAAGAAGAAGAAGAAGAAGAAGAAAGACCTCCAAAGTTCGAAATCAAAAGCCAAGAATCTAAAACAAGAAATCATATGAAATGTTTACCCATCCTAATCTTTATATATATTCAGGTTTGTTTCTATAAGCGAGACGAAACATTACATAAAATTTTGCTCTTGTTTGTGTTCAATGCTTGATTATGTAACTCTTGTTTCTAGCTATTGGTCTATATTGTTGATGAAATTGATTTGAGCAGTTGAAAAAAATCGTCTGGTTTGTTTCTCAAATTACCGATTTCTGATGGCCAAAACATAAAAAAAACAAAGCTTATGTGTTTATTAGTCCTCATTGTACTCCTTTTGATTTCTCTAGGCATCTTGACATGTAAGCTCCTGAATTTCACCCTAATTTATTATCGTATGGTTCTCATCATGCCGAAGAAAATCCTAGTACTGATTTCAATTCTGTCGGTCGTCCGGTCATGTTGAACCTTTATGCATATTTCGATCACAACTCTAATCTATCGGGTTTCCATGTTAGTTTCATCCATCTTTAACGGTAATCATTTTAGGAACATTAATCGCATAGTAGCTGCCCACTTTGGCCTCTGGATCAGCCGAGTAACAAATAGAATCCATCTCAACTTTCCATTCGACCCCGGTCGACACTTTACTTCGAATATAATTCTTCAACTTTGCCATGTAGTTCTTGTAGTATATCTTCTAGATCTTTTGTTGACTACCTTTGTATATGGTTATCAAATAGATATAACTTTCCTTTCAATCGGACCAGTAATTACAAGCATATATCAAAACTTTCCCTTCGATCCCGGTCTGCATTCAACTTTGTTTAACATCTTCGTCGTGCAGTTGATGTTACTTATCTTCTAGCTCACCTTTTGTTGAGTACAAGAGTCTCTGGTAATCTATAGATTTAACTCTGATTCCAATTTCTGTAACATGTTCACTTCCACCCCTTTACGCAATTTTATTGCGATCCTTTGTCGGATTAGCAGGGTATTCATACTCGAGCTATGACGGCGATCCCATTTCCCAGGTGTCTGAACTGTTTCCACATTGTAGAATTCGATCGGATATGGTCTCTGTACATGGAGAATACTGGCGGGATACCCCGGAGTCATCCTATGATTCCATCTTGCAGACACCCTCGTTTCTTCCCAAACTTTTGGGTGAATGTTTAATCCATCTTAAGTGTTACAAGAAGTTAGATACGAGCTTCATCTCTATAGCTACCAGACAGACTCTCAAGACTAAATATTATATCTTACTCAAGAAGAGCTGCCAGTCGTGCAAGTTGCAGAATGAAGAATGCTCTACAAAACGAAGTTATACAATGCACCTCTTCAGTTCTGATATTTTGTTGTACTACTTTACTTACTGTATGTGTATTTTTCTTCTTAGTTTACTGTAATAGACTCTTTTATGTTAATGTATTCCTTTCAACAAAAAAAAAAAACACGGTATACATATTGGTTTAGTTTGAAACATTACCGTGTCTCTCTTTTTGAAAGTCAAAAGTCAAAGCATAACTCAAGCATACAGAAAAGCATTACTCAAGTATACAGAAAGTATGTATAGAAGTTCAGAAAAATAACAATTGATGCTTACCGCTTCTCAATTGGAACCGAACCAATTGAGACTGAACGAGTGCATCATGTATATGAGTATATCTGTCAATCAGAAGAATAAATAACAATATCATAAGGAAAAATAACTGACCGTGAAATTGTTATCTAAATAAATTAAGTGAAAATAGTTAATTTCGTATATACAGCAGAGACAGTTAATTAGTAAGAGATTGGAGCGCATCTTATTCATCTGTAAATTTGCTTTCATCCCATGCCACGTGATAATGGGTGCCCAACAACATTATTAGCTTCTATCATTAACTTAGAAAATCAACTATCTAAACTAACTTAGAAAGTGATTAAAGAACGAAGTTCTGTTTAGTTGTATACCATCATGACGTGATAAGTGCATAAAAAAATCATATCCGGCAGGGTGGCAGATCCTTATGTCAATTAAAATGCCTAAATCCTGCCCTTTCAGATATAATAATTTCGTATGGTTAATCATTGATCCGATGTACACAACGTGTGTGATATTGTAATTCAACATCACTAACAGTGTCTCTATATGTTACATATTGACAAATAGCCCAAAGAGGTTTCCTTCTCAGAATGTTTCATTTGTGGGAGTCAAATCTATCCTTACTAGTGTTACTAGGATGAACTTATAATACAAAGTAATATGTCAAATATTTTGTTATCATTCAATGGATTACTGAAAATTGCCTATCAATATCTTAATTAATTGTTTATTGTAGTAGGGTGTTTATAATTTATAAATAATATTTTAGATGCATTTCCAAACACTAGACTTGTACTTAACGATCCTTAACAAAAAAAAAAAAAAAAAGATTTTGTCTTTTATACCCATGTGTGTGGATATCATTCTTTTTTCCAAAATCTAATTTGAATGTATTCTTTCTTTTTTTTTTGAAATACTAATTGAATTAAACAAGAAAAAAGGTTACAAGAGAACAAAACGAACAAAGCGAAAAAAGGGAAAAAACGGGAGAGTGAAAGGGCCACTCCCCCGTTAGAAACAACTACCACAGCGAGACCCAAAAGACCCATACCCCTGATGGCCCGATCAAGAGGGGTGTCAAAAACTACCAACTAACACTCTCGTCGTGATCTCTAAACACCCAAAACAAAATACCCGCTAACCAAGCGCGAACGCCATCCCTGCCTCCCAGGTGAAGGCCCAAAAAGAAAATACTACAGTTACTAACTAAAACAAAAAGAGACCAAATAAAACCCCACCAGACCTGAAAGAAAGCCGACCCTTGTCCCCTAAACACAAAACGAACTAAAGCCCACCATTCCCCCACCTTGGGCCCTTCCCTTCTAATGAAAACCTTCATTCCTTGTCTTGCTGGTCTTCCCCATCATCTCTGCTCTTCCTTTCCTTCCTGATTTTCTCCTTCTGAGTAGATCAAAACGGATTGTGCCTCCTTGGAGTAGATAAATTGCATTCCAGCAGCCTGAGTTCTCTCGTTTGCCTAGCAAACCTCTTCTTTTTAATGCGATCTCTCATGGCATCCAAAGACGAACCAAACTCCATAACTTGCTCCTGATGGTGTGGTAAAGATGTCAGGAATTGTATAGGCCTTGCAAGGATGGACTCTTCCTGGTCCATTTGTACTGCCTCTTTACCTTTCGAAGTCGAGCTCTGAAAAGGCCCCACTGACCATCCTAAGGCCTTCATCTTTTCTCCCAACTTGTCCTCCCCGAACCCCGATGCCTCCTCCTGGCTGTCCTTACCCCGAGTTGGTGTTTCTAACGACAACTCATTAGATACTTGAGGGATAGGGGTGCCTTTAGCCGCGATGCTCAAACATTTCTTGTTCACTGCCCTTTTGAAGTCCTGTGCTTTGTGAAAAGCCTTCTTTAGGCGCTCCGGCCCAACATTTGATTTCTCCCACCTAACTGACATGTCCATGAAGACCTTAACCGCCGATAGGACCTCCTCCTGTTGTGGTGTTGCTTTGACTGGATTGCGGTTGACGTTCTCTGGAACCAACTCATCCCCTATAATCTCCTTCCATTTTCCTGTTAGTACAACACGCCATGCCTCTATATCTGACTTACCTTGGTTTAACTGAAACTCCTTTGCCTGTATCGTTGTTCCTCCCTCTAGAACCCTAAGTCTGTCGATATATTTCTTTCAACTGACTGATCCTACCGATAAATTACCACTAGGGCTTGAGTTCAATCTACTGTTCGAGAGAGGTCTAGTGGTCCTACGCAAAATCGGGAACGAGTTCCTAGGTAATCGTACTGGAACTCTTACAGGAGGAAATAACTCCTGCCACACTTTCGACTCAATGTCCGAGAGGGACTCCACCTCTGCATAGATATTGAAAGAAACCCCATCAATGACTAGTTCCTGGTTTACTGGAATTGCCTTGCCTTTCTCACATAGAACTGTAATCGAAGCATACCATAAGTTATTCAACTTGGCTATGTCTGCATGGATGGCCAAGATCGTCCCAACCCCTTCTACCAAGACTGCAAAGATTTGTTCCGACCATAAGTGAAATGGCAGTCCGAAAAGTTTTACAGCAAAAACGCTATCTCTTTGGATCAAAGCATTGCATGTGGGCTCGCAACTACGGACGGACAAGGTTGCCTCTGCTTCATCAATCATAATAGCTTCCAGTTCACGTAGGTGTTCCTGTAGGGTTTTGGTGTATCCTATACACTACCTAGTGTTGTAAGCGGAATCTCAAACATCTCATGTTTAACACTAGATTGCCCAGGACCTATATGCATAAACTAATCAATGAACTAGAGAGGGATAAATACCTTAACGCGTTTTTCCCTCGAACCATTCCAATCGCATGCAAAGATCGAGAGCTCCAACTGTAGCTCCTCTACTTGAGACACCGAGTGAATAGACTTGATCTCCCTTCCTTTCAGACTGCTAGGACTTAGTAGAAGGTTGAGAAGAACTCTTCTTCTTGACTAGATTGATAGAATGGGAACTTTCTCTCTATATTCCTCTCTCTCCAATAGCTGTATATTCAGAGAGAGAGAGAGCTGTATAATTTTCCTTAGAGAAAAATCCACACCTTTTCTGTTCTCAACTGACCCAATATATAGACAAACCCTAATTAGAATCTCATTCAGATTAGGTTTTCTATTTTCTGGGTCACAGAAAAGATAATTACCAAAATACCCTTTTTGGGGTATTTTGATAATCCCCTTAAGTGTGGCCGGCCAGGGCAGCCCACTATGGGCCTTATATGGCCGGCCCACTTACTCTGGTCGGCCATCTCATGGCCGGCCCAAAGAGCCTTCCTCTATCTTGTCCCGAATCTCCATTCGGACCCTTTCGGCCTTTCCAGTTGAATCCCATCCAACTTTAGCCAGTTCCCGTCTAGTCAAATCTCTCCGATCAAGTTACCACTCTTATGCGTAACCCGTTGTAGGATCCGGTCTATGTTAGCCTCGAATCAACTCCTTGATCCGATGATCGTAGTTGGCTTCTAGCAAAGCATTACGACCCCTAATTGGACCGGACTGGATGATCTTTACGTGTGGTCATCGTTATCCTAACTGACAAATTGATCGCATTGCCACCTTGGTCGAAGGACACTCCTTCGGAAGGACATCTCCTTCAAACCGAACGGATAAATCCTTCAGTCTCCCACTTGTACTTAGAACAAGTGCAATGCTCGATTCCCATGTCGCTTAGTATCCCATCTGATACGTCACACGTTTCAGACTTTCTTGATCCAGAGAACAACTGTCAATTCAAATGATTAACTCTTAATCCATTTGAGTGCGGCCACACATTTCACAGTTGCTTCTCCTCAAGTGGCCCGGAGATACTTATTCCTAACTTAATAGGAGGACATCATCCAGTCTTGTACTCCCACTTAACTTCATGTCTATCCTGTCTCCCCCAGTATGCTGCCTTTATAACCTCCTTTTACGGCGCGGCGTTTGACAGTACCAAAGTTCGACATTCCTTACATAAGATGAGTGGAGCACTCATGTTTACGGAATCTCTCCAATCTTGCCTATGAGAGTTTGTGACGCCTTTTTCAACTTCTTGAAAAAACTCTCATCTTTGGGTTAATCCAATGTAGATTCCCCAATCTACATCCATGTAATTGACTTAAATACCATATTCCTATAGCCCATGGAACTGCGCTATCAGTCAATTCCCATGCTAGTCTTCTTAAGTCATTGTTGTCCATGCAATGACCTGGACTAGGGACTCAATAATGAATCTATTCCATGTTCACTTAGTAGGGTTCCATTTACCAGATCACGTATCTGATAAACCTACCTGGAATTCCTCATTATTTTTGGACCGTCAATTAAATACTAAACCATGATTTAACGACGAAATAATTAAATTATTTCTGATAATAAGAGTTTGTAAATCTTGAGCCTTCCCGTGTAACTCCTTACACCCCCAAGTTTACCAGTCTAAGCTTTTCAGGAAAGCTTAATGCCTACGACCTTAGTATTACCACCATACTTAGTCAAGGTGACAGTTTAGTTAATAGATCAAATCTATATGGATTTTGCTTGTTATCATCCGATGATAATCTTCAGTATCGCTATACCGAATTAAAACTTCCCAAGTTTTAACTACTTTCTTTTATTTGTAAAGTTTGCAACAGACTCTGCCTGGAACCCTTCCAGCTTACTGTTCCTCCAAGTCAAGATTGTCATCTTATTCTGGAAGTTTGCAACATATGACTTTTCAACCTTTTATTTTCATACCGAGATCTCACAAGTTCTTCTCAAGTACATTGTGTGATCCAGATCAGCTCATCTGGATTTGATTGGTGACGACCATAAATACTCCAAGTATTTTGCGACGTTGAGGCGAATGCTAATCATGTCCCACATGACCGATCTTATGCCTTTTGCATAACCATCTTTCTCATGCGTGCTTGCTCATCAGAATCCTTCAGATTCTAAATCTTGCTAAGCTGTGTGCCATGAGACTTGGGTAGAAATACTCTGTTTGAGTGTTTCACATTGGACTTTTCAAGACCTTTTCTTGAACAAGTCTTATCACCTTCTCGATCTATCTCCATAAATCTTTGGTGCCCAAAAGCATTTCACCTTTATGTGGTCCTTTTATTGAGTCAGTTCTAAACTGTTTTCAACATCAGAATGTTGTTCTCAATCTCTAGTATGTCTTCTACATACCGGACCAAAGAAAACTGGGTCACTCCCACTAACCTTCTTGAACTTCTTAAATTCAAGATTTCTCTTCATTCCCAAAGAAACCAACTCTTGATTACTTTGCTGAATCGAAGATTCCAACTCCTACTTGCTCGCTTTAATCCCTTGATGGATTTTGAAGCTTGCATTCTCACTAGCTTTAGAAGAGTAAACTTCCTCCTGAATGTGTCATGTACACATTCCTTTGCTAGTAATAGATCATTATGGTCATGCTCTGGGAAACACCAATGTTTCCCTCCTTGTCTGTTTTTCACTTTGAAAAATCTATTTGGACTTAACAGGAACCCTTCCTTTAAGCAAAATAGACCAAGTTCCAAACTTGATTTCAGACATGGATACCATTCTGATCATATGGCTCCAAGCCATGTTTCGGAGTGATTCCGTCACAGCTAGCTCATTTTCTTCTTCAGCCGGATCCCCATCCTCTGAGACAGATGTATGAGCTTTCAAGGTCTATAAGGGGTGTGAGCAACTTTGAGACACTCTCAACTCCTTGAGGGTTCTCCTGCGAATCACATTCGCCCTGCGCGGGAGGATCTCCGAGATCTACCATCTCTTCCTCTCTTTCCTTTTCTATCGGCTCAGAATAGTTAGGAATCGCGACTTCTGACATCGGTACAACGGTGTCAGTTTGTTGCTCAGATCGAATTTCTTCGATATCTAATATTTCTCCCACTTGTCTTCTTGAAATAACTCTTATTTCAAGGAAGACACCATCACGAGCAACAACCTCCTTGTTCTCTGATTGCTTGTGGAAGAATCCCCAATATTTATTTATCTCATAAATAAATATTCTTTCTTTGATATGCAAACTTGGTTCTCGGAAACCATTTACGTTTCATATCTATAGACCTTCAGAAAAGACCACTTTTGGAACCCTTCCAAACCCATACTCTTATGGTGTCTTTTCAGCTTTTGACGGAATATGGTTAGCTAGGAAGAACGACCGTGTTTGAGAATATATCCTAGAAAGTGTTCGGAAGATTGGCCTTAACCCATCACATATCGACCCATGTCTCACATGTTCGATTACTCCCACTAAACTCGTCATCCATATGATGTGTTTGTGGAGCAAGGTGAGAAACTATTTCTCAACTTCTTTTGATGGTCATCAAATTTCTGATTCAAATATTCATCATCTCGATCCAATCGAATGACTTATATTTTCATCAAGTGGATTCAGGTTGACTCTAGTTAGTGTACCAATAATTTTACGTACATCTGTATGTACAAAAAAACTATTAGTTTACTAGCCCTTTCTCCCTTTCTAAAAGGTGACTTTGTCAGATGGCCACGTTGAACACAATTCACATGTGTCGTATGATTCAAAATCATTAGACTTAGAAATCCATACCATTGGATTTTCTTCATGTGTTTTATGTCAATTTGACCAATGACAAAACATGAGTTGACCTCTCCGAATCCTTTGATTATAGCCTATCGTATCATTGTTAACGCTCTTGGTTCTCTAAGAACCTTTCGTTAATTTAGCACTATTTTAAAACATCTGATGTTTCTAGAAGAACATAATAACTCTTATTAAGTTCTACCTAGATTAGTGTCTAAAAGAAGACTTTGATCCCTTTCAGCATCCTTAGCAACTCTTGCTTCTGCTCCCTCTTGGATCCTTTCTTCTTTTAGTCAAGCATGTGATTCCCACAAAGGGAATCTACAAAACTTGCTAGATTAACTTAGTCAACAAAGATACAAGAATCAGAATTCCTAATTCCTTTTCTTTCGTCTTCCAGGTACTCAGGGTAGTTTCCTTGAATGGCCTAGCCAAACTTTTACAACGACCCTTTAACCTTTTGAATCATAAGAACTCTTCTTATATTCTTTCGGTAGCTGAATCTTAAGAACGTTTCTTAGATTCACTTTTCCTCAATGTTCTTTTCAAGACGACTTTCTTAGAGGCACCATCCTCTCCATTCACGACTTCTAGTGGAACTCTTCCTTTAGTTGTCGAATGGTTGTGTATGCATCCATATCATTAATCCCTACGTGAGAGAAGAATTTTATGGATGTTCACAAAAGACTTTGGATAATCATATCCTCAGTCGTCTGAAGAACCAATGAACATTAGGAATGATATATTCTCGGACGTTTTCTTTATTTCGAATTCGAGAACGCTTCTCGGATTCCTTTCCAATCATGAAAATAATTTTCGTTTAATTCCTTCTGAAGGAATGAACGAAGGTTGGAAAACTCTTTTCTAATAGTCATATATCCTCTACTTTTAAAAGAAAATAAAACAAAATCCTAAAACTTATTATCATTGCAAAAACAGTTTTTGCCATATTATTCAATGAAAACCGTCCCCTTATGAATAATATGATTCCAAGACCCCATTCCTGTGAAGCTAAGCGTACTTTGGCACTGCCCTTAACTTCACCCTCCTGGGTGAGTAACTCCTTACTGATCATATCTCATATGACTCTTGGTTGATGAATAACACCTTTTGTGTTCAATTCATCCTTTTGCCTCGAAATCCAAAACTCTTTTGCTGACTCGTTTGAGAATAACCATTTAGACATGTAGACTTCTTCATAGGTCTACCCGTATTGTCCCGAGGTAAAAGATGGCACCCTGCTTTGGCATGACCCACCATCGATGAACAAGGGCGCAACAGGTGTCTTAATCTGGGTAGGCATTACTCAAAATTCTTTTTGGGGACTCTTACGTTTTCGTTTGCATGCATTACTGTGAACTCTAACATAATCATACACCACACAAAACGTAAATAAGTAAATGCGCGCGAGAAAATAAATCAAGCAGATATGATCCTAGTATGGCCCCTAACCTAAAAGATCTAATCTTCTTAGGTTCTTTGCTTGTTTAGCCTCCGTTCGCCTGGATCTCCATCCTCGAACATCCATTGAATTCTCCCACTCGAACCACGATCTCATCCTTTGGCTCTTCAATGGACTCAATTGTACCCTTAAACTCTAATTACAAGACTCAACGATTCGCAGATCGTATAAAACTTGAAATTAAATTTATTACAACGGGCACCCATCCGTGCTTAAAAACAAGATAGAACAATTCTATGGCCATACTAGAACCCGCATTCACATCCATACACACATAATAATATGACATTCATAAAACACCCAAGTATGTATGAGATTCGCTTACTTAGGTCGAATCTAGGTTTGCTATGTTCTAGATAGCTTTTCGGGAGATACTACCGACATCTCTATGTCTAACGTGCCTTAAGTCCCACTAATGGCTTGTTTGGTTTTATCTCAAAAGATTTTGAAATCGTTTTGGAAAAACTCCGATTCGGGCTTTGGTGGGCCCGGGTCGCTTTCGGAAAAAATATGGTCAAAGTCGGAAGAAGAAAACCGAACCCTCCCACTTAAGTCAACGCCCAAAAGACCCGAGTCTAACTCAAAAGACTTAAGTCAAACTTGGTCAAGGGACCCTTTGACTAGACCTAGTCAAGTCTCGGTCAAGGTCCGAACCAAGGTCGGACCCGGATTGGCACGTTCCAGACCGTGCCAAGTCCCTCGGGTGGTCGCGTCCTGGCCCTAGGCCAGTCGCTTCCTGACCATGCAGACGCGTCCTAGACGCTCTGCCCAAGTCTTAAGCTTCTCGGACTCCCAGTCCGAGACAGCTTCTGGTCTCACCAGACGCGTCCCAGACGCGTTCTGGAAGGTTCCGTCCTGGTCGCGTCCGGATTCCCAATCCGAGACGCATCCGGACTTGTCTCCGTGGTCGCGTCTGGAAGACGCGACCTCAGGTGCTGGACGCGGATCCTTCGGGATCCCTGTCCGAGACGCTCTCGGACTCCCAGTCCGAGACGCTCTCGGACGCGTCCTTCTGTCCGAGAAGCTCGGACGCGTCCTAATCCGAGACGCTCTCGGATTCCCAGTCCGGGAAGGACTGGGACGCGTCCTGAGCGTCCGCGACTGGCCAGACGCGTCCTGGTCAGTCCGGTCTCTGGACAGCACCCTGTTTTCCTCTAATTTTCGAAAAAACTCCAACTTTTTGCTGCTGTTTTGATGATTCTTCATCCAAAACTCAGCAATTTGAAACCTCTTTTTCAAAAAACCATCCACTTTAAAATTTTATTTTGAAAACTCTTTTCAAAAACACCAAATTTTAAAGATTTCCCATTGAAACTCTTTCAATTTTCATTCCGATTAAGTCTAAATCTAATTTAAACTAATCAATTTCATGTCTAAATCCCTATTTAAACATAAAATCATCTAATCAATCAAGCTCGAATCTAATTCGACTAGTCAGAGATAGTTTCATGCAACCGGCTCGTGATGCCACTGTAGGGTTTTGGTGTATCCTATACACTACCTAGTGTTGTAAGCGGAATCTCAAACATCTCATGTTTAACACTAGATTGCCCAGGACCTATATGCATAAACTAATCAATGAACTAGAGAGGGATAAATACCTTAACGCGTTTTTCCCTCGAACCATTCCAATCGCATGCAAAGATCGAGAGCTCCAACTGTAGCTCCTCTACTTGAGACACCGAGTGAATAGACTTGATCTCCCTTCCTTTCAGACTGCTAGGACTTAGTAGAAGGTTGAGAAGAACTCTTCTTCTTGACTAGATTGATAGAATGGGAACTTTCTCTCTATATTCCTCTCTCTCCAATAGCTGTATATTCAGAGAGAGAGAGAGCTGTATAATTTTCCTTAGAGAAAAATCCACACCTTTTCTGTTCTCAACTGACCCAATATATAGACAAACCCTAATTAGAATCTCATTCAGATTAGGTTTTCTATTTTCTGGGTCACAGAAAAGATAATTACCAAAATACCCTTTTTGGGGTATTTTGATAATCCCCTTAAGTGTGGCCGGCCAGGGCAGCCCACTATGGGCCTTATATGGCCGGCCCACTTACTCTGGTCGGCCATCTCATGGCCGGCCCAAAGAGCCTTCCTCTATCTTGTCCCGAATCTCCATTCGGACCCTTTCGGCCTTTCCAGTTGAATCCCATCCAACTTTAGCCAGTTCCCGTCTAGTCAAATCTCTCCGATCAAGTTACCACTCTTATGTGTAACCCGTTGTAGGATCCGGTCTATGTTAGCCTCGAATCAACTCCTTGATCCGATGATCGTAGTTGGCTTCTAGCAAAGCATTACGACCCCTAATTGGACCGGACTGGATGATCTTTACGTGTGGTCATCGTTATCCTAACTGACAAATTGATCGCATTGCCACCTTGGTCGAAGGACACTCCTTCGGAAGGACATCTCCTTCAAACCGAACGGATAAATCCTTCAGTTCCGTGTTAAGAGGGGTTCTCAGAATCGCTTCCCCCAGTCTAAACGGCAAGATATCAAACTCCGACGAACCCAGGACGTTGTGTATTACCCTTCGTACTCCCGTCCAGTCGTCGACCGGCAGGTTTAGCTCTAGAACCAGAGTACCTACCCATGAAATCCCTCTGTTACCGACAACGGCCATGGTTGATGTATTACTGAAAGAAAGAAGTGAGAACGGAGAAGAGTGAGAAAGAGTATGGGATTGAGACAGTGATAATGGGTTAAGTCCATTCTCGGGGATACGAAGCGAGGGGTCAGGCGGCGAGTTGACCTCTAGACCCCCAGTTCCTTGCATGCATGCGTTGAGCTTTGGATAGCGTGAAGCTGTCCCATCGCGAGTCTGCTACCATACCTTTTCCCGCCTACCTCATCTTAGTTGACATGACGTCACCCAATTGGTTTGCCAAAAACGTACCCACCCTCCTTTGTCCCGGCCACCAGAACCCTGATGGACCAAGTTCCGATGAAATCGACTCCCGCCCTCTGCACCCATATGTGTTCTCCTCGCGCGTTCATCATGGTTTCCCAAACCCAAATGTTTGATCCTTCCCTGATTGAACCCCATCTCTTAGCTTGCTTTGGTCGTCGTCGGTCAGAATAGACCTCGATCAGAAACCTGCCATGACTCTTCTCCCCTTCTACGTGAAGGGCTATAGCCCAGGATTTCTCCTTCCCTAGCTCCGAGATGCTCGTTCTACCAAACGCAAGCTCCGAGACCCCGTGTTTCTTCCTGCCAGGAATAAGCGTCTTACCCACCGACCACCTCTTTCCGGTGATGTCGTCATTCTGTGGGCAAAACGACCTGGTATTACTCCCTGATTTCCTTCTCCATCTCTATCCCCTCCCCGGACCGCCGACCCGCTCGTACGATCTGCAATCTCTGGTTAAAACTTCACAAGATTCTACGCCGGAAAAGTTGACTGTGTCAGAGCTTCTCTCTCCTCCAAAAACCAAGATAGTAGTTGAGAAAATAACTAATTTTTCCTTATTCTATTCTATGTAAAAGTTTGAGTAAGGTGAATTTTGATTTGCAACAAGACAAACTTGTTGATGTTTGAGTTCGCGAAATTGCATTCTTTGGTAAATTTCTTACAAAACTGCCATGTTTTAGGATTTTCCAAAAGTTTTTTTTTGCCCTCACCTAATTTGAATGTAGGGTCCGTGGGTATATAGACCAAAATAATATTCAAAAAAGGTTTATGATCCAATCTTCCCAAAACATGGATATTTAGTCCTTTTACATTATGGACATAATAACCCATTCTTTATGAGAGAACTACCGTCCATGTCCCTCCTACAAAAATCACGAGATTTTTAATTTTCCAGGGTGAATTTGGAATGTTTCTAATGTGCGCGTGATTTAGGGGATTTAAAGCAATTAACGTATAAATCCGAAATTTATTTATCTCTATCTTCTAACCGTTTTGGAAAGCAAATCTATTTCCAAATCAATTCACAACAAATCGTAACCAAATCAATTTTCTCTCTCTTTACAGATTTGGAAACCAAATCAATTTTTTCTCTCTTACTATGTAAATTTTTTTCGATTCAAATCAATTTTCTCTCACTTAACTTTCAGATTTGGAAATAGTATGTTTTCTAGGATCAATTTAGCGTGATTTGGGGGTTAATATACAAAACATATATATCACTTTCTCTCACTTAACTTTCAGTTTTGGAAATAGTATATTTTTCTGGGAACATTAAAGCAACATATGTTTTCGTTTTTACTCATACATAAATACACATAGAATACAAATTATGAAACAAATACGTAAATTATGTATTATTTATGACGAAAAACCGTCATTTGTCAAGTATACAACATAATTTATCAAATGTATGTGGGTCTTGTTCAATAAATTACACATAATTTCTTTTACATTCATCCTTTACATTCTAATACAAAAAAAAAGTACAAAATCTTCTTTGGTTCAAAAATGGTGCCCATCCATGTACTCTCCATTAGTTTCGTTGACTCACTTTGATTTGATGATTCTCTTTGAAATTTCATCTGGTATATCAAATCTACACACATAAATACACATACATTAAAGAAAAAAAATTATATATTGTATTATAAACTACATGTACAGTTTCGTAAATTATATACAATGTTTGTCAAATTTTGACAACATTTGAAGGTTTTGAGTAGTTTGGTAAACTTATCAAGGCTACTGTTGTGGGTGAAAAGTACACGTAATGGTAAATAAATAATACATAATTTATGTGCACTTATACATAAATTATATACATAATGGTAAGAACATGAAGATATACGTAAATTATATATACATTATTGCAAAGTACACGAGATTTGATAGTAAAGCGAAGTATTTCTACTAATGAAATGAGTACTGTTTTGGTGTTAAAGTACGGGTAATGTTCTATAAATTACCCATAATTTAATATGAATTGTGGTAATTTACGATACAATACATGTACTGTAAATTCTGTTATGAGTAACCGTACGAAAGAACAAATGTTTCATAAATCCGTACGGATTGAAAACCAGATCTGAAGAAAAAAATGAGAATATCATTAAGCTTAAACTACAAATCTAAAGATATCTGCTATGATGATTGATTGCAATAATGTCAAACTCGAGTTGAAGGATTAAACATCAAGATAAAAAACATAAATAAAATTTTAAGAGAGAGAAAGAAAATAAACATCAAACATTTGATTGATGATTGATAATCTGATCTCACGAAATATCAGAAACAACAGAAGATTAAACATAGATCTAAAGAAATAAGATATTATCACTGGATGCAAACATAACATACTAACTTTGAAGGAATCATTGAATAAGGAATAAACATAAAGATCTTAAGCAGTTATGAAAATTTTAGAGAGAGAAAATAAACATCATACATTCGAAGTTAATGAATTAGTAAACAGATCTTATAGATATGTATCATAAATCTGATACGTTTTATAATAAAGCGAAATAATTAGGGTTTTAGTTATAAGAAGAAATATTAGATATTAACAATGGTGTTTATAAAGATTTCGAAAGTATTAAACCTGATAAATGATGAATTTGGACAGCAATATAATGTAGAAGAAGAAGATTTTCTGAGTTTAATGGAGGTTTGTCAACTAAATCGGTTTTAGAGAGATCAAATAAAGAGTTTCCGTTACTGAAAATAATGAAGATATCCTTACTTTGAATAGAAACATGATTGGAGAGAAATATGGGAGATAATAATGAAGATATCCTTACTTTGAATAGAAACATGATTGGAGAGAAATATGGTAGATAAATATGGAAAAAGATATGCATATATTTCGAAGATAAATCAGTTATAAAATATGGAATGGTTAGATTAGGGATTATGAAATAATATTTATTCTAGAGATTTGTGTTTTCTCTCTAGATGAGACCAAATGGACTAGATATCCATTTATATTATTTTTTTGGTTTTAAAACCCTTTATAGGATTAGAGAGGATTATATCTACTATTAGGACCCGTTTTTTGGACTATAAACCCAAAAATTCTTGAATGTATTACACGATATAGAAGAATTTATAGCAATAAGTGAATATTTCAAAGAACAAGTAGAATTAAATAATATCTTTAAAATTTAGTTACTAAAATCTTGTTTGACCACAAAAATTTTGTTTCTGTAACGATGGTCAGACATTAACTTAAATGGTTTATTTATGTGGAGATAAAAACTTAAATGTTTTTATATACGTGTGTGTGTATATATATATATATATTAAAAAAAATTCACTATTATAAGGACGTCGACAAGCAGTACAATTACAAATTAAGGGTTGTCTCAACCTTACCTGCTAAATATGTTTTCAAAAACGTTATATCAGTTACTTTCTGAAAAGACATCATGAACATGTAAGTTAATTACTCATAATTAATATTGGCAAGTGAATTAAGCTGCGATAATTCATTATCTTTGCATACACAAAACGTACCATTAATAAAAACAATTCATCATCTAACATGACTTTCCTTTACGTTTACAACGGCCTATCCTGCCATTTATACATGTTCAATTATCATTTGAGTTGTGAGGTATGCACCTTGTTAGAAATTTTTTTAGATTCTAGGTTGGACTAAGTAGTGTATTATCCTTGGACTTTAATTCATTACCTATTTCGTCAAGTAAATTTTATCAACTTTTTCCATGACAATATCTTTTTCACTTAATGTGAAATATTTTAAGAGATAAGATCAACCTGCCTTGTAAGTGTCTCTATCTCAAAGATTTAATTTCCTTAATCAGAGAATTTTGCGCATCTTCTTGCTTTCTTTGTTGTTTGTTCAACTTTATAAAAACTATTCTATGATGTCTCGTATAATGAATCACCCCTCTCTCTCTCCCTCCATCCTTATCTTTTTCTTTGTCATTCTCATGTAAGATACCACTCTCCTACCTTTTTCTAGGTTTCTTAGTTCCCTTTGTCTTCTAACATATGGGTGACTGCCTATCCCCTATTTTACGATCAACAAACTGTTGTCCCATAAATGAATACCTTCATACATCCGATTCTACAGTTGAAGATTTTAATCTAATAATAAGACACACTTTGAAGAATTTCAATAATCGGATCAACGATTTACCATATCATTTTTCTACCAAATGTAGGAACAAGCCAAGCTCAATTTCCGGAGGTATTTATCTTGTTTACTGATTTAACTCATGTTAATATAGGAATAGTTATGGTAATCACATTCTTTTTTCGCTCAACAAATATAACATAAAATTTGGACGCCTATTTAGGCAAACTCTTGATCTAATATTATTTGGTTCAATACTCGTGTAGATTATGTTAGTGTCACTTATAAGGTAGAAAATAAACCAAGGTGCCGAGATGGCCTCATTAAAATAAAAGAAAATTAGCAGATTGTAGAAATTGGATATGGTTGAAAGCAACACTGGAAGCCAGGGTTTTAGGTTGGATGGTATCATCTTGAGGTATGTGAGGCCTTCTTGGGCCACGTGATGGCGGCATGGCCCTTAATCAGGGAAAATATCACGTCAGTGGCAGTTACGCCATCACAAAAAAAATATTCTAGCAAAACCCTAAATTTCAGTATTTCAAAGAGTTGCCTTTGAAATTTCAATTTCTAGGTCCTTGAATTTGAGCCGTGAGGCTGTGCTGATACTAGTAATGGAAATATGCATACATATATTATTATGTTCTTAGTATAAGGCTGACGATCGAATCTTGTATTTGTATTCTCATTTTTATTCATTGCACATATTGTCTGAAATGATCACTTCTAATCGAGCAAACATTCTCCATTGTATAGTCGGAATAGAGAATGACAAATGGCTCTTCCGCCTTAGTCATTTTTTATTTCAAATCATCTCCAATAGCATGAATCTGCCATTCTTCAAGCTTTATAGGCCCACTTTTCTCACCTACAAGCCAGTGAAAATGGGTATACAGAAGATAGATGATCCATATAAAAAAGAATAAGAACTTCAAATTTGTCATCAACATGAAAGAGAAGAGTGTCTTGAGTCACTTTGGCTTCCGAAATCTCATTGGGCATAGAGAAATCAAGCAATCAAGACGGTAAAAGCATGGTCAACTACTGCAAAGTTAGCTTTTGGGGATCACTGTTTAGAGTGCTCGGAGGTTTCATATCAACCTTTGATAACTTTCTGCCACGAGAACTTCAATAGCAGGTTTCAGTATTATGATCAAGTTTACGGGCTTGCTGCGATTTCTCGTGCTCGAAAAACATATTCAGCAATTTGAGTGAAACAGGTGTATGCTGTGCGACAGAGCAGGTTTCAACATTATCATTAATTTAGTTTTAATAGTGGTAAGAGATTAATGTAAATTGTTTATGTATGTCTATACACATAGAAGATTGTTTATGTAAGTTTATATGGAACAAAAAAAATTAAATGGTTTATGCACGTGTAGACAAAACGTTTCGCCGTTCAAAATATTAGTATAAGAATGTTGATGGGTAGTATAACTTTAAATTAAGACTATTCTCAACCTTACATTACCTAATATGTTTCAACAACACTCGTTTTCTCAATTACTATCTGAAAAGACATCATGAACACGTGACCTACTAACAGGGGTCGTGCTTCCGCACATGACCCCCACCACAAAAAACTCATTTTTTTTTTTCTGAATTGTGGAAGTATCAGTCATTTTAAATTTTAATACTTATAAAGAAAGTGTCTGTAAAACTAGGGTTTCAATGAAAACAGAAAAGAGGGAATTAGGGATTTTCGAAGAAGCTGAAAGAAGGGAATTAGGGATTTCAATCCCTTTTATACTTAGGTCATGAATACCGTATATGACCTAAGTCTTGGTCTAAGAGCACCCGCAACAGTCAACACATTTTGACTTCAGTTGATTCTCTAAAAGCAGCCACAAACTCTTGAAGACATTACTATAAAGGCAGCCTGCAACAAGAAGAAAGTTAGTTACACAACTAATTTCATAACAAACTTTTTCTGTTATTGTAATTTCTGTTTTTCCTCTTTAATCAAGTATAAAAGCAAATCAATGTACTTGAAAATATTCATTGAAATAAAATAGAGCAAAGAGAGATTTCTTACGTGGTATCAGTCTAGGTTTTTGAAGATCCAAAGCTAGTTTTGTAGATCCAAAACTAGGGTTTTCTCTCAAATATCTCAATAGCAATCATCATCTCGCAAAGATAAACAAAATTAAGATTAAAATTCAGAAGATTTAACATTCATCATCATCAAAATATCAAGAAATTGAAGATTTCAATTTCAAAAGGTTAGAAATTTACTTTTTTTTTCGGACTTCTTTCCAAGCAATCATCAAATGGCTTCATCTCAAGGTAATTTGCCCCCAATTTCATCTGTTACTAACTTCATAACTGAGAAGTTAGATGATTCTAACTTTCTCATGTGGAAAGACCAAGTAGAAACCCTTCTCAGCACTTATGACTTACTAGGGTTTGTCACAGGCACCATTGAACCACCACCCCAACTTAGGATCATAAATGGGATTGAACAAGTCAACCCAGACTTCCAACAGTGGAGAAGTAAGGAGAGTTTTGTAAGATCTTACTTGAAAAGTACTCTTTCTAAATCTGTTTACTATGATACATATGGGCTGAACTCAGCCAAAGAGATTTGGGATTATCTCTATCTTACTAATAATGAGGGTCTTGAGTCTCAAAAGACCAATTAAGAAGAAAGCTACAGACAATAAAGAAAGGAAATTCTTCCATTACTAAATATCTTAAAGAACTGAAACAAATTTCAGATTCTTTAATGTCTGTCAATGATAGGGTCAGTGAACATGAGTTAATAAGGTTTGCAATTCAAGGTTTAAGTGTAGATTATGATCCTTTCACTATTGCCATTAGAGCAAATAATGAACACCTAACCTTTGCTCAACTCAAATCAAGATTGGTCCAACATAAGCAATGGTTGTTATCAAGAGACATTGATCAAGAAGCTTACTATGTGTAAAGGTATAATCAAAAGCAATATGCTAAACCAGGGTATAAGCCATCACCCACATATTATAGAAATCAAGGTCAAATAAAGAAAGATGCTATAAGTTCACAAATTCAAGTCAAACCACCATCAAATTCTCAAACCAAAGTGGGTATTAGGGCTGATGACTTTGATTTCACCATTGTTCCTTGTGGTATATGTAAAAGATGGGGACATCATGCTGGGGTTTGTTATTTTAGGTATACACCAAACAAGCCTCATATGGGCTATCGTTCAGAATCTCAAAATCAGCATGAGGCAAATGATTCTAGTATAGAAAACACTCATGATACTATAACAGAACCACAATCTTACTTATATGAGATGAAGCTTTACTTGAATGCAATAATGCTATTCTATATGAATTTGAACAGTCTAATGATGATGATGTTTTTCAAGAATGTCACACAGCTATTGTACATGATCAGGATAATGATATACTCTCAGATTGTGTCTCAGTCATGACAGATTATGATGAATGTCATGTAGTCACAGAAGCTGACTCAGTTAAAGACAGGGCCTGGCTGGCTGATTCAGGAGCCAGCAGTCATATGACACACACTGCTTCAAATCTCATAACTACTCAATCTTATCAAGGCACAGAGGCTGTCATGGTGGGTAGTGGTAAGTTCTTACCAATTACTAACACTGGTTCCTCTCAATTATCTACTTTTAATCATACTTTTGAGCTAAATAAAGTGTTGTGTCTTCCAAATCTTAAGAGAAATTTGTTGTCTATCTCAAAATTTACTAAAGACAATTCATGCTCAGTTGAATTTGTGCCTTGGGGTTATACTATTAGAGACATTTGGTCTAAAAAGCTCTTGGCAGAAGGTCCTATGAAACAGAACCTATACTCTATAGAAGTTCATAGCAGTCTACTACAAGATAGGTCTTATTCAGCTAATCTAGCTCAAACTTCTACACACTATGACATATGGCATGCAAGATTAGGCCACTCTCATCATGGTGTACTTCAACAATTACGAAAGGAAGATAAGATTCATTTTTCTACTTCAAAAGAAAAGTCTTTTTGTTCTTCTTGTGAATTGGGCAAAAGCAAATGTCTTCCTTTTGAGGATTCATCTACAACCACCAATACTCCACTTTACTTAGTTCATTGTGATGTTTAGGGACCAGACCCTGTCACCACACCTAATGGAGCTAGATACTATATATTGTTTCTTGATGTTTCAGTAAGTTTAGTTGGATTTATGCTATGAAGGTAAGGTCAGACAGTATTAAGTGTTTCACACACTTCGAGGCAACAACTGAAAACCTTCTTAAGGAAAAAATTGTCTATTTTCAATCTGATGGTGCTACAGAACTCATGAAAGGTGAATTCAGAAGTTTCTTGGACAAAATGGTATTATTTTCAGAAGTTCATGTCCCTATACACCACAACAGAATGGGAAGGCAGAGAGAAAACATAGACATATCACAGAACTAGCCTATTCAGACTCAGACTGGGAAGGATGCCCTGACTCGAGAAAATCAACAGGAGGTTACTGTCTATTTCTTGGATCGAGTCTCATCTCCTGGAGCTCGAAGAAACAGGCTACGGTTGCTAAATCTTCTACAGAAGCACAGTATAAGTCCTTATCAAATACTACAACAGAAATGGTTTGGGTGTCTTACCTCATGGATGAACTTGGTTTCCCTTTGAAGAAACCATTCGTGCTATACTGTGATAACATCAGTCCGAAGTTTCTTGCTTCTAATCCCATCTTCCATGCAAGAACGAAACATATCGAGGTTGATTTCCACTATGTTAGGGATTTAGCTTCCAATGGAACCATTGTCATTCATCATCTTCCAACAAAGGAACAGATTGCAGACATATTTACTAAAGGGATTCCACTCGATCTCTTTGATTTCTTTCGGAACAAACTGATGATTCACAAGTCTTCATCATCGGTTTGAGGGGGGCTGTAAAACTAGGGTTTCAATGAAAACAGGAAAGAGAGAATTAGGGATTTTCGAAGAAGCTGAAAGAAGGGAATTAGGGATTTCAATCCCTTTTTTTACTTAGGTCATGAATACTAGATATGACCTAAGTCTTGGTCTAAGAGCACCCGCAACAGTCAACACATTTTGACTTCAGTTGATTCTCTAAAAGCAGCCACAAACTCTTGAAGACATTACTAAAAAGGCAGCCTGCAACAAGAAGAAAGTTAGTTACACAACTAATTTCATAACAAACTTTTTCTGTTATTGTAATTTCTGTTTTACCTCTTTAATCAAGTATAAAAGCAAATCAATGTACTTGAAAATATTCATTGAAATAAAATAGAGCAAAGAGAGATTTCTTACAGTGTCATCTTATGCAATCAACTGTAATAGTTCTGTTGCTAAGAGCATCTCCAATGCAACACTCAATCTTAGAAACTTTGAGTGTCACTTAGGATTTTTTATTTTTAGTGTTTTTTCGTAAAACTCCTCTCCAATGCAACACTCTATTTGGATCTCTAAGATGACGTGTGGAGTGTGGAATAGAGATATCTCAAGAGGACACTCTATTTCTAAAATATTTGATTGTCAACCAATAGAAATCGAGTCTTCTATATTTTCTAAAATAACTAATTATTTATTGACAAAAATAACTATGTCACATAAGTAAATAAGATAAGTTTAGAGTTTTACATTGGAGACCAAAAAAAATTGAGGATCTCTATTAAAGCCACCTAGGAGTGAGAATCTCAATTGGAACTTGACACATAGGATGAACAGAGATTTTTATGAGTTTTGCATTGGAGATGCTCTAAGCTTCCTGGATTTAGTATTTTAAGGTCATGAGTTCGTGTTCCATTTATAGAAATTTCACTTTTTTTAAGTGTAAGTTGACCATGCCTTTATTATCTTCCCTACCATGTTTATTTTGATAGTTTAATTTTGATACCTTAATAACTCAATTTAAATAGTTTGTATATAGCAAACTAGACACAAGTCTGTCTATCTTCTCCATCTCCCTCTCACTCTCATGCAAATCATTCTGTCATGCAGATCACTCTCTATTTCTTTCCTGCCTCTCAAGTCTCTTGTACAGGAAATCTCTATCAATCACAATTTTGTTTTAATTTAATTACGCACTTTTCCCTTCCTAGTCTCCCTATTTAAATCTTAATTTTAAAATGTCCAAGAAGACAAAAGTGAATACTCCAATTTTAGAGATTGCACATGGAGAAGGTAAGAGTTTAATCTCTCCACTACGTCACCAAATACATACATTTTATTATCCAATGAGCTCTTTCTTTCTTCGAAAAAGATCGATTTTCATACTTAATTCTTTTCACTCAATGAAAGAAAAGTTTCGTCTTTATGCTAGGAGTTTTCTTAAAATAAGGTTTTGTTTATTTACGTGTAAAAAAAATTTATATTTATAGTTTTTATACGGAAGACCTCTATTAATATTTGACATTGAGCTCATAATTTGTCAGTCACGACCCTGCCTGCTAATGAGTAATTAATAGGGAAGTTTTATAGGGTCATCCCATTTTTGTGAAAAGGCCTCCCCATGAATTCATTCACTTGGTAAATAGTCATTGGCCTTGTTTGGTTAAAGGTCCCCCCATGCAATGGTTAAAAAACCCCACTTTAAGGGTGTATATCACCCACATTAGCAATCTATATTATCGCAACCCTAAATCTCTCCAATAGTCAAATCTCTAAACATTCCTCTTCTTCCACTTTGGTGATAACCGAACTTTCAAAAAATTAAACCTAGAGTTTGAGAAAGATGAAAAATGAAGAGACGAAGATGAAAAAAGGGAGAGAGAAAGAGAGAACGAGAAAGAACCCGACAGAGATGAGGGAGAGATGAAGATGAAAATGGCGGTAGGGATTGTAGTGATTGTAGTGATTGAGGTGATAGATTTTACATAGAGACACAAAGAAGATAAACTGAAGAAGAAGATGAAACAGAGCTACTGGTGCTACTGGGCCAATTTTTGGTGGGCTCGGGCCGAATTATATATCTAATAGTTAAAGATCGAGCCCACCGCAAAATGTTGCTTAACTTGATCTGAGACCACCGTAAAACGTTACATAATTCCGCCCGAGCCCACCGAAAATTAGTCTAGTAGCTACTGGTGCTGCTGGCCAAATTTTCAGTGGGCTCAGGCCAAATTATGCAACATTTACGTCTCGAGCTCACCGTATTTGCCACCAGTTGCTTTTCGGTCTGGTGCGAAGCTTACTTGGGAGTTTTTTTCCTCTCTTGATTTTCACCTGCTTCCAAAAGAAATGCTTCCAAATAATTGCGTTGCTAACGAGTAAATTCAAGTATTCAAACAATGTAGTTTCAAAATATCGAAAACCTAGGGTTATGAGGAAGATGAAAGAGGAAGAGATGAAGATGAAAAGAGGGAGAAAAAAAGATAGAACAAGAGAGAGAATGAGGGAGAGATGAAGATGAAAATGGCGGTAGTGATAGAGGTGATAGATTTTAGAGAGAGAGAGAGGGAGAGAGAAGAAAAACTGAAGAAGAGGAAAAAGATGAAACAAAGGTCTGAGGAAGATGAAAGTGGGGTGGGGCTTTTGATCGATCAAGGGTTTTTTTCTTGGTTTAATTAATTTTGACCTAACGGCGTTATCTTTACCTTTTGGTCAAACTAGAGAAGAGATATGACCTTTTTTCTGGAGGAGCCCTTCCAACCAAAACGAGATTTGGAGAGCGCTTTTAGAGGAGGGGTCCTTTTAACAGAAATGGAGGACCCTTATAAAATCTCCTTAATTAATATTGACAAATGAATTAAGGTGCCATAGTTCAATATCATTGTCTACACAAAACATTTTTGCCATTTATACATGTTTGATTATCTTTTGGATTGTGACCTTATCCTTAATGTAAATTAAATGGGTGATATCTCTGACGGTCAAAAATAAACTTCTCGGTTGATGTGTGGACAAGAGCTCCTCTTAATTGTCTATTCCAAAGATACCGAAAGTGTCGAAAGCTAAGGACCATTCGGTTGAAGAAATGGCAACAACATCTTCAATGCAACATTCAATCTTAGAAGCTTTGAGTGTCACATAGAATTTTTAGAGTTTTTGCTTGAAAACTCTCTCCAATGCAACACCCTATTTGGATCTCTAAGATGACTTGTCGAGTGTGGAATAGAGATATCTCAAGAAAACTCTAGAAATAGAGTGTCCTCTTGAGATATCTCTAATTGTCCAACTCATCAATATTTGAATTTCAACCAATATAGAAATCGAGTCTTCTATATTTTCTAAATAACTAATTATTTCTTTACAAGATACATATGTAAATAAAATAAGTTTAGAATTTTGCATTGGAGACACAAAAGAGTTGAAGATCTTCGTTTAATTATGTCATTTATACATGTTTAATTATCATTTCAGCTGTGAGGTATGTACATAGTTAGAAATTCTTTTAGGTTCTAGGTTGGACTTAGTTGTCTATTATCCCCGGACTTTAATCCATTACCTATTTCTTTAAAGTAAATTTTATAACTTTTTCCATGGCAATATCTTTTTCACTTGATGTGAAATATTTTTAAGAGATAATGATCAACCTGCCTCGTATTAATTAAGTGGATGCCTCTATCTCAAATATTTAATTTCCTTAATCATAGAATTTTACGCATTTTCTTGCTTTCTTTGTCGTTAGTGAAACTTTATAAATACTATTGTATGATGTCTCCTGTAATGTATCCCTCTCTGTCTCTCCCCCCATCCCTGTCTTTTTCTTTTTCATTCTTATGTGAAATTATAAAATTTAAGCTCTTTCTACTTTGGGGAGACCACTCTCCTACCCTTTTCTAGTTTTCTTAGTTTTCTTTGTCTTCTAAGACATGGGCGACTGCTTATTCTCTATTTTACTTTCAAGAAACTGTTCTCCCATAAATGAATACCTTCATTTATTCGATTCTATAGTTGAAGTTTTTAATCTAATAATAAGACAAATTTTGAAGAATTTCAGTAATCGGATCAACGATTTACCATACCATTTTTCTACCCACTGTGACACATGGGTTTGTGAAGGATGCCAGAGATCATATCCATTCAAGGATTCAATGTTTATCATAAGAATAAAATAATTAAGGTCTGTTCTGTTTTCATGGCATCTATAGTTATACGGGACCATGTACCAACACTCAAAAACTTTTGATATACTTAACGAAAAACTTCGTTTTTTTGTTTCAGCCGTTTTGGAGAGTCTGGAACGCAGCAGGAAGCAATGGTCGGGGAGTAATAGGTATCAATAATGTTGATATCAATATTCTTCACTCGTACAATTCTCGTGTGAGGTCAAGTCTGATGAGATTTTATTTATTTCAGGTGTATTAGAGGCAAACTTTGTCGAACCATTTATCCTTCCAAACGGACAAGTAAATAATACGATTGATGGGAACCGGTCAACAAGTCATCCTGAAGAAACCCACAACAATCCAATCCAATTTATCCTTTCAATTAGACAAGTAAATGGTGGTTCTGAAAGGACACCCATTGTTCAGAATTCTTCTGGGCCAAATGGAAATGGACAATGTCCTCGATCGAAACTGAAATGATTACGTTAAACTTAAACGTACCACCACCAAATATCGAAAATGAAACTGTTAATCCACCTAAAAGAGTAGCGAAAGCGTCGTCACTGAAACGTGGGAGGAAACAATCGTTATTTGAAAGTTCAAGCGTGATACCAAAGGAGAACGGGGATGGCAGTGAATGGACAGTGTATGATAGAGGCTAGCAATGGTGTCGTCCCCCAGGTGTTCCAAGTACTTTGCAGTGGAGGAAATAGCGGAGTGCCCTAAATGCAAGGGCTCTGAATTGGTTCTTGGTTTCGATCCCAAAGACAAAAGCAACAACAAGAAGAAGAAAGCAAAGATTAATTAGAATTATTGATGATCTCTCTCTGGTTTCCTGCATGTGTATTTTATAATAATGATATAATATGAGTCGTACCTAACTTTATATAATGAATAGGATGAAATGTGTGTTTCATTTATGCTGATTGATCTAAACTCAGCAGAAAGATTCCCATGGTAAGAATATCCCGAAGTTTGTGCGGTCAACTCTGGTTGGTTGGGATAGAAACAATAGTCAAGTGATCTCCTTATTCTACTGAAGAAGATCTTCTTAACCAGGTTATCCCTTTTCCTCCATATCTTTACTTTTCGTATTATACTTCTTTCATTTTGCAGTTCCATCTGATTAAACTTGATTTTGCTACAGATGAGACTGTACATCTTTCATATCTCTTGCTCTCAACTTTATTTAGTTGTGGTTTTCTTGGTTGCATTTTCGAAACTTAATCTTATTCTTGTTTTTAAGACGTACTTAATAGCATACATTACATAAGACGGATCGAAAATAGGAGATCCGACGGTCAAGATGAGTTGCAGAAATCATATACGTGTGTAACACGTGTATTTACGTAACAGATCGAGAAGACTAGATCCGACGATCAAGAAGAATTCAGAATATTGAAGATATTTGAAGATATGTGAAGATTTAGTTTCTTATATTCAGAATATCTCTTGTAACTATCTAATGGTAATATTAGATAGATTTTGTATTATTTTCTAGTTTAGTAATCAGAAACTAGGAAACCCTAAAACCTAAGTCATCTATAAATAGGAGAGGGTTCTAGGAATCAAACTCATCGAGTTATGTTTGACCAATGTAACCGATCAACTCACATTTGTATGTGGTGATTATTAATAAAGAATTATTTCTCCGGGGATGTAGGTCTTGAGTATTCGACCGAATCACGTTAAATTATCGTGTCTTTACTTCATGTTCGTCTATCTCCGATTATTATATAATCATGAATTTAACCGTACTAGACAACCTATTTAAATATTGCTCTTAACTAGATAACTCACCTGTATTTATTTTTCGAATTACAGGATATTCAAATTAGAGGAGCCAATCGAGACGAGAAGAAGATAGAAATGGCAAAAAGGCAACCTTATATGGTTAATATGTTTTAATAACATTCGTGTTCTCAATCGCTTTAAGAAACAAAAATGATAGAAACCAAGAAAATCCAGACATACTCTAGACATACATCCTATGTGGCTTGCCGTGATTTGTTGTCTAGTGAACTAGAATCATCAAAAATACGAATCACGACAAGCCACATAGGATGTATGTCTACAGTATGTCTGGATTTTCTTGTTCTCTATCATTTCTTATCTTTGTCTACACAAAACATCCCATTAGTAAAAACCGTTCATCTAACTTGACTTTCTATTACATTCACGAACGTTTAAGACGACCAATTCTGCCATTTATACATGTTTAATTATCATTTTAGTTGTGAGGTATGTACGTTGTTAGAAATTCCTTTAGGTTCTAGGTTGGACTAAGTATTCTATTATCCCTTAACTTTAATTCATTACCTATTTTTTCAAGTAAATTTTATAACTTTTTCAATGACGATATCTTTTTCACTTAACGTGAAATATTTTTAAGAGATAAGGATCAACTTGTATCTCAAAGATTTAATTTCTTTTATGTGCATCCTCTTGTTTTCTTTGTTGTTTGTGCAACTTTACAAATACTATTCTATGATGTCTTCTATAGTGAATCCCTCTCGCTCTCTCACCCTCCATCCTTGTCCTTTTCTCCGTCATTCCTATGTGAGGTTATAAAATGCAAGCTCTTTCAACTTTGGAGAGACCACTCTCCTACCTTTTTCTAACTTTCTTAGATCCCTTTGTCTTCCAACATATGGGTAACTGCCTATCCTCTATTTTATTTTTCTAGAAAATCTTGTCCCATAAATGAATACCTTCTTTCATTCGATTATATAGTTGAAGATTTTAAACTAATTATATGACACACTTTGAAGAATTTCAATAATCGGATCAACGATTTACCATACCATTTTTATACGAAGTGTAGGAACAAGACAAGCTCATCATCCAATGGCAGTTATCTTGTTTACTGATTTAACTCATGTTAATATAGGAATAGTTATGGTAATCACATTCCTTTTTCGCTCAACAAATATAACATAAAATTTGGGCATCTGTTTAGGCAAACTCTTGATTGAATACTATTTGGTTCAAGACTAGTGTAGAGTATGTTAGTGTCACTTATAATGTAGCAAATAAATCAAGGTCTCGACATGGCGTCCTTAGAATAAAAAAAATTAGCACATTCTGGGAATTCCATAGGGTTGAAAAGCAATACTAGAAGCCAGGTTTTTAGGTTGGATTGCAGCATCTTAAGTCATGTGAGGCCTTCTTGGATGGGCTTGGTTCACCACGGGATCAAGACTTGGGCCACATGATTGCGCTTAGTCAGGGACAATATCACAAGTCACCGGGAGTTAGACCGTTACCATAACATATTCTAGCAAACCCCAAAAGTTGAGTCTCGTAGAGTTGCATTTGAAATTTCAATTTGTAGGTCCTTGAATTTGAGCCTCAAGGCTTTGTTTGGACTAGTAATGTAAATATGCGTACATATATTATTATGCTCTTAGTATAAGGCTGAAGTTTGATTCCTGTATTTGTATTCTCATTCTTATTCATTGCATATATTATCTGAAATTATCACTTCTAATAGGGCAAACGTATTCCATTGTACAGTTGGAATAGAGAATGACAAATGACTCTTCCGCCTCAGCCATTTTCCATTTCAGATCATCTCCTATTGCATGAATCCGCCATTCACAGGCCCAGTTTTCTCACCTACAAGTCACTGCAAACGTAGCACTCCCAGAAAGATGATGGTTATAAACAAGAATTATAAGAACTTCAAATTTTCCATCGACATGAAAGACAAGAGTGTCATGAGGAATTTGGCTTCCGAAATCTCGTTGGGTATAGAGAAACCGAGCAATTTAGATTGTAAAACTATGTTCAATTACTGCAAAGTTAGTATTTGGGGATCACCGGCTGGAGTGTTCGGAGGTTCCATCTCAACTTTCGATAACTTTCTGCCACGAGAGATTCAGTTGCAGGTTTCATTATTATAATCAAGTTTACGGGCTTGCTGCAATTTCTCGTGCTCGAAAAACCTATTCAGTCACTTGAGTGAAACAGTTGTATGCGGTGTGACAAAGCAGGTTTCAGTATTATCCTTAATTTAGTTATTACAATCTTGATTCACCATATAAGTTTTGTCACCGTAATGATGTTAAGACATTAATTTAAATTGTTTATGTATGTCTATACACACGGAAGATTGTTTATGTACCTGTGTATAGAAAATAATTAATTGGTTTATGTACGTACTGACAAAAACTTTTGCCATTAAAATATTATAAGAATGCTGATGGGTGTACAACTTTAAATTAAGACTATGCTCAACTTACATCCCTAATATGTTTCAACAACACATGCATTACCAAATCTAGTTTCCCTCTTTTCAATCTAACTTCCCTCTTTTCCTACCGAATCTCCCTATTTAAATCCTAATTTTAAAATGTGTAAGAGTTTAATCTTTCCACTGCATTCCCAAACACATGCATTTTATTATCCAATCCACTCTTTCTTTCTTCGTAAAGATCGATTTTTATATTTACTTTTGACTCAATGAAAGAAAATTTTGAAGTTTTTATGCTAGGAGTTCTCTTAAAATAACGTTTTGTTTATTTATATGTAATAAAGAATTTACGTCCATTTTTTCATACGAACAGCCACTATTAATGTTTGGTATTGGGTCCATAATTTGTCAGCCACTGTCCTACCTCATAATAACAAATATTGACAAATGAATTAATGTGGGATAATTCAATACCATTGTAACACAAAACGTGGTTTGCCATTTATACAAGTTTAATTATCTTTTCGATTGTGAGATATGTAGGTTGTTAGAGTTTCCTATGTTGTTAGAATTTGCTATTAGATTGTTTGGGCCTTAAAGAATAAACTCTTTAGGGGATCCATGTTTTTTTATACATTCACAGGGGCATATATTTTTTAGCCAAAAAATTCACTTGATCAAACATTGCCTCTAATCTGCTTCTTCTCCATCACCTTCACCCAAAATTCCGCCCAATACCACCACAATTTCAGCAACCGCCACCACCACAATATTTTTCTCTTTCTCCTCGCCTTGCTCTCTCCCTTCGCTACCTTCTTTTTCTCGTCTCTTCCTTTCTCTCTTTCTTACACTCTCCATCTCTTTTTCTCTTTGAAAATCTCGGCAGATATGGTATCTATTGGGGTTTAATCTTCTTCAACCCGAAGAAGATTTCAACTCATCCAATTCTCCAGGAAATCTTATCTGTTTCATCTTCTAATGTTGTGGGCTTTGTTCTCTCGTTGTTCCGTTGATTTCTTCTTGTTAACGAAATTAATATCATCTTTGATCTTGATTTCTTGAACATATGGAGAAGAAACGACTTTCGGCCTAGATATGCGGCATAGACGGCATCAAAGGTACTAAAATTTGACATCATTGTTGCTAAATTTCAGGAGTTCGGATTATTGGGAGGTATAGATTAGAGAGAGGGGAGTTGGATTTGCAGAGGTGGAGAAAGTTTGAGGTTTTATATAGAGAAAATATGCTCATCTCTTAAAAAGTTTTCACATTCAGTCAAAAAGATATTGTCATGAAAAAAGTTAATGGCCTCGGCTTTGGAGAATAAAAAAATCTCTAGGGATATAGGGGGGTGGGGGTAGAGGATTGAGACTTTCACAGACATTTATAGACAAAATGTCCTGTAGACATTTCAAGACATTTCGAGTGATTTATTATAGACAAGATGTCTTCATAGACATTTTCAAGACATTGAGTTTGTAGACAAAATGTCTTTATAGACATTTCAAGACATTTGATCCATAGACAAAATGTCCTGGGGACATTTCAAGATCTTGAATCCATTGACAAAATGTGTAATGCATATTATATTTGTACTAATCAAAAATGTATTCTTCGCATTCCGTAGACATCTGTGAATATTTGTGGACATTGATGGACATTTGGTGAATATTTGTTATTTTAATATTATTATTATTTAATCACATTAAATAATATATTTTTATGAACATTCAAAAATATATTTTCGACTTTCGTAGACATCTGTGAATATTTGTGGATATTGATGGACATTTGGTGGATATTTATTATTTTAATATTGTCATTATTGTTTAATTACATGGAATAATATATTTGTATAAACATTTCAAAATATATTTTTCGACTTTCGTAGACATCTTGTGAATATTTGTGGACATGGATGGACATTTGGTAGACATTTATTATTTTAATATTTTTATTGTTTAATCACATTAAATAATATATTTGTATGAACATTTCAAAAATATATTTTTCGACTTCCGTAGACATCTGCGAATATTTGTGGACATTGATGGACATTTGGTGGATATTTATTATTTTAATATTATCATTATTGTTTAATCACGTGGAATAATATATTTGTATGAACATTTCAAAATATATTTTTCGTAGACATCTTGTGAATATTTGTGGACATTGATGGACATTTGGTGGTCATTTATTATTTTAATATTATTATTGTTGTTTAATCACATGATGGACTCCAAATGTCTCTTGTTTTTGTAAAGATATTTTGGGCTCCGAATTTGTCCCAAATCCTTCACAAAATCCATCAAATTATGAAGTCTACCAAAGTCTGTAACATTTTGTTTATAATCGAATGCCTCAGACTTTCATTGACTCTCAAATGTCGGAATTCGAATGCCTCGGACTTTCAAATGTCTGGATTTGAATGCCTCGGACTTTCGTAGACTCTCAAATGTCCGGATTTGAATGCCTCGAACTTTCGCGGACACTCAAATGTCCCCGAAAGTCCCAATCCACTACCCCCTTAATTATTTCCTTTATGAGTCTCATGGACAACATATTGCGTGTTTTGCTTTACGCAGGACAGATGGTGGGTTTGTTGTGTGCTCATTTGGTTGTTGCAGAGTTCGCAATGATACCCATGAGAAGTAGAAAATAAAGGAGCTTCAGTTGTTTAAGACTCTTATCGAGCGCCACATTATTGCAAGAAATGATTCTTCCAAACTTGTTTCAACCTTATCCATATCGTCCCATCAAATACTAACATTTATTATCAATCAAGTTTGAGTATTGGGTGACCTTATCCTTATGGGTGAAGAAGAACCTGATTCGGAATCAAGAATTTCGGTCGATCCCTAATCGATGTTCCTGGTGCTGGAGACGTATCTTAAGTAATAGGGACCCCCAGCCTGGGATGTGGTAGTCTATCTTATTGCAGACGGAAATAAGGCGAGGTTCTGGACTGATAATTGGCACCCACGGGACTCCTGAATGAGTACATAAACGAAACTGCCCAATTTAACCATACATTTCATAATGATGCGAGACTGACGAATTATTTGATCAATGGTCATTGTGTTTTTCGGAACATGATAGTCAAACCATGGCTGAAATATTCAGTACTCTTCAACATGTTGAAGTGGGTGGATTGACTGAGGATACAATAGTTTGGGGTGCTTCTGATAGTGTCAAAAAGATAGAAAGAATCGGGGTCGAAAGAGAAGCCCGAAAAGGTAGAAAACCCACTTATGGGGTGTCCCAATCAAACCCAGTAATGGATTGATCTGAACCGAACATAGTGTGGGAGTGGGCCGGCCAGGCCAAGCCCATTAATGGGCTTAACTGGCCGGCCACACACCATATTAAGGGGAAACCGTAATTTCCCTTAAAAGGGTATTAAGGGAAATCCGTGTGTTTATCTTTTTTGAGACTCTTATTGAAACCTAATTTGAGTGAGACTTCTATTAGGGTTTCTCTATATAAGGGTCATTAGAGTTCAGAAAAAGGGTTGGATTTTTCTCAGGAGAAAACTTCATCTCTCTCACATTACACAACTAAGTGGAGAGAGAGAGAGAGAGGGTTTTAGAGAAAAAGCTCCCAATCTATCTATGGAGTCAAAAGAAGAATGGTTCATCTTTTCAACCTTCAATGGAGTTCTAGCGGACAACAAAGAAAGGAGATCGAGTCACTTACTCGGGTGTTTCAAGTAGAGGAGTTACTAATGAAGCTCTCATCTTCGGGATAAAGGAGTTGGAATCTAATTCGAGGAAAGCCAATCCAGGTATTCTCTTTATGTTTCTAGTTCATTATTAGTTCTTGCATGTCATCCTGGATAACTAATGTTAATCATATGATGATTGAGATTTCGCTTACATCATTAGTTAGATGATTAGTAGTCTTAGAGATGTACAAAACCCTACAGTGAGATGGTGCATTACTAACTTTAGTGGCAGCCATGTAGACTGTAGTAGCACGACTTCGGTACCTTGCTTTTTTTAATTCCTTTATTTATCATATATGGCGTGAACGGAACTATAGGCTATACCAGGATATTGTTAGAGCTCAATTAGTTGTGATTTAGAACATTATTAATGATGTGAGAATCAAAGCAATGACAGGGAAGGAAAATATCTTGTTCTCCGCAGAAGGAATGAGAATGATGGAAGCATGGAATTTGAACATTCCAATTGTTCGGTCAGTGTCCAAACCTTGTAGGTTGTTGGCACCGGATGATGGGTGGCAGGGTCGTGCCTGAGAATTCAGGGGCCCAGTGCCAAATTTATTTGGGGCCCCTGTTTCTTGTATAATCGAACGTAAAAAAATATTTTAAAATCAGAATAACAAAAAAATTGAAAATAAATTGACCATATTTGTATTTGAATCAATTTTTCTTCTTTTTATTTTTCCATCCTCTTCAAATTTCTAGTTTTGTATTTTTTTTGGTGCCATATATATCAACTACAATAAAAATTAAGACATCCCAAATTAAATTTTTTTTTTTTCTTCTATATAAATTTGTAATCTCCATATAAAAATTTGTAGACGGGAGAAATCATAAACCTACTAGAACCGAAATCAAAATTGAAGCAAACTTCAACTCTATTCTTAATTTATAGGAAATAGTTTAGGAATTTGAATGAGGATATTTTAGAAACAAAATAAGTTAAAGATAATAGGGGAGAGATAAAAGAACTAAAATATGTCCGGTTATGATTTCGTAGAAAGTGAATGACACTATAGAAAGTAGAGTGAGAAACAATGATATGTACTAGTATTACTTATGGAAACACAAAGGTAACGTTAAAATAGAGAGACAATTAAAGAAAAATATCGGTAGTACATAGAAAGTGGAATGATAATCTTTAATGTCGGGCCACATGTCCACACGTGTATTAACGGAGAGAGAGAAATAAGGAACTTAACGTAGAGAGTGAAACAGTCCACATCCCCAAACCTGACTATAGTTAACTGGAGTACTATATACCCTTACTTAATTGTAGTTGTGTGGGCCCTCTAGGTTGCGGGGCCTAGTGCGGGCGCCCTGCCCGCACTGGAAACTGCACGACCCTAATGTTTTTAAGTATTTTTTGATATTTATGTGTCTATAACTATATATATCTAATCGTGTGCATAGATGACATCAATTAAAGCTTAGCTAAGCAGTTTAGACATTGTGTTGTGGGCAAGTGGAAGCTTGAAGTTCTGTTTGAGTCCTACTATAAGTAATTTGAAGTATTTTAACTTTAATATATTGGAATTATTCAATTAATATATCTTAAATTCCTATAAAAATTCAATTCAACTATCCTACATCCTATAAAATTCAATTTAACTACCCTCAGCCATAAACGACATTAGATAGACATTCCGAGCAAACTCATATATCATACCGCACCCATTTAAATGCTACCATAGATGTTGTTCCGCGGAAATGAAGAATATGAAACTTCACAAAATCTAGGTAATTTCATTAAACTACTAAAGCTCTTGCTCGAAATTGTCTAGAAATTGATGCAGTTACATTTGATAATGTTGTAGAAAATTTAAAATTGGTTGCTCCAATGGAGTTCATGAATAAAAATGGTTTGTTTTCCCACCTTGGCGAGCCCGATTGTAAAACTAGGGTTTCGATGAAGAGAAGAAAGTAAGAATTGGGGATTTTCGAATAGGCTGTAAGAGGAAGTTAGGGTTTTCCATTCCTTTTATACTTAGGTCATGTATAACAAATATGACCTAAGTTCCTGTCTAAAGACACTCACAACAGTCAAAGTGTTTTGACTACAGTCGAAGTTCTAAAGGCAGCCACAAGACTCTTGAAGATTTCTCTACAGGCAACCTGCAACAAGAATAGAAGTTAGTTGAATAACTAACTTCACAACAAACTATTTTTTCTGTTATTTTGTAGTTTCTGGTTTCCTCTTTGATCAAGTATAAAAGCTGAACAATGTAATTGAGATATTCATTGAAATAAAATAGAGCAAAGAGAGATTTCTTACATGGTATCAGTCTAGGGTTCTTCAAGATCCACAACTAGTTTTGTAGATCCACAACTAGTTTTGTAGATCCAAAACTAGGGTTTTCTCTCAAACAGCTCAATAGCAATCATCATCTCGCAAGAAAAACAAAATCAAGATTAAAATTCAGAAGATTTAACATTCATCATCATCAAAATTACAAGGAAATTGAAGAATTCAGTTTCAAAAGGTTAGAAAATTACTTTTTTTTCGGACTTCTTTCCAAGCATTCATCAAATGGCTTCACCTCAACGTAATTTACCTCCAATTTCATCTGTTACTAACTTCATAACTGAGAAGTTAGATGATTCTAACTTTCTCATGTTGAAAGACCAAGTAGAAACCCTTCTCAGCACTTATGACTTGCTAGGGTTTGTCACAGGCACTATTGAATCACCACCCCAACTTAGGATTATAAATGGGATTAAACAAGTTAACCCAGAATTCCAACAGTGGAGGAGTAAGGAGAGTTTTGTAAAATCTTACTTGAAAATTACTCATTCTAAATCTGTTTACTATGATACATATGGGCTGAACTCAGCCAAAGAGATTTGGGATTATCTCTATCTTACTAATAATGAGGGTCTTGAGTCTCAAAAAGACCAATTAAGAAGAAAGTTGCAGACAATAAAGAAAGGAAATTCTTCCATAACAGAATATCTTAGAGAACTGAAACAAATCTCTGATTCTTTAATGTCTGTAAATGATAGAATCAGTGAACCTGAGTTAATAAGATTTGCAATTCAAGGTTTAAGTGTAGATTATGATCCCTTTACTATTGCTATTAGGGCAAATAATGAACACTTAACCTATGCTCAACTTAAATCAAGATTAGTTCAACATGAGCAATGGTTGTTATCAAGAGACACTGATCAAGAAGCTTACTATGTCAAAAGGTATAATCAAAGGCAATATACTAAACCAGGGTATAAACCATCACCCACATATTATAGAAATCAAGGCCAAATAAAGAAAGATGCTACAAATTCACAAAGTCAAGTCAGACCATCATCAAATTCTCAAACCAAAGTGGGTATTAGGGCTGATGACTTTAATTTCACCACTGTCCCTTGTGGAATATGTAAAAGATGGGGACACTCTGCTGGGGTTTGCTACTTTAGGTATACACCAAACAAGCCTCATATGGGCTATCACTCAGAATCTCAAAATCAGCATGAGATAAATGATTCTAGTATAGAAAACACTCATGATACTATAACAGAACCACATTCTTACTTATATGAGGATGAAGCTTTACTTGAATGTAATAATGCCATGCTATATGAATATGAACAGTCTAATGATGATGATGATATCTTTCAAGAATGTCACACAGCTATTGTACATGAGCAAGATAATGATATATTCTCAGACTGTGTCTTAGATTTTGATGAGTGTCATGTAGTCACAGAAGCAAACTCAGTAAAGGATAGGGCCTGGATAGCTGACTCAGGAGCCAGCAGCCATATGACACACACTGCTTCAAATCTCACAACTAGTCAATCTTATCAAGGAACAGAGGCTGTTATGGTGGGTAGTGGTAAGTTCTTACCAATCACTAGCACTGGTTCTTCACAGTTATCTACTTCTAATCATACCTTTGAGCTAAATAAGGTGTTGTGTGTTCCAAATCTTAAGAGGAACTTGTTGTCTATATCAAAGTTTACTAAAGACAATTCTTGCTCAGTTGAATTTCTGCCTTGGGGTTATACCATTAGGGACATTTGGTCTAAAAAGCTCTTGGCAGAAGGTCCAATGAAACAAAACTTATATCCTATAGAAGTTCATAACAGTATACTGCAAGATAGGTCTTATTCAGCTAATTTAGCTCAAACTACTACACACTATGACATATGGCATGCAAGACTAGGTCATTCTCATCATGGTGTACTTCAACAATTACAAAAGGATGATAAGATACATTTTTCTACTACAAAAGAGAAGTTTTTTTGCACTTCTTGTGAAATGGGCAAGAGCAAATGTCTTCGTTTTGAGGATTCTTGTACAACCACCAATACTCCACTTTACTTAGTTCATTGTGATGTTTGGGGAGCAGCCCCTGTCACCACACCTAATGGAGCTAAATACTATATATTATTTCTTGATGACTTCAGCAAATTTAGTTGGATTTATTCAATGAAGGTAAGATCAGACAGCATTAAGTGTTTTACACACTTTAAGGCAACAACTGAAAATCTCCTCGAAGAGAAAATTGTCTACTTTCAATCTGATGGTGCTCCAGAAGTCATGAAAGGGGAGTTCAGAAGTTTTTTGGACAAGAATGGTATTATTTTCAGAAGCTCATGTCCCTATACACCACAACAAAATGGGAAGGCAGAGAGAAAGCATAGGCATATCACAGAACTAGGTAATACTATATCTTTTCATTGTTCTCTACCTAAATTCTTATGGTTTGATGCCTTCAATACAGCAGTATACATCATTAACAGAATACCTACTAAAACACTTCAAGGGTTATCACCATATGAAGTTCTTTTTCATATTGCTCCCAATTACTCCCACTTTAAAATTTTTGGCTGTGCTTGTTTTCCACACTTGGGAGTACTTAGAAAAGACAAGTTAAGTCCCAAAAGCCTTCAATGTGTATTTTTAGGATATAGCAATGAACACAAAGGGTACAAGTGCTATGAACCTATATCCAAGAGGGTCTATATTTCTAGACATGTTACTTTTGATGAAGGAAACTTTCCATATTCCAACATCCAACAGCACATGTCTAGTGGTGATCAGAATGAGTACTCACATGTTAGCTTACCTCTGCCATCTCTATCAAATAGACAACTTCTCTCTACTGAATTAGGGACACCTATCAATAGTTCACCAGCTAATTCAGTTCCTAGAGAGTATGGTTCAAGAGACTTGGGCATTTCTAATAACAACATTAGTACACCAGCAACATCTCCTGTTCCAGTGTCTATTCAGCAGACTAATCAGATTATAACTAGAGGCAGAAATGGAATTATCAAGAGTAAGCAACTACCATCAGACTTTGTGGCTCATTATACATCATCTCACACTTTAGATGTTGCCTATTTGTCCATTCTAGAGTTACCTACTGAACCAAGGTCTTATAAGTAAGCTGCTAAACATAGTGAATGGACAAAGGCTATGAATGATGAATATCAAGCTTTATTAGATAATGAGACATGGTCTTTGGTCCCATATGACAAAAATATGAATGTACTTGGCTGCAAATGGGTCTTCAAGCTCAAACAGAAGAGTGATGGTACCATTGAAAGGTACAAAGCCAGACTTGTGGCTAAGGGTTTTCACCAACAAGAAGGGATTGACTATGATGAAACTTTCAGCCCAGTGGTCAAAGCAAACACTATTAGGATTGTACTCACAATTGCAGTAACAAACTCATGGCCCATAAAGCAACTTGATGTGTCAAATGCCTTTTTACATGGCATTCTTGATGAAAATGTCTACATGATTCAGCCACCAGGATTTGCACAAACAGGCAAAGAGACACATGTTTGTCATCTCCACAAAGCTTTATATGGGTTGAAACAAGCTCCTAGGGCTTGGTTCAACAAGTTTGCCTCTTTCCTTTATCAATATGGGTTTCATAAAAGTAGGACAGACCATTCAATGTTTGTCTATCATTTCTCATCAGGGACTTTAATCCTATTATTATATGTGGATGACATCATCCTCACAGGCAGCTCAATTACTCATATTGATTCACTGATCAAGGATTTAAGTGTGGCTTTCAAGATGAAAGACTTGGGTTCCTTGTCTTATTTTTTAGGTATTGAGGTATCTTATGATCCAATACAGAAGAATATGCTTCTAACTCAAAACAAATATGCCTTACAACTACTACAGAGAGCAAAATTATTGGATTCAAAGCCATCAAAGTTGCCTGTGTCTACTGGCCAAAGAATTTCACTTACAGAGGGTGATGAGCTATCCAATCCAACAGAGTTTAGAAGCTTGGTTGGTGCCTTACAGTATCTCACTTTAACTCGACCAGACATATCATTTGGAGTGAATTACTCAACACAGTTCATGCACAAACCAACAACATCTCACTTAGTACTTGTAAAAAAGATACTCAGATACATTAAAGGGACAATGGGTCCTGGTATCAAGTTGGAAAAAGGAGATTTAACATCTCTAAAAGCATATTCAGACTCAGACTGGGCTGGTTGCCCTGACTCGAGAAAATCAACAGGAGGCTACTGTTTATTTCTTGGTTCGAGTCTAATCTCATGGAGCTCGAAGAAACAGGCAACAGTAGCAAAATCCTCAACAGAAGCAGAGTATAAATCATTATCAAATACTGCAACAGAGATGATCTGGGTATCTTACCTCATGGATGAACTCGGTTTTCCCTTGAAGAAACCCTTCGTACTATACTGTGATAACATCAGTGCGAAGTTTCTCGCTTCGAATCCCATCTTCCATGCGAGAACGAAACATATAGAGGTAGATTACCACTATGTTAGGGATTTAGTTTCGAATGAAACCGTTGTCATTCATCATCTTCCAACAAAGGAACATATTGCAGACATATTCACTAAAGGTATTCCACTAGATCTATTCGATTACTTTCGAAACAAACTGATGATTCACAAATCTTCATCATCTGTTTGAGGGGGGCTGTAAAACTAGGGTTTCGATGAAGAGAAGAAAGTAAGAATTGAGGATTTTCGAATAGGCTGGAAGAGGAAGTTAGGGTTTTCCATTCCTTTTATACTTAGGTCATGTATAACAAATATGACCTAAGTTCCTGTCTAAAGACACTCACAACAGTCAAACTGTTTTGACTACAGTCGAAGTTCTAAAGGCAGCCACAAGACTCTTGAAGATTTCTCTACAGGCAACCTGCAACAAGAATAGAAGTTAGTTGAATAACTAACTTCACAACAAACTATTTTTTCTGTTATTTTGTAGTTTCTGGTTTTCTCTTTGATCAAGTATAAAAGCTGAACAATGTAATTGAGATATTCATTGAAATAAAATAGAGCAAAGAGAGATTTCTTACACCGCTCTTATTACTTCTCCCTCAAAGTCCCTGATGATAGCTCCATAGCCTGCGCTAACAGGATCTCTCCTAAGTAGTAACAAACCTAAATCGTTAAGACACATTAATACTTTCTGGAATGTTTCACTTCTAAAAGTCAAATCTATACTTTCTGATGTTAATAGGGTTAACTTATAATACAAAGTAATATCTCAAAGATTTTGTTATCATTAAATGGATTACTTCAAATTGCTACAAAAATCATTATTTTGTGTTTTCTTTAATCCTATAACGGGTGTTTATAACTAATAATTTAGATGTCTTTCCTAACACAAGACTTGTACTTAAAGTTTATGTCTTTTATACGCATGTGTGGATATCGTTCTTTTTCCCAAAATCTAATTGGAATGCATTAGAGTATATGAAAGAATTTATAGGAGCCGGCGAAGATTTCAAGGAACAGGTAGAATTGATAATATCTTTAAGATTTAGTTACAAAATCTTGATTGACCGCAAAAATTTTGTTTCTGTAATGTGGGAGGACATAACTTAAATGATTTATTTACATAAAAATAAAAAATTAAATCGTTTATACATATAATATATATATATACACATACAAAAAAATCACAATTATAAGGGATGTCGATAGGCAGTACAATTTCATATTAAGGCTTGTCTCAACCTTACATGCTTAATATGTTTCAATAACGTTCGTTTTCTCAAATTACTTTCTGAAAACACGTCATGAACATGTAAGTTACTAATAATTAATAATGGAAAGTGAATTAAGCTGCGATAGTTTATTGTCTTCGTATACTCAACATGTCCTATTAATAGAGACAATTCATCAAACTTGACTTTCCTTTAGGTTTAGGAACGTTAACGAAGGCCAATTTTTGCCATTTATACCTGTTTAATTATCTTTTGCGCATCCTCTTGTTTTCTTGGTTGTTTTTGCTAACTTTATAAATACTGTTGTATGATGTCTCCTATAGTAAATCTCTCTCTATCTCTCTCTCCATCCCTGTCTTTTTCTCCGTCATTCTTATATGAGATTATAAAATTCAGGCTCTTTCAACTTTGGAGAGACCACTCTCCTACCTTTTTCTAGCTTTCTTAGTTCCCTTTGTCTTCTAACATATGGGTGACTGCCTATTCTCTATTTTACTTTCAAGAAACTGTTGTCACACAAATGAATACCTCCATTCATTCTATTTTATAGTTGAAGATTTCAATCTAATAATAACACACACTTTGAAGTATTTCAATAATCGGATCAACGATTTACCATACCATTTTTCTACCAACGGAAGGACCAAGACGAGCTCATCGTTCGCAGGTATTTATCTTGTTTATTGATTTAACGCATGTTATATAGGAATAGTTATTGCAATCACATTCCTTTCCGCTCAACAAATGTAACATAAAATTTGGGCGTCTATTTAGGCAAACTCTTGATCTAATACTATTTGGTTCAATTCTAGTGTAGATTATGTAAGTGTCACTTATAATGTAGCAAATAAACCAAGGTGCCGATTTGGCCTCCTTATAATAAAAGAAAATTAGCACATTCTGCGAATTCGATATGATTGATAGCAACACTAGCAGTGAGGGTTTTCGGTTGCATGGTAGCATCTTGAGATATGTGAGGCCTATTTGGATGGGCTTGGTCGGGGTCAAGAATTGGGCCACGTGATGGCCCTTTGTCAGGGACAATATCACAAGTCAGTGGGAGTTAGACCCTTACGATAAAAATTTTTTTTTTGTTAAGAGACCCTTCCGATAACATATTCTAGCAAAACCCAAAATTTTAGTCTCATAGAGTTGCCTTTGAAATTTCAATATGTAGGTCCTTCAATTTGAGCCTCGGGGCTTTGCTTGGACTAGTAATGTAAATGTGCATGAAATATATTATTATGCTCTTAGTATAAGGCTGAAGCTCGAATCCTGTATTTGTATTCTCACTCTTATTCATTGCATATATTATCTGAAAATATCACTTCTGATCGGGCAAACGTTTTCCATTGTACAGTTGGAATAGAGAATGACAAATGGCTCGTCGCTCATTTTCCATTTCATGTCATCTCCAATTGCATGAATCCGCCATTCTTCAAGCTTTATAGGCCCACTTTTCTCGCCTACAAGCCACTGAAAATGTAGCACTCCCATAAAGATATATGATCGATATTAACAAGTGCTATAAGAACTTCAAATTTTCCATCAACACGAAAGCGAAGAGCGCCATGAGTAACTTTGGCTTCCGAAATCTCATTGGGTATAGAGAAATCAAGCAATTTAGACTGTAAAAGCATGTTCAACTGCTGCAAGGTTAGCTTTTGGACTGGAGTGCTCAGAGGTTCCATATCAACTTTCAATAACTTTCTTCCACGAGAACTTCGGTGGCAGGTTTCAGTATTTTAATCAGGTTTATAGGCTTGTTCTAGTTTCTCGTGCTCGAAAAACCTATTCAGCCATTTCTGTGAAACATGTGTAATGTCGTGTGGCAGACGTATTATCCTTAATTTAGTTATTACAATCTTGATACACCATATAAGTTTTGTCACAATAATGACGCTAAGACAATAATTTAAATTGCTTTTGCATGTCTATCGATACACACAGAAGGTTGTTTATGTGCATTAATATAGAATTAATGGTTTGTGCATGTGCGGACAAAAAATTTCGCCATTCAAAATATTATAAAAATGTTGATGGGTACTACAACTTTAAATTAAGACAAGATACATAAATCAGTTAATAAAATATTATGGTCAACTTTAAATTAAGACTAGATATAAGTTATAGAAGAATTCTTGAACCCAAGAATTAAGAATGACAAGTTCTTCATTACTCAGAATAGAATAACCACTTAGAATAGCGAAATAGATTATATTTGTCGATATATGTTTCAACAACACTCTTTTTCTCAATTACTACTATCTAAAAGACATCATGAAGACCGTAACCTACTAACAGGGGTCGTGCGTCCACACAGAACCCCTTACCATAAAGGGTGCATTTTTCCCTGAACTGCCGAAGTATTGGTCGTTTTAAATTTTGATACTTACAGAAGAAAGTATTATCTTATGCAATCTATTATATTAGCTTTGTTTGTAATTAAGATTCTTGGATTCAATATTTTAAGGTCATGGGTTTGTGTTCCGTTAGTAGCAAATTCATTTCTTTTTATATGGAAGTTGACCATGCCTTGATTATCTTCACTACCATGTTTACTTTAATGTATGGAAGATTGTGAAGCTAAATAAAATCGTACAACAATATATTACATGAGAGATGTCTCTGGGTCAAAGTAAGCTTCTAGGTGATGTACGGACAAGAGCTCCTCTTAAGTGTCGGACCATGGGCAAGTCCACTTTACTACCTCTGCAACTTCTTTCTATACGGCACTAAAAAGTAGGCCGCGGCTTTGGAACATAATGAAAATATTCGGGGTATGAATATTTTGGTCAACTATAGTTGACCTAGGGGCATGAAGATTTTGGTCAACAATTATCAGACTAATACTGACCTGTATGATTACTTTTTTTTTCATATAAATTTGATTTTAACAATAAAAACTAATTATACTCTTGTTTCAATTAGTAGTGTCTGCATCAATAATCAAATTGTTGTTTCCTTGTTCTACCATGCATGTGAAGTTGTTGAAATTCAAATGTATACTTTCTGGTGTTACTAGGATGAACTTATAATACAAAGTAATATCTCAAAGATTTTGTTATCATTAAATGGATTACTTAAAAATGCCTATCAAAACCTTTACTTATTGTTTATTTTATACTATAATGGGTGTTTATAAATAATATTTTAGATATCTTTCCTAACACTAGATTTGTACTTAAAGTATTTGTCTTGTATAAGCGCGTGTGTGTGGATATCATTCTTTTTTCCCAAAATCTAATTTGAATGTGTTAGAGTATATAGAAGAATTTATAGCAGGAGGTGAAGATTTCAAAGAACAAGTAGAATTAAACAATATTTTTAAAATTTAGTTACTAAAATTTTGATTGAGCACATAAATTTTGTCTTTGTAGTGAAGGTCGGATATTAACTTAAATGATTTATTTACGTAAAGCTAAAAATTAAATTTATATACATACATACAAAACATTTCACCAATATAAGGATGCCGATACGCAATGCAATTTCAAATTAAGGCTTGTCTCAACCTTGCATGCTTAATATGTTTCAATAACGTTCGTTTTCTCAATTACTTTATGAAAAGACATCATGAACATGTAAAGCAATTACTAATAATCAATATTGGCAAGTGAATTAAGGTGTGATAATTCATTATCTTTGTTTAGACAAAACGTCCCACTAATAGAAACAATTCATCTAACTTGACTTTCCTTTACGTTTAGGAACGTTAACGACAGCCAATTCTACCATTTATACATGTTTAATTATCATTTCGGCTGTGAGATATGTACGTTGTTACTTGTTAGAATTCTTTTAGGTTCTAGGTTGGACTAAGTAGTCTAAAATCCCTAGACTTGAATTTATTACCAATTTTTTTGAAGTATATTTTCATTAATTTTTCCATGACAATATATTTTTCACTTAATGTGAAAGATTTTTAAGTGATAAGCATCAATCTGCCTCGTATTGATTACCTCGATGCCTATATCCGGAGGATTTAGTTTCCTTAATCAGAGAATTTTGCGCATCCTCTTGCTTTCTTTGCTTGGTTGTGCAACTTTATAAATACTATTCTATGGTGTCTCCTATAGCACATCTCTCTCTCTTTCCCTGTCTTCACAATCTTTGTCTCTAGCTCTGTCATTCTTTTACGAGATTTTAGAAACCAACAATATTTTTAGTGTCAAGTGACAAAAGAAAATTCAAGCTCTTTCAACTTTGGAAAGACAAAACTCCCACCTTTTTCTACCTTTCATGTTTCCCTTTGTCTTCTAACATATGGGTGACTGTCTATCCTCTATTTTACTTTCAAGAAACTGTTGTTCCATAAATGAATACTTCCATTCATTTTATTCTATAGTTGAAGATTTTAATCTAATCATAAGACAAACTTTGAAGAATTTCAACATCGTATCGACGATATACCATACTATTTTTCTTCCGCATACGGGAACAAGACAAGGTCACTGTCCTTTCAGAAACAATCGTTATTTGAAAGTTCAAGCGTGATACGCAAGGAGAACGAGGATGGTAGTGAATGGACAGGGTATGATAAAGAGGCTAACAATGGCGTCGTGCCCCAGGTGTTCCAAGTACTTTGCAGTGGAGGAAATAGCGGAGTGCCCTAAATGCAAGGGCTCCGAATTGGTTTTTGGTTTCGATCCCAAAGACAAAACCAACAACAAAAAGAAAGCAAAGATTAATTAGAATTATTGATGATCTCTCTCTTGTTTCCTGCATGCATATTTTATAATACTTTATAATAATGATATTATATGAGTCGTACCCAACTTTATATAATGAATAGGATGGAATGTGTGTTTCATTTATGCTGATTGGTCATCTCTGGTTGAGTGGGATAGAAATTGTTAAGGTATATCACCAGGCCCAAGTCCAACCGAGTACACACAAGCCCACTGACGGCATGGAGGTGATCGGCCGACTAAGAGAATTCAGGGGCCCAGTGCCAAATTTATTTGGGGCCCCTGTTTCTTGTATAATCGAACGTAAAAAAATATTTTAAAATCAGAATAACAAAATAAATTGACCATATTTGTATTTGAATCAATTTTTCTTCTTTTTACTTTACATCCTCTTCAAATTTCTAGTTTTGTATTATTTTGGTACCATATTTATCAACTACAACAAAAATTAAGACATCCCAAATTAAAACTTGATTTTTTTTTTCTTCTATATAAATTTGTAACCTCCATATAAAAATTTGTAGATGGGAGAAATCAGAAAACTACTAGAACCTAAATCAAAATTGAAGCAAACTTCAACTCTATTCTCAATTTATAAGAAATAGTTTAGGAATTTAGATGAGGATATTTTAGAAACAAAATAAGTTAAAGATAATAGGGGAGAGATAAATGAACTAAAATATGTCCGGTTATGATTTTGTAGAAAGTGAATAACACTATAGAAAGTAGAGTGAGAAATAATGGTATGTGCTAGTGTTACTTATGGAAACACAAAGATAATGTTAAAATAGAGAGACAATTAAAGAAATATATCAGTAGTACATAGAAAGTGGAATGATAATCTTTAATGTCGGGCCACACGTCCACACATGTATTAACGGAGAGAGAGAAATAAGAAACTTAACGTAGAGAGAGAGAAACAGTCCACATCCCCAAACCTGACTATAGGTAATTTCATTAAACTACTAAAGCTCCTTACTCGAAATTGTCCAGAAATTGATGCAGTTACATTTTGATAATGTTGTAGGAAATTTGAAATTGGTTGCTCCAATGGAGTTCATGAATAAAATTGGTTTGTTTTCCCACCTTGGCCGAGCCCGCTCTTATTACTTCTCCCTCAAAGTCTCTGATGATAGCTCCATAGCCTGCGCTAACAGGATCTCTCCTAAGTAGTAACAAACCTAAATCGTTAAGACATATTAATACTTTCTGATGTAATAGGGTGAACTTATAATACAAAGTAATATCCCAAAGATTTTGTTATCATTAAACGGATTACTTCAAATTTGTATAAAAATCTTTATTTTGTGTTTTCCTTAATCCTATAACGGGTGTTTATAACTAATAATCTTTCCTAACACAAGACTTGTACTTAAAGTTTATGTCTTTTATACCCATGTGTGGATATCATTCTTTTTCCCAAAATCTAATTCAAATGCATTAGAGTATATAAAAGAATTTATAGCAGCCGGCAAAGATTTCAAGGAACAAGTAGAATTGATAATATCTGTAAGATTTAGTTACTAAAATCTTGATTGACCGCATTGATTTTGTTTCTGTAATGTGGGAGGACATTAACTTAAATGATTTATTTACATAAAGATAAAAAATTAAATCGTTTATACATATAATAAATATATATAATATATATATACATACAAAAAAATCACAATTATAAGGGATGCCGATAGGTAGTACAATTTCATATTAAGGTTTGTCTCAACCTTACATGCTTAATATGTTTCAATAACGTTCGTTTTCTCAAATTACTTTCTGAAAACACGTCATGAACATGTAAGTTACTAATAATTAATAATGGAAAGTGAATTAAGCTGCGATAGTTCATTGTCTTCGTATACTCAACATGTCCCATTAATAGAGACAATTCATCAAACTTGACTTTCCTTTACGTTTAGGAACGTTAACGAAGGCCAATTTCTGCCATCTATACCTGTTTAATTATCTTTTCAGTTGTGAGGTGTGTAAATTCTTTTAGGTTCTAGGTTGGACTAAGTAATCTATTATCCCTGGACTTTAATTCATTACCTATTTCTTAAAATATATTTTATATACTTTTTCCATGACAAGATCTTTCTCACTTAACGTGAAATCCTTTTAAGAGATAAGGATTAATCTCAAAGATTTAATTTCCTTAATCAGAGAATTTTGCGCATCTTCTTGTTTTTTTTGTTGTTTGCTAACTTTATAAATACTGTTGTATGATGTCTCCTATAGTAAATCTCTCTCTATCTCTCCCTCCATCCCTGTCTTTTTCTCCGTCATTCTTATGTGAGATTATAAAATTCAGGCTCTTTCAACTTTGGAGAGACCACTCTCCTACCTTTTTCTAGCTTTCTTAGTTCCCTTTGTCTTCTAACATATGGGTGACTGCCTATTCTCTATTTTACTTTCAAGAAACTGTTGTCACACAAATGAATACCTCCATTCATTCTATTTTATAGTTGAAGATTTCAATCTAATAATAAGACACACTTTGAAGTATTTCAATAATCGGATCAATGATTTACCATACCATTTTTCTACCAACCGAAGGACCAAACGAGCTCATCGTTCGCAGGTATTTATCTTGTTTATTGATTTAACGCATGTTATATATTGGATTAGTTATTGCAATCACATTCCTTTCCGCTCAACAAATGTAACATAAAATTTGGGCGTCTATTTAGGCAAACTCTTGATCTAATACTATTTGGTTCAATTCTAGTGTAGATTATGTAAGTGTCACTTATAATGTAGCAAAATAAACCAAGGTGCCGACCTGGCCTCCTTATAATAAAAGAAAATTAGCACATTCTGGGAATTCGATATGGTTGATAGCAACACTAGCAGTGAGGGTTTTCGGTTGCATTGTAGCATCTTGAGATATGTGAGGCCTATTTGGATGGGCTTGGTCGGGGTGAAGAATTGGGCCACCTGATGGCCCTTAGTCAGGGACAATATCACAAGTCAGTGGGAGTTAGACCCTTACGATAAATTTTTTTTTTTTTTGATGAGAAACCCTAACGATAACATATTCTAGCAAAACTCCAAAAGTTTGAGTCTCATAGAGTTGCCTTTGAAATTTCAATATGTAGATCCTTCAATTTGAGCCTCGAGGCTTTGCTTGGACTAGTAATGTAAATGTGCATGAAATATATTATTATGCTCTTAGTATAAGGTTGAAGCTCGAATCCTGTATTTGTATTCTCACTCTTATTCATTGCATATATTATCTGAAAATATCACTTCTGATCGGGCAAACGTTTTCCATTGTACAGTTGGAATAGAGAATGACAAATGGCTCTTCCCTCATTTTCCATTTCAAGTCATCTCCAATTGCATGAATCCGCCATTCTACAAGCTTTATAGGCCCACTTTTCTCGCCTACAAGCCACTGAAAATGTAGCACTCCCATAAAGATATATGATCGATATTAACAAGTGCTATAAGAACTTCAAATTTTCCATCAACACGAAAGAGAAGAGCGCCATGAGTAACTTTGGCTTCCGAAATCTCGTTTGAGTATAGAGAAATCAAGCAATTTAGACTGTAAAAGCATGTTCAACTGTTGCAAGGTTAGCTTTTGGGGATCACCGGCTGGAGTGCTCGGAGGTTCCATATCAACTTTCAATTACTTTCTTCCACGAGAACTTCGGTGGCAGGTTTCAGCATTATAATCAGGTTTATAGGCTTGTTGTAGTTTCTCGTGCTCGAAAAATTCTATTCAGCCATTTTAGTGAAACATGTGTAATGCCGTGTGGCAGACGTATTATCCTTAATTTAGTTATTACAATCTTGATACACCATATAAGTTTTGTCACCATAATGATGCTAAGACATTCATTTAAGTTGCTTTTGTATGTCTGTCGATACACACAGATTATTGTTTATGTACATTTATATAGAAAATAATTAAATGGTTTGTGCACGTGCGGACAAAAAGTTTCGCCATTCAAAATATTATAAAAATGTTAATGGGTACTACAACTTTAAATTAAGACTACTCTCGACCTTATGTACCTAAATATGTTTCAACAACACTCGATCATTTTCTCAATTACTATCTGAAAAGACATCATGAACACCGTAACCTACTAACAGGGGTCGTGCGTCCACACAGAACTCCTTGCCACAAAGGGTTCATTTTTCCCCAAACTGTCGAAGTATTGGTCGTTTTAAATTTTGATACTTATAGAAGAAAGTATTATCTTATGCAATCTATTATATTAACTTTGTTTGTAAGATTCTTGGATTTAATATTTCAAGGTCCTGGGTTTGTGTTCCGTTAGTAGCAATTTCATTTCTTTTTATATGGAGGTTGACCATGCCTAGATTATCTTCACTACCATGTTTACTTTAATATATTGAAGATTGCGAGGCTAAATAAAATCGTACAACAATATATTACATGAGAGATGTCTCTCTGTCAAAAGTAAGTTTCTAGAATGATGTACGGACAAGAGCTCCTCTTAAATCTCGGACAATGAGGGCAAGTCCACTTTACTACCTCTGCAACTTCTTTCTCTACTGCCCTAAAAAGTAAGCCGCGGCTTTGGGACATAATGAAAATATCCGGGGTATGAAGATTTTGGTCAACCATAGTTGACCTAGGGGCATGAAGAATTTGGTCAACAGTTATCAAACTATTAAAAAAATACTGACCTGTATGATTACTTTCTTTTCATATAAATTTGTTTTTAACAATAAAAACTAATTATACTCTTGTTTCAATTAGAAGGGTTTGCATCAATAATCAAATTGTTGTTTCCTTGTTCTAGAAGCCCTTCTCAAAAATTTAAGATATAGTCCTTTGTATAAATATAGTTACCTATCTAAAAAACAATAATCCTTTCCTTCTAAGAAATAAAAATTCTAATTTAAGAAAAAAAGAAACAAAATAAATTTCAAGAGTTAAAAAAAGAAATTAAAATCTCTCTGTCTCTCTCTCAATAAAATAATAACTAATTTAAGAGAAAATTAAGAAACAAAAAAATAATACAAAAAAATAATAACTAGCAAAAATCTCTCTCTCTCAATAAAATATAACAATAAATTTTGTAACATTTGATGTCCGTGCCCTAGGGCACGGGATATACCCTAGTACAAAGTAATATCTCAAAGATTTTGTTATCATTAGATGGATTAGTTAAAGAAAAATGCCTATCAAAACCTTTATTTATTGTTTATTTTATACTATAACGGGTGTTTATAAATAATATTTTAGATATCTTTCCTAACACTAGACTTGTACTTAAAGTATTTGTCTTTTATAAACGCGTGTGGATATCATTCTTTTTTCCCAAAATCTAATTTGAATGGTGAATGCGTTAGAGTATATAGAAGAATTTATAGCAGCAAATGATTAAATGAGCTTGAGCTCATACCGTGAGGGGTGAACTCGAGATTTTTAAAATTTATTTACTAAAATCTTGATTGAGCACATCAATTTTGTCTTTGTAGTGAAGGTCGGACATTAACTTAAATGATTTATTTACGTACAGCTAAAAATTAAATATATATATATATACATACATACAAAACATTTCACCATTATAAGGATGCGATATGCATATGCAATGCAATTTCAAATTAAGGCTTGTCTCAACCTTGCATGCTTAATATGTTTCAATAACGTTCGTTTTCTCAATTACTTTCTGAAAAGACATCATGAACATGTAAAGTAATTACTAATAATTAATATTGGCAAGTGAATTTATAAGGTGTGATAATTCATTATCTTTGTATAGACAAAACGTCCCACTAATAGAAACAATTCATCTAACTTGACTTTCCTTTACGTTTACGACAACCAATTCTACCATTTATACATGTTTAATTATCATTTCAGCTATGAGGTATGTACGTCGTTACTTGTTAGAACTCTTTTAGGTTCTAGGTTGGACTAAGTAGTCTAAAATCCCTAGATTTGAATTTATTACCAATTTTTTTGAAGTAAATTTCATTAATTTTTCCATGACAATATATTTTTCACTTGATGTGAAAGATTTTTAAGTGATAAGCATCAATCTGCCTCGTATTGATTACCTAGATGCCTATATCCGGAGGATTTAGTTTCCTTAATCAGAGAATTTTGCGCATCCTCTTGCTTTCTTTGCTTGGTTGTGCAACTTTATAAATACTATTCTATGGTGTCTCCTATAGCACATCTCTCTCTCTTTCCCTGTCTTCACAATCTTTGTCTCTAGCTCTGTCATTCTTTTATGAGATTTTAGAAACCAACAAAAATTTTAGTGTCCAGTGACAAAAGAAAATTCAAGCTCTTTCAACTTTGGAGAGACAACACTCCCACCTTTTTCTATCTTTCATGTTTCCCTTTGTCTTCTAACATATGGGTGACTGCCTATCCTCTATTTTACTTTCAAGAAACTGTTGTTCCATAAATGAATACTTCCATTCATTTTATTCTATAGTTGAAGATTTTAATCTAATAATAAGACAAACTTTGAAGAATTTCAACATCGTATCAACGATATACCATACTATTTTTCTTCCGCATACGGGAACAAGACAAGGTCACCGTCTTCAGGTATTTATCTTGTTTACTTATTTCACTCATGTTAATATAGGAATAGTTCTAGCAATCACATTCCTTTGCCACTCAACATATATACCATAAAATTTGGATGTATATTTAGGAAAAGTCATAATGTAACAAATAAGCCAAAGTGCCGAGAAGACCCCCTTAGAATAGGAAAATGAAGTCGAGACTACAAAATAGACAAACTCTAGACTTAAGTAGGAATCAACTGTCCATGAATAGTGAAAAAGAGTTGACCTGAAAAATAAGGATCGTTGATTTCGTTTAGGTCTGAGGTAGGTTTTAACTTTTAACCTTTTCTAGTGCTGCTCGAATGAATAAATGAACGTTGAAAAATTCTGGAAACTTGATATGGTTGGAAAGAGCACTCGTCAGAGCAACGGTTTTAGGTTGGATGGTAGCATCTTGGGGTATATCAGTTAGGCCTTCTCAGGTGGGCTTGGTTCACCATGAGCTCGAGCCTCGCGTTGGCACTTAGTCAGGGAAAATATCACAGGTCACTTGGGGTTAGGCCATTACAAAAACATATTCTGGCAAAAGCCTAAATTTCATTGTCTCATAGAGTTTCCTTTGAAATTTCAATTTGTAGGCGTTTGGGCCTCGGGGTTTTGTTTGGACTAGTAATCTCAATATGCAAACAAATACTTTTACGATCGATTTCAGTATAAACCTGAGTTTGAATCCTGCATTTGTATTATCGTTCTCTTATTTACTAGCACATATTATCTGAAATGATCACTTCTAATCGGGCAAACATTTTCCATTGTATTGTTGGAATAGAGAATGACAAATGGCTCTTCCGCCTTGGTCATTTTTCATTTCAGATCATCTCCAATAGCATGAATCTGCCATTCTTCAAGCTTTATAGGCCCACTTTTCTCACCTACAAGCCACTGAAAATGGGTATAGAGAAGATAGATGATCCATATGAACAAGAATAAGAACTTCAAATTTGCCATCAACATGAAAGAGAAGAGTGTCATGAGTCACTTTGGCTTCCGAAATCTCATTGGGCATAAAGAAATCAGCAATCAAGACGGTAAAAGCATGGTCAACTACTGCAAAGTTAGCTTTTGGGGATCACTGTTTAGAGTGCTCGGAGGTTTCATATCAACTTTCGATAACTTTCTGCCATGAGAACTTCAATAGCAGGTTTCAGTATTATGATCAAGTTTACGGGCTTGCTGCGATTTCTCGTGCTCGAAAAACCTATTCAACAATTTGAGTGAAACAGGTGTATGCTGTGCGACAGAGCAGGTTTCAACATTATCATTCTTTTTTTAATAATGGTAAGACATTAATGTAAATTGTTTATGTATGTCTATACCCATAGAAGATTGTTTATGTAAGTTTATATAGAAAAAAAATTAAATGGTTTATGTTCGTGTAGACAAAAAGTTTCGCCGTTCAAAATATTATAAGAATGTTGATGGGTAGTATAACTTTAAATTAAGACTATTCTCAACCTTAAATACCTAATATGCTTCAACAACACTCTTTTCTCAATTACTATTGAAAAGACATCATGAACACGTGACCTACTAACAGGGTTTGTGCTTCCGCACATGACCCCCACCACAAAAAACTCATTTTTTTTTCAATTGTCGAAATATGGTCATTTTAAATTTTAATACTTATAAAGAAAGTGTCATCTTATGCAATCAACGATAGTAGTTTTGTTGCTAAACTTCCTGGATTTAGTATTTTAAGGACATGAGTTCGTGTTCCATTTATAAAAATTTCACTTTTTTTTAAATTACCATGTTTACTTTAATAGTTTAATTTTGATACCTTAATAACTCAATTTAAATAGTTTGTATATAGCAAACTAGACACAAGTCTGTCTATCTTCTTTTCTCATCAAAAAAAAAAGTCTGTCTATCTTCTCCATCTCCCTCTCACTCATGCAAATCATTCTGTCATGCAAATCACTCTCTATTTCTTTCCACCCTCTCAAGTCTCTTATACAGTAAATCTCTATCAATCACAATTTTATTTTAATCTAATTTCCCACTTTTCCCTGCCAAGTCTCCCTATTTAGATCTTAATTTTAAAATGTCTTCAAGACAAAAGTCAACACTCCAATTTTAGAGATTGCATATGGAGAAGGTAAGAGTTTAATCTTTCCACTACGTTTTTTTTTGTTGAACCCTCTTTCCACTACGTTACCAAATACATACATTTTATTATCCAATGAGCTATTTCTTTCTTCCAAAAAGATCGATTTTCATATTTAATTCTTTTCACTCAATGAAAGAAAACTTTCGTCTTTATGCTAGGAGTTTTCTTAAAATAACGTTTTGTTTATTTACGTGTAAAAAATTTTATAATTATATTTTTCATACGGAAGACCTCTATTAATATTTGACACTGGGCTCATAATTTGTCAGTCACGACCCTGCCTACTAATAATTAATAGGGAAGTTTTATAGGGTCATCTCATTTTTGTGAAAAGGCCTCTTCATGAATTCATTCACTTGGTAAATAGTGATTGACCTTGTTTGGTTAAAGGTCCCCCCATGCAATGGTTAAAACATTCAACTTTAAGGGTGTATATCACCCACATTAGCAATCTACATATCGCAACCCTAAATCTCTCCAATACTCAAATCTCTAAACATTCCTCTTCTTCCACTTTGGTGATAACCGAACTTTCGAATAATTAAACCTAGGGTTTGAGAAAGATGAAATATGAAGAGACCAAGATCAAAAGAGGGAGAGAGAAACAGAGAACGAGATGAACCCGAGAGAGAATGAGGGAGAGATGAAGATGAAAATGGCGGTAGTGATTGAGGTGATAGATTTTACAGAGAGACACAAAGAAAATAAACTAAAGAAGAAGATGAAACAGAGCTACTAGTGCTACTGGCCCAATTTTCGGTGGGCTCAGGCTGAATTATATATGTAATAGTTAAAGATCGAGCCCACCGCAAAATGTGGCATAACTCGATCTGAGACCACCATAAAACGTTACATTATTTCGCCCGAGCCCACCAAAAATTAGTCCAGTAGCTACTGTTGCTGCTGGCCAAATTTTCAGTGGGCTCGGGCCAAATTATGCAACAATAACGTTTCGAGCTCACCGTATTTGCCGCCAGTTGCTTTTCGCTCTGGTGCGAAGCTTACTTGGGAGTTTTTTTCCTCTCTTGATTTTCACCCGCTTCCAAAAGAAATGCTTCCAAGTAATTGCGTTGCTAACGAGTAAATTCAAGTATTCAAACAATGTAGTTTCAAAAATCGAAAACCTAGGGTTATGAGGAAGATGAAAGAGGAAGAGATGAAGATGAAAAGAGAGAAAAAAAAAAGAGAACAAGAGAGAGAATGAGGGAGAGATGAAGATGAAAATGGCGGTAGTGATAGAGGTGATAGATTTTAGAGAGAGAGAGAGAGAGAGAGAGAGAGAGAGAGAAGAAAAACTGAAGAAGAAGAAGAAAAAAATGAAACAAAGGTTATGAGGAAGATGAAAGTGGGGTGGGACTTTTGATCGGTTAAGGGACTTTTTCTTGGTTTAATTCATTTTGACCTAACGACGTTATATTTACCTTTAGGTCAAATTAGAAAAGAGATAGGGCCTTTTTTTAGGGGCCCTTCCAACCAAAATGAGATTTGGAGTGCGCTTTTTGAGGAGGGATCCTTTTAACAAAAATGGAGGACCCCTATAAAATCTCCCTAATAAATATTGGCAAATGAATTAAGGTGCGATAGTTCAATATCATTGTCTACACAAAACATTTTTGCCATTTATACAGGTTTGATTATCTTTTCGATTGTGACCTTATCCTTATGGAATGTAAATTAAATGGGTGATATCTCTGACGGTCAAAAATAAACTTCTGGGATGATGTGTGGACAAGAGCTCCTCTTCATTGTCTATTCCAAAGATACCGAAAGTGTCGAAAGCTAAGGACCATTCGGTTAAAGAAACGGCAACAACATCTCCAATGCAACATTCAATCATAAAAACTTTGAGTGCCACATAAAATTTTTAGAGTTTGCGCTTGAAAACTCTCTCAAATGCAACACTCTATTTGGATCTCTATGATGACTTGTCGAGTGTGGCATAGAGATATCTCAAGAGGAAACTCTAGAAATAGAGTGTCCTCTTGAGATATCTCTAATTGTCCAACTCATCAATATTTGAATTTCAACCAATAGAAATCGAGTCTTCTATATTTCTAAATAACTAATTATTTCTTTACAAGATATATAAGTAAATAAAATAAGTTTAGAATTTTGCATTAGACACACAAAAGAGTTGAAGATCTTCGTTTAATTATGTCGTTTATACATGTTTAATTATCATTTCAGTTGTGAGGTATGTACATAGTTAGAAATTCTTTTAGGTTCTAGGTTGGACTTAGTTGTCTATTATCCCCGGATTTTAATTCATTACCTATTTCTTCAAGTAAATTTTATAACTTTTTTCATGACAATATCTTTTTCACTTAATGTGAAATATTTTTAAGAGATAAGAGCATCTCCAATGCAAAACTTATAAAAAACTCTATTTGGCTTATGTGTTGAGTCTCAATTGAGATTCTCTTTCCTATGTGGCTAACTTGAGTGTCTCTAATTCTAGTCCTTCTCCAATGCAACACTCTAAAAAACTCTAGTAGATACACATGTCATACATACATTTAATAAGAAAAAGTGGTTGAGAAAGAAAAGCTTTCTATTGGTTCAAAAATTAAATTTGATGACTAGGACACTTAAGACTCTCAAAAGAGATCTCAAAAATAGAGTTTCTAGTTGAGACATCTTAAAACTTAATGCTTCCACATCAACTTAAGATCTCAATTGAGTTTTGCATTGGAGAGGTTTTTTCTCAAAAAAAACTCTAAAGTCCTAGGTGGCACTTAAGATTTTAAGATTGAGTCTTGCATTGGAGATGCTCTAAGGATCAACCTGCCTCGTATTAATTAAGTGGATGCCTCTATCTCATTTAATTTCCTTACTAATAGAAACTTACGCATTTTCTTGCTTTCTTTGTCGTTAGCGAAACATTATAAATACTATTGTGTGATGTCTCCTGTAATGTATCCCTCTCTGTCTCTCCCTCCATCCCTGTGATGTATCCCTCTCTGTCTCTCCCTCCATCCCTGTCTTTTTCTTTTCATTCTTATGTGAAATTATAAAATTTAAGCTCTTTCGACTCTGGGGAAACCACTCTCCTACCCTTTTCTAGCTTTCTTAGTTCCCTTTGTCTTCTAAGACATGGGCGACTGCTTATTCTTTATTTTACTTTCAAGAAACTGTTGTCCAATAAATGAATTATTCGATTCTATAGTTGAAGATTTTAATTTAATAATACGACAAACTTTGAAGAATTTCAATAATCGGATCAACGATTTACCATACCATTTTTCTACCCACTGTGACACATGGGTTTGTGAAGGATGCCAGAGATCATATCCATTCAAGGATTCAATGTTTATCATAAGAATAAATTAATCCACCTAAAAGAGTAGCGAAAGCGTCGTCACTGAAACAATTACGTTAAACTTAAACGTACCACCACCAAATATCGAAAATGAAACTGTTAATCCACCTAAAAGAGTAGCGAAAGCGTTGTCACTGAAACGTGGGAGGAAACAATCGTTATTTGAAAGTTCAAGCGTGATACCAAAGGAGAACGGGGATGGTAGTGAATGGACAGGGTATGATAAGAGGCTAGCAATGGCGTCGTGCCCCAGATGTTCCAAGTACTTTGCAGTGGAGGAAATAGCGGAGTGCCCTAAATGCAAGGGCTCTGAATTGGTTGTTGGTTTCGATCCCAAAGACAAAACCAACAACAAGAAGAAGAAAGCAAAGATTAATTAGAATTATTGATGATCTCTCTCTGGTTTCCTGCATGCATATTTTATAGTACTTTATAATATGAGCCGTACCCAACTTTATATAATGAATAGGATGGAATGTTTGTTTCATTTATGATGATTGATCTAAACTTAGCAGAAAGATTCCCAACTGAGTATTTTAGCCCCACTCAAAGCATCGGGTTAATGTCCTATACATGTTTTTTTTTTGGGAAGAGGGTAAAATAGATTTCATTAATTGCAAAGGTTGCAACTACAAAGAGAAAACAAGAAAAAAAAAGATTACATGCTAATTAGAGCATCCAGCTAAAAACTAATTCTGAAAAAGTGGTGGAGGACTTCCATTCTTGGTTTGTAGACCAGTAAAAAAGGAGAGCTTTGATCGAAATTATAAGATTTTCTACCGATTTACATTTTTCTTCGAAGATCCTTGTGTTTCTCTCTTCCCATAAGCTCCAAATTATAGCATAAGGAACTCCATATCTCAAGAATTTTTTCCTATCAAGCGACTTTGGGAGAGTATTTGAGTCGACTAAATCCTTGAAACGATTTTACGTGCACCGGAAAGGAGGATATTATAGTTCCCATGGTAAGAACATCCCAAAGTTTGTGCGGTCATCTCTGGTTGATTGGGATAGAAACATTAGTCAAGTGATCTCCTTATTCTAGTGAAGAAGATGTTAACCAGGTTATTCCCGTTTCCTCCATGTCCTTCCTTTTCGTATTATATGCCAAACTTCTTTCATTTTGTAGTTCCATCTGATTAAACTTGATTTTGCTACAGATGAGATTGTACATCTTTCATATCTCTTGCTCTCAACTTTATTTAGTCGTGGTTTTCTTGTTTGCATTTTCGAAAGTTAATCTTATTCTTGTTTTTAGGACGTACTTAATAGCATACGTTACATAAGACGGATCAGAAATAGGAGATCCAGCGGTCAAGATGAGTTGCAGAAATAATATACGTGTGTAACACGTGTATTTACGTAACGGATCGAGAAGACGAGATCCGACGATCAAGAAGAATTCAGAATATTGAAGATATTTGAAAATTTAGTTTCTTATATTCAGAATATCTCTTGTAACTATCTAATGGTAATATTAGATAGATTTTGTATTATTTCCTAGTTTAGTAATCAGAAATTAGGAAACCCTAAAACCTAAGTCATCTATAAATAGGAGAGGGTTCTAGGAATCAAACTCATCGAGTTATTTCTGACCAATGTAACCCGATGAACCCACATTTGTATGTGGTGATTATTAATAAAGAATTATTTCTCCGTGGATGTAGGTCTTGAGTATTCTACCGAACCACGTTAAATTATCGTGTCTTTACTTCATGTTCATCTATCTCCGATTATTATATAAGGGTTTTGGTATAGGAAGAGCATTTTTTAGCAAAGGCAGTGCATTAGATAAGGAGAACACTCTGTTTAAAATAGGGAGGGATAAACATTTTTTTTTTAAATATCTCAAATTTATACTTTGGTCCCTTACAAGTTACATCAAACTATTTTGGACCACAAGAGAGAGAAGAGAGTATCCTCCTGTTCGACTAAAAACTTTCGAGACAGAAGAGAGAATCCTGTTCGACCTAAAACCTTCGATTAAATCAAAGAGAGAGAAGAGAGGCGAACGTCCTGAAAAAGATAAATGTCCTAAATCTGTTTGATTCTATAAAAATGAGAGAGATATAGAGATAGAAACCTAAACCCTAGATGACTAACACAACACCTAAATCTGTTTGATTCTATTAAAGTAACTTTTGAAGATTTCAAGTATCAATATCGCAGAAGAATACAAACAAGGATGTAACTTGAAAAATATATAATCGACATTTACATAAAAGAAATTTCTCTTAGCATAAATAAAAATTCGTGAATACCAACTGAAAATTGTAAAAAAATTCGGCCAGAGCGGTTGAAAAAACAGACTAATTTCAGCCATCTTAGCCGAAATTTATTACTATTTTCAGCGAGACCGGCCGAAATTTGTTATCTTTTTCAATCGATCCAACCGAAATTTGTCATCTTTTTCAGCCGTTACGACCAAAATTTGTTGTCTTTTTCAGCCGACCCTACCGAAATTTGTTGTTTTTTTTTCCGCCGATCCAACTGAATATTCTTTACGAAAAAAAAACTACCTAAAATCCTAAAACGTTTGTTCAACCATAGAGGAAGACAAGAAAATGATATTTCTTCACATGAGACATATTATCTTCATTATAAATATCTTTGTTTAAGTCGATAACTTCATTTAAGTCGATGTTTTTGTTTAAGTCGATGGTTCCTCATCCATGAGATCTTGAGACACCATTAAAGCTCGAAACTAAGACTATAGTGATGGTAAACTTTGCAAGTTTTTTAATACTAATGGTGATGTTGATAGTAGTGACGATATTAGGGTTGGTTGTTTATGTGAGAGAAACTACAAGTGAATAAAATATTAGATTTATTATTAATTTTTATCCAAGTCCTTCTATTTTGGCACTATTTATTAAATGATCTTTATAACGTCCTCCTTAAACTAATTTGGTAAAGGAAGAGCAAATACATAAATTGACCTTTCTAACGCACTGCCTTTACTAAATAGTGTTCTTCTTATACCAAAAGCCTTATATAATCATGAATTTAACAGTAATTGTATTTATTTTTCGAATTACAGGACATTCAAATAAGAGGAGCCAATCGAGACGAGAAGAAGATAGAAATGGCAAAAAGGTAACCTTATATGGTTAATATGTTTTAATAACATTCGTGTTCTCAATCACTTTAAGAAACGACATCATGAACATGCAAGTTAATTACTAATAATTAATATCAGAAATGATATATGGAGTCTTAAACAAAAAAAAAAAAAAAGAAATGATATATGGAGCGACGCGTGAATAGCGAAGTGTAGCGACCCAACCAAGTGGTGACACGTGGCCAGATTTTACCGTTTACGTGGGTTTCTTCTTTCATAGAATTCGAGTTTCAGCCCACAACTTTACCGTGCTTTAACTTCAGTCCCTCCTAATTCACGAAACAAGTCCTTCCATCCAAATGCATTGTAATTGAAATAACTTAAGGTGCATGAAATTCTTATTGTCTTTTTGGAGTATATTCAATATAATTTCTTATTGTCTTTTTGGAGTATATTCAATATAATTTTCACTGATCCAATTTTAGGTGCATTATAATTGAAGTAACTTAACTAATTAGTATATATTTAACTACTTACCACTGATGTAATTTTCAAAACAATATAATTTTACTGTGTTTTCACATGATATTCTTAGGGTGAATGAAATCACTTATGGTGTGTTGGCATGAAATCATATATTTTTGTAATATATCATTTTTTTTTGGAAAACTCAACGTCTGTTTTCTTTCGGAAATTCTTTTTCGTAAACTGTTTCTTTTCTAGAAACTTTTTTAACACGAGAAACATTTTTTCCACGAATTTTTTCTCGAAAATCGTTTTTCCATAAACTTAGTTTGTTCTCTGAAAATTATCTTTCCGATATCCTTTTTTACGAGAATCGTCTCCTAGTATGATTTCTATTTCCAATCAAGAATTTTTATTTTGGCGAAATTATATTTTTCACGAAGTTTTTTTACGAAATAGTTTTTTTACATAACAGTTCCTGAAGAAAAGGTTTCTGCAAATAAATATTTTTGCAAAAAATGATTTCTGAAAAAAAAATTGTTAACGGAAAAATGATTTCTTAAAATATTATACCTGAAAAACAAACCGGTTCTTGGCAAAAAATTTGTAAAAACAAAATAGTTTCCAGAAAACAGTTGGTGAAAAAACAATTTTCGTGGAAAAACATTATATCGATAAAAGAATTGATTTTTCACAAAAAAAAAACGGTTATTGTAAAGAAACGTTTGGAAAAATAATGGGTAGAAAATGATCATAAGAAATTATAGTTGAATTTAGCTTGAAACTAGATGAACTTTTAATGGTAAAGATTCACCTAGAATATAATGTAATAACTCAAATCTTATAAAAAAAGGGTAAACATTTTTTTTATCAGAGAGAACCTCGATTTTGTTTGGAGAAGGTTTTAGAAAGAGAGTCCAATGTTTGGGTGTAAGGGTTTGCTTTGTGAATTCGGAGGGACTGAAGTGAAACCACGGTAAAAGTATGGGCTGAAGTGCGAGTTCTATAAGAGACTGAAGAAACCCACGCGGATGCCAAATCTAGACACTTGTCACCGCTGGATTGGGTCGCTACAGTGTCACTATGCACATGTGGCTCCTTATATCATTTCTGAATTAATATTGGCACGTGAATTAAGGTGCAATAATTCCTTATCTTTGTCTACCCAAAACATCTCATTAGTAAAAACCGTTCATCTAACTTGACTTCCCATTACATTCAGGAACGTTTAAGACGACCAATTCTACCATTTATACATGTTTAATTATCATTTTAGTTGTAGGTACGTACGTTGTTAGAAATTCCTTTAGGTTCTAGGTTGGACTAAGTATTCTATTATCCCTTTACTTTAATTCATTACTTATTTTTTCAAGTAAATTTTATAACTTTTTCAATGACGATCCCTTTTTCACTTAACTTGAAATATTTTTAAGAGATAAAGATCATCTTGTATCGTATTAGTTAAGTAGATGCCTCTATCTCAAAGATTTAATTTCTTTAATCAGAGAATTTGCGCATCCTCTTGTTTTCTTTGTTGTTTGTGCAAACTTTATACATACTATTCTATGATGTCTTCTATAGTGAATCCCTCTCGCTCTCTCACCCTCCATCCTTGTCGTTTTCTCCGTCATTCCTATGTGAGGTTATAAAATGCAAGCTCTTTCAACTTTGGAGAGACCACTCTCCTACCTTTTTCTAACTTTCTTAGATCCCTTTGTTTTCGAACATATTGGTGACTGCCTATCCTCTATTTTATTTTTCTAGAAAATCTTGTCCCATAAATGAATACCTTCTTTCATTCGATTCTATAGTTGAAGATTTTAAACTAATTATAAGACACACTTTGAAGAATTTCAATAATCGGATCAACGATTTACCGTACCATTTTTATACCAAGTGTAGGAACAAGACAAGCTGATGTAGACGCAGCGGAATTAAAATAAGAACAATAAAATAAACGAAGAACTGTAAAGAAAACGATAAATAAACTAAAATTTAATCAACTTCAATGATTTTTCTCTTCAATCTGAATATCAAAATAGACTAGACCTCCTTTTATAGGATAATAGACTTTCCTAAATAGACTCAAACTAGGATTCCTAAATATTAAAGATACTTAAAACATTGAAACTCCTAAATAATAAAAATACCAACATAAGGTAATTTCCTAATCCTAAACTAACTAGGACCACTATTGTGGCCGACCGGGACGTGGGCACGCGTGGACGTGGGCCCACGTGTTATGCGTCTGCATCAGCACCCCGTTCCCCAGAAGGTTCGTCCCGAACCGTTTCGATGAAGGAAACAATGTGAGCCACCCGTATACTCTGAATTCCGCCATGGCGATCCGTAATTCCCACTTCGAACGAAATTTGCAGACAATCGGTAGAAGACAATGATGGACTAACGAACCGAATATAATCCGGACTCCTTGACACGACGAGATTCGTAAAATCCACAGTAGTGAAGAAACATCCAATAAATTGTGACATCGGCCGTCATCTTTTAGTGGGATGAAGAAGATTGCACATACCAAAATATCCTCTTTGAAAAATCGGACCTCCAAAATCATCTTCCAATATATCACGATTTCGTGTTCACCGGAAGCTAAAAAGTGAACTAGTGGTGAGATACTTTTCTTTTTCTTCACATTACTCTTTTCTATTAATGTAGCAAGTATCCCATTGATTTTTCTAAGGAGCATTTTCTCGAACACGTTAGAGACACCAATTAATATTCTCATGTTTGGCCTCCCGTGTGGTAAGGTGAAGCTCCATCCACCTCCTTTCATTAATTCCCTGTTTCTCAAGTAAAGACTTTCATGTGATGAAGCCATTCAAGACGATGATGATTCTCTGCCAATTAATTTGTATGTAGGCATCTTTGTAATAGTTTCAGTTGATTTTTCCCTCCTCTCCACTTAATTTATAATTGACTTTTTAGTAATATACTGTGATGAAGAAATTGTTGATGGAGAAGATAACAAAACATAACTATCATTGGCATCAGTGTTAGTAATCAGATCTTTGAGCAGGAAACGTTTCGTCTTCATCCAGTAATCTTCAGACGACGATGATGTTGATAGATTGCTTTCATGATGAATTTGATTGAATTTAAACTGTCTACCGGAGAAGATTTCAGTAGGGTAAATATGAAATACAAAAGCTAATTCAAAGTCAACATCGCAAGTGGGATGATCTCCAATCTTTGTGTTATGATCACTCGATGAAGGATCATAGCGAAATTCTTCATTATCTGCTAACGTCTCAAGCCAAATTAGTTGATTATCTGCATATAGTTGAGCTCCCCAATACCAGTTATCTTGTGAAATTTTGCCTTTAAACCTCGTAAAAGTGGTAGCATTATCGAGTTGTGATCTTTTATTGGAAGACCATGGGGTACTACTATAATTTGAATACGAAATAGGTTTCTCCTTTGATAATGAATGAAGGTTTGTTTGATCATGGGGAGTCGAAACTGTCAAAGCTCCTGGATCCCAAATAAAATCAAAATTATCTTCTTCTATTGTTGGGGAATATTCATCTTCATCTTCTTCAGTTTCAACTTCGTTGTGATCTTCATGTTTAATATCAATGGAATCATCCTCTGTTAGTACTTCTTTATAGTTGGAATCATCTTTTTCAACTTCTTGTTCTTCTTCTTCTTTAACTACAACTTCTTTGTAATCAACTTCGTCAACTTGTTCAAACTCTACTTTTTCTTCTTTTATTACTTCTTCATGGTTAATGGAAATAAGAGGTTGTGAATAATAATAGTACGGTGGTGGTGTATAATAAGAAGATGGTGAATATGATGGTGAGTACGGTGGTGGTGTATAAGAGTACGGAGGTGATGTGAGACATAATTGATGCGGTAAAATTTTGTGATTCGAAATAAGGATGTCGTCTCCCGGAATGTCATATGAATCATAAAATTTGGTCAGACATTGATGTTTCATATCTCGACTAGGATTTAGATTTGATGAAGGAAAATTACTTCCTTCTTCCTCCTCCTCCATTGACTGAATTTTGTTCCTTTTTCCCTGAACTTCTCCTTCAATATCATCGATCTTAGTGATAGAAGTAACTTCGGAGAACTGTCTTCTAAATTCAATTTTTGTTTCTACACATGACAAACATTCATCGAGAGGAAGAAAACCATACCTGAAAATACTTTTCAATGTATCCCAATCATCAATGATCGATTTTCCTTGATCAATAAGTCTCCATTGCAGGGCATTATATTGTTCATAGATTCTTTCGGACATATGTTGCTCAACCAAAAAAACCTTATCTTCGTCGGGAACGTCTTGATTTCTGAACCAATCTTCCATGTGTTGAATCCAGAAATTTATATGAAATTGACCTTCGAAGTGTGGAATTTTAGAAATTTGATGAATTTTTCTTTCATCTTCTCAATCAATAAAAAATTGAGTTGTATCTCGAATAGGATCCCAAGTTAAACGTGGAAAAAATTTCCAACATTCAAGAGGAGATGTATCCATAGATATTTTATTTTTATTTTTCTGTAAAAAAAATCCAGAATTTTGATGGCTCTGAATACCACTTGATGTAGACGCAGCGGAATTAAAATAAGAACAATAAAATAAACGAAGAACTGTAAAGAAAACGATAAATAAACTAAAATTTAATTAACTTCAATGATTTTTCTCTTCAATCTGAATATCAAAATAGACTAGACCTCCTTTTATAGGATAATAGACTTTCCTAAATAGACTCAAACTAGGATTCCTAAATATTAAAGATACTTAAAACATTGAAACTCCTAAATAATAAAAATACCAACATAAGGTAATTTCCTAATCCTAAACTAACTAGGACCACTATTGTGGCCGTCCGGGACGTGGGCACGCGTGGACGTGGGCCCACGTGTTATGCGCCTGCATCACAAGCTCATCATCGGATGGCAGCTATCCTGTTTACTTATTTAACTCATGTTAATATAGGAATAGTTATGGTAATCACATTCCTTTTTCGCTCAACAAATATAACATAAAATTTGGGCATCTATTTAGGCAAACTGTTGATTGAATACTATTTGGTTCAAGACTAGCATAGATTATGTTAGTGTCACTTATAATGTAGCAAATAAATCAAGGTCTCGACATGGCGTCCTTAGAATAAAAAGAAATTAATTAGCACATTCTGGGAATTCCATATGGTTGAAAGCAACACTAGAAGCCAGGGTTTTAGGTTGGATTGTAGCATCTTGAGTCATGTGAGGCCTTCTTGGATGGGCTTGGTTCACCACGGGGTCAAAACTTGGGCCACATGAATATATTACATGAAAGATGTCTCTGGGTCAAAAGTAAGCTTCTAGGGTGATGTACGGACAAGAGCTCCTCTTAAATGTCGGACCATGAGGGCAAGTCCACTTTACTACCTCTGCAACTTCTTTCTCTAAGGCGCTAAAAAGTAGGCCGCGGCTTTGGGACATAATGAAAATATTCGGGGTATGAAGACTTTGGTCAACTATAGTTGACCTAGGGGCATGAAGATTTTGATCAACAATTATCAGACTATTCATTCATTTGATACTGACCTATATGATTACTTTCTTTTCATATAAATTTGATTTTAACAATAAAAACTAATTATACTCTTGTTTCAATTAGAAGCGTCTGCACCAATAATCAAATTGTTGTTTCCTTGTTCTACCATGCACGTGAAGTTGTTGTCTTGTTGAAAGTCAAATGTATACTTTCTGGTGTCACTAGGATGAACTTATAATACAAAGTAATATCTCAAAGATTTTGTTATCATTAAATGGATTACTTAAAAATGCCTATCAAAACCTTTATTTATTGTTTATTTTATGCTATAATGGGTGTTTATAAATAATATTTCAGATATCTTTCCTAACACTAGACTTGTACTTAAAGTATTTGTCTTTTATAAACGCGTGTGGATATCATTATTTTTTCCCAAAATCTAATTTTATATGCAATGAAATTTCAAATTTAAATAATATTTCAGATATCTTTCCTAACACTAGACTTGTACTTAAAGTATTTGTCTTTTATAAACGCGTGTGGATATCATTTTTTTTTTTTCCCAAAATCTAATTTTATATGCAATGCAATTTCAAATTAAGGCTTGTCTCAACCTTGCATGGCTAATATGTTTCAATAACGTTCGTTTTCTCGATTACTTTCTGAAAAGACATCATAAACTTGTAAAGTAATTTCTAATAATTAATATTGGCAAGTGAATTAAGGTGTGATATTTCATTATCTTTGTATAAACAAAACGTCCCACAAATAGAAACAATTCATCTAACTTGACTTTCCTTTACGTTTGGGAACGTTAACGACAGTCAATTCTACCATTTATACATGTTTAATTATCATTTCATCTGTGAGGTATGTATGTTGTTACTTGTTAGAATTTTTTAGGTTCTAGGTTGGACTAAGTAGTCTAAAATCCCTACACTTGAATTTATTACCAATTTTTTTGAAGTAAATTTCATTTATTTTTCCATGACAATATATTTTTCAATTAATGTGAAAGATTTTTAAGTGATAAGCATCAACCTGCCTCGTATTGATTACCTAGATGCTTATATCCTGAGGATTTAGTTTCCTTAACTAGAGAATTTTGCGCATCCTCTTGCTTTCTTTGCTTGGTTGTGCAACTTTATAAATACTACTCTATGGTGTCTCCTATAGTGCATCTCTCTCTCTTTCCCTGTCTTCACAATCTTTGTCTCTAGCTCTGTCATTCTTTTATGAGATTTTAGAAACCAACAAAATTTTTAGTGTCCAGTTACAAAAGAAAATTCAAGCTCTTTCAACTTTGGAGAGACAACACTCCCACCTTTTTCTACCTTTCATGTTTCCCTTTGTCTTCTAACATATGGGTGACTGCCTATCCTCTATTTTACTTTCAAGAAACTGTTGTTCCATAAATGAATACTTCCATTCATTTTATTCTATAGTTCAAGATTTTAATCTAATAATAAGACAAACTTTGAAGATTTTCAACATCGTATCAACGATATACCATACTATTTTTCTAAAGTTTGATGGGAACCGGTCAACAAGCCATCCTGAAGAAACCCGCAACAATCCAATCCCATTTATCCTTTCAATTAGACAAGTAAATGGTGGTTCTGAAAGGACACCCACTGTTCACAATTCTTCTGGGCCAAATGGAAATGGACAATGTCCTCGATCGAAACTGAAACGATTACGTTAAACTTAAACGTACCACCACCAAATATCGAAAACGAAACTGTTAATCCACCTAAAAGAGTAGCGAAAGCGTCGTCACTGAAACGTGGGAGGAAACAATCGTTATTTGAAAGTTCAAGCGTGATATCAAAGGAGAACGGGGATGGTAGTGAATGAACAGGGTATGATAAGAGGCTAGCAATGGCGTTGTTCCCCAGGTGTTCCAAGTACTTTGCAGTGGAGGAAATAGCCGAGTGCCCTAAATGCAAGGGCTCTGAATTGGTTCTTGGTTTTCGATCGCAAACACAAAACCAACAACAAGAAGAAGAAAGCAAAGATTAATTAGAATTATTGATGATCTCTCTCTGGTTTCCTGCATGCATATCTTATAGTAATGATATAATATGAGCCGTAACCAACTTTATATAATGAATAGGATGGAATGTGTGTTTCATTTATCCTGATTGGTCATCTCTTGTTGATTGGGATAGAAACTGTTAAAGTATATCACCAGGCCCAAGCCCAACCGAGTACACACAAGCCCATTGACGGCATGGAGGTGACCGGTCGATTAAGAGAAACATAATTAGAGTTTCCTAATTATTAATTGTTATGTAATAATGTGTATAAGGATTTACTTCTATATGTAACCTACATGTAAATATATAAATACTCATGTAAGCTATATGAATAAACACACAGAGAAAACTTTCTCACATCTCTCTCTCTTACACGTTTTCTCCCTATCTCTCTCTCTGTTCAAGTTAATCATTATCACTATTATTAAAGAGGTGATTTACCTCTTCACAGAAACAATAGTCAAGTGGTGTCCTTATCCCAGTGAAGAAGATCTTCTTAACCAGGTTATTCCCTTTTCCTCCATATCCTTCCTTTTCGTATTATATGCCAAACTTCTTTCATTTTGCAGTTCCATCTGATTAAACTTGATTTTGCTACAGATGAGATTGTACATCTTTCATATCTCTTGCTCTCAACTTTATTTAGTCGTGGTTTTCTTGTTTGCATTTTCGAAACTTAATCTTATTCTTGTTTTCAGGACGTACTAGACAACCTATTTAAATATTGCTCTTGACTAGATAGCTCACCTGTATTTTTTTTTCGAATTATAGGACATTCAAATTAGAGGGGCCAATCGAGACGAGAAGATTGAAGATAGAAATGGCAAAAACGGCACCCACATTCTAGGCATTATCTGACTTATCAACATTCATTGAGGGTAAATTTTTCAAAACCCATACCGTTAAGCATGTCGATAAGTAGTACAATTTCATCATATTAAGGATGTCGATAAGTAGTACAATTTCAAATTAAGGCTTGTCTCAACCTTATATGGTTAATGTGTTTTAATAACGTTCGTGTTCTCAATCACTTTAAGAAAAGACATCGTGGACGTGCAAGTTAATTACTAATAATTAATATTGGCAAGTGAATTAAGGTGCCCTAATTCCTTATCTTTGTCTACACAAAACATCCCATTAGTAAAAACCGTTCATCTAACTTGACTTTCTATTACATTCACGAACGTTTAAGACGACCAATTCTGCCATTTATACATGTTTAATTATCATTTTAGTTGTGAGGTATGTACGTTGTTAGAAATTCCTTTAGGTTCTAGGTTGGACTAAGTATTCTATTATCCCTTAACTTTAATTCATTACCTATTTTTTCAAGTAAATTTTATAACTTTTTCAATGACGATATCTTTTTCACTTAACGTGAAATATTTTTAAGAGATAAGGATCAACTTGTATCTCAAAGATTTAATTTCTTTTATGTGCATCCTCTTGTTTTCTTTGTTGTTTGTGCAACTTTACAAATACTATTCTATGATGTCTTCTATAGTGAATCCCTCTCGCTCTCTCACCCTCCATCCTTGTCCTTTTCTCCGTCATTCCTATGTGAGGTTATAAAATGCAAGCTCTTTCAACTTTGGAGAGACCACTCTCCTACCTTTTTCTAACTTTCTTAGATCCCTTTGTCTTCCAACATATGGGTAACTGCCTATCCTCTATTTTATTTTTCTAGAAAATCTTGTCCCATAAATGAATACCTTCTTTCATTCGATTATATAGTTGAAGATTTTAAACTAATTATATGACACACTTTGAAGAATTTCAATAATCGGATCAACGATTTACCATACCATTTTTATACGAAGTGTAGGAACAAGACAAGCTCATCATCCAATGGCAGTTATCTTGTTTACTGATTTAACTCATGTTAATATAGGAATAGTTATGGTAATCACATTCCTTTTTCGCTCAACAAATATAACATAAAATTTGGGCATCTGTTTAGGCAAACTCTTGATTGAATACTATTTGGTTCAAGACTAGTGTAGAGTATGTTAGTGTCACTTATAATGTAGCAAATAAATCAAGGTCTCGACATGGCGTCCTTAGAATAAAAAAAATTAGCACATTCTGGGAATTCCATAGGGTTGAAAAGCAATACTAGAAGCCAGGTTTTTAGGTTGGATTGCAGCATCTTAAGTCATGTGAGGCCTTCTTGGATGGGCTTGGTTCACCACGGGATCAAGACTTGGGCCACATGATTGCGCTTAGTCAGGGACAATATCACAAGTCACCGGGAGTTAGACCGTTACCATAACATATTCTAGCAAACCCCAAAAGTTGAGTCTCGTAGAGTTGCATTTGAAATTTCAATTTGTAGGTCCTTGAATTTGAGCCTCAAGGCTTTGTTTGGACTAGTAATGTAAATATGCGTACATATATTATTATGCTCTTAGTATAAGGCTGAAGTTTGATTCCTGTATTTGTATTCTCATTCTTATTCATTGCATATATTATCTGAAATTATCACTTCTAATAGGGCAAACGTATTCCATTGTACAGTTGGAATAGAGAATGACAAATGACTCTTCCGCCTCAGCCATTTTCCATTTCAGATCATCTCCTATTGCATGAATCCGCCATTCACAGGCCCAGTTTTCTCACCTACAAGTCACTGCAAACGTAGCACTCCCAGAAAGATGATGGTTATAAACAAGAATTATAAGAACTTCAAATTTTCCATCGACATGAAAGACAAGAGTGTCATGAGGAATTTGGCTTCCGAAATCTCGTTGGGTATAGAGAAACCGAGCAATTTAGATTGTAAAAGCATGTTCTGTAAGAATATGAAAACCAGCACTATTGTATTGAATCAAAGGTAATGTTTATTGATAATTTGGATACAGACTTATAGACTTTACAAGAAGGGAAATTAACCTAATTAGAAATGTAAGAATGGTAATTCTAATTATAAGTAAAAGGAAGGAAATATTGGTATTTACAAAATCTAATCTAGAAATAAGGAAACATTTCTTATTCTCTTGCTTCAATGCTGCAGCCGTGTGATTGTGGATATGGGAGGTGCCATATGCTGAAGGCACCTCTGTATTTACTTCATTATTCCCCCCCCCCCCCCTCCCCGAGAAGTCCAGAATCACGGATAATATCTAAAGTGTACTTCCGTTGACAGAGGAAAATACCCTTAGGAGACCTAGATACTTCTAGGCCTAAAAAATATTGAAGTCGTCCGAGATTTTTAAGAGAAAACCGTTTCTCAAGACGTTGTCGAAGGAAGTCAATTTCCTTGTTGTCATTGCCTGTAATGATGATGTCATCTACGTAGACAAGAATATAGATAGCAGTCGGACCATTAAAATAACTGAAAAGAGAATGGTCTGATGAAGATTGAGAAAAACTTTCGGCTTTTAAACCGGATGAAAATTTAGCAAACCATTGCCTAGAAGCTTGTTTCAAACCATATAATGATTTATTCAAGCGACAAACTCTAGTGTCACCTTTGCTGCTAAAACCTGGAGGAATGGTCATGTAGACTTCTTCTTCCAAGTCTCCTTGGAGGAAAGCATTATTGACATCTAATTGATGCAATGACCATCCTTGGATAGACGCAAGGGATAAGAGGACTCGAACAGTTACCAATTTGGCAACTGGAGCAAAAGTATCATGATAGTCGACACCTTCAACCTGGGTATACTCTTTGGCGACGAGGCATGCCTTATAACGTTCGATAGATCCATCCGAGCGATATTTAATTTTGTAAACCCACTTACAACCAATGGGTTTCTTGCCAGATGGCAAAGAAGTCAGAGACCAAGTATTATTAGTCTCGAGGGCTGAAATCTCTTTAGTCATCGCCTCACGCCATTCTGGAGAAGCAGAGGCGATTTTGTAAGACTTGGGTTCTTCCGTGGTGATGACGGAAGTGAGAAAAGCCTTATGAGAATGACTAAAACGGTCGAAACTGATATAGTCAACCAGTGGATAAGGAGTGCGCGAAGATGTCGCTTTTGAACTAGAAAGAATATAGTCAGCGAAATAAGCAGACGGATTCCTAGCGCGAATGGGTCGTGTAGGATTATCATATTCCTCAACGAGAGAGTCAAGTGGTGAAGTGTCACTAGTGGTAGAAGGTAGAGAAGAAGCGGAAGCAGGAAGGTCTGGAGAAGATGCAATATCAGAAGCAGTTATATGCACCTCTACAGGAGATGGTGAAGAGGATTCCTCGCTGGAATCAGAGTGAGTTAAAGGCTCAACCAAAGTAGGAGGTGATGACTCTATAGAAGGCAGACAAGGAGAATCAACCGAAGGCGAAGGCGAAGACTGGGCCAAAGGTGATGGTGGAAAAATGTTGGGTCGCGGCGGAGACCGGGAAGTGTGGAGAAAAAACACAGGGTCATTCATAATATTCAGAGGAGTAAAGATTTGCGAGTCAGAAGAAATGTCAGTAATCGACTCAAAAGAAAATTTATTTTCAAAAAAAGTGACATTTCGAGAATCATAGAGGGTTTTAGTCTCTAGATCATAAATAGTGTAACCCTTCTTTCCGTAAGGGTACCCGACAAATATTCCTGGTTTAGCTCGCATATCAAATTTAGTAGTAGCTTTGACATTATGAGCAAAACACAGACACCCGAAAACACAGGGGATCGAGTAGTCTGGTGGAGTATCATATAAAACCTCATAAGGTGACTTAAGTGATGAAATTGGAGTTGGCATCTGATTAATTAAGTAAGTTGTCATTTTTAAACATTCGCCCCAAAAACTGAGGGGGAGATTAGCTTGAAATCGCAAGGCACGAGCGACATCCAGCAAGTGTCTATGTTTCCGTTCAACGACCCCATTTTGTTGTGGAGTATGAACTCAACTGCGTTGGTGGACAATACCATTCGACTGAAACCAAGACTATAAGTCCTTAGTGAGAAATTCAGTTCCATTGTCGGAACGAAAAGTCTGAATATGGCAGGTAGAGCTGGTTCCCGAATCAGAAGAAATGGACTTAATAGTCTTTAGATATTGTTTAATTGTGAAATTGAAGAAATATTCTAAATATTTCTTAGTCTCAGATTTGGACTGCATAAGAAATGTCCAAGTACATCTGGAATAGTCATCAACTAAGGTGAGAAAGTATCGCTTATTTGTGAGCGACTGAACAGGAAACGGTCCCCAAATGTCAGCATGAACTAATTAGAAAAGAAAAGTACTAACTGTTGTACTTTTATGAAAAGGCAATTTGGATTGCTTAGCCATAGGGCAAATTGTACAGTCATGCGTGGAGTCGAAGCGAATAAAATCAAATCATTGAGATAAGCGTTTGAGGCGATTCAAACTTGGATGTCCTAGTCGGCGATGCCAAATCTCAAACGACTTATGTAGAGTAAGTGCTTTAGAGTTACGACGTAAAATGTAGAGGTCGCCAACCTCATCAGCTTGTCCAACCAGGCGGGTTGTCAAAACTTCCGTAAAGACACAGCGGGGAGGTGAGAGTCGCAAGACAATTTAAAGATTTACATAATTTTCGTACAAAATACAAATTAAACTTGAAACTTGGAATATGATAAACATTTTCGATATGTAAAGAGTCAGAAAAAACTACTTTACCGATGTGTTTAACAGGAAGGGTACTCCCATCAGGAATTTGAACGTAAAGTGATGGAGGAGCAAGTTCGTACGAACTAAAACACTGTAATGAAAAGCAAACGTGGTTTGAAGCTCCACTATCGATAATCCACGAAGTAGGGTGGATGGAAATAATAGTTCCCGAGAAAAGTGTCGTAGCCGTAGGGCTAGGGTCACTAGTATCTATAGCGGGAAAAAGAATCGATCTCAATGAAGGAGAAGGAATATAAATCATGGGTCGGCAAAAATTAGTAGAAAAACTCGAGAGAATAAGTTGTAAGAGTCTCCTAAAGAAAAAGTAAGTATGGGAAATAGGTTGAAAAAGTGATAACTCAAGTAGCATTGTCGGTAAAGTCGACAAGTAAGTCATTGTCGAAGAAATGTCAAATATTGATTGAAGGAGCAACAACAAAAATAATAATGTTTTGTTTAAAGTTGACAAGAAAATCATTATCGGAATGCTAAAATATTTGATAAGAAGTAACAACCAAAATGATGGTGATTCGTCATACCTGATTAAAGGTTGTCTGAGAAAAATAAAATAATCACGGAGTTAACAGTCCGGAAATAAATCAAACGGTGAAAGATGTATAAAAAAATAGAAACTGATGAAAGCAACAGTCGTGTCAAAAAACAGAAACCGTGACAAATAAAGTATTGCAACAGTGCTATTCGGGACAGAAAATGTGCCGTCACAAATATGGAAGAGATGTTTTGATCAATTTATGATCGAAAAAAAAGTCAGCAAACGGATGATATGGTCGTGAGAAAGTGGTTGCTTTTGTCAACAGTGCTATTCGGGACAGTAAGTGATTTTAATCAATACAGTAATTTTTAAAATCAAAACATTAAGTAGTTATAAAACACTATGGTTTTAATCAAAACATGAAGTGGTTTTAATCAAACAGTAAGTGGTTTAAATAAAAGATGATTACCTTTCTTCGATAGTCTAGTGATAGAAGATTTTGTAAAGGAAATCTAATTAATAAGAGAGTAAATAATAGAAGCAAGTCGGTCTATGGGTGTAGAAACGGTCATCGGCGTCGTGGTTGCAATGAATCGGCAACTGTAGAAACTGTTGGAATCGGAGCCAATTTTGGCTCGACCCGACTCGTCAAACTCAGAAACCGAACGCGCCATTGCGTTCGTCTCGTCGAGCTCTTAAATTTAGAGCAAAGAATTACTCGAATCCGATTCCGGATGAATGAGAAATTCAAGTGTGAAGTTTGGGTGAAAAAACGGTTAAGTCAGGGTCTGAAACGTCAAACGGGACAAGTTAGATCAGGGGTCGTTTGAGCGAATACCACGCGCATCCAAATCTGTGGGCACATTTCGGGACTGATCTAACGGTGGGCGTTCCACCCGAGTTTTCTAGCCAGATCCGACGTCTCAGGGTCCAACCGACTCCAATATTCAGTTATTCTTTCTGTTTAGTCCCTCCTTTCGAATGGATACATCTTTTAACCCAACAGACACTATGCACCCATTCAACTCCTATATAAACCAACCAAACCCACTTCATTTTTCAATCAATTCATTATCTTCTCTTCTTCTCTTCTCTCCTAACAATTAGAAGTTCTGGTTTGCCTAGAATATCTAATTAAGGGAGTAATTCTAGAAGTTCTGGTTAGACTAGAATATCTAGAAAAGGAAGAAAGAAGTTTTTCATAGGTCGTCTAGAATATCAATTCAATTCATTCTCTTCTCTTCTTCTCTTCCCTTCTAACAATTAGAGGTTCTGGTTAGCCTAGAATATCTAATTAAAGAAGTATTTTCTAGAGGTTCTGGTTAGACTAGAATATCTGGAAAAGGAAGAAAGAAGTCTCGAGTGAAATTTGAATTTCCGAAGCATCTAGAAGATCGTCCGCATTAGTCAAAGAGCTCATAATACTGACAAAGGTTCGTCCGCTTTCAGAATAAAGAAGTACCATCTTAAAATTCTGAAAGGTTAGTCGTTGTATCCCGAAGGCATTCACCCTAACGTTTGGTACTGTTACGGGGGTGTAAAATGTCTTAAGGAAAGAGAATTTATTCTTGCCTCGACTACATTAAACACCTATCTCGGTTAGCCCGAAAGAAGGAATATTGATTAATCATTATTCTTTATTAGTTTATCTCTCTATAAGTTAGAGAAAGGAAACTCTGTCCAAATCAAGCCAAGACAGAGAGAAATCGACTTCTCGATTAATAACCAGAGAACAACAATCTTAAGACATTTTACATAAATTATTTCTCTGGTTATAAGATATTGATATGGGTTATTTTATGTGTGTTTCAGAAAAAATGGCAAGAACAAGAACAACCCTACGGGTTCTTCAGCCTAACACCACATACGTAGAAAACCCAGAGATGTTCAAAGGAACTGACTTCGCTCTGAAGCGGAAGGGTCCATCTCAAAACAGAGGCAAGTCTAGGAAAAGGCAAAGGCATGTCGAATGCTACAAATGTAGAAAGCGAGGCCACCTAGCCAAAGATTGTCACTCCACATATGACAGTCAAGGGGAAAAAGCCGATAACCAAGCTTCATTAGCAAAAGACACCGAAAATCGGAATCACCGTCTAATGATTACTGAATTCGAAAAGGCATTTGATATACTTCATAAGATGAACCTCTGTGCAGAGGCACATGAAGATAACCTGGTTAACAACCAGAGATGGTGGGTCGATTCTAAGACAAATCATCACGTTTGTAGTGACAAAAGCCTATTCTCTTCCTATACAGAGGTAGCCGAAGGAGAGACCTTATTCAAGGAAAACGGCTCGACCACCCAAGTCAAAGGAAGGGGAAAGATTGTGTTAAAATTCACTTCCGCAATAGAAGTGACTTTGACCGATGTACTCCATGCTCCAGACAATCAAAAGAACTTGATTTCTGGTTCCCTTTTAAGTGAGAACGGGTTCAGACTAATCTTTCTGTCAGATATCGTTATCATATTTAAGAAAATGATGTATATTGGAAAGGGCCACTTATGTGGGGGGTTATTTCAATTAAATGTTACCCATGTAAGACCGAAGGCACCTATTATTAATAAAATTAATAATTATGCGTATATTGTTGAGTCCTCCAATATTTGTCACGAAAGATTGGACATGTGAATACTAAGTCATTAAAGAAATTAATGAGCTTGGAGTTAAATTCCGAAACTCGAAATTTACTCAAGACGTACATGTTAAACATGTGTATAGTCAAAAATGACTAAAACGTTGTTCAAGTCTTTATTCACAATGAACTCTGTAACCTAAAAACGGTTCAAACATGAGGTGGAAAAAGGTAATTCATTACCTTTATCAATGACTCCACTTGTTTCTGTTATATTACTTACTAAAGTGTAAGGATGAAGCAATCGAAAAGTTCGAGCTTTATAAAATCAAAGTAGAAACTCAACTTTGTAAAAAGATTGAGGCTTTGAGAAACGACTGAGATGGAGAGTATGAATCTCCTTTCGCCGAGATATACGCCAAGAATGGCATAGTTCATCAAACGGCGACTCTTTTGGTATAATGATAGCACAGAACATTAGAAGGGATAAAACTCGATCAGTGGAGATTAAAAATCGATGATCAATCTAATCTCGATGAATTTTGTGAAGTATTTCACTAAAACTCTACTACTAGCCAAGAACAGAAATAAGGTTCAACCCATGGTGACCAGGAATGTTGATTTAGTTGATGACTCTTAAAATATCTTCTCGATAACAGACACATCGAAAAACTAAACGACACCTTGACCACCAATTATCGACATAAATACTGGGTGTGAAACCGTCTATCGAGAATACAGAGAGCGATCAATAATGAATACATGATCCTAAAAATTCAATTCGATGACGAATCGAAGATGACAACCGCATAAGTTAGCGGAAAAGTATGTCAAGACAAATGTCAAAACCTAAAACGGTTAGACAAGGTCAACGACAGAAAATTACAATTAGTTACGAAACGATGAACTGTTCGAAAGAAATCATCGGTCTGAGATAATGAAAATTCCGTGAAACATTCTCGAATACAAAGTTGACGAAGAATGCAAAATTCTGAAATTAAACTTGTCTTCGAGAAAGTAAGTTATTTCGTATAACATATTCAGGCGGTAATTAATTCTCTACAAGGTCCTTAGGCCTGTCTAAGTATTACAAGGAATCCTCAGATGTGTTAAACGGAAGGACCTTGGCTGAAAGATCTCGAAATCAGGAGTTATTATAAATAAATCCTTAAGTCTTTGTAAGGAGGTCCCTAGTTCTGTATCATTACAGAATAGTCCTTATAAATCCTCATGGCAACCTAATCTTCTTGGATAGACAAGAGAATTAAGGTTGATAAGACGTAAAGTTGAATATTACATCATTCGGTCTATACGTGACTCGAATAATAAATTCAAGGGTCTTGGTAAGATTTTCGATTCAAGAGTATGAAAGAAATCTAGAGACGATAAAGGACAAAATAGGGAATGATAACTTTGTTGATCATGCGATAGTTTAAATCTATCAAGGGAGTATATATGATTAAGACATATAACTTAAGAAAGAGTTAAAAGAGAAACTCACCTTGTATTATATCTCAAGGTTCTAATGATCATAAATCATCATGTTATAGAACAAAACTAAACACACTACACTAAAGAAATTGTGTACGAAAATAGTTTTGTCAAAAAGGAGAATTCAATGGTTACCCTAGAACTGTGGGGGCAGATGTTATTACATATCTGAACAGTACCCTATATGGAATAGTATTAGATTCCACCCAAGTTGACGAATAAGAGAAAATACTCTTGAATTGTGGGGGGACCCGAGAAGGAACCGAAAAGCCAATTATAAAGAAATAAAATGGCATATAGAACTACAAATTCTCCTGAAGATATAACGTCGTAATGACATGAAAAAATTATAGAGTACCTCGGAAACTTTGGTCAATAAGGTTTCATTAAGCTAAGAACTACGGTTATATTCACTAAGTTGTGACAAAAGTGAGAAATCAAGTTTGTGAATATAAGTGATGACGTGAATGTCTAATTCACTCAACAAAAATGGAAAAATACAAATGGAAAGAACTTCTCTTCCTAATCCTAAACTAAGTAACGAGATTCAACCGTGAATCATCTGTTCAAAAGAACAGACAATACTAGTTAGGAATAAGAAAGTGTTTAAGAAGATATAAGTCTTTTCCAGATTAAATCGTTACTCATGATTGATAATCTAAAGTGCAAGGTTAGACAGAGAATGGTAGAATAACCACTCAAAAACCACGATAAGCATAGATACTTGAATTTGAACAAATTCAAGAAAAAGTTATCATAGTAACAAATAGTTCTTAGGTATCTGAGCAGACTCGTATTAATTGGTTGTACATATCATAAAAGAAAACGAAGATATGTGGACAACACTCGAATCTCAGATACAAAACAGTGGATACGACAAACCACTAAGGGCTACGATATCACAAAATCCTCAGAGGCAGACGTGCATAGCTGGATCAACAATGTAATCCTAAAGGCCTTGATGGATACATTATTTTGGAGAAAGCAAAGGAAGTAGGTGAACTTCCTGGAGGATATTTGTTTGTGATTGAAGCCAGTGCACGCAATAAACCTAAGTAGTTGTTGCGTAGACACTAATACGGTAAGTCTAGAGAATTCAAAATAAATAGACTAGCACCGTAAAGCAATTGCTCTCAAGGAATGCATAAATTAATTATGCTCAATCCTAAGTTACCTGGCGGATCCGTAAAGAACAAGGGTGAACAAGAGAGTTGAAATTGCATCATCAAGGGGAATGTGGCAAAAACGCCTAAAGTAAATGAGTAAAGGCATGGTGAAACCCTACCTAGATGACTGGAGATCCCACGATCTAGGTTCAAAGGGCAACTGAAGCTATATCCTGACTCGACAGTAACACTGTAAGAGATTTCTATCTCTTACCCATTCCTAGGATGATAACAGTGTTGCCTGCATTAAGAGGCTAAGCATTAAGCTTTTAATGAATCCGAAAACTTAGAACTTGATTCTAACGTGAGGTATAGCAGGATACCTTATTACGGATAACCTATATGTGTGTGAATTGATGCCGGTTCCGTGGTAAGGTCGTCTAGGCCGACTTCTCTAAAGCACACATGAATTCGGGATTGTTCAGGGCCGAAATGAACACAACCGAGAACCTAAGTCGGTAAGGGATTAGCTGTGTGATAGCTATTCAGGTTTACAATTTCCAGGACTCAGTTCAAGACGATAAGTTCACTGCCGTCCTTGTAGACCTTGTAGTTATTCACTAGGAAAGGTTCAAAGTCGAAAGACTACCTTCTTCCGATGCAGCGAAGTTCCGCATATGAGCTCTTTTAGTGTCAGTATGTCAGTATAGTATGTTTGTATATAGTAAACCTCGAATTTTCATTCATGTGGGGGATTGTTGGAATCGGAGCCAATTTTGGCTCGACCCGACTCGTCAAACTCAGAAACTGAACGCGCCATTGCGTTCGTCTCGTCGAGCTCTTAAATTTAGAGCAAAGAATTACTCGAATCCGATTCCGGATGAATGAGAAATTCGAGTTTGAAGTTTGGGTGAAAAAACGGTTAAGTCAGGGTCTAAAACGTCAAACGGGACAAGTTAGATCAGGGGTCGTTTGAGCGAATACCACGCGCATCCAAATCTGTGGGCACATTTCGGGACTGATCTAACGGTGGGCGTTCCACCCGAGTTTTCTAGCCAGATCCGACGTCCCAGGGTCCAACCGACTCCAATATTCAGTTATTCTTTCTGTTTAGTCCCTCCTTTCGAATGGATACATCTTTTAACCCAACAGACACTATGCACCCATTCAACTCCTATATAAACCAACCAAACCCACTTCATTTTTCAATCAATTCATTATCTTCTCTTCTTCTCTTCTCTCCTAACAATTAGAAGTTCTGGTTTGCCTAGAATATCTAATTAAGGGAGTAATTCTAGAAGTTCTGGTTAGACTAGAATATCTAGAAAAGGAAGAAAGAAGTTTTTCATAGGTCGTCTAGAATATCAATTCAATTCATTCTCTTCTCTTCTTCTCTTCCCTTCTAACAATTAGAGGTTCTGGTTAGCCTAGAATATCTAATTAAAGAAGTATTTTCTAGAGGTTCTGGTTAGACTAGAATATCTGGAAAAGGAAGAAAGAAGTCTCGAGTGAAATTTGAATTTCCGAAGCATCTAGAAGATCGTCCGCATTAGTCAAAGAGCTCATAATACTGACAAAGGTTCGTCCGCTTTCAGAATAAAGAAGTACCATCTTAAAATTCTGAAAGGTTAGTCGTTGTATCCCGAAGGCATTCACCCTAACGTTTGGAACTGTTACGGGGGTGTAAAATGTCTTAAGGAAAGAGAATTTATTCTTGCCTCGACTACATTAAACACCTATCTCGGTTAGCCCGAAAGAAGGAATATTGATTAATCATTATTCTTTATTAGTTTATCTCTCTATAAGTTAGAGAAAGGAAACTCTGTCCAAATCAAGCCAAGACAGAGAGAAATCGACTTCTCGATTAATAACCAGAGAACAACAGAAACAACGATTCTTGCGTAGATGTGGCCGACTGAAATGAGGAAACCCTAGAGGTTGTGCGAAATCGTTTCTTCTCTCGGGAAGAAGAAAGTAAGTAGGGCTAGGCTTCAAAGTGAAGTAAACACCCTTCAAAGAGAGGTTAAACTAAAAGCATCTCTCGAATAAAGTGGACTATGTTATGGGTTTGGTTATGAACCCAAGTCCAACTATGAAGACAAAGTCAAAATAATGGTCACAAAATTGTGTTCTGACCTATTGTCAGATCCGAAAAGGAACAAATGTAAATAAAATTATCTAATCTAACAAACAAATGTTTGTTGTAAAACTAGATAAAAAAAATAGAAGGAATCGAATATGGACCTTTGTGTGCCGAGAGAGAAAAAATAGATAATGGTAACAAGAAACAATAAAAATCTGCAATAACGCCGAAGATAAATCCTTTGAATGTTGATAGAAGAGCAACGTAGCGATGCCGAGAAGAATTCCCAAATAATTATCGAAAAAATAAAAATGAAATCCTTAAGCTCGTGATACCATGTAAGAATATTAAAACCAGCACTATTGTATTAAATCAAAGGTAATGTTTATTGATAATTGGATACAGACTTATAGACTTTACAAGAAGGGAAATTAACCTAATTAGAAATGTAAGAATGGTAATTCTAGTTACAAGTAAAAGGAAGGAAATATTGGTATTTACAAAATCTAATCAAGAAATAAGGAAACATTTCTTATTCTCTTGCTTCAATGCTGCAGCTGTGTGATTGTGGATGTGGGAGGTGCCATATGCTGAAGGCACCTCCGTATTTACTTCATTATGTTCAGTTACTGCAAAGTTAGTATTTGGGGATCACCGGCTGGAGTGTTCGGAGGTTCCATCTCAACTTTCGATAACTTTCTGCCACGAGAAATTTTAACACTTACAGAAGAGAGTGTTATCTTATGCAATCAATTATAGTAGCTTTGCTAGTAAGATTTTTGGATTTAGATTTTAAGGTCATAGGTTTGAGTTCGGTTGATAGCAATTTCATTTTTTTATTTATGTAAGTTGACCATGCCTTGCTTATCTTCGCTACCATGTTTAATTTAATATTTCAGTTTTGATATGTAATAATTAAATTTAAATAGTTTGAATATCAGCCAATTTCATTCTTTTAACTAGCTGAGGAAGAATTTGCAATTATATAGCAAACTAGACGCGAGTCTGACTATTTTTTTCATCTTCTTCCACTCTCTTAATCACTCTGTCATGCAAATCGCTCTCTGTATCTTTCCTTAACCTCAAGTTCCATATTCATTAAATCTCTATTGATCACAAATATTTTTCAATCTAATTTCCCCCTTTTCCTACCGAATCTCCCTATTTAAATCTTAATTTTAAAATGTGTAAGAGTTAAATCTTTCCACTGCATTACAAAACACATGCATTTTATTATCCAATCCACTCTTTCTTTCTTCGTAAAGATCGATTTTTATATTTACTTTTGACTCAATGAAAGAAAATTTTGAAGTCTTTATGCTAGCAGTTCTCTTAAAACAACGTTTTGTTTATTTATATGTAATAAAGAATTTACGTCCATTTTTTCATACGAAATGCCTCTATTAATGTTTGGTATTGGGTCCATAATTTGTCTTTCTCCTCGCCCCTAATCTGCTTCTTCTCCATCACCTTCACCCAAAATTCCGCCCAATACCACCACAATTTCAGCCACCGCCACCACCACAATAATTTTCTCTTTCTCCTCGCCTTTCTCTCTCCCTTCGCTACCTTCTTTTTCTCGTCTCTTACTTTCTCTCTTTCTTACACTTTCCATCTCTTTTTCTCTTTGAAAATCCCGGCACATATGGTATCTACTGGGGTTTAATCTTCTTAACCCGAAGAACATTTCAACCCATCCAATTCTCCAGGAAATCTTTTCTTTTTCATCTTCTGATGTTGTGGGCTTTGTTCTCTCGTTGTTCCGTTGATTTCTTCTTGTTAACGAAAAATATCATCTTTGATCTTGATTTCTTGAACATATGGAGAAGAAACGACTTTCGTCCTAGATATTCGGCATAGAAAGCGTCAAAGGTATTAAAATTTGACATCATTGTTGCTAAATTTCAGGAGTTCGGATTATTGGGAGGTATAGATTAAGAGAGGGGAGTTGGATTTGAAGAGGTGGAGAATTTTGTGGTTTTATATAGAAAAAATATGCTCATCTCTTAAAAAGCTTTCACATTCAGTCAAAAAGATATCGTCATGAAAAAAGTTAATGGCCTCGGCTTTGGAGAATAAAAAAAACCTCTAGGGATCCCTAATTATTTCCTTAATGAGTCTCAAGGACAACATATTGCGTGTTTTGCTTTACCCGGGACAGATGGTGGGTTTGTTGTGTGCTCATTTGGTTTGTTGCAGAGTTCGCAATGATACCCATGAGAAGCAGAAAATAAAGGAGCTTCAGTTGTTTAAGACTCTTATCGAGCGCCACATTATTGCAAGAAATGATTCTTCCAAACTTGTTTCAGCCTTATCCATATCGTCCCATCAAATACTAACACTTATTATCAATCAAATTTTAGTATTGGGTGACCTTGTCCTTATGGGTGAAGAAGAACCTGATTCGGAATCAAGAATTTCGGGCGATCCCTAATCGATGTTCCTGGTGTTGGAGACGTATCTTAAGTAATAGGGACCCCAGCCTGGGATGTGGTAGTCTATCTTATTGCAGACGAAAATAAGGCGAGGTTCTGGACTGATAATTGTCACCCCACGAGACTCCTTAATGAGTACATAAATGAAACTGCCCAATTTAACCATACATTTCATAATGATGCGAGACTGTCGAATTATTTGATCAATGGCCAGTGGGTTTTTCGGAACATGATAGTCAAACCATGGCTGAAATATTCAATACTCTTCAACATGTTGAAGTGGGTAAATTGACTGAGGATACAATAGTTTGGGGTGCTTCTGATAGTGTCAAAAAGATAGAATGAATCGGGGTCGAAAGAGAAGCCCGAAAAGGTGGAAAACCCACTTATGGGGTGTCCAAATCAAACCCAGTAATGGGTTGATCTGAACCGAACATAGTGTGGGATTGGGCCGGCCAGGCCAAGCCCATTAATGGGCTTAACTGGCCGGCCACACACCATATTAAGGGGAAACCTTAATTTCCCTTAAAAGGGTATTAAGAGAAATCCGTGTGTTTATCTTTTTTGAGACTCTTATTGAAACCTAATTTTAGTGAGACTCCTATTAGGGTTTCTCTATATAAGGGTCATTAGAGTTCAGAAAAAGGGTTGGATTTTTCTCAGGAGAAAATTTCATCTCTCTCACATTACACAGCTAAGTGGATAGAGAGAGGGTTTTAGAGAAAAAACTCTCAATCTATCTATGGAGTCAAAAGAAGAATAGTTCTTCTTTTCAAACTTCAATGGAGTTCTAGCGGACAACAAAGAAGGGAGATCAAGTCACTTACTCGGGTATCTCAAGTAGAGGAGCTACATATGAAGCTCTCATCTTCGGGATAAAGGAGTTGGAATATAATTCGAGGAAAGCCAATCCAGGTATTCTCTTTATGTTTCAAGTTCATTATTAGTTCTTGCATGTCATCCTGGATAACTAATGTTAATCATATGATGATTGAGATTCCGCTTACAACATTAGTTAGGTGATTAGTAGTCTTAGAGACGTATAAAACCCTACAGTGAGATGGTGCATTACTAACTTTAGTGGCAGCCATGTAGTAGCACAACTTCGGTACCTTGCTTTTAATGCCTTCATTTATCATATATGGCGTGAACGGAACTATAGGCTACACCAGGATATCATGTTCTCTGCATAAGGAATGAGAGTGATGGAAGCACGGAATTTGAACATTTCAATTGTTCGGCCAGTGTCCAAACCTTGTAGGTTGTTGGCACCGGATGATGGGTGGCAGGGTCGTGCCTGAGAATTCAGGGGCCCAATGCCAAATTTATTTGGGGCCCCTGTTTCTTGTATAATCGAACGTAAAAAAATATTTTAAAATCAGGATAACAAAATAAATTGACCGTATTTGTATTTGAATCAATTTTTCTTCTTTTTACTTTCCATCCTCTTCAAATTTCTAGTTTTGTATTATTTTGGTGCCATATTTATCAACTACAATAAAAATTAAGACATTCCAAATTAAAACTTGATTTTTTTTCTTCTATATAAATTTGTAATCTCCATATAAAAATTTGTAGATGGGAGAAATCAGAAAACTACTAGAACCGAAATCAAAATTGAAGCAAACTTCAACTCTATTCTTAATTTATAAGAAATAGTTTAGGAATTAATTAGATGAGGATATTTTAGAAACAAAATAAGTTAAAGATAATAGGGGAGAGATAAATGAACTAAAATATGTCCGGTTATGATTTCGTAGAAAGTGAATAACACTGTAGAAAGTAAAGTGAGAAACAATGGTATAAACTAGTATTACTTATGGAAACACAAAGGTAATGTTAAAATAGAGAGACAATTAAAGAAATATATCAGTAGTACATAGAAAGTGGACTGATAATCTTTAATGTCGGGCCACACGTCCACACATGTATTAACGGAGAGAGAGAAATAAGAAACTTAACGTAGAGAGAGAAACGGACCACATTCCCAAACCTGACTATAGTTAACTACTATATACCCTTACTTAATTGCAGTTGTGTGGGCCCTCTAGGTTGCGGGGCCAGTGCGGGCTCCCAGCCCGCACTGGACATCGCACGGCCCTGATGTTTTTAAGTATTTTTTGATATTTATGTGTCTATAACTATATATATCTAATCATGTGCATAGATGACATCTATTAAAGCTTAGCTAAGCAGTTTAGACATTGTGTTGTGGGCAAGTGGAAGCTTGAAGTTCTGTGTTTGAGTCCTACTATAAGTAATTTGAAGTATTTTAACTTTTATATATTGGAATTATTCAATTAATATACCTTAAATTCCTATAAAAATTAAATTCAACTATCCTACATCCTATAAAAATTCAGTTTAAGTACCCTCATCCATAAATGACATTAGATAGACATTCCCAGCAAACTCATATATCATACCGCATCCATTTAAATGCTACCATAGAGGTTGATCCGCGAAAATGATGAATATGAAACTTCACAAAATCTAGGTAATTTCATTAAACTACTAAAGCTCCTTGCTCGAAATTGTCCAGAAATTGATGCAGTTACATTTGATAATGTTGTAGAAAATTTGAAATTGGTTGCTCCAATGGAGTTCATGAATAAAAATGGTTTGTTTTCCCACCATGGCCGAGCCCGCTCTTATTACTTCTCCCTCAAAGTCCCTGATGATAGCTCCATGGCCTGCGCTAACAGGATCTCTCCAGGCCCGTGGAAGGCCCAGTGCGGGCAGGGCGCTCGCACTGGGCCTCCCAACGTAGGGGGCCCATTTTTTAGATTTTCAAGAGATATATAGTTAAAGCTTACGTTGCATAACATGAAGTTTTGTAACTCAGTTGGCAACTCTTCTTGTGATCCATGTAATTCACTCGGGTTCAAGTCCCCTGGTCGGCAAAACACTTTTTTTATATACTTTTTTGGAGACTACAATTGTTAATGAAATCTATTTCTTCTCCGTGATACTGTTTTAACTCTTTTTATGAAAACTTAGTCTTTGTCATATTTAATTATTTGTAAACCAAACGTTCAACATGATATTATATTAAAATGCATACAATTCGTAGGAGATTAACATTTCATTGTGTTATTTTTAGTTATAAACGTATAATCTAAGATATAGTAAACAAATTTTTTTTTGTTTCACTGTGAATTCTTAGACTCGATTTTCTATAACAAACGAAATGAATTTTTTTTCTTTAACTACTTTTTTCGAAATATATTGAGATTCATTACGATTTTCATCTATCTCTTATTAGATTATCTTACATTTTTGTATTAACTTTTATAGGTAGAAAGGCCCAGATCAAATTTGGCACAGGGCCCCCAAATTCCCAGCCACGGCCCTGGATCTCTCCTAAGTAGTAACAAACGTAAATCGTTAAGACGTATTAATACTTTCTGGAATGTTTCACTTCTGAAAGTCAAATCTATACTTTCTGATGTAATAGGGTGAACTTATAATACAAAGTAATATCTCAAAGATTTTGTTATCATTAAACGGATTACTTCAAATTTGTATAAAAATCTTTATTTTGTGTTTTCTTTAATCCTATAACAGGTGTTTATAACTGATAATTTAGATGTCTTTCCTAACACAAGACTTGTACTTAAAGTTTATGTCTTTTATACGCATGTGTGGATATCATTCTTTTTCCCAAAATCTAATTTGAATGCATTAGAGTATATAAAAGAATTTATAGCAGCCGGCGAAGATTTCAAGGAACAAGTAGAATTGATAATATCTTTAAGATTAAGGCTTGTCTCAACCTTACATACTTAATATGTTTCAATAACGTTCGTTTTCCAATTACTTTCTGAAAACAGATCATGAACATGTAAGTTACTAATAATTAATAATGGCAAGTGAATTAAGCTGCGATAATTCATTGTCTTCGTATACTCAACATGTCAGATTAATAGAGACAATTCATCAAACTTGACTTTCCTTTACGTTTAGGAATGTTAACAAAGGCCAATTTCTGCCATTTATACCTGTTTAATTATTTTTTCAGTTGTGAGGTGTGTAAATTCTTTTAGGTTCTAGGTTGGACTAAGTAATCTATTGTCCCTGGACTTTAATTCATTACCTATTTCTTAAAATATATTTTATATACTTTTTCCATGACAATATCTTTCTCACTTAATGTGAAATCCTTTTAAGAGATAAGGATCAATCTCAAAGATTTAATTTCCTTAATCAGAGAATTTTGCGCATCCTCTTGTTTTCTTTGTTGTTTCTGCTAACTTTATAAATACTATTGTATGATGTCTCCTATAGTAAATCTCTCTCTATCTCTCCCTCCATCCCTGTCTTTTTCTCCGTCATTCTTATGTGAGATTATAAAATTCAGGCTCTTTCAACTTTGGAGAGACCACTCTCCTACCTTTTCCTAGCTTTCTTAGTTCCCTTTGTCTTCTAACATATGGGTGACTGCCTATTCTCTATTTTACTTTCAAGAAACTGTTGTCACACAAATGAATACCTCCTTTCATTCTATTTTATAGTTGAAGATTTCAATCTAATAATAAGACACACTTTGAAGTATTTCAATAATCGGATCAACGATTTACCATACCATTTTTCTACCAACCGAAGGACCAAGACGAGCTCATCGTTCGCAGGTATTTATCTTGTTTATTGATTTAACGCATGTTATATAGGAATATTTATTGCAATCACATTCCTTTCCGCTCAACAAATGTAACATAAAATTTGGGCGTCTATTTAGGCAAACTCTTGATCTAATACTATTTGGTTCAATTCTAGTGTAGATTATGTAAGTGTCACTCATAATGTAGCAAAATAAACCAAGGTGCCGACCTGGCCTCCTTATAATAAAAGAAAAGTAGCACATTCTGGGAATTCGATATGGTTGATAGCAACACTAGCAGTGAGGGTTTTCGGTTGCATTGTAGCATCTTGAGATATGTGAGGCCTATTTGGATGGGGTTGGTCGGGGTCAAGAATTGGGCCACGTGATGGCCCTTAGTCAGGGACAATATCACAAGTCAGTGGGAGTTAGACCCTTACGATAACATTTTTTTTTTTTTGAGAAACCCTTACGATAACATATCCTAGCAAAACCCAAAATTTGAGTCTCATAGAGTTTCCTTTGAAATTTCTATATGTTGGTCCTTCAATTTGAGCCTCGAGGCTTTGCTTGGACTAGTAATGTAAATGTGCATGTCCTTACCCTATATTATTGTGCTCTTAGTATAAGGCTGAAGCTCGAATCCTGTATTTGTATTCTCACTCTTATTCATTGCATATATTATCTGAAAATATCACTTCTGATCGGGCAAACGTTTTCCATTGTACAGTTGGAATAGAGAATGATAAATGGCTCTTCGCTCATTTTCCATTTCATGTCATATCCAATTGCATGAATCCGCCATTCTTCAAGCTTTATGGGCCCACTTTTCTCGCCTACAAGCCACTGAAAATGTAGCACTCCCATAAAGATATATGATCGATATGTAAGATATTTTATTTAAATAGTAACCAAATTAGTTTTATATTTTCTCCCTATTTAAATAAACTATATTTGGTCATATACAATCAATATTTTATTGGCTGGATTTTTGTTGTTGCAAAAGTGGAATGAGATAAAAGTTTTACCAAGTATATATTTGGTTACCTGATTAAGTTTAACTGCTTGGTGAGTTGGCAGTACACTATTGGTTGGTGCATCCCCTCTATTCTCCATTTCCCATAATGGGCAGGGATTTGGGAGATTTAGTTTTTCTTTATAAAGGTAGGGGAGTCCCACCTCTCACTATGCAAGCAAACAAAAAATTGTGAAACCCATTTTCAATTGCTAACAAAGGGAGAGAGGTGAAGACTACCTTGACTACTATTGTTTTTGTGTCTACTCTGAAGGAAGGGCTATTGGATTTATCTTCTTATTCTATTCTTATTTACCTATTTGCAAGGAGAAAGAGGTTTGTGATCCTATGTGATTATTAATGTTATTTTATTCAATCATATGTATGGACTTCTTCTAGTGCAAGATCCTGTTGATTCATGAGAAAAATAAAACATAACTATGAATCATGAAATTTCTACAGTGGTATCAAGAGCTTGAGTTTTGCCCTAGTTTAAGTTCATTTTATAATTAAATTAGATTTGAATTAAATATAAATAAAATAGTCACTACCTATTAATCATATGACGGAACTTCTGTTTGACTAAATTGAGTTACCAAGGTTCTGTTAGAACATGTTTTATTAATTCATGTCAAACTTTTCCAAATCAATGTTAACAAATCTAAGTCCATTACGTAAATCCAGAGGACTAAATAATTAAAGTCAGATTTTGTATTGTGAACCGCACTAGATCAAGATTATGTTTTAGATTATGTTTTTTTTATTTTATTGGTTATAACCAACTAAATAATTTTTTATTAAGAGATTTAGATTTTTTATATTTTACCATGGATATTAGTTTCTTTTATAATTTTATCCAGTTAGTATAATAATAAATAATGACAAAATAACAGAACACTATTTATGGAAGAATAACTTAATTTTTCCTATTTTATAATTTTACTTATTTTGAAAAAAATGCTAGAAAAGTAAAGCAGCTAAGAGATGAACACGGTAAAGGTTGCAATAGCCAAATAAGTCAACTAAAGACACATTTTGATTCATAACTTATTTAAGGCACATTTTAATTCATAACTTATTTAGGAAGTACAAGATCAACTAGAGGCACCTTTTAATTCATAACTTATTTAGAAGGTATAAAATAAACTAGAGGCACCTCTGGCACAAGAAATAATATTTGAAAAAGCCAACTTTTATAACAACAGGAAATAAATCATTCATTTGATAAATAAAGACAATCAAATATTTAATAGTTGAGAAACTTTTTTTTTCTCTTCTATATATGTAAAACAAGTCTATCCTATTAGGGTTTAGGAAGGACAACTAAAGTGGTCGTCATAAAAATTACGACTTAAATAAGTAACGGTCTTGCCCAAAGGTGACTGACTTATTAAAATTGTAATTTTTCTGATTATGGTTTTTTCTTTTAACTATTAAGATCACAAGTTTGCATCCATAAACATTAATTTCATAGTCTTGCCCAAAGGTGTCTAGATTTTCGTGTGGACTGGATGGAGTAGAATAGTTATATATTTTGACAAAATATGGATAACCCTCTGCCTAAAGGTGTCGAAGTATCTGTATTAACTCAAAGTGTATAAGTCTAGTTCTACTTGTGATTATTGTCACGATTAGGGAAGCAATTAGCAATTAATAAGTACCGCCCAAAGGTGTACTCTAAAGATGTATTTGCTGTCCTGCAGAGTAATAAATTATTATACAGGTATCTGTGATACTCTGATTAATTCGGCTTAACCCTAAGACCGAAATAAATTATTAATGGTTAAATATTAAGTTTAAGCATGTGATATGATATTTTATATTATGCATGTTAGACTAATGTTGTATTTAATTATTTGGTAAAATAGTTATGGATGGGTCAATCATTCAACGTCATTTGACTGGTATTGAGCCACTCAATGGCTCGAATTTCACCACATGGAAGTCACAGCTTGACATTGTTTTGGGTGTGATGGAGTATGATCTCGCTCTTACTCAGGATATGCCTGATGTTCCCACGGATGATTCTCCGGATTCTGTTAAGTTGAAACACTCAAAATGGGAAAGAGCTAACAGGATGGCAATCATGATTATCAAGTCCTCCTTAGGAGATGCCATTCGAGGTGGTATTCCGACTAAGAATACTGCAAAAGAACTGATGACAGAAATTGAAAAACAGTTTGTTGGGTCTACTAAGGCACTACAGTATAGTTATCTGACTAAATTGACTTCTATCAAATATGATGGCCAGGGTAATATTCGTGAACATATTCTGAAATTTTCCAACATTGTTCTTTCTCTTAGAGAGTTGGGGATGCCTCTTGAAGATGATTTTCTTGTGCATTTGGCTATTGCTTCTCTTCCCCGCTCATTCGATACTTTCAAAGTGAATTATAATGCACAGGATCGTAAATGGGATGTGAGTGAGTTGATTGCCCACTGTGTTGTGGAAGAAGAACGACTTAAGCAAGGAAGGGTTGAACATGCAAACTTAGCTATACACGGTAAGGGTAAAAGATTTTTTAAGAAGAAAAACAACAGGAAAATAACTCACAAAAAACTGGAAACAGGTCAGAGTTCTAACTCTACACCACAGGCTAAAGCAAATAATCAAAAACTAGAAGAGATAGAATGTTTTTTCTGCCATAAGAAAGGGCATATGAAAAAGAATTGCTACAAATACAAAGCATGGTTGAATAAGAAAGGAGGTAGTAACCTAGCACTTGTTTGTTTTGAAGCAAATTTAGTTGATGTTCCTTCAAATACTTGGTGGGTTGATTCTGGTTCTTCTGTTCATATTACGAATTCATTGCAGGGGTTCATCAGCAAGCGGGAAGCCAGGGATGAGGAAAAAGTATGGCTGGCAGACTCGGGTGCTAAACCTGCAAGAGTAGAAGCAGTTGGAACTTATCGACTAGTTTTAGATGGAGGTTTTATTTTAGAATTAAAGGACACATTTTTTGTGCCTACAATAAGGCGGAATTTAATTTCTGTTTCCAAGTTAGACTCAGCTGGTTTTGGTTTTTTGTTTGAAGATGATACAGTTTCTATTAGACTGAATAAGAAAAATATTGGTTTTGGTACTATGGTTGATCGTTTATATAAACTATCTCTAGATGCCTGTTTTGCTTCATCATTATGTTTATCAGTAGATTCTGCTGCTTCTTCATCTTTTGGTATTAAAAGACCATTCCTTAAAGAAAATTCTTCAATGTTATGGCATAAACGATTAGGTCATATATCTAAAGAACGTCTTCAAAAGTTAGTTGTTGAAGGAGTACTTGGTGCATTGGACTTTAGTGACTTTCATACTTGTATTGAGTGCATCAAAGGGAAATTGACAAAACATAGAAAACTTACTGCAACTAGGAGTTGTGGTCTTTTGGAACTTATTCACACAGATATATGTGGACCTTTTCCAACTCCCTCTCGTGGTGGCCAGCGTTACTTTATCTCATTCATTGATGATTTTTCTAGGTACGCGTATGTGTACCTTATTCATCATAAACATGAGGCTTTGAAAACCTTTAAGCTCTATCACGTGGAGGTAGAAAAAATAATTAGATCGCAAGATCAAGGTTGTTCGTTCTGACCGTGGCGGAGAGTATTATGGGAGAGCAGATCAAGATGGTGTGAATCACGGGAATTTCGTCGAATACCTTCGTGAACAAGGTATTGTTCCTCAGTATACAACTCCGGGTACACCAGAGCAAAATGGGGTTGCAGAAAGGAGGAACAGGACATATCAGAACATGGTTCGAAGTATGATGAGTCATTCCGATTTACCAGAGAGTTTCTGGGGTGAGGCATTGAAAACAGCTGTTTACATACTTAATAGAGTTCCCAGTAAAGCTGTGCCAAAAACCCCATTTGAACTTTGGACTGGAAGGAAACCAAGTCTGAATCATCTACGAGTTTGGGGTTGTCCAGCAGAAGCGAGACTTTATAATCCGGACATTCGAAAGTTAGATCCGCGTACCATAACATGTCGTTTTGTAGGATATCCAGAAAGATCCAAGGGTTTTAGATTTTATTGTCCTACAAGGACTACCCAGATTGTAGAGTCGAATAATGCCAAATTTTTAGAGTTTGAGCAAAACAGTGGGAGCCCAAACCATAGAAGATCAAATTTTGAAGAAACTGTGGTGGAATCACGTGCAGTTTTACCTACTATCTTAGTTGATCTTCCCCGAGTCGTTGAAGATACACCGATTACAGTCGTTGCACCTCAAGTTATTGCACCTGAAGTTATTGCGCCTGAAGTTGTTGCACCTGAGCTGGAACCTGTAGTTACACCAGAACCAGTAGCTGCACCTGTCAATGAGCCTATGCCGTTAAGGAGATCCAATAGGGAAAGAAGATCAGCAATATCTGATGATTATCAAACCTATATGACTACAGGAGATATTCTTGATGTAGATGATCCATCAAACTTTTCAGAAGCTATGAATGGTAACCATTCGAAAGAATGGATGCAAGCTATGAAAGAAGAATTTGAATCTATGAACCGGAATGATGTCTGGGAACTTCGACCATTACCAAATGGTGCTAAGATGGTCGGATGCAAATGGGTGTTTAAGACGAAACGTGACGCAGAAGGAAATGTGGAAAGGTACAAGGCTAGGCTGGTTGCCAAAGGATACAACCAAAGAGAGGGAATTGATTACTCAGAAACATTCTCTCCGGTCTCGAAGAAAGATTCTCTAAGAATTATATTGGCCTTGGTAGCACATTCCAATCTAGAACTCCATCAAATGGACGTCAAAACTGCTTTTCTAAATGGAGATCTAAACGAAGATATTTACATGGAGCAAGCTGATGGATTTCAAGAAAAGGGTAAAGATCAGTTAGCCTGTAAGTTGAAGAAGTCGATATATGGGTTAAAGCAAGCCTCTCGGCAATGGTACTTGAAGTTTGATCAAGTAGTGACAGCTTTTGGTTTTAAGGAAAATCCTATGGATAGGTGTATATACCTTAAGATCAGTGGGAGCCGATTCATCTTACTAGTGTTATACGTAGATGACATTCTCTTAGCCAGCAATGACATCCACTTGTTACACGATACCAAACATTTTTTGTCAAAAAGTTTTGATATGAAAGATTTGGGGAATGCTTCATACGTTCTTGGAATTAAAATTCAAAGGGATAGAAATGCTGGTGTACTAGGTTTGTCTCAAAGAGCTTACATTGATAAAATTCTAAATAGATTTGGAATGCAGAATTGGGCACCTGGAGATGTACCAGTTGTGAAGGGAGATGTTTTCAGCCAACAACAATGTCCCAAAAATGAGATTGAAAGACGCCAAGTTGACCCCACCGAATATGCGTCAGCTGTTGGCAGTTTGATGTATTTGATGATTTGCACTAGACCCGACATTGGTTTTATAGTTGGAATGCTTGGAAGATTTCAAAAGAATCCTGGAGTAATACACTGGAAGGCAGTTAAGAAGGTTCTTAGGTACCTGCAAAGAACAAAGGACTACATGCTCGTGTATAGAAATTCTGGTGACTTGGAGGCTTATGGATATTCTGATTCAGACTTTGCAGGTTGTAAAGATAGTCTGAAATCTACTTCAGGTTATATTTTCATGCTCGCTGGAGGAGCAATATCTTGGAGGAGTGCGAAACAATCACTAATTACATCATCAACTATGGAAACAGAATATGTTGCTTGTTTTGAGGCTACTCAACATGCCATATGGTTGAAGAACTTTATTAGTGAATTGTCTATAGTAGACTCAATTCACAAGCCGATGAAGATTTTTTGCGATAATGCTGCTGTTGTGAGATTTGTGGAGAACGATAATCCGTCTAAGAGAAGCAAGTACATCATGATCAAATATCTCTATGTTAGAGATAAGGTTCGAGAAGGTCTCATTGTCATTCCCCACATCTCTACTCAACTTATGGTTGCAGACCCATTAACTAAAGGGCTTCCACCTATGATTTATAAGGAGCTAGTATCACTCATGGGAGTTGTAGAGTCATTTATTTGAGTTTATTTGTAGGAGTAGTTATAATTTGATTATGATTCAAATAAAATGTTATCCTTCTGACACAATTACATGAATGCATTATGAATAAATTTTTGCACGTGCATTACAAACATAAAGTTGTAGCCCAATGAGCTTCATACAAGCTCTAGATGTAACTTAGGCTGAACATGATAGGGCACCATGTTTCAAAAGCCTTCATCTTGGATAGTTGGTGATGGTTATTCACATAGCGGACGCTGTAAAATATCAAGATGACATGCACATGTTGTTGCATGAAGTTTGGACGATATGGGAACACATGAATAAGTTGTGTTGTCCAAAATGCACCATATTAATAACCACCGTAAAGTATAAGGATGGCTCGAAAAGATTGATGGTACTAACATTGAGACCATGGAACAACCCTTGCATCAAAATGAATGTGCTGTGTCTTCATGATCCGTTGCTAGTGGTATTATTCGATTTGGGTGAAGGTCTTCAGGAATGATCTCAGAAAACGCTAATGCAACAAATTGTTATTTTTTAACTTCAGGGTGGCCACCCGTTTTTTAAATCTGGAAATCCAGTCGTTTTCTAAAACTAACTATGTTTGTATTGACCAAGTGGGAGAATGTAAGATATTTTATTTAAATAGTAACCAAATTAGTTTTATATTTTCTCCCTATTTAAATAAACTATATTTGGTCATATACAATCAATATTTTATTGGCTGGATTTTTGTTGTTGCAAAAGTGGAATGAGATAAAAGTTTTACCAAGTATATATTTGGTTACCTGATTAAGTTTAACTGCTTGGTGAGTTGGCAGTACACTATTGGTTGGTGCATCCCCTCTATTCTCCATTTCCCATAATGGGCAGGGATTTGGGAGATTTAGTTTTTCTTTATAAAGGTAGGGGAGTCCCACCTCTCACTATGCAAGCAAACAAAAAATTGTGAAACCCATTTTCAATTGCTAACAAAGGGAGAGAGGTGAAGACTACCTTGACTACTATTGTTTTTGTGTCTACTCTGAAGGAAGGGCTATTGGATTTATCTTCTTCTTATTCTATTCTTATTTACCTATTTGCAAGGAGAAAGAGGTTTGTGATCCTATGTGATTATTAATGTTATTTTATTCAATCATATGTATGGACTTCTTCTAGTGCAAGATCCTGTTGATTCATGAGAAAAATAAAACATAACTATGAATCATGAAATTTCTACACGATATTAACAAGTGCTATGAGAACTTCAAATTTTCCATCAACACGAAAGAGAAGAGCGCCATGAGTAACTTTGGCTTCCGAAATCTCATTGCGTATAGAGAAATTAAGCAATTTAGACTGTAAAAGCATGTTCAACTGTTGCAAGGTTAGCTTTTGGGGATCACCAGCTGGAGTGCTCGGAGGTTCCATATCAGCTTTCAATAACTTTCTTCCACGAGAACTTCGGTGGCTGGTTTCAGTATTATAATCAGATTTATAGGCTTGTTGTAGTTTCTCGTGCTCGAAAAACCTATTCAGCCATTTCTGTGAAACATGTGTAATGTCGTGTGGCAGACGTCTTATCCTTAATTTAGTTATTACAATCTTGATACACCACATAAGTTTTGTCACAATAATGACGCTAAGACAATAATTTAAATTGCTTTTGTATGTCTACCGTACACACAGAAGGTTGTTTATGTACATTTATATAGAATAAATGGTTTGTGCACGTGGGGACAAAAAATTTCGCCATTCAAAATATTGTAAAAATGTTGATGAGTACTGCAACTTTAAATTAAGACTAGTCTCAACCTTACATACCTAATATGTTTCAACAACACTCGTTTTCTCAATTACTATCTGAAAGGACATCATGAACACCGTAACCTACTAACAGAGGTCGTGCATCCACACACAACCCCTTACCACAAAGGGTTCATTTTTCTCCAAACTGCCGAAGTATTGGTCGTTTTAAATATTGATACTTATAGAAGAAAGTATTATCTTATGCAATCTATTATATTAACTTTGTTTGTAAGATTCTTGGATTTAATATTTTAAGGTCCTGGGTCTGTGTTCCGTTAGTAGCAATTTCATTTCTTTCTATATGGAAGTTGACCATGCCTTGATTATCTTCACTACCATGTTTACTTTAATATATGGAAGATTGTGAAGCTAAATAAAATCGTACAACAATATATTACATGAGAGATGTCTCTGGGTCAAAAGTAAGCTTCTAGGGTGATGTACGGACAAGAGCTCCTCTTAAATGTCGGACCATGAGGGCAAGTCCACTTTACTACCTCTGTAACTTCTTTCTCTAAGGCGCTAAAAAGTAGGCCGCGGCTGTGGGACATAATGAAAACAGAGAAATTTGGCCAAAACTCTCTAAAAAATTTGAGTTTTGGTTAAAAAAGATTTATCAACTTTTTACAGGCTCCCTATGGCATTTTTGTAAATAATCTAATATAGGAAAAAGATGAAACTAACCTTATTGCAAACCAGTTTGCAAAGCTCTGCAAACCAGATTGCAAAGCTTTGCAAGACAAATCAAATTGCAAAGTAGTGCAAACTAGTTTGCAAAGTTCTGCAAACCAGATTGCAAAGTGTGTGCAAAGTCATTGCAAGGCAAATCAGATTGCAAAGCAATGCAAACGGGATTGCAAAGCAATTGAAACGGGATTGCAAAGCTCTGCAAACCAGATTGCAAAGCTTTGTAAACCAGATTGCAAAGCAGTGCAAACCAGTTTGCAAAGCTTTGCAAGCTAAGATTTAAGGGCAATTTCGGCATTAGAAATGGGACTGCTTTTAGAATTGTCCTTCAAGACTATTTCCAAACTATATATGGGGCCTAAAAGGGCAAAAAGATTACTTGTCTTTTTGACAAAAAAAAAACATGAAATCCGGCCCAATTTCCTGATGAAAATATTCGGGGTATGAAGACTTTGGTCAACTGTAGTTGACCTAGGGGCATGAAGATTTTGGTCAACAATTATTAGACTATTCATTCATTTGATACTGACCTATATGATTACTTTCTTTTCATATAAATTTGATTTTAACAATAAAAACTAATTATATTCTTGTTTCAATTAGAAGGGTTTGCATCAATAATCAAATTGTTGTTTCCTTGTTCTACCATGCATGTGAAGTTTTTGAAAGTCAAATGTATACTTTCTGGTGTTAGTAGGATGAACTTATAATACAAAGTAATATCTCAAAGATTTTGTTATCATTAAATGGATTACTTAAAATTGCCTATCAAAACCTTTATTTATTGTTTATTTTATACTATAATTGGTGTTTATAAATAATATTTTAGATATCTTTCCTAACACTAGACTTGTAATTCAAGTATTTGTCTTTTATAAACTCGTGTGTGTGGATATCATTCTTTTTTCCCAAAATCTAATTTGAATGCGTTGGAGTATATTGAAGAATTTATAGCAGCAAATGAAGATATCAAAGAACAAGTGGAATTAAATAAGATATTTAAAATTTATAGTTGGGCCGTGATTAAATGAGTTCGAGCTCATACCTTGAGGGGTGAACTCGAGCTTTTTTAAATTTATTTACTAAAATCTTGATTGAGCACATAAATTTTGTCTTTGTAGTGATACTAGTGAAGGTCCGACATTAACTTAAATGATTTATTTACGTACAGCTAAAAGTTAAATATGTATACATACAAAACATCTCACCATTATAAGGATGCGGATACGCAATGCAATTTCAAATTAAGGCTTGTCTCAACCTTGCATGCTTAATATGTTTCAATAACGTTCGTTTTCTCAATTACTTTCTGAAAAGACATCATGAACATGTAAAGTAATTACTAATAATTAATATTGGCAAGTGAATTAAGATGTGATATTTCATTATCTTTGTATAGACAAATCGTCCCACTAATAGAAACAATTCATCTAACTTGACTTTCCTTTACGTTTAGGAACGTTAACGACAGCCAATTCTACCATTTATACATGTTTAATTATCATTTCAGCTATGAGGTATGTACGTCATTACTTGTTAGAATTCTTTTAGGTTCTAGGTTGGACTAAGTAGTCTAAAATCCCTAGACTTGAATTTATTACCAATTTTTTTGAAGTAAATTTCATTCATTTTTCCATGACAATATATTTTTCACTTATTGTGAAAGATTTTTAAGTGATAAGCATCAATCTGCCTCGTATTGATTACCTAGATGCCTATATCCAGAGGATTTAGTTTCCTTAATCAGAGAATTTTGCGCATCCTCTTGCTTTCTTTGCTTGGTTGTGCAACTTTATAAATACTATTCTATGGTGTCTCCTATAATGCATCTCTCTCTCTCTCTCTCTTTCCCTGTCTTCACAATCTTTGTCTCTAGCTCTGTCATTCTTTTATGAGATTTTAGAAACCAACAAAAATTTTAGTGTCCAGTGACAAGAGAAAATTCAAGCTCTTTCAACACTCCCACGGTTTTCTACCTTTCATGTTTCCCTTTGTCTTCTAACATATGGGTGACTGCCTATCCTCTATTTTACTTTCAAGAAAGTGTTGTTCCATAAATGAATACTTCCATTCATTTTATTCTATAGTTGAAGATTTTAATCTAATAATAAGACAAACTTTGAAGAATTTCAACATCATATCAACGATATACCATACTATTTTTCTTCCGCATACGAGAACAAGACAAGGTCACTGTCTGCAGGTATTTATCTTGTTTACTTATTTCACTCATGTTAATATGGGAATAGTTCTAGTAATCACATTCCTTTGCCACTCAACATATATACCATAAAATTTGGATGTATATTTAGGAAAAGTCATAATGTAGCAAATAAGCCAAAGTGCCGAGAAGACCCCCTTAGAATAGGAAAATGAAGTCGAGACTACAAAATAGACAAACTCCAGACTTAAGTAGGAATCAACTGTCCATGAAAAGTGAAAAGGAGTTGACCTGAAAAATAAGGATCGTTGATTTCGTTTAGGTCTGCGGTAGGTTTTAACTTTTTACCTTTTCAAGTGCTGCTCGAATGAATAAATGAACGTTGAAAATTTCTGGAAACTTGATATGATTGGAAAGAGCACTCGTCAGAGCAAGGGTTTTAGGTTGGATGGTAGCATCTTGGGGTATATCAGTTAGGCCTTCTCAGGTGGGCTTGGTTCACCATGAGCTCGAGCCTCACGTTGGCACTAGTCAGGGAAAATATCACAGGTCACTTGGAGTTGGGCCATTACGAAAACATATTCGGGCAAAAGCCTAAATTTCATTGTCTCATAGAGTTTCCTTTGAAATTTCAATTTGTAGGCGTTTGGGCCTCGGGGTTTTGCTTGGACTAGTAATATCAATATGCAAACATATACTTTTACGATCGATTTCAGTATAAACCTGAGTTTGAATCCTGCAATTGTACTATCATTCTCTTATTCACTAGCATATATTATCTGAAATTATCACTTCTAACCGTGCTAATGTTCTCCATTGTATAGTTGGCAGTGATCATGTGAGAGTCCATCCCAAGTTTCTACATTCAAATGCCACAAGCCACGAGTGTGGTTGTTGGAGGTAAACTTGCACAATTTGATCATGTTTATGGAAGTATAAAACTTTGTGTTGAAATTTCACGGGGCTACATTTGAGCTCGGGCCATGTGAGTATGTGACCATTTTGAGACCTTCGACTCAAAAAACTACTATACAGGTTTCTTGTATATTCGGTGAAAAGCATATTGGAAACACTATCAAACAATGTAACCCTAGCTTCTTCTTATGAAAAGATATTTCATGGACATGAGTCTATTAAGGAAGTTTTAAAATTATTTTTATATTTGAAGTTTTTTCATGGAAGTCATTACATGTTTCATATTAGTATTATACTGTATTACATAAACATTATTTCCTTTATGAGTCAAAAGGACAACATATTGTGTGTTTTTCTTTGCAGTGGACAGATAGTAGGTTTGTTGTATGCTCATTAGAAGAAATGGATAGTTTGGAAGGACAAGCAGGAGAACAAGAGACGGAGGGATCAACAGTTAGTTAAGACTTCTATCGAGCGGCCATATTGTTGCACACATACTAACTCTTCCGAACTTGTTTCAACCTTGCTCATATTGTCGTACCTATTAGGATATATGGACCAAGATGGATATCAACCGCCCAAGATATATGAAGATGAGACGGATCGACATAAAGAAATCTGACGACCAAGATGAGTCCAAGATATTGGAAGATATGAAAGATATCGAAGATATATTTTCCTATGTTTAGGATATCTCTTGTAACTATTTAATAGTAATATTAAGTAGAGATTATATTGTTTCCTAGTTTAGTTAGGAGGAAGAGGAACTAGGAAACCCTAAACCTTATAAATAAGAGATGGGTTTTAGGAGTTTAAGCATTGGATTACTAATCAATCATTGTAACGAATCACCACAATTGTAGATAATAAAGGATGTAGTCGTTTTGCCTTTCTCCGAGGATGTAGGTCGTGAATATCCGACTGAACCTCGTTAAATATTGTGTCTTTACTTTATGTTCATCTATCCGATTATAATATAATCGCGAATTTCACATGGTATCATAAGCGGGTTCTTCTATCCTGTTTCATCGAATTTCTTTTAGCTTCCGCTATTATCGACGATATTTTCATTGTGATTCAATATCCTTTTAATCGCTTTGTGTCGATTTAATATTCACTTATGATCACTTTCGTCATGATTCAAGCTTCCGCAAATTTCCGACGTTTTTTTTAATCGTTGTAATTAATAACCGATCAATCTCTTAGTCGATTATCTTGTGTTTTCCGTTCATCTTCATTAATCACTTGGATATTTGAAGTTACTGTGTCATATCTCCAAGATTAACTATGTTGGACAACTGTATTATAAATACAATCTAATGTTGTGATACAATCTATCAGCACACAAAGTGTTTGTCCACCTCCAATGAAAGCCACGTCATATGGAGTCTTTCAAGGGGATCATCCTCTTGTGATTGTGTTTATTAGTTGACTTAGAAACCAGGTTCATCCAGACCCGACTGCGACCTGCTTCTTGTCGACGGGTTTTACTTATCAATCGATTGCTTTCATCGATTTGAACATCACTTTACTGACCACCACCGATTTCCTTTTGGTTTGGTCAGTAATCAACCCTTCTTCTTCTCGGTTTTTTAAACCGATGAACTTATTTCTCTCTATACAAATACAACCGTCGATGACCTAATATGGTCTAAAATCGACCGGATTTTAACTTACTATCGATTAGGGTTGGTTTTCACCCCTAATCGACTTTCTGAAATCCTTACAGATTAGGAAAACCCAATTTTGAAAAGCCCTAATTTTTTGTTAAAAATTTCTAATTTTCCCCAAATTACATATTTGTGACATATTTTTTTGCCACAGCTTTGTGTGACAATCTTTGGCCACAATTCCTTAAGGTTGAAAAATTATTTTGCGACAGACTCTTACTGCCACCTATATCCAACTGTTTCTAGTTGTGACGCAATTTCTCTGTCACCTTTCTATTATATTTGTGACACTTAATAGATTACTTTCGTCTATTTTGACCGTTAGTTACGGATTCACCCGTGACATTTTTCATATCATACTTTGTCTATGATAACTTTTATTCATTTCCAAGTTTATAACAGTTTTTTTTGTCTCAATTTTTGTGAATAATGTGGCTTTACTTTTCAGCGTTCCTTACATTTAATAGTTTTTTTTTTATGAGAATACATTTAATAGTTGTTATTCAATTTTTAATCTACCCTTTCTTTAAATAAAATTTTCCCGCCTCATTCTTCTTTCATATTTATATCAGAATGTGGCCCACCAAAGAGAGTCTCTAACCAACATAATAACCGAATCCTTAAACCAAAACGTGTTTGGCGCCTCCTCAGAGGGACCTCGAGCTTCCTCGACATCACATATTGAGGAAGAACAAACCTCACTGCAGTCAGATGATGGAGATCCAAGAAGTTAAGATTCAGATGGTCTTATGTCTAAAGAACCTTCAGAATCTCTCGACGTCGCCTATTGACTTCGAGGTGGCAAATATACGAAGATCTTTGTATACATGGCGAGGGTAGTTTTTATTTTCTTCAGGCATTGGACAAAAGTTTTATTTGTGTCTATTATAACCACCTAGCTCGGATTTTCTTGTTTGCTTCGTTCTTCCTCTTTCAAAAAAGTGTCCGGCGAGAGACTATTAGCTATTGTTCGTAGGGTAGTTCAGTTGCTTATGGGATATCTTAAATTATCGGCCGGGTAATAGCGGCTACTGCCTCGTGCCAATAGGAATGCAACCCTCCGCACTAAACCAATAGAAGAGTCAGAGTTGAGCAGCTCCTCGTATCAATGGAGGTACGACTAGAAAACCTTTCCATTCTTATGTATAGAGGTAGGGTTCTGGCTTTTTAATAGAAGAAACCCAAGCTTTTAGTTAGTTAAAAGAGGTGTAAGTAAGAAAAAAAAAATTAAGGAAGTGGGTTGCCACAGATCATCTGTTAGCCCGTGACCAATTTTCTTTTATGAATAAGAAGGAATTTAATTTAAAGAGGGGAAGAATAGGGAAATTAAATAGCAACAGTTAAATATAACTGACGGAACAATAAAAAAGAACAAATTTAGAAATACTAGGAGGCTAAAATAAAAAAATTTGACTCATGATATCCAACTGGTCCTATCAGCATCTCCAAGAAAAAAAAATACTCGTCCTATCACTATCAGCATAGTCGAAAGTAGACTTGGACAAACAAGAACTTTTATGATTCAAAACCTGGGTAGAAGTTTGATAAATTTAACTCCATAGAGAAAAACAAATCAATTGAATGTTAGAACTTTATTTGCATGGCCATAAAAACCCACTAGAAGTGCTAATTTCAAGTTAATTCAATAATAGTTAGGTACTCTTCTGAGATGTACAAAATTTATAGGTAAATGTGCAACAGAACAAAACTGATAGTGAGCTTGACTATTGTATTTTGTGTGTCTGTTTGTGTGTGTTTGTTTGTTAGAGAGAGAGATAGAGAGAGAGTTCCTATGATGGTGCACCAAGATATGAGGCGAGTCGCAATATATCACAGAATATTCCACCTGCAGTGACTTCTGCGCCAGCACCTGGTCCACGTACAATCAATGGTTGTTCCTTGTACCTTGTGGTTGTGAAAGATATAATATTATCAGAGCCGGATAGCTGTGCAAATGCGTGGTCTTTCTTGTATCTTCTCAACTCCACAAAACCCTTGTTCTGTACTGCATCTACGACTCCGACGTACCTCAGAACCTTCAAATGCCACAACAATTCATGAGATGGAACAGTAATCCGGACTCTAGATACTTTTTCATGTACCCATTTAGTTGGGCAAAACCGAAATCCATGGTTGCTTGTTTTCGGAATGGAAGTCTCATCTTTTGTAGTTGTTTTTAAGGTGATGTTTATTTGCTTTTCTCATTGTCTCTAACTCGTATGAATCTGAATCGCCCGACTCAAATGGGCCTAAAATCAACACGAATCAGCTGTCCAAACAAGTTAGACAAAAACAAACATTGTGAAATCTAAATCGAGACAATTTGGACCTTGAGTTGGAATTCAGATCTGACTTAGAGAAAAAGCAAAAAAGTACCGACGATTCAGAAAACAAGCAATTATTGAATGCGGATTCTGCATTACCACACTAAAACCATTGCAGGAGGCTATTTTAGCAGCCAAGCTCAACTATTAGTGTCTCAGATACTTACTTCACCTGCAGCCTCTGCATCTTGCCGTTTCTTTGCTATCTCTTGATCAAATTGTGGAAGGTGCTGCAAAAACTCTTCAGCCGATGCACTGGCCTGCAACAATTAATTAGAATCATATCTCAAAGAGTTTTAGTTTTCGTAGTGCAGTTTTTACATAGTAATTGATCTTTAACTGTTTCTTACCTTTAAGGGTTCTGGTACGAGGCTGTCCACTCGGATATCACAAAGCTCAAACCTCAGACCAGATTCTCTAGCAAGAATTATGACCTACAATAGAGTACCAGTGTAAGAACATTGTCATCTACTGCATTTACAAAATCTTTAGTAAAACTCTAAAGATCTAGTGTATATATTGTACTTGTATATGCACAATATGAAATCAAGTATATAAGAGAGTTCATTACGTCTATCAACCAAAGTAGCGTATCAGGGAGGTATACGCAGGAATACTATACGAGGAATGTGTTAGCATAGTGAACCTACTAGTATCCATACCATGTACTGAAGCACATGGCATTTCATGTAACATCGGAGTGTGGCTCCTTCATCATGGGAAAATATGGGTGATTCTAAGTGACGACCGTGTCAAAGTGTGTGTTTATGCGTGTGTTTCTATGTGGGTTTGTACGTGTGACTGTATGTGTGTGTGTGTGTGAGATAGAGAGGAGATGGAGAATCTAGTCACCTTTCTAGCAACATCAGTTCCAGACAAATCATCTCTTGGATCTGGCTCTGTATAACCAGCATTTTTGGCTTCAGTGACCACCTCACTGAAAGCTCGTTCTCCCACGAAGTTGTTGAATATATAACTCAAAGTTCCACTGAGAGAAGGCATATGAGTAAATCACAATGAACTTTAACATGTAATAATGCAAATACTCTTTAGACTACATACAATCCCATTTACTAGTTCGACTTTGAAATAGCGAAGACCTTCTTTACAAATTAGAAATGTATAAACTCTGCTCAAAAGCAACTAACCTGAAAATGCCTTCGATCCGCACAATCTTGTCTCCAGTTTCTAGTAGTCCACGTAAGGTGCTGACAATAGGCAGACCAGCCCCCACAGTCGCTTCATAAAAATAGTGAGTATAAGATTGTCGTTGAAGTGCTCTCAATTTCAAATACTGGAATCAGAGGACGACTATGTCAGCAAAAGTCGCATGAAAATGATTCGAATAAAACCAACAAAATCGATTAAGAAAAAGTACAGATTCTCTTTTCTAGTGTTTACTGTTGTTTCTTGAGATAGGGTTTACGACGTGAATCTAGTACAATATGTAGTGTTGATGTTAGTCTCACATTGGTTGTGGGAGAGGGTGGTAGTCACTCTATAAGTGTGGGAAAGCCTAACTTCTGGCCCAAGACCATTTTGGGGCAAGTAAGGCCCATGGACCACACCCACATGTAGGCAGTAGGCAGGATTAAACTATGACGTTCAGAGTTGACTGTCAGTTTTTTCTTTGTTTGGGGTGATGGCGTGCTCTCGAGTACATTAATTAACCTGATCAAGTGGTCCAGAATTTGCTTTCTTGTTTGGCGTTATGACATGAATTCCTTCACACAACCAGTCATGGTAATGACTTGCAATTTTCTCATCAGCAGTGCAATCAATCAAAACTGTATTTGGGATGAAATGGTTCCGACGGAGATGTTGAACAAATTTCTTTAAGTCAGCCGCTTCCCCTTTCTCCTTTAGAACCTCTCTCCATCTAGATACTTCAATTCCCCTACAACAGAAATAAAATGGATATTATGTTTGCTAAATCCAAGAAAAAATTTAGAATGGTTACACTTAGTACAATTTCCATCTAAATTGTGAACTATCCGGTCACACCCTAACAAAATTGCGTCATTTATTTCAGCATCCACCTGACATGGATAAACTATCGTGGCCTTATCATGAGCTTTTTTTTCACGAGGATAAATAACATTGTACACGCACTACGTTTTGGCAAGTGGCAACTCCAAATACTTTAAGGCTTTAAGCATGATGCATTTTCAGCGTATCAACTACCTAAAGATTAAAAGTCATTGATCTCATTACATTAAGCCACATCTAACAGTAGTAGTTGAAATTGGAAATGAAAAAAACTTGTACTCTCCACAGACTATATAGACAAATTTGACTTACAAATCACTCAAGACCATCGTCTTTGATCCAGTGATTCCCATAACTCTCAGATCAATGTTAAAATCTTCCTTCAAGACTGCAGCCTGAAAGAATAATTCAAATATGATATAAACATTGAACCTTGATAAAAAAAAATTGCATTGTAGTAGCTTTCAGAAGTTAATAGCCAGACAAAGATATGACTAATGAAGATCTAATGAACTGCAAATAAATAAATGAGTTATGGAGATCTAAGGGATTGAAAAGGGTACTCATAAGTAAGATATTTTGACTTGATATCTACGTAGAGAAATGCAACAGAACTCCTATTACCCTCCCAACCAACTCTTGCCATTTTGCAAATAATTTCAGTGGGTTTCTTCAATTTTGTCCTTAAATAAAAATACATTTAAGAAACATATTTATTAAAATATTCTAGCGATGGAAAGGAAACCAACACACCTGCTCCCTCACTTGTTCAAGTAATGTACCACCAATTAATCCAGGTCCAATAATGCCCATAGCGATAGTGGTTTTTGAGAGATAAAACCTAGAGTGTACAGCTCTTAAAGCTCTTATGCAATCTTCTCGTTTCAGCACAACAGTAATATTGTACTCGGAGCAACCTTGAGCTATTGCCCTGACGTTTATATTGGCCTGCAAGAAATAATGTGTAAAGATCATTACGCCTAAAATTTGTGTGAGCTCGTCTTCCTACAGATTGCTAGAAGCAATGTGTCAAAGATATATGCATAAAATCAAGACTCGAGTCTAGGTTCTTTTCACAGAATCGTTTTCAAGATTACTGCAACAACACGACAATATAGCAGTATATTTTTCTACTTAAGATATCTCTAACATTTCTAGATGATCCACTTCACGACTAAATATAAAGGCAAATACCTTCGCCAGTGCATTGAAGAGAGACGCACTAACTCCGGGAGTACTTGCCATTTTCTGACCAACTGCAGCCAAAATGCTACAGTCTGGAATTACCTCAACCTGTCAAGATTTGAACTTATTAATAAGAATAACGAAAGGAGACAGCAGATAGTGCAAAGAAACTAAACATCGGAATCTGACATGTATCTGATTCTAATGTGAAAGTTGAAGGAAAAAAGGAGCTAAAAGTAATAAATGTATTGACTACATTCTTGAGAAAAGGACCACCTCATGAGTTGTCCTGCTAGATCTAATAAATAGCGCGGACATCTGATCTGACTCAATATCTCTACCAGCTCAGAGACCGCATACCATAATTACAACCAGATCGAGAAGGAAAAACTGGCTCAAATTTATGAAATTACAGTTGGAGTAACTTTTTTTATGTGAACAAAGCCCAAAAAGTATCTAGAAGTTAAACATACTGGTTTATGTTATATACGGCAAAAATTCTGGTGGACAACTAGAATAAAGCTTTGGTCTTTGGCAAGGATAAACCCCACTACCAAGCCACTCAGACTTATTTCTTCAGATAAATACTTTTCCTTCACTAAGCAAAGCCGTTTAATTCTTTTTTATTATCATGGGGCATTAGATATACCATTATAAGTTTATAACCATACTTAATGACAAGGAATGAAGTTTCGGTAGGAATGGAAATGAAACTATTTTGATCATTTCGACCGAAATATTTTCAAATGTATTTCCTTGTCAAGAGAAACTCAATTAAATTTTGGTTTGGGTGGAAATTTCGGTTGGCATGCATGAAATGGAAATATTTCGAAATTAAATTCCTTTCTTTATGATTTTTACAAACAAATCGTAAAAACAAATCTATATTAAATCATTATTTATATGGAGAGTCTTCCTATAATTGTTGTGAATTTATCCTATTTGAAACCACAAAATGCATGGAACGAAATAAAAAAGACAGCCAAACAGATAAAAATACAGAATGTTTTTGTTCATTCAAGTAATAATTCATTCTGAAGTTGTTTAGCTAAAAGAAGTAAGTAAGTGTTGTTACCTTAGAAATCCTTCCAGCATCCAATGCTTGACGAAATCTGGAGGCCAAGGCCTCTGCAACAGCTTTTACTTCCTTATCAGGCACCGCAAAGCACACAGAATGCTCACTACTAGCCTGTAGTGTTCCCAATCCCAAGCAATAAGCATCTTAGACATATTACTTTTACAACTATTAAATGGATAATTAGAAAAAACTGTGTACCTGAGATATCATAATAACATTGGCCCCGACATCTTTCACGGCACCGAAAATTGCACTCGCTGTACCAGGAACACCAGCCATTCCCGTTCTACGCAATGGAACTAAAATTTTTAACAAGAAATTTATACTCATTCTAATCATGAGAAAGAATACTCACCCCTCCACATTTACAAGAGCCACGTTGTCAATCGTTGCAAACCCTTTGACAAGAGACTCCTCCCTCTGGCCCTCGCCATTTTCATTAACAGCAAGCCGACATATCTTTGTTCCAGGAGCAGAGAGATTGAAGACGTTCCTAATTACAATTGGGATGTCGTACCCCATAACAGGCATTATGGTGCGAGGATGTAGTACATTTGCCCCAAAATATGACTGCACATACAGGTCAGGCTAATGATTAAGTAATCGTCTTTCAATATGATTTAACAATTTCAATGCATGAGAAAGGCCATGAATTCACCATTTCCCAGGCTTCTTGATAAGACAATGTATCGAGTATCACGGCTTCACTAACTGCAGGAAAGAGGTGCTTTAGCATGTTAACAAAGGAACAATAAGGTTACTCCTAAGCGTTCTAAATTCATGTTCACTTCTACATTTGCAGGCAATATTGGAGGAAAAAGATCCCCAGGATGCTAGCCAATGAAAGCAAGAAGCTCACGACCTAAGTAATTGTCTGTGAGGTAGCTAATCAGTAAGTATTCATGAAACTGCCACGTACAAAAAATGAGGGTTAGTGTAAACCTTTTCTGGGGTCTGCACTGTACACACCATCCACATCTGTCCAAATTGTCAGTTGATGTGCTCTGAGCAGGGAAGCCATTATAGCAGCAGAGAAATCACTTCCATCTCTTTTCAGAGTTGTGGGAATTTTTTGAGGTGTACTAGCTATAAAGCCAGTAGCAATGATTGTCTTGGATTGACTTTGTGAGAACCACTCCTCAAGTTTTCTTTCGGACTCCAAATAATCAGGATCAACTTGATTTGAACTTGTTGGATTTACAATAATGACTTCTCTTGTATCCATCCAACTGCAGTTGACTCCAAGCTGCACAAAAGAGTCAGCTACACATATTCACAAAGCTTACAAACAGCTACCTAATATCAGTCAGAAGGGTACGAGTGAGTAGTACCTTCCTGACTACGGATGATAGCATCTGAGCAGACCATAACTCTCCATGACCAACTACAAAATCTGAAAAAGATTCGGTTGCATGACCAGCTACAAGGCATAATGCATTTAATCAATAAACTGTGTACAAGTTAAATTTCTCCACACACGAAAGAAAATTAACAATAACAGTGAAGGAAGAAAGATAAAGTAAATAAATGTCTTGGAAGAATCCAAAAGAAGTGGGTTCTCGGAAGTCGGAACTGTTCGCTTGGAAACTATGCTTGCTCCACTGTAAGTGGTGGGTTTTGGAAAGTGTTTGCTTCAACAGAAGCGGATGTGCTGTTATTTGATTCTTTCCTTTTAGTGAAATGAAGTTCTTTCTTACATAAGCTTATCCTCCTGAGTTATGGTACTAAGATGTGTCTTCAGTATTTCCTAGAGGTTATAATTAAGTAATAATCTAGTCGAAAGTGAAGTTTTTGATATTGATGAATAAAAGGGACGCAAGCAATTCGAAATTCTGAATCATACATTAGATAGAGCAAAAATGGTTAGCCTACTCACAGGATAGAAAATACAGGAAAACATAAGAGAAACTAAAAGGGTAGATAAACAAAATAATCATTTCGGAATTCTCTTATAATAAGTCATATAAATTGCGACCACGACCCACAGTGGCTGACACGCAATAGAAACTTAAATAATATTGTTTGAACTTCAACGAAAACAGATGCACCCTGCAGGTTTAATAATACAGTCGAAGTTGAATGAAGGTAGAAAGGGAAATACTATATAAACAAAAATAAACGGAGACAGCTACCAAACCTATGTATATCGCACGAAGTAAAGCTTTAAGGTTACTGATGTCATCGTACAAACGAGATAAGAAACTAGCAAGATCATCCCCTTCAAGTAGATCATGTGCTGTTAGTCTATGTTTTGCAAAAACATCATCCAAAGCTGCTACATAGGAATCGTCCCTGGATTGTGCCTTATAAATCAGATTATACATCATGTCTGTTACCATTGACATTGCAGAAACAACTACCAACTTCCTTTCTGTATCATCATTCACAATTATATTTGCAACGCTCTGAATTCTGCTCGAGGTGCCCATACATGTCCCACCAAATTTATGAACTGCCCACATGTCACCTTTTGGAATATGGGTCGATTCATTCAGCGAACCATCTATACAAAATGAGAGGTTACACAAGACAGTCAATTTTGTGACAAGACAGTCAAAAGAGTTCTAACAAATTCATGTAGATAGACGAAAGGACCTGTCAGGGAAGCGAGTACACGAGTATGCAGTGAGCTTCTGCTCCGTTGATCAGATACGTAGACCACTCTGAAACAATTAGAAAAAAGAATATATAGTGTATACATAAATTACTAAATGCCTGATATGAAAAGCTCTACTGGCGCCAGTTTTATTGGGTCTGGAATCCCAGAAGTAGGTGAAAACTAAAAATATCCTCTATGGTGCCTTATGGACATAGTAATAAACCAAACAACTAAATTTTGATAAAGAAGATGCTAAGTAGAGTTTGAAATTGGAACCCTCATTTGATGATAGAAGAACAAATATAACTTCATTAAGATCAAAATACTCATCAGAAAAAACAAAACAAGAATTCAGCAATACACGATATTTTCTCAAACAAAAGCTTGATAAATCAGGAAAACATCAGAAATGAAATGAAAATATATTTCCTCAAGGAAATTAACTAAAAATAGTAGAAACATAAGAAGCATGACAAAAATTAGACCTGGAAATGGAAGAAGGAAGAGGAATAGTGAGGTTAGAACGGAGTTGAGAAACGAATAAGTTGTGTTTGTTCGTGAAATTTTGCTTAAGAGGTGAAGTGTTTGAGAAATTAGAGGAGTGAGAGAAGGTAGAGGAGAACGCCATTGACGGAGCTCCGACTTTAGATTCCACTTCTTCTTCTTCTTCTTCTGTAACTTTTGATGATCGATGATGAATACTATAAGATTGTCAATTAGGTCAATTTTAAGCTACCCCGCTACTTGGGAAGGCGAGTCTGAACCTGGCTGGGACTTGGGAGTGTCCGTTTTGTTTGGTGGGTCCCGACATTTCACAACCGCATCTGTCCCGCGTGTGGACGGCCTCTGCGTAGGAGACAGAATTTCAGGTCGAAACCAAAATTCATGATGCCACGTTTTCTCCCCTAGTCAACGTGGTCAAACATCAGTTGGGGCTGATGGTTGACCACAACAAGGACCAACTAGGCAATGTGGTAAACCATCCATCCTCATCTCCTTGCCGAATTTGTCAAGGTAAGAGAAGGAGATTACCACTAATACATCTAGTTTCTGGCGGAAATTGATTGCTACAGAGACTTTGTCATTGCTAAACAAAAGTCTTCATTTAAAGTTAGAAACATAAAATAAAATTTACTTCTCATTTATCTCGTTATTCCAACATGTATCGACGTATTTCAATACATAATATCTGAACGGGTATCATATTTCTGGAGTGGATGTACAACCAACTTGTCACGCTTTTATTGGCTTATTTGTTTAACATTTGTCTTATATTTTGGCAGAGGACCCACGTCACCAACAAAGAAAGGTAAATTATACCAAACTTGCATGTGGAGGAAGAAGGGGCCTATTCATAACCTACAAGACAAAGTCATCAACTCCTTCACAGAAAGAAGTAAACGTTACAGCTTACAAGTTACAAGTATATTGAAAAAAATCAGAAGAGTAAAATACCAAAAACGAATTGATTTTGATCAGATTGGCCGGAGATCTTTACACTTATAATGGGAGGATTCCCAACCTGTTGTTACACATCTCCTGCTTCCGAAAATTCACACCAAATTCCACCCCAGATGGAGCATTTTCAGGTAACTTTGTAGACTTGCAGTATGCCCTAATTTCCTACTACTAATCTCTTCGTATTCTGTTTCAATTTAGTAATTAGGAAGATGTATCGAGAATTTATTTCTTGGTATTATGTGTTAATTAGTGTTTTGTGAGTTTCAACCTCTAGTATAAATTGGATATGTTTATACAACAAAGAAAATCAGAAATTTGAAGCAATTTGTTTTTAGCTAAGCAAATATTAAAGCATTTTTTTACATTTTAAGTTTTTTTTTTGAATCTTTGATTGTATAAGGAATCTGAAGAAACTATGGGACACCAACAATCAAGAAATGCAAGCCCTAAGGTGGGTTTTTAATATCTCTTGGGTTTACTCTTTTTCTTCTCTGTGTTCTTCAAAAAGTAACTTTTTTGTTGTACTGACAAGTATTGTTCTATTATATAATGGGTGTAATTGGAAATTGGTTCATGTGTTTTTCTCCTTTCTGAAATTTGATAAGTGGGTATTTGAGTTTTCAATTTTCTTTACAGATGTATATTATAATCAGTTCTATTTCCATAGAAAATTGAATAAAGGAAATCTCACCCAGACTTGAATCTTATATTTTGTTTTTTGGATGATCTTGAATTTATGAGGTTTATTTAATTTGTTGATATTTTCATTTTTAACATGTGTCTTTTTTCTTCTTGATTTCCCTCTAACAGAATAGCAATGCTTTGGCAAGCAACATCATTTTGAACCATGACTTTTCGGAGGGAATTCACTTTTGGCACGCCAACGCTTGTGAATGGTTTGTGGTTAGAGAAAAGTCGGATTACGTTGAAGGTGTAACAGCTAACTCTGGATCGAATTTTGCTGTTGTTAAGAATCGGACGGAGTGGTGGCAAAGCTTGGAACAGGATATCACAGATAGAGTTTCACCTTGTAACACTTACAAAGTCTCGGCTTGTGTAAGAGTCTCGAAGGTGCTTAAAGAACCTGTTGAAGTCATTGCTACGCTGAGACAAGAGTTTGATGACGGGTCAATCAATTATTTGCATATTGGGAGGTAACAGAAATTTCGGCGTTTCAATATCATCATTTGCTTCTTTTACTTAATAAATTTGAAGTTTACAAAAACAAATAATTTTTTGATGAAGTTGTCGCTAGAATTGAATTCGGTTATGATTTATGACAGAGTTAATGCATCAGCGGAGCGGTGGGAAAATTTGAAGGGCACATTTTCCTTGGAAACAATACCAAAGAGAGTTGTCTTCTATTTGGAAGGGCCTTCCCCAGGGATAGATTTACTCATAGATTCTGTAGTAGTATCTCCTCCGATCATAGTAGAGCATGAGGTAATCTATTTATAAGTGGTAAATCTTAGGATTTCGAGTGTGTTTTTGTATCCTTTAATTTAAAAAAACCCATATATACACACACACACACACACAGATGTACATATATTGACATCGAAATGACCATGACCATCAACAGGACATTCAACATACAATGGTCCTTTGTGCTTATTACACTGGAAATCACTGCTTAGTTCAATATGAATAGTTGGATACAACCAAAATCGTAAAAGAACTACGGAAATGTAAACATTTTAGTCGAAGCCAATGCTAATTTTGGATGACGTTTTTTGATCGAAGGACACGGATAAGGTTGCTTTGAGTTACCTCAATACTCTTAAAGGTGCTGCAAATACTAACATGATTTTTAGCATGAGGAAGGATCGAAAAAGACTTAATAATAACCTGTCTGAATCATTTTCCATTGTAGACTATTTAAGCTTGCCTATTGTAGAAATTGCATGAAATCTTGTGATGACTTTTGTGAGTTAGAGACTTAGAGCTTTGTCTTACTGATTTTTGTTTAGAAAGTAGGAATCTTTGTTTTCTATTTCAGTGGATTACCTAGCGTGGTCTTAATAATAGCACAATATATGGAGCAGTCACCTTTAATCCTCTATTTATTCGGTACCTGTGATGGCATTGCTATTCTTCATCACTTTCCGACCCTTATCTATAAAAAGGCTTCAACAAATATCATCGCTCAACTATGATCTTTGTCAATCTATTATTTTTTTTTCTAATTAACTGACATTCAACTTTTCTGTTCCGTTATCCTAGCACTTAAATGCAGATTTCACATTTTACTAAATATAATATTTAGATAATACTTTTCTGTTTGTTGAAATCAGAGTAGTTTGACCGACAATATCATCCATAACCACGACTTTGCCAAAGGATTGCATTCTTGGCACCCCAATAGCTGCAATGGGTTTGTGGTTACTGGCGAGTCAGGCAAACATGAAGGAGTATCGGCGTATTCAGGAACAAACTATGTTGTCCTTAAAAACCGTAAGGAATGCTGGCAGGGCTTGGAACAAGATATAACAGGTCGAGTTTCACCTGGAGCCAAATACATAGTAATTGCCTATGTTAGAGTCTCGGGGTTTCTTCAAGAATCTGCTCAAGTTCAAGCTACATTAAAACTAGAGTACCCAGATTCATCAACTAAGTTCCTATCTATTGGGAGGTACTAGAAATTTCCTCTTTTACTTTTCTATAGCTGAATTGTAAGAATTGAATCAATGGAAATACGTGTTCAGAGTGTCAACGTCAGAGGAGCGTTGGGAAAAGTTGCTAGGAACCTTTTGTCTGGAAACTATGCCCAAGCATGTTGTTTTTTATTTGGAAGGACCTGCTCCAAATGTAGATCTTCTTATAGACTCTGTGGTTGTCTCTTCGTCTAGTATCAAAGAGTCCAAGGTACATCTTTCTTTTCCTTCTTGATTGATTTTCAAGTAAGACCTCTCCTTTTCTTTGATCGAAAAAAAGGTAGTATATTAATAAGAATAGAATGGGAAAGATTTTAAGAAGCGAGAAAAATACTTGAAGTAGTAATAAGATATTAAGTATTAACTCTAGGATACCAAATGTTCAACACTCGGATCATGAAATGTCCTTGATTGCAACTCTGAAAAGATGAGGGACTTCCAACTTAATTAACTTTTTCAGATTATAGTTCAGAATTATGTAGGCCTAAGTAGGTTATGTATAATATTGCTGATTGATAACCAAAATGTTGTTGTGGTTCTATCTCAGAAGACTGCAAACATTAATAAATTGTCTGCTGATGGCGATGAGACTATTATTCTGAATCCTCGGTTTGACGATGGCATTAATAATTGGGCTCAAAGAGGCTGTAAGATTCTTGTAGATCATTCCACGGGAGATGATGAAATAGTACCAGTGTCGGGTAATTGCTTTGCTCGAGCAACGGAAAGAACGAGTACGTGGAACGGGATTCAGCAGGATATCACTGAAAGGGTACATAACAAGCTTTCTTACGAGGTTAGAGCAATAGTTCGGGTTTGCGGGAACAATGTCACTACTGCTGATGTACGTGCAACATTGTGGGTCCAAATGCAAAACCATCGTGAACAATACATAGGCGTCGCCAAGTTAGTTTACTTCTCTTCTCTGTTTTCTTTCGAGTATATTTTAAATTTGCATCACTTTACTTCAGAAGATTTTTCAATCTACGACCTATCTTTATTGAGATGTCAAGGATTTCGTTTTATTTTCATTCAATTTGCTAAAGAACGTGGTTACCATTGAAGTTCGCAGGCATCAGATAAAGACTGGGTGGAGTTGCGAGGAAAGTTCCTCTTAAATGCTTTGCCGTCAAAAGCAGTCATTTATTTGGAAGGGCCACCTATGGGCGTAGACATTCTCGTGGATAGTTTTATGGTGAAACGTGCAAAGAAACTCCTTGCTTCTCCTCCACCTAGTGAGGTTGGTAATACATACCTCAACATTCTAAGTCTATGTTATTTTTAATTTGGTAAAAAAGAAGTAGAACTTATATTATTATATGTTCTTTATCGAAATACAAACTTACCATGTTCTTTATAAAATTTTGAATTGAAGTGAAGCACCTAAAGTCTTAGAATCTGATATACTATTTCATATTCGCAGAATGTTTTATTTGGTTCAAATATAATTGAGAATAGCAGTCTGAGGAATGGCCTCAATGCTTGGTCTCCTCTTGGGTCATGTACTTTGAATGTCTGTACTGGTTCTCCACTTATACTTCCTCCGATGGCGAGAGATTCACTTGGGCCCCATGAACGTCTAAGTGGTCGTTATATTCTTGTCACCAATCGCTCAGAAACTTGGATGGGCCCATCTCAAATTATTACACATAAAGTGAAACTTCATTCAACATACCAAGTATCAGCTTGGGTTCGAATTGGGTCTGGGGTTACTAGTCCCCAGAATATAAATGTTGCTGTTGGTGTTGATAGCAAGTGGGTAAATGGAGGTCAAATTGAAGTGAGAGATGATAAGTGGCACGAAATTGGTGGTTCTTTCAGGATTGAGAAGCAACCGTCTGAAGTTATGGTTTATATTCAAGGTCCTTCTCCAGGAGTCGACTTAATGGTAGCTGGACTTCATATTTTCCCTGTTGACAGAAAGGCCAGATTTAAGCACTTACAAATGCAGACTGATAAGGTATTCTTTCATCTAGGCTCAAAATCTTTTATATTTCAAAGTGATTGTTTCTGATGTTTCTACATATGAAACTCTTACAAATAGAAGTATCGGTGTTTCTAACATGAAGTGGACTATACCCTTTCTCTCAATGAACGTATATGTTTCACCAGAATGACGTATGAATCTCGATTATAATTATAATGATTATGTTAGTAATTCTATTATTAAGCATCATAATGCTTGACCAATTTAAAAGCTATAGTTAGCCAAACCTTTTGAGGCTTTTAATAAATAACTTGGCTTGTCCTTCACGGTGTCCAGGGGCAAAAACCAGACAAGGGGGAGAAGTTTAGAATTAGAGTTATGGAGGGATGGGGTGTGGGGACAACATCATATGGATATTTGGATCTCCTAATGAGAAAATATAGAATATTGGCTATGTGATATGCGTTATACGTAATAAACCAACTAAATTAACAGATAAACAATATATTAGTATGACGTAGCGATTCAATTGACCAAACATCAACTTTGACTACAAAGGGTCAGAAAGGTGCGAAGAAGAGGAACAATAATCCTAAAATCTCCTTCGGCAACATAGTTATACTCTAGTACTCCATCACCTGATACAAAAAAAAAGGCATTTTGCTTTGTAGTACTAAATATTTCTTAAAAATCATCTAGAGTTGGCGGTAAGGTGTCAGATAACTTTAAGACTAGGGCAGCACTTTCTTCATTTGAATTCCAATTTTGATTTCAATTTTCCTCGTTTTTGCTGTCACAGATTCGTAAACGTGACGTCATTCTGAAATTTCCTGGATCAAATAGCGGTAGTTTGTCGGGTGCAGCCGTGAAAGTCAAACAAACAAAGAACAGTTTTCCCTTTGGGTCGTGTATTAGCAGATCAAATATAGACAATGAAGATTTCGTTGATTTCTTTGTAAAGAATTTTAACTGGGCTGTATTTGGGAATGAATTGAAGTGGTATTGGACAGAACCAGAGCAAGGTAAATTAAACTGCAAGGATGCTGATGAACTTCTTGAATTCTGCAAGAATCACAATATAAATGTCAGAGGTCATTGCATATTCTGGGAAGTGGACTCCAATATTCAATCTTGGGTTCAATCTTTGGACAAAATTGATTTGATGAGAGCCATTCAAAATCGTCTAACAAGTCTTCTAACAAGGTATCAAGGTGAATTCAAACACTATGATGTGAACAACGAGATGCTTCATGGGTCTTGGTACCAAGACATGCTAGGCAAAGATATCAGATCTTACATGTTCAAAGCTGCAAAACAGATTGATCCTTCGGCTACCCTTTTTGTCAATGATTATCATGTCGAAGATGGATGTGATGGTAAATCTTCTCCTGAAATGTATGTTCAACATATTCTTGATTTACAAGAGCAAGGTGCACCAGTTGGCGGAATCGGGATACAGGGGCATATAGATTTTCCTATAGGACCCATAATCTGTTCTGCTCTTGACAAGTTGGCGATTCTTGGTCTTCCTATTTGGTTTACAGAATTGGACGTGGCTTCTTCAAACGAACATGTTAGAGCTGAAGATTTGGAAGTTATGCTCAGAGAAGCTTTTGCTCATCCGGCTGTTGAGGGAATAGTTCTTTGGGGATTTTGGGAGTTATTTATGTGCCGAGATGATTCCCACTTGGTTGATGCGGAAGGAAGTATCAATGAAGCTGGTAAGAAATACCTTGAACTTAAGGAGGAATGGTTATCGAATGCTCATGGACATATCAATGATGAAGGAGAGTTCAGATTTAGAGGTTTTCATGGGGATTACAGTGTTGAGATCATAACAGAGTCGAAGAAAATCTCTAAGAAGTTTGTCGTCGATAAAGATAGTTCAGAACAGGTAGTAACTATAAACTTGTAAAGTTACATTCTGATTGCTATGGAAGGCAGCACCACACTTGTAGCATCTTAGGCTGTTAACTTTTTCAGGCTTTTGTGAGGAAACAATGAATACATCAGAATGGAAGTTATCTCATTTTCATGACAATGTATCCCTTGAGCCCGAATTTTAATAGTATCTCGTTATCAGAGTGGACTTAATATGAAATTACTGAGACCAACTTTGTTATTGAAATTTAATGACATCTAATTAGCAATGTAGACCCACCCTCCTCCAATCTTACTTTCTCTCTGACATCGAATATTCACCTGAACAAGTATAATTACCGTCTTACATCCAATCTCCCAGAGAAAACAACACTTTAGAGGAAGCAAGCACTTACTTCCTCGCTCATAAACCCAAAAGGAAGTCAGTCGACCTTGCTTTACGAAGGAGGCTGCCTACTTTAGCTGAGGAGGCTGCGTACTTTATCTCTCTTACTAAGGAGGTTGTCTACTTTATTTTAATCATTAAGGAAACTGTCTACTTTATCAGTTTATCTCTCTAGAGACTGCCTACTTCAGAACGACGAGATGTTCCACTTTATCCTCGAGCAGACCTCACAAGGGCTGACTTACTCAACGACATACCTCATAAGCTGTTATAGTCTCCCTCCAAGCAAGTCAGTCTAACCCGTAAAGATCGAGATCCGACCACTGTACGAGCCACGCCATACTCCGACCACTCCTCGACGGTAACATTTCAGTGATATCATTAACGTGTTTGCTACTTTTCTTGCAAGTTTACTGCCTTGGTCATTAGAGTCCCTTTAGTCGACACCATTCTGATGCGTCAAAGATCTTACTGTCACGTGTGTTTCATTTCTTGTCAGACAGGTTAAAACTCAAGAACGCCATCGGTGCCCATAAAAATATCAACGAGTGAAGGTCTGACTTCCGATCAACGACCCGGTCTCGCTGACTTCTTGACCCGCGGTTTCAACCCTTCACAGTTGTCGGCCAAGGTTGCCGCCTACCGAAGAAAAAGAATGAGGTGGAGAGATGAAGTCGAAGAGAGAATGGGTGGTGATAGGGATATTAATGTGTTAATATTTTTCTCACAATAATTGCATTTTGGCCGCCAAGGGCACTTGAGAAAAAGTTCAATTTTTTTTTTTTGCCCCCCAAAACAAATTAACAAACACATATGGGCGCCAAAACAACGAATTGGTCACAAATTGGAGGTCAAAATGGAATTATTCTTATACCCTTTTTCTATGGTTTCTCCAAAACAACCCCCTAAACCTCAACCCCAAGTTTCAATTTTACCCTTATAAAACTTCCAAAAAAAACAGAATTTTTTATTGAAAAACCCAAAAAATGGGTTCAAATACAAAATAAGGCCCACCATGTATTAATATTTCATAAAAAACCCATTTTAAAAAAAATAAATGAACATCAAGCCCAATTTCGGATCTCAATGTGCTTTTTCCCATCTCTAGGAAGCCATATATTTAGATAATTCCTCTTTTACCCTTATATATATATATAACCTCTTTCCCTCTCTTTCTATTATTCAACCAAAATTTCATTTTCTCCTTTCTCTCTCTACACTAAACAGTGTACTCTCTCTCTCTCTACATCTTGCATTTTAATTTTAACTGCTCCTTCATCTTCAAGGTACAATTATCTTCATATATCTTCATCTTTCATCTCTATTTTCGTCTTTTTGCATTCTTCAACCTTTTTTGAAAATCTCCAAAACTATTTCTTCATCTTCATCATCTTTTTGTTTTGTTAATGTCATTTGGCTTCATGTTTATGTTCATTCATTAATCTGTTTTTATTTTCACGATTATTTCTTCATGATTTTTTTTTTCTTTTAGCTTCATCATGAACACCAAAATAATCTCTCTTTGTTCATAAAATTTCTTCATCAAGCAACATAATTTCAAAGTTCTAAGAAACCAAAAAGTACAAACTTAGATCACTCTTGGTTCATAAAATTTATTCATCAAGCAACATAATTTCAAAGTTCTAAGCAACATAATCTTTCAGCTTTAACAAGGTGAAAACCCATTACACAGTTTCTTGTTCTAATAAACCAAAAAGTACAAACTTAGATCTACTTTTCAGTTTCTCTCTTTAGAAATTACGTTTTAGCATATGTTGATGTTTAACAGACAAATTGTCAGGTGTTTTAAGCATTTTAGAATATGTTGTTTGTTAAGGAGTTTTGTTTCAAACATTTAGGGGTTTGTTGATGATTTTTGGGTGTTTTACTTGGTAAAAAAGGTATTGTTATTCGTTAAGTATTTTGGTGGATTTTGGAGACATTTACAGTTATGTTGAAGACATTTAGGATTCTGTTTCAAACATTTTGGGTATTGTTGGTAATTTTTGGGTGTTTTACTTAGTAAAAAATATTTTGTTCTTCGTTAAGCATTTTGAGAGTTTTTTGAGACATTTACAGTTATGTTGAATACATATAGGGTTTTGTTTTAAACATTTTGGGTTCTGTTTCAAACATTTATGGTTTTGTTGACAACAGTTTGAGTTCTGTTTCAGACATTCAGGGAAATGTTGATGATTTTTAAGTGTAAACTTGGTAAAAAGCTTTTTTCTTCGTTTAGCATTTCGGGTGGTTTTGAAAACATTTACAGTTATGTTAAAGACATTTTGAGTTCTGTTTCAAATATTTACGATTTTGTTGTAGTTATTTTGGGTTTTGTCCCAGACATTCATGGGTTTGTTGATGAATTTTGGGTGTTTTACTGAGTAAATAAGTCTTTGTTCTTAGTTTAGCATTTTGGGGGGGTTTTAGAAACATTTTAAAATATGTTGAAGACATTTTGGCTTATGTTTCAGACATTCATGGGAATGTTGATGATTGTTTAGGGTTTTACTTGGTAAAAAAAAACTTTTGTTGTTCGTTTAACATTTTGGGGGGTTTTTGAAACATTTAAAGTTATGTTGAAAACATGTTAGGTTCTGATTTAAACATTTGCGATTTTGTTCCGGACATTTTGAAGAATGTCAACTACAATGTTGGACATGTTCATAGCATTTTATGATTAAGATAACAAAAAATTTGTTCTTCAAAATATATGAGATGCAGAGACAATAAACAGTTTGTCTCAGGAATTAAACAAAATATGAAGAAACAATCAATAATGTTATGAACATTCTTCAGGTGCATTTTTACATTGTTTGACACTCTTTTGGATGAATAAGAAATTTACAAAATAAGAGTTAGCCATGTAAGGATCCATTCACTAAACAACATGAGTTAGAATGTTTGGAACAATATATAAAATTCATAGACAAAAAGAAGAGAATGTAAGACAAATAAGCAACATATGCAAACATTCTAATTCATGTTGGAGACATACGAAAGAATGTCAACTACAATTGGGCTCGACATGATTCACAAACTAGCTTTTCTTATCATTATTTTGAGAAGTAGCAGGTGCTCTATCCGGTTCCATAGATGAAAATTCTGCAAGCGGAATGAACAAATGATTATATGCAGTAGGAATATAGGAACATGTTCGAGACATTAAAGCGAATGTTATCAGCATTTCTAAAAATGTTTAGAAGTAGTGGAAAATGTCAAAGGCATACTCATTCAGAATGAATCCCGGATATGAAGAGCAAAAATATACATTAAACAATTGATAAATATGTTTTTAACAAAAGAGAAGGTGTTCTCATTATTGAAGAAGTGTCGGTATTTTGAACAACAAAGAATGCTTAGCGAAGAACAATAGTTTTTTTTACCAAGTAAAACAACAAAAAATCATCAACAAACCCCTGAATGTTTGAAACAAACCCCAAAATGTCTTCAACATAACTTTAAATTTTTCCCAAAATCCCTAAAATGCTTAACGAAGAACAAAAGTTTTTGTTATCAAGTAAAACACCCAAAAATCAACAACAAAACCCTAAATGTTTGAAACAGAATCCCAAATGTCTTCAATATAATTGTAAATGTCTCCAAAAACTCCCAAAATTCTTAACGAAGAACAATAAATTTTTTACCAAGTAAAACCCCCAAAAATCATCAACAGCCCCCTAAATGTTTGAAACAAAACCCAAAATGTCTTCAACATAACTTTAAATTTTTCTCAAAACCCCCAAAATGCTTAACGAAGAGCAAAAGTTTATTTTTACCAAGTACAACACCCCAAAATCAACAGACAAAACCCTAAATGTTTGAAACAAAATCCCAAATGTCTTCAACATAACTGTAAATGTCTCCAAAAACCCCCAAAATGCTTAAAGGAGAACAATAGTTTTTTACCAAGTAAAACACCCAATAATCATCAACAAACCCCTAAATGTTTGAAACAAACCCAAAATATTTTCAACATAACTTTAAATTTTTCCCAAAACCCCCAAAATGCTTAACGGAGAACAAAAGTTTTCTTTACCAAGTACAACACCCCAAAATCACCAACAAAACCCTAAATGTTTGAAACAGAATCCGAAATGTCTTCAACATAATTGTAAATGGCTCCAAAAACCCATCAAAAATGTTTAACAAAGAACAATAACTTTTTTACCAAGTAAAACACCAAAAAATCATCAACAAACTCCTAAATGTTTGAAAATAACCCAAAATGTCTTCAACATAACTTTAATTTTTTCCAAAAATCCTAAAATGCTTAACGATGAACAAAAGTTTTTTTACCAAGTAAACACCCAAAAATCAACAACAAAACACTAAATGTTTGAAACAGAATCCCAAATGTCTTCAACATTGCTGTAAATGTCTCAAAAAACTCCCAAAATGCTTAACGAAGAACAATAGTTTTTTTTTACCAAGTAAAACTCCCAAAAATCATCAACAAACCCCTAAATGTGTGAAACAGAACCCCTTGACGAACAACATATTCTAAAATGGTTAAAACACCTGACAATTTGTCTGTTAAACATGAACATCTGCTAAAACGTAATTTCTAGAGAGAGAAACCGAAAAATAGATCTAACTTTGTACTTTTTGGTTTCTTAGAACAAAAAACTGTATAATGGATTTTACCTTGTTAAAGAAATTAGAGAATGTAGAAGTAAAACTCAAAAATCTTATAAGAAGATTGAACATCATTAAATAAAGAAACATCAAGAAATACCTCATTAACGGAGATTAAAATCTCTAGATCTAAAATTTAATTTCTTTCTTCTAAAACACCATGAAAAAAACTTATGATTGTATGATGATGAAGATTAAAGAAGAAGAAGAAGAAGATGAAACATTAAAGAAGATGAAACATTAAAGAAGATGCAGCATTAAAGAAGATGAAGATGAAATCATACCGGTAGTTCAACGGTCGGACTTCGTTTCCGACGAAACTAATTTCATGTCCGATCACCCAATTCCGGTTAAGGTAGAGAGAGAAAAAAGGAAAGAAATATTTGAGCTGGAAGAGGGACATTGATGGGATGTCTCTGAATTGGGCGGGAAATTTGGACGAAATTTGGGTCAGGATAGTGTTGTCTTATCTTTATGTAAGTGAGGGTAATAGTGTATTTTTACTTACTGGGTTTTTTTCTCATTAATATTTTGGATTGGGCCTGATTCTCTATTAACCCTCAGATTGTGGGCCTTAGAATTTCCGCCCCAAATTTGATCATTTACTATGTGAGTTATCAATATTCCAAATTTGTTATATATGACTTGGAAAAGCATAGAACCTAAGTGTTTCTAAAGTGAACAATGAAAAACAATTTGAATATTAATTCTTGTTACAATTTTAAGCTTGAATTTTGTTATATGAGATTATTTTTTTTGCTTTTTTAACTTTTTTTTTCATTTAATTTCTCATAACAGAGTAATTTGACCCACAACATCATCCTTAACCATGACTTCTCTAGAGGACTTCAGTCTTGGAACCCCATTGTCTGTAAAGGGTCTGTGGTTACAGGGGAGTCTGGTTTCCTTAAAGGAGTATCTGCAAACTCTGGATCAAATTATGTTGTTCTTAAGAACCGATACGAAACTTGGCAAGGCTTGGGACAAGATATTACAAGTAGAGTCTCACCTGGTTCTACTTACAAAGTCTCGGCTTTTGTAAGAGTCTCGAAGCTGCTTCAAGGACATGCTGAAGTCTCTGCTACACTCAGACTAGAATTTGAGAATTCATCACTTAATTACTTTTCGATTGGGAGGTAAGGAAAAAATTTCTTCCTTTCAAGTTGATCATTTCCTTGTTTTACTTAATAAATTTGAACTTAACAGAAAAGCATTAGTACTTCCGATAACGTAGTTGCGAGAATCGGATTTGGTTTTGACAGAGTTAAGGCATCGGATGAGCGGTGGGAAAATTTGACGGGCGTATTTTCTTTGAAAAGAATACCAAAGAGAGTTGTCTTCTATCTGGAAGGGCCTGCACCAGGTGTAGATTTACTCATAGGTTCTGTTGTGATATCTTCTCTCGTCATAGTAGAGCATAAGGTATTACTTCTCGTGTAACATGCTTTTTTAGACAAATGGTGGTTAAGTGTGTTCAGTGTATTCTATTCATAAACTGTAAATCTTACGAATTCTAGAACCCTTAAGGAAACGAAGGTTTACAGTTTACTACCCGTAACCCGACCAAAAACTTTGTTTCATTAAACAAATGCCTATCTGTGAGTGTTGATTCCACAGAAATATGATATATTTAGAAAATCACACTTTCAGTGAGTTATCGTTACTCAATAGCACTATAGTCGAGAGGAATGTATAGGTACATGTGAATAACCTATAGCGCAAGAGTCCTGGTATTACATTTTGAGATATTTATCTTGCATTCTGATTAAAAAAAAAGATATTTTACATTGAAATGACAAAAATATTTCAGTTCCTATGACCTTCAAAACTTAACATACAATGTTTCTTTCTGATGATTCGGGTGGAAATCATTGTTTATTTCGACACAAATAGTTAATATGAAATGGTAGAAGAACTATTATTAAGTAAATATTTTAGTGGAAGTCCAAGTTAAATTTGGATAACATCTTTAGATCTTAAGAAATGGAAAGTTGTTTTACGGGTACCTCTCTAATCTTAGAGGTGCCAACAGATTTAATGTCATTTTCAGCATGAACAAAGATCGAAAAGGACATTATTCATCTGTCAGCTTCTTTTTCCTTCGTAGACTAATGAAGCTTGGGTTGTAGGAATTTCTTGGTACCGTGTCACGACTTTCGTGATTTAGAGCTTTCTCTAATATAAGGACCTTACACGGAGGAAACACTTTTAATTCCTCCAATTATCAGTTTAAGACATTATAACAAATTGTCTTAAAAGCACCAAAGTGGCGTACCAAACCTTTTCCTCGGTACTTTTGGTGGTACTCTTATCATACCTTCGTCACATTCCAAACCTTTATCTATAAAAAGAATACCTGAACAAAAACAATTTTCTAACTATCATCTTTGTCTATATAGTTGTTTTTAGTGACCTGGCACTCAATTTGTCTATTTCAGTAGGCGAGCACTTTAACAAGGATTTCCTTGTTTTGGTCGTTCCAATTGTTAGAAATGAGTTCTCTCTCTAAGGAAATAGAGTAAAAAAAGTACTCCTTTTCACAATTTAGTATACGAGTTTGAATTGGATTTGTGGTTTTGCTTTTGTGTTATATAAGCTTGCGCCAAAATTTCTATGTAAACCAATGTTTTCTTGTGCTTCCGATTTTGCTAACAAGGAATGACTAAGTACTATTTTTTCTGTTTGTTGGAAGCAGAATAATTTGACCCACAACATCATCCTTAACCATGACTTCTCTAGAGGACTTCAGTCTTGGAACCCCATTGTTTGTAAAGGGAGTGTGCTTACAGGAGAGTCTGGTTACCTTAAAGGAGTATCTGCAAACTCCGGATCAAATTATGTTGTTCTTAAAAACCGATACGAAACCTGGCAAGGCTTGGGGCAAGATATCACAAGTAGAGTCTCACCTGGTTCTACTTACAAAGTGTCGGCTTTTGTAAGAGTCTCGAAGCTGCTTCAAGGACATGCTGAAGTCTCTGCTACACTGAGACTAGAATTTGAGAATTCATCACTTAATTACTTTTCTATTGGGAGGTAAGAAAAATTTCTTCGTTTCAAGTTGATCATTTCCTTCTTTAACTTAATAATTTGAACTTGACAGAAAAATGTAAATACTTTCGATAACATAGTTGCGCGGATCGGATTTGGTTTTAACAGAGTTAAGGCATCGGATGGGTGGTGGAAAAATTTGACAGGCACATTTTCTTTGAAAAGAATACCAAAGAGAGTTGTCTTCTATCTGGAAGGGCCTGCACCAGGTGTAGATTTACTCATAGCTTCCGTGGTGATATCTTCTCTTGTCCTAGTAGAGCGTGAGGTATTACTTCTGTTATTTAGAGCTGATAACTCCGTTATTCATCATATGATTAGTGAAGCTTGCATATCATTGTAATTGCTCGGAATTGTGTGATGACTTGTGTTATTTAGAGCTTTGTCTAATGGTTTGTGTTTTAGATAATATAAGGAATATATTTGTAGCAAACACATTTGATTCCGTCTATTATCGGTTATAGACATTATTATAAGAAAAGGTTCTTTCGTAGGACACATAATAAAACTTCAAATCTTTTCCTTTTAAAGTTAGAAAACTTGGAATCAATTCAACCAGTTAGGGAATACGAACTCCGACTTGTCAAAACTAAAAAGAATTTATGACTTGTCATATGCCCGTAAGGCACATGGTAGAATTACCGAATAGGAAATTATCTGAAAAGCTCACCACGGTTGAGTACCAATTATTTTCCATGGTACTTGTGCTGGAACCCTTATCAAACCATCTTAAAAAAAACAACTTGAAGATAAGGCATCGGCAAACTATTATCTTTGTTTATCTAGTACCTTTTCTAATTATCTAACATCCAATTTGTCTGTTTCAGTAGCCAAGCCCTTTAACGAGGATTTCTTTGTGTAAGGAGTACCACTTATTAGAAATAACTTCTCTCTGAAGAAATAGCGTTAGGATTACTCCTTTTCCCAATTAAAAATACGCGTTTGAATTAAATTTGAGGTTCCTTTTTTATATTATATAAGCTTGCTTCAAACTTTTTACGTAAATATTGCTTTTCCATGTATCCTATTTTACTAATAAAGAATAGATAAGTACAATATTTTGTGTTTGTTGAAGCAGAGGGATTTGACCCACAATATCATCCTTAACCATGACTTCTCTGACGTACTTCAATCTTGGCACCACAACAATTGTGACGGGATTGTAGTTACAGGAGAGTCGAATTACCCTGAAGGAGTATCAGCAAAGTCCGGATCAAATTACGTTGTTATAACAAAACGAAAGGAAACCTGGCAAGGCTTGGGACAAGATATCACAAGCAGAGTTTTACCTCGTTCTACTTATAAAGTCTCCGCTTTTGTAAGAGTTTCGAAGCTGCTTCAACAACATGCTGAAGTCTTTGCTACACTTAGACTTGAATTTGAGAATTCATCAATCAATTACATGTCTATTGGGAGGTAACACAAATTTCTTCGTTTGAAGTTTTTTTGAACAAATTTGAACTTAACAAAAACAAATTTATAACTTTTGACAACGTAGTTGTGAGAATTTGATTTTGTTTTAACAGAGTTAAGGCATCAAACGAGCGCTAGGAAAATTTGACAGGCACATTTTCTTTGAAAACATTACCAAAGAGAGTTGTCTTTTATCTGGAAGGTCCTGCACCAGGTGTAGATTTACTCATAGATTCTGTTGTGGTCTATTCTGCCATCACAGTAGAGCGTGAGGTATTACTTCGCAATTAATAGCATGTGAGACAATTACTTTAAGTGTGTCCAAAGTACTCTAGTTATAAACTTTAAATCTTTGGATTCCCTATTAACCCTTAAAGAAATCCAGGATTTGGTGACTTTCTACACTTCTAGTTAAAATAGGGTTACTCGATTACATAACTACTTAATAGTTGAGATCCATGTGTAGGTCCAGGTACATAATTTATAGCAAGTGTCGTGGTACTAAATTTCATAATATTTTGCTTCGACATACGGTGGGACTTTGTAATTGTTATGGTGAAAATCGCTCTTCATTTCAACAGGATTGATAACAACCGAAATTGTAAAAGAAATATCAAGATGTAAACATTTTAATGGAAGCCGATGTTAATTTTGTACAACATATTTTGATCTTAAGAAATGGAAAAAGTTGTTTGATCTTAGAGTTGCTTTCCAATTGTCAGAGATAAATTTCTCTCTAAAGAAATAAAGTCAGGAATACTCCTCCCATTTCAGAGTACGAGTTTGAATTGAATTTGAGGTTCCGTCTTTGTATTATATAAGCTTGCATCAAACTTTATGTAAATATTGCTTTCTGATGTATCCTATTTTTCAAACAAAGAATAGATAAGTACAATATTTTGTGTTTGTTGAAGCAGAGGGATTTGGCCCACAATATCATACTTAACCATGACTTCTCCGACGTACTTCAATCTTGGCACCATAACAATTGTGACGGGATTGTGGTTACTGGAGATTCGAATTACCCTGAAGGAGTATCAGCGAATTCCGGATCAAATTTCGCTGTTATAACGAAACGAAAGGAAACCTGGCAAGGCTTGGAACAAGATATCACAGGTAGAGTTTTACCTGGTTCGACTTACAAAGTCTCGGCTTTTGTAAGAGTCTCGAAGCTTCTTCGTGAACCTATTGAAGTCCTTGCTACATTAAAACTAGTTTCGGAGGATTCATCAATTAATTACTTGGCTATTGGGAGGTAACGTAATTCTCTTCGTTTTAATTTGATTGTGTCTCTTTCACTTAATAAATTTGAACTTCACAAAAAAATAAAAACTTTTGATAACATAGTTGTGAGGATCTGATTTGGTTTTCACAGAGTTAAGGCATCAAATGAGCGGTGGGAAAATTTGACGGGCACATTTTCCTTGAAAACGATACCAAAAAAAATTGTCTTCTATTTGGAAGGCCCTGCACCAGACGTAGATTTACTCATAGATTCTGTTGTGATATCTTCTCCCGTCATAGTAGAGTTCGAGGTATTCCTTCTTGATTAACATGCTCTGCAGATACTTGGTCGTTAATTCTATTTATAAACTATAGATCTTAGGATTTCCTAAATGCTTTGCGTAAACCACGTATTTGAATTAAATTAGAGGTCCCGTATTTGTATTGCATAAGCTTGCATCAAACTTTTTAAGTAAATATATGTTTTCCGATATCTCCTATTTTACTAACAAAGAATAGATAAATACAATATTTTGTGTTTGTTGAAGCAGAAGGATTTTTTGACCCACAATATCATCCTTAACCATGACTTCTCTGATGTACTTCAATCTTGGCACCACAACAATTGTGACGGGATTGTGGTTACAGGAGAGTCGAATTATCTTGAAGGAGTATCAGCAAAGTCCGGATCAAATTATGTTGTTATTATGAAACGAAAGGAAACCTGGCAAGGCCTGGAACAAGATATCACAAGTAGAGTTTCACCTGGTTCTACTTATAAAGTCTCTGCTTTTGTAAGAGTCTCGAAGCTGCTTCAAGAACATGCTGAAGTCTTTGCTACACTTAGACTCGTATTTGAGAATTCATCAATTGATTACTTGTCTATTGGGAGGTAGCACAAATTTCTTCGGTTGAAGTTGTTCATTTCCTTTTTTTTTCTTAAATAAATTTGAACTTAACAAAAACAAAATAAGAACTTTTGACAACGCAGTTGTGAGAAATTGATTTCGTTTAAAACAGAGTTAAGGCATCAAATGAGCGCTGGGAAAATTTGATAGGCACATTTTCTTTGAAAACAATACCAAAGAGAGTTGTCTTCTATTTGGAAGGTCCTGCACCAGGCGTAGATTTACTCATAGATTCTGTTGTGGTCTATTCTGCCATCATAGTAGACCGTGAGGTATTACTTCGCAATTAACATGATTTGTTATAGTTACTCAATTTCCTTACTGTTGAGTGTCATGTATAGGTTCTGGTGGGTGTAGCAGGTGCCATGGCATTAGATTTCAAGATATTTTTGTCACCTTCTAATATTTGAAAATATTTACATAGAGATGACCGAAATATTTCGGTTTCCTTATTCACCAAATGACATTCAATATACAATGCTGCTTTGTGATTATTCCGGTGGAAATCACTGTTTATCTCAACATGAGTAGATGATTAGAACCGGAATTGTAAAAGAAGTATGAAAATGTGAATATTTTACTCGAAGTCGGTACTAATTTTGGATGACATATGTTGATACTAACAAATGAAAAGAAAAATTGCTTAACGTGATTTACTTGAAGAGAAAAGAGAAAGATTAATAATTTTGTATGATTTATAAGATTGTAATCTACGCAAAATTCAATCTTACGCTCGATGTATTTAATTTGCAACTACGTGAAAATTAGGGACTTCAATTTGATGAAGTTATTTTAGATTATAATTCAGAATTACGAAGGTCTAAGTAGTTTTAGTATAATTATTACAGATTGACACCTAAATGTTGTTATTTCTATCTTAGACGGCTGCAAACATCAAGTTGTCCACTGATGGCGATGAGACTATAATTGTGAATCCTCTGTTTGAAGATGGGCTTAATAATTGGTCTGGAAGAGGCTGTAAGATTCTCGTAAATCACTCCATTGGATTTGGAGATGATAAAATAGCACCAGTGTCGGGTAATTGCTTTGCTCGAGCAACGGAAAGAACACATAGCTGGAACGGGATTCAGCAGGATATCACTGAAAGGGTGCAAAAGAAGCTCTCCTATGAGGTGACAGCAGTAGTGCGGATATGTGGGAAATATGTCACAACTGCAGTTGTACAAGCAACATTGTGGGTCCAAATGCAAAACCAACGTGAACAGTACATATGCATCGCCAAGTTAGTTCATTTCACTTTTCTGATTTTGTACTGTATCTAAATTTGCATCTTTTGAGTTTTAATTTATATCAACTTATGTTAGAAGATCTTCAACCTATCTTTATTGTTCATCGAAGGATTTCGTTTGATTCTTCTTCAAATTTTAAATGGATGTGGTTACTTTTGAAGTTTGCAGGCATCAGATAGAGACTGGGTGTAAGAAACTCCACTTGACTCTAATTTTATTTTCCAAACTTAACTCTTTTCATATTACATTTTCCTTTATATAGAGTTTATGGAGAAGAGAAAACAGAAAACTGTTTTCATAACAGAAATAACAGACAAACTAACTAATAACAGAAAACTAACTAATTCTTTATTTGTTGTGGCTGCCTTTAACAGGTGATGGAGTAATAGGACTTTAGCTTGGGCTGAGTTCACGGGCCTTTGACATGTTGACTGACTTCTCTTTACTTGACTTGACTGGTCTTTGGTGTTGACCATATAAAAGATTATAACTTGCCCTAATCTTCTCATTTCTCTTACTGCCGAACCCTAGTTCTCTCTCAGTCGAAACCCTAGTTCTCACACTGGGCGAAGTTGCAAGGAAAGTTCCTTTTGAATGCTTCCCCATCAAAAGCAGACATTTATTTAGAAGGGCCACCTATGGGCGTTGAAATTTTTGTCGATAGTTTTCTTGTGAAACGTGCTACGAAACTCCTTAGACCTCCTCCACCTAGTGAGGTTGGCATACCTCAACCTTCTAACTCTGTATTTTATTATTGGTAAAAATAAGGAGAAAAAGAAAACTTGTATACGGTTTGTCAAAATTCAATCAAGAATTTGACAGTGAAGTTGTAAGAGGCGGTTTGAGGCGGTTTGAGGCTTATGGCTATAGGCGGTTTGAGGATTGTTTGCTATAGGCGGTTTTGAGGATTGTGGCGGTTTAAATTCAATTTAAGTTTCTAAATTGCCTGGCTTATAATATATATAAATAGGGGTTGAATGCTTGTATAATATACACCAACACAAGCAACAACAACTCTTCTTTAGAGAGCTAGAGAGAGAGCAAGAGTGAGAGAAATTTTTCATAGTTTTTTAGCGGTGTTAAATTTCTCGGTCGTCGAAGATTTAGTATAGAAGGTTATTGTCTATACGGTACCATCTTGGGGCGAACTTGCGGGTTGTGTTAGTCGTCTTCATCTATCCTTCAATAAAGATTTCTTGTTCGCCCGAGGACGTAGGCTTTAAAGCCGAACCTCGTTAATTCTGTTCGCATATTTAGATTTTGACTTAACTTTTCGATTAATCTTCTAATCGGATCAATTTCTAGGATAGGTTCGATAGCTTCCGCGACTTTTAGTTCTAACAATTGGTATCAGAGCCTTGTTGAGATTGAACGAAGAAGAAGATGGGATCAAGAAGTGGTACGGTCAAAGCAGGGAAATATGAGATAGAGAAGTTCAATGGGAAAAACGATTTTTCTTATTGGCGGATGCAGATGAAGAATCTGTTAATCTCGCAGAAATTACACAAGACGTTGACGGGAAAGAAACCAGGAGATATGTCAGATGAGGATTGGGAAGAGTTAGATCTCGAAGCACGGGCTACCATTATGTTGTGTCTTGAGAGGGACGTGGCGTTCCTAGTAGATGGAGAAACAACGGCGGCGGGTGTGTGGTTAAAGCTAGAAAGCAGTTTCATGACGAAAACTTTAACGAATCGGGTCTACTTAAAATCCAAATTATTCACATGTAGAATGGAAGAGGGTTCTTCTATTCAGGAATATGTGAATAGGTTTGACAGGATTATCTCAGATTTGAAGGATATTGATGTTAAGGTTGAGGATGAGGACCAAACCCTCATATTGTTACTTTCATTACCTAAATCCTATGAGAACCTTGTTCAAACTTTGATGCTTGTTGGTGATAGTCTAAGCATTGAAGAGACGAGAAATTCGCTATTAACGGATGACCTTCGTAAGGTTGCTACTAGCAGTATGGCGTCGGGTGGAGTAGACAAGGAACAAGCACAAGGGTTGTTTGTAACGAGGGGGAGGAGTAATGAAAGGGGAAAGGGAAAGGGCGGGAAATCTAGAGGCTCTTTCAAGAAAACGTGCTTTAGTTGTGGTGAGCTTGGCCACTTTAAAGCGGCTTGTCCAAAGAGAAAGTTGAAGCAAAAGAACGAAGGCTACAAGGAGAAACAAGAGATGCAAGAGGCGGGATATGTGTCAGAAGAGACGGACGAATGTTTCTCGGTGACAGAGGTGTCTGAGAAGATCTTCGATAAGTGGATGCTTGATTCAGGGGCGTCACACCATATGCGCCCAAATAGGGAGTGGTTTACTACCTATAGGAGTATAGATGGTGGTACAGTTATACTGGGTGATGATAGTATATGTAAAACTGTGGGACTCGGAAAAATACGGATCAAGAAGCACGATGGAGTGGTGAGAACATTGACGGACGTAAGACACATACCCGATTTGCGGAAAAATCTAATTTCCCTTGGTGTTGGAGCGGAATGACTGTAAGATAATTATAGAGAATGGCTCCATAAAAGTCGTTAAGGGTTCTTTGGTGGTAATGAGAGGTACTCGTTACGGTAATTTATACAAACTTTTGGGGACAACAATTACTGGAGATGTAGCAGTAGGAATCAGGGGAAGGGATCCAACGGCTAGTACGAGGCTTTGGCATATGCGCCTTGGCCATATGTCTGAAAAGGGTCTATCTTTGATGTGCGGGAAAGGCTTGTTGAAGGACATGAAGAAGCCTCGCATGGAGTTTTGTGAGCATTGTGTGTTCGGGAAGGCACACAGCGTGACGTTCTCTTCAAGCAAGCACAGGAGCAAAGAGGTATTAGACTACGTACATACCGATGTCTGGGGACCGGCAAAGTTACCATCCAAGGGTGGTTCCAGGTATTTTGTTACATTCGTTGATGATCATTCGAGATTTGTCTGGCTTTATTTTCTGAAACATAAGAATGAGGTATTCAACACATTCCTGGTGTGGAAAGCAATGGTTGAGAACAAAACTGGTCGAAAGCTGAAGACGTTAAGATCGGATAATGGGACCGAGTACACGGATGGGGCATTCAAGGAGTTTTGTAATCAGGAAGGCATTGTGAGGCACTGGACAGTAGTAAACACACCTCAGCAGAATGGAGTCGCAGAGAGATTGAACCGTACACTACTTGAGAAGGCTAGATGTATGCGCTCCAATTCGGGATTAGGCGTAGAATGGTGGGCAGAATCTGTTGCTACAGCTTGTTATATTGTGAACAGGTCTCCACATTCTTCTTTAGATGGCGGCATACCTTACGAGGTGTGGTCAGGTGAACATGCAGATTACGGGAGACTTAAGGTTTTCGGTTGTACAGCCTATTACCATGTTAAAGGTAACAAACTTGACAATAGAGCAAAGAAGGCAATTTTCTTAGGATATGCTACAGGAGTCAAGGGTTATCGGCTATGGTGTACGGAAGACAAGAAGTTTGTAATCAGCAGAGATGTGGTGTTTGATGAGTCATCTATTGTAGCTATGGCGAAAGCTACGGTGCCTAGTTGTGGTGATGTTGGGTCTACTAAAGCTCAAGTAGTGGAAGTAGAAGCCGAAGACCAACGGGTTTCTAGGAATCATGATCAGGTGGAGCATCAGGATAATACTCAGGATGAGGAAATTGATGAACCCGATCATGAGGAGGTTCAAGGGGAAGGTACACAAGTTTTACAACAACAACAGCATGATGTTTCGGTACACACTAGGCCCAAACGGTTATATAAGCCGGTACAGAGGTTAGGGTCAGACAAACCTCTTAGGCATTATGGGCAGGCAAATCTTGTTGAATATGCACTCTCGGTGGAAGACGACGAGCCGGTCACCTTCAAACAAGCTATCACCGCGGCGGAAAGAGAGAGTTGGTTGGTTGCTATGCAAGAAGAGATGGAGTCTCTTCACAAGAACAAGACATGGGAAGTTGTCCCATTGCCCGAAGGAAAGTCTGTTATTGGTTGTAAATGGGTGTACAAGAAGAAAGAGGATTCTTCCGAAATCAAGGGTACAAGGTATAAGGCAAGACTAGTGGCCAAGGGTTATGCACAGAAAGAAGGGGTCGACTACAATGAGATTTTCTCACCGGTTGTGAAACATACTTCTATTCGGGTGCTATTGAGTATTGTTGCTCACAGTGATCTTGAGCTGCAACAACTCGATGTTAAAACCGCCTTCTTGCACGTTGATTTGGAGGAAGAAATTTATATGGCTCAACCTGAGGGATACAAGGTTGAAGGTAAAGAAAATCAAGTATGTCGTTTAAGGAAGTCTCTTTACGGATTGAAACAATCCCCTCGCCAATGGTACAAACGATTTGATTTTTTCATGCTAAAGCATGGTTTTCGCAGAAGTGACTATGATTGTTGTGTATACATCAAGAAGCTTCGCGAAGGTGACTTTATTTATCTCCTTTTGTATGTGGATGACATGCTTATTGCTTCTCGAAGCATGGTGGAGATAGATAAGTTGAAATCTCAACTCAGTCAAGAGTTTGAGATGAAAGACATGGGCGCTGCCAAGAAGATACTGGGAATGGAGATTAAGAGAGAGCGGTCAAGTAAGAAATTATACTTGAGTCAGAAAGGTTACATCGAACGCGTAGTTTCTCGATTCGGGATGCAGAATGCGAAGGCGGTGTCAACACCTTTGGCACCACACTTCAGGCTCTCGGGAAAACAATCTCCCACTACTACGGTGGAGAAGGATCATATGGATCGTGTACCGTATGCTAGTGCAGTTGGCAGTTTGATGTACGCTATGGTGTGTACTCGTCCAGATATTTCACAGGCAGTCAGTGTGGTTAGCAGGTTTATGGCAAATCCGGGGAACACACATTGGGAAGCTGTGAAGTGGGTCTTGAGGTACTTAAAGGGTACTGTTGATACGGGTTTGTGCTTTGGTGGAGACACATGTCAGGTAAGCGGGTATGTTGACTCAGATTATGCTGGCGATCTAGATAGAAGACGATCTACTACTGGTTATGTATTTAGGGTACATGATGCTCCAGTTAGTTGGCGATCGATGTTACAATCTACAGTTGCGTTATCTACTACGGAGGCCGAGTATATGGCTATGGCCGAGGGTGTTAAGGAAACATTGTGGTTGTGGGGTCTTCTGGATGATCTAGGGACTAAGCAAGAGTGCGTAGATGTATGGTGTGATAGTCAAAGTGCGATCCACTTGGCGAGGAATCAGGTTCACCATGCTCGTACTAAGCATATCGATGTCAGGTATCACTTTGTACGAGTTGTCATAAAGGAAGGTGATGTTTCTCTCATGAAGGTACACACAGATGAGAATCCCGCGGACATGTTGACTAAAGTGGTGACGTGTAGCAAGTTTCAGCATTGCCTGGAATTGCTACAAATCGGCTCATGTTAAGTTGCCCGAAAGGGCGTAATGGCGACAAGGTGATCTTTATGTGAAGGGTTGGTAGAACTACGGTAGGCTTGATCCTGTAAAAGGGTACGTAGGGAACCATGGTCATATGGTGCAGTCGGATGAAGTTACAAGAAGCAGATATATCTTACAAGGAGTATCCTGGTGTTCGTCCAAAATTTGAAGTATATCAAATTGTGTACGAGGTGGAGAAATGTAAGAGGCGGTTTGAGGCTTGAGGCGGTTTGAGGCTTATGGCTATAGGCGGTTTGAGGATTGTTTGCTATAGGCGGTTTTGAGGATTGTGGCGGTTTAAATTCAATTTAAGTTTCTAAATTGCCTGGCTTATAATATATATAAATAGGGGTTGAATGCTTATATAATATACACCAATACAACCAACAACAACTCTTCTTTAGAGAGCTAGAGAGAGAGCAAGAGTGAGAGAAATTTTTCATAGTTTTTGAGCGGTGTTAAATTTCTCGGTCGTCGAAGATTTAGTATAGAAGGTTATTGTCTATACGGTACCATCTTGGGACGAACTTGCGGGTTGTGTTAGTCGTCTTCATCTATCCTTCAATAAAGATTTCTTGTTCGCCCGAGGACGTAGGCTTTAAAGCCGAACCTCGTTAATTCTGTTCGCATATTTAGATTTTGACTTAACTTTTCGATTAATCTTCATAATCGGATCAATTTCTAGGATAGGTTCGATAGCTTCCGCGACTTTTAGTTCTAACAGAAGTGAAGCACCTTAAGTCTTACAATTTGACAAACTATTTCATATACGCAGGATGTTTTATTTGGTGAAAATATAATCGAGAATAGCAGTCTGAGTAATGGCATCAGTTCTTGGGCTCCTCTTGGGGAATGTACTTTGAATGTCTGTGTTGATTCTCCACTTGTACTTCCTCCAATGGCAAGAGATTCACTTGGGCCTGATGAACGTCTAAGCGGTCGTTATATTCTTGTCACAAATCGCACAGAAACTTGGATGGGCCCATCTCAAATAATTACACATAAAGTGAAACTTCATTCAACTTACCAAGTACTTGCTTGGGTTCGGATTGGTTCTGGCGTTACTACTCCTCAGAATATAAATGTTGCTGTTAGTGTTGATAGAGAGTGGGTGAATGGAGGTCAAATTGAAGTGAGAGATGATGAGTGGCATGAAATTAGTGGTTCTTTCAGAATTGAGAAGCAACCGGCTAAAGTTATGGTTTATATTCAAGGTCCATCTCCAGGAGTTGACTTAATGGTAGCCGGACTTCATATTTTCCCTGTTGACAGGAGGGCCAGATTTAAGCACTTAAAGACGCAGACCGACAAGGTATTCTTCTTTCCTTTATGCCCAAAGTCTTATATTTCTAAGTGAGTCTTTGTGAACTGTGATGATGACATGTTAGTATTGTAGGCGTGGACTGAGGACCTAGGAATATTTTTTATTGTGTTTAACGGCTTCAAATGAATTAGAAGCACTAATTTATTTTTCATTGAGAAAGGCAAGAATTTATTGGTAAAGCTTCAAAGGCGAAAGAGTGGTTAACGAAGAAAATTAAAATAACACACGAAAAACATAGTGAAAATAACACACAGAAAAACATAGTGATGCCCCCTGTAGGATTTGATTATTAGAGATTTAAAAGCTATTCATTAGCCAATTCTTTTTTCCACTTCTAAAAATTAGCCAAATCTTATTGGGAAACAATTAAAATCGCTGTATTGTTCAAGGTTGTCAGGGGAAAAACTCCATACGACGCGGGGGAGTCTAAAGTTATTGGGGTAGGGAGAGAATGGGGTGACACCGACATTGTGTAGATGTATATTAGTCAAGTAACAGATAAATGGTATATTAGTATAAATAGTTATTTTTTCTTCTGAAATTTTGTATCAATATATCGATTTTTTGTGCAAAAGAATAGTGCAGTTGGGGCTGCATGTTACGTCATTAATGCCTCCCAAGTGCATACAAAATCACTGTCCACTATATGTGTAGCCCATTTCTGAGAGATTAGCCCATTCCTGTTGTCATCTTCATCCAAATGCCCCATACTATTGCCTTCGAGATTAGGTCCCTAAGACTTTCCCACTGTCTTCGCTTCTTATTGATTTCGAGAAGTAGTTCCAAATTGGTTCGCGACCCTGCAATGTATGAACAAGTGGTTCACTGTTTCTTCCTTCTCCTTACATAAAATGTATTTGTTTTTCATGATGAATCCCTTGCTTTTCAGTTTCTCTGGTGTAGGTAGTTTTTGTGGACAGGCCGCCCATAGTGTGAAGCTTAATGCTTACACGTGATGGTATTGTTTTTTTCCAAATTATGCCGTCGAGTTACGGTGGTGTATTCATTGTTTCTTAGTTGAGTCGCTGCTAACAGTTCCTGGCAAATAAATCCTCATTATCATTGTTTCTAAATGCTTCTCAGTACCCCACAGCAGTAAGGTAGTCTGCAGTTCCGTGTTTCCCATCCTCCTCCCTGTTCTTCATCCTTGTCTTTGATGATCTTCCCATAGAGCTTCCTTCTCATTGCACATATCCGTAGCCACTTCGATGGAATGGCATCATTCATATAGCTGAGGTTTTTGACCCCGAGTCGAGGCTATGAAATGAAATCTTTCGACCTCTTTCTTCTCATCCCATAAGAATTCTCTCATCTTGGCCTCAAGGGGTGTTTAGCACCCCTGCTGAAACTGCAAGTAAGAAAAGATAGTTTATTGGCCAAGCTGCCATAAGTGCTTCTATCGGTGTGAGTTTACCTCCCCTTGGCGCTAAGGTGTTATATAACTTTTAAACTAGAGCAATCTTTTTCTTGTCTGAGTTCCATTTCTGATTTTAACTATCCACATTGTAACAGATACGGAAACGAGATGTCATTATGAAATTTTCTGGATCAAATAACCGTAGTTTGTCGGGCGCAGTCGTGAAAGTAAAACAAACAAAGAACAGTTTCCCCTTTGGGTCGTGTATCAGTAGATCAAACATAGACAACGAAGACTTCGTTGATTTCTTTGTAAAGAATTTCAACTGGGCTGTATTTGGGAATGAATTGAAGTGGTATTGGACCAAACCAGAACAAGGTAAGTTAAACTGGGAGGATGCTGATGAACTTCTTGACTTCTGCAAGAATCACAGTATAAATGTCAGAGGTCATTGTATATTCTCAGAAGTACACACAACTGTTCAATCTTGGGTTCGGTCTTTGAGCACAATTGATTTAATGAAAGCCGTTCAAAATCGTGTAACAAGTCTCTTAACAAGGTATAAAGGTAAATTCAAACACTACGATGTCAATAACGAGATGCTTCATGGGTTTTGGTATCAAGATATGCTAGGGAAAGAAATTCGATCTTATATGTTCAAAGCTGCAAATCAGATTGATCCTTTGGCTACCCTTTTCGTCAATGATTATCATGTCGAAGATGGATGTGATGCTAGGTCTTCTCCTGAAATGTATATTCAACATATTCTCGATTTACAAGAACAAGGTGCACCTGTCGGAGGAATCGGGATACAAGGACATATAGATTTTCCTATCGGACCCATAATCTTCTCTGCTCTTGACAAGTTGGCGACTCTTGGTCTTCCTATTTGGTTTACAGAATTGGATGTCGCTTCTCCAAATGAACATGTTAGAGCCGAAGATTTGGAAGTTATGCTCCGAGAAGCGTTTGCTCATCCGGCTGTAGAGGGAATTGTTCTTTGGGGATTTTGGGAGTTGTTTATGGGTCGAGATGATTCGCACTTGGTTGATGCCGAAGGAAGTATCAATGAAGCTGGTAAGAAGTACCTTGAACTTAAGGAGGAATGGTTATCAAATGCTCATGGACATATCAATGATGAAGGAGAGTTCAGATTTAGAGGTTTTCATGGGGATTACAGTGTTGAGATCATAACAGAGTCGAAGAAAATCTCTAAGAAGTTTTTCGTTGATAAGGATAGTTTACCACGGGTGGTAACTATAAACTTGTAAAATTATACTGTGTTCTGGTTGTTGTTTTTTGGGGAAGGCTGCTCTGCTTCGGTCATCTTAGGCTGTTAACTATTTCGGGCTTTCGTGTGAAAAGAATGAACAAATCTACCTCATATTCATGGACAATGTGTATCTGGTACGTTACATCGGTTTCTGCAAGTGTTCTCGCTTTATTGTTCTCTCTCTCTGTTTGCTTTCATCGTGTTAGACTCGCCTCGCACCCGTATAGGAGTCTGCAGCTTAAAATATAAGATGTCGCCTCCAACCTATGATGATGAGAACCAACTTGGACTACAAAGACAAGACAAGACGACCTTCCCTGTCCTAAAAATTGGACCATGGACTGAGCATGTGAATAAAACTGTTTTCTTACAAATACGGTACAGAAGATGAAAATGAAGATAAGAGAAATAACTTTTTTTTTGTTGAGAGTTCGATAAAGATTCATCCGATTCATATAATTGACATCTTTATGATTAAGGATTAACTAATCACACTAACAAACTAATTAAGTGAAATAGCTAGAGAAAGATATATATATATATATATATATATATATATATATATATATATATATATATATATATCCCAAACCTTCGAGCAAAAATAAGGCCATGGCCTGGGTGTCTAACTATCTACCATCCTTGGAGTCCATTCTAAAAGACAAACTGTCTAGCAATCTTATCTTAAGCAAGTGATGGATTGATGAGTGATGACTATAAAAATGAAGTTTGGGTGTTATTGGCGCCACCTCCACGACCGCCACCGCTGCCACCACTTAGCCTCTGACAAGATGGGCACTTAGTGAGGGTGGTTGCCGGAATCTGCATAGACATCGGTGGTGCAATTGATGATACTCTTAAACCCTTTAGTCCTTGGAGTTCTTTATGTAACCTCCTGTTTTCTTCTGTTAGAGTTTCACAACATTTCTTCAACAACTCAAAATCTAATTCTGTTTGCTTTAGCTTTGTCCTGTTAATTAACAAATAACTCATTTAATATAGTAGTTATTAACATTAGGGTTATTTCCCTAATGGCCCCCTACTTTGTGACCAGCTTCCCGCCTGGCCCCCTACTTTACGAGAAATATCCATATGACCCCCTATTACCGTTAACTTTAACTTTCCGTCACTCTCTCTCCTCCATCTCTTTTTCTCTCTCTGCCATGTCAGGCCACCTCATCTGTTAGGCCACCTCGTCACCTTCTCCGACAGAGGTCGCTGGCCGGCCGGCCAAATTTCCGGCCGGCGACCTTCAAACTAAAAAAGAAAATATATATATATATTTTTTTATCTCTCTCCTCTCTCTCTCTCTAAGAACTCCGGCGAAGGGTTCCTTCGCCGGAGTTCTTAGAGAGAGAGAGATAAAAAAATAATTTTTTTTTTTTTTTTAGTTTGAAGGTCGCCGGCCGGAAATTTGGCCGGCCGGCGACCTCTGTCGGAGAAGGTGATGAGGTGGCCTAACAGATGAGGTGGCCTAACAGATGAGGTGGCGTGACATGGCAGAGAGAGAAAAAGAGATGGAGGAGAGAGAGTGACGGAAAGTTAAAGTTAACGGTAATAGGGGGCCATATGGGTATTTCTCGTAAAATAGGGGGTCAGGCGGGAAGCTGGTTACAAAGTAGGGTGCCATTAGGGAAATAACCCTTAACATTAATGATTACTGTAATCAAATCTAATTAGTTAATTAAAACTTACCTGGCTCTCCTATTTTGAAACCAAACTTCTACTTGTCTAGGCCTTAGATTCAATTTTTTTGCTAGGGCCTGTTTTCGCTTCTGTTTATTCAAGAAAGATTTAATTTTTTTAATCAAATGGACTCAAAATTAACCTTATTCAGCCGTTCATGCATAGAAGACATATATCACAAGTCAAACAAAAACAATCACTTTAAAATCAACTCGAGTCAATTCAGATCTCGAGTCAGATTTCATATACTCTTAAAAATAAAAGAAAGAGACAAGGAGAGAGAGTTACAGGATTAAGAGTACTGTGTTCCTTAAAAGTCTCCTCCAAAAGTGCAGATTGTTCTTTTCTAAGTCTAAGTTTCTTTCTTGCACTACCATCATCATCTTCATCACTAAACACCCTTGTAGGCATAATCTTTTCTACTTCCATTTCATCATTAAACCCTACTAATTCTTTTTCTCTCTTCACAAATTTTGTAGTGTAATTAGACAAAGAATTAGATAAACCACTATTGGTAGAAGAAGAATCTAGCATACCCTTATTATTAATAGTCATACCATCCTTCTCTTCAATAACATCTGAAAACCCAAGTGTTAGTGATATGTGCTCTAAATTTGTTGATGTTGTAAATTGTTGTAGATGATGATCAAGTTTGAAGCTAGGTTTCTTATGATCCTCATTAGATTTTGATAACCCATTTTGATCAAACTTTCCTTCATAAGTAGTACTTAATCCAAGACCCAAACTTATATCACATGTATTTTCATGATAACCAAAACCCATTTTATTATGATTCATGGATCTATTGAAGATCAATATATTTAATTCTAACTCTAACTCTTAGAAAGAGAAAGATACAAGAAAGGTATAATTGATGAAGATGAAGAAAAATGTTGCAAAGCTAAAATAGAATGAATTTATGAGTTGGGAGGTGGGTGGGTATGATTATTATTAATCCAAGAGGAAGTGAATGAGTAGGAGAATAAGCAATAGTAGAAAAAGAAGAAAAAAAGAATCTCACGTGGTGAATTATAGGTTGACTCCATGAGAACCCAACTGAAGTATTGAACTTTATTACTACCTATGTTTAATTCTTTCATTTCCATACTCATTGTTAATATTGGGCATTAAGATTATTGGACTTCAATAACAATAATAAAAAAAGTTTTAAGATTTGTCTCTTGTCTCCCTTTATCTTCTCATCTTTCTACGATTTTATTCTTGATGGTCCTATCAAATAAATTTGTCCAATTTCCTTAGTCTGGTTGGTACATTAGGAGGTAGTGGTGTTTCCCTGGTTCTCTTTTCAGAGAATAGTTCTTAATCTTTCTGTTTTTAACAAAACAGAGTACACCAACTTTCATATGCCTTTCTATCTCTTAAATCAGAGAAAGAGTTATCTTCTAACAATTAAAATAACAACAGTGATTATAAAGAAGAAAAATCAAATGTAATATCCGAGTCGAGGATACCTCTGTCCTTAAGACAATTTACACCCTGTATATCAGTACCAACAGTAATAGTGTATGTCTCCCAGGATAAAACGGATTACCTATCAAAGTAAAGATGGTACCTCTTAGTTATGATAGTCTGACGAACTTGGTAAGTAATATGAACTTCTGAACAACGATCCTTAAACTCTAATGCTTGAAAATGAATGCTCAGAAATGCAAAAAAACTAATGATTTGTTTACTGAATTCTCATGGTATTTCTAGGGGTATTGACACCACTTCGTATGGGTCCTATAGATGAATGGATGCTTCGACAATGCGTACGTGTGAAGTGCAAGGTGCGTGCGGGCGCCTCTAAAGCGCCCAATGCGCCCACGCCGCGCATGCGTGGTTTGCGTGGTGCAAATCACGCCAACCATCCCATCATCCTAACCATTCTATTATTAGTAAGATTAGGAAAAGTCTATATAAGGAAGTAGAACTTTCCTTATTTTTCCAATACGGTACTAATAATAAAACTACAAGTTGTAGTTATCCCTATATTTTTCCGAAGTAAATCAATGATAACTCATTCATATGAAATTGGATTCTGACAAACTTTATGTCTAAATCCAAGAGCTCGACGAGACGAATCCATGGTCCATCTTGATCTTGATTTGGACAACGTTTGGTTTCCGAAATTGACAAAAAACAGATCCATTTTCTACAGGGAGAGCTAATAAATATAGTCATTGTATGTTAAGGAAAATATGAAATCTAAGAGAATTAATACATGTAGTCAGTGGCGGAACTAAGATTTTGTATTAAGGAATTCGCATGAAATTGAGTTTGCTTACGTTAATATTATATATAAGTCTATAGTGCTTGCAAGAGATATACAAACTAAATTTTTTATGAATGAATTTTATTGTTAAAGTTTTTGGTTGACTGTCCGACATAAATCCTTGTTTCCTCCTCATGCAAATCTTTGATGGGACGGTAAAGAAGTAAAATTTTGAATACTTTTAATGCCATTAAACTTACATTTCACGATTGAAGTTTTGGTCATAATCTGATTTGATGATTTAAGCTAGATAACCCTAATTTGGAATATAGATGGTAACATATGAAAAAAAAAGTTTGAGATAAATTACCATCATTCTTTCAAGATGGCTAGGAAGGATAGACATTATAATGCAATTCTAGCACACAATGTTCCTTATAACGGGATTAAACACCATTTTCTAATGACACGTTTTAAAGTCAGGAACTTAAAAATAGACAGTCTCACTAGCTGTCATGAAACTTATACAAATGAAAGTAGTTATGATATACGCACTTGGATTTAAAAATCCAATTTAGAGATGATATATGTTCCTCATCTTCCATAATTGAAACCAAACAAAGTTCCTCAAGCCTTTTTAGTGAATCCAATTATGCTATTGTCCAACATTTGCTTTTGGAATCATGTACTTTCTTTTTATTATTAAGCTTTGGCTGACTTATTATTATATACTTGGATGCTCTATCTTCATTGCTTATCCCTTCCTTTACTATCCTTGTGGTGGACTTTACACTAACTTAAAAAGATTAGAAATTCGCCACTTAATTTGAATTTTTTTTGGAGTGTGCTTAATAGAATATGTCACTCCATTATTGATATCGATGCAATCATGTGAGAATTATCGTTCAGATAATTCGAGTAATCGAATGATAGAAATATATTTCACACTAGTAAAGAAGAGAGAGAGGTAGAGATTAATATTTCTCTTGTATATTCACAACAATAAGGGTTACAGGTATTTATAGACTTAAAGAGATACAATTAGGGTAAATCTAGGATAAAGATTACAAGTATATGATGTTTATCTAAATTAAATACGGAGTCTTCTGGAATACAGAGACCGGTGGGACCGGTCTCTCTCTTGGCCGACCGGGTTGGTCGACCGGGTTATATGGATCGGGTGGCCAATCCATATGTATAACCCTAATACTCCCCCTCAAGTTGGAGCAGGAATGTCAATGATGCCCAACTTGCCAATAATGGATTTGAAAGCTTCTGCACCTAGTGGCTTCGTAAGAATGTCAGCGAGTTGTTCCGAGGAGGGAGTAAATGTTGGAGCAATCAAGTTGTTTTTAATCTTCTCACGAACCAGATGGCAGTCGATCTCTATGTGTTTGGTTCGTTCGTGAAAAACTGGATTCTCGGCAATGTGAATAGCCGCACGATTGTCACAGTGGACCGGCATGGGGGATGAATGATCAATCCCCAGATCGGAGAGAAGAGATTTGAGCCATTGAAGCTCACAAGTGAGAGTGGCCATGGCTCGATATTCAGCTTCCGCGGAAGATCGAGCGATGGTGTGTTGTTTCTTGGACTTCCAAGAAAGTGGGCTGGACCCAAGCATTGTGATATAACCAGTGGTGGATCTTCTGGTTGTGGGACAGCCAGCCCAGTCTGAATCACAGAAACCAGAAGACGGCTAGAAGAAGAGAGTAAGATTCCTTTTCCAATAGAACCTTTGAGATATCGCAAGACTCGGTGTGCAGCGTCCATATGTGAGGAACGAGGATCTTGCATGAATTGACTAAGACTGTTGACCGCGAAAGTGATGTCCGGACGAGTCACAGTGAGATAAATAAGGCGGCCTATAAGGCGACGGTAAACTGAGGGATCCTCTAGGGGTTGACCATCTGTTGCTGATAGTTTTGATTTTTGATCCATAGGAAAAGGGGAAACTTTAGAAGCGGTGAGTCCCGAGTCTTTGAGAATGTCAACAATATACTTGCGTTGACATAAAAATATGCCTTTAGAAGATCTGGATACCTCAATACCCAAGAAGTATTGAAGACGTCCAAGGTCTTTGAGGGAGAAGGCCGAGCTAAGGAAGGATTTGAGGGAGGATATGGCTGAATTGTTATTCCCTGTGGTTATGATGTCATCAACATAAACCAAGACATATATTGATGTGGAACCTCTGCGATATGTGAAAAGAGAGTAATCGGAGAGGGATTGTACGAAACCTCGTTTTAGTAGTACAGAGGAAAACTTAGAAAACCACTGGCGAGAGGCCTGTTTGAGGCCATAAAGAGATTTTTGAAGGCGGCAGACACGTGTCTCCCCCTTAGGTGAAAAGCCAGGTGGTAACTTCATAAAAACTTCTTCGTCCAAATCTCCTTGGAGAAAGGCGTTGTTAACATCCAACTGGTGGAGAGACCAGCCTTTGACTGCTGCAATGGACAGGAGAACCCTGACTGTTACTAATTTTGCCACGGGGGCAAAGGTATCAGTGTAGTCAAGGCCTTCGACCTGAGTATAGCCTTTGGCAACGAGTCGTGCTTTGTAACGCTCGATTGAACCATTAGCGTTGAATTTTATTTTGTAAACCCATTTGCACCCAATGGGTTTCTTCCCAGCTGGAAGAGGAGTCAAGGTCCAAGTATTGTTTGATTCAAGGGCCTTGATTTTTGTGGACATTGCCTCCCTCCAATGGGGGGAAGTCATAGCTTCCTTGAAGGAAGTGGGTTCTTCATGTGAAAGGACCGATGTAAGGAAAATCTTGTGGTCTTTAGAAAAGGGTGCGACCGAGAGATAATCCGTGAGGGGATAAGGAGTATTTGATCGAGATTTTAGAGTAAGGCAGTGAGATATTGTTACAATCGTAATCTGCCAGATGAGGTGGAGGCCGTCGATCACGTGTCGGACGTTGATTAGGAGGAGGAGCGCCCGTAGAGATCGATGAGGACATTTCTGTCGAAGAAGGCGGGACGGTTTCGGGCTGCTGGTCGGTGAGATCAGCAGCCTGTGGGAGAGCACCCGATGAGGGAGGTGCCGATAGGGACTGGGTGATAGGCCTAAAAATGGGTCTATTCCCGCAAGTATACGGGGTCAAGTTATAGTATTTATAATAAGATCGAGTATCGTCCCAAGAGATAGGTAGGTAACTTCGGATATTGATTGCGGGTTTAACCCAATAATTAAAATGTCAATAGCTAACTTAAACTAACACACACACCCCACTCATAAGTTTAATGATTGATTGGTAGAAGTAAGAAAACAAATAAAACTAACTAAACTATCTAAGTGAGAGGTGAGAAGATATCTAAGGTTATAAAATCCACCACATAATTTCACTTTATAAAACAAGCACTTAATTACTTAAATCTCTTTTGTATTTACTCGGGATCCAATATAATGAACTATTTGGATTCCGGATGATATTCTAGATAAAATAATTTTATAATTAAGAATGTATGATTGACTACCATATAAAACTAATTTCCTACACTATCATTCAAGATCTAAAAGGCATATCTCATCTAATAAATCAATAAAAGCATGAAATATCTAATTATAATACATGAATGATAATAAGGTTATAGAATCAACATGAAATGACAATCAATAGGCATTGAAGCACATCAAAGGATTTAATTAATCAAGAACAAGTATTATAAAGATCCAAAATGGGTTTCATTCACAACCTTAGATTGCTAAATTAACTATACATGGAATCTAGAATAACATTCATTGACATTGTAAAATAAATGAAAATACTAAGAAATTAATGGAAAGAAATCACCAAGAATGTTCAAATTCCATATCCCCATGTATCTCCAATTTGTCCAAGATTTGCTCCATTTATGCTCAAGAATGTTACTCCAAGAAATCCAAGTAATAGCTATTTTATTGCCACTCAAATAAGAAAAAGAAAGGGAAAGAAGAAATTAGATCTAGAAAGTTGGAAAGAAGAGATGAAGAGGGTAAAGATGATAGAAGAATATGGAAGGAAGAAGAAGAAGACTATTAATGGAAGAAAAGTAATGGTAGAGAAGAAGATGGAAAAAGAATGGAAAAGAAATGGATTTAGAGAAGAAAGATTAGGTAAGAGGAAGTATTAAAGAAGGAGTATGGAGAAATTAGAAGGTTAGAAGTAGAAAGAAAATGTAGAGAATAGATGAAGGTGGTAGAGAAAGTAGAAGAAAAGAATGGGGGATTAGGGTTAGAAGATAGAAAGAGAAGTGGCTTAGAAATTAGATAAGGAAGCCATTGAGAGGGTTTGCAAGTCTAGGTTCTAATGGAGGAGAAAAGGATTTATTTATAGGGTTAGGGTTTTGGTTGGGTTAAAGTGGTAAAAAAGATAAAAGAAAGGGTTACTTTGGGAAAAATGGGGGTTTAAAGGACAATCTGGTCGGTGGCTAGGGTTTATAATGGGTTTCGGATGCTTAGGTACTCCCGGGTGTATGATTTTAAACTGTGGCGCGCACAGGAGCCGTCGGATTAGAAGACACGCGGATCTGGAGTGACGGGAAGCTGCCACGCGTCCGGGACTATCTTAATAAACCGCTTCGGGTGACACGGGAATTGTATAAAAACACGGGACACACCTCAGCCGTTAGATCTTCATAACGCGGAAGCAAGCGGTCACGATTAAAATGTGGGAAGGGGCTACGGATTCTAAGTTGCGACGGGCTACACGGGATGGAATAAAACACGGGATGCACAGGAACCGTCCGATCTAGGACACGCGGAAGGCTACGGTCCAGATTAGAACGTGGGAGCGGGACTACTGGATCAAGCTGCGACGCGCTACACTGAATCAAGCTTATAAGGGTCACTTCGCTGCTGAGCGCTAACACGGGAATCGCGTATTCCAGCCTCCAAAGCGCGCCACGTGTCTTCTTCTATACCGCGCGCCAGAACTATGCCCAGAGGTGTCCCACTAGTCAACTCTTTTGACTGAACTTTGACCTTGGGTTATTCCTTCGTCCGGACTCCGATTTGACTTCCGTTTTCTCCTACGGACTCGTCTCGACCTCTACTTTCCAACCACGCACTGACCTTGGCCAAATTACCAGAATGTCCTTCACTCCAAATGACCAAAATACTCTTTATGCATCTTTTCCTCGTTTTTAACCATTTTTTACACCTAACTCCACAAAACACACCTAATCAAGAAAATCAACCATTTTATTATAATAAAGACCCGAAACGAACTAACTCGACTAAATTAAACGACTTAGATGGGACATTTTCATGACCCATCACTGGGCTTCTGTATGCGTGCCCGTAGAGGGAAGTGCCGGAAGTGGCCGAGAAGATCCCTGACCAAGAGAGGGTGCCTGCAGAGGACGAACCAAAGTGTGGTCAGGGGATGTGGAAGGCGAACCCGAGGACGGGGGTGCCTGTAAAGAAGGAGCAACAGGTGGACTCGAAGTTGGAGATATGGAGTCCGACCCGGTTGCCGATAGAGAGGAACCCGGCTGAATTCGACTGTTGGGGTGCCTATAGAGGCCCGTGTTCGGCTGAACCGTGGGTGCCTGTAGATCAGAAACGGCGGAAGGCGGAAAGGTGAATGTCCCGTTATCCAAAATTGATAAAAACGGTCGTGATGGCCGAGAGGGTTGGTCATCAAGATTCTCGAATGGGAATCGATTCTCTTGAAAAGTAACATGACGAGATGTGTATATTTTGTGAGAATTGAGGTCATAGATACGGTAACCTTTTTGAGCGTAAGGATAACCAATGAATATGCCGGGAGTAGCGCGGGCATCCATTTTATTACGTTTTTGCGTATTGTGAGCGAAACATAGACAACCAAAAACCCGAAGGTTGTCAAGAGAAGGGGGAGCCCATGAGTATCTCATGGGGTGATTTTCCTCGAAGGACGGGTGTTGGAATTTTATTGATCAAATATACCGCTGTTAGAACACATTCTCCCCAAAATTTGAGTGGGAGATTGGCTTGAAAGCGGAGTGCCCTAGCCACATCAAGGATGTGACGATGTTTTCGTTCTACCACCCCGTTTTGTTGAGGGGTGTATACACAACTTCTTTGATGAATGATACCCTTATTATGAAAAAAATTTTGAATTTCACCGGAAAGAAATTCGGAGCCGTTATCGGATCGTAACGTTTGTAAAGACGGAAATAGGAGATTGTTATTACCGGAACGCATATTTGAAATATTAGATTGGAATTGAGTAATGGTGTAATTTACAAATTTAGAAAGAACTTTGAAAGTTTCCAATTTGGAATGCATAAGATAAATCCAAGTACACCGTGAAAAATCGTCTACTAATGTGAGAAAATAGCGACAACCGGATGTTGATGGTATATTGAATGGTCCCCATATATCGGCGTGTAATAATTCAAATATACGAGAAGATTTAGATGTATTAGAAGGAAAAGAAAGACGTGGTTGTTTAGAGAGAGGACATATATCACACAGAACTTTATTCAATAAACCATTCTTAATACATGGATATTTAGAAGAAATAAAAGACAAACGTTCTAAAGACGGGTGGCCAAGTCGCCAATGCCATAAATCAAAACTACTAGAACTACTAGAAAGAAAAGAAGAAAAAATCCTAGGTTCCGTGCGAAAGTGATAGAGACCGTCATGAAGATCACCAAGTCCAATCGTCCTTATCGTTATTTGGTCCTGAAAGACACAAGATGATTTGTTAAAATAAACACCACAATCAAGAGATTTAGTGGTTTCGAAAACCGAAATAAGATTAAACTTAAAAGTCGGTATATGTAAGACATTAAGAAGATCAAAATCTTTAGAAAGTGGAACGGAACCAATATGAATAACTTGTGAACGTGAACCATCCGGTAAACGGACGTAATAATTTGATGGTGCTTTTGTAAAAGACGAAAAAGAAGAAAGGGAGGCGCATATATTTTTCGCGGCTCCCGAATCGATTATCCATGGAAGAATATAAGAGGACTTACCCGTGAAATTGACCGTTGGATCGGTGCCTATATGGAGGGTTCTTGCAGCAGCTTGGTTATTTTCAAATAACCGAACCAAGTGATGGTATTGATCTTGGGTCATCGTGGTGGCTGAAGGCACCCCTAGCTGTGTCGGGTCAGAGACCGAACCGGTCAAGACAGAGCCGGCGGGCTGGGTCTGTCGGGTACGTGGAGGATAGCCATGCAATTTATAGCATGTATCCTTCACGTGCCCATGTTGGTGGCAATGTTCGCAGTAGGGCCGAGCCCGTTTAGGTCGTTGACGGTCTTGCTGGTCGGTCCTATCACGTCCACCCGACGACTGCCCGGCGGCTAAAGTGGCGGCTTCGGTGGTGATCATATCCGAGTGGGTGAGATTTTGTTGGATCTCCTCCTGTTTAACCATACTGTGAATTTTAAGAACAGACGGGAAGGGATCCATAAGAAGTATCTGACTTCGGATAGGAGCAAACCGATCATGGAGTCCTTGAAGAAACTCCATAGCCCGATCTTGATTAGATCGATCAATTAAAGCTTTACCGTGACCACATTGACATGGTTCGATAGCAAGAAGAGATTGAAGCTCATCTTGGTGAGACTTAAGATTAGTGAAGTAAGTAGAGACGTCTAATCCGTCTTGTTTCATTGAAGATATTGCACGTCTGAGTTGAAAAAATTTTGGTGCATTCGTTTGATGGAATCTATCATAAAGATTTGTCCAAATTTCAGCAGCAGATTCATCATATAAGATGGATTGACGAAGATCAGGAGAAACTGAGTTGACTAACCAACTTGATACGAGATCATTACATCTCTCCCATGCATGTAAATCAACTGGGGTTGTCGGTTTAGAGATTGAACCATCGACAAACCCGAACTTATCTTTGGCTCTTAAAGCCATCTTCATCCCTCTTGACCAGGAGGCATAGTTATCTCCGGAAAGAAGAGGTGTAATCAATATAGTAGTAGGAGAGTCACTATGATGAATATCATAGATTGCAGAAGAGTGAGGAGGAGTGGTTGGATTATAATCCAAACCAGATTCAGTAGGTGCAGACATAATGATTAAAGAGAAAGATCGAAATCGTTAAAAAAAACGAGTGGCTCTTATACCAAGTGAGAATTATCGTTCAGATAATTCGAGTAATCGAATGATAGAAATATATTTCACACTAGTAAAGAAGAGAGAGAGGTAGAGATTAATATTTCTCTTGTATATTCACAACAATGAGGGTTACAGGTATTTATAGACTTAAAGAGATACAATTAGGGTAAATCTAGGATAAAGATTACAAGTATATGATGTTTATCTAAATTAAATACGAAGTCTTCTGGAATATAGAGAGCGGTGGGACCGGTCTCTCTCTTGGCCGACTGGGTTGGTCGACTGGGTTATATGGATCGGGTGGCCGATCCATATGTATAACCCTAATAAATCATAAGCTTCTTGGTGGAAAATATAGGAACGTCTATTTTCATATATGTCAATTATACAAATACCTACTAAATTTAATTAGAAGATCTCTAATCTCCATTCTCTATTAATTTTGTAATGTCTTTTCTATGTTATCTAAATAATCTAGCAGTGACTCAGGGTTTATGCATCAATACTTCAGGTTACAACTTACAACGTAAACTCACCTGTCCATGATACTCATCATGGATCACTCGGGCACGTAGTAAATATTTGTAAAATAAGTAAAGTAAAAGAAAATGAAATTGAAAAGTTAGGGTTAAGTCAAGGAATACCTAAAAAGAATTTTAGCATATAGTATTTGTTCATAAACTACAAAAGTAATATGCCATTTCTAGTTACATAATCATTTTTATCTCAAATTTCTTATAAACATGAAATTTGAAAGAATTTAATAAACATAGTCATTTTTATCTCAAATTTCTTATAAACATAATCATTTTTATCATAAAGAATTTAATAAAACAGGAAATTGGGCCGGAGGCCCAATTTCTAGTATTTTTTTGTTAAAAAGACAACCCATCTTTTTAACTAGCTAGGCCCCAAGTAACTTATAAAAATAGGCTTGAAGGACATTTTTAAAGGCACCAACTTTTTAAGAGTCAAAAATACCCTTCATTCAATTAGAAATACCTAGTAATAATCTAACTAATAAATCAAAAATTTGAGTTTTTCTCATGACCGAACCGAGTTGGATTGTCGACGCCGATTAGAATTTCTGGGGTTTGAATTGATTTTGGCTATAAGATAGGTTGATGTTTTTAGGTTTTGGTGATTTAATCTATTTGCTTGTTGTTTGAAGAGGCTTTTAAGGGGTTTGATTTAGTTTTTGGTTCTAAATTCTAGAGAGAGAAAGTTTTATATACTTTCAATGGAAGGAGAAATTGATAGTGTTTCAAGGTATAATTCAACTTCTTCATTGCTTTATTTTCATTGAGTTATGAATGATGGATGACAATTTGTTAGTTTTGATGTTTATGTTCAAACTTATTTGTTGGATTTATATGGAAGTTGTGAAAGTATAGTTGATGCAAGCAATGTGTTTGATAAAATGCTTGAAAGAGATGTTGTTGCTTGGAATGCAATGTTAGTTGGTTATACAAGACTTAGATTGGTTGAAATAGCTATAAAGTTGTTAGATGACATGCCTATGAGAAATATTTTTTCTTGGACAATCATAATTGGTATTTATGTTCAAATTGAGAATTTCATGAAAGCTTTGGAAGTTTTTCGAAGAAATGTAAAATGATTGTGCTAGAGCTTATAAAATGACTATTATGAATTTGTAGGGGTTTTAGCTAGTTTTTCGATACAACATTCTATTAGACAAAATATAATAATTTGTAAAAAATTTCATGTTAAATCAATTCAAAAACTAATTCGCAAACCATTTCATGGCACTGCAAGGTGTTTGCAAGGCTCTGCAAGGTATTTGCAAAGCTTTGCAAGGCTCTGCAAGGTGTTTGCAAGGCTCTGCAAAGTATTTGCAAAGCTTTGCAAGGCTCTGCAAGGTATTTGCAAAGCTTTGCAAGGCTCTGCAAGGTGTTCGCAAGGTTGTGCAAGGTATTTGCAAAAGTCATGCAAGGTGTTCGCAAGGCTCTGCAAAGTTTTTGCAAGGCTCTGCAAGGTGTTCGCAAGGCTTTGCAATTTGTTTGCAAGGCTATCCAAGGTGTTTGCAAAAACCATGTAAGGTGTTTGCAAGGCTCTGCAAGGTATTTGCAAGGCTTTGCAAGGCAGTGCAAGGTGTTTGCAAGGCAGTGCAAAGTGTTTGCAAGGTATTTTCTTAGACTAGGGTTAGGTTGGTCATTTTACTGAAATTGAAAATTACATAATTGCCATTAGGGAGGTGAAGCCTAAAATACTTTGATGAGTCCTTTTTAACCAAAGTCATAATTTCTTAGGGAGTTTTGGCCAAATTAAAATCTACAACGTCACGACCAACGATTCAACCCACTTAAAAACGTGAACAACATTTTACCTTCCCACCAAAGATGACTTGACAACTCAAAAAAAAAGTTAGTAAGAGACAAAGAAAAGATTTAAATGAGAATACAGGATATAATATCTTTCAAAAAAAAAAAAAGGATATAATATCAACCATATAATGATATATGGTCAACAAAAATGATAGCTTCACCTTTTCATAGATAAGAAAGTAAGAGATGCTTAAACCAAAGGGAGAAATAACGAGCTTCTAAAGTCAAAGGAATAAATATGTAGTCTTTTTAGGGTTACTACATTACATTAGAATACACTTTTGTTCCATGATTTATTCTTCATTTATTCTTTTCTCATATTGCAATACAAATTTTGGGAAAGGGTTTATCTCCTCACATAGTGGAAAGTTGGGCTACTCTAAACTCTAAAGTACCTAAACTCAACAACATAATATATGTACAAAAATATGTATATGTATATATATATTATTTTCTTTAAGGTTATTCTCTTTAGAGGATTAATTACTAATGCCGATTGAAAGTACAACAAGCAAGAACTTTCACAGCCAGAAGTGAGATCTATTAATATTTGAAAAGTGAAAAAGAAAAAAACTTGGAGAAGGTCGATAAAGATAATTTTTTTTTTCACTTAAGAAAAATAAATGTGTTATGCAATATGTGAAGTTTATAAGATCTACCTTAAACCTCTCTATGGAACATTTTTCTTTTGAACCCTCGTTCTTTCTTTCTTTGTGAACCACTATCTTTGTTCTCTCCGAACCACTATATATTATTTAAACCTTTCCCCTCTGTATCCTCTCACTTCATCTTCATCATCATCTATAGAGGTTGATTTGGAGGAAAAATTTGAAAAGAATTGGAGGTGTACACAAATAAAAACTGATTTGTTAAAAAAAAAATCATAGGATATGAACGATTGACTGCGTAAGTCCCGCTTGTAGCAACAAAACATAGGAAAATATAGAGAAAAATCAGATCTCATTTTCAATTAGTTTTACTAAATTATTAGTTATAGTGTTTCTTTCTGAGTGGATACATCAGGTCCAGTGGAGCTGTGGAGCCTAACTTGTCCGAATATGAATGATCTGATTTGTCCAAATATGAATGATCTGATTTGTCCGAACATGAATGATCTAATTTTAATTTGTGCTTGAATGTGTACTTAAATGTGTTACTCAATTAGAGAAGTGTCTCCTTCATCAAAAAAAAAAAGGGAGATTTTAAAAGGCCTCCCCGTTTTTGTTAAAAGGCCTCCCCATGATTTCGTTGACTTAGTAAAAACCCTTTGACTTAGCTTGGTTAAAAGGCCCCCCTCTTTGAATGGGTGAAAAAAACCCCCTTTAAAGGTGTATTTCACCCACATTTTCTCTCCTCCATCTCATTTTCTCTCTCTGCCACATCATCATCTTCTCCGGTAGGTCGCCGGCCGGCCAAACTTCCGGCCGGCGACCTTCAAATTTTTTTTTTTTTTTTTTTTTAACTCTCTCTCTCTCTCTATAGATCTAGAGAGAGAGAGAGTGCAGCCATTGAAGGTCTGCGAACAGACCTTCAATGGATTATAATGAGGGGCGGTCACCAGATAATTTCTGTTCGCAGACCTTCAATGGCGGTCACCAGATAATTTCTGTTCGGTTCTGTACTTAATTTCAGGTAGCTTATGATTTATTAGGGCCCCCTCTACAAAAGAGCACATTGAAGTGTCTGAACACACATGGTCTTAACAAAAACCTTATTATTGCTAAGGGCGGTCACCAGAAATTAGTGCCTTGTGGGTGATTCACTGATTCATGTGAGAGGAGGCGCCTTTAATAATGGGGCACCTACCTGAAATTAAGTACCGAACCGAACAGAACCGATTCAAATTGAAGTTTGCTCAAGGAGCCGTCAATCCCTCTCTCTCTCTCTAAACTACTGCAGCCCTAGAGAGACCAGTAGCTTTGTTATTGGCAAACATGGCACCTCCAACTACTACAAGCAAAGATCTTTTAGACATGGAGACAAAGATTTCTACAATTTCATCTCTAGGTTCTTTCTTTTTCACCTATTTAGTTCAGTAATTTACTTTTGTTACTCATCTTTCAACTTCTTAAAATGTACTCTTTTTCTTTTTTCCATTGTTTAGAATCCAAGCTTCTTGTTTGTCCTAATAAGGGTTCTCAATCCCAAACCCTAAGTACCTCAACTCCTTGTGAAAAGCTTGTCACTGCTCCAGTTCCTAAAAGCCAAGGTACAATTTATGTTTTCATTGTTTCTCTTTTATTAAGTTAACTTTTTGTTCTATATTCCAATTATTGGCTGGTAAATCATTTCAACTTGATTAATATTTTATCTTAAAATTGTTCATTATCAGTTAAACTTAGATTGTAGTAGTCTATGTGGGTACTTGTTTAAAGTTCTAATTTAGGTTACAAACAGTCATGATGCTTGGTTGAAAGAAGAACAAAATATACAGTATTTATACTTTTTATCTCGTCTCTCCGGTGGGAAGACTTTACATGTTACTCATTCAAGATGCCGTGTAGCCGCATAATGTGTTTGTTTGATTTGAGAGTATCCATGTGATGGGGAGGGAGAATTACCCTTGATAGAATTCAGAACCGTAACGAGGTTTTCACTTTTCGTGGTTTTATTCGTGTTAAGGAAAATGCGTTGGAACACTAAGAGGGTGTTTGTTTTTCGTAGTATTTAAGTGATAGCGCTTTATAAGTGTTTTGTATACATTACTTGTAGGTTTTGTCACTTACTAAGTGCAGTAGTATTTGATTGTATAACTTATAAGTGCAAGCTGTTTGTATTTGCATCGCTTAGAAGTGCTATAGAAAATGACTAGGTGTGGATTTTACCCTAATGTTTGATTTTTTGTAATTCTTGAATCATGATCACTTGTTGCTTACATTTTTAATTTTGAAAGCAATCATGCTCGGGAATTAAACTTCTATAGTAATGCTAACTGCTAAGCATTGACATTTCACTCCAAGATTAGTTTGTCTTGGGGAAGAATAAATCGTAAGTAGTAGGTCACGGTCGAGCATGTGAGTATTTGCCTGGAGTTTGGGGAAAGGGTTTCGTCTCAATATTTTAGGATTGTACTGGGAAACTTTTTAAATCGTTGAGGGCATAAATGGAGAACAATGTTTAGTGAATCACTTTTTAGCTGAGAGGCAATTTATTTTGATAGCCAAAGAAATGCTTCAAGGGTGTAATGTACGATTGTTGTCTATTTGAAAAAAGTAAAAAAAAAAAAAAAAAATGTGGCATTCATCATGAGTGACATAATTAGAGGATCATTTTCACTACCCTGATCATATCTATAGAGTATAGACAGCAATAAGCGGCATTAACAAGTTTTGCGTTTAGAAAAATTGATATGTACATATGCTAATAGTGTTTCATTCTTTACACTACCATTTTTCTCAATTAAGTTGACAGTTGGTTCCATGCTTGCTTCTACACATAACTGCTTACTTTTATTTCAGTTCTCGGAAAGTTGAAGGATTTCTTAGGAGTAATGGCTGAAGCTAATAAAAAGCTGGAGCTGGAAGTAAAGGTATAGAAACTGATCTCTGAGAGAATCATATTACAAATTTAACTTTTTATAGAAGAAAACTTAGTCCCACGTCGACTGGATAAAGAAAACATCAGTTTTTAAAGGCAGAAAATAGACAAAGTTAAACAAGACATCGGGGGTGTGGGGATGAATGCGTATCCGATTTCTAAACCCCATAAGGATAAGACTGTGGTAATGAAGAGGGGTTTTAGAGATAGAGCACGCGTCCATTCCCACCCTGTACCTCGACGTGTCTGTGTCTCTTCTACCTTTAAAACCTCAAATTTTCGTTATCCAGTTGATGCGGTACTAACTTCCACTTCCATCCAAAACCAATTCTGGTGGTCTCAGTTAACTTTCACCTTTGTGGCTTTGTATTGAAACCGATCTTTGAGAGAATCATATTACAAATTTAGCTGTTTTTGTTTTCCCTCTATTTCTGATGGCGTGCATTTCAGGAACATCCTAGTAAGGACTACAACATTGAAGCACTCACTGGAGAGGAAGAAGAATATATTGAAATGGTAAATCAGATCATTGATTCTTTTTCTAAGACTGTATTAAAGCCAATGGAGTTTTATTAATAAAATCTAATTTACAGGATTTGGCTCTGGGTGTTGCTGATCTACATACCCCAGAAGCAGTAGCTGCAGCTGAAGCTGCTATGGTTGGATCACAACAAGTGATTAACTTAGACAATTGCAGTAGTGGGTCTGATACAGAAAGTGATGAAGACGATGATGACGATGACAGTGAAGCGGACGGCGATGATGACGACAACAAAGAGGACGATGACAATGAAGACAGTGATACGAACGACGATGATTGTGATGGTGGTAAAGAGTCGTTAGAAAACAGAGTGAAGGAAAGAAAGTCACGTAAAGATGCTTCTTTGAATAACGGGCAACCAAAAAAGCGATCGAAAATTATTGAGCTTTAAGAGATATCTCTTTTGGTCTTATGATTAATGTGCAAGCCCAAATACTTCGATGCGGAAATAGCATGAACAAAGGATAACTATACAGGATTCCCGGTTGAAACGGGGTTGAAACAGCCTGAGATCTTATCGAAAATGTAGGAGCAACTTCTTGCAATGTTTTATGATGTGCTTGAAGTATATTTTAAGATGCCTGATTAAATATGGTTTCGGCTAAGAATTGTGTTTTCTGCTTAAGCCCCTTTCTTACTTTTGCTTTTATGAAATATATGTTGCCAATGGCAGTGTAGGTACACCAGTTCAGGATTGAAAAAAAAAGGTGGTCCATTTAGGTCTTAATCAGGTATCATCTTCTCTTCTATTTTCTGTGCAGAGAATGAACTCATTAATTGAAGAAACCACTTGATATGCTCCAAAGACAGAAAACCCTTTGGGCTATAACCATGCAAGGTGATTTGGGAGTTGATGTTTTGGGGCATATAAACAAGAGGCACATCGATCACACAATGACATAATGATCTCGTATCAGTCCATTTAACACATCATCGGGGCACTCCTCCAAGTGAACCTGCTGCAATCAGCAAAATCCCTAATCCACAATCTATACTAACCATTGCAATTACGCTGGTTGTATAATCTTGCTGATAGACCCGGAGTATAGTTAAAAAACTTAAAATTAAAGCTACCACGGTAGGGAATGTTCCAGCATCCACATGTAGCAGTTTCAGAAAATAAATTTGATTAGAGATTGTAAGTGTACAAAAAATTTTGATTTAATTTGTGACTTGCTAACTGATTTCCACAAAAACACAAATGGATTCAATATTTTTAACTACAGTCTGGAGCGTTATTTTGTCAGTCAGTAAATCACTAATTAAGTCGTTTTTTAGGGTACATAGCACTCTCGAATTTGATTAGGTAACTTTAGAATCATGCGAAATATTTAGAACAATGAAGACCTAACACTGTTTTTATAAAATACTTCAGTTATTATCAAATATGAGGTCGAACTAGAAATAAAGACACACATCAATCAAATTATAATGGCTACATGATAAATACAAACAGAGGGGGGGGGGGGGGGGGGTTCTCCCTTTATTATATATAGAAAGATATTACTATCATACTAGATATGCATGCCACTGCTGTTGTTGTAGATGCATGAACAAGCTGGTTGGGGATCTAGATGCATGAACAAGCTGGTTGGGGATCGTTTAGTAGGGTCGATCCATTTAACATACTATCCATATACTCCTCCAAGGAAACCTGCTACAACGACGAGAATCAGCCCTAAAACGGGCTACAATTGGACCTGCACAATTAACCCGATTATATAATCTAGCAGGTTTTCCTGTCGTGTAGTCGAAATTGTAGCTGCTATAGTAAAAGCGAATGTTCCAACATCCACATGTAGTAGTTGACGCTCGCGGCCCTTGGCAACCCACGTTACCCCAAACTGTGAAAGTACTGGCATCCACAAAATCACTCACCATCGATACAAATAGTAGAACAAGTATAAAACAAGAAATCGTGGTTGAAATCTTATTCTTAATGGCCATCCTCAACCGAAGGAATTATGATTTAAGAAACTAAAAATCTTATTTGTTGCTAGGGTTGGCTAGATGTGTGAATGGTGGTTGTGAGATTGATCTATATGTTCATCCTATTTTTATAGGTAGATTGATAAGGAAAGTTACCTAATGATTTATTGTTTTTACATATTTTTAATCGAAAGGATAATGATCAAGAAAATATTAAAACATAAAACAGACTATCGTCGTTGTGATATTTATTATAGAATACAAAAATTAGTGTTTTTGACGGGTCGTGGTCTTCAAAAAAAAAAAGGACTGGTCGTAGTCCAAATTTGCATAAATTATATATGCATTCAAATTAATTAAGTTTTTGTTTTAGTTTTTGATTAACGTCTATTAGCTAGTATAATAATGGAATCTCATTAGAGGTATCGATAACACTGTCAGGTATGTAGAGTTTGGGATAACCTAAATCAAACATGGAGAAAAATAATCATACTTCAACATCATTCAAGCATAGTCAAACCAAAATTCCAAGCCATGTTTCTTTCATTAGCTTCAATTATCCATCTCAGCAGCCCTCCAATATTACTTTTTCGGCACTGTCCGTAAGTCTGGATATTTTCTTGAATAATTTTAAAAGATCTGATCAGAACTGCGTTCTTCGCTCATTCTTCATGAATGTAGTTTTTGTACATGACCGTAGTCTTTGTTCTTCATTCACGATGATGTTCTTCAAAATGTCAAATCAATTTATCAACATTTTTCATCCTTCTAACCCCTAATCTCATAAAATTTTTTCTATTATCTTTGTTTTACTGTATTAACCACTTTAGCCAAAGGTTAGAACAAGAAGGCATGCAAATGGCCATATTTGATAAGAAGGTCTTTACCAAAACTAGTCTCTCATGACATTATCTTCTTTAGTGGGGATAAATATCTTTTCTTATGTCCTCTTTGATCTTCAACCGATTTCTATCTTCATTATTCATTTTGGTCGAACCAATCAATACCATGAAGCTCTTTTCCATATTTAATATCAATCCCGTTACTGCTTCAACGGTAATTTGTTGCGTCTGCCCCACTTTCGCGTGACTACGGAACGTTAGTCAGGTAGATTATTAAGACGGGTAAGCGGATACGCTAGTAAGGTCGGATGTCCGGGTAGGACAAATGGGGAGGGTGTTAATAATAATAGGCCACTGTTTTGGGGAAAGCATTAAAGTTTCCGGGGAAGACGGTGAAAAGCAAAAAAAGTTAAACCAAACACCCTTTAATGTCGCCGGAAAAAGTCGTCGGCCGGATGTTGTCGGCGACTTCATCATCTTCTCTCTCTCTTCCTCTCTCTTCTCCCTCTCTTCTCTCTTTCTTCTCTCTTTCTTCTCTTGTTTTCTCTTTCTTCTCAAAGTCTCCGGCGAAGGGGAGGAGCCCCTTCGCCGGAGCTCGTCTGGTTTGAACAATCAGACGAGATCTGGTTTGTTCAAACCAGACGCGTCTGGTTGTTCAGACCAGATCTGGTCTGGTTTAAAGAACAAACCAGACCTGGTCTGGTTTGAAGAACAAACCAACGAGATCTGGTTTGAAGAAACAAACCAGATCCCGTCTGGTTTGAACAATCAGATCCCGTCTGGTTTGAACAACCAGATCCCGTCTGGTTTGAACAACCAGATCCCGTCTGGTTTGAACAACCAGATCCCGTTTCGTCTGGAAACCAGACCTCCGACGAAGGGGCTCCTCCCCTTCGCCGGAGATGGTGGAGTCGTCGGAGATGATGGAGTCGCCGGAGAAAGGAAGAAGAAGCTGAAAAGAATTTGGTTGTTTGGGGGAAATAAAAAATCTAATTTTTTTTGTTTCCACCTAAAACTTCAGACCCCGGAAACTATTTAGCTTTCCCCAAAGCGCGGGCCTAATAATACTAAGTAATAGTAATAAACATCTAAGTTCTAACACTATCCACCAATATCCCAATGTTTATTTTGGTTAAGAAAGATAGTCCTATAATTTAGAAATATTAATACTAATGCTAATAAAAATAAATTAGTAGGAAGATTTCCATCACATATTTTGTCTATAAATCTGATATCTCAAGTTGTCTCCTAATATCATGAAATGCTACAAAACAATATCAACACAATAATTTTTGTATAGACTCAATATTTGAAAGTATCTACATATATCCTTAAATATCATTAAAAATGTCTTCTGAGTAATCGTGCCTGAAATTCACTCAAAATTCATTCCGCTAGCAAAAATGCTAGCAATTTCAAAAGCTAATATGAAAAATTAAAAGTTGGACGTGTCTATAGACGCTCTTTCTTCTAACTTTTTGGTGGCTCTCACTCTTAGCACTTCACGGATTGGGACAACCAAAAGCACTCCGACTGGACCTAATCTGTATTGGACTCGAATAGCACGACTTCAGGCTAATCCGAGTGCTCTTAAACTGTCTCAATCCGTGGGCCTCAGATGGCTCAGTCTGCTGAGTCCTACAAAGGGTGCCAAGAGAGAGGCGGCCCAAGACCAAAAACGAAGGGGTGCCTCTAAAGGCTTTGATTTCAAAAGCTTTCATGAGTGGAGAGAGAATCAACTCTTGAAAAAGATACTCGCCGAACAACTCGTCTTTCCTTTCTTTCTCTCTCTAAAAATAAAGAAATAGTAATGCCTTTTCACTTGGACACTCCCACTCCCGTTGGAACGAAAAGAAAAAGAAAGGTGAGTTGTTTCACAGGAAGAAAGTGACGACGAGTTTTCAGGCTCTAATCTTTACCAAAACAATACCTAAACAGTAAGAAAGTGAGACAAAGATCTATATATACAGAGAGAAAGAAATAGAGATCTAGGGTTTCCCTTTTGTTTTCTGTGTGATTTTGAAGATAGAGAAAAAAGAGTGAATATGGCTAGCTCTCATAAAGAGCGATTAGCTATTATTAGTTCTAGTAAACTTAGAACACCTATTTCTAGGGTTTCGGATGTTTCAACTCCTGGTTCAAAAAATGTTGGAAGTCCTCTTAGTGATGAAGCGATTTGGATGCGTCTTCGTGAAGCTGGATTTGATGAGGAATCTATTAAACGGAGAGATAAAGCTGCTCTAATTGCTTACATAGCTAAGCTTGAATCTGAGGTTTGTGAAATTTTGAATTCTTTAAGCTTTTCTTGATTTATTAGTGCCTTCTTGTTTTATACCTGATAAACTTTTCAAATTTTTTTTTTCTCACTTTGTCTTGAAAATGATTCCTATTTCCCCCTTAATCTGGATATAGATGAGGTAGTTTTCTTGTAGGTTATAGATTTTATAGGCAAATTAGAGCTGAGAATTAGTTTAGAACCTTAAATTTTTTGCAGTTATTTGCTTTCATGTCTATGAGCATGGTTGTTTTTGTTGTGGATCAATACTATTATCAAATTTGTTTGTTGTTATTGATCTTTTATATACTGAGAACCTAAAGTTTTGCATTTACAAGTAATTGCTATGTAACTTCCGAGTCAGAAGGTTATTGCGTTGAATCGCAAGATTTAGGACCTTCCCATTGGAATCACGGGTAGCACCTAGCAGTTGGAGCCTTCAAACCATGTCACTATGTCATGAAAAAAAGACTAGTTGGGTAAAATCCAAAAATTGATTTCCACCAGCCTAAGTCATGGGCGGCAAGCTCAAAGCCTTAACATAGTAGCACGATAAACCATAATTAACAACTCTTACATCTTACATTGTTACCCTTATAAAAGGATTAAAGCAATGCAACCTAGGACAACTAGCTAAGTAGGCAACAATTATTTTATTTTTTGAACTCCGAATGAATTTTTATAGAAAAGAAAAAAGATAAGTACAAAGTATGCAACAACTATCACGTAGTTGTCTTTCACAGTCGGGATTTCTGGTCTCAAAACTCTTTATTTACCCTTTCCAAACCTCTTCTGTAGTCCAGGTACTGACATACTCATCGACTAATAGTGTATTACTTTTCGCTCTTTCAATATCCTATCTACAAGTAACATACCGTAGCTTAGAGAACATCTGTAAATGACAACTGTGACCCGTGGTTATGACAAATAGACAAAAAGTTGAGCCAACCACCAAACAACCAACACTCTTATCACTTATAGTGCATACATACGAGGCACACACTTTAGCGATAGATTTCTCAACTGTCCGCAGGGTACATGAGTAAAAAACATGAGCTTTGGTCTCAACGTCTAACGTCTTACATATGTCTTTTCATCATCACATTGTTCATGTTTCACATCTAGCAGATTATATCAACCCGAAAAAGTATGATCTAATCACTTAAACTTAAGACTTGGTAAACCAGATTGATAGACCTTGTTCTGATGTTTAATCCCATGAAATTTAGATGTTTGAATTTCAATACTTGGTTCCTACTTTGTGCAGATGTTTGACTATCAACACCACATGGGTCTTCTTATTGTGGAAAGGAAGGATTGGGCTTCCAAATATGAGCAACTTAAAGCTTCTGCTGATTCTACCGAGATGAAACATAAACTTGATCAAGCTGCACATTCATCTGCTTTAGCTGAAGCGAGGAAACGAGAAGAGAGTTTGAAAAAGGCTTTAGCAATTGAGAAGGAGTGCATATCAAATGTGAGGTTTCATTTGTAATTTTAGTTATTTTTAGCAAGTTAGCTTCAGTGTTTTTCTTCTCTGACTTTCTGGTGCTTGATTAGATTGAGAAGACCCTACACGAGATGCGTGCTGAATCCGCTGAAATCAAGGTGGCAGCAGATAGTAAGATGGTTGAAGCCCGAAACATGTTTGAGGATGCCCAAAAGAAGTTTATTGAAGCTGGGACAAAGCTACTAACAGCAGAATCTATGCAAGCGGAGGCCAGCAGATATCGCCATGCTGCGGAAAGGAAGTTACAGGAAGTTGAAGAACGTGAAGATGACCTTAGGAGACGTCTCATATCTTTCAACTCTAAGTATGTTTTCTTGTCATTACGTTAGTTTTGAAGGAAGAAACGTGGGCTTTGTTGAGATATCTAGATAGTTGCGTTATACATTTAGTAACACCTAGTTTAACGAACGTAGATTAGTGTCTTGGATACTGTGATTAATTCTCTAACATATTTTTGATGAATGTCTCAGTTCAGACCAGTAGACCACTAACAAAATCATATAGTTCAAGAAGCATTTTCTAATGCAAGTTGGTGATGTTATACCTAATTAGCTTGCATGTGTTTTAAACGGGGTTTTTTTGCTTTCCAATAGTAATTATCTATTTGCCCATTTAGCGAGGCATTGCTGCACTGATAGCATGTTAGGGTATACGGTTCTTTATATTTTTTGGAGTTTTTGTTTGTAGAAACTTTACCATTCTACCTTAGGAGCTCTTTCCTCACCGTTCTTTCTTAACATGTGAAGTAAGTAACAGATGAGTCTATTTCTGTTCTGTATGAACTGTGAAATTTAATTGTCATCAGTGAGGACTGTAGGACTGTAAAGTTAAAGTGCACTTGTTATTGGTGTAGGGCGTTCCAGCGTCTCTAGCCAGAGGGATCTGATCAATTTGTATTCCTTTTTTTGGCTTTTCACTGCGTTCTTCCAGTGTATGTGACATCTACCGGTTCCTGAGTTTTTCATGGACTATGCGTTTTGGACACAGGAGTTGCAAACCCCTATAAATGAGAGATTCGGCTGTTTCTGCTTCAGCTTGGCTGGGATTCTTATGAAGCTGAGAAGTATTAATCCTAATAGTGGCACATGATTACGGAGAGAAGTGGCCTCAATATATCTGTTCTGTTCAATAGGAAGACAATAGTGACTATTGCTTTTCATTAGAGAATGTTAAAGAACAATTCTTGATACTTGATATTACTGTCTGTGTATTCTACAACCATCTGAAGCTTTGCATTTAAATTGGTCTTGGATAGCTTTAAAAATCTAATAGTCACTAGTTTGTCACGTTACATTCTGAAAGAAAAACGTATTTTATTGATATATATGCCCTTGATGCGTGGTAGGTGCGATGCTAAAGAGAAGGAAATCAGTCTTGAGAGGCAATCTCTCTGTGAGCGACAAAAGATTGTGCAGCAAGGGCAAGAAAGATTGCTTGATGCGCACACCCTGCTAGACCAAAGAGAGGAATACATATCTGGAAGGTCGAACGAACTCAGTTTGCTAGAAAAAGAGCTGGAAGCCTCAAAAGCACAAATTGAGAAGGAAACAAAATCTCTATATGAGGAAAAGTTGAATTTGGAAATTAAGTTGGCTGATCTCTCGACAAGGGAGGAAGTGAGTTTTTCTTTTATCCTTCCTCTTTTTGTTTCTTTTTGTAGGCAAATGTTAGTAGTAAGAGTTACGAGTTAATATGTGGTTATGTGATTTTGAATTTAGACCCTTACAGTCTAATTATCAACTCTTGAAAAGCTATGCTCCACTTTCAATGGTGTGAGTTCTTGCAAGCATTACAGTACTAATTGTGCGTAAATTAGGTTCTTTTATGTCTAGATGCAACTCCACGAACCAATTTTAAAGCTAGCCCACATAAAGTTGATAGAAAGGGGTTTACATTATTTACTGTTCATGCTCTTAGAACTGTATTCCCTTATTTTGCTAAACTATTTAGGGCTAAAACTTATGATAACTTACGCTTAACATGTTCGTAGAAATTCACGGCATATGCTGTTGGAAATGTAACTTCCTCATTCTTGCCAGATTGAGAAAGTCAATTTTTCGTGTGCTTATTCTGCAACCAATAAAAATTTGTTGAAAATTTATCTTCATTGCTTCAGGCGGTTATTCAAAAGGAAGCTTTGCTGAACAAGAAAGAAGAGGAGTTTCTTGTTGAACAGGAAAAACTTGCCAGCAAAACATATGTGAGTTATCCTGCTGAAATTAATCATACACTCTTATTTGTAGCTGTACAGTGGTAGAACTGCAGATAATTTTCTATTAATCATGCAGGCTGAAATCCAAATGCTCAAGGCTGAAGAGGAAGCTGCTTTGGAAAGACGGAAATCTATATTTGAAGCAGAGCTAGAGGAGAAACGCAAATTTGTGGAGAATGAGATAGAGATTAAGAGGAGAGTTTGGGAGTTGAGGGAGGTTGATCTTGTTCAGAGAGAGGAATTGATCCAAGAGAAGGAACAAGAACATATCGCACAGTTGAGAGCATTGATGGAAAAGGAGAAGGACACAATGGAGGGGTTAAAGTCACTTCAAGAGAAGGAGGAGAGTCTTAGCGCTGCTGAGAAAGCTGCAGAGTTGGAGAAGATTCATCTGCAGAAAGAAAAAGAAGAAGTCCAAAAAATGAAGCTAGACCTTGAGAAGTCTTCTGCTGCACTTGAAAGCAAAAGGAAAGAAATTGAGAAAGCGCAGGTGGAACTGGAAGCTGCCAAAAGTGAAAGAAATGAGTTGCTGGTACTAGAGAGGAACCTGAAACAAGAAATCGACACTATTAGGGAGCAAAAGATGAAACTTATATATGAAGCTGATCAGCTGAAAGCCGAAAAAGCAAAATTCGAGACTGAGTGGGACTGCATTGATGAGAAACGAGCAGAATTACAAAGAGAAGCAGAATGTGTTGCTGAGGAGCGAGAAGCTGTCTCAAAATTCCTTAAAGATGAACGTGATAATCTAAAATTAGAGAAAGAGTCAATAAGGGATCAAGTAAAACATGACTTGGAGTCACTTTCTCGTGAACGAGAGGCTTTCATTAGTAAGATGGATCTGGAACACTCCGAGTGGTTTAGCAAGATTCAGCAGGAGAGATCCAATTTTGTAATGGATATTGAGAATCAAAAGAAGGAGTTGGAAAATTGTATTGAAAAAAGGCGGGAGGAAGTAGAAAGTTATCTAAGGGAAAAGGAGGAAGCATTTGAGCAAGAAAAGAAGAAAGAACTACAGAATATAAGTTCTTTGAAGGAAATACTTGCGAAAGACCAGGAATATATTGCGTCAGAAATGAGAAGGCTTGAAAACGAAAGGAGAGAGATTGTGTTGGATCGAGAGCGAAGAGAGAAGGAGCAGGCTGAGCTAAACAAGTCAATTGATGAACTTGAGATCCAAAGGAACAAGCTAAAAGAACAGCGGGAGTTGCTGCATGAAGATAGGGAAAAAATTGTTCTTCAGATCCAACATCTTAACGAGCTCGAGAAACTGGAAATGGCCTCTCAAGATATTGTTCTATCTCAGATACAAAAAACAAAATTGAAGTCTAGTAGAAGAAACTTGCCTGTGAGAAATTATTCAAATCTGCAAACTGTGCAAGATGCTGAGGTCAGATCTAATGTTTCAAAGCAAGCACCAGATGCTTCACCTCCGACCTCTACCCCAGTGTCGTGGATCCGCCGATGTGCCGAGCGGATATTTAAACCTTCTCCTGAAACGCTATCAGTTGACCATGAAGAAAAATCACTTGTTCAGTATGAAGATGCTAAGCTACTCGAAGACAACTATTTAAATGACAAGGAACAGTTGCCCAAGGGAAAGGATGGAGCACCAAATAGACGTAGCCGTTTACCTGTGAGGACGGAGGAAGGGAAAGTTCCCTCAGTTGGTCAGAGGGTGAGTAGGTCATATAGGGCTGATACTGATACGAAAGTAAGTGCTCTATACTCATATCCAGAACAAGGGCTTCAGGTTGGAAGAAAGAGACTAAATGACTCATCCTCCTATGATAATAGTGATGACGTACCTTTAAAGCAATACACTAAGAAAATGAGGCCAAACAGAGATGCTTGTAGAACTTCAGTTGAAGACTCTACATCCAACTGGTGAGTTAACAAATTATCTGAATTCCTATTAATATTTTCATTTTAAATATAGAATCAAGACAACACCTGCTTTGATTTCTAAATCGCTCTCCGTTGCTAGTGCGCTTTCAAACCGAGCACTTTATCCAGAGAATGGAGAAGGATTGAAATCGCTAGCCCAGATCACCAAAGACTTGGAAGAAGCTGCTAATGTTTCAGGGGCTGGCAATGGTGTAACAACTCATGGCTCAACAGAACTAACTCAAGTGGAAGAAGTACGTATCGAATGTCATGCAAAGGGATGCATCCAGGTATTTGAATCAAAATAATGAAATGACTACAAAGATCTGTATTATATGATGACATCTTATACTGCAAGTAAATTTATGTTATATATCGGTTTCTCAGCTTCTATCTCTTGTTTTTTTTCCTATACCCAGCATAACGTTTGAGTTTTTGTTATCAGTCTCAAGGTGAAGTGACAATTGAGGAGACCATCCTAGAGGCAGCCGATCGCAGTCCATTGGTTGGAGAGAGCAATGGAAGAGGTGATAGTGAAAAAAACGTCTGATGACAGTAACACATAAGTTCTAGTTCCATTATTGTTTTATCTACAATGGAGTCTTGAGGTTGGTTTCTTCACGCGCTTAACTACACTTGTTAACAATCTACGGTTAATGTTTTTTTTTTCTTACGATCTGAATCTGAATTCCATCTGTCTACGACTTTCTTATACGATTCGAGTCCTTTTATGCATTTACCTCTCTAATAAAATCAGATCATAAAATACGTCACTTCCTCTCAAATTCGACCATATGTTTTGGCTACAAAGACTTGTTTTATGATCCAACTTCATTAGAAGGGTAAAAACACGGAAAACAACTAAAACTACACAAACTATATTCAGTTTCAGATTTATCGAAAAAATTAGTATCACCTTAGTTTGGTACTGAATCTACTCATGTTGTATAATGTACTTTTAACTTTGCTTTTTTCGACTAATTGGATTTTTAGCTGCTTCGTTGAATTGAAGGGCAGTTGGTTTTGGAAATACAACTTCGTGCAACCAATATTATCTTAGTAGACTAACTGCATATCATGATGATTTTGTGCTTGGACAGATCAATAGGGAGTCAAAGGGGATTTCTGATAGCTAGTGAATTCAAACAAACCCTAGGAGGAGTTACCATGTAAAGGAATGGTTCTTTATACATCTGTAAATGCTGTTTAGTTTTTGTTGGTTTCTCCCTGGGAAGTGTTCTTTACCTGTATGTTATTATTCATAGTTAGGTGAATTTTAACTTGATCTTTCTGTTCTGTCATTACATACTATTTGGATTTTGGGTTTTTGATGTTCAGAATTCAGATAGATTTTAGAAGTGTTCTTGGAGTTTGCTTAATCAAATAACATTAGTTAAAGTTTGATCTGTTTTCTTGTCTGTGTTTAAAACAATGCGAATGATGGTGGTCGCGAAGTATTACTGTGGAATGATGCAAATTCTTGGCTATAAAAGCTTCAAACTGGGAAGTTTAGCTATGAAGAACAAAATGAAAAGAGATATCAAAACAATCGAAAGCAAGATAAGGTTTATCGATGGATTTGACAAGTAATGCTATAATTAATCAACTAAATTACAATAGAAATTTTATACATGTATGTCTGCAATACCAAAGGGCAGCATAAACAATACTATGAGATGTGACTGGGTGGACACAAAATTTTGGATCTTGATCCTTCCATGTTTGACCAGACAAAAAAGATGGGAACTGTTACAAATGTAGACATGATTAAGAGCTGAAAAAGTCGATCACAGAGTTGACTAAAAAATAGAGTCAGTTGATTTCAAGTAGGTTTAGAATAAACTTTCACTTGCAGCCTCTTCTAGCGTTACTCTTGCCTGATTAAGAGCTGAATTACGCTAGGGAAGTTGAAACAAAATGGTTATTTTCAGAAAATGTTTTCAAATTGAAAAGTGAAAGAAACGGTTAGATAAGAAGTGATTCATTTTAAAAATAAATAAGCATGAAGCAGTAACGGTGATCAAAGTCATTAACTTGATCAGACCAAAACTCATCTGACATTTTACAAAGTTGTGTTTTTACCTGTAAAAAACACAACAGAAATACTTTCATCAAAACATTGGCATTTCATACATATTCATTTAGTTATCCAGCATGGAGATATTCACAAAGCATAATTCCATAGCTTCATCAAATTTCTAATATAAAAACTCAACAACCACTATGATTATGCTGTAGATCAAACAAAAATTTTGAGTATTTACAAAGTTGAGGTTCTGTCTTATGGATTGTTTATCGACTGCTATTTTTGGTCCTTCGTCATTGCTATTTTGGTTCCACTGAGTAGGCTCAAGAGGAGATTATTTTGGGGTTCTCTCATTAAAAGTAAGCATAGATAGCCAATTCATTACTTGCTGCATGCCATCAACGGGGATTCTCCCTAGTGTTGGATAGGTTGTCAAAGTTGGTTTCGCTTCTTCTGAAGAATGAGAATGATGAGACTCTTCTACTTTAACTATGTCATGGCTAAATGAAAACTGACAATACGCCGTGTTCAGTTGTTGATGGATATCTTCCATTCGCCCGCACAACTCATCTTGCCGATCCATCTCAATGAGGTCCTGGCAGAACAATTTATCGAATATCAGAAAACAAGATAATGGGAGTTATTAGATTCCTAATGAACAAATTAATACATGAAAACTAGAGGATTCATTCTGAGTCTCGCACAAGGAGGGAAAGGATTGGTTAAGCATAACCAGTCCATAATGTGAACATATTCTGTTTACCTGTGCAGAGAAATTATCAAATATAGGATGGAACCGTTGTCGGCAATATTCGTTGAAAAGAAGCGTGATTATCAACAGAGGAATTGTAAAACCCGAAGCAATTGGTGATTGTTTCAATCCAAAAACACCAAGAGCTATTACTTGAGACAGCACCAACGAGAAAATAGTAGTGTTGTGCACAACTGGCCATATCCTTCCATGACTCTCATACTTCGAGACATATACATTTAGAAACTGCATAAAGTGCAGTAGTATTAGTTTGTTTGGTTCATGATAAACTTATTTCAACAGCATATAGTTATCAAAGCTTAGTGCTTCCATCAATGGAACGGAGTTTAAGCAAAATCTGCAAGGTTTGCCCGTCAAGTATGCAAGTAGCCCAAGTCTCTAGACTGAAACCAAACTCATGGTTGCAACTTGCACAAGATATACACAAGTGCTGCTATGCCAAGTGAAAACACTATTAATTTTAGTGAGTTACTTGGACTGCTCACTCGTGTGCGATGCCCCTAAGTTATTGGTTTGCACATACAGTCCTGGTTTCGGGGCGTCCAACTTAGAGGTTAAAATTGGTGCCCATTATGGATAGCAAGAAACTCGGGTGTAAACTCATAGAACTACAACTGTACAAGTCTCAAATATGTCTTTAGTGATTCGCACACTTCCTTCAAAATACCAATGTTTTGAAATTTCTCCTCCATGCCTCAATTTCCTATCTATGGTTGTCTCTGCCTGCCTATAAGCCACGTCAGACAAATTATCTTGCAAGGAATGTGATATCCAGTGAAAGATAACCAAATCGTAAGCAAGTGAACCAGTTTATACTGGAACCGCCAATGGTAGTCATCATTATAACACAATTTTAACAATAGATAAAGCAAATCATAGAAGTGAAAAGAAAAAAAAACTAACATAGATATACATGCTAGAAAATTTTCAATTGTGGAACCAAATTTGAGACTCACCTGGTTGCGATACACAATATATGCAAGAAAGAAGTACACCAACAAGAAAGGCAATATCAAAGGTGCCATGATTGCACAGGTAAAACCCAGTAAACCCAAAAGAAGAACTTTAGGAACTTCAGTATGATACGGGAAAGAAAGTGTGGGATCAGCTGATATATCCTTCTTGTGACGCACAAATCTATTGAACAAGTTGCAAAGAAGAGCAAAAGGTTGCATAATTTCAACAGATATACTTGCCCATCCTGATGTTAGAACATAAGTCATGAAGAAAGTAGCCTGCACACATTTGATAGTCAGAAAACATAACGTGATACTCTAACAATCACTGAAGTATCAAACTTGGCAGGTCAAAAGCCTTACACGAACAATTCTACGAGGATTACCTCATTTTGCATCAAGCTAACAGAATTCACAACTTGATCACTAATAAGCTTATTACTTGTTCAATACTATAATTCCTTAATCAACTGAACTCCAAAATCGATAACCAGATAAAACGACATTCTCAAAAATTAACTCGTAAAGAGGTACTAACATATTGAGTTATGGCAATTTGGCAAAAACACCGATGATCCGTGGGTTAATAGGAAAATAAGTAACTTCGAATGTGGCATAAAATGATAAAAACTAAAACATACTGATACATGCTACTCTAAAGCTTAAACTGTAGAAAAAGGGATCAGTTAAACTTGAGTAGCACTTAATATTAGTAATAAAGCAGAGGCAACAATCACCTGCCTTGGAACAGCTTTAGCAAGTTGTTTAGGAATGCCTCTTGGAACAAATAAGACATTTAGCTGGCTAATGATAGAGCCTGACAAAACATTAACAAAGAAGACATTCCAGATTGTGAAGTAGAGAATTTTCACACATGCACTCTTTTTTCGCCCACTGCGAGAAATAGACCCTTCCATTGCTGAAAATAGCATCATTGTCGGTGGAACAGTATAGAGAAATAACATTAGTACAACACTTGGTAAGTACCCCGTCACCAACTGACTCACATATTTCCTGCACATGTATATAATAAAGTATGTTACAGAAAGCACATTTTGGACTATAACCTCTGAACTACATACAAAAATTAGAATGTATGACAGAGGATGACAAAAAGGAGAGCACGTGAATCACAACAATATAACTTGTATCTATTACAGTATAGGAAAAATGCTAAAAGGGAGTTGACAAGTATTTTTGGAAACCACAAGCACAAAGTAACTGTAAATTTTTCAAGTCAGTAGAGGAAGGTACTTACTTTTTCAATATCCCCTTCAGAAACGGGAACTTCTGCTGTAACTGTTCTAGTTCAGAAAGACTTTGAACAAGTGTTACTGGTAGAATAAATATAAACATGAACACTATAGAAGCCAGTAGTGTTACGATCTTACGTATCCACATCTGCCTATATGGGATACAAAGGTTCGACCAGTAAACATCATGTGGTTCTGGAGCCAAATCAGTGACCCACAACATTGGATTTGATGACTGAAGTACCTGGGAAGCAACAACAGCAGCATAGCGAGTCCTGAAGAAAACAAAAGCAGCACCACATTCCTGCGAAAAAGATCGACCAATATTTGTAACTAATCCAAGATATAGAGATAGCACCATCGTGGTCATAAATTAAGTGAGCATTCACAAGCAAAAAAATTGATGTATCCAACAGATATTAAATATTACACCTGATGTCTCAAATCCATTATTGGATTAAAGGAACCAAGGTCGGTTTTTTCTTCAACACTCTGAGTCTTAGTCAATATCTTGAAAGAATTTGCTGTTCCTCCACAAAGGCCACACCTCATAAAACTTGGTTGACAAGAAGGATCAATGGAATTGGATGCGAATTGCGATAATCTTTTGTATACATTCTCAGCATCACTCTGCAAATAGAGACGCAGGCACGCAGCAGAAACAATAAGTTCACCAAGAAAGATATTTCATAAACAGAAGTTATGTAGACATTGATGGTATTAAAATATATGCAGGATTGCGGTGGTGTGCCTATGTAGCTCGATGATAAAGGCCTGAGACCCCCATGTTAATTCAGAGACAAGAAGAAAGAACACATCAATATTATATTTGTACAAATTGTACCTATCAAGTGCCGAAACATAAAATATAGCTTCAGTTCTTATGGTTAAACTTAAGTAATCTACAACATCAAGCAGAACTGTGCAAATGATATAGATGTGGCACCAAGGTAAGTTCCGAAAAATAGCTAAACCGGAAGCATATCGGTTGCAGCAGCATTACCAATTTACATCCCCACCCCAACAGTGGATTTAATCATCGGTGGTCTCTAAGTGTGATTTACATGTAGAATATGACAACCAAATATAACAAACTTCCGAAAGTCACTTTGTTGGACTCCCCTCGATGGTTTCTAATTGTGCTTTACATGTAGGGTATGGCAACCAACACAAATTTCCGGCATTCACTTTGTTGGGCTCCATTGTATTGTCCAGTTTACACATTAGCTAGTCTTGGGGAATGAGATATTTCTTTCTAATTAAAGTATTACAAAACTTTACTGGTTAAAACGTGACATCAAAAGCAAACAATAGCAAAGTGGTCACGTACCATCAGCTTTTGAACTGTTCCAGATCGATAAACCATCTGGTGTGATAAGTAGCTGGAGGCATAATAGTTGGTGAAGAATCTCTTTACTGCATCACTATACGACACTTCTGCAGTCCATGGAATGGAACGAACAAGAACTGAAAAATGACTAGGATTCGGAGGAGATTTAGTCAATTGTGCAAGTCTCAAACGGGATATGCTCTTGTACTCCTAGAGTTACACAGGACAGTCACAATAAGAACATGACATGTAAAATGAATCTAGAGATCACTCTTGAGATGATTAGTCTTACAAAGTAAAGAAGAGTACAAGCCGAAATGGTAATTATGTAGAGTGACAAACAATGAGCCCAAAGCCTGCAAAATGAAATGATAAAATCAAAAAACAGTTTACTTTCAAAAATAAGAAATGAGAAAAGAGTACACAGCAAAAGATGGTTGCAACAGAAGTGCAAATAATATTTTTCAATTATACATAGCAATATACAAGTGAAGTATCATAAGCAAAAAATTGGAGGATTAGAAATATGGAAGATACAACATACACCAATATGGTAAAAGGAAACGGATATAGAAAGCATTAGCATCTCCCATAAGCTATGTTGTTTGAAAGATTAGGTGACACATGACAGAGGACCTCTTGAATCACCTGCGTCCGTTAAGGCTCACTTAACTTGCTTTGAACAGGGAACCCGCCAAAAAAAAATCAACTTTTATCTCTTTACTTTGTGCATGTAATTTAGCACTGGAATATATGGTTAAGTAACAACTAATGCTAACTTCAATAACTAGACCACATGATAAATAAGTGTAAAAATCATATATACAGATAATGAGATTACAACTAGTTAGTGCGTCGAATAATAAACAATTAACATAAACTATTTATAGCCCACAGCTACCTAACTATGTGGCCGGCTTAAAGAGTATATGAAGGACACCATTCAAAAGTCCTAACAGAAACAACCTAAAAGTTGCAGCCCTAAATGTAAGTGAAACCCCTTTAAGCCCCATACAGTCTCTTGAGTTTTGACATCACTAATGGCACCAAGCCTGTTCCCGCATGTCTCCTTACATCAGCCTTCCCTTCCTTCCAGAAACGACCTATCATCATTCGTGTTCGTTTACAAAAACCTTTCTCGAGTTGTGAATAGGTACAAGTTATAGACTTACTCCTATCTCAGGATTCTCAGCTATTATGGCCGTTATCGTATCTATACTTCCAAATATCATTGTTTCGAATCAGTGAATCACAAAAAGTATTAGCAGGTAAGTTGGAATACTATATCTTCTGATCAGTGACACCGATACAAAATAATGTGGAAGAAGCAGCTGAAGTATACTGGAGTTCCGGACACATGCCACAAGAAAAAAAACACAAAAGTGAATTTCGTAATTACATATATCTTGGCTAACACAATCATTAAGTGATGGGAAAACAGGAGTTGAGAAAAGATAGATGAGAAACAAAGAGTTCTAACATAATCAGATGAAACTGTAATGTCTAAAGCAATTTCTAACAGTACTTCTCGATGAGAAAAGTTCATATCCAAACACCCAGTAACTCAGAATAAAAAGAAACCAGAAAATTACTCATCTTTTTACCATTTTGATCCTTCTTTAACATTGGCAATGGTAAATACATCCAGTGACTCGGAAGGTATCTGTTTGTGGATCATCTGTTGCCCATAATAATTCAACGGAAGCACTAACAGCATGCAGACAAGGGCAGTGATGGAGAAGATCCTCATGCTGTATAATATAGAATAAGTAGCCACGGAAACATTAAACAAATGAAAATGTGACAATTACTAGTAACAGTCAGGAATATAAGCAGAATATAATAATAACCACAACTTTTGCCCCGCTCACAACGTGTATGTGTTCCATTCAGATGTTTTTGGCCCAATCACTTATACAATTTATATTTCTTTTCACGTAATGTCTATAATTTTTCAAATTCTTCTTTTCATTGTTATTGTAAGAGAATTGCCACACATGTAGGGCACTGGTCATACCTAGTTCTAGACAATACGGCTGCATGGGTAAACCACCTTATCATTACCTGTCGAGTAACAACAAGATTGTTAAGGGAATACTAAATGAATCACCAGAACCTACATAGCTGGAGGATATAGATTCAAGTGAGCTATAGCAATACGTGACGCAAAGAACCAAATAATGCTTTGGTACCCCATGCACAATTTGTAACTATACATGGAACGTAAACTTGAATTATGCTTTGTACACTATACATCTACACCTTGTTGCTCAATACAGAAATAGTAAAGTTCTTACCTAAGCTCACTAATGTAACTTTGTAGACACTGCCTATTATTTCACTATCTTTCTTTAGGCACTAACAAAATGATCAGGATCTAGTTGAAGCAAAAAAAGGAGCTACAGTGCCAATAAAAATTGTCGAAATTTCAAGAAGTCTCTTATTACCTGAAAACAAGTAATCTAAGGAAAGCAACTGCATCCAAACCACCAATCGCCAAGATTTCTTCTTCAGTAATTACCCAAGCTTTCCCTATCCAGCTGGGAGAAGGAAAAAGTCTCTCAAAGCAGAGAGGGTCATTGCGTCTATGGTCCTGAACTAGCCTCCGACCAAAGTAGACACCAAGATTTCCTGGTTGTTTCCTCAAGACAGAGTACAGTGACAAGAAAACCACACATACCGCTATGTTGATGCCCGCAGAAGTCAAAAGAGCAGAAATATACATCACTAGAAACTACAATGAGAGGCACTTGATAACATTTCGCTGAGCACAAACAAAGTGGAAGAACTTCAGCGTTTCACCTATATGGGGGACAAACCTTGAGAAGGCCACTGCTGCAGGAAATAGTGTTAGTAAACAGAAATGTCCCTACATTGCGAAGTGAACAATCAATGTCGAGGACATTGGGAGACTCATAAGGAACATTTAATGAAAAACAAAAGTATTAAGTCATTGTAAAATAACAATGTAATCAGAATATCAGTAGGAACAATATATTTAATATTATTAACATATATACAGAATGATAGAATAAGTAAATGAGTGGGTTAAAATGTATCCATAACTACTTGGATGTGTTCAGATAAGGACACATACCAGACTACTCATCTCACTTCATCTCACTGACCTAAAAGTCTACTTGCAAGAATGAGCACGAAGACCTGACTATTTTCCATGTACTTACCTGTATTAACATCATTTCTAACTTCATCTCACTGACCTAAAAGTCTTCTACTCCTATGGCTAACACAAGATGGTTCCGCGTTTTACATTTGTCTTACATTCCCTTAACCGACTTTGTTAATTTATTTTATCACCTACAACGGTTTTCTTAAATCCCAACTACATCTTTCCTCATTTTTTGTCTCTCCGGATATCTCTTTTTTCCCCTTTTCAGTTAGGAGCTTTAGTTGATTAGTGCAGGCCAATCAATGATGATCCCATTCTCCTAATCTCAGTTTCCAGTGCCAAATGTTAATTTCTAGTTTCATCTGGCCCTCGGGTTTTCATCAACAATATATTACGGCAATAAGATACAAAGCACACCACATCTTCTACCTAATAATGTGGGCTAAGAGATAGGAGATTAGTTTTTATCTATGGTTTGTTGGCACCAACTATTCTCACTCTCACAGGAATATTGAATGTCGGTTCCACCCAAAGAAAGATCATAAATAAATATCTCTCCATTGTATGAATAAAACTATAAGGTAACCTAGAATGAACAAAGATGTCGTTGACACCCTAAAACTATTCACTTCACGACTCGGACATTCTTTCATACCAGTGAACATTTTCTATACAATTAAAACAATAAGTACATCCGAACGGATTAAGTTGTTCGCATACTAACATAGTTGATAGTACCTTATTCCATTATGCACTAACATGAGCATAATTGAACATACAAAATCTGCTATTATCGTTTCCTGATACAGCTTTGGCCCTAAAGATGAAATTTATACTACAATAAGAAGAATAATAATCCAATTTTGTTCTCATTGTAATTTAAAAACAAACCGTCGTCTTTTTTTTCTCGACTCAGTTCGATAGTAGTGAATATCTATCAAACTAATAAAACTTTCAGATTTCTAAAATTAAAAACAAACAGTTGCCGACTAAATAAAAAAGCACATTAAATCCCAACTAATCCAAATCCCTAACTTAATTAATGTTTAAAACAAATATCATATCATAATAATTAGTACTTCAACATTACCTACTATATTTTACACAATGCACTAACATTTCACTCAAATCGTACATAAATTAGAACTGAAACCCTAGTAACGTAATTATTGAATCATTAATACAATTAGGGTTAATCAAATTGAACCTATAATCATGAATCAAAAACAGAACAGAATTGATAAAGATGAAGATGAAAGTACCTTTCGATTAGTAGCGGGAAAGGAAAATGAAGAATCAATTGGAGGAGAAGAAGAAGAAGAAGAAGAAGAAGGAAATCGAAACAATTCTGGGAAGAGAAGTTGTTCAATTACAAAAGTAATAAAAATGCCAACGCAAGTTTCGAAAATGTCTTTTTGCATTAAAATTAATCGACTTTTTCCTTTATGCTTCCGCTTCAACTTCAAAGAGAGAGATAGAGAGAGAAAATGGAAGGGAGAAAAGGTAGATCGGAGTGATGAATTTGTAAAGGTAATCGGAGGGAATTGGTTGGTTCAGTCGGTGATCCGTTTGGAGCGGAAAGGAAAAAGTGGAGGGACAACGTGGAGTGGTAGTATACTCACAAACGACTAGTATATAACTATAACCGTTTTTCTTATGAAATTATATCTTCCTTTACTAGTAGCTCGGGCTGACATAGAGGCAGATTCGGGCACCAAAATCTCTAGCCCGCTACTAGTAGCCGGGTGGATCGAGCAAGACAGATTCAACATATTCATCGCCTGTAGCCCGTCCGAGTCCGACTGCCCGAGCGGGCTCCGTCGGTGACGAGCCGGACGGGCTCGAGTAATTTTATTAAAAAAATAAAATAATATTAAATAATAACATTCCATATATAAAAAACATAAATACTTTAAATATCATTTCATTTCACATATGATTATATTATTATCAAAAGGTCCAAAACTAATAACAAAAAGTTATGTCTCTCTTCTTCATTAATTGAGCGATTGAACTTGAGACGTGTTAGGAATAGCTTCAAGAAATCCGTCTTTTAACGGATCAAACTCTATCAAAGTAATGTTAAGTTGGTGTTTCCACCAATCTTTAAGACAAACACAACACTCCAACATCTCCGAGTAAGATTGCTCCTATAGACCCCACAATTCTCTTACCTAAAGAGAAAGCAGACTCCGAAGCAACAGTCGAAACTGGGACCGCAAGAACATCACGTGCTAATCGGGATAAAACCAGATACCTTTTCCCATTCTCACTCCACCAACCCAAAACATCAAATTTCTCAATATTATCAGTTGAAGGATCCGACTCAGAATCATATCTAGATATTTCATCGGAAGCAGTAGCCAAAGGGTCCCTCCGGGCTCTCTTGATACTTCTCCAAAAAGAACCTCGCCTTGACGAGTCATCAGCCTCAGATGACCATCAACAGAAGATGAAGAGACAGAAGTAGGGACATTCAAATTGGCCGTATACTCAGAAAATTATTCGCGTAATTTACTGACCATCATGAAAGATTGAGATGAAGAATACTTTATAACATGGGCAGAAATTCAAAACAATTTTCAAGTTCGGATAATACCATATAAACTTTTATCTTAATTCTTGGATCCAAGATACATGCAATTCCAAATAAAACAGGCGTTTCACCCCAATACTTGCAAAATTTGGCTTCCATGGAATTAATAATTTCAGAAAACATCGGATCATTTCGATTATCTAGAAAAACAATCTTATAATCAACCAAATACTCCAAGACAGAAATTGAAGTTACATATTCAACCCCCTGAAAGAAATTTGTCGCATTAAAGAAAGGCTTCAAAAACTTCTATAACATATTGGCGTGTTGCCAATCATAACCAGATAAAACAAACGGCGGAGATCGATCAGATAAAAAAGAATCTATCACATCTTTAAATGGCAAAGCACTTCTAAGCATAAGGTAAGTCGAATTCCAACGATGTTTTACGTCTAACTGTAATTTTTTTGGAGAAACACCTTTCGCTTCACAATATGCTCGAAATTGCGCATTCCGCGTTTCTGATGCCGCGATATATTCAAGGTTTCCCTTCAACCGTGTAAGCATTTCTTTAAATTGGGGGACTTCGAAACCATCCTGAACAACACGATTCAAGATATGACAGCAACATCTGACATGGAACAATTCTCAACGAGAAATGAGGCATTAACTAAATCAAACGAGAAATAGATACTGTGTTTGCACTTGCATTATCCATAGAGAGGCAAATGAGGCATTAACCCAGGTGACCTAGTTGCACAAATTCGATTCTCTTGGACTATTTTTTTGGGCTGTCGATTTGGCCTAATAAGAATATTATCCGGGATGAGAAAGGAAAGATGTGAAATTTAGAAGACTATGTTTCCGCCGCGTCATATGGACGCGACAAATCCCTCTTGGCTAACGCCGTAACATTCTGAAATTATTTCCTGCAAATTATCAATTCAATTATATTAGTAATCTTCATATATCAAAGTCTAAGTGGGGGTTATTCATTCAAAACTTTTATCAGATCTTCAAAGTTCTTAAGACATTTAAAGTTTAGCGTTATTGATTTCGACTTTTTTTTAAGAGCTTTGAAGTTTCGTGTTATTGGTTTAGACCTTTATTTAAGAATTTTTAAAGTTTCGTGTTATTGGTTCAGATCTTCTTTTTATGAACAATTGGGAACTTTTAATCAAAGATCTGGCCCAAGAACTTTTCGAGACAAATTTACTCATAAATTAGTCAAATTCAAAGATCTACCTGTTTAGGTGGATCTTTGAAATTCTTACTTTCGGTGTACCTAAAAATTATTGTCAAGCTCGTGGGGTAGGGGGTGCACGATGTGTACCCGCACTTGGTCCCCACCAGAAAGGGACATTTCTTTCTAGTAACAAGTTACATTCTACCTCCACAATGTTTTTCTTTCTCTCTCTCACACACAGGGTTTTCCATCACATAAATATATTTTTTTCTTTCTTTACTGTTGTTGATTCTCCTTATCTCTTCTTAGCGTTATTGTTTCTTCCTTTTTAATTCTTTTTTCGCGAGTCGAAGAAGTTTATATGTTTAGTATTTATTTTGGGAGCCTGCCTTTTTTTTTTCTTCTTATTAAATTCTAAAATAATATTTTGTGCATGTAAATAAAAGTATTCTTAAAACTTTATTTTGGAAAATGATAATATAGGAACGTCCTGAGCTTTCATTCTAAAATAATAATTTTACGTAGAAATTGAAGCCTACTTAAATTTTTATTTTCTCTATCGTTTCGTATTTAAATAAGATTGAGATAAACAGAGGGCAGAGAGAAAAAGAAAGAAAGAGTGAGTACGTGAAAGAGAATGGTGGTGTTTGATGAAGATAAAGAGAAAATGAATAATAAAAGTAAACACTAATATTTAAAGTTTAGCTCTTAAAATAATATAACGTTCGTTGTAATTCAACCATTAGTTTGAACGGCTTAGAAGAGATGGAAAACCCTAAGGTGTAACATATAAACTTCTTCCACTATCACCTAACGTTAAGAGCCAAACGGCACCTTCGTTGTAATTCAACCATTAGTGGCAGTGGTGGTGGTTGTGGTGGAGGTATGATGATGGTGATGGTGGTTGAAGTATGGTGATAGTGGAAGTACGGTGGTGGTGGTAGTGGTGGAAGTGCGATGGTGGAAATACGGTGGTAGTGGATAAGGTATGTCAGTGATAGTGACGGAGGTATGTGGTGGTGGTATGGTGGTGCGTAAGATATGTAGGCGGCAACGGTGGAGGTATGGTGGTGGTGATGGTGGTGAAGGAATGATGGTGATTGTTGAGGTACGACGGTGGTGATGGTGAACATACGGTGGTGATGGTGAAGGTATGGTGGTGATGGAGGTACGAGGTGGTTGTTGTCGAGGTGCGGTGGTGTATGGTAGTGGTGTTAGTGGTGGTGGTGGTACGAAGGTGGTGGTCAAGGTGTGGTGGTGGTAGTTGAGGTGTGGTGGTGGGGGAGGTGCAATGCTTGTTGTGGTGATGGTGGGGGTACAATGGTATGGTAGAAGTTCAGTTGTGGTGATGGTGGGGGTACAATGATATGGTAGAAGTTTAGTTGTGGTGGTGGAGCGGAAATAGACAAAGAAAAAAAATTTGTCAAGTAAAATTCTTCATGTCTCAAAAAAAAGTTACTTTACTTTAAAGTCAAAAGTTAAAATATTAACTTTAAAAAAAAGTCAAATTTTAGCTTAAGTGAAGTCGGTAAGTTTTGCGTTACCAAACTAACTTTTTTACCTTTCTATTTAAATAAGCAAAAAAAAGTAACATATTTTAGTGTTGCCAAACAACACCTTAAAATAATGATCAACGACTTTAATGTCACAGATCTTTAAAAGTTTCAAAATTTTAGGGTTCTGAACCTTTAAAGTTTTGAACATTAATGTTCCAAAATACTTAAAAGTTTTGAGATTTTCGGAGGTCCGGAACAAAAAAGATCTAGTGAAAAGGTCTTAACGAATAACTGGAATGGCAGTTTCAAGAAGTTAGAACTTAATTATTGACATTGATACCCTTTTGTTTTGGTTCGAATTACAAAAAGAGGATTTTATATCGGCCGTTGGATGTGATCTCTATCAAACTCCCAACAAAAATGAATGACCAAACTTATACCTCACATGACCGTTTGACTTGTTTTAAAAATATATAGGAATAAGATTTTTCGGGGAAATAAAATATTCTTCTTCAACTCCAGCCACCACCTCCAACCGAGGCTAGTACCATTTTTCTCATACTTTTTCTTCCTCCCCTCTCTCTCCCAGTCTCTCACAATCTCTCTTTGTCTCATAATTTTTCTTTGGGTTATTTCCCTAATGGCCCCCAATTTTGTGACCAGCTTCCCGCCTGACCCCCTACTTTACGAGAAATACCCATATGGCCCCCTTCCATTATAACATCGTTACTCTCTCTCTTCAATTTCTTTTTTCTCTCCTCCAACATGTTTTCTCTCTCTGCCACCTCGTTAAAACCAACCACATCATCGTCTTCACCGGTCGGGGTCGCCGGCCGGCGACCTTCAAACTTTTTTTTTTCTCTCTTTTCTCTCTAAAAAAACAATATTTTAAATTTTCTCTCCTCTCTCTCTCTCTAAACTCCGGCGAAGGGAAACCTTCGCCGGAGCTAGGTCTGTTCATCACGAACAGACCAGATCAGGGTCTGTTCGTGATGAACAGACCACGATCTGGTCTGTTCGTGATGAACAGACCACGATCTGGTCTGTTCATCACGGACAGACCCAGATCTGGGTCTGTTCATCACGAACAGACCCTGATCTGGTCTGTTCGTGATGAACAGACCTAGCTCCGACGAAGGTTTCCCTTCGCCGGAGTTTAGAGAGAGGAGAGAGAATTAATTTTTTTCCTTTTTTTAGAGAGAGAGAGAGAAAAAAAAAGTTTGAACGTCACCGGCCGGAAATTTGGCCGGACGGCGACCTCTGCCGGAGAAGGTGATAAGGTGGCGTAACAGATGATGTGGCGTGACTTGGCAGAGAGAGAAAACATGATGGAGGAGAGAGAGTGACGGTGTTATAACGGAAGGGGGCCATATGGGTATTTCTCGTAAAGTAGGGGGCCATGCGGGAAGCTGGTCACAAAGTTGGGGGCCATTAGGGAAATAACCCTTTCTTTTTTTTTTCTCTCTCTCTCACTGTCTCTCTGTCACGATATACATCTCTCTCTCTTTAAGTATGTCTCTCGCAGTCCCTCTCTCTCTGACGATATCTCTCACTCTCCAAGGTCTTACGGGATAACTTTCAGGGAATCACAAAACCAACAATCCGAAGGTTAGCCAGAAGAGGAGGTGTAAAGAGAATCAGCGGTTTGATCTATGAAGAAACTTGAGGTATTTTGAAGTTCTTTTTGGAGAATGTTATCCGTGATGCTGTCACTTACACTGAACATGGTCGTCGTGAGATTGTAACAGTCATGGATGTTGTGTATGCCCTAAAACATTAAGGAAGAACTCTTTACGGTTTCAGTGGTTAATCTTTTCGTTTTATTTACTGTGAATATATTATTCAATAAGTGTTATTTCTCAAATTTCCTCCTACTTTTTAACTTGTTTTGTTCCTTACTTCCTAGTTTATGTTGAATATTCAAATGGTCTCTTTTTCGTCATTGCAATGCATTGACTACAGAACAACTTTCCACTTTCCTTCAATATATATCTTTATTCATATTCTAGTTTATTTATTTTTCTTGTAACTCTTTCCCCTCTGCTACAGCCACCCGCGACATGTAGGGATTTACACCCTTCTACTAGTGTTTATAGCGGAAATATGACATCTAATGTCTACACTAGTATTCCCAGGATCACATGCAAAACTAGTAATTAATCTAATGGAGATAGTAGATTACCTTAATCGCTTTTCCCTCGAACTAGTTGAATTGATTGAAGAAGACCAAGAGCTTCAAGTGTAGCTCCTCTACTTGGGACACGAGCAATCAATTTGATCTCCCACCTTGTTGTATAGCTAGCACACCAATGGTGGTTGGAAAAGAAGAACACCTTCTTCTTTGACTAGATTGATAGTAATGGGAATTAGCTCACTTTCTCCTCTCTACTTGATGTGGTAGAGTAAGAAAGCTTAGAGAGAAATTCCACACTTTATTCTCTGCCCTAAGAGTGTTTATATAGAACCCTAATAAGAATCCACCTCCTTTTAGGTTTCCTAAAACACCCTTTATAATAAGATTTAGGGAAATAGTCGAAAATAGCAACTATTGGTATTTTCTCAATTCCCCAAGGAGGAGGGTCCAAACACCACGAAAATTGGCAGATATAATGTTTATTATATCAGCAACTAACCCTCCAAAATTCAGCCCAATCCGAGTCCTAGAAGTACCCGAACCGGTCTAGGCCCAAAAACCCTGTTTTTGGCCTTTTTGTACTATCTTTGCCTAATTCCTTTTTTAGGCCTATGAGATATGTTTATGGGACACTCCCATGATTATATCTCACTCCCACTAGTCATATCCTAGATCAATTTGTCACTCTTATGTGTAACCCGTTGTAGGATCCGATCGAAGTTAGCCGCGAATTACTTCGTAATTCGACGATCGTAGTTGGTCTCTAGCTACAACTCTACGATCCCTAAATCAATCGGACTTGATGATCTTCCACATCAATTGTCCTATCCGACAAATTGTTCGCATTGTCACCTTGGTCGAAGGACATCTCCTTCAGACTCCCACTTGGACTTCCCGTGTCAATTTAGTATCCCATCTGATACGTCACATCATTCAGACTTTCTTGATATCTGAGTACAACTGTAAAAGACAAACGATTAACTTTTAATCCGTTTGAGCGCGGCCACGCATTTTCAGTTGCTACTCATCAAGTGGCCTTGAGACACTTTGTACCTAATGTGATTAGGGTGATGATGAGCCATGAAAATGTCTCATCCGAATCTCTTAACTCGGGTTAGTTAGTCACTTTCGAGCGGTTACTCTGATGATTTGCTTGTTTCTCTTACTCAGGTGGTTTCTATGCAATTGAGCGCGGAAAATGGTTAAAAACAAGATAAACACGTCTAGGGGCATTTTGGTAATTTGGAGATTATTGTAGTCTGGTGATTAGGCCAATTTTGATGCTCGGATGAAAGTAGAGTCCAAGACGAGTTCGTGGGTGAAAACGGAGGTCGAATCGGAGTCCGGATAAGAAAGAAAGACCAAGTCAAAATTTGTGACAAAATCAGTTGACCAAAGGTCAACATGGATCTCTCGGATGCCACATGGCGACAGATGGACGGTAGAGTGTGCGCGAGGGATGATTTCGGGACTAGCAGTACGGCGCTTAGGGTTTTCTTTTAAACAAGATCTGGTACTCGGCGCATCCAAACTTCGGTAGTCCCTTGCATATCCGACGAACAGTGCAATTCCCGTGAAGATCAGACGGCTGTCTCTGCTTCTCTCGGTAATCCGCGAAACACCATATAGTCCCTTCTAATAGCCAGCGAGGCCTACACGGGTTGGCTGTTTCTTTTCCTTCCTTTTCTTTCTCATCTCCAAGAATAGAGAATATCTTCTCTATTCCTATTTAAAACAGAACGTAGAGAGAGAAGGAAGGAAGTCAAGAACAGAGAAGGAAAGCCGAGACAGCGAGACAGAGAGATTTCGGCTCAAATACTTTAGAGAGAGAAAAGAGAGATAAGGAAACAAATGTTTTATTGGAAGAAGATTGGAAAGAAATCAAACAGAGATATGAAAGAGTAGAGAGAGATAGATAGAGAGCTCGGCTGGATAATTTCTAAAGAGAGAAACCTCTCGGCTGGAAATTGGACAATATATTCAGAGAAGAAGGAAAGAAAATGAAAGATATTCTGGAGAGAGGAAGATGGATGGAGTTTGGATTCATCTCTCGATAAAAACAGAGAGTTGTAGACAAAGTGAGACATCTCTCGACTGGGGGGCCTTCCTCTAGTAGCTCAACTAAAATCGAATGTATTAGAGAAGAGAGAGAGTGATGTAGAGATACTCTGGTTTTGGACAGAAACGAAGGAGCTAGAGAGAGAAAGAACCGAGAAGCTTATTTTCTGATTTTTGATTCTTTTAATTGTAATCTCAAGTTCTTAGTGAGAAAGAGAGAGAGATTACAGTGGAAGAGAGAGAATTAGAGAGGAAGACAGAGAGATTGTAGAGAGAGAGAGAAAACCGAGAGCTTGTTTAATGGAGTTTTCTTCTTAATTTTTGGATTTTCTTTTTGTTTCTTCTACTTCTTAGTGAGAGAGAGATAGAGAGAGAGACTTAACAGAGAGAGATTAAGAAAAGAGAGAGAAAACAGAAAGGTTGAAGAGAGAAACAGGAGGTTGAAGAAGGTGAGAAAATTATTTTCTCGCAGGGAAAATATTTCCGGGAAGACGAGAAAATCGTTTTCCCGGAGGGTGCGTTTGGCAGAATCTCGGAAAATCAGAAGGAAATCCTTTCCCTAAGGTTCTGTTTGGCTGCAACAGGAAACAATTTCCAGCGGGAAAAAGTTTAGTTTTCTTCCCTTCTCTCTTATTCTTCATATTAATTTAATCTTATTCGCCATGATTAGCTAACCATCCATCTAGGGTTTTAGGATGAAACCCATACTTGAACCTTTAGAGACATATTTTTATTTTGTTAATTCTCTTGATTGTGATTTAAAGTTGAAATTGTTTTAGTTTGATAAATAGATTTTCTTTTCACTATTTATACTTTTCGATTTGATGAATCGTGCTTATGTTAAATCATTTGACGGTTCATACTTATTAATTGATAAATAGTAGTTTAGAGATTTATTTATTTAAAATAAAATGATTACATTGTTATGTTTTATTCGGTTTTAACGAAAACATCTCCCGGAATTAGGATAGTTCATTATCCGAAATTCTGAGTTATAGGAAAAGAGAATTAATTAGATTAGTATTTGTTCTAAAAGTGATTTTATAGAGTGGATTCCAAAATCCTAGGCTCTCGTCCCATTTGACTTCTCCCCATTTGAGTTCACCTTTTTAATCATTTTAATATTTTATTTATTTTTATTTTAAACCAAAACCAAAACCATTTTCAAAACCGTCTTACTTCCAAGTCTTAGAATAGGTTTAACTAGTCTCTGAGGAACGAACCGGTCTTACCGGAATTTTACAACTTGACACCCGTGCACTTGCGGGTGTAGACCTATTTAGGGTAACCTTTTTAGGCCCATCAAGTTTTTGGCGCCGCTGCCGGGGACTAATTTTAAATTTGTTCTAATCTTGGAAAGTTTTATTTTTGGTAAGTTTTGAATTTTGGATACTTTGACTTGCTTCTCTGTTTTTGGTGTGCAGAACACTAAGGAGCTGAAGAGGAGGCGCAACAAGGAGGAGGACCTCAAAAGAAGAAATTTACAGTTTTTATTTTTTTTTTGTATTTATTTTGGTGAGAAAGAGAGACTTTAGACTTTCTAGTTTTTATTTTTGGATTAAAGTTTTGACCCTAAATTAGAGGGCTTTTAAATTGTAACCGAAAATCAAACGAAGCCTCGGGTTCGGACACTTGAGGGAAGAGTGGCCCGGGTCGTCTACAAAGGTCGTCGCCCGTCTTGAACGGGAGGTAATTTTTCTAATCACCCACGAATCCCCTGTTAGTGGGTACTTTTCATAAGATCTTCGTAGTGCTTCCTCGGTTTTCGTGTTTAAAAAAAAAAAATAATAAAAATTGAAAGAGAGATGGATAGATCGTGGTCCCAACATGGAGAGGTTGTTGATTTGAAGTCGCCTGACTCGCTTAAGGACGATGAATCATGGTTGACCAATTTGTTAAATGAGTGTAATGACCCGTCTGACTTAGACGATGATCTAGAATTTTTAGAGGACCCCGATTACATCGTGATAAAAGAGATTACAGAATGTCTATCCGACCCGACTTCTAGGGACTTTGAGTCTGATAGTAGGGTTTCTCCATTGAAGGAACCCGAAGTACCTGTTTTAGAGAACCCTAGTTTAAATCCGAGTATCATTGATAGTCCTCTAGATAATTGTGCATTTTGTCTTTTAGATACATGTGTAGATTTTGAAACACTCTCTCCCGATGTCTATCATCAATATAATGACCCCTTCTATCCGGTTTTTGATCTCTCTAGTGCGGTGCCAAACTTAACGACCTTATTGTCGTCTAAGTTTGGGGATCGCCCTTCTTTCTTGATAGTCTCACTTACACTATCACCAAGTTTTTGGCGCCGCTGCCGGGGACGAGAGTTTTTCAAATCTACCATGGTGGTATTTAGCAAATGGGCAGAATAGTAGTAGTCGTCCTAGAGACAATGTGCATAATGATGGTCGTAGGGATTATTACCAACCTCAAGAAGGTTATGAACCATATTATAGATATCCTGACAGATCATCTTACATGCATTATAGTAGAGAGTCTTATGCTCCAAATGTGTCCCAACCTCTATGGGAAAACATTGAAACTAATGACTCTTACATGCATTATAACGAAGAATTTTATGCTTCACACGTATCTCAACCTCAATGGGATAACGGTGAAACCATTGATCCTTCATCTTTAGCATCACCTTCGTTGGCCGAAACTATGAGTATGTTAGAAGAGTCTATGAGTGCGCTAAGGAGGATTAATGGAGAGTCTTATGCTCCACACGTGTCTCAACCTCAATGGGATAACGGTGAAAAGGTTGACTCTCCATCTTTAGCATCACCTTCGTTGGCCGAAACTATGAGTAGGTTAGAAGAGTCTATGATTGCGCTAAGGAGGATTAATGGAGAGTCTTATGCTCCACACGTGTCTCAACCTCAGTGGGATAACGGTGAAACTATTGACTCTCCATCTTTAGGATCATCTTCATTGACCCAAACTGTTAGTGATCTTCAAAAGAGTACTTTCGAGTTTTGTCAGACTTTAGAAGAAAAGAATGACAATACCTATAGAACTCTACAAGAAATAACAACTAGTGTTATAGAAGAAGATCACCATGAGAATGTAGAGTACGGTCCACAGTGTCCTGTGTACTATGATGACGAGGATACAATTTTAGAGGAGTATAGTTCTCCCGACAACATCGTTATTGAGACTAAAATCTCAGAAACGGTGGATCCCGATATTGAGATATCCTCTCATTGTATCGAACTTGAAATACATTCAGACCATAATGAAGAGTTCACTAGAGTTGAAGATGATTTGAAGTCGTTTGACTCAACTGAGGATGATGAATCATGGTTGACCAATTTGCTAAATGAGAGGATTGACTCGCCTGATTTAGGCGAAGATTTAGAATTCTTTAGGGACACCGATGATAACATGATAAAAGAAATTATAGAAGGACTATCTAACTCGACTTCTAGGGATTGTGAGTCTGATAGTAGGGTTTCTCCATTGAAGGAACCCGAAGTACCTGTTTTAGAGAACCCTAGTTTAAGTCCGGGTGTCATTGATAGTCCTCTAGATTGCTTTGTATTTTGTCCCTCAAAACCATGTGTAGATTTTGAAGCACTCGTTCCCTTTGTCTACCATCCATATGAAGACCCCTTCTATCCGGTCTGTGATCTCTCTGGTGCAGTACCAAACTTAACGACCTTATTGTCGTCTAAGTTTGGGGATTGCCCTTCCTTTTTGATAGTCTCACCTACACTATCACCAAGTTACAAAAATGTGAGACTATCGTTCACTGAAAACTTTGTGTTTTGGGTGGACCCACAGATGTATCGATTATTGGTTTACAGTTAGTTACACTTTTGTAATCCAGTAGGTATAATTCTTTCTATTTTTTCGAGTCATCTGTTTCGTCTGGCTGAAGACGTTAAACTTAGCGCTTTCTGGGAGGCAACCCACGCTTAGGACTTCCGAATCAGGTAATATCTTTCCCTTCACCCTGTTATTTTTTGCATAGTCTTCAGAACATTGAGGACAATGTTCGGTTTAAGTTTGGGGATAGGGGAATGAATTTTTTGCTAAGTCCTTATTTCAAAAATTCAAAAGGGTTCAAAATTTTTCAAAATTTTAAAATTTTTTGGATTGAAAAAGTGAGTCTAGTTGTTTTTGCTTGTTAATAGTTATAGAGTCTAGTTTGTCAGACTATCCGTTTGCTAAAGGTTTTTCCACGAATTTCGAGTCTTGAGGTTATCTGTGCACTAGCCATGTGAGTGTTAGATAGGTGAAGAGTTGACTTTTCTGAGAGAACTTAATCGATCATTAGTGGAGACTTAACCTATGTGAGATTCTGAGCCTTTCTTGTTGTTTTGAGTGATCTCTTCTGAGCTAACTCCGAGTAGAGTGAAGAGCTACTCAACCTCGCAATATTGAAACGAACTCATTTGATCTCCTGAGTTCAAATTTTACAACCACTAGGGATGTCATCAGGAAGTAAACCTTTCTCTTGTAGTCTGAGAAACTTGAAAACAGTGTCAACTAGAGGAAGATAGGAACCTCATCATTTAGAACCCTGAGAATAAGGCATGAAGCAAAGTGGAGAGAATTTTACCCAAGGAAAGTGTTAAGAAAGTATGTTGTGTTATTACCAGAAGCGTAAAGAAAAGAAAAAAAAAAAAAAAAAAGAAAAAAAAAAAAAAAAAGAAAAGAAAAAAAAAAGAAGAAAAAAATAGAAATAGAAAAAGAAAAAATATTTGTTTAGTTTAAGTGTTTATCCTTTGAAGAAATTCTTGAAGATTTGAAGACGTCAAGTTCTCAGGAGTTCTGGTTCACATTATCATTAGTTTCTATTGACCTCTAGGAAACACTGTTAGATAGTAGATCAGGTGAGAAGAGTAGGTTAGCTTCCCCATTCCATATTAGTGGTTGTTTCCTTTCTATGAGATCAGTCGTTTACCAAAAATTTAGTCCGTCATTTGTAATGTGTTGAGTTTTCCTTCACACTCATACTCGCACATTGAGCGAACCATTTCTGAGTGACTTTAATTTTTGAGTGTATGACCGTGAGGCAGCAGTCGAGGCGAAATGTATTGAGAAAGTAATCGAGGTCTTGTCTGTTCGGAACCGAAATGATACTCATATTGGCTGGTCACGTGCACTTCGAGTCTAGATTACTAGTGAAGGGATTTTTAGCATTTGTCTGGTTTGATCGACTTGGATTTCGTTTTTATTAACTTTCGAAAATCTACAGGATAAACATTTTTAGTCCATGTCATATTTAGACCCTTATGGATTTTTGAAATTTCTGAATTTTGTGGGTAAATTCACTGCAAACCCTCACGAGACAAAACTCGTCCTCTAGGGTAACCTAGAGGTTTAACGGCTTGTTGCATGAGCTAAGTGCAATCGTGATTCCCTACGAAAGTGGTGAATTAGGTTTAGTTTTATTTTTCTGTTTTGCTCGAGGACTAGCAAAATCTAAGTTTGGGGATGTTTGATGAGCCATGAAAATGTCTCATCCGAATCTCTTAACTCGGGTTAGTTAGTCACTTTCGAGCGGTTACTCTGATGATTTGCTTGTTTCTCTTACTCAGGTGGTTTCTATGCAATTGAGCGCGGAAAATGGTTAAAAACAAGATAAACACGTCTAGGGGCATTTTGGTAATTTGGAGATTATTGTAGTCTGGTGATTAGGCCAATTTTGATGCTCGGATGAAAGTAGAGTCCAAGACGAGTTCGTGGGTGAAAACGGAGGTCGAATCGGAGTCCGGATAAGAAAGAAAGACCAAGTCAAAATTTGTGACAAAATCAGTTGACCAAAGGTCAACATGGATCTCTCGGATGCCACATGGCGACAGATGGACGGTAGAGTGTGCGCGAGGGATGATTTCGGGACTAGCAGTACGGCGCTTAGGGTTTTCTTTTAAACAAGATCTGGTACTCGGCGCATCCAAACTTCGGTAGTCCCTTGCATATCCGACGAACAGTGCAATTCCCGTGAAGATCAGACGGCTGTCTCTGCTTCTCTCGGTAATCCGCGAAACACCATATAGTCCCTTCTAATAGCCAGCGAGGCCTACACGGGTTGGCTGTTTCTTTTCCTTCCTTTTCTTTCTCATCTCCAAGAATAGAGAATATCTTCTCTATTCCTATTTAAAACAGAACGTAGAGAGAGAAGGAAGGAAGTCAAGAACAGAGAAGGAAAGCCGAGACAGCGAGACAGAGAGATTTCGGCTCAAATACTTTAGAGAGAGAAAAGAGAGATAAGGAAACAAATGTTTTATTGGAAGAAGATTGGAAAGAAATCAAACAGAGATATGAAAGAGTAGAGAGAGATAGATAGAGAGCTCGGCTGGATAATTTCTAAAGAGAGAAACCTCTCGGCTGGAAATTGGACAATATATTCAGAGAAGAAGGAAAGAAAATGAAAGATATTCTGGAGAGAGGAAGATGGATGGAGTTTGGATTCATCTCTCGATAAAAACAGAGAGTTGTAGACAAAGTGAGACATCTCTCGACTGGGGGGCCTTCCTCTAGTAGCTCAACTAAAATCGAATGTATTAGAGAAGAGAGAGAGTGATGTAGAGATACTCTGGTTTTGGACAGAAACGAAGGAGCTAGAGAGAGAAAGAACCGAGAAGCTTATTTTCTGATTTTTGATTCTTTTAATTGTAATCTCAAGTTCTTAGTGAGAAAGAGAGAGAGATTACAGTGGAAGAGAGAGAATTAGAGAGGAAGACAGAGAGATTGTAGAGAGAGAGAGAAAACCGAGAGCTTGTTTAATGGAGTTTTCTTCTTAATTTTTGGATTTTCTTTTTGTTTCTTCTACTTCTTAGTGAGAGAGAGATAGAGAGAGAGACTTAACAGAGAGAGATTAAGAAAAGAGAGAGAAAACAGAAAGGTTGAAGAGAGAAACAGGAGGTTGAAGAAGGTGAGAAAATTATTTTCTCGCAGGGAAAATATTTCCGGGAAGACGAGAAAATCGTTTTCCCGGAGGGTGCGTTTGGCAGAATCTCGGAAAATCAGAAGGAAATCCTTTCCCTAAGGTTCTGTTTGGCTGCAACAGGAAACAATTTCCAGCGGGAAAAAGTTTAGTTTTCTTCCCTTCTCTCTTATTCTTCATATTAATTTAATCTTATTCGCCATGATTAGCTAACCATCCATCTAGGGTTTTAGGATGAAACCCATACTTGAACCTTTAGAGACATATTTTTATTTTGTTAATTCTCTTGATTGTGATTTAAAGTTGAAATTGTTTTAGTTTGATAAATAGATTTTCTTTTCACTATTTATACTTTTCGATTTGATGAATCGTGCTTATGTTAAATCATTTGACGGTTCATACTTATTAATTGATAAATAGTAGTTTAGAGATTTATTTATTTAAAATAAAATGATTACATTGTTATGTTTTATTCGGTTTTAACGAAAACATCTCCCGGAATTAGGATAGTTCATTATCCGAAATTCTGAGTTATAGGAAAAGAGAATTAATTAGATTAGTATTTGTTCTAAAAGTGATTTTATAGAGTGGATTCCAAAATCCTAGGCTCTCGTCCCATTTGACTTCTCCCCATTTGAGTTCACCTTTTTAATCATTTTAATATTTTATTTATTTTTATTTTAAACCAAAACCAAAACCATTTTCAAAACCGTCTTACTTCCAAGTCTTAGAATAGGTTTAACTAGTCTCTGAGGAACGAACCGGTCTTACCGGAATTTTACAACTTGACACCCGTGCACTTGCGGGTGTAGACCTATTTAGGGTAACCTTTTAGGCCCATCAGGTGACACAATCCATTCTTGCGCTCCCACTTAACTTCATGTCTATCCTGTCCTTCCCAGTATCCGCCTTTATAACCTCCTTTTACGGCGCGGCGTTTAACGGAACCAAAGTCGGGCATTCCTTACATAAGATGAGTGGAGCACTCATGTTTTGAGGAATCTCTCCAATTGTCTTTATGAGAAGTATTGACGTTCATCATGAATGATGTACTTCTCATTTGAGGGTTATCCAGTGTATAAACCTTTTATACACCCACGTAGTCGAATAGAATATACTATTCCTATAGCCCATGAAACTGCGCTAACCCATCGACTCCCGTGCTAGTCTTCGTGAGTCATTGTTGTCCATGCAATGACCTGGACCAGGGATTTTTGATAATAAATATTCCAAGTTCACTTAATAGGGTTTCATTCATCAGATCACGTATCTGACAAACCTATTCGGAACGTTTTATTATCTATGGACTGTCGTTTAAACACTAAACCAAGTTTAGACGACTGGTGAAATAATTCTTATTATTTCTGATAACGAGAGTTGTAAATCTGAGCCTCTTCCGTAAAACTCCTTTTACCCACTCAGTTTTACTTGTCGAGGTTTAAAATTACACCTCATGCCTTAGACTGTGTATGAATCTCATACTATGTCTTAGGTGACAGTTTAGTTTGACTACTGTGGTAGTCGGTTTTAAACTTTGCTTATTATCAATTAATTTGAAGATTACTATCTTCAACCTTGATAATATCTAGTAATATTTACTAGAGTTAAGGCCTTTAATTCTTTGTGTAGTATTTGCAACAGTTCCCGGCTTAAAACACTTTTAGCCTACTTTCCTTCCATGTCTGGAAGTTTGCTACGATGACATGTTCAACTTTGTACTACTTCATCCTTTAGCCTTCTAGGATGTACTAAGTAGTGTTTCGGTTTTCCAATCCGAATTTGGATGTTTAAATGCTAATCATGTCCAACATGATTGACTTTATGTTTTCGAACATAAATGTCTCTCTCATGCGTGCTAGCTCATCGGTGTCTTTTAGACTCCGAGTTTTGCAACGCCCTCTGTCATGAGTTTTGGGTCGAAATTCTTTTAGACTTTCCGAGTCTTAGATTTTCTGTTTCGGATCTCAAGCATCTCAGCGTACTGAGTCTCTCTAATCCTATCATCCTTTTGATCTATGCTTATAGATCTTCAGATGCCCAAAATGGCATTTTATCCTTTTGTGTGTGGTCCTTTATTGAGTCAGTTCGTTACTGTTATACAACACCTTATGTCATACTCAATCTTTTGTATGTACTCTGCATACGGACCCGGAAGGTTTGTTTACTCCCACTTACCTTCTTGAAACTCGTGATTCAAGATTTTCTTCATTCTCCAGGAATCAAATTTCTCTGATTGCCTTTTGAATCGAAGATTCTAACTCTTGCGTGCTTTTAATCTGTCGATAGATTTCTGAAGCATGCTTGTGGACATAACTTGATTGGAAGAATCTTTATTCTTCTTGTCTCGTTTCGGGAAACACGAATGTTTCCATCCTTCTCAGTTTTCTATTTTGGAAAACCAATTTAGGTCTTTTGTTGACTTAAATTATCAAGCTTCATGTCTTGACGAGATATGGATTCCACGATGATTTTGGGTTCTAGCCAAAATCTAGAGTCAGTTTCTGTTTCTGCGCAGGTCTTTTATCTCTTCAGAAATAACCTTTATTTTCTGTGTCTTTGAGATTTGACCTTTTAGGGCTTTTGAAGAACAATTTGGAATTTTCTCAATTACTTTAAGATATTCCTTTAGAGACACTTTCACTTGTTTTGAGAGTTCTCCGGCGAATGACATTCGCTTTTGTGCGGTGGGTTTATAAGATCATGTCTTTAACCTCTCCTTTTCCGAGGAGCCGCAGTTTGTTGCTCTTGGTCGACTTTAATCGTCTTGTACAAGTTTCATGATTGTTCTTCATGACCCTCCATGATTTTTCTCATGATCGAATTAAATCGACTTGTACTTTTCTCCCACTTATTCTTGTAATAATTAGTATTTTTCTCCCAGACGACCAGGTGTGCTAATTATTAGAAGAATACTATCATGAGCAACAAACACTTTGTTCTCTTGATTGGTTGTGGAAGAAGTCCAAATTTCTTTCAAAAGAAATTGCGTCAGATATTAGCTAGTTTTGTAATGCTTTTACAAGCTTAGCTGTTAGACGGACTTTGGTAAGTGTGAAAACAATCGTTTATAGAATATGTCCCAAAATATTCGGAAGACTGGCTTAAACCCATCTTTGATCGAATTATGCATAGCAATGTTCGATTACTCCCACTGAATCCACCATCCCTCAGATGTGTTCCATGGAGCGAGTTGGGAAACGTTTTCTCAACTCCTTTGATGGTTATTTAGTATTTGACTCAAGTTTTCATCACTCCAATTTAATCGGATGACTTAAACTCTCTTGTCAAAATGATTCTTTTACTTCGGTTTGTACTTTGTTTGAACCTTTCAAACATTCCGACTTATACTTTATGATTTGTACGTTTCCATACTTCATGAAGTTGTCAGAGTACGTATTTGAAGTTTCTCTCGTTAGCTTCTGCAAGTAAACTTATAGGTCTGCATAACAATGTATGAGTCCTAATAGATTACCAGTCTCTATGCCTTTTGAAAAGGGTGACTTTGTCAATTCAGTCCTTAAGACCTAATTGACAATGCTGAAGTTTAATGAGTTTGAATCTCTTGATTTTAGCCATTATCAATGTTAACCTTCAGTTAATTTTACCACTGGTTTAAAACATCATATGTTTCTAGAAGAACAAAATAATCACTATTAAGTTCTAAGCTAGATCAGTGTCTAAAAGAAGACTTTGATCCCTTTCAGCATCCCTAGCATTACTGCTTCTGCTCCCTCTTGGATCTTTACTTCTTTTAGTCAAGTATGTGATTTCCTTGAGCTTTACGGAGCCGCACATCCGGTTTAAAATACCTGATGAAGGAATTTTACGATACTTGTTTTTAACTTTGTTAACAAGGATACGGAACCGGAATTCATAATTCCATTCCTTTTGTCCTCCAGGTGCTAAATGTAGTTTCCTTTTAAATGGTCTAGCCATTATTTTAGAAACATTCACAGTAATGAGGAATACTCTTGATCATGTACTCGGCAACTGCTTTTCTTTGACCAAATGTTTGTCTCACTTGACTGATCCTTTTGCCCTTTTTAATCTCAAGATCTCTTTCTTAGATTCTTTGTACCAAATCTCAAGAACCTTTCTTAGACTGGATATTCCCGTATGTTCTGCTCAGTTTGTTTGTAACAACCTGAGTGACTCATCTAAGGTCTTTATCAATCTTTGTTCAATCGATATTGAATTGGGTGATAGATGTATTCTGTTGTCTTCCCTTAGGATGACTTTCAGATTGCCTTGAAGGTCTCGTACCTCTCCATTTATGACTTCTGTAGGAATTTCTTCCTTAGTTTGTCTTAATGGTTATGCTAGCATTCATTACTCTTCCAAAGAGAATGTTATACGATTGCTTGCAAATGGCTTTTGACCTTCTCTTGTATGAGTCAATATTGGGATTGGGTATTCTAGTGACCTTCCTTTTGAATCTGAGAACTATTCTCGGATTCATTCTTCCATTCTAGGAAGTGGATCAACACCTCCCTTAGGTGTGATTCAATGTTGAAATCGTTTGTCATCTTAAAACTACATAAAGAAATGGCAAAGTTTTAAAACTCGTTATCGTTTTTGAAAAACTTAGTTTTCCCACATTATTCAATAAAAATCGTCCCCGATTGAATAAGTGATTCCAAGACCCCAGTTCTTCGAAGTAAAGCGGACGAAGGCCCTACCCTTTGACTCCGTCGTTCCGGGTGAGCGAACTACTTCACTGATCATACCTTATGACTCTTGGTTGATAGATTTCATTAATGAATGACTAATCTATCCTTTTGCCTCGAGTATCCAAGACTCTCTTGCTGATCTCGTTGAGTAGAACCATTTAGACGTGTAGGCCTCTTCTATAGACCTACCCGCATTGTCCCAAGGTAGAGGAGGTACTCTGCGAAGGCCGACCCACCTTCCTCGAACAAGGGCGCAACGAGTGTCTTAATCTGGATAGGCGATTACTCAAGATTACTTTTGGGGACTTTTACGCTAGTCTGGCGTTTGTTATAGTGAACTATTTAGCCTAACTAACATCCACGACATAAAGCGTAAATAAGTAAGTAAATGCGCGCGAGAAAGTAAATCAAGCAGACATGGATCCTAGTATGGCCCCTAACCTAGAAGATCTAATCACCCTTGGTTTTCTTCTTGTTTCGCCTTTTGGTTCGTCTTAGATCGCCATCTTTGAACCTCCATTGATTTCTCCCACTCGCCTTTGGATTTCATCCTCGAGTTTCTTCAATGGACTCATAGACCCTAAACTCTAATTACAAGACTCTAACGATTCGCAGATCGTATAAACTTGAAATTAAAATTAATTACAAAGCATGCACCCATCCGTGCTTAAAACAAGAATAAAGAAATAAATCTATGGCCATACTAGTTTCCCGCATTCACATCACATGCAATCATATAATATATCAAGGCTAAGAATTATATATGCATGATTATCTTGGGAGATACTTTTGTTGACATCACATGTCACATTACGGACCTTAAGTCTAAATTCGAAGAATTCTACTAATGGTGCTTTCCGGTTTTATCTTTTATGATTTCTAAACTCATCTTTAAGAAAAACTCCGTTTTGGGCTCGAGAAAGCCCGGGTCAATTTCGGAAAAAATATTGGTTCGATTCTTAATGATTTCATAAATCAATTTAAAGAGAAATCCGTTTTGGGCTATTGGATGGCCCGGATTGATTTTGGAATTATTTGGTTGGAATCGGAAAAATTTTTGGCAAAAACTCCCACTCGAATGATGGTCCCTTTTCGTGGTCCGAAAAGCCTCAAAAAAGCCCGGGACAAGTCATAGACAAGTCCCGGCCCAAGCCCAAAAAGGGCTCGGACAAGGTCCGGACATAGCACGGCCCATAGGGCCGGCATGTCCTGGCCGAGGCCTATCAAGGCCTGGTCTCGTCCTGGCCGGAGCCAGGACGCTAGTCCATGTACCAGACGCGTCCTAGACGTGTCTGGTACTGGACCGGACCAGCACTAGGTGTCTCGGACTAGTCCGAGACACCCAGAACCTCCCAGACGCGTCTCCAAGACGCGTCTGGTCGAGTGCTCTGGACGCGTCCTAGACGCGTCCAGGAAGCTCCTTCGCAGCTGCTGGTCGCGTCTTAGACGCGTCCTTAGTAGCTGCTCTGGACGCGTCTCAAAGACGCGTCCAGAAGCTTCTGTCGCAGCTGCTGGTCGCGTCTTCAAGACGCGTCCAGAGGACGCATCCAGGAGCTTCTGGTCCGGCCAGGAAGCTTCCTGGCCGGACACTAGGGTTTTTCAAAACCCTAGTTTCCAAAAAGAAATTTTTTTTTTTCTTATGCAACTCTAAGTTGCTATTTTCCAATTTTTAAAACTTTTCTTAAATTTTTGAAATTCCTTTTAGAACACTTCTAAAAAAATTTTAAAACTTTTAGAAACTTTTAAATTTTTCCAAATTTGTTTTGAGAGCTTCCTAAAGTCAAAACTACTCTTTTTAGAACACTTCTAAAATTCTAAAATTCCAAAATTTTGTTTTTCAAAAGTTTCCAAAACTTAAAAACAACTCTTAATCAAACCAATTTTGGATCAAAATCTAGGTTTTTGAAATTTTTCAAAGAACAATTTTGAAATCAATTTTGAAAAATCTTTCAATCCAATTCAAAATTAATCAAATTTTATGTTTTAAAATCTTTTTAAACATAACTATCAATTTAATCAAGCATGGATTAGTTTGAAATTCAATCAAATTGAGACTTTTAAAACACTTTTAATCATCAATGTGATTCTCAATTTGAAAATTTATTGAATCCCATCAAATTATGAGTTAAAAAAACCTTTTTAAAAACACCTTTTAAAATACTTTTATAAACTCAATTTTCAAACTATCAAGCATATAAATTAGTTCGATTCTTAGCAAAAACTAGTTAATAGCAAGAGGCTCTGACGCCACTGTAGGGATTTACACCCTTCTACTAGTGTTTATAGCGGAAATATGACATCTAATGTCTACACTAGTATTCCCAGGATCACATGCAAAACTAGTAATTAATCTAATGGAGATAGTAGATTACCTTAATCGCTTTTCCCTCGAACTAGTTGAATTGATTGAAGAAGACCAAGAGCTTCAAGTGTAGCTCCTCTACTTGGGACACGAGCAATCAATTTGATCTCCCACCTTGTTGTATAGCTAGCACACCAATGGTGGTTGGAAAAGAAGAACACCTTCTTCTTTGACTAGATTGATAGTAATGGGAATTAGCTCACTTTCTCCTCTCTACTTGATGTGGTAGAGTAAGAAAGCTTAGAGAGAAATTCCACACCTTATTCTCTGCCCTAAGAGTGTTTATATAGAACCCTAATAAGAATCCACCTCCTTTTAGGTTTCCTAAAACACCCTTTAGAATAAGATTTAGGGAAATAGTCGAAAATAGCAACTATTGGTATTTTCTCAATTCCCCAAGGAGGAGGGTCCAAACACCACGAAAATTGGCAGATATAATGTTTATTATATCAGCAACTAACCCTCCAAAATTCAGCCCAATCCGAGTCCTAGAAGTACCCGAACCGGTCTAGGCCCAAAAACCCTGTTTTTGGCCTTTTTGTACTATCTTTGCCTAATTCCTTTTTTAGGCCTATGAGATATGTTTATGGGACACTCCCATGATTATATCTCACTCCCACTAGTCATATCCTAGATCAATTTGTCACTCTTATGTGTAACCCGTTGTAGGATCCGATCGAAGTTAGCCGCGAATTACTTCGTAATTCGACGATCGTAGTTGGTCTCTAGCTACAACTCTACGATCCCTAAATCAATCGGACTTGATGATCTTCCACATCAATTGTCCTATCCGACAAATTGTTCGCATTGTCACCTTGGTCGAAGGACATCTCCTTCAACTCCTTCACGACAACCATCGCCGGCGGCGATTCTCTTTTTTTTTTTTTGCTCATTTTGTTTCATCCTTTCTCCTCTAATTTATGTTCCCTCTCGTCTCTAACTCTCATGAATTAAAATAATAATGGACGTAGATTCGTTTTGTGTATTGATGTAGCGTTTGTTATCTACTTAAAAATGCAGTGGTTCCTTGTCGGAAAAAAGAGAGAGAGCAAAAGAAGATAATGGAGAGAGGGCAAAAGAAATTGATAAACAATTCGATTTCAGGAGAAAAACCAAAGGGATCGAAAAGTGTAATTTTTTTTAGATTGATGAAGTTAGATTGATGGATCTGATCTGTTTATAGTTGGTGAATTTGATCCAAGTAAGTGTTTATTTCCATTTCATAATAGTTTTGGTTTTGGTATTATAAAGAGTAGAGATCTTCACAGGAAACACAAATTTAGTACGATTTGTAATGGTTTTGATTTGATTAGTGGCGTTATTTTTGTTAATTGAAGGTGAAATTTTTGTTTAGATCTGAAACTAGGGTTTTGAGTTGAGAATGTTGTGACAGAATCAAGTAAACTAAGAAAAGCAATCGGAAATAAACGATCACACAAAACACAAAGAGATTTACGTGGTTCGATTGGTGAGACCTACTCCACGACGAACGACACGATGATTTCCACTATGATAAGCAAACAAGTTACACAAGGGATCCGTGAGAATTCAAAATAATAAGATATCTCTAGGGTTTCAGTTTATAAAACCCACTGAAACCAAAATCTCACTAACACACCGCCTCCGACTCCCTCTTTCCGATTCCCGAAATATACATGAATTTCGCTAACATTAACCGCCTTAACATAAGTCTTGTTCCGCATACCATCCCTGCTTCGCATACCAGTCTTGCCTCGGAGATCAACCTACTAACGGGTCCAAACTTTCACAAGACCCTATAAGCGGGTTGGGGAGTCGTAAACCGGGTTAGATATGGACTCATATTCAAGATACTTTTAACAACAAAACATGCATAATTGGAGATGGAAATTGTGTTTTCTTTTCAGTTGATGGAGTGATTGTAGATGGAAAATAGTGTAAGGAAGTCCGATGCATCTGAAATTCCTAAGAGATCGAAGTCATTGGGTATGCAAAGTGATTATGATGAGAAATCAAGGGTTTCGACTGGGCAACGTGGGAGCAAAGCGTTGAGGAGAAAACAAATATTGCTAATGTAGGAAAAAACATAGAAGAGGAGAATCTTTATCAATGGAAGAACAAAATGAAGAACAGAAACAAGTATCTCTCAGTAATTTTGAATCGTTACCTCGTAATAAAGTTGAAGATGATCTCAATGCAGTCGAAGAGTTCAGTTTAGTGATGTTAAGGAAAACAATAGGGAGATTATGGGGAGTGAAAATTTGAATGGTTTAAACAACTTAGCTTTGAAATTGGATGATAATCTTGTACCTATTTTGAGGAGACCTCTTGTATATCGAGGCGAATGAAGTCCAAAAATGTTTTGTCTTACATGATACAGATGTGTCTTCGAAAAACATTTCTTCTGATGGCCATCTAGTTAAGTTTATAAGTGAGTTTGTGATTTCTCTTGTTTCTGTTGAAGGTAAAAGGAATAAGGTTTTTGATGATGTGAAGGAAAATAACTATAGTAAGATCGAGTCTGCTTGATGCTTAAAGACTGAAATGGTGATTCGACAGAGAAAAGAGCGTGTAAAAAAAGAAGATAAAAGAGAAAAAAGCGAACAAAAATATTGTGAGAAGCGATGGTTGTCAGACGGCGGTTGCTGTAGCAGAAACAAGAAAAATAAGATGAGGTGAGATAAAAGAAAGAAATAAATAAATAAATAAAGCAAAACAAAATAAAGATTAAAGAGGGATATCGTAAAAAAGTGAAAAGTTGACCGTCTAGTGAATGCATTGAAATGACAAAAAGAACAGTATTCGAGTACTTAGCATAAACTAGGGAGTCATGCAGGAAACTAGTCATAAACTAGGGGCTATTTGAGAAATAATCCTACAATAAACAATGAGTCTTGAAACTTCATAAATCATAATATATCATGAAATACAAAATATTATCAAGATCTTATTATTACAACATGGTATTAGGAAGGTCAAGACGGGCTACTTTGGAATGTTATATATTCGTGTAAACTACATTTTTCATCAGTCCAATCATGTTACACATATATAGAAAGTCATATCTTTATCGGTCTAACTTCACATGATTCTAATATAGTGATAAAAAACATAGTATAAAAAGAAGAATGCCATTGTGTTGATATACTTATGATTCGAATCATTTTGGAGTAAGTAAAATCACACAAATCCTCATTTCATCATGGAACTTGGTCTAGATATTATGGTGTGTGAGAGCGAGAATAAAAGTATATTTATTTATCTCGAATTCTCATCTATTTACGCTTGTTTTTATCTTTCTAGTTTCACTGATTAACTTTTTCAAACTTGACTTCTTATTTTTTCTATCAAATAAATTTTATTTTTAATATACTTGCTTCTAAAACTGTAATGGACCTAATACCAGAAGATGTAACCATTTGAATAAAAAAATTCTTCTTTGATAACAACAAAACACCGTCTATTGTCAATAAGTGAATCGACCCAAACATCCTCTGTGTATACAATATAATTGTTCACGTTTCTTTACACTTATTTCAAATTCAACCGGAAACTAATTAGCTAACTTGATACCAATTATCGTGTAATATACACATGAGAAATAGATTTTAGCGAGCGACAATTTATAAATATTATTATTTCAAGAGGAGATAACCATGTTAAAATATAAAACAAGCATAATTGGTTTGAAAGAAGATACCATGCATAAAACATAAAACGAATCTAAGGTTGTGCCCTTCTTTATTCACCACATGTGATCCTTGAAGGTTTTAAGCTTGAAGTTTTCTCAATTTTCTAGGGTTTTATTAGGTTTGAGATTGTTGAATTCAAGGTCTGAAGGTAGTTGAGTTAGTTCTAGTTTTTTTTCTTTTTTGGGTTGGAAAAAGTAAGGATTTTCAGGGGTTTTAGGGTGAACTTATGAATGGAAGAAAGGGAAAGGTATAAATTCTGGAGGAGGAGTTACAGTAACGAAGTCAGATGCCAATTCCAACCATGTTGCAGATGCAGAGAGGAATAAAACCCCTAACCATATAGGTGGAACAACTCCCGTAGCTACTTCGGTGAGTGTGGCTTTTGCAAGGATTTTCTGCAAAGAACGAAGAAAAGAAAAAGATGAAAATAATGGTGGTGGTGGTGGTCGGATCGAGTTGGTGGTAGGATATGAGAAAAAAGAAGAATATATTCTGTTTCTCTTTATGACTTTACACCACGAAAAGTTTTCATATTTTCCCAAAGTGCTGGCCTTTAATTGCCTCCACATTATGTTAGAGATTCAAATTAAATTTTGCATTGGAGAAATTTTAAAAATCATATGTAACACTCAAAGTTCCTAAGATCACTGGAGATGCTATAAGTCATCCTTACACAAATTCTTTTGTTGGTCCTAATAGAAAAGGTTGTAAGTAAAATGGAATAACAAGTTCAGATGTATATATACCTGCATAATAAAATTTTGGAATCGAATCCGTGACCTTACAATTGTGAAACACTTCATTGACTTGAACTCCATTGCAATCATATTCAGCATGTTGAGAAATTAAGTATGGTAGATGAAACTTAGAAATATCAAGCTAGACTTATACATTGGAAACAGAAACTTATAACGAATGAGTTCTATTTGATCCTTGTTAGAGAAAGAGTTTCATGGTTCTCCTTATATATAATAAAATATGCTCATATAAGATCCTACATCTGACCTAAAGGATTTTTAGTAATCTCTATGATTTTACACAATTCATTTAGTGAGATGGCGAGATTTATTCTTTTTTCATGTATGGCAATGTTATAATTAAAAAGCCAATGAAGTATCTTATAGATCCGAAATGAAGTATCTTAGAGATCCGAAACGTTAATATGCTAGATTGATTTCATCCGGCAATGCATATCTATATATATACATATATTTTTTTTTTTTTTGTTGAACTATATACATATATTTCATGTATGGCAATGTTATAATAAGATATCCAATGAAGTATCTTACTGATCCGACATGAAGTATCTTAGAGATCCGAAACGTTAATATGCTAGATTGATTTCATCTAGCAATGCATATATATATATATATATATATATATATATATATATATATATATATATCACTAAGAAATTAAAGCAATAGTATATGTCATATGTGATCCTCGGTTGGTTATATTATAAAGATGCGCAGTTTCTAATTTTTGTTCAAACACTGGGAATTAGATCTATACACATACAAGTCTTGGTGGCATACTGTCGTCTTCACAACCATCAAACTTTAATATTAGTTTGTAGCTTGAAGGCATACTGGCATCTTTAAAATCATCAAATTTCAATACTAGTTTGTATGGGACATCATCAAACTTAAATCCTTAAGAACTTAAATAACACTCAAATCTGGTGGCTCATATTAAGCCTCAAATTTTAATATTAATTTAGTACCTCGTATTAAGCCACCTCAGTTTGTAAAAAATGTAGTATATTGGAATAGTGTTATTTATTGAAATATCATACTATTATTAATGTTGAATTTTCATTATTTATAATGAATTATAACACAAACAATGAAATATTTTCAGGGTATTCCAAATTTCTTTCTTCAACGGGGGCGTGGGATGGCATAAAATTCTCTGAAGCAAGTAGTGGACCATTTGCCATTGTTAAAGCTTCAGGAAATATCGAATAAAGCTTCAGGAAATATCGAAGTAGTATCGGCCCGTGACACCCTGAAAAAGTGACAAGCAAAAACATTAGAAATTTTAATAGGGTCGGACATGTGACCATGCAAAGGGTAGTTTACGTTCCCATTTCGATTATTGGCAAGGTTTTTTTTTTTTTTTTGATGAATGGAGCCAATTGCCTTATTTATTAGTTACTTGAGCAAAAATTAATGTTGGCTAAATCTGCCGCCAACGAGCTTACAATGCAATTCGGAGTCTCATAGGTCTCCATAATTTGATTTAATTTAAGCTTAAAATTGAACTTTGCTTATGAATGAGCGACATTATTTGCTTCTCGAAGACAATACTTCAATTCTACTTGTTGAAGTTTCGCCGAATCACATTGAATCCCAGTTATAATAGATCGAATCCTCCATGGTGCATTATACGGGTGATCGAATCCTCCATAGTGCCAAAAATTAATATTGGCAAGGTTTGTATAGTAAATCCAAAATGGGTTCAAATGATCTCCAACATAATAAGTAGATAACTTTTTTAAATGTTTAAAAAAAGATTAAAGTGTAGATGTTAGAGGCTAAACAAAATTTAAATAGCGATTTGAAGAAAAATTATAATGTAGGGTTTTGTTATAAGCTTTAGTAATCTAAGTATATTCATTTATGGCAGTTAAAGTGCTTTCTCAAATCATCATGATGTAATTGGTTTGTATTTACATGTAACCAAAGTCATGTAAGATGTTTGGATTTTATTCTATTGTTAATGAAATTAAAATTTAGAGTCCCTATAGACACTCATTAAGCTAAAATTTTATTCCATCTAAAATATCAACATCTAAAATGTCATCCTAAATATCATCTAAAATATCAACATCCATCCGAAAAAAAAAAATTAACCTAATTTCCTACGCTTCTTTTCTTAACCTCTTCTTCCCAAATGTTTTCTTTGTAACTAGCCTCCTCTGACTCTCTGGTTTTCGGTCACCAAAACTATATCTTCTTCATCGTCTTCCTCTGTTGTGTAGCAACTGGTTCTTCAGTCGGAAACGTAGTATCAACTCCCATTCGACTCTGAACTCTACGAGCCTTCTTGCTTCCGGTATGAACACGCTCAGTCATGGAAATAAAAGAATAACCTAGGGTGGAGAATAAACACAACTAAGAAAAACAAATAAGGGAATGAACAAGACACACACGCTTCGGACTAAATAACCTGGTTCGGACTGTCCCTACCGAAACCAAATTGGTTCGGACTAGTTCGATTCCGATCATACACAGATTAAAGTCGAAAGTATTCAAGTCAAATCACTACAAAATTTCCATAGACAACCATCATACAAGTACTTTCTAGTATTATTAACATGTAAATCACAAATAAGCTTCCTTTACTGAGATGAATCGAAGGAAAACTAAAAATTTATAATCTTACCTAAACTGAAGATTGAAGGTCCTGGATCTGTCCTTTTACACCACGAATGAAGCAAGGTGTGCAAGAGAAAGGTCGAGAGATGAAGGAACTTCTTGTTCGAGCAAAAAACTTAAGAAAAAGATGAAGAAATCGAGTTGAAACGGTTGCTCTCTCTCTCTCTCTCAGCAGCTCCCAGTTTCAAAATAAGGCCAAAATGAGACTGGGTGGAGATTTAGGCGCGAGATTGGATAGTGACTGTTGGGTACTTGCGGGTGCCTCCTGTACATCCGTACCGGAGGCTAATAGAGGGCTGGTGCTAACAACAAGTTGAACGGGTGCTTTTAGCCGCTCCCTTTATCATATCCAAACTTGACCGGATAATTCTGGAGTACTAAAGAAAACCTCCACAGGATCAGTAGAAAGATAAAGCTACAAAAATCCAACACTCTTCTCTCTCTCTCTAATTCCCCATAACCGTTTTCTGTAAAACTCTTTGATCGTCGTTGCTTCTCCGGCGAAGGGTTCTCCCTTCGCCGGATCCCTTTACTTTTCGTTTATAATAAATTGTTATTTGTTTTGTTGGTCTTTTAGGGCCTGTTTAGTTGATCTTGTGAAAATCAATAACAATAATCATAAAGAAGGAGGAATAGGAGAAACATTGTTGAGACTATGAATCTCATTCAATTAAACTAGGGTTACAACTTAACAAATATATACTAATGATAAAAGACTAAAAGGTCCTTAAAGGGCAAATTACTAAACAACCCCTAACTATTACATATATTATTCTAACACCCTCCCTCAAACTCACGATGCGATTTTGAAAAGTATCGAGAGTTTGCTAACTAAGCAACGAAAGCGTGGAACCGAGTGTGACTTGGTGAACAAGTCACTGCTAAACCAAATACTGCAAATTACTGCAAAACTGCTAAACCAAAATCCAATATCCGATACTGTCAACCAAAGTCCAATATTGGCCACCGAAATCCAATATCCGATCCTACCAACCAAAATCCAAAAACTCGATGTTGCCAACCAAAATCCAATATCCAATACTGCAAACCAAAATCCAATACTGCAAAACTGCTAAACCAAAATCCGATACTACGAACCAAAATTCAATACTGCAAATTACTGCCAAACTGCAAACGGAGAAGATGCAATCGTTGAAGAGAAGAAAAATGCAAATGCAATATTGCCCAAAGGAGGAAGAATTTGCAAATGCAATATTGCTCAAAAGAAGAAGGAAGAAGATGCAAATGCAATGCCCAAAGGAGGAGGAAGAAGATGCAAATGCAATATTGCCAACATTCAAATGCAATACTGCCAACAAGTTCAATAACAAATCCAAAACCACTTTCAAATTTTCAGTAACACCACCTCCTCCAAATTCTAAAACCACCTTATCTAAAACCACTCAAATCAAATCCCAACCAAAACTACCATTCAATTACTTCTTAAACCATTCAATTTCAATACCACCAACAATTTCAAATCGCCGAAACCACTCAATATTACCATTCAATACTATTTAATACCATTCAAAACTACCAATCAAATCAAAACAGGCATTCAAAACTAAACCACCTTCTTCTACCCCCAAAAAATCAAAACAACACCAAACAAACTAGCTAAACAAATACGAAGAAGAAGTGAAGTAACAATACCAGATCTGTAACGAGAAAATAATTTTTCTGCGGAAGCAAACGATCTCTTGAAGAAAATAATTTTCTTGCGCAACCAAACGATCCCTTGCAGAAGATAATTTTCCAGCTACCAAATCAAATCCAAACGGTCCCTTAAATAAAGCAAATCATCCTACTCCCAAATCCAAACCGGCCACCAACAAAATCAAAATTAAAAACAGCTTTCCTTAGATCCAAAACCGTTAACAAATCAAAGAGTCATGGAGAACTCCAACCAAAACTCACAAAACGACACTTCACAATCACAACCAGCTATATCTTCCTTGTACCACCTTATGCAATTTCCAAAACCACCCAAGTGAAACCCTAAGTGAAACTTACCCACCTTTAAAACCAACCAGCAATTTCCAAAAACCGCCTATTCTACTTTAAAACCAATCCCAGCCAAAACTACTAACCAAAAACCCCCTTACCCAATCTAAAACCACCTTCCAATGTTTACCACTGTCTTCAGGTTCCTTCTCTTCACAAAACAAATATACCACCGTCTTATGTACCATACTACTAACACATCTAAACCACAAAGACCATTTCTTTTAAATCCCACCTTCATTCAAAACTGCCATTACAACTTCCACCTTTTTTTTGTTGAAGTTACAACTTCCACTTAAATCTAAGTGCCAGATCCAAAACCACGTAAGTGCCAAATCCACACCTAAGGGCCAAAATCCAAAACAGCACCACCCAAAATCCCAAACAATCTGTTGAATCCAACCAAAGCAACACTAGCCCCTTCTTTAAAACTGCCTGAATCAACTAAATCCACCTAAAACCGTTTGAATCCAACCAAAACAAAATAATACCACTCTTCTTCTCCAAACAATAACGGCCTAAAACAGAACTACTCTTTAAAACCCCTACAAATCCAACTCGTCAAAACCGTCAACACCAAAAACCCAAAACCACCTTCATCTTCTCCACTCTTCTAGCTCAAGCCATAGAAAAACTTCAAGAACCATGCTCTGATACCATGTGAAAATCAATAACAATAATCATAAAGAAGGAGGAATGGGAGAAACATTGTAGAGACTATGAATCTCATTCAATTAAACTAGGGTTACAACTTAACAAATATATACTAATGATAAAAGACTAAAAGGTCCTTAAAGGGCAAATTACTAAACAACCCCTAACTATTACATATATTATTCTAACAGATCTATAGGATCTTTTTTGTTGTTTTCGAATTTCTTCCGGTTCAAGTGTTTCATCATAGACAATTCATTGGTGCTTCTTCGACAACTCACTTCTCTCTTCATTTAAAGAGAAATCTCAAGAGATGTGGACTTACTCAAATTCAAACTCATCATGTTAAACTTAGGTTTGAGAAGATAGGGAGATTTTGCTTCTTCTATGGGATCTCTTGAAGATCAAAGTATTGAAGTTGTAGAAAACAAAAATTAAGATCGGGGTGAGACTCAAGCTTCGGGTTGCATGGAGGAAGATGCTGACTTGACAATGGGAGTCAGATCCGGCGGCCAATGGAGGTTCTCCGATCAATCCAGTTTGTGGTGGGGAAACGGTTACAAGCTTTGACCCACTCAAAGTTAGTGGGGAAACGGTTACAAGCTTTGACCCACTCAAAGTTAGTTACTTAACTACATGAACCAATGGAGGAAGTGGTGGAAATGGGTCATGTACTCATGAAAGTGGGGAAACCACTAAAGACATACAGAAACTATTATCTTCTTCATAAGCAGTAGGCATGGGATTATTTTCTTTGTGCTTTGTTTTTTCTTTTAACTTCTTATTGTAATCCATCTTGGCTTTGCCTAATCAATGAAGTTATCAGATTCCAAAAAAAAAAAAAAAAAAGTAATACCTCCACGTTTCCCTGTCTATTTTATATGGCTAGAAACAGTTAATAACATCTGATTTACTTTTTTAATTGTGACATTATTGATACCTAGTACTATAGAACGTGAGGTAGTGAAATATATGTATATAAAAAAAAAGTGAGAATCCATTACAGTGTTAGCTGTATGTTTTTAAGGTAGGTTTTTTTTTTATGAAGGATGTTTTTAAGGTAGGTTGTCAGTTCAATATAAAACCTAAATTTAACTTAACGAATTAAAAACTTGCAACTACTTAAATAGAGGTATACATTTCTATGATAATAATTTAAAAAATGTAGGACAACTTACATAATACTGTAATAGTCTTTTCTCATGATCAACTGTAGTAGGACGAAGACACTTTACGAAACTCGCAGGATGATTATTGAGGAATCATCTAAACTTATGTTGTTTCCAACTCAAAATCAAATAACATAAGGTGGAAATATTTAAACCTTATATATGCGAAGTCGATTTGCGACGGTTGTCATGCCGTAGCTCTTTAAGTATGATCATATTTGAATTAAAAGTTTGTCTTTCTATTGCGGGTGTGTAAACCATTTAGTAATCTTGTGTGTATATATACTTCAAATCTCATTTGTTTCTGATATATATTCAATTTTCTGATGAAGTCCTAGATAAATTGCAATAGGGAAATTTTATAGGGCCCCCTCATTTTGTTAAAAGGCCTCCCCTCAGTGATAATTTAGCAAGTAAAATGGTTCATGGGGAGGCCTTTTAACAAAATTGGGGAGGCCTTATAAAACTTCCCATTGCAATAAGTCCTTTCACAAAAAATAATGCAATAACTATATATGCCCCTATTTCAACAAAAAAAGAAAAGAAATAAATGTGTCCCTTGAACTTATATTCCTAATTTTTTTTTGAGTTAATTCCTATATGGCCCCCTACTTTGTGACCAGCTTCCTTTATAGCCCCTTTTTTTTTCGTAAATTCAAATATGGCCCCCTATTTTCAAGTAAATGTCCTAATTGTCCTTCCTATTTAAAATTTTTCAAAATAAAATTAAATACATTCCACCTCATTTCCACCTCACCTCTATCTCCACCTCACATGTCTCTCCACCTCACTTCTCTCTCTCCACCTTTCTTTCTCTCTCTCTCCACTTTTTTTTCTCTCTCTCCACTTTTCTTTCTCTCTCTCTCCACTTTTCTTTCTCTCTCTCTCTCCACCTTTCTTTCTCTGTCTCTCTCTTTCAACCTCTCCCACTTTGTCTTCCCCGGCAAGGTCGCCGGTCAGAAAATTTTCCGGCCGGCGACCTTAAAAAAAAAAAAAACTCATCTCTCTCTCTCCCTCAAAAGATTCCGGCGAAGGGGTTACCCTTCGCCGGAATCTGTTGAACCAGACCTAAAGGTCTGGTTCAACAGATCTGAAGGTATGTTCCGAACAGACCTTCAAGGGTCTGTTCGAGCAGACCTTCAAATCTGAAGGTCTGGTTCAACAGATTCCGGCGAAGGGTAACCCCTTCGCCGAAATCCTTTGAGAGGGAGAGAGATGAGAGTTGTTTTTTTTTTTTTTTTAAGGTTGCCGGCCGGAAAATTTTCCGGCCGGAGATGACAGAGAGAAGAGAGTTTTTTTTTTTTAAGGTCGCTGGCCGGAAAATTTTCCGGCCGGCAAACTTAATCGGAGAAGACAAAGTGAGGTGGATAGAGAGAGAGAGGGAGGTTAGGTGGAGAGAGGGGTGAGGTAGAGAGAGATAGAGAGAGAGGTGAGGTGGAGAGAGAGAGAGAGATGAGGTGGAGAGAGAGAGAGGTGAGGTGGAGAGAGAGAGAGATGAGGTGGAAATAAATATGTTTTTAATATTTTATTTAGAAATTAGGAAGGGTATTTACGCCATTTACATAAAAATAGGGGGCCATATTTGAATTTACGAAAAAAAGGGGGCCATAAAGGAAGCTGGTCACAAAGTAGGGGGCCATATAGGAATTAACTCTTTTTTTTTTTGTTGAAAGACTTATATTCCTAGTTAGGTGATTTTTCAATAACTTTTTTTTTTGTTGAAGGTTAATCCTTCAATACTTTCAACAAAAAAAAATTAACCCTTCAATAATTCTTTATTCTCATCTATTATATTAGAACAATTCAGTCAGTTATCCAGAGGATAAGTTTGACCGTCCATTTTTATTAGGATTTTCATAAAGATCACATCTGCCGACTGTTATAAAATTCTTTCCCTACTTATTCTCCATTATCTTCTTTATTCTCTTTCCAGGAATTTTGATTTATATGTCATCTACCGCGCTAGCCAAGAGGTATCTGTCGCATCCATAGGATGCGGCGGAAACCTAGTCCTATATATACAAATAGTCAGTTAATTATGTGAGGTATAAGTGTGGCCGTTTATTTTTGTTGGGAATTTGATAGAGATCACATCCGACGGCAGATATAAAATCCTCTTTTTGTAATTCGAATCAAACAAAAGGGTATTCGTGCCAATAATTAAGTTCTAACTTCTTGAAACTACCATAAGACTTCTATACCCTCATTTGAATTAGATATTATCTGATATTTCAACTTCTAACAAATTAACTACAAGGCTATTGTTGGCATTTACTAGATACTCAACAATTATGGGAGAAGATTGTGGGAGGAAGAGAAATTAGTGAGGAGAAAATTACAACTCCTTCCTTTTCACCCCCACACATATTTTTCTCCACTAAATATGGTTTTGTTCTTTTATCAAAAAAAAATATGGTTTTGTTTCTCTATCCCTCTCTCCTTTTCTCAAGATTACTAATATAATTGAAGTGGATAATTTGCACAAAGAATTCTAGAATGTTACGCCACTAAAAGAGATCTGTTACGGCCGCGACAGAGACCTTGTCTTATTAATCCTCATTATCTTTTAGTATTTTCATCTTGTTTTCTAATTGTGCTCTTTATCTTCATATTGTGGCCCTCTTTCTTGAAGTTGGTAATTTGAGAATCAAGATAGCTTGTAACCCAACTACTTGTCGAATGCCCTTTGCTTGTTCCAATTTCCACCCCTATGGATTAACTATAAGAAATGTCAGTCTGATTAATATCTAGAGCACTAACTACCTATAATGCATGAATTATTTTTTTCTAGTTTTGAAAATATCAAATTGTTGATGTCATAAATGAATTAAGATTTTGTCCAAGTACATTCATAGATGGGAAAAACAACAAGCAATCTCATGAACCGTGAATCAACTGGATGAGCGGACGAAGATGAATTCTCGAGGTAGAGTTGTTTGGATTTGTCTGGAGAACTAAGAAAGACCTGGAAGCTTCTAGAGATATAAGTGAAAAGAGAATGCTAGAAGATGTCATAGAGTTCTCCATTAGTCTGTAAGTGGGAGTCCCTCCTCACTTGTAAACCATCTAGGAAAATCCGAGCACAAGATAATCAAAAGTGTGAGTGACTTGGGAAGCGTCTTTGTATAGTGTGTACTTGAGAAATTTTTGGCAATAGAAGAACCTCTTTCCACCAAGTAACGGTGTGGTCTACTAGACACTCTTGCTAGTTTTCTTCAATACTTAGTTGCTTAAGTTTATTGTGTGATTCCACAACCGAAAAATATTATTCGCATTTAGTTAGAGTTACTTTACAAATTTAAGAAAAGACTGAGATTTGTGCTCGACTTGAGCCAGTCTGGAACATAAGCGTCGCACGAATAATAAGTGACAATGTCGAATCATACTTTACTTCGTGACAGTGTGGTCCACAACACTACCCTCGTGCGGAAATTGTGGTGTTGGGATAAACTTGTATCTGGATTAAAAAAGTATACTCAACCCGCCTGCTCGGACTCCCACTTGAACCGCCTATCTAGACATGTAGATTGGCATATTTTGGGGCCATTGGCATATTCAAGATTGAGCATGCCCTTTTGAACTTTAAATGTGGAGCCATGGCGGGGAGGCGTTTTGCCGCTACTTTTGAATTCTAACCACTGTAATCCTTTGAACGCAAGTACATGAGAGTCTCTCCGTGTGGTTTACGGTTGCTTCTCCGAATCACCAAATCAAAATCATCACCATTTCATCGTTTCCACACCATCAACAAAACCCTAAATCTCTCCACTCCCTACATTGATCTCCTTCAATGTGATGGAAAATCACGCGTTATCGACCAAATTCATGCTCGAATTCTCATCGATGGGTCTTCTTCCGATAGTTTCTTCGCTACCCATCTCGTTAAATCTTATGCAAAGTCTGGAAATCTTAGTTCAGCCAATCTGGTTTTTGAATCAGTTCAAAACAAATCCATCTTTCTCTTTAACGCCATGATTCGATGTTTTAGTCTAAATGAAATGTGGGTTGAGATTGTTGAATTGTATAAAAGAATGGAAAGTGAGAAAATTGAACCTGATAATTATACACTTCCTTTTGTGATCAAAGCTTTTACTTTTCTTTCTAATTTAGAAGAAGGAAAAAGAGTTCATTCTCTTGCTAATCGAATTGGACTAGTTAAAAATGTATTTGTAGGAACTGGGTTGATTGAGATGTACACAAAATTTAATGAAATTGAACTTGCGTATGATGTGTTTGATAAATTGCCCGAACGAGACGTGGTTGTTTGGACTTCAATGATTTCGGGTTTCGTAGAATGTGGATATAATAGTAAAGCTTCAAGGATTTTTAGAGAAATGAGACTTGGAGATGTTAAACCTAATTGGGTCACAGTTCTTGGGTTGATTCCAGCTTGTAATCATTCAATCCATGGATTTGTAATAAAATCAGGGTTTCATTTCTCTGCTGAAGTAGGGACTGCAATTCTTGATATGTATGCAAAATCAGGGGATATTGTAACAGCATTTAGTTTGTTTAAATTGATGTTGAAGAAGACATTGATTTCATTTACTGTAATGGTTGTTGGGTTTTCACATAATGGTTATCCTAATGAAGCTCTCACTGTATTTTATGAAATGCTAAAAACTACCGACTTAAAACCAGATACCGGTATCTTTGTTAATATTATTCAAGCTTCTGCGCAATTGGGTACACTAAATCGTGGAGAGATGATTCATGGATTTGTTTTCCGATCTGGGCTAACAGATAATATTCAGCTCGAAACAGCTCTTATTGACATGTATTCGAAATGTGGTAGTTTAAGTGCAGCTCAATGTATCTTTGATGGGATTCAAAATCCAAACATGATCACATGGAGTGCTTTGATTTCGGGATATGGGTACCATGGATTTGGTGTTAAATCACTTGATTTATTTGAGAAAATGAAGGAAGAAGGGTTCTCACCTGACGAAAGTGCTTTCTTGAGTGTGTTATCAGCTTGTAGTCATTCAGGACTTGTTCATGAAGGGAAAGAATATTTCAACTTGATGGTAGAAACATACAAGATCGTACCACAGACAAAACATTATTCTTGCATGGTTGATCTTCTTGGTCGAGCAGGATTTGTGGAAGAAGCCCTAGATTTTATCGAGAGAATGTCAATAGAACCAGACACAAATGTATGGGGAGCTCTTCTTTCAGCTTGCAGAGTTAAAAGGAATACTAAAGTTGCTAAATTTGCATGTAAGAAGTTGTTTGAGTTGGATCCTAGTAACACAGATTATTATGTTCTTCTAGCTAATGTATATGCAAAATGTGGGATATGGAATGAAGTATCGAAACTGAGATCTTTTATCAGAAAGAAAGGAGAAAAGAAAACACCAGGGTGCAGCTTTATAGAACTGAACGGCAAAAACCACACATTTTTTGCAGGAGATATGACCCACCCAGAGTGGGAAAACATAAAATCTGTCTCGGAGATGATTCACTTTTTCGCAAGTGATAAGCAGTTGATATGTATTTAGAAGAAGTTCATAAACATCGAAGTGAAGTAGGCAAAGTTTGAATGTTTCAGCAAGCTCCTGGTGTCCTCAGCCCAACAATAGGTATTCATACCCTCTTTGTTTTTTTACCCAATTTATATATTTGGAACTCGTTTTGGTCTTCTATTTTAGGACCACAACTTCCTCTATAACTAAGTCTTGGTCCAGTGAGACGAGATTCATGATTTTCAACAACTATTGATCATGTTGTACTTCAGGTGATTCGTTCATCTATAGAACTCGAAAAAGTTGAAGAATTTTTCATAGTCAATTATTATGATTTCAAATCTCATATGATTGGGGAGAACGTACCCTCTTGACAGGAGGCATATAGATGTCAAACGTAGTTCTTCACTATTGTAGAATTCAAAGCTGCAAAACTCATGTTTCGTTAAATTAATCATAATAATGAAAATACAAAGTTCTGTACGTTACAGACTATTTTTGTCATAACCGTCACTATTGTAACATTTTAGTTAGTATAGTCGGGTGGGATGAACCATGCAGCGGGAGTCGCTCAATTTGGTGGAGACTCATGTTATAATTTGTTATGAAATATCTGCAGTTTTAGGTACTACTAAAGTTATATCATTTGGAATGACCTAATTTAAAGTATAGAAGATATAATGTGATTAGATATAATTGTAAGACTTTTATACTAACATGATAAACTGTCTCCTTTCCTAGGCTTATGAATACATCTTTTTTTTTTTTTTTGTTGAATAATCCATTAATTTAAATCAGTAAGCTATTACAGTACTTAGAAATTAAAAAAGAAGGTACATTCTTCCAGATCTTGGATCTATTTTTCTTCCTTGCCCATTTAGCTAGTTTGTCGGCTTGCTCGTTCTTCTGTCTTTTGGTGGGGCTAAAGTCAACATGCTTAAGTCTATCTTTGACTGCTCTTATTCTGTCCATATATACCTTAGATTGCCATTGTATGGAATGTCGACTATCTCGAAGATGCTTGATTAAGTTGATATTGTCGCTTTCTAATATGATGTAATCCTGATTATGTTCTTCTGCCCATTGTAGTCCTGTGAGTATAGCTATCGCTTCGCTTTCTTCACTATTTCTAGCTCTAGCTGTGGAGGCCTGAGCTGCCACAAATCTAGAATCCCCGTTGCGAACTATAAGCCCTGTGCCGATGGGGGCCTCAACCGACACGAAAGAGGCGTCAACATTGATTTTAAGATAAGGGTCTACTGGAGGTTTCCACTCTTCCAGATGCATTCTATTATTTTTAACCTTGAGGTTCAATTTTTCCGGAAAACTTTTTATCGCTGTAAGAACCGTATTGATATCATTTATGGTATGTTGGAAACAATTGTCGCACCGCATTTTCCAAATATTTCAGAGGATAGTAGCAAAATGTGTTCCATTAGTGGTATTAGTTTGGGTTGAATCTTGCCATGAGAAGATCCAATCCTTGATGGACGAGATCCTCTCAGAGATAACGTTGAAATGGAACCAAATGTTTCTTGCCATGGGGCAATGTAAAAGAGCATGTTCTATAGTTTCAACTATCGTGCACTTGGTACACATGAAGTTGTTTCCGATGTATTTTCCGATCCTGCTTTTCACTGGCAGCGAATCGGTGCAAACTTTCCAAATAAACATTTGAATTCTAGGGATAGTGGGTAGGGTCCAGATAAATTTCCAGTTAACATTAACAGAAGGTGTAGGAAGATGTCTAGTTCTGATGTGATCATACATCGATTTAATAGTGAAATTACCGGATTCCGTTAGGGTCCATCTGAGTTGATCGTTTCCCTCGGGGTCCATGGGGATGGATTTGATCAAATTAATAGTGTTGGAGTCGAAGGTATTGCTTAAAATATTCTCGTCCCAAGAGCCATTCGTAATCATTTGCCCGACTTTGACGAGGTTGGAGTTATTCGAATTTATCGGTGGGTTAACCATGTTGGGTATCCATTTCTCGTCCCAAATATTGATATTTTGGCCATTATGGATATCCCAGCAAGATAGATTTCGGCCGATTTGGTTTATGTGCTTGCTAATATTTTTCCATATCCAAGACTGATGCGACTTTGCAGGACTGGGAGTTGCTTTTTTGGGATAATACTTAGCTTTCATCACTTGCACCCAAGCCGCGTTAGGTTCTGTAAGAATTCTCCAGGCTAGTTTACTCAGAAACGCTATGTTATCTATCTCTGGGATGTGAATGCCCAGTCCTCCTAGCCTTTTAGGAAGGCTGATTGCAGACCAAGCTTTAGTACATATACCTTTGGACTTACCCCACCAGAACGACTTCTGAATAGTCATAATGCGTTTGTTGACGCTCTTGGGAGCGCAAAACATTGCATCTGGTATCGGGGTACTGCTGCCACCACGGAGGAAATTACCACCGTGCGACCTGCTTGCGAGAGAAAAGAATGATTCCATTTGCCTATTTTATTATTAATATATATGGTCTAATAGTTCATTGAACACTTTAGTTTTGTTTGCTCCAATGAACATTTGTGCGCCCAAGTACTTCTCTGACGTGGACGCGTATTTAACTTTGAGCATTCTCATGATCATCCTTTTAAATTTAGGATGTGAGTTCTTGGAAAAGAAGATATTGGATTTGTTATAGTTAATCATTTGTCCCGAGGATTCACAGAACATGGTGAGAATGTTTTTAAGATTATTAATATTCTCTATAGAATTCCTGCCAAAAATGATACAATCATCGGCAAAAAGTAAATGGGTAATGTCAAGGTTAGAGTTGTTAACTGGAAAGCCCAAGAAGTTACTTGAACCCAAGTTTGAGGTGATGATTCGGCTAAGGCCCTCCATAGCAATCGTAAAAAGGATTGGAGAGAGGGGGTCGCCTTGTCTAATGCCTCTCGTGGGAACAAATATATTACCCGGACGCCCATTCACCAGGACCGCCATCGATGAGGTCGGGATGCAATTATATATCATATTGGTCCAGTGCTTAGAGTACCCCAATTTCTTCATCTGTTCAATGAGGAAATTCCATTCCAGTCTATCAAAAGCTTTCGACATGTCTAATTTGAGGCCAAAATATCCTTTTCCCCCTTTCATTTTCCTGTATGAGTGAATGATCTCTTGCCCGATGATAATGTTGTCTGATATCTGACGGCCAGGGACAAAGGCCGATTGATATGGTGAGATGATGTTGGTGAGTGTTTGTTTAAATCTGTCCGCCAGAATTTTCGTTATAATCTTATAGGTGGTATTGAGAAGGCTAATGGGGCGGAAATCTGCTGGAGTTTGCGGAGTGGGAGTTTTAGGAATAAGGCAAATATGAGTATGGTTAGTATCCACTGGGAGTTTTGCTGTGACGAAGAAGTTTTTTACCATGTCGTAAATGTCTGGACTGACAGTATCCCAGTTAGATTGGAAGAAGAAGGGCGGATAACCATCAGGCCCCGGAGCCGCTTCTTTCTTCAACCAATAGCTCTGTCTATCTCTTCTTGCTCTGGGATTTTGATGAGCTCCTGGTTTTGGTTATGCGTGATAGCCGGGTTGAAAAGATCGATTACCTGGGGATTAATTGCCGAATTATTTGAAGAGCTGATGTTTAAAAGGTGCTCGGAAAAAACATTTTGAATTTCACTAGGATCATCTTGCCAACAGTCATTCTGATCTTTAATGGCCAGTATCCGGTTGCGCCTATTACGCTGAATAGCTTGAGAGTGGAAAAATTTAGTGTTTTTATCCCCTAGGGTGATAAAATCATTGCGAGACTTTTCCTTCCACATACTCTCCTGAAGTTCATATAACTTTTCCAGCTCTATGTGCAGTTTGATATTTTCCTTTTTGCTATTGCAATTTTGAAGGTTAGCTACCGCTATCTTAATTTTGTTTTCTATATTGCCAAAGACCTGTTTGTTCCATTTCGTAAGCTGATTGCTCAGACTTTTCAGGTTCTGCTGTATGTTGTCTCTAGCGTGATTGTCATTGTTGTTTTCCCATTTATCAGCTATGAACTCGTGACATTCTGGATGAGACATCCAGGTCCTAATAAATTTGAACGGTTTTGAATTGGTATGACTAAAATCTTCAGTTTTCAGAAGAATAGGGAGATAATCCGATCCTACCGCTTCCAGATGATTAATACTAGAGTTATTATAAAGTTGGATCCAATGCCATGGGTGGTTGGAAAGCGCCCTGTCCAAACGTTCTTGGATAAGATTGTTTCCAAATTGCTTATTACTCCAAGTATAAGGATTCCCCTTATACCCTATATCCATCAGTTCAAGTTTATTGATGATATTATTGACCTTAGGGGTGTTAGAGTTAGAGGTAACACTACCCCCACTTTTGTCTTGCGGGCCTAGAATGATATTCAGGTCTCTAATCACGATCCATGGAATGTCCTTGCCCGGCTTAAGATCAATCAGTTTTTTCCAAGGAGACATCTTGTTTTTGTTATACGGACTTCCGTAAAAGCCCGTAATAAAAGTATGACTGAAGATGTTGCTATCTGGAATTTCCAGATGAATAATGTTGTTGTCAGCAAAGATGATATTAGCTTTTATTTGGTGTTTCCAATACATTACCAAACCTCCCGCTTTATTAATCGGTTCAATGAAGTGACTCGAATATTCTTTATCTATACGAACGTTCTTGTTAATGTTGCACGATCTATTTTTTGTTTCCGCTAAGAATATAATGTCAGAGTTATTCTTAGCAATAAGATTCAGTAGATGTTTCTTCGTTAAGAACGAAGAAATACCCCTAACGTTCCAACTGAGAATCGAAGGACAGTTTCTAGGGGGTGCTTTTAGCGCCATGAAAACGGGCTGGTACTTACGTCCTGAAGTAGCAGCTAAGGGCACCTCCAAACTTTAATCTACCTGAACGGGAACAGCCAAACAAAGACAAAGGTCTCCGGCAATCCGCTGGTATCTCCGATTAACTAGCTATTGCCAAAATAGAAGGAACCACAGAAACCACAAGAAGAAGGAGAGACAAAAAGTAAACCGAGATATGCAACTATGAGACGAGAGGAAGAAGAATAAACACAGCTTATAAGTAATAACTAGAGAATAAGAAGGAAAGATAAAAACTGAAAAAATTAACAGATATAGACAGAACCTAACTAAGATTAGCAGTCCATAAACATAAACACAGTACAAAAAACAAAAGGAATCTAATCTTCTATCTTATCCTAGAAGATGAATCATGGACTGGACTAACGGACAACAAGCTGAACTATTCAAACCATAAGATACGAAAAACCAACACACAAGACAGAGACAAGAACAGTAAAAGTTAATTGATCGAACTAGGCTGTTCATCCTCTCCTTTTTCAAGAGCATCCGACATCGTTCCAGGAGACTCCAACAGAGAATCCGCGAACAAATGACGCCTTCTCTCTTCTTGGCTGTCTAAGGATTCAGGCGGAGGGCAGTACCAGCTAGGAGGAATGGAGTTGGCGAATTCCGACTTCACAATCGATTTCCCAAGCCTACGAACCAAACCACTATTATCACTTGAAGAACCACTGCCATTAGCTAGCTCTCTATACTTCTTGGTCATAATCTGTCTCATCTCACCCTCTTCTATCTTAACATCAAGCAAAAGATCTGCCTCCTTTCTTTTACCTCTCTGACTTAGTCTCTCTTGTAGAGGGAATTTCTCTACAATGGAGGTAGGAGTTGGTACCACAGATAAGGCCCATTGATGAGGAGGGTTGCTAGTTGAAGGAGAAATATCCATTTTCGAACTAGATGCTCTAACATTAGGCTTAATGCAAGGAATAGCCGAATGATCGACTATACGACAAAGATGACAGATTGCTTTAGGAAATCTCAAATAACTAAAGTTAACCGGCTTACCTCCATCCGTGAATATCGAGTTCAAAGTAGCCAACAATGGAGTACGTACATCGTACATAAACTGGATGCGAATCAACGGATTTGGAACCATGCTGAAATTCTTAGGGAGGATCTGCATTATGTACCCCATGCAGGAAAAAATGACATCTAGATCTTGTCTGTTTCGTATGGCTGAGGGGAGATCGGAGAAACTACACCACATAGGTTCACTCATCAGTTCAGGGACTTCATCTTTCAACGGGAAATCAACTTCCTGCATTACTACAAGCAAACCCCGAATAATCCAAGGCCTTCCCTGGTTGATTTCATTCATAACTATCTTACTTCTCGGCTTGATCAAAAAGTGATTCGGTCCAAATGGAGCTTTGGAGATGATGCATTCACGGAAGAACCTTGACTGGCCTGAAAGATGTTTGCGAATGTACCCAATACCAAAATCATACGAACAGCACAGCCTAGCAACAAAACCCGATTGAATCTCTTGTAGTTCTTTACTAACAGAAGGCTTTGAGAATGCAATCGTGAGGTTACCATAGTCCGATATGTTCATTTGAAGTGCCATGCTATTAAAAAGGTCGTTTATACTAGTCTCAGTGGAGAAGGACGACATGAACAGACAGAGAAGAAGAAGGGAGATGAAGAGGTTAAGAAGGGAGTCCTTAAATGAAAGAATGAGACCTGGAGGAATGATAGGTTTAAAAGGGGGAGGGGGTTTTCGGAGATGACCTTGCATGTTCTCGGGTGAATCAAAGCCTAATATCAAACACAACCCGAGAATCAAATAGGCGCCTCTTCACCTAGGGAAGGACCAAACGACCAGAAATCTCACCACTTGTATACAAAACATCGCCTACCAATAAACGAGCACCACTGGGAGAGAGGAGACGAAAAACCGGCTCACGCTTGAAGAAGAGGAGTGAACAGCCTAAATCTACCGGATTAGTTCGGACACATGTTAATCATGCAGAGATTACACTAAATAAGCAATAAAAGTTAAAATTTAGGGATTACCTTGGGGTGATTACCTTACCTTCTTGCTGATTCTCGAGGTAGGTTATGATGCCGTCCACTTGCTGTTTCGTCTTCTTCCTGGATATTCTCGATCTAACGGGTGGATTGTTGGTTTGAGTGCTTCACTTTCTAAGAAATTTGATATGTAATGATTATTCGTGGTTGTGAGTGCCTTGCTTAGGTTGCATGTGTGTTGGGAGTACGTTAAGGCTTGCTGCTAGAGTTAATGGAGGTCTCTATTAGGGTTTGTTCAGGGAAAAAGGAGAGGGAAGACTCCTCGCTTTGATGACGTCATGCGAGAGGTTCTCTCTCCTCAAAAACCCCGTATTGTTACTCGCTTATGAATACATCTTGTTTATGTAAATAAAACATATAATATATTATTCCGATTATATATAACAACTATTTAGGAGGTTTTTGGTCCCTTTTAGTTGATGAGTTGTAATACAGTGTCAATAAGAAAATAAAGTAGTTAATGACTAACCCTTTGCATTTAAAGTGAACAAATCCCTCAGATGTCTTCTATTTTTTAAAGATATTTCTCTCTTTAAATTCGACCGAAAAAACATGGAAATGATGTAAGATTGACTGTTCTACAATATTAACAGATATAATGTCTCAATCAAAGGTCACTGACAAATTAACAATTGGTAATATAATATCTCAATCGAACGTCACTAACAATTGGTGGTATTCGAATGTATTCAAATGTCAAATCCACTATCCGTCTAGTTATTGCAAGTCCCGTACTATCCTGTATCAACTATACCCTCTTTTTTACTTTCCACGTAATCTCTTCAACTGTTAACTTGTGATTTTTGTAATCGTTGATAAGTTTTATATTCAATTACTTTTTAGGCTTTCATAAAAGTAACATCTTTTTATGTTTATTTCCTTTTTATAATTAGCTGAAACTTTTTATAGATTTTATTGATTAAAGTTGAAAATGAATTTGATGCAATCAAGTAGTTGAGCCAGAACAAAATAGTAATCGTCTTTTGGGAGCGAGAAAAAAATAGCAATTGTCCTTAGAAATCGTCGTCTATAGGTGGCCCCCAAAATTACTCTTAGCCCCTTTCTTATTTCCGAACAACGGACGGAGGCATTCTGTCAGACCACTAGGTTGGGAACCCACGAGAAGTGCCAAGAGTGAAGGCAGGCCTGAGTAAATTTTAGCTTAAAAGTGAGTAAATTGGTTGTGACCTCTCAATTTAAACCAAACCCCATTAGATACGCATACGCAACTGCCCAAACTATATTTACCCCCTTCTGTTATCTTTTCCCCCCGTCTCTCTTTCTCTCTCTAACTTCCCCTTTGTCATCACTAACAAATTCAATCCCCTTTCATCTCTGTAAGGTTAACCAAACCAAATCCCGAAATTGATCTCGAAAAGTTTCTCTTACATCACCAAGAAAGTTAGTTGAATCTGATTGTTCAATATTTGTCTTATCAGAACTTCTAATAATAGCTCAAAGAATTTCTCTGATAATGGAGTATTTTGAATTCTTTATGTCTTATGAGAACTTTTATTAGGTTTTCTATTTTCTTCTTGTTTTTGGGTAGAGGAGGAAAAAGTAGAGAGAGAGATAGAGAAAGTAAATTAAATGGCTGTGGAATATCAATGTTGTGAAACACAGTTTTTCATTCATATAGTGATTATTGTTTTTCTGGTTTTGTTTGCTGGATTGATGTCTGGACTAACATTAGGGCTCATGTCTATGAGTCTTGTTGATCTTGAAGTTCTTGCCAAGTCTGGAACCCCAAAGGATCAGAAACATGCTGGTAAACTTTTGTTAGCCTTTTTTAAGTCCTGTTTTTGAAATTCAGCTACTGATTTTGGTAGAATTTTATGTTTCTATGTCTCATTTTGTAGAATTTTATGTTCTAGAAAGTGGGTCTCATCCTTGAACGAACATGTATGATTCAAAAGCTGATTTTTTTTGGTGGGGGTGGTCTTATTAAATCAACCCCTAAGAAGTTTTCATTTGGGTTAATTATTTCTATTGTTGAATTGGGCAAGCTTTTGGTGTTTGAAATCTTATAAGGCATTCATTTTTTGTATTATTCTAGCACGAATGAGTCGTTCATTTTGGTTGAGTGGTGACATGAATGTGAATCAGCTATTTATAATCAAGATGTACATGGTTGAAGATTTAATTTGTCTTCGGGAAATTAGTATAACATGATTAGTCATTTAAGGAAGCTTTTTCGTGATCACTTTTTTAAATTGAGTTCTAGAAATAAATTGATAATCTAACGAACATCCAACTTTTAAAATGTAACTAATCCAACTTCCGTAGTCCGGACAGTTCCATCAGAAGTTGGACTCAATTGAAAGTTCTTTTACCATTGGCATTGGTCCCTTTAATTTACCTAAATGAGATAGAAGGCTAATTTTTAGATGACCCTATAATTTACTTTAATCAGAAAATGCTTCATAAATCAGCAAGTGATTTAAATATAATTCTTGGAATTATGTTGTTAAGCAAAATTTAGAACATTTTGATCTGGAATCGGCACCTCACAATCTGTTATTCAATGGCATTTATTCAAAGAACACTGAGATTTTTGTAATGCTGAAAAAACAGCGAAGATATTGCCAGTCGTGAAGAAGCAACATTTATTGCTTTGCACTCTTCTTATCTGCAATGCTGCTGCCATGGAGGTAAGATTTGTCAAGGATAAAAATTATTTATCTTTGAAGCAATATGTATACGGAAAAAGAATTCTTGCCCTCTGAAAGTCTTATTCTTTTGATAGGCACTCCCTATTTTTCTTGATAGTCTGATTACAGCATGGGGTGCTGTATTGATCTCGGTGACCTTGATACTCTTGTTTGGAGAGGTAATTAAGCTAACCTTCTTCATTATAAATATTTTTGAAATATGATATAGCAGGGCCCCTGCCTGATGAATGGATAGTAGAGATGTTGAGGATCGTTAGAACAACCTGTGCCGTTTCTGACAGATTTGATGACTTAACAGATGTTGTTAACCGTTGAGGTTTCAAAATTTATTACTGTTCGCTTTTGATCTTTTCATTCAGAAACTATACCTGGGTAGTTCATTACATAGTGCGTTTGGAGTCCCCTAGTTCAATCTCCATGTGAGTTGCATGCTAAACATAGGATTCTGACATTCTCCTGTGCCAAGTCCAACTACTTCGCTTCAGCAAAGAGTAGCTATACCAGATAAATCTGAACAGAATTCTAGGGTGAAAATCGACATGTCAATCCTGATATCAGAATACACTAACCTGTGTCGCAGAGAGCCAGTGGTTGTCCAAAATGGTTTATACGTAGTTTGTCATGCGAAAGCTACTTGCAGCTTTACTTTATTGTGAAAGTATAAATTTCATGCGTAGCCCTACTTCTGTATGTTTTTTAGTTTGAGCCAGTCATTGTGTACTTATGTTATCTATTGGATGTAAAGATCTGCTCTCCCACTAACAGATAATACCGCAATCTGTTTGTTCACGACATGGTCTAGCAATTGGGGCTACAGTGGCACCATTTGTGCGTGTGCTTGTTTGGATCTGTTTTCCTGTCGCATATCCTATAAGCAAGGTAATATTTTTTGCTTGTTTCAAGAATTTTTGCTTTCTCGGGAGCAAGATCAAAACACTGGGTTAAATAAATGTACAAGGGCCAATTTATAAATCAGGGTTCGAGATGATAATGAAATATTTTCTCCTAGTTTGACATATTATGAACATGAATGCTGCTTACAACTGTTTTAGGATACCTTGTCATGAGAAATGGGGAAATAACATTTTCCTTTTGACTTCCAGCTACTAGATTATTTGTTGGGGGAAGGACATGTTGCTCTTTTTCGTAGAGCGGAGTTGCAAACACTTGTTGATTTCCATGGTAATGAGGTGAGGTTTTAATTATCCTTTCAATTCCTAGCTATACCAATATAAAGCAAAAGAATATCATAGCTATTAGGTTTTGTAACCTTTATCTAAAGCCAGTCTCCAGAAGGCCGAAAGAAACAGTGAAGGCAAAAAACGGTGGGTTACTGAATACTGACCATTCTTAAATTTTCTGTCAGCTTATATCATTCCTTGGTTTCCTCACTTCTGTATCAGTTCGTACTTTCTAACCTTCATAATTGACTTGCTACTTTGTCATTCCTTGTTCTATTCGGTGAATTCTCACTCTATTGTTCAGGAATTTCTTATTCTGCTTCAACTTTTGTTTTGTAAACATAGTTGGTATAAGTCGTGCCTATGGCATGGGCGATGACATCGATCACGTATTTGTGTGCATATACCTCACATTCAGTCGTTGCATACAAGGATACCGAAAAGATAGGCTTATTTTGTTTGTCAATTGTCAGCATCAGATGCTTTGTTCTATAGATCTTTAGCAATTTATCAAGAAACGTAAAATGTACCATCTTGTATGGTCATATAGACTCATTACTTTCTCTTTATAGGCTTAATGTTAATTTTCCCTTTATATGCAGGCTGGGAAAGGTGGTGAATTGACTCATGATGAGACAACAATCATAGCAGGAGCACTTCAACTAACAGAGAAAACTGCAAAAGATGCTATGACTCCTATTGCTGAAACTTTCTCGATTGATATCAATGCAAAACTTGATAGGTGTGCATTAAATTCATGTTTTAAAGAGAATTGTCTAGTTTATACAGGGTTTATGAAATGATCTATAGATTTGTAATTGTGCAGGGACTTGATGAAGTTAATTTTAGAGAATGGGCATAGCAGATTGCCAGTTTATTACGAGCAGCCCACTAACATCATTGGACTTATCCTGGTAAGAGCTATCAATCTTATTTTCTCAATAATGACGTACAAAAGCTTTCTGTACTTCTTTCTTCTGGCCTGTAATATGTTGCGAAACAAAATACTTATTTAGTATCTTAAAAGGATATATCGGTAACCGAGTTTCGGAATGTTATAAAAGCTTTCCCCTCCATTTAATTGTGGGTAGTAAATCAACACCTGGAACCTCCTTAAAACCTATCATTAGTAACAATTTTGTGGTCATGCACTTCTCATAAATCCTATGCTGTATATTGTAGGTTAAGAACCTGCTAACTATCCACCATAGTGACGAGGTTCCTGTTAAGAATGTCACTATTCGAAAGATTCCAAGGTATATATTGTAGGAATCTAGATGTTCTATAATGTGCAATATTTTAGTTTTAGTGTTCAGATGCTATACTAAAAGTCTTCACTTTTATCAAAAATCATGGAGTTTTTCCTATTGTATCTTGTTTCACCGGATTTAGGATTAAAGACTATTGACCCTAAGTTGAATACACATGTTTAACAGACAAAGTGATGGTTTCTGGATTTGTTTGTGTGCTAGGGTTCCAGAGACTATGCCTTTGTACGATATATTGAATGAGTTTCAAAAAGGTCATAGCCACATGGCTGTTGTCATAAGGCGCCGGAACATGCCAGTGGAGCAGCTTGACAGCAAGAGCACATCTAGCGGTAAGCTGAAATTATTGATAGCTGTTGCTGAGTAAATATGAATTTGTTGATGCATTTACTACGTGAGGCCACTGTTTGAGAGGAGTTGGACCGTCAAATCTGCTATCCTAGTGGTTCCCTAAACCCACTCCAAAAGAAAATGGACACCTCCTCATCATGCAAAATTAAGAGTTATATCTTCAACTCGACTTCTTGTTCGCCTCAATGGCTGGACAGTCGTGGTAGCGTGCTGATGTGATAGGGAAGTTTTATGCTGAAGGCACTTAACATCATATGTTCTCAGAAAGGACTTCAAACCCGGGTTATAATATAACACCTCGCCTTATTTTTTTTGGCTAAGACCTATAAGTGAGTTTCGCGCCTAGATATTGGTTCTGGTGGAAAAGCCTTGGGCCTATGAGGAAAAACCTTATATCACGTGGAACTAGGCTAGTAGGCCTGGCCTGGGTGGTGCCTAAATCAAGGACAATATGGCTGCTATTGAGCCAGGTATTACATCATATCTTTACCAATACAAGTTGGTGTCGCTGCACACTTTCACTTCGACAATCTTACTGGTTGTTTCGTTGATCATTTAAGTCACCCCATCAATCACATTCCTGGAATACTTTTTTTTTTTTTTTGGAATCAAACTTCATTTAAAGGCCAAAAGGCTAATGAGAATTACATCATGAAGTTGAAAAACAAAGACACAGCCAATACATTCCTGGAAAATTTTGATCCCTCTGTTTTAAACAAAATTAACGTGCACTTCATTTAGTAAACATCTATAACATTTCTTCACACTGAGAATTGGTTTCATTTGCCTTGTGATTATCCAGATAATACCTTAAAAGAAGTCAGGTTGGACATTGATGGTGAAAAGAAACCCGAGAAGAGTTTAAAGAATAAGAAATCTTTCAAAAAGTTGACAAGTCCGCCTTCAAATGTTAACAATTCAAATATCATTGTCCCAAAACCAAGGAGTAAAAAGTGGGATTCAGATGTTCTGCGTATTGACGAAAGTCTACTCCCAACACTTGCTGAAGAAGCAGAAGCAGTTGGTTTGATAACAATGGAAGATGTCATTGAAGAACTATTACAGGTATCCGAAGTTCTTTTCGTTTATCTTTTCAAAGGCATTTTAAAATGATTTTTTTCATCACTTGAATCCTTTGCTTGTATTTTGTAGGAAGAGATTTTCGATGAGACCGATCATCAGTCTCAGGATTTATAACATCGGCTCTTCGTTCGTGATTTTACTATGTAATTATGCATGTATGTATGTAAAAGTAACGGTAAGCTAGTCTAAAGAAATAAACTTTTTCGTTGTAATACGGATACAAGACTTATGCAAAGTTCGTTTAGGATTTTTTGATCGAGGAAGTTTGTTAGTTGAAAATGAAGTAGATTGTAATTTGTTCAGAACCTTAACTGAGTAATATACCATATTTTCAGAATGAGTTAATATTTTTGATTTGATCTTTTAAGTTCTTCATGGTACATTACTTTTGATGAATATGTGAAGAGAAAGAGACTAGGGGATGGTAAAAGAAAAATGCTAAACGGCCCAACAAAAATGGGCTGACCACATGCCGGAAGACTACAGGGCCGCCTCCCTTTGGACGGAACACTTAAAACTAGACAAATTCTCAATCTGATACCAACTGATGCATCAGAAAATTGGATAAAACGCTAGAACGTTGAATAAAGCTTTGAAATGACGAAATCTTTCAACTTCTACGAAGAAACCTGAAAGCTATTGAATAGGTGAATTAATTGATTGCCTTAAAATTGTTAAACATCTTTGTATAGTATTAGAAGTTTGCTAAATCGACGTTGTAAATAAATAATGCTAGAATTTGAATATAAGAAGGTTCTCAAAAACATCACACAACTAAGTATTGAATTATCTACTAGTCTAAAATGTTAAATTACTAACATTATAAGATCTTAATTTATCTAAAATTCTTGAAATCTCCTGAAAATTTCTCTGCATTAAAAGGCCTAAGACTAGTTCTTCTAGTTTCGTAATAAGTAAGAAATATGACCCTCAGATCATAATTGTTTGTGCTCTACATTGGTTCCCTCAGATCCTAATTGTTTGTGCTTTACATTGGTTGGGTTTTGCTCTTCATCTGTTGGTTCATCGACTCTGCAAGCGAGGTGTAGCATAGTCTAGTCAGCGCATCTGTTTTGGTATACAGGGTCGTAGGTTCGAATCCTGTCACCTTGATGTGACGCTGAAGTCAGCCCTAATCTCCCAACAAGTTGTTTAAGTTTGCTGCTTTGTGGCCTGAGCCTGGGCTATCATAGGCCGGCGTACTCAGGGCCAGATAGCAGGTGATCTCCTCCCCTACAAAATATATGACAGTGCGATTGTTAGCCATACCTAGTACATTGGGGACAAAGAATTGCTCAAGCGGTATTAGCTAATACGTAGCAGTCCAATGAAACTTCAAACTTGTTTTTAACCTATAAAAGAAAGATATCAGAGCTAAGCATGGTTGGTTGGACATGGGAGTCGACGCCAGAATACGTGGCAGACCATAATCTTGAGTTATAATATGAATGGGCAATCGTAATCCATTACTAATTGGTGACTGATTCAAAGATCGAGGCAAACACATATTTGGGGCATTACTGGAAGTCTCTAGGTAAAGCCTTTCATGACAATATTTGCAAGAGTGAGTCCCCCTGCGATAGAAGAATAGAGAAGAGAACCCATTCAAGATGAGTTCATTCTAGAGAGAGAGAGAGAGAGAGAGAGAACCTGATACTTGAGATGCTATCTCTCAAATCTTCTCTCTGCTGCTAGGAAATGGAAAAAAGGATCATATGATGTCACATAATCAATGATGAAAAATAGAGTGATTAAGCAACCTGCATACAATTAGATTAAGTCAGAGTAAAAGATAAAAACCTCATTTGATTACGAACTGAAAACCTAATTCAGTTATTTTCGTTACAAATGCCAAAACAGACAAAGAAACAATAAAAGGAGAGGTTTCATTCAAAAAGTTGATTCAATACAGAATTCCAGTTAATATCTGGTAGCAAAGAACCAGTTCACTATATCTTCATTAATGGTTCTTTCTACACAGTTATAACCTTCCCTGGATCGAACTGAAGAGGAACTACTTTTGATACAAATTACAATCTATTCTTGTCTTTACAAATCATTTTCAGTTGAGCCTTCATTATGTCAATTTCTTGATTTGATTTCAGATTCTCTCTTTGCGGCGTTCTTCATTTTACTCTACTGGAGCTGATCTATAATATGCTGGAACTGTTCTAGGGAAGAACATTTGTCTAACTCCTTCAGCCTTTATAATAGGGAAAATGATACCTGATGCACTCTGCAAATAATAAATTTTAATGATAAGAATCACATGCTATTCGATTAAATTCTCCCGTACGTGTTTGTTGGGTAAATAAATGTAGACTCACCCAAATCAATTGAATACCAATCCAGATACGTTTGGGAGAAGGAAAGGGCAGTAGTAAACGACCAACACCATATATCGCGACTGCAAAGAAATGGCTGACCAGGCTTAAGGGACGTGGGTTAAGACCAGAGAGTAAAGCCACTGGACCAGTTGAACAAACTCCTCCAAGACTTAAATAATCGAAACATGCTTGCCGCATTTCTTTCCTTGCCTGGTCAGGTGAAGCACAAAACACTTTGTATAGTGCACCAGCTAACGTATTTATGGTAGACGCCACCGGCTGTAAACACCACCATGTCATACTATTAGCAACTTTTATAGAGAACAAAATCCAACTTTTTATTCGACCATGTGAAAGATACCCACATTATAACCACGTGTGATAATTAAAATTCAGGTGGTGATTGGTTTTTCTCATTGTCTGAATCTGAATCATCTAAATCTGACTTGTTTAAATCTTAATTGTCCGATTCAAATGGACCCAAAATCAGCGGAGATTAGCCATTAAGACGAGTCAGGCAAAAACATTCTAAAATCAGACTCGAGACAATTTAGACCCAAAGTTATATTTCATATCGACTTGGACCAAAAACAAACTCTACCTTAGTCCGATATATAATATAAATGAACACCACCAAGACATAAATGGAAATTTACGAAAATTGCACGAACCAAGTGGATCCATATCTTTGGAATACTTGTTTAGAAATAAAGCTATTACCTTACGCAAGGTGTAAAATGATTCCAGATATTTGCACAAAGCTGCTGCATCATTAAGATTCCGCAAGGGCTTAAGAAGGTTGTTTAAAACAACTATATCAGACAATGCAACTGTCATCCCTCCACCAGTTAAGGGATGACGCATGTTGAAAGCGTCCCCCATTAATAAGGCCCCTGGAGTGGGATGAGGAGCAGCAGGCATGCTTCTGTTTGGCATTGTTCTAATGCTTCCTTTATCGATTGCCGCTATAAATGAATCATAAATTTGAGCAGGAATCTGCATCCAACAAACATATTCTTCTATTAGTTTAGTCCATCTGCTATTTCAATTATTTGATTTCTTGTTTATTGTGTAGCAAGTTAATTGTAGTCATGTGCTTATAGCCAGCCGAGGAAAACTCAGTACATACCTGGGGAGCTACAGTAGTCTTCAAGTAGTTGGCCATCTCACCATTAGCAATAGATGGTACTTTCTGACCAGGTACATCAACCAAACAACGAACCTCGGTACTACTGATAGGATAGAATAAGATGGGTGAAGGGTCCGCCAAAACAACATGTCCATGGTTTGGGTATGGAAGCTGACAATTCTCCAGGACGAGACCAACAAAGCAAGAGGGCACCTCCACCTAAAGAAAATGGAAATACACGATAAATTTGTGTTGAAAGTGCAAGAATATAGAAGAAACTACTAACAAAGTTTTGAGAAGGAAATATGTATAACTAAACAAGTGCATTGCTTATTATACCAAAGAAGGGTTTATCAAAAAATCGATTAAAGATTTTTTTTGTATGAACGTGATTGAGCAAATATCTTACCTTTGGACTGCAGAGAGAGCGACGCAAGTTAGAAAAACAACCATCACATACAATTGTAAGAGGAGCATATGCATTTATTTCTTCACCAGCCTTATTCTTGTATAAGACTCCTCTAACTGTGCCATTTTCTTCTAGTAAGGATGTCACAGTTCCTTGGTCTAACTGTACACTGAAAATATAATTGAAGCAAGAATTATAAAGGGCAACTCATACATAAAACTCCTTCAAAATGTTAAATTACAAAACCGTATGCGTGTTTGTGAATGTGCACTTTGTCAAGCAGAAAGCTAGCTAGTATTTTTATCTCAAGTATTGAATATTTCATATACCTAAAACTCATGAACAAGATCATCGTAGAGCACATCAGAAATTCTTTATTTTTTATTTTTGGAAGTCGACTACGATCAACGTATGTCGTTACATTTGGCATTGATACATCAAAGACGTGATAAGCTCGATAACCGCCCACTCAAACTCTAACAAAACCGGGCCTATAGCCCAACTAAACAATGGCCTAAAGCCCAACTACATTATTTGTACCCTAATAATCCCAATTCAAATAAACCAAAGAATCCAACTTCTCTGGGATTCGTACATGGGACCTCCAGGGCTTTTTGGAGTTTATGTCAACACCTTGGAACCACTGGGGCTACCAATGGCCTAAAGCCCAACTACATTATTTATTGTGTAGGCAGGCAAACGGTATCTTCTTTCTTGGGAAGAAAAATTAGAAAGACCAAATGAATTGAGGGTAAAGGAACGTACTTTGGAAGGGAAGCAGCTTTTTCCCTCATCCGTTGAATAAAACGGCCATTATGAAAGCTCCTCCCAGACACATCCGAATGGAACTTTTCTAAAGGATATGCAAGTCTAGTATCTTTCCCATCCTTGAAAAGAGCATAACCTAACACTCTCTGAGAATCAATTTGCTCAACACAATCTGTAACCCCAAATATAATTTATGTCAAATCAAAATAAAAGAGAACAAGTTAAACACAAATTCAAACATCAATCACACTTGCCTTCAAGACCTAGTTCTACTAATTTCAGGTAACCTCCCGGCTGTAACAGTTCTCCCACAATTCTGTCAGGCTCCGTTAGGTCTCTCTCAATAACACGTACTCGACGTCCATCCTATACGTAGTGACAGAAGGTAAGAACTGGAATTTAGCGAAAGATTCAATCATACAGTCTACAAAAATTCATAATAAGATCCAACAAAATCAAAATTAAGAAAATCTTCAATCAGATAACAAACCTTTCCAAGCGTATGAGCAAGAGCAGAACCAGCGACACCAGCTCCAACAATTATAACATCGAAATCATCTTCATTATCGGATCGTGAATCATCATCGTTTATAGATCTTTTAACACATTCATTTCGGATCTCAATTGAATCAATATTTCTTTCCTTTTTCTTTCTCTGTGAGGAGGAATATAAAAAGAATAAACCTAACAAGGAGGCAATGATTCCTCCTAAGATGAACTGAATCATCTTTCTAGTGAGAGAGAAAGTTTAATGGAGAAAGACAAGAAAGCTCTCCTCTCTCTCTCTCTCTCTAGAAGAGCTCTTGTCTTCCTGTTCTCGCTCAAAATCGAGAACACGAGAATAGCGTTTTTTATACAGCTCAGCGTCTCGCGGTTTAAGAATGAAGATAAAACAACCCACTTTGGAATTTGGACAACTGGATTGGGTTTGTTGCCAACACATATTATGAAACATCATCTAAAACCCATCCCAGATAAAAGGGTCCCTCTATAGGCGCCTCTACATTTTTTTTTACTCTTAGGTTGTGTTTGATAGCTATTTGAGGAAAATAGAGAAATTTTTACTCTAGGAATTTTTTTCACCTAGAATCATTTTCTCTATATAAAAGTTCATATTTTAGTGAAACCCTAAAGTGTATTAAAGATAAGAAGCAGAACACAACAAAAACAAATTACTCTGGATCAAACTTCTCCACATTACTTCTCTTTATTAGAAACTGGGCAAAAATCAAATCTAAGAAATTGATGTTATCAATATCTCATAAACAATAACAAAAGAACAGATTTCTGAAAGTACACAAAATTTTACCATCTTGAGTAATTAATGGATGATCAAAACACTAAGATTAACAAACCATTTCCAAGTTGTAAGAAGCATAGACAACCTTATTTTATACTGTGTTGTTCTCATCCAAACCGAACCATCCAAAAAGAACAGATTAACACTCATGTTTCTCCATTTATTAGGAGTAAGCCACTATAGTTAACCAAATGATTTGGAATGAAACCCCACAAAAAAAAAATGAGTAAGCAGGTTCCTGGAACATCAACAACAATAATGGAAATACCTCTTTTCCAACTGTATATTTTTAGAGAGAGAGTACTCTAGATCAATGTTATGATTTTTAGAGAGAGAGAACTCTAGATCAATGTTATGACTAGTAGCAAGATCATTTCAAACCATCGTTCTCCATCTCCCTTCACTCCCTTGAACTGATTTATCCCTTCCATTATTTTGAACCATGGGTTGATTTAATTTTGTTTTTCTAGAGAGCAAGAGAGGGATGGAGATGATGTCTGAAGCTTTTTCTAGAGAGAGGAAAAGATAAACATGAAGTTGGACTTTGTTGATGACCTAGGCATGAAATTTAGAGAGAGTAAAAAAAGAGTAAAGAGAGAGAAAGAAGGTTACTTTTTTTTTCTTTTCCACAAAGAGAGAAAGTTTTACTCTCGTAGGAGGAGGGTACAAAATTCCCTCCATTTTGTGAAAAATTGAGAAAAACAAGTCACGTGAGGCCAAAATTTCCCTTCCCTAAACAGGCTACCAAACACAAAGAAAATGCAAATTTTGGGGAAAATATTTCTACTTTCTCCGGGAAAGTTGTGTATCAAACACAACCTTAGATTTCCCCGCTCTTAGCAGGACATTCAGACTGGGTTTAATCCATCCTCGGCTTGAACCCGAACTCAGGCCAGTCCGAGTATCCCAGACTGTCATACTATTTAGTTTGAGACCCACGAAAGTGCCAAGAAAGGAGCGGGGTAAGATCAAAAGGACGGGTCAACTTTAGAGGCACCCTGAATAAAAATTAAGCATGAAACTACTCTATGCATTATTTGGCAAGTTACATGAAATTTCTTTTGAAGTCAATCGAAGTTTCAAATCATAATTTCGCGGCATTTGTAATTTTGTATAAATGCTCTCTATTTAAAAAGCTAGGTATATTTGTTTTCTTTGTCACCATCAATAAACATTCATCAGGATCACAATCGCTCCATCACTTTCGTCGCAAGTCCCTCACTTATGGCTCAACTCGACCACTACAACTTATGCTACAACTCAACCACCACCGCAATCAGTTCGCCACCAATCAACCACTCCACCACACTATACCACCTTCACCAACATCATTTCACCCCATTATGGTAACTGTTGAAACTAAAGATACTTTTGTTGCTCAAACAAGAGGTGGCAACACTATGGGATAAGGCGGCATCATATGGGTGTGGTGGCATCCATATAGGTGTAGGTGGCAACATATGGGAATACTAAGTTTGAGGTGTGAAGGCAATTTTGAGAAAAGATAATTGTCTGGCGGCAATTGAAGATAGGTGGGTTGATATGCTTGATGACGCTAAATGGAACGAGATAGATGGCAATGCTATTGCAAATCTACACCTAGCACTAGCCGATGGAGTATTATCAAGTGTAGCTGAGAAGACGTCAGCAAAAGAAATATGGGATACTTTAACAAAGTTGTACGAGACCGAATCACTACACAACAAAATCTTCTTGAAGAGAAGACTCTACACTCTTAGAATGATGGAGTCGACAACAGTAACAAACCACATCAACACCCTTAATACTCTATTCTCTCAACTTACATCAATGGGGCATAACATGGATACGGTTGAACGTGGGGAAATTCTACTTCAAAGTCTACCGGATTCATATGATCAACTCATCATCAATATTACCACCAATATAGAAGTTCTGTCCTTTGATGATATTGCTGCTGCAATTCTTGAAGAAGAAAATTGGCGCAAAAACAAAGAAGATAGACAAGAAAGCTCACAACATGTTAAAGCTTTGACGATGATGAGAGGGCGATCAATGGAACGTGGCTCAAGTGGGAGTCAAAAGCAGAGTAGATCAAAATCAAGGAGTAAGAAGAATGTGAAGTGTCACTACTGTGGAAAGAAAGAGCATTACAAAAGGGAGTGTTGGACAAGAAGAAAATAGGAAAAAGTCATAAGTTGTCAAACGCTCAGGGTTATGTAGCAGGTACCTCGGATGAAGGAAAAAGTCATGAGTTGTCAACAGTTCATGAAGGCAGAAAAATTTTTGCTGAAGTTTGGCTAATGGATTCAGGAGCCACATGGCATATGACCCCTCAGAGAGTGGTTCCATCAATATGAACCCACCTCTGGAGGATCTGTGTACATGGGAGATGATCATGTTGTGGAGATTGCTGGTATTGGGAGCATTAAACTGAAGATGTATGATGGTACCGTTCGCACTATCCAGGAGGTACGACATGTTAAAGGTTTGAAGAAAAATCTATTGTCTTTAGGACAATTAGATAGTCTCGGCCTCTCGGGTGTAAAACCCATATTGAAGGTGGGAAAATGAAGGTGATCAAAGGTGCGCTTGTGATCATGAAAGCGGAAAAGATAGCTGCTAATATGTACATGCTTCAAGGAGAAACACAACAAGAGGGAGAAGTTTCAGTTGCATCAACAAGTTCGATAGAAGAGTCAACAAATCTTTGACACCAAAAACTCGGTCACATATCGGAACAAGGTATGAAGATTCTCGTCGAACAAAACCTTCTTCCAGGGCTCAAAAAGGTTTCCTTACCATTTTGTGAGCGTTGTGTTACTAGTAAGCAACACAGATTGAAGTTCAGTAGTTCAAATGCTAGAAGCAAGACTATCTTAGAACTTGTTCACTCTGATGTATGGCAATCACCGGTTATATCCCTAGGAGGTGCAAGATACTTTGTATCTTTTATTGATGATTACTCCAGGAGATGTTGGGTGTTTCCAATCAAGAGGAAGGCAGATGTATTTCCAGTTTTCAAAAATTTCAAAGCGCAAATAGAGCTTGAATCTGAGAAGAAGATCAAGTGTCTAAGGTCAGACAATGGAGGAGAATATACTGGTATTGAGTTTGATACCTTTTGTCAAGAAGAAGGCATCAAAAGGCAGTTCACAGTGGCGTGCACTCCACAACAAAATGGAGTAGCAGAGCGGATGAACAAAACCTTGTTAGAAAGAACAAGAGCAATGTTGAGAGCTGCAGGAATGGACAAATCTTTTTGGGCGGAAGCAGTCAAGACAGCGTGATATGTAATCAATCGGTCTCCATCAACCGCAATTGATCTAAAGACGCCAATGCAAATGTGGACAGGTAAACCAGCTGATTATTCTCGCTTAGATATGTTTGGAAGTCCAGTGTACGTGATGTACAACACCCAAGAAACATCAAAGCTAGATTCGAAATCTAGAAGATGTATTTTCTTAGGGTATGCTGATGGTGTGAAGGGGTACCGCCTGTGGGATCCCACTGCCCACAAGGTAATAATCATTAGGGACGTGATATTTACAAAAGACAAAGTACATATAAATGATAGCACTTCAAAGGAGAAACTAGAGACTAGTACAGTTCAAGTTAGAAATGAACAAGAAGATCAAAATTCTTCTAAAGCGGAACTAGAGCACGAAGAACAAAAAGAAGCTGAGACTGAAACTCCACTAATTCGACAGTCAACTCGGGAGCGGAGAGAACCAGCTTGGCACTCAGATTATTTTATGGAAGGGAATACTGCATACTGTCTGCTAATGGAAGATGGAGAACCTTCTACTTATCATGAGGCTATAAAAGGTCAAGAAGCTTCTCTATGGATGGCAGCAATGCAAGAAGAAATTGAAGCTCTCCATAAAAAGAATACATGGGATCTTGTTCATCTACCACAAGGAAGGAAAGCTATCGGAAACAAATGGGTCTTCAAGATCAAACGAGATAGCAATGACCAAGTGGAGCAATATCGTGCTAGATTAGTAGTAAAAGGGTTTGCTCAGAAAGAAGGTATCGACTTCAACGAGATATTCTCACCTGTTGTACGACTTACAACAGTTCGGGTAGTCATGGTGATGTGTGCTACATACGACTTGTACTTGGAGCAGTTAGATGTGAAAACTGCATTTCTTCATGGAGAACTTGAAAAAGAAATTTATATGCTCCAACTAGAAGGTTTTGAAGAAAAAGAGAACTTGGTTTGCTGGTTGAACAAATCTCTATACGGTCTCAAACAGGCGCCGAGATGTTGGTATAAGAGATTTGATTCCTTCATTACGAGCCTAGGATACAACAGACTTAATGCAGATCCTTGTACTTACAACAAGAGATTTGGTGATGGTGATTTTACAATTTTGTTGTTGTATGTAGACGACATGTTGGTTGTAGGCCCCAGCAAAGATCGTATTGAAAATTTGAAGGCTCAAATGGCTAGGGAATTTGAAATGAAGGACACAGCAAATAAGATTTTTGGGATGCAAATTCACCGAGACAGAAGTAATAGGAAGATTTGGCTTTCTCAAGAAAACTACTTAAGAAAATCTTGCGACGCTTCAATATGCAAGATAGTAAGTCAATCTCTACCCCTCTTCCTATTAATTTCAAGTTATCTTCAAGTACGTGTCCTAGCAGTGAAGCAGAGAAGATGGAGATGTCTCGAGTACCGTATGCATCAGTAGTAGGTAGTCTAATGTTTGCCATGGTATGTACAAGACCAGACATTGCACAAGCAGTGGGAGCGGTTAGTCGGTACATGGAAAATCCTGGTAGAGAGCATTGAAATACGGCTAAGAGGATCCTGAGATATCTCAAGGGTACCTCAAATGCTGCACTATGTTATGGAGGACCCGACTTTCTTGTTAGAAGTTATGTTGATTCTGATTATGCAGATGATCTTGATAAAAGCAAATCCACCATAGAGTATGTGTTTACTCTTGCTAGAGGAGCAGTAAGCTGGGTTTCGAAACTATAGTCTATCGTGGCTACTTCTACGACGGAAGCAGAATACGTGGCAACAACACAATCTAGCAAAGAGGCAATCTGGTTGCAAATGTTATTGGAAGAGCTTGGACACAAACAAGAGAAGGTAACTTTGTTTTGTGATAGTCAGAGCGCTTTGCACTTGGCAAAGAATCCAGCATTTCATTCGAGGACGAAACACATACGAGTTCAATATCACTTTGTTCGTGAGAAGGTGGAAGAAGGAAGCATTAGTATGGAGAAAATTCATACAAAAGAGAACCTAGCAGACATATTAACAAAGCCAGTAGATAGCAACAAGTTTATATGGTGTCGATCCTCCATCGGCCTAGCAGAAAACATGAGCAGCATAAGAGCAAAGTAGAAGGATGGAGAAGTTACAAACAAAAGTAACTTTAAGTGGGAGAATGTTGAAACTAAAGATGCTTTTGTTGCTCAAACAAGAGGTGGCAACACTATGGGATAAGGTGGCATCATATGGGTGTGGTGGCATCCATATAGGTGTAGGTGGCAACATATGGGAATACTAAGTTTGAGGTGTCTTCTTCTCATGTAAGTCTTCATTTGAGTGAGACACCTCATTATGTTGAGGTGTCCATTTCATTTGAGGTGTCCTCAAATGAGACTACCATATGACAAATGTCAATCCCATGATGAGACACCCTATATGTACAAAGACGCCTCAATGGTGAGGTGTCACCATAATGTCCATTCTCTACACTATAAAATGAGAGAAATGGTGATGTTCAAAATCATCCAATTCTCATCCCATCCATTCCATCTCATAAGAAAACCAAGTGAAGAGAAAGAGAGTTTAGTTTCTTCTAAATACTTGTCTTTCCTTTGGAAAAGAGAGAGTTGATAGTATATCTCCTAGAATAAGAGAGAGGTTGTTCATAATTATTATCTCCTTATTTAGAGAGAAGAAGTTGTAAGTAATTCATCTCTAAGTGTAAATCTATCTACAAAGTTGTTCATCTTCGTGTTATTCGATACTCGACTTTAGTTGCAATTAAGTGTCTAAGACTCACAACCTTTCTAACAGCTTCACCAACAACACCACCTCCTTTCCACCACTATCATCATGCCACATGGTTTTCATCACTGCATCATCACATCTTCACCAACATCATCCATCGCCACTGCCACAACTTAACAAACAACACCATTAACGCCCCTTCATTTTACCAACATAATTACTATCACAACTCCACCATTTTTTGAATTTTCATTTTTATACTTGTATATGAACTAGGTATAGCCCGTGCCTCTGGCACGGACAACTTGTATAGTGTTACGAGTGCTAGTAGGCACCTAAATCAATCCACATGTTTTTTTCTCCTGTTAGTAATCAAAAAGGAAAAAAATTAAATACACAAATAAAAACATCTATATTTTTAATTCACAAATAAGATAACTTAACCTATTTCAAATGGAGCTGAGCAAATGACACAAGTTGGGGGTAAGTTCCACACTCATTATGTAGTTTCTTGTCCTACCGAAGCCAACACCAAACGTTAGCTTTGTATAAACCACTCTTATTAGAGACGCATTACCCAAACATTGATCTCTTTGTACAATCCCCTCACGTTAGAGATGACTAACTCGTTTAACTATGTAAGTGTCTCTCTCTCTCTCGTGATTATAAACAGCTTTCATACCTTGAAAAAAAATCCTACTCTACCATCAAAACCACCTTCATAAAAATTCTTTATTTATGCTGTCATAGTAAGTCATTCTCAAGATTGGGGTAACAACACATTCCTTGATACATTTCCAAATATTTGCCAAATATGTAATTTTCCATGAACCTAAAAAAAATAAAAGGTAGTTGGTTATATTTGCTGGTTATATTTGCATCTCCTTCTGAGAGACAGAATATGCTCTATTTTATATGTGTGTTTAAGAACTCATTCATGTGTCATGCTGTAACAGTTGAAAGTTACAACTTTTTGTCTATAACATCAAGAATATACAACTTTTCTGTAATTATTCTAATATCAATTTATTCTACTTCTAAAAGATCACTGGTTGAGCATTTTGATTCGTAAAACATCTTACTCTGTATCATTTGCTCGTAGTTAAATTAGACGTATTTCAAGTGTAACCTGATATTGTGAGAGACACATATCAAACTCACTTCTATTTTTGCTTCAGACAGGTCAAACGTAGTTAATATGAATGAAAACAGCAAAAGTCGAGTAAAATTCTATGTAAGAACACATTCACTCATTAATGTCAATAGTAATGTGTAAACGGGAGATGGAAGATGATGGTCAACCACGTTACGAGGAAAAAATGGGTGGACAGTAGTAAGATGAACCATAAACTTGAAGATGAACCAAAACTGAAATTAGATTTTAAAGTGTTTCAGACATTTAATCAAACACTTCGTGAGCATATGAAGTCAAACACAAAACTGAGTAGAAAATTCAAAACAAAACTAAAGATTGCAAGAAAATTGGATTTAAAGTGTTTCAGACATTTAATCAAACACTTTGTGAGCATATGAACTCAAACACAAGAAATTATAACCAAATCTAAAGATTGCAAATAAATTGGATTTAGAGAACAAAATAGAAACCTTGAGAAGAAAACACAAACCAAAACTAAAGACATTTAATTAAATACTCTTAAACATTTAATGAAGCCAAAACAAAAGTAAGATAAATCAACACTGAAAATAGAGCAAGAACAATAAAATCAATGGATCAACACTGAAATTGGACCAAGAACAGAAAATAGATGGACAGAATCAAACTCACCTTGCTCCGTGCACTGAAAACTTCGAGAAACGAAGGAAAATGTCTTCTAAGTCGAGAAGCCATTGTTTTAATGAGGAAACTGAGAAGAGATGTGTCTGGCGGAAAAAGATGTGTCTGACTACAAATGAAAAATTTCTCATATTACTTGGCCGAATCCCTCAAATGACGTGGTATGATATAGATATATATATATATATATATATGTGTGTGTGTGCGTGTGTGCGTGTGTGCGGGCTTGCGGGCGTGCGTGCGTGCGTGCGTGCGGGCGTGCGTGCGGGCGTGCGTGCGTGCGTGCGTGCGTGCGTGTGGGCGTGTGGGCGTGTGTGTGTGTGTGTGTGTGTGTGTGTTGTTATTGTTAGAATTATATAGGTGAATTAAAGAGAGAAACAAACTACACACATAAGACATAACACATAAACACACGACACATAACACATTAATTACAATTAGGCCAATTAATGTCAAATATTAAAAATGCTTTTAGGATAGACCTAAGTTAAAGGACGTTAAAGTGTAAAATTCTTGTTACTCACTGAAACCTATTTAATAATAATATTTAGGGCCTGGGTAAAGTGGGGGCCAGTAGATTTTGAGATGGTGATTCTTGTGATTATATTTGTTCGGAAAGTCAGTTGTTAGACTTAGGCCCCTCTAACCCCTTCATTACTTGATTGAGCATGGCATAACTTCACTCTGAATACGGCTCGTACTGTATAGACCTTTTTATTTTTGAAGACTTTTGGAATACAAATATATCTCAAGTGGCGTGAAGTACAACTAAATTTCTAGAATGTCACAAATGCGTGTAACCAAATACGAAAAATACATTTTTTTCAACAAAAAATACTAGAATATTTAGTGGGATATATACAAGCAATGGAGGTAATATAATCTATTATAATTGGCCGTTTCTTTCATTTTCTAATGCTTCACAAGGAATAATTTAACCGCAAAATACGGCAGAGAGAAAGAGAGAAATACGGGAGGATAGGTTAATTTGGGAGAACGCCCAAATTTTGAATCAAAATTTCAACTAGCCACCTCACCCTGGTGACTGGACTCTGGGTCGGCCCAAGTCTTTGCGAGGCCTAAAGCAAAGTGAAAATGGGGCCTTTTGTATTAACAAAAAACTATTTTGGAAAATTCAGATATTCTTTTGATTCTATAAAAACAAATCAAAAAGAACAGAACGTGCATAAACATCTTTAAGTAAAGACATGATCAATAGGAAAGTTACAAAATTTACCTCCTCCGTAGCATCAAACATAAGATCAAGACACGCAAATGCTTTGCCAGCACCTAAACATAAAAGTGGAGCCTGGGGTGGGAATGTTAAATCCATCAATTTTTTCGCAACGAAAGTTGTCCCATCTCGTCGGGTGGCAAGACCATCCGCAGCAACAATTAGTTCATCTTCTTTTACTCCACCCGAACCCTTCCTATTATGTCTCAGCATTATCAGGGTTGTCCCCTCGGATACAAAATCATCAAAAATGACATCATCCATCTGCAATCAAATGTTATCAAAGACTAGTGAACATATGGGTGAGTTCATACTTGGTAATGTAGTTACAAGTTACTAACCCCGATGGGTAACAGAAGAAGAACAAATTTAATTATCTTTACAATACCTAATACTTTTGAAGAACTCACTGGATTTGCTACTTAAATTTAATCATGGCTTCCAAAGATGATGTCCTTTTGGTAAGAACATTAAACCCAGATTTAATACCCTAAGGTAAAATTTCTCATATTACTTGGCCGAATCCCTCAAATGACGTGGCTGAATCTAACGGTGGATAGGAATGCTGATGTGGGACGGACGGTCGGATTTATCAGGAGGTTTGTCCCAGTCAGCACCCATCCACCTGTTTTATGATATATATCTGTGTGTGTGTGTCTGCGCGTGCGCGTGCGTGCGTGCGTGCGTGCGTCGTGCGTGCGTCGTGCGTGCGTCGTGCGTGCGTCGTGCGTGCGTGCGTGCGTGCGTGTGTGTGTGTGTGATTTTTATTGTTAGAATTATATAGCTGAATTAAAGAGAGAAACAAACTACACACATAAGACATAACACATAAACACACGACACATAACACATTACATTTAGGCCAATTAATGTCAAATATTAAAAATGCTTTTAAGATTGACCTAAGTTAAAGGACGTTAAAGTGTAAAATTCTTGGAGAGAATAAGAGGGTGGAAGTTCAACAATACCTATTGCCTTAAAGAGAGTGGGAAGAAAAGTATAAAGAGAACAAAAATTAGAGAGTGAAAGCAGTACTACAACGGTATTATATATGTCATTCTTGTTACTCATTGAAACCTATTTAATAATAATATTTGGGGCCTGGGTAAAGTGGGGGCCGGTAGATTTTGAGATGGTGATTCTTGTGATTATATTTGTTCGGAAAGTCAGTTGTTAGACTTAGACCCCTCTAACCCCTTCATTACTTGATTGAGCATGGCATAACTTCACTCTGAATACGGCTCGTACTGTATAGACCTGTTATTTTTGGAGACTTTTGGAATACAAATATATCTCAAGTGGCGTGAAGTACAACTAAATTTCTAGAATGTCACAAATGCGTGTAACCAAATACGAAAATACATTTTCAACAAAAAATACTAGAATAGTTAGTGGGATATATACAAGCAATGGAGCTTTTTTCAAGAATTAAAAAAAGCTTATAAAATAAGTTATATGTGTATCAATATGAGGCCTTAGGGTCTAAGGTTTAATAGCCCTAACTTTTTGACCAGCTTCCTGCATAGCCCCTAACTTTATCAAAAATTTCCAGATTGCCCCTTTTTTCAGTTACCGTTAGAACACCGTTAACCAGTCATCAACTCTCTCTCCCACATCTCTTCTTCTCTCTCTGCCACCTAATCTTCTCGCCACCTCATCGTCTTCTCCGGCGAAGGTCGTCGGCCGGCCAATTTTTCGACCAACGACCTTCAAACATAAAAAAAAATTCGTTTTGTTCACTCTTCCTCTCTCTCTCTCTCTGACACTCCGACGATGGGAATCTGGTCTGTTCGTGAGAACAGACAAGACCTCCGACGAAGGTTTTACTTCGCCGGAGTGTTAGAGAGAGAGGGGAAGAGAGAAAAATAAAATAATTTTTTTTTACTGTTTGAAGGTCGCCGGTCGGAAAATTGGTCGGTCGCCGACCTTCGCCGGAGAAGACGATGAGGTGGTAGGGAGAGGTGATGAGATGTAGGAGAGAGAGTTGATGATTGGTTAACTGTGTTGTAACGGTAACTGAAAAAAAGGGTCATCTAAGAATTTTTGATAAAGTTAGGGGCTAGGCAGGAAGCTGGTCACAAAGTTAGGAGCTACTAGGGAAATAACCCTTATAGTTTCCTTGGTAATTTTAAGTAGATACCAAAAATTTGTTCTTTTTCTTTTGTTGAAATTTCAAAAAAATGTTCTTAGAATACATTTTGTCGACATTTATGTCGTTTTATAGAATTTTAGTCAAAAAAATATTTTCGGTCCGTTTAACTAAATGAAGATCTTTTGGCAAAATTATGATTCAATGGCAGTACAATCTTTTTTTCAAGAAACTAAAATTTACTCTAAAATCTTTTTCCGCAAGTTTTTATAATAATAACACTTGGTTCTTTAAAAGTATTTGACTAGTCACTGTCGTCAAGTAGAATAGGTAAAAGTGGTTTCTGTATTAATGGTTCCACTCCTCGAACCATATTGAAAACCAACTTGACGTTGTACTCGTATTATCCTAACTCTCCGTAGCTGGCCCATTTTTTGTTGGCCAACGAAATTGAATATTTCTACGACATTTTTCTTCCTCTTCAGATATCCATATCATCATGTCAGAGACGTAAGAAGACGCAAAAGAATACAAAAAAATTCTGTTAAACCATATAAATGCTACACACAAAAATGTTATTATCTAGAAAAACAGAATTGTGTTAACAACGCTTAAAGGTTTATGCGGAATTAGTAAGTTGCTAATATGCCATTTATTAATCCTACCACCAGTTCATTAAAGGGGGATTGGGTGAACCATCCAAAATGAGGGAGGAAATAGATTTCCCGTCCTAGGTAGCCAAAAATTGAAAAGCAGGTCCAAAGAGTCAGGTTAGAAAAAAAATGACGAAATGGGCCATGAAAAATAAAGTATTTACGGTTCATGCCATCGAAAATTACAAAATTGCCATCGAAATTGTCTCGGGAAACGATTTTTTTTTCTGAAAAAGAATCTGACAACTCGTCCATCAAAATCTGTACTGTTCAGAAATTTACGGAATTGCCACCGAAAAGTTCTCGGGAAACGAATTTTTTTTGTAAAATTGTCTGACGCACCAGGAAATTATTTTATTTACTGGAAATTTTCTTCTGTACTAGACACTTTTGTACCGGGAATTTTCTTGTGACCGGGAAATTTTTCTTTACAGAAAATTTTCTTCTGTACTAGACACTTTTGTACTTAGGAATTTGAAATTTCGTTTGAAAATTTAAAAATTTGAATTTTCTTGTGTACGGGAAATTATTTTATTGACCGGGAAGATATGGTTTGCTGGGCTGGAATTTCAAATTTAAATTTCAAATATTTCAATAAAATTTGAAAATTTGAATTTTCTTGTGTACGGAAAATTATTTTATTTACCAGGAAGAGATGGTTTGCTGGCCGGAAATTTGAAATTTCGTTTGAATTTTCAAAAAAATTTTAATTTTTTTGTGTACGGGAAATTATTTTAGTTACCATCCAGTTTTTTTTTGTCAGGAAATGTTAGCATGTCCCGTCCAAGGGCAAGAGGGAGATAAAAAAAAGAAAAAATCAAGAAACAATGAGCTGTCCTGACATTTGGACTGGAAACTCATTTTTTGGCAAGGTTGGATTTATTTTGGTTTTACCCCCCAAAAATTGGACCTTTCACTCAAAAATCTAAGCACAATCGGCATATTGTATATGTAATTTTTTGAAGGTTATTTCCCAAATGACCCCCAACTTTGTGACTAGCTTCCTGTCTGACCCCCTAGATTAGCAAAAATACCCATATGATTCTCTTTTTCCGTTATCTTGAAATGTCTGTTACTCTCAGTCCTCCACTTCATTTCCTCTCTCTGCCAAGTCACCTAAAACGCCACATCATCATCTTTTCCGGCAGGGGTCGCCGGCCAAATTTCCGGTCGGCGACCTTCAAACATAAAAAAAAAATTTAATCAAAATTTTTTTCTCTCTCCTCTCTCTCTAAATATTTTTTTCTTTCTTCTCTCTCTCTATAGAACAGATCTAGAGATAGGAGAACAGACCAGATCTGTTCGTGTTCATCACGAACATACCTTGTTTGTTCGTGAAACCTCTCTCTCTAGAACAAAAAAAAATTTAGAGAGAGAAAAAAAAAATTTAACTTTTTTTTTTTATGTTTGAAGGTCGCCGTTTATGTTTAAAGGTCGTCGTTTATGTTTGAAGGTCGCCGGCCGGCGACCCCTGCCGTAGAAGATGATGATGTGGCGTTTTAGGTGACTTGGCAGAGAGAGGAAATGAGGTGGAAGAGTGAGAGTAACGGACAGTTAAAGATAATGGAAAAAGGGGGTCATATGGGTATTTTTGCTAATCTAGGGAGCCAGGCAGGAAGCTGGTCACAAAGTTGGGGGTCATTTAGGAAATAACCCTTTTTTGAAGTACATGAAAGACAATATACACTTTTTATATTACACGACTCTTCTTCCACAAAGTCCATTATCTTTTTGTTTTATCGTCTTTAAGGTAGGAAGTTCAATCACAGCCCCCTTATTTCTCCTAACAGATCATTTGTTTTGTTACATACACGGTGTTTAAGGAAGCAAAAATATAACCCCTTTGAAAGTTGAACAAACGCTTACAACGATGTCTTTTTTTGTCGCAATCAATTGAATCTAATATATTTTTTCTTATAAATTGATACTTCTAAAGAAACCAAAAATATTCTATATCCAAAAACGAAAACCCATCATGAACACCAAGAAACATATGAACTGAATCTCGTTTGAGAACTCTTTGAATACAAAACCACTCCAAAAATTGTACCAAATGCTTCATAACGAGTTTTCAGAACCTTTTGGACTCATCGCCGTTCTTCTTTGTTGGGCTATTCAATTTAACCCGTTCTTTTAAGAATCTGCAAACTTCTAAAGAAAAAACAAAATTGTTATTGAATCGAAAATATTCTAAAAGTAATTCTCATAGAACCTAATGGCCGCATCTTTGGAAAATAAAGAAAAGTCTATGGGGCATAAAGACTTAGTCAATCAAAATTGACTTAAGAGATATACATTTTTTTACAGCCGTGATGCTATGCACGGCAAGTATCCCACAAAATCCTGGCCGGAGTACTTGGACGAGCATGATCTAGTGAGAGAAAGTAAAACACTTTCTCTCACTTGATCATGCCCATCCAAGTACCCCGGTCAGGATTCAGTCGGGATACTTGTCGGGAATAGCATCATTAAGGTATTTTTAACCCCAAAAATAAATCTGATTGTTTTTCAGCCCTTCGTCTTCATCTTCTTCACCTTACTTCCACCCACAAATTCCGATCACCACCACAATTTTCGGCCACCACCACTATAATTTCGGCCACCACTAGGGTTGTGGCTAACAAATTAGAGGTCTGGTTCCAAACTTTAATGGGGACCCTTTTCTACAAGCAAAGTAAAATAAATTTTTGCACAGGAAATAATAAACACAAATTTTTTTATAATTTTTTTTATAAATTATATAAAATCTTTCACGAATCTAAACCAATAAATTGTGTTGCCTTATCATGCGCCCAATATTCAAATAAAACTTCCTTGATTGGTATAGGTTTTTATTAGAAATCATAGTTCCGATTTTGTCTTTTTACATGATCCAAAATCAAAGTTTAGATAGATAGATTTGATAACAGAGAGAGAAAGAAAGAAAAAATATTTTTTGAAGAGCCATTGATAGACATTTCTGTGAAAGAGATTGGATTTGAAGAGAGTGAAGAGACGCGGTATCGAAGTTCTTAATGTATTACAGGCTCTGCAAGTGTACAATAAGTTATGGTTGATTATCAAAGTTATAAGGTTTGCGAAGAATGAGGAGACGCGATTTAGAAGGTCTTAAATATTATATGTTTGCAAATACTACAATAAGTTATTTGATTATTAAAACCATAGTTTATTAGAACAAGAAAAGAAAGATAGCATGCATAGATGGTAAACTCTTAAAAGATTTGGTAGTCTGAAAAGTACCCCTTAAACTCTCCCCAAAAAATATGGGGTTTGATCCCCTGACTTGTTACAATAACTCCAAGCAGCTTACTAACGAGTTATTACACCTTTAAAGTTTTATGCTCACGCGCTTACTATTAATCGTGCATTTCGACTAAAATTAACATTCTCCAAAAAGAATGGGCTCTTTGTGATTGGGTAGTCTCTCCCTCCTCCCCTCTTTCTCTTTCTTTTTCTCTCTCTAAAAACTCGAACAAATCTTGTTGGTTAATCTTCTATAACATATCCAAAATTGGTGAAGAAAAGAAAACATCATACCCAATCACCGTCTGTTCCAGTACTAATGCATTGCTTCCCCTTGATTTGGTTGTTGTAAGAGAAGTCTTCAACAATTCTATGCTTAGATGTAACTGCTATCCTGTAAGTACTATCCACTGATATTGTAGGGGCAGATCCTTGAAAAATAGTTATATTATGGACTACAGTGAAAGAACAAATTTAAGTTCAGTCAAGAAAATCCCTGAGATATGATGGGTACCTGACAAATTGTGAATACAGGAAATCGATCGAAGATCTTAAAACTTTTTCAAGTAAAAAATACAAGTTATATTTTTTTGTTAAAATCCAAAATTTATATTTTTTTGGGTTAAAAATTTAAATATTTGTATTTTGTTTGGTTAAAAACTTAATATTTTTTGCAAAGTTGTCGCAAGGTGTTGCAAATATGTTGCATAGCTACCGCGAGGTGTTGCAAAACCGTCGCAAGTTGTTGCAAATTAAAAAAGTACGTAGGGAGTTGAAGACTAAAAAAATTGACTGATACTTTTTCACCAAAACAAAAAAATTTACAGGGAGTTTTGACCAAATTTCCCTTATGAATATAAGAAGGTATTAATATTTCTCATGAATAGCAAACTCTGATCTTATCAGGATGGATATAAATTTTTGGTCCCACCTTGCATTTCCAATACAAAATCTTTGCACCAATAAACATAGACAGATTGTTTAGAATCACAGTCAGCAATGACTAAGTTCTTCTTTCCAATTTACCTAGGAGGTAGGGTGAAGAAGATGAAGACTAAAGATTAGAAACAATCACATATGTTTTGGGTTAACAATAAGTATGCTTCCTAAGTCAATCATGATTGACTAAGTCTTTACCCCAGATACTTTGTTTTTGTGTCTATATGACAATTCTCGATCTAAAAACAAAAACCAACAATTTCAAATTAGGGTTAACAACATAACCTAAAGTTATCAAAACTATAAGGGAGAATTTGACATACACCCCCACTATTATATGAATATTAGGACTACACCCCCACTTTTTGAAAACTTTTGATATATACCCCCACGTGGACGGAAACCGTCTACTCAGAGTTAAGTTGGGTGTGCGAAACACAAGCGCCAACCATGACGATTTTACCCTTTTGTAGTTGTTAAAATATTTTGAGAGATTTTGACATACACCCCCACTATTATATGAATTTTTGTACTACACTCCCATTTTCTGGAAAAACAAAATTCTCCAATTTGCCCTCCAACGATCATCTTTCACCTTTTGTCTTATAAACTTATTTATCTTAGACAAACTAAAAGATCAAAGAGAAGAACTATTTGGGATATCAAACTATAGAAAAGATGGGAGGAACTATTTGGGATATCAAACTATAGAAAAGATGGGAGGAACTATTTGAGATATCGAGTGAAAGAACTTATTTATCGTATATGTCAAATTCTCCGTTTCTCATTGCTCCAGAAAATTGTTCTTTCTTCTCTCTAAAGACTGGAACAACTGAAACCCCTTTCGTGATTGTCCGTTTCTCTCTCTAAAAGCAGGAACATCAGAAACCCCTTTGGTGATTTAAAAATTCTGGTTTTCTTGTAAAGAATACCATCTATGGCAGAAGAAGGAAGGTATGTCAGTCATCAGTAAGTTTTTTTTTTGTTGAGTATTTCACCAATGGCAGAAGAAGGAAGGTATGGCAATCATCAGTAAGTTAATACCTAATTTTTTTTAGTTGCTCTTATTAGAATTTTCATGAAACACATTCTAGTACAATCCACCAAACAATTAAAACAACCACCAAGAAATGGTGCATCTACCTCCCATCTTTTCTATAGTTTGATATTCCAAATATTTCTTTCGCTTTGATCGTTTAGCTTGTCTAAGATAAATAAGTTTTTAAGACAAGAGGGAAAAGATGACCGTTGAAGGGCAAATTGGGGAATTTTGTTTTTTTCAAAAAATGGGGGTGTAATCCAAAAATTCATATAATAGTGGGGGTGTATGTCAAAATCTCTCAAAATATTTTAACAACTACAAAAGGATAAAATCGTCATGGTTGGCGCGTGAGGGTATGTATCAAAAGTTTTCAAAAAGTAGGGTTGTAGTCCTAATATTCATATAATAGTGGGGTGTATGTCAAATTCTCCCAAACTATAAACATCCTAAACAACGTATGCACCATTGTAAACAACTATAAATAAAGAGTTTATATAGTATTAAATAAAGATAAATTTTATCACCTTATCTTCTATTAAAGTCCACTAATTATTACTACGAAAATATTTATACATAGAAATCATAGAAAAATTATTCGCTTAGGCTAACCTCAGACTCTAGGTTTCAATTCATGGTGGATTAGTTGTCTTTGGTATTAGAAAACTAAAGAAAATAATAATAATTGTTTGGTTCAAATTAAATTGTTTGGTTCAAGGCGGGATCCTGTACCCAAACCAATTTCTGGTTTGACATCTGGGCTTCGCATCAACCTTTAGGTCTTTCATTCCCAACGGTATTTAAGACGTGTATCAACAAAGAGGGCTCGGTTGTAGACTTCTTTGATAAAGATAATGGGTCTGGATTGTGTCATTAAGACGAAGACTCAGGGATTGGGAGATCGATGAATTTAACCGCCTAATAGGCCTGCTGGAGGGGATTTCTCTGTCTAATGGCGTGGATTTGAGGGTGTGGATCACGTCTGATTTCAAGGAGCTATCGGTCAAGTCTTGCTACATCATCTATTCAAATTTCTCAGGAGAAGTTTCTAAGACTTTCACCGACATTTGGAGACGCAATATCCTTCAGCGAATTAGTTTCTTTTTGTGGGCTGCGTGCCTAGAGAGAGTGACTACGAATGACTTATTAAGGAAGTGGGGTTGCGTCAGCCCAAATAGATGCTCGATGTGCAAAAATGAAGAGGAAACAGTCTCGCATCTTTTCATCCATTGCGAGCCTGCTTGTCAAGTCTGGAGGTGCTTCATATCATCCTTGGGGCTTGCGTGGACCAATCCTTCCAACATTTTGGATCTTTTGGCTGCTTGGGGTGGTATCAAAGGAAGAAAGTCAATTATCAATCTAATTCCTAAAGCCGTCATTTGGGCGACTTGGACGGCTAGGAAATGCTGCCATTTTCTCACACAAGTCAGGATCTTTGGAAGACATATGCTTCTCCGCCAAGTGCTTTATCTTTCACTGGAGTAGGAACATGCCTAGGGTTAAGTTTAAATCTTTTGCCGACATAGTAGGGAATTGGGATACTTTCATCCTATCCATGTAATTTCTTTATCAGTCTCCTTTCTTTTGCTTCTTTTCTCTCTTTTTTTCTCCTCGGAGCTTTCCCCCTTACCTCTTTGGGTTGTATATCCGTTTTCCCTTCTCTTATATTAATTCAAAGTATTAAAAAAAAACTGACGAAGATGTAGTTAATTCAGATCCGTTTTAACCACGGCAAAAGAAAGATATGTGTGGCATATCTAATTATTTTAACATCGATCTTGTAATCACATACAACTAAACAACTATGATGGAGACCATCCATCGAGTGGGCCTCTCGACCAGTCAACTATTGGGCCTAATGGCCAGATTTCCGAATTCGAATAGTTTCCCGTTTATTATTTAGATTTCCATGTTTAGAGTCCTAACAATCAAGGACATAATCTTTAGTAGTTATCTTATTTCCGTATTCGAGTTTATCTAGGAAAGTCTAGTCTCTATATAAGAGAAGTCCGGTCTATCTTGTTGATCATTGAATTGAATTACAAAAACCCTTGATTGCAACTTCTTTTATATTTATTTCAGTTTATCGTTATTTGATTATCGTTTTTCTTGTTAGTTTATTTAATGGATTCTAATAGTTTTACGCTTCCGCCGAAATCTACATCAAACTATTTCAAAATGTAAATGGGTGTTCAATAGTGGCTGAATGCCAAAATCCTTATTACCCAAAGTTAAAATAGGTTAATCTTTGTAACAAATGCTTAATGAATTTTTATTTGTATATCTAAGTAAATTACTAGGGAATCCTATGCCGGTGGTATGTTGATTTTTTAACTCTTTATAATATACACTTCCAAGATACCAGGCAATAATTGACTAAAACAAGCCAACATGGGAGACTAGAGGGAGAGAGAAGAGAGAAGTATTGAGTATTGGTTGTTTCTTTTGATCCGTCAGTTCCTCAAAAATGTGCAATTAATTCTTCCAATCTGGAGTTGCTATTGTACAGCTACAGCTTGTTCCCCTTGACAAATAGCAGTGTCATAAGGAAGAAGAAGAAAGACTGAAAGACCCCAATAAAGATAAGAAATGGCATCCAGAACTCCAGAAGTACCAAGGTATATCAGAGACAATTCTATTAAATGGGTAATCTTTACTTTTTAAGTTTAAAAGTGTAATCTTAACTATTGAAAAATGTTCGAAGATAAATTTGAGAGATATAATTTTAATCATAAGTTTAGGATGTGTAATCTTAGTCATTAAAGAATGTTCAAAAAACAAGTTTGAGAGATTTAATCTTAAATCTTATAGATAAATTTAAGAGATGTAATCTTCGTTATTGAGGATGAGAGTATATTCTAAAAAGTTACCCTCTTCACTTATTACAGATTAGATTAGGTGGTCTAGTAACTGATTTTATTTCATACACTAAGAGCATCTCCAATGCAACACTCAATCTTAGAAACTCTGAGTGTCACCTAAGACTCTTAGAGTTTTTTCTTAAAAATCCTCTCCAATGCAACACTCTATTTGGATCTCTAAGATGACGTGTCGAGAGTGGAATAGAGATATCTCTAATTGTCCAACTCATCAATATTTGATTTTCAACCATCAATATTTGATTTTCAACCATCAATATTTGATTTTCAACCATCAATATTTGATTTTCAACCAATAGAAATCGAGTCTTCTATATTTTCTAAAATAACTAATTATTTATTTACAAAAATAACTAAGCCACATAAGTAAATAAGATAAGCTTAGAGTTTTGCATTGGAGACAAAAAAAATTGAGGATCTCTATTAACGCCACCTAGGAGTGAGAATCTCAATTGAAACTTGACACATAGGATTAATGGAGATTTTTTTCGAGTTTTGCATTGGAGATGCTCTAAGATGAATAATGACACGATGATTTTGAAATTTGTTAAGGATGATCATTATTCAGCTGATACGAAGATCTAATTAAACTTATTAGTGTATAGTTAGTTAAGTAAAGTGTATAGTTGCCAACAACTCTTGGTTGGAGTGGTAAAAGGTACAATCTTCCACCTAGAGGTCAAGGGTTCGAGGCACACGCCAAACAATTCAAAAAAAAAGTGTATAGTCTCTTAGAGAAGAGTTAGTTACAAGTTTGTTGAGTTGTTACTTGTTAGTTATACCAACCTTTTTCTCTCCCTTCCTTCTCTCTATAAACTTCTATTTATATTCAATCTCATAATTTAAATTCACACGATTGAGTAATAAGAGATTATACTTTTCTATCTTCTTCTTCATTTCAACATGGTAACAAAGCCATTGATATTCAAACAAGTTTTCAATTTTTCCTTCTTCTTTTTCAAGTAAGCTCCCTGCTCTTCAATTTTTCCTTCTTTTATGTTTTTCAATTCTTCAACCTTCCCCTTTCATTTTTCTTTAATGGTTGCTATTTCTTCAACCTCTTCCTCACATCATTCATCGTCTTCTTCTTCCTTTAATCTTCCATCACCTTCCACGGTTAATCAATATGTTTCAAACAAGTTATCTTCCACAAATTACATTTTTTGAAAATCTCAGTTTCTCCCTCTTCTGCGTTAATATGATGTTCTTGGCATTGTTGATGGAACATCTCCATGTCCTGATAAATTCATTCATCTTCATCCTAATGATTTGCCTACTCTTAATCCTGATTCTATCAATTGACATAAACAAGATCAGATGATCCTTAGTTGACTTCTAGCTTCACTTACTGAAGAAACTCATAGTCAAGTTCTTGATCTCTCAACTTCCCATGATGTTTGGTTTGAACTTGAACGATCCTATTCCTATCATTCTAAAGCCAGAGTTTCTAATCTCAAAAATAATCTTCAAAACTTGAAGAAAGGTTCAGATTCGATTCAATCCTATTTCAATAAGGCAAAATGGATTGTCTTACAGTTAAGACAAGCTTCTAAGTCAATTGCCGATGATGATCTTTGTGATATAAATCTTAGAGGTTTAAGCTCTGATTACGGATCTTTCAGAGATGCTTTCTCTCTTCAATTACTATTAATGAATTGCTTGGTCTTCTTCTCATGGAGGAAAATAAATTACAACATGAAACCTCATTTAATCTTGCAAATTCATCCATTAATATGTCTCATGTTTCTTCTTTTAGAGGATTTCCTCGGGGTCCTTTATCTTCTTCACATTTTAGAAGAAGAGGCAGACATGATAATATGCGAAATCATGGCAGAATTCCTATCAGAGGAAGATCTTCTTCTTCTCCAGTCATATGTCAAATTTGTGGTAAATCTGGCCACTCAGCTTATTATTGTTATAACAAGAATAATGCTTCTTATCAGCCAAAATCTGGAGTTCCTTCTTATGAACCTCAATACTATGCTATTGAAATTGGAGATTCAGGTTCCTATTTTCCTGATTACTCACATTATTCTATTGAAGGTTATTCTCCATATACATATTCTGAACCAGATTATACATATCCACCTACTTCATTTGAATCACATCAATCTTCTCATAATGAAGTTTATTTTCCTGAAATTCACAATACTTACTCTTCTACCACTTCATCTATTCCAGCACACACTACTACCTCAGCATCTACAATATGGAATGCTGACTCAGGTGCAACTCATCATGTTACTTATGACTTGTCAAACTTGAACATCCATTCTGAATCAAAGGCAAAGGACATGTCAAGATTGGCAATGGTACAGGTTTGTCTATTTTTCACTCTGGTTCTGCTTATGCTTCTTCCAATTCTAATTCATTTCTGCTGCATGACATTCTACATTTTCCTTTTATTACAAAGAATTTATTATTTGTTCATAAGTTTGCCAAAGACAACCATTGCTATTTTCAGTTCTATCCTGACTTTTTAATAGTAAGGACCTTCACCCTGATAAAGAGCTTGTTTCTAACTAACTAACTAAATGTATAAGTTGTGACTAACTAACTAACCTGTAATCCAAATCTTTATGTTTCTACTATTTCTCTCCAAACAAGAGAAATTTTTTTTTAAACGATTTGAATTAATATATATATAAAAAAAAAGATAATACAAACATCCACCAGAGCCCAAACGAAACAAAAAATTTGGGGTAAGGACAGGTCAAACCCCCGGACTCGACCCACCAAAGAAGGGGGCACCAAAACAACTAACATACCCACCCCTACCGTCCGAGGAGGGTGACATCGGGCTAAGCCCGCAGAGGAGCCCCCCTAACCCTAACCCTAAGCCCTGGCTGGGTTACCCTATTCCCGCGCGCACCGCCACCCACTAAAGCTTCGGAAAGACTATACAAAATAGCCAACCACTCCCACAAAACCCGCTACCACCTCCCCGCCATCGACTACACATCAAGCCCTCATGGAAACCCAAACAATACCCATAAAGAGAATACATCAAAAACTTAGAACCCCAGGACAACTTAGACACGACACCGACCTCTGCAAAGTGACCCTCTGTCCCCCATGCCTTGCATAGGATGGGATATATGTGGGAGACTGTGTCAGGACACATCTCACCTTTTCACCATCCCCCTTTCCTGGCCACATCATGTTCCCCTGAATGACGTCACACATAAGATGATTCAGAGAAGCCCATCCTTCATCGAAACTAGCCGCCGGAAAGCGGATGGAATTGTCGCCGTTCTCCCCTGCTCCCATTCTATGTGCCCAGACATATTCTCCCTTCTCGTTAACCATGCTTTCCCACAACCACAGATTCACCACAAGAGAAAATAGAAAAACTCATCTTACGAATTACAATGATAAATCTTACGTGTTGATCGCCACTAAAACGGATTGTGAAGATTTTAAAAGAAAAACACTCTTCTAAATAAAATTTGTTTGAATTTCAATGGTAGAGAGTCTATGAGTGTTATGGAAATTCTTGTATTTGGTGGTCAATTTTAGTCATGGTGTCCCAAAAGGTTTTTTTTTGTTGAAAGGGTAAATCACATTAAGACAAAAGAGTACCATTACAATACGTACTAGCAGGGCCGTGCCTGAGAATATAGAGGCCCTGTGCGAAATTTAGATTTGGGCCTTTCGAATAACAAAAATTGAATATAAGCGAAATAATTTATCAGTAGATAGATGAAAACTATAAATGAGTTCAAATGTATTTTAAAGAAAATGGTCGTAGTAAACATTTTTTATTTTAAAATCATTTTTATAGAAAATCTATTCTCCAAATCCACAATCATTTTTGAACAAAAAGATTTTTTTATTCTTTTGTATATAATTCTCACATATATATTTACATATTATTAGAGGTTTTGAAGAAAAAATAGATTTATGTTCATTAAAAATATGTTAAAAGATAACAAAATGGTTATAAAAGTGTAGCCGAGCCAAAATAAAGATTGGTTTAGCACTTCTACCACAATTCACACAATCATAAAAAACTAGAAAAGATAAGAAGGCCGCGAGATTTGAACGTGTGCCACCTGCGTTGTGCAAACGTAGCCCACCTGCGTTGTGCAAACGTAGCCCACCAACTGAGCTACTGGTATTAACATATAAACTGGGTAACTTTTTTATATATAAATTTAGAACTTCAGTAAAAGTGGGCCCTTTGTGGTGGGGGGCCCAGTGCGGGCGCCCTGCCCGCACCCCCCACCACACGGGCCTGCGTACTAGAAAGAAAATGAGGTACATATTTTCATAATTAAGATCTATTTTTTCTTCTCGTCCATTTAGCTAGCTTGTCCGCTTGAAAATTTTGACTGCGATTTATGTAGCTGAGTTTGAGCCTGTTCAAACCTCTTTTGATCTCTTTGACTTTAGGATGTGAGCCATCGATTGCTAGTTGATTTTATGTCGCGGGTTGTTTAAATGTTGTATTAGGTTAATGTTATCACTTTCAACGATGTATCTTCATGATTACGGTCTTTCGCCCATGATATGCCTTCAAGAATTGCTATTGCCTCACTTTCTTCACTGTTTCGAGCTCTGGCCATGTGAACTTTTGCTTCTACGAATTTAGATTGAGAATCATGAATGATCAAACTGGTTCCAATGATGTTGTTAATATCTGTAAATGAAGCATCCACATTAATTTTTATCCATGGGAACATCGGAGGTTGCTATTTTGTAACTATCTTTTTGGGCATGGTTCTCTGTAAAGTACAATACTATTTTTGGGAAATGTCATAATGTTTTTAATAGCCGCTGCACTGCTGCAGTAGTGTTTGTTGTGTTTTCAAAGCAGTGTCCCAAAAGGTTGATCACCAAAAAAAGAAAGTCTTTTGTTCCCAAAACTAATATTCGAGAAAATTAAGATAAAAGACTTCTTTCACTATGGACAAGTAACCTAAATTTTTATGCCTTCTAAGATAACTTCAATAAAACATTCTACCCAATCCAATTAAACAAAGAAACTTGAATTAGTTTTTCGTGCCTTTATGTTTTTCTTGTTCAAAGAATGGCTGATGTAAAGGTAGAGAAGGAAAAGATGAAAGGAAATAGAGATGAAAAGAAGATAAATAATTGCGGTGATTTCATGTTCAACCAAAATATTATGATCAGATTTCACATCAAACTTTGAAGTTCTATTGATATATTTGTTGTTCTTTTTAGTTTAGCTAGAATTTTTCTATTTTTAACTAATTAAATGAGTTTTTATTTGAAGTCTAGACAACATAACCTGACTATATTTCGAATCGCTAGCGTGTGTCAAAAAAATTAGAGGTAAGTGTTGGGAAATAGTAATTCTAAATCATTTTAAATTCATGTTTATTACTTTTTTTTTTTTTGTTGAACAGTTCATGTTTATTACTTCATGTAAAAAAATAGTTTTTTAATTGTTGTATAAAGTCTCTTATTGAAATATTTAGCACCAAACCAAAATTTAAATACATTTTCTATTTCTAATTTTACTCTTATATTTTGTCTCCAACTTCTTTCTGTCATCTTTTTGCGTTTTCTCTCTCATCTTTGATCTTTTAAAATCCCCTTATTTTTTAATACACTTTACCTAAATTGAACAAATAGGACTAGATTGCTTTAAAATTTCACGTCTATCAATGGCATTTTATGATTCACAATACTCAGAAGTCAGAACTATCTTCCAAGTTATTATATATAATGAATACAACACTCGTAACTCATAAGTCAAAGTTCAAGGATATTATATTGTATGCGCGGATAGTTCCGTCACATTTTAAGCCAAACAACCCATATATCCTCATCTTTCACCTTTCACAGGGCTGGATTTCGTCTTCTCGGCAAAAAATGATAGTATAATGCAATGGAGCTCAGTGTCGGTTCATGAATAATAATACTTTTGTTTTTTCCAATGGATTAGTCAGTGTCAGTGACGTTTTGAAAACATGATTACATGAAAGCACGATGGTGAAATGTCTAATAGTAAAATGTCAACTGCCATTATCTTTTGATTCATGTGTACTGCCATTGAATGTCCATAATCATGGTCAACTTCATTTGACCACATTGAAAGTTTTGTATGGAACAGGAGAAAATACATTTGCCATACTTGTCCAATATATATAACCACCTAACCCACGCTGATGTGGTCGATAATCTCGGTTAGAATAGGCCAAGTATACTTGACTATCTTGCCCTAGTTGGCATGGGATCGACCAAATTTGACAGACATGGTTGGCTGACCTTTTCGGACTACAAAATTTGGAGGTCCGGTACGAAATTTTAGTCGGGGTCTTTTTTATCGCAATAAGACAGTAAAAAAAAGAGGGGATTGGGTGAAGGGTCCAAAAGGAGGCCCTTAATAGGATTCCCATCCTAGGTAGGCAAAAAATAAAAAGCAGGTCCAAAGTGTCAGGTTGGGAAAAAAAATGACGAAATGGCCTTTGGAAAACAAACTATTTACGGTTCATGCCATCGAAAATTACAAAATTGCCATCGAAAAATTACAAAATTGCCATCGAAATTTCTCGGTAAACGATAAAAATAAAAAAACTGACATTTGGACCTGCAACTAATTTTTGGGCAAGAGTGGATTTTTTTGGGGTTTACCCCATAGATTTTGGACCTTTGACTCAAAAATCCTAAAAAAAACCATACAGTCCAAATAATTATTCAAACTTAATTTCATGAATCTAAAATAAAATATTATTTCCCAAATGGCCCCAACTTTGTGACCAGCTTCCTGCCTGACCCCCTACCTTAACAAAATACCTATATGGCCCCCTTTTTCCGTTATCTTTAACTTTCCGTTACTCTCTCTCCTCCATCTCATTTTCTCTCTCTGCCACATCATTTGAGGATGCCACATCATCGTCTTCACCGGCATGGGTCGCCGGCCGGAAAGACCTTCAAACTTTAAAAAAAAAAAAAAATTCCCTCTCTCTTTCTCTTTAGAAAAAATAAATTGGTTTCCCCTTTCTCGAGAGAGGGAAATTTTTTTTATGTTTGAAGGTCGCCGGCCGGCGATCCATGTCGGTGAAGACGATGATGTGGCAGAGTGAGAAAATGAGATGGAGGAGAGAGAGTAACAGAACGTTAAAGATAACGAAAAAAAAGGGACCATATGGGTATTTTCGCTAAAGTAGGGGACCAGGCAGGAAGCTGGTCACAAAGTTGGGGGCCATTTGGGAAATAATGAGGTTTTCAAGAAGAGTGTGAAGAAGGTTTTGGATGTGACTATTTCACTCTTTTCTTCAAGTCTCACTTCAAAAGTTTTGTGTTCCGACTTGCGCGAGGGTGTTGAGATACGGTTGTAAACACGTGATATAAGAGACGAATCGAGATGAGGAGATCCGACGATCAAGACTATTCCAAGATATTTGAAGATATGTGATCAAGAATATTCAGCTTCATACATTTAGAATATTTCTTGTAATATATCTAATATTATTATTAGATATATTTTATATTGTTTCTTAGTTTAGTTAGGAGAAAATAAGAAACCCTGACCCTAATTTCTCTATAAATAAGAAAAGGGTTCTAAGGATTAAATTATTCGATTACTAATCAATCATTGTAACGAATCACCACAATTGTGGTTAATAAAGTATGTAGCCATTCTGGCTTTCTCCGAGGATGTAGGTCGCGAATGTTCGACTGAACCTCGTTAAATATGGTGTTCTTTATTTATGTCCATCTGTCTCCAATTATCACATTATCGTGAATTTCAACAAAAATCACAAAGGATTTTGACAAAATAAGTTGCCCAGATGATGTGACGGTTGTGGTTTGACTAAATCTGTGCCGTTGAGAGATGAATATCACAACCGCCACATCAGCTGGACAACTTCTTTTGTCAAAATCCTTTGTGATTCTAGCACTTCCGGTTACATATAGGATCTTGTGATGGTCTTTATTAGTTGGAGTTTGTGTCTAGAGTCATGTACTGGTATGTTACAACACATTGTGACTGGTGATCGTGACTTTTAGATTACAGTCACAAATAGGAGTTTGACTTAATCAGCTAGGTTTTTGTGATCTAATACTAGACTGGTTATTGGATTCAATTTGAGTATTACTGTGCCTATTGATCAAGATAGTAGTATGGTACCCACGTTATGCTAAACATTAAGTTGTGGTAACAAGATACCTTCATAGTGATTTCCAAATTCAATTGAAACATCATTGAAGAATAAAGTATCAAATCTTACTTGTTACCTAGCCAATTTGGGATGCCCTTTGCAGAAGAAGCTTATTTATATTTTTCACACTACATGGTTACTGATAGAATTGCTTGTAAGTTGTAACTATTGTAGATTGCCTGTCCAAAAAGAAAAAGTTTCTAAATAGACCTAATCAAGTTTTTTTTTGTTGAAATTATTCATTACATTAATTAACTAGAACGTTATTAGAATACATGTCTACAAAAAGATAAGGTACATTCTTTCACGTCTTGCTTCTATTTTTCTTTCGAGCCCATTTTGCTAACTTGTCTGCCTGTGAGTTCAACTGTCTTTTAGTATGGCTGAATTGGATGTTATGAAGACAGTTTCTGATTTCTCGAATTCTTCTAATATGAGTCAGAAATTCCCAATGGACTGCATGCCTCTTGTTCTGAATATTCTTTATGATGTTGATATTGTCACTTTCTATGATTATAGACTTGTAATTGTGTTCCTCAGCCCAAAGAAGGCCATTAAGAATAGTTATGGCTTCATTTTCTTCACTGTTTCTAGCTCTGCCAGTAGATGCTTGAACTTCTATGAATTTCGATTCAGCATTATGCGCAATCAAACCCGTTCCAATGTTAGTATCAATAGTAGTAAAAGATTCATCAACGTTTATTTTGAGAAAGTGAACTTAACCTAATCAAGTTCAACAAAAAAAAGACCTAATCAGAACTCAGGGTTAATCATTCCCCTCTCTCTCTCTCTCTCTCTCTCTCTCTCTCTCTCTCTCTCTCTCTCTTTCTCTCTCTCTAAGTTTCTAAAGGAAACCGTTTTCACATCAAGTGATTTCTCCGGCGAAGGGTCCTCCCTTCGCCGGACCCTTCGTCGGAACCCTTTTATAGTTTCATTATAGCCTCTCTCTCTCTCTCTCTTTTACAGTTAAACCGTTTCGTGGTGGTGCGATTAAACCATGACAGATCTGATAGTGGTGGAGTGGTTCGGATCTACTGATTGTAAGTGGTTTTAGTCGTGGTGGTGGTGGTGAGTTTGGGTTTGTATGGCGAGATCTGGTGGTGCTTCGTGATGGTGGTGGAGGTTCAGTGGTGGTGTTTTTGTGATGAAGATGGTATGATGGTGATGATGGAGAAGTGGTGGTGGTGATGATGATGATGATGAAGCGACTGGATTCAGTGGTGTTTTGTGGTGGTCGTATGGTGGTGATTTGTGATGGTGGTGGCGGTTAGTGATAGTGGTGTGGTGGTGGTGGACAAGAGGGTTATGGTTAAGGGTGGTGGTTTAGTGTGTGTTGTGATGGTGGTGAGGGGGGTGGCGTGGATTCTTGTGGTGGTGGCGGTTTTTCTGTGGTGGCGGCGGTTTTCCGGTGATGGCGGCGTTTTTCCGGCGATGTAGGCAGTTTTTCGATGACGGAAGCGGTTTTCCGGTGACGACGGCGGTTTTCCTGTGATGGCAACGATGGTTAATTTCGTATTCGTATTGTGATTTTTGTCGACCTTTAGGGTCTTTTCATTCTCGATCTTTAGGATCTTTTTATCTATCGACCTTTAGGGTCATTTTATCGAGTCTGTGTCTAGTCAACTTCTTTCTCTTTATGAGACATTTTACATTTAAAAGTATGTAACTCTCATGAAGTTTTCAGATGAGAGAAATAACAATTATCATCCATGTACCATCGTGATTTAATCACTTATGAATGAAATGGTTTCGCGTGGTTTCAAAACAAACAAAAAAAACTAAGGGTTATAACATAAAACTAGAGTGGATGTATTTACCTTCATAAAAAAAAAATAGTGGATCTATTTTGTGAAGAGGCATGTGTGAGAAAATAAATGAGACATTAAAATGTGATTTTAGTGCACGCTGGGTTAGGGGTGGGAAAAGGCCCGTGAGTCCGGATCCGCCCGCGAACCGCCCGAGTCCGATGTGACCGTGGGCGCCCGGTGTCCGAGACGGACACTACCCGACCGGACCGGCAAATTTAGTCGGACGGACACGGACAAGAGGCTCTAACCGGCATTCCGCCCGAATCCGACCGATAAGCCCGACCGGTTGATATTTTCGACTTACTTAGACATTTTAATCATATATAGATAGTTATAATCAATTAATATAGTTAACATTTAGACTACACACTCGAATCAATTGATATAGTTAACATTTAGACTACATACTTACACGTATATGCATGGAAATACTAAGTTTACAATGTGGGATTATGTTTTATCGACTTTGCTTGGGTGAAATCATAATAAATATCTTTTATATGCATTCAAGTAAAAAATGAAACATTGTGCCCGAGTCCGACCGGTCCGGTACCCGGCAATTTAGGCGGACACGGACGGGCAACGGACAAACAAGTTTTGTCAAGTAACCGCCCGATTTGTCCGGATGTCCGAACGGACAAATCGAGAATTTGTCCGTTCCGCCCGGACCGGAAGAGTAAGTGACCGTGGACTACCCGTCCGGTCCGTTCCCCACCCCTACGCTGGGTTATTAGAGTACACCCTTAACCTGGGTGTCACATGGCTATAAATAGGGTAGGCCCTTGCACGAACATCCCAACCCAACTCAGTACCCCATTCCTAGTTCAACAAAAAAAAAAAAAAATCAGTACCCCATTCTCTTTATCTTGTCCCTTCTTTACTTATCTCAAGTATTGTTTTGGCTTTCAACAAAAAAATAAATAAATATTGTTCTCGGAGTTAAAGTTAATTTCTTCTCGAGGTTTCGTTGTGATTTTATTTTGTAAAAATTGAAGGATCAATATCAGTTTTTGTAAAGAATTTTCAAAGAGCATCGACTTCAATCCAGAGTAAGGAGAACGTAATGTAAATCTATATTTTTATTTTTATTTTTTCATCATGTTATAGATTAAAGAATCAAAATTCTTTAGAAAACTACTCATTATACTGTATCTGAACCATGTAAACTAAGAATCGCTAAATAAATAAAACGATTATGACCACTTCACAAAAACACACAAAATTTGAAACAAGGGAAAATACAATTTAGCAAAATATAGAATTTTTGGTTATTTGAAAGCAAGAGGTCTAATGATTCTCTAGCCCTTTTCAGCCCAATACCATTCTTTATGAAGTAAGGTGAAACCTTTCTTCTTTAAGGTTATACTAGTCATTTAAAACATGTTATTAATAAATAAAAAATGTGTTACAAATACTTGTTAACTTTCTCTCTACCCTGTTCCCAAATTCAAATTACAAAGAAAGATGTTGGAAAGCTCCATTTTTCATTATTATTTGTACTTTGAATTTAAAAACACCAAATACCCATTCTTGTTTTAAACACTTCCAGTCTCTGCTGTAATCAACATTCATTTTAGAGATCTGTATTTGGATTTTGCTCATAATTATAATTAAAGAGAAAGAAAAGATCACATAGTAAGAAATTTATTAATGGAGTATTAGGTGGTAAAGGAGATTAAGAAAAAAAGTTTATAAATTTGTTGGTAGATTCTAAAGTTTATGCTTTTAATCATTTATTAAGTTAATTTACTTACTGATTTATAATGAGACCTTGCTAGAAAGAACATGTCTCTGTTCTCTCTCTCTCTCTAGAATTTAATAATTTTTTCTCTCTCTTTTCTAATCAGTCTTAAAGACGTGCTGAGCTGTTACTTACCTCTCTCTCTCTCTATCTCCACTTCCACTCCCCTCTCTCTCTCTCTCTCTCAGTTCTCAACTTATATGCTATGAAATTTGCTCTGAATTAGTCACCTCTCTCCATCTCTCTCTCTCTCTCTCTCTCTCTCTCTCTCTCTCTCTCTCTCTCTCTCAATTTGATTCACTTCCCATCTCTCTACAGAGTACAAACTACACTCTCTCTCTCTCTTCAGCTTGTTCCTTTCTATTTGTCATTGATGTTCTGACAATGAGTTCGAAAACAGTAACTATAACTTCTTAAATTTGTGGGTTTCAGAGCTAAACAAGTGATTTAAACTATAAATAAAAAAAGGGTTTAATTCTTTTCCATTTTTGTTGTCTGGGTAGTCAAGATTATAGGAAATGGCACCTTCTTTTGATTGGTGGTCAAATGATACTCATCAAAAAGGAACTCCTGTTGTTGTAAAAATGGAAAACCCTAATTGGTCTATGCTTGAAGTAGAAACTAGTTCTGATAATGGTTTGATTTCAGGAGTTGATAAAGGTAGAGGAAAAAATGCTAAACAACTAACTTGGGTTCTTCTCCTCAAAGCTCATAAAGCAGCTGGTTGTTTAACTTCTATTGCTCCATTAATGTTCAATCTGGTTAGTGCTGTTAAACGTCGAGTTGATTCAGGTAGAACAGATTCAGATTCCGGCAACGAGATCGGTAGCACTGAGAACCAAACAGTGAAGAAGAGGTTCTATTTCTTCATAAAAGTATTTCTATGGTTATCTATAGTATTATTAGGGTTTGAAATTGCTGCTTATTTTCAAGGTTGGCATTTGGGTTCTCCTCAATTACAATTACAAAATCTTATAGAAACTTCTAATAATGGAGTTAAGGGATTGTTTGATTCTATCTATTCTGGTTGGGTTTTTATTAGGGTTGAATATCTTGCTCCACCTCTTCAATTCCTTGCCAATTTCTGTATAGTTTTGTTCCTTATTCAGAGTTTGGATCGGTTAATTCTCTGTCTTGGTTGTTTCTGGATCAAATTAAAGAAGATCAAACCTGTTCCCAAACAGGGTATTAGAGATATTGAATCAGGGAAGAATAATTACTTCCCTATGGTTCTTATTCAGATCCCTATGTGCAATGAAAAAGAGGTAAAAAATTTCAACCCATTTCTTACTTATTATAGATCTAACTTTTTTTTGGGTTTTAGTTAAGGACAGTTCTCATTTCTTCATATTGCAGTTTTAGTTATCAATTAGGGTTAATTGTGTGATTGTTTATAGCCCTTTATCAGATTCATTGTTACTTTATTGTGTAATCTTGAGTTAGAGGCGTTTTCCATTTGATTCTTTAAAACCCATGATCTGATTTCTGTAAATTTTGATGTAATGATACTTACTGTATTTCGATCCGTTTCAGAGTTTTGATATGATTTGATTCCAATTGATGCTTCTTGTAGTTTTAGTTTTTTTAAGTAGAGATAGTATCTGATTCTTTGGAACTATTTGTCAGGTTTATCAGCAATCTATTGGTGCTGTCTGTAACATAGATTGGCCAAGATCGAAAATGCTTATACAAGTGTTAGATGATTCTGATGACATAACAACTCAATTATTGATCAAAGAGGAGGTTTCCAAATGGCAGCAACAAGGCGCAAATATCGTTTACAGGCATCGGGTTCTTAGGGACGGATATAAAGCTGGAAATCTCAAGTCTGCCATGAATTGCAGCTATGTCAAGGACTATGAATTTGTCACCATATTTGATGCTGATTTTCAGCCTACCCCTGATTTCCTGAAGAAGACTGTTCCCCATTTTGAGGTGAATGATCTATTCTTTATTCGAGTTTGACCTAAATTGTGGTTTTATGTGTTTGAGACTATTAGGCCTAAATCTCTATGAAATGGGCTTGCAAGGAAAAGATTGCACAATATATGTCTACTAGTTCTAATACCCGGGAGGATGTCGTATGATGTTAATACCTCCGCTAACCGCCAGGGCTGGGTAACTCGGCACTCCCCCTCCACGCATGCCTAAGGTTACGAAGTCCTGATCAATCCCTGAAACACTAGCTCTCATGCCATGTTAGAGACCATTTGCCCTAACTCTCCTAAAGTATTGCCCACAATATCCTGCTTCACAGATTCTAATACTCAAGCGATTTGGGATAATGCTTATACTGTGTTCTTCATGAATTGACTAACTTAGATGTTTGAATTGTTTGAGTTCTCTAATTGAATTGGAAATCTCCTTGCTATACAGGGAAATGATGAACTTGCACTAGTTCAAGCAAGGTGGTCATTCGTGAACAAGGATGAAAACTTGCTGACAAGGTTGCAAAACATTAACTTAGCATTTCACTTTGAAGTGGAACAACAAGTTAATGGGATTTTCTTAAATTTCTTTGGGTTCAATGGAACCGCCGGTGTTTGGAGGATAAAGGCTTTGGAAGATGTCGGAGGATGGATGGAAAGGACAACCGTGGAGGACATGGATATCGCTGTCCGAGCTCATCTCCATGGTTGGAAATTCATTTTCCTTAACGATGTCGAGGTATAAACCACATTTACTTTGTCCGTGAACTAACTTCCTGCTTGAGTAAAATTTATGAGCTTTTCTCTCATCATTATTATCGTCTTGTTTCAGTGTCAATGTGAAATACCTGAATCCTATGAAGCTTATAGGAAACAGCAACATCGTTGGCACTCGGGTCCCATGCAGTTGTTCCGTCTTTGTCTGCCTGCCATTATCAAAGCCAAGGTATTTTGATTTTAAATCCTTTTTTGTATGTCATTCTTATTGGATATCTGCCCACTTGTAGTCTTAGGTCTCTCACCTCTCCGGGGATGTTAAAAACAAAGGATTCCCCCCTCATCAAGTTTGATATACGAATCTTGTCAAGTACTTGTTACACCATTTTTTAACTATGTAAATGGATAATCCTCTTTGTAGTGTATGCCGTGTCGGATAACTATACTCGTGCCCGATACTCCAATGCCTGTTGGGTACTCGCAGTCAATAGTGGTATAAAATGAGATTTTGTGTACATCTTGCACACGATCATGTTAGGAACATTAAAAATATCTCGGTTAGTTGTGTATAATGTAACAATAGTTGACCCGAAAGTAAAATTATTTACGTGAATAAAGGACCTAAAGGTCAAAAAAAGAAAAATATGCCTTATGGTTTTATACCCGATTTGAGGACTAGTAAGTTGTCACATCCTTTAAGTCGACTCTCGGTGTTTCATTGTTTCTTAGCTTATATTTATTATTGTTCTAACTTTTAGGTATTCATCAATACATGCACTTCTTTTTATTGCTACTAATTTATTTGTTCAACTTGGGTTGATGCAGATCAGCATTTGGAAGAAGGCGAACATGATCTTCCTCTTCTTTTTACTTCGGAAACTAATTCTTCCCTTCTATTCCTTCACTTTATTTTGCATTATCCTCCCAATGACTATGTTCATCCCAGAGGCCGAACTTCCATCTTGGGTAGTCTGTTACATCCCAGCTACAATGTCATTCCTCAATATATTGCCCGCCCCGAAATCCTTCCCCTTCATTGTCCCTTACCTTCTCTTTGAAAACACCATGTCTGTAACCAAATTCAATGCCATGATATCCGGCCTCTTCCAACTAGGAAGTGCCTATGAATGGGTGGTCACTAAGAAATCGGGCCGCTCTTCCGAGGGCGATCTTGTTTCTCTTCTTGAGAAAGAATCAAAACCACAGCAGCTACGAGGCAATTCGGTACCCAATCTTGATGCTCTTGGGAAAGAAGAAGCTCGAAAACAAGAACAGAAAGAAGCTAAGAAGAAGAAACACAACAGAATATATACCAAGGAACTTGCCCTCGCCTTTCTTCTTCTAACTGCAGCTGCTAGGAGCTTGCTCTCAGCACAGGGTATACATTTCTATTTTCTACTCTTTCAAGGGATAGCATTTCTATTAGTGGGTCTAGACCTCATCGGCGAACAGGTACAATGAGTTGGGATAACGGTGAAATTTGGCCAACATTTAATCTAAACACAACAATTACATCGTGGGTAATGATTTTAGTGCCCCTTAAAAAACATTAGAAATAAGTATGATGCTTTGGTTACTATTCTTCTCCCCGTTCTCCACCATTGAAGTCCTTGCTCGTCGAAAGCATATTATTTATATAAGAGTAAAGAAGAATTACTCTTCGAAGAAGTTGAGAAAGTGAAAGGTGTAGATATAATGGCGGTGTTGGTTATTATCTGTAAGTTGCTTTTGATTCTTTTTTAGTTCATAATTCTTTTGTAGAAACTTTTTCCCTTTCGATTACAGCTTAAGAAGAAGGAGATAAATGTTTGAAGGTCTCCTCTTTATGTGTTGTTATTATTTATTCTTCTCGTGGAATTCAAACGAGTTCTTGAGTTTATTTGTAAAACACTGTTCTATTATAAGACATGAAAATCTATGCAACTTCAATGGAATTAGTGCACTATACATTCTTCTTATTCTGTGAACGATTAGATTTTTTCGTTCCAACCGTTTCTTTTAACATAATTTTTACTAGCATTCATATCGTCCATGATTGAAGAGCTAATTTTTGGCTTGGATAATCTACATGGTGGGCGTCGAGAGGGGTTGTGGCAATATGGGTTGGTCGATGTTGAAAGTTTCAGTTCTTTTTGCGAACATTCTTTCGCAGAGGTCAAACGTCATACTTTTCAAGGACATTTCTCTCCTCCAAAGATTGTTGAATTTTTTTTTCATCCTGAAATGGTGCTTGATTTGCTTTTTCTCGTTATCTGAAATACGACTACTTGTCTACATAAAATAGACCCAAAATATATCAGCCATTACAAACAGGTCAAGCAGCACAAATTAAACGATCCCTTAATCAACTTTATCTCTCCTTGCAACCCAAAAGATAGGGAGCTGTCTCTCTTCATCTTTTTTATAATACCTTCATTTTTCTTCATTGCCTTCATCTCTATATGGGATGTTAGTTTAACAATTGACTTGGCCCTAGTAAAAAAGATTGATCTGTAAAGTTTGTAAAAGTGGTGGTGGATATATAGCTTCCCAAGATATGTTTAATAATACTAAACTCACAAAAAGATATGTTTAGTACTTTCACCCTTGAGAGACTTCAATTAGTTGGTAAGCTACAACTTTACACTGAGCCGTCTTAGCTCAGCTGGTAGAGCGCACGGCTTTTAACCGTGTGGTCGTGGGTTCGATTCCCACAGACGGCGTTTAGTTTTCAAACTTTTAACTCCTAAAGTGATAGTGTTTATATATTCAACAAAAAAAAGTAATAGTTGTGTTAGTTCCAAGTGTTACTTACACAGTTACACGTTGAGCTTTTTGGCTCTTGTAATTACTGGAGCGCCTTCTCCACTGAAAATGTATTAGGTTCATAAAGTCGTAATGGTACAATTTAGTTTACAAAATGATCAAGTGAAAGAATTTGAAGTTCTGGTTTCAACAAACCTTAATGTATTCTGTATTTCGACGAGTCAAATTACTATATCTTTCTCATTGTTCATTTTTTACATATGAAAAAAAAAAAATTTATCCGAAAAAATTTGCATGTCCACTATGCTCCAACTTTTAACTGTTGTATGCAGACTCCAGGAATCCGAGAAATTGGCAAGGTGAACTTCTCTAGGAATAGCATTTTCCTGATTGGCACGGTGAAGGATATACAAACTCTAGGCAATAATACATTTGGCTGCCGGATGAAGAGTCTTCCATCTCCTCATTTGACTCTCCCATTAGGTTTATATAGATCGAAGGCCTTGTGGGAAGCAGTGATAAAAAGGATTAGTAAAAAACTATCGTCTTGGAAGGGCAAGGTTCTCTCTGAAGGTTGGTAACATTACCCATCTTTCATTGTGTTTCCACGCCAAGGTCATGATGAATATTGTAGAAACCAAGATTTTTTTTTTAAACTAGATGAAATTTTATTTGGCATGGGAAGTTGGAGGTTAAAAGGTACATTGGGTGGCTTGGGACTTGATATCCAAACCTTTTTGTCAAGGAGGTTTAGGTATTAAGAGGATTCAAAGTTGGGAAAATTTGAAGGCAAGGTGATTTTTTTGTTAAGGCCTTAAAGACAATGTACTATGCTCCCTAAGATTTGGTCAAAACAAATTGATCAAGCTTGGTTAGAGGCAATGCCATCTCCTTTTTCTCTGACAGAAGTCGCCGGCCGATAATTTCCGGCCGACGACCTTTAACTTAACAAAAAATGCTTCCTTTTTCTTAAGCTCTTCCTTCTTCTTTTTAAGCTCTTCCTTCTCTCTTCTTCTTCTCTTTACTCTATCTCCATCTTTCCTCTGTCTCCGGCGAAGGAGATGAGCCCTTTCTCAGGAAACGTCTGGTCTCCTGCGAAGGAGCCCCTCCCCTTCGCCAGAGACATAGGAGAGAGGGAGAGTAATGAGAAAAAGAAGGAAGAAGAAGAAGTAAGAAGAAGAGAGAGATTTTTTTTTCTCAGCTTAAGTTGCCGGTTGGAGGTTGCTGGCCACCTCCGGCCGGCGACTTGACGCCGTTAGGTTAAACTCTGATTTAGGCATTGCCTTCTAAACGAACATTGCCTTTAACCAAACTAGGGATTGCATTTGACGAATTTGTGTATGGACTTCGCCTATAGAATCTCCTTTCAAAGCTACGAGATCGCTTCTTCTATCTAAATGGCAATGGAGGTTTAGTACGAAGGGAAATAGTCTATGGTATACAATCATTAAAGAGAAATATTACTCACAATGGGGATTCATGGAAAATTATTTAATCAATGAATCCATACGGATGACAGTTTGGATAACAATATTTATCAAGCTAGTGGATCTCAAGAAATATATTAAACTACAAGAGGGTAATGTCTAGAGGATTAAATTTTGAAAGGATCCGTGGACTTCGGAGACAGCTCTTGAAATTGATTTTATGTTGTATACAAAAAGGAGACGAGTGTTTTTTAACGTTACTCCCTTACCGAAGAAGGGATCATGTGTCACTTGCGGCTTAGACGCAACCCTAATGATTGGAAAGTAGACACTATTACAGTTCTTCTTGAGGTGCTGTAGAATATAGTCTATAGACTGAAATGGGAGCTTGGAGACTATAGACACCAGCTATTGAAGCAGCTTTCTCAGTGAGTTCCTATTATGTGGCCTACCCAGGATCCATCTCCTCATAGTGTGTTGTACCAGTTAAAGATGTTGGAAGAATGGTGACTTTCTTTCTAATATGTCATGAATCCACGATCATGATAGGGCAGATAGGCCTTGGTAAGTGTTAGGGCAATGGTCAGAACATTAGCTTCTGGATGGATAATTGGCATCCAATGGGGGTCTTGTTTGATTTTCAGAATGATTTTTTCAGGATGGACAGCAGACTTCATAGTGATGCCAAGGTTAGCTGTTGCATTGATTATGGTAAATGGGTGGTTCCTTCTATGGTTGCTGGCCCTCTTGAGCCTATTGCTTCTAAGCTTGGGGAAGTGCCTCTTGGGGGTGGTGAGGATACCCTAATTTGGGCTGCTAGTGATTCCGGGGTGTACTCAGTTAAGGGTACCTATCAGGCTATTAGAGATGTCAACTGCACTGTTCCTTGGGTTTCTCTAGTGTGGTTTAGTCACAACATCCCTAGGCACAGTTTTATTTCTTGGTTGGGAATGCACAGAGCTTTGAAGACTAAGAAGCGGTTGCAGTCTTGGGGCCTGGCTGTTGATGGTATTTGTGTCCTTTGTGGTGACTATGAAGAGGATGATTGCCATCTTTTCTTCAACTGCGATTTCTCTTGTTCTATTTGGCAGAAGCTCTTGAGTATGCTAAATGTTCGCTGGGATGAGGAGATTGCTTGGTGTCTGGCTACTTTTGCTGGAAAAGACAACTTTGCTTTGCTGGGTAAGCTTACTTTTAATTGCTTCTTTTACCATATTTGGGGTGAAAGGAATAGAAGAGTGTTTTCTGGGTTAGTGGGCAGCAGTGATGAGGTTTTCCAGAGAATTATTTTGGATGTGAAGCTTAAAATGTCTAGAGTAGACAGAAGCACTAGGGACAACAGCAGGAACAGGTAGGTTGCTATGAATTGGAACCTGCATTGGGTTTTTGTAGCAGCAAAGGTCACTATTTGCAAAGGGATCAGACCCCCAGCTGGTACTATTATGATTAACTCTGATGGCTCCTATTGTCTTGAAAGAGCTGGGTTTGGATTTTGGAAGCATTTTGAGGGACTGTCATGGTGAAGTTATTGCTGCTGTTTGTGGTGGCTCCAAACCAGTTAGTGTTCTCCATCATGACCTTGAGGGGGTTAAGGCAGGTATTGAGCTTGCTATTCATCATGGGTTCAAGAAGGCTATAGTGGCCACTGACTCTATGATGGTTCATGGACTTCTTAACAAATTGGGGCTGAAACCTCCTTGGAAATCCTTGTTTCTTTGGCAGCACATCAGGAACCTTATGGGAATGCTTGAAGGTTGCATTGTCAAGCATGTGTTCAGGGAAGCAAATAGTGTGGCTGACTTGCTTTCTAGAGCATCATGGTCAAAGTATTGAGTTCATTAGTGTGGCAGCGTTGGGAGAGGACATTCAGAGGATGGTCCTTGAAGACAAAAATGGCATTTTAAGGAGAAGAGTGAAATAGCTTGTTTTAGTTTCTTTTGTTCTTGTTGTTTGCTAGTTGCTAGCTTGTAAGACCTTGGGTCGGTTTTATTTTCCTTGTCTTTTTTCGTTTGGGTTTCGGGTTTTCCTAAAACCTGCTGATTTATGCACAAAAAGAAAGTGTTAGGGGCACACTGAGTTTTACCGCGGACACACTGTCCCATTTGGCCTAAAGACTTGAACCAAGTCTTTGCTATCAGGGACTGGCCGAGAGAGTGAGAGGGCCGCTGTTCGAGACATAACGAATTAAAGAGAGAGAGAGAGAGAGAGAGAGAGAGAGAGAGAGAGAGAGAGAGAGAGAGAGAGAGAGAGAGAGAGTGATTTCGCATTGCCCACGAACCTAAATTGTGCAAATCCTATTTTCACCACCAACAATGGCAAGAATTTCAATATGAAAGGTTAGACCGCGGACAAAGGCCTAACTGAAAATCCAAGCTTTGCTTGGGAACAGGAGCAGGTGAAGGCACAAGGATCTTGTCGTACAGGGACATGACAAGGCACCGGAAACTTACCGGACGAACCATTAAGTTAAGTTAGTTAAGAGATGTCAATAGAACAAATCTATAATTGACGATGTAACTAAGTTCTTGTTCCCTAGCTAATAAAACTTAAATAGTATAAATCGCAAGGCAGAATATGGGGTACTAAGGAAATTAAATCACCCGTACAAAAGATACGTATTATGCTAAACTCATTTAAACATGAAATAAGTTGATACATAAACCAAGATCACATATATGATTCAGGTTATACAAGCACAAGATATCTCTACTATAGGTCTTTAGACAGTATAAAACAAGATATGTATTAAAAATGTAAACAAGAACTCAAATTATGCATATAGTAAAAAAGAGTAACTAACTGCGAAGGAAATAAAACATATAGTTTGATTATTTAGGTACCATAATCTCCGTGCTTGCTTGACAAGGACACTCGGTGCTGAAGAAATTCCGAATACGAAGACTACCCACTAAACCCACCGAGGTTGCAATCAGGTATGAAACTTCGCCGCCTCTGTGAAAACCTATACATAGGAGCACTTCCGAAAGGTGCAGGAAATAGATCATGGTCTCCACCAATTATGAAAGGAGAGCCTAAAGGATTTCGATCTCTCCTTCCACGCATTGGGACTAACAACGGATCGTGGATTATAGATGGGGGTATTCGATACGGTTGCATCCACCTTGTTGCTTTTCTCCTACGCTCCCAATGCCAAGCAAACTTACCTTTCCAATAATCATTTAGTGTTCTCTCTGTATTTAGGTTGAACTCCTCCTTAGCCTTCCGTTTCCATAAATCATTATTTGAAGCCAGATATCTCAATTCCGAAGAAACACAACCCGTCCTTGCAATATCAACACCAGGGAGACTTTCGAGTATTTTGATCTTAAGTTCAGTTGGGAGTAGCACAAAGCAAGGTGGAAGGCTTAACCCTGTCTTCTCACAAAGATCAATTAAGAGTGGCAATGCGAGCCCATCTTTCGCATTTTTCCAAAACTCAAAAACTTTGGTTTCATGGGATGATTTTGAATCTGAAGAAGACAAATCTTCTAGCTCCATTTTGTCAATAGAATCACTGTTTAACCAAAAAAAACTTATGGCGGGTATGAAATTCGATTTATCCAAGCACAATTTGTGAAAGTTTTTACCTTTTTGGGTTAAAATCCCATGAACATTCAAATACTTCCCAAAAGTTTGAAACTTCAAAACAACAGTTTCTACTGTATCACCATTACCAGAACCCAAGAGCTCAGGGACTGTATACTGCACAGATAATGTACCAGATTTCGATGCCCATCCTTGGGGAAGATGAAACCCATCGATTTTCTTCTGTGTCTTGGCATCAAAAGTAATAAACCCAGATTCTAATAGTACAGCATGAACAGCAACAATCAAAAGCTTATAATCACCCTCAATGTTTCCTACCTCTGCTTTCAAAACCTTGCTCAAGTAACAAGGAATTGAAGATGTTTTTTCAACTAACATTTTCATGTTTTCATCATCCACAATTTCATCTTCTGGAGGTAAGATTAGGGTTTCCTCATTTCCTCCTCCAGATACGTAATCAGAATTATATGAAGAAACTGAACTTTCCCCCTTTTCTACGGTTTTCTCATTAGGGTTTCCTTCTACTGAACCTACAACAATGGTTTCTCCCATGTTTCCACAATTAAGACCAGAATTAGAAGAAAAATTTGAAGTCTCACCTTTTTCTGTGGTTTCAATTGGACGAATCGGATGAATTTCTTGCTGGGGACTCTGAATTTGGATTTGGGTATTTCCTGAAGAGAACCCGTTAGGGTTAAGAGTGTAGAAAATCAAATCGCCGGAAAAGATGCCGAGTGACTGAAGAGATTCGCGAGGAGAGGAATCAATTCTGTCTTTCCGATTAAGAGAAACAAGTAGATTTTCAGATGAAGCTGATATCTTTTCGGCGATTGCGTCTTTAAGATCTTGAAGAGAAGAAGGAGATGGTGTTTGGATTTTGAGAGTTTCTTTGGACTCGAGTGACCTAATTCTCAATTTCATGGTTCTTCAGGGCAGAAACTAGAGAGAGAAAGAGGAGAGCTATCGATAAAAATAAACCTGTGTTGTGAAAGACTGAAAGGTCGGTTGCAACTTGAAAGTCATGGTTTTAGACTTTAGGGTTCGTTTGATAATTGATATATGGGGAAAGGTAAGATGGGAAAATCAATGTTTTCTTATGGGAAAGACTGTAAACTCTTTCACATGTGAAATTGAGCTTTTAAGTGTTTGGTTGGGTTGTAAGTTTTACCATCTTACCTCCTAGAATTTATCTGTAACACTTTGAACAATCTATTTTAGAATCTGGTGGCCAGGCTCCGGCTACAATTAATGCCACCACTGGTTCTGCCACTGTATAAAACATACATATAACAGGCTATATAGAGAATAGAGATGTGTTTGAGCTTATCCAAGATTCATGGTGCACGACGAGCAGTTTATGTGAAGAGATTTAATCTCAGGTCACCTTGGAGAAGGACATTGTTTACGTCCATCCTTTGATGGGCGCAATAGATAGAAGGATCCGAACAGTCACTAATTTAGCGACCGGAGCGAAGGTATCGGTATTGTCAAGACCTTCAATCTAGCCTGAACAGACACTTTCATGAAAAGACGTGTGTGAAAATTTATTTTCGCTAAAGAATCGGGCTTCTTCCTGGATATATCTGTAAGGTTCCCTCAGTTCCAAGGAATATAAATATGTGTTCCTCTTATGTTATCTTCCTATATTTTGGATGTTTTTGTAATCAGTTATGTTCATTTTTCTTCTGTTTGATCACTTCGTTTTGTTTACAGGGTTTTTGTTTTGAATATCAGTGAGGATTATACAGCTTAACAATAAAACTACGTAATAAATTATGTGAATTTCGAAGTGTAATAAGATATTTTGAATACTTAGATGAAAGTTTTTACTTGGCTAAAATCATATATATTGTCTATTAATTTGATTAAAAATGTAATTGTTGTATTTTTTGTTTCCATTTTACATCAGCCTCTACCTAAAATTGTTGACAAATAGATATGATCAATATATATTATGTGAGGCCTCATTTGGGAAACCGAAATCTGTTTGCACTACCTTTTTTTTCGCATTTAATTTCAAGTGCTTAAGAAAAGCAATTTTGATCGTTTGGCAATATTCTCTGGGACGTATTGTTCCATTCATAGAAATTAACAGAAGTCATTTGGCAAAAATAAGGAACACTACTAAACCTTGAGAAAATTGTACTATAAAAGGTTAAAGATTGTTCTGCCAGTGGAGTAAACTATAAACGCAACCAACCAGACAATTTTATATGTTTTATCTTTAGATGAGTTCCATCTTTTTTAATCTAATGGTTTACTCTATCGTCGATCTCTTTGATGCAACAAACCAGACAATTTTTTAACCTTCACAGCAATCACTAGATGTGACAATTAACTGGTTCAAACAACTAAAAGAAACAACACATCCAAATGATAAAAATGATCCAAATTCTAAAACTTCAATCCCCTCTTTCTACTTTCAATTTTCCCTTTCGATGAAAGTTAGAGAAGCTTAGAAAGAGAAAGTTAACTTTTGTCGCGAGAAATATCTCGTGTGTTGCTTCCCGCAAAAGCAGAAAGCAGAAGCCACAATTTGTGGCTTTTGCTTTTTGGCTGAAAAGTCTTAGCTTTTTTCCTCCAAACGCGAATAAATCGATAAGCATTTAATATATAGCTAAAAGCTGCTTATTTGTTGATTTTAAGCTAAACCAAACACGACCTTAGACAAGTTTGTGGACTAACTATTGTTTAACACAGCAGATACTAAAATTTCTTGACATGGTGATGGACATTTTTTTTATTTTTTATTTGTTGAGATGGGGATGGACATTTCATTTGCTAAATAACAAACCACGCAAAAAAAACAAAGAAATATCCAAGGGTTTGAGCATATAATTTCACTTTTATATTTACCACCACTAACATGTATGACCAGTCACAAAAATTTGCATGTGAATTTGGTTAGTTCATTTCTAAATTATGATTCAAATTCTATATTTGTATCAGGTTGTTGAGCATATTGAAACAAACTAATTATGCGAAAATGAGCAAAGATAACTCAAAAATTAAGTATAAGAATTATAACCGTTGAGATGGTGGGAGAAACTGTAAAACTGATTTGTTATATTGGGAATGCTAGGCAACCCAATTTTTTGAGCAAGGTCGTTGACAAGTATAGTGTCGAAAGAGACAAATCTGAAACCTCTAAGTTTTCGAGCTTCACTATCATACATTAGAACTGCATCTGTAATGTTACCAAAATCTCCAAAATATTGCTTAAGTTTTTCTTTCGTGTGTGTTATTTGACAATCCACCCACAAAAATCTTCTTAGTGTTATACCCTTTATTATCATGGGTTAATTCCGTGTCCCGAATTTGTGACCTGGCAGTTCGTTTTGGCCCCCATATGTGTCCTAGAGTTCGTTTTGACCCCAAATTTTTGCTAATGTACCATTTTTGCCCTTGTGGCATTTCTGTAATTTTATTTATTCTTTTTTTATCCAATTCTTTTAATTTATACTCCTATTTCTTGGTTTTTTCTGTCTTTATTATGTACTCTTTCTTTCTCGTCCCTTTCTCTTCCATTGCAAATACCAAGAAATCTCCATTAACATCATCCTCTTCAAGAAAAAAAAATCTCTAAATATACTTTGCAAAAAAAAAAAACGCAAGAATTTTTTTTTTTTTTAAGGAGACCAAATTTGGAGAACACATTTGAAAATAAGAACAAATCTGGAAACAAATATGAAGAACATATGGAGTTACGAAGAAATTTAATGTTTATCTTCACTGCTCTCTTTCAGTCTTCATCTTCAATTTCTGTCTTTCTCTCTCTAAAATCCTTCAGTTTTTCTCTCTAAACCCAATTTTCTCATTACTGTTCCAAAATAGAAAAACCCCTAAGGTAGTCTTTTCCGATTAGTTCTTCTATTGTATGATTCGATGAATGATTTCATTAACAATTGATTATATGAGTTTGGAGGAAAACCCCTTTGATGGGAAACGAAAAACTCAATTTGGTAACGACCAGTCAATGCTAGGTTAGCCATATTCAACATCAATAAAACAAAAGATGCACATGTTGGAGCAGAGATTCTTCTTGTTTATGGCAGGTTTCTTGTGCTTTTTATGTTTGGTTACAAATACTCTTCACTTAGAACAGGAATTTACAATTAAATCAAATATTTTGCTAATTAGGATCTAGAGAAAGATGAACTCACATGCAACAGGAGCAAAAGAAACCTTTTGTTTGACATGGATTAAACTAATAGTTGAACACTTGCTAAGAAGGCATCTACACCAACAACTATCATCCCATTTCCATCTTTCTTTGGCACAACTATCATCCCATTTCCATCTTTCTTTGGCGTCAACATTAGTTGTCATCCTTTAATAGCTATTTCTCCTTACTTGATCAAAAGATTAATAGATATTCTAAAAAAGAGAAATAGTGATTCAAATGGCAATAACCCTGAAAAATCCTTTCAATTTGCTCCAGAAATCAGTTAAACAAAAATGAAGAAGGTAGGTGATGTGGTGGTTAGTGGTAAAGGAAGAAAGGGTATTGGGAAATGAGATGGGAACAATACGAAGAGAGAGAGGAGAGAGAAATACCTTGCAAATTAAAGAGAGAAAAGAAAAAGTAAAATGAAAAAAAAAATTGGAAAAAACATTAAGAAAAATTACAGAAATGCCACAAGGGCAAAAATGGTACATTTAACAAAAATTTGGGGCCAAAACGAACTGTCGGACACATATGGGGGCCAAAACGAACTGCAGGACACAATTGGGGGCCAAAACGACTAGTTGGTCACAAATTGGGGGCCAAAACGGAATTAACCCTATTATCATCTACAACGCTCTGTCTTCCATTAACATAATGGAAAAAAATATATAATACCTTAATCTTACTTGCAACAATTGAAGTGAAGTTGTTTGTTTAATTATTCTTTATCCCCAACATTTTTTAACCTATCGTCGATCTCTTTGATGCAACAAACCAGACAATTTTTTAACCTTCACAACAATCACTAGATGTGACAAGTAACTGGTTCAAACAACTGAAAGAAACAACCCATCCAAATGATAAAAAGGATCCAAACCCAAAAGCTTCAATCCCCTCTTTTTACTTTCTATTTTCCCTTTCGATGAAAGTTAGAGAAGCGTAGAAAGAGAGAGTTAATTTTTGTCGTGAGAAATATCTCGTAAGCAGAAGCCACAATTTGTGGCTATTGCTTTTTGGCCTTTTGACGGCTTTTAAAGAGCCTTAGCTTTTTTCCTCCCAACGCGATTAAATCGATAAGCACTTAATAATTAGCTAAAAACTGCTTATTTGTTGATTTTAAGCTAAACCAAACACGACCTTAGACAAGTTTGTGGACTAACTATTGTTTAACACATAGCAGATACAAAAATTTCTTGACATGGGGATGGACATTTCATTTGCTAAATAACAAGTATATGTGGAAAGATGAGTTTTGAGTTTGATTGATGATTGATGAATGGAGATCCTCTAATTGGAGAAACAATTTGACTGTTTTTCTTATAAAAAATATGTCCATTGTTGTACTCTTCTCTGGGTACAGCTCTTTTCACTTCCACTACTTTATCATTCAGTTTGTAGTGGTTTTTCTGCATAACATTATCTACAGCTTCTTTAGTGTCGACAGAGACAAATCCGAAACCTCTAGGTTTTCGTGTCGAAAGAGACAAATCTGAAACCTCTAGGTTTTCGAGTTTCACTATCATACATTACAACTGCATCTGTAATGTTACCAAAATCTCCAAAATATTGCTTAAGTTCTTCTTCGTGTGTGTTATTCGACAATCTACCCAAAAATCTTCTTAGTGTTATACCCTTTATTATCATGTACAACGCTCTGTTTGTTTTCGATTAACATGATAAAGAAAAACCTAATCAATAAACACCCAATTTTCTATATTGGGAATGCTAGGCAACCCAATTTTCTGAGCAAGGTCGTTGACAAGTATATGTAGAAAGATGAGTTTAGATTCAATCTGGACAGTTCCTTTTAAATGGTTCAGATTAAACCTGCCTTTTTTGTCTTGAACTCAAAAGTGAAGATCTTGTGTGCATTTCTTATCATCTTTAAATGTGAAGCCTTTAGTTTTAGGATTTTTTTCAAATACTACTATGCCACTTTATCTCTCTAAAAACTTTTTGATTTGCTTTCTTCAAATGTGTTAAGAGTTTCATCTAAAATAATAGATTTTCAAATACCATTTGATCACGACGGAAAAATAGTAGATTCTTAAAAACTATTTTATCATGACTTACTTTGCCTCGAATATGCCTTTAATTTGATATCATGCCTTTAAATTGTTTGCAATGTCAATAATTTCAAAATACTAGAAGTCATGGTTTATAATCTGGCCTTCACAGCCTACTTGAAGTCACGGTCAAAAGGTATCCATTTACAAGAAGTCATGGTCAAAAGATCATCCTGATTGAGAAGGAATAGATTACCCATCTATGCTGAAGAAATACCAAACTTGTCGAAATTAGGTATAAAACTTCACATGTTGCCTAACGAATCAGGAGGTTCAGTTATGTTCTTCCGGGCCCTCCGTTCTCTGCTTCCAGACATTTCGTTCTTTTGTTTTAGGCACAAGGACTGACGAGGAGTATATACCGTGGTATGTGGTCTGGTTACATCGTGTAAAGTCTTATTCTCTTAAGCTCCCAACAAAAAAGAAACTAATCTTTCCAGACTACATTTCATGTTCTCTCTTCATTGAGATGGAGTTTAGCCTCAACTTTATTTCTCCACAAATTATTATTGAAAGATAGATAACAAATACGAGAACTTTTTTTATCTTAAGTTCATTAGGAAGGGACATTAAGCAAGGTAAACGACTAAGCATGTCTTCTCACAAAGGAGTGAAAATGCAACTATGCAATCCCATCCTAGCTATATGCATTTTTCCAAAATTAAAAAAGATTGGTTTCATGGGACGAGTCTCAAGAAGAAGAAGATATATTATCTAAATCCATTTTATAACTGGAATCACATTTCCAACAAATAAAAGTTATGGTTGGTAATAAATTAGATTGACATATTTCCCATCAACAAAATAAATCATAAGGGGATGATTGAATCCTTCACCTTGGAGATGGAGGAAGAAAGTTTTATCATCTTTCTAACACTGTGAATACCCTATTTTAAATTCTGGTGGCTAGGTCGGGCTACAATGCCACCGATGGTTCTGCCACTGTATAAAACAGACTCCGTATAGCATGCTATATAGGTCATAGAGATGTCTTTGAGCTTATCGAAGAGTCATGGTTCACGACGAGCAGTTTGCAGCCCCATAATAGATTTCGCCAGCAGAAACAAACAAGAGAGTGCCTTGCAAAATGGGTCAAAATCAACCAGTTCATAAATAGTCCATTGAACATTTGAAAAGAGAACTTCACAACGTGAAGGCGTAACCAGTCGAGTTTCTTAGTGTTATGATTCTCTTGTTTCATTAGTCTATTTGGATATTATAACGATTTCGAAAACAAGGTTAGTACCAATAAGAGTACCACTTACTAGGTCCTCCTCAATTGTATGTGCCAATCGAAAGAAAGGTGCACAAAATGGTAGAGTAGCATGAAACAGTTTGATATAATTCAGCATTCAGTTGAAAAATCTCACACCTTAGTAAAATTTGATAACTTATTAAAAATTGTACTTTCTTTACATTAGAAAATACTGAAAAGTCTAATAAAATAGACTTCAACAATGCAAAAAAACTGATAAAAATCAACTCCATTCATCGGTTTTACGGATGTCTTCTCCATTAGTCTCTTCTCCATTAACAGGCCCATTGCTCTCCTGTATCTCACAAGATGATAAAACATTACGCATAAAACGAGGATGATTGCCTGCATAACTAATCGAATTTCCTAGAAATGTGTTCCAATGGCCACAATTATAATAACTACCATAACCATATCCTCCATAAGATCCATACATGTGTCCACAGTATGCATAACTATAAACTGGGATAAATCCACCAAAGGCTAATCCAACCCTAGGATAGAAGTTGGGGTAAACACACGAAGGATGAATGATGAATGGAGATCCTCTAATTGGAGAAACAATTTGACTGTTTTTCTTATAAAAAATATGTCCATTGTTGTACTCTTCTCTAGGTACAGCTCTTTTCACTTCCACTACTTTATCATTCAGTTTGTAGTGATTTTTCTGCATAACATTATCTACAGCTTCTTTAGTGTCGAAAGATACAAATCCGAAACCTCTAGGTTTTCGAGTTTCACTGTCATACATTACAACTGCATCTGTAATGTTACCAAAATCTCCGAAATATTGCTTAAGTTCTTCTTCGTGTGTGTTATTCGACAATCCACCCACAAAAATCTTTTTAGTATTATACCCTTTATTATCATCTACATCTACAACGCTCTGTCTTCGATTAACATCTTTCGGGTATGCTCTTTTCACTTGTATCTGTTTAAACAGAATCCAATTTACCAAAATTCAAAACACCCAATCAATAAATTCCACAGTTAGTTCAATATTTATATTGAATATCAAAAGATTATAATGAAAAAAAAAAACAGAAATCAAATTAAATAGAACTCCACTTTAAAAAAAATAATCACTAATTAGATTTATAACAAAAGCAATTAATCAAAATCCTAAACCAATGATACCAATACCCATTGACTTAATTAAAGAAAAAAAACTATGGTTAAGAATAAAATATAAAATAAACAAACAAAGCAAGTGGCATAAGATTGAGAGAGATAATGTTACCATTCTTCCATTAAGAACATGATTATTTTCTTGAAGAGCATTATGAGCAGAAGATGGTTCAGAGAATAGAACAAACCCAAATCCTCTAGCATTACCAGTTATTCTATCTTTAACAACAGTTGATTCAACAACCTCCCCATAGTTGCTGAAGTAATCAATCAAGTGATTCTCTTCAGTTTCTCTTGAAATTCCTCCCACAAAAAGCTTAACCAAATCTACTTCCATTATAGAAAACAAATTGAAACAACAACCACTCTCTAACTCTTGTCTTCAATGCCAGAGAAAGTAAATAATAGAAAAATAGGGTTTAGGGTTTTTGAAGCAAACTTTCTGCTGTTAGAAGTCAAGTAAATCCTGAACCTAATATATATACTAAAGAGATCTTTTAGGGATATTTAAATATCAACAATGATGCTATCTTTTAGGGATATTTACCTAGATGATTCTAACCAATCTTCTTAGCTAGGAGTCCATTTTTTTCAATATTGTGTTATTTTACAGTTTTGTCTTTTTGGTGTTTCTAAATTCTCCCAATGAGTCAATGACAAAGTAAGATTCATAGAGACTATATTGATAATGAGTAAGACCACATATTTCCAAGTAATAAGAATCTCTTCATTCTCTCAATTCATCCATTGAACGGTCAACCCGAATTCGTTTCCTAATTCCTGCAAACAGAGATCTTAGTATTCCTTTGTTTCTAATGAAGCTGGTTTTGATGTAGAATTTTCTCTCTTTAAGAAAGTGTATAATGATCTACATTCTTCATATAAATCTTTTTGTCTCTGTGCTTCTATTCAAAGCTAACATGTTTTGTTGATTATCTAGGTCTTCAATCATCCAAGGTAAGATATATACTTTTGTAACCTTAATTCTGTATTCAGGATACCCTAGATAGTAATTACATGTCTCTCTCTCTACCACATTGTTTCTTCCTTCATGGATTTGTTTGCTAAACCAGATTTATGGGTAAATGATTGATTTGAGATTTGGTGTGTAAAAAATTAAAGTTCATCTTCTCCAATTCAGTCATGGTCGGAGTCCTGCAGTGACTTAGTGCTACTTGTTAGACTCCCGTGGTTGTGAGAAAATGGTTGTAAGGGTCTCATCTCACTTCAGATTACCATCTTCCAAATCATTGCATACTTGCATGAACCTTTCCCATTCCTCTTCTCCCCATCTCTTTCATTTTGTGAGTTTTCTGATAATGATAATGCCTAAAAGAAAATTTTTGTTAGCAAACTGAAGAAGTCTAAATTTGGATTAATTGGAAATTGTTTTATAATTTCATTTTTATATGAAGATCATGAATCTTGAATGGTGAAATCATCATATTACTTTAATCCAACTTCCTCCGGGCTCCGATGTTTCACTCATTATTTTAAGTTGTTGATATCATTTGACTACTTGAAGATTATTTACTATTTTGAATAGATTTACTTCCACAAGGTGTGAAGATTGTTTACTTACTAATATATTTACTTTTATCTCCCTATCAGATTTATCATAAAATGAATCTCCAAGTATACTGATTCTAGCAGCTTCATTCGGTGGAGATGGAATTGGACTTGAAACAGTAGAATCCATCAAGAAGGTAGGTTTCATAATCAGACCCTTCTTCATATTTCTCCCAATTCCCGTTTATCTTTGTAATAGTTTTATAATTAGTTTTGGAAGCCACGAATAGGGTATGTTTAAAAAGCAAACACTTGTTGTTGCCATTATCTTTAGTTCATAGTCTTTACAAATTGAGTTATATCTCATAATCAACTGCATCTTTCTTCTCCCTAATTGTTGGTGAGGTTGCGGGGTCGACTTCATACGAGCGAGTCTGGAAGTCAGACTGATCGTAACTTATGAACAATAAAGTACCAACGAGAAAAGGGATTTATGTTCGTCTGTCCCATTTTTTTTTATTCGTAGACGATAAAGTTGTTATCTCATGCTCAATATAAAATGCAATATACTTGAACTTATGGTATTACAAACTTGTTCACGTGTACAGTTCATTCTAATAGTGTGGTTGTGCAAATCTGTGGTAATGGCAACTCTATAGGGTTTCTTAATGACTGGCTCCATTGCCGGCCAGATAAAAGTTTCCCAACCAACAAGGCTTCTACTCGTGGTGATACTTAATTATAGATAGTAATTATAGCGGGTAAAAAAATGATTTAGATGCAGGAAACATCTTATGTTATCAAATATTTTCTTATACATTTAACTAAAATATGATGGTACTATTTGCAGTGATCTCAATTGCTTTAGTTAGTTGGTTATTTATTAAATTTTAAGAAATGTACCATATAACCACTCTCTAAATCTTGTACTATTTACTTGTGTAGGATACTATGATCTTTCTGCTGTCTTATCCCTCCATGGATAATATAGGCGTGGAAATCCACTTTTTTTTCTTCTGAGATTGCTTTAGCATGTTATATGGTATTCTAATAAGAAAGAGCATTTAGTTACATAAACCTATGAGTTCGTTTTTTTAATGATTATCACAATTGAAAGTTTTATATATTTGTTTCGGGCATTACTGATAAGGCAAAATTTAATTACGTTGTGATCAACAAACAACGAAGAATATGCATCACTTCAATATGGTTATCTTATTTATTTATATATTTTCTCATCTTGTGTACTTCATTGTTTGTTTAAGACTTTTGCGAGAAATAATCATTTATTATTCTTTTCTTATAGTAACATTGTCCTTGGGATAAATTATACTTGAACCGAGGAGAATTGCCAACTTGTTGGACTTTGTGTGGCTCTCTAGAGATAAAGGAGTACGCAAGTTGAGAAATTATAGTTTGATTGTGTGCTTTAACAACATTATAACTGGGTTTTCTCATAAGTTTGGAATTTGCGGTCTTCCTTTATCTATGTTACTCATTGAACTCTTTGAAAGAGTATCAGTTGTTACTCAATTTCTTGGATATTTTCTTATATGTTATCCACATGTTGCTTTTGGTGTAGAGTGGAAAATTTGATGCTATCTATGCTTGTGCAAACGGCGTATTATTTACCGTGAATCATGTGTGTGAAGCATTAGTGAGCAGAGGTATGAAAAGATAACTTGTAAAGTATGTATAGGGTCAATTTACAACTGAATGAAGACATACTTTGAGGCAGAAACCAAAATTGAATAGAACTAACTATTGAGATCTAATCAATTTGAAGTATAGTTGTGACAAATTCTCTATAATTTTAAAGAGAACAACGACCCAACCAGACGCTTGAAAAAGAAAGGGTGGACACAATTAGAGGTAAGAGTTCCTATAGATTGATAGCTTAGCGGGTATAACTCATCAACTGTATGTATCTTCATTTGCTTAGGACTTGGGCACATATTGTCTTATTTCGTTTTTGAGGGATCTACATTTTTCACTAAGAATATGTATGTTATTGTGACAAGTGTGGTTTATCTAGACTTCAACACATGTGTGAGCCTTATATGTACAAGGATGTAGATGTAAATTTTGTTGCTAGAATGCTTTCTTTCTCCGACTATCATGTCGTGTAACTAAAGTTGTTTGCTAAAATATATATTTAAAAGTGTAGCGGCTATGCACCATATGGTTCAAAGTTTGTTTTTGTGGCTCATTCCATTTATGAGAAGATATAATTCAGAAGTTCATATATTTTGTTGTTCTTATTACTATTTTTTTTTCTTCTTGTGTCTTGGTTTAGAACATTAACATCTACATAATAATGTTTTCAGGGGCATTTTTCTTTATCTTATAGATCATGTGCATAACTGGATGGTGAACAGAGAGGTCTCCTGGCAAATTATAGCAATATGTCCTGAATGTCCGACGCATTCTGTTCTGATGTTTCTTTGTTCGAACAATTGATCTCAAGTTGTTATATACAAAATTAATCTGTTTTTGTTTTTACAATTCTTGATTTATAGTGAGCATCTTTTTTCCAGTATCAGTTCTTTTATCGAATAATTCTGAAAAACTCATCAATTTATCATACTTGCAGAAAAAATGAAGATTCTGTTGAGATTGTACTCGAAATATTGCTAGATATTAGATGATTGTGAAGGTTGTCTTGGTTTTATTCTGAATTATTTATTCTTAGTGCTCAGTATTTTTATTCTTGCGAATTTTTTCTTTGATTCTATTACGAGGTTTGAGGCGAAGTAGTAGTGTTTAACTAACGCATTGCCCCAGTATTTTCAATTTATATGATGAATTTATATGTTTAAGTATATGTCAAACATTTTCAATGTCAAGACCCCCAACATTTGTTAGTAAAACTGGGCTTGAGCTGCTCCTATTGGCAAATCTCTCAAATTTTGTATATTGAGTTGCAGGTTATTGTTCCCTTATTAACCAGTGAAAATGAAAAAATTCATGTTCCTTGCATCAATTGTTTAACAAAGGTGTTTGCAAATAACTTTCTACCCAAACCATGTTTTCTCATACTCAAATTTCTTATTGGTTATTTGGTTCAAAATATTATTAAGACGAAAACACATTCTAATCCCTTCACAAATTTCTTATCCACTGTCTTTAAAATCTTATTTGTTATTTGATTCAAGATCATCCAGATAAGTTTTTGGCGAAACAACTTGTTACAAAGATAACTTATTTCTTCCAAGCTTCCCTATTGTAAAAACTTATGAAATCTTAATTTGAACCTCGTATTTTCACAAGTTTTTCGGAGTTAAATGGATCAACTCTTCATTTGTTCATTCTTTTTAATATAACTTGAATAGCATTTCAATTGTTAATATAGGGAGGACAAATGCGCTGAAAAGTTCCACTATGTATGTCAGATAACCTTTTTTTTGTTTATAGAGTATGTCAAATAATCTGAAAAGAAGAAACTGTATAAATACTCGATAACTCCTTACATATTTGATAATCTAAAAAGAAATATTGTGTAAACATAGTTTTTCAGTTTCTTCTAAAATCCATTTTGGGTTGTAATTTTGGTCTAACATGACCCGACTGATAATGTGATATGTTTGGGAGTGGAAAATCAAACGGCACCCTAATACTACTTTTGTTTAATAAGACATATAATTTCTCTCCACTTTGTAAAATTAAAAAATTCTGTAAGATACATGAGGTTGTAGGGTGAAGGAAAAAATGTTTTTCTTTCTACGTTTGTTTCAATTTATTACCTGTAGAGCAAGTTATATAAATATTGTATTTGTTATCTTGTTAACGAACATGTTCTCAGTATTGATGCACATAAATACATCACTATTAAAAAAACAAAGACAAATAAAAAAATAAGAAAAAAGGAATATTACTTGTTTATAAACTTTATATATTAAATACTTGAAAGATGTCTTTGTCCCCACAAAATCTTTCAGCCTTAAACAAATAACAAGGCTACACAACCCGCCTTTTGGGACTCCTACTTGAACCACATGTGAGAGAAACAAGAGTTTCTCTCTCCACGTGACTGAACATGTGACAGGAGAAAGAAACTCTTATTTCTCTCACGAGCGATTCAAGTGAAAGTCCCAAGAGACGGACTAAGTATACTTTTTGTTAAACAAATGATTTCTAATTAATTTAGTATTACTTCAAAACCTCTTTTTTGTTATACATAGTATTACTTCAAAACCGAAGAAGCTTATAATATCTTTGCTAGGGCACTGGCAGCCAGTTTCATGCACCTAAAAGACTAGCCAATAATGCTAATTTACTTTGTCCAAGAAAAAGAGTCATGAGACCAAATCCATTGGTTGGGGCTGGCTCCTTGTCTCGAGGCTATGTGAGCTACCTACCGACCTGTTCTATTTTATGTTTGATTTGTTCTTACTTTTTAGTTCTTCATATTTCCTTTGCTACTTTTTATCATTTAATTGTATTTTTTATAGGAATAAGCTATTGACACGTTTATGTTTGAAGTCAACAATTATTGAGTCGAAAACTAAAACTAAATCTCATATACACACAATCGCAACACAATAAGCAAATTATATATGGATTTGGGAGCTTCTAATTGAGGACTCCCAAAATTTTAAAAACTCCAAAAATAAAATAGAAATCTCCCATTTGCAAGCCTCCATTGCTCTAAAGCATTTTTTTTGTTGAAATGTAATAAGAGACATACCTAGTTATCTTTTTTTTGTTGAAAAGAGACATACCCGGTTACCTTTGAAAACCCAATGGAAATTTAGGGTTTTGTTGAAATGTAACGAGAGTCAAGAGACATACGTAATTATCTTTTAAGTATGGGTTAATTCTATTTTGGCCCCCTAAAGATGACCAACTGACCAAAATGGCCCCCTAAAGATGACCAGCTTTCAATATGACCCCCTTTTTCATCTTTCCGTCATTTTCACCGTTAGGCGTTAGTGAGCTGGCAATTTACTGCCAGAAATGCCCTTGCCCGTATCTTCCCATATCTTTGATGAGACACAAAAAATCTTTATAGTCCCAACGTGGTCAAATCAATTAAAACAAAATTTACTTTTCAATTTATTTATTTTATTTACTCTTTATTTTATATTTCTCTAATTCTCTCTACCCACTAACTTCAAAGTCGTCGATCTCTTATCTTCTTCTTAAACTATTTCTCTCTCTAAAACTTTCTTTTAACTGCTTCCTTGTCATCATCACTTGCAGATTCCTTCATGATTTCGGTTCCACCATTGGTGGTGGTATGGTTGTTGGATCACCTAATAGTAACAACAATAACAAGCTTGATTCGATGGAACAAGAGTTTCTACTTCGATCATCGAAAACCCAACAACAATTGAGATCACAGCTCATGGCTTCAGCTGCTGCTTTTCCTTACTCTGGTTCTCCTACTTCAGCTGGAAAATGTATGAATTTCTTGCTTCAACAACAACAAAATGAAAATCAAAGGTATACCCATTTCAAATTTCAATCTTTTTTCTTCATTTTCTCATTTGTTTGATTGATTTTGTTTGCTTTTAAGATATGGGTACGTTTGATTTTACAGAGTTGCTGTAGCAGCAGCTGTTGCTTTGATGTTAGGAGGAGGAGAAGATGTTCATAACAAATTTAGTAGAGTTGGAGGTATGATGATGAATCCAGGATCAAGACAAATTTACTTAACTTTCCCTACTAATAGTACTTTCAGAGAAGAAGATGTCTCTAATTACTTCAGGTTTGTTGAATTCAAATCTTGGGTTTTGATTCTTTTTTATCTTGTTCATGAATATTGATACAAAAGTTTGTGTTTTTTTTTTGTTTTTTTTTTGTTGAAATAGATAATTATATTAAAACTAGAACTTAAGAGTCTTATTACAATACATATTAGAAACTATATAAGGAACATTCTTCCATGATTGCGTCTTATTCCTCTTCCTTGTCCATTTTGCCAATTTGTCTGCCGCTTGATTGAATTTCCTGTTCGTGTAAGAGAATTTAACTATTTCCAGCCTTTGCTTGATGTCCTGTATTTTTTTGATATGAATGTTGGATTGCCATTGTATTTCATTCCTCTTATTTTGTAAATATTGAATGATATTGATGTTATCGCTTTCTATGATGATCTTGCTATAGTTGTGGGATTCAGCCCATAACATACCATTTAGTATTGCGATTGCTTCACTTTCCTCTGCATTTCTGCTTCTAGTGGTGGTGGCATAAGCTTCCAGAAATTTAGATTCATTGTTGTGAATAATCAGACTTGTACCTGCAACATTTTGTATATCAATGAAGAAAGCATCTACATTAATTTTCACGAAAGACCTGTCAGGAGGGTTCCATTTTCCTTGTGTTGTTTTGGTAGTGAAAATATTATTGTCTATATGTTTGGGGAAAGTATTAATCATATTTATTATTTTCTCAAGTGAATTGATCTCATGTTGAAAGCAATGGTCGCAACGAACTTTCCATATATTCCATAGAATTGTAGCATAATGTATATTATTAATAGTGCTACTACTCTGTGATTTCTGTTCCCATGTAAATATCCATTCTGCCACCGAGGATATATGTTCCGAAATAATATTGAAGTAGAACCATATATTTTTTGCCATTGGACAATGAAGTAAAGCATGATCTATAGATTCGATTTCGTTGCAATTAGGGCAGTTCAAGTTCTTATCAATGTATTTTCCTATTCTTTCCCTAACCGGGAGAGCTTTGACACATATTTTCCAAATGAAAATCTTAATTGTAGGGATGACTGGTATGGCCCATATGAAATTCCAGTTGGGTGATAATGGTATAGGTGAATTCATACTGATGCATAGATGTTGATATAGGGATTTTACCGAGAATTGACCAGATTTGGTAAGGGTCCATTTTCTTTGATCTTCGTCATTACCTGCTATCGGAATTGACAAAATTAAATTTTTTGTATTGCTATCGAAAGTATTATTAAGCAAAGCCTCATTCCATTTATCCTGATCTATCAATTGCGAAACTTTAGACAAATGAGAGTTAGTTTGATTGCTCGGGGGGTGGGAGAGTGTTGGAATCCAATTATCCTTCCAAATTTCAATTTTTTCGCCATTATGAACTTCGCAAGCAGGGACGGATCTACATGCAGGCCAAAGGGGGCCATGGCCCCCCTTGACTTGCCGTAAATTGTTTTAGAAATGCTGATTGCTTTCTGATTTATCGCATAAATAAAGTTCGAGTCATACAAATAACATATATGTTGCATGGGTGAGATGGTAGAGGTCCGAGTGTTGGACGTGAGAGACCTGGGTTCGAGCACTGGTAGACTTAGATTTTTCACTTATTTTTTTGGTTCGGCCCCCCTTGACTACTACTCCTAGTTCCGTCCCTGTTCGCAAGTGGTAAATTTTTCAATATTATTAAGTTGTTTGCTAATATTTTTCCAATGCCAAGAGTGGTGAGGCTTAGCTATACCCGGATTGTCCATATTATTAAAGTACTTTGCTTTAAGGAATTGAACCCAAATTGATTTGGGTTCCGATTTAATTCTCCAGGCTAGCTTACTAAGCATCGCTTGGTTATCCAGCTCCGGGGAGTGAATACCAAGACCTCCTAACTTTTTAGGACGGCAAATCGTGGACCAGCTTTTAGTACAAATACCATTAGACTTACCCCACCAAAACGACTTTTGCATAGTCGAAATGCTTTTGCTTATACCCTTGGGGAGGGTAAAGCATTGCATTTGGTATCGGGGTACAGCCGCCGCTATTGTCGAGATGACAATAGTGCGCCCAGCTTGAGAAAGGAAACTGTAATTCCATTTCTCTAACTTGTTCTTAATCTTAATTAGAATATCATTGAAAACCCTCTTCTTCTGCGCACCAATAAATAATTGGGCGCCTAGATATTTCTCCGAGGTAGAAGCATATTTAACTTTAAGCGTTCGCATGATTAATCTTTTGAACTTGGGATGTGAATTTTTGGAGTAGAAAATGTTGGATTTACTGTAGTTTATCATTTGTCCTGACGCATCACAAAAGATTTTAAGGATATTTTTGAGTGTATGAATGTTGTCTAGAGAATTCCGACCAAAAATGATACAGTCATCTGCAAAAAGTAGATGGGAAATATTCAGGTTAGGATAGTTGGTGGGGAAACCCTGGAACTTATTCCCATCCTGTTCTGCATTAATAAGCCGACTGAGGCCTTCCATGGCAATCGTGAAGAGGAAAGGAGAAAGCGGGTCGCCTTGCCTGATACCTCTAGATGGGTAGAAGGTGGTTCCCGGACGGCCATTAATTAAAACCGCCATGGAAGTCGTAGAGATACATTGGGTTATCATCTTGATCAAATGCTCAGAATATCCTAATTTGTTCATGATAGCCGTAAGGAAATTCCATTCGATCCTATCGAAAGCTTTGGACATATCCAATTTAATCCCAAAGTATCCGGTTGATCCTTTCAAGTTTTTGAGCGAGTGTATAATTTCCTGACCAATGATGATATTATCAGTAATTTGTCTACCCGGGATATAAGCTGCTTGGAAAGGAGATATAATGTTTTTTAAGGAGTGCTTAAGTCTATCTGCCAGAATTTTAGTGATAATCTTATACGTGGTATTGAGAAGGTAGATAGGTCTATAGTCAGCTGGAGTTTGAGGAGAAGTGGTTTTGGGAATCAGGCAGATATGTGTGTGGTTAGTCTCGCAAGGTAGTTCGGCTGAGATGAAGAAATCTTGAACTAAACTGTAGATATTGGGGCTAACCGTATCCCAGTTTGATTGAAAGAAAAAGGGGGGATAACCATCAGGACCCGGGGCCGCTTCTCTTTTAAGGCAATTAATGGCTCTATTTATTTCTTCTTGGTCAGGAATATTGATTAACTCTTGATTATGAGCCGGAGTAATGGTGTGCTGAAAGAGATTGAGAATATCAGGGTTAGGATTGTTATTGGTAGACGTACTAATGGTAGACAGGTGATTAGTGAAAATAGATTGAATGCTATTCAAGTCTTCCAGCCAATCTCCATTGTTGTTTTTAATCGCTTTAATTTTATTACTTCTATTATGTTGTATAGCCTAGGGGTGGGAATCGGGACGGGCGGGTCGGGTGCGGGCATAGAAAGAGTCGGGCCGGGCGGGTTCGGGCAACATAAGCTGATGACCACTTTATTTTTTGGGCGGGTCGGGCGGGCAAAATCACTCTCTTAGTCCGCCATTGCCCGCCCGTGCCCGATTAATTAAGCGGGCACATCGGGCAACGGGCGGGCTTAATTCGGGTAGCCCGATGAACCTTTAAAAATAAAATTCATTATTGTCGGGCGGTTAACAGTGGAAAAGCCCAATTTGAGGAGTGAAACCAGCCCAAGGTTACAAGCCCAAGGCAAGTCATAATGCTTTGAGGAGATTGAAAGTGGTTGAGGGTTTTTATAAGAGTTCATGCTTCTTTAGTTGCTCACAAACTACAATGTGGGACAAAATCTTATGAGTTTTCTTTCTTTTGTTTAGTACCACATTGAAGGGTAACAAAATTGGAGAAGGTTTTGAGTGCTATATCTAAGCTTCTCATGAGTGTATCTTCCACCTTGGGTTAATTTTGGACCCCTGTTAGTAACATTATTTGTATTATATGGTTTGGACCAGTTGGATTCATTATATAAAGGAATTATATAAAGGAATTAATTTTAAGCTTTCACAATGTTGTATTACAATCTTCTTGTCACCTTCACGGATTTTATTTATCAGGTGAAGAAGGAAAATTTGTCAATCTATATACAAATCTCTATTTTCACAACAATACATTGGAAAGAAGGATGGTTCAAGTATGATATTGGAACCACAAGCCTCATATACACCAATATGACCTTTTGGGATGTCTATTAATGTTGTCCAATCCACTTGTGTATATATGAAAGTAAAGGATGATAATATCTAATAGAAATGGTGACTTGGAGTTCATGCTTCTTTAGCTCTTTACAAGCCTATAGCAAGTTATGGTGCTTTAATGAGATTGAAAGTGGTTGAGGGTACTTGTAGGACTTCATGCTTCTTTAGTTCCTCACAATCTACAATGTGGGACAATATATTTTTGTAATTGTATGAGTTTTCCTTCTTTTGTTTAGTACCACATTGAAGAGTATAAAATTGGAGAGGGTTTTGAATGCTATATATAAGCTTCCCATGAGTGTATCTTCATTAGAGTTGTAAGGTAAATCTCGCGGGCCCTAATTAAAGGTTTAAACGGGCCGGGCTCGGGCGGGTAACCGGCGCAAGGTTCCCATCCGTGCCCGCCCGTTGTCCTTAACTCGGGCGGGCGGGCTAAGCCCGATATCGGGCAACGGGCCCCGATGTGCATAGCGGGTCTCGGTTACCCGCGGGCGGGTTCGGGCCTGTGGGTTTAATTCCCACCCCTAGTATAGCCTGAGAATGGAAGAATTTGGTATTTTTATCTCCTACCGAAAGAAAATTATTTCTGGATTTTTCTTTCCATAATATTTCTTGACGTTTATACCACTCTTCCAACTGATCACTTAATTTATAAAACTCTTCTTTGTTAGTGGTGGCATTAATTTTTGTGATGATATTTTTAATATTGTTTTCTATATTACCAAATACTCTTTTATTCCAATTAGTGAGGTGCCTACTTAGATTTTTAAGGTTCACTTGGATGTTAATGTTATTAGTCCACTTATTCTGAATATAACCATGACAATCGGGATGTGACATCCAAGCGCGGAGGAATTTAAAAGGTTTAGGTTTATTGTAGCATTCTTCTGTGTCAGACAGAAAAATGGGAAGATGATCTGAACCTACTGACTCCAAATGACTAATACTAAATTGTTGATTATTTTGAAGCCAGGGGAGGTTGGCCAGAGCTCTATCTAGTCTCTCTTGAATAAATTTTTCCCCAAATTGCCTATTATTCCAGGTAAACGGGTAACCTCTAAATCCCATATCTAATAATTTCATCCTGTTGATGTAGGACAAAACTTTGGGAATGTGAGAATTAGAGGCTAAAGATCCTCCTTCTTTGTCCGTATTGTCTAGAATAGTATTGAGGTCTCTTATGACTATCCATGGCGACTCGCTGTCTATATTGAGTGCTTCTAAAGTTTTCCAAGGTTTGAGTTTGTTATTATGATGAGGGCAGCCGTAAAAACCCGTAATAATGTTGTGAATGTTATTGTTAGATTTTAAGATCTCCACATGTATCATATTATTATCTGAATAAATGATCTTAAGATTTATGTTGTGTTTCCAATACATAACTAAGCCGCCCCCTTTATTGTTTGGTTCCACAAAGTGATTATTATAGTGTTTAGTAATTTTTATATATTTTTTGATATTTATCGATTTAGTTTTAGTTTCAGCTAGAAATATTATGTCCGGGTTATGTTTGTTAATGAGATTCATTAAGTATTTACGGGTACTGAAAGATGAAATTCCCCTCACATTCCAACTTAGAATGGAGGGGAAATTGCTAACTAAAGACATCCTACACGACAGGAAAGCTAAGGGCACCTAAATAATGAGAATGATAGTAGATCTCTAGAAGATTAAGGGTATTAGCTGAAAGTTAGGTCTGTCTGAAAGGACTAACACCGGTCTATCCAAGTATTACCCTCCTGAACTACTACTAAGATGGAGGCGCTGAAAGTATTGAAATGGGCCTCCACTAGTATTATAGTTCACTACTGAAGGCCAACCCAAGAAACTAAAAACTACTACCGTCTGGTGGTTAGAAAGGAAACGAGCCTCTAAAGGCTGCCAACCTATCCTGAACCCTATTAGTCTGTTAGGCCCGATCCACTAACAAAGAAAAGAAATCAAAATCTAAAGGCAACCTCTTGTTACCTTCTTCCACTCTTCACACTGAATGAAATCTAATTGAAGGAGGGTGATGGAACAGAAAACTTACTCTAACACTAAAGATAGCAATCACTATGCAACTTAAGAATATCCAGGAAAAACATTCAAGGTATAGAAATATAAGGATTAATACTAATGAAAACTAAGATAATCACATTAGTTATAGAGAAGTAAATTAACCTTAAAAACTAAAAGTAAACGATGGTATCAAGAACTAGCACAAAAGTAAGAACTAAAAGTCCTCCAACATCCTGCATACTTTAGACATAGTCAAAATGATAACTAACAAGGCAGACCTCCCTATATGACCTAATCTCTACCAAACCACTATCAATCCCTGAGGTATCATAAAATATGCTTCATCTATCTTATCTTAGATGAAGAAGACATCACATGAACTCAAGATACCTAATCCAACACCAGCTCAACAAAACCTACTAACTAGGGCAAACTGAACTAAGAGACTGACTCTAAACACAGCTAAAAATAAAACTACTAATAAACTAAAGCTTCTCCTAATCAACCTAAGAAAGAAATCTAGACCTATTAATACATCACCAGTTTAAATTTGAGCTAATAGGTTAGATACGCCAGTACAATCACGATAAAACTAGTAGAAATAAATCATGCAAAACCCTAATGGACAAACATTAATCTAGTATTAGATAGAGGATAAACATGGAATTTAATGGCTAAAGAGAGTTGAGTGATGTTTTACTTCCCTGGTTTAGCTGATAATCAGTTGGTGTTAGGGTTTTCTTTATTGCTCCTGCTCCGTCCTCGATCAATCGTGGATTGTGCCGTCTAGCTAGAGGTAGAATTCGATTGTTGTCTTAAGCGATCTTCATCTATTATGCATGTAGGAAGCAACTACAAGTCGAGATAGGAGATTACTCATCATGTACTACTCCTACTAGTCTTGATTCTAGAGACCCATATGATTTCGAGCTTGGTATGCTCTTACTATATCATGATGGACTACTCCAGTTTTAGAGAGAGAAATAGTTTAAGAAAAAGATAAGAGATCACGGCTTTGAAGTTAGTGGGTAGAGAGAAATATAAAATATGGAGTAAATAAAATAAAGTAATTGAAAAGTAAATTTTGTTTTAATTGATTTGACCACCTTGGGACTATAAAGATTTTTTGTGTCTCATCAAAGATATGGGAAGATACGGGCAGGGGCATTTCTGGCAGTAAATTGCCAGCTCACTAACGCCTAACGGTGAAAATGACGGAAAGATGAAAAAAAGGACCATATTGGAAGCTGGTCATCTTTAGAGAACTATTTTGGTCAGTTGGTCATCTTTAGGGGCCAAAGTGAAATTAACCCAAGTATTTATAGCTCTAATCCAGAGGTGGTAACCAAATTGCACTCTTTTTTATTTCAACCAAAAATAATTGCACTGTTTTTTATATAACAACCCAAATTGGCCTTGGTCTTCCCCAAAAAGCATTTGTGACCTCACTCAAAACCCTAACCTAGGAAAGCAAGCCATATTTCATTATTTATTACCTGGTCCTCAAAACCCGAAAAACTCAAACCCTGACAAAACCATACTTTATGTGATAAACTATAACCTAATTTTTTAATTAAAACTTCATGTGCACTTTTGAGCCAGCAAGAACAAGACCTCACATGATGATCATGGATTCCACCTATCCTATATTTAAGTAACCATTAAGGGGTAGAAATAATTTTACCTATTCCAAGTGGGTTCCTGGTTACACTTTGTGAGGAGTAGGATCTAAATTTATTTTCCATCTAAAAAAATCTAAATTTACTTACTTATAAGGTGGTATGGAGTTGGATTCAGAAAGCTAAACATAGTATTAGTAGTAGGTTTAATAGGTATAACGGTAAGAATAATTTATATGGCAGAGTGACGATAAAACAACCAAAAATATAATGTTTAGGTCCTCTCCACTCATTGACGATTGGTTTTGAAGTGTTTGACAACAAACCTAACATGGTACTAGAGCTAGGTCCAATTCGCTTTATTATTGCCATTTCACTCCCTAATGTTAACGATCTCCTTATTTAACCTTTTAACTTTTTGTTGTTAGTTAGTGGGTTGTATTGCTAAACCCTGTAAGAGCTTCTTATTTATGGTATTTAGTTTCACTAAAAAAAAATGCCAAACACGTGAGGAGACGTGTGAGACTAGTCGCAAGGAAAATGACAATCTAGCAACAAAAGAATATAAACACTAGGTCCTATTAACTCATTGTCACTTATGTTGACTTGATGCTTCTAATTTGTGTGTTATGTGGTATATTAGATTTTACATAATTTTCTAGATTTCTTTTAGCTCGTTTTGTTGAAAGAAGAAACATGAAGGTTAAGAGATAAATAGCTTTTTGTTATAAATAGCAAACATTGGAATCAATGTAGTCACTATAGGTGATTAACTTTTAACTCATTAATAGTGAAAAAAATGTATGTATATCATGTTAGAAAAAAAACCTTTCTTTTCCCTATCTCCAAACAATTTGAACTTTACACAAGATATTAAAGTTCAAATTTGTGATCACAAATCAAGTGACTTTTGAACCTCTTGTTCAACCCAAAGTCCATGTGATATACATTTGTAAATTAGGGTTGAATTACGTAACCTTTTGTGTTTGGATTTGGTTCATTCAACCAACAATCAGGAAAATCTGGTTAGTCTATGATCTAGCTTCGTTCAGTCGGAAGCAATGGCCGATCCCAGCCTTAAAGAGGGATATCATGAATACTTAAATCTAGTTAGTCTTTAATCTAAATTTAGGTTTTTTATCTCTTATCTTTCAACTTCTTCTACTCCCTCTCATAAGGAGAGATGGCTGATCCCAGCCTTCAAGAGGGAGTCCATTATCTTTGAAACTTGTAAATCCTCTAATCTGTTCCTTTCTTGGTTGGTGGTCAGGGTTATTCATCTACACCTACTTTGATCTCCATAGCTCTTGTCATTTTGTCTCTTTCACTTTGTGTCATCTAGATCTAAGTTAATCTTGTTGGTGCTTTCTAGTTCTTCATAGAAAACCCTTTCCATGGCTGGGTTGCAGGCTATGATTTTCTCCTTAACTATAAGTCATGAGGTTCATCCTCCATTAATCTCCCCTTGGCTACTACAACCTATTGCTTGCCCTTTTGATCCAGGAGGATGTTCAACACCTATCATGCTTCACACAAGACATCTCCTATGGTATATCTCTTCGCCGGAACTTTCAGCCGGAAAACCTCCATACCTTATCGGCAAACAGCTACCAGTTTTGTGCCTAGTCAAATCAACTACCAAAAGAGATACACTTGTCCAGCTTTTCCTCACAAGTGTCGAATCTAGATTTCTCTCCCTTGAGTTGGCAATCTATATGGGACTGACCTGTAATTAGGCCTTTCATCATTGGGCCCAGTTTATTTATGTATTGATCGGTTGCATCTCGTTTGGTTGGGCCCAGTCGCATTACCTTAAGGGTACTCATTTTCATCCAGGAGAACAAATTGGAGCTACGACTCAAATTCTTCTGGGTTGGGTTTCTTGTAAGACACTTTCCACTCTTTTGGATACGGTTTGGACTTCGATTCTAGCAAGCACAGCTAATTCACCCCCAATCTTTCCCTTACATTTAACCGAACTTAGTTCACTATTACCTCTCCCCCTTCGCAGTTCGTCTGCACCTTCTAATTGGCTTTGCCAACCTTTCTGGGTTCGGCTTCGTCAGCATCCCATGTTTTCAGGTGTCTGATTACGATCTTTTTCGATTGTGGTGGGACATACGTTCTCTCTTTAGAGAATACTGGTTGGGTAATTTGGAATCTTCGGGTTCCACTCCTAAAAAATTATTTAACTTCCTTGAAGTTATGCATTTCTTTTTTCATCGGTCTGGTTTGGTGTGGTCGGGACTAGTTCAGGTTTTTATGTGGCGAATCTGGTTGAGATGGTGTGTTGGTGGATGCTCATCATTATATATAGGTGTTTCCTTGGAGCGAATGTCGCAATGGTTTCAAGTTGGCTGGGAGACCGATAGTCTTAAGAAGGTCTACGTGGCAGATTTACTTTCCGCTGGGAAATTTACAATTTGGAGTGTGTGCTTAGTGCTACTTTTTTCAGTTTATCACTCTGATGTTGTACTTTTACTTCTCGTTCTGTAAACTTTGTTCCATAAATAATACGATGTTTACAGTTTAAAAAAAAAAACTCTTGTTCTATTTACCCTGACCTACTATTGTGACCTACTACTTTGTTAGTTTATTTCGATAAAAGATAATATATATGAATTCATCTAGAGTTTTGATCAAAGTATTTACTTCTTAATTTAGATTCATTTCTGGAGGAAATATAGTTTTACCAAAGTCTTTTAGGTTCATTGCTGTAGGAAATATAGTTTTAGCAAAGTATTTACTTCTTAATTTAGATTTCGGGGTGAGGTGGGTCTAAAACAACTTACATACATCGATGATTTCTTCTCGATTTGAGTTAAAGATAAGAGTTAACTCCTATATGGCCCCCTACTTTGTGACCAACTTCCTTTATGGCCCCCAAATTTTTGTAAATTCAAATATAGCCCCCTATTTTCATGGAAATGTCATAACTACCCTTCCCATTAATATATTTTCAAAATAAAATTAAAAACAAAAACCTAAATTCCACCTCACTTCCCTCTCCACCACTCATCTCTCTCCAACTCACCTCTCTCTCTCTCTCCAAGTCAGCACTCTCATGAAGGTCGTCGGTCGGAAAATTTTCCGGCCGGCGACCTTCAAACTTAAAAAAAAAAAAACAAATTTTTTTTTTTCACTCACCTCTCTCTCTCTGATCTGGTCTGTTCTTCAACAGACCAGATTCCGGCGAAGGGAAACCCCCTTCGCCGGAATCTTTAGATAGAGAGAGAGAGATGAGTGAAAAAAAAAATAAAAAATTTTAAGTGAATTCTACATCATTATGTCATCTTCTAAGTTATCCTTTAAGTAACTGTAGCATCTCCCAGCTAGAAATGCATCTAGTTCCATTCCAATTATCCCTAATTGGAATTTGAGATCGTAGGGAAGCAAGCCGTCCGGCCATTGCAATCAAGGTCGACCACGTGGCAATACCCCATGCTATATTCACCAGGATGTACCAAATGCGTAATAACTTAAGAGTAGGAAAGTGGACCCAACTAAATACTGTCGGCAAGAAGGAAGCCATTCAAGCAAAATATCCTAATTTTCAAGTAGTTTGAGAAGTAGAATAAGAAAATCAACGGCTATCAGATGACTATGTATTTAGTTGGTAGGTGGGGATACAGAATATCAATATTACTATACGTAGGGCACGTGGTGGGTCCCTAGAGGTGACCATCCCTATTGACACATCAACATCAGCTTTGGAAAACGGGACAGTACTAATGATCCCTTCTTTTTTGCCCTATTCTTCTCCTCATATAATTTAGGAGATTTTGACTACATACCAATAATGGATATAGTATGGTTGAAGATTAAACGGGAAGATGAAGATTCATCAAACACCAAAGATTCGGGTGGTTGTTAAATAATCACTTTTAGTTAATATTTGAAAAAGGTTGATATGTTTTGGTCTCCCAATGTGTGATCATCTGATCAATTTAACTCTAAATTGTGTCTGGGAGTTCGATTTGGTGTCAATTGTGTCCAGAGTTTGATTTGCCTTCTAAAATTTGTCGTCTCTTTAACTCGTCATGTTACGGGGAGGGATCCCCCTACATGTTTTACTTGCCCACTTTATCTCACTTTACCTTTCTTCTTTTAAATTTATTTTCCTTTGCATATCGAAAACCTTCAAATTTTGAGAAAGTGAATCCCTACCATTAGAGATAAACATGAGAGAGTAAATCTTGGTCATTGAGAAGAAGGGGAAAGATACTCTCCTTCCTTAATATATAGATTAAGATGGTTGTTTTGTCCAAAATAATTCAGTCTAATAGCTGAAAAAAACACTATAATGTCATTAGAGTACAATATCGACATGGCTTTTAGGTTCAAAACAATACGGCTTAAAATAATAGTATGACTTAAAGGCCATTACATCCAAAATTTGAGGCAGTGGTCGCTTGGGGCAATAGCTACGGACCTTAATTTTTTAAAACCAGAATTGAGGATCTGCATTTCACATGTGCGTGCATTTACAAAGTCAATGGTAAAATGTAGTATATATGACAAATTCTGTATAGTTCTAACACATGAACGAAAAGTATCACTTAATACACTATATTTTTCACAAGACAAATTAAAAAATACACTGTGCAAAATATTATTTATTTATTGATATTCGATAAACACGTATAACAAAATTTTTAGGAGTTTTTGAGTTTATCCCCTCAACACTAATTAGTAATTGAGTTTACCCCCTTCAATAATTGGTAATTTAGCTTACCCCCTTGAATTTAGAAATTTTGCCAAAATTATTAAGAACACGTTTGGCATGTGATAATAAATCGTAAATTAAAATAATGTACAAACAAAATAAATATTTACTAATAATATTCGTGACCAAATCAAACAATAAAGTAAGGTGAAATAACTATAGGGATCATATTGAAGAATAATTACTCTTGGTAGTCACAATTATTTCACGTACGCCAAACACAACATTTGTGTTTTTGTCAAAAATAATAATTCTGAGGGGGTAAGTTCAATTATCCATCATTGAGAGGACTGAACTCAATTACGAATTAATGACGAGGGGGTAAGCTCAAAAAACCCAAACTTTTAAAGAGAGAACAAGTAAAAAGATATTTGACTACATCTGTTTACCTTTTTTGAAAAGATATAGATAGTAAGAAAGAAAAACTTAAGAGTTTAGTATGAAGACAAAGGGGGGCTGAATTATAGCAACACCATATATGAAGATTAAACCGGAAGATCTCTAAAACACAAATGATTCGGTTTCTTGTGGTTCTTAAAAAAAGAAAGGAAAAGATGAAGATTTCAGTAACAACGACAAATGATCGTAAATGATTTTTTTTCCCATTTTGATTTCTAGGAAATTATAAATTGATCAAGTTGTTCAAAAAATACAACATCGTTGACTCTTGAAAACCAAGCAACAAACACCATGTTTATGTTTTGTTTCATGTTGTTCATTGCTTGGAGCAATAGGGGAAAAGATGAAGAAGAGGAAATCATTCACCTTTCTGTTAATGTTCCAAAATAAAGAAAATCGATATTTCAAATACTTTGAACGAATGATTATGAATGTTTTCCCTTCTAGCATGCAATAAAACTATGAATGGACAAGGTTGTCTTAAGAAATGCAACATAGGTGATATATTCGAAAACCAAACCATGAACACCATGGTTGTTTTTTGTTTCATGTTGTCAGTTGTTTGGCACTAGGGGAGATAGATATAGTAAATAAATGAAGACATGTTAGTGGGTTTGGATGTAAGATTCAAGTAAGATTCCTACCAAAAATTGTATTAGGTAAGAATCAAATTATCAAAATTCTCGGTCTATATAACTACCAAAAATCCTAGGACTCTTTAATTTTGAGAATCCCTAAGTTCAAAATTTGTATTGGGCCAAAATCTTAACCTACATGTTGGGATTAAGGATTATTAAACTTAGATTTCAAACCTTACACAAACTTAAAAATTTATTTCTTTAAGATACATTTATTTCTACAAAATATTTGTTTTTAAAGTATATTTTTTTTCTAATATTAATTTTTTTGAAAAAATCATTTTTATCGAATACTGTATCATTTTTTCAGAAACCATTTTCCTCAGTAATCGTTTTCTCATAATGGTTTCCAAAAAATAGAATTTTCGAAAAGAAAACGGTTTTAAAAAAATTGCTTTTCTAGAAAGAAAAACAACTTAAAAAATAGTTTGCGACAAGTTCTTTTTTCGAAAAACGGTTCAAGAAAAAAAATAAATGGTTGTCCAAAAAACGATTTTTGGAAAAAAATGACTATTTTGAAAAAAAATCGAATTATTTAAAAAACGGCTTCTGCAACTTTTTTTTTTAAAATATTTTAAAAAGTCAAATAATTATAAGTTATAGTATTCTTATTAGCTACCTAAGAAACAAACCAAAGAAAAAAATATTCATAATTTTTCATCCGAACACTCCATCAGTGAATAAGTAGAGCTCCAATTGGAAAGAAAAAGAAAAGGAGATCTCAAATCAGATAAATCTCATGTTAGTAGAAACCTTCTAAAGCTAAATATTGTAGATAATATGTGAGTCGGTATAGACAGGGGAGATTATATAAGAGATTTGAGAGAGAAGCACATTAATGAGACTAAAGACGGCGTTGGTAACTTGGTATTGTGTTTTGGACCTGATTTACAATAGGGAGGATAGTTATAAAATCAAAAATTTGGGGGATAATAGGAAATTAGGTCCAAACCTGAATAATATTGTAAAAAAAAAATATTTTGTAAAGTACAATTTTACCCCAAAAATGAAATTTCTGACCAAATCAACGTGAAAAACATTTTTGAAATTTTCTAAACAAATTTATGTTTGCTCTCAACAATTTTGTAAATTTCTACACAAATTCGTTTTTGCTCAAAAATTATTTTGCAAAAATGTTTCGCATTTTGTCTTTTGCATTTCACAAACACAAACTGCCACTAACATTTTGGCTAAATCATTTAGAATTTGTGGGCTTATAGCCCAAAAAACGGGTCCTAATAGCAGATATAATCCCCTCTAATCCTGTAAAGGGTTTTAAAATAAAAAAAAATATAAATGGATATCTAGTCCATTTGGTCTCATCTCGAGAGAAAACACAAATCCTTAGATTACATATTAATTTATAATACCTATACTAACCTTCTTATATATAAAATTCTGGTTTACATTCTAAAATCCAAAATATATTTTTTTCATTTTTATCTCCACATTCTCTCTCCAATCACGTTTAAATTCAAAGTAACCTCTATCTTCAATATCTTCCGTAACTGAAATCTGGAAACTTTCTCTCTCTCTAAAAACGAAAGCTCCAATATCTTCATTACAGCAGCAGTCTAAAAACCTCCATTGTTTATCAGGTTTTAAACTGTGAAACTCTTTGTTCAAACTATTGACAAGATCTAATATTGCTTCTCAGGTTAAAGAATCATATTCTCTCTCTCTAAAAACATCAGATTTTGATAGAAATCTTGTTTGAATCTGTTTAACTTTGATTACTGTTTTCATTAACATACTCGATTTGTTGTTTATTTTCTCTCTCTAAGATATTCATAACCGTTTATGATCTTGATGTTTAATCCTTCTTTACTGATTCCTTCAAACCGATTATGTTTTGTTTTCATCCAATTATTATATCATTTTCATTAGATTTAGGTTTAAGCTTCTTGATTTTCTGATATTTCTTCACCTTTGATCCTTGATTTCGTACAATTTTATGAACTAGATGTTATTTCATACCTTTATCATAACAGAATATACAATATAGGTAATTTACAGTAAATTTTCATACTTTCTAGTACATTACGCAAACATCTTCCGAACCATATTTTTACAAGACTATGTAAAATACGCGTAATTTGTTATACATTATATATAATTTATAATAAATTCTAAAACATCGTATAAGTGCACATAAATTATGTATTATTTATTTACCATTACGCGTAATTTTCACACAAAACAGTAGCCTTGTTAAGCTTACCAAACTACTCAAAACCTTCAAATATTGTCAAAATTTGACCAACATTATACGTAATTTATGGAACTATACATGTAGTTTATAATACAATATATGATTTTTTTACTGTATGTGTATTTAATTGTGTAGATTTGATATAACAGATGGAATTTCAAACAGAATCATCAAAGCAAATCAAAGTAAGTCAACGAAACTAAAACCTGATGGCTAGGATAAAATGTTTACTGAAGTTGGTCAGTTGTTTCCTGGTGGTGCAAAAGCATTCGGATATGCTCTTCGACAATATAGTGTAACTTTTGTTTGTCCTGCTCAAGACTACAAATGGAGAGTACATGGATGAGCACCATTTTTGAAGCAGAGAAGATTTTGTACGTTTTTTTTAGTAACAGAATGTAAAATATGTGTAATATAAAAGAAATTATGTGTAAGTTATTGAACAAGACCCACATACATTTGATAAATTACGTTGTATACATTACAAATGATGGTTTCCTCATCATAAATAACACATAATTTACGTATTTGTTTCATAATTTGTATTCGATGTGTATTTATGTATGAGTAAAAACGAAAACAAATGCCGCTTTAATGTTCCCAGAAAAATATACTATTTCCAAATCTGAAAGTTAAGTGAGAGAAAGTGATATATATGTTTTGTATATTAACCCCCTAAATCACGCTAAATTGATCCCATAAAATATACTCTTTCCAAATCTGAAAGTTAAGTGAGAGGAATTGATTTGAATCGAAAAAAAATTTACATAGTAAGATAGAGAAAATTGATTTGGTATCCAAATCTGTAAAGAAGAGAGAGAAAATTGATTTAGAAATATCCGTGGTGATAGCGTTTTGTTTTGGTTAGGATTTTAGTTTCTGATTGATTCAGATAATAGGAAAGAGAAAATTTGATTTCCGAATCTGTTTAGAGGAGAGAAAAATTATGATTTGTTTCATTCCAATTTTTGCTAATAAATCCCCCAAATCACGTCTAAATCTATCTTTCTAAAACGCGCGAAATTTGAGCGTGGAACATTGACGGTTCTGTGTTTAGAAAGTGAGGGGTTTTATGTCCATATGTAAAAGGACTAAATATCCATATTTTAGGAAGTTTGAATCACAAACCTTTTTTGAACATTATTTTGGTCTATATACCCATGGACCCAATCATTTATCGGTATGTCTTGTGAAGAAAGAAATAGTTTCCGCATTTATTGTTTTGCTTTCGACAGAATCATTTAGACTAAAGCATTTTTTGATTTGTCTTTTGCAAAAATTAAAATGTTATGCATATTATCCTTTATATTTGACAAACCCATTAACAGACAAATAATATTTTGGGTCATTATATATGTTGTTAACAACATAATTATATATGTTGTCAATATTTTATAACAAATCAGGGCAACTCTATATGTTGTCAACATTTTAGAACAATACAATTATATATATTGTGAACAATTTATAATAATAGAATTACGGAAAATATATGGTTGTCTTGTTAACAACATAATTATGTATGTTGACAACATTTTGAAAAATGTTCAGAAAATGAATTTTTTCGCATTATTTTTTAATGGGTGTTTTTTTTCCTAATAGAATTACGGAAAATATATGGTTGTCTTGTTAACAACATAATTATGTATGTTGACAACATTTTGAAAAATGTTCAGAAAATGAATTTTTTCGCATTATTTTTTAATGGGTGTTTTTTTTCCTATTAGGACCTAGATGTTGGGGTTTTGATGCATTCTTTCTTGGGGTTTTTGAGTTTACCCCCTTGTCGCTAATTGGTAATTGAGTTTACCCCCCTCAATAATGGGTAATTGAGCTTACCCCCTTAGATTTACTATTTTTGACAAAAACACAAAGATTGTGGTTGGCGTACGTAAAATAATTGTGACTGCCGAGAGCAATTATACTTCAATAAGATTCGTAGTTGATATTCCACCTTACTTTATTGTTTGATTTTGTCGGGAGTATAATTAGTAAAGATTGATTTTGTTTGTATATTATTTAATTTATGATTTTATTATCACATGTCAAACATGCCTTTGTTAGTTTTGAAAAAAATTCTAAATTCAAGGGGTAAGCTCAATTACATATTACTGAATGGGCTAAACTCAATTATTAATTAGTTTTGAGGGGGTAAGCCCGAAAAACCCTTCTTTCTTTGCAACATTATTTCTTTGCAATAACCATTTTTAGTTGAGTAGATCCTACACTCTAGTTTGGACCTCATTCTTCAGCTTACGCTTGAGAGGAACAACAAACTTTTGTCGGGTACAAACGTTTAAACGAAAATTGTGGTTGTTGTCAAATTTTTCGGAGCAACAAAACTTCTTCTTTTTTATCACCTCCTTCCATCTCTGGCCACCACCATTTTCGCACCTCGTCTTTATCGGACTTTTTTTCTTCTTCTTTTCTGTCCACCGCCGCTACTCCTTTAATTTATCATTTCTCCTTCTCCCTTTCTCTCCCACTCATCCTCTCTATATGTTCTTATGGAGGAAGGTCCACTTTGCCAAAACAGATAAAGAGAGAACGAAGGAGGATGACATAAAGAGATGATAGACGAAAGAGAAAAAAAAGGATAAAAGAGAGAAAAAGGGAATGGGAGAGGGGGAGGGGGTGAAAGAAGAGATGTTGGAGGAGGTGGTGATTTAAAGAGAATAGAAAAAAATTTGACCAAAAATTAAAGGTCGCTGACAATATCTATCTGGCAGCGAACATTATCAACGTCAAGGGTGAAGCTACGTTGTGGCCTATGAGGGCACGTGCCGATTCTATGTGGATCTTTGTTCTACTAACCCAACCCTAATTCTTAATTATACACAACATCTCATCTAAGCTCCATACGTGTATGTCAAGTTTTATTATATTTAATTCAGTTCAATTTAAAATTTAAATTAATTTAGTTCTATATAACACAATTTTTTCCAATACCAACATCTCAAAATTGGTCTATGAAAGAGATATGAATCAATTGTAACCTATTCTTTGTACATAACACAAAAAAAGATGGTCACCTATTCACATGCATGGGCAAAACTATAACAATTTGATACATTTGTGATTTCATTATACAATAGTCTCAAAAGAAAAAAAATTTGGTTGACTACCATTATAAGCATATCAAGACTTAAAATTTGTTCACCTTCCTTTGGTGTAGCGGTTGGACATCTCTCTTAAGCGAGCCCATGAAGTCTTGGGATCGAGTCTCGGTGAAAGCAATTTATCAGAAAGATTGTTATCTCATGTAATTTAGGTAATAAATAAAGTAATCTAAGAATAGATGGACTTTTAGACCCCCTAGAATGACCCTAAGGGTCTTTATATGACCTTTAAGACTCAAGATGTCTTAATCTAGTGGTTATAGTGCTCATCCAAATTCATGATGTATTGCATAGTATATGCATGATGTGACATTTCCATCAATATGTTATGACTTTTGGAGTTCAATATAGAAAAATAGACTTAAAATATTTGAAATTTTATTTTATTACTATCAAACCGAAAATAAGGTAGACTTATAAGAAGCTTTAGTAAAAATTTCTTTTGGATGATTTTATTTGTTATCGTAAGTTTAACATATTATAGTTTGACTCTTATTGAAGTGCTCTAATTGCAAAATATTTCTAGCCTTAGTCATAAACTGACGTAGAAAAAAAATGACCGTCTGAAATCAAAAACCTTCAACTTGACCTTTTTTTCCAAAATATACAATTCTCAAAAGGGTTGATTAATTTAATTCCGGTGTGGCCTCCAATTTGGAACCAATTCACCGTTTTAGCTTCCACATGTGTCTAATAGTTTGATTTGGTCTTGAAAAATCAAAAATTTCAATTTTTTATGAAACTACCGTTAAGGCCAAAATGGAATCAAAATATTAAAAATATTGAGAATTAATTCTATTTTGACATGCAAAGGTAATTTCGGAAAAAATTGAATTTCGTTTTTGACCTATACATCTATAGAGACCAAAACAGTGTTTAGTCACAAATTAAGGACTAAAACCAAACTAACCCTCGACAAAAAGCGAACGAGTTTGTCTCAAGGGGCGGGACGTAAGAAGAGTTTGGTCTGGGGTCTAGGTTTTGTATTTGTCACGTGGCAATCTAACTTTGTTTCATGCAGCACACCTCTCGTTTTCCTCATGTTCAAGATGACAAGGAACCGCCACTGGATTAAGATAAGTAGTATAACAAACAACCATAATAGCGACAAAGGAAAAAAAAACTTATCCAAGTGACATAAAAACCCCTTCTCAACTTCATTATGTACCCTTTTGTTATTTTATTTCTTTTCTATTGTTTTTAGGATAAATATCTCTAATGGTTTATTTCTGGGAAAAATTTAAATGCACTCACCATTTTTGTTATGTACACTTACATTAAAGATATTTTAGCAGCTCATTTTGAGGAAATAAAAAAAATATTCGGAGTGCAAAGACTTTTCAAAAAACTGATCAATTTTAGTTGACTAACATATTTTTTAATTATTATGGGGAATAGAAGTTTGTAGACCATTTCTTCTCCATACCGGCAAGGGTCGCCGAAAAACTGTCATTGTCGGCGACCTTGAATTTTTTTTCAAATCTTTCTTTTTCATCTCTCCTTATCCAATTAACAACTTCGACCATCACCACCCGACCACCACTATCCCGACCACCACCATCATCATTTCTCTCTCTCTCTATTCATCGTTCTCTTAGATCGCGAAATCGCCGGAATGCGGCTCGAAATCTCTCAGTTACAATTAGGGTATTTTCCTAATAACCCCCAACTTTATGACAGGTTTCCTGTCTAGCCCCATACTTTATAAAAAATACTTAGATGACCCCCTTTTTCGGATTCCGTTATAACACCGTTAATTAGTCATCACCTCTCTCTCATCCAACTCATCGCCTTTCTCTGCCACCTCATCATCTTCATTGGCGAAGGTCGTCGGCCGACGACCTTCAAACACTAATTTTTTTTTGCTCTCCTATCTCTCTTTTAAAAACTCTCCCCAGATCTAGAGGGAGAGGAAAGTTTAAATTTTTTTTTAAATGTTTGAAGGTCGTCGCTGGAAAATTGGTCAGCCAACAACCTTCGCCAGTGAAGATGATGAGGTGCAGAGAGAGGTGATGACTAGTTAACGATGTTATAACGGAATCAGGAAAAGGGGGCTATCTGGGTATTTTTGATAAAGTAGGGGCTAAGCAGGAAACCAGTCACAAAGTTGGGGGCTATTAGGATAATACCACTTACAATTAACCAATCAATTTTTCTCTCTCTCTCTCTCTCTCTTTCTAAGTTGACCTAATTCAAGAACCTATTGCCCTTCAGTTCAATTGTGAATTTGTATCGTCAAAAGAGTAAAGCTTGAATATTGGGTGTACAATGGATTCTAGGGTTTCTTTTTCAAAGGACTAAGGAGATTGTGCAGGATGTTTTTGAACAGATCTAGGGTTTTCTGTAACTCGAAAAATAGATTCTAGGATTCTGTAAATCGAGCTGCAGGAAATAGATGAAGATCTAGGGTTTTCTGTAACTAGAATTATTAGATTCCAAAGTTCTGTGTGTGAGAGAGAGATAGCGTGAGAGATAGAGATTGTTAGAGAGAGATACCATGAGAGAAAATCGTGAGAGAGAGCGGGATTATGAGAGAGAGACTTTAAGAGAAAGATATAGACAGTGAGAGAGAGACTTTAAGAGAAAGATATAGACAGTGAGAGAGATTAAGAGAGAGGAGGAAGAAAGAAATATTAGTGGTGGTGGCGGCCGGAGTCCACGAAGAAAGAAGAAGAAGAAATATTTTGTTTCCCTTAAAAATTTTTTCTCCGAAAAATCTTCTAAATTTCACATCTTCCATTTAAAAATTTGCACCTCGGTTACTTTTTTTATTTCCCCAAATTAGCCGGATAGTTTTTGTTCCAATGAAAGGAGATGTGAGTGCATGTAATAAAAGTGGTGAGTGCATTTAACATTTCCCTTATTTTTGTACTAAATATATTCCAAAGCTCCTAACACACAAATAATTCTATCAAATACGTTATGCTAGAGTTATATTTGAGTCTGTTGCAAAGTGAGCATAAAGATGATTACTTGTGTCGAAATATTGTTAAACGCGAAACAAATGATAAATTTCTAAATAATGTCGTGTGATACGAGTCTACTTATTTGATATTAGTAAAACTATATCTTCCATTCTCGAGAATACTAGTTGAATACCTAAACGACCTAAATCCGACGGTTCCGTGGCAACTCCTTCCCCATCTTGATGATCTTACGGGATATGCGGCTAGATTTAGGGTTTCATTTTCCCATTGTAGACGAATGGCAAACAAGACGGCAAACGTGTTAGCGGCTCAGGAATTGAACTCCACCTAAGGAATTGCAGGAGGGACACCATTACTTTAATCCTTTTTTGTTTCTCATTTAACGGGGGTGCCCGGAGACTGTTAACTATTGTACCTTTTTTTATTTTAGTTAAATGGATTGTACTCAATAAAATAAAATAAAATAAAATAAACAATTAAACATCTTATTAGCACACATAAAGGTTTTTTCTTAATTATAGGCTACCTTGCCAACAACAGATTAGCTAGTTGGTTGTGTATCAACCCTGAAAATTCTAAGTCCCATATTCGATCCATGGTGGAGGTGGGATTTATCATATATTAAATTGTGTTTAATAGGGTATACATAAAGTAAATATAGTAATGAACTTTCATGTCTGTAGGGTAGACTTAAGGGTCTTTATATGATTTTTAGTGTCCAAAATATCTTTAATATTGATGGTAGTTATCGGACTTATTCAATTCATGTATTTATTCATCATGCATATTGAAATAATGACTCTAGGAGCCCATATAAGAAAAATCATACACCATTTCTCTTAACGGATTGAGTTGATAGCTGGGACAAACACCTCATCATTCCCATCGCACGTGTAATATAGATATTTGATTGTCACAACTATATAAAGGGATACTCACAGTTGGTTTTACAATATAGTTGTTTGTTAGTTGGGGATGATGAAGTCGAAAAGTGGTATATATCCTGGTTATCAACAATCAAATACTCCATAGAATCTTTCCCATCTTCTTGTTGTAGCATTAACGACGACTCGATGAGAGTGGGGGAAGGGTTGGAAGGGGGTTCTTGATAAACACTGTCGATTAAGTCAAACCACTGTTTAAGACAATGAAATAAGTAAAAAGGCTAGATTTTAGTCGATCATTTTATAGGAAAACCTGATATATATAAGATATATGTAGGTTTTGATGTCAGTAGTAGATGGCTAAATGAAAACTTATGGTGATAAGACACCGACTTGATGATAGCTAGCCACACAATGTCGCCATTAGTGGAGGAGATCACGTCACATGACCGTATCTTTATTAGTAAAGATATCTGTATGTCTTCCAGGCATAACAAAGCTCAAGATGTCGAGGTCACTTCTGCAGACCTCCTTATTCTGCCTCTCTGGTTAGATTCGTGCTTAGGGACAGTCTAACCCCGATCCACCTCAGATTTCCAAGTGCCCAAGAGAGTTGTGCCAACCACTCAACAGTCTCCAGTTAGAGTTAGGTTCAGGTGACAGAGCTTTCTCGGATCCATCCTTTTGCTACCTCATACCTCTACTGAGAACTTGCTCGTGTATGTGTGAGATGTAACCAGTGTCTCCTAGGTCAATCCATTGACCTATTGACAAGTCAAAAACTGACTAATAACTAATGGTAGAAGTAACACAAATATGTAAGACAAATAATAATTATGATTTTTTTTTTGGTAAATTAATTCACAAAATTATCAACACAAATTAAGCCAAAAAAACAAACAAAAATGATGCTATGCCCGGCGGTTTTCCCGGCCAAATCCCGGTCAGCCGAGTTGGCAGTCCAACCGGGCATAGCATCCTGAGTTGGCAGAGGGAAAGTGAGTAGTTTTACAAATTTTACAATATGGTCCCTCTAATTTTAAGACTTTTGAGTTGAGTCCATTTTCAACTCAAAACCTAAAACACGGGATTTCACTCTTCACTTTCCCTCTTCCAACTAAAAGCTAGGGCAAAACTTGATGATATTCTCTACAATCCATTTCAGCTAGGTTTTGCTTCAAAATCACTCGATAAACCGCTTCTTCACTCGATTCCAACTCCAGGCATCATCAGGTAAGTTCATCCACTCAAAATCGAGCAACATAACTAGTAAAACCTAGTAAAATTCTAGGGTTTTTATTAGGTATTAGTTCTCGGGTTTTAGGTCTTCTTTTAGTTTCATTTGCTTGATTCTAAAAGGGTTATGCTCGAATCTTGACAGAACTAGGGTTTTGGCGATTCCATCATAAGGGAATAAGAAGAACGAACTCGTCATCTCTGGTAAGCTTTCTCGCGGGTTTTCTCTGGTAAGCCTACGTAAACACACTCATTTTGATTTGTTATTACTAATTTAGGGTTTTCATTTTGCATTTCTGTACATAGTTGTCTCATGTTCATCTAATCAGATAGTGAAACAAAACTAGGGTTTTATTGGGTAGTAGTTTCAGGTTTTAGGACCAGTTCGTTCTTCTTTTTCTTAGTTTTAGGTTTCAATTGTCTGAATCAAATGGATCTAAAATCATCCCAAATCAGCCATTTAGACGAGTCAGATAAAAGCAAACATTATGAAATCTGATTATCTGACTCGAGTCAATAAAAACCTCACATCAGATTTCGGTCTGACTTAGCTAAAAAACACTACCATGAGTAACTTCCTGTTGTCGGTAACCGTCTCCACACTGTTAAGTTTAGTGGTTCATGTTGAGTTTTGCTTCGGAGATGGTTTGTATATACTGAAAATTCATCATGATATAATTTGGATCTAATAACTCCTACTTTTTCTTTTTTCTTGAGTTTAAATCGATTTTAACTTGGTTTCAACTGGATTTGCATCATCCAAAGCTTCATCAGGTGGTAAGGTTCAACATCCCATCCCCTTCTTCACTCGATTCCAGCCATCATTACTTCATCGGATAAGGTTAAAATCATCTTAAATTGATTATAGTTGGTGATTTTCATTTGCTATCTTAAATTGTTGCTCAACTTTGGCATATCCATACCATAGCTATCTTAAAGTTCAAAAGTCAGGTAATTGATACTCGTGATGGATCTTTCTGACTATTATACTCGTATTTGGAGTTTCATTTACTGTATTAGGAACCACTTGTTACCCAAGTTACAATATTTCATTCCCGAGTACAAGATAATTTTTTCTGTTTCTATCTCTCTCTCTCTACAAACCGAAGCTCAAATTTGGGACAAGCCGAATGTAGGTTTTGGCACCAAATCACCTCCTCACAGCAGTTGTACTTGTTGGTTTGAAGGTACTAAGTGTTTTCAGTTCTAATTTGTTTGATCTTCATTACATAAAGATAGTTTTGAATTACTTGGTTGCAATTAAGATGTAATGGGTTTTTTGTTTTCTGATTAAGTTGTTATATTTTGTGAGGTTTTGTTGCTGCTTAGGTTATGTGGTATGTCTTTCATTTGTGAGTTCGATTGTCCTGGTCTTTTTGTTACTGTTGTACGAATAATTAATCTAATTTGTTACTGTAACTGTACTAAAATTTTCATTTATGTTTATCGGTTATTTGGTTATCAGTTATGTATAATCCTTTTGTCTTACATTATCTTTTCAAATTTATTTCGTGTTTTAGATGGGAAGATGTTGGAGGAGAGATACACTCAGTGATATTTTCATGAGTTGAAGCACCAAACGGATTACATTTCAAGATTTCAAGTTAGCAAGTTATCTCCTACAACCATAGCTTTCGGCTGAGATAATGAAGTGAAGATCCTAAACCTGAATTTATGAGGCTTGTTCGAAGATGTAAAGAATCCTGAAGTGAAAATTCTGTCATTTTCTACCTCGAAACATAAGACGAGCACCTTTAGTCATGTTTAACGGTAGTAGTTTCCGCAATTTGTACCAAAAGCAATAGTATTTTGGTGAGTTCTGTTCTTGCAAATGGATATGTAATGTAAAGTCTTATAAATAACTTTTGATTGTTCAATGAAATTTTCTTCGGAAGTGAAGGTGAGAAATTCCTTAATGTTATGATCTGCACTATTTAGTTTACAATACTTCTCTAGAAATTCTATGGCAGCTCTAGGTTTTGAAGAGCTATACATATTTGGGAGGGCACCGAAACACTTGTTTGCAGCCAAAATACTGCAATGGGGCAGCACCAAAATGCTTCAATCTGTTACAATCTGCAAATACACATGAAGGGCTCCCATTGAAAAAAATAAAGATCTCAATTAAGTAGATCTGAATCTTCATTTTACTCCATGGATGTCACATGAAGAGATTAAAGAAGAATGTGACTTAACTATAAACACAAAACACCAGAAAAAATCAAAACAATTACTTGTAAAAGGAGAATTATCATTAGATACCATAAAAATGACCGATGGATTACAGTAAGAGATCAATCATACAACATTAACTACATCCATAATGAAATTAATGGAGAATGAAATTAATGGAGAAGAACAAATCATTGTTCAAAGTAGGAGAACTAATCAAATATTTTAAGTACACGAACATTAGGGACAGTGAGAAACTAAATCTTGCCGAGGTTCTTTTTAGTTGAACTTTGCACTTTTGATAAATCATACTTAAAGAGGTCGTCGATAACTCTAAACACGACAATCCCACTAGCACTGCTTTCCAACCTTCACTTCTCTCAAAGTACTTTAGATCTCCTTAGGCGGGTTCATGCCCTATCTGTTAGCTCGCTCCAATCGACCGCCAAGCGAATCTAGTCATTCCAATGCACGATTCATAAGTCACGTTCATGTCCAATTTCCTCAGCATTTCTTCTGTTTTACCGTTATCATCTAAAACAGAAAATCAAAAAAAAATGACAAATGAGTATAACCCAAATTTGAGTATTTGAATAAGAGACTATGAAAAAACATCACCACAGTTAATTGTAATTGCTAGTTGCCTAGTTCAATAATGATCTTAATCAGAACATCAAAACATTAAATCAATTTTCAGAACAGTTATAACATATAATTAAGGCAATTTCTCCCAAATTCATCAAATCAGACATAGAGAAATCAATTTAGGGCAAAATCATGCAAAGGTTACAAATTTCAAGAACATTTATAACATATAATTAGGGCAATTTCTCCCAAATTCATCAACTCAGACATATAGAAATCAATTTAGGGCAAAATCATACAAAATTCACAAAAATTAGAGCTGAAAAGGGTACAACAGAGTACCTTCACACCTTCACACCAACCTGCTGTTATTACTTTGTTTGATGCCACAAGCCCACAACCGAGCTTCAAATATATCCAACAAATAGCCTCGGTTTGTAGAGAGAGAGAGAGAGAGAGAGAGAAATCGAAATTTGTAGAGAGAGTTAGCAAAGAGAAAGAGGTAAGAAAGATAGAAATAGAAAGAAGAAGAGATTGGAATCTTACCTAGTCTGATGAAAGAGGGAAGAACGAAGAACCCTAGATTTTGCTCCGAAATCTTCGTTCTCGTCGAAATTTTTGCCCTAGTTTTGGTCGAATGCCTTCTGATTGAGTAAAGTGGAGGGTTTTGACTAAAAGGCCTTATCTTGAATGGACCCAAACTCGTGGGACCAAACCAGAAACTCATTTGGAATCACCAAAACGACCATTACACGTCAGATGCTATGCCCGGTTGGCTGATTTGGGATGATTTTAGATCCATTTGATTCAGACAATTGAAACCTAAAACTAAGAAAAAGAAGAACGAACTGGTCCTAAAACCTGAAACTACTACCCAATAAAACCCTAGTTTTGTTTCACTATCTGATTAGATGAACATGAGACAACTATGTACAGAAATGCAAAATGAAAACCCTAAATTAGTAATAACAAATCAAAATGAGTGTGTTTACGTAGGCTTACCAGAGAAAACCCGCGAGAAAGCTTACCAGAGATGACGAGTTCGTTCTTCTTATTCCCTTATGATGGAATCGCCAAAACCCTAGTTCTGTCAAGATTCGAGCATAACCCTTTTAGAATCAAGCAAATGAAACTAAAAGAAGACCTAAAACCCGAGAACTAATACCTAATAAAAACCCTAGAATTTTACTAGGTTTTACTAGTTATGTTGCTCGATTTTGAGTGGATGAACTTACCTGATGATGCCTGGAGTTGGAATCGAGTGAAGAAGCGGTTTATCGAGTGATTTTGAAGCAAAACCTAGCTGAAATGGATTGTAGAGAATATCATCAAGTTTTGCCCTAGCTTTTAGTTGGAAGAGGGAAAGTGAAGAGTGAAATCCCGTGTTTTAGGTTTTGAGTTGAAAATGGACTCAACTCAAAAGTCTTAAAATTAGAGGGACCATATTGTAAAATTTGTAAAACTACTCACTTTCCCTTTGCCAACTCAGGATGCTATGCCCGGTTGGACTGCCAACTCGGCTGACCGGGATTTGGCCGGGAAAACCGCCGGGCATAGCATCATTTTTGAAAAACAAAAATAAAAACAAATTAGCTTTATTTGTCTTAAGAAATTTATGTGCTTCACTACAAGATTTCCTTAAATACTATTATAATTTAAACCTCACTTCAAAGTCCAAAGGCCATTTTTGGGATTCAAATGTTTGATCCCTTCGTCTCAAAACACACTAAATGTAGGACACATTAACTTTTTTTTTTTTTTTTTTTGTTGAGGGATAGGACACATTAACTTAAGGGAGATAAAATAGAACTTCAAAAATTTTAGTGTAAAACAAATTCTTTGTTAGTATTTGTATTTAGTACTCCTTACCAACTCTCTCTTTCTCTCTCAATAAATTTTCTTCCTACAAACTAATATCTCTCCTCACAGCCCACAGGGGAACATAACAGTGGTTTTGGTTTCACATTCATCTTGAAACGCACTAGAGAGGGCTTCAAAAATGTTCTATCAAACTCATATATTCAGTAACCAATCTCCATTTCAAGAAGGACCCATGATTCAATCTCCCACTTTTGAAGTTTTATAGGTCGGTTGTATTTGAGAAATGGATTTTGGAGTTGTGGGTTTTGATGGGGTGATGGATTCTGAAAATGGGTTTCTTAGCTTGCTTCCTGATGTTCAAATCAGAGGAAAAGATGATGGATCTGGTTCTAATAAGCAACAGAGATCTGACCAAGATGAAGCTAATTGGAGAGGGGTTAAACTTGCTAGAGCTGATGATTTACTAACTCCAAATACAATGCATTTTGAACAAGGGAACTCTTCATTACAGAGATCTAAGTCAATGTTTCCTGATAATCAGCCAAAGCAACAGATGCTTAGCTTCTCTTCACCCAAATCTGATCCATTTTCACTTGTTGGTGATGGTGGTTTACTAGAAAGGAGCTTAAAAAACTCAACTTTCTCTTTCTCATATCCTAGAACTACAGGTATATAAAGTAAACACTGTTCCTTTGTGGAGTTCTGTCAAAGCTATTATTTGCATGAATGAAAATGATGGAAAAAGTTTGAGTTTTTTTTTGGGTAGTTTTTAATTTGAGTAATTAAATCTCTAGTATCTTTGGTATAGATCTTCATTTTTTGAAATGGGTTTGATTGATTATAGTGTTTTGAGGGTTGAATGACTAGTTATTAGGTTGAAGTCCTGGTACTATTAGAACTTGGAAGGTTAAAAAGGTATCATGAACAACTTGTAGCAAATCATGTTTTTTTTTTTTTTTTCTGTTGAGTCTTGTCAAGAAAAGTTATTTGTTTGTTTTTGGTCTCTTGTTTTTGGAGATGGGTTTTGGCATAAGCCATAAACCAGAGGTAAAAAGGAGAGAGACAATAAGAACAGAAGAAATTTAACTTATTTGATTGGTTAAACTTCTCAAACTTTCTTTCTTTCTTTCTGTTTTTCTTTTCTTTGTTCTTTTCTTCTTTGAAAGTGGAACTCCCATGGTTTTTTAGCTTCCTTCAAGAGTTGTAAACAAAATTTGTAGCTTGGTTTCATTTGGAAGATCCGCTTTCTCTCTTTGTTTATTTCATTTGTATTTCTCATTACAGGTATGAGTTCAAGCATGCATGGAGTTCTTTCAGGGGGAAAGGGGCCATTCACACCAAATCAATGGCTGGAGTTGGAACATCAAGCATTGATCTATAAATACATGGAGGCAAATTTAAGAGTACCTTCTAATCTGCTTATTCCCTTCACACAGAACCTGAATCCTAATGGGCTCTCTGGCTATGGTGGATCCTCAAGACTCAATGCTAGTAAGTTTAGTTGTTCTCTTCTTTCAAATAGGTGAAGTTAAATAAATAGTAGTTTCTACCCAAGACATAAAAGAACTCCACTTGAAGTTTTGGTCCAACTCTATTTTTTTTCTTGGACTCTTATTTTTGGATTAATGCATGTCCCTAAATCCTTGTCTTCCTTTAGTGCTCACTGTGGGTTTATGATTCTCACAACCCAGAGTACTAATTCTCTTTGCTAAATCATCAGTTTTGCCGTTTATTGGTTTACATTGTTTTATATAGCTCAAAAAGGTATGGATTAAAGGATTTTAGTATCTAAGTTGTAGTGGATTTGATCTAAAAAGCGTGTTTCATTTTTGTCTAATCTATTTATCCTTTTTATGCTTTTAGTGGGATGGGGTTCTTTCCCTCTAGGATTTGCTGGCAACGCCGATCCTGAGGTTGGGAGGTGTCGTCGGACAGACGGGAAGAAATGGCGGTGCTCAAGAGATGTGGTTCCAGATCACAAATACTGTGAGCGCCATATGAACAGGGGTCGCCATCGTTCAAGAAAGCCTGTGGAAGACCAGACTAGCCGTGCCGGTTCAGGACCCGCCACCACAAAATTGATGCCAATGGCCAATAACTCATCGATGATGGCCGGTGGCGGTGTGTCCAATGGACTCAACATTGCAAAGAACCAGGTCAACAGTTTGCAGCCAGGTGCTGCTCCTCTTCCTCTGAATCCCCAAATCAATAATAGGTAAAAATCTGTATCCCTCTTAAGCTTTTACTTTATTTATTTTACTCATTTAGATATTTCATATCATTTATTTGATCTTTAACAGTTCAGATTTTGATCTTATTTTTCTTTTATATGGAATTGACCCCACCATGTTTCTTTTCCACTTTGGTGAGTACGACTGTTCTTATAAATTAAGATTCCTCATTTAGGGGGCTTGGATTATTTGTTTGTTAGAATCCACTCTTTCAATCATAGAGAATAGAGGCCTGGATTTTAATAATCTACTACAGATAAATAGAAGTTATAATTTCATCTTGTCCACATAAAGTTTGTGATTCCTACAAGTTCGTATATAGAAAAGTTAATTTAGTTTAGGTTGACTTAAGGAATTTCTGTGTAGTCACTAAATTGTTCGAGACATAAACATAGCTCAGTTGTTAAACAACCACATTACTAAACCCTCAAACTTTTAGAAAACATTGGTGATTTTATATTTACACAGATACGGAAGGTTGACCGCTAATCGGTAATGTTAACCTCAGTGCAAAAGTAGGGCTTCTTATGTTTTATCGTTAGTCTATTGGACCTTAACTACTTTGGACTGTCTACTCTGATACTATGTTAAACAACCAGAATTCTAAATGTTCGAACTGGCAACCAAATTTATGCAGTCTGTAAATCTCTTGCACTTTAATTTTCTACTGAAGTTTGATAGTTAATTATCTTCTGCAGGAACATGCTGAAGAAAGATAACATGGGTAGTCAAATTCATGAGTCAAAGGGCCTCTCAATGTTATCACGCAACGTAAACCTGAGGCCCAGAGATGCTCCAGTCGCCATTCCCAAACATCACAACCCATTCGAAGAATCTGGAAGACCCGAATTTGGGCTCGTCTCATCTGATTCCCTACTGAATCCTTCAGAAAGTAATTCCTACATAAATTGCCACAATTTTGGTTCTGCATCTGACCTTAATGGGCCAGAACCCCAAGACCAACTCCCATATCGCCATTTCATGGATGATTGGCCCAAAAACCAATCTGACCAATCAGCATTTAGCTGGCCTGATGTAAATGAAATCCAATCAGATTCAACAAAACTCTCAATTTCAATACCTGTTGCTTCAGATTTCTCTACAGAATCTTCCTCACCTACACATGAAAAACTTGGTCTTTCACCTCTGCGACTAGCTCGTGAATTTGATCCAATTCATATGGGATTAGGGGTAGGTAACTTTCTAAATGAACCAACTAACAGGGAGACAAGCTGGAATCCAATCTCTTGGGGAGCTTCCATGGGTGGACCCCTTGGAGAGGTTTTGAACAACAGAAATACCATCACAGGAGAGGGCAAAAACCCGGACTTGAATTTGATGACTGTAGGTTGGGATACCAGTCCAGGGAATGGATCATCCCCAACTGGAGTTCTTCAAGAAACCACCTTCGGGTCACTATCAAACAGCAGCACAGGTAGCAGTCCAAGAGCTGAAACTAATCAGACACGTGATAAAGTTACCATGTGTGATGATCTCCTTGGATCGACGCTCTTCAACTCATCGTCCATCCGTACCATCTAGGCTTGCAGGTTAAGAAACGAAAACAATATATATATGTTGAAAAACTCAAAGCAATTTACTTGTGGGAGTAAGGTTTTAGCTTGTTGACTTTTTTTTTTTTTTGATGATAAGCTTGTTGACTTCATAAAGGTTTTTCCTTCTTTTCTAACTCTGTTGTTTGTTTGGTAAGCCTGATGTCTGGCTGTTGAAGTACTTGTTATTTCTCGTTTGGCACTTAAATTGGGTTTAAGTATCAACTACTTCAAGAAATTTGCTTGTGCTTTGTGTCTGTTTGCACTTAGGTGGTGTTTATTTTTCGTCACTTTTAAGTGAATGATGTTGGGACTAAACATTCGGTTGGTCTTCCCTTCTGTAAGGGTGGCGGGCCTGGGCTCCACTTGAAAAACCCACAGAACACGAAGGCTATCTCGGAAGCCCGTCAAAGAAGCTGGCCTACAATGAATATTATTCAGGCTCACACATTATACGCATATGTGTGGAACTTGTGTGTGAAGGGTGATCTTTTCGTTACCCTAGATCAAACGGTTGAAAATTCAACCGTCCTTTAAATCCGACCATTACGTCTAGGGTGAAGTTGCTTTTGAATATGTATTTTTAAATATGTATTTTTAGCTCTATTTCATTTTTATACTTTCATTCATAAGTGATAATAATCACGAAGTTACATAATAGAATCTTTATTTCTCTCCACAATTTCATGAGAGTTAAAGAAGATAAGTTCATAGAACTTTCAAATGAAAAGTGCCTCATAAAGGGACAAAAATTGAAATGACACAGACACAAAGAAAAAGACCTTAAAGGTCGACAAAAAAGATCCAGAAGATTGAGAATGAAATGACCATAAAGGTCGACAATAAAGAAATTGTTAAACTAATAATACAAATAATATTGAAACTAGAAAGAACTTTGTCTTCTTGATTGAAGATAAATCCGTCTTTCTATTCTTTTCATCTTCATTGAAAAATCAAATCGAACTTGTTGTATGATTTCCCTCTATCTTTCCTTTCTGTGAGACATCTTCGATTTGGTGAAATTGAAGAACCCCATGAAGAACGAAGAATCATCTTCATACCATATACCTCTTTTCTCCTGGAAAAAGATGAAGAAAAAACAAAAGAAAAACTTTATTAATACTAAAAAAAAGAACTCTCCTTCAATAGTGAAGGAGATTCTGGCCCTACCGCCGGAAAACGATGATACCCTGTGAAACTCTCTTAAAATCAATGACTTATTACTTGGATTTCACTTGAAGAAGCGATTATGAGAGAGAGGAAAGAGGGGAAACAATTACATGAAAGTGGGATTCCTCTTTCTTGTCTGATTGTAATATTTTGATACTTTTCATTTTTAGCTCTATTTCTATATCTCTTTTTCTTATCCTTTGTTCAAATTTTGTGTATCTCTCTATTTCTTTTTTACCTCGAAAGTGGAAGACTAAACCTCTTACCACTCTAACTAAGGGGTCTTGACGTATCTATCTATTTCTTACTCTCTGTTTCTATCTCTATATTTTAAATTTTTGTTTCTAACTCTTTTGTAATTTTTTATTTGAAACGCTCTATTTCTATTTCTCTGTATCTATCTCTTTGTTTTTAACTCCCCATCTCTAAGTCTCCATTTCGGATTTTTTATTTCTAAATCTCTCTTTTTGACTCCGTATTTCTAAATATATGTTTCTAGTTCTTTTTTATGAATATTTTAAAGTATGGTCAGGTTATATGGTGATCTAATACCGTTTACTATTAACTAAGGTTCCAAATGTCATGGAGAAAATGTGTAGATATTATTAGGTGATCTCTAATTTGATGAAGGACCAAATTAGAAATAGAGGAAATGGTTAAACTATTTACAGGAGTCATGGTCCCCACTTGGGCTTATTCTCAATCTCTCTCATTTATTGGTTCGAGTATGACATCCCTTCATCACAAGAGAGATTACAACCAAATGGAAGATCATCTGATCTCAACCAAGTCATTTACATAAGAGTTATGGATCAAAAGGTACGCTTCCGCTTTCATTTTCTATAATTTCTTTGAACCGAATGTAGTTTATATGTATATGCTTATTATTTGGTTTAATCGTAACCTAATCTTGTTTCTAGTACGATTATGATCAAACCAAATAATAAACATAAACATATAGACATAAACTCCATTCGATTCAAAGAGGTCATAGAAAATGAAAGCGGAACAGTACCTTTTGATCCATAATCCTTATGTAAATGACTTGATTGGGATTTATGATCTTCCATTTAATCTCTCTTGTGATGAAGGGATGTCATAATCAAACAAAAAATGAGAGAGATTGAGAAGAAGTCCAAATGGAGACCATGACCTATATAAATAGTTGAACTATTTCTCTATTTCTATTTTGACCCCTCATCAAATTAGAAATTACCTAACATTCTCTACACATCTACGACATGGTAGTTTGATACCTTAGGTTAATAGTAAACCGTATTAGATCATCATATAACTTGACTATACTTTAAGATAGCTAGCTATACACACACCTTTATGTATGTGAGTCCACTTATATACTATGTTGGATTTTCCAACATGTATTACGTGTTGTTTTCTCTTGTGTCTTCATTTTTTAACATTGCCCTTTGTTGGTTATCTCCAAATTTGGTTATCTGTTTATACCTATTCCCCTGTATGCTGGGTTGATAATTCTTTTACTAGTCATTGGCTATGCTTTGAAATTTGAATATTACTTCAATTAATTCGTCAACTTAAAGCTCTTGTTTCATATTCCCTTCCTCTTCTCAATTTCTTTAAGAAATTACAATTATGGTGTGTTTGGATGGCGGAATCATGAATCCGCGGATTCATGAGTCCTTGGGATTCATGATTCCACGGATTCATGAATCCTAGGAATATTTTTTGGCTTGTTTGGCAACTAAGAATCCTATGATTTATTATTATTTGAATATTTTTAAAAGTCTTTAGAAAAAATATGATTTTTGAAAAAAATAATGATTTTGAAAATAAATAATGATTTTGTAGAAGGAAATATTTTTTTGTTGATTTTAAGTTTGAAATTTAGGTTCATTAATCCAAAATCCTAGCAAATCCTAGGGGGTAAGGTGGAATTTTGGTCCAATACAATTTTTGGAATTAGGAATCCTTAGGATTCAAGAGTCCTAGGATTCTTGGTAGCCAAACAGACCAAGGATTCATGATTCCTACCAAATCCCACTTTTGATAGGAATCCTACTTAGGAATCCTGCAACCAAACACACCATTACTTCATTATCACACGCTTTCCATGACGTAAACCATCTCCTCAATATATCTTTCTTTTTTCCTTCCATATCTCACCTTTCCCTCTTTCTCTCTATCTCTCTCTCTTTAAGGGTTGTTTAAAAGCAAACCCTTTCTATTCTTTTCTAACAAACAACTTCTCTAAGCAGTTACAAAGTATGAATTTCATGAACCCTTATCTCTTAATACTCTTATAAAAGCCTTTCCTTACTAAATTTTCCACCACCTCTCTCTAGTACAATTATGAGCAAGAATAATAAAGTCCATTCAAAAGGGAATGTGCCCTTTTCATGTGAAAACCAACCTGGGGTTTCAAAGGTATCATACAAAGAGTGCCATGATCTTGATGATTATGATGATGATGCTTATGAAGATGAAGTAAGATTTGAACAACATCATGGGTTTAAGCTCCCACTTCCACCTTGTCCATCAGATAGTCCTAAACTTATAGGGCATGTTGACCTACAAAATATTCCTCTTCCTCCTTGCCCTTTTCAACCTCTCACTACAAGGAATAATAAAATTTCAAATTCAAGAAGGAGAGTTTTACTACTTGGAAGAGTTCATAATCAAGAAGATCCCTTTTTGGCAGCTTACAAAGAGTGCACAAAATCATCCAAAGGTCTTAGTAAAAAAATTAGTTTGTCAAAAGAAAACAGCAAAGGAGGTAATGGTCACCCTCAATCTAGAGAAGGAAAAGGTCTACTTCAAAAGAATTTTATGTCATTTTCTTGTAAGAACTTAATTGGGGTGAGAGAAGATTGTTTGGTCAAGTCTCACCAGGTTTCACCTCCTGGGAAGAAATAGATATATGATTGAGATACGTCTAATTTATATGAAGTATATTCTATACTATAAAGATATAGACCGACCTACTTAACTCATATTTACCACATGATAACAAAACGAGACGAAAAAAAAAAATGGGGAAATGACAGTATTGCTCTCAAACCTATCTCTTCCCTCTCGTCATATCATCCAAACGATCAAGTGGGGTTTGTACCAACTTGAGCGGGCGACCTTTATTAAAAAATTGATCCCAACTTTGATTTGCATAAATGTACTTGGTTTGCTAGTTAGCTTGTGGGATTCGATTTAGGGTTACTCATACTTGAATTGGGATTCGTCAATTATGTCTTTGTTTGGCAATGATCTTCTGATTAGATGCTATGCCAGAGTACCAACTGTACTTGGACTAATTATAAAATCACAAACATCTCTCTGTGCTTCCTTACCTTGACACTATGTACTAAGAGCATCTCCGATCCCAACCTGTCTTAGGCCGAAAAAAATCACTTTTTTCCCTTAAAATTATTGATCTCAGCTCAGCCTCTAAAATTCAGCTCCAGCCCCAGTCTCTCTTGAGGCCGAAAATTTGAATTAGATATTTCCCAATTTACTAACAAAGTTCAATTAAAAAACATCGATTACAACTAATAATTGATTAAAAATTTAAAACTACTTCAATACGACTAAACAACACTAGAAAAATTAATTAAAAATAACTAGAAGGGGTTTCTTGGGTCTCGTGGTAGACCGTTGAACCAAGCGTCTTGCGCTGCTAAAAGCATTCGTTGAGCATGTCCGTCGAGAGACTTAACATCAATCTTCAGTAAGTCCATCCCATATTGTCGGTTCGCCAAATCTGTTTGCCCGTAGATCTTGTTGCACCTTTAGGGTCTCTTGTTGAACCCGTACAACGTCACACAAACTTGTTGTTCTTTGTTAGGATTCTTCATCTCTTTTATCCCAATATCCCTCATTGGGAGTTTTTGAAGCGGTAGAATGTGTGGATGGTTCGCCATCTCTTGCATTTGCTTTGGCTTGTTTACGACCAATTAGTCTTTCTTCCGATGGATTGGTATTAGAATCTCTTTTGCGAGATGTTGACTCTCCTGGCATGTCTGCCATCCACTTGTTGTGTGTCATCAAAATTTTGTAAACGTGTAGGAACCTAAATCCTTTACCTTGATGATTTTTTTTATACAATTCGATAGCTCTTTGTAACTGAAATAAACAAAATATATATATAAGTATATATTATGAATGAAGTGAAAAGATAGAAAAAAGAAATTAAAAAGTTAGAAACAATTACCCGGTCATAATCGTTTTCTCCGCTTATTGGAACTTTATTTATTATCCTCAAAGTCGATATAAAACTTTGACATTCCGAGCTTATCTCACTGAAACGAGATTTACAACTTCTAAGTGTGCGTTGAAACTTTGCACTCGCATTATATTCATCCGATATTTTTTGCCAAAATACTTTATATTTTTAACTATTTCCGACAACCGCATCAAATGTGATTCTCAAATAACAATTAGTATCTTCATCCAGCTTATACGCTTCCCGTTTAATTATCTTTGTCGAAGTCGTCCCTCCTTGCACGCAAGAATCCTCACATACTTCATAATCATCAACTCCTAATTGAGCCGACGGGTAAGTAGAATTAGGGGACAACATTTCCATATAACTTTGGTTATCGAATTCGTTGACGTCTAATGGATCCATGGGTGAACAAATGAAAAGATCAAAAAAAAATTGAAAGAAAGAGAGATAGAAATGAAATGGAGAGGATGGAAGTTGCAAGAATGAGAGAAAGAAAGTGAGATGAAGAGTGTGGGAGATGAATAACGGGTCCAACCCCTATTTATAGGGGTTGGGCCCATTTCTAGCCGTTGGATTTGCTCCATGGGTGAACAAATGAAAAGATCAAAAAAAAAATTGAAAGAAAGAGAGATAGAAATGAAATGGAGAGGATGGAAGTTGCAAGAACGAGAGAAAGAAAGTGAGATGAAGAGTGTGGGAGATGAATAATGGGTCCAACCCCTATTTATACGGGTTGGACCTATTTATAGGGGTTGGACCCATTTCTAGCCGTTGGAGCAAATCCAACGGCTAGGGGCATTCCCCAAGTGACCGTTGGGGCCCCAGCGGTCACTTGGGGCCTAGCTTCAGTCGCCCCTAATGTTAGGGGCGACTGAGCTAGAGGCTACAGCTTCCGCTCCTCCCGGCTGGGGCAGGAGATGCTCTAATATTATATATATATATATATATATATATATATATATATATATATATATATATATATATATATATATATTTGGTGGCCAATACGCGGACAACCGTTTTTCTTATGTGGACAACTATCTTATGTGGACAACGCAAAAAAATTTAATTTTTTATATGGACATCAGTTTTTAAGGGGACAACTCTCTATTATTTTCACTCAAGTCCTCTTAGAATCAAATGTATTATTTGATGACCTCCATAATTGTTGGTGTAAAAATATTAAAGTTTTAATATGGAAACCTAGCTGTTTCTTCTTCTTCATCACGGCATGATTTCCTCCTCCCCCATCTAAAACTACATCGACCTTCTCGGCTTCTCCAACCACCTGCACTTTCTTGGGCCATCATAAGTCATATCCATCTTAAATGTTTCAAGATGGTTTTTCAATATCATCAACAACTATAAGGTGATGAAATGTTCCATAGTTTTTAGCAGCAAAAAAGCTGAATCCAAATAAGTCACACTATAGGGTTCTCAATAAAAGTGATCAGGATGAATCGGTGAAAGCGCTTATAGGGTTTTTCCTGTCAGAAGTCTAAGGTTGCAATGAATAGAGGAAATTGAACTTCTAGTAAACAATGGTGTTCTGTCATTCAACCATACAGATGTTTGATTAGGTTAAATCACTTTGAAACATCTTTGGATTCTCAAACTTGTTGTGGGCCAGTTTCTTAAGAAGATAATTTGTCAAATGTTAGTTTGATTAGAAGAGCTTTCCTCGTGAATCTAAATAAGACCTTGAGAAATTGGAGATGAAATTATATTCTTAATTAGGTCATCTCTGAAAAGATAACCCTTAATTGAAACTAAGAGATTAGTAGTGTATCAAACTAATTAATTTAGTTAGAGGCATTAATCCGTTCCTGATCTTCTATCATCCTTTTTTTGACCTATGATTAATATCTTCTATCATCCTTTTTTTGCAGTGAAACAAAATTATGTGAAAAACTCATAAAGCAAATTGGTTTTTTTTTGTATGCTTCCTTAAGAAATTATTTGGTTGATGTCTACAATCATTCCTTTTTTTTTTTGTAGTGAAACAAAGTTTAGTGAAAAACTCATAGAGTAAATTTGTATTTCTATTATTCTTGTTTAAGAAATTATGCATCTTCAATTAGTTTACATTTTGGAGACGCAATATGTTATTGATATGTGTCGGAAATTGTGGTTTCAGATGCAATTTCAACACAACGGTTCCATGCATCTGCGGCCCATTGACGGAAGATCTTCTTGTCCTTAGGTCGCTCAAAAAACTTAATTGATGCATCCCAACAAAACTTTGTAGTATCAACGACTTCGTGGCAAGCATAAACATCGTCAATTATGTCTTTACTTGGCAAGGATCTTCTGATTAGATACCCCGCCAAAGTACCAGCTGTACTTGGACTAACTATACATTGGCGTGGGTATGGAAATGATTCAGGTGCTAGTGCTGCCTCGTCTGCTTCCCTTCTAGCCATCCCTGGTGTGATTAAGATTGTAATGGATAAAACAAAAAGAATCACAAGCATCTCTCCATTTCCTCCTAACTTTGACATTATTCACTAGTATAATTATATTTTTTTTTGCAGTAGTCTGAATTTCGACTTTTACTTTACTATGATAAATATCTATGAATCTTGTAAACATATTTATACGAGTTTGAATGTACAGAAGTTGTGCACCAACGTTACTTAGTTAATCTCGTAACAATAGCATTTTTTTAATATTAATGGGTTAGTTACTTAAATATAATGAAGGCTCATTAAATCAATAAACGGATTTTCATTGCATGAGTAAAGAGCACTTCAAGAATTCAAGAATCACTTTCAACATTTTGAATGAAAATTATGGCGTTCTTCAATTTAATAAAATGTCATGAAACCTTTATCATGGTTTAGAGTGAATAAAATAGTTTTTGGCATTGTAGAAGGTAATTTATGTACAAGCCACCAATATTGTCCTTTGGGTGCTTCTAAAGGCACCTAGTCAAAAGGCTGTTAGCATCCGGAAATTTTATCGAGTCGAGTCAATGTTCATTCACCCGAGTTCTCTATAAGCACCTGTTTTTAACGTGGGTGACGGCCACCTTCGTTTGCTTCTTCCATCGTTTTTTTTTTGAGTCAAACCCATATTCTTTTTTCTAAACAAAGCAGACCTAACTAAAAAGAGTGTAAAATCCACTCTTCTTCATAAATATTGAACGAATTAACTGAAGAATAAAACCCGAAACTCTACATTTCCCAGAAAGGTGATATCAAGATTCTTAACAATACAAGTAGAAACAATAGTCAAAATTGATGTGAAAATAGTAAGACATTAAACATCCAGAGAACACCAATGGTGGAAATGGTTAGTGTTGTTTGGTGTGAAGGAGTGATTCTAGGCATGTGCTTGAACCATTCTTCATCCAATGGTGGTAATTATTAATGCGGGTGATTATAGGCATGCCCTTGCACCAGTCTTCCACTTCTTGAACGATTCTCAAAGTTTCCCCAATATTCAAACTCTAAACCCTAACCCTGATTATAGGCATGTCCTGTCCGTGAGTTGAAGTTCCGTTTTGAAAGCTTAGAGAGAGAAAGTTTGAAATTCCCAATTTGGTTCAGATTGTGTGAGGGATGGAGGGATTAGGGTTAACTCCACTTGACCGGTGCCTACATAGTTGTACGGTGCTAACACAGAAAGGAGCAGTTGGACTTGGTGCTAATAGAGATGGATGCTAACAGCCTTTTGGTCCGGTGCCTTTAGAAGCACCCTTGTCCTTTAATAGACAATTAGAAAACTTTGTAGCGGAATCAGTGGGGGACCCATAAAAGTTTGTTTGTGGGTGTACTATTTGTTACAATAAAAGCTATAAATCATCCTAAAATCTTGATGTGACCTCAAAGCAAGTTATTTTTATACACTACACATACGTTCTAGGCTAACTCAACTACTATTTATGAGTTATGTTGATTGTAACTAATAGAAATCAGTAATCCTTGAAAAATTATGAAAAAATGTTCATAACATGTATATATATTTACCAAAATGAAACGAAAATAAGACATAATAATTATATGAAGAAATATATCTCTAACAATAATAACGGAGTCTACATTTAATTTATAAAGAAAAAAAAGATGAAGGATGTAATGATTTATAAATAGGGGCTAAAAAATGAGAAATATAAAGGCTGGAAGTATAGCTGATTAACAAGTAGGAGAGTATATAGTTTCATCTCAGGAAACTATGGAACATGTGTCCATCTCAGGAAACTATGGAACATGCACTTTTACATTGTCCTATGGCTAAAAACATATGGTTCTACTTTAATGTTATCACAGAAAATATCACCTCGATCATAGATTGGATTTTTTTCCTGGCAGAACTCTCCTCAGAGAACCACTACTGTTAATGGATCCCACTTCGCTACGATCCTTTGGTTTATATGGAAAATGAGATGTGATAACTGCTTTCAACAAACCATCTTAGATACTATATCGGTCATTAATAACATTAAGAGTTTTCCTGAAAAGGTTATAGAAAAGAATAGAAAGAACTCGTCAAAGTCAGTGGATACTTGGAAACCCCCTGTAGACCCCTTCATCAAAATCAATGTAGATGCTTCCTTCATCTCGGTGGCTGAAAATATTGGGATTGGCATCATTGCTCATAATGCTGACTCTAGGTTTATGAGTGCTCTTGCATCAACGGAAAAAGCAAGAAATAGCGAAGAAGGTGAAGCTGTTGCTATCTTAAAAGGAATCCTCTGGGCCCACCAAAACAACCATAAGAATATTATTATCGAAAGTGATAATATTAATCTCATCAACCACCTCAATAATCAGAAGCATACCATCCACTGGTACTCAAATATCCATATTAAGAGGATAAAGGAAGCTGCAAAAAGACTTGACAAGGTCCTCTTCACCTACACTCACAGGCAGCTGAATGATAAAGCAGACGCCTTAGCTAAATGGGCGAGAAAGAAGAAGTCGACAAAGTTGTGGAAAGTTGTACCTTCTTTTTTAGTTCATAAGTACTGTAATTATGTTCTACTCTAAGTTTAATTAATGTATTTTTCTTAACAAAAAAAAAAACAAAAAAAAAAAGTAGGAGAGTATATAAATTTAGTCATAAAAAATCAAATGAGAAGATGTGGGAACCGGCTCCAAGGCGGACACATTGAATTACCCCCATCAAACTACCCTTCTTTGACAATAATTTGTTGGATATTTTCTTTTTATAAATATTTACATCTATTATTCAAAAATTTGTTTAGTTTTGGATATGTGTGGCACGTCGTGGGCACGTTCCTCCTGTTGGAATACGGTGTCACCTAGTATTCATAATTTTCAGGATCACATGCAAGAACTAAAGATGAAGTAGAATTAAAAAGAAGATTATTCTAATTGCTTTCCTACAAACTAAATCCGATGTCTTTTCCGAAGATAAGAGCTCCAAATTGCAGCTTCTTTACTTGAGACACCTGAACAAGTTGACTTGATCTCCCTTCTTTAATGTCAGCTAGAACCTTATTGAAGGTTGAGAAGAAGAACTCTTTCTTCTTTGACTAGATAGATAGATTGTGAGTTTTTTCTCTAAAATCTACTTTCGACTTGATGTTGTAGAGATAGATTTTCTCTTGAGAAAATTTTACACATTTTTATTTTAATATGAGCCCTTATATAGAGAACCTTAAAGTTAGAATCATATTCCAATTATGATTCAATTAAGAACTCCAGAAAAGATAAGAATCTGACTCGTATTCTGAGAGGGATTTCCAAATGGAGTTTTTGTCCTATCTGGGACTTATTATGTCGTCGACCCCATTAATGGGTTGGACCCAGTGGTGGTTCATGTAGGGTCTAGGGGGTCTATTGACCCCCCTCAACTTCTACGATCTGAGATACGATATAATAATAAAAAAATTATATATCTTAACAATCTAAGTAGTTGTAGGTTGCTATTAACAACAATAATCGATATTGGCTCAAAGGTTGAAGGGTGGCGTTACCACTCTAGTGGTCGCGGGTTCGAGTATAATATAGGTTATTCCGTGCATACTTAGACGTGAATTGAATCTTAGCTTATTGGTTGGAGCTTAAGGCAATTTCGGGAGGATTTTAAAGAAAGGTTCAATCCCCACAAACCCTTTTTGTGCTGAATTAGTTTGGGTTTCAAGGTTTCTAAAATTGGCCGAATTCTCGTTGTCGATTTTAAGATTTTCTAACTTTAGAAAGACTAGTTCATAAATATATCTTCGTTAATATTCAAATATCATGATTTCCTTTTTCAACAATTTTTTTTCCTATATATCTACAAGTACTTGTTAAGAAGTTTTAAAATTCAAGAAAAACCAAATCTTTATTTTATAAATTATTATCTCTTTCTCTCAATAAAAGAGTGTCCACCAAGACTAAGAGACTTCAAGAACTAAGTCACCAATCATTCAATCTTATAATATTCTTCATTCTTTGAAATTGGTATAGACGCACAAGGTTAGCACACATTGTTTTTTCTGATCTCTATAGCTACTTTATTTATTTTACATTCACTTGAATAAAAATTTACATATTACTTTGTTATAATTTCCTATATCATATTTAAAACTGATTTGATTTACATATATTTTACACTTTGAACTTATTTTCAGACAGATGAAGAGATTCTTTAAAAGAAAATCATCACCTCCACAGAACAATGATGATTCCCCTCTATCAAAACAAAAACGGTCAGAGATAAATTTGTCAGACCTTCCTTCAGATCCAGAATTACGCCCTCCAATTATGAGCTATCATCCTAATGAGAGAGGCCAAATTCGTATAGCATATCTAGAAAAAGGGTCGTGTCAGCCTCATCTTGAAAGTTATCCGGCTACACAAATTGCAGGTTAGAACCGAAAATTTGTCGAAGTATGGTATAAAGGGTTCTCTTATTGGTTAAAATATAGTGTGAGTGAAGATGCTGCATATTGTCATTGTTGCCATCTTATTAAAATAGATAAAGGAGGGCAATCTTGTGGGGATAATTTTGTTAGTAAGGACTTTAAAAATTGGAAGAAGATGAGTTCTTTATGTGAGCATGTAGGCAAGGTCGACAACTTCCACAATGAAGCATGGAAAAATGTCAAAACTTGTTAAATCAAAAACAACATCTTGAGACGTTTTTTCATAGACAGACACATCAAGTTCGGAATGATTATCGAACTAGCTTGAGTGCAGCAATTGAGTGCGTTCGTTTTCTGTTGGAAGGAGGACTTGTTTTTCGAGGCCATAATGAGTCTAAAGATTCAAGAAATCCTGATAACTTTTTGAGGACTATAAAATTTCTTGCTAGGAATGATCTAGATGTTAGAGCAATTGCACTGCAAAATGCTCAAAAAAATTTGAAGTTAACGACCTCAACTGTTCAACATGATGTGGTCAGTGCAATTGCATTTGAAACAATCAAATTGATTATTAGTGATTTGGATGATGGTTTTTTTTTCTATTTTGATTGACCATGAAGGATATATTTTCTCGGTCAGAAGGAATGGTATCCTTTTGAAGGAATGACCTTCAACCAAGGTGTCAATGCGTACGATTTGGCGAATAGGATCATGATGACCTTACTCGGAAGATCATTAGTCTGGTCGAATTAGGGGTCGTAATGCTTAGCTAGAAGCCGCTTACGATCGTCGGATAACTTCGGTAATCCGCGGCTAACATAGACCGGATCCTATAAGGGTTACACATAAGAGTGGTGGTTTGAACAGAGAGAATTGACTAGTAAGAGATTGACAAATAATAGGATTGGATCCGTTATAATTAAGGGCAAATAAGTTCGGAAGAGTCCGAACACATACACACACATCCGGATCCGAAAGGGAGGCCCGGAAGGCTTTAGGTGGGCCGGCCATGTGATGGATGACCTTAGCAAGGGGCCGGCCATCTCATGGCCGGTTAGGCCCTAAGTGCGCCGACCAAAGAAGCCTATAAAAGGCTATGTTGGCCGGCCACACTAAAGGGACCCTAAAAGGGTATTTTGGGAAAATATACCTTATAATTAGGGTTTAGGAATTCAAGTTTGGGTAAAACACCTATTATAGGGATTTCTATATAAGGACCTAATTAGACAACCTAAAAGGAGACACAGAGACAAACACAGAAAACAGTTAAGTGTGTAAATTCTTAGAGAGAGAGAGAGCTATCTGAGAGATAGAAAATGAGTTTTCTCAATTATCTAGTCAAGAAGAAGGAGTTCTTCATCTCAACCTTCAAGAAGATTTAAGCTGACTCGGAGGAGGGAGTTTAGGTTATACATTCGGTGTCTCAAGTAGAGGAGCGACAATTGAAGCTCTTATCTTCCGAATACTAGTCAGGATTTAGTTCGTGGAAAATCGATTAAAGGTGATTATCTTTCTATTCTAGTTCATTGATATGTTCATGTATAGATCCTGGTAGTCTAGTGTTAAACATATAGATGTTTGAGATTCCGCTAAGAACACTAGTAATTAGTTGTATTAGATACATACAAAACCCAACAGACCAGGCTCGTGATGTATCGATCAAGGAGCAAATGGCAATTGTAGTTCAATATGTGGACAAAAAAGGGCAAGTTATTGAGCACTTTCTGGGTGTTGAACATGTCATTAAAACTTTTGTTATTACTCTCAAGAAATCATTTGATGATTTTTTCTGTTGATATGGTTTAAGTCTTAAAAGAGAACCCATGTGCATATTATGTTCAGTGTTTTGATCATCAGGTACAATTAGCGCTAGTATCTGTTTCGAAGAATCATGATGTGGTTCCCTCACTCTTTAGTTTAACCAACTAAATTTTGAACGTTGTTGGAGGATCATATAAACGTCGAGATATGCTTAGGGATAAGTAGGCTTAGAAAATACTAGAGGAACTTGAGCTTAGAGAGCTTTGGAACGGATAAAGCTTAAATCAAGAAACTAGTCTTAAATGATTCGGTGATACACGATGGAACTCGCATTATAATACTTTGGTAAGCATTACAGGTATGTTTGATGCCCTGCCGAAAGTGCTTGAAATGATTGGAACAGAGTCTTCTTATTCAGATCAACGCATTGAAGCGAGAAGCTTATTAGACTCGTTGCAAAGCTTTGAGTTTGTGTTTAGTCTTTATTTAATGATGATATTATTCGAAATTACAAATGAGTTGTCGAAAGCGTTAAAAAGAAAGAACAAGATATTGTGAACGCTATGAACTTAGTACAAGTTTCTAAAAAACGAATTCAAAAAATAAGAGCGAACGGGTAGACTTATTTTCTCAACGAAGTCTCTAAATTCTGCATTAAACATGGAGTTGATGTTCCTGATATGGATGCTAACTTGTATCCTAATTGAAAGTGTCTAAACTTGGATCTTCCGATATTAATTAATAGGTACAACAGATAATGAGCAGTGTGTAGTTGCATAATTAATTTGTTACAAGTTATTATTGTTATTATTATTTTATTTTATTTTTGTTGAACTCGTTATCATTATTATTATTATATTTGATTTTTATTTTATTTTTACTTCGGTTAATGTCTACAATCATCCCTTTTATTTTCTAGTGAAACAAAATTATGTCAAAAAACTCAAAAAGTAAATTTGTTGTTCTTTTATGCTTCCTTAAGAAATTATTTGGTTAATGCATCTTCAATTAGTTTACATTTTGGAGACGCAATATGTTATTGATATGTGTCAGAAATTGTGGTTTCAGATGCAATTTCAACACAACGGTTCCATGCATCTGCGGCCCATTGACGGAAGATCTTCTTGTCCTTAGGTCGCTCGAAAAACTTAATTGATGCATCCCAACAAAACTTTGTAGTATCAACGACTTCGTGGCAAGCATAAACATCGTCAATTATGTCTTTACTTGGCAAGGATCTTCTGATTAGATACCCCGCCAGAGTACCAGCTGTACTTGGACTAACTATACATTGGCGTGGGTATGGAAATGATTCAGGTGCTAGTGCTGCCTCGTCGGCTTCCCTTCTGGCCATCCCGGGTGTGATTAAGATTGTAATGGATAAAACAAGAAAAATCACAAGCATCTCCCCATTGCCTCTTAATCTTGACATTATTCACTATTATATTTATATATTTTTTTTTGCAATAGAATGTATCTGGACTTTCACTTTACTATGGTAAATATCTATGAATCTTGTAAACATATTTATACGAGTTCGAATGCAGAGAAATTGTGCACCAACGTTACCTTAATTAATATCGTAACAATAGCATTTTTAATATTAATGGGGTTAGTTCCTTAAATATAATGAAGGCTCATTAAGATCAATAAATGGATTTTCATTGCACGAGCAAGGAGCACTTCGACACATATGAATTATATGACCTTACCAGGACTTCAAGAATCACTTTCGGCATTTGAATGAAAAATAATGGCGACATAACGTTTCTTCGATTTAAAAAAATGTCATGAAACCTTTATTGTGTTTTTAGAGCGAATAATATAGTTCTTGGCATTATAAAACGTAATTTATCTACAAGCCATAATAAAACTTTGTAGAGTGAATAGATAATTATAAAATTTGTAGTCAAATCAGTGTTGGACCCATAAAAGTTCTTTGTGGGTGAACTTCTTGTTACAACAAAAAGTTGTAAATCGTCCAAAAATCTTGATGTGACGTCAAGCGAGTTATTTTTATACATTACATGTAACATATACATCCCAGGCAAACTCAGCTATTATTTATGAGTTATGTTAATTGTAATCAATAGAAATTAAGTTATCGTTGAAAAATTATGAGAAAAGTGTTCATAACAAAAATATAAGAAAATGAAATAAAAATAAACCATAATAATTATAGGCCAGCGCTTTGGGGAAAGCTAAAAAGTTTCCGGGGTGTGAAGACTTAGTAAAAAATTGGTCAATTTTGTAAATAAGGGCTCAAAATTGAAAAATATAAATATAGCTCTAACGATATTAAAAGAGTCTACATTTAATTTATAAAGAAAAAAAAAGGATGAAAGATGAAATGATTTATAAATAAGGGCTCAAAATTGAAAAATATAAGGCTGAAAGTATAGCTAATTAATAAGTACCACCAGCCTATATAAATTTAGCCAAAAAAAAAACAAATGAGTGTATACGGGAGTCGAACCGGCTCCAAGGCGGACACATTAAACTACCCCACCGAATTAACCTTCTTTGATAACAATTTGTTGGCAATTTTTTGTATTCTTTTTATTAATTTTTGCTTCTATTATATAAAAAATTTATTTAGTTTTGCACCGGTCGGGACACGTGTCCTCTGTTGGAATATGGTGTCACTTAGTGTTTTAATTTCTAAGATTACATGCAAAAACTATAGATGAACTAGAATTGGAAAGATGTTAATCGTTTTCCAATGAACTAGATCCGATGGCTTTTTTCGAAGATAAGAGTTCTAAATTGCAACTCCTCTAATTGAGACAACCGAGCAAGTTGACTTGATCTTCCTTCTTTAATGTCATTTAGGACCTTATCAGTGGCAGAGATGTTAGTGGGCTGACCGATCTGCAGCCAGGGTCTTGCCCCTAACATTTTTCATATAAACTCTAGTATTTAGTAACCCACCCCAATAACTCTTATAACACAGCCCGGGTCTTAAAAGAAATTATTCCCTTCAGCTTTTATTTTCTGCTTCTTCCTGACTCCCTCATTCTTACGATTGAAAGGGTAAAAAGAACAATTAGTTTGGTTCTTGTTCTTGGCTTTGGAGTGTTGTTCAATCTAGAAGTAAGTGGGGACTACAAATCAAGTGATTCTCTTTCTTTTATTCTTTTTTTTTTTATGAAATTTCTTTTATTCTCTTAGACCATCACTCATCAAGTAAGTTCATAAATTTTATAATATTTTCAAACCCTAATGTGAAATTAGAAAATTATGAAAGATTGAAAGTACAACTAGTTGATTAATGACTATAAACTTCTTTACTTTTGATGTAGACGCAGCGGAGAAATTAAAGAACAATGAAACAACTAAGAACAATTAAAGAAAACGATAAACTAAACTTAAAATATTAATAACTTCAATTGATTTTTCTTCTCAAGGTGAATAATAACATAGACTAGATCCCCTTTTATAAGATAATAAACCTTCCTAGATAGACTCAAACTAGGATTCCTAAAATAATAAACTACTCAAACATAAAAACTTTAAAATAAAGAAACATCAAATTAAAGTAACTTCTATTCTACTAAATAGACTACTATTAAGACTTAATAGGGTGTGGGCACGCGTGGACGTGGGCCCACACGCCTTTATGCACCTGCATCAGCACCCTGTTCTCCAGAAGGTTCGTCCCGAACCGATTTCGATGAAGAAAACAAGTTGATGCACCCGCAGACGATGAACTTTGTCATGGCGATCCGTAATTTCCACTTCGAACGAAGTTTGCAGTACTGGAATGGAAGGATACTAATGTGCAAGTAATCATCAACCTCGTACCCAAACTCATATGCCAATGATTCTCGCAAAAATAACCTTAGTGAATAAATAATGTTCATCTCGCCATCTTCCCACGGTAGGCTCAACCACTTAATCTTCAAGAAAGTGTGAAGTACTATGAGCAAGTGTGAAGTAAGAGTAATTGTAACAAATTTCCAAAATACTTCATCAATAGCCCAAGTATAAGCATAACCATCGCTAACTAAGATATCGATATGGAACCACGTAGTGTAGATATGCCACGCAAAATTGACTTTTCCACGTTCATCTTCATGTAGTTTATGTACTCTAACGTGATCAATACCTGGAGCCCACTGTTTGTTTTCTTCAATTAATATGTGAAACCTAGATGGAAGTTGGTCAATTGGTATGTGATCTTTGACCATTGAGTATAGGTTCATTGTAAGAATTGGGAAATTGATCCTCTTTTTCTTAATTGTTTGAAGAAAATTTTGTAGGAAGAGATTTGATAGAGAAAGCGGCGATGTGGGACATAATTGATTCAGAAAAATTTTATGATTCGAACCATCATAAGTAGGCACTTCCATGCGAATACGGTAGGAAGAAGATGAAGAAGAACCATCATAAGGTGGCAAAGCCTGATTTGAACCAGATGGAACTATCAAATCATCAAATTTAACAATATTTGACATATCCCAGTCACATGAATCCGAAAATCCATCATGAATCCCTCCACCGAATACTAAAGACTGATCATTCACATCATCAAACTTAGTGTGTGTAGTGACTAATGGGTGTTTCTCTTGTTGTTCTTCTTCTTGGTTTTGATGGGTTTTGATAATTTCTTTTTGTTCTTCTTTTCCTTCACTAAATTCTGGGTTTTGATTACTTGGGTGTGTTGATAACTGAGTTTCAACTAGATGAGAAGATTCAAAATTTTGTGGTAGAAGTGTTGGGGATATGGAATAATAAGGAGAGGTTTGTTGTGTTGGTGATGGTGTTTGACACCAAAAGATTGGGAGGGAACCAGGAACATGTTGGTGATATTGGGGTAGTGTTATTTGGGTGGTACTTGGGTTGGTAGTGGAATAATGGGAGAACGATTCGGGTTTGTTCGATGTTAGTTGTTCGTTGAAGGAGAAAGGTGGTGTTGTGGGGTTTATGTATGTGAGTGGGAAAACCGGTAAGAGTGGTGATGTAGGGTTGATGTGAATCGGTGGGAGGAAAGTGTTGGTGGGTACTGTTGGTGGACTAATGGAAGTCGGGTAAGAAGTGGGTTGTTGGGCGGTGGATGGTGGTGGTGATGTTTGAATGGAAGTAGTAGAAGAAGGAGTAGTGGTAAAAGAGGGAGACTTACATATGCCTTCGATTTGTTTAGATAGCTTCATGATCGAATCAATGACTTGATCGAATTTGTCCATGGTTTCCTTCTTGAAATTTTCGAAAGATTTTTCCAAATTTGTAACCGAGGATAACTTCTTGTTGATGTTATCCCATTCGGAGGCAAAAGTTGGTGTCTTCTCTTTGATTGTTGGAGTAGGAACGGTAGGATTAACCATTGTGATTGGTTAAAAAAAATTGGCTCTAGATACCACTTGATGTAGACGCAGCGGAGAAATTAAAGAACAATGAAACAACTAAGAACAATTAAAGAAAACGATAAACTAAACTTAAAATATTAATAACTTCAATTGATTTTTCTTCTCAAGGTGAATAATAACATAGACTAGATCCCCTTTTATAAGATAATAAACCTTCCTAGATAGACTCAAACTAGGATTCCTAAAATAATAAACTACTCAAACATAGAAACTTTAAAATAAAGAAACATCAAATTAAAGTAACTTCTATTCTACTAAATAGACTACTATTAAGACTTAATAGGGTGTGGGCACGCGTGGACGTGGGCCCACACGCCTTTATGCACCTGCATCAACTTTTTTTTACTTATAGTTCATAGAATCAAAAACACAATACCTTGGTATGAAATTGCAAACCCAAAATCCCTAACTAAGTACTATAAAACTAATACCTGAAATTGATTGGAAATTGTTTGAATAATGGCGTGTTGAATGAAATCTTATAAATAATAATATTATATATTGATTTCCTAATTAAATATTGATCTTCGTTATGTTCAACTAGTTTATGTAAGTTGTAAACTCCTTTAGTTGTCACTTATATTTTATAGAATAATTTATTGATTGTCTCTTCTATTTATTAAATTTTTAAAGCTCTTTGTGGATGGTTTTTTAGGTTACAATGTCGAACCATTTCCCAACCCATAAGAAAAGAAAAACTCTTTTGTCGTTTTACAAACGAGTAGAAGATGACACATCAAGTAGAGATGTTTATTCATTGCCTAATTATTGATATATCCACACTTGAAGTCGAAGAAGAACAACCTTCGAGAGCTCAAAGGGTCGAGAAATAAGTGCTTGGAGATGAAAGAGTTGTTCAACCTGAAGAAGTGAATTCCACCAATTTTCAACGTGACCCGGAATTGAGAACTCAAGTTTGGAAACTTCCAGTTGATCAACGGAGTGAGATTTGACGAGCATATATCAAAGCAGGACAGTATCAACCCATCCTTAAAGAATATCCTCGCACTACGTGTGGAAAATAATTTCGTCGTTTTCAATCTTCATGGTTCAAACAATATCCTTGGTTAGAGTATTCTCCTTCAAAGAATGCAGTGTTTTATTTTCATTGCTTTCTTTTTTAAACAAATCCACCCAAGCGCCTTACATTTACTGTGGAAGGATTTAAAAGTTGCAAGAGAGTCAATAGCCAAAAATCTTCATTTCTAACACATGTTGGAGATCACAATTTTCAACATATGGATGTCGTAAGATCTTGTGAAGATTTAATGAGACTTTCTCGACACATCGACACGGTCATGAATGCACAGTCTAAAGAAGAAGTGAACAAAAACAGGTTAAGGTTGAAGACAACAATCAGCTGTAGGCGACTGGTGGAAACAAGAAAGTCTGAAGTTTATTATTTAACTGAAAGATTGATACGCCTTGTATTGACACTTCATGTTTCTACGAAAACAATAGAAAGAGCATTTTCTGCAATGAGTATTATTAAAACATCACTCCGCATGTTTCTATGAAAAATAAATTTCTCAGAGACTGCATGATTGTTGTCCATATTGAAGAGAAATTGGTGAAGACATTGATGAGGAGTCGATAATAGATGGTTTTAATCGCTTGAAGAACCGAAGGGTACAACTTGAATAGTATTTTATACTATTTTTTTTGTATATATTGATGTCGTGGTGTCGACGATTTTTTTAGATATTTTTTGCTCTTTTTTGGTGTACATATTTATCATACATGGATAGATATATGGTAGTTATTTTGCCGATATACATATATATACAATACAATTATTCTAATATTATATATATCATATTTTATTTTCGAACATTGTTTAGTTAATTATAAATTCGAAAACTTAAATTTGAATGGCTATATGTAATTCAGATTTCAGCCCGTCCCCCAGTCAATTCCTAGCTCCGCCTCTGGACGTTATTGAAGGTTGAGAAGAAGAGCTCTTTATTCTTTGACTAGATAGATATAGGTTGTGAGATTTTTCTCTAAAATCTACTTTCTACTTGATACTGTAGAGATAGATTTTTTCTTGAGAAAATTCCACACATTTTTCTGTTTAAATATGAGTCCTTATATAGATAAATCCTAAAGTTAGAATCATATTCCAATTAGGATTTAATTAAGAACTTCAGAAAAGATAAGACTCAAAATTCTATTCTGAGCGGGATTTCCAGATGGGGTTTCTGTCCCATCTGAGAATCATTATGTGGCAGGCCAGGGTGGCCCCATTAGTGGGTTGAGTCTAGCACCCCACTTCACATGGTTGGCCCATCTCTTTTGATCCGAACTTTCTTTCCAGTCCGGTTCTTCTTACCTTTGTCCAAATCCAATCCGAACCTTTTGGGCTTTATTAAACTAGATCTAATCTACCAGTTTTTCTAGTTCCCTCTAGTCAATTCTCTCCGATCAAGTCACCACTCTTTGGTTAATCTGGTGTAGGAAATAGTTTATGCAAGACGCGAATCACCGAAGTGATCTGACGATCGTAGTTGGTTTCTAGCTAAGCATTTCGATCTCTAACTCGACCGGACTAGATGATCTTCTGGATAAAGTCATCATTATCATATTCGACAAATTGAACGCATTGTCATCTTAGTCGAAGGACACTCCTTCAGAAAAACATCTCCTTCACACCCACGAGTGCCAATATGAGTCTTCCACTAATCTGAGGTGCCAATATGAGCCCTCCACTGATCCGAGTAATGTATGTGGTGTTTCTAGGTCACATCTTAATATTTGCAAGAGGGTATTATCTAAGTAGTTCGTGGGAAACCTAGAAAACCACAATGATTTTACGTTAAGCGTGTAATTTAGATATATAAATTCATGTTAAGAAATATATCGTAGAGACTTCAAAATTGCAACTAAGTTTAAAAACACAAAATAGTAAAAATGAAAATAATAAAGTTCCTCCCCGGAAAACAATAATAATTTTTGTTTAGAATAGTCTGAAATGTTTTACTTTTAAATGTCAATTTTAGACCAAGGAATAATTAAAGTTAATTATCTTTTTATTGTTTCTCTATTATTGTAGCTTTTAAATAGAAGAATTTTGACATCTTCTTCTATAAGTTATATTGGTCATACATTTAGGTTGTTTTCCACGATGGGTTGATTCTTTTCTCCATGTCACTTACTTCAGGTCAGCCTTAAGCCATGGAAAATATATGTTCTTCTTGCCAAGTGTCACTTTAGAAATGATGAGTTAACCACTTAACTTAGATTTTCCCTTCATCAAAAAAAAAAACCACTTAACTTAGACCTTATCCATGAACCTATTTTATGTATCCTATAGTTTCTTTAAGTGTTCAAACTTGGATCTTCCCATATTAATTAACAAGTACAATAGATATTAATTAATCATCCCTTTTATTTTGTAGTGAAACAAAAGTATGTGAAAAACTCAAAAAGTAAATTGGTTATTCTTTTATGCTTCCTTAAGAAATTATTTGGTTAATGCATCTTCAATTAGTTTACATTTTGGAGACGCAATATGTCATTGGTATATTAGGAAATTGTGGTTTCAGATGCAATTTCAACACAACGGTTCCATGCATCTGCGGCCCATTGACGGAAGATCTTCTTGTCCTTAGGTCGCTCGAAAAACTTAATTGATGCATCCCAACAAAACTTTGTAGTATCAACGACTTCGTGGCAAGCATAAACATCGTCAATTATGTCTTTACTTGGCAAGGATCTTCTGATTAGATACCCCGCCAGAGTACCAGCTGTACTTGGACTAACTATACATTGGCGTGGGTATGGAAACGATTCAGGTGCTAGTGCTGGCTCGTCGGCTTCCCTTGTAGCCATCCCGGGTGTGATTAAGATTGTAATGGATAAAACAAAAAAAATCACAAGCATCTCTCCATTGCCTCCTAACCCTGACATTATTCACTATTATATTTATATATATATATATATTTTTTTTTGCAATAGAATGAATCTGGACTTTCACTTTACTATGGTAAAAATATATGAATCTTGTAAACATATTTATATGAGTTCGAATGCACAGAAATTGTGCACCAACGTTACCTTAATTAATCTCGTAACAATAGCATTTTTAATATTAATGGGGTTAGTTCCTTAAATATAATGAAGGCTCATTAAGACTTTAATTGCCCGAGTAAAGAGCACTTGGACACATGAATTATATGACCTTACCAAGACTTCAAGAATCACTTTCAACATTTGAATGAACAATAATGGCGACACAGCGTTTCTTCAATTTAGGAAGCTGACAGGAAATCTTTATCATATTTTGGAGTGAATAGAATAGTTGTTGGCATTGTAAAACGTAATTTATGTACATGCCACCAATATTGTCCTTTAATAGATAATTAAAAAACTTTGTAGCCAAATCAGTGGCAGATCCAATAAAAAAATTTTGTAAGTGTTACAATAAAAAGCATCCAAAAATCTTGATGTGATGTCAAAGCATGAGGTGTGTTGATTGTAATCAATAGAAATAAGTACTCGTTGACAAATTATGAGAAAAATTTTCACAACGTGTATACATATACATATATAAGAAAATGAAATAAAAGTAAGATACAAGAATGATGTGGAGAAAAATAGCTCTGACAATATTACCAAAAGTCGACATTTAATTTACAAAAAATGAAAAAAGGTGAAATATGAAATTATTTATAAAAAGGAGCTTAAAATCGAGAAATATAAAGCTGCACATAAGGCCCATAAAAAACCAAATGAGAACATATGGGAGTCGAGCCTGCTCCAGGGCTAACACAATGTTAAGAAATATATCGTGACACTTAAAAATTGCAACTATGTTTAAGAACACAAAAAATTAAGAAAATCAAATAAACTTTTTCTTCGGAAAACAATAATAATTTTCGTTTATGTGAAGAGACTAATGGTCTCTTAATACTAATGAACCAAAGTGAGAAGATGATGGAGTAAGAAGAAAACCAGAGAACAAAGAGATGAATATATAATTGCAATTTAATCTTTTGTATTTTCTCTGTATCTATTACAATTAGTATATGGTATTATATATAGGTATATGTAGATATGGTAGGATATACATGAAATGGAAACTTACATGAAATGGAAACTTATATGAAATGGTAACATATTATACATGGAATAATAACTAGTATGGTAAGTCTAAGCCACCAAGGATTTGGCTTTATCCTTATCTGTTCATGGTCTCCTTGCCGAGTCTAGCCGAGTTGGATGGGTTGGTGGTCGTCTCTTGTGGTGTCCTTAATACTCCCCCTCAAGTTGGAGCAGAAATTGAGATGATGCCCAACTTGCCAATAGTCTTCTGAAAAATGTCGCCACCTAGTGGTTTTGTGAAGATGTCGGCTAGTTGATCGATTGTTGATGTAAAACGGGGAGCAATTGTGTTGTCTTTAATTTTTTCACGAACGAAATGACAGTCTATTTCAATATGCTTGATTCGTTCATGAAAAACCGGATTGTCCGCGATGTGAAGTGCCGCGCGATTGTCACAATAGACGGACATTGGTGAAGAATGAGTAATGCCGAAATCCATAAGAAGGGATTTAATCCATTGGAGTTCACAAGTAAGATTAGCGAGTGCTCGATATTCAGCTTCAGCTGAAGACTTTGCAACTGTGGGTTGTTTCTTTGACTTCCATGACAAAGGGCTTGAACCTAGCATAGTAAAGTATCCTGTAGTGGAACGTCGAGTCGTGGGACAACCTGCCCAGTCAGAGTCACAATAGCCAGTGACGTGGAGGGAGCTATTGGCCGAAAGAAATATGCCATGATTAATAGAACCTTTGAGATAACGAAGGACAGGATGTGCCGCTTCAAGGTGAATGTTAGTAGGATTTTGAAGAAATTGACTAAGATTATTAACTGCATAGGTAATGTCAGGACGAGTGACGATAAGATAGAGTAATCGTCCAATTAGACGACGATAGACAGAGGAATCAGAAAGACAATCACCATCTGAAGGGCTAAGACGGAGTTTTTGTTCCATCGGAAAGGGAGAAGGTCGTGATGCAGTGAGACCTGAATCTGCGAGAATATCGAGAGCGTATTTTCTTTGACATAGGAAAATACCCTTTGAAGATCGGAAAACTTCAATGCCGAGAAAGTATTGTAGACGTCCGAGATCTTTTAGAGAAAATGTTTGGTCGAAGAAAATTTTGAGATTGGAAATTGCCGAATCATTATTTCCAGTAATTATGATGTCATCCACATATACCAGAACATAAAGAGATGTGGATGAAGTGGTGAAAGAAAAAAGAGAGTAGTCAGAGAGGGATTGAGTGAAACCCTTTTTTAAGAGAACTGAGGAGAATTTCGAGAACCATTGACGAGAAGCCTGTTTGAGGCCATAGAGAGACTTGTGTAAATGACAAACTTTGGACTCCCCCTGTTTGGAAAAACCAGGTGGTAGTTTCATGAAGACTTCTTCATTGAGATCTCCTTGGAGAAAAGCATTGTTGACGTCAAGTTGGTGAAGTAACCAACCCTTGATTGCGACAATGGAGAGAAGGATACGGACAGTGACCAACTTGGCTACCGGAGCGAATGTGTCATGATAGTCCAGACCTTCTATTTGAGTATAACCCTTGGCGACAAGCCGAGCTTTGTAACGTTCAACCGATCCATCAGAGCGAAATTTGATTTTGTAGACCCATTTGCTGTAGGGTTTTACACCCTTCTACTAGTGTTTATAGCGGAATTAAGACATCTAATATCTACACTAGTATTCCCAGGATCACATGCATAAACCTATGATAATCATTAATTAAAACTAGAAAGATAAATACCTTGTTCGCTAGTTTTCCCTCGAACCTTTCCAATTGCTTATGAGAAGACCAAGAGCTTCAAGTGTAGCTCCTCTACTTGGGACACGAGCAAACAAATTTGATCTCCCACCTTGTTGTATAGCTAGCACACCAATGGTGGTTGGAAGAAGAACTCCTTTCTTCTTGACTAGATAGATAGTTAATGGGAATTAGCTCACTTTCTCCTCTCTACTTGATGTGGTAGAGTAAGAAAGCTTAGAGAGAAATTCCACACCTTATTCTATGCCCTAAGAGTGTTTATATAGAACCCTAATAAGAATCCACCTCCTTTTAGGTTTCCTAAAACAACCTTTAGAATAAGATTTAGGGAAATAGTCGAAAATAGCAACTATTGATATTTTCTCAATTCCCTAAGGAGGAGGTGCCCAAACACCACGAAAATTGTTAGATATAATGTTTATTATATCAGTAACTAGCCCTCCAAAATTCAGCCCAATCCGAGTCCTAGAAGTACCCGAACCGGTCTAGGCCCAAAAACCCTGTTTTTGGCCCTTTTGTACTATCTTTACCTAATTCCTTTTTAGGCCTATGAGATATGTTTATGGGACACTCCCATGATTATATCTCACTCCCACTAGTCATATCCTAGATCAATTTGTCACTCTTATGTGTAACCCGTTGTAGGATCCGATCGAAGTTAGCCGCGAATTACTCCGTAATTCGACGATCGTAGTTGGTCTCTAGCTACAACTCTACGATCACTAAATCAATCGGACTTGATGATCTTCCACATCAATTGTCCTATCCGAAAAATTGTTCGCATTGTCACCTTGGTCGAAGGACATCTCCTTCAACTCCTTCAGACTCCCACTTGGACTTAGAACAAGTACAATGCTCGATTCCCATGTCACTTAGTATCCCATCTGATACGTCACGTCATTCAGACTTTCTTGATCTCGAGTACAACTGTCAAAACAAATGATTAACTTTTAATCCATTTGAGCACGGCCATGCATTTTCAGTTGTTGCTCGTCAAGTGGCCCGAGGAAACTGTACCCTAACATGGTTAGGAGGACATAATCCATTCTTGCGCTCCCACTCAACTTCATGTCTATCCTGTCCTTCCCAGTATCCGCCTTTATAACCTCCTTTTACGGCGCGGCGTTTAACGGAACCAAAGTCTGACATTCCTTACATAAGATGAGCTGAGCACTCATGTTTTGAGGAATCTCTTCAATCTTGTCTTTGTGAGAAGTTTGACGATTTCATCATTCTTTGGATGAACTTCTCACGTTGAGGGTTATTCCAGCGTATAATCCCTATTATGCACTCACGTAGTCGAATCGAATACACTATTCCTGTAGCCCATGAAACTGCGCTATCCCATCGACTCCCGTACTAGTCTTCGTGAGTCATTGTTGTCCATGCAATGACCTGGACTAGGGAATTGATAATGAATCACTCCAAGTTCACTTAGTAGGGTTTCATTCATCAGATCACGTATCTGACAAGCCTACTCGGAGCGTTTTCTTTATCGTGTGGACTGTCTCTTAAAATACCAAACCAAATTTTAAGGACAAAATAAAATTTCTTTTATTTTATTTATCGAATGTAAGTAATTAGGCACATAAACTCTATTATGAATCCAAATTACATTTGTTGCCATTCCCCAATGCGCTTTATACCAATGTCCCTCATGTGTGAGTCATGTTTGGGCTGAGGTAACGGTTTGGTTAACGGATCTGCAACGTTATCATCCGTATGAACCTTGCAAATTACCACATCTTTTCTTTCTATGATTTCTCTAATCAAGTGGTACTTCCTTTGGATATGTTTGGATTTTTGGTGCGCTCTTGGTTCCTTGGCTTGGGCTATAGCTCCGTTGTTGTCACAATAAAGAGTCACGCCCTCTTCCATGCCAGGTACGACACCAAGTTCTATCAGGAACTTCTTGATCCAAACTCCTTCCCTTGCAGCTTCCGAGGCCGCTAGGTATTCTGCTTCTGTGGTAGAGTCTGCAACTGTGCTCTGCTTGGAACTTTTCCAACATACCGCTCCTCCATTCAGACAGTAGACGAACCCAGATTGTGATTTGAAGTCGTCTCTATCCGTTTGAAAGCTTGCATCCACATGGCCTACAACTTTTAGTGTATCTTCCCCGCCATATACCAGGAAATGATCCTTAGTCCTTTTCAGGTACTTTAGGATATTCTTGGCGGCGTGCCAGTGCGCTTGGCCTGGATTTGATTGGTAACGGCTACACATGCTCAAAGCATATGAGACGTCTGGGCGAGTGCAGATCATGGCGTACATGATTGATCCTATTGCCGAAGCATAGGGTACTTTCATCATGTGTGCTAGCTCATCAGGACTCTTAGGACACTGATCTTTGCTAAGCACCATACCATGTGACATGGGAAGGAATCCTCTTTTGGAGTTTGTCATCTCGAACCGTTGAAGAATCTTATCTATATAAGTTTCTTGACTAAGTCCGATCATTCTCCTTGATCTATCTCTATAGATCTTGATTCCCAATATGTATTCTGCTTCCCCTAAGTCCTTCATAGAGAAGCATTTCCGAAGCCAGTCTTTAACTGATTCCAACATCGGAATATTGTTTCCTATGATTAATATGTCATCGACATAAAGGACTAAGAAAACTAGGTCGCTCCCACTAACCTTCTTGTAAACACAAGATTCTTCTGCATTCTTGAGAAATCCAAATTCTTTGATTTTCTCGTCGAATCGAAGATTCCAACTCCGGCTTGCTTGCTTGAGTCCATAAATGGATTTCTTAAGCTTGCAAACTTTTCCAGCATTTTTGGAATCTACAAAACCTTCGGGTTGTGTCATGTACACATCCTCTTCCAAGTGTCCGTTCAGGAAGGCGGTTTTGACATCCATTTGCCAAATCTCATAATCATTATGAGCTGCAATTGCTAGAATGATCCGAATGGATTTAAGCATTGCGACAGGTGAAAAGGTTTCATCATAGTCTATGCCATGAATCTGTTTGTATCCTTTTGCCACGAGTCTAGCTTTGAAAACGCTAACGTTTCCATCTTTGTCAGTTTTTACTTTGAAAACCCATTTGCATCCGATTGGTTTTGCTCCATCGGGCAAATCGATCAAGTTCCATACTTGATTTTCTGACATGGAATCCATTTCCGATCTCATGGCTTTTAGCCATTTTTCGGAGTCGGGGCTCGTCATAGCTTGGTTGTAGGTACTCGGCTCATTATCTTCTAACAGTAGGATATCTGTTTTCTGAGATAATTCCTGGAGCCTTTGAGATCTACGAGGGGCCTGAGCAACTTTTGGAGTGTTCTCAACTAGTTGAGATGTCTCCTGCGAATTTGATTCGACTTGAGCGGGAGGTACTCTCTCGACCTCATTCTCCTCTTCCATACTTTGTGTATAGATAGGAGCCGCTAAACCTCTTGATATTTCTATATCTGTGTTTATTTGTTGCTCATATCGAATTTCATCGATATCTACATTTCTCCCACTTGTCTGTTTGGAAAGGAATTCCTTTTCAAGGAAGACACCATCTCGAGCAACAAACACTTTGTTCTCAGATTCGTGGTAGAAGTAGTAACCCCTTGTCTCTTTTGGATAGCCCACAAAGAGACATTTGTCTGATTTAGGTGCGTGTTTGTCTCCTTGTAAGCGTTTTACATAAACTTCGCATCCCCAGACTTTGAGAAAAGACAGCTTTGGAATCTTTCCAAACCATAACTCATATGGCGTCTTTTCTACAGCTTTTGACGGAGCTCGGTTAAGTGTGAAAGCAGCCGTTTCTAGAGCATACCCCAGAACGTGTTTGGAAGATTTGCTAAACTCATCATAGATCGAACCATGTCTAACAAGGTGCGATTTCTCCTTTCAGAAACACCATTCATCTGGGGTGTTCCTGGCGGAGTGAGTTGAGATATTATACCACAACTCCTAAGATGATCGTCAAATTCTTGACTCAAATATTCACCACCTCGATCGGATCGAATGGCTTTTATTTTCTTGCCAAGTTGATTCTCTACTTCGTTCTGAAATTGTTTGAACATGTCAAACGATTCGGACTTATGCCTCATCAAGTATATGTAACCATAACGAGTGAAGTCATCCGTGAACGTGATGAAGTAGCCATAGTTACCTCTCGCCGGAGTACTCATTGGTCCGCATACATCCGTATGTATGAGTTCCAAGGGTTCTTTGGCTCGGTCTCCTTTTCCTTTAAAAGAAGACCTCGTCATTTTACCCATTAAACATGATTCGCATGTGTCATATGATTCTAAATTATACGAACCTAGAAGTCCATGTTCATGGAGCTTCTTCATGCGTGTCATGTTAATGTGACCCAAACGACAATGCCAAAGGTAACTTGGATTTGAATCATCTGACCGTAGCCTATTGGTTTCTATGTTGAAGACTTCGTTCTCAATATTCGTAATATAGAGACCGTTGTATAGCTTAGCACTGGTATAAAACATTTCACCTTTGTATAAAGAACAACACTGGTTTTTTATTAATAGGTGATATCCCTCTTTGTCTAATTCTGAGACAGAGATAATGTTTCTAGAAATAGAGGGTACATAATAGCAATTATGAAGTTCTAAAACTAGACCAGTTTCTAGAGGTAGACTGAAAGTTCCTACAGCTTTCGCAGCAACCGTTGCTCTATTTGCTACTCGTAAGACAAGCTCCCTTCCAGATAAATGCTTGATTCCCTTAAGGCCCTGCACATCATAAATGATATGAGCACCACATCCGGTATCGAATACCCAGGATTGAGAATCAAATGTATTTGCTAAGTTAACTTCGATAACATAGATACCTTGGTCGGAATCGTGAGTTCCTTCCTTTTTCCTTTTGTTCTTCTGAATCAGTTGAAGTTCTTTCTTTGATTCAGACATTCCAATGCCTCTCCGGATTGCCTTAGAAGTTCCGTACTTCCTCAACCGTGATTTGTTTCGGGACATGTCCCTTAATCGACGGATGATTGTATGCGCATCCATTTTCCTGAATCTCTTTTGAAGATTAGGCTCCATGGTTGCCAACATAAGGCAAGTTACTGAAATTGATTTCATCCGGATACTTTTGGCCTGCTTTTGTTCCTCATCCTTTGAGTTCGCAGTTATTCTTGGAATAAGGGTATCCAGTACGCTTTCTTTGTTTGTAGATTTGAGAACACTTCTCAATCTCTTTTCCCAATCAAGGAAGTTATCCATGTTCAATTTGTCCTCATCAAGGATTGAACATAGGTTGAAAAGATTGATTTTTGCCATAGTAAAACTACATGAAACAGAAAAAGGATTTTGCTAAGTATTAAATTCGATAATTTTTGCAAAAAGTCCTAAGTTTTTGCCACATTATTCAAGATAAAACGTGTCCCTAGATGAATAATGCGATTCCAAGATCCCATCTCTCAAGGATTAAGCGGACTAGGGCCCTGCCCTTAATTCCCATTGATTTAGGTGAGTGAATACTTTCACTGATCATACTATATGATTCTCGGTTGATGGATTACATGTTTAGTGTAAAATCCATCCTTTTGCCTCGAGTATCCAAGACTCTCTTGCTGATCTCGTTGAGTAGAACCATTTAGACATGTAGACCTCTTCTATAGGCCTACCCGCAATGTCCCAAGGTAGAGGAGGTACTCTGCGAAGGCCGACCCACCTTCCTCGAACAAGGGCGCAAGGAGTGTCTTAATTTGGATAGGCACTGTACTCAAAATTACTTTTAGGGACTTTTACGCTAGTCTGGCGTTCGTTTTAGTGAACTAATTAGCCTAACTAACATCCACGACATAAAGCGTAAATAAGTAAGTAAATGCGCGCGAGAAAGTAAATCAAGCACATATGGATCCTAGTATGGCCCCTAACCTAGAAGATCTAATCTCCTTTGGTTTGCTTCTTGTTTCGCCTTTTAGTTCGTCTAGATCTCCGTCTTTGAACCTCCATTGATTTCTCCCACTCGCCTTTGGATTTCTTCCTTGAGTTTCATCAATGGACTCATAAAACCTAAACTCTAATTACAAGACTCAAACGATTCGCAGATCGTGTAAACTTGAAATTAAAATTATTACAAAACATGCACCCATCCGTGCTCAAAACAAGAATAAGAAATAAATTCTATGGCCATACTAGTTTCCGCATTCACATCACATGCAATCATATAATATATTTCAAGGCTATCAATTATATATGCATGTATATCCGGGAGATACTTTTGTCGACATCCGTATGTCATGTACGCACCTTAAGTCTACATCAAAAGATTAGACTAATGGTGTGTCTTGGTTTGATTTTAAAATTTGATTTTAAAGAGAAATTCCGTTTGGGCCTTGAATGGCCCGGGTTAATTTCGGAAATATTTGGATTGGAATTTTTGGAGAAAATTTGGGTAAAACTCCCACTCGAATAGTGGTCCCTTTTCGTGGTCCGAAAAGCCTTGAAAAGACCCGGGACAAGTCCTAGACAAGTCCCGGCCCAAGCCCACAAAAGGGCTTGGACAAGGTCCGGATATGGCACGGCCCATAGGGCCGGCATGTCCGAGCCGAGGCCAATAGGCCTGATCTCGTCCTGGCCGGAGCCAGGACGCTAGTCCAAGCACCAGACGCGTCCCAGACGCATCTGGTGCTGGACCGGACCAGCACTAGGTGTCTCGGACTTAGTCCGAGACACCCAGGACCCCAGACGCGTCTCCAAGACGCGTCTGGTAGTAGCTACTGGACGCGTCTGGAAGACGAGTCCTGGTTAAGCTACTGGTCGCGTCTGGAAGACGCGACCTGGAGCAGCTGGACGCGTCCTCAGACGCGTCCATCAGTAATCTGGGACGCGTCTACCAGACGCGTCCTCCAGGCTACTGGTCCGGCCAGGAAGCTTCCTGGTCGGACCTATTGAGTTTCTACAAAACTCAATAGTTTCCCCCTTTTTTTTTCGGGGGATGTGTTTTAAGTCCAAAATCGCATGATCAATGAGTCTAGAGACCAAAGATAATCTGAAATAGAAAATAAATCCACTCAAAGTAAATTACATGTCTATCCTCTCATTCTCTTTTACTGTCTAACCTATCCTAAGTTAAAAAAAATAACCTAAAATAATATATACCATAATATTTAGAGATTCATTAAATGATTTCTTCAAAAACAAACTTTCCTTCCGGAAAAATAGTTGCCTTTACCGTTTAGCAGAATACTTTCTTTTATATTTCTATTAGAATTGGGCAAAAGCAAATCGAAGAGAGAGAGAGCATTGTCACTTTCTAATATATGAACTAGGTTTTGATTTCATTCATCATCGACGCCCAAATTAAACCGAGTGAAAAAGGTGAAAACATCGAGTGGGAGAGAGAGAGAATCGATTGATGGTTTCATTCATCATCTACAGTAGTGAAGAGTAAGAAAAAACAAACGTTAAAATAAAATGTTAAAAATGTTGTTAGACTCGATAAGATTCTACCAGCATCAAATTTTATTAGAATCAACCTATTCTAACAAATTCATATCAAATGGTAACAGAATCAAGAAAATGGTAGTAAAATACTGAAAATGTAACAAAAACAATTTCGCATAATATATTTTAATTACTAAAAAGTATTTGTTAACCTATTGTAACAAGTTCATAAGATGCTAGCAAAATATTCTTGTTTTTTAAACTACTGTATTCAAATTTATTCAACCGATGCTAATAGAATGTAAAAGTTGCTATTAGAATCAATAAGATGCTAGCTAAATAGTATTTGGTTTTTAAACTACTTTATCAAATTCATTCATCAGATGCTAGTAGAATCTAAAATATGCTAGTAGAATCAGTAAGATGCTAGCAAAATAGTTTGCTTTTTAACCTCACAAAAGAATTTGTAGATGTTTAATTGGATCGAGGTAGAGATAAAAAAGCAAATCACAAATTCATACTTTTTTGAAGTTCAAAGAACATAGAGTTACAAAGAGAGAAAATCGTTTTTTTGAGAGAGAGCATCTCGTTTGAGGTAAATATTAGTTGAATTGGTAGGTTAATTTAGACAAATTTCAGTTTTGGAAATAATATATTTTCTTGAATTCAAAGAACATATAGTAACAGAAAGAGAAACTCGTGTTTGGGAGAGAGAGAACTAGTTTTAGGTAAATATCCATTGATTTGGTAGGGTACTTTAGAAAAATATAAGTTTTTAAGATTAACATCAAATATCCACCATAAATATTCTTTCATAAAATTACTAAAAAGTATTTGTTAACCTATTGTAACAAATTCATAAGATGCTAGCAAAATATTCTTGCTTTTTAAACTACTGTATTTAAATTTATTCAACCGATGCTAATAGAATGTAAAAAATTGTTATTAGAATCAATAAAATGCTAGCTAAAGAGTATTTGCTTTTTAAACTACTTTGTCCAATTCATTCATCAGATGCTAGTAGAATGTAAAATATGCTAGTAGAATCAGTAAGATGCTAGCAAAATAGTTTTCTTTTTAACCTCACAAAAGAATTTGTAGATGTTTAATTGGATCGAGGTAGAGATAAAAAAACAAATCACAAATTCATACTTTCATGAAGTTCAAAGAACATAGAGTTACAGAGAGAGAAAATCGTTTTTGAGAGAGAGCATCTCGTTCTAGGTAAATATTCATTGAATTGGTAGGTTAATTTAGACAAATATCAGTTTTGGAAATAATATATTTTCTTGAATTCAAAGAACATATAGTTACAGAAAGAGAAACTCGTGTTTGGGAGAGAGAAACTAGTTTTAGGTAAATATTCATTGATTTGGTAGGTTACTTTAGAAAAATCTAAGTTTTGGAAATAAAGATTAACATTAAATATCCACCATAAATATTCTTTTATAAAATTTATGGAAAGAATAATTGTATTAACTCAACCATTATAAACCTTTGGTTTACCAATGGTTAAAAAATATTTATGAAAGGGCAAAATTGAGAGTAAATTAAAGGATTGATGCATGGGGATCACCAAATAGTGAATTTTTGGACTTATTTTACATTTTTGGTTTATTTTGGTTTTATTTTATTTATTGATTTAAGAGTGGATATATGACTAATTACCCCCCCTATTTTTGGACCTTAAACTCAAAAATCCTTTTTTTTTTGTGTTGCAATTTTAAATTGGTTTTTCCAAAATTTGAAACACTTCTAAATATTTCAAATTCTTTTTAGAACAATTCTAAATTTCCAAATTTTGTTTTTCACAAGTTTCCAAAAACTTAAAACAACTCTTTTAATCAAACCAATTTGGATCAAAATTTAGGTTTTGAAACTCTTTTCAAGAACAAATTTTGAAATCTTTTGACACAATAATCTATCTAGGAAAGCATGGAATTGGTCCAAAACTTAGATAAGATAGGCTAATTGACGCCACTGTTGGGTTTTACACCCTTCTACTAGTGTTTATAGCGGAATTAAGACATCTAATATCTACACTAGTATTCCCAGGATCACATGCATAAACCTATGATAATCATTAATTAAAACTAGAAAGATAAATACCTTGTTCGCTAGTTTTCCCTCGAACCTTTCCAATTGCTTATGAGAAGACCAAGAGCTTCAAGTGTAGCTCCTCTACTTGGGACACGAGCAAACAAATTTGATCTCCCACCTTGTTGTATAGCTAGCACACCAATGGTGGTTGGAAGAAGAACTCCTTTCTTCTTGACTAGATAGATAGTTAATGGGAATTAGCTCACTTTCTCCTCTCTACTTGATGTGGTAGAGTAAGAAAGCTTAGAGAGAAATTCCACACCTTATTCTCTGCCCTAGGAGTGTTTATATAGAACCCTAATAAGAATCCACCTCCTTTTAGGTTTCCTAAAACACCCTTTAGAATAAGATTTAGGGAAATAGTCGAAAATAGCAACTATTGATATTTTCTCAATTCCCTAAGGAGGAGGTTCCCAAACACCACGAAAATTGGCAGATATAATTTTTATTATATCAGCAACTAACCCTCCAAAATTCAGCCCAATCCGAGTCCTAGAAGTACCCGAACCGGTCTAGGCCCAAAAACCCTGTTTTTTGCCCTTTTGTACTATCTTTGCCTAATTCCTTTTTAGGCCTATGAGATATGTTTATGGGACACTCCCATGATTATATCTCACTCCCACTAGTCATATCCTAGATCAATTTGTCACTCTTATGTGTAACCCGTTGTAGGATCCGATCGAAGTTAGCCGCGAATTACTCCGTAATTCGACGATCGTAGTTGGTCTCTAGCTACAACTCTACGATCCCTAAATCAATCGGACTTGATGATCTTCCACATCAATTGTCCTATCCGACAAATTGTTCGCATTGTCACCTTGGTCGAAGGACATCTCCTTCAACTCCTTCATTTGCAACCAATGGGTCGTTTGCCAGGAGGTAAATCGACGATGGACCAAGTTTTATTTGATTCTAGTGCCAAAATTTCTTTTGACATAGCATTTCGCCATTCTGGGGACTTCATAGCTTGTGAATAAGAAGTGGGTTCCACTGTTGAAATAACAGAGGCAAGAAATACTTGATGATGCTTTGAGAATACATCAAGGGATATGTAATTGGCCATAGGATAAGGAATGGATGGGTTAGTAGGCGATTGACAAATGTAGTCCGATAAATGTTTTGGTGGGCGTCTTGAACGTTGAGGCCGATGTGTGTCCATCTGTGAATCACTAGATGGAACCGGTTGAGTGGGTGAACCTGCTAACGAGGTGTCGGAATTATTAGGAGACGTGATGCTTTGAGGGGCTAGATATGGCCCATGTTAAGGTGATGAAGGACCTGACGTAGAAGAATGAGGCAGGTGGGAGGTGCCTGTAGACAGATTTTGTATTGTTGAGGGGACAGGAGTGCCCGTAGTGGGTAGCTCCACCGTTGGAGCCGTGGGTGAAGGATAACGACTTCTGAGGGCAGCCACCCGATTAGACATCAAAGTGGAAGGATGTTGAAATGAGCCGTCATCAGTAATGGATAAAAAATGTCGTTTCTTAGAAGTGGGAATAGATGTCATCGGAAATCGGTCTTCGTGGAAGATAACATCACGAGAAGTAATTATCTTTCGTGTAGAGAAATCATATATACGAAAGCCTTTTTGGCCATTAGGATAGCCAATAAACATACCCGGAGAGTCTCGAGGATCTAATTTTGTCTTAACGATAGGATGACGGAAGTAACATAAACAACCAAAAACTCGAAGATGGTTGAGGTTAGGAGGAGAACCTAACAACTTTTCGTGTGGAGATTTTCCATGTAAGACGGGAGTGGGCAACTTATTTATTAAATACACTGCGGTAAGGACACATTCACCCCAAAATGAAAGAGAGAGATGGGCTTGAAGGCGTAAAGATCGCGCCACTTCCAAAATATGTCTATGTTTGCGTTCTACGACCCCATTTTGTTGAGGGGTGCAACTAGTTTGGTGGGAGATTCCATGATTTTGGAACCAAGTTTGTAATTCATGGTTCATAAATTCAGAACCATTGTCGGATCGGAAGGTTTGAATCTTGGGAATCAAGATTGAACCATTACCGGATTTGAATTTCTTAATGTGATATTTAAATTGATTTGAAACGAATTTTGTGAAATTAGTGACGTACTTGGTAGTATCGGATTTATTTGGGAGAAGAAATATCCAAGTGCATCTAGAATAATCATCAACCATTGTTAAAAAATAACGACATCCCGAGTTTGATAGGACCGAAAAAGGACCCCATAGATCGGCGTGAACGAGTTCAAAAGGACGAGAAGTAATGGAGGTGCTAATCGGAAAAGGTAAACGTTTATGTTTAGATAAAGGACAAACATCGCACGGTTTATTATTGATAGAAATAGATTTCATACATTGAACATTAGAAAGCAAATACTTAAATCGAGAAAGAGAGGGGTGTCCCAATCTCCAATGCCAAATATTAAAATTAACATTACTACTACTACTAGGAAAGAAAGATGAGCAAATTCTAGGGTCCGTACGAAGAAAATAGAGTCCTTCCGATCGATCACCAAGTCCAATCGTCGTTGTCGTCGCTAGGTCCTGAAAGACACACGAGGAAGGATTAAAAGTTACCTCACATAATAAAGATGTAGTTATTTCCGAAACAGAAATCAAATTGATTTTGAAATCCGGAACATGTAGAACATTTTTAAGAAAAAATGATTTTGAAAAAGAAATGGAACCAATATGGAGAACACGTATTCGTGTTCCATCGGGAAGTCGAACATAATAGTCGGGAGGGGCCTTAACGTAAGAAGTAAATGAGGATAACGTTGAACAAATGTGCTTGGCCGCTCCCGAGTCGACTACCCAAGAATGAGTATTAAAAAACATACCGGTCAGGTTAATGATGGGGTCGGTGGACTGTTCTGGTGTAGCAGGGGTGCCTGTAGACTGACGGTTTTGGTCCAAAAGGGTAATCAAAGTCTGGTACTGTTCCCTGGTCAGAGAAGTGGCTGCGGGCGCTCCCTGTTGGGTTGCTGTTGACGTGACAGAGGCAGCTATATGATGCTGCTGTGGGCGCCCTCGAGAACGAGCTATTGGGCCTGACCGACTTGTGTTTGCTGGTGGATATCCATGCAATTGATAGCATTGAGCTCGAACGTGGCCATGTGTTTGACAATAGTCACAGTAGGGACGTTGTCGCTTTGAACGTTGTGGGTCACCACGATCAGAACGTGATCCTTAGCCGACGGCTAGAGTAGCCGCTTCAACACCATGAGAGTTAGAGTTGACAATATTTTGTTGAACCTCCTCCTGCTTAACGAGCGAATGAATACGTAAAGTGGAGGGGAATGGGTCCATGAGAAGGATTTGACTGCGGATCGCAGAGAAACGATCGTGGAGTCCTTCAAGGAACTCCATTGCACGATCCTGATTTAACCTGTCAATCATAGATTTACCATGAGTACAAATACACGGTTCAACTGTTGTAAGTGATTGAAGCTCGTCTTGGAGCGATTTCAACTGAGTGAAGTATGTAGAGACATCTAAGGCCTCTTGTTTCAAACATGTGATAACTCTTTTGAGTTGGAAAACCTTAGGAGCGTTGGTTTGAAAAAAACGATCATGGAGATTTTTCCATGTCTCAGCAGCAGATTCATCATAAAGAATCGATGACTGGATATCCGGAGAAACTGAATTGAGTATCCAACTTGCAACAAGATCGTTGCACCGTTCCCATGAATGTAACTCAACGGGAGAAGTTGGCTTCACAATAGTCCCATCTACGAAACCAAGTTTGTCTTTGGCACGGAGGGCTTTGGTCATACCACGAGACCAGGAGGCGTAGTTATCTCCGGTAAGAAGTGGTTGAATTAAAACAGTCGTTGGAGAGTCCGAATGGTGGACATCGAAAACTTGAGTAACATTAGTAGCGGATTGAGTGGTGGTATCAATGGTTGAAGACATTGTGTGTTAAAAAAAAATCAAGTAGGCTCTTATACCATGTGAAGAGACTAATGGTCTCTTAATACTAATGAACCAAAGTGAGAAGATGATGTAGTAAGAAGAAAACCAGAGAACAAAGAGATGAATATATAATTGCAATTTAATCTTTTGTATTTTCTCTGTATCTATTACAATTAGTATATGGTATTATATATAGGTATATGTAGATATGGTAGGATATACATGAAATGGAAACTTACATGAAATGGAAACTTATATGAAATGGTAACATATTATACATGGAATAATAACTAGTATGGTAAGTCTAAGCCACCAAGGATTTGGCTTTATCCTTATCTGTTCATGGTCTCCTTGCCGAGTCTAGCCGAGTTGGATGGGTTGGTGGTCGTCTCTTGTGGTGTCCTTAATAGTTTAGAATAGTCAGAATTGTTTTACTTTTAAATGTCAATTTTACAACAACGAAAAATTTCCCTCTCTTTCTCTGATAATAACCATTCCTCTAGAGAGAGAAATCGTATAATTCTTCGTTTTGCTCCAGCGAAGGGTTGTTCCTTCGTCGGAATCTCTTTTCCTTTCCTTCTTTGCTTGTGTTGTTTCGTTTCTTGCCCTAATTTTAACTACTACAATCATCCCAGTAAGTGTTCTTGCCGTTGTGGTAGTCGTTGTGTTCTTGTTGAGGTGGTGGTCGTGGTGTATGGTGGTGGTTCGATTTTTGGTATGTGGTGGTGGCGGTGGTTTGAACGTAAGTGATGGGGGTTGATTGGTGGTGTTCGGTGGTGGCGGGGGTTTGAACGAAAGTGGTGGCGGTGGTTTGAGTTGCTGTGTATGGTGGTGGCGGTGGTTTGAACGAAAGTGATGGTGATGGTCTGATTTAGTGTTTTGGTGGTTTTCCGGTTTGTTTTCCAATGATGATAGTGGTGGTCTGGTTTGTGGTATGAGATGGGGGTGGTTTTGTGGTTTGGTCATGGTGGTTTCCTGATAGTGGTGGTGGTTTTTTCGTAGTGGCGGCAGCTTTTCAGTGGTGGTGGCGGTTTCCCAGTGATGGCGGCGGTGGTTCTCTTGTTTGGGAAAATTTAAGTACTAGTACAATAAATTTTACGACCTTTAGGGTATTTTCATTCTCGATCTTGATGATCTTTTCATTGTCCCACCTTTATGGTCTTTTTATTTAGTTTTGTCTTGTTATTCATTTCCCTCCATGAGGCATTTTACATTTGAAAGTTCTGTGTAGTACTTTACTTATGTAACTCTCATGTAGTTCACAGGAATTAAAATTCTCAAACCATTTAATGTTGTGGATCGATTTCAGTTATGAATGTCATTATGGTTTTACTCAAAAAACAAACAACAAATAATTAAAATTAATTATCTTTTTATTATTTTTCTATTATTGTAGCTTTTAAGCAGAAGAGTTTTGACATTTTCTTGTACAAGTTATATTGGTCATATATCTAGGTTGCTAAGAAACTAGTACCAATTTCAACAAAAAAAAAAAAAAAAAGAAACTAGTACCAATAATCATCAATTCTCCTTTTACTTTATAGGAAAAACTTCTTTGTAATGTTCTATTATTACGAACTAAGACAATCTTTGTCTATGTTTAAAATGATTTTTCTGACTGAAAAGTTTAATAAGTTAGTCTTGGCCTATATAATTGAAGGTTTAAGAAAGATTAATTTTCAATCGTCTTGATGAAGGTTCGGGAGGATAAAATGAACACTGTGGATTTGGTCGATTGTCACGTATGTACAACCATTTATAAGGGAAATGATATATCCTACTATCCGGACGAAATTAAACATCCACCCCCAATTTCATTTGCTTGAATTTATGATATGTATGTATTGTTAAGTTAACCTAGATACCTTATCCATGAACCTATTTTTGTATCCTAGTTTCATAAATGTTCGAACTGTGATATTAATTAAGAAGTACAACTCCTTCATCAAAAAAAAAAAATTAAGAAGTACAACAAATAATGAGCAGTGTGTAGTTGCAATATTAATTTGTTGCAAGTTATTACAATGTCTACCACCACCCTTTTTGTAAAGAAACAAAATTAAGTGAAAAAACTCACAATGTAGTATTTCTTTTATGCTTCTTTATGAAATTATTTGGTTAATGTCTACAACCATCCCTTTTTTTGTAGTGAGACAAAATTAAGTGGAAAACTTATAAAATAAATTTGTCAATTATGTTGGTTTAAGAAATTATGCATCTTCAATTAGTTTTACATTTTGGAGACGCAATTATGTTGGTTTAGGAAATTGTGGTTTCGGATGCAATTTCAACACAACGGTTCCATGCATCTGCGGCCCATTGACGGAAGATCTTCTTGTCCTTAGGTCGCTCGAAAAACTTAATTGATGCATCCCAACAAAACTTTGTAGTATCAACGACTTCGTGGCAAGCATAAACATCGTCAATTATGTCTTTACTTGGCAAGGATCTTCTGATTAGATACCCCGCCAGAGTACCGGCTGTACTAGGACTAACTATACATTGTCGTGGGAATGGAAACGATTCAGGTACTGGTGCTGGTTCGTCTACTTCCGATCTTGCCATCCCTGGTGTGATTAAGATTGTAATGGATAAAACAAAAAAAATCACAAACATGTCTCCATTTCCTCCTAGCCTTGACATTATTTACTATCATATTTATGTTTTTTTCTTGCAATAGTCTTAATGTCGACTTCTGCTTTACGATGAAGATCTATGGCTCTTTAGAACATATTTATACGAGAGTTTGGACGTACAGAAATTGTGTACTAACGTCACGATTAATTTCGTAACAGTAGCAATTTTAATATTAATGGGTTAGTAACTTAAATATAATGAAGGCTCATTAAAATCAATAAATGGTTTCTTATTGCATGAGTAAAGAGACACATATAAATATAATGAAGATCATAATAAAATCATATAATTTAAGTTTGACTCACTATCTTGTCAATTATTGAAACTAAATTGAAGTTAGTCTCAAGTCTATTTTGTCATATATTTGAGACCTTAAGAAAGTCTAACTGAAATCGTTTTTATGTACGTAAGTAATCCGTGTGAATTTCGTACTTTATTTCCTTTCTCTCTCTTTTCCCCTCCTCACTCTTCTCTATTTTCTCTGTATCTTTCTTTCTTTTCTCCCTGTCACAGCGTCTCAGTCAGACAGTAGATGGTTGTCGTTAACTGGAGTTTCAGGAGGAACTCAGGCACAGCGAAAGGGTCTAATTCGTTCTCCGTCCCTAGTGTTCTTCCTGCCAAAGGGAAGAAGACAGTGGGTGACGACATCCCACTGCCATCGACTAAGTACGGTATTTCAGAGGCGAGAGTGTGAAAGAAAAAGAAAGAGATAAAGATGATGGTGGTGGGTTGGTGATGGTGGTAGAAGGAAAGAAAGAAGAGATGAATTTTTGTTATTTACCAATGAGGGTCGCCGGTAGAAGGCCAACAGACGACCTTTTACCAGCGATGAAGAAGAGATGAATTTGACTAGGTGAAGAAGAACCTTACTAGAAACCAGAATTTCTGGTTGATGAATATCCCCCAGGAAGCCTCATGTTGGCTCAAACTTGCAAAGGTTATGGTGGGACAGTTGGGAACCCTAAGGGTTTCTTAGCCACTCACTCAACAAACATCTTCAGATTTAATAGCACCCTCCATAAGAATGCAAAAGTCAGTTGCTGCTTCACAAATAAAATACTAGTTGGAATTTGCCTCATAGGCTCTGTTGTTGCTCTTGGCCAGATTGCAGAAAAACTGAATGAGGTCAGCCCAGGTTACTTGGTACCCAGATCGCGCCGGTGCGCAGTATAGGTACCTGTACCTATAGGGCGGCACGCTACCATGTGAGATCGGGTACGCTAGGGGTATATTTCTCCGGTTCACTATTTTCGGTTGGAGTAAGTTTTTGACTATTTTTCTAGACAATATGTACTCTTTCTGATGCATTTGCAATAGATACATCTACTCTCAGATATTGTGAGTAAACGATATCAAAATTTTGATAACACGTCATTTAGAAGTTATAAAGGAGATAAGTTTTTAGTTATTAATGTTAGATAAGAACTTTGAAATTCTAAAAGAAACCCTTTATTGTTCTCTATATTTGAATGTCTACCTGTATTACCATAATATACTCACTTAATCAATAACAATCTATTATTTGATTGATCTTTATAGAGATGGAACCACCATGAACAACTAAAAAAAACACCATATACAATCTAAAGCAAAAAAGAAAAAGAACTTTTGTACAAGCACAAGAGTATTCATCCAGGGTCATATGCTAACACCACTAGTAACACTTCGATTTATTAGACTAGCTAGACTAAAATGTGTAAGTGGCCTTTCCATTTTCGACTAGGATTTAAAGAACTTCAAAGGCATATCTTCGGAAAATTGACCATGAAACCATAAAGGCATAAAGATATCAAGCTCATAACACGGGGGGCCATTGAAGCAGTTCAGTTACTAATCCCACCGATTTCATTCCAATCAACGTTAATTCATCGAGATGTTTACTTTGAACCACCTTCGAGAATATGTTTTATTCAATACCTACCCATGCAAGAAATTTTCTGTTTCCTTGTCTCACTTTCCTAAAGGAGTCTAAATGGAATAAAGAACAAAGAAGACGATGAATATTTGTTCATTAGACGAGGAGAGCTTACAGATGTCAAATGTCAAGGAAACTGTTGAATGTCAAAGTAATTTCCTCTGTTATCTTGCAATGCTGATTGGCTCTGGAGATTGAATTATTTCCACCGACATTGAATTTATGTTTCTTGATTTTACTATGAGGCTAAGAGTTTCATGAGAAAGATTCGAATCGTTAAGCTGGCATCAAAACCCTAGAATCACCCACAAGATGCAAACAGAAAGCAAGGCATATAGTAACAATAACAGCAGACTTTGCACATATATATCTCATGACATCGAAACCCCTTTCGACAATCTCCACGTGGAGAACGTCAAAGCTTCTTTTTGCACCATTCATTACTTTCCACAATAAGAAATCCAGGAATGATCTAACTGTCTCGAACGTCACTCTTCCAGCGATGTCAAGAACAAATCTCCTATTGTTCGGAACCGACAAACTAGTTGAGACCTTATTGAGCCACCCACTATCTTCCATACCTTCGGACGGATATTCTTCTTTAAAATCTGTCAGCATTACTTCTTTACCACAAGACCCATCTCTAACCATGCTTGCACCTTCACTTCCACCGAATAGGTGAGAAGATTTTAATAAATTTGTACTGATATTAGAACTTGAATTCGAACTTGTCATTACTTGGTGAGACGTTTTGATGAGAGTTTCTACTGCACCATTACAAAGAGAAACCAATACTTCTTTAACTTTAGTTTCGTGCTTCGGGTTAGTCAACCCAGTGAAAATCTCATCGTACAAGTTGATATCCATAGTCTTATCAAGATAAACAGCAACCGCTGTGCTCACGAACATCTGAATGCTATCGGCAATGAGATCTCTGCATTTTTCACTACAAACAACATCTACCCATCTCGGTACATTGCTTTGTTCATCCCCATTTGAACCTCCAAGAGATTCATTCTCAGAGTAAAAAGCCATTACCAAGTTCCTAGCAAAGCTACCAACAATAACAGAAGCAAAACCAGAACCAGCAGTAGAGAAAAGTTTATCCATAACCCGTTCGGAGAAATCATAACGAATTTGAGAATCATGGTCATCACTCTTGGTTCCTAATTGATGACCCCTTAAAATCCCCAAAGTTAAAGCTTGTGTAACCCTAATTAAAGACTCTGAGAACTCTTCTGATTTTGCAATTTTTGAAATTTGTTTCAAACTATTAGGAATTTCATCAGAATCAGACTGAAGAAACTCCTTCAAGTCCTTAGAAACAACTCCAATCATTTCGGAAGAATCAGCAACTACTTCTATAACAGAAATTAGGGCACCAATCAACTTCAATAACTTTTTTCTTTTCTTTACCACAGATGGTAAGTTATAAACTTTATAAACACCATAACTACTAACACCAAATGCAGCAAGCAACAAAACCCATTTCTTCCTCTTCCGAGAAAATTCAAAACCCTTTTGAACAATTTTCAAATCCATATTCAAGAACTCAATCTATAACTAGGGTTTTTGGATTACGATCAATATTCAAGAACTCTATAACTAGGGTTTTATTTATAAAGAAATGAGGGATGAAGAAGACGAACCTGTGAAGGAAGAAAACTGTTGCAGAGAGATAGAGAGAAGATTGCTTGTGGGGATTCTGGTAAAAGTCGTCCAGAAAAATTGGGAAAATCAAAAAAAAAGAATTGGATGAGAGGAAAATTTCTATTTGACGCCAGGTGCGTAATACGCACGTGGATTAATTGTGGTGAAGGTTTTTGGGGATAATGAAGAAAGGGTGGATTTGAGAACAAAAAGAATTCCAATTCCGTTGGGCGGCGGAAAACGTGATGAAATGTTTATATTCTAGGTATTTAACTTTTCATTCATCCCAACTTTCTATTCCATCTTTTTTTTTTTTTTTTTTTTTTGATTTAAGCTTTCATTAATAACCGAAAGTATGTATCACAAAAGAAGTCACTAGGACTGAAACAACAATGAGAACAGATACAAAACTTAACGGAAGTTGACTGAAAGGACGAAAGATTAACTATCTCACGTCTGGGTACTAAACGCCAATTGCGCCAGATTGTGTGCCTCTAAATTAGAAGATCGAGGGCAGTATTGTAACTCCACCTGAAGCCTTGAAACCCTATTTCGCATCCTATATATATCATCACTTATCCTCCATGGAGGGGAGAAAAATTCGGCTGAAAGCAGCTCCACCATCGTCTTGCAATCTCCTTCGAGTATACACTGCCCCAAGTTCATATTCTCTATCAAATTTAAACCTAGATCGAAGCTCTTCATTTCACTATAAAGAGGTGAAGTGGCTGGAAAGATCAATGAATCAGATCCGATGATTTCTCCTGTGTGGTTTCGAACAACCACTCCTGCTGCTCCCATCGGCGGTCTATAAGCTCCGTCGACGTTCACTTTGATTTTTGGGTGAGGAGGAGGAAACCAGTTGTCTTCCTGCATGTGGTTAGTCGAAAAAGGGGAAGGAAGCATGGGAAGAAGATCACTTACCTCTTTTGTTAATTTCCAGCAACTTACTTCGAAGTCCGGTAGCCTATTATTGAAGATGAGATCGTTGCGAATCTTCCACCAGGTCCACAAGAGATAAGTATACCAATACCAATTAATTTTACTAGTTCCATTATTCAGTAGTTCTTTTAAGTTATTGATAAAATTAGAGCTGAGATCTATGAGCATACGATTATTGGTATGGTTGATAAAATCAATGAATTTCGGACAAGAGCCGAAGATGTGCTCAATTGTTTCTGTTTCCCCAGTAGTACAAAGCTTGCAAACAGAGCTTATGGAGGGGTTATGCTTGGCTATATTATCTAGGGTGGCTAAACCATTGTGTATTGCTTTCCATATAAACATTTGGGTTCTAGGGTTTATAAGTTTGTCCTTCCAGAGTTTGGACCAAGGAAAATCTCTAATATTGATGTGTAACTCTGGTTTGTAACTCACTTGGTGGTATAATGATTTAGCCGAGAACTTCCCAGACTCAATTGGAGTCCAAATGAGTTTATCTTGGGAATCATGTCTAATAGTGATAGAATTTATAGCCTCAATAGTCTCTAGGTTAAAATGATTGTTTAGTAGATTCTGGTCCCAATCAGTATTGGAGTTATTCCTAAGTTGAGACACAAACTTGATGGAGTTGGGTAAATCATTTGTGAGGATGGGTTTTTTGTTGGGGAGATCCTTCAACCAAGGGTCAGAACAAATCCTAATATTACTGTTATAACCTGGAATCCATAAGATATTGGGTATAATTATGTCTCTCATGCCTAACATTGCCCTCCACAAGGGAGTAGCATTATATGGGTTAGTAACAGACCAAAAATCATTAGTTTTATTATATTTTGCATTCAAAAGTTTGACCCATACCTGATCCGGATTAGTAAGATATCTCCAAGTAGTTTTACCAATGAGAGAGGTGTTTGCTTCTGATAAAGATCGAACTCCAAGACCCCCATGTTGTTTAGCACTGCTAATGATTTTCCATCTTGAGCCCCTAAATCATTTAACTCTAAGCCCTATTTCGACACTTGAGTTGAGGGTTGCACATTACTTGATGTACATCACCTCTAAAATGAAGGAGATGGGACTTTGATATTTACATTGTGAGCAAAACTAGAGTGACTCTATTATCTAGATTTAATGCGGTATTTATCCCCAGACGAAGATTTACATTGTGAGCAAAACTAGAGTGACTCTAGTTGAGTTGAGGGTTGCACATTACTTGATGTACATCACCTCTAAAATGAAGGAGATGGGACTTTGATATTTACATTGTGAGCAAAACTAGAGTGACTCTATTATCTAGATTTAATGCGATATTTACACTTGAGTTGAGGGTTGCACATTACTTGATGTACATCACCTCTAAAATGAAGGAGATGGGACTCTTTATTGATCGCAATAAGAAACAAGCTTTCACATCCCTTGTCACCCAAATCAAGAATAAACTCGCCAAATGGCAATCTCATCTCCTCTCGCAAGCTGGCCGCTCGGTAGTTATTTCAACCATCGCAGCGGCTGTTCCCCGATACCAAATGCAGTGCTTTGCCCTTCCTAAAGGTATAAGCAACAGCATTGAGTCTATTCAACGGACTTTCTGGTGGGGAAAATCCAAAACTTTCCATACTATCAACTGGAATGCTATTTGCAAACCTCGCAAATATGGTGGTCTTGGACTTCGCCTTCCGCAACTAGACAATCAAGCTTTCCTTCACAAACTGAACTGGCGTATTATCAGCAACCCGAAGGCTATTTGGGTCCAAGTGTTGAAAGGGAAGTATTTTCATAAATCCCAGAAACCGAAACCCCCCAAGAATCATTACTCGTGGCCTTGGAAATCTATCTCGAAATACTATGATCAGAGCGAGAGTCTGATTTTTTGGAATATTAACAAAGGTGATCAAATCAATATCTGGACTGACTACTGGATACCTAACCATCCTCCACCTATTATCAATGATAGAGGTTGTAACTATGATCGAGTTTCCCAACTAATTACGAACGGTAGATGGAATTTAACTGATATTAATATGTACTTTACTAATGAGATTTGCAGGGCGATTCTTAGCATCAATCTAAATCCCAACGATGAAGATAAAGCTATATGGACCTTGACTAAATCAGGTAACTTTTCCCTTAAACCCATGTACAACTTTTTACGTACCAACACTATCTACAATACGAATGAACAGATGGACTGGTTCTTTATATGGAACATGAATACTATCCCGAGGATCAAACTATTTCTCTGGAAGTGCTGTACGAATAGCTTACCAGTAAAATCAAGGATCGGCAAAATTCATCGGTAATAATTACTCCTGTGTGAACTGTAATGACGAGGAGACCATAGACCATGTCATGTTACATTGTCCGTTTGCGAAAGCTACTTGGTTTCACTACCAAGTGAGAACTGATCACATTAGTACCACTATTCAATGGATAATCCAATGGAAATCCCTGGACGAAGAAACTATTAATCTGTATGCTAAAATTCTTTGGTTTCTGTGGAAAGCCAGATGTGAAAACTGCTTTACGACGACTAAACAGACTCCAATGCAAATGATAGAAAGGATCAACAAAACCACTACTACTCCTCTCAGAACTGAGAAATGCACTACCACGAAGGGTCAAGATCAAACGGTTATACAAACATGGAGACCTCCATCGACACCTTATATAAAAATCAATGTAGATGCCTCTTTTGTTAATTTACATGAACAGGCAGGAATTGGTTACATCATGCGTGATGCAGAAGCCAACTTTATTATGGCGGTAGCAGATAGTGTTCGAGGGCAAAATGCTGAAGAATGTGAAAGTTTAGCGGTACTGCATGGTCTGCTAAGCGCGAGACAAATGCAACTATCTTATGTGCACTTAGAAAGTGATAATAAAGCAATAATCCAAGCTCTCAATGGTGAGGAAGGATGTATACAATGGCAATCGCATAGTATCATTCGACAGATCAAAGACATCAAGGATAACTTTTCAGGAATTATATTTTCTCATGTGTCTAGGAACAGTAATAGTTATGCAGATGCGTTAGCCAAACGGGGACGTGCTTTCGGGTGTAAGAAACTTTGGAATGATGTTGTCTCTTTCTTTTCTGATTTCTAGTGGGTTTGTAATAGACGTTTGGTTTTAATATATTATCTTTCATAAAAAAAAAAAATAGATTTAATGCGGGTGTCGTATCGGTGCATATAAAATGTCCACGTTAGATTTGGGGGGCATTAGAGTGTCACCAATTATTGCTTCTTCTTGTTTTTGGGGTTTAATTAATTTGGCTCTCAATTTATGGTCGATTCACTTTCCAACCCCCGTATTTTGACCTAGAGAGAATTTGATTCCAAAATAGACTTATTTGGGTTATTTCCCTAATGGCCCCCGCCTGGCCCCCTACTTTACGAGAAATACCCATATGGCCCCCCTTCCGTTATAACACCGTTACTTCTCTCTTCCATTTATTTTCTCTCTCCTCCGACATGTTTTCTCTCTCTGCCACCTCGTTAAAATCAGCCACATCATCGTCTTCACCGGCAGGGTCGCCGCCCGGTCAAATTTCCGACCGGCAACCTTCAAACTTTTTTTTCTCTCTCTTCTCTCTCTCTCTACAAAAATTAAAAATCTCTCTCCTCTCTCTCTGAACTTCGGCGAAGGGAAACCTTCGTCGGAGCTAGGTCTGTTCATCACGAACAGACCCTGATCTGGTATGTTCGTGATGAACAGACCTAGCTCCAGCGAAGGTTTTCCTTCGTCGGAGTTTAGAAAGAGAGAGAAGAGAGAGAAAAAAAAAAGTTTGAAGGTCGCCGGTCGGCGACCTCTGCCGGAGAAGGTGATGAGGTGGCGTAACAGATGATGTGGCGTGACTTGGCAGAGAGAGAAAACATGATGGAGGAGAGAGAGTGACGGTGTTATAACGGAAGGGGGTCATATGGGTATTTCTCGTAAAGTAGGGGCCAGGCGGGAAGTTGGTCACAAAGTTGGGGCCCATTAGGAAAATAACCCGACTTATTTTATAATGAGCTTTAACTAATTAGTTCTTCTTCTCACGGTTGTCCTCAATTAACTCTTTGATTTAATGTTTTAATATATCTTAAGAAGAAGAGATGCAAGGAATGAGATAGATGGAACGTCTCTTCTCATCTTCCTTAGAAACCAGATATAGAATCTTGTTATGAATCTGATTTTGTGGAAATGTGTACAATTTCAGCATTTTCCAAATCTAATAGTTTCGCCTGAGTCTGCCCAAATGTTGTCCCTCTGTGGGTATATGTGCATGTAAATACATTACAAGAGTTCAAAAGTAATGTAGTAATCTAATGACTTTGGGTGCATCTATACACACTCCACCTTTGTACTCCTCGATCTCCCTCACTTTTTGCGCCTACAGATTAAGGCAATCTAAGAGCACTTAGATTGATCGTAATATGTGTTAGACTGAAAAGCACATACTCGTGCCAGTTTAACGGCAAGTGCCCAAAAGAGGGTTGGCCTAACTTTTTTGGACGTAGTATGCAGTCCACTGCGGTTTCTATTGATCCAGCTCACATTACGTTTCTAGTCTTCTGTTATGAAATTGCTTAAGTTATGGCTTTTGGCCCACCAAACTACTTTAAAAGTTGCTAAACTTTCGTATTCGTCAACTATTTACACCTCTTTCATCTATCTCAGGTTCTTTGTACTCAATAAAATTATCTTAATCCTTATGAAGAGGCATTTTGTTTTTGAAAACCAGTTTGCATCTCGCCTTCAAAAATTAAAATAAATCATGTAACGGCTCCTAGGAGCCTAAGCGCGATATGTCTGATTAGCCAACTCATACATGTTTATCGAATGAAGGGTGGGCCTATAAACGCTCTGAAAACTTGCCATAGGCCCCCCTCTCTTAGCACTCATGCGTTTCAGATTAGTCTGAAACCCACAAACAAGGCAGTATGAGAACATTTAGGTGCTGTTTGTTTTTTTTTTTTATGTCTGAATCTGAATTGGCTGAATCTGAAATGACTGAACTGAATTGGCTGAATCTGAATTTACGCAAGTTAAAATGTTTGTTTTCCCTATCTGAATCATTAAGTCTGAATTTGTATTATGACATTACTACCCTTTTTCATATTTTTAACAAACAGACCTTAGCTTTATTTACTCCCTAGTGTAAATATAAGGAAAACCAAAACCCTAATTCTTTTATCCCTCTTTTCCATCTCTTTCTCCAGGAACCCTTACTGCTGCCTCCCTCTTACATTACTTTCATAACTCTTCTCTCTGGTTGTATCAAACCCAATTACATTACTTTCATAACTCTTCTCTCTGGTTGTGCCCATTTCTCCACTGAAATCACCTTTCGTTTTGGATCTTAGGTTCATGGATACATCTACAAATTAGGGTTTAGTGGATACAATGTTATTTTTAGCAAAAAGTTCATCTCTCTGCTCCCAGTCGTTTTCTCTCTCTCTCTAGATCGACAAAGGGTTCATCACCACCAAAAACTTGTGAAAACTATTTCCCGATCTTCCTGATGAGTGGTGATCTATTTTGTGGTTGTGGTGGTTGTGTGGCAGGTGGTGGTGGTGGTGGCGGTCTAGCTGCTGGTGGTGGTCTTGGTGGTTGTCTGTGTGGTGGTGGTGGTGGTGGTGGTGGTGTCTGATTGGTGGTGGTGGTGGTGGTGGTGTCTGATTGGTGGTGGTGTCTGATTGGTGGTGGTGGTGGTGGTGATGGTGGTGGTATTTGAGTGGGAATATTTCTAATTTTTAAGGGTATAAATGACATTTAACATATTTCAGCTATTTACATTTGTTTTCAGACTTGTTTTAAAGTCTGAAAAATATAGGCTATTTTTCAGCCAATTCAGACCTTGGTCCAATTCAGCCAAATTTTCAGATTTTCTTAAAGTGAAAAAACAAACATTTGAAATCTGAAAAATAGAAAAACAAACAGCACCTTAGCCTGGGTTGTCGCGTTGTTTAAACCCCATCATAAATTAGACCACTGCGAGTGCCCTCTGAACACCCAGTCCATACAAAATCCCACTGCCTTTAAACTACCCAATCTATAGGGGAGCCAAGAGTGAGGGCATCCCTATAGCAATTTTATGGAGTACCTATAGACCATCTCTAGAATGAATATCCCCGTGTCTTCTGTCAGATACGTATATAACCCGTATCCCATAAAATAGCATCCTCAAGAGGTTCGTTTGTTTCCGGTTCCAGACCTTCCTGCGGGTGGAAATTTGTAAAGCGGGAACTTGTTCCTTTCCTAAAGTTCAGTTAAACATTGAGCAGCAGAAGAGAGATGCAAACCCTAACTCCCAAACCTCAGTTTGCAGAGCTTCTGAATCGTTCATGGCGTAAAATCTCAAGTGTTAGGGCCTCCACCAAATCAGATTATTCAAACCAATCCCGAGGCGGTCTCCCCCGTTTCTACTCTGAAGTTCTTCCTCCTACTAAAGTAACATCTCTAGCTCTCTCTAAGTATATATAAATATGAGTGATTTGTCTTAGAATTGATCCTTATAATCTTGTATAGGGTAACGTTGTTAGGGTTCAAGGTGAAGAATTTTGGCACATGACAAAGGTCCTGCGCTTAAACGTTGATGATAAGTATGGCTTTCAAACTTTTGGCATTGAACTTAAAACTTATGTTTTCTCTCAACTTGTTTAATACTGCTTTAAACATTTTCTTTGATTAGAGTCTGGATCACTTATATTCTTTGCTCATTTTTGTATTTGCATTTGTTGTTCAATGGGGAAATTCTATCTTTTTCTTCAAGGGTGGGTAATAATCTTTATTTGTTAGTGCCCAACTTCATTACTTAAAAACATATCCAATTAAAATCATTAGATGCTCTTTCATAAATTTATCCGAGAGAAGCGGCAGTTGCTAGACATCTTTTTGCTAATTTTTTGTGATTGATTATGATTTATTTTGCTTAGTTGCTGAATGGGCATTTCAATCTCATTGTTTTCCTTATAATTATTATATGTAAGGGTAGAGCTTTTTAACGGGAAGGGGTCTGTCATCGAGGGTTCTATAGAGTATGTGGACCGAACTGGTGCTAATTTCATGGCTTTAGAAGATCCAAAAACAGTTCTTCTGTCAAGCACGCAGTGGCATGTCTTTGCAGCCATCGGTGAGTCTCAACTTCTCACTGTTTATTAGTAGTTATTACTTATTCGTTATTTCAAAGCATAAAAAAGGCATCTTTGTTTACTCTTGCAATTTTCAGGTACTTTAAAGGGTGGTCGAGCAGATTGGTTGGTTGAGAAATGCACAGTATGTTAACTAGATGCAACTTTTGCATTAAGATATCTCTGTTTTATAAGTGCTTTCTAACGATGATTTATTCACTTCATCAGGAGCTAGGAGCTAGTAGTTTAACACCTATACTGACCGAACGTTCTCCTTCAATCTCAGAAAACAGGGTAGACAGACTGCAACGGGTTATTTTAGCTGCTGTTAAACAATGTAGGTTATATGTTCTGAGTTCTGACAAGTTTCATATATCACATATATTGCTGCAGGTGAAATTTGATATACTTTTTTTTAATGGTTATTCGGCTCTTGCCTTACGTATCAGATATTTAACAGAGTCATCTGTATAAGAATGTGTTTTTTTAGCTCATTTTAGTTTTTAAATTATCATTTTTTACATGATCTGTCCCTAGGTCAGCGCTTACATGAAATGAATCTGAAACCTCCAACAAAAATTGCCAACATTTTGCCCAGTGTGAGTACTTTTTCACTTTCAATGTACTTAAATAGCTGTATAGCAGTGACTACTATTTTTAAGTATTATGTTTTTTGGTTGATATATGTACTAAGTCAACAGGAAAAGGCTTTGAATCCCCTATTTGTTAGTTGGGCATACACCATCAAGTCAATTTCAAAAACACTACAATCAGTGATAATTTGATTCAAAGCCTCCTTAATGAAAAAAGTGGTTAACGGAGATGGTAGATACTGTTGCAAGTATGCAACCATCCAAATTTCCAGTTTATATCCATCATGATTAAGCAGAACAAACGTAATGTTGGGCGACCAATTGTAGTTTTGCTTCCCTGGGGCGAATCTTATTAGCAGAGGAAGAATAACTATATAAGAGAAGAGAAACAACGTCCAATATACCTTTTTGATCTGCAAATCATTTACTATCTGAACCAGTGTCGCAGTTGATGTTTTACTGTTGAAAATGATGTGTATGTTTGGTGTTAAACCCGGAGATGAAGCATTGATAATGACCTAACACCTAAAATAAAAAGGACGCGTTTTTCTGTAGGTTTCAATTGTATTCTTGGTTATTATATATTGAATAAGAAAAAGGGTATGGTTTCTATAGGGTTTTACGGGTGAACCCTTTTGATGAAGATCATTACACAACTAAGCAAGCCTTTCTTTCTTTACATTTCTTGAATATGATCTAGGTTTCCCAGTCAAAGCTGTCTTTTCTTGCAGTTGCGGAAGGAAAGCCTCTTATCAGTACCTTGTCTTCCTCAATGAATGAGACTAGCGGCATGATCATAGTTGGTCCAGAAGGGGGTGGGTACTATCTTACTTTGCTTCATATGTTAACATTTTTTCAATGTGCTCTCACAGATGATCATGTATAGATACTCAGACATTCATAATGGCTTGATGCACGTTTGGTTCGCATGCAAAGAAAAATCAATGAGATCTAAACAATCCTTCCAATACCCAGAATACGTTGAAACTTCTATTAAGATTACACTAGAATGTGGATACTAAGAGTTCAAACTAAAGCCAGGGAACAATATCATATATTTGGATAGTTGCCTAGTTACCTAGTATATATGTCACGTAGTATACGAGTAACAGTATTTTTGACAACCTAAAATAAACTATACGAACCTATATTCATGGTCTCTTGTTGCTTGTGTTGACATTTGAAAACAATATGGGATGCGAAGTGCAATTCCTTTTGTCTGTTGTTAGGCATTGAGTTGATCGTGCATGCATATCAACATGGTGGCACTAGTGGCGTTCTCTGTTATAAATGAAATCTGAAACAGCAAAACAGCATTCATTCCACTTGTTCTTAGGTTATTTAATAAAAAAAATGCCTTGCTAGGCGTTTTCTTTATCCCATAGGAATTGTTATCCATAGTGGTGGTTTTCCTGGCTGATATCGCAAGGAAACCATGACTTCTTGATCTTATTCATGCTTCTGATTTAACGATGTAGTACCCTGAAAAAAATGGACCTTTGAAACTGAGTAAATTATGCCACTGTTGTTATTTACTTTCTGTGTGTTTGTTGTGAAAAGTAGAAAAAATGAATTTTTCTTGTGTGTCTCATAGTAGTCGGTGATGTTACAGATTTCACAGAGAAGGAGTTGAAAATGATGAAAGAAGCAGGTGCTATAGCCGTTGGTCTTGGGCCAAGTCGTCTACGAGTTGAGACTGCAACGATGGCACTATTGGCAACTGTCATGTTGTGGTCTGACTCACAACCACGAGCAGATCCTTAAATAATGTAGTCAGAAGCGCAGATATATCATTTGTACGGAAACCTACATGTATTTAACCTAGATGTTGCATGTTAAATGGACCAAATTGTACTTGTTTTAAGAATTTTGCTATGGAAGAGAAGGAAATGCTAACCGATTTTTGAACGTCTGTTTACTTATCAGCTTGTTCTATTTAATGCTCGTGCTTTCCACTCGTACCTCAGTAACTGGTTGCCCTTTGCCTCAAAGAATGTTCGGTATTATAACCAAACTACAAAACTCTTGTGGGTTTGCTCCAAAACCTGTCTTTTCCCTCATTTTGTATTTGGGTCGTCTTTGGTGCCTAGAACAGAATTAAGTGCATATTATAAAGATATATATTCAGGTCAATGTTTTATTATTACTTGTGCTTTAAAGTTGTAGGTAAAAGGAAAGTTAACAACAACCAGCAATTTGGAGAAGGCAAATCAGTAAAAAGGAAACAACTTACCTTTCTAAGACTGGAGTTTTTGCTTCCAACTGGATTAGATATTACTTTATACATGTAGTTTTGGTTCTTTCTTGTCCTCAAGTAGTTTCAGCCCTATCTCGTCCCGTAAGAGCATCTCCAATTCAAAACTCAAAGAAGACTAAAATTGTCCCGTGTCAACTTCTAAATGGGATTCTCTATCCTAGATGACCCGAGATGCTCATTTCAAAATATATTTCCAATTCATTACTCTAAAAACTTAAAAATTACTTAGGTGCTCATTTCTTAGATGAATAGTAGTTTGTTTACTATTGAGCGGAACAACCGAGATCCTCAAAACAAATCTCAAAAATTGAGTTTCTTTTAAGACATTTTAGAATTAGATGTTACCACATCATCTTAAGAACTAAAATTGAATTTTGCATTGGAAAAATTGTAAAAGACTCAAAAAAATATAGGTGGCACTAGAGTTTTTCATCGGCCAGCGCTTTAGGGAAGCTATTTTGCTTTCCCCTAAATAAAATTGTCAAACAAAATTAACCAATTTTTGACCAAGTCTTGATACCACGGAAACTATTTAGCTTTCCCCAAAGGGCTGGTCTTGCAGTGGTGAAGTGAGATTTTACTGTGTTCAAATGAGATACCCAGTAGCACCTCTAAACTCGAGGCCGACCCACTTTTCCATCTGATCAGTCTGATAGCTGACCGGTTCTAAGTTTCCACCTGCCCTGGGCTCACACAAACTCGAATATTGTTTTTTTTTTTGGAAGTCGACTACGATCTACGTATGTCGTTACATTTGGCATTGATACATCAAAGATGTGATACGCTCAATAACTGCCCACTCAAACTGAAACAAGACCAGGTCTATAGCCCAACAAGACAATGGCCTAAAGCCCAAATAAATTATTTACACCCTAATAATCTCAAATCAAATAACCAAAGATTCTACCTTCTCTGGGATTTAAATCTGAGACTTCCAAGGATTTCTGGAGTTTATGTCAACACTTTGGAACCACTTGGGCTACCAACTGTTGACAGACTCGAATAGTGTTGACATTGGTCCGTTCCTGAAAACAGGAAAAGGGAACTTTGAATTGTCAAGAAGAAAAGCTAATAGCGTAGGTAGGTGATAAACATAAATGCATGTGACTAAAGTCGAGTCAAGAGAAGCGGAAGAGTTGGGTGCGATACACAAGGTCATTTTGACAGGCGTCGTCAGAGAAGAAGCTGTTATAACACGAAACAAATGAGTAGCCTATTGGTGTTGGTTCTGTTGAAGACTGAATCAGAGTTGTAGAGAGAGAAAGTGACTTCCAATTAGGGTTTTTGAGAAAAGAGAGAGATGGCGATTCATTTGGAGAGTATAGTGGAGTCAATAAAATCCAAGGTAAAATCTCTGAAGAAATCAAAGAAGAAAATGAGTGGTGGTGGTGGTAATAAAGCTTATATTAAGATGGATAAAAGTTCAAGCGTTAAGGTTGAGATTCGTAGCAGAAAAGCTCGGAAATTAATTGATAAGACTCTCAAATTAGCTGATCATCCTGGAAAGAAAACTACTTCTTAATCATCATCATAATACTTAGCTACTCTATTTTTAGGTCTCTCTGGTCTCTATCTATGTAAACAACAACAATAATCATACAAAAAATTCTTATATATATATGAAAATAGTGTGTTTCTAGTTTTTTCTTTCTTATTATTAATTTTAAAGACCTCTATGAGGATTAGTACAGCTATGAAGGCTCAATTCCTTTGTTTATTAATTTGATATTTTGAAATCTTGTAATGGCCGAATGGGGGGATTAGGATTTTCATGTAGTAGCAGTAGCTTGCATCATCTCACCAGCCCCACCAAACAGATGGTCTTTTCTTATTTACATGAAGGGTGATTCTAAATTCACTAGAGAACGAATTACGGTAACCCACATAAAATGTGGTCTAAAGTATGTCTGGATTTTCTTGTTCTCTATCATTTCTCCTACAGGGGCCACTCAGGCCCGCTGCATTCACTCTTGGCCCCAATCGTGGGTTTCGAATTGAGCCGTCAAGGTCACAGATTAGACCCCGTCGGAGTGCCCTCGGGCACGCCTAGTACACAGGGGAGTGATGAGAAAAAACAAACCTGAGTAAAAAAAAGAGGGGTGCTTATAGACGCTCCCACACATAAAACTTCACTTGTCCCTTCCATACATATTCTATTCTATTCTTTTCTTCGAGCTCTTGATTTTAGAGATAAAATTTAGTATTAAAATTTGACCTTTATAAATGATATTTGGTATATAAAGTAGTATCAAATTTAACGGGGATAGGTTATTGTTGAGTAATAACGAAGAGTCTACAGCTCAACAAAAAAAAAACCAAGAGTCTACACGTCCATACACAATCTCTTGCGACTCCAAAAATAGGATTTAATGATTCGATCACTTTCAAAGGCGAGGTCACAAGTTCAATTCCCATAAGAAGTGGAATTTATGGTTATTGAATTCGAGTTATTAAAAGTATAAATAATGTACTCCGTTGTTGGACTTTAAGTTTTTCATGTTGTTGGATTCTAAACCTCTTTCATCACTGGTTTATCGCGTAGTCAATTTCTCAAAAAATAAAAATGAATAACTAGTTAAGGTTTGGTGAATTGGTGTGGATGTAAAGATTTTAGTGTAGGGCGCAAGGAAAAGATGAAAGTTGGGGTCAAATCTTGTTTTCACACATCAAAATTGGATGAACCATTACTTAATCAATATGGTTTTCTCCAATTAAGACCAACTGGTGCTGTTAGGACTTCCCCTTCCATTCAACGTCAGTTACCTCATTGGTTGGTATTCATCTTTCTTTTGGGTTTCATTTTGGTCTTTTATCTTATTTCTCATTAAATGATAGTATATAATTTTATTGCTATTACTATCTGTATTTGTTTACTTGTACTCTTTGTCTTCTACAAAGGGGAAATTTTTAATGCACTCACCATTTTTGTTATATACCCTCACATCTATGATAATTTTTATTGAAGTCAAAGGAGATGTGAGTGTGACAGGTACAAGTGGTAAGTGTATATAACATCTCTCTATAAAGTCTAGTCTCTTTTTGGTTTCATTCGGAATTGATTTACAAACTATCTTTGGGTTCATTTTGGAATGGATTTACAAACTTTTTTTTTTGAAGGGAGTGGCAAAAGGCGCCTGTTAAAATTGTGCTAGGCCCATTAATCTGTAGACACCCCGCATGTTTTGTACTTTTTTCTATTGGTGCCCTTCGATATAAGCCAATCGCCTCTTGACTAACGGTCAATTTAGTCCTTAGAACCCTAGCTCCCACCAAACCCCAAAATCCTTCTTCAATTCGATTTCTTCTCGCATTGACAATTTTCCTTCAGATTTTTTAGCGTTTGTTTGGGGTTATTGTGTTTTGTACATTGTTGGAAGACAAAATTGAAGAATCATACTAAAGTTAACCTCTATACCTCTTTAGGTTGATAACAACTATTTATAAGGTTGAGGCAAACATAAGCTAACGGATCAGACCAAAAATTTGGGCCCTTAATACATTGTGTTTCTCGCGTATTAAAACCGGGTTAGACAAGTTTTGATACATGTGGACTTAACATTTTAATTAGAAAACGTGATCATGAGAAATAAAACATGACGAACTCTATAAGATCGTACATTTCATTTGCTTTATAAGCTACAACATCTTTTTACATACTGATTAGACCTCTTACCAGTTTCCAAAGTTTTGAGCTATTTCATTTGTTATATAGCTGAAAACTTGGGACCTTATATTACATTAGCAAATAATGACAGTCCTAAATCGGTTCTTCGACTAGTTTACCCAATTTTAATAAGCTTTTTTAAAACAAAAAAAAATTATTATTGATAAGGTTTGCGATTTCAGTTTTATTATCTTACTACCATGAACCAAAATCTATTAAAGTTTCGGCCCATACAACGGTTTTAGTTTTAGTTTCTAGAGGTTTTGGTTCTGGTATCTTACAACCATGAACCAAAATCTAAAAAAGTTTTGGCTGGGAGTGGTTTTATCTTCAGTTCCTAACTGTTTCGGTTTTACAATTTAAAGATCCGATGTCGAAGTCTGTAAAATGTGTGTTACTCGTGGGACGCTTTTAAAACTTTCCTTCATAAAGATGGTTTCCGATAGATTGTTGACCTCTTTAGTGAGTGGTCATGCAAACCAAACTCAATTGATAATGAGTAGAGGAAACATATATGTTATGCGCCTTTTTTTATTTTGAGTAACGTGGATCGCATATTTACATGTGATTATTAATAGTAACGTGAATACCGTGTGACTATTAAACCTATTGACACCCTACTTTGATGCTTAAATGCGTAGAAATTCAACTCAAAATTAATTTATAATTAGTGGAGATGACTTATATCTGACTATTATTGAATGTAATGGCAAAATTAATTCATAATCAACTAATCAAATCACAGAAAGAGTACTGTCTGACCCAACTTTGGGCCTACTCCCTGCTTGTTTTCAACACACACCAACAATTGTTTTGTTTTCTCTCTCTCTCTCTCCGTACTAAAAGATAGAGGGAAAGAAAAGTCAATATTGCTAGGCTCCTCAAATGATTAATTCTCATTCTCCCTCTACTATTTATCACCAATTCACACACACACACATAACCTAGTATTAAAACTAATCCAATGAGCTCACATCTATGAGGTTGATTTGTTGACTCTGACCGCCCATTGTTTACATAGTAAACAACTACCCGGTCTTCATACTCACTGGAGTTAATTGGGTGGCTAAGTACCAACCACCCCAAAAAGGAAAGCCTTAGGGTACATCCTCATGATCCATAATGTTTAATACTACATCAACATTAATGAATTAAAAGTCAAAGTCTATTTGGCAACAAAATCGTATTAACCATTGTTAAATTCACAATTATATAAATAATCGGAGATATGAACATGAAGTAAAAGACACGATAATTTAACGTGGTTCGGTCGAATACTCAAGACCTACATCCACAGAGTAATAACTCTTTATTAATAATCACCACATTCAATTGTGGGAGTTTGATCGGTTACATTGGTCAGACATAACTCGATGAGTTTTATTCCTAGAACTCTCTGCTATTTATAGATGACTTAGGGTTTAGGGTTTCCTAGTTTCTGATTACTAAACTAGGAAATAATACAAAATCTATCTAATATTACCATTAGATAGTTACAAGAGATATTCTGAATATATTATACTAATATTACATATCTTCACATATATTCAAATATGTTCCGAATTCTTCTTGATCGTCGGATCTCGTCTTCTCGATCTGTCACGTACATACACGTGTTACACACGTATATTGTTTCTGCAACTCATCTTGACCGCCGGTTCTCTTATTTACGATCCGTCTTATATCTTGTATTCTGTTACCCCCCCCCCCCCCCCCCCCCCCCCCCCCCGCAAGTTGGAGCAAGTAAATTTTGAAGTGTCCGACTTGGAGAGAGAAAAATGAATTACTTCTTGATTCGTCGTATTCTTGCAACTCTTAGATTGTGGATGCGTTGGAAGATGATTGAACGATGATTAAGTCACAACCAAAAGGTTGGTAGATACGGTCAAAGATTGAACGATAATCAATGACAACGAAAGTACATGTATACAAAGTTGGTCATTGTTTTGAAAGAAAATGTCGACAACAAAAAGTTGTGATAATCAATGTCGACAAAAAGGTAATTGTAATATAAAAATATCAAGTATTTAACTTAATGAGTCACAACAAAATAAAATTGATGTGTTTAAAATTGACAAGTTAAACATTGTCTAATGAGTGTCAACAAAATAATATTGTTGGAAATCGACATGAAATCAATTGTTGGAATGCCAAAAAATTATTGGATAAGTAACAACTGAAACTATGGTCGACATGAAATTCATTGCCAAATAAATGCAAGATCGCGGATATAAGTCCGGAAAAATAGAGATATTCTATTCGTTGAATAGATATTCTATTCGGTGAAAAAATATTCCAAAATATAATTTGGTAGGAAAGACAAGTCATCATAGATTAAGTATGAGTTGGAAAATGTCACGGGAGAATCTGGAAATAAAGATCAAAATAGATATATTCTATTGGGTTATTTCCCATATGGCCCCCTACTTTGTGACCAGCTTCCCGCCTGGCCCCCTACTTTACAAGAAATACCCATATGGCCCCCTAAAACCGTTAACTTTAACTTTCCGTCACTCTCTCTCCTCCATCTCTTTTTCTCTCTCTGCCATGTCACGCCACCTCATCTATTAGGCCACCTCATCTATTAGACCACCTCATCACCTTCTCCGGCAGAGGTCGCCGGCCGGCCAAATTTCCGGCCGGCGACCTTCAAACTAAAAAAAAAAAAACATTTTTTTTTTTTTTATCTCTTCCTCTCTCTCTCTCTAAAATTACTCCGGCGAAGGGAGACCTTCGCCGGAGTGGTCTGTTCTTCAATGAACAGACCGAGATCTGTTCTTCAAGAACGTAGAAAAAGAGGTCGGAAATTTGGCCGGCCGGCGACCTCTGCCGGAGATGGTGATGAGGTGGCCTAACAGATGAGGTGGCGTGACATGGCAGAGAGAGAAAAAGAGATGGAGGAGAGAGAGTGACGGAAAGTTAAAGTTAACGGTTTTAGGGGGCCATATGGGTATTTCTTGTAAAGTAGGGGGCCAGGCGGGAAGCTGGTCACAAAGTAGGGGGCCATATGGGAAATAACCCTATTCTATTTGTGGTGGGAAAATTCAAAATATAATTGGAAGAAATAAAATAATCATAAGAAAAATATGATTATGAAAATTTCGCGGGTTGAATTCCGGAATAGAAATAGATGAAATTAATCTATTTAGTGTCACATATCGAACTAGAAAAGGTGACAAAATAATTGCGTCACAGATGGATATAAGTGACAGTGGAAAATTGTGTCACAACTATGAATAGTGGGATATAAGTGACATTAGAAGTCTGTCACAATATAAATTTCCGACAGATAAACTGTGGCAAAACAACCTGTCACAAAACAGTGGGATGAGAAACTGTCACAAATACTTAATTTGGGGAAATTTGGGACCTTCTAAATCAGGGTTTATCAAAATTGAGAAATTTCTCAAAATTTGGATTTCCCAAATCAGAAGTTCACAATAAAATCATCTGTGATTAGGAAGAAACTCCAAATCGACGATTGATATAGACCATAGCTATCCAATTCGGCCAGAATCGACCTTCAATAGATTGGTTTGTAGAGAGAGAAAGTTCCAAAAAAGTGAATTTTCTGGTTTGGAAATCATCATAGATGATGTAGCCGAAGAGAGTAAGAGACCTAATAGGTCCAGCCTTCTTGGGTTCGTGGAGAAGTGTTTTGAAAAAGGAGTGAAGCCGATCAAGGTTGAATCGCCGCAGCCGACAGAAAATTCTAAAGAGAGAGAGTGATCGGTGGTGGGTTATAACAGAGAAGAAAACGATCGGTTCTTTACCAAAGCGAAAGGGAAATCGCTGGTTATTGTCCAAATCGATGGAAGCAATCGATTGGTTATTTCTTTTTCTTTTTCTTTTTATATCCATGAAAAAGAAATAGTTGATCCAAAATGAGAACTATTGATTCGTTTAAGTCTGGAATAGATTTTGACTTTTAACATTTTCTATCATTGTTGTTATAAAAGTCATAAGTTTCTTTTTGTTGCAAGAAGTCAGAAGTTAGTTGGTTTATAATCAAAACAATTTCACTTTTGAAAATCTAACTAAAAGAAATATTACTAGTAACAGATGCAACTTTATATAATGAAAACTCTACATATGGAGTGAGGAAAGGAAAGACGATCTGAGAGCATACTTACGTTCCATTATATATTTAATTTGTGGGCTTCTAACTTAACACGAATTGACAATTGAGTGGATATAATCTAGGCATTATGATATTGGTTTCTAAAGTACATGTTTTCTACGTTTTGTTAGGTAACATTCTATGAGCCGCCAACAACTCTTGGCTCAAGTGGTAAGAGGTAAGTCTTCCAACTTAAAGGTCAAGGGTTCGAAACACACACTTACCAATTCAAAAAAACATTCTATGAGCCTAATAAGCATCTTTTTTCTTTGTAACCTGGATCATGTACGTTTGTACCTATCATGCACAATTAGACATAGTTTTGATACCATGCGAAAGTGATGTAATTCCAAAGAATGAGTTGAAAGGAATTGCTAGATATTATACACTCTTGTTTATTAGAGTACTTTTTACCCATATCAAACTACTCACGCAAAGCGCACTATCTTGAGCCAGAAATCGTCAGTATGGGGTTTTGGGTTTTCCCCTTGTTTGGTTTGGCCTACTACAAAAAACAACATGGAGAATTAAAACAAAATGCCAAAAGAGAAAACGTTTTCCTTCCCAATAAAGAAATTGTGATGCATCTTTCTCTCAAATTCACCAAACCTATCCAACTATGAACATGGTTTGTTAGGAACATAATTTCAAACAATCAGACGTAGGCAGCCAAAGAATATCATTTAATAAATGATGTAGGGCCCTTGTGGTGGATGCCCATGGTATTGACATTAGAATTGGTTTTACTTGGTATTGTCTATGGTCTAATACCTAGGCTAACCTAAAATGTGGACTGATTCTTCTTAAAGTTTTGTCTATATTGCAAATTCATGATCTAACAGATTTAATTAAAATGTCTTATTATATATTCTAAAGTATTCTTGTTTAGTGAAAGGTCTTGAAATGAATTTGTACTTCAATATAGATGTTGTTTACAATGAATGTCTTCCGCGAAGTATCATTTTTGTTTCTTCGGTGAAGTTACGTGCCGAAAAACAACACAAATGGATTTATACAGTCAATTAAGCTTGCGTCATTGGTCTCTATCTGGACACACGTAACTGGTGAAACTGCATATGATAAGCTTTTCCTAGCTAACTACTGTTTATCTTATTAGAAAAATAAAATGAGACTAAAGTCTAAAACTTCATATATATATATATATTTGTTGGAGATAAGTATCAACATTGAGTGGTAGTATTTCAACAAAAAAAAAAAAAAAAAAACATTGAGTGGTAGTATATATGGGCCTATAGCCTATAGGCTATAGCCCTTTGCAATTTTTGTAACATTCAAGAAGTTATATAATCAACTCCCCGACCACATGTAGTTTACCCTCTTAAAGTAGTTTTCGAGACATAATTTTACGTTTGCTCCGTCACTATAATGTATCAATATCACATGATATAACCATTCTCAACAAAAAAAACACGATATAACCATAATTCTCATGACATCGTATTATGAATTCTTCAAACAAAATATTTGAGTGGTGATGTTTGGAATTTTTTTTACAAAACAAAAACCAAAGGAAAGGCGAAGTTATCAATCTAGCAAAAGTAGTAGAAGCAATTGTAGAATCAACAAGGCGATTTATTGATTATGAACAAGTAAATGTTTTTTCCGATCTCTTTTTTTGGTGGATTATTTGGAGGGTGTCTATTAGGTGGAGCACCCATCTTGCTTGTTTAGGGCAATAGGAAGACAATAAACTAGAATTGTTTTTTGCCGAGGAGAAAATTAGAATTGAACATAAGAAAAATGTGTTTAGATAGGTGTAACACGTCAGTCGAATGCTCGAGCCTTCTAAATCCTATCAAATATTTTACGGTCAAATGATAATAATTGGTTTTAGGCTAATCTAATAAATAATTCTAAGTGGTTCTCTTTTTGTGTATTTGTATGGTGGAACACATAAAGTAAATCTCTAAATTTGTCAGTTTACCAAGCCTTTGAAATAGTTTTAGAGTATTTTGTTTATTTAATAAATAAATAGATGAATTTTGATGTGTAATTTATAAATAAATAGAATTTTGATAAATAAACAATCTTCACTCAATAAAGTTCGACTTAAAATGTCATGTTTGATTTTAAACTAACTGGTCATAAATTTAAACCAAATATATAACCGAGTACTTTTAAATTTAACTACACCCCATAGTTAGGAATCAAACATCATAATTTGAAGTAGGGCACCTAAATTATTTTTCATGGTGGTGGGTGGGAGGAATAAGAAGGTACACTATGAAATAAGATTAGAATGGGTAGTCAATGTTTTCACTATCATCCTACTTGTCCTAATTTTATTTTCTTTCTTTTTTTCAATCTTATCTCTCCCTTAACATTTTGGAGAAAGTCCACATTTCTCTTCAAACCACCTTTACAATAAAACAATCCACCACAATAGACCAAAACCAATTGCATATTGGCATTATATAAATCACAAATAACACAAACACAATATAATCCCTTCATCTCTCTCTCTCTCTCTCTATATAAAACCCATTAACCCAAACCTCATTTAGATCTTCAAAATCTTTCAATCTCTTTCACTTTTAAATCCCCTTTTCTCCAAAACAAACCCACAATCCTCTCTATCTCCACTTCTACTTTCTCTCTCTCTCTCCAAATCACTTTCTTGTTCCAAAACAAAACAAGAGGAAGAATGGGTGGCAAAAAAGTAAGCAATGAAAATATAGTAATCAAGTGCATCAAAACACCATATAGAATTTTGTGCAGAGCCAGAGACATGTATGTTAGAAGCATGATAGATTGTGCAGGAACATCTGCATATGGTGGGACAATACCAAATTTACCTAAAAGTTATAGTACTAGAAGTTCAACATCATCATCAAGAATGAGTGATATAAATGATGAAGATTTCAAAGAATTAATCAGGGCTGCTTCTCAAAGAGGTCTTAAGAATAAGATCAATATAAATAGTGAAGAAATTAGAAGATTTTCAACTCCAACTACTAAATCAATTAATCATAAATCCAATACTTCTCCTTTACCAAGAAGTTTTACAGTTGGAATTGGAAGAATTGATGAAGATAAAGCTCTTGATTTTGATGAAGATATTAAAGTTAGTAATGAATCTTTCTACCCAAGAAGTAGAAGTTATGCTGTTTCATCAAAGAGACCTACTAGTTTCTTATCCTAGAGAGTAGAAAGGGAGAGAAAAGAAAAATTCTTAATCAACTTTTGAAGGTAAATTAAATTGATGAAGATGGTTTCTTGTTTCTCTCTGTTTCCCTATATTTGTTTATTATATTAAAAATGAAAAATTATCTTTCTTTTTAAGCTTCCTCTTTTGCTTTAATGAAATCATAGAACCTCTCTATGTAAATTTATGTGAAGAGGGTTGTTCTATATTCAATATATTGGATTTGGTCTTTGAGTGTTCTTTTTTTCTTTTCACATTGTTTTTTTTTTGGGCCGAGCAAAAAAAAAAAAAGAGGTAGGTTACAATGACTTTAGGGGAGAGTATTACTCTCGTCTAAGCACTTTTAGCTATTACATTCTGATAGAATCCGGGTATAAGTTGATAAACTTATTATACTTAATCGCTGAAAGCTGGTCTAGATATATGAACTATTAAAAAGAATACGTGATATCACAGACACCAGTTTCGTACTAAAAAAAAAAGACAAATTTAAAATATCTTGTGAATTGTATTTGATTACTTCCTAAAGATTTTAAAAGTCTTGCAAACTATATTGATTACTTAGTAAAGAGATTTGTGTTCCCATGATGGTGTAGGTTAGAAACTACCTAACTCCATGTATTTGTTAGTAGAGTTTGGTAAAAAGCAAAGACTTTTAGGGAAAGTCTTTGTGATGGACCAAAACATAGACAGACGGCAATTTATGGCGTTTCCTAGTCGTCAGCTTGTTTCGACCAAAACCTAAGGCGGCTTTCAACAGGAAGGGTTCAGTTCAGATAGTAGATGACAATTATTTGCCGGCTGAGAAAAACCACCTTAATTTCAGCACATCGATTAAGAAATTGTAACTGAAAGTCGGACGAATATGTCACCCACCTTACTAAACTGGATAAGGTACCACATCAGACATCACCTCTATATAAAACTAAAAAGATTAACTGAATTTTAGAAAAACCAAGTCCTCCTAATCGGCGAGGATTTCAGGATCGACTACAGCCCAAAATTTAAGGCCAGCGCTTTGGGGAAAGTTAAATAGTTTCCGGGGTGTGAAATTTTAAAGAGAATATGTAGAATTTTGAAAAATTTTCGGGGAAACTAATTTTACGGGGAATATTTTCTAACACCTCATGTATTCGCCACCTCATCGTCTTCACCGGTGAAAGTCGCCGGCCGGCCAATTTCCGGCCGGCGACCTTCAACCATAAAAAAAGAAATTTTTTTTTTTCCTTCTCATCTAGAGAGAGGAGACCTCCATTGGAGGTCCGAACAGACCTTCAATGGGTATGTTCGGACCTCCAATGGAGGTCTCCTCTCTCTCTAGATCTGATCTAGAGAGAGAGGAGAAGGAAAAAAAAAAATTTTTTTTTTTTATGGTTGAAGGTCGCCGGCCGGAAATTGGCCGGCCGGCGACCTTCACTGGTGAAGACGATGAGGTGGCGAATACATGAGGTGGCAGAGAGAGAGAAGTGAGGTGGAGAGAGAGAGAGAGCTGAGGTGGAGAAGCTATTTTGCTTGGCCGCGGCTTTGGGGAATAAAGAAAATTCTCCGGGGAATAAATTCTCGAGGGAATCCAGATTTTTTTGAAAATTCTCCGGGGAATAAATTTTTATGGGGAATACAGAATACATTTTTTTGAAAGTTCTCCACCATCTCATCTGTTCTCTCTGCCACTTCATCTTCTCGACACCTCATCATCTTCTCCGGCGAAAGTCGTCGGCCGGTCAATTTTCCGGCCGGCGACCTTCAAACATAATTTTTTTTTTTTTTTTTTTTTCTCTCTCCTCTCTCTCTCAATTTTTTTTCTTCTCTCTCTCTAGAACAGATCTAGAGAGAGATAAGGTATGTTCTCACGAACATGAAAAAAGTATAAGTTGAAAAGAAAGAATCAAAATGTTGAAGTACTTTCATGTTAAAGAAGTAAACAACTGTCTTGTTTTCAGAAGAGTCAAGTTTCAGATTTCAACCACAGTTTCTCTCTCACGATTGAAGAAACCCTTGAGAAATACTCGGATCTGAAAAAGTAACAAACAAAAAAAAAACAGATCAGATCCTTAAAGCCATCGTGACTACAAATTCAATCAATGATGAAACCATCATTATGTTTTTGAAACATATAATAGTTTAGTGATGAATACCTTTATGATTTAGTCAGATAAAGAAAAACAGTCAAACAATTTTCACCATTACACCAATCTGCTCTGAAGAACCAACCTTTTAATGTCTTTCTTCAAAGAAACCCTAAGTTCATGAGTACCCAAAACTCACAATTAGATCTGCTGCATTAGAAAGCAAGATATAGATAGACTGGTTTAAAACAGATACTAATCTCTCATACTGTTTCTCTCTCTATAAATAAAAACTACAACCATGAAGAGATATTATTAGGGTTTGTTAAATTCAACCACGAACAGACCTTCTCTCTCTCTAGATCTATTCTAGAGAGAGAAGAAAAAAAATGTAGAGAGAGGAGAGAGAAAATATATATATTTTTTTTATGTTTGAAGGTCGCCGGCCGGAAAATTAGCCGGCCGGCGACTTTCGCCGGAGAAGATGATGAGGTGTCGAGAAGATGAGATGGAGGAGCCTTTTTTACAGCATCTTCTAAAATTAGAAGCCCCTTAGCAATAAAAAGAAACACAAAAAGTCAATCTTATTTGACTAGTTTTATGAAAAAAAATTATTCCCCGGAGAATTTTCTTTATTCCCCAAAGTCGCGGCCTTTTGCTTTCCTCCTAAATAAAATTGTCAAACAAAATTGACCAATTTTTGACCAAGTCTTCACACCCCGGAAACTATTTTGCTTTCCCCAAAGCGCTGGCCAAATTTAACTGAATTGATCGTGCCACGGCCCACCACGAGAAGAGAGAAACAGTCTTACTAATTGCGGACGACCACGTTATCTTTCCGGCCGTGGACAGCCCCAATATTCGGATAGTTATCACAGTTTAGCATCTTACTTCATAATAAAGCCGATCATTGCCTAAAAGCGTGGGGGACTTAAATCTTAGATCATCATCAACTTGGACATACATGAATCCCAAATCTATGTACAAAATAAAATGGGCCTACGTTTGTATTCTTCAGTTCTTCCAAAACCCTTTCTCTATCTCAATGTCAGAAATATGAAAACAACAAGGGAAATGCTAAATGTAATTTTATAAGATCAACCTGAAGGAGTTCAATTGTCATCTGTAACTCTATTTGGTTCATATGGAACCCTTGTTATTTTCATATTTGTGACGTTTGTATACTTCAGTTCTTCCAAAACCCTTTTTCTATCTAAATGTCACAAATATGAAAATAGTAAGGGTTCAATTGTCATCTGTAACTCTATTTGGTTCATATGGAATGTCAGATACGATTACTGTTTTCGTCAACAAAAGCCTAATCCTCAATAGATAGTCCAGAAAATTTCAGAAAATGCTAGACATCAAAATCAACCCTCGCCCCGACATCAGACTCACAATAGCGAAGAATGCCCCCCCCCCCCTCGGAAGACCCGTACATCAAAATCAACACCGACGCTTCATCCTCAAAATCCTCTGTAAACTACTCAGTTAATGTACCAATATATATGTATAGCATACCAGACACCAAAGACCCTTAAGATTTGGGTCTATACAATTTATAATGTTTATTTTAATAGGATAATAACTCAGTTAATGTACTAATATATATGTTCCTATCTTCTATCTGTCAGTATGACTATACTGATGCCTCATGTTACACATCAGTTTCATCTTTCCAATAATCTGAGTATATAATCTGTTCCATCTTACTGACGGAAACTGGTCAGGACATTTGACCAACATGTGTGTAAAAAGTGAGTGTGTTACAGTTAAATTAGGTAAGTGAATATCCATGAGTACATGTATCGGGTAAAAATAATAAGGGTTAATTCCGTTTTGGCCCCCGATTTGTGACCAACTGGCCGTTTTAGCCCCCATAAGTGTCCGGCAGTTCGTTTTGGCCCCAAAAATTTCCTATTTGGCCCCAAATTTTATCCAACCTCCCAATTCTACCCCGGTGGCATTTCTGTAATTTTTATTTTTTCTTTTTGTTTTGTCCACCTCATCTAATCTCTCTCCTCCACCACACCACCTCCTCTCCACCTCACCCTTCTTCTCCGGCAGGATGTTGCCGGCCGGAATAAAAAATTCCGGCCGGCCACTTTTTAAAAAAAAAAAAAAAAATTCTCTCTCTTCTTCTTCCTTTCTCTCTCTTCTTCCTCTCTCTTCTGCCTCTCTCTTCTTCCTCCTTTCTCTCTCTTCTTCCTCCTTTCTCTCTCTTCTTCCTCCTTTCTCTCTCTCCTCTCTTTATCTCTCTCTATTCCGGCGAAGGTAATCCTTCGCCGGAAAATTCTGGATCTGGGATTTCCCCAGATCCAGATCCCCTTCGTCTGGGAAATCCCAGACGAAGAGAACCTTCTCTTCGTCTGGATTTCCCAGACGAAGAGACTCCTCTTCGTCTGGGATTCCAGACGAAGAGACTCCTCTTCGTCTGGGATTCCAGACGAAGAGAACCCTCTCTTCGTCTGGGAGATTCCAGACGAAGAGAACCCTCTCTTCGTCTGGGAGATTCCAGACGAAGAGAACCCTCTCTTCGTCTGGGAGATTCCAGACGAAGAGATCTGGATCTGGGGTTTGAAACCCCAGATCCAGAAATTTCCGGCGAAGGTTTACCTTCGCCGGAAATTGGGAGAGATAAAGAGAGGAGGGAGAGAGAAGAGGAGGGAGAGAGAAGAGGAGAGAGAGAAAGGAGGAAGAAGAGAGAGAGAGAGAGAAAGGAGGAAGAAGAGAGAGAAAGGAAGAAGAAGAGAGAGAAATTTTTTTTTTTTTTACTAAAGTGGCCGGCCGGAATTTTTTATTCCGGCCGGCAACACTCCGCCGGAGAAGAAGGGTGAGGTGGAGAGGAGGTGGTGTGGTGGAGGAGTGATAAGATGAGGTGGATGATAAAGAAAGGTGTGATGTGGTTTTTTTTTGTTTTTAACCTTTTTCACAAATAATTCTGTTTTGGCCCCCGAGGATAATTTCGTCAAAAATTTAGCCCTTGGGGCCAAAACGAACTGCCGGACACTTATGGGGGCTAAAACGGCCAGTTGGTCACAAATAGGGGGCCAAAACGGAATTAACCCAAATAATAAGCACAAAAAGATCTCAGTAGAAAATTGACATTGAACCTATAAATTGTCAGCTACGGGCCTACGGTACAATAAGCACCGCGCTCACATAGACACCGTAAGCACATGGGCGTGAGTGATGGTTGTTTATGGCACACATTTAGTTGCTTTAAAGCCACACCAATGAACAAATTCTAACATTTCATTGGTTTGTTGAGAAATCTAAATTCTAACATTTCATATCTCAACAAAAAAAAATTTCTAACATTTCATGTGTTGCTTTTTGTTGAGAAATCTATATTCTATCTATCATGAGGTTTCTTGATAATCTTTATAAAGCACGATCACTTTTGGAGAAAACCACCAAATGTATCTAACAATGATACTAATATTTACCTCAACAAAGAAAAAATGATACTAATATTCTTATCACCAATCAAATTAAACAAATTTATGTAAAGACTACTTCCTTTGGATAGGAACTTATCATATCCAGAAAAAAAAAAACAGACTAAATTAGAAATGTTATAATTTATTACAAAATTAATACTAACACTTTGCAAATATAAAGAAACTATTTGGGGTAGATATAAATTTGATTACACATTTTTTATATTAATTTTTAGTGGAACTTGTTTCATAATTAAGATATTTACTCTCCTAACTTTCTCCAATCCCTGTGAAGGATAGAAGATGTCACTATAAGTTATTTCTTTTTGCAATTTACGGCTAAAAATCAGAATGAAATATACAAGAAAGGAAGTGCTTGAACATTTCACTAAATAAAAATTAGAGATACTAATCACGTAACAGTCTCCGTCAACTTAACTGGTTCTGCTATACTTTGTTCTCTAGGCAAAGATGTTGATTTGACCTGTAATACCGTAACAAAGATTTAAAAAGTTGTTAGTATGAGTTGTGTTTTTTCTTCATTGTCTGAATTTAACTTGGCTCGTTTGAACTTGAATTGTTGATCACATGGATCCAAAATCAACCCAAAACAGACATTCAGACGAGTCATACATCACAAATCAAACAAAAACAGACAGACTAAAATATGTTTCGAGCAAATTCAAACTTCAAATTAATACTACCTTAGTATTTCAGGCCCAATTATGAGGACTTCGCCATTACGTTGCTCTTACATTATATAGTCGCTAGGGTCATTCTTTAAGCGGATGTACACTAAATAAAATTGTAGGTAATGCAAGGAGAAGATCTAGATACCATTTACATAGTCGTGAGACTGTCTTCTACGTGGGACTATCCTTACACAGACTAAATCACACAGATTTCAAAAAAAGAACATAATTAAAATGGGAAGTACCTTAAAATTATCAGCAGTGAAGTCTTGTGAGAACTCTAAATAGTCACCAAATGAAGCTTGGTTTTTGGGGTTCTGTTCACAAATTCAAAAACCCATTCTTATATTCTTTTCTGAAAATAAAAGAAAGTGGGTAAGAAATTCAAGTAAAACAAATTCAGCTAGGTTATAAATGTTATTGCCATTAAGTAAGTAGCTTGCCTTAATGAAGTTAAAAACAGGAGAGTTAGCAGTGTCATCCAAAGGAGAAGAGTGTTTCTGTCTTTTGTTATTGTTGTTTCTCATGGATTTAGCAATTGATGAAGATGCAGAAGAACAAAAATACCCATTCTTGGTATTGATATTATCTTCATTTTCATAAGAATTTGGAGGACCAGAAGATGCATCAGAAATCATAGATAAATCTTCTTCTTCTTCATTAACCAGATGATCATGACCACTCTTATTGCAGGGATTTGAAGAAATTGAAGAACTATTTAAATACTTGGTCCATCCTGATTCACTCCCACTAGTGCATTCAGATTTCAAATTATTCATTCTCTCAATCTATCAAATGAAAAAACCACAGAATTTTCCTCTTTGCTTCTTTCTTTAATATATATCGCTTGGTTAGTTCCTTTTGACAAAAAACAATGCTATATATGGATATCCTTATTATGAAATACAATGTACATTTTTTTTACGCCAACAACCTTTGGTTGGAGTGGTAAGATGTATAATTTTCCACCATAAAGGTCAAGGGTTCGAGGCACACGCTGAACAATTAAAAAAAAAAATGTACATTTTAACGGTGACGGTCTGATATAGACCAATGTCTGATTTCCATCTTGAGACTCGACATTCTGCTACCAATTTCAAAAGTTACATAGTTCTTGTTACAAATTCTATGATTTACTCTTACGGTTAGAAAGGACTCATAATTCTCTTGCTCTCTCTCTCACTAATAATTCTTTTTAAGGTAACCGTTGGATTTTCTAATTTTAAGATTGAATTCTACATTGCCTACATCTAGAAGAAAAGAAATCTGACTCAACAATAGAAATCATCGTACATTTAGATTTTTCTGTTTTGTGTTTTATCATTTTTTTAATATTTATCTTTTTGAAGTCAAAACATAAAATTACCTCCTATGAATGTATTGTGAGGAAAATAGAAAAAAAACTAGTGGGCTGGGATTTGGGAAAGAAGCTCTTTATCTCTTGCCAGCAGAACGATAATTCTCAAAAGTGAGCTTTCTTCAATTCTCGTACACTTTCTATCTACAAATATAGTACCTAAAGGAGTTGTTGAGAATATAGAACAATGGCATATGAACTTTTGGAAGGGACACAATATGGATAAATCTAAAATGCACTACTTGAGTTGGAAGAATATGCAAGCAAGTAAAAAGAAAGGAGGTTTTTGGAATCCAGGATATGGTTCTGGGTAATCAACCTACGGTAGGGAAGTTAACTCGGTGATTCTTACCTCAACCAATGGCTTTTAAATATCATATCATCACACTCTAAAACTTAAATCAATAGAAAACTTTCATTGCCAACCAGGGGCGGAGCTATGTGTAGACTAACCCAGGCCATAAGCTCCACACCAACTTACTAACACTTATTGAAGGTAGCCCGGCCGGATGGAATTGTTGCCTAGCACACGTGAAGCAAGGGTTTGAAACCACCTCCCAGCATGATTTCTTTGTACCTTTTTCACGTAGGTTTTGATAAAAAAAATAATCCTTCTTTGGTCCCCAACTTATAACAAAGTCCTTATTTTACCCTTAACAATTAACCAACTGTTGTTTCGACACTCAATTATGTCTAGACATTCTTTTCGGCCCCCCGCTATCCTTCCTCTTTTCTCTTTACCTTTTTTTTCGTTCTTCTTTTTGCATTTTTTTTTTCAATTATCACTTCAACGTCCACCATAAGCCTCTCCCCTACTTAGCGAAATTATCGTGGTACGTCTACCATATTTCATTTCAACTACTTGGTAAGACAAAATAGTTGACGTATTTGATTTTTATGCTTTTGTCACCAATTTAACTTCAATTTTTTTTTTCGCTTCTCAAACTTTGGGTATGTCTAACGATAGAAAATAAAAAAATTTATTGTAAAATAATAAGATAAGCAATTGTGTTGCACAAAAAATGCCATCATCTTTCACAAGTAGTAATGCCTTAAAATTTCATACACTAAACTTTATTTAAGCCAGCCCTGCTTAAAACGAAATCCTGGCTCCGCCCCTGTTGCCAACTAGTTGGAAAGACCGAAACATAGTTTAGTAAATTTTGTTGTATGGGACTATGGGTAGTACTCATAGGAAAAGTACCACCTTTTTTTCCTTTTGGACCATCACCAATATCAGTACAATGTTGGTGAGGATGATCAATTCACTTTATTGTTGTACTTGGATGAAACTCTTTAATATCAAGAAAAGGATCTGATTGCAAGTATACTAGTCCATCCCATTCATTAATAAGTGCATTTGATAAAGAGAGAATTATTGTAAGTCATGACGTAGAAACTTTATGGTGAAATTCATGAACAAAACATGTCTCAATCTCATCTACATTAATATAGGACAATCAAAGCCTTCATATATAGTGATGGAAAAGTAATGTCTCCAATTTTTTTTTCTAAATATTTTCCACAAGCAATTGGCTATTCTTTAGGTGAAATTCATGCACAAAACATGCCTACAGTAATAGGCTTAAAAGCCACACGGACTTCACATCACTCGAAAAAAAAAAAAAAAGAACATGTGTTATGCTAACCACGCCACACGTGAGGGGGCGTGTGGAGAATAGTCTCACATAAGAGAAAAGGTAACTTGCAAACAAGAATATAATGTATAAGTCATCTCCACTCATTACCAATTGCTTTTGAGTTGGATGACCACAAACTTAACACATACCACCTATAGGCGAATGAAAATTTTCCAATCTTTGATATAATGTCTATTGAATAAGTTTGATCATTATCCATGTAAACAATATGTAGCATGTACAAAATGGTTCATGTAATAAGGTATTAAGGTCAAGTTGTTTCTAGCTCTAATTAATACTTAGAGATCATTTAGCGAGACAAGATTACTAGTGAGACAAGATTAGAAGCGCATCCGAATCTTTTCATGCGACAAATTGGAAATTTTGATATAAAAGATGGAAAACAAAATTATATGTCTGACCAAAATAAAATGAAACGCACAAAAAGTACACCCCATATGCGCAAATTAGTGGTAAAAGAGCTTTATGATGTGTTTGATTTGAGTGAACATAATTATCAAAATAACTCATTTTCTTTTCATTTCTGTACTTTTGGGAAAGGAAAAAATTACTGAAAAATAGCTAGACAGTGGAATTTAATTAAGTAAAGTTTCTCAATAGGAAAAATTTTGTACAAAATTTCATGTGTTAATTGATTAGAGCTTTAGCTTGGATCAACCACCTGCAACTTTACCTCTGTTTATTAAATGACAAATCTATCTATGTAAATTGAATTAGCATATAGGGATCTCTTTTTCTTGTAATGAATTAGTTCGTGTAGATTTAAATTTTTTTCCTTCGAAATTGGGCTCTCAAAGAGGAGTAATATGTGGTTTGTACACATCTCATCAAAAAAAAAATGTGGTTTGTACACCTCAAATCTAATAGCATGTATAAACGTCCATATTATATTCACATATGACATGCCTTAATGATAAGGCAGGCAGGACCATATAATATTGTGTACATGAATTTTAGCATAAAGTTTCTTCATCATGTATGTGTGACAATGATTCTATTTTATAAATTCATTTGCATGGTATCCTTGAATGAAGACAGTTCCTGATATTATTCCCACCATGATAATAATGATATAAGCTAAGATCCAAAAGGAAAAGAGAATTATAGGAGGTTCAAAAGGACACAATTCACCTTTTTCTTGCTAGATAGCATATCAGCTCAATAATTGACTAAACACCCTACACATGCCAAACAAACACCATATTGCCAAGGCCCAAAATAGGATTTGAATTCCAGATCAATCATTAAGTATGAAAAAATATGATTTATTTAACACTTGATTGCATTTTAGGGAATGCAATCATTAAATATTGAAGATTTGATTTGTAACTCTTCATTTTAGTGTTTGTTTCTTCTCTAGGGTTTATCATTTTTCGTTTTCGTAGTCTACCATACATTTTGGTATATTTGCTCTGTTTGTTTACATATTGTTTGTTTTGAAGTTTACTGTACAAAATTGTTTGAAACAAACTATTTTTTGTTTTGCTTAGTGTTGTAAACCATATTGAAGCGTGCAATGAATCGAAATACTGTTTGCATGTTGTTTTGGGATTTAGAATACAAAATTGCTCGAAACAGATTTCTATTTGCTTGTTGTTTTGAGATTTACAAACTAAATTGCTTGAAACAAATTTTAATTTGCTTCATTTTGTTGTTAAAACATTCTGATGTCTGCTTAAAACAAAGGATAGTTTATGTTTATTATTGTGTATAATTTATTCATAGTACCATAATTTGAATGAAGTGTTTACTCAACCTACTGTATAAGAAAACATTAGAATAGTAGCTAAAATGGTCAAACTAGTGCTATTGAGATTTCACGAGTGGACATGTGAACAAGTTTTATATCTACGAACTCAACACGAAACATGTACTCTCGAGTCTAATTGGGACGCCGTCAATTATACCACTTGGGCATCTCATGGAGTAGTGATATTATAACTGAAGGACCACTGAGGTCAGTTTGATCTATCCTATCCTAACTGTAAATACACGAAATAAAGAAAAAGATTAACACTATAATCTAGATGGAGTTCTATTTTAAAATTTCCTATGGTGTAATCTAGTGCAGAACATCCTAGATCCTATATTTTGGCAGGACTTTATCTTGAATAAACAAACAGACATTCTGAATAAGAAAAACATATAAAACAATGGATAATTACGAGAAGTCCCAAATATATAAAACGATCGATCATTGGAACTCATCTTCTTGATCTATAACATTACTCGCGTGTTTTATTTTTATTTTTGGAATGGAGAGACTTCATTTTTAGGTCCAACAGCACTAGGATCACTACGAGACGTACTACATACAATCCCGTCCTCGTGTAGTTGAGGGGTGTGAGGGAACAAAACATTAAAAGCAGGAGTAAAGACAGAATTTGCCAAAGTACGTGCCAGAGTGTTCTGGACCCTGGGGTAATATTGGATTTTTGACATCCTTAGCATTGGCCAAAATTTCCCTAATCTCTGAAGTTGCCGCTTGATTCGCATGGGCAACGAATCTTGACCGTGCATCGGAACTTCAATCACGACCATACAATCTCCTTCAAATATAAGTCCTGCGCTTCTTTTTTCAAACTTGCACCACTAACCTCGGCGTGCATTTTATTATACATCAGTACAACTAATCATAATAAATTATGAAACAAGTTAAACACCAAAAATTTAAGAATATGGATCAACATTTTCAAAATTCTAATCCACCCCAATTCAATATAATTTTACACATAAATTACCAACATACCAAACTAGTAAACAAAATCAAACCCATTTTTCTCTACGTGTAAGTGTTCATCAACCAGAAGAAGCATCAAACGACAGAGGCTCGAGCGAGGAATGATTAAATAAATCTCTACGAACAAATCCAAAATTTCTTAAAACTTGATTATCAGCAAAATTCAAAGCTTTTTCCATTCCTTTCCAACAATCATCAGCTGAATAAGTTGTATTAAAATTCCCACTACAAGGTTGACAACCAGCAAAATGTGTAATAAAAGGTTTTCTCCAACTACCTTCCCCATTTCCTAACCGTTTTATATACGATTCTCTCACCTCACTATAATACTCACTCACTTTCTCTCCATGTCTTCTTCTTAATTTTTCCACCCCACTTTCGATTTCCTCGTAAATTTTCGTCATATTATCAAATCGATCAATTACATCTAAGAAATACCCTTGAAAATAATAATTATTCTCTAAGTAAATCTTGTCCGTCCATTTCTTTCTCTCATTTATCATTAAATAAACTAAAGACGATTGATCGTCTGACTCTTCCCATACTTTGTCTTTTAATTTTGACTTCAAAATCTTTCCCCAATTGTCATAATCTGGTGAGATTTGACTCATATTTGACCAAACTTCCATGAAATCTAACGACCATTGACAATTTCTCATAATGAAAATACCAGCGTTTAATCCTACCCATCGTTTTTTCTCGAATACCTCAACATCTTTACCATGAAAAATAAGATTATAATTTTCATACCTTTCTAATGGGATTTTGAATTCCATATCAGTAAATGCCGCGTCCGAGTCAACCCACCAGATCCACTCGACTTCAGGGTGAGCTATCATAGCGGATCGGACGAGTGGGAGTTTAGCCCAACACCCATTCATTTTTGGGTGTAACAAAGCATTATTATAAAAGATGTCGATTCCATGAATCCGACAGTAATCAACTTTGTTCTTGAAAAACCTAAGAAGTAAACTATCTCCGATTGGATTTTTACAAGGTTTAGCTTGAGATCCAGTGACAAGAAGAAGACGATCTTTAACTCCAGATGAAAATGAAGGGTGGTGATTTAACCAAGTTTTTCTTTTCTCATCCCAATTTTGAATGGGTTTTTCGATTTCGTAACTTAGGTTTGGATCATCATAGAAAGTAGAAGCAGAGGAATCATGACCTAAGTTAATACCTAAGGTGAAATCTGCAGGTTCTTCAGAAGAAAGAATAGTGGGATTAGGGTTTGGTGGGATAATGGAAGAGTAAAAAGTCCAGAAAAGTAAGAAAGCTACTGATGCTCCAGCAATGAAGCTTAGAATGTTGGAAACGAATACAGAGGAGGGTTTGTTGCGGTTTAGGGTTTTAGACATGATTGAGGTTAGTGGGTTGTAGTGGAAGTTGAGATTGATGAATTTTGGAAGGAAGAATTTTGGGGTGATTTGATTTTGAAAGAAGAGGAAATAGAGAAGGTTGTTCAAGATCTGATTTTATTTTATTTTTGTTACTTCTTTCTTTCTTTAACTGCTAAAGTCAGAGAGAGTAACCGACATTTTCCCTTGATTTCTTTTTATTATATATTTCTTTTTTCATTTCTTAAGAATAATGTCTTTATCATGATGAGTCATATAATTGGTAGGTTGATTTTACTACTGCGTTCTATTGATGGATTTTGATGATATCTAATTAGAAAGCACCACCTTGTAGAGTTTTTCCCCTACATATAATTTTTTTTTGTTGAACTTTCCCCTACATATACGTAGACATTTTTCAAAATACCAAATTTGGTCCGCCCGTGTAGTGGTTGGACACTCACTTTGAAATATGGAGGTCCAATATTATTTTATTTTTTTTTGAAATTGACTACGATCAACGATAGTCATTACATTTAATATTGATACATCAAAAATGTGATAAGCTCGATAACCGCTCATTCAAACTCTAACAAGACCGGACCTATAGCCCAACTAAACGATGGCCTAAAGCCCAACTACATTATTTATACCATAATAATTCCAATTCAAATAACCAAAGAATTCCACCTTCTTTAGGATTCGAACCTGGGACCTCTAGGGTTTTATGGAATTTATGTCAACACCTTGGAACCACTTGGGCTACCAACTATCACCAAGGTCCAATATTCTATTATATGGAAATGCAAATTCACGGTTAATTGAATTTGGATATAATAAAGTAGAGGTAGATTAATTGAGTTTTATGTATTTTAAGTTGGCCTTTAAAGTCACATGTATATGGTGTTTATGGCTCAAATGAGACAATTATAACCAAATTCTAGTCATGAGTCTTGAGGTATCTTTGTATTATCTCTTCGTCATTTATTAACGCTTTGTAATAACTCTCTTGCAGTCCATTATAAAAAAAAAAATAGATACCTTAAGATTAAATATATCTTAACGGTTTACATTATATTTATGTTTATGAATGTAAAACATAATTTCCTCAATTGGTTGGTTGATGAGCTAGACGTTGATTTGGGTTTCCTTTAGCATTTTGACTATATATATATATATATATATATATATATATATATATATATATATTGTTGGCCCAGGGGCGGCCCTGATTTTTTGGTGTCCCGTAGCGAGGTTTGAGAATGTGGCACCTTCTATCAAATTGTAAAACGTATAAATGTATTACATGAAAACCATAAGTATCGCAAAATATTTTCATCATATTTATATAACAAAATAGTTTTTTTGATAATTACAATCACAAAAATTTTGTTCTTCTTAAATTTTTCGCTGCTCAGTCAATAATAATCGTCGAATAATCAAGACTGTCAGTCATATCCTTCTCAATAAATAATATAACTAACATGTTTAACCTTTCTTGCGACATAGTAGATCGAATATAAGACTTAATCAACTTCAATTTAGAAAAACTTCTTTCTGCAAAGGCAACAGTACGTAATTGGTATCGTTAACATAATTCTTTCTGCAGAGGCAAAAAATCTAGCACTTCAATTGGTCTTTTGATCTCATTTGGTAAAAGGCGCTTTAACACTTTCAGTTCAGAAAATAAGTCTAGTCCGTCAATGTCATCTGACTCATTATGCTTGAATAAGGTTTCAAGGCGACCACATGAATCTCTCAAATCACTATCATATTGGGAGTTTAACTTTTATAACTCAAACAGAAAACAAACTATTTTTTTGTATTTCTGAAATTGAACAACTTACAACAAAAAACAATAGACTTTGTTTCTAGAAATTGAATAAACAGTCTAGTTTGACACTTTGGCTTGAAAAAATGAAAGGATATTGGGATTTCATGATTTGAATATTTAAAAAGCATTTTTGTTTTATAAGTCAAACAAACTGTTGGACCCACTATTCACATAAAGATCATGAAATATGATGGGCCTTTTTACTTAACATTTTTAAATGAGGCCTTTATAATTTTCTTAGAGAGTTGAGCTTCTTTTATATTTCTTAAAGAAATTAATGTTTTGGTGGCCCCTAAAAGTCGGTGGCCCGAGGTTACGCTTTGGCCCAGGACCACCCCTGATTGTTGCCCAAATTAGTGTACATAATTTACCCACGATAGTTGGGATTTTACATAGTTTTAGGAACGGTGAGCTTTCCTTAGTTATTAGAGTCTAGAATAGCTTTTCAAATAGGACTCTGTTGACATTCTATGATGATGTGCAGACATTTGATATAGAGACTTTAAAGAGAGACACTCCGAAATATGAGTCTTATTGGAGACAAATATTTTTTTAGAGTGTCAATATTTTGATACTTACCAAAGAGAATCTTAATCCGCACTTAACAATCACGATTTTTGAATTTTTTTAGGGTTATTTCTCAAATGGCCCCCTACTTTGTGACCAGCTTCCCGCCTGGCCCCCCACTTTACGAGAAATACCCATATGGCCCCCTTCCGTTATAACATCGTTACTCTCTCTCTTTCATTTCTTTTCTCTCTACTCCAGCATGTTTTCTCTCTGCTCCAACATGTTTTCTCTCTCTGCCACCTCGTTAAAACCAGCCAACTCATCATCTTCTCCGGCTAAGGTCGTCGGCCGACCAATTTTCCGGCCGGCGACCTTCAAACCAAAAAAAAAATTGAATTTTTTTTTCACCTCTCTCTTACCCTTCGCCGGAGTTTAGAGAGAGAGAGAGGTGAAATTTTTTTTTTTTTGAGAGAGAAAGAGAGAAGAGATGAAATAAATTTTTTTTTTTTAGGTTTGAAGGTCACCGGCCGGAAAATTGGTCGGCCGGCGACCTTAGCCGGAGAAGATGATGAGTTGGCTGGTTTTAACGAGGTGGCAGAGAGAGAAAACATGCTGGAGGAGAGAGAAAAGAAATGGAAGAGAGAGAGTAACGATGTTATAAAATTCCCCCTTTTTGAAGAAAATGGAAGAGAGAGAGAAAGTGTCCTTTTCTCCAATAAAACCCGGGTAATTAAATTCCCCCTTTTTGAAGAAAACGGAGAAAAAAAGGTCACGTGCCTTTTTATTTCTTTCACCCTAAATAACCTACCAAATACTAGAAAATTAAAATTTAGGAGAAAATAATTCTCTTTTCCCTAGGGAAAGAGTGTATCAAACAGAACCCTAATGGAGAAAAGAAGAAAAGTCTAAGGTGACTACAACTATAGGCACACTATATTTTTTTAGTGCCACATCCACACATATGTGAATGTTATGCGTGCATCTATGGGCGCCTTACTTCTTTGTTGTGGGAGTTTGATTAGAGTCATTGACTCCATTCAGTTCAATTTGACATAATTAGTTTTAGGTGTTGTTCCTCAAACTAAAAGAACAAGTACACTGACACTCTAGGATAGTTCTAGTCTAAGATCTAGCTTAGATTGAATTCAGACCTGTCACATTGATACGAGTCTTCGAACATTTAGAAATTCTTAGATAAATTCTATTACTTCTCACAAAATATTACTCCAAAATAACTCAAAATCAATTATAAGTGTTTCTCACGAATTTAATCAATCAAAAAACTTCAAAGGCTAAATTTTTTAAAAAAAAAACTAAGTCATAAAAGAATTAAGAAAAACAGAAGTTGAAAAATAATTTCAAACCACTTTTTAATAAAAACATAAATAAATAATTGAATTCCTTCTTTATTTTTTCTAATAAACAAAGTGCAAATGATATCGTTTAAAAACCGCAAAAGAATTCAAATTTCTTCGTGAAGATCAGAAAATAAAAATAAAAATTAAAGTAGTTGAAACCTGCTCAAAACATTTTGACAGGAAACGAGTGCAATGGTAAAAAGCTTACACAACAACAATTTTTTTTTTTCATCTCTCCTCTCTCTCTCTAAAAAAAAAATAATTTTTTTTTTTTTCACCTCCCTCTCTCTCTCTAAACTCCGGCGAAGGGGGTTACCCTTCGCCGGAGGACCTTTAAGGTCTGTTCCGGCAGACCATGAAGGTCTGTTCCGGCAGATCATGAAGGTCTGCCCGAGCAGACCATGAAGGTCTGTTCCGGCAGACCATGAAGGTCTGTTCCGGCAGACCATGAAGGTCTGCCCGAGCAGACCATGAAGGTCTGTTCCGGCAGACCTTAAAGGTCCTCCGGCGAAGGGTAACCCCCTTCGCCGGAGTTGAGAGAGAGAGAGGGAGGTGAAAAAAAAATTTTTTTTTTTAGAGAGAGAGAGAGAAGAGAGATGAATTTTTTTTTTTTTTTTAGGTTTAAAGGTCGCCGGCCGGAAATTGGTCGGCCGGCGACCTTCCCGGAGAAGATGATGAGTTGGCAGGTTTTAACGAGATGGCAGAGAGAGAAAACATGTTGGAGGAGAGAGAAAAGAAATGGAAGAGAGAGAGTAACGGTGTTATAACGGAAGGGGGCCATATGGGCATTTCTTGTAAAGTAGGGGGCTAGACAGGAAGCTGGTCACAAAGTAGGGGGCCATTAGAGAAATAACCCAAATATAAACAATGGGCCCACCTAACCAAAGGCCTCCATCAAAAGATTTGTTAGGGATAGAATATTTATATTTATTTATTTTTTGTAACTACACGCATAGAATCATAGTTACTATGCGACACTTTATTTAGAGAACCACGTGCTTATCTGTGAAACAAGTACGACCACGTGTTTTTTTGGTGCCACCAATAAAAGCAGAGATTAAGGAAACAAGTTCTACGTGCTTTTGGCATAACCCATAAACATGTCTACTGACGATTGCAGTGTCTAGGGAGATACCATGTGAAGTGGAAGAAGTAACGTTTAATTAATAAGAGCTGAACCGCGTGATCATTACTCAAATACAACAATTTCGCAGAGTGGTATGGTAGCACAGGCTTAGCCATACGTGCGATGTTAAAAAGGGTGCCTCTATAGCCCCCTTCATGGACACGTGACACCCAAGCCCGTTAGAGTCCAAGGACACTCGGAAGCCGAAGGTGGGTTAATGCCGACTTACTCTGTGGAATAAAAGGGCAGGGTTCGAGTTTTGAAGTGCTACGCGACATCCCGCCCGAACCCACTCGTTAATATTTACCTGACCTAATCCGCTTAATAACGTCCTCTATTTACCCGATGAATTTCGCGACGCATAAACGTCTCGGTATATGTACCGCCCTAATATACATGTACCGCTAAGGCGTAGTTGACCGTGACGTTCTATCTCAAAGGCGTTAGCCAAAAGGGCTACCGCGCCCGTAGACACCTAGTATATTTATATAAGTGCTGGAGGTGCCTTTTTCTTGAATAGTGAAACCAATGAATGAAATTTCGGTAGACATGGACATGGAAATATTTTTGTCATTTGAACCGAAATATTTTACTTAACAAGAGAAACTTAGCGAAACCAGTTAATGAAATTTCAATAGACATAGAAATGAAAATATTTCGGTCATTTCGACCGAAATTTCGCTTGACAAGGCATTGTTAAGAGAAATTTAGTTAACTTTTGGTTTCAATGGAAATTTTGTAGACATGGAAACAAAAAATTTGGGTCATTCCGACAGAAATATCTCAAAATTCTTTGGCTAAAATCTGATACCTGACCGCCTGATGGCCGAGAAACCTGAAAAGTTTGACGAACTTGAACAGGGTTTAGACACTAAATTTTTTAAAATAATCCGTCTGATTAAACATGAAGGCCCAAATCTGCAGAGAGCTAGTTCTACAGCCCGTTCTGTCTGACCCGATGAATGATGTAAGTCTGGTGGGCCCGCCCCAAACCGATTCTCAACTTAGTCATTACCACCAACTTTTGATGGCAGCATCCTTCTCTTTGGTGCCAATGTGATTAGGCTTCCAAACAGGGATTTGTGGTCTTACGCGTTTGAGGGGGTGTTACGGGTGGGGTTGCACCGACCCCCTCAAACTAATTTTTTTTTATAAAATAATGTCCCTAAATAAAAGTTTAGATTTAATAATTTTCATAAGAGAGATATAATTTAATGGTAAACATATTGTACAACAAACTTGAGGGCACAAATTCAATAATCGCCCTCGTTATTTATTTTCTCAACTCATTATTACAATCTCGAAGTACTAATAATAACAACTATTAGTAACAAAAACTAATAGTTGTGAATAAATTATTAGCTTTAGGTTAATTTGTATGCGTAAAGACGAACACGACGTGACTGCTTCCCAAATCAGTTTCTCCCACGTCCTCATCCTCTCTTTTGTGCACCCTCAGATAAGATGAGGATGAAACCTAAACCTCAAACTAAAACATGTGGACATTCATTTGAAAATGGAGGAAATTTTGGCAATGGAACCCCTCCTTTCGCGGCACAATTGAAAATCTGTGTGTCCTTCTCGTCAAAACAGTTAGGGAGAGCGCTCTTGTTTCGAAAATGTTATCCCTCTCTCATTTCCATATCTATTGGTTCTGAGAAGTAAGCAAACCATTGGGCTATATGTTGATATAAGCAAACCATTTCAAGACATTGAGTTTGTAGACGAAATATCTAGTAGACATTTCAAAGCATTTGCTCCATAGACAAAATATCTTGTGGACATTTCAAGATATTGAGTCCATGGACAAAATGTGTGGTGGATATTTTATTGTTATCATTATTATATGAAATACTATATATTTTCAATATTTCAAAAATATATTTTTGGACTATCGTAGACATTCATGAAAAATTGGTAAATATTTATTATTTTAATTATGTTATTATCGTCTTTATCATATGAAATAACATATTTTTACAAAAATATAATTTTGGACTTTCTAGACATCTTGGATATCTTTTTTTTTTGATGAATCATCTTGGATATCTGTGGACATTAATGAATAAGGTAGATATTTATTACTTATTATTATTGTCTTAACATATGAAATACCATATTTTTATAAAAAAATGTATTTTGTACTTTTGTAGACATCCGTGGATATCTGTGGAATGAAATTATCTGGTTGGCTTGCCTTAGGCTATCATTCTTAAAGGAATGATGGGGTTATTTTTGGGAAGGGCGATGTTTTGGGAAATAAGGTGGAAAACACAAGAAATTGAGCCAAACACATCTTTTTCTAACGTTGGCGGTAGTGGCCTGCCAGTCGTCTTTCGATCGAAGACCACCGACGACATCTATATATTTATGTCTCTTCTCTATATCTATCTCCCTCTCTTCTTTCTTTCTCTTTCCATCACTCTCTCTCTCTCTCTCTCTCTATTTCTCCTCCTTCTCTCTATCTTTTTATGTCTCTTCCTTCTCCGCCGAAGTGGAAATCCCCATCGCCAGAACCATTCGTCTGGAAACCAGACGAAGGAGGGGTTCCTTTGTCTGAAGTTCAGACGAAGGTGTCTTCGACTGGATCAGGAAACACCAAATGTAGACAAAACAACCTCGTCTGGTTTGCAGACGACTCTTTGTCTCGAACACCATACGAGGTTGCGGCAAAAGGGCTTTCTCCTTCGGTAAGAATTAAAAAGCGACAAGAGAGAGATGGGGAGGGAGGGGGAAGGAGGGAGAGATAGAGCGAGGGAGAGAGGGAGAGAGAGAGAGAGAGAGAGAGAGAGAGAGAGAGAGAGAGAGAGAGAGAGAGAGAAAAAAGTGGTGGTGGAATTTGCCAGAGTTGGTAGTGGAACTCGCCGGAGTTAATGGTGGAACTAATCAAAGTTGATGGGGTGGAAGTGGAGAGGGAAAAAAAAAAGTGAAAAGACAATATTGGTTGGGTGATGTAGACATCCGTATCTAAATTCAAACAAACTGTTGAAAGAAGTTATAAGAAAATTGTTTGTTCGTTTTAAGACATAACCATCTTCTTTATTACTCAGATAAATATAGACATATCTGTATCTAAATTCGATAAACTATAAATTATCTGATATCATATAAATATCTGATGGATATCAAATCATCACATCTTTGTGCCATAAGTTTGTCGAATCTCCGATAAGGTTATTTAAATTTTAATATTTTTATATATTGGACTTTATTCAATATCTATTTTTTTAGTATAATAATATTATTATCTTTAATTCTTTAATATTGAGGTAGTATATAATTTTTAAAAGAATATGAATATTTATTGAAAAACTAGTAATCAGATACCAGATAGTTATTAGATTGGATACAGTAGTATTTATTTAAGAGGTGCACTGGACAAGTAATTTTGAGTTTGAATTGTTATCTTAAATTTTGGATAAAATTTTCATCATCGAAATAAAAACTACAATAGCGTATTTGATTTTCACATATCTGACCTCTCCCATCAATGAAAGAAGAGAAAACATTCTCTGATTCTAAGGAAAAAAAAAAGAGATTTTAGGAAGAAAACCCAAGAAGATTTTCTCAAAGAAAAACCCCAAGAAGATGTCCTACAAAATCCATCTTGGGGTTTCCCACCTCCAAATTCCAATTAGTAGAGATAGAGAGGATACGAAGAAGGCTTAGGTGCTGTTTGTTTTTTTTATTTTTTCAGATCTGAAATCTGAATTGGACTTCAATTCAAATTTCAGATGTTTGTTTTCAAATTTAAGAAAATCTGAAAATTGGTCTGAATTTGGCCAAGGCCTGAAATGGCTGAAAAAGAGCCAACATTTTTCAGACTTCAAAACAAGTCTGAAAACTAGGTTCAATTGCTGAAATACGACAAATGACGTTTATGCCCCTTAGTATTTGAGAAATTTACGTCCCAACATTAAACACCACACCACCGGCAACGCCACCGCCGGCAAAATCAACAGCACCACCACTGGCAAAACCAACAACACCACCACTGACAAAACCACCACAAACCACACCACGACCACCACACACTGCGGCTACCACCACCACCATCTTCTGAAGACCATGGCTCCATACTAATGGAATAACAAACAGAATCCCCTTCATTTCCAATCGAGTCACCACAATCATCTCTTTCAGTTCTCTTCTTTGAACATGATTCTAGATGTGGTTCACAGATGATAATGGGATAAGTAGGATTTAATGAAACCCTAGTTCTTGATCGATTTGGTGTTGGGAAATGTAGTTATCAACTTCATCTTACGAGGGCTCAACATTCAAACCCTAGTCTGAGTAGAAAGAGAGAGAGAGAGTGAGTCAAAGAGAGAGAGAGTCAGAGAGAGAGAGAGAAGAAGAAGAATAAGAGATAGAGATGAACTTTCTCTCACTAAGATTCCTCCCTCTGATTTATACATGTGTAGTGGAAAATTAATGAGTCCTTCGTAGAGAGGGAGATCCGGCGAAAGCTTTCCAGAGATAGAGCTCCGACGAGATATTTCCGGCGAGATATTTCCATCGGTAGAGAGAGAGAGGGAGGCTGATGTCTGAATTTTTTGAGAAGAGAAAGAATACAATTTTAGGGTTTCTAACATTTTATTTAGATAGGCTTAGGGTCTGTTTGGTGAAATAAATTAAGGAGGGCTATTATAGTCAAAATAGTAATTCAGATTTCATCATTCAGATTTCATCATTCAGATTTCATCATTCAGATTTCATCATTCAGATTTAAAAACAAACACCTAATTTTTAAATATATTCAGATTTTTCAGATTCAGCAAATTCAGTTTAGACATTTCAGATTCAGCAAATTCAGATTCAGATTCAGACTTCTACAAAAAAACAAACACAACCTTACTTTTAGTTTTAGATCCCTCGATGAGGTTTCTATCTTAAAAAAAGTCAAATTGGTGACTTTTTTTTGTCAGAGAAGCTAAAATAGATTCACTGGTGAGAAGATAAAAAACACAACCAGGGTGGAAACCGAGATGGTTAACCATCCAAGATACCAAAATTGGTTTTTTTTGATGATGATGTGAAAATTAGTTGATCCAATTTTATGGAAACCTTTACTGTCCACATAAAAAAGTGTGTGTAGTGCTGGTCTTTTACAAACCCCAACCAGACCCCCTTGACTAGGTCGACTTACTGGGCCTATGTCTTGTTAAAGGCAACCAAGGAAAAGAAAGAGAAAAGAAGAGAAACAGTCTCCTCGTTCACAGGCGGTGGCCTGGCCTGGTTGGTGGTAGGGTGTTGAGGTTGGTGGTATCGGTCGGTTGGGTGTAGTCAGTTGTGATGAAGTGAAGAAGATGAAGATGGAGAGAAGCTAAAAGAAAGAGAGACCCATAACCTCTAGTTTTTCAGAGTAGATGTACTTCTGTTGCAGCAACACCCCTAATGGGATGTAATAGTATTGCATCTATGTGCGTCACTTTGCTCATCAATCACCTTTTATGACTGATCTGTATGAATATATATGGCTAACTACTTCGACGATTCTTTAAAAAAAAAAACTACTTCGACGATTACTTGCTGAAAGAGGCAAATGGAATGTGTTTATAAAGCCTACGCATGTCACTTCTATAAAGTATTGGTCGCTATCTAGTTTTTTTGCTGAATGACATCGACATTTTCCAGGATTTGGTGGACCCCAAGGGGAGAAATAGACTACAATTCAAATGTCTACGTATGAGTTGTGACATTATTCTTCCAACGTATCCCCAATCCTCCTCTTTTAGAACAAAAAACTCTCTAGTGTCTTGGTAACAGAACTAGCTAGGGCCGTCGCTAGCATATTTAGTTCGTACTTGGTCGACCAAGAGTAACTTTAAATGTGTCGACTTGACAAGATTTGTACATATACACTTATGTGGCCCAATCTTATAGTACTTCATATTGATTCACTTTTGTGAATCTCATTATGGTCATATAGTTTGCCCCGTGAGACTAGCTTAATATTTTATTTTTACAAAACACACATAAACATATTATAAGAAAAACAAGATGGAAAAAAGGCAAAACATGATTTCATTCATCGAAAGTTATCCAAGTAATACAAGAAAAAGAATTTCGATACTCTATTCTTCGTAAGGGTTGTAATCAATTTAATCTTCTTCTCTTGATAATCTTATTGCTTAAATCATGTCTGCAAAGAGGACAAGTTAGTTGTCGTTTCACCCACTCGAATAAACAGTTGAAGTGGAAAATATGTGAACATTCTGTAATTCTTCCATCATCTCCATTAATCTCATTAATACATATAGAACACGTAGTTTCTTCTCCATCTATAATCGATACTCTTTTCAGTAATCCTTCAACTTCACTAGGGAAAATTAAACTATTTACTTCATCATCTGAAACACTACTACCATTTCTAGTAGTATTTCTTGATCGGAAATCTCTGTTAACCCTTATTGACATTCTTAATTCTGTTCCAGTAATTGACCTTATACGTAGTAGTACTCCTCTACTTGCTTGTTGATTGTTTGACATTAATCGATTACTCATCTTGGATGGGTTGTTGTTCTTTTCTTCTATTGTTGATCAATGATGAAGATTTCGAACTTTCTTTTATTACTTCTTTTCTCTAAACCTTCTTTTTCTCTCTCTCTCTCGTTTTTCTCACTAACTTGTAGTAAAAGAACTTGGAATTAGGAGAATTGTTTGTGAAAGAAGAGAAGGGGGGGTAGTTCCCTTTATATACGTTTTGGGGAAGAGGAATTTAGAAAGTACTAATTTGGTGTTTCTAAAATTTATTTACTTAGACTAGATAAGTACTAATAATGAACAAGGTTAATCAAATTTCAGGAACAAGTTTAATCAGATTTCAGGATCTTTTTTACAAAAAACTTTCCTTTTCTTTTTTTTACGGTTTCAGACTGTAGACGTCGAAAAACTTTCCTTTTCCGGAAAACATATTATGTTACAGAAGGTGCTAATTTTGAATAATGAAACCCTAGAGATTAGTTCTAGTGAGAGATTCTTTCAGAAAACATACAAAATGTTTTGATTTTGGTTTTTCAAGTTAAGCATATGAGATCACTTAGTAGTATTTCAGAGCCGCTTCTATTGGGTGATCGAAATCAGAGGTATTATTTTGGTTTTTTTGAGGTTCATTGTTGGTATGAAGCTCACTTTGCAGTATGAAAGCCTTCAGCTAACGACCTAATATTCTTGCAGGCATGGGTACCACATTATCTTGTATGGGGAAGAAAGAATTGATGCAACCAGCAGTCCTAATCCAGCGATGCTGAAAATCTAGGGCATAAATTATTTTAGAAAACTTGAACCCAGTGTCCCAGAAGTGGGCAGATTTCATTTTTCTTGTGCATTTTGCCTGTGCTAATGGCATGACATTATGAAATACAGTAATGCGAGGGCCGAGAGCAGATTTTGGCTCTCTTAATATAAATTTGTGTTGGTACTTGTAGGGCCTGACAACTCTAGTTTGCTTTCCATGGATGAAAATTTACGGTTTATATAACAAAACATAGTAATGAGATGAAAAAGAAGATTTCTTATTAATAAAGACTTTCATTTACAAAAAAAAACCCAAGAAATAAAGGAAAATAAAAACTTGAGCTTGCAATCTCATTTTTCATGAATTAGAAGCTAAACTAGTAGATAACACTTAAAAGTCCATCAAGGGAGGCTAATCTCTTCTGCGAAAGTGAAGCATTGTCTACTCCTATCTCGTCGAGGACCTACAAGCAAAAGGAACAATCTTAGATAAACATACAGAAAAGAGGAAGTGCAGTCTCGACTCACTGCAATAAACAGATATTTTGGCTGACATTGTTAGAAAGAAGCCAGATGAAGAGAGTAGGAAGATAAAAAGAACTAAGACACTCTAGAAGTAACCTTTGTCATTTAAATGTCGAATTTGACTTTTTAGATCTTGATGAGGCGTTATATTAGTGGTGGATTAACTGCTAAAGCTATTCATGCTTATAATCAAATAGAAGAATATGAATGTAAACCTGAGAAGATTGCATATTCCGTCGTGATTATCATTTGACGTAAGAAACAAATAGCAGTTGAAGCACAACCGTTTTTATATTTGTTAAAGTCGAAATTGGAAGGGATGATGTGATCTGTATTACTAGTTTAATTTAGGAGTGGTGTAAAACTGGTAATGACATTGAAGCAGAGAAGGTGATTGTTGAAACGAAAGAAGCTCAAATTCAACCAAATCTGTATCCTTATAGTATAGTAATCGATGTGTTATGTCTATAAAGGACTGCATTTTGATAGAAAAAATGGGTATATTTATCTCATCTCCTCACAACTAATGTTACTAGGTTGGGTTTCCATCAACTTAAAAACACACTTTCTGCGACATAGCTCAATTGCTATCGTGTCCGACCCATTAAATGTTGTCCAGTCGTTGGAGGTCGTTTAAGCTCCAATAACTTTACTACTGCTCACAACTCCTGCAGCTAAAGATACTTGAAGAAGAATTGGTGAAAGCTCATCCAAGTCTTCCGTGGAGATATTGGGTGAACCTAATTTAGAAAAATAAGTATCAAAATCTATCTCTCCGCTACTCCGTATGACAAAGGAAAAAATATTGATTCTTACCGTCCCACCTCTGTTTAGATAGGACACAACAACTGCCTATGAGTATGTTTCCGGCAATTATGTTACCATCCCCTGAAATCTTCAACGCCAAGTACATTGGCTATAACTGATAACTACGTTACCGTCCGCTAAAAACTCAAATTCAGATGTAGTACTAAGATTAGAAACAAAAACCAAAATCACATACCCAATCCCATCAAATTTGAATAAGCTCAATTAAGCTATAATTTTCTGAACCTCCATAGAAACTAAACAATATTCATTTTTTAGCTTCTAAAAAACCTCCATAGCTCAATTAAACTATTTGCTTCATCATCTGAAACACTGCTACCATATCTAGATGATGATTTCAAACTTTCTTTTATTACTTCTTCTCTCTAAACCCTCTTTCTCTCTTGAGAAATCCCTCATTTTCCATAACACATTATGAATTATTGTACTACCTAAATATCGCATACGACATTTCCTCATAGTTCATGTAGAAAATGAGGAGGACAAAAGACCTCTCGGCTTTGTCTTGGCCGAAAGATGATCTTACACCTATTTCTAGGTATGGAAAGGATTTTGAGTCAATTTTTTGAATCTCATTATGGTCATATATAGTTTGTCGCGTAAGACTACCTTAATATTTAATGTTTACAAAACACAAAATATGTTATAAAAGAACAAGATGGAAAAAAAAGACTATTCATGATTTCATTAATCCAAAGTTATCCAAGTAATACAAGAAAAATAAAGAAAGAATTTCGATACTCTATTCTTCGTAATGGCAGTAATCAATTTAATCTTCTTCTCTTGATAATCTTATTGCGTAAATCATGTCTGCAAAGAGGACAAGTTAGTTGTCGTTTCGCCCACTCGAATAAACAGTTGAAGTGGAAAATATGTGAGCACTCTGTAATTCTTCCATTATCTCCATTAATCTCATTAATACATATCGAACACGTAGTCTCTTCTCCATCTATAACCAATACCCTTTTCAGTAATCCTTCAACTTCACTAGGTAAGATTAAACTAGTATTTACTTCATCATCTGAAACACTACTACCATATCTAGTACTACTTCTTGATGGGAAATCTCTGTTAACCCTCATTGACATTCTTAATTCTGTTCCAGTAATTGATCTTATACTTAGTAATGTTCCTCCACTTGATTGTTGATTGTTTGACATTAATCGATTACTCATCTTGAATGGGTTGTTGTTCTTTTCTTCTATTGTTGATCAATGATGATGAAGATTTCCAACTTTGTTTTATTACTTCTTCTCTCTAAACCCTCTCTAGGTCTAGTTTTCTCTCACTAACTTCTAAAACAACTTGGAATTAGCAGAATTCTTTGTGAAAGAAAGAGAAGGGGGGAAGTTCCCTTTATATACGTTTTGGGGGAAGAAGAATTTAGAAAGTACTAATTTGGAGTTTCCAGAAGGAAATTTTAGTTACTAAAATTTATTTAGTTTCTAAATAATATAAGTATTTGCTGAGTGAAGAGTTAGGCCGAGTTATTAGGGTTTCTAATTATATTTCTTTGGAAACTATGGAAAGTCAAATTTGGGAGACAACTAGTCATCAAAATCTAACAGGTGATTTTCACGCGGTAAAATAATGGACGTTATTTGACCCCTAGAATTAGATGATGGAAGATTATTTGATCTATCTAGTGCGGGTGCCCTAATAGAACTTTTTTTTTTTTTTTTGATGAGAAAGCCCTAATAGAACTTGATAGATAATGATTGAAGTGAGATATCCTGGTAACCAACTCCTAAATTTTTTTAGTCATATATTAGATGAATCCAAATCGAATTTTGGATTTCCAAATTCATAACTACCCCATTTTGAGCTTGAGTTGATTATTCTCGATCTCTTATGGGGTATGTCAGAACATTCCCAAGTTCACTTGAATCGATTAAGGGGCTGCCAGTGGGTGTGTGGTCCATACGCAAAATGTGCTGGAGACATTTCAAGATATTGAATCTATAGATAAAATGTGTCATGTATATTATTATTATTATTATTATTAGTATCATCTCATCATTGAAGGGCAATGTGTGGGTATTTATTACTTTAGTATTATCATTATTTTCTAGTCATAGGAAATAATATATTTGTATTAATATTTAAAAAATATATTTTTCGACTTTTGTAGACAGTCGTGGATATCTGTGGACATTGATAGACACTTGTAGACATTTGTTATTTTAATATTATCATTATAGTCAAATAATATGAAATGATATTTTTGTAATAACATTTTAAAAATATATTTTTCGACTTTTATGGACACCAGTAAGGCACAAATTTTTCTTTATGAATATTACGCTAGGTTATAGTCATACTTTGATCATTTGGAAATCTTCAAGAAATAAAAATGAATTAAAACTAACAATTGTAATTTCGTGAAGAATGATTGTGGAGATTTTATTGAGTCCTTTGGAGAGGTAATAGTAAATAAAGAGATAATCGTTTTTAAAGAAAGGGATAAATAATGTGAAAGTTTATTGGAAGTGCATGGATAGTTATTTGACTTTTTAAAATATTTATCTTCTAAAGACAGTCGTAAAAAGAAAATTATGGCAATTGTTACATAGATAATAATATAATAATAATATTATAATATAATAATAATAGTAATATAATAATTAATATTACTATTTATTAACTAATTTGATAATTATTATTATTTTTATTCTTCTTTACCGAAATGTCTCCAAGTGTCTTTCATATTTAGAAACATTTGCTTTCCAAAAGCTCTCCAAAGTTCTACTAACCCCATATGTCTATGAAACCAATGTCTTGAAATGTTTATAATTTCATGTCTCAAACGAATAACAAAGACATTGTGAGACATTTGAAATATCTCGATCGAATAACACAGATATTGAGAGACATTAGAAATTAATGTCTCAAATGAGTAACACAGACATTTCAAGACATTTAAAATGTCTCAAACGAATAACAGAGACATTAGCGTGACATTTGAAATGTCCCAAACGAATAACACAGACATTTGGAGATATTTGGAGTCATTTGAAATGTCCCCAACCAATAACACGGACATTGAGGTACATGAAAATGTTCCCCAATAACCTGAACCACTACTAACCCCTTAAACTTTAAGGGGGCTACTAAAAGCAGTCTCAAATGCTATAAGCGGACGTGCTTTTTCTTGACTCCGGTAAGTGATTATTGATCTAAGCTCTCTCTAATCACCCAGTGTTAACTAAACTGATAACGTCTTAACGAAACAGATAACTTCCTCCTCCTCCTCCTCTCTGCTCCTTCTCCTTTCTTAACTAAATTGATAACTTCTTCTTCTTTTCTTCCTCCTTCTCCTCCTAAACAACCTTCCAACCTAAAATATGGGTTCTATGTTTGGTTTCATGATTTTGATTAAAGGGAAGAGTCTCATTTAAATAAAAATCCTGCAAATTTTCGATCTTTGTTATCGAATTGATTCGTAATTCTGTAAATGTGACTCTAGGGTTTCTAGATATGGTTAAGTTCACAATTTTTCATTTGTTATGGTAGACTTTTCAAACGTGAGTTTGAATTTGTTGATTGTTCGGTAAATAAGGGTTCATTGGGTTGTTTTAGGGTTTTGATCATGACTGTCATACAATCTTTTTTGCTTTCTTATCAAAAAGACTTCGATTTAATCAAAGCATGTGTGTTGTTCCACGCGTAGTAAATTTGTTGATTGTTTTGTAGAGGAGCTAGTAACAATTTTTCTTTTTTAATTTAATTCATATTTAATTTGACAACAATCAAAGAAATTAAGGTATTTCATTAATTCATCGAGCGTCGCTTATGTAAATGAAAATCTTTCATATATTCCTGTCAAGGTAGTTCATGTTGTGACGAAATCAAACAATCAAAGAAAAACAATAATCAAAGTAACAATTAACACAAAAATATTTACGTGGTTTGGTTTGTTTAACCTAATCTACATCGAACAAAGACGTGATAATTTCACTATGATAAGAAAAAAAATTACACGATGAATTTGTGAGAATAAATGACATATCCTTAGAATTTTAGTTTATATAGCCACTAAAACCCAAATTCTCACATGAAAAATAATTACATTAGAAATGTTAAGGGTGGATAAATTATAGGGTCCACGGATTTTAGGCCCAAAAAAAAATTCAAAAAGGGATTAAGGTCTAATCTTCTCAGAAAATAGGATTTTAGTCCTTTTCTCTTTTGGAAGAAATATTGTTGATACATTATGTGTTATGTATGACACATATAAAAAAACTAAAGTAAAGTATGAAACTTTAACAATAAATAACACGTTATTTACGAAACAAAACAAGAATCAATACATAGAAAGACACTGTAACTTTGACATCTAGACATACTTTAACTATACTAAATGTGTTTTGTTGTAGAAATATACATAATTTATACTAAATAACGTGTATATTGCGAAACAGATAGTAAGTTTGAAATCAATCGAAAAAAATCTAAGAAAAAAAAGAAAGAGAATTTTGGGGATTGGTTTTCAAAAGTGGGTTTTTTTCTTAAATAAAAGGTTATAAGGGGTATTATGATTAAATAGAAATTTTAGAGATTTGTTTTTTCTATATAGATGAGTCAATTTGGACTAAAGATCCATTATAATTATTATTTTGGCTTAAAATCCTATATTAATATTAGGGTGGACTAAATGTGTGTTTAGGGGTAGATTTTTGGACTCAGAACCCAAATATTATAAATTATATTTGGAACGTCATGCAGAGTAGATGAGATTAAAACCAAAAGACAAAAATAGAAGAAGTCCATTTAGTCATTGTACCTACTCTATCATCACTTACTGATGATGGAATATTAAGTGACCCCACTTTCTTTCCTCTCTTCTCACCTTTCTCTTCCTTCCACTGCCTAAATTTAAAGTTATATCAATTCTCAGATAAAATCCATCCCTCCCTCCATCTCTCTCTCTCTCTTTCTAAGGTCTAATAAAACTCTCTTCCTTTTCTTCTTTCTTTTCTATCATACATCTGAAAAATGATCAGCTCCTAGTTCCTTTTCTTTTAAAATTAGAGAGAGAGAGAGAGAGACTGAGAAAGAGAAATCTAGTTTGAGAGCTGGTAAGTTCTTTATCTTTCAAAATTAGATTACTACTACTTGAGATTATGTTATTATTCAAGATATGATACTTGAGCTTTAAGTAGTGAGTGAGTGATTCAGTATTTTAATAACACATATCAGACCTGACCCCTGTTTTTTTTCTTCCTTGCAACTTGTAAGGAAGGAAGGAACTACTACTACTTACTACTACTTTTAGAGAGAGAGAGAGAGAGAGAAAGTAAAAAAGAAAAAGAGAGTGGGTTGTGATCTTAGAGAGAGAGAAAATGGGGAACTGTCAAGCAGCAGAAGCAGCAGCGGTTGTAATACAACATCCTCCAGGAAGAAAAGGAAGTAGAAAAACAGAAAAGATATACAAATCAATGAGTGCTAAAGAAGTAATGAATTCAAATCCAGGACATTACGTTGCCCTAATCGTCACTACTTCACCAACATCTCATAATCCATCATTAAAACGTTTAAAGCTTCTTCGTCCTCATGATACCTTAAATATCGGTCACGTTTATCGTCTCGTTAGTTTTGAAGGTAACAAATTTTATTCTTATTTTCCCCCCTTCAAATTTATATGGTTATTTACTTGCCCTAATTTTCTTTCTTTTTCATTTGACAGAGGTGTTGAAGGAATTTGCTGCTAAGAAATGTGTGAAATTGGGGAAATTGCTTTTTAAGGAGACAACATTTTTGAATGTGGAGGGTTTACACAAGAGAAGAGAAGGAGATTCTAAGAAACAGGCTTCTTCACATATGGAGGATTCTAATTCCCCTAAGGTAAGGATTATTCATATAGTAGTATTATATTTCAAAATAAGATATAATGACCCGAAAAAATAAGTTGACCACAGGCCGAAAGCCCATGTAAATAGAAATATAACACTAGTAATGCTAGACCGGGCCAGGTTCCGTAGTTGGAATTTGGCCCGGCCGAGAGTCATTAATCAAGATATAAATGATGCATGAGGATCCCTATATCACACCCATAATGATTGGCTTTGACTCTAGTCTAGGATGTTTCATTTTATTAACCACATTTTGTGTTTAGTGTATAGTGAGGGTATTTAAATAAATTAAGAAGAGGAATTTAGTGGTTTAGGGTGTCTTTTAGTATATAGGTCTCCGACAGGAGGAATATTATTTTCTTAAGTTTGGCAAACAATCTTTTGCAACATCCAAAAGCACTTCATATCATATGGTGAAAGGGTAGAACCACTATCAAAAGTTGCCCCTATAAATTAGAAGATATATTGGATACTCAATCAACTTTTTGAAAGGAAACAACATAAAGTTTCATCCCTATGGCACCTAATTTCCAACCCCTATGGTGATCAAATGAATCCCCTATATATATATACAAACCCCACAATTTGTACTCGGAGATGACTCAAATGTAGAGTAAATATAGAACATTAGCCGATGCCGGATGAATTATCTCCATTCATATTTTTAGGAATTCGTTTAAAAGTAAATAATGATACAAAAACAAATTACTAAGAAAAAACGTGGAACTCTGTTCAGCCACAGTTCCGGCTAAATCCCGCCCAGTATTGTTGAATCTCACATACTCCCGGGTGAATCCCGACGACAAATTACCACTCTTGCTTTTTATAAATCTTTTTTTTTTTGCTTCAACATTTTTATTCTCATTTGAATGTTAATATTGAGTTCTTGATAGGTAGAAGAACAAGTAGAGGCTCCTATTGATATGGTGAGAAGGAGTAGTAGCAGCAGAGTGGGAACAAGCAGCAGCAGCAGCAGCAGCAAGCAACATCATTACCAGTGGAGACCAGCATTAGATAGCATTTCAGAGATTGGAACTTGAACCCCCCTCTCACCCATAACCCTCTTACCCACTCTAACCCTCTTCTGGGTATTTGGCTCTTCCTTCCAAGTAATCAACCACAGGTCCAAAATCAGATAAAAACCAACCAACTTTCTCATTTAAACGTTTTCATCTACTTTTCTCTGTTTTCTTTTTCTTTTTTGCTATAGGATTGTGATGCAAGAGTTGTGGTTGTTGGCATATGATATGGGTATTGTCCATTAGAAATTCTGATTGTGACCCCACTCCTCCCCTGTAGACTTCTCACATGATAGATTATGACCTAACCCAGCCACATTACCTACTTGTCATGTGGGAGGTTTGTGTCAAATGTGTTCATATAGTAGTACATAAGTACTATTCTGCTTTGTTAATACATTTCCATCTCTATATGAATATATAATGAACAGTTGTTATGTTCATATCACCAGCATTACTATATATTTTGTTTCTCTGCCTACTTGCCTAGGTTTGATGTTGAACAATGATAAAGTGTTACGTATTTTTGGAAAGATCTCTCTACTTTCATGGAAAATGAAACTAAACACTCTCTCCCTAGATCTTGACCGGCCACGCCACCCCGCCGAGATTCAGCCGGGAGACGGGTCGGGCATAGCAACATGACTGCTACTTCCACCCGGCCGAGATTCAGCTGGTTTCTAGACCATGAGAATCAAATAATGTTCAAGCCTTAGCTAGTGTGACTCCTTGGATCCAAGAAACAAGAGAAGCCAGCCAAAGGAAGTTGCCTTTTTCGAGTCAATGCAATCTATAGTTACTGCCAATTTATTTAGACAAAAGGACTTTTTATTGGAGAATACCTCACTTATTATCTTTTAACTGTTCTGAATTTCAACTTTGTTTATATTTTCACAGAATTTTGTCTTCCTTTTTGAGACCTTCAAAAGGATCATATCTGCCTTTCAGCCTATTTAATAATGTATTGCTTTCTCTCTGAATAAAACAGAATCCTATCTTCGATGTGGAGAAAGGAACAAACAATAAATTAAAGGCCCTGCTAAAAGTACCCGACCTTTGTGTTATAAATCGGCAGCTCTACTAGCACCAGTCATTTGATATTGGACTTGTATTTCGAGAATTTCCAACTATTGCCAGGCCATCTTTGAATATACCGTATCTTGGTCTTCACCTTTACACTATTTACTTCCCACTTTGTCGAAGGTCAGTTGCAAGTCCACTAGATATCACCTAGTAAACAAATGTACCACAACCCCATCAGTGTATGCACACAAAAAGTAAAACAAAGATAAACTTCTTTCCTTTCTCACGTCAGAGAACAAAAGTCGACAGTCCAAATTCATCTCATGGGCATTCTAATTCCCTGAACGTAGCTGGAATGCTTATCAGCATTCTGATAGGCTATCAAACATAGGTTGAAGTATGTTGCTTGGTCAAGCATATCTGCGTTAGGCTTTGGATCAAGGTCATGAGCTCCTGGTGAAACTCTCAACTAAAAAGTATGTGCAAGTGTGAGGAAGACCGCAGATCCAAAACACAATTATGGTCCAATTAATTGAAGGTGCATTCAATTAATTAAAGGGAAATTTTATAAGGCCTCCCCAATTTTGTTAAAAGGCCTCCCCATGAACCATTTTACTTGCTAAATTATCCCTAAGGGGAGGCCTTTTAACAAAAATGAGGGGGCCCTATAAAATCTCCCTTAATTAAATAATTGAATCATGATTCGGTAGTTAATTAGCATTCTTCAAAACAAAGGTTTACAAAGAAAAAATGAAAAACGGTGAAAAAATGTGTTTGGTTATGGTGCTATCAGATATAATCTTTCAAACACGGCAGAATTTGAAAATAAGTCTTTTGGTGCTTTGTGTAAAATGTTTCCTGGTTACAATGTTTATAATTCAAAAATCATTTCCATAGATGACTAGATCTTTAGAGTTGAGGACTAGGTTTTCTGAAAATAGAGAATTTCTTCTGACGCTCAATTCGGATCTCGAGTCAGATTTCGTGTCTGAGATTTGAAGAAAAATCAAACACCACCTTAAACTAGATCTCTAGAGTTGAGGACTAAGTTTTTTGAAACGATTTTAGTGCTGATACATAGTTTTGATTGTTTTGGTGAAAGCCCAGTTTTGGACCCCACTCGTAAATTTATTTTATTGTTTTTTTTAAGAGACGGATTTTTAAATAGGTAACTTGCCTCTGTAATAAGTGGCTTGGCATGCTCTTCCCACTCGGTAGACCACCTGGCAGACGATCCTCTTTCCAACACACCGTTCTTCAGCGACTTGAGAGCATTACATTCCCCAGGAAAGCCCTTAAAAAGCATCTACACGAAAATCATAAAACAGAACGATTAATAGAGGTTCATACCAAATTCAAAAGATTGTGCCTTTCAACTTCTCTATCTTTTAATTACTTTTTCAAATGAATCACAAGTGATTGAGTGATAGAAATAAGATTTTAGAGAAATTTCCAGATAAATGAACAACTGAGTACATGTCAAACTAAACTTGTTAGAAACTCTGTTCTAGGATTTTTATTTTCTTCTTCGCCCCGTGATGGCGTGATATATAGAAAATATCAGCTCATCTCAATAACTATTTTGTGGACAAAAAAGCAAGCAAAGCTGCTGAAATGAGCTTTTGTTATCCAGAAGCAATACCGAACTGTTTGAATGAGAATTAGGTACTACAAATGAAAGAAACTTACCAGGAGTTCATCAGCAAGCTCAGAAGATGAAGAAAATAGGAGGCCGTTCTTCCCGACGTTTACAAGCTCTTCAATGCTTTGGCAAAATTAAATAAATAGGAGTACCATGGCCAAGGGATAAAAGGTAAAATTGAACCGACAAACACCGTAAGATTGGCATTCATGTCATAATACGCAGACAAGTAAATAAGCTTACCATGAGTATGAAACAGCACAAACTGGAAGTCCACATCCAAACATATCCACAACCTGAAACCAAGAAATTCTGGAAGAATATGAATTCGTTACTTGTCAAATAGAAAGAAAACCTTAAAACTAATGATTCCATGGTTGATTTTGCTTTAGGCACTCTGAATGAACTTGAAGAACTACCTTCATTGGCAGATCCAGGCCAGATGAAGAAGTATGCAGACAAACACCCAAGTCTGCTGATCCTATAAAATTAGAGAAACTAATCAGCACAAGGCAAGGAAAGTCAATCACTGAGTAAAAGGAGGTCAGAGTCATGCAGAAGGCTAACCTAGCAGTAATGGATAATCTTCAGCAGCTAGCCACATTGTACGGAAAGACACACGTTTGAGCCGTAACCTCTTTATTTTCTCTTCATACTTTTCTTTTTCAGGCCCCTTACCTTCAAAAGTTGTAGCAGTTAAAATATCCAGTCAACAGATTTACAAATCCAAGCAGATTTTTTGTACGGGTCCCAAATAAAAGAAAAAAAGTATTACCAGTAATGATGAATAACAACCTTGGGTAGATGCTATTTTGTCCATCACAGAAATCTTCGTAAGGAACTCTTCTGTTTGAGTCATCCTCATTTAAAATAGCAGCAACTCGCCTATCATACATGAGAGCTGCTTCCAGAAGCATGCCAAAATCTTCATCTGCAGTCCTGAAAAGAAGAGTCAATTTCTAAAATATTCAAGGTAATGCCTTGCTGATACATCATAATATCGTATAATTGATAAGAATTCATTACGTGATTCTCCAACGGTACTAAACTGAACTATGATGATCGTCGAGGCAGTCAATAGATATTAAAACTCGGAAGGGAGCATTGGTTCTAGGCATGATATGTCACTATCGGTTTCATGGCATGCTTAATATTACTCCATGCCTTGTATCGTCCTTTACTACCAATTCTCAAAAATATCAGATGCTATACAACTAAATCACTATAAGAGATTAACAACTATTGCTCTGGAGACATATCATTATGCTGGCATTTAGAAATTAGCAAACAGATGACATGCATGATGAAAAGTAGTATGTTAATTTCAACCAAAAAAACAGAACAGTGTGTCCTTGTGGAAGATTATACTTCTAAAACCCCTTATTTGGTGCTACTCCACAGATTAAGTAGTTATGCAATTGCTCCTTACAAATAATTGCTTTCAGCTGTATTTGTTCAGTACATAATGTTATTATATGTATGAGAATGCTCAGTTCATGTATTATTGTCATGTCAGTAAATGAAAATAGCAGCACTCACTAGAGAAAATTCATACTTGTCAGAATTCATTACTATTATGTCAGAAAGAAAATAAAAGTGCAATAGCTCACCACTCACCAGCTTGTACTACTAACGACAAGGGCCGGCCTACCCTGCTTCAAAACAATCTCTTTGTCAAACTGGGCAGTAAAGAGGTTCTCATTCAACTTATTGTCGTCCATTCCCATGTTTACTGCAAGAAGCATGCGTTACTTTTGACTATTTCAATATCAAATCAACAAGAAATTAACGAGATATATGATTATTAACATTACCAGCTCCAACACAATCAGAAAAGCCAAGAAATTGACTTATATCTTTATTTAACCTGCAAAATAACTACAGGAAATACATAAATCATATTCAGTAGTTCCACAAAAGGAGCATTAGCAATATGAAGGCAACAATGAAACATTTGGTTTACTTTATGCTTCTGCTCAAGTGAAGCGGGATGAAAAAACTCAGGAGGCTGATCATATAAAACTGTTGCTCTACAATTTGAAACACAGAAAATAACATTCGCGATCAGAAAATCAGAGAAGCTTCTTAAGAACCTCATATACAGGAAATAGAGAAGTTGTTATCTGAAACTCTTACTTGATTTCCCAATTCTGAGCTAACTCATGTTGCATTGCTTTCGTAACACATAAAGAACCATCTGCCATCTGTCCATAGCGCTTCTCCAGCCTGAAAAATGCTTTGGGTAAATTATACGCTTGATACAGATAAAAAAAGATAGTAATGTGTTCTAGAAGTTATATTCGTGATTACCAATGGTATACTTTCACAAAAAGGCTACTTCTTCCCAATGATATGCCAAGCAAAGTATATCCGAAATTATGCCAATCGACAATAAATGAAGAACGCCTCAGCCAGCTAGCCCATTTCACAGCAATCAAAGTGGGAACAGAAGGCGGGTTCTACAAAAATGTACAGAAAAGAAAAGTATATATGTACTCACACCCAGAAGTTGGTTAAGAAAATGAAACTAGAAGCTTCAATGTAGTTATCGGGATATGGAAGCACGGTAAGATCATAGGAAAGTGTGGAACACAAAAATGCATAATATGTTGAAAATGATTCAATCAATCCATTGAAAATAAACATAATCTGGATGATATAAAACTAATGCCAGCATGATCACTAATGGATCTCAGTATTCGCGTAAACATAAGCATGATCTGAAGGGAAGACATTAGAACATGTGAATGAGTAAATGTTCAAAAGGTTTCTTAGGCCCATCACACACCAGCCATAGTAAGCCCAAGGATGCAACAACCTATGCCACTACGTCAGTCGGCCCCCAGGGCGACAAACTAGGCCTCGGCTGATCGGCCCCAATGAGCTGTTTGGCTAAAATGACCAATAAGCCCCTAACCGTCAAACAACTAGTTTGGCACGCATTTCATGTCTTTTGTTCTCAAAACAAATATTTCAATGAACAACACTTCAATTCATTTAGTTTTTTACAATAACACATCAATCTAAATTACTATTAATTCAATCATTCAGAAAAAATTTAATATTTCAAGTTCTGTTAATATCTCTCACGTTCTGTTTAGTACTTCTCTCAAAATCAACAAAGTTACTAATTTCTTACCCGTTAGCATGTTAGTTATAATTGCTATCGACATTCGTATTAAGTATGCTGATATGGGATACAGAAAAGTTAGATTTCAGTTATTTTGATCGGATGTTGACGGTTGAGAACGCGCCTAAAGAATAAAATGTGGCACAGTAACCTCCCAGTTGCTGCCATGATAGGTAGTAGAGCTTTAAAATTTAACTGACAGAAGGAGCATAGTAGGGGATCATGCCATGGATAATCTAAATTGTTTGAAGGATAGGGATGATCTGCAACTTAGAGAGCGAAGTTTTATTGATATATTTTGCTTAAAGTCTGTTCAAATACAGTTGAATGATATAAGGTCTACCTTCTATTGCTTCATTATTGTATTTTTATTATTATGTTTTTATTTTCTAAGTGTTCTACTCACTTGGACTTGTCAAATTATTGTTAATAAAAATGAGCGCTATAAGTTTCTTCAAGTACGTGTTCTTCAGAAATTTTAATTTATTGGTTACTTTCGTAAAAAAAAAATTATTTGGTTACTTTATTAGTTAAGTTCAAGTCATTGATTTGTTTTTGATTGAATAAAGTTATTGAGATTGAAGTACTTTTAGTTTTTTAGGTCAAATAATTAGAACTTAATTTGGAGTTTCAGACTCCAGAATTACTTTATGCGGACTACTTGTAGAAAAGGAGAGGAAATTGCAGTCCTAACAACCTCAATAACATTTAAGTAGCTAACTAGGTTCTCCCATAACAAAGTCAGCGTACTTAATTGCTCAGTTACTAACAAACTCAGAAGAAATGTAACCTTCTTTCCAACTTCTTCGATGAAAAAAAAGTTAGCAAACATATTTTCCCTAAAGGTCCTAAATTAAACAGCAAAAATTAATAGCAAGCGGAAAATGTGATCTCACCTGCACTATGAAAACATCAGGAGAAGGTATTTTATAACAGAGATACCAGAAAAGCATAAAAAACTGGATCAATGGTTTAAGCAAAAGAACAAATGGACGCAGTATCTTCGGCAAACTCTGAGGGATTGGAGGCCACTGTCTCTGCCAGCAAGAAATAATAATTGGGAATAAGAAAATAAAAGACTAACAAGGTATGATGATGGACATAATAACAGAAGAAAAAAATTAAGCTGGAAACTGTTGAATGAAAATATACCATTTTATGAATATGAATCGATTGATGCTCAAGAATAGCAGCATGGGGTTCAGAACCTGCCAAGGTATGTTTGAACAGTTGAGAAGAATGAAGTGTGATTTGACTGGAGATAGATGCCGAAACCAAGTCAACTACTGGACCCAACTAAACCAAGAGAACTACAAAAATATCCATAGGAAGTGGAACGTAGCACACGAAAATAGACGCATGTGCATGCACGATATAATGCAAAAACTAAAAACTAACAGAGATGGTTCCTTTTCCTATTTTGCTGACTGATAAAGATTGAACAGCTTAGCAAACCTTTCTGGCCGGCAGTTTCCCGAGCACTGTGTAAGAAGTATAAGAATTTGTATGTAGCTTGGAAGGAAATCAAATTATATAGAACTGAATAATGAAGAGCAGTGTGGTACAGTAGATAAAGAGGTGTTGCAGAGATGATGTGAAGTTCCCATATGAGTACCACAATTAACAACCATGATTGGGACATAATAAACCTTTTAGACTGACATGCAAACTTTTTGAAAGCATCTAGTTGAAAATTAAGTGGAAATTTAAGTTGGCACAGGGACTAGAAAATAGAAGTGGCATCATGTGAAGGATCATAATAGTCCAAGTTTCACCACATATTAACGGATATGACCATAAAAAAGGAAAAGAAAAGAGAACAACGATAGAAAGAAAGAAGCAAGCTGACCCAAACGCAATGAGGAGTCATTAATAGCTATAATATGAAAATGAAGATATAAATTGGTGTATGCCTACACCATATTCATCTACTAGTTGGTTAACATCGCATTATTTGTGTAGCTGTAATACAAGTGTGAATAACGTAAAATATTTAGTTACATAACAATAACCAGACTGTAACACAAAGAAGCCCCAACCATGCATGTTATAGAGAGACAAACATTAAGTGATAATAACATAGAGGTACATTCCAAAAATTCAAGTAAACAATTCATTCTTCACCAGTATAATATATTTGAAATTCCTACGGCTATATAAACTTACCTCCATATGCAACAATATCCACCTCAAGAGATGCCTGCGAGGTGAACGGGAATTTGTCAATATAGTTCCAGAGGAATAAATAAAGTATCAAATGGCAATGAATGAGATGACCAATATGACAAGAAACAACGGACACAACTAGATGTTCCACTTTTAGATTTAAAAAAAATTAAGTTGTCAATGTTTCATTATTTTACTGCCATTTGCTGCATCTTAACAAACATCAAGAAAATGCTACAATAGATTCATTACAAATTTGAGAATGTCATACTGTAAATATTGAAGATAAGACAACCACTTCCTATCTGTATTATCCTATCAACACTTAGTTCAGTCATAAACAGAGATAGTGAGTCATAGTTTGGAGAGAGTGCAAACCTCAATGCAATGGTATATTCATCACCCTTCACGCCAAATACTGCCACAAGTCTATGAACTCAAACAAGGATGAACAAAGATAAATACATTTGACAGACACGATTAAGAACCGCTCTTCCCTCGAATTACAAAGGAAACAGCCCAGATGGTGGGCACAAAGTACAATAGCATAAAGTTGCAATCGTCGCCTCCCAGGTACAAGTGAACTCTCTATATCACAAAAAGAGGTCCTAGTTCTTCCTCTTGCACCAAAAGAGAAAAGTGAAAAACCAGCAGGACCAGCTTGAGGTTATCAAAATCCACCCCACACCTTTATGCCCCTCTTATGAATGGCAACTTGATCCCAGAAGACAAGATGGAGATCCAAGTTTATCTAAATGGTTTAGTGACCACAAACGGCTTGTAGAAAAAACTCCAGATATGCGAAGTGAAAAGACAATGCAACAAAAGATGGTTCAGTGATTTCTCATTTGTTTACACAAAATACATCTACACACAAGAACACCATCCACTTCCCCACCGTTAGTAACTGCCCAGCGACATGAAGGTTTTGTGTCTATAGATTCGAATTACCGTAGTTGTGAGAAGTTTCTAGTGGAAGACACTTTTTTTAGTTGCCCCATGATAAACATGCATGCGAATCCTAGCTTATATCATGTGATCTTATTGTTATTGATGAGAAGTTGTTCACACCGAGCTGGCAATTTCACGGCATTTACCTTTATCCTGTGATGGCACTATCTGTTTTTCGGAAGAAGTCACCTTACAAAGATAGACGTGGTTAGGTCAGCCGTCAGCCTCAAAGCAAAATGAATCCTCAAAATGTGGATGTGACATTATTACATTAATTTTTTCTTTTTTGTGGACCTCCGAAGTTTGTGCCATTGAATGTGACCTCCGAATTTTGTGCAATTGAATGTTATGTTCGATGTGTAACACGGACTCTTCGTTTTAGTGATTTTTTTGTTCTCCAGGCGCATGTTTGTTGGCACTCGCTCATTATTCAATAACAATTTCCATATAATACGGGTGAGATTCCATATAATAATGTGAGTTTTCCATATAGTACCGTGAAATCTTGAAAGTAAACATAATCTTATTTGATGAAACCACAATAGAAACTTCTATTGCAACTCGAGATTCCACACCCTCCCTCATTGCCAAACTAAGGTGAGCCCCATGAGATAGACACCTCCGATGTAATCCACCTTATGAGCGTTCAATCAATTAATCCCCCAAACATGCCAACCCAGGAATCTAAAGCGGAAATGAAGAGTAAGGAGAGAGGGAAAGCCACGAAAGAGAAAGCTATGCTTTCTCTAAATCGTGAAGTGGGCAATGAGTAAAGTTCTACAACTTAAACACTACAAGCAAACTTACCCTCTAACACCCCGCCCTTGTACCCCTTGTGGATACCAAGGCATGTAGTCATATCCATGTTAGATATTTATCAGATACTTAAGAGCTTCACCGAGTACCTTTTTCATGGCCATGCATGAACCAAATACAGCCATAGTTGGTGCTTTTCTCAATGTCTCCAACATTCATTTCATCTAGGTCATATTTGCATTTGTTTGGTTATAAATATTTCCCTCACTTAGATCAAAACTCTCATCCTATAAACCCTCAACAGTTCAACGTCAACCTAAAGCAACAACCTTATCAAATTTTCCCAAATTGCTTTTTATTTATGAAATTATGAATTAAGAATAAAAGAAAACTTAGTTCAATTGCTTAGCCTAACCCTTAAGATATATCGCATAACAATCATATTGGTGAGAATTAGACGACCTAATTAAGTACTTAAATCAAATCTAAATTTAACAACTCAAAAATTGAAGCTTTAGTGTCTAGTTAGGAATTTTTGTTACGGATGAATCAGCATGACCTAAATGATGAACAAAATTGAAGAGAACTGAATTGTAAAAACACCTGACGAGCAAGTGAGAGTGCGTGATACTGCATTCGAGGACTACGACCTAAATCGCCAAGCACAACAACAGCTGCCCTACCTCTTCTTCCTATCATCTCTTGTGTTTTGCCCTAATTCATTGATCATCGTGGAAACATCAACAATCAGAATTTGAACTAGTACAAGGGAAGAACTTTAGAAAGATAAGAAAAGAATGAATGACAAAGAAACCCGTTTATACCTGTCACAGGAAAACCGTTTCCTAAAGATTTGAAATTCTTTATCTTCGATATGTTCTTGAAAGGAAGAGAGAGATCAGTTTTGTTTTTTCTTTTTTCTTTTTTCTTTTTTCTTTTTTCTGTGGCTAGTAAATATAAATCAGCTGAATTTGAATGCGATGAACTGAATTTGCTGAGTAATTTTACAAGCCAATACGTTTTGTTTTCGATCTGAATCACTAGGTTTGAAATTATTTGCCAAATGGGCCCCTAGTTTATCACCATCTTAACGCATAGTCTTCTAGTTTATCGAAAATATCTAGATGATCCACTTTGACCGTTACCGTTCATTTGACTGTTATTTTTGAATTTCTCAGAAATATCCTTATTTTAATTACTTCACTTCAACCAAATTGTTTCTCTCTCTTCTTCATCTTCCGCATATTGTTTTTCTCTCTAAAATCAATGAAAAACTCTCTCTCTCTTTAAAATCGCTCGCAAAAAACCAACCAAACAACCCGAGAATGAAATAGATATGGGGACCTGTTTTGCTTTATATCACTTCTTCCTTTCTGATCCTAATTCAACTTTGGTACACGCGTCTGTCTTTCTCTCTCTCTAACGAAGCTTTGGAAAAACCTAAAGCTAAGATCTATTGTAAGAAATCTTGGATTGATTCAATGATTTCAATGAAATCTGATAAGAAAATCGGCCACAACAAATCAACCGACCCGAGAAAGAAAACTGGTAAGAAATCTTTTGAAAACCTAAAACTGAGATCCAACAATTTCGAATTTGGTATTCACGATTTTGTTGTTGAGGTTTTGTGAATTTGAAAGGTATTGAATTGATTCAACGATTTCTTCTCCTTATTTATGTTCATGTGTGAAATCGATTTGATTTCTTTTGTGTCCATATTGTATTCTGGTGAGTCTTTTTAGATTTAAATAAGGATTTGAGGTTTCATTTTGCGTTTTTGAACTTTAGATCTGCTAGGAAACAGATGAATCTGTTTGATTTATGGATGTCTAACGGAGATCCTTCGATACTGTTTGTTTTTTCTTAAGTCAGATTTGTTTGATTTTAGAGAGAAAGAGAGTTGTTTGATTAACTTTAGAAAGAGAGAGTTGGTTGATTTTAGAGAGAGAAACAATTTGCAAAAGATGAAGAAGAGATAAACAATTTGATTGATGTGAAGTAATTAATATAAATGTATTTCTGGAAAATCCAAAAAGAAGTTAACAGTCAAGTGGACAGTAACGATCGAGTATTTAGGTATCTTCGATAAATTAGAGGACTTCACGAGAAGCTGGTCATAATCTAGAGGGTCATTTGAAAAATAACCCTTATTTTTTATATGTAGAGAATGGCATAAAGGTGTAGTTGTTATAGACGTCCAGTTTGCGCACTCCTCAAAACTTGGTTATATAGGTGCAATTTGAAAAAATTCTCTTCTACTCTACTTGTTGTCCAGTTTTTCGAAGTGATAATCAAAATATCATCACTTTTAAAATCTATTGACCCATTCAACTAAAAACCAGTTAAGTTTCTTCATGTGCGACGGAATTATCTTTTTTAATGCCGAATTTACCCTAACATTTTCTTTCTTCTCTTGCGTCTTCCCACTACTTTTCACCGTATTCACGTTTTCATCATCTTAAGGATCATCACAATTACCTTTCATTTTCTCATGGTGATTTATTTCAAGGTTCGACAAACTCGAGCGTTCTCAACAAAAATAGCAACCTCCAAGCACATCTCTTATAGACATTGTTAATGCTTTGACATGTATGATTAAGACAATTAACCAAGCCAACGAGTTGATGAAATTCATCCTTATTGACTTGTATTAAGAGTATAAATAAAGTAAATATAGGATGTGTAATTAGGAATTTTAGATATTCCAGCTGCTAAAGTGTCATCGCGTGTCCACATTGCAAAATCAACATACTAACGAGAAATTTACAATACCATCTATTGGAGCCCGTCCCATTAGATATTAAATCAAGCCTAAGCATCAAGCAAAATCATATAAGATAGAAATAACATCAAATAATACATAAAACTAATTGATTTGTTTATATAAGATAACATGTGTCACACAATTTAATGTGAAATCCAACCACCACCACCATGTCTTATTACCAAATTACGTGGCCCCCTTACACATGTGTTTTCCAAAAGAAAAATACTAGTATATTTTGTCGTGTACATGTGTAGTAGTAATGCCTTGTACCCAAATTCAACTTCTTCATATTTCCCTCTTACTAGAAGCAAGCATCTAGAAGACAACAACAGCATAGAACAGCCATACTGCACTCGCAATGAAAAACAATATTAGTATATTATTTTATAAATAAACTAAAATTGAAAATTAGTGACCAAATAATAGTTTCAAATAAAATAATTTAGAAAGAATTTCTAAGTCTGGTCAATCGAATTTCTTAATTATTGATTTTATAATGGGCTATGAAGTATGAAAAATGCCATTAATCAAGAAACCCCAAACACATCCTTCGTCTAATTCGACGTGATTCGTGTTTTCAATGACTCAGACGTTATTCGGATTCGTGTTTTCAATGATTCAGATTCACCTTAATCGGCTATATTTTTTACCATTTTTTGTCAACATTTTTCTGTTCACTAATATAGTAGTATTATTACTCTTGAGGTATATCTATGCCAAATTAGTTGGAATTAGTACATCATTTCTAATATATCCCTCAATTCCCTTTTAAGTTATGGCCAAATAATTTACTTGAGACCCGTCTGAATCTGAATCAATCATCTGATAGAGCTAAATCAACTCAGATGTATTGAACATTCTGATATCTGACTCTAATCAATTAAGACTTGTAGTAAACTTTGAGATCTGATTCAGAAAAAGATAACCACTACCTATTGAACTAGAACTAAACCTAGTGATATATATAGAGAGAGAGAGATGAACTAACCATCCTTCAAGACAACCACTTCTCTGTGGTTGTTGTTGTTGTTGAGGAGGGTAACCTTGTTGAGGAGGATAACCTTGTTGTGGAGGATAACCTTGAGGTGGGTATTGAGGAGGATAACCTTGTTGTGGATACCCTGGTGGAGGATAACCACCTTCTTTTCCATACCCTTCATTCAAAACAAAAATCCCCCAAAATCAACAACAGAAACCCAAACCCTAGAAAATTGAATTAGAAAATGAACAAGTTACTTTACCTTGGGGAGGAGGAACACCAACAGGAGGTTGTTGTTGATTGTAGTAACTCATCTTAGTTGTTAGGTTATCACTGTTTACTTGATTGCAAAGTTTTTTAGTCTTTTAGAGAGAGAGTGGGAAACAAGTGAGGGAGAATGAGATTGTGGGAGGGTATTTTATAGAGAGGGAATACTTTGTGAGAGGAAGCTTCTTCAATATACTACGCGGTTTATCTATCTAGAATTCTAGATGTATAAAAGCACCCGAAAAGTGGAAACCGATGTTTTTCTTTCAGATGAAGTAAACTGTTATCCGTTTTTCAGTAATAAAACGTCTCGTTCAAACAGATATTTGCTTCACGTTTTTTTGCTTTATTAACACGTGTGCGATATTTGAATGACGGCGATGTCCATTAATTGAAGTTTGAAGGTGGCGGTCAAATAAGTAATCCCAGACAACCAACCAGCTGAGGAAAGTGATTTGTGCACATGGGTTTTGGGAGCCCCATTGCTAGAAAATAGAAATACAAAAGGAGCAACTGTTTGGCCAGGTTGTTCTTCATCCATTCTAAAAATTAAAAAGGGTTAATTCCGTTTTAGCCCCCGATTTGTGACCAACTGGCCGTTTTGGCCCCTAATTGTGTCCGGCAGTTCGTTTTGGCCCCAAAAAATTCCTAAATGGCCCCAAATTTTTTCAACCTCCCAATTATACCCCCATGGCATTTCTGTAATTATTTTTTTTTCTTTTTCTTTGTCCACCTCATCTAACAATTGACACATCACTCTGTCCACCTCACCCTTCTTCTCCGGCGAAAAGTTGCCGGCCGGAATAAAAAATTCCGGCCGGCCACCTTTACCAAAATATTTTTTTTTTTTCATTTCTCTCTCTTCTTCATCTCCTTCTTTCTCTCTCTTCTTCTTCTCTCTCTTCTTCATCTTCTTTCTTTACCTCTCTCTCTCTAACCCTTCTCTCTCTCACCCCTCTCTCTCTCTATAATCCGGCGAACGGGCGGAGCCCCTTCGCCGGATTATAGAGAGAGAGAGAGGGGTGAGAGAGAGAAGGGTTAGAGAGAGAGAGGCAAAGAAAGAAGATGAAGAAGAGAGAGAAATGAAGAAGAGAGAGAAATGAAGAAGAGAGAGAAGAAGAAGAGAGAGAAAGAAGGAGATGAAGAAGAGAGAGAAATGAAAAAAAAATATATATTTTGGTAAAGGTGGCCGGCCGGAATTTTTTATTCCGGCCGGGAACCTTTCGCCGGAGAAGAAGGGTGAGGTGGACAGAGTGATGTGTCAATTGTTAGATGAGGTGGACAAAGAAAAAGAAAAAAAAATAATTACAGAAATGCCATGGGGGTAGAATTGGGAGGCTGAAAAAATTTGGGGCCAAAACGAACTGCCGGACACAATTAGGGGCCAAAACGGCCAGTTGGTCACAAATCGGGGCCTAAAACGGAATTAACCCAATTAAAAATTAGGAAGTTACACCAAGTTCAACCTGAGAGCATCCCAATGGTTAGCACCAAAAAATACACTAAAAAAGAATCTTCACCAAATTTTTTGGTGTTTTCAAATTGGGGAACCCAAAGGCAAAACACTAAAAATCTCACCAAATCACTATTCATCATACCAAATTTCATTTTTACTATTTTTTAACATTAATTTTTTTATAAAATAAATTTAACTAGTTGAAATTACAAGACTTAAACTACAAATTAAACTAATACGACATTTTAATAAAACTACAAACCGAAACTAATACGACATTTCGACCGTTGTACTCCGGTTGCGTGTTTTTTTTCCTATTTGCGTCTCGTTAAACGAATTCATTAAATGTGGTCATTTTGACTGTTGTACTCCGGTTGCGTGTTTTTTCCCTCTCAACCCAAGGTGTATGTCTTGTTTAATCAACCCAGACACTATGTCTTGTCCCCTCAAGTCTGCAAAAGTTGTCTTATCCAGTCAACCCTGCAAAAGTAGTCTTGTCCGCTCAACCCAGAGTATCTTATTAAACCCTCCCTTATAAAAGTGTTGTGGCATGGAGAGGTTGTTGCAGAGTATTAGTTAGAGATTATAAATATACCTTGTTGCTCGAGCGTTCCCATAGAGTAAAGATGTCTGGTTCATCGTCGTCTTTTTGCTTGATCTGCAATCGTTGCGGGCATTCCATGAGCGAGTGTGGATGGAGTTGGTGTTATTGTCCGAACGATTGTCATGATTATCTAACCTTGAGTTATGCAGACGGAGTTAGTGGAAGAGGTGGTTATCTTCACTGCAAAAAGTGCAACTATTTTGACTGGGTTTCAGACTATATCGATCGTTTGTTAAAGGTTAGTTCATTAGGTTACGATTGTGGTTATATGTATACATAAATTTTATTCCCAGTGTAACATAACAAATATGTTCAATTTATTCAGGAGGTGGCTGAAACACCATGCCCTGTTTGCGATGAGGTTGGACACGATCATAATACATGTCCGGGAGTCGAGCCTAAAGACGAACCTCCAACGCATTATTCGGGGGAGAGCGATTCCGATTAATATTTGGGATCCCAATGTTTTATTACGAATATTAGAATTCCCTAAAAAGTATAATTATGTATGTTATTTCTATGAAACGACATCTACTTTGATTCATTGAGTACTTTTTTTTATTGAAATGTCTCCGAAAACCCGGAGTACACAAAATGAAACCGAACGTTTCAAACGATTCTTAGCTAGGCACAAACAAATTAAAGATAAACAAGCTCATTTTGAACTACGAGACGCTCTTATTGGTCATCTATGGAAAAAAAGGCAATGATGAACATTATTGATTCTTCAATAAGTTGTTCACTTATTAGGACCAATAGTATTGTAATGTCTCCGAAAACCCGGAGTACACAAACTCGATAATGGTGGAGATGATAATACTAATACTTAGATTTTGTGTTATTAAGGGTATAAATAAAAATAGTTAAGGTAGTTTTTTTTCCTAATATTTTAGTGAAATATTTAATTTATGTTTTATTGTAATTTAATTAAGTAATTCAAATTTATATGAGGCTAAACCTAAAAAAAACACTAATAAGAGTTGAAATAAAAAAACAAAACAAATAAAAGGACTAATATGAAATAGAAGAACAAAAAAAGAACCAAAAACAAATAAGAATTGACCCTGGCCCACCACAACCCACATTTGATGAAGATGAACAATGGTCGGCTACTGTTCATGGCACGGGAGATCTTTGGTGATCTCCCGTGCCATTGGGTACCAAATGCCCTGGGTATCACCAAATTTTGGTGATACCCAGGGCCGTCAGGGATGCTCTGAGCGGCTCAGTCTATCTTAGAGGATCTGCAATGCAACACTCAACTTAAAAATTCAATTTGACATATAGGATTATTTGAGTTTTTAACAAAAAGATATTCTCTAATGCAACACTCAACTAAAATTTCAATATAATGTGACAACAATAAATATTGACATACTCAATAGAAAACTCAACAATTGAGTTTTCTTTTGAGTATATCAACATTTATTTTTGTATTACAATTAGTCCACATCCACATTTTATATAACATTAAAATAAGAAACAAAAGTAAATCTAAAGTAAGTGTCAAGTTTTTTGAGTGTTGCATTGGAGAAAAGTTTTGAATTGAGTATCTCAATAATGTCACTTAAGAAAGAGAAACTCAAGTCATACTTGACGCATATGATTAATTGAGTTTGGGAGAATTTGACATACACCCCCACTATTATATAAATATTAGGACTACACCCCCACTTTTTCAAAACTTTTGATATACACCCCCACTTGGACGGAAACCGTCAACTCAGAGTTAAGTTGGGTGTGTGCGAAACACACGCGCCAACCATGACAATTTTACCCTTTTGTAGTTGTTGAAATATTTTGAGCGATTTTGACATACACCCCCATTTTTTGAAAAAACAAAATTTTTCAATTTGCCCTCCAACCATCATCTTTTACCTCTTTTCTTATAAACTTATTTATCTTAGACAAGCTAAAAGGTCAAAGCGAAAGAACTATTTGAGATATCAAACTATAGAAAAGATGGGAGGAACTATTTGGGATATCAAGCGAAAGAACTTATTTATCTTATATGAGAGGAACTTATTTATCTTATTTGACATATAAGATAAATAAGTTCTTTCGATTTGATCTTTTAGATTGTCTAAGATAAATAAGTTTATAAGAAAAGAGGTAAAAGATGATCGTTGGAGGGCAAATTGAAAAATTTTGTTTTTTCAAAAAATGGGGTGTAGTCCAAAAATTCATATAATAGTGGGGGGGGGGGGGGGGTGTATGTCAAAATCGCTCAAAATATTTCAACAACTACAAAAGGGTAAAATCGTCATAGTTGGCGCGTGTGTTTCACACACACCCAACTTAACTCTGAGTTGACGGTTTCCGTCCAGGTGGGGGTGTATATCAAAAGTTTTGAAAAAGTGGGGGTGTAGTCCTAATATTCATATAATAGTGGGGGTGTATGTCAATTTCTCCCATTGAGTTTTTGTTGAGTCTTGCATTTGAGATGCTCTTAAGTCTTAAAACCCACTTTTTCACCCGAAATTTTCAACTTCAGTTCAGCCCCAAAAATTAAGCTCCAACCTCAGTCTCTATTGAGACCTTAAATTTTAATTTGAATTTTGAAGTTTCCTCTATCTTCTTAACATGATGCTTGAAGAAGATGAATAGGATGCAGAAAGGAATGATGATGACCTTAGAATGTTAGAAGAAATGGAAAAGAATACTACACGAAAACGTTCTCGTCATGTTGGTTCTGTTTCGGGTCACCAAACGATCGATCGTAATAGACAACTCGATCATGAAACCATTATGAGAGACTATTTCAATGAAACTCGAACGTATGACGATACAATATTTCACTCACGTTACAGGATGTGATCCGACAACCAAATCTGATCGTTGGATCACATCTAACGATTGGATTATAAACCTCAACATGACCGTTGGGAACATCCCCAACGGTCTGTTGAGGCGTTCAATCTAGGTTGGACTTGAGATTTTCAGCCCCAACCACTCCAGGTTGGATTTGCTCTTACAGGCTAGATTTGTCTTGCAGGTGGAATTCATCTTTTATAGACTTTCCAACTGTGAAAACAAAAAGATTTTTTAGTTTAACCTCTTAATAATGCATTTTTTTTACTCAACAAAAAAGAATTGAATTTATCTCCTTGCAACTATTATTTTATTATTTTAGACAAAATGCCCTAGGGTCATGTTTAACGTAAAGAAACAGAAATTATAAATTAAATAGTCTAGGAATCATACAAGTCTTTACAAATCAAATTCTTAACTAAATTTAACAATAGAGCATAAGTATTAAAGTTACTAAAATCACATTATCCTATTCGCATATTCTTTGTCAACACGTCAAACATTGTCTTATTGTTCTTAACAAAACTAGTAAATTACTAATTAGTAATGAGGAGATAAAATCGAAAAACCGAAAAAAAAAAAGTTTATATATACGAATATATTTTCATATAAAGTTAAAGATCTTTATATGATATTATAGCACAAGATGTTTTCATGATACCCTTAACCTTAATTATCATGCTTATTTATTTCATGTATTTATTAATGATACATCCATCTCATATTAAAATGTAGTGATTCTTGGAATTCCTGTAGGGAAAAAAATCATATACTGATGGTGGAAGTCTTAATCCATCATTCATTAGTCTCAACGGTCTTTCCTGTTAACTTAAGTAATCGTGTATTTCTTTGAAAGAAATGGTTCCGTATTACCTTGACCAGCTTATTAAAACAAACTGAAAACCAAAAAAAATAACAATATTGCTGACCAAACTCACCTAAAAAGCTGCATTAAACTCGCCTATAATAAATAAAGAAATGCCAGCAACTAAGAACATCTTCATTCCTTGAGAGAATCTGAAGTCATGTTTGATCCAAAACAAGTGCATCTCCTACCAACTAGACATCATCACAACTCCTAGGTGTACATAGAACTTCAATCAAATAACCTATCATCAGTTCTAGGGAAATATTACTCTCCATCCATGAGACTTGGCAGGAAGTTTTGTTCAATTTTATTAAACTCATGGTAGAAGAATGGATTTTCTTTTCCACAAAGTTCAGTACTGTTATTTGCAGGGAAATAAAAGATAAAACTCGTAACAGAGACGAAGAAATTAGATTACTTCCTCTGTCCTACAATTCATTCAAAAGCACTCAACAACTGAGAAGTTTCGAAATGCAAATTCAATCTTCTTCAGTTTTAGGAGGGCCCTTCCACTTGAAGTTGTCTGCATATGCCTTAACCTGCACATATACACATTCTTAAGTTTACCAAACAACAACTATAGCAATTATTTCAAAAAAATAAAAAACTACAGCAATTAGTACTCTCAGACGTAATCATGAATTTGAATCAATCTTTCAGGACGAACAGTAGGATTATAACGGTTTTCGTAACTAATAAGGAAGACATAGTGGTATGATCAGAACAAAAACCATTCTCTCCAAATGCAGTATAAAATAGTGACAATAGTTAAGTTTAGAACTTACTTCCACATTCAGGACCACCTATCAATTCGGTCCACTTAAGATATATTTTCTTCCTATATTCTCTCCACAATCAGGACCCACAAATGAGACTCAAAACTTCTCAATTCTCTCATGGTTCAGCATTCCACAATTCCACCTAAAGACTTAATGAGCAGCATGGAAGACTAAAATTATACTAGAACTATAGCTAGGTTAACAACTAGAAGGCATGAATAACATGAATAAAATTAGCAATAATGGGATTAACATCGTGAACTATTCAGAGATACCCCCAAATATGCCCTAACGGACCACTCAATCATGCCATGGCAGCATGCTATCTCGGCTGCCATGTGGAGCCCAGGATGCCCCTGATCAAGACTATAACCTTTTGACCGGGAAGTAATGGTCACTGTAAAGACCTCTGAATGGTTAACCATGGACGTTTTTCTTTTATCCGGGAAGTAATGGATGCTTTCTAGATCAATATTTATGTTCAACTTTAAAATTAGAAGTCCTTATGGGTAAAAGACTTGATCCATATAATATGTTCATGGAGCCGTGGAGATTGATTGATGGTACTAAGGTTTCAACGTGTCATGAGGCATTTTGGTCCTCTGTAAAGAACTTCGAGGGCAGTGGTTTGAGAGTTTCCATTGGTAGACAGGAAAATTTTGTGCTCTTCTGTCTGACGAGAATCAGCCTCAAGTTTGCTTTCCTATGTTTCCCTTTGTAAGACTCGCTTCTCCCAACATACCAATATTCTTTTATTTTTGGATATAAAGAGTTCTTCTTTTTTGCTTGTACAGAAACATTTGTAACACGGAAACTTGTACAGGCATTTGGTATCATACCCGAACCACTATGAGCTAAGGCGTATAGACAGTGGATAGTGGAGAGCAGAAAGGGACAAGTCCAAAGAACAGTGTATACTTTTGCCTTAGACATTGGGTCCTTTATTGTTAAATACATTAACCCGGAGCCCCGTTATAAGAGAACACTTTCTCCAGGAGCCCCCAACACTAATCTTATTAGATGCAATTTGAAAGTTTTTTATTATTGGAGTATTGCAAAAATCCTAAGTATAAGTTAAGCAGGTAAAAATGGACATGTATGACGATGACATAATAAAGCTTAAAAACTTATGAATCACATAAAGAGAAATGATAGACCTGCACCAAAATGCTATGCAGAACATAAGTCCAATATTTAAAAAATTTAGAGAAAGATGCAAACCTTCAAAAGAGGAGTATGATGCTTCTTGACCTGCAAAAGAGTTCAGTTCATGTAAGAAACATGGACCATGGAAATACAGTTGTCGAGTGAAAGCAGATCATAATAATTGCAGAAACGACATTAAAAAGGACACCAAATTCTACTTGGAGGTTTGAATATATTCATGGCTAATTCAGCAATCCAGCGACATGATAACAACCAAGGCTAAATTGACATATTTTGATCATTTAATAAAAGCGCTTAAATAGTAATTTACCATCAATCTTTGCAATTCAGGAACGTGATTATAAAAACAACACTGGCCATAGCAATGAATGGAAGGGACTTATGGTAATTTAGGTGCAACTTTTGACTAAATTTGACACACTTATGTCCATCGTTTCGATCCATTAGATAAAAATGAGTATACTTCAAATATGTAACATCTAAACCTACATCTCCAAGTGTTAAACAAAAACAGGTAATCTACCAAAAACTACATATATTTTGATTCCTGGAAAAAATAATAATTAATCACATATTCATTCAAAGATTCACATAATGTGTGACTTCTTATTCTCAAGGATGATCAGATCATCAGAAAGAGAAGATTATTCATTCGCAAAAAAAAAAAGACAGTAAAAGCAAGATGATGGGAAATCTACAAAGATACATTGTGAAACTAATTTCGTGAGAAAAGTTTTAAAAACTTGTGAGACATACAGTGTATTCCCATCCATGTTTCTCGGCAAAAGCCTTGGCAGATTCTTCACTGTCAAAATCAAATCCAGCATCACCAACATTAGCGTATGGGTCCCCAGTTGAAGTCCAACCCATCAATGGATTTTCCCACCTGCCAAACATCAAAAATATATATGACTAATTGCTGAACCCACACAAAGTAATTAGCAAAGACAACAATTATTGCTATGGCAACCTAAATAGTATATCAAAATCATAAGTATGCAATACCAAGTGTTGCTAAACCCTAGATACTAGGAATAGGCCTCTCGATCTCTGCTTTGGCAAATTATTTATGCATTGCTTTGAAAAAGAACTACCTTTGTTATACTGCTGAACAAACAAAGGAAGCCAATAGCCAGCAACTACAACTACTAGACTGACATACATTCTCATACAAAAAAATGCTACTGTAGAATATTTTTAACGTTTGCATTTTAGGTTTCCTGTATTTTTACAATACATTTTCGCGAGTAAGTGTTCCCAATTCCCTAATTCCTTTATCCAAAAATTTCTAAGAACTCGTATCTGTTGAGAGAATTCACGTAACTAAAGAAGAGCTTGCCTTTCCTAGTAAAATAAAGTTTAGAAATAGTGCTCTAATAAAGGGATAAGGGTTTTATACTACTAGTTCATAACAAAATATTCAGTGTCAGTACTAGCCATTAACACCAATAGTATCAATGTAGGAAGTGAGGAACACATTCTCAGATGCGCTTTGTCAACTTCGGATTCTTGGAAAATGCCCTAAAACTCAACTGTCTATCTACCATAATCCCTTAACATTTACATCTTCTTGACAAAGCTTAACTTGCCAACCAAATATAAATATATAATCAATGTTCCCCTCCAATTTTTCGAAAAGGAAAAGAAAACTATAAGTATTTGACATACTTCTGAGTTGACATAAAATTGATTTTCCACCTTCCGACATTTCCAGAACCTTGTTGGGTCGCAGTTCGAGCAGGTGAGTAAATTACTACCTGTCAACCAAAATTGAGAAAATGAAATGACAAGCAATTCTAACAAAAGCGGAAGGACTATGATATAGTCTAACAAAACCCAGACTGGAGAAGTTCATGACAATCCAATAAACACAATTTAAAATTACAACTCTTCCACGATTATCACTAGCATGGACGTGGACGATTTGAAGTTCATGACAACTCAACAAGTATAAACAGCTCGAGAAGAGAAATCAGTGATTCATGGAGTAGATCAAAATCAAAACCTTCTCATACAAGGTCTAAGACAAAACCAGTACAAATCAACACATACACACAATAGGAAAAGCAGTACTAGAAAATGATTTCAAAATGTTTCATATTAGGGCAAATTCATTTACGTCTAAGACATTGAACGTATTTTGGTCAATCTAATCTAACTCTCAATCAACCATAAAGATGTTCATTAATTGAGAAAACTTGAGCTCCAAATTCTGAATCAAGAGACACTAATGTTTCAATGCTAAGAAGGGATTAGTCGCGGTTTGAAGACAATAATCAAATGAAAAAAAAAGGGGGGAAAAACTTACCTTTCTCTGGAGATGTTCTTTAGGAATGCCAGAAACGATTCCGATCTCACCTGGTCTGATCTCAACCAATGAATCTGATGAAAAAGATCTCGCAGAAGAAAATAGGGTTGAGCGAAGAAGACGTACAGACACAATACCTCCTTGTTTCAGAGAATTCGCCATCGTCACCTCTCTCTCTCTCTCTCTCTCTCTAATCGGATACCCTCGTTTTGATAGGAGTGATTTATTAGTTGCATCGAGATTATTTACTTTGATACCTCGTATCCCGAGGAAAGGAACCTCCTTAATGGACGATGATGGCCTACATCCGAGACTACTAAAATTACAGTGCAAACATAAAACCCACCCTCGCAAATGGGTTAATTCCAATTTGGATCCCAATTTGTGACCAACTGGAAAACGTAACCCCTATATTTGTAGACATTAATTAGAGTTTGGCTCTCAAGACTATGTTTCCGTTAGTTAGCAATCAACTTTTTTTTTTTTTTTATCATTTCTTGCCGCTATTTCAAAAGTCCTCCCCACTTTATTCTATCTCTTTCTTACTCGTTGGGAACGTCGGTTCGACGCCCACTGCTAGCCGACATTCAACGAAAAAATAAACAATATTCTTTCTTTTCGAAGAAAAATCGAAACCCTGTGAGATTTCATGGAACAATCAAACGAACATGTCTAATCTTCTTCCTGTTGTTGCTCAAAATGCACTTAGGGGTTCTACCGGTGGGCAAGTTTCTAATCTCAAAACCAGTGTTTTTGTGCTAGATCAGTTTCCATGGATTGAAACTTCATGAAACCCTTGGGATGCAGAGACTGAGGAAGAAAGATAAGAAATTTGGTGGTGGTGGTAGTAGTATTGAGAGAAGAGCAAGGTTGACCATTTATTTTTTGGTGAAGGTCGTGGCAATGGTACACCATTCGTTATTGGCGACTCGTTCCAGACCCTCACCTTTGTTTAACATTTTGGTTTACCCCTTAGGACAATGATTCGGTTCATCAACCTTAGCAATCAATGTTTTCGTTTACTTTTTATCATTCACTTCAAAAGGCTTCTTCTTGGTTCTCTGTAATTTTTCTCTCAAAACAAACAAACGGCTACCCAACATTTGTGGACAACCTTCAAACTTGAAAAATGAAAATAAGTTCAATGTTCCTCGTCTTCTTTATCTCTTGCCTAGGACCACCATCACCACCACCATCTCCTTCACTATCTTCGTTTCTCCTCTCTTTCTCTGAACCAGAAACCACACGTCTGGACCGAAATCGCGGGAAGAAAATTTTGAGAACTCGAAATAGCAGAATGTAAAAAGAGGTGGAGCTGAAATTTTGAAATACTATAAATTGATGCAAATTTTTGATAAATCCTATGCGCATCCACAGCAACCGAATAAATATCCAAGCAAAATCACTTTCCTTAGTTTAGATGAGTTCACAAAGAAAATAAAAGATGCAAACGTTATCTTGTATCTCTACTACCAAAACTTGCCAAGTCTTTCTCATAATTGCGAAAACATGATTTGCCGATTATGAATGAATTGTTCCGTTTTATGCAGCAGCAACTTCTGGTTCACCTTCAGTAGGGACAACATCTTCTGCCGGTCTGTCAACCTTAACACCAACATCCTCAGAGTAATCTCCATGGACCTGCAAAAGGACAAGTCATTCAACATGTGCAGCTTCAAAGTCAAATAGATGTGCATAAACGGCAATATCCTGACAAGTATTGTCATAGCAGATATGTAGTAAAACGGGAAGAAAGGAAGGTAGAGAATCAAAACCTCCATCAGCTTCCCAAGGTCGAATTTGGGCGCCTTCAATATCTTCACTTTGCGGATAAACACATTTTGTAGTGGGTAAATGCCTGATGTTGCCTTCTCAATTTCTTTCCCTATCACCTCTGGGATAAACTTCTGAACCAGCTCCTTTAGGTCACAAGATGAAGCTTGGTTGACCATTATCTCAGTCATCTTTCGCCGAATCTGAAATGCAAAAGAAAGTTAAACGCAAAATAAGAAACACGGTAACTGTAGGAAAAATGAAAAACAATCTTATCAGGGCAAAGAAAGCAGAAAAAATTACCTGTCTGATCTGACTAGATTGAGCATAACAAGTACGCTTGACCTGATTAGGGCGTCTCTTTGTGAAACCGATACAGAACAATCGAAGTGTGTAGTTATCAGTTGTCTTCACATCAACATGAGCCTCGATCAGTGTCTGCCACTTGCGTACTAGTGACCTGAGCTTGTCTGTTGTAAAATCCATTCCCTGAATATTTTTCAACACAATGAAAAAGTCAGTTGGTGTCTCGATGTAAAGACCATTTGACAAAAAGAAATAACATATCTCCTCTCACACCATACCCAGAAGTTAGTGAGGATGTTCTTTCCTTGCACATCTTCTGCGCGGAGCCTAATCTTTCGGTAGGATTGGTCTTCATCATTCTGGAGATCAGCAAGACAGACTTCAAACACTCTGTGCTTAAGACCTTCAGATGCTATCTGGAAAAAAAATTACGCTATAAATTAGAACCTAGATTAACCAATACTGAGGAGTAACGATAATAAAATAGCCAACAACCCTTGGTTGAAGTGGTAAGAGGTATAATCTTCCACCTTAAAGGTCGAGGGTTCGAGGCACACGCTGAACAAGTGAAAAAAAAACAATAATTGAAATAGTAAAAAGGGGCGCATGCTCCTTTAGAAAAATTGGTTAATAACAAGATCAAAGCGAGTTGATTCACTTCATTTGCTTCAAATAAACATTTATATACACATTCTCTAACTGATACTTCTCATTAAAAATGCCCTCCAAATATATAGAAAGCGAATAACCGCTTCTTCTATCATGACATAGACACTGCAACCAATGTCAAGCTCCAGCTCCACGATTTTATAGTTGAGGAGTTGTTTAGACAAAGAAAGAAAAACTTCATATCATACACACATTGTAAAAAAAAAGTGACGATTCAGGAAATAGATGGTGATTTCCTACAACGGGGACTTTGATCGCCAAGATAACTTCCGGAGAAAATAGTCTAGGCTTCAGACTACAGTGATCCACCTAAAAGGATACTCCATTCCAAACTAAAATTGGTAACAACTCACTCTTATATACGGATGCCATAATGAAATTACTTCTCTACCAAAATGGTTCAATTATCAAACTTAAGGCATCATTAACGAACATTATTAATTATGATTCCCCATACCCCATCTGCTATTACTACTACAATGTACTAGCTGGTGCATTCTCCCTACTAATGCATCTTCTAACTATAGAGTATTGCAATTCTAAACCAGATATGTCAACATATGAACGCAATTCAAGCACAAAATATAAACTCTTGATTAAGGAGATACACAGGCTTGGACTTCACTCCCACTAAAGAAGATACTTTAGCTTTAATACAACCTGAGGTTCATCCTACTTGTAGACAAAACAAACCTAAATTTCATTTTCTATGCGCTACCTGTTGGATGAATCCATTTTTAAAACTAACATTTATAATAGGGTTAGTTTCAAACATGTCTAAAACTAAAACAAGGGAATATTGTGTATAGTATCCTAAAGAGGAGAAAAGGGCTAAACAGATATTTGAACTAGGTCATGTTTCAAGCTAAAATCAAGTTGAAATTTGCATTTATGAAACCCTAACCTTAGTACCCTGAGTCCTCGACACCAGGGTTTTCCCAACATTACGGACACTGAAGAGTGATGGTGCCTTAATGTCATACCAATCCTTCTTTGCGAAAGGATCGACCCTGTAAACCCACAAAAACAAGATTCAATATCAACAGCTGATAAAAATGAAATGTAGCATTCAAAATCAGTAATCAATTAAAAGGATTAGCTTACGTCTTCTTCTTTCCTCCCTTTTTCCCTTTGGAAATCCTTTTGTTCTTCCTGAAAACCGATAACCACAACAAGAATAATAATAAGAGTAAAACATTGAAATCAGTTTTTTAAGGGAAGAGAAGAAATGGGGAAACAAAGGAAAACACTAACCCGACTGCCATTGTTGAAGATTGCTGAAGCTCCTGCTAGAGATGGGAAGTTTACGGCCTAGAGGAAGAACCAAGTAGTTTGTGCGTTACCTTTTATTGCTTCCTACTCTGCCCTAATTCCTTTACAATTTAATTAAGGGTCCATGGGTATAAGCCCAAAAATTCTTTAATTAATAGGATGGGCCGGCATCTAGTTTTGTTGCCAGCAAAAATTATATAGGCGCACGAGATTTGTTATGGTAGGTAGGGCTAGGGGTGGGAATCGGTCTGGACAGGCGGAAACAGACACTAACTCAACCGGTCGGGGTGAAACAGGCATGAGTCCTAAGTGTCCACTTTGACATCCGAACAAAACGAGCACATTTCGGATTTTTCTCCAACGAAGTGCCCGTCCGTGACCGTTTTGATAGTTGGGCAAACCAAGTATCGGTCGGTCGAGCACCGGTCACTAATGAACAAATAGAAAAATATCATTTGAAGCTAAAATTGTTTGGTAGCTAAATAAAACTTTCTAAACTCTCACTTTACATTCCAAAAAAGTAAATGTATACAAAATTAAAAAATAATCATTGAGATTTCTCATGGATTACGATCGATTTTATTCTTCTTCTCATGAATTACAGTCCGTGTATATTGTGGATTCTTGGTTTACTGATGAGATATTAAGATTTCGGAGGAGAGAGAGATTAGAGAAGTAGAGAGGCGAAGACAAGATTAAGAAAAGTGTTTTCTAGGGTTATATATTTTTACTTAGAAATCTAATGGTTGTAGTTAACCCTACAAATCTAAAGGCTTAAAATCAATCATATAGGCGGACGGGCTATAACGGGTAGGATAAACGGACATGTATGGACGGGTTCGGTCAGGCGGACTATATAAGCGGTCGGACTCGGTCGGATCGCGCGGGTAAATACCTATGCCCCGCGTCCGTCCGCTTAAGCTCTTTTAGTCGGGCGAGTACGGATTGATTCAAATATCAGACGGTCACAAACCCTTCGGACTCGAAAGGTCGTGGGCGGGTTACGAGCTTCCGGGCCAAAATTCCACCCCGAGGTAGGGGCTCATTTTGCTTGGAAATACAGATACCGTGTGTTTTTATTCTTTTTCTCGAGTTGAAGTTTCTCTATTTCTTTTCCTTTTCCGAGATTGCTACCAAGCACAACCTTTATTTGCACATTCCAACCAACGACCACAACATTCTTCTTCATTTTTGCCACTGGGCGACCACATCCATTGTCTCACCTTTCTAACATACAACCACCACCGTCAAGTTGCCACCATCAAACTCTCTCTCTCCTTCTCTATCTTTTGGGGTTTCAGTTGAAGCTCTCATAGAAGATTTCACCTGAAACCTTGGAGAGAGAGAGATGAACTAGAAACATATATAATGTGAAAGAAAAAGATACAAACGGATAAAAGGAGAGAGAATGCGATTTCCAGCAAGGTGAAAAAATTTAGTGAGTTGGAAGCAAAAATTAAGGAAGATATGTGTTGTCTATTAGTCAAAAAATATTTCTGGTTGGAATGTGTGAATAACCGTCTGTGTGAATAGTTAAAAATGAGTGTGAAATTTCTCAATGTTTCTGGAGAAGTTTTTGTTATGTTTGCAGTTGGGCGTATAACACTTATACAAACAATCGAAGCATAGATCTTTACGTTCACAAAATATTCAGAGTCGTATCATCAACATGTTGTTGGATTTTAAACTTCTTTTATTTCTAGTTTAACTTATGTAGTTATTGTGCTTATCATATCTGAATGATGCATCGACGCCATGACTACAGTAGATCGTAGTACATATTAAAAAAAAAAGTATAAATTTATTTTTTTGTTGAAAAGCGTATAAATATCTTTGTTGGGAACTAGGGATAGAATATACTATGAAATTTCATGATGTGCCTACCTACTTTGTGTAAACCATTTCGAATGTCCCTCTCTAGTAGCCGATGGATACTTTCTTAGGGTTAACCCCTCTTGTACGTGTGTATCCGGTTGCATCTAGGAGGCCCGAGGCTTTTCATTTAGGAATACCACTTCTACTGTTTCCAGTTTGAGACTTTGATTAGAGAGAGAGAGAGAGAGAGAGAGAGAGAGAGTAATGGGTGAAGAAGCAGGTTATTGCAGCAGCAGTGAGGAAGACGGAGACGCCGAGTGGAAAGCGGCCATTAATTCTGTTGCTACGGATTTTATTACCAGCTCCGTCACAAATGGTTCAGCACCTAAGAAATCCAATCGACCAACTCTCACCGAAGATGAAGAGCTTCAACAGAAACCCAAGCTATACCAAATTAAGGTATCCCGCCCTCTCAGACTCAGTGGGGAATCTAAATAAATTTAAACTCCCTCTACCAAAAATTGTATAGTTTTTTGCAAGTTTAGTCAATTTTGTTCTAGCTTGTAAGAATCTAAGGTACATGTTTTCTTTGAGGAAATCTTACCCAGATTGTTTTTTGTTCTGTTATGTCTTATACGAAATGAGAGTCCAAGTATAAGCTTCAAAATACTTCTTATAACTAAAAATGAAACTGGTTTGCTTCTATGGACATATGGCAACGATTAAAACCTCTAAATCTGTTATAGAATTTAGAAACTCACAACAATACAATCTTTTTTGCACCTTCTAGATTTCTTAGTACAGTTTGTTTAGCTTAGTCTGCGAATTAATGGTGTGATTGGAGTGCGTTCGTGGGACTATCGAGCAATGACACGGTGCGTGTGCATTTGGAGTCTTTTTTTTCCTCCGTTTTGGCCGAGGAGATCCTCAACTTTGGGTTAGGTTTTGTTACGCTTGTAAGCTTTATCATATACTTTTTCCTGCTTCACAATTAGTTTTAAGAGTTGGGGTTCTAAAATATGCATGTGTCAAACGGGTCACAGACAGGCCCCACATTATTTTGATACGACATGACTTGACGCCGTGTCTGGATAACCAGGCGTCCTATTGAATATTCTTGATAGTTTTACTGATTGTTAAATTGTGTGGTTGTGAAATTATTAGTCGAACTTCATTGTAGGTACAAAAGCTTTTAGAAGAGATGCTAGATAGCAGCTTAATGATGGTGACTGATGATCCTGTCGCTGCCTTGGATGATGACCCACCAGTAAACGAAGTCGAAGGTGGTGTCCGACTGTTCAGACATGCTCCCCCAGGGATAATTTTTGATGCTGTTGGTATGCCCTACTCATCAAATTGGTTTGCTCTTCTCTATTCAATCAGTAGAAAATTTTGGATGCTTGTTTCATGTTTTTATTCTATACACGTTAGTAATTGGCCATAAACCAATTGCAACCATTTTGAAGATAAGAGCCTATTAGCCAAGTGCTTGCCTGAATCTCACACCTTGTATTCCTTCTTTACTAATAAAGAAATATAAAGAAAGGAATTGTAATGTATTTATCTTCATCAGATGAGCTTCAACAACAAAGAAAGAGACCAAAGATACTCCCCGGAGAAGAGGTCGATGAGAAGTCGAAAAAGGTTTACCTTTTCTTTCTAATTTTTCCTCTTTGCCCTCAACGATTTCAACATGCTGGTTTATTTCCCTTTTATTAAGTGTTCGTGATTTCTCCCTTGGGTGGTTTATACAGTTTAAACGACAGCTCAAATCCGTTGCAGTTGACGGGATAGCCATAATGGCTGCTGCAAGAGATTCATGTCAGAAGTCATTGGCTAGATATGAAGCTAAAAATGCTGCTGCAAAAGAGAAGGCCAAAAAAGAGGAAGAAAGAGTCGCTGAATTGAAAAAGATTAGGGGGGAGAAATGGCTTCCCTCTATTGCTAGAGAAATGGGGGTAAGTCTTAAAAGTTGCTTAGCAGAAAGCATCTAGTTTATCATCAAGTTAGAAATCCCAATACTCACACCCACCTATTTGACTGCTCATATCATATCTAAAAATAACTATCAGACATGGTTCCCCGGCTTCCACCGTCTGAGATATTTGACAATGTCCAGACGTGCAAGTACCCAGTTTCTAAAGGCCCTCATACTTTGTTGTCTCAGATACTCAGTACCCCAGCGGTCCAGCCACTTCAGGAGGGTATAAGTGCGATTCTGTACGTACAGTTTGTTGAACTTGAACATATTCGTGTTAAGACCGTAAAATAGCAATCTAGGTTACTGTGTTCTGCATAATTGAAATATGGTCAGTCCAAATGTTCAAATATCACAAACGAAAATAAATAACCTAATAACTAAACAAGACAATGTGTACAAGGGTGTAGCCTATACAGACATTTTCTGTTCAACCCACACTTTGTACCAACTTGCATATTGATAGATGCGTCTGTAGCACCCTGTTCATGTTACATAGATTGAAGGAAATTAATATTATGCAGAAGAAAAATGAAGGGCAATAATGTAATAAATTGACTGTTATATACAAACCAATCTACTTATTGAGTTGCTTTCATCGATCTTTCGAACATAATACTTGGTGTATATAAGATCTTGACAGTTTTTTGTTAATTTACTAGGTAGCAAATAAGCAAAAAATTCTTCCACATTCACGGTCAGCTGGATAACTCAATGACATCGGCTTGCTTTCAATATGTTGGAGAATGCAAATGTGTGAGCGTCTCAAGAGCCCTCTCATTCTCGCATTGCGTAGTATCAAGTTAGTAACACATCTGTTTGCTGTTTTTATGAGCAAATTGTTTAAAGAAGTGTCCAAGATTTAGGTAGATGGGTAAGTGACATTGGATTCTCGCATTTAATCCCATTGTAGTGAAATGAAAGATCAAATTAAAACTGGCGTTCAAAATGTTCTCACGATGCAGTCTTTGTTGTCTTATTTGAGTATTTCACTTGGCAAGTTGTAATTCAAAAGATGGGATTGCCAGTGCAGAAGAGGTTAATCTTTTCTGAAGATAATCAAGCACGAGGAAGAAGATGTTAGCTTCATTATTGACCATTTCATGATTCATCTCCTTGTTAGGTGTAGAAGCGCATAATAGACTCTTCGATTTTTAGTTAGGAGTTAAGTGGTTCTTTTTATTGTCTGAATATGATTGTGTTAGTCTGAATTATCCGAGTCTGTCTTGTTTCAATCAGGAGCATAACAGACTTACTTTATATTCTACTCAAAAGAGACCCAAAACCTGCCGTATCCAATCATTCAGGTGAGTCAAACATACAACTCAGACAAAAAAAAAACATTCTGGAATGTTTGTCTGACTCGGATTTCAAATCTGATTTTAAAAAAAGAACACTTTAGTCAGGAGAAGATACTTCAAGCCTTGAACAGTGTTGCCTAACTACAAACAAACAAATTAATGAATGATGTACATACACATCAAAGCTTAATAATGGTATCAAATTCTGCACTCATCAATCAAACACAAGAGAGTAGATGCTAGTAGGGATTGATTTCTAACAGACAAGGTGGGAAGCATCCTGGAAGCAACCCTACTTTGTTTGTATAGAATTAAATCTTCTCTTCTTTTCCTTCCTCCCCTATTAATAAGCTATAGAGTTAGGGTTTTGTTCCTTCATTGTTGATTTTTCATTAGGAAGCAACCTAACTATGTAATATTTGTTTATAAGAGAATGCAAATTTAGATAGATGGGGGTTTTGAGCAAGGTTTGGGATGGGTTTTGTTACTTCGTATCAATCCGTTGGGCTTTACAGCAAGAGAAATACGCCTCCACTTTCGATACTTTTAGCTCTGCAGCTGAAACAATCTTCTCTTTTATTTTATCCATTGTTATAGCTAGGAGAAGTAGGAGATGATCACGGAATTTCTCTTAACGTAATGATAATTCTATTACCGAAAATGTCTCTACTCCAGAGTTTTATTTAGTAAAGGGGAGCAAAATTTTCTTACTAGATATTCACTTTTTGTAGCTCAATAAATTTGAATATGCCTATAGCACAAAGAGTGCAAAATCTCGAGTCAAAAATCACTACTCAAACTTGTTTATGTTTGTTTAAACATCTGAAATTTGAATCCAATTTGTGTATATATGTGCATTACTATTATAATCATCATTTATGTTTAAAATACAAAAGGAATATGGCGGACTAAAACTAAATTATTATCTTTTTTTCCTTCTAGGCACCATGAAAAGTTTGGAAATAGGCTTGAAGGACAATTCTAAAAATCCCTTAATTTTGTATACCTGAATTGACCTTTGTATAAAGGAAAATTTTAAAAACACCCTCAGATTTTCCAAAAACCCTCACATTTTATATAATCTTACTTCTTAGTTACTTATTTTGTTAGGGTTTGATTTTGCGAAGCTTTGCAAACTAGTTTGCAAACTGATTTGCAAACTGGTTTGCACTACTTTGCAAATTGGTTTGCAATCTGGTTTGCCTTGCAGAGCTTTGCAAACTGATTTGCAAACTGGTTTGCAATCTGGTTTGCCTTGCAAAGCTTTGCAAACTGATTTGCAAACTGGTTTGCACTAGTTTGCAATCTGGTTTGCCTTGCAAACTAGTTTGCACTGCTTTGCAAATTCGTTTGCAAACTGGTTTGCAAACTAGTTTGCAATAAGGTCAGTTTTGTCTTTTCCCTATATTAGATAATTTACAAAAATGCCACAGGGAGCTGAAGCCCATAAAAAATTGTCCAATCCTTTTTAACCAAAGGCCAAAGTTTTTAGGGAGTTTTGGCCAAATTTCCCATTATACATTAGATAGGAGGTCAAAATAAAAAAAAATTAGCCATGGGTGTGTGATTGGATGGCAGAACAAAATGGTAGTTGTCAGACCATCTTGGTTGTGTATTCTTCTTGGCCAAACAATGCATTAGCAAAAGTTAGTACTTCAAATTCCAGGACGGATAGGGTTTTAGAATGGAGCATGGTTTGATCTTCAATCTTCACCTACATCCCAACGTGAAAAAAAAGAGTTTCACCATGAAATAGAAAAGGATTTTTGAGTCAACGGTCCAAAATCTGGGGGGTAAATAAAAAAAAAATCCACTCTTGCCCAAAAATTAGTTGCAGATCCAAATGTCAGTTTTTTTTTCTATCCCCCTCTTGCCTTTGGACGGGACATGCTGACGTTTTCCTGAAAAAAAAAACTGACTGGTAAATAAAACAATTTACCAGTACACGAAAAATTCAAATTTTTAAAATTTTTTGAAAATTTGAAATTTTCAAACGAAATTTCAAATTCCTACCCAGCAAACCATCTCTTCCCGGTAAATAAAATAATTTTCTGTACACAAAAAATTCCAATTTTCATTTTTTTTTGAAATTTCAAATTTCTGTCTAAAATTTCAAATTTTTTTGGACGAAATTTCAAATTCCCGCCCAGCAAAAGTGTCTAGTACAGAAAAAAATTTCCAGTAAATAAAATAATTTCCCAGTCACAAAATCTTTTTTTCGAAATTTTGAAATTTTCAAACGAAATTTCAAATTCCCGCCCAAAAAATTTGAAAATTTTACATTCCCGCCCAGCAAAAGTGTCTAGTACAGAAAAAAAATTCCAGTAAATAAAATAATTTTCCGGTCACAAAATCTTTTTTTTCGAAGTTTTGAAATTTTCAAACGAGATTTCAAATTCCCGCCCAAGAAAAGTGTCTAGTAGAGAAAAAAATTTCCAGTAAATAAAATAATTTCCCGAAACAAATTTCGTTTCCTGAGAATTTTTCTGTGGCAGTTCCGTAAATTTCTGAACAGTACAGATTCTGATGGACGGGTTGTCAGATTCTTTTTCAGAAAAAAATCGTTTCCCGAGAAATTTCGATGACAATTTTGTAATTTTCAATGGCAATTCTGTAATTTTCGATGGCATGAACGGTAAATACTTTATTTTCTAAGTGCCCTTTACGTAATTTTGAACCCCAAACTGACACATTGGACCTCCCTTTCATTTTTAGCCAACCGTGAGTGGGATTTTCATTTTGGGCCCCTTTTTAGACCAAGGGGGCCAATCCCCCAATAGAAAATGGTAATTTTTAGGTAATATCAGGCTCATGTTAGTAGACAAATGTAAGCAATAAGATAAAATAAGCGTTTGTAGTCCAACGGTTAGGATAATTGCCTTCCAAGCAATAGACCCGGGTTCGACTCCCGGCAGACGCATAGTTATAATTTTGTTTTGATAATTGCCTTCCACGAAATATTCAATCAGACCTTGACTATCATTTACAACGATTTTTATGATGTTACTTCTTACAGAACTAACTCCAATAGTAGAACCATGCGAGTTGGAAGAACTATGGTGTTATAAACTTACATGTGAATATGAATCAATAATAATAGTATTTCTTTCCACATGCCACAACACTGCTTTAAAGTCAATGAAGTTATTTGATTCCGAAAGAAGAAAACACTGCTTTAAAGTATATTGATCATTTAAATCAAACTCTGGAAGTATTCATCAATTAACAACCGAGGAAGTAACAGGAATTCTTTTTTCCAAATAGAAAAACAAACGAGGAAGTATTCAATAAACAACCTTTACTTCGGATAACTTCCTTACTTTTCCACCTTTACTCCTTCCTCCCCCATATAAACTACATATTCATAAAGTTATTTTGCCATTCAGTTGGAGATTCTTGTTTTCTTCACGAAATTCTCATATGAGGGGAGTCTTGAGTAAGATTTATGATGGTTTGAATGGGCAGGTTTACCTCTCGATCTCGGCATTTGCTTGCTTTATGGTTATAGAAAATCTATTTACAAACCACCAGCCTCTTCCACAACTGACATGAGAGTTTCACAATAATCTCACCCTGACAAATGGTTTTAACTTCAATAATTTATTAAGTTGTGACTTATTTTATCGTGAATTCGGTACTAGTGGTCCAGTCTTAGGCCTATCTCCCCAGAAAACTAGCTCAAGAGGTGAGGATCTTCACACATGAATATACCAGCTGCTCCTTCCAAAAGCAATGAGATTATCTCACTCATTATCCAGACATAAGCAGGACTGGGAGCCCTGTCTCATGTTTTCTTTCTATAGGTCTGAATGGTTATGAGTAGAATAATTGAACATCAGCGTTTGTAGTCCAACGGTTAGGATAATTGCCTTCCAAGCAATAGACCCGGGTTCGACTCCCGGCAGACGCATAAATTTTTTTTTCGTTTCATTTCTCCTCTGTTGCCTCACCACTTATCTAACTTGGAGACATCATCACTTAAGTACAGTAGAAAAATACAGTAAATAACACAAAATGCGGTATCAATGTACGACTAACGTAGATCGTGGGACGTCCAGGGTTTTGGAGTTTATGTCAACATTATCAACCACTTGGGAAACCAAGTGTTTACTATGACGTAATGAGTGGACACTCCCTCTTAAGCTCATGAGCTCTGAGTTCTAGGGATCGAGTCTTGGTTTATCCCATTCAATTTAAACATTAAATAAAGTACAAGTAGGAATAGATGGGCTTTCAGACTTCACAGCATGACCCTAAAGGTCTTTATATTGCGTAGTCTAATCTTGAAAAAAAATTGAGTACAAGTGTAAGCAATACGCTATCACTTGAGTTAGATCTCAAACATGATAGTTTGAGGCTGAATTAATCTACCACAGTTTGTTTTTATGGGATTATAAGAAACGGGAAACCTCCTTTTTCACCGTCTAGGCCTGAAAATCCGAAAATTTAGAAGGACAATGAAATTATGAGAGCTAATTAGCTAAGTATCATAAGAGTATCAATAACAACATTCCAAAATTAAATGATCCCAAATAGGATTTAATTTTTTTTACACAGACAAAGATGGAAGCATCCTGGAAGCAACAAAACTTGGTTTTTATATCCATCCAACATAAATAACTCTTCTTCCTCCTCCTCTGTTATAAATAACATTTTTTGAATTTCCTTTTAGCATCTTGAGTAGGGGATTTCTTCCTTAACTTTCTTGTTGAATACTTGTAGAAAAAAATGCTCTAATATATACTATTTTAGATCAAAGAGGGTGTATAATTTCCGTATATGGAGAGTTTGATTAAGATTTTTGATTGGTGTGGTTACTTCAATTCGATCCGCTTGGCTTTACTAGAAGAGAGGTTCGCCTTTGTTTTCGGAACTCTAACCTCTGCAGCTGAAACACTATTCTATGCTCTTTTATCTATTATGTTCTAGTTAGTATGAGAAGTTGAGAACTAAGTAAGAGATAACAAGAAGTTTTTGAAATCTAGTGTAAATGTGTTTAGTTCAAGATTGTCTTTGGCCAAAGCCGAGCGAGATGGACAGTATTGGATGTTCGGATGTTAGAAGCCCATTGACAATGCTTGCCTTTCCGCATATGAAATCCCACTACGTTCTTATTTGTCTCTTTTCTCTATTTCCATATCCATAGTTCCTTATTGTGCTTTTGTTCGAGTATGAGAAAGGTATATTTTTTATGTTTATTGTCACATTAAGCAATCGTATTAACATAAAACTTTTTAGCCCTACAAATTAGAATTTTATTAGTGAAGAATTAGTTTTACTCGCTATTGATTTGATGAAGTTTGACAACAGCGAAACGAGATATTTTGTGACTGATGGGTTTAACAAAAAAACGTTTACTTACACAAAGCTAAATCTTTATATAAAAAATTATTAACAAGCTGGAGCTCCGATCATTTCAAGAAAAAAAAGAAGCTAGAGCTTCGATCATAATTTGTAGATAATAAAAATTATTCAAAGTAGATACATACTTTGAATGTTTAAATTGTTGACATGGGAACAATGTGTGTCAACTCTTAACTATTACTAAATTGGTTTCCAAATTTTCAGTTCCTAATTCAAAACAAGTATTACTTTTCTAAAAATAAAAAAATACTGGTATTTTTATATTTCATTAGAAGAAATATGTCCGTTGGTTAGACCAAAGAAACAAGAAGAGAGAGATGGCAACTCAATAAGTATATCTGTCGGGTATGGAGATGGCGTCTGGGGCCTGATCGCATATTTGCATTACCCTTCTCTGGCCAAGAGACGCCCACCCGATGTATCACATACATTTGTGGTTTTTTGTTGTCTTCCTTCTCGATCTAATGCCACTATGCTGTATAAGATATTCATTCCATTGTAAAGTTTCTCATTCAAGTTCCACTTTTATTGAAGTTCTTTCGATTAGCAATATTTCAAACTTAAAAACTCATTACAAGTATTCAAGTAAAGGTTAATTCTACTTTAGCTCCCAATTTGTGACCAACTCACCGTTTGGTGCCCGTAAATGTTCGACAACTCGTTATGGCTCCCAAAGACTAATAAAGTTTCAACTCTTTTCGGAAATATCTTGACGGACTGAAAAAGAATTAATTCTAAAGAACTTAAGAATATACTTTTAACAAAAAAAAAAAAAAAGAACTTAAAGAATATATTTAATCCACCTCATCTCTCACTCTCCCTTCCTCAATTTCATAACCTCTTCTCTCGCCACTTGTCTTAAATTATGGCCTCCATTTTATCATCATCAGAAGCGTTTGTAGTCCAACGGTTAGGATAATTGCCTTCCAAGCAATAGACCCGGGTTCGACTCCCGGCAGACGCACAGTTGTATGTTTTTGTTGTAAGATTGTTGCGAAACATTACGTCATCACAAGTCCGAGATCACACACGCCTACAAAAAACCCCTTGATTTGATTTTGGGTTTGAAAAAAATGGTTTTTAGGCCTGAGAGCCCCTCTTGAGTTGGAGTTGCTCTAAGGCCTTGTGCAATCAGTGCTAAGAATAATTAAATGCAACATAAGTCTGATCTAATCATGATGTTGAATATGGTTTGCCCCTTAAACTGTTTAAAGTAGTCAATGAAAGCACGAGGGATTGCATGAGGAACTGTGAACTCGGTTCCATCCTCGATTTTTATTGTTGCTATATTGTTTCTTGCTCACCTTTCCTTTACCGTATTATGGAAGAACCTAGTGTTTTGATCATTCACGGTTAACCATTTCACACGGGACTGTTGTTTCTTCATGGAGCTGTCTATTGCCATTTTTGAAGCGTAGTTTCCTGACTTGGCATGTTCTGAAATCTAGCCCCCCTCCATTGGATAATACGATTTTTGACGACCTTCAACCGTATCACCAATTGATGCATTGAATCGCCCTTTACGTCTATTTCCCATGCTTCACTAACCATGTCAATAAAATCCCTTTCCTCCCATCAGCAATTAAAGAATTTGAATTGTCTTTTACCTGACGGCTGAATAGCCACCAAAGAGACCACCATTAGATGTGATCCGAACAGCCCGGCAGGAGGAAAGTAGCTCTTGCTCCTCGGAATAAATCCAGTATGTGACGCCCCAAGCCCAGCAGTTACCGATATTGTCCTCCTTTTCTGCAGCACCCTCGCACCTCTCCCAAAAGGTCTCAACACTTACCAAGCTTGAGCATACACCTATAGCCCATGTTCCAGACACTCGCATGAGCGATGTGAGACTATCACACAGTAGCTCAATGTTCATTAAGCACCTGTCAAGCTTAGAAAGTATATTGCGTGTTCCCTCTGGGGAATTAGTCCATGTGTGTCGAAATCCCAAATAAGGGCAGTCAAGTTTGAAAGTCTTTCTCTCTTCATACACATAACTGACTACACAGTTATCATGCATGAGTTTTTCATCCTGCCCAGTAAGGTCGACTTTTATTTCTGGGCTAATTCATGTTTGGCCATCTTGTTTATTACCAATTAATTTACTATTTGGGCCCTTCTTGTTGGTAAAATGTGAGTTCAGTTATTTAAAAACATGAAAGCAGATGTGATCATGGATCGCTTGTCAAAACATCAAAATAGAGATGTGGTCGCGGGTCGGTTATAAAAACATGAACAGAGTTACAGAGATGTGATCATGGGTTGAATATAAAACCATGAACTTTTTTTTTTTTTTTTTTTTGTTGAAAGCATAAAACCATGAACTTGAAAATTTAGTTGTGGGTAATACTTGAGGTAAGAGAACAGATGATATAGAATAAGTGGTTGGAGAGTTGGTTTGAAAGAGGGGTGTCTATAGAATAAGTGGTTGGAGAGTTGGTTTGAAAGTTAGTCAGGAAGTTCTGTTTTGTAACAAACTTAAGAAACCTAATGTTTCTTATATAAAAACGAACGAACGGATGATTCATAAAGTGACAACCCTAAATGTTTTCTGACGAACCTGTTTCGATTAAAAAATGCACCTGTTTGTCTCTTAAATCAAGCGATTCAGTTGTTCGAAACGTTAAGCCTTTTCGATTGCTGAGATTGAAGGTTCAGATGCTTGGAGCAAATGGTTGTGCAGAGAGAGAAGAAGAAGAGACGTTTAAGTGAGAAAGAGTGTTTACGGTTTTCGTTTGGGTTTCCGAGGGGGAAATGGAGGGATATAAGAGGGACACATTGGTTTATGATAGGTTTGATAATGCATTATGCTCTGTTGCAACTAGTTTTTCTCTCCCAACTCAATCTTAAATCTTCTAAAAATATTAGTGACTTTTATACTGCATGTAGACATCTTAAATTCTAGTTACTGTACATCAACAGAAGAAAGAACTCAATTCAGCCATTTTTATGCACAATTTGTAAATATAATTAACAATTATTTTAGATTAGGGTTCAGAGGTAGTATCTATTTTTTTTTTAGCAAAATTCATTTTCTAGAGATCTTAAGGTGGATGAATCCAATACCCAGCCGATAAGCCGGTCGTAGGTTGGTACCCATCGTAGCTAATGTGCAAGGAAGTCTTTCTTTTGCCCAGTTCGATCCTGCCAACGAAGTCCATTGGTCTTTTATATATGATATTCGAAGCACGAAAACCCAATACTAGAAGTGCCCATGAGCACACGAGCTCAACCTGATTCCCGCCCCGACCATCTAAATTTTCACCCATCACTCTTGCCAAAATTGGCAGCTCTGACGTGCTTGTCAGCAGAGTCCCCCCTAGCAAGAACAAAAAGTTGTAGGCTTGTAGCTTATTGGAGATATTGTTAAAGAATAGATCGAGACCGAAACTTAAAACACTGCCCCAAGTGCTCTCTCCACTCGAACTTCCTACATATCCTTGTCACCACAAATTGAAATTTGAAAAGGTCAAATACACTAAAATCCATGGATGAAATAGAAAGTAGAAAAATGAATATTTAATTACCAACAAAACGAGACACCATTCTCAACTCAAGAAAGTAACAAAACCTCAACAGCAACAGGTACTATATATAATAATAAGCAATAGCACACGTTCGACATCAATAATAATTTGCATCTCTTTCTAGAACCCAAACCGTTTCAGTTGCTGCCGGGAATTTAAGATTTACAGCGTCATTCGGAGATAGCTCCAGTCTGTAGCACAATAATGTCAGTGGCCCATCTCTTAGTCAGTAAACAAAACGAATCCGATAAGTAATCAGGACATTGATTAGCAACAGTTACCACCATAGGCTCGGGAACTGAAATCCGAAGTCAAGGTAAAGAAAACAAACTGGGGGAGGAATGATCACTCTGGGAGCTATTCAAACAACAATTGTGAAACCGTAACTGGCAAGATCACACAGATACAAAATCAAACTAATATGGTACACTATATAAGGACAGAGATGCGAGAAAACCGACTACTTGGTGGGTAAAACAGACTTCAACTGCTCGTGCTGAATAAGACAATTTCATAACAGAGGTGAAGAAAAGTGAAGAATACCATCTTCCAGAACGAACTCCCATAAAGGTGGTGGAATCAGAGAATAGGCCCTAAATAAGGAGAATAATATCGGAGAAGAGATCGAATAAGGACAGATGAAATGAGGGATCAAACATCGGAGTAATGGTAGAATATATCAAGATTGGCTAACATAAAGGACAGGGACCAATCCAGCCATTTTTCCATCCCTCCCGGGCTTTTTCTTCTTGACCTGAAAAAACATGTTCCATGCTTCTTATACCGTTCCAATCATTGAGCATATGTTTTTTACTTATTCAATTGTAGAGAGAACTGCGGTGTCAGGAATACTCACATGGAACCAACCGTCCACCTCATAATCAATTTCAACTTCCTCTCCTGCTGTCAGGTTTAGCTGCAAGATAACAAGCAATTACTATTTCTGTAGTACCCACATGCAATATCTCCAAGCCGTAATACTTACTGCGGACTGTAGGGTGTAAAATATGACTCCACTTGGTATTTCATCAATTTTTTTGAACATTCACCACCACCCCTATTATGCTAAGGTTTTCTTTTCTTAGGATCGTAAATACGGACCAATTTATAGTTACTAGTTAGTCAACATGTTTGTGCTGTGAATAGCTGTACTTATGTTTAAACTACAAATACTCACACTTCATTTTGGATTCAAGTGGGGTAACTATGCCTAAAACTTTCATCGAATACGAACAGCACATACTTAAAACCACCAGGGCATAAATTAGGAAGTCAATATTCCAGGATAATAATTTAAATTTTCTTGTTAATACAAATATTGAAATATGATTTCAAGTTCACCATAGGCGGTATTTTGCAGACCCTATCTAACATGACCAAGGATGTTCAAGCGTTCTTAGTGGTCAAGACTCCTGAGAATGATGGAGTTAACTGCTACAGCCCCCATGAACCACATGGCTGGGGCTCTCAAGCCTCAACCCACGTCGAATTTAGGTCTATAAAACCCTAGCCATGGGTATTGTAAGTCCATTCATTATAAAGACATCACATTAATGAAACTGTAATACTGTCTAGCCTCTCAAGATCAAGGATACTACTTTCTTATGTAAAATGGATTCTTATTTTTAAGTAATTTTTATCGTATTGTGTACTTGTGTTGGGGGAACTCGTATACTCGTAGCAGCCATTCATATACTCTGGTTGCTTCAGTTGGCCTAATGTGGTGACTAAATGGACATGTTGTGTGAACTTCCACATGACCATTCTACAACAATAAAGTACAGCTCTAAGTTGACGTCTTTTGCATATAATGCAACAAAGGTTGGTCCCACCGTAAAATGACACTACATTTGTTTAAATCCGTATTACCATATTAGTCTTTGCCACTCATTCTATACAATACCTCATAAAGTTTAGGATACTAATAGAATACTAGTGTTCGTGTTCTTGACTACTTTCTAAAAGGTACACAAAAAGCAGGTAATTCAACTGACCTCGTCATCACCACCAGCAGTGAAGTCATATAGTGCTTTCCCAAATTGTGAATTTTCTGAGGAAGCTGGCTCATCCTCGTCGTTGTGAGATCCAAAGCCTTGTCCAGCCAAAGGATTCTCAAAAGACTCAAATCTCTGCATAACTGATGAATTATACGATGGGGGCTCTTCTCTAACCTGAAAATGACTGCTAGTCATTAAATTTGATCTGACTAGATAGCGATTCTGCAAAAGAACTTGCACAAATAGAATACGAAACGGACCGTAGAAACTGGACTCTCATATATAGAGGGAGTACTGTAAGAAGGGTTGCTAAATCTGCTTGCAGCTGGCCCCGATGACCTCTCCTGTCATACCAAAGATAAATATATGAGTAACTTCTAATCGACAAATATTTGTGCGTATTCAAGTCTTACACTCTTTCCAACCAATCGGATCCGTGGTTCAATTCTATATACTAGGTTAATTCAAGACTTTGAAGTAGTAAATGCCAGTTTAGATTGAGGGTAGCATTCCATTGTTCATACATTCTACACAACTGATGTGTAGCCTTGGTTGCAGAAATGAAGTGTCGAAAAGCCATTATATATAATTGAAAGAGATATCTCAAATTCCCATTGTGATCAAACTATAATAGTTAATAAACCAAGAAGCAACTACTTAAATGATAATCGCTTCGTATTTGTACTAACCAATATTTATAGCCATGGTAGGGACTAAAACGTGCACAAGGAAAAGAGCATCACATCAAACAATTAAGAATGTTGTAGAAAATATCATCCGTGAAACTCCGACAGAAGTAGCCAAAGCCGGTTCATCACAAAACATCTAGATTATCATGCACTTTTCATGTATAAGTTCGAATTTAGCGGATTTACTAATGGGCAAGATATTTTGAAAAGCTGTGAATAAGAACTAAATTTGCTGACTTTGTTATAACTAAATATGCGAAAAAAGTTAAACAGAGCACACATAACCAAGAAGGTCTATACCGAGGATTGTGAAACACCATAGCCCGATGGCTTTGAGCTGAACAAAGAGGGGTAGCTCATGCCACCGAAATGAGATGATATGGAAGTCTCAACTGATCCTGCTGACTCAGGAGAAGATGTTCCATCTGATCTAGCATCCTCTTCCTGCAGACAAATGAGTTTCTTTATCAGCTTCGAAAAACCAGCATTCTATTCTATCCATTGCAACTTCAATGAGATTCTAATAAATACCTCCAATTCATTAGTTTCTAGAAGTGTCTTTGCCCACATATCGTCATAGCCAACTGATGGTCTAGAAGTATAAGTTTCTTCCTCGACATCTGGAGCATCAGTTCCGGCCCCAGCAAGGAATTCATTTACCTGCAAGTTAAAGTAAAGATCGGGTGAACATCTGAGTGGGAGACTATACAGCAACCAAACCATTTGGAGAAAGAGATTTTGAAGGGACAAGAACATGTCTTGCGCTGGAAATGAGTAGGAAGTGTTAAACACAATGAATCCCGTATCTGTGATTTTCTTTAAAATCTTACCCTGCTCATAGCTGGTGCATTGTTTCCCCACAAACCATCGTCACCTAAGTTTGCTGCCCATGCATTTACTAGATCATCATCAAGTGTGTCAGGCTCTGCTTGTGTTTCTTTAGTTTCATAGACAAGTTCAGAAATCCCTGTAGCAACAGCAGGATCATTTAAACCGGTTGATGCGCTTATATTGTGCCTCGTACGATATATGTCAATAAGTTTTGCACTGTTACATGAATAAAAATTATAAGTAACAAATTCATGTTATAAGAGTAAGAGTAAGCATATATATTAATAACAGATCAAGCTAAATTTGGAGAAAATCACAAGGAACGAATTAAGGTAAAGTGGTGTTAAGCGCACTGAATAGATAAGCCATGGAAATTTTTCTCTCCAATGTTCGGTGAGCTTCCTTAAGGAAAAAGATAAGTGAGCATCTCTGTCGTAAAGTAGGTTTGCAGTTCTACATGCTCAAGCTCGTTTCTTCCTCTCCAATAAAAATTTGGAGATTAGCCTCACTCTCTCTTCATCTCTCTCATGCTCACAGCTAATGATCTACAAGTTTAAGACAAATAGTAGCCACTGATATTGCCATGCCACTCCGATAATCACGTGATGGCTACGTTTCCTGTTGTTAACTTTGTTGAACTGTTCAACTTACGCATGATCATCCCAGGAAATGAAATTTAAGCCATCATGAATTAGCAGATCTGAAGTTCTGAACATATATTTTACAGAGGGATCCTTTTACAGAGCTAGATTAACTTCAAATTCTATCTTATACGTCTATTTCCACAATCATACAAATTAGGGGTTACACTTTAGTCAGATAAACTTACTTTGTCCGTATCATGAGGGTTTTAAACTACTCATATTTTCTTCAATGAGTAACTAGGGAATCTTCTCCCTTGAGAAATAGAGATATCAAACTATTTTTCGAACTCTTAATACTCTTTCCTGATTTTATATAAGCAGTTCGAGTAGATAAAATATATTAAAATTGCAGAAATGGGCAGCAAATTCGAATAAATAACTCTAGTCAAACAAAAGGTAGGACAGAATATGATGCACAAAGACTCGGGCAACCTACAAGCTTTCCATCCTAAGGCACTGTTTCGCTCTCTAATGGAAACGTTTAAAGGAGAAAGCATGTGCAAATGAAACTACAACAAGAAAGTATTTGCAATACACAAAGAAAGTTGTTTGTGTGGTACTGTGGTTTTCCAAAGATGGAGCATGAGTCCAGTGACAATCTCTACCGCCTTTGGCAAGAGAAGACTCAGTAAAACCAATTTCACCGGTCACTGCGACAAACTGAGCCTCGAAGTAATACTGGGCCTCGAAGCATAAAACTATACGCACTTTAAAATAATCGATGTTTAAAAGAAAATGAGTACCTTGTGGGTCCGAGAGGCAGATATTTCGCTCTTGGAACAAAACAAAACAAGGAAACAAGGTCAAGAAGCTTTTCATGGCTTTCATATAATTTCTTAAGTTCTTCGTCTGACCACTCCTTTTTTGTGTTGTCATGATTTCGCATATCCCTGCAAGGGAATGGAGAAAACAACGGTAAGATCCAAAAATAAACTGGAAATTCAATACGAAATCAAATCGCCTGTCTTGGCTCTTACTTGATCAATTCATCTTGGGCTTTGTACATTTCATCAAGAACCTTTATCATAGGACTTATTAATGATCCAAGACCAGTGCCACTAGCCCCTTGTTCTTCACCATTACTGGTATACATATCTGAATACTGAGATTGTACACCACCTTGTGCTAAAGTATGTAGGAATTCATATATCTGCAACCTAAAAGGCTCCCCGGACCTAATTGCGATTGTTGTAAGAGCTTGAGCGGCAATAATGCGAACCTAGAATCACCAATCAAACCATGACAAAAGAGTACAAAATAATATCACATAACTGTAGAACTCTTAGCATATCCTCATAAAAAACCAAATATTCTTATATCAAATTTGACGTAAATGATCTAAGAAGAACATTATTTATGTTCGTGACTGTAACTGAACATTTTATTTGTTTAGGTTCTATATTAAGGTTATTATTTTCAACTTTTCGCAATAGCTTCTAGGAGAGTATAAAGGAGGTGTGAACTTTCTATTCTGAGATTATTTTATGCCAGCAAGAGAAAAGAGAGGTTGTTTATCTTTTCTGTTCTTTTCCCTAAGAAGAAAGAGTGAAGGTCATGTAAATGTTAAAATCCAAAAATAAAACAAGAATAAGAAAGAAGGAAGCTGGGATCTGTAAAAAATATGTTCACGTAATTAAATCAACAGTAACTTGCAGGGAAAAGAATTTAGGTTTTTTTCACCCAAAAAGAAAAAGAAAGATAACCAAATGATCAAAATAGGGCTCTATAAGTAAGATGCGAAGTACCTCCCAGCCCCCACTGAAAGCACATCTTTGTAGCCGAGTCAATGCACCAGCTAGAGTGGGGTTCCGAGAACTAGCAGCAGCCACCATTTTATCTGCATCTAACATCATTAATGCAGTACCTGGAGGAGTTGCAGATTCCCATGCATATTCAGATGCAGCATAATTTGCATTTTCTCCAAGGAACCATACCTGCAATATCACACTTGATATTAGCTTATTATTGCGTCAAGAATCTAACTCAAGCACACTAAGCACCCAAGCCACAGCGAACCCATGACTGCTTGTGGTAACATTACTTCAAGCAGATTTGTACTGCCTTCACTGCATCATTATGGTGCAAGTAATGTGCGCACTATAAAAAGTTTTTAACTTTAAGAGAATGCAGAAAAATTCATGCTTACAGCTGCCTGCACTAATCTCTGTAACGCCAGAGCTGATTTTGGATCAGACGCTGAAACCTTATCAATAGATGTAATTCCAGAAACTGACCCCGGTTGAGGAGGTGGTAAATCAAGAACTATTGTCACTGCTTCTAAAGCAGTATGTTTACCATCTGGTCCAGCTCCAACAAGACATGTCTGAAAAGGATGCAAAGGTTAGTAACCAAGTAAAAACCAAGCAGTACATGCTAAACAGAGTCAACAGGTCATGCAAGTGAACGGGATGTCATTCCGAAGTATCAGCTCACTCAATTCGTATTTAAATGTTTAGTACAATAACAACCCGAAGAAATTATAAATGATAATTAGATAGTATATCACCCCAAAATTTTCTAAGTTTTACGAATGACCTACTGATTGATATAACTAGAGAAAGGCATGCAAGAGTCACAGGATCGTATATAACAATTGAGAACTATAAGATGACAAAGAAAGTTACGCAAGATTTAAACAAGATGAAAAACTATTGAACTAAGACACATGGAGATAAAAAGAAAGGAGATAAATGAACAGGCGATGCTCAAGACTGGCTTGAATGACTAAGCATGATATTTAAAAAGGTATATTGTTCTGTCAGCCAAATCAATTTACATGATTAGATAGGTATGATCTAAAGCAATTTGTGAATGAGAAACAGAAATTTAAGCATTAAGGCGTCTTCTAACATTTTTCCGCAAGAGATGTAAGGTATCAATATTCCTATTAAAGATCTTGTGATAATAACATATTATTAGAAGATATTAAAGATTAAGATTAATATATTTGACACCTTCTGTAATCTTAAGTATTATTATTGTCATACTTTTTTTTTTGACATTATTATTGTCATACTTGATAAAGAACATGACCAAAACTACTTGTTTAAATTGTACAAGTCGAAAAGATAATTCCAGGTTTTCATATTATTAGAAGACATTAAAGATTAAGATTAATATATTTGACACCTTCTGTAATCTTAAGTATTATTATTGTCATACTTTTTTTTTGACATTATTATTGTCATACTTGATAAAGAACATGACCAAAACTACTTGTTTAAATTGTACAAGTCGAAAAGATAATTCCAGGTTTTCCTATGTCAAATGGAGAGTTTAAACCTACTTTCCACAGTAGCTGTAACACATCAGCGTCAATCTTTCCAGGAGCTTTTGTTGCAAAAACTCTAGCAATTTCAAGAAGGGTAATAGCCATATCTGGAGTTGCCTGCAAAACAAGTAGCAAAATGAAAAAGAAGTCGAATAGTACCATGATATGAAAAAGATTTACCAAAAGCAGGAAAAGTTTGCTTTCAAGGATCCTTAGCTCATCAGACAAAAGAAGAGGACCATGCATTGACATGGCTGGGTATACAAGTTTATTCAAGAAAGACAGGAAAATGTATTTTCAACACTTGAGAAGTAACAGACCCTCAAAAAATCTAATCTCCCAAATAGTTACAAGAATATACATCAACTAATAATGTCTTACAAACAAGAAACATAACTTTACTTCCATACCAATATTTCCGAGGAAAAAATAAATTATGAAGCATTTGCTGACATACCTTAAACCGAGCATGTAAAGTGAGCAAGATATCATTTAGTAGTGTTGCCGGATAAGCTGGATCGGAGAGCTCAGATGCAATTATAGATTCTAGTTCGTCAAAGGATTCATAAGGACTTTGCATCCAGATCAAAGCTTTGATTACCATAGCTCGTACATATACACATTCACATGCTATAGTAGTTCGGACCACTTCCATCAATGAAGCTAATAGACTAGCAATCGTGTCCTTACCTCCAGCTCCATTAGATACTGAGGAAGACTTCTTGGGGGCTATAGAACATCATAATAAACATTACAGATATACATAAAAAAAGAATAGAATTATATCCTCAATAGATGATGCAGAAAATGAGCAACCAACGTCTTATTTGATCCAACTCTCAATGGAAAAAAATAAGTAATGCTGTGATTATAGGCTATAAACAGTTCATAGGCTTCCAAGAAATTAGACTTATCCTGATTGTAATTATTGTACTCCTATTTGTAGTCAATGACTAGCCCCGATGGCCTCGCGGACGAGCCTTTGTTTGACTTATAACCTTTCTATAACCCTAACAGCTGCTGCCCTAATAACTACTTTAAACACCATTGCACCCCAATATGGGACTCTCACATGCTCCTTTTGCGCCCACCCCCATTAGGCTGATTATGTGGTCCAGTGAACTAGAAAGAAATTAGAGATTCTCAAACCCCTAATCCATTATTTGCTATCAAGAAATTGACTTTGTAAGATATATGAGAATTGTACAAAAGTCGCAAAAATGAGTCAAATGACAACACACAATAAGCATGCATGGTCGAATGAACTAACAGCATTATGCGACTAATTTTTTTATTCATTGAATTTGCTTATTCCATTATTTTTCAAGTTTCAAAGAATAAACTATATAAGCTGCTTAGTCTTTCTTCAAGGATAAAAGGTCATCAAAATTTGCGAAGTCGATGGTAGGCATGGAAATCCACAAGGATAAAGCACATGTCCTTACCAAGTGGACTCTCGACCAGTCAATTAATCAGCAGATGCTCCTAATAATTTTATCACATACTACAACCGAGAAATCTGACATTAGAAACTCACATATGCTTTACACAAATTTAAGAACAAAATCAAAGAGATAGACCATCATCACAATAAAGACACTACCTTCAGCAAATTCGTTAACATCCTCGTCTATAGCTTCATTTAGTTGTGCTCCTTCATCAATGTCCTGGATCCCTAAAGCAAATGCTGCAGCTCGACTCTTTCCCATCTCTTGTACAACTCTTGCTGCGGCATGAAGTGTAGGTCTCGAGAAACTCCGGAAAGAACTCTCCAGTCTAAAGCAAAATAGAGATATATAAGAATAAAGGGATCATAATCAAAATACTAAGAAAATCAGGAGAAGCTTGGTAAAATCTCAACTAAATTTTGCCCCTTAAAATCCATATCATGCAAGAACTTCGTCAGCAGAGAAAATCAGTATACAACAACATAGAAAAGATATGAACCCCGCAAACCTTCTCATTACAAGTTTGACAAGAGGCTGTGGACGTCTCGTCTTCGAAGAAGATTTTTCTTTAACAGGCTTTGGTGGAAGGACATCTTTGGAGTCGACAGTTTTATCCTTTGAAGACATTGATGGTGTCTCCGGCAACTTGAGAATCTCTCTGGTCAACCGGTACCAACCAGCAGCTCGCTCTTCAGTCCTACAACAAATGCAGTCCAATTGAATAGATTATTTGTTTGAGCAAGAAATGAATTGAAAAACAATATGAACACAGAACACCTGTTCAGAAGATGTTCATTTCCCGACCAAGAAACTAGAAATGAAGATTACTTGAGGAAAGTATATATGAATACCTCTCAGTATTATCAAATTTGCCCAATACACAGAGAATTGCTTCAAAACAAACTCTTTCACTAGGATCCAGAAGAAGCTGATAGAGCACAGAGGCGAACTGAGACTTAATGTCAGGTCTCTCTGCACACAGAATTAGGTTATATTTTATGAAAAGACGGAATAAAGTTATATAAACCGTGACTCTACTAATATAATTAGTTTGCACTGGAAATTAAGAACATAAAGCTAACTGTACCATCTAATGCCCGAGCTCTTGATATTGTGTGACACAATCTGGCAAGGTTGACTCTTGCAAGCACATCATGCAGATGCAGAACATCCTGCAAAGCCCCTGATTCATATAATATTTATCCAACTTAGCAACAGTAACCTAAATATGCCTTACTGGTTGAACATTCCATAACAGATAAATGAGTAACCCATAACATTGGCAAGCCCGAGCCAGAAAATAAGCATGCAAGAAATACACCTAAAAGGCAAATCTGTAAACCCAGTTTCATTGTTTACTGTATTTACATAATGCATCTCTTTTTTATATTTTTGATTTCCAAGATACATTAAAACATAAGAAAAATATAGGAGAATGTTAAGGAATGGAAAGAGATTAGTTGACAATCAGGCGGAATAAAAATCACTTTTTAATCTCACATGTGACAAATTTTTGTCAAGATTCCATGTATTAGTAGCTTTAAATTATCAAATTTACAAGGTTTACAATTTGAGTTTTTTTCTAGAATAATCAGTTAACCTTTTAATAGAATTAAAAATCCTTTGGGAAAGATACTAAATTCTATAAATAAGGACCATGATCAATTGTGTAACTTAGTTTGTTGGATATTTTGGTATATGTTCGTAAAGTAGTTTAATTAATTCATTCTCACTTGGTCAACAAGCTCGATTTTGTTTAATACACACATAAATTGGTGGGTAGCATATACTGAGTGAAGGCAGGCTCTAAACTTGGGCCTAGCTAAATGTCAGTTTCCTCTAACTAACCTATAACAGATGGAGTTAGAACGAAAGCTATCTTAAACTTTTCCATCCTTGCAGAATATTTATAACAAAAAAGAACAAAAGAATGTTCATAAAATTAATAAAGTTAGACATTAGCATAACTTGGTAATAGCACTAAATACTGAAATAGGATAAACTTTCAAGATTAATTAATGAGCTTCGGCAATTTTAGATGTTATTTTTAGCTTATGACTCAGCACTTCATCTACATTTTATGAAGTATGTTGAATCCAGAGCCTCCAACGTTGTGCAAAGTCATAGTTGGTTACACAACTGGGAGTTGATGTTCCCTAGAACACTGTCCTCTGAACAATAAAGTTAAAATGTCCGGTATAACCAAGAAGAAGAAGAACCATACCTCCAGGAAGCACAAGTTTTCCTACATAAAAGAATACAAGACAATGTTAGTCTGCTACCCGTGACCAACTAGAATTACAAACAGAGAAATAGCTTAGATATTTAACTTCAAGCATATCTTTTTGAAGTTTACATGCATCTTCAAATTAATTGTGATTATTGATGAGTGGACTGGTAAACTGTAACTTATTACAGTTTATCCGCGTGACAAACGGCATGTAACATATGAAGCTAACTAACTTACCTAATGCCATTGCAACGGAATAAGGGTCTTTAGTCGCCAGCTCAGAAATCATTGCTAGAGCATGCCTCACAGCAACGGGATCAGCAAACGAAACCCTAAATAACAAATTTTTCTTAGTTTAGCAACTAACAATATAAGAGTAGCAACAGAGTTTAGCAACACTGAAAATTGAAAAAGTAAGATGGTACAAGTTAATATGATAAAGGATAAAAAGACGTAAAAGATTCCACGGAAAAAAATCTTCGAGTTCAAACAAATATACATATATATACATCAAACACAACCCCAAGACATTGCACATTTGCATGATTCCAAACTAAGAGATATGGCTGAAGACTGGAGGCAGTTAGACCTATTGTTATTGATCTTTCCAAGATTTTGGATTAAAGAAGTAGCTGAATCACCAATAAAGTTTCTATTAGACACAAGAATAAGATTACAGTTTTGGAGCATCCCCAAATCACAGAAGACCTGATACTTAAATTAGAAGTGTACACTTACAAAAATTAGAGTGGGATACTGCTAGACGACTATGTTCCGCCTAACCAGTGTAAGAAACCCAAACAAAGAACACAACACATAAACAAAAATAGCTCACCCTTGTACAGCACGGTGGAGGAATGCTGGATTCCCAGGATCTAGAGGAAGTCTTCTCAACGCACTAAGAGCAGCATATTGCAAATTACTCCGAATAACAGACTGTACAAGTTATGTACCGGTCAAAAATCTTACTAATGAAACTTAATTATTCCGCAAATGGAGAGAACTGAAGGTGTAAATGAAATACTTCACATATCAACAAAAAATAGCACCATAGCAACTTCTATCTTAATTTTCTCATCTACTGTCCAAAGAGGACAGTATAAAGTATAAACACATGCACGATCAGCATTACAAACCAGCATACTGATAGAGATGAATGGCAGCAACTGTTTAAGGCATATGAGAGACGTCAAAAGAAGGATTGCCAGACCCAAATTCTGATTTGGCGTGTCTTGCATGAATGGCCCACTTAGAACCTTGAATAATGCGGGCCTGATCCACATGTCTTTGTGGAGATTCTACTAGTTTCTAAGTATTAGGATGGTTAAGTGTCTTTAATGTCATTTAGTGTCTCTTTAATGTCTTTAATGTCTTATAGTGTCTCTTTAATGTCTTAAATGTCCTTTATAATGTTTTTTAGTGCTATAGGAGTTTAGAAGTTCAATAGTCTACAAGTAAAGATAGCAAAGGTGGGTTTTAGGCCTATATAAGGCATGTAATTCTGCTGTTTGGAGGACAGACAGAGAGTATTCCAGCAGCTAGTTAAGCTTTATGTGTTTGTGTGATGCAAATACCCCAAAGGTGTGATGCCTAAGGGCTCTAGGAGTGATTCCTAGTTTGTACTGGTGTGATACTAGTGCGTTATTTCTTATATCTATAATATAATCAAGTTATTTTCTTCCTTATTTCCAACTTCCCATTTCTGTCCTACATCACATACACTTCATAGCACGTTACAAATAAAAAAACCGAAGTTTCATAGGCACTTTTATGAAGTTCTATCAGGTGCGTCTACCAAAAAAGCACGACCAAAGAATTAAAAAGGTCTCTTCAAACAGTAGCAAGATAACAATTATGGAAGTTTGCTGCCTGACCCGTGAAGCGGCATTGGTTAGGTGACATTTCGGCAAACTTATGTTTTACAGAGAACTTATACGAAGTTGGAAATTGACTTGTTTATGTTGCAAATGCACCTCCTTAGAATAGAAAAGTAAGCAATTTATTTTCCCATAGAGCATGTGGAAAACGCCGAACCTACTTCCAGTCTCCCCCTCCTTAAAGAACTAGCAATTTCACTTTCTTCATTCACATGAAGAGAAGTAAATCCAGAAGAGAGCTACGGATCATGACTCCAATAGCAATTATGTGGGCAATAGGGAAAGACAGAAACGATAATCTTTTTAACATATCTAATCCAAATAGTATTCTTGCAGTGGAGGATATCCTGGCATTACTGTTTCATTGGAGTAGGACCAATGCTTCGGCAAAGCCGCAAAGGACAAAACCTTCTTCGACGTTTTTTCCTAATTGGGAGGCTCTGATGATGTAACATTTAGATTAGGAACATATGTGGTTGTATTTTGGCTCTGCCCACTATGTACATATCCCTTTTCTTTTAATATGAATTCAAAGTTTCAAAAATAAAATCCAAAGTTGAAGTGGAGAACAAGCCTTTATAGTTAGTCTAGTGACATCAAATACACATTTACTTATTATATAAGAAGTATTAAAAACAATATAACTCAACAACTCCAAAAGTGCATCGGCATACCTCTTTGTCACCACCTTTTGTACCAAATATACCCTTCTTCCTTTTGTGTTCTGTGTCACCAACCTGTGTTCACATTTAAGAAGGACCATAGGGTTCAAAAATGTAATAAAAAAAGATAGTAATTCTCTTCCAGGAGAACTACTAAGCAATACAAGACTTTGTCTACACGACTTAGCGAAGAAAATTTTGTGGCCGATTGTTCCCCAACCATGAGAATTCTAATAGAAAAATATGTTCACCTTTTCAAGGATACCAAATACAATTTCATATAGTTGCGTCAAAATATCAGTGTTGCTTGACGAAGCATATGTAAGGGCCTTCAAAGCAGCAATTCGTCGTGCATGAACTTCAAAAAGAAATTAATAAGGTTAAGAAACTGCCAGAAGACATTGAAAAGATTTTGTGAAACAGGTCCACGATTTTGAAGGTTTCAAAGATAAACTACATGAGCAGCACAAATAATTTTTAAGATAATGAATTAATGATTTACAATTTTGCTATTCTTCAGGCATTAAACCATCACTAGAAGGTTACTATTACTTCCTAAATCTCAACTTATCAAAATTGCACCACTATTAAGTAGCTTCAAAACAATGTACAACTTCTAAACAGTGCCAAGCATATTATTATATTGAAAATCAAATCTAGGTAGTGAAACTCTAGAGTAACACGCAAGGATTAGCCTATGCCGGATCTGTACCAAGTTTGAGCAGTTGTCTGAGTCACTGGGCAAGTCATAGCAAAGTCAGAAGACTTGGGAGCTGCTTGACTCATCTAGCGACTCTGATCATTTATATAGATATAAGAAAAGTTAACACCTCAACTTTGAAATGATAAACTGTGAAGTATTGGAAATGTTTAGCTATTCTTCTTTTCTACGATCTACATTACTTTTTCGTAGCAACTGATATGCTCGAATTCAAGCAGATTTGGATTTGTCGCTCCTACTCGGTCAAACCTGTACCTCTTGCTACTCGAGCAGCAGACTGCACTGGTCCAGCACAGGTCTGCTGTTGCTCTTTTTTTTTAAGATTCTCAGCTCTATGTTCTTCTGCTTCCCCATACATTTATATAAAAAGAAATACCAAGCCGAGATACTCGGGCTTCAGGTTCGTCTTGGCTGGGTCAGGGGAAGGTCCTAGACCAAGTACTTGTAATCAAATAGAGAAAACAGAACATAAGAGTATACTTGATAAGAACCACTTTACATTCAACATCAGCATTTGTGGACTCTGTCGTAAGCTGATTTACAATTCGAGGTACAACATCTGCCCTTGTAACCCCACCACCAGCACTGATGTCCGCAAGCGCATCCCAATTTGGAGTGGGGATCCCACCACCTGGACTTAAACCCTGTGAACCAGTATCTGATAAAATCCTGGCCAAGTAGTAATACACATAGCGGAGAACACTCCTGTCCTCACATTGCTGATCAAGCTGCAAAATCCAACAAGGTGTATCAGCCATGTCATGCAAAGGAATTCTGAAGAAATAAGTTACAAGTTTTGAGAGCATGACGAGGTTCTAAAGCCCATATTGGTCTTAAAAGGCATTTCAGGATGTTTACAAATTTTATATTTAGTAGATCAACAACTATAAGTGATATTGATCTTGTTATTATCTTTTTGATGATATACTTACACGACAAATTTGATAGAAATTAGGAGTATTTAAGATAGTTAAAGTTCAAGTAGGACTCTCTAGCAGGCTATAGGCATAAATGTCAAGTTATTCAAAATAATTGTTGAAACACTATCACTCCAACTATATGAATTTAACACACCACACACACACAACGGAAAGAAATGCACAAAAAGCAGGATAAGGAAGAACCTTATACAAGTATACAACTACAACTAGCTCGCGTAAGGAAACATGTCTTAAAGGAATGCTATCTTATTCCATAACACTGAACTTACAAAACATCAGCAGTCACCTAACAATACAATCTCAATGTCATATACCATGATTGGCATGAGTTACTTACAAGTAAAAAGACAATCATTGAGAGACAAAGAAAAAGGGAATAAGATGCATACCATTAGAAGAGATGGTGCAACAGAAGGATCAACTGAATTATATACAGCAAGTTTGGGGAACACATGATGCACTAACTGCTTTTGAGAGCTTTTCTACAGAGCAAAGATGTGGCGGATTAAAACATTTGTCCAAAAGCATGATGGAATACATTGAGCAACTGAAGTAAATGTTTACACGATGAAGTAAAATAAAACCATGAAATGATAATAGTTACTTGATCAGATGTAGCAGCGAGTTCATGAATACTCATTGCAAGCTGTTCATATGAAACCGGCTGCACAAGGAAACAATTGATTCTGAGACTAACAGATATAAAATTGCCGAGCTTTTTATGTTGGTATGGATATACAGAAAGCTACAAAATATTCAAAAGTAAACAAATAGAAGTTCTTGAGAGTCATTCCCATGTGCAACAACTAGTTTCCCAAGAAAAGTACGCCAAAGATTTAGCATCAATATACAATGAAATCCTCCAAAATTTACTTCTATTTCAATAGAAGATCAAATGATGGATTGGAACTTTAAATAAAAGAGAAAATTGAAAATGCAAATACCTTTCTCTTCTGTTTATGCGTCATATTTGTTCTGACAGGATTTAAAGCTTTGGCAACTGCTATAGTATCACTTTGAATCTGCATTAATGTACCTCTTTTTGATTTTTTTTCTACTTGTACCGGCTTTTGGACTGGTTTCCCAAGAGTAGAAGGAGCTGATCCTGAAGTGGAGGCGGAAGTTGACGAAGGGTCGGAGGTAATTAGATCCATGAGTGTCATCCCCGACGTATCCTGACAAGCAGTGATAAAAAGAATATCTCAATATTACTATCAAATGGACAGTTGAGAATCTGAGGTTAATCATGACAATATCGTGCATGGTTGAGGTCACCGTAATCATTTCACTGCGCAATTTCAACCCTTTGCTAGCGGAATCAAGTAGAGAGAGAGAGAATACAACACTGTGTAAGGATAGTGACTGAAACCCAATAATTCTTGGACTGAACTCTACTTATGTTAGAATTGTGGTTCAACATGATGGGAAACCGAAAATATCACTTGTTAGGCAAGAACATAACCCTAGCTCACATGATCAATGACAAATGAGTGGATCATCAAGAATTAATTCAACATTAGACTGCTTCTCATTATCAAAATAAAAACCATAAACTTGTAAGAGTGGTTAATTCATCTGTGGCCCATACGTTTGAATCAAAAACCTCTCAACTTAATTAAAACTACTGGGGGAATGATATTTAAATTGACAAAAACAGAAAATTCAAGATCAGGATCATAGATCTAGAGAGCTGAAGACAGAGTAATCATTTTCAAGGAAAACACAAATTAAGCGAAAATGAAAGCGGTTGGTCGGAGATCTTACCGTCGACATGGCTGCAGATTAGGGAACCTGATCTGCAACTGGGAAGAAAGAAGAACCAGAACTAGTGAGAGAAAGATAGAAATAGAGAAAGCAAAATTAAAGAGCAATCGTATGGAGTTGGGAGAGGTTGTTTGAATGGAACCCTAGTGTGCATGGACATCAGCGTTAGAGAGAGAGAGTACCTGGAGATCGATTTAATGAAACCCTAGTACGTTGGACTGAAACTATCCAAGTTGATTCCCTTGATCCATCGAGTTGATTTGGGGATTTCTGAACAGAGAGAAACACAGGTGGTCATCGAGTGGGGGAGAAGAAGGCTGAATGTTATAAGCGCCTCTGCTTCCTCTCGAAGGCGCCCCAGTTTTTGGGTTTCAGAAACCTTGGTTATTTAGCAAATGGGGGTCCACCACCCTTTGGTGTAACGGTTGGACACCCCTCTTAAGACCATGAGGTCGTGGGATCGAGTCTCGGTGGAAGCAGTTGCCATCAAGATTTATCCTATGTAATGTAGGCTATGAATACTGTAATAATTTGTCGGGCTTTAGGCCTCTTCGTTGTCGGGCTTTAGGCCTCTTCGTTGTCGGGCTTTAGGCCTCTTTCAGTCTCAGTTTAAAGTAGGCGGTTATCGTGCTCATTACATCTCTATGATGCATCAATGCCTTGTAACGACTAACGTAAACCGTAGTCGAATTCTCAAAAAAAAAAAAAAAAAAAAAAAAAAAAAAAAAAAATTTAGCAAATGGGCGTATAAGTAATTACACTTCAACTAATTAAATCTAACACAACCCGGGTTTATGTAATTATAAAAGAAACATGGAGATTTATGTAAAGATCATTTAAAAGTCCGGAAGATTCAGTAATTCTCCCTATGGAGTTTACCTGATTTTTTATTCAACAATAAGATTACCTAATTTTCGATTCAACAATCTTATAGAACTAATGAGAGAAAGATAGAAAGAGAGGGAGCAAAGGATTTACTTGATTTTCGATAAAAAAATCTTCCGAGATAGTATGGAGAGGGAGAGATGGAGAGAGTGAGAGAGAATGGAGAGCAAGAGATGGAAAGATTTGGGTGTAGGTCGTGGGGACTGACCGACTGATTTTAGGGCATCTATTTTCGTCGGCTTTGAGCGAGAGATGGAAAGATTTGGGTGTAGGTCGTGGGGACTGACTGACTGATTTTAAGGCATCTATTTTTAACGGACAAAGCCGACAAAAATAGCTTTCGTGGAAAATCTCCAGGAAATTTTGGCTGAAAAATCTTAGCGCCAAGAAATTATTTCCTCTTCCAACGAATAAACTTTTCTAACCGTTTAAGAACACATATTTTCGACGAAAAATGTTCTACAAGCCGTCATAATAGGGCCTTTTGTGACGGAAAGAAGGGCCGTCGGAACAAAGAAATTTTAGCAAACAAGAGCTCAGTATTTCCGTCGTTTGGTTATTACAAACCCGTGTTAATACCGACTACTCTCGACAAATTTCAAATTTGCCGTCAGAAATAGAACTAATTCCGACGACATTTCCATTTACTGTTGGAAAAGCATGACTTTTTTCGGCGGTTATCAACATTCTGTCGGAAATGGTCCGTCACAAATAACATGTATTTTTGTAGTGTATAGAAGGTGAGAGATGATTCCCTTCCCAACCTTCGAGTTACATTATTCGAAAAATCAAATTTGGCTAGTTGATGAGCCACAAAATTGCTTTCACGAGCAATGAGTTTAAAATTGATATTCTCAAACGAACTCGTTTCTTCATGAATTCTTTTCATTACATTTCTTATCTTCATGGTGTGCTTGTTGATTCCGACCCACATGTCTTTATTATTGTGTGCACATCTCCTTCAATAGTAATGATCTTGTGATGCCTCTGTTTTTCCATCTTAAGACCCTATACAACGGTAGTGGTGGCAACAGGTCGTGTCATGGCGGCACGGTCTGTTTGGCAGTCGTGGCGTGTTAGACACACCCCGACCACGCCAAATACGACTTTGAGTCGTGTCTTGCCCATACCACAAGGTATGTGCACAGAAACGCCCTGTGTCCTTGCCGGGACGTTGTCGTGGCGGTTCTGCCCAAATCTAGATTTGTCAAAGAAATCAGATGGTTATAAACTATGGAACAATCATATAGGCACAAGCCAGTTGGCAATTAGGTTGGGGGAACGGCTAAAAGCACCTGTTCAACCTGCTGTTAGCACCCGCCCTCGATTAGCCCCCGATACGGATGTGTAAGAGGCCCCCGCAAGCACCCACCAGTCACTATCCAATCTCGCGCCCAAATCTCCACCCATCTGCCCTAATTTTGAAATCGAGAGCTGCTGAGACCGAGAGAGAGACCAACCGTTTCAACTCGCTTTCTTCATTTTCTTCCCAAAATTCTCGCTCAAACAAGAAGTTCCTTCACCTCTCGACCTTTCTTTTGCACACCTTGCTTCATTCGTGGTGTAGAAGGGTAGATCCAAGACCTTCAATCTTCATTTTAGGTAAGATTATAAATTTTTAGTTTTTCTTCGATTCATCTCAATAAAGGAAGTTTATTTGTGATTTATATGTTAATAATACTAGGAAGTACTTGTATGATGGTTGTTTATAGAAAATTTGTAGTGATTTGAGTTGAATACTTTCGACTTTAAATTTTTGTACGACCGGAGAACCAGTCCGAACTGTTTCGGAGGGGTCAGTCCGAACCAGTTCGGTGGGGACAGTCCGAACCAGTTCGGTGGGGACAGTCCGAACCAGTTCGGTGGAAGCAGTTCAGACTGCTTTCAGTCTGAACTGTGTGCCTTGTTCACTCCCATTCCCTTATTTGTTTTTCTTAGTTGTGTTTATTCTCCACCCTAGGTTATTCCTTTATTTCCATGGTTGAGCGTGTTCATCCTACCAGGAGCGAGAGGGCTCGTAGAGTTCAAAGTCGAATGGGAGTTGATACTACGGTTCCGACCGAAGAACCAGTTGCTACACAACAGAGGAAGACGATGAATAAGATATAGTTTTGGTGACCGAAATTCAGAGAGTCAGAGGAGGCTGGTTACAAAGAAAACATTTGGGAAAAAGAGGTTAAGAAAAGAAGCGTAGGAAGCTGGGTTAACTTATTTTTCGGTTGGATGTTGATATTTTGGATGACATTTCAGATGTTAATATTTTAGATGTTTTGGATGGATGTTGTGGTTGAATGATATGGTAATTTAAAATGATGTAATTATTTTTTTATATTTCTGGAACAAGTCGAAGGGACAGTCCGACACAGGAAAAACATATAACCTGGGGCTCCCTGTTTTGGTTCGGAGCAGACAGCCCGAACCAATTCGGTGGGGACAGTCCGAACAGAGAAAATATCTCAAAAGTCAACGGGTGCTAACAAATTTTTTGAGTCAAACGATATTGACCAAGTCAATCTCTTCTAGCGGGTGCTAACAGCAGGTTAAACGGGTGCTTTTAGCCACTTCCTCAGGTTGGTCGATTTCGGTGGAACGGACCGTCGGATAGAGATAATTTAGATTTTCTTTAGGGGCGCGTTTGGTCTGCGTGGACATTAGTTGGGAAAATCAAGTCGACACTGTTTGCTTGGAACAAAAAGCAGAAAAACCATTTTCTCATGGTGTAAATTGAAGTATGTCAAACCCTATAATGGATATTCCAAACCCCAATCGAGTTCAAGCATCCAAAATCCTAAGTTAAAGTATTTGAAAAGAAAGAAGAAAAAGGAGAAGAGGAAGAAAGTTAAAATTTTCACAATCCTACAAAAACTATTACTTGAATTTTTCATAAGAACAATCTATTTTCTTTTTACGACATCTAAATATTTTTGCACTAACTGAACAAACCCTAAAAACAAGATTTGGATATTGATATCTACACGAAAGAGACGGAAATCGATAACGTAATTTTGATTGTACGTTTCTAGTAATTTATCTTCCAAACTTATCGTTCAAAGAGAGAAAAAAATAAAAAGCAATCCAAAGCTTTGATAACAGTGATCCCTCAAAGTGTCACCTAAAGCCAAAAATGTGTTGCCAAAATGGGAGTGTTGCCAAAAGTCAGACTGTCTGCAAAAGTGGCACTGTTGCAAAAAGTAGCCCTAAGAAGTTGCTAAATGTAACCTTAAAAGTGTTGATAAAGTGACTGCAAACATTGCCGTGAGGAGCCCCAAAAGCGTGGAATGTTGCCACACAAATGGTACCAAAAGGGACACAAAAAGGTTTTGCTAGAAGTGACCCAAAGCATTTTCGAAAGTGTAGGAAACAATGTAACGAGTTTTTTCCCACTTAAACTTCTCTTTTTCATATCATCTATCTCTTCAACCATTGCACACATTCTACTTACATGAAAGTGCAGAAAATATCGGAATTAAAACATTTTTGTGTTGGACTAACACGATAAGCAACTACACCATAAAATGATCGAATAATTTCTTTTTCCATTCATTTAAGAAAAATGATAAAAGAAATAACATCCTCAAAACAAAAGAATTTTTTTTCAAACCAATACAAAGATACATCAATTATTTGTACTGTTGATCAAAATTGAAATCACTATGAAGGAATTCTCCACCAAAATTGAAGACGAAGGAGATGATTATAGTCCTCTACTACTATTAATAATATTAGTAACATCAAGATTCATCCTCATTAATTGTATTGTTGATCAAAACCAAATTCAAATCACCAAGAACATCATAATAATCTTGAAGCCAAACTTGAGGAACAGGAACCAATTCTTTACATGATGAGGATGGATCTTGATGTTACTAATATTATTAGTAATAGTAGAAGAGAAGGATTATTATCATCTCTTTCGTCTTCGATTTATTGTTGATCAAAACCAAAATTCAAATCACCAAGAACATCATAATAATCTTGAAGGTTCAAAACTTGAGGAACATGAACCAATTCTTTACATGGTGAGTTCTCCACAAAAATTGAAGACAAAGGAGATGATAATAATCCTCTACTACTAATACTAATGATATTAGTAACATCAAGATTCATCCTCATTAATTCATCAGCTATTTCTTCAACCATTTTCTCCATTCCCTCTCTCAAAAACTTCATCTTTTCCACATTAACAGAATTAACTGATTTTTCCCACCAAAACTCATCCTCTGTTCTTCTTTCTTTCATCATCTTCAATTTTCGTATTTTTTTCTTCTCAATTTCTATTTCGTTAACTAAATTAGAATACCGTCTTTTAACAATATCAATATACCCATTATTACTTCGAATCGGTTCAGTTTCATTAACAAAAGAATTTATTATAAAATTGACAGAGTGATTAGTGAATGAGAAAACTTTACTAGCTGGTGAGAAAACAATAATGGCAATTTCTGCATCACAGAGAACAGAAAGTTCAGAAGCTTTATTGAATAACCCTTTTCTACGTTTCGAAAAAGTGACTTGTTTTGAACTTGTTTTTGTGATTTTCTTGATTTCAATTTTTCTTCTTCCCATCTTTTTAATGCTCTTGTTTTCTTATTATTATTACCAACAAAAACAGTACTGTAAGGAATAACAAAAACTGGGTGAGTATTTATAGGGTAATAAGTAATGTGGATGTGGTAGTTTCTAATTTTGGGACTTAAATTGATTTATAGTGAAGATATGGAAAGATTATGAAATTATTTGAAGATTTTGAAGTAATTAAGTTGACGAATCTACCCCTGACTGATCATCGAAGTTTAGATTGTTTTAGAGAGAGAATGAGGATAATGGTTAGAAGAGTAGGTATTAGGCCATTTTTCAGTGAGCGTGAACAAAAGTTTAGGAAACTAACAGGAATCTAATAAATTTTGTTCGTTGGCCACCAGCAGGTAGCGGTTTCTCTCACGTCTTCAACTTAATTTCATTCTGATCCCTGTCATTGTTTCATTAACCAGTTTAGTCTAATTTTAACTTTATTATACGAACTTTATTAGCTTTTGGGCTACATTAATAAACTAGATATGACCCGTGCCTTCAACACGTTCTGTTTCATCTATTCGTCTCAAAGATCATAAAAGAATAAAATTATTTTAAATTTTACTATGTTAGTAATTGTTATTCTAAGGAGGCTCCTAACCATTACGAACAATTTGTCATGTGAAAAGGTAATGCCAACACGGAATTGTTGTCAAATAAACGCACATTTTCATTTTTAAGTAGAAATGATGAAACAGAAAATAGTAAAAGCATCTGGTCATATTTGTACGACCTCATGTGACAGAATTTAACTTCTTTTTACACTGCGTCTATTAACTCCATATATTACCATCAATTTGTCACGAATATTAATATATAATTTTCGTTACAATGTTATTTACATTTGGCGCAATGAAGTGGAAGGTGAAAAACCAAATGTTTGAATGATTTTATCGAAACATGAAGTGAAGAAAAAAATAAAATTGAAGATGAAAGTTCCAACAAAAATAAAACCTAACCCAGCGTTCACCAGTTCTCCTGTTGTGGTAATATGTAATCCAAACATAAGCTGTTAGCATAAACATTTTGTTGATGTCAAAGACTCCAAATTACCTTCTTTTCGTTTTTGTTTAAGTTCCTTGGTCTAAATCAAATCGAATCAAATTGAAAACGGTCAAACTATTGTCTTATCTTGAAGTTTCGCTATTTTCTGTTCTTTCACGGAACTTAGTATAGATGGTATCTTATAAACAAAATGAATGTAAAAATGCTTAAGTTATTTTACAAGAACTTTTTTTTTTTGATGAAATTATTTTACAAGAACTTAGTAAAGTGGCATTATTAAACTGGTAAAGCTTAGGTTCAAATTAAAGATATAAATAGATTAGTGGATGAACTATGAAGGTTGTAACTTGTAACTTAAATGGACAATCCTCAACAAAAAAAAACCTTAAATGGACACTCATTGCTCCTAAACCAACAAAAAATATTTCTTTGGATAAAGTGACAAGAAAACTATTGATCGACTAAAAACCTTTCCGAGATAGTATTAAATTTGAGAAACCAAATTTAGTAAGGTGGTATTATCTGTATCTTTCCGCCAAAGATTTGTGATTTGAGATAAATAGTAATTTGAATTCTTTATATCCAATCTAAGAATCATCAAATCACAAGTCATATGTTAATTGGTATATATTATAAAAAAAAAAAACTTAAAAATATATTTATTCCACTCTCTCTCTATCTCTCTTCCTCCATTTCATCACCTATCTCATCCATGACCTTCACTTTATCTTCCCTTAAGAATTTGCTCCATCTTAACATCACCAGAAGCGTTTGTAGTCCAACGGTTAGGATAATTGCCTTCCAAGCAATAGACCCGGGTTCGACTCCCGGCAAACGCAGAACCGAAACTAAATTTTTTTTCTTCTCTCTTATATACTAGGCACAACCCCCGCCCTACGGGCGGGGGAATGCCATTTACGCACTACAAAAAAATAGACATACAAAATACAATCTATTAAGTTTTTAGAACACATTTGCTTAACATTTTTTTTAATCAATTAATGACCTAAATAAAAATATGTGAACTTGATAAAAGTGGCAATTGAAATAAAACAATATGTGTAGCACAAAAGCTTCTTATGACGAAGACAATATAAAATCAATTTATAGAAAAATAAAATGAGATTTGTCATTTTCGAATGCAAATAACTATATACTAATCACTAATTGTGTTATGAGAAACTAATTTCATAAACAGTTCCAGAACCTTGTCATTGAACCAGGAAAATAGAAAAAGCATCTACCTTCTTCAGTAATAACAATTAACTCGCTTTTTGAGATCACTAAACATTTAACCTGTATGAAGAACCATTCGCTACTATAATAATCTAATTAGAAAGACATTCGACAATGAATTTGAGGTTTGTAAAAGCGCTTTCTCTAGGTGCAGTTGTGAGGAGTATATTGCCAGATTCATATTCTTCTCAAAAGACACATCAACAGCTAGGCGTCTTATCACACCAGGAGAACCAGTTCTTGTAGTGTCTTGCCTTGGCCCACTATAGAATTATAGGATATAGGAATGTGTAGAACAAACGAATAAATATAAATAATTTAATTTATTGTTCCAGTTGAAGATGACAGATATCCATTGCATGCTTGGAATCCACACAATCGTTGGCTTCCTTTTGCTGTTCCAGTCCTGCATCATAAGCGAGTCTCATAACATGTATGGGGGATATAAGCATGCTTTGATGCATTGTTTTCAACAACAAAAAAAATACTTTGATGCATTGACCATGACGTAATCGGCTAGAGATATATCACTGACCTAAAAGAGAAACAAAAGAAAACATAACATCATGATTTACCGAACCCCAAAAGAATTTGGAAAAAAAGTACACAAAAGAAGTAAACCGATTTGTTCGTCCCGAAGACAAACATATTTGACCCGAAATCTTCTTACACAATGCTACCAAATAATAATTTTACTGGAGAAGATGTATGGATTTTTAGACTATACGAAACTGACGCAGCTAGCTTATTGTAATTCTATTATTTATCAATTTCAAAACATAAACACATGAACCTAAAAATTAATTCATGACTATAGGCAACTGACTTAGCTAGCTTATTGTAGTTGTATTATTTATTAACTTCTAAACATATACACATAAATCTAAAATTAATTCATGACTCATCAGTGCATCATAGCTTCATGTGTTTGACAAAATACTGTCCGTAGAATACTTGACCACGGTTTAAACTAACATAAAATAATTATGATCTGACAAAATAAATCTCATCTTGTTACAACAACAGATCATCTTCTTAACACCAAGGGGATAGCAAGAATGAGCGTGTGTACAGGTCCGTCCATCCTTGCAAGTACCAGCCTCAAACTTCAAGTGGTGGAGTAAATGATAAGGGTATTACAATCCCCTTGAGAGGTACCAGCAATCATGACCTTGATAAATTTACGATGTCCGAGAGCATCAACAACCGTACATTGGTACCTCCCGATCTCAAACTTCCACAAAGTAATGTCGACGGTAACACCGCGCTCACGCTCAACCTTGAGATTGAGAAGAACCAAAGAGTACTTGAATGACCTCTTGATCATCTAAGGAGATTCATTCTCGAACCTCTCGACAACACAATTGCCAATGCCTCCCAACTTGTAAATCAAGTGACCAATGGTGGTGGACTTTCCAAAGTTGATGTGTATGTCAGTGATACTGATACAACTCCTTTCTTAACCCATGTTTGTTTCTTCGTATAATTAAATAATATTTCAATAAATCTATTGTAAGCCTAAATAATTATAAAAATTTGGCATCCACTAATCAACAGCAAACACTTTAAGTAAGCAAATACGCATAATATCTTAGTACGTTCAACGTGCTTATGATCCCTGAGGTAATTCATGTTATTGTGTCAAATTGTATAAAACTTCTTACATAAAAATAAAACTTACCCAATAATATATAATGAAGAAGACGACACTCTGAGAATGCTTATAACCCTAGAAATAACACCTATTAACAAAATAAATAAATTTGAACAATGAATTAATACCTAGTAAGAGAAGAAGAATTTAGAACAAATAAGAAAATATATTTTCTTTGGAACTTTGAATGAAAATATGTTAAAAATAAGATTTCGACACGATAACCGAAGGAATATTGTAGTGATGGTTGTTGGACACTGAAGTTTAAGGCATGGAAAGTAGAAAAACTGAATTGTAGTTTTCAGTGTTACAGACTCCGATCTGCAAAATATGCAACTAAGGTAGCAATTAATGTTTAATATTATACCACTCACAATCCTAGTTAACTAAATGATTATGTTCCAATCATTACTTTTAGTACATTTGAGTAGGTCGCAAAACAGATGATTGACATGACATTGTTGTTTCATTAATCTAACTTTTTTAATATTTACGGATGTTGGAAAAAACAAATTGTACATAGGAGTTGGCGTTTCATATAAAGCCATCCTAAAATATGACCTTCTCGAGGCTGAGTGAACATCGATCATTTATATTGTCTGAACATAATAATGAATCAATGATTGAGTTAAAAGTAGTCTAATTACAATCATTATGCGGTCGAAGTGGGTTATGAGGAGATTTGACATTTATGTTACAAGAAAACAGTATAAAATACCTGCAAGTATGTTGAAATGATTTAGAAATGTTCTAACTTGTTATCCAGTAGAGCTACATAGACTTGGCCTTTGGGTTTTCTTCATAAACCCCAATTTTGAATATAGGTTGTTGTTTCATTCACCATTCTCACGAGAGTCACCTGCAAAAAATGTTAATTTTGAATTAAATTTTGCTTTACTTCTGTTTTTGTATTGGACAGTGTGCCGCGAATATCGGTGTTGCTTCATTCATCCTTAGTTCTAAACGATTGATTTAACACTCAAACACCAAAATATAGAGAAAAGTTCGATATGAAGAAACCTCAATAGAGATGGGAAAGATAAACTTTCATATGGAATCTTTTACTCGGTAGGTGATCTCCCAATCATGGTCGTTTCTTTCTTAGAATTTTATTCGACATCCAAATTGGGTATCGTTATACACTGAAACTGGGTAGAACCCTATCTTTAGCAAGTTGTCTACTTATGGAGCGATCACTTTACATACCACCGAAAAGGTGGAAACAAGTAGAAGGAGTTTTTATGAAGTTCTAGAACAGAACACGCTGGGAAAGATGCCCTGAGCTTCGAAAATACTTCAATTTCCTCGTTTACAACCATAAAATACTACTCTAGTTGATATATGTAACTTCGTATCGCTACAATGAATGACTTAATAGTTAATACCGTTATATATTTGTGACTCAATATTTCTTTTTTCACTTATTGTATGGCTTATTTCATGTTCTTGGTTGCACCTATATGCAGTAAACCTCAGACTAATAGTTCTACAAGATGAAGAAACATACCACACTTTCTTGTACACCAGGAAGAGGCATTGGAAGATTTTCTCAGGGTGGGGTTCGATCATATGATCTTTTGTCAAATCTCCATTCTCCAGTTTTCCCATATGTCATCTTACCCTAGAATCACAACATCGAATGTTCATTTCCATCATCACAAATCAAGAGAAAAGCATAAAGAGGCAAACTATGGACCATTTGTGATACATTCGTGGCATAGTCACATCCATAAGTATAATGAATTATGAACTTCTTCCCAATTTCCCGCGGAGGCTTTATATCGGACAGGAAACCAATCAGAGTTAGTTTATGAAAACCATAAAAAAATATTGAGGTAAACTAAACATGAAAAATCTAAAAAACTTAAAAGTATGAGGTTAAGGTTTTCTTTTGGAAACGTTAACATTCGAACTCGAGTCTCTCCTGTGGAGAGTCATACATTTTACTACTCAACCCATGCGAGCTTCATACGATTTCTCTATTGGTTGAGCTCTTTCGTGAAACTTCATTTAGTTCTTTTTATACTTTTAGAGTTTTAGTAGTAAAAAAAAAGTCCTTTCTTGTTTTATAAGGAAACCGAAACGGAAAACTTATCAGACCTAAACCATAAAATCCTTGTACAAGATGCCACAACATAAGCATACCTAGATGCCACAGCATAAGCATACCTAGATATCAATTCAGAAAATCAAAAAGGAGTATAAGAAAAGGGTGAGGAGTGTGTTAGAAGACGATTAAAAGTTGGGTAATGAGGAAAAGTGCGTACATCTCAAGCACCAAACTGAAAGCTTTATCTGCCTCAAGGTTCTTCTTCATTGCGAAAGAAACATTCATCCATGTGGGGACGATCTTTCTGAGAGATTCCCACGCCCATTCGACGAAATAAGAACACAACCTGGACACTCACGTATACAACTCATAAAGGAGTAATGAGGTTGAATATATGAACCTTCCCAACAATGACAGGCAATTTTCTATTGGGTCAATATTGGTAATCGGCCCTTATCCCCAGGGAAGAATTTTCGAAGTGTGGCCTCATACTTGTTGGGTTAAATATAAAAGAAACAGAATGCTGCTCCAAGTCCATCTATAGATCAATTTGGTACCGGTTGGACAATAACATGGTAAAAGTTATAGAGTGTTTTAACAACAAATTGTCTAACTCATAGTGGAAAAGAAAATTTTCTTACTCGTCTTTGATGTTTGCCTTTTGAAGCCATTGAACGAACGCACAAGGTCTGTTAAGGACTATGTAACCCTGAAATTAAAAAACGAGAAACGTGAATGATGAATGGCAAGAGAAGCAATAAAACCCAATTCTCAAGGATAACATCCCCCTATAGGATTCCAATTAATCAAGTATATTCTACAAACCTCATCCTACTAAACCTCAATTGTAAAGTCTAGTACCTCATCTAGTCAGGCAGATCTTATAAGTTTCTGTCATGGTGGAAGCGAAGTACAAAATAAACAAAGACTATCATCTAAAAACCCAAATCCCATATAGGTGTTGAATGAATTGGAAAAACCAGCTTATATAACTCATTAAAGTTTCATAATCCCATAATCAATGATCACAGTTTCAACAATTATCTCCACAAAACAAATTGGGAAGAATACCCAATACCCAATCCCCAACTGAAGTTTGTCAACATAATCAACATTATACACACTTTGGAAATCTTCATTATGTGATTTGAATTCTAAAGATAGATTACCCCTGGTTATGTAGATAAGCTTATAATTTTTGCTGTGTCCGTAGCCATGATAGAAGACTCCACAAACTAAAACAACAACAGAGCATGGAAAACACATTCTTTTTCTCAACATTATTCTATCCAAACAATTAGCGTTCAAACTGCACCGTAATTGAGTCCTTGAAATACTTCTTCAATGAGGATGTATTTCTGTGAAAGAGAAACCTAGATAATTTATACCCAGGAAAAAAAAGTAGCTGAAATAACCACTAATGAACAGTAGGAACCCAAGTTAGCATCCATAGTAGTAAGAAAGAAATCATCAGAATAAAATTATTTGAGAAAATGAAAAGATTCAACGCAACTTTGGACTTCTTTATCGGTAAGAAGAAGACGCCTTTCTGTCAGAACCGTTAGGGGCCATCATCACCTTTTCGTATATAGATATACTATATATAAACATGTAAATAGAGATGGATAGTGAACTAAGAATAAAAATCTCATTACCATTTATCATTATTTTTGTTTGTTCGTAGAAAGTAAAAGGAAGGTAAGATTAGTTAGACTAAAACTATAAATTTCCAACCCAAAATTGTCATTTTTGAACTACAATTATAACACTTAAAATCAATCGAAGGAACAAGTTTCAATTTTATGACGTGCTTGATGGATAGTTTTTTTTCCTTCCTTCTTTTGATAAACTTCTTAGAAGAAAAACAAAAAACAAAAACAATTACAGAAGCAAAAAAAGAATTAAAAAGAGAAGTACAAACAATTGTCTTCAAACCTCTAAGAGACATTCTATCAAATGGTTAAAATCGAATCAACCTGCAGGATTTTAACACCTTGAGACATAAATTTAAGTTGAATATCCGTTCTTTCCCTGGGAAATGAGAAAGGAAAAAAAACTCATCAGTTTTGCAAAGTATGTGATAACTGCAAACAATGAAATCAAAGAAGCATAAAAAAGTAAGCACATTAGATTCAATTCCAAACAAATTAATGGAAAAACTCTCTAATTTGAACTGCAAATTCAGGAACTGAAGGATTATTAGCCCTAATTGATTGAGGCTTTAAGACTTCAAATTCAGAACCTAATACTTTAAAAGAACCTAGACCAGAAACAAATCCCATTAAAAAATAATGAGATAAATAACAATCTTACCTTCAACTTTGGCAAAGACGTGAGAGGGAGAGAGAGCGACTGAAGATGATGAGACGTTATTACCTTGAGTGTGTTGCAGAGAGAGAAGAAAAAAAATGTAGACAGAAAGGGAAAATGGAGGGTCTGAACTCTGACGTTATGAAATAATCGAAAATAGCAAGTGAAGGGTCATTGAAGCATGGACGGACAGATTTAGTCTTAGAAGGGAAAATGGATGGCTAGATTTGATTTTGTCCCATGGTTGTCCTACTTGGCTGGAAAATGTATTAATTGTATCCTAGTCAGATTGCCAAGTCACATTGATTTACATTAATTTACATTAATTTTGTCCTAGTCACATTGATTTACATTAATTTTGTCCTAGTCACAAGGATCTGTTTTGTATAATAGATTTTTGTCTAGCTTTGATTATAAATATCCAACGATCTATATCTAACTTGGAGAAGAATGGACGGTCTTGATTTATACAACAAGAAATGTAATAAATAAAGTTAATGAGAGTAGAAGAGGGAAGAAGTAAGCTCCCTTTTCCTCCTCATCATCATCCTCTCTCTCTCTCTCTCATATCCAGTAGTCCACACACATTGAGTAGAAGAAAGAAACTTTATTTTTCCGTCAGAGTCGCCGGCGGAGATCTGTCGGACTTGAGTAGGGTTAGATTTGAGACGAAGATGCGTTGGGAATGTGGAAGGCGGTCGGAGATAGAGAAGCGGGTAAACTCCGCCCTTATTCATTTGTTAATCGTATCAAATCCAATCGCATCTCCTCTCTTCAACTTTCCAATTTCAAAGATATCGTTTCTCCTCACCGTGGCTCCGTTAATTCTCTCCAGGTCTCTTCCCCTCTCTCTCTCTAACTTCTATGAATTTAATTTTCTACTTCAATTACAGATTCATAGGGTGTTTTATTGGAAACTATAAGTTTAGGTTTTTAGCTCTTTCATCTATTTTTTTTTACCACTAATGCCACTGTAAATGAAAGTTCCCAAATTTGTCAATTTATATTACTTTCGAAATGCTCCTGAACATGATTCTTAAATCTAGGTTGACCATTAGAATTCAGATGGAGTATATAGTGAAACCCTATATGGGTCATATGTGATGTTGTGTTATTTTAATGTCCCTTCCAGAATAGAATACACTCATGGAACTCCATGATGATGATGATTATGGTGAATTGGTGATCATATTTGCTTCTATTGGGTCACTCCAATAGTACCTTTAGGAAAACCCAAATATGTGTTTTCAGCAGTTTCTCATCACCCGCTCTAAATTGCCATTATGCATATTTTCATTGCAAGACCAGGTTGATTTGACAGAAGGACGCTATCTGTTGTCTGGTGGATCAGATGGAGCAGCGGCTGTTTATGATGTCCAACGTGCCTCGAGGTATGAAGGAAATGGCATGGTTGCAAAGCATGAGTCCATATTTGTTGTGGATAAGCGACACGAGCAAGGTCACAAATATGCAGTATCCTCGGCCATTTGGTATCCAATTGACACTGGCCTTTTTATCACAGGATCCTTTGATCAGTGTGTCAACGTGTGGGATACTAATACAACCCGAGTAAGAATCCTTCTCCATCCATACGTTACCCAATTTTTGTCTTTTGATACAATTTGACAACCTATGTTTTATGTAGGTGGTAGTAAATTTTAAAATGCCAGGAAAGGTTTATCGGACAGCTATGTCGGCAGTAGCTGGTTCTCACATGCTAATTGCTGCTGGAACTGAAGATGTTCAGGTTCGTCTATGTGATATAGCTTCAGGGGCATTTACTCACACCTTATCTGGTCACCGTGGTAAGATTCAAATCTATGCATAACCATTTTATTATGTGTAGGTCAGTCAATGTTATTGCTTATCCATTTTTAAAGTTGGGTGTAGAATATTCTTTTAGTCTATATCTGCAATGAGCTAAAGAAAGTCGGGATTGACAAAAAAATTCACGCCTTTTGACGTGTCATCTATCTGTTGTAAATGTATGTGGTTCTGATTGAAAAGGGAATGATCTTTATGATTGTAGATGGTGTAATGACAGTGGAATGGTCCACTTCCAGTGAGTGGGTTTTGGCGACTGGGGGATGCGATGGGGCAATACGTTTTTGGGATATAAGACGAGCAGGATGTTTTCTAGTTTTAGATCAGTCACGTTCTCAACTAGGGAGACGACCACCTCTGCTTCAACAGTTCCAGTCAAAAGTAAGATACCTGTCCTCGCAATAAATTAGATTCTTTCTATGACGGTATCCCTAACCTAGTAAAAGTCACAAGTCTACTTACAACTTGGGTACAGGTGAACTATTGTTTTTGTTCCTTACCTTCATAAGAAGATTTTCTGCACGGGGAACCAAACTTGCATAAATTTATAGCTATGAATCCAAACAGGATAATCTACCACCAAGTACCACCACCCGTAAACAAACCAACAATTGTTATGAGTTATGGTTCAATCTCCTTCTTCTATGAGATAACAATATCCCTCATATGTACTCCTCCGTCCCACGCTCCTTGTAGAGTTTCAATCCCTTAGCATGAGGCTAGCAATGCAAATTCCTTAATTTCTGAAAATTGAAATAAGTTTTCCCTACCACCAGATCCAGAAAAGCACATTAATAGATTATTGAATAGCATGCCATAGCCAGTTTATCGAACAACATGAGTGTAGCACCGAGTATCAAATGGTTGGAGCCAATAAACATTGCACAATGGTGACCTGTTCTTTCCGTTATCTGCATATAGTATACGTTTTCATATTCATATCTACCCAACAACAACAACTAACCACGCTGATCGGAGGTTCAATATGCAACAGTATTCCTGTCAAGGCAAAAAAAAACAACACTTGTAGAAGTGGAGTTACAACTCTATTTGCTGGGTCTGCGGATAGTTGCCCTGGAGAGAGGGAATTTTACATTGATCTCAATGAAAAATTTCAAAGATCGTGTCTCTTCACAGCATCTTCTATTCGTCCACCCATCCTTTTGACTTGTAAGAACTGCTACATGCGTAATTCTCTAAATAGTCTGTACAGTATTCAACCTTGTGTTTACCATTGCATTCTTGACGTACAACCCATCACCATTTCCTGCTCATAGGCAAGTAAAATTGAAGGTGTTCTACCTGAGAGGCTGAGAAACACTTAAACAACTTGCACGTCTGTTAATGGACCTTAATACCAGTAACACGGGTCAGGCCGTAGGAAAGGGTTGTACTTGGGTCATGAGTTTGCTTGGGCCAGTCTAAATTTGCAAATAAATTGAGGTCAAGTTTCCGTCCTTAATTAAAATTATGTTCCAAATCCTAATTAGTCATCAGTTCACCCTACCCAAAATTGGGCTTTGTCGATACACCCACATGGTGAAAAATATTATTTAATATTCATTCTAATTAATACCTCCTAATCTCCTATGACATGTGACTTCATATTTATTTAAGCTACGTAGACTTGTATAGGTTGAGGCACGGTTGTAACTTGCGGAAAATCTAAAACCTCAAAACGGACTTGTTCTCATCACACTCCATTCTTACCCAATTGCATGGTAAGATATTAGATCTGGAAAAAAAAAACGTGATTCACAGATTAAGTTAAATTCACATATGTTGCATTTAGATGTTTTTCTGCATCTATCTATTTGGCTATGATATTTAAGCATCAAACATCATAAAATAGTATTTACCTTTATTTTTGCTCTCTGCTTTTGTATGGTGTCGATGATTGAAAGTTTGATGCATACTAGTTTACTACTTCTCAGATGCTTTCATGTCTTCACAGAATATCTCTGTTAGCTTCAAAACCTGTACACCTTTTCTTTTATCAGTTATCATAAGTTGTTCCTCTAGTATTATTTTGTTTCCTTGCTTTCATTAGGGATCAACATCCAAACCCATGCCAGCAGGGCAACCGTCCATTGCCAAGGGGAGAACACCGCAGAAGAAAACAGCTAATGGTAATGGTGCAAAGCGGGTGCCATCCCTTTATAGAATTCCAAGTCAAACCAAAGGTTCAAGTGGACAGAGAACACATCCAGGGATGCTATCGAGTCGTGATCGAGCAACTGCTCACTATGGCGCTGTTACTGGGCTAAAAGTAACTGGAGATGGAATGTATTTGCTGAGTGCAGGTCAATATGTAGCCATTTTGTTGAGTTAATTGGTTTTTTAATATGTTGGACCTCTTAAGAAGCGTAGGCTTTCTCCTGGAAACCTTTCAGTATCTGATGATTTGGACATGAGAAGATCTGCCAAAAAACGTTACGAGATAGGGTAAAGCCTGATTGATTTGCACCTTTCCCTATAGAAAACTTGGATGTGCACATTCGCGAATATATTGAGTCACACCCCATCGCTAATAGATATATAGTTGGAGAAAATACATTGGGTGCAAATTACTATAAGGGCGGAACCCTTTCTATGCTTGATCTATGTGTTGTAGCGTGCTAATAGTGGAATTTCTCTAGATCTGCCAGTTTACATGTATGAGGACCACAAAATGCGATCTTAATCTGCATAGAATATCTAGCTTGGTGTTGTCTCATTATCGTGATTGTCATTATCTTCATCATTGTCATTATAAGATTTCTGTTTAAGAAAACTTAGTTATATATTGTCAAATGTAATTGATTCACTTTGCATACTCATATATTGATATGAATGTCATGCTTCCATTCTAATGGAAACAAGTTTACTTAAATGAAAGTATAGCAATAATCGCTCAATTAAACACTCTTTAAAAGTCATTTTGTTTCATTTAAGAGTTTCAGGCTCTGATTCGAGATTAAGATTGTGGGATATCGAATCTGGATGCAACACACTAGTAAATTATGAAGTTACTCGCCTCGAAACACGCAAGCCGATACAGTTAGCAAACACCCAGGATTCGTCTATTGTGTTTGTTCCATGCATGACAAATGTCAAGGTAACTTACAGTTTTCATTCTCTTGCTTAAAAATATGACTAAAATGCTGGAAGTAACACTAAAACAGGCAACACAGCCTGTTAATTTTTCACTATTTGATTCGTTTGGTTTTTGCTTTTCAGGCATTTGATGTGTGGTCAGGTCAGACATTCAGAACTTATCGTGGACATTACGAATCTGTCAACTGCTGCTGGTTTAGTTCACAGGATCAGGTTTGTATATATGTATATAATAAGCTGATTCAGTCGAGATTCGAGAATGGAAATTATGTTGAGCTCAGGAACATCGTTAATCCATATCCCTCCCATTATGACTCATAAATTCATTATAATACACTCATTAACCAACGACAAGAGGTTCTTGCAGATGACCAACTCTTCTCTAACGAGTCTTGTCTGTAGAATCTTGTGTAATGGCAATTATAAATTGTTTCCAGAGGATACACTTTTAAATCATAAGCTCATTGAGCGAAAATATACCAACTCGTGATTCAAGTTAAGTGATAACTTCCATGACCTGGTTTTTGCAGGAACTGTACACTGGCGGCAACGACAGACAAATTCTAGTATGGTCTCCCCCAAAACCAGTACTCATAGAAACGGTACTTCATTACATAACAAATGATACTTTGCATGTTTAATCCCACACACTGAGAATCTATTATGCTTATAAACCAAGAAAAAGCTCAGTCATTTTATATTATGCAGGACGGGAAGAGAAATAAAGAACAGGTTTTGGCGTCCGATCAAGATTGCTGGAGTGACTGAATATTTATCCAACTGTAGCCATTAACTGTTCTCTCATCTTTAATATTATGGTGGAATATATGTTGGATCAGTCTTTATACCGCAGTATGCCATGACTGAACAACCTTTTGTTGTAGATTAATTTTATGACTGCGGTAGAGTTTTTAATCATAGTAATAGTTGTAGTGATAGATGGATGTTCGGTTTAGGCTTTTGTTCTTATGATACACAAGATTGTCATTGTCCTTTTCTTTTCCAATGTACTGAAGTGTATTAGGTTTGATATTATCTTGTGAAGTAAATAAAGTTATTATCATTAACTCCAATTCACATCTCTGATTTACAGTTGGTATGTGTGCGTGCGAGCGTGTATAACCGGATCTTTGTGTGGGTGTATAACTGTGCTAGTAGTAGTGGGGCACATATTGGTCGGGCATGCTACATGAGGTTTGCTTGTGTCGAATGCGTTAGGAAGTGATAAATCACAAAATGCCCTTGTAATTTATGATCATATGATGAATCCAAAACCCTTCGTCTATAGGACATGGTAAGCTCTTATATAGGATCCGGAGCCACTGGCATAGAAAAGACTTTCTAGGAAAACAACATAAATTGGGCGAGGCATCAGTGTTTGTACGAATGTTAGAAAAGATCATTTACAGAAAATCATTAAATTCACTTGATGGTCCAAATTACAGTCACTCCCTGGTTAGTAAAACAAGATTAATGTTTAGCCCCACTCCATTTACATGATCTAAGAAACTGTCCAATATGCAAAAAACATGAACAAGGAAAGCAAGACGTGTATTAAAAATAATTAAAAATTACGCGTTAATGAGGGCTCAAAACTGCAGAAGCAGAGGACGACTAGCTCTGTTGACATTTTGTATAGAAGAACAGGAGACACCAGAGAGCAGATACATTGACGTGGTTTGTTTGCTTATTATAAAACGCACTAAGCTTGCAGGAAGCCCTTCTCCTCCAAGTATGAAACTACTTGTTCAGCCATGTCGAATGGGGAACAACATTTTCCATCCTTCACCTTTATTACTATCTGAGCAGATATAAATTTCGAATATACTCAGATTCCACTTCAAAAACAAACAAAAACAATGACGGGACATGATGCAAATATCTGAGCAATTCTAATTATGGGCACTTTGAGCTCCGGACTCAACCAGGGTAAAGTTACTCCCTAGATTCCGTAAGTCAGCCATAAAACATTTAAAAAAATGAATAGCAGGATAGGTAATGGCTGCGTCGCTGCGATCTCTCTCTACTGCTGTTCAGACCCAGAAAAAGAAGAAAATCTGATTTCCATTTCCTCTCCTCTAAAGGAGCGTCAAACCGGGCTCACTCGACCTAGGAGTCAGTAACTAGGGAGGCTTGGCTTGGAATATTTGCGACTACTTAAAAGTGTATATCAAAGTCCTATACTCCTATCCCTTTCCTTGTAGTTTTTACATGAACAGTTATTAATCGAAATTGCTAACATAGAAGTAGGATAACTGACAAATATACCTCAGAGTTAAATGGTGGCTCATATGGATCGTCGATTCCAGTAAAACCTGTCACAAAAGAATACATAAGCATGGATTGCCCAGCTCGAGTAAATAAGTAGAGACCAGTTCGGACTTCGGAAGTTCGGATTAGCTGGTTAGATAGGAAGATGAAACCTGGAGACAACCATTGTTTCAGATTTCAGCACTTCGGATTTGTGATGATACCTGTGATTTTTCCTGCACGAGCAAGTTTATACAGGCCTTTTGAATCCCTTGCTTCACATATATGAAGTGGCACATCCATGAAAACCTGTAAAGATCAGAGGCCATTGAATATGATAAAGAAAAAAGACAATCGTTCTATAGATAAGATCTAATATAACAATAACAAGAGGCTCTGACTTCAATGAACTCCCCGTCCGGCAATAGTGCACGACATGCATCTCGCTCTCTCCTATATGGAGATATTAAACTGGCAATACAAATAACACCAGCGTCTGCAAAGAGCTTTGCTACTTCCCCTGAAAATCAGACAGAAAGTTTGAGTAGTCACAGACAACTGTTGATACAAACATAACAATTGCAAACCTCCAATACTCTTTTACTTACTATTCCTATTACTGGACCAACAAATGATATATAAATAAACGACGTCAATCTACATAGGTATTGTCTCACCCTAAATCCTAACATGATTATTTACAAGCACAAACAAGATTTACATACAAAATCTCACCGCATACCCACTAAAGCTACTCAGAGAATTTGAAGTTTGAAGGAGTATCTGCGTTACATAGCTAAAAGCCTATAACCATTCATAAACACATACCAATCCTTCGAATGTTTTCTGCCCGGTCCTCTGCTTTGAAACTAAGATCACGGTTCAATCCATGCCTGACATTGTCACCATCCAGTATGTAACACAGCTTTCCTCTGTGGTTCAGGCTTCGACTTAAAGCACATGCTACTGTGCTTTTTCCTGAAATGTGAATTTCAAAACCATTATACAAACAAGATAAAGTAATCAAATAAACATGTTGAAGATATGCAGAAAACCCTGTGACTAAGAACTTGGCCTTGCTGGCCTACCAACAAACATTTTTTCATCTCTGCATGTTTCTGAACCAAGTTACTTGTCCTTTAGTGATAATGATACAACTCGAGCTCACAAACACTTTCCGTGAGAAATCAGAAAGTAAAAGAAAAAAGGAACACAGAGATGAACCTGAACCACTGAGACCAGTAATCCATATGACACATCCTTTCTGCTTTAGTAAATGTTGCCTGTCAACCTTCCCAACTGAGCATTCATGCCATGCGATGTTTGTCGACTTTCCAACGTTAGATACCGTGATATGATTATTCCCTTGTCAAATGTAAAATATAAACACAGTTGGATTCAATAAAACAAAAATACAGTATAATCAAGGATCAAAATACATTATTAGTGGCTGAATGGGAGATTGGTATCAGACTAGGTAGTTGAAACAAATGAAGTTTCGACTATCGCGAGAAAGCTGTTTCTAGCATTTTATGGATGAGACTGAACTTGATGCATCCGATTTAATTGATTGTAACAGAAATCTCTTAACTAGAGCTTGTTTCCTCAGTAGCATGAAAGAACGTTGTTCTCATGGAAGTCACACAAAAAGAAAATCATGAAATATCATAGCATCAATGCATCATATATATACAAGAAAAGTGGAATTCTTTTGAGCTCGCAGAGACTTGGCGTCTTAATGCACTCATGCATCTAATGGAATCTGCACTCCTTAACATATTGTTCCATGGCTACACTGAACTTGTACTAGTACCATTTAAATATCTTGAATTTCTCGAAATTATAACAATGACAACAGCAGTTAATGTTTCATTTATGACTAAGAAACCCTAATCCATTACACCATAACTTGTACAATTCCCCAACTTGAGGTAGATTTTGCAGGTCAAAAGCCAGTGGCTTGCTATTTCAAGATAACCCGTATAATGTGCTTTACCACTACAACATTCACATACAAATTGCAGGATTTTTGTTCCGATTCTACGCTAACATATTCTTGAAAAACATAACAAATGTAGTCATTTAAAGGCTATAAATGATCAAACTGACAACGGAATCAAAAAATGAGTAGGAAGAGCAGCTACTTTCTGATCAAATAACAATTGAAAGGAAAAATTCACACCAAATTAGGTTCTATAAAAGCACCTTAATACATTAAGTTTCTATGGCAAAAAAAACCACTAATGGAGGATAATCATAAATACCCACTAGTTGTATCTAAGAGATACATCATCACCATCTAAGGTACCAAAATGAATAAATAACCTAAAAACAAACCTTTGCCTAAATATACAAAAATTTAGCTTTGATTTAATACAGAAAATGATCAGAAAAGAATACCAGAAATGCAGGCACAATCGTTATCTGACAATTGAGTCTCTGAATCCTTAATATTATCTCCTTTATCATTCAAATAAGCAGTTCTTCGATCCTCAATCGCTTTAATTGGCATCAAAACCTTCAATCTCACATTAGATACAGATAATCCTAAAAACCCTTTACACCTTCTATCAGACGATTCCGTCACAAACCCTAATTTGGAGTAAGATGGTAAGGCAATGCTAGCAGATTCAAATCCAGAGGAAGGTATTAAAAGTGGTTTGATTCTGATTATAGACATGATAATTAATTTGAGATTGAAAATATAAGAGAGAAATGGGTAGGCTCTGTTTTGATTAATTTGGGAGTAATCGGCCAACTTCTTCAAGTATAGATTTTTGTTTTAAGAATAAAAAGGGTTGTCTGTTTCTATCTTTATATTTCTCATTAAATCATTTAGAAATAGAGAAGATTTAGGGATAGAGAAGAAAACAGTTGGTAAAAGGAGATGGAAGAAGGGTTGTAAGAGATGAGAACGATAATGGTGGTGGTTCTCTCTTTCTCTCTCTCTCTCTAGATTGAGATTGAGAGATTGAGAGAAGGGTTGTTTTCTCTTTCTCTTTCTATCTCTTATGTCAAATTTAAGAAGATCACACTGGTAGTAGTAATCAAAGCAAGTTTCCATTTTTCGAGGGATTCCGCTAACGCCTAAAAATTGGTTGAAGTTGGTGTCCGTGTCAGAAATCCACCAAATTTGGATCCAACTCCACAATTGGGGTCTTAAATTGTTCCAATTTTACCTAGAGCACCTCCCTTCTATAAAATACTACTAAAATGCAAGTAGAGGTGAAACTAAACACCGCGAAGATCGAAAGATGGGTAAGTCGAACTAGACCGGATCACAAAAAATCGAACAAAAAAAAAAAACGGTCTATGATGGTCGTTTTTTTTTATTGAATTGATCTTTAAGTCCGGTTCAGTCTTTTTCTGATAAGTTCGTGGGCCCTAAATCGGACTAAATTAAATGGTATATATATTATTTATACAATTAGTAATAAAATATTAATGGATAACTAAGTATTATTTCTTATAATGAAATTACTTTAGTTCTCATTCTTGTTTCAATACACTATTGAGTGAAAGAAAAATTAGCGAAATTATTGTGATTGTTGGACGATATTCATTTGATATCTTGCTCACAATATTAGCCACAATATAATCTTTTAATTGTTAATATTTAGTTAAATAAAGTTTAAATTTGGTTTAAACCGAAAAGCCAGACTGAAATACTGGTTTTCAAATGGATGATCTATTTTATTCAGTACGAGATTTTGGTCGGATTTCTTTACATATAAAAACCGGATCATTATATTAGGTACCCGTTCAAATATGTCAAAAAACTAGTCCACCCGGACCCGTTTCACCCTTATGCAAGAGACATTCTAGGCGTGCCAATTTTATTACTAGGGGCGCCCCGTTTCCTTGATGCAACCCCAACAAAATTTTGCATCCAAAATTTGGCTGCACGAGGTTTCACATATGATATACCTCAAGTTGTGCACCTTGAGAGATCATGAGTTCCCATTCAAACTACAATTTATTTTCTTGTAAGTTGTGTAGTTTACCGAGTAGATAAAATTAGGGCGTACACGAGCCGAGCTCTTAACGAGCTGCTCGAGCTCGGCTCGACTATTGCTCGTGTTCGACTCGAATATTAATGAGTACGAGCTTAATACGAGCCCAAAATCATGCTCGTTTATGTAAACGAGCCGAGTTTGATCATTCTTTAGTGTATCACGAGCTACTCGTGAACAACTCGTTTAACATACTCTTATAATATTGTAGTACATAATTACGTCTTCGTGTTGAAACTTGTACATGAAATATCAACCATTAAAAAATTATCAGAATATGAATCATTAATCATTATTATTGTATGTGGCAAATGATCATTGAAGTATTTCGATAATTTAGAAAGTTTTCATTTGAAGTATTTTGATAAACGAGTTTAAAGAATGCGAGCTCGAACTCGAGTTTGAGCTCTTTCAAACTTATACGAACCGAGCTTGAACAAGTGGTCAATTACTCGAACGAGCTCGACAGTCAAATACACGAACCGAGCTTGAACATCTTACCACTCGGCTCGGCTCGACTCGAGTACACCCCTAGATAAAATAGAGGTAGCTTTTAGAATAGTTTGTGTGGTTTTTCAAGCTTCCTCGTGAATTCTCATGATATAAACGACGCCGTTTGGTCTTATTTTGACGATGTTTAATTGTTAAAATCATCTAATCCTATTAGATTTCAACAAATTATATATATAGTATATATATATATATATATATATATATATATATATATGTTGGAAATATGGGGTAGATCAATGGAACTGTCGGGTAGAAAAGAACTTATTCACTGTGTCGTGGTATGGAGGTCACTGCCTTAAAAGTGATTTCGGAGTAACCGGGGTGCTAATTACTTGATTCCGATCACTCCCAAGGATTGACCACAACTTAGTTCCTCTGTCTGCACTAACAGAGACAGTAATGGAGATAACAGAACTCGAAAACTTAAACAGTCAGAAAGAGGAAGATAGCCGAAATTGAGTTGTGTTTTTCTCTCTTGATTTCGGCTAGTATATATAGCCTCTGAGAAAACCCTAACCGCCTAGGAAACGTGGCAGAGAAGTTAAGGGAGTGGGAGATAAACTTGGAAACTAATTTGATTAACCCTACGAGATCAGTTAGAGATATACTCAAATACTGATTAGGTTAATCCCACCGACTTAGTCAAAATCCGAGTTTAAGTAAAACTACTCTTCGTGGCAAAAGAGTCTTTTCACTATAAGCTCCCGAGCACCCTAGCACCCGGGCTCACGGGCACCCGGCCCAAAGGCCCATAAGCCCAATTAGCCCAAATAACTAAAGAGTCCAAATTGGTTAAAAGGCCAAATGCCTCACATGTGTGCGCGCTCGTGTGGGAGCCTTCTCTACACCACCATGTGCTTTACAATGAGGGACACCTTTAGTTTCACTAGTTGAGAGATGTGAGACATTAATTGTCTAGAGAAAGAAAGCTTTGAATGCCATCTTCCTTCTAGAGGTGGACCCCACCCATGTGCTAACTAGAAGACAAATAGTCTTGACTAGTAGTGAGTGGATGAGGCTCACTCTTAATTAATTATTAGATGGTAATGGGCCCAACCATGGAATCACCCAAATGGACCCAACCATTATATAAACCCAACAATATATGTAACAAATAGTTTAGACACATTCGAATTCAAAGTAGTTAGTGAATTTCTTTAATTTGCAAAGGGTGATGTTTTTCGAGTTTGTCAAATGAATCAACAACAAGATTCAAAACTTTTACTTCTACAGGCAAAGAATCTTAACCTAATAAAAGTGAGTTTAACATCAACTATTTTTTGATAGTTATGTACAAATTCTAAGTGAAGAGTTTTCTGTATACAATTTGGACATAGAAACCGTTCTTTATCGCCCACCATTTACGAGTGACCTACTTCTTTTTGGTGGTGGGAATGAGTCAGATACAATTATGGGGCAGCTATCTTATGTGTAATTTGGAGGGCGTTCAGATTGAATTAGATAACATTATCTTTACCTAATAAAACTGATTTTGATTGGATTTCCATTATCCCATGTATAAAGTTGACAAAGACTTTTCAATTGGATGTGAATACGGGGACAGATAGCAACAAACAACACAAAGGGACCTCCTACTTGTGAGTTTGTCAATATAAAAGTACTATGTGTCAATATAAAAGTACTATGTGTCTGTACACATACATATTTATTTAACAGAAATATTTCGTTAGATTTTTAATTCATTTCAAATTTCGATCATATCTCAAACAATAATTACATTCCACCATTGGTCTCTCATGGCCTGTAAGAGATTTTCAGACCTAACAATTTGTATATTTAAAGTTTTTGTTATCGAAAACTGGAAAGATATGGTGCTCGCACTATTTGTTCACGTAGAGATGACCTTCTCTATTTCAGGATGGCTCCCTCTATTCCGGGGCCCCTCTCTCATCTTTTCTTTGTCTCTTAAAATCATATCTAAAATGTGCTTTTTTGAAGTGAAGTGTTTTTGAAAATTTGATTATAAAGTGTTTGATTATTTCAACCAGTTGTTCACTCTGCAGGGTGAAATCATTGGCCATCTTTTCTTGCTTTGTGCATTTACTAGGAAAGTTTGGTGTTCCTTTTGGCAGTCCTTTGCTATTATTAATACATCTATCCAACTATCTGTAAATATTTTTTTGGTGAAGATAAAATAGTATCATTGATGAAAAAGTGAAACAACACAACGATAGAAGCTTTTATGACTAACCATCCATTACCTAGACAAAAGTCATGAAAAATCAGTTACACGAGGTTTATAGCCCAAATAAAGCATCCCAATTCTTGATGTATTGGCTAAAAGGGGTCGACTTGCTCCATAATTGATTAATTGCCCAATAGTGAATTAGGCTCTTTGTTTGAATGATGATGTTATCCCGAGTAGTTTTCTATCATTTTCTATCTCTATAAATTTATTATCACGCTCTAACGATGAGACCCATATGATTGCTGGAGGGGTACAAAGATGAAGGAAGGACTTTCTATCTATAACTTTCTTTAAGTTTCATTTTATCAAGAGGTTGGAGATTGATTGTGTGCTACTGTTTGTATGATGAGAGTTGATTAAAACTTGTCAAATCTTAGAAGTGAAAGGGCAATTAAGGAACAGGTGATCAGATGATTCATGATTGGACTTACACAGAGAGTATATGTTTGGAACTATGAAACCTCTTCCAATAATCTTGTATATGGTTGGAGCAACTTCATGGATTATAACTCAGAGAAGAAACAAGACTTTCGAAGGAATACATTTGTCCCAAATCCAACTTGGAAGTGGTTGTTGTGAGGATGCAATTTGATGTTCTAGCTCTAGTTACAAAGATTTGACTGAGAAACCATGGTATGAAGGAAGCCACTTACGTGAGTCAATCGAGGAATTGAGGAAAGATGAAGGTTCCGTTGTAGGCCCAAGGAGAGCAGTAAGGGGATCAATCTCTGATGTTCTAATTGGACGAGAAAAATGAAGATTCTGTGAATCATCGACACAAACACCACCCAAATTATCCTCTATAAATGCAAATTTCTTCTTGATAACTCTCCATAAAGTAGGAAATCTAGACTTAAAAGACCCTCTGCCCGTCTAGTACATCCATCTGTTGATGTTCCATACAGAGATAACAAAAAGGTTTTTGTTTATGCATCCCATGCTAATAATTGATCGATGTAGTAAAAAGGAAACAATAGAATAAAGATGAGTTGATAGAGAACAAGATCTAAAGACTATCATCATAGAAAGTGACAACATCAACATTATCAATCATCTCAACAATAAGAAGAATTCAGTTCACTGGCAATCTCTGATTCATATCAAGAAAGCGCGTGAAATCAAAAGAATCTTCGAGAAAGTCCTATTCAAACACACCAAACGAGCGCTCAATTACCATGCAGACAAGCTAGCCAAATGGGCAAGAAAGAAGAATAGAAATAAGAAGTGGCTTAATATTCCTTGTATTTTAATAGATAAATATTGTAATAACGTTATGATATCTTAATGAATGACTTATTTCAACAAAAAAAAAAAAAAAAAAAAAAAGAGAACATGGTGATACAAGTTAAGAGCTTGATATATTACTAGGCAACAAATCAGGAAGGGATTAGAAATACAATTTTTTAGTGATAAAAACAATATTTTGGGACTAATTTTTTTGTAATATCTATATTGATCTTATATTTATGAGCCTATGAGGTTCTAGATTTCTTTCATAGAAAGCCGTTTTCTCTTGTTCACTCAATAAAACTATTTAATCTACACCCAAAATCAAATTGCACGCTTTTCACAATTTGGTTTCTTTACTTCATAACTGGCTACATCACTCAACCCACCCAAAACCAAATAATGCTACATCAGACCAAATTAATTTGGTGAGCTCTTTTATTATTGAGAGTTGGTGAAATTGAAATTTTCCCCGACAAAGTTAATCGAACTGACAGGACACTTTGTAATGGCACGTGACAAAACAATTTTATGTTTTTGGAATACGATTAGATCAAAATGATGACTGACTATTACTATGACGAGGACAAGGAAGATGCCAACAACCACAACAAAAAAAACATGTTTTTGGAATACGATTAGACCAGAATGATGACGACTATTACTATGACGAGGACAAGGAAGATGCCAACAACCACAACAAAAAAAACATGTTTTTGGAATACGATTAGACCAGAATGATGACGACTATTACTATGACGAGGACAAGGAAGATGCCAACAACCACAACAAAAAACATCAGGAGCAACATCAACAAGCATGAATGGGACCTCATAGTCTCCCTAACAGGATAATCTCCATTGACTATTAACTAAGGAATGAGAATAATCAAGATAATTTTCAATTTGTACACACTACACAAACGATGAAATACTTTTATCAAAATCAAATTCTCCCGGGATAGTGCCCATTTTTGGAACGTCTGAACGTATAGTGCCCAAGTCACCGAATGGGTTGTGCCTTTATTCTATTCCTCTCAGTATATAATGGCATTTCACTATAAAGGAAAATAATAGTCCCACATGACAAAAGCCCAAGAATAAAGGAAAAATTTCACCATGTCTTCACTTGACTAAAAAATCTTCACACACCAATTCAACCCATCAATTAATTTATCAATCATATTCTCAAAGTAGCAAATTGCTCTTTCAAACTATAACAATGAACTAAACTAGACAAGAATAAAGGGAGGAATTTTCAACTTATAGTTAATTAGGCAATTGAGTGACTACGACGATGAAATTGCCCATCCCTTTTCATCATAGAAACCTGATCTCTAACTCCATCTTTATCTTCATTTCCATGACCTTCATTTAAAACCTTTTCAGAAACAATAACTTCAGTCTCATCTGTTGTATTTGCATGTACAGAGTTTTCCCTAGACTTAGAAGATGATGATGATGTTGACGACGATTTCGAAAACCTAGACTTCAATCCTTTCATGAGTAACTTCCAACCAAAACCCTTACCAGTTCTCTTTCTTTTATCATCACAACTGAAAGAATTTATGTTCTCTGATTTGCAATAAAGGGAAGAAGAAGATGAAGATGATGAAAAAGACCTACCCATATTAATACCTCTTTTATCAACTTGACCTCCATTAAAATGTACTAATGAAGTTGATCCTCTATCTCCTCTTTCAATCTTGGTTTCTGAGCTATGACGGAAACTTGCGGACTTACCAGCTGAACCACCAATACAACTTGAATCATCCTCAACATCATTACCATCACTCTTCTTTTCACACTTATCATTCAACAATTTCTTCATATCTCTAACTTGTTTTTCTAAGCTTTCAATCTTGGAAGTTGTTGCTTCTACTGATGCTTGGAGTTGGGCTACTTGACGTTGTGCTGCGTCACGCTGGAGGATCGCTCCGAGTGTAATGTCTTCTTCTTGTATTGAATTGTTGTTGTTGTTGTTGTTCTTTTGTTGTGGTTTCTTGTAGGGATTAGGGTTTTTGTTGATCATATTGGAAATGGAGTGACGGGTATTAAGCTGATCAATGAACATTGCTCGAACGATGAATCTCAATGGCATTTTTTGGTTTTGAACTGCATGCACTATTAGGCTAGGAGAGAGTTTTTCGCAGTCTATTGAGTTGCAGATCTTTGTCTTCTCTTCTTCTGTTATTTTACCATCATTCTCCTGCATGCATGGGTCATACATACATTTAAGTTTCTACTGGACTAGCTAGCTAGTACTACTGAAGAAAACTAATGCTAGCTTAGGGCAGTTCCTGGTTATCAAAGGTCACATACATTTTAGTGATATAGTGAAGTCACTCAAATTTGTATATGCCAATTGATGTTACAATTGTCTACCACCTAAGACCTAGAAAAATTTCATGTATTTTCACTTCGCTCGAATTCGCTCAAGGAAGAACTTTCAGAAGTGTGTCATATACCATATGGAAGTCGGCAGAGGCCAGAGTAGGTCTATGTATAAGATAACGCGAACATTGCGAAAGAAATCATGCAGAAGGTAATAGGAATTGAAGTTCGATAACATATTTAAAACTAATGTTTCTATGCGAGCCAGCAAACTCTGAGATTTAAAATATGATATTCTTTGATCTTCTAACATTCTAGTGCAAAAGTAGTACTAATGTTTGAATGAAGGAGAGAGTTAAGTAAAGGTCTACTAAGTCTAGATAAAGTTGGCTAGCACAATTTAGATTATCGTTATAGAGTTGAGTGGCTAATGTTTGAAAATTCATTTTTGCCCTCTAATCCATGTTTGGTACACGACTACAGATTGAATTACCAGAAAAAACATTCTAAAATAGTATTTGGTACATGTCAGGAATCGCATCCTAGAGCAATAGTATTACTCCAAGAGGGGAATCCCAAACCTCATGGGATTGTTATTCATGGTAAGCGCACTTCCTTCCCACTGACCAAACATGACCTATGTCATGCTAGGTGTTCAGGGAATCTAGTCCTCGAGAAGGGTAAAATAGTAATTTAGAAAAACGGGGCTTACCTTCAAATAAACGTCGACGATTCGGTAGAGAAGATCGTGAGTGCGAGTAAGCCAATCCTGCATAGAATAGACGATTATTTGGAATTCCTCAACTGCCAACGACTTAACGTCGTTTATCCAATTATTATCGCCGTCACCACTATCTGTCAAACCCAACGCTACAATACATCTACTCGCTAGTGACGCTGTTATCTCTGATTCTGGAAGCAAAGCAAGGCAAGAACGAAGAATAATAACCGCGTAATCTCTGTTAACCGATATTGCCTGAGAGAAGTAACTCTCAGTCTTCATTTGTAAATTCTTGTCGTCGGTACCATTACTGTCACCGTTACTGTCTTCTTTCATATCCAATAACTCTGCAGCGATTCTAAGTGGAGCAACATTAAACGGCGTTATACCGATGTGAGAACAGTAACAAAAGTCCACAATTGAAGAAAACGTTTCTGCCGTTATCTTTAACGGCGGAGTGAGTGTTATCTCCGATGACTCCGTTAGGCGCCGTTTTAGATATCTACTTCTTAACATCAGAGGATCCTAAGCAAAACAAATCAGAAAAAATAAATACCCCTCAATTTTTCATTAATAACCGAAAAAGAGTACCAATCAGTAATTGGGAACCGGAATAATTTAAATTTACCAACCAAACATTCCAAATCATTAGAACCTAACCATGTTTTTAGCCAAAAGGATTTTAACCAAGCTCTTTTGGTACCATGACTTCATGAGGTGTGTCCTCTAATCCAAAATTGAGCAATTGAATATAGCAACCAGACATCCCATACAAAATGACCCATATATTTTAGCCCTAAAATTTTTTTTAGGCAATACAAGATTCAAAATTTGCCCTACTAAATTAATTCCCAATCAACAATGTTGGGCCACAAATCTTGGATTTGAGTACTCAAATATCGAACTTGAGAATTAACCTCAAGGAATTTGTTTAAGTGGTTTTTAGTCCCCATAGCCTTGATTAAATTACTAGGATGGGTGAGAAAACAATATCTACTAGGTTTGAAAAATAGAGTGAATTAGTAGATTAGATGGATGAGGTTGAAATAGAGATTCCACTAAACATGATTCTATTTTAGGATAATATGAGTCAATAATTACCTATATATTCCACATCTATAGAAAGATCACAAAAACAAATTTTCTTTTCATTTATAGGAAAATTAGGGTTGCCTTATATTTCACAGGCCTGCTAGACTAAAAAGGCACAACCCTAATTGGAAAATTAGAATCAACAAAAAAAGCTCAACCATGATCCATTTGGTGAAGAATAATTGGAAAATTAGAATCAACAAAAAGTAAAAAATAAATCTACCTTGTGAAGGTGAAAAGTTTGATCTTGAACTTTGATTATGACATCAGTTTGGAGTCCTGTAGCAAGTGACCTAAAAAAACAAAATTAAAAATATAATAACATCAAAAGAAATTTAAAATTAAAAAAAAAGGAACATGCAAATAACATGAAATTATAAATTAGTTAAAGAAATGAAAAAGAATTACCAAGCTCTTATTGTGCTTTCAAGACTTGAATTTAGAGAAGTACAAGGGGTTAGTAAGAGAAAGGGAGAAGAGGTAGAAGAAGAGTAATCTTCTTCATCTTCTTCTTCTTCTTCACCATCACCTTTTTCATTATCTTCTTCTTCATGATCTTCCTCATAGATAGTCTCCACAACTTGTAAATCTTTCCAACCCTTCATTTTCTCTTTATTTTTTTTTCTCTCTAGATCATTTTTTTTCTCTCAAAGCTAGACACATATATAGTCTCAAGAAATTAGATTTATACTTAGAATTCATTTATGATTTGGATTGTGAAGGAGTTTTGGTTGGAGCATTGAATGCCTTAAAGTTTGGCATGTGAGGAATCATAAATGCTCTTATTTACTCTTATTCCTTTTTTACAATATTTAAATCTTTAGGATTTTGTGTTAAAAGTATTTTGGTTGGGTATTTGGATTTGTAACATCTTTCATATTAATTGAGATTCTTATTATTAGCCATATTACTATATCATGAGTTCATAGTTCTTGCAATATATGAACACCACAACTAGGAGCATGATAAGTGAAAGATTATATGCCATAATGAAAAGAAAACCTAGCTCACATTCCTTCCAATGCATATAGAGGAAATGAGGAAGCCTTATAAATGTGACTAGCTTTGTTACCATCTGTTTGGAGTTTAAGCTTGAGCTTGGGGATTTAGGATGGTGATGTCAAATGTGCTTTTGGGGTCTAGTTTACTAGCCGGGGCACCCATATGTTTTGACAAGCCAGGCCAACTCCTGGTCTGTCGTGGGTCGACTTCTGACAGCTCAAACTAGTCCAGGTCGATTGACACCACTAAATTTAAGACTTTCTTCTGGTTTTGACAAGAGTCTCTAGAATTCTCATGTCTATTTGGTACCAATAAGGAATCTGACTAATTAGAAGATTCGAAAATACATGTTTTATAATCATCCTAGATCAACAGCAAAATCCTAAGATTTTGGACTACCATCTTATTTAAGTTAAGAATTTCTTGTATGACCAAACTACCTTAATAAAAAAAAAAATCCTAAGATTTTGGATTACGATCTTATTTAAGATGAAACTGAACTTACTCCTTCCTCTTCTCCATCATCTTCTCAACATTAAATCTTTCTACATCTTCATCATCCTTACCTTATTCTCAGCTTTTATTTTAGGATTTTTTGAGTTTACCCCCTCAATACTAATTGGTAATTGAGTTTACCCCCCTCATTGATAATTGAGTTTACCTACTTAAACTTACTATTTTAGGCAAAATACTAGGGTCATGTTTGGCGTAAAGGAAATGAATCACAAGTTAAATAGTGTACAGACAAAATAAGTCTTTACGAATCATATTCTTGACTAAATCTAACATACTAAGGTATTACAATTACTAAAATCACATTACGCAATCATTACTTTTGATAGACATATTCTTTTTCCACACACCATCAAACATTGTCTTAGTGTTTCTAATAAAAATAGTAAGTTGAAGGGGGTAAACTCAATTATCAATTATTGAGGGGGGTAAACTCAATTACCAATTAGTATTGAGGGGGTAAACTAAAAAAACCCTTTATTTTATTTATATTTTATCCCTTTCGGATGAAGTTTGTGAAGTCAGATATGGTTGAAGTAAGAACCAAATATGAGAGATGATACTAATATCGTCTTTTGAATTGCCTACCATGAACTATCGCCATCGACCCTTGGTTAGAGCGGTAAGAAATTTAGTCTTCCACCTAGATCAACGGTTTTGAGGCACGCAGACAATTCAAAAAAAAATCCAATTATCAATTGAAAATTGTGGGCACAGGTTTGACAGTAATATGTTTAGTTAATTTTGTGCAACTGGTTTGCCAATGCAACAACCACAGAAGTCCTCAACAAGAACACTTAAAAATCATTTCATATGGAACTAATAAAACAACAGCATAAACATAAATATAAAAATCAAAACAATATACTAACCAATTGTTACATTTCAATTTCCTCTAGTAGAAAGTATATTGTGTCAGAATCCTATCGGACCTGGGAGCGAGTGTTGATCCAAAGGCTTTTGTGCCAGGTCACTACCTCCTTAAGATGTGAAAAAAGAAAAGCGAAAAATGAACTGTTTGTTACTAGCTACATAGTACATAGCGTATAGATGGGGATAGAACTCTGGCACGGCAGAATGACTCTGCAGCAATGTAGTAGTTCAGACACGAAGATCTTCAATATCGGTTAAAAGACTTGAACTGTTCACAACCAGCTGACCACATGCACCACTTATATCCTGACCCATTTGCTTTCTAACCGTGGTTCGGATATTATATGTACCTCTAACAATCTTCTGGAAAGTTACAACTCTTTGATCAGCACTTGTGTTGAAATTACTCAAACTCCCAATTGGATTGAAAGGTATGAGGTTTACAACCTGCTCTCATGCCAAACACATCAGAAGTAAAAGTTAGAAAATCAGGTCTTACTCCAGACAAGTGAAATGATTAATCGAAAGGTTAGTCGACTTATTCAATAGCTTAAGGTTAACAGTTTTTCATAATCAAATAAGGGTTTTAAGGTGATTATACTACACATTGTTTGAATGAATTTTCAGATATCTTATTCTATCTGATTTCACTTTTGCTATTGAATCCTTCTTATTCTCTATACTGCATTCCGAACTTCATTCAACAAGTTGTAATTGTCGAGGTGATTTTTCCGTGAAATTATAACTTATCATTACCATAAGCATATTAAGTGACTAACTGACTTCTCGAAAAGCTTAATATATAAGTTAGAGACTCTCACCACTTCAAGCGTCTCAAGCAATTTCCCAAGCTGGTGGGCTTGCTCTTCACCATCATTTACCCCTTCAAGCATTATGTACTCAATAAATATTTTCTGCTGACTGAGAAGAATGAACGGGAATCAGATAATTTAGAACTCTTAGAAAGAGAGCGGAAAAATAGAACGAGAGTTTTACCTGTTCTTTTGATAGTCATGAAGTGCGTCCATGAGTTTTTGCAGAGGAAAAGCCCGTGCAGCAGGCATTATTTTACAACGGATGTCTTGAACTGGTGCATGGAGCGAAACTGCCAAGTTCACACTAGGCAAGTCATCATGGAATTTTTTAATAGCATGAATGATCCCAACCTGAAAAAAAGATCAGTCACAATGAGTATAACATTTACCCCAATATTGAATCATAGAATTAATAAATCTTTAATATTTCCATTTCCTAAGTAGAATGTTTACATAGAAGAGGGAAGAGTGTTATAAAGAACCCAAACTATAAAATAAATAGATAAAGATGAAAACAAAAGAGATGACTCACTCGAGAGTCGAGCAGAGAAACCAAAAGCAAAAAACTGTAGGAATGATATCTGTTATCAGTTTCCCTCAACATAAAGAATTGTGTCGTCAAACCAGATCTTCTCATATTTTGAGGGATGACAGGAGGGGGGAGATAATATCGTAGATCAGACATAATAGAAGGCCGCGGCTTTGGGGAATAAAGAAAAATCTCCGGGGCATAAAGACTTAGTCAACTGATATTGACATAAGGAAGCATATTTATTTTCTAATCCAAAAAATTATTTTCTCTTTCTCCTCCTCTCTTTTTCCTTTCTTCTTTCTTTACACTTTTCCAATCACTCTTATCTTCATCATCTCTCGAACAAGTATAAAATCTTAGTACATAGAACAAAAAGAAAACAAGAAGAATTATCATTTAAGCTCTTAAATTTTCCAAAGAGCTACTGTTATTAATCTATGGCTATGATTATGGTGGGTTCACATAGTACCATCCCTGCAACAACTATAACCCCATTTATACAAAAACCCACTTTGAATATTTCAAAACCCTCACGAATCTCAACAACTGACCTTGGGAAGAAACTCATTTCATTTGTTACATATTCTTCTTCGTTGTCATCCAATTGGGCACTTGGCTACTTAATTGGAAATGCGTTTTTGCTTGAGGGTAGTGATTGTGACTGAGAGTTTTAAAGAATTTAGTGCTAATAATATTAGGAATACCTTTAGCCTTTAGGGGTTTGTTATAAATGGGATACTTTTAGGTATTTTTGATAAATCTGAATCTGAGACTTTATATTTGTTTAAGAGATGAGGAACATAATAGATGTAATTGAACTAAGTGTAAAGGAAGAAGAAGAAGGTCGTGACTGAACCAGGAAATTGTTGTGGTGAAGGTGATATAGAAGATGAAGGGGCAATGTTTGATCAAATTAATTTTTAGACTAAAAAAAAATATTCCCCTGAGAATGTACAAAAAAACATGGTTCCCTAGAGAATTTATTCCCTATTGATTATTCTTTATGCCCCAAAGCCGTGGCCTAATAGAAATGTTTATGCATATCAATTGATTTGCAACATCTTTAGTTTGTTTCACAGGAGCAACAATCTGTTAAAGCTATCTGCTATGATCGTTATTGTTTTGTTCTTTTTAGTTCCTATTGTTTTTTTTCCATTTCCCTCTTCTTTACAGGCATGGTTCAAGAACTCCAGCCATCAATATCTACCACATAAGTTTCACAAGTATCAGATGTTGAACTACAATTAGCCCTTATACATGTTTAACAATAAAACAACAGATATTAATATCAACCTAGCTATTGCAATTTACCAACAAGTCATGCTCTTTATATAATTATCGAAAGGTCCTCCAGAACAAAGAGGGTCCACTAAACTCGTAAGCGTTGGAAATTCTATCAAGTTAGTGAAGACTGAAATTAAGTTGCACAAAGCTCAATATCCACAAAAAACACTTAATTTTAGAAGCATTAAGTTATCCTGAATCTCCTATATAAATACGATTCCAAAATTCGACCATTACTTTGTAGCTTGACAAGGGACAATTTCTGTCACAAATATCAGGTAACATAACCTATAGTCATCTATCAAATGTCCAAAAATAAGTAGCAGATTCAAGTATAAAACCAGCCAGAAGTACTTACTGTTGATACTGTGATTCTCTTAGGCGATAACTGAAATGGAAACCTCGTCATTGATCGAACAGCTTCCACCACCGATGTATAGTTATTCAATGGTTCACCCATTCCCTGTTGAAATTTTATGTATGTAATATTTCAATTGGAAGATATAAACACTTCAGCAGAACTCAACAGCTTCTTTTGATTAAAACTTACAGAAAATGTATATGCTCTAGTAGGAAAAACGAAAATGCTGTAGACTAACAAAAGCTTAAGATTGATATAAGTATTTAACTGAAAAATAGATTTGAAGTAGAAAGCAATAAAATAAAGAAGAATATAAGCAATCAATTGACATTATTACTTGAACAATGAAAAGCAACTACTTAAGCCCCATATTTGTAAGGCTTAAGCACTAATATGCCTTAAGAAACTGCTTACCTAGTTGGCTAGTTGCTAAATAAGCTCCAAAAGGGAGTCAACTAAGGCCTACGCAACTTCTAGGATCATCATATTCAGTAACTATGCATGTTCTAAGATTGAGAAACTAGTAATTAAAAAGTATACTTTTGTTGTGGTATACTATTAACAATATTTTTGAAACATCTCTTTTGGTGTTCTAACCAGCTACATAGAAAAACAAGGAAATTGATTATCTAATTTAGTTAATTAACATAGCCAATAGGCAAGCTATAAGCTATGGTAGGCCAATTCCCCCCCCGGTAAGTTGCTTACATTTTATAATTTGAATAGCTGGAGATTAGTTTGAATGGTTAAAGTGGAGCCTCTCATGTATAGAAAAACATCATATACATATATCTACTTTTCTTTAAGGATTCATTACATGATTACGTCATACTTCATATAGGCATGGATACATTGTTAGAATAGAACATGCTCATATCTGTCATGAATCAACACCAAAAGGATGATAAATGTCTCTAAAGGCCATTATAAAGAACCGACGATTTCCTGGACTTTTAGGGAGATACACAACCAGTTGGGTATTGGGATGCACATATATATACAAGGGTGTGTAAGTGTGTGTATATGTAAATTCTTACAATAGAATAGAGGGTGGTGCTCTGATTTATACTGGGATAAACGTCCAACTCTGATCTTGACACTATAAAGTTAGTCCAGGAATTGAAGTCACAGTTTTGGAAATGCATGAAAGGACAGCTTTGTGGAAGAAACAGATATAAAGATTATTCACTTATTTGGTTAAAAATATAAACCTCTGAAAAGATATATGTGAGCACCTGCTGACCTGCAAGGGTTATCCTACAATGGTACAAGGTGTTTGGACACGATGAGTAGAAAAGGCCAGCAAGGAATATGTCTTATCATGCATATATTTTCTTGTGGTTATTACGTCCTTCCCTTTTACGCACAACTTTTTTAGTTGTTGACCCACCATTAAAACATTATACACAAAATATGTTATACCTAGATTGGTATTCTATGGCTTTTTTTTACATTATACCACAAATAGAATTTCACTTGTACCTACTGAAGTAACTAAAGTAGAGTACTTGAAAAGACGACAAGAGTATCCGAGTGAATGCCCGATACATTTAAACAAGTCTAAGGAGTATCTATTTTGCACAAGAAGTTACAAATATCATAGTTGGAAGACTCTGTCACACCGGAAGATTGACAACTGAAACGATAAAACTAATTAATAAAGATAGATCGTTTCATGAAAATTCAAGATCTAAGTAAAGCGAAGTACCCACCATGAATACAATGTTACGTATTTGGCAGAAGCGAGAAGCATGTATCAATTGTTCCACAATCTCTCCTGATGTCAGATGGTTCTTAAATCCCATGGTTCCAGTTGCACAGAACGTGCAACCCATCTTGCAACCAACCTATGATTAAAAGGAAAACAAACATAAATGGGAGAAAATCTGGGCATAATTATTTTTCTTTGAGAATTTGAATGGAAATATAAAAAAAAGGCTGAGAGAATAAAGGCATTTCTATCTCACATAATGCAAACAGGGTTAAAGCTTTAGAATCATTCACCTAGAATAAGTTTACCATAAATAAAAATCTTACAATAAAACTAACACTAAAAAATACTATTTGATATGATCGAAGTTCCTAATCTTTTAGTTTATTTGCTTCATGTATTTGTAGCATGACTTAAGCGATAAGTTAAGTAGAAAATTTTCATCTGTAAATAATTTTCAGTACTTCCAAAATTGAATCAAAGTAACTAGAAATTGATATGATTTAGGGAAGCCCTGCATCTATAAATAGGCATCAATTGATTTTATTCGAAGGCATGGCCTTTTGAACATTTTGTAGAGTTTAGATTATTAAAGAGAGTTATAGAAGAGTATCTATCAATATGTAATTTACTAATAAAGTACCCATTTAAATTATATATTATATCTTAGTGAATATTTCTTTTATTCTAGTTCGAAAGTAGAAATATACTATTACATTTGAACCTTCGTATAAAGCTTTGCTACTCATGTTTGCATCACTGGCTTATCACCTTACTAAGTTAGGGGCTAACTTTTTATTAGATTATTCATTGAGGAGGTGTTTGTGTCATATTAATACAAAAAATTCAACCTTCAAGTCTTGAGTCTCTTTCATTTCCTTAGTTTCGAACATGAATCAAACTCTATAGAACTGTTCCAATTCTTAGTGTATAAGCACATTTATGCCTCAATAATCTAAAGGTGACTAAATTAAACTATCCTCGCTTAGTAAGAAGGGGTACCTGGGATGATACGCACAGAGTTGCCCTCTGACCTCCACTACGTTGTTTTCCAGCATAAACCCCCAAACTTGAATCATATCTCATTATAACCGCTTCCACAAAAGCTCCATTCTGAAAATAAGAATGTTTAGTAGACTAGCAATATTAAAAGAAGTAGTGTAGTATGTAACTTGCGACATTCTATACGGAATTTTAACGTCTTTTCCCATCTGTAATTTACATTGACTAACTTTTACTTGTTAAGACAACCCAAGATCCTCCAAGTACATAGCAAACAGAAAACCTACTCATCCACCCAAAGTATAGAATCAACAATGAACTTAATAGTTTGGTATAAATGTAGTTAAAAATGGGTCTGTTTTTTGCCCTTATCAGCATTATTGAGAAAGTTCCACATGAATCAAGGCATACTGTTTCTGAAGTTTAAAAAAGTTCAAACCCTAGAAAGACTAATGAAGCTTATTCAATCATAAATGCAAAATGAACAAACAATTTACTAAAAATAATAATTAACACCCCATTTTATGTACAATAACCTCCCCATAGTCAGCTTAAACCACAAACAGCAATGGGGCTCAAGCAATTGATAAGAAACTGGGTTTTTGTTTTAACATGAAAACCTAATTAGGGGGGAGGTGAAGAAACAAGAATATACCTGCAATTTTATAAGAAGCTTGGTTGTGACATTATCAGCGGATTCAAGGACAGAATGGACAGTCGAAGTAGAAGGCTTGAACTTCGAATTAAGTAGAGGGTAGGCAGCTGATGGCAATGAAGGTACTTCATTCAACTCAGTATTAGGGTTTTGAATTACATGCCTGTCACAATTCACACAAGAGATTATATTTTAGAGAGAGAAAGTGTAGCACAAAAGAGAGAGAGAGATTTGATGATCTTACTTCCATATGAGAGGGATAAAATTTTCACTGATTCCCGCTTTCTCAAATTCGGTTCTAAGAGCTCCTGAGTCGAAAACCGATCGTATTGTCATCGTTCCCACTTTCTTCCAGGATGTCTGGTTTCTCTCTCTCTAACTCGGCCACAAGAAAAAGGGTCCATGGTTATAAGAGCAAGTCCAAGGGCGAGGGGGCTGAGGCCCTTAATTCAAATTAAGGGCCCAGCCCCCCGGTCTGAAGGGGCCAACCCCAGCCGTAGGGGTGGGAATCGGTCCGGACCGGTCGGTATCGGACTCTAACTTCATCGAACCGGTCGACTCGGAGATAAACTGTCGGTGACCACCTATTTACTCGGGCGGACTCGGACGGTCACTCTCAAGAATTCTTTGTCCATTGACCGTCCAAGACCGTTTATTTTACCGGTCCAGTCGGACACCGGACGGTCTCGGTCCGGACTTTCCAATAAATTTACTTAATTCAGAACTTTATTTTTATTACCACAAACAAAATTACTTACAAATGAAGATGTTTAGCCAAGAAATTAAAAGTAAATATAAAAAAGAAAAAACACAGTGGATCATCATTTGACAAGATATAATTAAGCCATGCACTAATGTTTGGTCTTCCAGAGGACTATATGACTATAGCCAACGATCATCATATATTCATATGTCTATAAAATTCAACGGTCAACTTCTAAAAATGAGGACAGTTTAGTCGGTCAACCTATTGGTCACTCGTACCGGTCGGTCAGCGGTCGCTCCTTCGACATAGAATTTTGACCGTGACCGTCCGCCAATTCTTTCGGGCCGGTCGGACACTGACTGTTATGACCATCGGGTGTCCATGGACACTTTTTATCTCGGTCGAACGGGTCGGATAGCGGTCTTCCGGATCTTTTTCCCACCCCTACCCAGCCGCCCCTAATGAACCTCCCAAACAGACCGTTGGGGAGCTCCCAACGGTCATGTTGGGGGGCCAGAACAGGCCGTTGGAGCAAATCCAACGGCCAGATTTTGGGTTCAACCTCTATAAATAGGGGTTGAACCCAAATCATCCCTCATCTCTCTCTCTCATTCATTTTATTTCAATTCTTTCTCTTTCCATTTTATCTCTCCAAGTTTCTTGCCAATTTCTTCAATCTTTTTCAATTGATTCCTTCAATGATAATGAGTTATTTAGCCAAAGTTATATGGATCTCACTCAAAATCCCGGTTATCACTCAAGTTTATTAGAAAATGATGAAACTTTGAATGGTTCTTCACACGTTCCCTCGACGGTAGGTGAAACTTTAGATGATTATTGCGAGCAAGAAGACACAACTTCAACCAAGAAAGCTAAACGGGCCGCGTATACAAACAATGAAGATATAGTACTTACTAATTCTTATTTGAAAATCACGTTTGATGCGGTTGTCGGAAAATGCCAAAATTTTACTGTATTTTGGCAAAAAATAACCGATGAATTTAATGAAATTACAAACTCTTAACGCACAAAAAAGAGTTGTAAATCTCGTTTCAGTGAGATAAATGTCGATTGTCAAAGTTTTATCTCTACTTTGAGGATAGTAAATAAAGCTACAAAAAGCGGGGAGAACGACTATGACCGGGTAATTTTTCTTACTTTTAATCTATATATTTTTATCTTTTGATTCATAATATCCCTTTAAATCAATTATGAATTTATCAGATACAAAGAGCACTTGATGTTTATAAAAACAATCACAAAGCAAAAATGTTTAGATTCCAACATGTTTACAAAGTTTTGATGTCGCATAACAAGTGGATGGCAGACATGCCAGAAGAGTCAACATTCGGGAAAAGAGATTCCAATACCAATCCATCAGAGGAAAAACCAATGGGTCGTAAACAAGCCAAAGCAAATGCAAAAGTCGGAGAAAATTCGACAAATTCTACCGCTAAAGACAAAGTAGTAGCCAGTGATGCTCCGCCGGAATAATGGCAAAATAGAATGGGGAATCTCAACAAAGATCGTTATCACTTAAAGAATCTATAGAAATTCAAAAAGGGTTTCTAGAAACCGATAAACAAGCAAAAGACCGACAATATGGGATAGACTTATTGAGGATTGATGTTAGGTCTCTCGACGAACATGGTGCACGGATGCTTATAGCGGCGCGAGAAGCTTGGTTAGGCAGTCATCCACAAGAACCAAGAAACCCCTTCTAGCTATTTTTAACTTTTCTATTGTTGTTTAGTCGTATTTACGTAGATTTAAATTTCTAATCAAATGTTAAGTTTGTAATCGATATTGTTTAATGAAATTATTTAAGTAAATTGAGAAATTAAAAATTCAAATTTAAGGGCCCCAAGAGAGTCTGTGGGTTTGAATGAAAAAGTAAAATTAAGGGTCTGGGACCGGCTAGCCTTGGACTTGCTCTAATGTCCAAAATAACGTTCAAAAAAGATTTAGTCCTTTTGCACTTGGGACATAATGACCCTTACTAGATAATGAAAATACCGTCCATTACCCCTTTAGAATTCTCGCAAATTTTTTTGGAGCCGGACAGGATTTGAAACGACTTGTTTATGGCGTTATTTAGGGTATTAATAAGGTAAAACAGATATTTTCCCAAATCAAATTTTCTCTTTCATCATTTCTTATTTGGAAACCAAATCAAAATTACCTGTTACCGAGTCAGATCAAGGACCGAATTTTTTGGGATCAATTTAACATGATTTGGAGGTTAATATATCACTTTCTCTCACTTAACTTTCAGATTTGGAAAGAGTATATTTTTCTGGGATTAATTTAGCGTGATTTGGGGGTTAATATACATAACGTATATACCACTTTCTCTCATTTAATTTTCGTTTTTACTAATACCAAACATCCCTTGCAAATTATGAAACATGTTCATAAATTATGTACAATTTACGAACATTAAAACAACATTTGTTTTCGTTTCTACTCATACATAACCACACATCAAATACAAATTATGAAACAAGCTCGTAAAGTATGTGTTATTTATGACGAGGAACCCATCATTTGTCATGTATACAACGATAATTTATCGAATGGTTCACATTATTTATACCAGAACTTAATGTTTTTGCACAGGTACACTGCAGTATCTACTCAACTATCTGAGTCATACGCTTTATAACATTCTTGACAACCTTGAAATCATGTCCTGTGTTTATACTATATTGTTGAAGGGCGAATCGAAATGCTTTAGTTTTATCTTCTTCCCTACGTTGGATGATTTTGTAGGAATTTCCATCACTAACAGCTAAACTACAAAACAAAAATGTAAATAATTGTCAACAATACGTATCATTTTTCTCAGAGTAAATAATTCTCTATTTTTTCTTAAAATAGAAATATAAGAAATCAGATAAAAGTAATTATTTTCTCCTTAACGAACCAAACAACAGAAAATATGAAAATATTTACAAGGTAAATGTTTCTCTGAGTAAATTTTTCTCAGAGTAAATAATTCTCTATTTTTTTTCCTTGCTCCAAGTTACTATCAAACACAACCTAAGTTTCTATTTTCGTTAAGACGTTTATCTAATGGGACCACCACCACATTCCAATCAATTGAAACAACTTTTCTGGCGAAGATATTTCATTATATAAAACATGCACGAAGACTTTGAATTATATTTATAGGCAATCGGGTTCTCTACATCAACACCAATCGCTTTACCCAAGAATTTTTTACTGTTCAATTCCTAAATATTTTTTTTCCCAAATTTCACTTATACAACATTATTTCTTTTATTTCATGAAGTCAGACCAAATCTTTGGGCGAATACCAGAGCCAGTATTCGAGTCAGAAAATCAGTCTTCAAACAAGTCTACTTCGAGCCAGAGTCAGTCTTCGAGCCAGTAAATAACCTGAACGAGCCAACGACCTATATGACATGAGTATAAAAACTAGTATTAGGTTTTTTCCCAAAAATAAAAACAAATAAATAAAAGATATTTTAATAAACATATTTTAATTACTCTTTAATCTTTATATTAGATTTATTTGTTTAATAAAGTTAAATCATAATACAAGTATGACAATAGAAATATTTATTTTATTCGAATTGAATATATATAATATAAATATTTTGATATAAACATTTTAATTCATAAATACATTTGTATATAAATATTTAATAAAAATATTTTATTTAATATTTAAACTTGTTATTAAATATATTGATTTATATAAATATAAATATATTAAAAAGAATATCAAATGACTTCAAGAATTATTTTTATAAAGATTTTTCAATAGACATATTTAAAAAGTACATTTTTTAAAATATGTTACAAACATATTTGTATAAAATTATTTAATATACATATTTTAATAAACATATTTTAATAAAGATATATTAGTTTAATAATTATTTTAATATACAGCCGTAGAAACAAACTTCTCCTCAAACTCCTCACACAACACCCGCTTTAGCTTCGAGCGGGTCATAAATGGGAATCACACAAATCGACAAAGATGATCACTCACTTGACTCCTGTCTTCTTTTCCTGGGTATTGACCTTTAACCTATTGCAATACAAAGTCAAATATATCATCTTCTGAGTCAACATGGAGAGCATTAGGGTCACGTGACACCTAATTTTTCTCTCCTTATATTGCATACCAAACACAAAGAAAATATCAAATCTTGAGAAAGTTTTTCTATTTTCTCCTAAATTTTTCCTATCAAACACAACCTTAGAGTTTTAAAAGATCTTTGTTTTGATGTAGATGAACTAATATTAAAATATTATAATTAAAATATCTATAGTAAAATAAACTATATTACAAACTTTTTTATTCAATTTATTTGTAAAATATTTTTATAAAATTTTATTTTTAAATATTTTATAATTCTTAAAGTCATGTAATACTATTTTTAATATATTTATATAAACATATAAATTTAATAAGAAGTATAAGTATTAAATAAAATATCTTTATTATTTTTTGTAAATTAAATGTATTTTTAAATAAAAAATAACTCTTAAAATGATCTGATACTCTTATTATATCATTTCTTGTTCTGTACTAAGCCTTTGAAGGTTATTCTTCGTAATATGTTTTTTCTTTCTTTTTTCGTGGCAAATCTACTACACTTATGTTGTTGTAGGTTCTCTACGAGATCTTAATTTATGTTTTCAATTTCAATGTTAGTCTGGTTTCTGTCTCTCTCTCTCTAACTCAGCCAGAAGAAAAATTTGATTAGGGTTAATTCCGTTTTCGACCCCCAATTTATGACTAATGGAATGCTTTTGCCCCCAAAGTAACATTAAATTGCCCCTTCAATGACTGGTTGATTCGTCAACTGTTGCTAACTCAGTTGATGGTGTATCTACTCCAAAACTCTGGAGGCCCCGGATTTGAGTCATATCAGAAGTGGATTTCATGATTTACTGAACTTGGATTATTAATAAGGTATATATAATGGCATATAAGGTAGTAGTTCGTATGGGCTTTAGGAGTTCTATCAAAATAGTTAATGACAGTTATAAGCATATCCCATCATATGATATATCAAAGTTATTAAAGTAATCATGTTATTTAACAAAAAAATGAGTGGTAGATTCTGACTTAATTATGTCACTCATTAACAAGTCTTTAGGATAGTAAGAGACATAAAAAAAATGAAATACCTAATCAGATTAGAGCCTATTAAATACGAGGTTTTGTTCCCAAGTAAGACTACACGAGTACAACCAATGGTTACCGAATTTTAATAGGTAGTATTAAATAGTGTCTATTTGATGGGCAACCAAGTGAGTCGAGCCTGAACTGTGCACTATTCGCGCGACCCATTAATTTGATGGGCAGGCCAGAACACCTTCTAAAATATGCTCATATGAGTTCTATAATGGATAACAAAGTCCCAGAGAGGTACCTGCAAAGTAGTATCCATAGGCACCTTGTTTCTTTTGTTTCTCGGACCCTAGGCGAAGTCTTAGGGCGGTAGGGGTTGTGGTGCATCAAGGGTGCTACTATTGACACCGGGTGGAACGACTCTTAGAGGGGGTTCATTCTCTTAAGACCTAGACAGAAAATCATCAACAACTCCACGTCTCTACCTCCACCACCATTATCTTCTCTCTCTTCATCACTCTATGATCTATTGAAAGGTTCCCTCGAAAATATATTATATATATATGCTCTAATCTGGTCACTAGGAGAGTGATGGCGGCCATCCAACAAGTGGGCCTCTGGGCCAGACCAATAGGGGCCTAACGGCCAGGATTCTATATTAGCATAGTTTCCAGTTTAATATTTAAGATTTCCATATTTAGAGTGCTAACAATCAAGGAAAGTATCCATAGTAGTTATCTTCTTTCTTTATTTGAAACTAGGAAAGTACAATCTCTATATTTTGTAATTGAAATATCAAATACAAAATCTCCTTGATTGCATCTTCTTCTTTAATTATTTCAGTTGTTTGTCGTTTATTCATCGTTTAATCGTTATTTTATCCGCTTTATTTCATTAGTTTAGTTTATAAGAATGGTGGATTCCATTACTTTTACGCTTCCGCAACAATCTACATCAGCTGGTATTCAGAGTCTCAAGAATCTGAGAACAGATAAAATTTTTTAGATACTTCTCATTGTGAATGTTGGAAAAATTTTCCACGTTTAGGTTGGGATCCCTTTCGAGATTCACAACAACTCTATGTTGATGGTCAATATCATATAGATTTTTGGATTCAACAGTTGGAAGATTGCTTCATAAACCGAGATGTTAGTGACGAAGATAAGGTTTTTGTCGTTGAACAACACTTATCTGAAAGAGTCTACGACAAATTCAACGAGATGCAATGGAGACTCGTCGATCAAGGAAACTCCTTCACTGATGATTGGAATCAATTGAAAAATATTTTTCGGTGTGCTTTATTTCCTTTGGATGGGCATTCATCTTCTGCCGAATCACAAATTGATGCTAGACGAAAACCATCACATATTTTCTCGACCACCATTGTTACAGGAGAAGTTCGCGACAATAAGATAGATGAGTTATTTCAGACGAAGGAAGAAGGAAACAATTTGTCGTTCTCCAGTCCAAACCCTTCACATGCACTTGTTTTTGCTTCAACTTATTCGACTTTCGCGGTTGCAATCTCGCCACATCACCCAATCTCTCTTGCTACCGCGTCGGCGAAAACTTCAACTGCTGCAACATCTAGTTCGATTCCTGCTGCTCTAACTAGGGTTTCGACCCCTCATACTGTTGGTCGAACTGATGCCCTAACTGAACCACATGGGTTCTCCTCGCAACAAAATATATCTCCACTAAGGTTGCATATGATGATTCTTTTGAGTTGGTTCACGAGTCGAATATCGATGACTTCGATTTTAATCGGGAATATTCAACACTTCAACATCAAAGAAAGTATTCGATAACTTCACATGTTTGGGAACCCGGAGGACTACACAATGTTAATCCCAGTTTTCTTCATGTTCAGTCTTTTGAAAGTAAAGTCAAAAATCCAAATTCCGAAAGCCAATTTTTACAAAACGTCAATGAAAATCCTAATTATCCTTCATCCGAAACAATCCATATATCTTTAGATGGGAACGATTCAGAACCAAAAAAAAAATAGAGAAGCTGAAAAAAAAAAGATAGAATAAGCAAGTTACCGGATAATGTTCTTCATGAAGTTCTCTCTTTTCTTAACATGAAAGAAATAATTCAAACCAGTGTTTTATCAAGTAGATGGAAAGAGGTCAGGAAATCTCACCCTTTTCTAAAATTCGACCTTACCGATCTTGACAACAATGACAAGAGAAAGAGATTTGCAGATTTTTTGAGTAAAGTATTTTTGTCTCACTCTTCTGATAGTCATACTTTTTATCTCAAACTTTCTTCTGATATTACAAGAAAGAGTCTTGTTAAATGGCTTGAAGCTGCTTTTACAAAAAACATTCAAACACTATATATTAGTGGAGGTTGTTCATTATCTTTATCTTACTGTAACCTTAACTACACAACCATTGGCATTTCTTCTTTTCGACTTAAGTACTTGAAATTACATCCCATGGGGTACAAAGATAAATATATGATCGAGTTATATGCTCCCAATCTCAGATCATCCAGTTGTAAGGTGTTGCATGGAAAGGCATTGATATTGGCAGCTTCCCTTATTTAGTTAAAGCTAGAATAGATCTTTCCATTGATCAGTATCCAAAGTTTGATGAAGAGGATAATTTTAAAGTCGATAAAGTGAGTTCTGAATCGGCTTTCATGGAAACCCTCTTCTCACTTCTTCCTAAACAAAGAAGTGAATTGTTCCAATTCGAAGTTCCGAAGTTCAAGATCTTGTTCGACTTTGAATTGAACATAGTTCTACAGTTTGAAACCACTGATAACTATAAACATATTGCCGAATTTGGTTTTGGGAACACTCATGGACCGATTCAATACTGTTGGGTTTATTCCTAAAACTTAGTCGATGATGCATATCACATGTTCGATAAAATGTTCCTACGAGTTTTTTCAACTACTCGGTTTTTTCGAGTAAGGGAAGATTTAACCACGGTATTACTCAACTTAGCAAGTTCTGATAAAGTTATGATTTACAAACTTCACGATGACGAACGTGGGAACCTTGTGTTTGAGAGTCATAGCGACACTACATTTTTCCATATCGTTACCTTTATTAGAGATGGTTTCGTTGATAATTCGTCTCTTGGTAAAAGAACTTTGGGGAATTGCTACAATAAGTCTTTCTTCATACTTGTTACTTCACACCTTGAAGATTGTGAAGTGGCAAATTTTACCGTGGGAAGATGGCACGATCAACATTGTTTATTCTTCACTCGTTGGTCGAAACCTCGATAGTATAATTAAAGTTGGTATTGAAGGAAAGGAAGTCTGGCTCGTGATTGATTGGATGACAAAATTCATAGTTGATTTTTAGAGAGAGAATAATGTGGGGATTATGATCCTCTTCGTTGAATTACTAGATGTCGGGAGATGTCAAAATTTGTTCGAAGTTTGTTTCCTACAATTGATTTCGCAGGATTTGTCGCATCATGGGTTTTGGATCTTAGTTGGTGATTTGATCTATATTTGTCTTCTTCGAATTTTTGACAAATTTCGCGCAAAGTGGTAACTAAGGATTGCCTTCAAAATCGTCGCCAAAGCTACCTTCCACATTTCTGATGTATAACCGTATTACCTAGACGATCCGCTGTATGACGGCACCAACTTGGGGACAAGTTGTTCCTCAACAGGGGAGTATGATGGCGGCCATCCAACTAGTGGGTCTCTCGGCTAGACCAATAGTGGGCCTAACGGCTAAGATTTTATATTAGCATAGTTTCCAGTTTAATATTTAAGGTTTTCATATTTAGAGTCCTAACAATCAAGGAAAGTGTCCTTAGTAGTTATCTTCATTCTTTATTTGAGTCTAACTAGGAAAGTACAATCTCTATATAAGAGAAGTCCAGTCTGTCTTGTTAAGCATTGAATTGAATTATCAAATACAAAATCTCCTTGATTGCATCTTCTTCTTTAATTATTTCAGTTGTTCTTCGTTTATTCATTATTTAATTGTTATTTTATCCGCTTTATTCATTAGTTTAGTTTATAAGAATGGTGGATTCCATTACCTTTACGCTTCTGCAACAATCTACATCAGAGAGTGTGTGTTTTAGTTTGACGAGAAGTAGAAATTGATAATATTCAACCGATTGGCCCGAGTCCAAGAAGCCCACGGGCTCCCACACCCATTTGAGATTATGATTAAATGACCTAACTACCCTTCCTTAGTAGTAAATGAAATGAAAAGGCAAGCCTGCTTGTACAGTGCCAGCTTTAGATGCTAAAATTAATAATCAACTTTACCAAGAAAAAGAACAAAAGAGCAGCTGTGGTGGCATCTTCCCCATTTTTCTTCACCATGAAATGATCCTTAAAACCACTGTATTGAATATGATACTTTCAGTTTCACCCACAATTAAACAGAGAAAAGATGATTCAAGCAAACAGTAGTGAGTGCATAATTCCATTAGTTATCGAACTAATTAGTCGAGCGAGGGTATGATTTGAAGCTTAAGGACCCATATAGTCGAAACCAACGTCTATATAGCACCGACCTTGAGATGATGCATTTTGCATAACTATTGAAGCATCAAAAAGAAATTTACATTTCAATGTTCCTAATAATAAACGGGGAAAAATTAACTATCTCGGCCGACAGGTAAAGATTATCTTAAGGAAGATTATTGTTTTTAGGGTTTTTTCGGTCATCTATTCTAAGCAGTCCATCTGTTTGAATACTTCCAACCTTAGAAAAGAAAAAAAAAAGTTAAACAACATGAACCTCTCCCACTGTCTAACTCTGCCACTGCAGCTGGAAGTGTACTAATTTGATGAATTGTACAAGATCATGTCCCCAGACATTGCTGTCATATTTTGACCACATGAATCAATAAGAACCTAATCTCATTATGAATGTAGAACCACAAAAGACGGATTAGATTCAGATAGAGAAGATGGGGGGAGGAAATTCAAATAACTCAAAACTGTCCTTGAACTCATATCAATTACAATAGTACTTATGAACATAAAATCCTTGTTAGGTAAGAAAAATAATGAAAATAGAATTCTAATCCTACTATAATATAAAAATTTAACAAATACCCAGAATCGAAATTTAAAAGACAACGACAATAGTAATGTGAAAAGACAAAAATAACCACGATATATCGGCTTCTCTATCGAGGGGAGTAAACTTGTAAATAATCTACTTTGAGTTACATAATAGAGGATGAGAAAAGAGAGAGTGTTCAATTAGGTATACACATGGTTCATTATTCAACTCCTGCACAAGTTCATACACATTTGATCCATTCAACTATCTTGGGAAAGCAAAAGTAAAAGAACAATCAATTCTTTCATATATTTGATGTAGGTGCTGTTTGTTTTTTTTTTTCTGTCTGAATCTGAATTGGCTGAATCTGAATTTGCTGAATCTAAATGTGCTGAATCTGAATTTGCTGAATTTTTTTCAAAGTTAGATGTTTGTTTTTTTAGATCTGAATCATTAGGTCTGAATAAGCATTTTGACATTTTTAGCCCTGGTCATCATTTAAATAAAAAAAAATCCTACTTTTTAACTCAAGTCTGCTGCTACAAAAGCAATCCCCAACTCTCTAGGGTTTTTGAAAAGGGAAATGGTACTCTAGGGTTTTTGAAAAGGGAAATAGTACTCTAGGGTTTTTTAAAAGGGAAATGGTATTATGGTGCTGGAAACCCTAGTTACATGATTACATCCAATGCTCTCCTGCTCTCTCACAGATAAAGCCTAGTTACTCTTTCTCCTTCTCCCTCTCTCTAAAATCAAAGATTAGGTAAGCAGGTAAGGTGCGGTCTGGCGGTGGTAGTGTTGTTGTATGTGGTGGTGTTTTTGTGCTTTGTTGTTGTTTGTGGTTGTGGTCTTGTGGTGGTGATACATGGTTGAGGAGAAAACCATTTTGTGAGGGGAAAACCATTTGGTGGTGGTGTCTGTTCGGATTTCCCCATTAGTCACAAAGAGGGTAATCCATTATTGGTTCGTGACAAAACCTTGATGTGAGGAGAAAACCATCTGGTGGTGGTAGTGATTTTGGTGGTGGTGGTACTGGTTTTGATGGTGGTGGTACTGGTTTTTCCTGTGCCGATGGTGGTGGTTGATCGTTGTGGTGGTGGTGGTGGTGGTGGTTGATGGTGGGGTTACTGGTTTTGGTGGTGGTGGTGTGATATGGGTGGTGGTGGTGGTGGTGGTCGTACGGGTGGCGGCTTTCCTGCAGTGGTGGTGCTAAAATATTTTGAGAGAATATTTCTGATTTATTGAGGGCATAAAAGTCATATTTACACATTTCAGATATTAATCCTTGTTTCAGACTCATTTTGATGTCTGAAAATTCTGGCTTACTTTTCAGTCCATTCAGATATGACTCAATTCAGAAAAAAATTCAGATTATTTTAAATAAGAAAAACAAACATCTAAAATCTGAATTGATCCCAATTCAGATTCAATTCAGATTTCAGATCTGAAAAGTTAAAAAAACAAACAGCACCGTAGACAACTCTAGTTGAAAAGTGGGGTATTTAGGAAGATGAACTATCTAAATCAAATACCTAACTATCACTTTAATGCAAAATCAAACACTTAACAAAAGATTGATTAATGTCACAAAAAAATTAGTAAAAGAAGTTCATTCTTTTTGAGTTCACAAAATAAAAGCTATGAGTTTCCTCACCCAAAGACAACCTATGTAAACAGTAAAAAGAATGGTTCCCTCCATTCAAAAGCCAACCCAAAACATTCAAACAAATCCAATTATCATTCACCTTTACATATTTTGTGATTGTCAAACATGAAACAAAGATGCATCAAATCACACCAACAGCTCCCTCCACCGTCTTCATTGCTTTTCAATCAACTTTTTCCCAAGACATAAGAAGCATCCCAAGTCTCCCAATCAAAAGTAAGGGTTTCAAGAGATTTTTTATCCAAAAAAGAAATTATATATATATATATATATAGTCCTAATAGAAGAGAATGAAAAAGTACAAGAAATTGATTAGTGGGCAAGTAGTAGAATTTAGTCAATAAAATACTACTTAACCACTATTGGAAAACAATCTTAGTTAGGTCTCACTCATACTAGTTTTTGAACTTATTCATTGAAAATCAATGAACTTTGTTTTCTCATGATGATAGACTTTTGATGAGTTTTGAAATATGGGTATACCTCTATTAACTCCATATTAGACAATGAAGAAGTAGATAAGACTCATTTGACTAAACATTGATGGGTTTCCTTTTTATGGATGTCTTTTCTCATTAACCATGTCATAATCTTTATCATAATCACCTAATTAAGCTTTCTCCTCTTAGTTCTTGAAGAAGATGAGAAAGAAGAATCTTCAACAACATTAGTGGATATTGAATAAATTGGAGATAGATCTGATGAAATTACAAACTTGGGTATTTTTGGTTTCTCAATCTCCATTATCTGCATTTGATTATAACAAGAGAAGACATCTTCCTGCCATATTAAAAAAAAAACATAAAACTATCAAAAACCCATGTTTTTCTTTTGGTTTCAAGCATTTGAAAGGATCAATACCAAAAAAAACTCACATTTTCTAGATACCCACATGATGAAATTGTACTCATCTTAAGCTCAAGCATTTTTCTTGTTAAATTCTTATCCATTGCTACTAAAACTGCAGCAGCAGCTATAGAAGATGATTGATGATTCATTAAGTTCATATCTGTAATCAGGGTAACAATGAAAAACTCAATTTAAGAAGACTTCAATATGTAAAAAATATCCAATTTGGGTATAAGTAGTACTTATTGATTACCTTTTAATATGGCCAAGATAAATTTTGAAGATTTAGATAATAAATCTTTGGGTGGTTGAGATTGACTAGTGAATTTGGTGATGAAGTAATGAAGATAATCAAAAGGAGTAATTGAATCCATTCTCCATTCTAATGTATTCAAAACAAGAAGCTCCATTTTTTGAATAACTTTACTTTCAAAGTTGTAATCTTCCATTTGAAACTCTGATAATGTTGGTACTTTACATTCTTCCATTTTTGCAGCTAGTGATAAACAAGCTATAGATAGTAACTTAATTGCCCAAACCTTCTCACCCTGATGAAAAACAAATGCTTTAGAGAGAGAAAGTAATAAGAAGTGAGAGAGAGAGAGAGAGAAAACAAGTGGGAGAACATTGAGAGAGATGGCTTACATCAATAGCTCTCTTTGCTAAGAACTTATCAAAGTAACTAACACACAAATAAGCTGTTTGAAAGTGAAATCCAAATAAAGCTCTAGTCTGATTCAAAACCCAAAACAAATTCAATGATTAGTGAATTTGAAATCTATAAGAACTTCAAGGAAATTGAGAGAGAGAGAGAGAATGAAAACCCACTTCTAAAATCCATCTAATAGCATCAAGACGAGCACATTTGAACCAATCTTGTTTCAAAATAGAAGAATCATTAAAAGATTTATGATTTCTTGTTATGAATTTGTTCTCTCTTTCAACCAACATTTTTATATACTCATCCTCATCATATGATTCCCAAAACCCATAATTGTTTAAGCTCATAAATAAATCTTCTTTAACTTCATATTCATCTTCCCCATATTCATCAAAAAAAACTTCATTTTCATTGCAAAGAAGGGTAGGGAGAGAGAAAGATGGGTCATCAGAATCCTCCATTATCTTGTTTATAATTTTGTTTCTCTACACCTACCCACAAAAGAAATAATCTTAGATACAAAATTTATTGTTTTAAGTGATAAATCTATGAGAAGAAATTTGGTTGGCACCCATGAATCTTGATCATAATGTAAAAGTATCAAGAAAACAAAATGTGGGTTTTGGTCGAGGAGTGGTATTGTTTGTGGGTTCGGTGCCGCCAAATTTACCGGGATTATATGAAAGTGGGACGTTTTTTTCCTAGATTGCTCTGCTTTAGTGGTTAGTGGGAGAAGAAACTAGTGAGAGAAGGATGAGAGAGAGAGAGAGAGGGGGGGGATGAGTTTTTAACTTGAACTCGTCTCGTTAAATGTCTTCCCTGTTGAAGAGAGGAGAGATTTTTGTTCTGCAACAAGTGTTGTATTGAGGGGGAAGGTGTGAAGACTCCTGTGAACGGGTGGCATGTTGGCCCCACATTTTACTGGACCAACCCATGGACTGCACCATTCACTTAGCCAAAAAAAGAGCCCCACAACTTCTTGGGCCGAGCCCATTCACTTCATCATTGCTATTTGTTAGGGAACTCATTTCCGTTTGGCCCCCAATTTGTGAGCAAGTGGTCTTTTTGAACCCCAATTGTGTCTGGCTGTTCGATTTGGTCTTACGACTCCTGAAATTTTCAACTTTTTCCTTCACTTATTTGGCATTTTCGTAAATATCCTTTTTTATCCACCTCATCGATATCTCACTCCTCCAATTTATATCTCCTTCTCCTCCACCTACCATCTTCTTTAATCTAAGAATTTCGCTAGCCAACCATCTTCCAACAATCTTTATGAAAATATTTTTTAAAAAATCTAACTCTCTTGTTCTCTCTTTGCGCTACCACACACTCTCTCTTTGTTCGAGCGAAGGGGGGACCCCTTTCACCGGAATAGAGAGAAAAAAATGAAGGAGAGAGGGAGTAAAAATTAATGGTGGTGGTGGAAGGAGATCGGAGAAAAATTTGTAAAAAAATACTTTTTCTTTTGTAGTCAATACAGAGAGTCGACGCCCTTCATAGATTGATGAAGAAGTGTCAAGGTGAATGAGAGGGGAAGATGAAGTGGAGTAAAGAAAGAGAGATGAGGTGTAAAAAGAAGAATGTTTACAAAAATATCAAAAAAGTAAACATTGAAAAATGAAAAAATTGAGACTGGGTATAAAAAAGAACTATCAGACACAATTTGAAGCTAAAACAGTCAGTTGGTCATAAATTGGAGATCAAACTAATTCTTAAATAAAAAAAAAATCACTGTTTTGGGGAAAGCAGAAAAGTTTTCGGGGAAAACGGTGGAAAACAAAAAAAAATTAAACCAAACACACCCTTAATGTCGCCGGAAAAAAGTCGTCTGTCGGATGTTGCCGGCGACTTCATCATCTTCTCTCTCTCTCTTCTCTCTTCTGTTTTTCTCTCGTTCTCTCTCTTCTCTTGTTCTCTCTTTCTTCTCAATGTCTCCGGCGAAGGGGAGGAGCGAGATGGAGAGGAGAACAAAAAATAAAATTGTCACTGAAAATAGTGGACTTCGCCGGAAATGGTGGACTTCGCCTGAGATGGTGGTGGTAGGTGAAAGGAAGAAGAAGCTGAAAAAGTATAAGGAGTTGGTTGTTTGGGGTAAAAAAAAAAATCTAATCTTTATTTGTTTCTACCCAAAACTTCACACCCCGGAAAATTTCTTTATTTTCCCGTAACACCGACTTAAAAAAAGATGGAAGATGCGAAAAGTATGAAGTCCGATTGACCATGAATCGAAATGATTTTGGTTGATTTCGAACATTTTAAAGACATGAAGCCGACTCTCTTATCATGACCCTCTAAAATGATTTTGATTGATTTCACTTTTAAATCTTTTGTTAACTTAACTTGGTCCCAAATTTATGACCAATTAGAAAATTTGACTCTATATCTGTCCAACATTTCAAAATAGCTCTTAAAATCATAATTGTGTTGGTCAGTTGATTTATGTCTTTTTATCTTTTTCTTCAAAAATATTTTTTCTTCTCCTTTCTCTCCTTCTTCTTCGTCAGTATAAAGATCACCGCAGACGATCAGTCGATCAGCCATATGTTGGCTATCTTCATTAGAAAAAAAAAAGTTCATCTCTCTCTCCTTCAACCATCACCATTTTCTTCCCCACAACCACCATCTTCATGGTTCTCTCTGCTCCTAGGAAGGTTATAATAATCTACTTTTACAGACGATTTAATATAATTTTTAATAGAAAAGTGAACTTTTTAGTGTAACCAATGAAATCTAAAACCGAAAAGAAAAGAATGGACCCTTAAACCATGCACAATTTGACATTTTGATCATTCTTAAACATTTGACAGCAGATGATATTTTATCCAATTAAGTAACCATTCAAAAATGAGAAACGCTTTTAGAGATCTAGGCCTCACATTTTTATACTCTAGGGCATTTAATACCTTGTAGAAGAAGGATATTGAATCAATTATAAAAGGGTTGATGTTGGTCATTCTTCTCTCCTAAATTCAAATTAAATAGAAGAAGACGCAAGATCCCAAACCTATTTGACTTCCAAAGCAAATCTGTTATTAGGTTAATTACACTAATCAGATCCCCTTGCGTGAGAACAATGCCGAGTGGTTGGCTCACATTATAACTTGAATAATGTTATAAAGGTGTCACTAGATTCAAATATTCTTATTAGTTACACTAGTAAATCTTGTATATAAATTACCCAATTGTTGTTCGATCAATGAAAATTGTGTCTATATTTAATGAAGTGGACCACATCATCCACATACTAAAATGAGAAGTTAAAAGTGTCTTGAATATGGGTTGATGTCTAATTCGATTTGTAACTCGAACTAAAATCTTGAGTTAGCCTGTATACTTAGAGCATCTCCAATGCAACACCCAAATTGAAAAACTCAAAGTGTCACCCACAATTTTTTGATCTCTCCAATGCAACACTCAATTTGGATCTGAAAATGATATGCCATCATTTAATGTTGAAATATCTCAAGAAGAAACTCAATATTTGAGATTTCTTTTGAGGATCTCAATTAACCACTCAATATCAAAAGTAAATCTAATCATCTAAGAAATGACACTTAAGTTATTTTTAAGTTTTTAGCATGTTGCATTGGAGATGTTTTTTGAACTGAGGATTTCAATATTGACATCTAGGAAAGAAAAACTCAATTGAACCTTGACGCATAGGAAAATTTGAGTTTTTTTTTAGTGCCACTTAGGATTTTTAGAGATTTTATTAAAAAACCTCGATGCGGGAGCATTTAATACAGAGACACTCAAGAGCGACACTCTAAAACTAGAGTGTCTCCTTGAGACACTACTCTAAGTGTCATTCTAAAATTAACAAATAGAAACCTTTTCTTTTTTAACTACTTTTTGCATATTCAATCCAAGAGTGACATATGTATTAAGTAGAGAGATTTTAGAGATCTCCATTGGAGCTCAAAAGATTTTAGAGTGTCTCTATATTGACACTTAAAGCATCGCCAATGTAACACTCGTTTGACACTTGACAACTAGACTTTAGTTTTTTTTAGAGTGTAACATAGGATATTTTGGAGTTTCTTTTTTAAATACATCTCCAATGCAAACCTCAACATGAATCTCTAAATTTAGAGTGTCATCTTAAAGATCTCTAAGTGCCACATAAGCAAATCAATGATTTTATACCAAATATAGGTTTTTAGAGTTTCTCTTGAGTGTTGCATTGGACTATTGGAGGAGGTTTTTCAATTGAGTTTCTGTAAATGGCCAAATAGGAGAGAGACCATTTGGAGATTCACTTTTCACACTTGACACATAGGATTTTTAGAGTTTTCTTTAGTCTTGCATTCGAGATGCTCTTATGTTTGCCCTAGTCTTATAAAAAATTGTTATCAATGTAAAAGTAGACATTTTGTTTTTTCGTATTTCGAGTCCTAGGGTTTATTGAGCTACAAATACTAAAATCTTTGAGAAATATATGTAATCTTGTTCTTAGTTCACAGTGAAAGTTATCTAAGTTATCACGTTAACCTTCGCCGTGGAACACCCAATTTGAAAAATGCAAATTGACACTTAGACTTACTTGAGTTTTTAACAAAAACATTCTCCAATGCAACACTCAATTTGAATCTCAATATAATGTGACAACAATAAATGTTGAAGTTTTCTTTTGAGTATCTCATCACTTATTGTTGTATCTCAATTGACCCAGGTCATTATTTTATATCTTAAAATAAAAAACAAAAGCAAAAGTAAATGTTGAGTTTTTTAAGTGTTGCATTGGAGAAGTATTTTGAATTGAGGATCTCAATAGTGCCACCTAGAAAAGAGAATCTCAATTCATACTTGACACATTAGATTAGTTGAGTTTTTGTTGAGTGTTGCATTGGAGATGCTCTTAAAGTCCAACAACATTATTTATACCCTAATAATCCAAGTTCATAACCATAGAATCCACTTCCTCTGAGAATCGAACTTGAGACCTGTGAAATTTTTGGAGTTTATGTCAACATACATACATGAAGTCCAAATGTTGACAATAACTTCTTTCGTCTATAAATACAATATACATACATGTTTAATCCCACTACAACAAATAACCGACTATTAGAAGGAGAATTGACCTAAATTCTACTTTCAACTTTTCTCTGCATCGGTGATATTAGTTATTGGTGGCCCATTTGGTTTATTAACTGTTTCTAGGCGGTTACTAAGCAGTTCCTGGCCGGAAAACACCAGTCCAAACGGTTTTAATTCAAATTGTTAAAGATCTGATCTGAGTTTGTTCCTCCGGTGAAGGGTCATTCCTTCGCCAGAACCGTTCACCTTCCTATGTATTTTGTTTTCCTTCCATTAATAGTTTTTCTAGGGTTTTCAATTTTGTAAATTGCTTCCTCTAGAATGTATTTCGGGTTGTTTTCTCCACAGATTGGTTTAATGGTGGTGTGGTGGTGACGTGATGGTGGGGGTGTTTTACTGATGGTAGTGGGTGGTGGTGTGGGAATAGGGTTGTGGGTCATTTCGGTGGTGGTGATTTAAAAATGGTGGTGGGTGGTGGTGGAGAAGAGGGTTGTGGGTAAGTTTTGTGGTGGTGTTTTAACGATGGTGGTGCGTAGTGGTGGTGGAGCGATTGGTTTTTATGGCAAAATTTGGTGGTGTTTCGTGATGGTGGTGTGGTGGTGACGTGATTTCTGTGGTGACGTGATTTCTGTGGTGGTGTGATGGCGGAGGTTTTTTGAAGACAGATTTTCGACGACAACAACGGTTTTCCGGCGACGGGAGTGGTTTCCGGTAACATTGACGGTTTTCTGGCGATAATAACAGTGGTTCTTTCTGTTTTTCTTTTATTTTGTCAGACCTTTAGGGTTCCTTTATCGGATCTTTAGGATCCTTTTGTCAGATCTTTAGGGTCTTTTTTCACGGATCTTTAGGATCCTTTATGTCTCATGAAGTTTTCAAATGAGAGAAATAAGAATTCATCTATGTAACATTGGGATATAATCACTTATTAATGAAAATTGTTCCCTTGGTTTCAGAAAAAAAAAAAAAATACATGTTTATGTATTTCTTTTTCTTTTGTTACATGTTTATGTATTGAATATTGGATTCGGAATATTATTAAGAAAAATATAAATTAATGGGGTATCCACTAATTGGAACAGAGTCCATCAGTAGGAATATATAAAAGTATATGAAACCAATAATGATGATGGTTACAAGAAAACAAACTCCAGTCGTTCTGTGTAGCCCATCAAAGTAGTAACCGAAAGTTTGTTTTTTGATAAGGATTCTGTCCACTTAAATTTTATACTGTAATTATTAATTAATTCATTTTGGTATTTAGCCAAAGTTTTGGAATTAGTGCTTTGACTGGAGACTCATCCCACCCTCACATATTATACATGCCCAAACTGACGCGCCGTGGGCTTTCATCTGCTGAAAACTATTAAACTTGTTGGTGGGCAACCACTTGATGAAAATATATATATGGCAGCTGCAATCTATCTTTCTCTCTAAAAGTTTTGCTAATTGCTTTCTGCTTTTTTTTCTTTTTATCAAGAACAAGATTCAAGTTAATATAGCAAGGAGAAAATTTGACTATCAATCCAACTTCTACAAGTTTAATGTTTCTTTGTCCATTTTGCTAGCTTATCCAGTATAGACTTTTCCGATTTATAACATGACTAAGATTACATACGTACGTTAAGGATTTGTATTAAGCAAAATCTTGATTTCATTCGAGATATGGATGGTTGTCCAGTACCAATTCTGACTTTCATTGGTTGGAAGCGAAAAAAACCGGCCTTCTCATCTTAGAGGTAATGGCGCATTGAATCGCCAGGAGGTAGGGGTGGGAAAACGGTCCGGGAACCCGGGATCCGGCCCGATCCGCCCGGACCGTTTAGACCCGCAGCCCGCGTGCTATCCGAGCCGGGCTTACCCGGCCCGATGGCTCGGGCTTATAGGGCCGGGCTCGGACAGGAACTCAAATCCGAGTCCCGGCCCGATAAACCCACCCGAAACCCTAGCCCGATGATGCCCGTTACCCGAGCCCGCGTGCATTATTGTACATCTAACGGCTGAGATAGGGTTCTTCTCCAAATTATAACCCAGCCGTTGGATCTAGCCTACTTGGCTTTTTACCTATTATAAAAGCATCCACAAAAACCCTAAGAATAAAACCTAATGCCTCTCTTTCCTCTCTCCGCCTCTCTCTGCCTCTCACTCCGCCTCTCTCTCTTTAACTCAAACACCAACCTATGACCTAACCCTAAATCTTAAGATCTTAAAGACCAAAAATCAACCAAGAAGCAACCAAAAATCAATCAAACTATGACAAAAGATCAATCTAATCTCTTCTTCTTCCAAGTCAAAGAGCTTCGTTTGTCTTCGACGCAGATATTCTTTACAAAATCGATCGAGAATGATTCGTATCCTTTTAGATTGAATTCGATTAGTTTTATTTCACTTCAATCTAGGGTTTGATTTATCCAACTTTGATTTGATATCTGATTTGGGGGTTTTATTTTCTTATTAGGGTTTGATTTTGTTTTCTTATTAGGGTTTGATTTTGTTTGTGACGAATTTCAGAGATGCTAAGGCACTCCAGGAGTAAACATCAAAGAAAGCTCAAAAGGAATTTGGATCTGGATGAGCTGATTCAAGCAAAAAAACTATTAGGGTTTTGATTTTGTATTTTGTTTATTATTTGATATTAGTGTTGTAACTTTTAATGTAATCTTTTTATTTTATTTTTGTGATGATTTAGGGTTTCATTTGTTATTATGATGGCTAAAAAAAGTTAGTATTAAAAAAAGATTATAAATGAAATGGTATAGTATTAACTTTATTTTAATAGAACAAAAAGAAATACTCAAAAAAATAAAAATAAATAACCCGAGCCCGTCCGGCCCGAGCCCGTTGGAACCCGCTCGGGCAGTCGGGCTCAGACGGGCAACGGTCAACTATATTGTGTGTTTGGTCCGGCCCGATCCGCCCGACTCCCTACCGCGGGCTCGGCTTATGTGAGCCCGATCCGCCCGAGTCCGGCTCATTGTTGCCCGAGCCCGTCCGCGCCCGCCCGATTCCCACCCCTACCAGGAGGACCACCATTGCATCTCCTTTATCTAAGGTTTTATATGGTGTTGGTTAAAGTCCTCCAACTGCACTGTTACTCATAGCATCATAAACAATCAAGGGCGTACGTATTACAGGGGGTGCAATTGATGCCGTTGCACCAAACCCCCTCAAAGGACCCCTTAGCCAATGTAGCCATAAATCGATGTCGGTGCTTCAATAAAATTTAACAGGAGGTTCATAAGATAGCATAAACATTGAATTGTTAAGTTGGCGGAGGCCTTCTCGAGAACCTAATGGTCACTTGTTCAAACCGCATTGTTTTTGGGTTGTTTTCCAAATGGTCTGCTAGTTTGTGACCAATTTCCTAATTTATGTTAAACACTCATATAACTCCTGTTTAATGCATTGACTAGAAAGCCAATTTTCTACTTTCTTAAAGTATCTTCTTTTAAAAAAAAATTGTTTTGTTGTCTCTTTTTTTTACTCCATATTTCTTTTTCTCATCTCTTTATCTTCTTCACCTCACTCCTCAACTTAGCCACCGTCGATCAACAATTTTTTTTATCATTTTCCTTTACCCTCTCTCCTTATCTTCTTTTTCTTTCTCTGTTTTTTCTTTTTTTTCGATCACCCCTCTCTTTCCCCTATTTTTTTTTTCTCTCTCTCTCTCTCTCTCACTTGTTACTCTGTCCGTGGTCCAAGCCGTAGCAGTTATCGATATTGTTCTCGATTGGACCATCTCAGACCCAAGTTCTTAGGTACAGGATTTTGTTTTTGGCGAAAGTTCCATGAACCCATGAAAGGTCTCGGTATTTACTAAGATTGATCGTACACCTATAGTCCAGACTCCGGGACTCTCACGAGCAATGTGAGACTATCACATTCCCACCCCGCCCCCCCACCCACTCCACCCACTCCACCCTAAGCGAAAAGCCATTCTCGACTCTGATACCACATATGATGCCCCAAGCCTTAAGAAGTGAAAGAAAAAAACAAAATAAAATAAAATAAAGAGGGGTACTTTAGGAAAGTGAAAAGTTGAGTATCTAGTCAATGCATTGAAATGACGAAAATGAAGCCACTTGAGTATTTAGCATAAACAAGGAAGTCGAGCGGGAAACTGGCCTCAAACTATGAGACTATTTGGGAAATAACTTTTGTTTTATTTTTATTTTTCACCATTAAAAAAAACACATTGTAGTGTTTGTCTTGAGGAATATGTTCTACTGTGTCTGACATTAATGTATTCTTTTCTGTAGGTCACACAAAATTTCGCAGGATTAATAATCCAAGTTTCGACATATTTTTCTTTTGTGGATTTACACTTAATTTTTTTTGTATCAATATTCTAAAAGCTAAATTTCGATAAAGAGTGTGTAATTTAAGTAATTAAAATTTTGATTTTCTAAACTTCACCCAATCACAGAATCAAACTAGGAGTTTCTTGGGAAAAGAATCAGAGATAGGTAACAAAATTGTAAACTTTTTTTTTTTTTTTCCTTTAACTCAGTATAGACGTATAGTCATATAGGAAATGTCACATATAACATATCTCTCTCTAAAGAACTTTTGAAGATTATTTAAGTACCATTTTCCTTTTTTTTTGTTGAAATAAGTACCATTTTCCTTCAATGTGGAAAAGATTGATTTTCTTTTACTACTAACTTATCTATAATTTGTATAAAACATGTTACTTTGTTCAGAATTAATTTACGATTAATTCCCTGACAAACTCTCTATTCTTGCCCCATATTAATTGTCCACTCCACTAAATTTTTTTTTCAAATTATTTTAGGGTTATTTCCCTAATGGCCCCCAACTTTGTGACCAGCTTCCCGCCTGGCCCCCTACTTTACGAGAAATATCCATATGGCCTCCTATTTCCGTTAACTTTAACTTTCCGTCACTCTCTCTCCTCCATCTTTTTTTCTCTCTCTGCCATGTCACGCCACATCATCTGTTACGCCACTTCATCACCTTCTCCGGCAAGGTCGCCGGCCGGCGACCTTCAAACTAAAAAAAAAAAAACATTTTTTTTCTCTCTCTCTAAGAACTCCGGCGAAGGGTTCCTTCGCCGGAGTTCTTAGAGAGAGAGAGGAGAGAAAGAAAAAAAAATATTTTTTTTTTTTAGTTTGAAGGTCGCCGGCCAGAAATTTGGCCGGCCGGCGACCTTGCCGGAGAAGGTGATGAAGTGGCGTAACAGATGATGTGGCGTGACATGGCAGAGAGAGAAAAAGAGATGGAGGAGAGAGAGTGACGGAAAGTTAAAGTTAACGGAAATAGGGGGTCATATGGATATTTCTTGTAAAGTAGGGGGCCAGGCGGGAAGCTGGTCACAAAGTTGGGGGCCATTAGGGAAATAACCCATTATTTTATCATTCATCTCCTTTTTTTTTTTTTTTCTTTCTTTCTTTCTCTCTTTTACTATTTGCTCTCTTATGGTCTCTCACCTTTTCTCTTCTCATTCTCTCTTATTTTTTTTTTATTTGAGTAAACAAAAATACAGGCAAAAGGATCTTTTTGGGCATCACCCCCATCCCCCCTCCCTATTTAGAAAATTTTCCTTCGCAGATTGAGTTTACCAATAGACATGCTCTTGGTAGAATGGTTTGCATACGCACTCCCAAACTCACTAAAAGATAATTGGGTTTCCAATTTCTTATTAAATCGAATCAAAAGTCTTCCTGTAATCTGCATATATATTGTGTATGTTGTAAAATGTATACCACTAAATCCACCAAACATATGTAACTTATAATTAGCTTTGTGTCTCCTTCATAAAATAGAATGTTATATGCCATATATGCTAGGCTCTAAAATGTGGAACCTTTTTTTTAGATGTATGAATCTCTAAAATATTAGTAGGTTGTATTGAATTAGTAGAATTTTGGTGAGAGGGTAGTTTACTACTATTAGTAGTATGGATGGATGGGTGTGTGTGGTGATGATATGTTTGTGGGGTAAGGGGCCTTATAATTTCTGACATCTGTAAGTGGGGTAAGCTACAAGAAAACAAAAACAGTTATACATGTAAATCAGAGTAATAAAATCAATAAGATAAAAGGGGAAATGGGCACTCACTTGTAGGCCATTGTTTTCAAGAAAAAGTCCCAGCAAAAAAAAACTTCAAAGATTTTCAAAAGGCAATGACAGCAACACACTATGACAGTATTGATGCAGTATTACTAGTAACTAGTGAGGGGGGTGGGTTCCCAATGTTTTTTGACCCACCCAACCCAGTCAAACTTACAACTTCAAAGCCTAAAATAAATATAAATATAAATATTTAATATAAATAAATAAATACAAATAAATAAATGTCTTACACCTAATTAGAGAGCAGACTTCTCACATGGGATGGGAGGAAGCAACATCCATTTTCTAGTGCCCTGGATTGCATGCCCTTCCTTCTGATAGGATGGATGTGTACTGGCCCGGATGGTATGGGCACATTCAAGTACGGTTTGTACCTCTTGTCTCAACTAATTTTAACAATGTTTAATAAATAATACTACTTAATAAAATAGTTATGACAAGATTGTTATTTTTAATCATTTGTTACTATTTCTTTTTTAGGAGATAAGGTTTAATATAAATTATGATGCTTATATCCATATAACCAACTCAGGTTGTGGTGGAAGGACCAAACCAAATACTCCTTCCTTCCCCATTACTACTCCTTACAATAACTATGAAAAGATGAGATTTTTTTTTTGTAAAAACGACCTAAAGAGGTAGGTTGTTCCAGTGTTTCTCTTTAAGAAGGTTGATTTAAGATTTTACGAAGTCATTATAAATGCATTGATATAATATTACAAATGCATTGATATAATAACAATAAACACGATAATTGTCTAAAATTAAATATTCAAAACTATCAGGCCTAATGTCCATCTAAACTAGTGGCCTAAAATCTACTTCATTTATAATAAACCATAAATTTTACTACCTCCGTTGGTAATCAAATCTGGGGCTTCCAGGATTTCGGAGTTTATGTCAACACTGTCAATTACTTGGGCAACCAAGTGTTGACATAGGTTGCTCGAGTTAATCCCACCATACAAGCACTGAAAAACTTCGTATACTCCATAAAACATTGAAAACATAATTTTTTGTAATAATGAATATAACCACCAATTTCTAGACTAGGGATTATATATCTACTCCAAGAAATCAAGAATTGATTCTTGGTGCCTAGGTAAATTAGTTTCTAAGGCTTCGTGACACTTATTATGCCATATATTAGTTTTCGTGGAGTTGAGAGTTTATTTACGAAGACGAAAACGTTATGTTGTTTTTTGTTGAGAACAAAGACGGTATGTTGATACTTGTAATTTAGTTTTAGTGGGTTTTATAATGGCTTGGTCTAGTAAATGGATTTTGTGGGGCTGCAGTTGCACTTGCCTCATAAGGCCTATTGTGACTCCAATGGTGTGTCTAAGAATTTCTTGAAACCAAGGCGAGCCCAGACCCAAGCCCAATTCCCAAGAGCGAATCGATGTTCTAGACCAGGCTTTATTGCTAACCTAAAATAGTGGTGGCCAACGGGTCGTGCCGAAACGGAAACGGACCGACACGACCCGTTTATTTGAGGACACGGTCCGTTCCGTGCCGTGCCGACCCGTCACGGGTCTGGTGTGCCGTGTCGGGGCTGGGATTTTAGAGCCCCAGACCCGTTAAACACGGCCCATTAGACACGCAGGAACGACACGGAACGGATCGTACACGGCACGGCCCGTGGGCACGGAACGACACGGAACGGAAACGGCAACAACGACACGCTAGCAACGACCCAATTTAGTTATTTGAATTTTTAAGAATTACCTAGGGTGCACTAACATCCTCAAAACACTTTTAATTTTTTTTATTTTAAAAAGTTACTTAGCGTGTACAACACCCTCTTTTGAGGGTGTTGTATACCCCCAACCCATTTTGATGAAATTGGTGATAGTGATGATTTCTATTATTAAGTCAATTTTGTATTATTATTATTATTATTATTATTATTTTTTTTTTGCAAATGATTGATAGTTAGGTGGGTGCCAACCTAGTTGGGATGTATCTAAACTATAGTGATGCAAATTTTAATCTTTTTCACATTAATAAAGAGTTATTTCGATTTTTATTTTGTTTATAGTTCTACTTCATTCATCTAATATTCTAACGTGTTTACAAATTGTTAGATTTTCATGACAACTACTTTATATTACAAAAAGAAAAAACATTAAAAAAAAGTAATACTTGAATTAAAAAAGAAGTAATACTTAAAAAAAAAGTAATACTTGAATTTAACAAAAGAGGTTTTACTTTATTTTTTTTACTTAGACTTTTTTTTTGTTGAAACAAACTAAATTTTTTTTTCAAAAAAATAAACAAATAAAGTGGTAAAGATAGTCCCACACCTAAACCACAAAATATAAAGTAAATGTGGAGAATCTTTATACAACTCTTTTCCAATAAAATAAACAAAGATAAGACATAAACTCTAAAGTTTTTGTACATCACAATTTTTTACTTGAAAAAAATGTAATGTTTCTTTTATTACATTTTTTTGACAAGTAAAAAGAATATTTATGAATGGATCGGAGCCACGGGAATGTCACGGAACGGCCACTAGAACGACTACGGGAACGCCACGGAAACGGCCAGAAACGCAACGGAAACGCCACGGGAACGGCTGGGCCGTTCCCATGGGTCGTTTCTGTGTCCAGACCTTTGTGGTCTGGGCACGGAACGGAACGGCACAGCTCAAGCCGTGCCTGGCGTGGCCGTGGCGTGTCTGACACGTCCGTTGGCCACCACTAACCTAAAATATCTTCGTATATGTATCACTTGGGTTGATGAACCTATCTTCTTTACTGAGTTTTTCCATCAAAGATCTTATTTAGGCACCCACAATTTGGTTATAGGTGGTGGTGTAAAAGGCTATTAGCCACTTTTGTCGTTTCAAAAAATTTCATAAAGAAACTAAGTGCATCTCTAATGTAAAGCTGAAAAGTTAAATTGTCATATGGGTCAAATCTCAATCAAGTTTTTTTTTTCTAAATGGAACTACTGAGATCTTTAATTAAAGAAAAAATGAATGAAAAATTCAAAATTTGGACTCTAATAGAAAAAAAAATCCATCCACAAATAATAACGTAAAAAACTCATTTTTTAAACGGTTGACAACATATATATAAATATGTTGTTGTAAAATGTTGACAACATATGTAGTTGCCCTGACTTGTTATAAAATGCTGACAACATTCATAATTATGTTGTTAACAACATATACAATGCATTAGCCAAAATATTATTTGTCCGTCAATAGGTTTGTCAAATACGAAAGATAAGATGCATAACATTTTAAATTTTTCAAAAGACAAATAAAAAAAATGTATTAGTCCAATGTTTCTGTCAAATACAAAACAAAAAATGCGGAAACCATTTTTCTTTACAAGACAAATCGAAAAATACTTTAGCCAAAATGTTTGTGTCAGTTTGTGTTTGTCAAATGCAAAAGACAAAATGCTAAACATCTTTGGAAAATAATTTTTGAGGAAATACGAATTTGTTCAGAAATTTACAAAATTGTTAAGAGCAAACTAAGATTTCTTCAGAAATTTTGAAAAATGTTTTTTCACGTGGATTTCGAGGATAAACTTGTACTTTCATAAAATGAGGAATAAAATTAAAAGTCCCATTACACTTTTGAGTTTTAGTTCATTTGGCCCGTTTATCTGCTGGGACGTTGCACCTTCTTTAAATATATGTGAATTTGATGTTGTGGAAATGAGGTAGAAGTTTTGTGATATTGGTGATGTGTTGTTGAGACTGTCTCAACCTGTTAAGTTTGTGGTCATCCAACTCAAAACCAATTGACAATGACTGGAGAGGACCTAGACCTTATATTCTTGGTTACTAGATACCCATTCTCCAATGTGGGACTATTCTCACACGTCCCCTCACGTGTGGCGTTCTTTGCGCCTAACACGTGTGTTTTTTTTCTTCACGGGTGACATGAAGCACGTGTGGCTTTTAAGCCTATCACGTGTGGGCCTAGCTCTGATACCATGTTAAGACTGTGGTCATCCAACTTAAAACCAATTGACAATGAGTGGAGAGGACCTAGACCTTATATTCTTGGTTGCTAGATACCCATTCTCACTATTCTCACACTACCATTGAATAGTTGCCTTTGTGTCGTTGAGTTGATTGATAAATCGCCTGATTGTCTTTTTCCACTTGAATATATTTATGATTGCTTTGTTGGAAACATAGGGTAGATCAACGAAAAAAGTTATTTCTCAGAAAATCAAGAACGGAGTTTGTTTTGTCGAGGTATGGAGGGTTCAATATTTAGTAGAAGATGAATCCTGTTCTGTATGAATTAAGGTTTAAGTCTTATTGATAGACTAAACAACCCTATTAAGATTTCCCATAAAACGTGGAGGAGGATAAGGAAGTTGTGAATTTGAAAGAATTTTTTAGTTATTCTACAAGAAAACAAATACCTAAATTTTAGAAAGAATAAATACCAAAATTAGTAGTATTTATTTTAGAATAAATACTCAAAACGTGGAACTATAGGACTTAAAAGCTTTGGAAGCATTTATTAACCTGCTTTCTATTGCCCATTGGATACTGAATAAATAATAGTAGTTACAGAAGAATTGAAGTTGGAATTTTGGAGTACAAGATTAACTATTGAAGTTGGAATTTTGGAGTGATGGGGAAACGTAAGTTCAAATTTTAATTGTAGGGTTTTGTTTGTTGTTTGATATCGTTACTGCTTAATTCTTTGAATTTAGGGTTTTCCCAACTTGTATGGTTAACATTTGAAGTTTTTTTTTTTTGAAAATTTTGTTGATTAAGTTAAATTTCAATATTATGTTCATGGTCAAATTATTATTACGATATCTCTACTTTTTTCAAGAACAATCATGGAATATTCGTCTAAATAAAGTTTGTTTATTTCTTAGTTTTATAATAAATATTGAAACTTAGTAATTAAGCTATATTATTAGAAGCTTAAATACTATTATTGATTATTTATGGACAAAAGGTGTTGAATTTCGATGAATATGAATACAGGTATCAAGTTACGGAAAAGTGCTACTTTATATGATAGTGATGATGATGAAGATCACAATAACAGAGTGATTTCATCTTCGGCGGCCATGTCTGAACTAACAATGGCCAATGAAGCCGAACAAGTTCACGGTCAAACTAACAACCTCGACGAGTGCTTAGACGCTCTTTACGAAAAGAGGTATATCATATATTTTAATTCTAAGTACTTTCTTTAGTTAGATACCAAATTATACATATATTTACATATTTATAGACATGAAAGTTGATAGCGTTTGAGTTGCTTCGTATAAATACTTAGTTGGACTACTGTCTATCCTTTCGTGTCTGAATTGTTTCGAAAATCACTAGTTACACTTGCTGATATAGTTACTCCTGCTGATATTGTAACGGTTTTATTTTTCTCGTACAGGGGAGCCACAAGGGAGAAGGCTCTATCAACGATAGTTGATGCTTTTAGAAATAAGCTACAATATCAATTCGTGGCAAATAAGTACGTATTTTATTTTTACGAACTAGAACTTTTGTTAGCTATTATCATATTGATATTAGGTGCTTATTGCAAAAAGGACTTATCGTCTATTATGATATGTTTTCTTTGTTATGATTTCGTTTCTTCTGTTATCTCATATGCTTCTTTCACTGACCTGCAGATGTATTACTTTACTACACCAATGTCTCAACTCCCTCAAGAAAGGATCGAGCAAAGAGATACAATTAGTTTCTACTACCATCGGTAATCCTACCTCCTCAGAATGTTCTAATACTGGCTTTTCGTATATCGGATATAGAATACCAATATCTAATCGTCTTTCCTTTGTTCGCAGGATTGCTAGCTATTACTGTTGGGTTCGTGGACGGTTCAGCCCATGAAATTTTGGAAGATACAATTACTCCTTTTTCTCTGGCTCTTAAACCTGGATTAGACTCACTTAAAACATCATCAGTATGTATAATATCGTTTATAATGACCTTAATCGTGAAGTTATTGTTTTCTGCTTTACAATCTTCTCAATTTTTCGATCTTTTTCGTTTTTCGTGATAGATGCTAGAGTGTTTGGCTGTTATTACTTTCATGGGTGGAAATTGCCCCGAGGAAACAGAAAGATCAATGCAAATTATGTGGCAGTTCATTCACCCGAAATCGGGCTCTAATGTACGTAAACAATATATTCATAAGTCAGTAACCCATATAAGCCCTTATAAGTCGTATTGTCGAAAATATGACATTAACCGCTTTCAACTAAAAATTCTGTGCAAACGTGGTTACTCATAGGTAGGTGCAAGTAAAACTACTGGGAATTTATTGGCAGATGCAATATCTGCTTGGGCTTTTCTACTAACAACTGTGGAGGGATTGAAAGTTCAATCAAAAGATTGGCAAGAGTGAGCACGATTCCTCTGTCCTTATCATTTCTCTGTGCAGTACTTCAATTACTAACTAATAATGATTTGAAAATGATGCAGGCCTGTTTCTTATCTATCGACTTTGCTGGAAAAGGACGATAAGTCTATTCGAATTGCAGCTGGAGAAGCAATAGCTCTTATGTTTGAGATAGGAAACTTAAAGAAGTTCCTTAGCGAAGCTAAGGTTTCTGACTCAGGAAGTCATCTCTACAAAGAATATATACGTTTAAACGGATTGAGAGAAAAAATCCTCAATCAAGTGAGGGGTCTTGCTGGCGAAGCAGGTGGTAAAGGTGCAGTCAAGAAAGATCTTCATAGCCAGAAGAACTTGTTTCGGGATGTATTGGAATTTATAGAGGTATATCTTGATTTCCATTAAAAGTTTGGCGATATTTTAAGTTAGCGGCTCCGTTTTATGAGATTAAGCGTATTGAATATCAGGATGGATATTCTCCGGAAACGTCAGTGAAGGTTGGTGGAGATACGGTGAATACTTCAACTTGGTGTGAATTAATACAGGTATATCGCTTTCTTTATTCTAATTATATTTCTTTTTTATACTTTTGCCAACGTCAGCCCCTAATTTCTATTTCGACAGATGAACTTTTTGAAGCGCTTTCTGGCTGGTGGTTTTGCTAAGCACATGCTGGTACGTTCCCTTGTCCATCGTTTTACGCATTTGTCATAATATGTCTTTTGTGCTGTTTTTGACTTCATCAAGTTTATGCGTTTGCTTTAACAGGAAAATGTGGTGCTTCATGATGTGTTCGGATTCACACCCAAGAAAAAGAAATCGTCTGGATCGGGACCTCGTATATCAAATCTTGAAAAGGTTCGTCTTAAATGTTCTTTCTGATAGCTTGTAGCATAAAAATGTCTGTGTTTCTTATTCATAATTAAGTTTTTGACAAATTAGCCTTAATTATGAGTTTTAATGTCCTTCTATGGAAATATTTACAATTTTTTGCCTTCTCTTGTACAGAAGATGTACATGTCTCCAAACTCAGTGCAGAGCAAGGCGAGGACTCAATATATGCAGAAGCAACACATGTTATCTCGGGTAATTACTTGCGCTTCAAACTCTTCAACCACAACTGAAACTTGGATAGGCGGGAATCCGACTCCCAGTATCTCGCGAATTAACTATGGACATGGGTTGGCCGAGTTGTAGCCCAAGCTGAATCTTGTGAACTCGGCGTTTCTCATATGTCTTTGGTTGAGGTATCTAAAGAAAGAGAAAGGTGAAAAAAGTCGGGCATTGATGTACGGATGGTTGAAAGAAAAAATAAAGTTGCATATCACCTAATCGTGATTGAGTAGCCAGCCATATGGGTTGGCTTAATTAGACACATAAGTGAGGGGGGTCAAATCGTATTGAGAACCTAGGAACTTGACATATAGCTACTCGAGTCAGTCAAATCGGGACTACTGAGCAGAGTGAAAGAGCAGTCTAGGACTACCATTCATGTTCAAAATGTAATTCTTGATATTGTTGTTCTTTTCAGGGAAGAAATGCTGGGCACTATTCAACTGCAATTGGGGATGAAGATTTATAGATAATGCATGGAGTTATGATGATGTGTTCGTGCTATTGTGATTTGAGACCACATATATTCATTAATTCTTTTTTTTCACCTAAAGAACTTGTGTTCAATCTGTTAGAATTTCTTGGATATGGTTTTAATTAAATGTTATTCAATTTAGTTCCTTTCTTGTTTATCTCTGCCCGATCTTACAATAAGCGCCTTACTTAGAAGTTAGAACTTCATTAGACTTTGAAGTGGTATTTTGGTCGGGAGTAGCTCATTTGGTTTGAGCATCTTGTTTGTTAACCAAAAGGGTGAAGGTTCAAATCAACCACTCATATTCTTATAGCTCTTGTGGCTCTAGATGGTCCTCGGTTCTATTGCTCTTGTAAGTCATTGTTGTAGAAGAGTTTGTTTAGCAGACGAGGAAGAACTTGTCTTCAATCCGTTAGAATTGTATATTTCGCATGGAATGTTCGAGGGTTTTCCTCTTTACCCTCAAACATGCATCAATTCTCATGTGTGTTGATTTGAATGTATTTGATATTTATGGAATGTTATGATTCCACAAAAGTCCTAATTCACTACCCTTTTTAAATTTTTTTCCTTATGATTTTAGAGTTACAGTAGCGTAAGTTCATTATGTAGAATGAATTTTTTGACCCAATTTCATTTTCCTTCTGTCTCTAGTTTCCGCTATACCACCACAAACTTCGTAAAAATATCAAATTTGAACAAAAACAATGGAGAAGCAATGAAGGAAGAATAGAGATCACCAAGTTGGAATAAGAAATATATTTACTTCAAGCCTATGTTGAATAACAACTTATGAAACTTGTCAAAACCAAGTGGTGCGGTAACAATGTTAGCTGCCTAATCAACAAATGGAGGATGATAGGTCTGAATAAGACTAGAAGCAAGTTTCTCACAAATAAAGTGGCAATCAAGTTCGATATGCTTAGTACGTTCATGATAAACTGAATTGACAACAATACAAAGAAGAACCTGATTGTCATAGAACATTGTACAAGGTCGTGAAACTTCAACGAGGAGATCCTGAAACAAGTATTATAACCGTTCAAGCTCAACAGTTAAAGATGCAAAAACACGGTGTTCCACCTCGGTAAAAGACCGAGAAATAGTCAGTTGTTTATTTGAACGCCAAGAGAACAAGTCCTCACCAAACATGGTAAAATAACCAGTGGTGGAACGACTAGTAAGTGGGCAACTAGCCCAATCCAAGTTAGTGAGTTGAATGAGTCATAAAACTATAAGACGAAAAGAGAATTCATGATAGATAATACCTTTCAGATATCGTAATACTCGAGTTTCTGCATCCATATATTAGATGTGGTGGTGGAAATGAGAAGAAGATGCATTTTGTGAGGCTTGTCGGCGGCAGTCCGTCGACAAATTTGCAAATGAGAAGAAGAAAAGTAATGGGGAAGGGTTTGGAAAAAAAACAACCTTTTGTCCCCTTGAATTTTTTGGGTTAATTCCGTTTTGGCTCTCATAAGTGTCATGCAGTTCGATTTGTCCCTCAAGGTTAATTCCGTTTTGGCTCTCATAAGTTTCATGCAGTTCGATTTGGCCCTCAAGGATAAAAATGAATTCAATTTTCTCCGGAATTACTCTTGGAGGCCAAAATGGAATTAATTCCAATTTTTTTTAAAAACATAAACGCCACCTCATCTCTCTATTTCTCACCCACTTCACCTTCTCTCTCCTCCATGTCATCTCCTCATCTCCACCTCACTTCCGATGGAAAGTCGCCGACCGACAAAATTTTGGACCACGACCTAACCCAAATTTGTTTTTTTACTTTTTCTCTTCTTCATCTTCTTCCTTTCTGTCTCTTGTTCTTCTTCACCCCTCTCTTCTTTATTCTCTCTGTTTCCCCCTTTCTTTAAACTCTTCGGTGAAGTCCCTTCACCGGAGATGGATAGCCAGACTTTCAAAGTTTGGCGAACCAAATTCGACGAACCAGACTTTTGAAGGTCTGGTGAATCACGAACCAGACCTTCGAAGGTCATCAATAGACCTTCGAAGGTTTGAGAAGAGAAAGGAAGAAGAAGAGAGAGAAAGGAAGACGATGAAGAAAAAAAAAATTTTGTTTGTTCGGATGCCGACTAGATTTGTGTTGGCTGGTGACTTTTCGCCAGAAGTGAGGTGGGGAGGAGGAGATGAGATGGAGGAGGTGAAATGGATGAGAAATACAAAGATGAGGTGGCGTTTATGTTTTTTAACTTTTTTTGGAATTAATTCCAATTTGGCTCCCAAGGGTAGTTCCAAAAAAATTGAAATTTTTTTGACCGTTGGGAGCGAAATCGAACTGCGAAACACTTAGGGTCCGTTTGATACGCGAGAAAACATATGGGTTAGAAAACGATTTTCTTTCCCATTAGAAAGAAAAGAGGTTTCTTACCTCAAAGTCAAATTTTAGGTGTTTGATAAGAAAGTTAGGAAAAGAGTGCCTTTAGACAAATGTTTATTAATTAAGTTTTATTTATTAATTGAGCCTTTAACTAATATTTAAATGTCAGGCTTTTAAGGGGTGTCTTTAAAGTTTAAGGAGTGTCTTTAGAATTTGAGGGGGTGCCTTTAGACAAATGTTTATTAATTAGGCCTTTAACCAATGTGTAAATGTTAGGCATTTAAGAGGGTGGCTTTAGAATTTAAGGGGGTGCCTTTAGACAAATATTTATTAATTAGGTTTTATTTATGAATTGGGCCTTTAACCAATATAAATGTTAGACATTTAAGGGGTGTCTTTAAATTTAAGGGGGTGCCTTTAAAATTTTAACTTATTTATTGATTCGGTTTATTTATTAATTGGACAGAGATGAACATAGAGAGTTACGGTAGGAGACAAAATAAAGAGAGAAAGTTACGGGAGGAGGGAGAGAGAGTGAGAAATCAACTTTCTCATCTAAAAGGTGGGAAAAAAATTAGACCATTTGCACACTTTTTTTTTTCTTAAGAAATCGATTTTCTTATCTAAAGTGACCAACCAAACAGCGAAAAACTGATTGTTTATGAGAAAACGACTTTCTTACTCACATTTTCACACGTACCAAACTCCGCCTGTGTGTTTGGTAGCAAGTTACAATCAGAAAGAATACAAAACCTCTCCTTCTCTCTCCATTCTCTCTCCATTCTCTCTCTCTCTTCAACTTCCTTCTTCTTCGTTTTCGTCGCAGTGTAGTGTAACCCTCGCCAGATCCGACGAGGGTTACATCTCTCTTTCCCTCTATTCCTCTCTCTCTCTCTCTTTTACGATTTTCTGTCTGTTCGTAATGGTGGTTTTTGTCCTAGGAAAGATCTGGATGTGGTGGTGTAGTAATGGTGGCATCGAACTCGGATTTGGTGGTGATTGGGGTGCGATTGAATTTTGTGTATAAATCTGGTGGTCTGGTGGGAGCGTTCCGTGGTGATGTTTACTGTTGGTGGTGGTGGAGTGGTGGTGGTGGTGACGGTGGTCTCTAGGATTCAGGGGTGGTACGATGATGTTGTGTTATGTAACAAATGGTTGTACTCTGATGATGGTGGTGGTGATGTGATGACAGTGGGTACTGGGTTCAGTGATGGTGGTTTTCCGATGATGAAGGCGGGTTTTCGGTGACAAAGACGGTTTTCCGCCGAACAGGGACGGATCTACATGCAGGCCAAAGGAGGCCATGGCCCCCCTTGACTTGCCGTAAATTGTTTTAGAAATGTTGATTGCTCTCTGGTTTATCGCATAAATAAAGTTCGAGACATACTCATAACATATATGATGCGTGGGTGAGATGGTAGAGGTCAGAGTTTCGAATGTGACAGACCTGGGTTCGAGCACTGGTAGACTCAGATTTTTCACTTTTTTTTTTTGGTTCGGCTTGCCCCCCTTGACTACTACTCCTAGTTCCGTCCTTGCCGCCGAATGTGACGTGGTTGTAAATTAGTATATTCTTAATTTGTCTTTTCAGTTATTTTGATGACATTTAGGGTCTTTTCATCCGTGATCTATAAGATCCTTTCATTTTCGACCTTTAGGGTCATTTTCTTGAGTCGTGTCTAGTCGAATTTCTTTCTCATTATGAGGCACTTTGCATTTAAAGGTATGCAACTCTCATGATGTTTGAAGAGAGAAATAATTATGATCATCCATGTAACAATTGTAATTCAATCATGTAGGAATGAATATGGTTCGCTTGGTTAAAAAAAAATCGAATTAACCAATTTTTTTCCACAAAAATTTTGTTTAGGCAAAGGGGCGAAAACACTCTTTCTAGCAAGCTTCTTCCACTTTTTGGGGTGCTGATTTGCTGAAGAAGAACTGTTTCTCCAGGTTCCCCCTCTTTCTGCTACTTCTTTTTAGAACCCTAATTCTCTCAGCATTTCACGATACCTACGTCTCCATACGAAGGAAATAGTTAAGCTCCGACATAAATCTACTTCATTTCCCTCCTCAAAGATAATTCCAACTGAATCGATGTAAGCTTTCTCTTAAATCTAAATTTGATAGAGTTCTGTCGCGGTTCTATCAATTTTCAGCAAATTTTTTTTATCTACTCGCTTTTCTAGGAACAACCCTTGATTTTTTGTTCATATTTTGGCACAGATTGAAACCTTTTAGTATTTTGATTTCTAGGGTTATTGGATATTGCATGTAAAGCTTACTAGGTAGGGAGAATTAGAGTCTTTTAGTTGTATGGTTAATTGAGTTTAGGATGATTGTTACTTGTATCACTAATTTAGCGGATGATTGGTTCCTGGGGTAGCTGCAATCCTAGATAGAGATTGTTTTTAGGATTTACACTTTTCACGTTTTTATTTGCAAATATAATCACTAAGATATTTCAAATGTTGTTTAATCTCCTGTACCTCTAGAGAAAATCAACGTTGTTCGAATTTTGATTTTCTTCATTTTGCTTCTATTGGAATTACACCCCATTTCAAACTGGTAATGGATTTATCATGCTTCTTTTGTCTACTCTTGTTATTGAACAGGAAAAAGGTTTGGTCTTTCCCCCAGTACGAATGAGAAGTCGATGCCATATTGCCATGATGTTTACATGAATTTTATTTGGTTGTAAAGACAGATCTTCTCTGTTCTGCCATGGCGACTACAGAACAACCGTTAAAGAAGCGGAAGCTCTATGAGCCTGTATTAGAACCTCAAAGTCTCGATCAAAGTTCTGTGTCTCCTCTATCTCAGGAAGAAGTCATGAGAAAGAAACAGAATAAAGAGGAAATCAAGAGCTTATACGAGTGCTATAAGCGAATTAAGTTATGTATCTCCCGTAAGGATTACCGTTTCATGCCCGACTTTGAACAGGCATATCTTTCACTCATCACTGCTTCTAGAGGTCAGTATGTACTGTCATACTCTTTCTACCATCTATTTTATTTCTCTCCGGGAGTTCAAATTTTTGATTTCTCTAAGTCTTTGGGCTTTATCATAATCACTCGTGCTATAAAGATGTTAACTGTGTATTGACTAAGGTGACTAGCACCTGCAATGGTAAGCCTATCAATTCGTCTAAAATTTATCTTGGGATGATTGTGTAAGTGTGTAACAAGATTTGTGATGACATCTCATTGTAGCAAAATATTGGTTGCTTTAACTTAGGTACTTATCGGTGGGTTTTACGATCTGTTGTGTTTGGTTTAGACGGTCAATATCAGAGAGGTCGTAAAAAACACGTTAAAGAAGTTAAAATCTAAGCTTACTAGCGATTCTAAGTCCTTTGAGTGTAGAACCAGTTCCTGTGGAGAATAATTTGAAAGTGAAAATTCCCATATGACATTGATCGTGCTCATGTATCTGTATCCAATACCAGTACTTTGGATACCGCAAACAAAAACTACGATATGGAGAATTAGGGCCCCAACCATAGTCATCATGATCATATATTTTCTTTTCTTATTTATTAGGCAATTATTTCTTCAACTTTTACTTAATTGTTTATTTTATTTTATCATACCTGGACTGCTATTTTATTGTCCTTGCACGAATTTGTGCAAGTAAACAAGATATGACTTCATACCTGCTGAAGTTGACCGTGGCTCTTCGAGTGCCAAAATCGAGCATCTGAAACAACATCAAATACTATAAAGAATAATCATGTTACAGATAAAACTCACACAGCCTCAGTAGTTGGCGTTTAGAAAAAGTAAGGTTCAAGTATTTCTTGCTTTAAACTGGAGCAACTTTTTTTTGACACCAATAATTAGTGGATGTGTCTCGTTTCACTTGAAGTGATTGGCAGACTTCGCGAACATGGTGAAATTATTTAAGAATGCCACATTAAGGATGTTTTTTTTTTGTTGAAAGATCACATTAAGGGTGTTTAACAGCATTCTTGTCATATCCATCGATTTTGTGAATTAACTCATTGGAAAGAAATATAACGTGTTCTATCTATATGTTTTACAAACTATTTCTGACGCTTTAAGTATGATGTCCGATTCTGATATTTTTGAGTATGACTACATTGGTTCACTCTATTTTACAACGTTGCTTTATAGCTGGAGTACAAGAGATAAATGGGCTAAATTCAAGTCATACCTAGATTTTACCATCTCATTGGAGGCATCAACTACCACATTGTGATTTTTCTTTCGTTGCCTTGCATATGCCTAATGCACTCTTCCCTCCTATTATTTGAAGGGGTTCGACTTGTACATTTCCGGATTTCCCCCATTGAATAATTAGATTGTTTAAAAACAAAAAAAAAGGTCTTTGTTGGATATGATATTTCCCTAGTTATAGCTAAGGGGTAGAAGTCGAAACCAGATGTTAATCGGTCAACACAATAGTAGCGACGGCCGACGAGGACGGAGGAGGTAATAGTCTATGACTGGTCCGGTCTGCTCAGCATATGTGATAAAGTGTTGCCATAATAATGACATAACATGACTCGAATCCAGTTGATTAAATTGAAATATAGGCATAAAGTATTACGACGTCACCATATTATTACACTAAATATTACGTCTAAATCTTCATAATTGTTCATCAATCATCTAATAATTATATTCAATGCTAAAAACTGAAAAAACTAGAAAGTGAAGTGGTGGTTTGCTTGGAGTTCACCTACATATGTCATTTACAATCATGAGTGCCAGTAAGAAAATAATTTTAATTGATTACAATTGTAAACCATGAAACAGAGTTTACTAGTACCTTTAAGGATTAATTTAGATATTTTTTGGCTAAGTCAGACGGTAGTCGTGGATTTAGTCAGTTTGAGAACCTAAGATGCTCAATATGTCTAATCGATTAGGTCAAGTTGGGAGCAGTTCAGAGTAGTAAGCAATCAGTCAAGAGCATAGCAAGATGTGGTCCATGGTTATCTAAGTCATACTCGCGCGCATGTCTATAAATAGGGTCTCAGTATAATCACTTAAGACAATAAAAATAGGTTTATTACATAAACCTTTTACCCTGTATTATGCTTTTTTCTTTCTTTTCCTGGGATAATCTTTATGATGGTTTGATTCATTCCAAGATCTGCCACATTTTCTACATTAAGTTTCATGGAAATAAGATTGCAAGCAAATGGTGGAAATAGATTCTTTCCTTTAACCCATTTAACTATATGCAAAATGAAGAGCCATCAAACCAACGAAAGTTAACTAATTTATGGTAATGATGTTCTCTTTTACGTTGTTGACTATACAGGGTGCAGAAGTACACAGCGAATTGTAGCTGAACTAATTCCTCGCTATGCATCGTATTGCCCAACTGCTCTTGAAGCTGCTGCTAAAGTTGCTATTAATATGTATAATTGGAGCTTGGCTGCAATACTAAGGGAAGAGGACCATACTGTTGCATTTCAGACTGCCAAAGCCTGTATCTTTGGCCTGATAGATATATGTTGCACTGCTTCGTCAGAGGCACCAACTTCATCTGTAATGAAAGGCATATGCTCTGCAGTGTTTCTGAACGTGCTCACTTTCTTCGTTAACTCATTTGAGGGGAAGAACATATATGATGTTTACGAGAAAGACATTGCAAAGGTCCAAGGCTCCTTAGAGCATTTCTCTGAATTGAAGCAAGATGTAGCAGAAGAAAATGAATCAACCTTACTTAGGTTATTCAAGTTCCGGGCACTTAGTTTGCTACGAATTTTTTTTACTTGCCCAAAAGATTTGCTTGGAGTTTGTTTGGAGCTCTTCAAATCAAGTGGAACGGATTTTGGACTCTTTAAGGAAGGATCCTACTTCTTAAGACAGGTGACTACCCAGTTTGATTATGCGGATGCCACTCAACTTTTGGAGAAAACACAGGATGATCCGAAGTCATCTAGAGATTCTGTCGAGGAAACGACCGAAGGAACTGGAATCGCTGAAGAGAAACTAGTATCAAATGGAAACTTTACTTCAGAGGTTGTGTCTCGAGTTCCAAAAGGCTGCCTCTTGGGAATGGTAAGACTTGCTTAGTTTCGAGTTACAGATTACTATATTAGTATGTTGTGTTTGCAATAAATATTTATTACTCCTGGTCCCTGGACTGTCCTGGCGTTTAGATTATATCTGTCATTTTCGTCTTTTAGTAAACTTAGTTGTAGGGCACACAAAAAGGAGCCCATGAAATCCCTACTATTCGTCAGAGCAAAGAAATCTGCAAAAGGTCGGACTAAATGTAAGATGTTCATAGTATTTAGATGCCAGGTTACCTTAAACCAAAAGAGTAGTAGAACAAACATATTCTCAGGTGCCGCGGTTTTGGGCAAAAGAGTTCGGCAGTTATAACTTGCTTGCAAGAAATAGAATTCAGAAAGAGCATGACTTTGATGTCATGCGTTTTATTCTCTGGGAAAGCGTTTACTTAAATATTTGAAGTAAAAAATTTTAAAGCCGTGGTTGGAGATTGACCCTGAAACTAGTTTTCTAACAGTTCTGTTTTCCAATGAGTCAATGACCCTTTGTGAACCATGTAAAGGCTCTTGATAAGGAGATCATGCTTTGAGATCATCAGTGTTTTGACACCGCATTCTATCATTCTTTTGGGATCTTACACTAAATTGGTTTTGTATTGCATGTCTTATAGTATAATTATATAATAAGTGTATAAGTGAAGTTGTAGATCTTAAATCAAATAGTATTAGTATTATGAGCACAGTGATCTGCCACTAGGTAGAGTTGTCAGTTGTTGGTTGATGTTAATTTGCATCTGTGTCGAACTTTAGGACAAGTTTATGTGCAATAATTTTTAAGCCGCTTCACCATCAAACTGTTGGGGAAGGAACTCAGTTACTCTATTCTTGCAAGATATCCTTCTCTCCAGTCTCCACCGAAGTTATCTATTTGATCGAGAGACAAGAGTAGGCCATCTACGCTTTATAATATAGTAAACTATTACGCCAATTAACCTATCACTTGATGCTTTTTATTATTATATATATCCTGCATGCTTTTTTGGGGACGGTTATCTGTGTGCAGTTCTATTAGTGTCTTTGGGTGTCCACTCCGGCCTTAAGTTTTTCAAATTCACTTCATGATCTCTTTGGGAACTGCAGGTGCTTAATAAAGATCCGTCCTTGAGAGGTTCGATGTATTCAAAGTACAATCAGATACGTAAATCCCTAAGTTCCGAGGCTGTGTTAGAGATTTCTTCTGTTCTGGAAGGGACTTTTGGTTCTTTCTCGGAACTTGTCGACGATATAGTTTCTCGAGAAGACATCGAAGATGACAGATCTATTCCGTCAAAACATACTAATAGGCAGCATTTAACGCCTGAGATTTCTAATCAAAGTGACAGTTTTGTTGAACAGTCTGGAAGGGATTCAAGAGTTCAAGACACATCTGGTGATAGAGATCAAGCTGAGAAAGTTGCAGCTCACTCTCGGAATTCCTGCAACTCAGCTGTTCCTTTTGGACATGATATTCGATCGGTAAATGAGAAGTCAAATTATGACTATGAAGGCTCAAGGTCCATGAAAAACCTGGAGACTAGAGATTGTGAAGAATCTTGTCGTGATAGGCCTTCCATGCGAAACAATGGCAGCAACGAGTTGCTTTCGCCTGCGCAAAGAAAGCCACTGGACCCCAGGAACGATGCATTAGATGGTGTTAACCATGTTTATGAAATTGACAATCAACAGACAAAAACTGACTTTCTGCAAACCAGACCTACTTCGGGGGTTACAGCCAATATTTTACCATCTCCAGAGCAGCATTCAGCTGTGCTAAATCATTCTACTTCAAGTACCCACAATTCATGGTACTTTGATGGGGATCCCACAGCCATGGATGTCTTCTCAGCTTCTACTCAGCTTTGGTTGGGTTCTCTAGGTCCGGGCGCATCAGATTCTGTAGTTAGATTCCAATTTGAGAAGTTTGGTCCCATTGAAAGATTTTTATTCTATCCCACTAGAGATTTTGCTTTGGTCGATTACCGCCACATTATGGATGCTATCAAGGCTCGTGAATATATGCGTGGATCTTGTCCTTGGGGTGCCTATCTGCGAATTAAGTTCTTAGATGTAGGATTAGGGAGTAGGGGATCTATTAATGGTGTTGCAGTTGGTTCTAGTTGCCAAATTTATGTTGGAAGCATTTCGAGCCAATGGGCCAAAGATGAAATTTTGCATGAGTTAGCTAGAGTTGGTTTCAGGGCCCCTCGTATGGTTACTGATCTTACCAGCGAAAATGCATTTCTAATAGAATACGAGACTGCGGAGGAAGCTAGCACTGTAATGGTACATCTCAGGCAGTATCGCAGGGAAAGTGGATTTTATGGACAAGTGAACAGAGGCTTGGTATCAAATGCTGGCATCACAAATGTTACAGTGTCTCAGGTGGATGGTAGATTTGTACCTACCCCAAATCATCTAGAATATAGAAGCAGTAACCTAGGGAGCATGCCTAATAGCATGATAGCATCACCCCATGTTTCAACTGTACAATGTAGCCCTATTGACAATCGTAAGTCTCAGTTATCTTCATTGCTATCATCTTTATCTTTGAAGTACAACATCAGTCAAAGCTCGACTACTTTTGGTGGCAACATACCGAGCAATTATAATGTAACAAGGGATGAAGACAATTATCCAACAAGCACCCTCTGGATTAGCCTACCAGATGGTAGTCCTCAATTTCTGACTGATGATGACCTGATGTCTGTTTGCCATGTTGCCGCTGGAAATTTAGGGTCTGTTGTTAGACTGACACGATCAAATCTGCAGACAGGTTCTTGTTGGTTTGTTGAACTCAGCACCATAGATGCAGCAATTAGTGCTTTGAGGAATCTTCGTAGCTGCCAAGAGTCATTCTTTCAAATAACATTCAGGTTCGAGTCACTATATTTTGCTGTTGTTGTCGTATTTCTGATTGATTGACTTATAACATTTTTCAGTTTGAAAAAGTGAATAAAATAAAATCTGTTAAGTAAAAATTCTATTGGCCTTTGGCTGTGTAAGGTTTTCCTTCACTGTCTTTGATGCTCCTATCTGATTTTGTCGCTCTGGTCTTCACTACAAATTCACCTGATCTCTTGGTAATTTACCTCGTATATGGTACTAATAAAAAAGTACATGAGATTTCATTATTTCTGTGTGGTGTTTATCTTTTGGAATATACTTTTCCACAATTGGCAGCAGACATGTCTTGTATTTTCTTTATAACATTCAATTATGCATTTTCTCACTATATTTACTTCACTGGAATATCAAGTACATATGTATCATGTAAGTGTTCTTGGTTTCTCGAGGTTATCTCGCCCCTCACACTAGTTATAGGACTGAAACCTTGAGACGAACTTTCAGTATTTCGGTGAAGTACGTGAAGTTGATTAGTGATGCTAAATTGCCAGTTATGTGTGTTGTATTCCATATCCGAGAAGCTCATGCACCTGTCACATATTCATGATAGTGATACGATATGCCATCATACTCAGATACCGTAACATGGTATAGATTTTACTGTGAGAAACACCGAACTGACCGAACACTAAATTGCCAGTAACGTGTGTTTGCTAGATCATATTGATTAACTTGTTTTTTTTTTGTTCTTGTGTCACTTTGGGCAGTCAGCCGGGAAGCTATAGTTCAGCTCCTTTTGTTAATACATCTGAGAGTACGGCCCATGAGCGGGTGTTGCCCAGTACGCCACTGGGTAATCATGAAACAATAGTTCAAAGTGGGAATGCATTTCCGTCGAATTGGACCCCCACTGGTTATACAGAGATGGAAACAAGAAAGACTGAAGATGTTGGTGGGTATGATAATAACAGGGAAGTGTCTCTTTCTCATCCAGGTAATACCAAAAAACAGACTAAACAGTAGATGGTGAATTATTGTTTTAACTGAAAGAGTTGCATGCTTAAAATCGACTTTCTGTTGCATTTTCAGAAACTTACGCAGGTTCTCATGGGAACGAGCAAGTCTGGATGTACAACAGACCTGAAATGGTGCCCCAGTTCTCGGTTCCACTAATCATGCCATGCCCACCTATGGCAACGCAGGGGCCAGCAGTTATGCCACCTCAGCAAGTACAACCACCTGCTTTTGTACGCCCCATTTATCCTGCTCCACACAATTCTTGGGGCATCCATGGTTTAAGCCCTCGTTTGCCAATGAACCAAATATCGCCAGGAGTAATGGTTAATAATCACCATGTTAATGTACCTCCTCCATTCTTGCCTCCTTCTGTGACTCCTCTTGCACCAATATCTGGAAATTCAACACTGCATTCTGATATGGAGGTGACCATATCTTCTGTACCACCTTCATCCCCACCACCACCTCCTCCTCCTGACATGCCGCCACCAGAGCCACCATCACCCCCTCCCTTGCCATTTTCTCAGCCTCCACTTGCTCCACCTCCCCCCAGTTCTCCACCTCTACTTCAACCTTCCTGTCAAGCTTCAACTTCAGAGAGTATTGTTCAGTGCGTGCAATATCAATGGCAGGGTGTTCTATGTAAAAGTGGTGTTAATTACTGTACGATATATGCTCGTAGAGAGGAATTGGACTCTTGCAAGTATTCAAATTCCCTATTTGAACCTACAGAGTATGGATTCTCTATTCATTGTCATTTCTGTTTCAAACTGTCAGTTTTTTTTTTATTATATTCCTAATTGTATCCCATCTTGCATACTTGATGTAGATGGCCAGCTAGATTGGATGTGACAAAACGTACAGACTTTCAACACGTGAAATCTACATTTACTAGCACCCCGCCTCATAAAGTAAGTTTTGCCACTAGGTTGCAACTATTAAATGTAATTATGTCCATAAAATCATACCTTACTTTTGAAGTTTGCTTTTGTAGCGTGAGGTCTGTCAGCTTCTTCCATCCACCCCAAACGACCATAAGGGTGTAAGTTTCTAATTTTTTCATAGAAGAAGTTCGCTTCTTTCAGTTTCTATAACCCAGTTTTGTCCTCGCTTATTTCGGTTCACCTTAAGGTTGACGACTGGGCAAAGCCTCCAGTGGCCAACAAGCCAAGCGAGGATTCTAACTTGGGTGCTACGTTTTTTTTCTCGAGATCAAAAAATAAAAGTCGTCATCCTTAAGTTCGGATGTGATACATATTTATATTATATATTTTCTTGTTTCAGTTTCAGGATTTTTTATCTTACTTGAAGCAGAGGGAGTGTGCAGGAGTGATTAAAATTCCAGCAGTGAAGTCACTGTGGGGAAGATTGCTGTTTATTCTTCCTTCCTCGCCCCAGACATGCTCCATGCTCGGTATGGTTCCTCATCCATCGGAAGGCTTGATTGCTCTAGTTTTGCCAAAAGAAACTAGTTTTGAATGGGTATAATTCCTACAAAGGCAAAACCAACATGTAATATCTAAAACACACCAACCGAAAATCATGACTTACTTTTAAAGATGTATCTTAGATAGTTGAGATTTTAGTAATCTTGTCACGAGAACTTACAATTTGTACATATAAGATTTAGTATAAAATATATTAGTATAACTAAACTAATTAATCTTGTGGTTAGTTATACCAATATATGTCATTTCAAAAGAACAAGGGTTGGTCCCGCTATGAATTTATGTTATTTACAGGAGCGAGTACTAAATTGCGCTCTTTAGATTTAGAGATGAAGCAGCCCCGTGTCGGAATCTCTCTAAAAGAAAGATGAAAGGGCCTTCTTTTTTATTTTTGCCGCATTGAAATATTTGTCTTTATTTGTTGTTTTCTATTCACTGTTGGGTTATATCTATATAACAAATGACATAGGTTTTGGTGCCATGTCTTAACTTTGATTTATAAATCTCGGTCGTCCAATTTTTTTTTGTAAATCATGACCCTTCTTTTTAAAGAGTCTTTGAAAATATATATATTAACCGTCAGAATAACTACCCACTCCCTATAACTTTTCACATTATTTCCATATCTCTTAGAAAACAGGATTATATTTCTCTCTTTCCTCTTTTCTTTTTTCAAAAAACACCATAATCTCTATTATTCTGTGAATAACCAAAGTACTTGAAGATAACCATTTAACATGCATATAGAAATTTCCGTGCCCTACTGACATGGGCTATATCCTAGTTCTAGTTAAAATAAGTAAAATATCATCTTAAATTCAAATGGAATGACAAAATTATTATTAAGCTTAAACTTATTCAACTCCATCTTTCCTCTTTCACAAACCCTAGAACATGAAGATCTCTCTTTCTTTTAATGCTACTTTCTAACCCTAATTTCATATATTTCAAGTCCATACCCTTGAAAAATTGGATGATCTGATGCTTGGAGAGAGTCACATTAATCAAATCATAACTAAGTACCATCATGCCCTAGAAAACTTGAATTGGGAACCTGTTGTGGTGAGAGGAGTTTGGTCTCTCAATTTTGAGTACGAAATCGATTTGATTCAGAAGGAAGAAATTGTTCGATCCCTTACAAATCTAGGTTCAGAAATCAGTTTTCCTCTGGTACTATTATTCTTAATTTTTGCCTCATATTCTTTCATGAATTGTGAATTGATGAGAATCAGATTTGGGTTTGCTATATGTTTATGAATTGAAAGTTGTTTTGATGGTTCTTTAATTTGAGTGGGATCGATGAACATAATAGAAGTGCAGGCAATCGTCTTGTTTGAAAGAACAAGGAATTGATTTCGTTAGTAACAGAAGAAGCATTGACTCGTTGAGACTTGCTGAGTTATTATGTCTTCTGGACATCTCTCTGTATCTATTCCAATTCGTCTTCGCCGTCGGTGAAGATCATTGATGGTATTGGGAAGACGTCATTCTTGTCTATCGGTCTGCCCTCTAACATCGCCAATCTGGGTTCAAAGAATTACCACTTGACGGGAATTGGCGACGTTATCTCTTCACCGAATTAGTATTAATTGTGGTGTGGTGGTGACGTGATTTCTTGTGGTGGTGTGATGGCGATGATTCTCCGGTGACGGAGACGGTTTCTCTGGCGGTAGCGGCGGTTTTTCGGTGTCGGCGACGGTTCTCCGGGAACAAGACAGTGGTTCTTTTATAAGTTTTATTGTAATATTTTGTCGACCTTTAGGGTCTTTTCATTCTCGATCTTTAGGATCTTTTGTCGGCCTTTAGGGTCTTTTATTTTGAGTCAGTATCGAGTCAATTTCTGTCCCTTTATGAGACACTTTATATTCGAAAGTTCTATGAACTTTACTTATATAACTCTCATGAAGTTGAGGAGAGAAATAAGAATTATACCATGTATCTTGTGTTGTTCACTTATGAATGTATTGATGGTCCACTCAAAAAAAAAAAAAAAAAAAAACAAAAAAAAACTTTATTCAACTCCACATTTCTTCAACCAAACGGTTGACATTGGCACCTTAATTTTTTTGTTTGACGTTTCTCTAACTTTTAAGGAAATTAATGTTAAGAGTATTAAACCAAAATTGTCATGTTTATTCCATGGATATTCTCATCTCTACTTTCTACAACTCTTTTATTTGTTTAGGTTTTGACATTTTCATTTACCTTAATAAATTAACAAAATAAAACCCAAATTTGTTTCCTTAGTGGATATATGGTATAATTACCTGAATGTTAACTATTTATACACTTTATGTTAGAAGTGTAGTTTGGCCTTAAGCCCATTTGTTTCAAAATTCAATTTGCCAATTATCGTGGTTACCGCATCTTTAATGTATCAAATGTCATTGTAATGACTTTCGTAGTCACTTTCCAAAAGAAAGAAAATCAAGTAATTTACTTGATCTTTTGATCCCAAAGTATTTTACGTAGTTATTCATTTTCATTTTTTAAATATTTCTTATACACCCCATAATTAAAAGTTAACACTAGGTCTCTACTTATGATCTAGGTTATATATTATTATTCCCTTGTGCTATCATCAAGATGAAGGGATGAGAGACCCCAATGTCAATATTATTAATTGTTAATAGGCAGCCCTCTATAGATAGTCATACTCTTAACCCGAATAATGTACTTGTATATTAGATAAAAATCCATATTCAATCTCAATCATGAACTCTGAAGTCAAATATATATCTTAATAGAAAGGGTTATGTTTCAAATAACCCCTAACTTTATGACTAGCTTCCTGCCTATCCCACAACTTTATCAAAAAATTTCAGATGGCCTTTTTTTTCAGTTACTGTTAGAACACCGTTAACCAGTCATCAACTCTCTCTCCTACATCTCATCACATCTCTCTGCCACCTCATCTTCTCGCCACCTCATCGTCTTCAAATATAATTTTTCTTATTTTCTCTCTCTCTCTGAAAAAAATAAAAATTTATTTAGAGAGAGGAGAGAAAATAATTTTTTTTAGAGAGAAAAAAAAATTAATATTTGAAGGTCGCCGGCCGGAAAATTGACCGGCCGGCGACCTTCGTCGAGGAAGATGATGAGGTGACGAGAAGATGAAGTGGCAGAGAGAGATGTGATGAGATGTAAGAGAGAGAGAGTTAATGACTGGTCAACGGTGTTCTAATGGTAACTGAAGAAAGGGGTCATCTGAAAATTTTTGATAAAATTAGGGGCTAGGCAGGAAGCTGGTCACAAAATTATGGGCTATTTGGGAAATAATCCTATTAGAAAATTTTCAATGTATGTAATAAAATATCATCATGAACTCTCAATCATGAACTTGTATATTAGATAAAAATCCATATTCAATCTCAATCATGAACTCTGAAGTCAAATATATATCTTAATAGAAAGGGTTATGTTTCAAATAACCCCTAACTTTATGTAATAGAAAGGGTTATGTTTCAATGTATGTAATAAAAAATCATCATCTAAAATTACAAGAAAAACAAATATATTTTTAGCAATCAAACTCTAAATGCTTCACTACTGATTGGTTGACTTCGGCATCTTTGTTTTGTGATTGACTTTTTATCTTAATATTATGTAAACTAATATTGTAGTTTGATGGTGAACTAGTTCACTAGTATAAAATAAAAAATGTCAAATTTATTCATAGGATATTCTTATCCCAACTTTCTGAACTATTTTAATACTTTTTCACCTTTTGAGTCTATTAGTTTAGTAAATACATTATTCATGGATGAACTAATTGACATAGTATTAGGCAATCATTATCAGTAAACTTCAGGGTGCCCTAATGGCTTAATAACTAATTTTAAGGACATCACTAGTGCTTACTATACTAACAGCTACTTCAAAATTGGTTTGCCAAAATAAAAAGACTGAAATTGCGATTAAGAAATGATGCCTTCACAACTTTAACAGTTTAAAAATGTTTGTTTGGATATAATGTTGGTCACGTGTTTCTTATGTAAATATAGGGCCATAGCTGACAAATTATAGGTCCAATGCCAAATTTTGATGGATGCCTTTCCTATGAAAATTTGTAAAAAATGATGGGCACCCTAATAAACAAAACGTATTTTAAAAAAGTTCCTAACAAACAAGCTTATCTTAAGGCTTTCACTCAGTTAGAAGAATTATTAGATACAAAAATTAATTATTTTTATGAAGAAAATAAAAGTTTATCAAATAATTAAATGTTTGATTTTAGTATTGTTGGCTCATGTACTAGAAAACACTTTTGCTTATACTTATTAGGGTCTAAAATGACCGAACTTTTGTAATTTGAGAAAAAAATGAGCCCTTTGTGATGGGAGGTCCTGTGCAGGCGCACAAATCGCACTCCCGACCATCGCACCCCCGACCACACGGGTTGAATTTATAACCAGTGTTTCTAGTTTCAAAAGGAGCGTCTATAGGCCCCCAAATTACTTTTTGCCCCGCTTCCCTCTTCGCGCCGCGAAAGATCGAGGCAGTCCGATGACACTCAGACTAGGCTTAACTCATGTTGAACTTGAACAACACAGACTTGGACCAGTCCGAAACCCACAAGGAATGCCAACAAAGGAATGGGCTAAACGGAAAAAGATAGGACGCCTTTGAACACACCCTTTTTCGAAATATAATAAAATAATAGTTCTATTATCTAGTTCAGGGTTAATGACATCTCAATTTGTTGACATATATCCATTTGACATTAACTCCTAAATGCTCAATATTTTTTACATTTATAGTACCCCATAGGGATCTATGGACATTCGTTCTGACATTTCCTCAAGATTAACAAACAAATTCTTATTTAGTCATTAGAAACCGAATAATAGCTTAAGGATCTATTGACATTCTTTCATCTTGCCTTCTTTTTTGTTATCAATTTTCTAAATAACAATTTTTCAACAGTGAAATTTTGACATATTACATACTAATTTTCTATTTATGATTGCAATTGTTTCAAGACTAATTATTTATTGAATCAAAATGGTACTAAGCTTGAAAGTACTCAGTTACGGATCTAACGACACTCCTGCTGTTTTGACTTGCTATTTTTAATAAAATAAAATTAATTCTTTTTTTTTTGAATGAAAAATGAATTTTTATATGGTTGAATTTTGTTATTTGACGTGGAATGAGCAAGGGGTATGAACTTGGTAAACCAAATGCATCATACCCAACATTAAAGTCTTGTTTTGACGGGGTAGATCGTATTGTTTTCAATTTTATTCTAGTTGTATTAAACTTTATTATAAGTTCTTTTTTATTGTGTTGCATAATTTCCTCAAATGTCTTTTTTTTGTTGCATAGTTCCCGAAAGGTTGGTTTAATTAAATGAATACGCATTAGATTCATGTTGGACTTGTCAAATTTGGTTTGGGATTAACACACAACTCGGCCATAGAGGAGACAGAGTCCATTCAAAATTTTTTTTGTGGAAGCAGAGTCCATTCAATTCAATTCAATCACGATATAGGTTTGAAATTATTAGGGTTAATTCCATTTTAACCGAGACAACTCCCTGTGCAAGAAGAGGAACTCACATTCGTACTGTCGTAATGAGAGAGAGCACTACTGCATTTGCATGATGTAAATGACAATTATAAAATTCTGTGTAATTAGTGACAAAAATTCAACTCTAAGTTGGGGTTACTCGTTCGTAAGACTTTTGAACAAATATCTTCAAAGTTCTTAAGGCTTTTGAAGTTTAGCGTTATTGAGTCTGAACTAACTTTAAGAACTTCGAAATTTCTTGTTGTTCATTCAGAACTTTATTTAAAAACTTTAAAGTTTGACGATATTTGTTCGGCCTTTTATTAAGAACTTCGAAGTTCAGTTTTATTGGTTTAAACAGTTTTTAAGAACTTTGAAATTTTGCGTTATTCGTTTTTTGTGAAAACTTAACAACTTTTAACTCAAAATCTGCCCCATGCACCTGTTTAGGTGGATCTTTGAAATTCTAACTACCTGAGTTGTACATAAAAAAAAAAAAAAGTTAATTTTGTTTTGGCCCATTTTTTGTCGCGCTTGTCGTTTTTGCCCATTAGGGTCCAGTAGTTCTCTTGGTCCAACAAGAACTAAAAAAGTTAACTTTTTTTAGAAATAGCCTTGGAACCAAAATGAAATTAATTCTAATCAATGTAAAAAACCTTAATTGCTACATCGTTTCCATTTTTCTCCTCACTTCATCCATTTCTCCCCCACCTAATATCTCCCTCTCTCAACCCTCCCTTCTACTTCAGCAGAAGGTTGCTGGTCGTTAACTTACGTCGACGACTTTCAACCCTGATTATTTTTTATTTCTTCTCCTTCGTCTTTTTTCTCTTTCATCTTATTCTTATTATTTTTCCTCCCTTCTCTCTCTCATCTTCCTCACTTTTCTCTCTCATCTTCCCTACTTTTCTGATGTAGATTGTTGCGGAAGCGTAAAAGTAATGGAATCCACCATTGTTATAAACTAAACTACTAAAATAAAGATCATAAAATAACGATTAAACGATGAATAAACGAAGAACAACTGAAATAATTAAAGAAGAAGATGCAGTCAAGGAGATTTTGTATTTGATAATTCAATTCAATGCTTAACAAGACATACCAGACTTCTCTTATATAGAGATTAAACTTTCCTAGATAGACTCAAATAAAGAAAGAAGATAATTACTAAGGATACTTTCCTTGATTGCTAGAACTCTAAATATGGAAACCCTAAATACTAAACTGGAACCTATCCTATTATGGGATCTTGGCCGTTGGGCCTGTTATTGGGTTGGCCGTGAGGCCCATTGGTGGGATGGCCGCCATCATACTCCCCCTCTGTGGAACAACTTGTCCCCAAGTTGGTGTCGTCGTATATTGGTTCATCTGGATAAAACGGGTAGATATTAGCGATGTGAAAGGTAACTTTGGCGATGATTTGGAAGGCAATCCTTAGTTCCCACTTTGCGCGAAATTTGCCAACAATTCGAAGAAGACAAATATAGACCAATTCACCAACTAGAATCTGAAACCCATGACGTGAAATATCCCGCAAAATCAAATGCAGGAAACAAACTTCTAACAAATTTCTACATCTCCCGTCATCTAGTAATTCAATGAAGAGGATCATAATACCCACATTATTCTCTCCCAAAAATTCAACTATGTATTTTGTCATCCTATCGAGGCTTCGACCAACGAGTGAAGAATAAACAATGTTGATCGTGCCATCTTCCCATGGTAAAATTTGCCACTTAACAATCTTCAAGAAGGAGTGAAGGCACATGAACAAGTGTGAAGAAAGATTGATTGGATCTATTCCAAAAAATTCTTCACCAAGAGTCGCAGTATTAATGAAACCAACTCCAATTAAGGTATAGATATGGAAATAGTCAGCTTCATTATGACACTCAAAAACTACCTTCCCACGTTCATCTTCATGAAATTTATATGATATAATTTTATCATAATATGTCAAGTTATGAAATTTCTGAGTTAATTCATCATAAAAAACCATCTTTACACTTGCCATATTTCGTCTGAGGAAAGTCATTGTCTCCTTGATTCTCTGAATTTCTGAACATATATCTTCATAAGAATTCAATAGATATATGTCGACCTTCGTAAGGGATACCATTGAATCAACCTTGTCTTGGAGAAACCTAACAATAAATAACACTTTATTGTGTACAGGAATTGAACATCCCGGTTGAAATTTACCCATATCAACAAAAGACAAGATTTCAACATAATACTCAGGACCAATAGAAGAATAAACAATAGCTTTGACCCATCCGAGTAATTTCTCTAGGTACGGAAGTTGTCGCAGACACAAACTCGTAACAAGTGATATGTCAGGCCGTTGGATTAGATTTTCAACCATATTAAATATGTTATTGAGCTCTCGTACATCCTTCAATGGAAGAGAAATCTGGTTTCCTAAAATCCGTTCAGCAGACGTTGATATATAGCTGACAACATATTTATATAGGGTACTTGTTGGACCATCGTCAGTGTTGGCAAAAATCTCTAGATTTACTAGTGTTTGACCGTCCATTCGAAGGCAACCCTTGTAAAGTTGATAAGGTAAAATTTCTTCATGGCATAAAACATCATCAACCATTATCCTAGGTAGGTGACAAAGAAGCTCAACAAGAGCATAAATTGTTATCTTATGTTGAATAACATCACCAAGTGCACAATACGAGGATTTAAAGGACCCACTGGAATATTATTGGGCATGAATGAATTTTGTAACCTTAGGAATAGTGAAGAAGTTGGTAGGTGATGGTGAAGGGTTCACGGTTTGGTAGGTAGGCGGAGCCAATGGAAGGTGGGTAGCGACATAAAGGCGTTCGATTAATGATGAGATTGGTTGGTAGGTTTGAAAATTTCAGGATTACAAAAACTTTGAGCTAGCTTAAAATCTATTTGTGTCTCAAATTTAGTAGATGAAACCCATGAAAATACGAATTGACGCGGAAAGATTTTATGGTCTGAAACAAGGATTTCTTCTCCAAGAATTTGATATGAATCGAATAAATTGTCTGGACTTGTGTTATTCAATTCAATATTTTCTTCCTTATTCGTTTCATCGAATTTTTCTTCCCCTGTCACTGGAAAACTAGTATTTTTATTGTCAAGAACCTCTCTTTCAACAATATTGTTCATGGTGGTCGAAGGAATTTTGTGATTCGAAACAACTAATTCTTCTCCCGGGATTATATACGGAGCAATTAATTTGTTTGAGCTTGTGGTATTCATCTCATTGAACTTTTCTTTCTCCGTCATTGAAAAACTAGTATTTATTTTATCAAGAAAATCTCCTTCAAGATTATCGACCATGGTAGTCGAAGGAATTTCGGATAATTCACTTTGTTCTTCTTTTTCCTCAGTCATTGAGATAATTTTGTTCTTTTTGTCAAGAACTTCTTCTTCAATACCATCGAACACAGTGACCGAAGTAACATTGGAGAACTGTCTACTTGATTCAATCTTTGTCTCCACATATGAAAAATATTCATCTAAAGGAAGAAAAACATACCTGAAGATGCTTTTCAATGTAGTCCAATCGTCTACGAATTTTTTCCCCTGATTAATGAGTCTCCATTGCATTGCATTGAATTGTTCATAGATTCTTTCGGACATATGTTGTTCGATGAGAAAAACCTTATCTTCATCATGGATATCTTGGTTTATGAACCAATCTTCCATATGTTGAATCCAAAAATTTATATGATATTGACCGTCGAATAGAGGAATTTTAGAAACGGTATTAATTTTTTCTGGATATTTTCGATCAACATAAAATTGTTTTGAATCTCGAAAGGGATCCCAATCTAAACGTGGAAAAATTTTCCAACACTCAAGGAGAGATGTATCCATGAAAAAAATTTCATCTTTTGTTCCCAGATTTTTAGAGCTCTGAATACCAGCTGATGTAGATTGTTGCGGAAGCGTAAAAGTAATGGAATCCACCATTGTTATAAACTAAACTACTAAAATAAAGATCATAAAATAACGATTAAACGATGAATAAACGAAGAACAACTGAAATAATTAAAGAAGAAGATGCAGTCAAGGAGATTTTGTATTTGATAATTCAATTCAATGCTTAACAAGACATACCAGACTTCTCTTATATAGAGATTAAACTTTCCTAGATAGACTCAAATAAAGAAAGAAGATAATTACTAAGGATACTTTCCTTGATTGCTAGAACTCTAAATATGGAAACCCTAAATACTAAACTGGAACCTATCCTATTATGGGATCTTGGCCGTTGGGCCTGTTATTGGGTTGGCCGTGAGGCCCATTGGTGGGATGGCCGCCATCATTTTCTCTCTTTTCTTCTTATCTCTGTTTGGAAACAAGACCTTGGCAAAATCAGATATTGTTTCGTCTTGAAACTAGACCTTGTTGAAACCATAACTGGAATCTAGACATTGGTGAATATGTCAAATATTTTAAATTTTAGATCTTATAATAATCTCACTTTTGTTTTAATTTCGACAATTACTCTTAACGACTTAGATTTATAACGGAATCTTTATTTAAAGTTTCAGTTAAAATGTTTTAAAACTTCAAAATTCTAGAACCTTTAATTTCTAGAAAACTTTTGTCCAAGATCTTTACAAAGTTTTGAGAACTTTGAAGTTGTAGGACTTCAAAATTCTAGTAAAAAAGACTTGACGAATAACAAACCCTAAAACCAGTAGGCCAGGACTCTTATTACCTATACACGCTACAATAGACTTAACGACTTTGATTTATAAAATTAATTCTTTTTTTGAATGAAAAATGAATTCATATATGGTTGAATTTTGTTATTTGACGTGGAATGAGCAAGGAATATGAACTTGGTAAACCAAATGCATCATATTGTTTTCAGATTTATTCTACTTGTATTAAATTTTATTATAAAGATTTATGTTTTGGGGGCCATGGGTTGGACTTTATATCAGTAGACAATAAGAATATACATTCTGAAAAATGTACAAACTATGTGAATAAAGTACAATAATTCTGAAAAATGCATGGCGAATCATAAATAATGCTCGAAAAACATGATAAGTAATGAGGTATAACTTATGAAATGTTACAGTAATAGTTAAAGAGAGATAAAAACTGTGAGAGAAGGAGTGAGAGATAGATACTGAGAGAAAGAAAGATAAAGACTGCGAGAGAGACGGAGAAAGAGAAACTAATCTACAGAGAGATATGTCTACAACGAAAGAGATGAGAGTGATCTACAATGAAAAAGAGAGAGAGATATTTACAGTGAGAACGGCAGAGAGATAGTGAGTGAAAGCAAAAGAGATAGTGAGAGAGAGAGAGACAACGAGAGCGAGAGATAATGTGAGAGAGTAGGAGAGAGAGTAAGTAAGAGAACGAGAGGGAGAAAGGGAGGGAGAGAGAAGATGAAGATTAGGAGGGCAATATTTGATCAAGTAAATATTTCGATTAAAAGAAGAAGCAAATTTTGGGTTTCTAGTCCAAAAATCTACCCCTAAACACACATTTAGTTCACCTTAATATTAATATAAGATTTTAAGCCAAAATAATACTAATTATAATAGATATTTAGTCCAACTTAGTTAAAGTATGTTTATATGTCAAGATTAAAGTGTTTTTCTGTTTATTGATTCTTGTTTTGTTTCATAAATTACCTGTTATTTATTGTTAAAGTTTCATACTTTATTTCATTTTTTTTATATGTGTTATACATAACACATTATATATGTATCAAATATGTCATCTAAATCAATATTTATTGACTAATTCGTTATGCCGCGGAGATTTTTCTTTATTCCCCAAAACCGCGCATGATCAATTAAGTATATCTAGAACTTAGAACATCTACCTTTGGATCGTCGGGAGAGAGGGAGAGAGAGAGAGAGAGAGAGAGAGAGAGAGAGAGAGAGAGAGAGAGAGAGAGAGAGAGAGAGAGAGAGAGAGAGAGAGAGAGAGAGAGAGAGAGAGAGAGAGAGAGAGAGAGAGAGAGAGAGAGAGAGAGAGAGAGAGAGAGAGAGAGAGAGAGAGAGAGAGAAGATGAAGATTAGGGGGAAATATTTGATGAAGTCAATTTTTGGATTAAAAGAAGAAAATGCCCTCGAAATCAATGTTTATTAACTAATTCTTTATGCTCTGGAGATTCTTCGTTATTCTCCAAAGTCACGGCCATGGTCAACTAGGTATATCTAGCACTTAGAACATCTACCTTTGAATCAAGTTGGCCTAGAAATCAATAAACGAACCAAAGCGAGCATATGTATATGTGTTTCAAGATGAATTCTCGAAATCCTAGACCTCTATGATATTTGGAAATAAGCGCATTTAGGTTTAGTTTGTAATTGGTTTTGTGAAAAAAAAAGTAAAATTCAATCTCTAGGTTACACGTGAGCTACAATATGGATCAAACCCAATTTTACTACTTGATATCTCTGCTTGAGTTGTAACCTTTTCGAATACACCATAGGTCTCCATATGAGTATCCAAATAGTGATATTACCATAATGAGCATGTCAGCAGACCAACCTTTAGGAATGGCGAAGAATCGTATAGGTATACCAAACTTGTAATAATTGTATAATAAATCCAATTTTGTATGGTTTGTATGGTCTAACTTATTTGAGATCTTTCAACAAAAAAAAAACTTATTTGAGACCAATTTTCTAGTCATATAATAGATCCAATCTGTATAGTCAACTTATTTGGAGACCAATTTTCTTAATGGGAACAACAATCAATTAAGGTTAAGAATAAATTCATGTGTACAAAAAAAGAATATTGTAGTATAACTATTGTAACTGAGGGCAAAGTTAGGATTTTAACTAGGAAGGGCATGTCTTAGATCAACTAAGATTAAAGACTCAAGAAAATGGGTAGAAGTATTGATTATTGAAAACATATAGAAGATACTGAAACATAAACATTAACTATTAATACATGTCATCAACAAGTTTCGACTGAAATGGTTACCAAGTTGATTTCCATCGTCGATGTCTGGATTCTAGACGAAATTGAAGTTTGTACATGGTGCTACACAACCAATGTTCCAGTTCAGGTAAGACGCTTATACTTCTGGACTTCCATCCGCCTTTGCAATGTTTTTCAAAATCGGGCATTGGTACTTGGTTTCAAAATCCAATGTGATCTCCTCTATGTGGTTTGGAAGAGTCAAACATCCTACTATTAGAGTTGTTGTCCAATATCGAAACACGTCCACCACCCTTTGGTGCAACAGTTGGACACCCCTCTTAAGTCCATGAGATCGTGAGATCGAGTCTCAGTGGAAGCAGTTTGTCATTAAGAGTTATCCTATGTAATTTAGGCTATAAATAATGTAATGATTTATCGGGTTCAGGCCTCTTAGTTGTTGAATTTTTGACCTCTTTAATTCTTGGTTTAAATTAGGCGGTTATCGTGCTTATTACATCTTCATGATGTATCAATGCTTTGTAACGACTAACGTATATCGTAGTCGAATTCTAAAAAGAATATCGAAACACATACACCTACGTGATTTTGATGGACGGAAATCTTAAAAAGCATCCTACAATCTGAAGTGTTTGTAAATTGTAATTATCTTACACTAAACCGCCTTACGAGAATGTTTAGAGGCAACAGAATCATCGAACTCTGTTACTTGCCCCTCAACGGAGTCGATTGGTAACATAGGTCGTGTTTAGAGAATAATAATTTTCATGCGATCGCCACATAAAAAACCGGGTCAAGTTATGAAGCCGTCCAATCTCTCCAAAAGGTTTCTGTTTAACTGTCAACTTCACTACTACTCTGCCTCTCCCAAGTACCTAAAAGATTCAAGCTTAAAAATCATTTAGACCTACATTTTATGTTTCTTTGTTTGTTGTTTTTTTAATTTCCCTTTGGGGGCATTTCTGAATTGAAACTGAATGTTTGGTGGGTTCATATATAAATTAGAAAAAAATATTATGGTCCATAATGGCTCGAGATGGGTGTGACTTAAACAAATGAACTTGATTAAGACAATTAAGGTCATTTGATTATTGGTTATTTATTTATATTTTAAGAGTTTCTTGAGTTTTATTGGATTAACTATTCTTAATCTAGTGCATGAAAGAACACCCAAATCCACATTAATTTCTTCGACGATTAGTTTTTCAATAAACATAAAAACCAAAAATTGAAGAGGGTAGGTTTTTTCATGTACTCAAAAGGCCTCTACATTTATCACTAATCATATATATATACATATATTTTAGTAATTATCTTATTATACTGAAAACTAACATACACTCTGTCTAAAATATTTTAAATCAATTTTGAGTTTGCAGTTTCAACCTACAAATTTTATTATGTCACAAGAGTCAAGCACAAAATTATTTTAGATTTAATGTATTGTATTGTATGTATGCCTGCTACTTTGAGTATCCATACACATTTTATTGTTTACATTCATCTTGGTTAAAATAAGTTTGGACTTGGATTGTATTATCTTTTAGGCTTAGGTCTTTGTGCCAACTGTTGAAATATCTTTCTATATATTAAGATATCCCATATAATAGATATTAGGAAATATCAAATATTAGAAACTACTAAGAATTAGGAACTAGTAAATATATTAGTATAAACTATTAAGAAACTAATAAAATATTAGAAACTAGTAAAATATTAGAAACTAGTAAAGTTAGAAACTAGTAGTATTGTAACTCTATAAATAGAGTCTTATATTTCTTTTGTAATCCATCAAGGAATAAAACAATTTCTTTGATCAATTTCAACTTGGTATTAGAGCCAAAATCTTAAATTTTTTGTTTGGGAATTTATATTGATTGAAAGAGAAGAGCCTTTCATCTTCGTCTTGTTTTTCCGGTTTAGCTAAAGTGAAGGGTAACTGATGCTTCCGCAATAATGACTCTCAATAAGGCAAATTCAAATTTTGCTAAAGTTGTTGGTCAATCTGACAAAATTACTTATAAGTGTACTCACTGCAACAAAATTGGTCATACCAAAAGTCATTGTTATGAACTATTAGGCTATCCAGAATGGTGGGATCATAATCGAAAGAAAAACTCTAAGAAGACCCTTGTAGATCCAATTGTTAAGCAAGCTTCATCGACGGTAACCACTACAGGTAATGTAGGCAAGACTTTAAATATGTCTACACAATTTTCGAATAATACTTGGACAATTGATTCTGGTGCTACAGATCATATGACTTTTGATTCTAGACAGGTCTCAACCATAAACCAATCTTCACATAAATATGTCTCTACTGCCAATGGCACCTCAGCCACTGTTGTAGGGGAAGGACCCATAACTCTAACGAACACATTGAACTTAGACTCTGTTTTGGTTGTCCCATCTTTAGATCATAATTTATTATCAGTGTCTCAAATAACCACCACTCTATTTTGTGTTGTCATCTTTTGGCCTGAATTTTGCGTCTTTAAGGACATCCGGACAAGGCAAACAATTGGTTATGGTGTTAGGCGAGGAAAGTTGTATTACTTGGATTTAGTATCTGAAAGTTCTAATAAATTGCGTCAGACATTAGTAGTGAACAATTCTGAAATAAAAAATAAAGATGAAATATGGTTATGGCATCGTCGTCTGGGGCACGCCTCCTTTGGTTACCTTAAGAAATTATTTCCATCGCTATTTATTAAATGCGATGTTTCAAGTTTTCAATGTGATGTTTGTGCACTTGCAAAAAGTCATCGTGCATCGTTTCCGTTAAATTTAAATAAAAGTCCAACTCCTTTTATGATCTTACATTCTGATGTCTGGGGTCCATCTAAGGTTTCTACTTTGGGTGGGGCACGGTGGTTTGTTACCTTTTTTGATGACTGTACTAGGATGACTTGGGTGTGTTTGATGAAATCTAAAAGTGAGGTAAAGTTATTGTTTCAGAAGGTTCATAAACTGTTTAGTACTCAGTACAACGCAAATGTTCAGATACTCCGTAGTGACAACGGAGGAGAGTATATGGATCATGAACTTCAAGCTTATTTGGTTTCTCATGGTATTGTTCATCAAACTACTTGTCCAAATACCCCTAAACAAAATGGGGTCGCTGAAAGAAAGAATCGTCACTTGTTAGAAGTTATCAGGGCTATGTTGATCGAAGCACATATGCCATTATCTTATTGGGGAGAAGCACTTCTTGCTGCAACCTATTTAATTAATAGAGTACCATCTAGTACTATTGAGTTTAAGTCTCCTTTTCAAGCTCTATCGGATGTTACAACTTCTCCGACAGTTTCAAATTTACCTCCCCGTGTCTTTGGGTGTGTAGCATTTGTTCATCTTCATGAGCACCAACGTACAAAATTAACTCCAAGGGCATTAAGATGTGTATTTGTAGGGTACGGTGCAAATCAGAAAGGGTACAGATGTTATCATCCTCCAACTAAACGAATGTTTGTTACATCAGATGTTATCTTTCATGAAGATTCTAAGTATTTTTCACCTGAGTCTGAACTTCAGGGGGAGAAAACTAAGCAGGAAGTTCTGACTCTTGATTATGAAGAAACTGATAATCATGTAGAAGAGAACAAAATTGGATCTAATATTGAAGTAAATTTGATTCCTGAAGAAATAAGTAGAGCTGAAATTGAAATTCCAGAATTACCAACACCTGACTCGGTAATGGAAGAAAGTGTTAATGAAATCGTTGAACAAATTGTGGATTCACCTCCAATTGAAGTCGTTGAACCAAGGGATAGTAATACACCAAACCAATCAGTTGTTGAGGATGTTCCTAAAGCACCTTCCGAACCACCTAGGAAAATATTACCGTCGCGTCAAACCAGAGGTATTCCTAAACCGACATATGAACCTGAGCTGTCTAGTAGAGTCAAATATCCTATGAGTCAGTATGTGTCAGATCATCGGTTGTCAGAATCAAATAAGTCGTTTGTAAATCAATTATCTACTGTATATATTCCTAACAATGTACAGGAAGCCTTATCTGATTCAAAATGAAAAGCAGCTATGAATGAGGAGATGAAATCCTTACAAAAGAATGACACTTGGGAGCTAGTTGATCGTCCAGAAGATAAAAATCCAGTGGGATGTCGGTGGATTTACTCAGTAAAGTATAAAGCAGATGGTACAATTGAACGTTACAAAGCGAGACTAGTGGCAAAAGGCTACACTCAAACTTATGGAGTCGATTACACAAAGACATTCGCTCCAGTTGCAAAAATCAACACTGTTCGCGTCTTGTTATCGTTAGCAGCAAATTTAGATTGGCTACTACAACAATTTGATGTAAAGAATGCTTTTTTGCATGGGGAACTATTAGAAGAAGTCTATGTGGACCTTCCACCGGGATGCAAGACACCACAAATACATAGCCAGAAGGTATGTAGATTGAAAAAGTCATTGTATGGACTAAAACAATCACCAAGAGCGTGGTTTGGAAGGTTTACAAAGGCTATGAAGGAATTCGGTTATCACCAAAGCAATTCTGACCATACCTTATTTACAAAAAGGCAGAAAGGAAAACTCACAGCACTTATTGTGTATGTTGATGACATGGTGGTTACTGGGGATGATCCTGAAGAACGAAAGGCTTTACAGAATTACTTATCTAAAGAGTTTGAGATGAAAGACCTTGGTCAATTGAAATACTTTCTTGGAATTGAAGTATCTCGATCTAGTAATGGGATTTTCTTATCCCAAAGAAAGTATACTTTAGATTTGTTACATGAGGTGGGTATGTCAGCGTGTGAGTTGATTGATACACCTGTCGAAGAAGGATTAAAATTGTCAGTGGAGCCTAATCAGATACCGGTTGATAAAGGAAGATATCAACGACTGGTTGGAAGGTTGATGTACTTGGCGCACACGAGGCCAGATCTTGCATATGCGTTAAGTATTGTTAGTCAATTTATGCACAATCCCGGTGAAAAACACATGAATGCTGTTTTACGCATTTTGAGATATTTGAAGGCGGCTCCTGGAAAAGGTATTTTGTTTACTAAAAATACGAGTTGTCGAACTATTGATGTATATACTGATGCAGATTGGGCCGGGGAAGTAAATGGTAGGCGATCAACTGCAGGATATTTTACCTTTGTTGGTGGAAATCTTGTTACATGGAGAAGTAAAAAACATAACGTTGTTGCACGTTCAATTGCAGAGTCTGAATTTAGAGGAATGGCTGATGGCATATGTGAAGCGTTATGGTTAAGACTCATGTTGGATGATTTAGGATATCCTTCTGAAAGACCAATTCAATTATATTGTGACAATAAAGCAGCATGTGATATTGCTCACAATCCAGTCCAGCACGACCGCACAAAGCATGTTGAGGTGGATCGATGTTTTATTAAAAAAAAGTTGGAAGACAACATTGTAGAGTTACCAAAGGTCCGATCTGAAGATCAATTGGCTGATGTTCTTACCAAAGCAGTTTCAAGTCGAATATTTTCGAAAATGGTAGACAAGTTGAGCATGTGCGATATCTATGCACCAACTTGAGGGGGAGTGTTGAAATATCTTTCTATATATTAAGATATCCCATATAATAGATATTAGGAAATATCAAATATTAGAAACTACTAAGAATTAGGAACTAGTAAATATATTAGTATAAACTATTAAGAAACTAGTAAAATATTAGAAACTAGTAAAGTTAGAAACTAGTAGTATTGTAACTCTATAAATAGAGTCTTATATTTCTTTTGTAATCCATCAAGGAATAAAACAATTTCTTTGATCAATTTCAATATGTAAGGGCAAATTTTAGCGAACTTTTCCCTTCCAAATTTGTGTAAACTTTATATAGAGATCTGTAGTCTAAAGTCGTTGTACCCTCCAAACAATAAATTTGACTTAACAAAATTCTAAGGGTGAAAATGATATATATGTTCATTTTTTAATTATGAATATTTAACCATCAAAATGAAGTAAAATAACAAAGTCGGTACTTAATCGTTTAGAACAGAAATTTGACAGGCCAAAAGACGGTTAACTTTTTCTTAATCTTCTCAAAAGACAAAGCCTATATTTATTAAGAAAGAAGAATAGTATTTAATTTCTTATATTATCAAAATAACAGTCATAGCTCAATTAGAAAATTGAGATAACTAAGTGAACTTTTTGACAGGTTCAATAGGATAACAAGCTTAAATGCATATTTACATTAGCTGATGTGGTGTCCTTTCACATATGCAAGAGTATTATGTTTGCTTTACATTCATGTTAATAAAAGAGAGATAACTGGATAATTAATACTTCCAACCCTGGTAGCAGATTTCCAAATTGACGCGGGGGAGTGGATTGGGATTTACGTGGACATTTGAGTGTCCGCGAAAGTTCGAGATATTCAAATCTGGACATTTGAGAGTCTACGAAAGTCCGAGGCATTCAAATCCAGACATTTGAAAGTCCGAGAAAGTCTGAGGCATTCAAATCCCAAAATTTGAGAGTCTATGAAAGTCTGAGGCATTCGATTATAGACATAATGCCCCAGACTTTGGTAGACTTCATAGTTTGATGGATTTTGTGAAGGATTTCAGACAAATTTGGAGCCCAAGATGTCTTTCCAAAAAAAAGAGACATTTAGAGTCCATCACGTGATTAAACAACAATAATAATATTAAAATGATAAATGACTACCAAATGTCCATCAATGTCCAAAAATATTCACAGATGTTTACGAAAGTCGAAAAATATATTTTTGAAATGTTCATACAAATATATTATTTAATGTGATTAAACAGTTAAAATATTAAAATAATAAATGTCTACCAAATGTCCACCAATATTCACAGATGTCTACGAAAGTCGAAAAATATATTTTTGAACTGTTAGTATAAATATATTATTTCATGTGATTAAACAATAATAATAATATTAAAATAATAAATGTCTATCAAATGTCCACCAATGTCCACAAATATTCACAGATGTCTACGAAAGTCGAAAAATATATTTTTGATTAGTACAAATATAATATGCATTACACATTTTGTCAATGGACTCAAGATCTTGAAATGTCCCTAGGACATTTTGTCTATGGATCAAATGTCTTAAAATGTCTATAAAGACATTTTGTCTACAAACTCAATGTCTTGAAAATGTCTATGAAGACATGTTGTCTATAATAAGTCATCTGAAATGTCTTGAAATGTCTACGGGACATTTTGTCTATGAAAGTCTGTGAAAGTCCACTACCCCCCCCCCCCCCCCCCCCCCCCCCCCCCTCCTTAGATTTACTACTTCGGACTCCAGACACTATAAGGTTTGAGGAGTAGTTAATCTCTCGCTCTGTTTAATAAGGTTTTGATCCTGCTTCTTCCACCTATTAATGAGATCATTTTGGAAAATTCAGATAATAGATGTAGCGAGGATGCAATTAAATATAAAATCCACTAAAGTATGAGACGAGAATGAGATTTACTAGTATTACCTTGCTCACCCCAATTATCTATACACTTATTACAATACATTCAAGAAAATTAGGGTTTTTTGAGCTTACCCCTGAACACTAATTAGTAATTGCGCTTTCGGTAATTGGTATTTGAGCTGATCTCTAAAATTTAGAATTTTTGTTAAAACTCCTAAAGATATGTTTGGCATGTGATAATAAAATCATAAATTTAAATAATATACAAACAAATCAATCTTTATTAATCATATTTCCAACTAAATTAAACAATCAAGTAAGGTGCCATAACTACTAGGAATCATATTGACGAATAATTGTTTTTGGTAGTCACAATGGTTTCACGTAAGCCAAACACAACCTTTGTTTTTTTATCGAAAATAGAAAATATAAGGGGGTAAACTCAACTAACCATTATTGAAGGGGTAAACTCAATTACCAATTTGTGACGAGGGGTAAGCTCGAAAAACCCAAAAAATTATCTACACCAAATAGTTACCTTTTTTTTTGGGAAGAATGAATTAAAGGTCCAAAATCTCCCTCTAAATATGAAACCCTCAGCTTGTCCCGAATTAAGTTGCAGGTCCAAACCATCAAAGGTTGTAAGGTTCAGCTAACTTTTTACTTTTTTTTTCTTTCTCTTATACCCATAACAGGTACAAAAAGTTGTTTACCTGACATTTAGCATAGGATTTAGATCTCATTCTTCCTCTCTCTAAAATTTTTGTTGAAATCTTTATCTATCGTTCTAAATTTTTTGCTGAGTTCTTCCTCTCTATCTCTCCGATGCCAATTTTTTTGAATAAAGATTTCTAATATAGTGAATATGGTGAAGATTGATGATTTGATAAACATTTAATGGTGAAGAAATCAAATCTGGGGTTACTGATTTGGAATGGTTTGATTTCTTGAACAGATTTGGTTAAATTTAAATTGTGAAGAAATATTTTGAAGAAATCTAATGGTGAAAAAATTTGGAAAACTCAGATTCGGTAAAAATTTAATGGGGAAGAAATTTTTTTTTAAACAAAGATTCATGAGTTTCAGAGAAATTTCAGATTTAGGTTCGGAAACAAAGCTTAATGGTTGCAGATTTGAGGTCTTCAACAACAACACTCCGTTAACTTTTCTTTTCTCTTTCTAGCTTTCTTCATCTAACAGATCTTCATTATCAGATCTAGATTTTTCTGTACTAAACCGTTCTAAAAAATTGTAGACATGAAAGTTTGAAGATGAAATTAGTTTGCCTCTGTTTTTGTGTATGAAGATGATGATGGTGACCCTTTCATCGAGTCTAATCCGTTTCATTTTTTCTCCTTTGATTACAGTTTTGTTCTTTCTTCATGGATGATCAGAAGATTTCGTCCGGAAAACTCAAACAAAGATACAAATGGAGGAGCCTCAATCGATTCTTTAGAGAAAACGAATGACCCCATCTTCAAGAAAATGACCTAAATTCATTAAAATCCATTATCAGTCATCATAAAAAACTTAAGATTAAGATTCAAGCTTCATTAATGGAGGCACTACAAAAACAAGTCACATCTATAACATGGAGGTCCTAGGTTCGATTATATAGAACTGCACATCCAGAACTTATTGAACTTGCGCATAAATAAAGTACAGGCAGATTAGATGGATTTTACGCCCCTTATGATGGTCATTAAAGGTTGATGTATAATTGTGTATGACCTTGACTCAAATCAGATAGTTATAGTGCGTATTCAATTCATGAATCATAATTTATATTTGTATTATATCTTCATGATATATCAATACGTTGTAATGACGACTCTTGTAGTCAATTTCTAAAAGAAAAAAAAATTGATTTCGATATCATTGTTTTCCAGCTGTTCTTATATTCTCTCTAATTCATTCTTTTATTAATTTTTTTTGATTGTTTTATATTTTATTTTTAACTTTTTTTTTTGATGAAGATATATTATTTTTAACTTGAAATAGCTAAATTATGTCTGTTACAAGTGAATTTCGACAAAAGTAATGTTTAGAATTAAATTTTTGTTATCCTTCAAACTAGATCCACTTTCATTTTGTTTTTCTTTTCCGATTTCCTACTTTTGCAAATGTTGTTTGCAGAAATCAAGTAAGAGATTCAATACAAATCTTAATGGGGATGAAGCGGTTGTTCGTGTACCTTTGTCTTTGGAGACTCGGACAGTGGTTCCTTATGTTTTCTTATATTAATCTCTAGTCTCCACCTGTTGGTGAATCTATCTTTGTACACCCAAAATATGCTTAGGGATGTACTCCAGTCGAGCTTTAAACGAGCTGCTCGAGCTTGGCTCGACTATTGTTCGTGCTCAACTCGAAGATTAACGAGTACGAACTTAGCACGAACTTAAAATGATGCTCGTTTATGTAAATGAGTTGAACTTGCTCATTCTTTCGTGTATCCCGAACTACTCGTGAATAACTCGTTTAACATACTATCTATAATAGTGTAATATATAATTACGTATTAGTATTGAAACTTGTATATGGAATATCGTCCATTCAAGATTATTGGAATATGAATCATTAATCATTATTATTTTATGTAACAAATGATCATCGAAATATTTTGATAATTTAAGAAGTTTTAATTGAAAGTATTTTAATAAACGAGCTTAATACAATGCGAGCTCGAATTCTTTCAAACATTTACGAGCCGAGCTCGAGAAAGTGGACAATTACTTGACCGAGCTCGAGCTAACAGTCAAAGACACTAACCGAGCTTGAACATCTTACTATTCAGTTCGGTTCGGCTCGGCTCGAGTACACTCCTAGATATGCTTGTGGAGCTTTAGGTATTACCCATTAGAAATTGTCTAAGTATGGACTATCTCCTACTGCTATCTACTTATGTTCCTCTTTTTCCTAATTTCTATTTTCACTTTTTTCAATTTGTACTTTAGCGTTCCTCAACAGGTTAAAGAGCCTGACCTTTGTTAGGTTTGTGGCCATCCAAACTCAAAACAAATTGGCAGTGAGTGGAGAGGACCTATACCTTATATTATTGGTTGCTAGATAGTCATGTGGGACTATTCTCGCACGCCCCCTCACGTGTGACGTTCTTTTGAGTCTAACACGTGCATTTCTTTTGGCGCGTGGAGCACGTGTGGCTTTTAAGCCTATCACGTGTGAGCCTAGCTCTGATATCATGTTAAGTTTGTAGCAATCCAACTCAAAAGCAATTGACAATGAGTCGAGAGGGCCTAAACCTTATATTCTTGGTTGCTAGATACGCATTCTCCCATGCGAGACTATTCTCACGACCTTCGAATTAAATCAGAATTAACTAAGCAAGAAACATAACCGTGGAAGTAAAAAAGTGTAGCTGAAAGTAAAACGAAAAAACATAAACGTAGAGACCTAAACAAACACAAGGAAAGTGGCTAAGAAATCTGGATCCGTATGACTCCTCGAGAACCGGCTGCGGCTAATTGAGTTCAAGTCGTGTGGTAAATCAGCCCATACTATTTCAACTTCATGCCCACATATTAGGTAGTTCTAGACTTCTAGTTTCATGTTCTAACCATGTAGACTTCTTTATAATGGTGACATGGACTGTGTAATGCTGGATAATGCTACTCAAACTCCCGAAGTACAGACAAAGTCAAAAAAACATACACTATTTGGTTAGATCTGTAAATCATTTTTATTTTGGTAAAGGTGAATAAAACCCACATACCCTCAAAATACTTACATTCTCGATTTGTACTTAGGGAGTCTGAGTAGCATTATCCATGCTATTTAGTCAAGGTTTTTTTGTAGGGTACTTGTCAATAGTTAATGTGTTTCATGGTATTTATGTACATCTTTTAGGGCTATTTATGTGCCTAATGAGTCTTTAAAATAAGTACATATCTAGACAAATTTGACTTTCTAAATTTAAACAAAAAAGACATGACAATGCAAAGATTTGAGGTGTATTTGGCTTACTGTTCATTCGAGCTTTAGTGTCGGTTATCTCTCTGTAGACTCTTGTTTATATAGTATTTGGTAAGCGACGCATTATTATTAGAAAACCAAAAAAGAGAAATTTTATAACAAGCAGAATACATAAAGGAAAGTGGAATTCATTTCTCTACATCAGTCCTGACTGTCAACCGAAGCTGGTCTGAATATTGCCGGCCTAAGGAGGGTCGTTATAGTTTCACTGTTCTGAATGGAGTGTTCTTAATCTTTATTAATGACGTACGTTTTTCTTATGCCTCTAATTAAGTGTAGTTATTTAACTAATTAATGGAGTGTACTTAAAACTAGTCAATACCGTGCGTCACCCATATAATTAAGTTGTTTCTTTGGAGTTTGCATATAATAATCACTATTGATAATTTAATAAACTGAAAGGATGCTTTTGACTTATTAATTATCTTAATCTTTATTGAAGTGATTAACTAACCCTTGTTCATATAGATAACAACCAAATAAAAATGGTTATCTTATCTTCCAATTACTGCACAATATGCTAATCCATATCAAGATTATCTCTTAATCATACATTTTGTTTTTTAACAAACCTAATCATACTCTAAAACCAACAAACCACGTAATTTTTAATGATAAAAGAGGTCGTTGTAGATAACAAGGATGAGCGCATTCATGTTTAAAATATAGAGTACCCATAAAAAATTATTAGTTTGGATACAGTTTGCAGGTTTTAAAGAGGATGATTATTCTTCGAAAACCAAATGTTTGATGAATTGATATGTAAATTGGAATAATATGAATAAGGATTCCTCTTCTCTAAAATGATTGAAAAATGCATATGAGAGATAAACTTATTATACTTTTCAATTTCAACCCTTAAAACTTCAGTATAAACTTAACTAAAAATTTTAGACTTTCTTAATGTCTAACCTTGTCTTTTTTCTCACTCACTATTGATAGGGGTTTTGTTTCTCAAGCAAGGAAAGGGGAGAGAAAAACTATAAAGAATGAGAAGGGCAGAGTTGAAAAGAACTATATGTTTTGTTAGGAGAGTAAGTTGGACAAGGTAGGGCAAAAATTAAATTAACACTTTTCAACACTAACAATGATTGGATAGATTAAACTCAAATGCTACTCGGAGACCTAAAAGAGATAAACCGTATTCATTTCCCCTTATCTTTTTTTAGTGGACTTGATTCTCATTCAAGTTTGAATTCTGTCTGTTTTGTTAATTTTTTTCTATAATTGCTCGTTTCAAAATATAATAAGGACCTACTTTGGCAATTATGGAGACACCTAATGAGATTATGTTTATAACCAAGGTGGCATAAAGCCATAAAATTAGAGGACCACGTGTAACCATTAGGCAGGTTTGGAGTTACTCATTTTTTGGGTTTTTTCTTTGCAGAGTTATTAAAACTTGGAAGGCTGTATTTGGATAACAAATAAAATTTGGGGACAGCTTTTCAAGAATCGAAATCAGTGAACTTAGAGAGAGAGAAGGGTCGTGCAGGCCGGCCAAGGATAAAAACAGGAAGTTTTGTATCAATGGAAAATCAGATTTTATTTTATATTTAAATGGAGTAATTTAGATAGTGGGATTGGTAAGGGAAAACTTCAACAAATAATCCAACTACAGAGTTTCTCTAAATCAAATAAAAGAAGAGGAAGAAAATTATTTCTTTGTCCGCCAATATCTAAGTTGAATCTCGACCAGAGTACTAGTATGTGACCAGACAAAATTTTTTTTAAAAAAAAAGAGGGGTTGGGCAAAAGGCCCAAAATCAGCCCAACAATATGTATCAGGCCCACTGCAGATAAAGAATGAAGGGCAGGTCCAAAAAAGTCAGGCTAGGGGTGGAATTTCCAAAACACCCTTCTTCTTTTTGAAATTTACGAAACGACCATCGAAAAATTCCCGGGAAACTCGAAAATTTCTGACAAGTAATCTGACACGCCTCCCATCAGACTGTGTACTTTCCATAAATTCACAAAATTGCCATCGAAAAATTCCCGGAAAATTCGAATTTTTTTGGAAAATAGTCTGACGCACCTGACATTAAACCTTGTACTTTCCATGAATTTACAGAATTGCCATTACAAAATTTACCAACTTGCCATTTTCGTTCTTTTTTCCAGATTTATTTCTTATTTCTTTTTTATTTTCTCCCACACATATTTCTCTCTCCAATCTCAACAAATTTCGTTCTTTTTTTCCAGATTTATTTCTGATCTCTTTCCAATCTCAACAAATTTCTTCATTTTTGGTAGTTTCATTGATTTGTATAAAGAAATTTTCTTGTGTACCGGGAACTATTTAGTGTACTGGTCATTTTTTAGATATGTACTACACATTTTTGTACTGGGAATTTTCTTGTGTACCGGGAATTGTTCTGTGTACAAGCCATTTGGTTATGTACTAGAAATTTTTGTAGTGGGAATTTTCTTGTGTACCGGGAATTGTTCTGTGTACTCGTCATTTGGTTATGCACTAGACATTTTTGTACTGGGGAATTTTCTTGTGCACCGGGAATTGTTCTATGTACTGGTCATTTGGTTTAGTACTGGACACTTTTGAACTGGGAATTTTCTCCTGTACCGGAAATGGTTCTGTGCACTGGACATTTGGTTATGTACTTTGATGTTTTTAGAGATGAAGAAGATAAAATGTGAAACAAATAAGAGTGATGAAGAAGAAAAATAAGAACATAAAACTTTTAGAGAGAGAGACAGAAAACTTTGATGTTTATAGAGATTGAAAGAGATGAAGAAGATAAAATGTGAAACAAAATAAGAATGATGAACACCCAAAAATGAGAACATAAAACTTTTAGAGAGAGTAAGAACAGAAAATTGATGTTTTTAGAGATTGAAAGAGATGAAGAAAATAAAATGTGAAACAAAAAAGAATGATGGACATCCAAAAATAAGAAAATAAAACTTTTAGAGAGAGAAAGAAAAGAAAATTTATGTTTTTAGAGATTGAAAGAGATGAAGAAGATAAAATGTGAAAAACAAAATAAGAATGATGAAAAGAAGATTTTTTGGATGTATAAATAAGAAGAAAGAAGGAGTTGAAACAAAATATAATGGGAGGGATCCAAAAAAATTGGCTGAAATTTCGTCAAAAAATGGCGCCATTTTTGAATTTTCAGAAAATCTGAATGTTTCTCTGACATGACGTCATGTACGGGGAATTAATTGATTCGCTGTCGTCCGTCAGATTGTCAGAAAACACAGAAATTTCCCGTGGAGGGGTAAAAGAGGGATAAATAAAATAAAAACGAGGAAACTGTGAGCTGTCCTGACAATTTGGACTGGGTTCTAATTTTTTTTTTTGGGCTGGGGGTAATGCTTATTTACCCTCCATTTTTTGGGCCTCTCCCTCAAAAATCCAAAAAAAAACACCTATGTGAAAAGTTTGAAGTTAAGTGATTTTTGGGTAGGGTTTGGCTTAGCCCTTGGCTGACCTCCAATTACACCACGAAATGCAATCGACAAAGAACGTAATATTTAGTGTTATTTGACTTGGTTACTAGACATATATTCTTCCTCTCGCTTCGAACTTACTGAGAACCATGCAGGATTTCTATGACATTTGATCGAGTGTAGCTAATTATCGATGCCATGATTTGTAAAAATATTAGAGTGCTTCTCCAAGCCTCTTACCAACAATCTGTAAAAACATTCTTTTCCCACTTAATGCAATTTCTGAGGATTGTAAAATGTGGTTTCGAAATTCATGTGTTTATTATTGAAAATAATGTTATCGACGTGTTAAAAATTGTTGTGCAACTTTTACCAAAATGACCTTAATTATATTCTTTTAGTAAAATTCTATAGATTTAACTACTAGAGTCCACCACCTCTTGATATTAGAATCTTTAGGATGGGCTTTGAAGGTTGATATATGACTTTTAAGGACTCACGATATCTTCAAATCAGGTTGTTACAGTGATAATTTAATTCATAAATCTTGATGTCTTTGGTTTATGTCTTCATGAAGTATCAATGTCTTGTAATGACTATAATAGTCACTCTCTACAAAAAAAAAAAAACTAGTAGAGAGAAGTATATTTGGTTAGTTAAACTTTGTAAGCTAGTTTTATGAAGATATGAGGCATTGATGTTTAGGTACATCTTGGTGTGTACATGCATATGAGATAGAACTAGGAAGAGTTCAATGCAGTTTGAGTTATACACATAGAATAACACTTAAATGATCAATACACTTAAAGAAGAAGAAAACAACACAAAAATTGGAAAGTTTGGTTCCTATTAAGCAATTGTTCCAAGTTCAGAGCAGAGGAACATTTGTTAGGTTTCAAGCATCTGAGGAGACATATATCGAAGTCGGCGGATTGTTGTCTGTTAGATCAAATGGTACTTTCAAGAATCTCAAAACCTCCGCACGATCTTCCACACCCATCTCTTCCCCGTCCTTCAACCCTAATTTTTTAACAACAAAAAAACTCCAACAGCATTCCCTCTTCTTTTTTTAAATTCAAATACCCCTTCACGTTCTACCTCCCTCTGACTCTCTCTATCTCTCTCTTGCCAACCCACTTAATACTCTAATGTATGACTAATGTATAATCTTCCTTTGGGCCCTCATTATAGATTATAGATAATAATTTCTTATCTTGGTTTTTTTAAAACTTCTTTTGAGTTCTCAAACTTTTAACAACATTGAAAGGTTGCACTATTTTAATCTATAATTGCCTAAACGTAAGCTTTTCTTAGTTGTTTAAATGGAATTCTCTAGGTCTACCCTACTTCGATCTTTCTCGTGCATTCACTCGCTTACAATAATTCCTAGAACTCAGTCTCTTTTAACACCAATCATTGGGAATAAAGAATTTTTAAGACAATTTTATTTTTTTAATTCTTAGCACTTGTTGAGTATAAATAGGTCATGATTACTAATCAATCCTATCAAATAACGGAGTCGAATTTGAGCTTTACTACTTCATTCTTTAATAGTTAACACTTGATAACTGCAATTCATAATCTCTGTTTGTATTTCTCTAAGTGGTTTCTATTTGTTCATTAACATATGGAGCCTATAGAAGTTTTGGCTGAGGGTGGATGGAACTCATTCAATGGAGTTTTCTCGAATGAGGAGGCTGATTTCATGGTCCAATTGCTCGGTAACTATTCATATTCGAACGAGCAAAATGGGTACCCGAGCTTATTGGGAAACATGTCAACTTGCTTCCCTAATTATGAACTTACTACTAACTCATCATCTTACAATGAGGGTTCATATATTTGTTCCGATATTGTTAATTCGGATTCACAAAGTTTTTCTCAAGAAGGTTATTATTCTAATGATAATGGCGATAATATGTATGTACAAACTTCCGGCCACGAAAGTTACTACCTAAACAATTATTGTAATCCAATTATGAACACTAATGGTTCATTGTCAATGGATAATTATCTTATGGTGGATGACGAAAACATCGGTTCATCAACTAAAGTCTTCCTAAACAATGTAATGGAAGAGACTAATACATTTCTTAATGAAGAAATGAGCAATGAAAATTTGAGAGAATCCCCAATTATGGAAACTCATCATTTTGGTGTTCATGATCAAAAGTTTGAACACAAAAGGAAATCACCTGAGATGCCCGAACAAGATTCAACAGTGGAAGAGAAACATAACATTGACATGATTGAAAGTCCTCAAAAGAAAACTAGGGTTTCCGGCGATGTAAGTCTAATGAATTTGTTATGAAAGTATAGGTAGATTGAGATAGTTGAATGGACTAGTTTTATTAAACAGATATTATTGTGTATATACGCAGGTCACGAAGAACAAGAGAAAACAATCCAAGAAGAGTCAAAAGCGATCTCCGATCACTAACAATGATGACGAAGAGAAGCAAAGTTCTAGCAGTTCAAATAGTTTAGATGACGATTCGAATAATTCTCAAGAACAAAATGAAGAGCCCAATTCAAGCTCGAAACAGACGGTCAACTCAAATGGAAAAACTAGAGCTAGTAGAGGTTCTGCCACTGATCCTCAAAGTCTCTATGCAAGGGTAAGTTAATTAGGGTTTGAGGCAATCAAACAAAATTCTTATAATCACATTACAAATTTAGTTGAAACAAATATCGTAGTCGCTTACCGATCGTTTCTCTATATTTTTACAGAAAAGAAGAGAAAGAATCAATGAGAGATTAAGAGTTCTACAGAATCTTGTGCCAAATGGAACCAAAGTAAGTAGTAAACTCCATTATAAATATGTAATTCTTTCAATATTATTAGAATATAAACAAGCTTTGTTTCTTTCAACAAAAAAAAAAAAAAAAAACAAGCTTTGTTTACTTATTGGTTTAGTTTTAGTAGTTAATCATCTTCTAATAAGACATTATTTTATGTGTATTTTTGCAGGTTGATATAAGCACAATGCTTGAAGAAGCTGTTGAATATGTGAAGTTTTTGCAGCTACAAATTAAGCTCTTAAGCTCCGACGATCTATGGATGTATGCTCCGATTGCTTACAACGGAATGAACATCGGTGCTTTGGATATGATGAAGTTACCTTCAGTGCAATGACATGATTAGGAACAAATACATAGTACAAGAATTGTGTTGGATTTCTTGTGTTAATAAATCTATCTCTCCCTCCTCAATCTCTATAATTTTATATATCCTAATACATGATTAATCAAAATGATTAAGTACTAATCCAAATTGTTAGATCACTAAGGTGTAATCATATCCTCTTGATGGGTATTGGATTTAAATATCACATCTAATTAATGTTTCTCTTAAGGGATATTGATTGCTTAATTATTATCAGTCAAACTAAATCAGAATACATTTATGAAGAGATTGATTAGAATGTTATTATAAAAGTTCAAAGGCATGCATGAAATGCCCACTCTCTCTTTTATATATCATATATATTAAGAATAAACAAGATACTTTGATAAGAATGGTAGCTGTACTCCAAGTTTGATACAATGGATATACCTAATTACAAAGATCGGATTAGATTGTGCTGATTAATTTTCTTCATGCTTATAATATCAAATGAACTTCATTGTTTATCTTGGTTCATTAACTTCATCAATGACTAGTTATTCTAAATTAAGCATATCTAATCATGGGTTGATTTGATGCATGAATGTCTATGTTGATGAGTATCTAGGAACTTTGATGTTTGAGAGGACTTGAAACAATGAGGTAGATAGAGGACTGGGACCTTTAAGCCCTCTAAATATGCCTCGGTACGTACCATAAACCCTAAACCGTGAACCCTATCCAGTATACACAATATAATTACTAGTATTTGGATGATGAAGAATCTTAAGATGGCCGAAGGAGAATGTCAATGGAGATTGGACCTCCTCTCTAGGGGTGACAATGTCTATAGAGATTGGACCTCCTCTGGTAGAGAAATCGAGGAGATCTGAACCTCGCACTGCCACGATGTAAATGATCCTATGGCCCTCAATTGAATCCTTGGTCTTTCACCCTTATGGTTTGAATCACTACCCAAAACGCAATGCTTCTTATCATTCTCGACGAAGGAAAAACTATTGATACACTCCAGTCAGTGAATGAGTGAATGGTACTCGGCCAGAGGCTCCATCGGCTTCTCTAATATCTTCTTTGAGGAAAATGGGAGACTTATCGGCCTTTAATTTGTCAATAGGGTGATAGGGTCAAACCTTTCTTATAGAGATATGTTGTGTTATATGAATCAGACATGTATAACTTTCATTCATAAGACTAATTAACTGCCCTCAAACAGGTCTAGACTCCTGTCCTATTAGCCTTATGAATACTGTTTATATGGTTATCTAAAAGAAGTCCTGTGAATAGGCTCAAGTCCCATCTATTCTCATTTTTTTTTTTTTGAACTATTTGAATTAATATTGAAACGAAGTAACTGGTTACAAGATAGCTAGACACAAAAGAAAAAACGAAAGAAAATGGGGGAGCAATCCGGTCACTCCCCCGAAACAAAACCACAAACGGAGGGCATCTCATAAGCAAACAGGCCCACCTCAACCGGTCAAGAATGGAGCCTACACGACAAACACCAACGCGCCCACCGTGACCCCAACTACCACAAAACGAAAAAACTAAAACTTACTCACTCACAGACACGCCTCCCACCAAGGGCTCTAACCTAACTAACTAACTAACTACCCCCCCCCCCCCATCATCCAACACAAAACCTTACCCCAACAGAAAGATTGAACTGTGGCCCTCAAACCCCCCCCCCCCCCCCCCCTCCTTGGACCCTCCTTGTCGATTGACTCGCTCACACCCGGTCTGGCTGCTCTTCATCATCCTCATTGCTCTTTCCTTCCTTCCTTTCCTTCACCTTCAGAATATTTCTTACCCGTATCTGTTTCATGGGGGTTGCTAGGTTCCATTCTAGGAGCATGAGTTCCCTAGTGTGCTTTGCCAATCTCTTCTTTTTGATTCTCGATCTCATTGCATTTAATGAGGATTCAAACTCTGTTACCCGATCCTGATGGGGTGGCAGAGAGGCCAGAAATTGAAGAGGCTTCGCTAGGATAGACTCTCCATGCTACGCTTGAACCACCTCTTTCCTTTTAGCTACCGTGGTCTGAAATGGCCCAACCGACCAGCCCAGTTCCTTCATCTTATCTCCCAAATCCTCCTTTCCTGATCCCGAAGCCTCCTCCTGTTTGTTCTAAACCCGAGTTGGGGTTTCCAAAGATAGCTCACTCGAGACTGATGGATTAGGGGTGCCTCTAGATGCCATGCTCAGACAACTTTCGTCTACCGCCCTTTTAAAGCCTTTTGCCTTGTGAATTGCTTTCTTGAGGCGCTCCGGCCCGACGTTGGTTTTGGCCCATTTGACCGACATATCCATGAGTACCCTCACCGCCGATAGTACTTCCTCCGGCTGAGGTGGTTCCTTAACTGAATTATGGTTACCTTTACTAGGTTCCACCTTGTCACCCACTATCTCCTTCCCTTTACCTGTCTGTTCCTCGTCCCCAGGCCCTTTACCTATCGTGCAACGATCTAGCTGTTCCTCCTTCTCATGCATCTTTATTCCCCCTTCTGATTCCCTCAGTCTATTAATGATGTCTTTCTTCCTGCTGACTGATCCCACCAAATGAGCCCCACTAGGGCTAGAACTCAAGCTACTTCCATTGATAGGGCGAGTAGTCCTGCGGAGGATCGGAAAAGAGTTCCTAGGCAAACGCACTGGAACTCTGTAGGGAGGGAACAACTCCTGCCAAACTTTAGATTCTGTATCCGAAAGGGATTCCACCTCCGCGTATATAATGAAAGAAACTCCATCTATGACAAGTTCCTGGTTAACCGGGATTGCATTGTCCTTCTCACAAAGGACTGTTATCGAAGCGTACCAAAGGTTATTCATCTTGGAGGTATCTTCATGGATGGCAAGAATAGTCCCAACACCTTCCACCAAAACCGCGAAGATTTGTTCGACCAGAGGTGGAATGGCAACCCAAACAATTTAACAGCAAAAACACTTGTTCTCTGTACTAAGGCGTTGCATGAAGGCTCCCAGTTTCGAACAGAGAGAGTAGCATCAGCTTCGTCGATCATTATTGCTTCCAGTTCTCCCAGATGTTTCGTGTTCAGGGATGTGCGTAAAATAGCTACCCCCAGACGAAACGGTAGAATGTCGAACTCAGGCGACCCCAAGACGCTATTAATCACCCTCCTGACCCCCGTCCAGTCATCCACCGGTGGATTCAATTCCAAAACGAGTGTATCTACCCACGAAATCTCTCCATTCCCTTCCAAAACGAGTGTATCTTCCCACGAAATCCCTCCATTCCCTTCCAAAACGAGTGTATCTACCCATGAAATCCCTCCATTCCCTGCGACAGCCATGGCGGTATTGCTTCGAGAAAGAGAGCGAATAGAGGGTAATGGTGTAGAGGGAAAATATCTATTCTCATTATCACTCATCCGATCTCTCATTTTACTCAAAACCCAGCTATTTTCCTTAATGGTATTTTACAGAACTTGGGCTTTCATCATGAGAAAATTCAACATTTGCATCTCCCATCTATTATGGGCTGGTTGATCTTTTCCAAGAACAACAAATGAGGAAGTTCATCATCAGTATCTTGAAATGAGGAAGTTCATCATCATCCAAAGATGAAGAAGTTCAATAGGCTCGGTCAAATGCATGGGGTTTTGGGGCCTATCCTCTTAAAAAGGGATGCTATATAGGCGCGCCCCGTGTTTGCCTAAAAGTGCCCCCAAGTGCCTTTCACAACGCGACTTACCAAGTTCGATGATTTCGTCTACAGACTACAATATCTCGTGCTCGACATGCTAGAATGAAATAGAATTCATAGCGTTTGAGAAGTAAAATAATGTGCATCAATGTAAATAATTGCTGATATTTATATCATAAGAAAAATCACATCATACATTATATTTTTGGTTTCTATAACATAATAGCTTATTCTATTCATATAAGCCATAACATTTTTGTTTTTACAGATAACTAGAAGTAATATGAAACTGAACTGTTATTAGGCTTACACAATCAAGTGTACTGAAGAGTTTAATCTCTGAGTGACAGAAATGCTACATATGAAAGCCTAAAACCAGGGTTCCGGATCATATAACCAACCAATCAACTATTAACAAAATGCACAGTCAGATATTTATTACCGATTTGTACCCATTGTTCAGATTGAAATCCAATACCTTAAAGATTTTCTCTTAGTGTTTCTTCAGCTTTGTCCGGATGACCATTTTTCAACTCCTACCTACCGTCTGAGAGATGTTCCCTTCAATACTTTCACTCTGATTATCAGTTTGGGCTTAGGAGAATGAACAGTGGCTTGCCTCCTAACTTGTCTCGACCCTGCATACAGTAAATATAGCACTAATCAACTGCAACAATGAAACTGAAACCAATTCGGATCACCCGAGTTGTAATCAGCAGTGATAAAGTTCGATAGATCTTCTAATGTCTATATTTGACAGGTTGGAATGGAATGTGATTATCAGAAACAAGCTTCTATTTCAGTGTTTGATAACCTATTTTTCGATCGGACATGACATCGAGAATCGAGATGGAGTTGATAGTATGGTGATAATCATGATTGACAATGATGAAGAGGGATATCACGTTTATAAATACTGTTGAAAAGTGTCTTCAATATGGGTTGCTGTCACTCAAACACGGAGTGCAGTCCAACAAACCGTTTTATTGGCGAAGCCTCACGGTCCATTCACATTATGGTTGCCCTATTCTTATGAAGGATGCGGCGGAGATAGTGGAGCCACAGAGTGCTAGGTTTAGTGGGTTACATATTGAAAATCTCATTAAGATAAATATAAATAGATACCTTACGATGAAAATCTAAAATTCAACTTTTTCAAGAAAAAATTTGTGGTCGAAAAAGAAAATGGAGGTAGTGTATACTTGAACCAAAACGAAGATGTCCAAGTCAACTGTTCAACACTTATTCTAATAATGGTAGAAGCCAAATTATTTTTGACATACTATTATATGTTTAGAAGCAGGAAAATACCTTTAGCTCGGACAATTCAATAAGACAAGCACACTCAACCACCTCAACATCTACGCGATCTGCAACGAGACAACAAACATTTCAGTAGCATATGTGCTATATACATACATATTATATATATATATATATGCTGAGCTGGGTATTCGACCGAGCTCCCAACCCAACTATTGAGTTAGCCGAGCTGGACAATTCTATCCACATTCCATACAAGCCTCCCCTTTTCCTGTGTTTTTCCTCTGTATTCTTTTTTCCCTTCTATTAATTCAAAGTTTTCAAGAAAAATTATTCCATACAAACCTCCATAAATTGTGCATCAGGTATTATCATGCGAGTTGGGAAAACAAAATAATAAAGTACGAGCATTTCATTTCTTGGAGGGTTCTTCAGAAAGAAATTATCATCGTTCAATAAGATTTTCTTTTCCTACAAAAAATGCATCATTGCATTGACAAATTACCCAAGAGCCTGATTGCAGCAGATAAGGTTCCTCCTGTTGCAATGAGATCGTCAATAATAATGGCACGTTCTCCTGCCTGTACAGCTCCTTTATGCATTTCAATTTTATCTGTTCCATACTCCAAAGTGTACTCTTCAGAGATAACCTCCCCTGATGAACAGTTAAGATCCATACAGAGTTTAAGCAATCTATCAAGTAACTAAAGTGAAATACCAAATCTCGTGACTATTTAACAGAAAAGAACAAATTGTGTAGCTAATTAATGAATACTCGACTACAACATTATTCTTTTAGGACGTTTAATTCCAACCTCTTTGAATACAAGTGTAATATATCTAAAAAATAATAGCCCATTTCAATATCTGAAGTTACTTAGAGTATACAGACAATATGCCACCTTCTAAACAGTAATAGTGAAACTATAGTACACTATTTTTATTTCACTCTGAAAATAAATGATAGCACAAGTTTCACGTCTCTATATCCCACATATCATGATTATAAATGCTGAAAGCAAGAGATTTCTTAGAAAATCACAAGTTTGCTCTCAGGACTCCAAATGACAATTCTTGCTAGGAACAGAAGCAGCCACTTCCTATGGAGCAAACAAGACATTCCATGGACTACAAAATCTGTCATAAACTAATAGATCTATCCCATATGTAGCATTTGTAGATCATTGCGCAAAACTTTTTACCATGCTCAATATATCCTGCATCTAATATCTTGCTTTTTTGACAAGGGAGGATTTACACTAATAAACAATGATGTACAAGCATGATTGCCATAGAATCCTACACTATATACCATGAAAGGACTCAAAAATAACGAAGTTGTACAATAGCATCCCTATTCGTGCTAAAAAACCTAAAAGAAAGATTACTTCCAACTCTTTCTCTTAGCCCAAAATAAGTTGAAGTTAAAATTGACAGCATCATGCTATCAAAATTAACTTTCCTTGAAATTTTCCTTATTTCTAGACTTCTAAACAACCCAGTTAACTGCATGTCGGTATTCGATACCAAAACTTTTGACCCTCGCTTGGAACACTCTCTTGCAATCTATATCATAACAACCATTTTATATCCACTCTCTTCCAATCACTAGTCTAACAAATCCTTCAGATTAATTTCCGAAGTCGTAACATAGTATGCAGGTGATCTATGGCGCCACAAGCCATAGCAGTTATCGATATTGTCCCCTCTTTTGACACCCAGGCCCAAGTCCAACAGGTATGGGGGTTTTATCTTGGCGAAGGGTCCACGAACCCACCCAAAAGACCTTGAAACTTACTAAGCTTGAGCTTACACCTATAGCCCAAGCTCCGGACTCTCCCTCGAGAGATGTAGGATTATCACAACCCCCCACCCTTGGCTACTTTCCGCCCTCCGCTCTTGTACCATTTATGACACCCTAAAACTTAGCAGTTGTCGATATTGTCCCCCCTATTGACACCCAGTCCCAAGCCTAACAGCACAGGCTTTGTTCGTGACGAAGACTCCACGAGCTCACACAAAAGGCATTGACACGTAATAAGCTTGAGCTTATACTTACAAACCAAGCTCCGGACGCTCTCACAAGCGATGTGGGACTAGTCTGGAGCCTTAGACCATAGGTGTGTGCTGAAGCTTGTAAGTCTCGAGCCCTTTTCGGTGAGCTCGTGAAGCCTTCGCCAAAACCAACACCCCTTCCAATGGACTTGGATCTAGGTGTCTAAAACGGAGACAATATAGATAACTGTTAAAGCTTGGGGCATCACATAATCGAGCTACACCTGATTATTTAGTATTACCTGGTTGTCTAGACTTATCCAAGGACCAGGGCCGGCCCTGAGGGGCAAGCGAGCAAAGCCTCGCTTCGGGCCCCCAGGGCCAAGGGGCCTCACGAAAGCCAAAAAATTGAGAATCAAAGGGGCCTCATTTTTTGCATCTTTATACAAGCAATGATTAAGAAAGACAAGGAAGTAACATTAGCTCAATTGGTAGGAAACATGGTAAGGAGTCCAAACAACCCATGTTCGATCTCAAGCATAAGCATTTTTTCCTTATTAATTGTATTTTTTTTCTACTTTGGTTGACTTCTACCACCACCACAACTACTAAACCTCCACATTGTACCTCCACTACTACAACCACGGTTACTAAACCTCTACCACTATCTCCACCATTAATTTGTACATTTTTAAAAAAATTACTTTGGTTGACACTTCTACTACCACGACGATTACTAAACTTTCTCCACCACCACCCCAATCACTAAACCTCTACCACTGTACCTCCACTACCACCACCATCACAACCACAACTACTACCATTATTAAACCTCACAACTACCGCCATTATAAAACCTCCAGCGCCACAATCACAATCAAACCACAATCAATACTATCCCATTAACATTAAAAAAAAAAAGTTGAAACTCTTTTCTCGGAGAATAATTTTCTAATATATATTTTTTCGGTTTAAAAAAAATACTAAACAATATACAGATTAGCCGAATTCTGAATTCACTGAATCACGTAATTGTGAGGTCGTTCATGGACCGACGAGGGCTCTCTCCGAACCCGTGCTGATTTTCGAGTAACTCAACTAGATCGTTCAACTCAGAGTGCAAGTTATGAACACAAGTTTTATGTTTAAACCTCACATTATGTGCAAAGAAAACACAGAAAGTTCTGATATAGAAATTTTTTTCCTTGTAAAACGCGTATAGGCCCCATTTTTAAAACTCGCTTCGGGCCTCCGAAATCTCAGGACCGGCCCTGCCAAGGACCACTGTAGGACCTCAAATTTGGTCATATTTTCAGCATATTGCTTAAGATAGCATTTTCCGGAGTCAAAATTACTAAATAATACTTAATGGAAACTTAAAACTTAATCATACATACCTGGTAGCTTCTTGGGTTTTCTCATAGGTACAAATTTTGCACCAATAGCTAATGCGATTGGAGGACCAAATAGAAAACCTCTTGCTTCAAGTCCTGTCATAATCAAATATAAGATTTTCTGGTTAAGAAGATTCACTGGTTATAGAGGGTTTTCAAGATTATCATATCCGTTAGTCAAATTGGGAATTGAAATATACAAGATTGGCATTATGGGGATCAGTCTGATTCTTTGATCCTGTTTCAAGTCATGATTGGGATCAATTTCAAAATGAAAACAGTCACTGGGCTATTTGAAGAAGAATTAGAACCAGATGTTATTTATGCAAATTGAACTAACTAGTATTAAATGGTATTAACCAATGTATCGCTTGGTGAATCTTCGCTCGACATTAGGGTGAAGTATGATAGTCAGTCTCCATATGACTTGAGCAAGAACGAAATAGCTTTGGTATTGTAACTATTTATATGAGTTACTTTCAAAAAAAAAAAAAACTATTTATATGAGTTACTTCTAACGAAGAATTAAAAAAGTTATTTCCATCGAGAGTTTAGACTTGTTATAACCAACACTTAACAGAAGATATCAAGAAGTTACAGTATCCATGAATTTAAGTAGATCCAAATTGACACGAATAAGATTGATAAAAGCTCCCAAACAATGAAGAATTAACTTAAGGTCTTTCACGTAAAAGATAGACCTCATGTGCCTTGGTCCGAAGCTATAGAGAAATACAAAATTTAAGTGTTCATTGATTCTAAAACATCGGCCACCGATTTGTTACTCGATAAATTGACGGATAATTCAAACATTTCCATGAATTATCTCTGATTGCTATGAGGCTAAGGTTCATATATCTTGGCAGAAATTTTGGAATATGAAAAATGACAAAGCTAGAAAATGTGTTAAAACCTAAACAAAGTTTCACCTGCAACAACATCGATGTGTTTGTCTTTGTACCTCTCGACAAACAGATCAATGGTGTCTTTAAATGCTTCTGGGTCAAGAAGCAAAGTTGTGATGTCCTGAAAAATGATCCCTATCAAGAAAGAAGAAAATCAGAAAAGAAACCAAATAACCCAAATAACTGAATTCATTAATATACTTAAACACCCAGAAATTAAATAGGATTTTTGAACTTCAAAAGGAGCAAATGAGATAATTAAATGACTAATTGGAAAATTAATCACCTGGTTTAGGGAAATCAGGAATGATTCTAATTGCAGAAGAAATTCTTAAAATTCGATCATCTTCTTTGCTTTCAGCTTCAATTACTCAATCATTGCAGAAAAGGAAAGAAACCCATTAAAATTTCTTAAACCCCAACAATACACACAGGATCAAATATCAAGAATGAAATCAATACATAAATCAGAAAAGAAAAAACACCCTTTTAAAAACAAAAATCAAACAATTGGGTAAGTTAATTAGGGCAATATGATTATCATCATGAACTGAAATCAAATAAAATGTAAAATGGGTATACTAAAAGAACTTACAACCACCTTTAAAACCCTCTTCCCTGAACTGATTCTGGATGTGATCGGAAGAGATTGGAGATGAAAGGGACTTGAATTTACCAAGTTTAATAGTTCTTCTTGGGGTAAGAGTTGAAGAAAGAGAGTGAGTTGAGAAGGGTTTTTCAGTGTGACCACCAAAAAGAAAATAACCTTTTTGGAGTAATACAGAAGAACCCATTTGCTGATTTAGAGAGTTTTCTGTTGTAATTTTGATATAATGATAATTTAGGGCAGCCTCCATGGATGGATTCCTCCTTTCTGCGCAATTCAGAGCTTCACTTCCTTCTCCAACTATAAAGGATCCAGTCTTTTTGTATGAAGAAGGGAAGAACTTCTTTGGCTTCTCAACCGTTAGATTTTAATTGTATGATCTAATCGTTTTGTTTGATGAAACTTCGGGATTGTAAAACTTTTAAGGTTGTGTTTGATAGGAATTTGGGGAAAGAAAAGAAAAATAAGGACAAACTGTTTCTCTGAAAAACATTTTCTTGAGGAAAATGATACTTCAAAAACTAGTTCAACAAAAAAAAAATGATACTTCAAAAACTATTTCTCAAATTTCTACCGTTTGGTTAGTTACAAAAAATTCTAGTTTCTGTCAATACTTTATCTCGGTTTCTTGGTTTCCTCAATAAAAGTTCATAGTTCATCTTCATACACCATCACCATTAATTTTGTTCTTAAACTTCTTCTGTTCTTTTAGGGATCTTTATTCACTAAAACAAAGCTTCAAAGAAATTAACTTATCGAAAATGGAATTACTCCACAAATCCGAAGCACCATTTAAACCGATTAATTGTAAAAACCTAAAATCCAATTAGTTTGAAACCTACAAAGTGATGTTATATCAAAATTGGGTGAGTTGATTGAAAATGATTTAGTATCCATTCCAACACGAATTTGATAGAAGAAGAACCCCGTTGGTCTTTAAATTCCTCAATCTTCTTCTCTTGATTTATTCGGGATTCTGATTTGTAGTACTACTATTAGGTTTCTTGGATTAGGGTTTTTAGAGAGAAGAAGAAGATAAACTTAGTATAAGATGAAGATTAGGGGGCAAGATACAACTTTGTAAATTTTCGGTCTAACATGTAAATATGCTCCTTTAGTCTTTATTCCCCGGAGAATTTTCTTTATTCCCCAAAGTCGCGACCATAAATAAATAAGATTAGGGTTTTTTCGTGATCAGCTTCTTTCTTGGCCCATAATTTTCGTTTGGGTTATTTCCTTTTAGACCCTACTTTGTGATCAGCTTCTTTCTTGGCCCATAATTTTCGTAAATCCAAATTTAATCTTTTTTTTTCTAATGTCGTGTACATACTGTGAAAGCCATTATTTTTCTTCCAAAATTGTGCCAGCGTGAATTAGCGTGTGTGACCAACGTGATTTGCTCATTTTCGAAGTTATCGAATCAGCTACCTACCGATCATTTATTTTTCATTTTCTATAAATGGAATCCCGTTTCAAAAGTTCTTTTTCACTCCCAACTCTTCCTCTTCTTCCATTCAACCATTTATCACCATTAAACTCTAAACCGGATCTTAAACACGGATCTACATGTCGAAAGCTTCTTCCGAAATCATGAGTGGTCGTGATTCATCACAAAATACAATGGTAAGTTTAAGATTGAATTTCCCTTTCGTTATTTCTATAGCGTCTCTAACTTATGGGTTCTCTCTAGATTTGTCAAATCTGTGATGAAAGATCACACTTTAGATTGGTCTGTCTATAGATCTACAGTCCCTTCGGACCCCCAAAATGCATTGGTATTCGATGTGTGTCTGCCTCGAAGAACAAAGAAGTAAAATGAGAAAATACCTTGTTTTGGTCTGTTTAACCCATACCCTGGATACCAGTGTCTTGATGAAGTGAAGAGTGAGATAAAGGATTGATGATGTCAAAATTTGTCAATCTTATATCAGTTAGATAATTGAATCCGCTACATTAGAATCCAGTCATGATTAACTGATGAGTTCGCTACAACTTAATTATTTATCGTCAAAATTATATTTGTTAATCATTAAATTGATAAAATTGGTTGAACTGGAGTTTTTTAGGAATAACCGAAGAATAGTTAATGTGGGTCATATTCGACAATTAGATATCTTTAAAGGAACTTGAATTTAAAATATTAAGGATGGTTAGAATTTATTTTATTTTTTAAAAATAAATAGATGATGGTTTTCCTTTTTAAAAAAACAAACATAACATTAAGATTAGAAGTTAGTTACAGGGTTGCTATGATGGGAAGAAGAGCAGTTAGGAAGGCAAGTGAAAGTAGAAGTGTCAGTGTTCCAACAGTTAATAGCAGCATCATGGGCTTTGCTATTTAACTTTCTATTTACATAAACAAAAATTAAAGATTCAAAAGATGAAGATTGGAGCTTGATATCCTTAGCAAGATGCTTTGCAGTCCAGTGAAAAAGATTCTTGTTCCCCGTCAAAAAGTTGTTAAGATTAAGAGAGTCCCCTTCCAAAATAAGCTTCGAAACTCCATGATTCCTTGCCCACAAAATCCCCATCAAAGAAGCATTACTTTCGCTCTCATCTACTGATTTGTTGGAGGACATTTTGGCTTCTCCTGCGAGCTGGGTACCTGCGCTATCATGAACCACAAAAGCCAGAGCAGATATAAGTGTTTTAGGATTATAAGCACCATCATAATTGATTTTAATTGTTCCAGAGAGAGGAGGATGCCAGCAGTGTGGGATATTTAGGGACAAGGGGTAATCTTTGAGATTGATAGTTTGAATATGGATGAAAATTTTAGTTTCTTGGACAAGAGAATATATGTTTATATCATGTCCTTTAAATATGACATCACATCTTCTTTTCCATAAGTGCCAAAGTGCAGTAGTGACAAGTTCAAGAGGGGTGAGGGAACTGTATGTGTTTATGTCTGTGTGTAATTGAAGAAGATGATTAAACCAGGTGATGAAGTTTGGTTGATTTCCATGGATAGTTAAAGTTGGGAAGATATGGTGAAGAACGTTTTTTGTGATAGTACAATCTTGATAGAAATGTATGGGACTCTCCTCAGCTAAAGAGCAAAGGGGGCAGAGTGGGGAGATATTAGCTATCATTTTTGAGAGTTTGAGATTGATAGGAAGGATATCTTGAGCCAATTTCCCGAGGAAAAACTTAACTCTAGGGTGAATTCTGAGCTTCCATAGGGGTTTCCAAATAGTGTGAAGGGAGTTGGGTGGGGTAGTGTTATTTGAATTAGTGGTGATTTGGATATTGTGTTGATTATGTATAAGATGTTTATAATATGAGGAAACAGTGAATGTTCCAGAAGCTGACAATTCCCACTTTTGAGTATCCACATTTGCTCTAAGAGGAAGAGATAAAATTCTTTGTTTGATGCTATCAGGGAAAAGGACATCTAAAGTAGTTTGATCCCAATCTCCATTATTTGTAATGAGTTGAGAAACAAGGTTGAAACCATAGCAGTTTGAGGGGATTTCCAAAGAAATAATTCCTGGAATCCAATGATCAGTCCATATGTTAACATGAGATCCATCTCCAATGTCCCATATAATGTGTTCATTTATCACATTTTGATTCTTTTGGATTGTTTTCCTAATCCAGGATTGATTGCTGATAATCCTATGAGAAGGGTATTTAGCATTCATGAAAGTAACCCAAGGAGATTGAGGATTGGTTTTTGCAGTCCAGTTTAGTTTACTTCTAAGAGCTATGTTATCCTGACTGATGTTTCTGAAACCTAGTCCTCCCAAGGATTTTGGCTTACATATAGAATTCCAGTTTTTAAGATAAATCTTGCTTTGTTGAGAAGATTTTTCCCACCAGAAGTCTCTCTGAAGAGATGTCATGACCTTCTTAATATTACAAGGAATATCAAAAATAGCCATCTGGTATCTAAGGACAGCAGCTAGAGATGATTTGATAAGTTCACCTTTACCTGCCTGAGAGAGGAGGTTGCTTTTCCGTTTGCTAAGTTTCTGCTTTGATTTGTCGATGATAGGGAGAAAAGCCACAAATTTGTTTCTTCCAATAAAAATATTAGTCCCTAAATAAGGGTCATGCTTATTGATTTGTTTAACCTTGAGGATCTTAGAGACAAGTTTACAATGTTTATGATGAGCATTGGAGCTGAAGAAGATCCCACTTTTTTGGAAGTTTATCATCTGTCCAGAGGCAGAACCAAATTGATTCAGAAGATTTAGAAGATTGTGAACAGATGGAATATCCATTTTAAGAAAAAGGAGGCAATCATCTGCAAAGAAAAGATGAGTAATGATGGGAGAAGAATTTGAAGCCTTAAAGCCTTGAATTTGTCTTTGAGATTGACAAGAGTTAAGCAGTCTGCTTAGAGCCTCCATGCAGATGATAAAAAGATAAGGGGAAAGGGGGTCTCCTTGCCTAAGCCCTCTAGAAGGTTGGAAAGTTGGGCCTGGGGTACCATTTAGCAGAACTGAGGAGGCAATGGTGGAGATACACTGATGGATCAAAGAACAGAAAGAATCTGAAAAACCTAAAATTTGACATAATTTCCAAAAGAAAACTCCATTCAATTCTGTCAAAAGCCTTTGACATATCAAGTTTCAGATCTAGATATTTCTGATTTCCTTTCATGGTTTTCATAAAGTGGACTATTTCAGATGCAATAATGATATTTCTGATTTCCTTTCATGGTTTTCATAGGATGGTTATATTGGAATTGGAAGTGGCATTGATGAGCAAGTGAAGGAGGATTGAATTGTAGTGATGACGTCACTATCAAGTCATCATACAATATGCATGGGTGGTCAAACATTTGATTTTTAGTGGGATTAAAGGAATAATCACCCCATCAATTATTTGCTTCCTTCTAAACGCCACCTCTCCATACATTACTTTCATTCCTTACAAATTTAATACCATGTTGGTTGGTACCAAATTATCCAAGTTATGGTTCACGCGGGGGACTTCTAAATGGGATTCAAATTCTGTTTCCTAAGTTGACTGGTTTTCATTCCACCAACAGCAAAGCAGTATAAGAATTGGCCGAGATTGAGACGAGGGAATTAAGGGAAATAAAGGAGGAGCTCTTGAAAAGTGAAGAGGAGGTAGCCGGACAAAACTAGTGAAATAACATAAGCAGCCCATTGGTAGAAATATAGAGAAAGTTCGACCAAGCTTAGGGTCCGTTTGATACGTATGAAAATAAGGTGGGAAAATCATTTTCGTAAGAAAATATCGTTTTCCACTGTTTGGTTGGGACAAAATGTGTGAAAACCCAATTCTCATAGTAAAAAAAGGTAGGAAAATAACTCGATAAATTTTACCACCTAAAAGGTGTGAAATTCATTTTCACACTCTTGAGAACACGCTCTCTCTCCTCATCTCTCTCGTAACTTCTAATCTCTCCCTCTCTCTCTCTCTCTCTCTCGATCATCTCTCTCACTTCTTAGGAACAGCAAGCAACTTTTATCTCTCTCTCTCGACCTTCTCTCTGATCTTACTTCTTTCTCTCTCACACGATTAGAGAGTATCTCGATCACATTCTCCATAAATTGAGCATCAAAACCCTAAAACCCCAAATCCGAGTTTGAACTTTGAAGATCGATTAAATATTCTCCCATCCACTTCCTGAAATTACGAATGAAGTTTATCAAACCCCAAGATCGATTGCTCTTACCAGATCCCATTAAGCCGAAGAAGCAACCAAAACTCAACTTTGTTGAAAAAAGCTTTCAGTTGAATCTCCATTAGATGAAGATAATGTAAGGTAATACTTTTTTACCTTGAGATGCTAATAATTTTGACAATTTTGTAGTGTTTCTTGTGTTCTATGGTTCTATCCAACAACTTACTCATCTTGAAAATTAGTTTCTAATTCGTACCTCCATCATTATTCTTAAAGCCTATGAATTATTTAGTGAATGCATAATGTGTTTTTATTCATCATATACCATAGTTATGCATTTTTTGTTTCATTGGATCTAAATAACAGATAAAGTTTTTTACATTTGGATGTGGTCATGTTTTGTGCTTGTTGTAGGATATACCATTATGTTTGTTACATTTTAGTACCACCACTATAGACTTCAAGGTTTTAAGAGAAAGAAGTTCAATACTCCATTAAGCGAGAAGAACGAACGAGCTACGTGAGGAACAAAAATCTGTAGTTCTGAGTGGGTTATTTGTAAGAGGCGGTTTGGCTGGTGGCTTGAGGCGGTTTTGAAGTTGTCTATAGGCGGTTTGAAGAAACCAAATTAGGCAGTTTGGTTATAGGCGGTTTCACAAAGGCTTTCCAATTTTTTGGATTCAATTTCCAATTTTGGATTCAATTGCTTTGAGTCGGTTAAGCCATGGTCGGCTTATACTCTATATAAATATAGGGGGCTTGTTTTTGTAACAACATCAACCAACACAACACAACAACAACTCAATAAAGAGTTAGAGAGTGTGAGCAAGTAAGAGAGAAATTTGGTTCATAGTTTTGAGCGGTGTTTAATTTCTCGGTTGTCGAAGATCTAGTATAGAAGGTTAAATTCTATACGGTACCATCTTGGGACGAACTTGCGGGTTGTGTGAGTCGTCTTCATCTATCCTTCAATAAAGATTTCTTGTTCGCCCGAGGACGTAGGCTTTAGGCCGAACCTCGTTAATTTCTGTTCGCATATTTGATTTTGACTTAGCTTTTCGATTAATCTTCATAATCGGATCAATTTCTAGGATAGGTTCGATAGCTTCCGCGACTTTCAGTTATAACATTATTGAATCATGAGATTCTCGATCCTAGGAAGGAATAAAGTTCACTTTGAATCTCATATTAACTTGAGTAATTTGTTTGCTTCAATCGATAGTAATTTCTCCTCTTTCACAATTGTTGTTATACCCAGTATAAATAGTTAGCTATCTTGCATCATAAACTGGCCTACAAGTAAAATACTACAATCGACTTCATAAGTTGCGCCTTATTAGCCAAGACATCTGCTGTTTAGGAGAAATTTGTCTAACCAAAAGTATTTGAATAATTGAATCCAAATGATGTACAAAATGTACACTATTGTGACAAAAGTATTTGAATGATGTGTGCTGGCCAGGTTAATTCTCTGGTTATTGTTAGATACACTGTATCCTACGCTCTTTGTTCCTTCGCAAACATAGTACCATGAAGTTCAACTGTTTTCATGATAAGATTAAATTATTTTGTCATTCGACTAATAAATTTGTAACCATTATCTTGTATGCATTTGCTTTCAGTCAAGCAACTGCATATGATAGTTGTGCTTGATATTTGAAAGATGTTGGTTTATAAATGAAATAAGTAGTCTTGGTATTTTATTTTATAGGTTCAGTAATTGCTTCCCTCTTGGTGTTGGCTGTCATATAGCGTTGCCTCTTTACTGCAGGATGCACATGTTTCTCCGCAAAATTTTGAAAAATGTGGTTCAGGTCCTACAAATGGTGAACAACATTTAGCACCGAAGATTGGTTCAGGTCCTACAATATGGTTACTTATATTGCAGTTAAATTTTCTACCGTGGCTTGTCCTAGTTCTCCTCTTCCACAACCCACATAGAAATACTGACTTTGAACCTCAACTTGAAGAGCAGAGTGTCATACTTGGACCGACACCAAAGTGGTCTTCAAAAAGAGCAATTAGCAACAATTATGTGGGAGGTGTACCGCCGGCGAAATCATACATAGATGTCTTTTACTCCCTTTGTGTTGTTTATTTTTTTGTTTATTTGAATGACATGTTAATGCACATTATTTGGGTGTTAATATTAGTGTGATAGAAATATCATATTTTTTTCACTTGAGTTTGAATTTCTCGGGAATATCCGGGGTTGTATCAAACACTTAAATTTGCATTTTAACATGATATAATGGTTTTCTTTCCCACGAGAAAGAAAACAGTTTTCACATAATATATTTTCACACGTATCAAACACAACCTTAGGATCAAAGGAGTGTCATTCTGGAGTCATTAAAGACCAAATCAACAAAGGGTTTTGGTGGAGGGGTTTTTTTAGGAGAGAGACTCTCTCGAGTGACGTCATCAAGCGTTTTTTTCTCTCTCCTTTTTCTGGAAACCCTAGCGCCGCACTAAAAATCCAACCCTAATCCACTATTTTCATCAAGCAATCTCTATCTCAACTTGCTTGATCTTTGTTTTCTCAAACCAAAATACCAAACTCTATTATCAAAACCTGGTTTTTCATAGAAATTTTACACTTACTTATCATAAAACCCTAGATCTAGGTTTCTCTTGGATCAGAGGTAGAAATCTCTGTTTGGGTTGGAGGGACTAGTAATCGAATGGCCCATCACCTTCAAAAGATTGCATAGCTATTTTAATGGTGGACTAATGGAGATCAAATTACGAGCTTTTGAGTGGTGAATAGATGGAGAAAAAGAACAATATCAGGGCAGTTTTTTTTCTCCACTCTCTTGTCTCTATTTTATATCCAGTTCTCAAATCTTTAGCTTATCTAGTCTTACTCAACTTGCTTTCTTTATTAATTTAGTTCAGTTGCTCTGTTTAGCTTCAAGTGTTAGGTTAAATCTTCTAGATATTAATCTCAGTGGTGTTTTTGTTATCTTAAAACATCATCTAACTTCTATTTGGGTTATATTAGTCTCTTTCTTTAGTAGTTGATTATGGTATTATTTGTTTTAAATCCTGGTTAATGTTCCCTTTAGAGATGGTATTACATGCTTTCAGTTTTCCTCCATCACTTCTCCTCTTCTTGCTAGCATACCACTTTACTTTATATTTACCTTTATTCTAGTTATTTTGCTTGTGTTTCAATAATAAAAAAAGAAAATAAAGTAAAATTACTACTTTTGTTTGTGTTCCATTGTGTCTTCTTTCTGTTTTACTTTCCTTTAGTTTTCTTGTGGCAATTAGCATCTTTTATTCTCTTAGTCTTGTTACAGTAGCTATATTTATATTTCTATATTCTTGTGATTTTTCTGTTTCTTTGAGGTGAATAGAGATAGTTGTTTATAGTGTTCGAGTGAGTTTGCTGTTCTAGCACTCTCCTCCATTAGAATCCATTCTGTGGGTAAAGAAGAAGTAGGAATAATAGGGTGCCTTTAGATTTTGCTTCTTGCTTGATAGGTTCGTACCTTATAGGTTGATAGGGATTCAGGATAAGTGGGTAGCTTTTATAGGTTTGTCTCCTCTTTACCATCGTGACGGAAGGTGTCTTTAGACTCCTGGGGTTTCATTCAGCAGAGCCCATAATATTTGTGGAGGCCCATTTCATCCATGTAAGCTCATCTTTCCTAGTAGTAGCGAAGGAGGGTTAAACCCGTTTTAGTCGTTTTTGGTCTTACTAAATGTAATATCTTTTAGATACCCATAGGTTTCTAGAGACCCACTATTTTTTCTCCTTTTTAGGCACCCTTATTTTTCTCTTTGTCTTAGATGTCAGTAGTAAACAACTGCCCTTCCATTCTTAGTTGGAATGTGAGGGGAATTTCTTCCTTTAGTACTCGTAAACATTTAATGTATCGATAAATATAAATAAATATATTAAGATCACTAAACATTACAATAATCACTTTGTGGAACCTATCAATAAAGGGGGTGGCTTAGTCGTGTATTGGAAACACAACATTAATCTTAAGATAATTTATTCTGATAATAATATTATCCATATGGACATCTTAAATACTAATAATAACTCACATAATATTATTACGGGTTTTTACGGCTGCCCTCACCATCATAACAAACTCAAACCTTGGAAAACTTTAGAAGCGCTTAATATAGATAACGAGTCTCCGTGGATAGTCATAGGAGATCTCAATACTATACTAGACAATCAGGATAAAGAAGGAGGATCTTTAGCCACTAACTCTCACATTCCTAAAGTTTTGTCTTATATCAACAGGATGAAACTATTAGATATGGGATTTAGAGGTTACCCGTTTACCTGGAATAATAGGCAATTTGGTGAAAATTTAATCCAAGAGAGGCTGGATAGAGCTCTGGCTAACCTCTCTTGGCTACAAAGTAATAAAAAATTTAGTATCAGCCATTTGGAATCTGTGGGTTCAGATCATCTCCCCATTTTTCTATCTGACACGGAAGAATGTCACAATAAACCTAAACCTTTTAAATTTCTCCGCACTTGGATGTCTCATCCCGACTGTTATGGGTTTATAGCGAATAAGTGGACTAATAACATTAACATTCAAGTGAACCTCAAAAATCTTAGTAGACAACTTACTAATTGGAATAAAAGAGTTTTTGGTAATATAGAGAACAATATTAAAAATATCATCACTAAAATTAATACAACCACTAACAAAGAAGAATTTTATAAATTAAACTACCAGCTGGAAGAATGGTATAAACATCAAGAAATTTTATGGAAAGAAAAATCTAGAAACAATTTTCTTTCGGTGGGAGACAAAAACACCAAATTTTTCCATTCTCAGGCTATACAACATAATAGAAATAATAAAATTAAAGCAATAAAAAACATCAATGGAGATTGGTTAGAGGATTTGGATAGTATTCAATCTATTTTCACTAATCACCTATCGACCATTAGTTCTTCTACCAATAACAATCCTAACCTCGTCATTCTCAATCTCTTTCAACCCACCATTACTACGGCACAAAATCAAGAGTTAGTCAATGTCCCTGACCAAGAAGAAATCAATAGAGCCATTAATTGCCTTAAAAGAGATGCGGCCCCTGGACCTGATGGTTATCCTCCATTTTTCTTTCAATCGAATTGGGATACGGTTAGCCCCAACATATATAGTTTAGTTCAAGATTTCTTCATCTCTGCCGAGCTTCCTTATGAGACTAACCACACCCATATTTGTCTGATTCCCAAAACCACTTCTCCTCAAACTCCAGCGGACTATAGACCTATTAGCCTTCTCAATACCACGTATAAGATTATCACTAAAATTTTGGCAGATAGACTTAAGCACTCTTTAAAAAACATTATATCCCCTTTCCAAGCAGCTTATATCCCGGGTAGACAAATCACTGATAATGTGATCATTGGTCAGGAAATCATTCACTCGCTCAAAACCATGAAAGGATCTACTGGATACTTTGGGCTCAAACTGGATATGTCCAAAGCTTTTGATAGAATCGAGTGGAATTTTCTTACGGATATCATGACCAAATTAGGATACTCGGAGCATTGGATCAAAATGATAACCCAATGTATCTCCACGACTTCTATGGCGGTTCTTATTAATGGTCGTCCGGGCACTACCTTCTACCCCTCGAGAGGTATTAGGCAAGGTGACCCGCTTTCCCCTTTCCTCTTCACGATTGCCATGGAAGGCCTCAGCCGGCTTATTAACGCAGAACACGATGGAAGCAAGTTCCAAGGCTTCCCTACTAATAATCCAAACCTGAAGATTTCCCATCTACTCTTTGCGGACGACTGTATCATCTTTGGTCGGAATTCATTAGACAACATTCATACTCTTAAAAATATCCTTAAAATCTTTTATGACGCTTCAGGACAAATGATTAACTATAGTAAATCCAATATATTCTATTCCAAAAATTCCCATCCTAAGTTCAAACGTTTAATCATGAGAACGCTTAAAGTTAAATATGCTTCTACTTCGGAGAAATACCTGGGCGCCCAATTATTTATTGGAGCGCATAAGAAGAAGGTGTTCAATGATATTCTTCTTAAAATTAAGAAGAAATTAGAGAAATGGAATCATAGTTTCCTTTCTCAAGCTGGGCGCACTGTTGTCATCTCGACAATAGCGGCGGCCGTACCCCGATACCAAATGCAATGCTTTACTCTCCCTAAGGGTATATGCAAAAGCATTTCGACTATGCAAAAGTCGTTTTGGTGGGGTAAGTCTAAAAGTATTTGTACTAAAAGCTGGTCCTCGATTTGCCGTCCTAAAAAGTTAGGAGGGCTTGGGATTCACTCTCCAGAGCTAGATAACCAAGCTATGCTGAGTAAGCTAGCTTGGAGGATTAAATCCGAACCCAATTCAATGTGGGTTCAATTCCTTAAAGCAAAGTACTTTAATAACACGGACAATCCGGTGGAAGCTAAGCCACATCACTCGTGGCATTGGAAAAATATTAGCAAACAACTTAATAACATTGATAAGTTTACCACGTGGGAAGTTCACAATGGTAGAAAAATTGATATTTGGAATGATAACTGGATTCCTTCACTTGCTCAACCACCTATTAATCATACTAACTCTCAATTGTCTAAAGTTTCGCAGTTGATAGAGCAGGATAAATGGAATGAGGAACTGCTAAATAATACTTTTGATAGTAATATTAGAAATTTAATTTTGTCTATTCCTATAGCAGGTAATGAAGAAGATCAAAGAAAATGGACCCTTACAAAATCTGGCCAATTTTCGGTAAAATCCTTATATCAAAATCTATGCATCAGTATGAACTCGCCTATACCTTTATCTCCTAATTGGAACTTTATATGGACCATTCCAGTCATCCCCAGAATTAGAATGTTCATATGGAAAATATGTGTCAAAGCTCTCCCGGTTAGGGAAAGAATAGGGAAATACATTGACAATAACTTGAAGTGTCCTAATTGTAACGAAATTGAATCTATTGATCATGCTTTGCTACACTATCCTATAGCAAAAAATATATGGTTTTACTTCAATATTATTTCGGAACATATACCTTCGGTGGCAGAATGGATCTTTACTTGGGAACATAAACCTCAGGGTAGTAGCACGAGCAATAATATTCATTATGCTACAATTCTATGGATTATATGGAAAGTTCGTGGCGACCATTGCTTTCAACATGAGATTAATACTCTTGACAAAATACAAAATATGATTACTACCTTCCCTAAATATATAGAAAATAATATAACCACAACCAAAACAATTCCAGGAAAATGGAACCCTCCTGACAGGTCTTTCTTGAAAATAAATGTAGACGCGTCCTTCATTGATATCCAGAATGTTGCAGGTACAAGTTTGGTAATACACAACAATGAATCTAAATTTCTTGAAGCATATGCAACCACCACTAGAAGCAGAAATGCAGAGGAGAGCGAAGCGATCGCAATCCTAAATGGAATGTTATGGGCTGAATCCCACAACTATAGCAAGATCATCATAGAAAGCGATAACATCAATATCATACAATATTTACAAAATAAGAGGAATGAAATACAATGGCAATCCAACATTCATATCAAAAAAATTCAGGATATCAGGCGAAGGTTGGAAATAGTCAAATTCTCTCACACGAATAGGAAATTCAATCAAGTGGCAGACAAGTTGGCAAAGTGGGCTAGGAAGAGAAATAAGACACAATCATGGAAGAATGTTCCGTATATAGTTTCTAATATGTATTGTAATAAGACTCTAAAGTTCTAGTTTTAATATAATTATCACTTTCAACAAAAAAAAAAAAGGGTTTTGGTGGTATCTTCTCTTCATTTTCTTTCTTTCGTTATGATTCTTTCACAATGATTATTGTCTCTATGAGTTTCTAATCACCTACTAGAGTGGAGGATGAAACTAATATTAGATCTTTTGACATTTGTTTCTTAATCGATTAAACTCTTGTACTTTAATTCAACTAATATTTAATTATTTTTATCTATAGTTCTATTTGATTTATTTTCATTGTTTATTCTTTTAGTTTGATATATCATGCTTGCGTAAATTTTTTTTGATGATATATGCTTATTGATTGATAAACAATAGTTAAAAAATCTTAGTTTCTAAAGAGAAGGTGATTATGATTTTATGTCTGAAAGCAGGCTTAATAGAACAATCTTTCGGAATTTGGGTAGTTTATTATCTAAAATTCTGAGATAATAAAAGAGAGACTTAGTTAGTTAATTACGCGTGCTTAAAAGTGATGTATGTAGTGGATTCTGAAACTCTAATCTAAAACTTTTATCTTCTTAATTTTTTTTATTATTTGTTACTTTAGGTTATTTATTTTATTTCACCATCATCACCAAGCTCAAAATCTTTTTTTAGTTTACTAGATTGAGATCGAGAATAGATTTGACTAGTCTCCGTGGATTGATCCCGGTCTTATCTGGTTGTTACTTGACGCCAGTATACTTGCAGCTAGAGACCTTTTAAGGAAACTTTTTAAACCCATCATTAAACAATGTCCTTCTTTGATTTCCGCTCTTGCTCTTAAAAACTTGGAGGAGAACCTGCAAAGAGCTCGAAGACCTCTTTAACGCTCAAGACAGTCAGTTTGCCATTTCCAGTTAAAAAATTAAGTATTGAATGAACCTTTCAGAATGTACCTTCTTCAAGGTGATTTGGTGCCCTTTTATAGGTTGTACAGGACCGACTGTTGATAGACGGTGTTGATGAAGCGGTATAGATTATTACTCCAACATCGTCAATGCAATAAAATTCAAGCCCTTGATCTTATTGATTTTATCTTTTTTCAAACACTAGCAATCACCATTCTTGATTTTTCTCATTTCAATTCTTCTTTATACTCTTTCTCTTATCTCCTCTTCATTTGATCTTATTGAAAATTAATAGAACAAAGTAACTAACTAAAGGAACAGAAATTTGAGAGTTCTCAACTTGGATATAAGAAGTATGAGCAAATCAAGTAAGCGCATGAACTTGATTTCCATGAACGAACCCACAAACATCAAAAGCAAACCCTCTTTGAGAATAAGCAACATTTCTTTCACGCATTCTGTCGAGCAATTGGTTTGCATCATTTAGTAAACTAAATTTTTGTAAAGCTAGTCGTGCGTTATGATAAACGTGAGGTAAGTAACTAGTTTAATAAAAAGTCCATGAATTTTTTTCCCCCTCTCTAATTGCTTTCAAAGTTTTCTTTGTTTAGACATCTCAAATAGAGCTTCATCTCAAATATACATCTCAAATAGAGAATTTGAGGAATTTAAAATGATTGAAATCGTTTAAGATTTCATCTCTTGATTTAATTTCTTCAACAAACTACTATTGTTTTAATCTTTCTTCTTTTTATTAATCTTCATCATTATCAGATACTATAGAGAAAAGTATTGAATAATGAATAGATTTGAATAATATAAGAGAACTACTATTTTTGGAAAAAAAAATAAACTTGAAACATAAGCTAAAATCCGGTGAAAGTCCAACGGATGGTAGCCATTAATGAAACTACCATCGTCGGCTAAGCGGAAGACTATGATTGACTAACTACCCAAAAAAAAACTTAAGATCTTATACTATGAAAGAAAAAACAATTGTATTTAATTGACTTGATATTCCTAACAATTACATAAGATTTTTATAAGAAAGTTTAAAAAATGATAGAGAACAAGAAAATCCAGACATACTCTACACATACATCCTATGTGGCTTGCTATGATCCGTGTTTTTTATGATTCTAATTCATTAGACAACGAATCACGGTAAGCCACATAGGATGTATGTCTAGAGTATGTCTGGATTTTCTTGTTCTCTATCATTTCTCAGTTTATAAAGAATTTCACAAGAGAGAAGTTTCACCAATTGTATTATGTATGACTATATAAGTATATAACTCTTCTAATAGAAGTCTTACTTATGTTAGGGTTACACCTAACCATCTTTAGCCTTGATCAAGTATAAATATACATTTTAAATTTCCACATAAGCAAAGAAAGTAGGATTGAAGTTCTAGTTCTACTGCACGATTGGAGATCCAGTGGCCAGGGGTTGGTTGCTAACATATCCACTCAAAAAGAAAAAGCCTACACATAAAGTTTATTTAAATTAGGGAGAATTTGACATACACCCCCAATATTATATGAATTTTGGGGTTTTGACATACACCCCCAATATTATATGAATTTTCAGAGATTTTGACATACACCCCCAATATTATATGAATTTTGGGGCTACACCCCCATTTTTTGAAAAAACAAAATTCCTCAATTTGCCCTTCAACGGTCATCTTTTCCCTCTTGTCTTATAAACTTATTTATCTTAGACAAGCTAAAAAATCAAAGAGAAAGCACTATTTGGGATATCAAACTATGGAAATGATGGGAGGTAGATGCACAATTTCTTGGTGGCGGTTTTAATTGTTTGGTGGATTGTACAAGAATGAGTTTCATGAAAATTCTAATTAGAACAATTAAAAAAGTTAGGAATTAACTTACTGATGACTGACATACGTTCCTTCTTCTGCCATTGACGGTATTCTTTACAAGAAAACCAAAAATTTTAAATCACCAAAGGGGTTTCTGATGTTCGTGCCTTTAGAGAGAGAAACAGACAATCACGAAAGGGGTTTCAGTTATTCCTGTCTTTAGAGAGAAGAAAGAACAATTTTCTAGGTGCAATGAGAAACAAAGAATTTGACATATAAAGTAAATAAGTTCTTTCGCTTGATATCCCAAATAGTTCCTCCCATCTTTTCTATATTGTGATAACCCAAATATTTCTTTCGCTTTGATCTTTTAGTTTGTCTAAGATAAATAAGTTTATAAGACAAAAGGTAAAAGATGATCGTTGAAGGGCAAATTGGAAAATTTTGTTTTTTCAAAAAATGAGGGTGTAGTCCAAAAATTCATATAACAGTGGGGGTGTATGTCAAAATCTCGCAAAATATTTCAACAACTACAAAAGGGTAAAATCGTCATGGTTGGCGCGTGTTTTTCGCACACGCCCAACTTAACTCTGAGTTGACGGTTTTCGTTCATTTGGGGGTATATATCAAAAGTTTTCAAAAAGCGGGGGTGTAGTCCTAATAGTGGGGGTGTATGTCAAATTCTCCCTTTAAATTATCGGGAACATTCTAGATTCTTTTAATCTCTAGTTCATCTAGACTAAATTCACCTCCCTTCCAACACATAGGAATGACTTTTTTGGGTCAAATTACAAAAAAAAACTCGTGGATGTTAAATTGCAAGGAATAATTTACACCTATCGTTTATTTATTCAAAAAATATATAGTGTTAGCATGACGAAATTGTGAACTCGTGACATTTAAATGCATTGAACTTCAAATTAACTCAAGTACAAATAAAAGCTTTAGAAAGTCTACGGTATATTACACGAAGGTTTTAACATTGACCCCAGTTCTAACTTAATATCAGGAGTAAACTCTGGTTTCTTTGAAACAGTCGATATCGACTCTAACTATTAGTTTTGGACGAAAATACCTCTCGTCTTTAAAGTTTTGTGTATCTCCACATTGAATCATGTTTTCAATTCTCCAACACTCTTTGGTGTAGTGATAGGACATCCCTCTTAAGCCCGTGAGGTCTTGAGATCGAGTCTCTGCGGAAGCAGTCTATCACAAGTATTTATCCCATGTAGTTTAGACACTAAATAAAGTAATTTTTGTCGAGTTTTAGACTCTTTGTTGTCGGACTTTAGAAACTTTCTTGTTGGGCTTTAAACCTCTTTCATTATCTATTTAACTTAGGTGGCTATCGTGCGTATCACATCTTAATGATGTACTAATGCCTTATAACGACTAACGTAGATCGTAGTAGATTTCTCAAAACAATATCATGTTTTCAATTTGGGGTGAGACTAATCTTCACTCCCGTGTCTTTGAAACATAAAGCACCCAACAGAACCACTATGGGACTATTCTTGACTCAAGTCAATGTTCATTGACCCGAATTCTCTGTAAGCGCATCCTGCCGTCAACTAAGATATTAGAAGGTTCTTGGAGGGTTCTTAATTAGGAAGAGTATAGTATGATTAAAGCATATATGTCATAATGTGATATAGATTCATGTTTGGATTGTATGGTGTGTGACTAAAGTAGATAAGATTTTACTAACACTCTTTGAGACTCTTCAAAGATGGATTCTACTTTTGGTCCACAATATGCAAAAATGTTTTGTTTTGACTCTTTCACCTTTCTTTCCATTTGACTTTTTAGAAGCAGTCATCCAAATAAATTGACTTCACTCACCTCTCTCTCTCTCTCTCCCTCCTCTGTTGACCGACTTCACAGCCTCCCCTCCTTCAAACAAACACAACTAAACGTGTCCTTTTTAATCATACTCCACCCCTTTCCTTTCACCCCTCAACTTCCCACGCAACTACCTTTTCCTTTTCATATATAGACAACTACCCCCTCTTTACTTCCTCACTCAAAACTACTCAAACTCAAAAAATCACCACCACCACCACCGGAACCACCACCACCACCGGAACCACCACTTCCTAAAAAGAAAATCAATTCATTTCCAATGGCACTTGAAGCTTTGAGTTCACCTTCAACAATCCCACCTATTTATGAAGATAACAATTATCTTGAACCATGGGCAAAACGTAAAAGGTCAAAACGTAGTCGTTTTGATAACCAAACACCACCTACTACTACCCATGATGAAGAGTATCTAGCTCTCTGCCTTATTATGTTAGCTCGCGGGGTCACCGATTCAAATCCGCCACCACTTACGGTGGCGCATCAAACACTAAATTCAAGTTTCAAATGTTCTGTTTGTAACAAAGGTTTTTCTTCTTATCAAGCTTTAGGTGGACATAAAGCTAGTCATCGAAAACTCATGATCTCCACCGATAAAGATGACCAGTTCTCTTCATCCACCACCACCACATACGCCGCCACCACCACCATGACAAGTGGTAGGTTACATGAATGTTCAATTTGTCATAAATCGTTTCCATCAGGACAAGCTTTGGGTGGTCATAAAAGACGCCATTATGACGGCGGAAGCAGCGGAACTACTATTACTACTGTTACCTCCACCACTAGTACTACCAACTCCGGTGGCGGCGGCGGCGGCGGCGGCGGCCGTGGTGGTTCAACTAATGGGGATTTCGATCTGAATTTACCAGCTTTGCCTGAATTTGGGCATGGGTTTGCAATTGAATATCAAATTAAAGGAGTTAAGAAGTATCAAAATCCTTATGGTGATGATGAAATTGAAGTGGAAAGTCCTCACCCAATGAAGAAATCTCGTTTCTTAATCCAATAAATTAAAGATTATTAATTCTTTTTTTGCTTAATTAAAACAAACAGCAACTATTAGATTGAAGTTGTAATTCTTTTATTTATATTTTCGATTGGTAAAATTGATTTTATTAATTTGATTATTATGTACAGAGAATTCTTCATTGTTCTTATATATTAAATCATTTTCAATTTTGAATTTTTCAAAGTTAGCTTGGAAGATTAGTTGTACTACTAGTTGATTTTCTTATACGCGTGAGTCTAACTTGCGCCGTGTATACTGTTTAAAGAACTTCTATGTGATGCCTTCTCTTTACCGTGGTAACCAAGTTAGACCCCAGAGACTTGGTCATAGTGATTCTTCAATAAGGTCGTTGCCACGAGCTAAGAATATTTTACTATGGGCACAATTAGGGAGGGAAAAGACGAACACGAATGTTCTTTGTCCGACGAACCCGACTTACATAGTGGGGTCGAAACCCGACACATTTTAGTGGGCATGGGCGGAATTTGAACAGGAGAACTTGCGAAAAGCCCGTTTGAACACCCAAATATCAAAAGACGAAAACTACCTGCCTAATCCGACCTGAGAGAGTTAGGAGCAAGTAGAGCCCTAGATTGAAATCTGTCTTTGTCAAAAATAGTCAATCTAAGAGGTAAGCTCAATTACCCATTATTGAGGGGTGTAAATTCAGTTACCATTTATTGATGAGGGAGTTAGTCAAAAAATCCGTAGTGATTTTGCACATTGTAAGAAGACCGGTGTTTAAGTAGTATTTGTAAAATGTCAACTTTCATATATTTTTCAGCTTAACGTGTAGGGGGGCCGGTCGATACGTTCACCTAGAGCCCCCCAAAAGTCAGGGTCGGTATTGAAGTCCAGCCATGGTGGTTGTTGACTCGATGTTAGGTCGTGGGCGAATGTGGGGAAAGGCGAGGTGTGCAACCAACAATGGACCGATTTAAGCTTCATGTGTGTGGATATAGAAAAAAAGGGTGTGTGCAGGTAGAATTTCCCTTGTTCTAAAGAGTCCCTTAGTTCTTGCTGCCCTTTTCTAAAGGCGCTCTAAAAAGTGTCAAAAGTTAGATGTATAAGTTTGAAAATAAGATTAATGAAATTATAGCAGAGAAGTTCCAAGGGGGAGTTGGACAAGAAGAAGATCTCTAATGGAATTTTAGAGAGAACATTTGAATAAAAACATATCCCATAAAACTTCAATATATTTCAAAATCTCATTTGTCTTGCTTCTTTTTGAGAGGATAGATTGGAGGCAAGGTTCTTCTTCTTGTTCTTTTGATTGATGGAAGTACGTTGAGAGGACAGACTTCGATGCGAGGTGAAGCAATATGTGTACAAAAAACTAATTTTGGCTATTGTGCTTGTAATTTGTGTCCCTCTAAAACTAGTTAGTGCGCCTAACACTTTCAAAGGCAAGCCCATGTAGCTTGCAAAAGCTTGATAGTGGCTGAGCTTAACAATTTGGGGGTGTCTATAGAACTTTTGTAGTGCCCCTAAACAAATTTAGAGGTGCCTTTAGCACCACTACCTAATGCCCCTTTAATAACCTACTGCCAACATTTCCATGCTTCATTTTTGGAACCCTACAACCGTGAGTTAGAGATGGGTGAGGGGATAATGGCTTTCTAGTGAGAGAAAGTTTAGAAGAAGAAGGGCTTGGAGTTTGGAGCTTGGTGATTCTTTTCCTTGTTGTTCTTCACTTGGGGCTTGGTTTGCTTTGGATCTAAGGTAGATTTCTACTCCTTTAGGGCTTGAATAGCCATTTTTATAGAAAACCTAGACAAATTAGATAACACCACAAACCCTAGATTTTAGTATTACTTGAACATAGATTAGGGTTCTTGACATAAATATATATGCTAAAAGTAGTAGATCTATATTTGTACAAACTCATTTTTTTTTGTCACTTTGAATCTCATCTATGTGTTAGATTTTGAGGATATTTGCTATAATGACATACTTGATGAACCATACAACCTTCATTTACATTTTCATGCTAGATTCATGTATTACAATGATATTTAGGGTTAAACCTCTCTATTTTCCATGATTTTAGTATATAGCTCTTATAATTATATGGCTCTCACTATTGGGCAATACTCTTTATATAGATACATGAACATGCCCTAGAACTCAACATGATATGAGAATTTTAGGCTATTATCATCATTGATTCATTACTTGCAAAATTACAAATATGGAACTCGTATGTCGTAATATGCTATCGAATATGATTTTGATTTATGTATGTTGTGGTGTGATGTTATTATATGTGTGTGATGTGATGGAGTTGGTGGAGAGTTGTGAGAGTTTTGTGGTTGGTTCGACCCTCTCTACCGGATGTGATATTGGTATGGAGCGTATGGGGTCGGCGCTAACACAATGGATGACCTTGTGGGCCACACTCTCATACAACGTGGATACCAACTTGTCATATTGCTTTTGGTTGTTTATTACAAATGGTGTAATATTATGTATGTGTGAGTGATGGAGTTGGTGAGGGGTTGTAAGAGTATTGTGGTTGGTTCGACCCTCTCTACCGGATGTGATATAGGTATGGAGCGTATGGGGTCGGCGCTAACACAATGGATGACCTTGTGGGCCACACTCTTACATAAGGTGGACACCAACTCGTCATGTCGCTTTTTTGTTGTTTGTTACATATGTGGTACATTTTATTTCTAATGGTCACAACTCGGATACTATACTTGAACATCTTCTCATGATAAGTGATTGTCTATTTGTTTTGGTAGCTCTTGAAACTGTCTATTGAGGCTTTAGAAGTTTCGAAATCTACTTGTTTGGGTCTGACCCAACCTTTTATTTTTCAGGACAAGGAAATCGGGAAGTGCCACCTGCTTGAGTCATAGTTAGCCTTGGAGGAGTTTCTTTAGTGATTTTCTTTCTTTCTTTAGGTAGTTATTTGGAGTTGTATCTCCTAAACACTTGGTGTTATTTATGTTTTATCTTGTCCGACATTTGTGTCGATGATTTAGAGACATCCTGTGAGTTTTGAGAAACTTGGTAAAGTTTCAGTAGTTGATTTATTGTTATTTTTTGAGCTTCATGTTCGATACTATACCCTCTCCTTGATGAGTATATCGTATATGTTTACTGTTCTGCGGAGGAATGCTTTAAGTTTAGGTTTTCATGGCGGCCGACGTGGAAATCTGGATTTGGGGTGTTACAACTTTGTAATGATGAAACGGATGTCCTATTTGCAATTTTTAAAAACACTCACTATTTGTGTTAGCACTCACATTAAAAGTATTTCTTATTAATCTGTGGTGGTGTATTTTGTTGTTGGTGGTGACGGATCTAGTTGTGGCGGTGGGGTTAGTGGTGGTGCTGGAGTGTTCGGATCTGGTGGTGGAGAAATTCGATTTTAATGATTGAATCAAACCACTGTTTTCATTTTGAAGCTATTACTGGTTCTCTAATTCATAAAAGATCTTAATCTAACAAGTTTCAATTGATTTTAAGGATTGGATTTGGTAGTGGTGGTGTGATTCGTGGTGGTTTGGGGAGTTGTTGGTGATCGGATCTGGTGGGGGTTTGTGGTGGTGGTGGCGGTGGGTTCTGTGATTCAGTGGTGGTGTGGAATTATAAAGAAGATGGTTGTGATCTTGGTGATGATGGTGGTGGTGATGGAATTGTGGCGCTTTGTGGTGGTGGATTAGTCTGTGGCGTCTAGCAATGGTGGCTCAATTGGCGGTCCTTCAGTGGCGGCGGCGACTTCCTGGTAAGGGCGGCGGTGGCTCAATCGGCTGGAGTATTTTAGTCTTAGTTTTGTTGGTGATCTTTAGGGTCTTTTCATCTTTGATCTTTAGGATCTTTCTTCTTTCTTCTTTCTTCTTTTCATCAGTGTCTAGTCAATTTCTCTCAATACATGAGGCACTTTACATTCGAAGTTCTGCGAATTTATTTATGTAACTCTCAAGTATCTGGCCGAGAGGAATAACATTTTATCCCTGTAAATTTGTGATTGTATCACTTATGAATGAAATATGGTTTGGTGTGGTTTCAAAAAAAAAGTATTTCTTATTCAAAGGGAAGTTTTAAAGGTGCCTCCTATAAGGGTTAAAGGCGCATCCTTCCCTCACATTCTCTCCCAATTTGGCAAATTTGTCTTGAGGGAAGCACTTATTACATTTATAAGAGGCGCCTTTTAACTTTCTCAGCCAAATAAGATGTGAGTGGCCCATAATAAAAATTGTGTATATATTAAACCTTTCTTTCCCTAATCCCGTCGACATACATGAAGATGACCTAAGGCCGGGGCGGTGCCACGTAGGGGCCCATGGGGGCGCTTGCCCCCACGGCTCCGCACCAAAAGTCTTTGCAGGTATGAAGATTTCAGGACCGAGTTTAAATTGAAATATTGTTTTTTATCTTAGAAAGCTGTAAATGGCTTAGTGGTTCTGGCACTAGTTGTGCACCCGAAAAGTTATGGGTTCAAATCCCACCTCCTTATACTTTTTCAGATTTTCTTGAGTATTTTATTGTGAGAATTTTTAAAGGTGCCTTGCTTTAGTGTTAAAGGCGCCTCCTTCCTTCACAGACTTTCTCTCATGTTTCTCTTGAGGGATGCACCATTAATACTTATAAGGGGCTTTTCTAAACTTTCCAATTTATTTTTATCCCTACTATCTCTGTAATTATCTAATTGATACATCAAATTTTCTTTTTAACTCTTGTTTTTTTATCAAATTTCTTTTGTTCCTATTTCTTTGTAAACTCATCCAACTTTCGATAGAGTTCTTTGCACTCCCGTATTACCCTTATGTCCTATTAATTCTTCGCTTTTATGTATATTTTCTAACATTATTTAATTTAATTGCAAATGTTATTTATTTATTTATATTTAGATTTTAGTCAAAATAAGCCACGGTTAGTTGTAGCCTAATTGATAGACTGATAGTGTTGCTAGGATATATAGAAGTCATTGGTTTGAACAACATATGATTTTTTTTGTAATTTAGACTTATAACTAATTTTGATAGAGGTTAGTAATGAAGCTCGCAATTCGTCATTAATGACGGTATTCGTTTTTTTACTGTTTAATTGTGCCCCCACAAAGAAAAGTTTCTGGCTTCGCCACTGATCTAAGGACCTAATTTTTTTTTTTTTGTTGAATTAATATTTGGTTATTATGCTAAGAGTTGCAAAAGTATACCCAAAGATTAGGATTTCAGGACAATGTGCTCATTGCAATTTAATATAGTATTTTTTTAGCATTACGAAATACATCATTTTCTTCTATTAATTTCGATTAAAGAATACCAGAACAATGATACTAATACTTCACGAAAAGGGAAAAGAATCCGAGAACCACTAAAATTGAAATGTCGACATTGCATATATGTAATATTTTGCGAATGAAATTTAAATACTTTAAAAAGGATAAATTAGGATATACATATCCAATGTTCTAACAATATTATTATTATTATTATTATTATTATTATTATTATTATTATTATTATTATTATTATTATTATTATTATTATTATTGTAATTTACTAACTAGTTTTAAGGAATTTTTTATACCTCTTTGGAAACCAATAAATGAGATTTTTATTCAAAAATAAGTTAAAAGAATGAATTGATGTGTACTCATTAGTGAATCATCTACAGACATTCCAATGGTCAAAGTCATAGACCAATTCTATTTGAAAAAAAGTTGAATTAATAACTCATATCTTTTTCATTTTTAAGAATAATTAATTAATAATACTCCTCACTTTCTCTCTCATCTACTTAATATAGTATTAGCATTTCAAACATACTCTTACTAATAATCACCCGACCAAAAACTATTAAAATGTATTAATTGTCACTGCTAAATTTTATTTATTAGATCTAATTATCTTTCAAAATCAACTAAACTATAATAATATTAATAGATATTTGAATGGGAAAAGTAATATATAGGTGTATATATTATATAAAGAGTATAAGACAAAAAGTTAGGGAGGTCAAACTTCGTTGCTAAGTAGTTTTTCTTGAACTAATGAGAGAGGTCATGAAGCCCCCCCTCTTTGATAGGGTGGTCATATATGTCTAGTGAAGTTACGGTGTGTTTGGATGGCGGAATCATGAATCCGCGGAATCATGATTCATGAGCCCTTCGGATTCATGATTCATGAGCCCTTCGGATTCATGATTCTACGGATTCATGAATCCAAGTAACATTTTTTGGTTTGTTTGGCAACTAATAAGAATTGTAGGATTTATTATTATTTGACTATTTTCAAACACTTTTTTACAAAGAAATTGCATCAACCTTGTTTTCGAAACCCTTCGGATTCATGATTCTACGGATTCATGAATCCAAGTAACATTTTTTGGTTTGTTTGGCAACTAATAAGAATTGTAGGATTTATTATTATTTGACTATTTTCAAACACTTTTTTACAAAGAAATTGCATCAACCTTGTTTTCGAAACTCGTTTTTTCTAATATCGTTTCATTCGAGAACTCTATTTTTTTCTTCGTAAATTTTTTTCGAGAACCGTTTTTTTAACTTTTTTCGTGAACAAATTTTTTTTCAAAAATAGTTTTTCCGAAAGGCGTTTTTTCTCAAAAAAATAATTTGGGGAAATCGATTTTTGGAAAAAAGACGGTTGTCGAAAAAAATCGAATTTTGCGAAAAATAATAATTTTTGGAGAAAAACTATTTTTGAAGAAAAAAATGATTTTCGGGGAAAAAATGATTTTCGGGGAAAAAATGATTTTTGGGAAAAAAATTAATTTTCAGAAAAAAAAAAAAAAAAAAAAAAAAAGAGGATTTTCTGAAAAAAAAATGATTTTTGCAGAAAAATAACATTTTTAAAATAATTATTTTGTATAAGGAAATATTTTTTTTGTTGCTTTATGTTTATTAATCCAAAATCCTAGCATATTCTCGGGGATAGGGAGGGATTTTAGTCCAATACAAATTTTGGAATTAGGAATCCTTAGGATTCAAGAGTCTTAGGATTCTTGGTAGCCAAACAGACCAAGGATTTATGATTCCTACCAAATCTCACTTTTAATAGGAATCCTGCAACCAAACACACCATTACTGATTTTTCTAGTAAGACTATTTGAGCCATTTTAATAATTGACTCGTAGAAGTAATGTTTTTTGGCTATAGAAAAGACCATTTAGGAAAGACTTTATACACGTTTGGTATGTTTGCACCGAAATGTACTTTCAAGTCTTTTGTTCGGTGTGGTATCTTAAGATGATGGAAAGAGAGACAATGTTAAATATATGTATTTGTGTTTAGGAAAGAGCAGTAGTAAATGAGATAAAATTGAAAATTAATAACAGTTGAGGAACGACATAATGTTGTACTGTTGTAGCGAGGAAAGAAGTTCAACGATATGTATCCCCCCAATTTTGGTCAACCTGTTTACATATGTTAGCTCTAATCTTATGAAGGGTTGTTTTCAATGTAAAGGGGTGATCATGAAATCGTTTTTGCGAAGAGAACAATAGGCAGTACTACTGTAAGCAGTTGATCATGACGTTGTTTCTGCCAAGAGAATTGTAGGCAGCTTAGTGCGAGGAATTTCGTCTCTTCAGTAATCTCTATAATCTTGTTGTTCATTTATAATTAAAATTTATCGTGTCGTTGTACGCCGTAACATATGTTCTACAAAACGAACTACGTAGATCTCTTGTATTATATATGTGATTATTTGTTTCCATTATTGTTTTCCTTGGTTTGTTCATTCTTAGTCATGATAAATTGATACCAGAGCTCTGGTTATAAAGTTGTGCAATAGCGAAATACAAGATAGAGAAGTTTGATAGAACTGATGATTTCATCCTGATGAAAATCAAGATATGAGTTGTGTTAGTTCAACAAGATATAATTTGTTGCAAAAATTTAATGAAAAATGAAGCACTTCTAGGGTCATTAATAGAAGAGGAAAAGAAGATCTCATTGATAAATTTTGGTGTGCTTGACTAATGATGTTTTGCGAGAAGTTGTATCTGAAACGACGCTTCATGGACCACATAGTAAGTTGGAGACAAAGTATATGACAAAATCTATCACTCTCATTTGTAAATGAAGAATAAACTATTTAGTGTACAAATGCAAGAAGGGGGTTCCTTAAATAACCATATCGACTAAATTAACCGAGTATATTTAGACTTAACAAATACTGATTTCAAAATTCGAAGATGCAGAAAATGTAGTCCTACTGCTTGCGCCTTCAGCACCATCATCTAGAAGTTTTGTTAACTTTTTCTGTCTGGAAAACTAGTAATACCTTGGAGGATGTTAAAGCAGCATCAGGGTCGTGGTTGAGCATTTGGAGGCCTTGTGCCAAATTTTAGGCAAGGCCCTCTCATACTAAAGTGTAAAACTAAAACTTTTTCATGTTAATAAATAAAAAAATTAATTGATTCAATTATATATACTGTAAAAAAAATCTTGAATGAATCAACATACAATATGTGAGGTTAATAAATTACTGTCTGAGCACTTATCCAAGTAAATTTCTCTCTTATGTAAACAACTAAATTATTAGACTCTTCAACTACGAAAGAAAACTTAACAGTAAAAGATAGAGACAGTGGCCGAAAAATAATATCCAGAAATAAAATTTAAGAAACTATAGAATCCGAAAAGCTTTCAATTAAAATCTATTTGACAAACTAGTGCCTGCTAAATCTAAATTTATTTAGAGATTGTGTCAAGTTCAACAAAAAAGCACAAGAACTGTTTTGGAATGAAAATAAAACAAGCACAAGTTCAATCCAAAAATTCTTATTTTTTACCACTTAATCAGGGCGGAACAAAGATCCCATTCGTGGCCGGGCAAGCCTAAAGTTTATAAAGCAGAGTGAGAGTTGGAACCAAAATGAAAATGAAAAGAAAAAGAGAAAGGAGACAGGTCGTGAGATTTGAACTCATGTCTTTGGGTTGGAAGCATGCAAACTCCACCAGCAAAGCTAACGCAAACTGTTGTCGATAGTGGCAGTGTAACTTGTATATGTGGAGATCAGGCCGAGCAACTGACCAGCCTGGTCTCCACATAGTTCCGCCTAAGCCTGTCAATGGATATTCGAATATTCGACATCCGATCCGCATCCGTATTCGAATTTCAAAAAAAATATCTGAAATTTCGAATTCGGATACGGATACACTCATATTCGATCCGATAAATATCCGTATCCGATAAGTAATATAAAAAATTAATAAAAATTTAAATTCATAATAATATATAAAATGTATGGTTGAGATTTATTGGTTAGATCTAATGGTTAATAATTTAAAGAAAAAATTTGAAATTTTAAAGTTTCGGATATCGGATAATCCGTTAATATTATTGGATTCGGATATTGATTTCTAATATCCGGGATAGTTATCGGATTCGGATATTCAGATAGCTTATCGGATACGGATATGCATATATCCGATCCGATAAGCTATCCGAATATCCGAAGCATATATCCGATCCGATAAGCTACCGTTTACAGACCTAGTTCCGCCCCAGCACCTAATGGACCAACCAAACCACTTTAATTTGCATATATAAGTATTCTTCAACTTAGATTGATATCTCAATTCTCATGTAATTAAAAGTAAAATTGTTGAAAGTGGGAGTCAAACCTGTAACAATGAAGTCGTTCACCCACACAATGCACAACCCCAGCACCATACCAACTACAAATTCTTTCATGAAGAAATTTACACCAGCCATTAATATAAAATAAAGGTTCAAATTATATAGGCGTCTGTAAATTATGGGTTTGCTTTAAGGTAATGGGTTTGCTCTAAGGTAAGGTCGCAACTGCAAAGTGACGAAAAATGTCAGTCTAGGACTAAATCTAAACCGAGAATGTACAAATGCTACAAGTGTAAGAAAGAGGAACACTTCAAGAGGGAAATCCGAATGAGCCCGAGATCGTTGTTGGTTTCTAGCTAAACATTATCCCAAAAAAAAACGTACCTTGATGATCTTCATCATTTGTCCTGTCCAACGAATTGTTCACGTTGTCATCTCGATCGAAGGACATCTCCTTCACTATTATCCTATATGTTACCTTAAAAATTGGGTTAATTTGACGTGCATAAATCCCCAATTTGCTTATGATATTTGTCGTTGACCTTTTTTCTTGAAATATCTCATATAGACCGAGATATTTCATTTTTCTTTCAAAGTCTCCCTTAAGTGGTATCCCTCTTTTATGTCAACAATTTTGTCATGTCCGCATCTGTCATTGAAACATGCACCACTCAAAAAATAGGGGTTTATAGTAGTCTTTCAACAAAACAAGGGCCAACCTCAAATATCAGAAAATAGTAAGGGTCTATGTCAAATTAACCTTTTAAAATATGAGCAAGGAAGACCAAAGTGGGTTTAGTTATGAAGCATACTTTTTGACGTCAGTCTAGTTTCGCCAAGAAAGTAATCCATAGAAAACTTTCTTAACCTAGTCATCTTTGACTTGTCTTACCTCAAAGACTCAAAATGTTTACTAACATTTTGATAAATTATAACAAAGGTTAGGCTTTATTTTGACCATTCCATTCCCAACCAAAAGATCATCATCATTTTATATTTACTATATACTCGAATACTTTTTTTTATTATCACTTACTTTTTTTGATGAGATTATTATCACCTAATTAGGTATTGTTCGCTAAATAGATAAATAATTGATGAGTTCAAGTATATAGTCCTCCTCCAAAAGAAGAATTGAAAAGTAATTATTTTTGTGTCTATAAACATTTGGAAGAATTGAAAAGTAATTATTTTTGTGTCTATAAATGAGTGATTGTAGTGATATATAAAGTTGACATCGTATTTTTGTATTGGAGTAGTAATTGAGTACTTGCCCATTGTAAATTTGGTGGTATAATTTTGTGTTCAAAATATTGTGGTTATGTTTTTTCGTTGGCATGTATTGATGTAAGCTTTTAACAAAAAAAAATGTATTCTAAGTAAGCATCTCACCAATTTTTATTCATAATGCTAGTTTGACTGTTTACTTAGACATGGCAATTGATTTATTGTCACGCGTGGAATCTTTGAACGGAGTCAACAAGATTAAGTTCGTACTGAGTTTGGTATAGTCAAAGTTGAATTGATCAATAGGGGTCTCATGTCAATTGGTTGTTCGTTGTGTAGGCTATTTGTTTTCTTTTTGACATAGTTATGTGATTATTTTATATGAATTTAGTGTAGGAAAAAGTGACTTTTTGGGTCAAAATAATTTAGCTTATGGTCAAAAAAAAATTGTTCATCAATTTTTGATGTAGTGGTTGGACACCTACTCTCCAACGTGTTGGTCTCAGCTTCAATCTCACGAAAACTTAAATCTAGAATTTATTTAACTTGGGTGTAAATGTTGTTCAAAAGTATATGGTCTTTAAGAATCTGGACCAAAATAATATGTCCATATAACTTAGAGAATTACTCTTTGGTTTTTTTTTTTTGATGAAATACTCTTTGGTTGAAAGAAAGAAAAAGAAGAGAGAAACTAAGGAAAAAAAACGGATTGAAAGGCGTCGGCAAGAAGTTACCGGCCAGCGGCAACATTCTGTCAGATAAAGAGGAAGAGGTGGAGGAGAAATGAAGTGAAATGGATAAGAGAAGGGAAATGATATGGACATTTTGGGATTAATTTTATTTGGGTTCCGAAAGGTATTTCTGGAAGAAATTAAAATTGTGTTTGGTCCTTGTAGCACCGAGTCGCGTTGCCAGACTACATGTGAGAATAGTCTCACGTTAGAGAAGTGTTATCTAGCAACCAAGAATATAATGTCTAGGTCATATTCCCTCATAACCAATTGATTTTGAGTTGGATGACCACAAATTTAACATGGTATCAGAGCTAGGGTCACATACGATAGGCTTAAAAGTCACATGTGTTATACGTCACTAAAAAAAAATACGTGTTTGGCTAACCAAAACCACACACGAGGAAGCGTGTGAGTTGGATGACCACAAACTTAACACTACATAAATTTAGAATCCAAGAGACATATCATTTGAAATTTATAAGGACCATTTTAGAAGTTGGTTATGTGTAGAGGAGCATTTTGTCAAGGTGGTAGGCCCCTACTATCCAAGCAAGGAAAGTAGATCAAGTATTGAGATCCATGGGCAATACAGTAACTGTGAAGATACTCTGGAATGACAAAGGTTGCCAATCAAAGTTCCTGAAATTATGGTCTTGATACCCACCAAATGTGAAAAGCTGGTGGCCTAGGTATTGGGGTTCCCCTCCTCAAACCAATGAAATAGTAAACGCCTGATTGTGCCACGTGGCATATTAGTTGTCCTTCTTTACTGGTTCAAGAAGAGTTGTATTTACAAGGAGGGTGTTAAAGTTCTAGAATCTCTATATTCTACTAGGAAAAGTCCATCATATTATTGGATAACTCTGTATGACTCTTTACTAAAGAAGAAAATTAGGAGAAAGTCCAAATAAAAGACCTTAATAGTACTAATAGTCCATTCATTTCCAAAATAAGTCAAAAATCTAAAAACAAATTGTAGTCCAAAAACGGATTCCAATGCATCAACTCCTATCTCTAGGAAAAAAAATATTTGGTTCCTTTAACTTTACTCCTCTATATATATAATTCTACGTACATTTTTCAGAATTATAATAAAATATTCAGACAGTTTGTACATTTTTCAGAATGTATGTTCTAATTGTCTAATAATTTACAATTTGTACATTTTCAGAATGTGCAAGGAATAATAACACAATGTATTTTCTTAATTACATAGTAAAACAATTGGCTCAGGGTTCTTAATTAACCAAGCTAAACTGTTTTTTTTTAAGTTCAATCGTGTTGAATCAGCTAGATTATTAGACCAGATAGGTTGGGTTGAGTTGTTGTTTTTTTGTTGAAAGTGGTTGAACTGTTTTGAACTCTATATCTCGACATGCTCTAGAGGTTTGATTATGATAACATCAAATCATTCGTATGAACATGTACCAGCTTATACATATCAAAATAATCAATTATGTTAGTTCTTCATCAAAAAAAAAAATTATGTCAGTTATATTCTAATATATACTGTGCACCAAAGCTAAAATACAACAAATCACAGTTCAATAATTTACCAAATTCGAAACCAAATTTTATTGATATTTCTCTGCATTGATGGAAGGAACAAATAGCCACTTTATAGAGATATTCTCACTCTTTAAGCTTTTCTTTTAAGTGAGACACGGTTTAATTTGTGGTCATCTAACTTAAATCAATTGGCAATGAGTCCGGTTGATGTAGATATTATATTTTGAGCTACTAAAGTACTATTTTCTTAAGTGAGACTAGTCTCAGTACACATCTTCTCACGTGTGGCGTCTTTTTAAACTTTAACACGCGTCTCTTTCTTTATGTGATATATATAGAATACGTATGGCTCTATCCCGTGTGAACCAACTCCCAAGCTCCAAGTCCATATTAAAATAACCGCCATCTAACTCAAAACTAATTAAAAATGAATGAAGATGAATTGGATATTACATTCTTAGTTAATTAGTCATATTTTATTAGGTATGTAAATTTCACCATGAAGTTGATAAATTAGTAATCCTATGATCTTGGTAGTGCATGATCAAGAAATAGTTGAAACTAAAGACCAATGTAAACATGATAAAGAAAAGAAGATTGAAATTTAAGGTCAACTTTATATAGCATGGAAAATCGAAACCAAGTCAGTAATTAGTTTCAACGTTTTAGGGTTAATAATAGAACTAAAGATAAAAAAAAACACCATTAACAACCTAGTAGGGCATAAACAAAGGTCCATTATAACTGTAAACATGTTTGCAATTAGATTTCACACATGAATGTCCTAGCTAGTTCACCTTTGCCCGCCCATGTGAGGTCCAAGTTTAGTAGATTTCCTTACTTTTGGATTTTTAGTCTCCCACTTGTGCTACAAAGTTTCTTGTGTTTCGCATCGATCTACCTACAAACCTAAAAATATAAAAACGTTAAATGAGTTGGTACGGAGATTGTTAATAAGGGAACATAGTCTTTTCAACAATTCAATCGAGGTGATTGTCTTTCATTTTGTCTCTAATTGTTGTTTTGCTACGCGTCGGAGTTAGATTACTCTTTTTTGCTGGCACTCTACTTTATTCGAATACAGTAATTTCCAACTAGTAATATTTGTTAGTTACATTAAAAGCATGTAATGGTGGTCCTAGAAATAACTTCGAGGCTAGATTTTTGTATAACTATATTTTTTTTCAAGCATTTCTTAATAATGAAATTTAAAGTTTGTGTTTGTGAATGATCAACAAGTTGACACGATTGAATAATGATTTAATTTATTCAAAAAGTAATCACAGGAAAGTTAGTATAGATTTGGAAACAGAGGACCACGAAATAATTATGTTATTGACGAATTAATCATCGTAATTGATGTCAGTGCTGGCGTTTTATTCACCGACATTTTAAAGATTGAACCAAATTTTGGTCAAATTAAATAAAAGTTTGATTTAAATTAAGCAACTTAGTTCGAATTCAATGGTCAAGAATGAAGATCAAAACACAACTAATCAATGTCTAGTTTCATTCATTTGTGTTAGAATAAGCTCAAATATCATCAATTGTGACAAAAGTTTGGAAGTCTTTGATATGTTTCTATAAAAATTAGTGAGTAATGGAATCTTTCAACACAAAAAGAAAAGTAAGAGTAAGAGAATTGTTAGTAATGAGTATAGTGGTGAATGTGATTGTCCAATGTGAGTTCAAAACTCTATTTTCTATAAAAACAAATAGAACCTTAATTTGTTTACAAATTTAAGTTTTACCAAAGTGAAAAATGTATATAAAAATTCATGTTGGACAATTAATTTCTAAATCATGATATTGATTCATTGAATATCAGATGTATAGAAAAACAAATAGAACCTTAATTTGTCTCCTCCTATGCTGGATATGGTTTCAAAGTTCAAAACTCTATTTTCTATAAAGTTAAAGCTTTGCATTATTAGCCAATGGGTTGTGTTGTTAATTATTACCATTAAATAGTTATTAAATAGAAACCCATATTTTAGTACAAAATCCCCTTCTCTTTTATATTAAAACTCCTTTTAATCACATTAAAATTGGTGGGACTTCAAAAAGTAATAATTGGTGGGACATCTATTTGGTGAGATAGAGACCCACTTGAGCACTACACTACAATAAGTTATTATTCAATTCAATAATAATCTTTAAATTATTATTATCTATTTATTACTCAAAACTGGTAGGATCCTACTTCAAATCTTGAAAAATACTACATTTCTAGAAAATTATAATTATAATCAAAATCTTAAAATATTTAGATAGTGACTACAAAAAGTAAACACATAACTAAAAAATATCTAAGAACTATATATCAAATTTATTAAGCCAAATAACAAGCTTCAACAATACTACACAATTCCAAAAAGTCGAAAAATCTATATATGTTAATAAATACACTTAAGTCTTATGAAATCTTCTCGAACCGACTAACAAAGTTACTTTAAAATTTCTTAAAACACCGGTATACTTTTTAAAACATAAAAAATAGTCTATTTTAACGATCTATTCTTTTATGAACAAGCGATGGACACGTAGGGGACAAAGAGGAAAAGGAAGCCTAACACAAATGTTGGGGAACACATCCTTATTTTGTGTTTGTTCTTTTAAATTTATGCCTAAAAAACAAGAAAAATAATAATTTTCATTACTTTTTGTAGTCATTCAAGGATGGATATGAATATTACTTTTCTATAGGGTCAATGAGTTAGGTTTCCTCTACATTATTTAGTATATTCTAGTGCAAATTCTATAGTTTAATCTTAACAAGGACAGATCTTACCAATATGGTCTTGCCTTTCATTCTTATCCGTGTGGGTTTAAAAGAAAAGAGAAAGAAAGCAAAAATGAATTCTCAAATTGCTTTTTAATTCTCTTTCTTTTGTTTAATTAGTAATTGTCACTGAAGTATATACTTGGATCTTCAGAGGAAATAATTATAATAATATAAGGAAACCTAACTACCTAAAAAACCTGAATGACTTTGATCTTATAATTTTGAAAAGATCAAACTTTTTTTTTGCATACATGATTTTTAGTGAGACACCCTTACAATGTATGACATGTGTCACACCTTTGTGTACATGGAAGGATCTAAAATTTCGGTTTGGGATGCGACATTATATACTTTTTTTTCTTTTTGAGAAATCGACTACGATGTACGTTAATTGTTAAAAGACGTTGATACATCATGAAGATGTGATAAGCACGATAACAGCCTAAGTTAAACCATTAATCAAATAGACATAAAGACCAATAACATGAAACATGCCTAAAATCCGACACATCTATTACATTATTTGTACCTTTAATAACCCAACTTTAATAAACCATGGATTAAACCGGGGTTTTGGAGTTTATGCCATCACTTTGAACCACCTGGGCAAGCAAGTGTTGACGTCCAATTTTTTCTTTTGTATATTCACAGATTAGCAAAATAGTTTTATTCATTAATTATTCTAATACATCAAGGATTCCAAACGCATTGACCTCTACGAGAGTCCATAGTTTTTAAATTTTGCATGATCGACTCATTGTCAATTTCACTAAATACTGTATTTCTTTTTCAATAAAGATTACTAAACTATGATTCAACCACAGGTCACTCATCTTGTTTCTTAAATAATATATTGACTGATTTCATAATTTATTTATTTTTTCAACGAAGGCAATTGCAACCGGGAAAGTTGTATATGTAACATAGTTATTTTCATAAATTTAATGAAATGCGTATAACATATATTATATGAACACTAGGGTATACCCCGTGCCCACAGGACACGAAATTTTCAATATGGTTATGATCAAATACTAGAGACTATATTGACTATTGAGTTGTTTGAAGAGAGAAAAAAATGAAAGAGAAATAAATATAATCGTTTTATTAAGAGAGAGATAAATAATGTGAGAAGTTGTGGGAAGCGGGTAGTTAATTTGACTTTTAGATATCTATCTTTTAAAGACTCTTTTAAAAAGAACAGTTAAGATTTTCATATGAGAATTGAACGCCCTAGATTTATATAAGCAAGTTATGACATGGCAAAAAACTTATTATATAAACTAGGGTGTAGCCCGTGCCCGTAGGGCACGAAAATTTCTACATTTATGTTATACAAAATTATCAAATATTTTGGTCTTATACAGATTTTGAAGTAATAAAAAAATATATAAAAAATAATAACCGAGATTACATTGAGTTGTTTGAAAGGAGAAAAGAGGAAAGAGAGAAAAATAGTTAGAGAGTTTATAGGGAGTAGGTAGTTATTCTAACTTTTACACTTTTATCTTTGAAAAACCCGTTAAAAAGAAGGGTCGTGATTTACAAAAGAAAATTGGACGATCGAGATTTATAAACCAAAGTTATGACATCACACCAAAACCTAACTAATTTGTTATATAGATATGGTATTTTGCTACAACCAAAGTCATAAACAAATAGCTTATTTTTCAGTTACGAACTACCTCGCAGCCAAAAGTTTGTAACTAAAAGTCATTTGTGACGTCACTATTGGTTACGGGTTATTAGTCAGAGTAACTCATTTATTACAGATTTTTGTTCATTTGTTACAAATTTGGGTCATAACAAAAACCCCTCAATTTTGAAGCGAATTCTACTAAAAAATTTTGACAGGATCTGAGGGTGTGCATCCCTGATTGTGTACAGTTAAACATATGTTCCATTTTTTTTGTTGAAGGCCTTAAGATATAGTCTCTAAGTTATGTAGATTCATGCTCATAAAAACTGTCAATGTATTCTGATTCATCTATGAAAAATACAAGCAATAGTTTTTGGATTTTGAAAATAGGTAGAGGGGCGTATAAATGTCTCTTTTTTGCTAAGGGAAATGCCAGTGGGCAATTAGCCGACAAATTACATAAACAAATTCTTGAATCGCAACAGCAAACACGATTCATTCTAACAAGAAGACGGTCTTAAGGGTGTGTTGTTCTTCCATAACTCTATCTGGAATTATGTCCACATTTTAATCTCACATGTCAACATTAAAGGCGAGTTTTAGAAAAATAGGTCAAAGAGGTTTGCCTTAAGAAAAACTAGTAGAAAGAATAAGAAAAGGTATCACCGGCTTGTGGTGAGGTCACTAATTTCAGTTTTAGTTTTCTTTTCAATTTTAGAGAAATTTTTTTCTATATATTGAATCTAATCTATAACGGTTGCTAAAAATGTATTCTTAACAATGACATCTAGTATATTGTATAAATAAACAAATAAGTTAGTTGATCTAAAAAATATAACATTTATTTTATCTTTTTTTCTTTTTTTACATTTATTTTATCATCAACAAACACTAGATCTTAACACTAATACGAGTAATCAGAACTGGACCTTCATCTGGTCTATCCAAACTATACCGCGTATAAAAATGTTTATATGGAAAATTTGTACCAAAGCTCTGCCTGTTAGAGAAAGAATAGGAAAATACATTGACAACAACATTACTTGTCCTAATTGCACATATACTGAATCAATTGAGCATGCTCTATTACATTGTGCTTTAGCTAAAAACATATGGTTTCACTACAAAATCATCTCTGAAAACATCACTTCTATCTCTGAATGGATATTCTCTTGGGAAGCAGATGATAACGGGTGCTATACCAAAGAGAATATACACTTTGCACACATATTATGGATCCTTTGGAAAGTGAGATGCGATCATTGCTTTCAACACGAAATCAACGATCTCCATAAAATTATCAGAATGATTGAAAACTTCCCTAAAATCATGAAAAAACAAGAGAAAATCAAACAAAAAACTAACGAGAAATGGCAACCTCCGACTCAAAATTTCATAAAAATTAACGTTGATGCATCTTTTATTAACCTAACATCCAATATTGGAATTAGCTTGATTGTTCATAATGCAGAATCTAAATTTATAGCAGCTCAAGTAAAATCTACCAGAGCCAGAAATAGTGAAGAAGGAGAGGCTATGGCGATTTTATTCGGAATTGAATGGGCAAAAGAGAACCATCACAAGAATATCATTATAGAAAGCGACAATATCAATCTTATCAAACATCTTCACAATAAATATCACTCTCTTCACTGGCAATCCCTGATGCATATACGGATAATTCGAGATAGTAAACACGAATTTGAAGCGGTGAAATTCGAGTACACAAAAAGAGAATGCAACTCCAGTGCAGATAAATTAGCGAAATGGACGAGAAAGAAGGAAGCTAGTAAAATATGGAGGAATGTACCTTGTATGTTAGTCAATAAGTATTGTAATAACTTTGTTATTTAATATATGAATATCTAGTTCAACAAAAAAAAAAAAAAAAAAAAAAAAAACAAACACTAGATCAAAGTATGATGATGAAATAAACAGACTTATTAAAATTTGGAGTCATTTTCAAGATAACAAACAAAAACAACATCAACCCTTCTAAAAGACCCCACATATCTATTTCTTATTATATTCAAGTTGTTTTATTTATTCTAATTGTTCTTGACGTGTCTACTACCCACTACCCCGTTCACCAAAAAAAAAAAAAAAGAAATACTACCCACCACCCCAAGGTCCCCAATTCCTCTCCTCTCTCTCTCTCTCTCTCTCTCTCACTCTCTCTCTCTCTAAAAAACTTTTCGGGTCACTTCAAAACCGTTCACACTTCACACCCATAGATACGGCCATACAGGTTTCCCAATCATCTCTTTAGTCGTCAACTCTTTTCCTTCTTTAGTCCTCGTTTAATCTCAACCGTACATTATTAACCATTTTAATCCAAGTATTGACTTATCCTAATCAAGTAGATTGTCAGTTTCTGACAGTTGGATGTTCTTTCAGTTTCATTTATAAATTACTGAGTACAATTTGGGGAAATATCTGGTACTTTGAAATAAATCAAGTAGATGAAACTGAGTAATCTTGACCGTTTACTTGATAAATAAGAAAGGCTGACCTTTGATTTAGCAACGGTCTAGATTAGCTGGTGTACGTTATTGTAGTAGAATAGACAACGGCGGTCATTAAAGGTTTGGAGACGAAGCAAGAGCCGCATTTGCAGGTTAATTATGGAAAGTTATAACTAACGTTCAGAAGCTAGCTGGCTGTATTGACGGCGAAGATCAATCGACATTCACAGTCAAATCAAAAGAGGGTAGAATCCAATACTCAACATTTACTTACACACATGATACATGCATGCATTTTTTCAACAAGAATATGATACATGCATGATGCATGTATGGATGCATCACATAAACATGCCGATTATAATTTTAAATGGAAAGTGGGTATCCTATATGGGTTTTCGGGTCATAGGACGGTATAACTCTTGTATGCCGTAATAAGTAGTTCTATCAAATGCATAATCTTAACTTCCAGATATAAGTTGGGGAAATGATGAATGTAATCTTAATCTTTGAAGAATGTTTGTAGTTAAGTTTGAGATGAAGAATCTTTACCTTTTGAGATAAATTAGGAAGGTAGAATCTTAATGCTTGAAGAGAGTTTGAAGATAAATTTGAAAAATAATTCTAATATTTAAAATAAATTTGAGATATGTAATTTTAGCCATTAAAGATGATGAAATTTTCAAAAAAAAAAGATCTTTCTTCTTAATTATGTAGATAGATTTTATTACATGAATATATCATTGTGTAATTGAGAAATTACAAGTAGGTTTTCAATTTTTTTTTAATAAAATAGTGCATTAAGTCTTGTGACGAAGGAGTTATAGTAAGGTGTTTTTTTTTTTTTGCGTCTGAATCTGAATTTGCTGATCTGAATTTGCCGAATAGTTTTACAAGTTAGTATTTTTGTTTTTCAATCTTAATTATTAGGTCTGGAGTTAATTTTTTGACAGTTATACCCTTATTTATAAACAAAATCCAAACCATAATTTTTCTCTCAACAAAAAACCCTAATTTTTCCCACCCAATTGGTTATAAAAACAAAGACAACCCTAAAACAGTTATAACCTCATATCTCTGTCGTCTCCCTCTAACAGGACCCTATTTCTCTCTCTAAAACCACCACCACCACCCACTAAAACCACCACCAAAGACGACCCTTAAATAACAACCGGCGGCAATGGAGGTCCGACAAAGACGACAAGATTCGGACTCTCTCTCTATCTCATTCACTCTGTCTCTCTAACAGACCCTATTTGTCTCTCTAACAGACCCTTTTTTCTCTCTAACAGACGATATGTTAAACCCTCGCCAGATCCGACGAGGGGGGTTCATCTCTCTCTGACCCTATCTCTTTAAGAAGTTAAAGATCTGGCATTTGATCCCTCACCATATCTGGTGGTTTATTCTTTGGTGGTGATCCTTTGTGGTGGCGGTAGGTTACTGGTGGTGCAACAGTTGGTTTCTTGTGGTGGCGGTTGTTTGGTTCCTGTTGTGGTGGTGGTGGTCTAGTTTCTGGTGTGTTGGTGAATGGTGGTGGTTTCAGTGAGTGGTGGTGGTGGTTTCATTGGGTGGTGGTGGTTTTAGTGGGAGGTGGTGGTCGTCTCAGTGGTTGTGGTAGTAGTCTCAGTAGTGGTGGTGGTCTCAGTTGTGGTGGTTGTCTCTGTGGTGGCGATGCTGAATAAATAAATACAGAAGAATGTTTCTAAAATATATGAGAGTACTAACGTAATTTGACGCATATCAGCCATGGACTTTTGTTTTCAGACTTGTGTTTGAAGTCTGAAAAATATGGGTTACTTTTCAGCCAATTCAAACAATGGGCTAATTCAGACAACATTTCAGATTTTCTTAAATGACAAAACACAAACATTTGAAATCTGAAAAGTGAAAATCAAACAACACCTAAATCTGTCTCTTTCTAGTTGTTAAATCCAAGTGCAAAGATCCCTTAACAAAAAAAAAAGTGCAAAGTCGGGATTTTTTGTTAACTTTGACTAGACTAAAATCACTAGAGATTGAATTTACACTTATAATGTTCTTACAAAACTATGATGTATGAATATGAGATCTTTTGTTGTCATTATTCCGCGTAGATCTTAACTTTTTTTTATCCACACCAATAAAAGAACAAAATTAAGATGAGATGATGAAGTTCATAATTGTCATAATATCCCGTATTACTAGAAGAGGCTACTATTCAAAGTCTAATCTAGACCTACACGAAATCAGTGTCTTCATTTTCGAGTCAATTCTCTTTTTCTATGTTAATGGATTTTTTTCAATCTTGATGGACAGTTAATTCCTGTTTAGATTTGGGTAGGTCTACTTTTGTTGTTTTATATTTTTCTCTCAAGTACCTACGGAATATACAAAATAAAATGTCTTTCTTAACAAACTGATATTTTAAGCAACGATCACTAGCCGAAGCTAAAACCTTTTTGTGAGAACAATTCAAATCCACGTAAAGTTTTTATGAAATTTTTAAACATAACAACTAAGAAAACTCACTGAAATTATATTTTTCGAGTTGAAATAATAGTTGCAATAATAAGTAGTTACTCTTATATAGCTTGAATAGAAACTGGCAAAAGAGTCAAAATTTGAATTAGCCAAAAAACAATCACAAAGAAAATTTAGTACAGAGATCGGGGCATAAGTTGGGGGAAACGGGAGTAAAAATATACGTAAAATGTAGGGATTATATAACATAACTGGCTCAAAAGATAAAAGCGATATAAGTCAAGAGCCGCCAATAGGATTAGAACTCGTGACCCACGTGCTCAAGATTAGTGAAGAACCATCTTGGCCATCTCCCGTTTACTTCGTAAGTGCGCCAACACCTTAACAATTGCATACCTTTTACCTCCAATTGCAGCCAGGGTAGGCACGCACCCTGGTTCCGACCTTAATCAAACATTTTCTTTTCTATCTTTTATTTTATGTGAAAAAACAATCTATTTTTATACGTAAGCACTGCTCATATCACTTTTTCTGCTTAAATCAAAGTGATGATTCGTGACAATAAAATTCTTATTAGTGTATATTATCTCTAATAGAGGACATAACTATTGTTTATCTAAACAAGTAGTCTCTCTGAAAAACTTGATTTTTTCAAAGTATGTTACTCCATTATTTATCCAAACTTTGTCTAAGTTCTTATACACTAATGAATAGTACTAAGTATGTCAAATGCGCACAATAAACAGATGAAAAGTATCCTAATATTAATGTGATATGAAAAGTATCCTAATATAATGTGAAATAAGAAAACCCTAGCTTTACAATTCACAAAATGAATTAAATGATGATATTTATCAACATGAATGGGTAATCTTTAACAAAAAAAAAAAAAAAAAAAAAAAACATGAATGGGTAATGACAATATGGGATGGAAGATGAAATGGTACATAATAATGGTGAAAAATGGGAATGGGAATAAGTGCGGGCCAGTAGTGGTAATGATATGAAAGTGGGGCCGTCTGTTCATGAATGGAACGCCTCCAATCCGTAGAAATTAAATGATGACTGCGCAGTTATAGCCGCCATTTTCTTCTCCCTCTCTTTTCGTGATCATTATTGCTTTTAAATCCAATTATTTTTTTTTTAGAGAGAGAAAGTTAATTAATTTAAAGTAAAATAAAATAAAAATTAATCCATTAACCCATTATTTCCATATTTCCATAAACAATAGAATCAGTGAAGAGTGGAGTTTTTTTTTTTAATTTTAAATCTCCCATTGTTTGGTTTACCAGAAAAGAAGTTTAGAATGCAGAGAGAGAAAATTTTCTAATATTTATTAAATTTTTTTTAAGAGAGAGAAAGTGAAGTATATACTATAAATCAAAGCTTAAATCTCTTAGATTCTAACCCAAAATCCAAAAGCTTCTACTAAATCCTAAATAGAGAGAAAAAGATAGGAGAAGAAGAGAAACAATTAAAACTCAGATTTTTTTTTTTTGGGTTATTTTTTTCCCTCTCTGTTTTGTTTTTTCTGTCATAGAAAACAGAGTTACAAAGGCAGCACAGCTCAAAAACATAATATATATATTTTACTTTCTCTCTCTAAACTCACAACAGCTTCATCTTTCTCTCTCTAGCTCTTCTATTATCTATAGCATAGGTTGCTTGCTGTATACGTGATTTCAAAAAGACGTGTCTTTCTCTTGGATTAGCTGCAATTTAGTCCTCCCCTCCCTTTTCACATTTTCATCATCCCTTTCTTCTTCTTCTCTATTTAAGCTCTGTTTTCACCCTATCTTGTTTTCACCTTCAACCCAAGTTATAAATCTTTTCTAGTGAGAGAAACTATCAAACACCCTTAATCTTCTACTTGGTGTGGGTTTTTACTCTGTTTTTTTTTTTGTTGAAATGGATGAAATGATGAAATTTATTGGGTGGGAAGAACTAATAAGAGAGAAACAATTAGTGGAAGAAGAAGAAGAAGTTGTTTTAGTAATTAGAAAGTACGAACCAGTAAAAGATAAAGTAAAGGTACAAGAAATGGAGAAAAAATGTGAAGTGGGTCCTACTGGTGGTAAAATGTCTCTGTTTACTGATGATTTAGGTGACCCTACCTGTCGAATTCGCCATACTTCTCTTTCTCTCATGCTGGTACTACATCTTACTACTATACCTTCTTTCTCTCTCTACTTCTTTTTATCATCAATCTTCAATTTCAGTGAAATGGGTTATCTTGTATTTTTTAGATTCTAACTATTATTATAGTAACTAATGATTTCCCAATTTTTTACAGGTAGCTGAAATTGAGATTGGTTTAGAGAGAGAAATCGTGGGTCTAATTAGAGGTTGTATCAAAACCGTTACATGTGGAAAAAAACTTGCTAGAAACGGAAAAAACAGTAACGGAAATGAAACTCCCCATATCAACAAATTCCTCCCTGTTTACACAAAACTCGCCTATATCTTAGGTCTTCGTGTTTCATCCTCTCACAGGTTCGTTCTTTTCTACTTTCTCTCTCTCTCTCTAAAATCCTATCAATTTTTGGGATTTTTTCCTTTTTTTTGTTTGAATAAAATCTAATAAGTTTTTTTTTTTTCGGGTTCAGGCGAATGGGTATCGGGTTGAACCTGGTAACCCGAATGGAAGACTGGTTTAGAGATAATGGAGCTGAATATTCATACATGGCAACTGAGAAAGATAATGAAGCGTCAGTTAAGCTATTTACTAAGAAATGTGGGTACTCGAAGTTTCGGACCCCATCCATTTTAGTTCAACCCGTATTTGCTCACAAGATTCGGATCTCAAAACGGGTCGAAATCATTAAGCTCTCTATATCCGATGCCGAAAAACTTTACAACAAAAAGTTCTCAACAACTGAGTTTTTCCCTCGTGATATTAAATCAATTCTCAATAATAAACTCAACCTAGGAACATTCTTAGCAGTCCCTTTCGGCACATTTCCATCCGGGTCATGGCCTGGACCCGAGGAATTTTTATCTGACCCGCCTGAATCGTGGACGGTTTTAAGTGTGTGGAATATTAAAGAGGTGTTTATGTTGGAAGTCCGAGGAGCTTCACGAACACGACGAGCCCTTGCGAAAACGACCCGATTAATTGATCGGGCTTTTCCGTGGTTGGGTATACCTTCGGTACCCGAAATGTTTAAGCCATTCGGGTCGCATTTTTTATACGGGTTGGGTGGAGAAGGGCCCGAAGCAGTGAAATTGATGAAGGCACTCTGTGGGTATGCACATAATTTGGCAAAGGAATGTGGATGTGAGATGGTGGCAACAGAGGTATCTAGTACTGAACCGTTAAGGTTAGGTATTCCACACTGGAAAAGGCTATCATGCGCCGAGGATCTCTGGTGTATAAAAAGGTTGGGAGAAGATTATAGTGATGGGGCAGTTGGTGATTGGACACATTCAACACCTAGTATCTCAATTTTTGTTGACCCAAGAGAATTGTAAGCTTCTCCTCAAACCTTAATCTATAGACAAAAAATGTTCCTTCTAATTACTTTTTTTTTAGGTTTTTGGATATAAATCGTGTTAGAATAGAAGAAAATGACATGTTGGTAAGTTTCTGATTTTATAAAATATGTAACCAAACAAAATATATGTTTTTTGTGTTATGAATATGAAGACTCTCTGAATTTAAAATAGATTTTCGCAGTTGAGAGTGAATGACAATTATATGTATACAAATATAACAAAATGTTTGTTTATGTAAATTGAATATTATTACATATAAAAGTATGCTTTTCTTTTAATATAAAGAATGTTAACTTATTGGTTTTGAGGTTTACGGGCATGTAGTTTACATTGTTCGACTGTTGTTTCAAGTAGGTTGCTTATAGTTGGATTAATACTAGATGATCTTTAATATGAATTCAAAACGCTTCCCGTCAATCTGTCAATGGTTAATACTAACACGATTAAACATGAAATCAGTTGGACTTCAATTGATGTATCGCAACGTTAAGTCCCCATGAAAGTTCAAGTGATTAGCGATGGGATGAAGCTTACAATGCGATCAAGTGGAGTCAATCTTGTACAAGATCAATTCAAACATTAGTACTTTTTTTTTAAAAAGATAGAATCTTCAAATACCATGGAACTTGTTTTAAGGGTTTAAATCCTATGGTGATTTTGATAATAAACACAGTATAGTACAAAAGCTTGTCAGCTGAAATAATTTTATCCCAAAAATCCACAACCCAAAAGAAAAAGAAGACAAAAATGTTATAAAAGGGTAACTAAATGAAAAACCTATAGGCATCCCTAAAGAGGCATACATTAGGGATGAGAGGACCCCCTTCTTTTGTCTGTAAGTTTTTGGATTAGATTGGATTTTGTGGGTGTTATCTAAAAGTTTGTTATAAAGTGGATATTCTTTGAATTGAGGTGTTTTATAGGAGGTGCTTTATATGTTCTTTTTTGGCTTTTGTAGTCACTCATATTGCACTTAGAATTTGGAAATCATCAATAGTTAGTTTGCCTTATAAAATTGTGTTGTCTTGGAGTTGTTTGCTTTTTTTTTTTTTTTTTTTTTTCAATTTATGATTTGTATATGAGAATTGGAATTTGGAAGTTATGAGAGGGTTGTTGCAGAGTTATTAAGGGCCTCCTCTTGTGTTCTTGTCCTGTTTTACACAAAATTTTTGTATGCCCCACTACAACTAGAGTCTAGAGGCAGGACCACCATTCTAAAGTAACAATACCACTATATTTTGAGTCAATCGTTTGGGTTTCTAGCTCGTTCGACTTCTATTTGGGCACCCCGTTCACTAAATGAGACAATACGGCATGAAAAAATCTGTCTGATGATTATTTTGACAAAATTTGAATTTGTGCGTGTAACTTTGTAACCTCCCTGCTCCGATCTCTCCCACTTTCTCTCCCTCTTCCTCCTATTTTTTTCATTCCTTTGTCCGGAGACTCTGATCCATAGAAAATGGTTTGTCGCAGAAAATTGTCTCCAAAAGAGTTTAAGAGGCTTAGAGCATCTTGAATGGGAGACTAAAAATCTTACATGTCTTTGTTGAGATTCTTTGTCCTCCCTGACAAAATAGAAATATTCTAAATTCTGTACCTTTAATGGAGATTTATAAAAGAATTTTTTGATGAAAGGCCCAATTTTTGGGCCCAAATACAAAAAAAAAACCAATAGGGATTATTAACCCACCCAAAACCCAAAAATCAACTAATATCTCAAATCAAACCCAAATACACATCCCTATGCTCAATCCGGACCCAACTCGTATCTCTAAGATCTAATATTTTCTTCTAATCCCTCTTTTGCCCTCCTATATATATCTAACAACTCTCTCCCTTTATAAGAAACCATATCTTTCTCTCTCCAAAATATCTCTCTTCCAGAAATCAAATATTTTTCTCTCTCCATAATCTGTTTTTACTTTCTCTCTCTACCATATTAAAATCGAACCTCACCGACCATCATCTTCTTCAATCATCATCTTCATCTCTCTACCATATTAAAACCGAGACACAACCCCTTTTCACTTTTTCGTGGTTCAGTCATCACCTATAAAACCGACACAAACCCACTTCTTCAATCATCATCTTCATCTATAAAACCACACACACCCACTTTTTCATGGTTCAGTCCACACACAAACCCACTTCTTCAATCATCATCTTCATCTTCTTTAATGGAGGTTAAAAAAAACTTCAGATCTGGTTTTAGGGTGTTTTCATGGTTTTGTGGAGAGTTAAATATATAGATTTGTAGATCTACTTATTTGAAGGTCCATTGGTGAGGTTCTTCTTGGTTTTAGGGTATTTTCATGGTGTTTTCATTGTTGTTCCGTACAGATTTGTTAATATTAGCAACAACTTCTCGTTTTGTAAGCAACACTTTACAGTTTGTCTAAACATTTTACGGGATGTGTTAACACTATTCAGTACAGTTATGTTAACAGTAGCAACTGGTTCTCGTTTTGTTAAAAACACTTTACAATTTGTATTAACATTTTAAAGGATGTGTGAACATTTTGAAAAATGTTCACCACAATTTTGTATTAAAGATGTTCAGATCAGTCTAACGTTTTCTAAGCATTTTAAGCAGTGCCCAAACATTTGTTAAATTGCAAAGCAGAATTCAATTTAAAATACCTACACTTCTTCGCTGATGAGAGAACTTTTGATTTTGATACGGACATGCTCCGTCGTTGTGTAACATTTCCGAATATATTCTGAAATGGATGAAGATTAGGTAACTTGCATGCTACATTATACATAATGCTCGAGGAACAATTTCTGCAATTCTTAAACATTCTTGAAAATGTTCCAACATTATCAATAATGTTCTAACATTATTCGAATTGTTTGAGAAACAACTGTTGTTATTACCTTGCACCCCTAAACATTATTTACTATGCTAGAACACTGTCAATAATGCGAGATCATTTTGCAAATTGTCGGGACACTACCAATAATGCGAAAACATTATACTTATTGCTAGACCACAATCAATAATGAGAGGACATTTCAAAAATCTGATGCCACTGTTTTTCCCAAATTTTAACTTTTTTCATAGAACCTTATGTCATTTCGTATGCATTCTTAAACATTATGCAAAATGTTTAGGAATGCATCTTGCCTTGGTCTGTGATTCAGTCACCTTTAATATTTTTTAGCCTTTTTTACTAGGCCCTGCAGTTATTGTCTCTTCACTAGCCCTCTTTCTAGAGCTAGCTCTTTGTACAGCCTATTGTCTTGCTGCTGCTGCTTCTATTTTTCAAATGTTTTGCACAAAATGTTTCTACACAACCCAAAATGTCAAAAACATATCAATTTTTACTCATTAATAACCACAAAATCCATAACACCCCACTAAATGTTAAAACATAAACCACTCTTGGATGCCACATTGAATAATAACATCACTGTAATAATCAAGTAAAACTCCCAAAAATCATAAACAAAGTACTAAATGTCTCGACATAACCCCAATTTCTAGAACACAACCCAAAATGTTAAAACAACCCATTCATTTCATCAACATTCCAGAGAACAAAAACTGGACTACAAATGCTTCCAAATTGTCCCTTGCTACCTTGTGAACTGCTTTCAAATTACATTTGTTATTTCAAGAATTTTTCTTCTTTTTCTCCCTTGGCCTTGTACGTAGAGCCTTGATGCAGCCGAAAAGGTTAGACACCCAAGCGGAGGTATCAAGTAGTAACCGGTAAAACCGGAGTCGATCCAAGGATAGGAAGGTAGTGTGGATATCGAAGGGTCTTATCCCTCTGTCTAGATATTAAGGGCTAACTTAGACTAAAAAGAAGAGAAACAAGGATAAATAGGGGTTTTAATGAATAAGCAATAAGAGATTAAAGCAAACAAGTAAAATAAACTAAACTAAACAATATAAGTAAAACGAGCGAGAGAGATTCGAGAGAAGTGTTGGAGGAACAAGAGTCGGGAGACGGTAAGACTCGATTCGGGCAACAAATAAGTGAGAGAGGTGTCGAAGTCCGGGAATCCATAATGATAAATCTACGACTATGTGTAGTCCGATCTAATGTTTCAAAGTATAATCGATGTTCGACTCCTAATGTGATGTCTATAAGCACTACGTATATCCGGAGATCATACTTAGTCAAACAAACGTCATAATCGGTTAATCCCGAGTCAACGAAAGTGTTGTCTAGTCGCCTAACTATGTGAAGTGCATGACAAGACACATGAAATTATGACTTAGACTACTATCGATATCGAATACCTCGTTTCATCTATTAACTATGCGAAGTGCTTGACAAGACACATGAAAATACGATCAAAACGATAATCGAATCAAATGAACATCAATTCATAATCAAAATATCAAATCATATTAAACATAATCACAAATTCATCACATTTCATCTCATATAATCGTCACACTAAAGTTAGCTAAACATGGTGATTGAATAAGAAATGGAAAGAAAATGATGAGAGAATCCCCCTTTTTCGATGTGGTTCGAGGCTAAGATCGTCGGAAAATATGAGTCTCTAAGGTGCAGCCGATCTCCCCTTAGCAAATTTCTGGGTTCCCCATAGCGACCACCATCATCTTCTCCATTTATCACAAACCTCCATTAAAGCTAAACCCTAGCTTTCTCTCTCTAGCAATCTTCAACCAAAATCAAATCAAACCACATGGGAAGCAAGATCAAGACATGGGGAACAAAAGCCCTAAGGTTTCCGGCCAAAAAAGTGCCCGGAAACCCTAGAAAAGTCCGGCCAAGATATGAAGAAATCCGGTCAAAATCCATGGAATCCGGCCAAAATGTGTGTCCCGGCCAAAAGGCCACTGTCCCGAGCCGTGAGATGCTTGTCCTTGCACGTCCGAGCCGTGATAGCTTCCTGCCTGAGCTGTTCTTGGAAGCCCGAGCAGCCACAGTTCCGGCCGAGCTGGGGACGTGCTGTCCCGTGCTGTGCTTGAAAATCTCGTGCAACGGCTGCTCTCGTCCCGTGCTGTGGCTGAAGATCCCGTACCCGAGCAGCTCCCGAGCTCCTCCTTCCCGAGCTGCTGCTCGACCGGCCTAAGCTAGGCCTAGCCTTGGCCGGACAAGCTTAGGCCGGTTCCTCTTGCTCCCCTTTTCTCTCTCTTTCACTCAACCCAACTTCAAGCTTCAAGAACACTCAACCCTAGCCACCCTCTCTAGCCTCTTTTCTCTCCCCTCCAACTTGTGTATTGTTTGTTCAATGATCCATGAGGAAGAAGATGAATAGTGTATTTGACCCAAACCCTAGACTTAGTCAACCTTGACTTTGACTCAAACTTGGGTCCATTGGGTGCCTCCAAAATCTCTTCCTTCTTTCATCTTCTTTGGGCTTGGGTTTTATTCCTTCATATCTAGGCTCTTGGGTTTTAGACTTAGGCTTTAATCTACACTTGGAAATCAAGGGGGTGCCTTCATAGAATCTTTGTTTTAAGACCGAACCTCGACTTCTTTCTTTCACAACTTCCCCGTCCGAACTCGGAATGGACTTCCGTTTTCACCGTTGGACTCGCCTTTGACTCTTCTTGTCATTTGATTTGGTTGAAGCCTTTTTCTCTCGTTTTCGACACATGAAATGATAGTGACAATTCGTTTCCTTTATTCCGATTTACATGGTTAACTCCAAAATAGGTACCTAACATGAAAAACACATAAAATATTATTGATAACACTCGAAAAGGGACTAATTAGTCTAAGTTAGGCTCTCCAAATGTGACATTTTCGTGTCACATCAAGATCCCCAAACTTAAACATTGCTAGTCCTCGAGCAAATAAAACAAAATAAAAGCCTAACTCACTTTCGGAGGCATCCCGGTTGCATTTAGCGTATGCAACAAGCCGTTAAACCCCTAGGTTGCCCCTAGAGGACGAGTGTCGTCTCGTGAGGGTTTCCATAGATGACACCCACAAACATCGTGGTTTCAAATACACAAGGGCCCAACATCGAAATCATAGATAAGCATGATTGATATAGTAAAGGGTTTAAGCATGTCAACACATAATGAATCAAGTAAATAAGTTCTTGTAAAAGCTAAAGGTCCCTTTACTAATGATCTTACCCTAAAATGCTAGTGTTATACCATAATGAGCAACATCTATGTTCCGAAGCCACAAAACCTTGATTCCTAGTTTAGTACATTTCGCCTCGACTTCGGCCTCACGGGCATACACTCCAAATATGAAATCACTCAAGAATGGTTCGCTCGTATGTGTGAGTGTGATCACTTAACATGGACTCAACACATAAAAAGGGGTGAGGACAACATTTTGGAACGAATGATCTTCGAAAAGGAAGTAGCCACTAAATAGAGTGGGGAAGCTCACTCGCCCTTCTCACCCATTCTACCCTCTAAAGATGCCTTCTAAAGGTTAGCGGATACTAGAGATGGATGACGATGGTGGATTCCCGAGAATGTTGACTTCTTCATGATAGAACCTCTCAAGCACTTCCACATTTGTTTCTTGCTCGAATACTTATTCATGAACATACACACAAACACACATATATACAATCACATCACTCACACAAAAGAGCTAACATGCTCAAACATAACATAAACAACTTTATTCATCATTCATTTTCTTCTTCTTTTTTTCATCACTTTTTTTCGCTTTTTCACTTTTTTTCTTTTTTTTTCTTTTTCATAACACAAATACAATCAACCAAAATAAAATACAACACACATAACTCTATTCTTGCAATCAACTTTTCATTTCATACTTGCTTTGACATTCTTCATTCTTTCTTCTCATGTCTTCATTCTCGGGATATAAGATGATGGATGGTGATGGAGTATCCGCCTTCCTCTAGTTGACACTCTTATTGGGTTTCATGGACTACAAGGGCAAGGTTAATTCGCTATCCTAATGTCACTCCTAGTGGCTAAGAAAGTTGAGCACACGAGATCAAATGAGCTCTTTTGATAGTTACGAGGTTGAGTAGCTCTTCATTCTACTCGGAGTTAGCGCGGAAGAGTACACTCGAAGGACAATTTAGGCTTTGAGCTCTCACATGGGTTAAGTCTCCACTAATGACTACTCTAGGTTTCTTAGAGATGTTTCTTCTTCACTAAGATGTTACTCCCATAGCATAACACAAACACTCAAAGACTCGACTTTCATGCAAAGACCATTAGCAATCACAAAACCCATCAACTCGATACATATGCATCAACATTCTTAAAACTATCACTATAATCACATGCAAATCTACTCAAAATGTTCGAAAATTTTCAAATTTTGGCTAATTTGAACCCTTTTGTCTTTGAAACCCATGGTCATGCATTGGTTATGGTCATATCCCGCATCCCCAAACTTAAAACTAACATTGTCCTCAATGTTCTAAGCATACACTCACCAAAAGATAAAGAGGCACATCAATTTAAAGAGAAGAGTGGAGAGATATTACCATAACCGAAGGAGATAAAAGATGATACTACCAAGGCTCATGTATAACGAGGTTCCAAGTTAATGCCAAGCTCACGCCATCCCGAAACTTGGAACAAACCACGCCTTAGAAGTAAAACATATAAGAGATGCTCCTAAAATATCACCAAATATCATGAGTGAAGCACATAAAAACATGACCATATAAAAGTCTACCACTAACGCGGGTATACACGATTGCATTGAGCTATGCAATTAGCCTTTGATTCTCTTGTTTTCACACAAGAGCACGAGTTATGTCTCGTGGAGGGTTTCCAGAGATGCTACCCACAAACATCAAGACCCATCTTAATCTGCTAACGATCATATAGCAAGAGACGGAAGATTTGGGGATCAACCCAAAGAAAGCTATATACAAATGCTAAAAGTCTCACAATAATATCGAACCATATAAGTGCACGTGAGACTAAAAGCGAAAAGAGACCATCCCCAAACTTAGTGGATGCACGGTCCACTAAGTACGCATAAATGCTAGGGACGACGACTAAAAAATCGTCAAAAGGGTCGACATATAAGGGAAATGGGAGGAGGTCAGTCCGAGGCAAATAATCAAACTCAAGCTTAGTGGATAAGACATCCACTAAGTCCCTAGACATGCTAGGAAAGACGTCCGAAGTGTCCCATAAGGGGTCAACAACCGAGTCTGAGATCATGTGGAAGGTCGGACTAGACTCTAAGGGTAAGGCAATAGGCTCGGGGACCAAGTCAAGGTCCGTAACTTCCTTAGGTAAATGGTCCGATAAACTATCCATTGTGTCTCTAACTACTATGTCATCGACGTCCTTAAAGGCATCGGGAGCCTCAAAGTTAGGCATAACACCTTCCATTCTACATAACCCATCCAAATAATCACAAGTGCTAAAGATTGGAAAGTTCAACATTGTTTGATTCCCATGTTTGCTCGTAGAGCTATCATCCTTAACATCAAAATCTAGTGTAGTCCTATTATGGTGAGATGACAATGGTTGAGGGAGTGAGCAATGCGGGTCATCGGTCAATTCAATCTCAAAGGGTCTATCAGGAGCTTCTTCGACATTTAACTTAAGACTAGAGTTAGGTGTATTACCCTCACCATCATTCATAGTCTCTTCTTGAGTTTGGGGTGCGCAAACCCCTTCCTCGTCGATGATAGGCTCCGACTCAAGTCTATCAACAATTTTGAGAATCCGTTCCGTGATCTCCGTTATATCTCGATTAAATCTAGTTTGATACTCTAAAACTAATTGGAGAGTCTCTTCAGACATCTCCTCGTAATAAGGCACATGAGTATAACTAGACGAAGACTCTCGCGGAACACGGGTCATGGGACAATAGTCGGTCAAATGGTCTAAGCTCGCACAAATAGCACAAACCGGGCTAATGATCTCCATGGTCCTTTCTTCACTACCTTCATGTAGATACTTAGGCTCGACTCTTTGAGTGGGATCATCGAGTTGGGAATTGTCATCACTAAGTGAACCATTCATATATGCTTGTCGATAGTCACGAAGACTTCGACGTGGTCGATCAATACTAATAGAACTACGGTCCTCATGAAGTGACAAATTCATACATGAAGGTGTGGTCATCTCAAATTCTTGTCGATAGTCTCGAAGACTCTTACGAGGTTGATTACTCTCATGCTCATAATCCCTAAAACCATGCTCGTGACGAGTCTGACCGACTCCATACATCCGTCGATATTCACCCATGGTCATCCTAGGTCGGTCAGGCTCAACTCGCCTATTCCTATCACTAGTCGGAACATTCCTATGTAAATTTGTGTAGTCATGATGACTTGTAGATGGTCGACTAGTGTTGGAAAGGGTTCGCATAAGGTCATTCTCATCAAATGACCAACTTGCCATGATCTCACAATGTTCAAGGATACTCACAATGTTCAAGGATACTAACACACAATTGCAAAATGGGACAATCACTTATAGACTAACAATCACACACAAGTAAAAAGGATGAGATAGAATGCGATACTATCAAGAGCTCCTCTCGTTTCGTTCGTTTTTCCTCTTTAGCTTCTTGATTCCTTCCTCGTCCTTCGCCTTTATGTCACTTTTGGCTCTTTTCTATAAACCGGTACCTAAAAAAAAAGTGAAATTAAGAAAGTACAAAATAAAATAAAGACGTCTAAGAAGCAAATAACACTAAACTAATGAACAAAACAACTAACGCTATCCTAACTACTAAACCTATCCCCGGCAGCGGCGCCAAAAACTTGATGCAGCCGAAAAGGTTAGACACCCAAGCGGAGGTATCAAGTAGTAACCGGTAAAACCGGAGTCGATCCAAGGATAGGAAGGTAGTGTGGATATCGAAGGGTCTTATCCCTCTGTCTAGATATTAAGGGCTAACTTAGACTAAAAAGAAGAGAAACAAGGATAAATAGGGGTTTTAATGAATAAGCAATAAGAGATTAAAGCAAACAAGTAAAATAAACTAAACTAAACAATATAAGTAAAACGAGCGAGAGAGATTCGAGAGAAGTGTTGGAGGAACAAGAGTCGGGAGACGGTAAGACTCGATTCGGGCAACAAATAAGTGAGAGAGGTGTCGAAGTCCGGGAATCCATAATGATAAATCTACGACTATGTGTAGTCCGATCTAATGTTTCAAAGTATAATCGATGTTCGACTCCTAATGTGATGTCTATAAGCACTACGTATATCCGGAGATCATACTTAGTCAAACAAACGTCATAATCGGTTAATCCCGAGTCAACGAAAGTGTTGTCTAGTCGCCTAACTATGTGAAGTGCATGACAAGACACATGAAATTATGACTTAGACTACTATCGATATCGAATACCTCGTTTCATCTATTAACTATGCGAAGTGCTTGACAAGACACATGAAAATACGATCAAAACGATAATCGAATCAAATGAACATCAATTCATAATCAAAATATCAAATCATATTAAACATAATCACAAATTCATCACATTTCATCTCATATAATCGTCACACTAAAGTTAGCTAAACATGGTGATTGAATAAGAAATGGAAAGAAAATGATGAGAGAATCCCCCTTTTTCGATGTGGTTCGAGGCTAAGATCGTCGGAAAATATGAGTCTCTAAGGTGCAGCCGATCTCCCCTTAGCAAATTTCTGGGTTCCCCATAGCGACCACCATCATCTTCTCCATTTATCACAAACCTCCATTAAAGCTAAACCCTAGCTTTCTCTCTCTAGCAATCTTCAACCAAAATCAAATCAAACCACATGGGAAGCAAGATCAAGACATGGGGAACAAAAGCCCTAAGGTTTCCGGCCAAAAAAGTGCCCGGAAACCCTAGAAAAGTCCGGCCAAGATATGAAGAAATCCGGTCAAAATCCATGGAATCCGGCCAAAATGTGTGTCCCGGCCAAAAGGCCACTGTCCCGAGCCGTGAGATGCTTGTCCTTGCACGTCCGAGCCGTGATAGCTTCCTGCCTGAGCTGTTCTTGGAAGCCCGAGCAGCCACAGTTCCGGCCGAGCTGGGGACGTGCTGTCCCGTGCTGTGCTTGAAAATCTCGTGCAACGGCTGCTCTCGTCCCGTGCTGTGGCTGAAGATCCCGTACCTGAGCAGCTCCCGAGCTCCTCCTTCCCGAGCTGCTGCTCGACCGGCCTAAGCTAGGCCTAGCCTTGGCCGGACAAGCTTAGGCCGGTTCCTCTTGCTCCCCTTTTCTCTCTCTTTCACTCAACCCAACTTCAAGCTTCAAGAACACTCAACCCTAGCCACCCTCTCTAGCCTCTTTTCTCTCCCCTCCAACTTGTGTATTGTTTGTTCAATGATCCATGAGGAAGAAGATGAATAGTGTATTTGACCCAAACCCTAGACTTAGTCAACCTTGACTTTGACTCAAACTTGGGTCCATTGGGTGCCTCCAAAATCTCTTCCTTCTTTCATCTTCTTTGGGCTTGGGTTTTATTCCTTCATATCTAGGCTCTTGGGTTTTAGACTTAGGCTTTAATCTACACTTGGAAATCAAGGGGGTGCCTTCATAGAATCTTTGTTTTAAGACCGAACCTCGACTTCTTTCTTTCACAACTTCCCCGTCCGAACTCGGAATGGACTTCCGTTTTCACCGTTGGACTCGCCTTTGACTCTTCTTGTCATTTGATTTGGTTGAAGCCTTTTTCTCTCGTTTTCGACACATGAAATGATAGTGACAATTCGTTTCCTTTATTCCGATTTACATGGTTAACTCCAAAATAGGTACCTAACATGAAAAACACATAAAATATTATTGATAACACTCGAAAAGGGACTAATTAGTCTAAGTTAGGCTCTCCAAATGTGACATTTTCGTGTCACATCAAGCCTCCACCATCTGCTCTTTCAATTTGGATGTCGCAGATCGATGCTTCAAACACACAGTAATAGATATGTTAGATCATCAGCAAAATGGTCCAACACGACTACAAATGCTATAACACTGTAAGCTGATGCCAATGGTTTTCAGAACTTTTCACAAAACCCTAGGAATAAGAGTATGAATAAGTGAAGCACCATTTTACAGAATGACAACACACTAGCAATTATGCCAAAACATTATACGAAATGCGAGACCACAAACAATACTGAGAGGACAAACTCCAAAATGTCTCGAAATTATGTAAAATGCTTAAAAATTGTTTGAAATATTTATAGAATATCATACCTTTGTCTGTGATGATGTCACATTCATCATTTTCTTGCCTTTTTTACTAGGCCCAGCGGTAGTTGGCTCTTCACTATCTTTTATATGTTTTATGCACAAATTGAAATGTTTGTAAGATACCCCCACATGTTTGAAACAAACCAAAAATGTTTCTACACAACCCAAAATGTTACATCATATCAAGTTTCAGGGGTAAAAACCACCAAATGCATCAACACCCAACAAAGTTTTTTATAAAAAAAACAAAATGTCTCCAATATTTACCAAGAACAGAACCCAAAATGTCTCAACATAACCCTAATTTCTTTAACAGAACCCAGAATTCTAAAACAAACCATTCATTTCATCAACAAAGACAAACAACCAAAAATAAAAAACAAAGTACTAAATGTCTCCACAGAAACCTATTTTTCTCATCACAACCCAAAATGTAACAACAAACCCATAATATCATCACCAAACCTAACCTAAAAACTTGATGAAGAACCATAAACCCCAAAATTACCTTCTGTGAAGATGCATGATTCCGAAATCAAAAACAAAATCCATAAATGTTTTATCACAAACCAAAATGTTTTCAACAATCACGAAGAACAACAACTTAAGAGCAAGTTAAACCCCCAAAATCAGAATCAAAGTACTAAAGGTGTGAAACGAAACCCTAATTTTTTGAAAACAACCCAAAATGTCAAAACAAACTCATAATTTCACCACCAAAAACCCTAAAACTTGACCAAGATGTTACATCATATCAAGTTTCAGGGGGTAAAAACCACAAAATGCATCAACACCCATCCAATTTGTTTTTTTTTTTTAAAAAAAAGCTCTCCAATATTTACCAAGAACAGAACCCAAATGTCTCAACATAACCCTAATTTCTTTAACACAACCCAGAATTTTAAAACAAACCATTCATTTCATCAAGAAAGACAAACACCCAAAAATCGAAAACAAAGTACTAAATGTCTCCACGGAAACTTAATTTTCTGATCACAACCCAAAATGTTACAACAAACCTAACCTAGAAACTTGATGAAGAACCATAAACCCCAAAATTACCTTCTGTGAAGATGCATGATTCTGAAATCACAAACAAGATCCATAAATGTTTTATCACAAACCAAAATGTCGACAACAATCACGAAGAACAACAACTTTAGAGCAAGTTAAACCCAAAAATCAAGATCAAAATACTAAATCTGAAAGACGAAACCCTAATTTTTTGAAAACAACCCAAAATGTTCAAACAACCCTAAAACTTGACCAACAACAGAGAGAGGAAGAAGATTTAGAGGAAGAACAGAGACGTACCTGTGTGTTAAACTCTGACGAACAGAAATTAGGGTTTGATGATGCTCGAACAAGAGAGAGAAATCACCGGATTTGTTGAAAGAGAGCGAAATAGAGAGAGAGATGAGAAGATCAAGTTGCTTATTGAAAGAGAGTGAAATAGAGAGAGAGATGAGAAGATCAAGATGCTCGAACAAGAGAGAGAATCACAGGATTTGGTTTCGTTTGATCGAGATAGAGAGAGAGAGAGAGAGAGAGAGACACCAAAACGTTTTGAATGAAGAAACTAGAGAGGGTTTTAGTTTCTAATCAAGGCTGTAGAGAGAGAGAGAGCGTTTTGAGAGGAAGGACGTTTTGAATGAAGAGAGAGAGAGAGTCTTAGGGTTTTAGTGTCTAATCACTCAGACTAGAGAGAGAAAGAGAGAGGCATGTGTTTGGCTGACGCAAATGACAGAGAGGAAGGGCGTTTGGGAGGGAAATGGGTGAGGGACATAAGAGGTAAGTATTTCTTTTGGGTGGATAGGAAGGTAAAATCACTTTTTGGGTTTTTTTATAGATATTATTCCCTATTGGGTTGGATTTCCTATTTGGGCTCCTTTTTTGGGCCTTAGATTTATCCATCTCTTTATAAAATAACAACATTTAATAGAGATGTTACTACCAAGTTTAATAAGAAAAACTATGAAACAAATTTTTCTAGTGGTTTAGCTCTAAAGTTTAATGACTAGGACACTTCGAGATCTCAGGAAAATACTCTTAATTCAGAGTGTCCTCTTGAGAATCCCTATAATAACTAAGAGCATCTTCAGCGCAAAACTTAAAAGAAACTCAATTTATCCGTGTCAAGGCTCAATTGAATTTCTCTTTCCTACATGTCAATATTGAGATCCTCAATTCAAAAGACATCTCTAATGCAACACTCTAAAAACTTAAAAATAACTTAGGTGTTATTTCCTAAATGGACATATTTACTTTTAATATTGAATGGCCAGAGATCCTCAAAAGAAATCTCAAATATTGAGTTTCTTCTTGAGATATCTCAACATTAAATGATGCCACATCATTTTAAGATCGAAATTGAGTGTTGCATTGGAGAGAGTTTTTTTGTAAAAAACTCAAAAAGTCCTAGGTGACACTTTGAGTTTTTCAATTTGAGTGTTGCATTCGAGATGCTCTAACTCCACATCATCTTAAGATTTAGAGATCAGAGTCTCCCATTAGAGATGCTCTCAGTGAAGTTAAGTGTACATTTGGCTGTGAAGTAGTCATTAAAATGCTAGAATTGCTTTGAAGCCTACTCAAATTATTGATAGTACAATCTCTACTTTGGAATTGAGAGTATTAAGATTTCAAAGCACAACTGATAAAACTATGTCGAAATGGTGATACCGTAAAACGAGTGAGTGACCAAGAAAGGAAATCAATTAGACTATAATAGCTTCTTGCAAATATTTGCCTCTGTTTCTTCTAAGTTTCACCATTTGAACTTCTTCAATTACATGTTAACAGAGTTTAAGAGTCCTAAGTCAAGCTTATTATTGAGAGAATTAGAGAGAAATAGAAGCTAGCTTAACTAGCCACCCACTTCTCTCTACTCTCTCCATCTCTCTCTCTCTCTCTTTCCTAAGAAACTGAAAACCTCCTGTTTCTGGAGGGTGATGATGATTTGGGTTCTTCTTTTGTAGCAGATCCTGAACTCCCAGATGTATTAGTGTTGCTATATTCATCATGTCCTTTGTTTGACCATAACTTAGTAAACATCTTCTTCGTCGGGACCGATCCTTGAACCTTAACAGTACCAACCTTTTCAAGGCTTTTCCTATCTTTCTCATCATTTTTCAAACTTTTTTTAGCTCCAAAGACAAGTGAATCTAGCTCCCCTTTAAGAACCTTGAGCTCTGCAACTGTTGGAACTGAATCTAAGTCTTCCTCTGTGTTGGTAGTTGCAGTTCTTGAGCTTCCATGTGAACCTCTATTTTCCACTCGAAGTAGTTTACAAAGATTTTCATGGAGATTAGTTTTTGGGGCACCATCTGAAGACTTGGAATCTCTGATTTGTTCGAAGAAAAGAACCTGAACAACAACTCTCATGGGTAGTCGTTCATTTTGCATTGCATGGATCCTCGCTTCCTCGGAGAGCTTTCTGCAGTCCATCAGCCTGCATATCTTCTTCCTCTCGCTCTTGCTCGTCAATGGATGCTCCTGTACCAGAACAGGATTGGTTTAAGAATGTCTAGTTATGCAAGTCCTAAAACAAAAGGAAAAATGCAGCATTGATGCTTCCTAGTATTTGAATGGCAAATGCTTGAGAATTCGAGGCCAACAATGTAATTGGTATAGGATAATCCAACATTGGCTGTGGAAGCAGCAGATGGTCAATTTGTAAGTGTCGAGGAAAGCCTCACCTCTTGAGCTAGGTTTGGGGTGAGGCCGAAGACCGCCCAACAATGGCATCAGAGCCCACAACATTAAAAGTATCATCAAAGTAGTCTATCACAGTTAAAAACCGAGTAGTAAGGGGGAGATAGTCGTTAAGATTCTCTCACATTGGTGGCTGTGGAAGGGGCAGGTGGTTGGCTTATAAGTTTGAGGGAAAGCCTAACTTCTTGAGCTACCTTATATGGCGAGAGAGGCCCAAGACCACCCAACAATTGCTAGACTCATCCAAGTATGATATGAGAAACAATTCATGCCAACAACCCTTGGTAGGAGTGGTAAGAGGTTTAGGCTTCCACGTTAAAGATCAAGGGTTCGAGGTTAAAGATCAAGGGTTCGAGGTACGGTGACAATTCAAAAAAAGAGAAACAGTTCATGCTTCTTTTCTCTTTCTTTATCAATTAGTACACGCCAAGCTAAAGATTCTCATGTTGGTTGTCGGGAAGAGCAATTGAAGATTTGAAGTCGATAAACTATAAACGAACGAAGTATTCTTACTAAAAAATAACAACCTAATTGTGTTCTGCAAGGCTATAAAGGAGATATCTAGGGATGCTTATCACTGTTCAGAAGATAATTTGCAACATACTGAAGTATAATGACAACATCGGCATGACTAATTGCAAGATCAAATTGCAGTTTTAAGGTTCGAACGATTGAAACAGAACACCAGAAGTTCAGACACTTACTTTGAGATACATGTCGACGGCACGGTAAAGTTTGTCATGAACTGGCCTGGGGAAACCTGATACCAATCGAGCAAGATCAGTAAACTTCGATAAAGGAAGATTTCGGTCTTTCGAAATTTCAATAAGATAACCATCAACTAGTTTTGCTACTATAAGCTTTGATGTATCAGGAATAAATTTCGGGCTTCTAATCTCCTGGAATTCATCTTCACTCATTAGTCCTTGTTCTTGCATCAAAAACTCCTCCACTATGCTCTGTATTATATCGACATCATACAAAGTAATTTCAGCAGCTGGGGCAGGAAGAAGAAGATCACTAACCGAAGCCTCTTCAAGTTGTCGACCAATTCTCCGAACTAACCCTCTCTTCGTCTTCTCTCCCGAATCAAGTAAGACTGCAGCTTTCAACAGCTTCAATAAAAAACTGCAAGGGACACTACCACTTTTTACCGGCATCAACCAGACGATTGTCTCCACTAACGATTTGTACTTCGGAAAACTAACACCCTTGGTGGAACTCTTACTGAAACTCGGCATCCTTTTCAGTGCATAAGCTTTTAAGGCTTCGCCAATTATGTCACTTGATACTCTACCCTTGGTTTTAATTTTCTCTATTACTCTCTTGAAAAACTCAAGCTCGAGCTCACATATGTCTTCAACCCACCAGTCCTTTGGTACTTTCTGTCGTTCTTTCTTGACACCATCCTGTTCCGGTTGAATCCCATTTTCTACTGGAGGTTTCTTCCGTTTATAAGTGTAGGACCAATCTACTTTGGAAGGATCAGTGGAAGCAATAGAAGCTATTGACCCGATGCAACGGTTCAAAAGCTTCAAATCCTCAGGCAAGTTTTTAAGACACTTTGTAGTTTGAAGAACGATAATCGAGTCTTTCCAGCTCCGAAGGAGGCTAGAATTGAGGAAGACATCAATCTTATATACAAGATTTCCTTTCTCAATAGTTTCATGCATTTCCAAATACTCAGCAGCACAGCGAACTGCAACTACATTGTAAGCATTAAGAGTAACTTTCATCCCGTAAGAGAATTTCACACATATTTCAAAGGCAGGAGATCCACCGGGAATATCCGGTATGAGGATTTCTTCATTCTCATTGTTTCTTGTTGCTACTAATTTCTGTAAGCTGCCACTCTTAGACAAAAGCGGAAACTACAAAACAAATATGTAAGTAGCTAGTTAGGATTACCATGAGAATTGTTATTGTTAGAGGACATATTAACCAATATTGAGACTAAACTTGTCTCGGTCAATTTCCGATATAAACATCGAGTTACAGATTGCTTTTATGACAGAAAAAGTACTTCTTTTATGTTTTATTCCTTTCGAAGTATTTTGAAAAAGAAAAACAATGAAGTGTCTTCTTTTTTTCGTTTGCACCTGATTTCAAACATATTAAAAGAAGTGGTTCAGAGACAGGGTCTATTTTGGAGCTCGTCGTGAAAAACAGAAGTTAGAATACTAAAAATTTCTCCCATCGAGTTACTAAACTTGGGAATTCCTTAAGCACATCAAAACCAACAGTGTCCGATACTTTCCAGTGACAGAAGTTTTGTGATATCAAAACCTAATTGAGCAGAAAATTTTGTACTAGTTTATTGCGAAACAAGGAAACCCAACATAAGAAGTTGTATGTAAAAATGGGGTTATAAACCAGGCATACCTTGTGCAGATAAAATTTCACAGTGTCTACTTTAATAATGATGTCATTTGCTAGTTCCGTAGCTACATATCTGCAAAAAAGATCCACTATTTTCGGTTAAATACAGGAAAATCTTGATTTATACATCTATTGACAAGAAAAATCATATACTAATAGAACACGGGATTCTTCTACTAAACGGCTAATGAAGATGTTAGACTAAGGATAATATAGAAAGATTCTGACATCCAAAAGTAACATCATTCCTAAGATAAGTCTAAATACTAAATCGAACCAGTTCTAGTAGTTTAGAGCTATAAATGAATAAAACACATTTAGATTTGATACGAAAATACCCATTAGCAACCCAAAGATAGGATAGAACCTTCAAAGTGCAGTAACCCAATAGACTAAGAAACAACATAAGTTTCATACATTCTAAAGATATAATGAACAGCTAAAGAAGAATACTTCGACAAAAACAAAATCCAAAGGAAATCACCTGACATTATTTCTATCAGTCTGAAATGAATCAGGTTTTGATCCAAGTTTCATAAACTTCATCTTGCAAAATGAAAAGATCTGTTTCTTCTTTCTCTAATCACAACACAACATCCAATATCAATACCACCACCACCATATTAGCTCGCCGAAGAACCACACATACCCATACAGAAATAACTTAAAACAAATCAAAACCAGTTTTATGGGTACAAACTAATTGTTAATGTGAGTTGAAGTGGAATAAGAATGGGATCAAAGGGGAAGATATATAGTATATTATAAGATCGAATCTTTCGAAACAATCGATGAAGGAGAGTATTAGTTTAATGGGATTTCAAGAATAGCAGTAAATAGTGTGTGGGTCTGAAATATTTTTTTTCTCATTAAAGATAGACTTCTCTTAAATGCTAAGGTACTCAAGAGATAGATTGTTTCCTCGGTCGATGGCAATGCTCACAGACCTCGGGCGTCCATGATCAGCCCCAGAGACATTTAGAACACTAAATTAATCCAATTTCAGAGATACCACCACCAGAAGCTGACACAAACTTAGTTTTTAAAACAATTTTTTTCCCTTCTTTTATCTATTTTGAAAAGGTTTAATAAGTTCAAGTTCCTATAAACCCTAGAATCAAAACTCCTTCATTTCTAATTTAATTATCTTTCACCTGCAATAGAAAACAATATTGGGGTTAGAGTTGATAATAGAAATCATAATAATGATGTAACAAAAATAAGAAGAAAATACCACTTAGGGAAAAACAAAACAAGTGAATGAAAAAAGAAGAAGAAGAAAATCAAACTTGGGTCAAGCAGAATCAACTTAAAAATTGCAGCCATTGAACTAGACAATCTCCAAGAAATACTGTCTATAACATTTTTTTTCATACACAAAATAACCATAACAATGAGCTAGGGCAAAAAACTAGCCTAAAAGTACTAGATTATTTCTTATACTTCATAAGAAAAACAACAAACTAATCAAACCCATTTAGAGAACAAGATTAATAATAATAAATCATCTAGAAATGAACCAAAATCCCTAAAAGAAAACAACCCAAAATTGATTTCAAATCAACAATTATATTTAAAATTAACCAAATTTTTGTAAAAAAAATTTGTAAAAAAACCCACCTCAAATTACCCAAAACCCATGCTAGAAAAATGAGTTTCATAACAATGAAGAATAAATAATATGAACTATAAACCCATAAAAAAAATACTGAAATAACCTTACAAACTTGTTCTTGGGAGTGGAAGTAAAAATCTAGAGTCTTGTTGTTGATATGTTAATAGTGAGTGACAGTCTATTTGTTCCTCTAAATGCAAAGAAAGGGTTTTATGAAACAAAAGTTATTGCCCATAATAATAACAACCGTACCTCATTGATTCATGATCATTATTTTGTCCTGACAAACCACCTTCCCCCCTCTCTGCAAACCATTAATCCTTATAAACAATAATTATTAAACCCAACCCACCCATTTTATTGAAGATTGTTTTTTTTTTTTTTTTTTTTACTTTTTCATCAATTTAATCCAACCCAACAATCAAACATAAAAGAAAAAGCAAATCTGAGAATGTTTCAAGGTCTGGTTAGAATCACCAGCACCATCCCCCACAACAAATAACAAAACCTAGGTCCACCACCACTAGTACTAGTCCCCTGTTCTGTCACTTTTTTTTTTTTTTTGTAGTTTCTCTTCTTTTTTGTAGATATGGAGAATTCAATCTTTTTAGAAACAAGAAAACAAAACAAACAGAAAAGTCCACCTTTTTCTTTATTTCTTTAATTACTTCATTTCTCTTCTTTATAGTTAAAGACAGAGAGTGAAGTGTTTCATTCATCAACCAGCCCACTACTTCCTCTCTCTCATTCTAATGTTATGCACGCCAAGCTGACATCTAAACTATACTTGCTCCCCATAACGTCGACCTTCTTCTCAGTTATCACAAATACCCATTACTATTCTATGTATAAGTTTAATTACCACACTTTTTTGGCATAAATGGTATCCAATGTTAATGAAATACTATGGGGTGTTTTCTATTTGGATTTTTGGTCTAATCCACATTTTTTTTTTGTTGAAACGGTTTAATCCACTTGGGCGCACACATGTTGAAATGCGAAATCATGAATGACATTCCACAATGGTGTTTGGTATGTCAAAATGCACAGGAAGATTACTATTCATCTTTTCCTGAACACAAAGGTTATGAGTTTGCAATTCACTTCTTTTAGAATCATCAATTAAATAATCTACGGACACTGCACCAAACCAAACAAAACAGTAAGGTTACGATTATGAAGAGTTTACATAACAAAGTTGTTTTTGTAATCCCATTCCAATCCAAACATAGCTAATATTGAGGATTCCCTTTTTTGGAGGACATGGTGGGTAGGTGATGTAGATTGTTGCGGAAGCGTAAAAGTAATGGAATCCACCATTGTTAATAAACTAAACTAACGAAAGAAAACTGATAAAATAACGATAAACAATAAACTTGATTGATAATAAACTTGGTTGATAATATTCTCTGATCTGAATAACAAGGACAGACCTGACTTCCTTTTATAGGAACTTAGAAACTTCTAGATAGACTCAAATTAGGATTCCTAAATATCAAAGATACTCAAATATAGAAACTTCTAAACCTAGACTTAGTAGGAAATACTAAAACATGGAAACTCCTAAACTCTAACCCTAATGGACTCGGCCATGAGGCCCTCTAACTAGTTCGGCCGTGAGGCCCATCTTGATGGTCTCCATCATACTCCCCGACCGAGAACGAACTTGCCCTCAAGTGAGACTCAACAATGCAATCCTTAATTCCCACTTCGAGCGAACGGTGCATTGGGGTCAAAGGACACCCACTTGGACGAAATCATTAGCTTCAATCTCATAGTGCAAAGAATCTTGCAAAAATAAATGTAGGAAAGAAACTTCCAACAAATTGCAACATCTCCCGTCATCTTTTAATTTGATGAAGAAGACCACAAACACCACATAATATTTTATGGAAAAATCAACCTTGAATTTCTTCACTTGAACGATCTTCCCGCGTTCATCTTCGTGTTGCTTATAAACCAAACTCGAATATGGCTTAATCAAATCTAAACTAGAATGAACTGACCTTTTCAAGCTAAAAGAGGATACTTCACTTTGTTCTTCTTGTTCCTCCGTCATTGAGAAAATTTTATTTTTTTTGTCAAGAACTTCTTCAATACCATCGAACATGGTGACCGAAGTAACATTCGAGAACTGTCTACTGGATTCAATCTTTGTCTCCACATATGAAAAATATTCATCTAAAGGAAGAAAAACATACCTAAAGATGCTTTTCAATGTAGTCCAATCGTCGACGAATTTTTTTCCTTGATCAATGAGTCTCCATTGCATCTCGTTGAATTTTTCATAGACTCTTTTAGACAAGTGTTGTTAGATGACAAAAACCTTATCTTCGTCATGGACTTCTTGGTTTATAAACCAATCTTCCATCTGTTGAATCAAAAAATCTATATGATATTGATAATCAAACATAGGAATTTTGGAATCGACATTAATTTTGTTTTGATCTTTTCGATCAACATAGAGTTGTTGTGCATCTCTTAAAGGATCCCAACCTAAACGCGGAAGATTATTCCAACATTCAAGATGAGAAGTATTTAAAAAAAAGTTATCTGTTCCCAGATTCTTAAAGCTCTGAATACCAGCTGATGTAGATTGTTGCGGAAGCGTAAAAGTAATGGAATCCACCATTGTTAATAAACTAAACTAACGAAATAAAACTGATAAAATAACGATAAACAATAAACTTGATTGATAATAAACTTGGTTGATAATATTCTCTGATCTGAATAACAAGGACATACCTGACTTCCTTTTATAGGAACTTAGAAACTTCTAGATAGACTCAAATTAGGATTCCTAAATATCAAAGATACTCAAATATAGAAACTTCTAAACCTAGACTTAGTAGGAAATACTAAAATATGGAAACTCCTAAACTCTAACCCTAATGGACTCGGCCATGAGGCCCTCTAACTAGTTCGGCCGTGAGGCCCATCTTGATGGTCTCCATCAGTAGGGATACCCAACTATTGGGATCATATTTACAACATCATACTTGCATTGTAACTCTTTATCCGTTCGCAAACAATTTGATAAGATTAAATCAGAATTAGCTATTGCAAATAGGGTACTTGCATTTCAAACCAGTATTGACATTTGTGTAAAAGAATTATTGTAAACACACTTGGATTACGTTCTTCACTCGAAGCCCGTCTGAAGCATTCTCGGTGTTTGAAACATAACCTATTGAGAGTCGATTTTCTTCAAATATTAGAGTGCACAGATCTAATCTGGTGGTGGATATATATCCCATGAGTTTCATGGTTTACTTGAGAGAAAGAGAATTGTTTCATAAGGTATATTCCTTTTTTTTTTTTTGATGAAGAATAAGGTATATTCCTTGGAATCCAAGAACGATGCTAATCTCTTCATATTCTTATTTTACCTTTTGATTTTAATTTACCATAAAATATTAGTAATGAAACGATGACACGTTAGCAAGAGTCAGACGATCAACTATGGGGCCGTTTGTATATCACGAATGAACATGTGTTTGTCAACGTAGGTTTAGACCGTGGCAAGGAAATCGTACTAGAGATTGAGATTCTATTAGATATCTTGGAAAAAGATAGAATAAAAGCAATGAGAAAAACCAAGTACTAAAATATTGTATTGTAATTTGTATCGTCATACAATGAATGATTCCACATGAAGTTCATACTTCAAGGCAGCCTTTTAAAAGTAAATAGAGGATAGAAAAAACCAAGTACTAATATTGTATTGGGTAGGCATGTATTGATTCTACATGAATCTCATATTTTTGGTGATGATGAATTATCTCCTTTAAACCCTAAAAAAGTCTTTGTCCCAAAGTCTTGGAATCATAAGCTTGTTCTTTTATTTTGCTCTAGTTTATTGCTCTCCAGTACTCAATTCTTTTTTTGATATGCTTTTCAGAGAGTAACTAATGAATCTCTTAGTTCTTGTAGTATAATTTCCACATAGAAAACTTTTCTGATAATCTTCTAATTTTCAGTAGGGGTGGAAGATGAAATTTCATATGAAAAATGTCATTTAGTCCGCAGGATTTGCTCGATAGTCAGGTTTGAAACTTTGACCAAATCTAGACCCTTCAGAGATGAATATCACAACCGCCACATGAGAACTTTCTTTTATTAAAATCTTTTGTAACTCTAGCATTTCCCTAACTTCTAAATGCAAAAGACATAAAATTAGTTTATGAAAAATTAAAAAAGAGTACGTAAATAAATTTAGTAAACTCTTGAAAAAGGGTAATAGAAAAGTATTTTGGTTGAATGATAACACAGGTCTCTTTAACTACAAAAGGGAGATGTGCTGTTTAGACCCCCTTTCATATAATTGACTTGCTGCTTAGACTCATTTTTTGCAGTGTTCCATTTTGGACTCCCTTTTTCAGAATAAAAACTAAATATAACAGTTTAAAAATAAATAGGAGATGAAAATATTATTTTACCCTCTACGTAATCTCATCCAACCTAAGTAGTTAACTCACGAGTTAACTAAACCCAAGTAGTAACCCCGCGAGCTAACCCGGTAGCTTCTTCCTCTTCTTCTTCTTCAATTGGGAGATTGGATGCGACTTAGGATTGAGAAAGATTCAGTTCTCCCATGTCGATAGTTTAGGGTTTCTCTTTCAGATCTAACATATTTTGTCAGTTCTTATGTTTGATTGTTGTTCTTGATTTCTAAGTAAGGAATTTATCAGAAGAGAGAGAAAAATCCTGATGAGGAAGCAAACCCAACGTTTTCATTTCACCCTGCCACCATTTCTTACACGTTTTCATAACTAGTTTCTAGTTCCGATCTCGTCAAGTTTTGGTGGTCCAAATGTATTGAGTTCGTTGTGTGCGTGATTTGGAAAGAGAGTTTGAGGGTTTTTCATAGGAATTTGTGAACTGATTTTATCCCCATTCATTCACAAAGCCTATTAATGCCACTACATCTTTAGAAGTTTCGATTGTTATTCTTCTGAGTTTGAAGTTAATTAATTTGTGAACTGATTTTATCCCCGTTTATTGGCACTTGCCATGAGACAAACATACATTCCCTCTCTAACTTTTATTCATGAAACTTCAAAAAAAAAACTTTTATTCATAATCTTGTTTTAGTAGTTAAATATATATTGAGTTTGATTGAGGTGCCAACGAAGAATTCAGATTTAAAAAACACCATCTTTCTGGACTGAATTGACTTATTACCTCTTGTTGACATTTTTGTAACCAAGTAAGAAGATGAAAGATGAGTTCAATAGAAGAAGAATCCGGGTTGAGTCGGTTCAAACATGTCCCAACAGTCATCTTGAGTTAAATAAATTTTGGGGGGGGGGGGGGGGGGGGGGGGGGGGGGGTTCAAATTAAGTTCAATATTGATTGTATAAGGATAAAGTCGGATTTTTTTTAAAATATAACTTTAGAGACGGAATATTCCCTTGTGATTCCGTGAAAAGAGAGTCCAAACTCCAAAGTGCAACACTGAAAAAAGAGAATCCAAAAAACAAGTCAATTATACAAAAGGGGGTCCAAACAGAAAAACCTCCCACTACAAAATTAGAGTTGGAATCTTACCGTCTAAAGGTGGCTTCATTATTTGTCACCTAGTTTGCATCACCGAAGACAGAACCCAACCGTCTCATCTTCTGGGGATTTGGTATTTCCTCTACCTCATTGGACGATACGCATCCTGACACTTCTGTTTTTTTCTCGTCTGTTTCTAGCATTTTCTAGCTAATTACTCACCTGTTTCTGCTCGTGCTCCCATCTGAACCCGTTCGGAATGGAACTGGCCTGCTTACTTAACTAATTACATTCTTGTGCGACATCATTTGGTCTTCTGACTCTTTATCCACTGGTCGACAATTTTAGCCCCTCTTAGAGGGCTTTTCCCACTTTTATTTTAACTACAGATGAATCCACGTTTTATAAGACTGCTTCTACTTCTCCCACCTGGTGGGTGCCCATGGCACAGAAGTTTGCAGTCCTACAGACAAATAATACTTAGACTTTGACTTCTCTGGCTTTGGACAAGAAACCGATTGATTACAAATCATTTCAGAAAAAATTATAGCACAGATGGTTCTATCGAACGCCAGCTGCAAAGGATTATACCCAATCAAAAGGCATCAAATATCAGTACACTTTTGCTCCCGTTGCTAAGTTAATTACAGTGTGTGCTTTTCTCTTCCTTGTTTTGACTAGGTTGGACTTTACATCAATAAGTTGCTAATAATACTTTCGTTAAAGAAACTTGGATGAAGAGCTATATATGACTATCCCTCCTGGTTTTGACAAATCAAGAGAACATCGAGTTTGTTGGTTAAACAAATCGTTATACATAATGAAATAGGCTTCTCGATACCAAATTTTCATTTGACTTACTGGATGAAGGTTTTACTAAGTCCACTTCTGATTATTCCCTTCTCAACATTCTTAGGTTCGACGCCAATTTACGTTCTTGTCTATGTTGACGATATCGTCACCACAAGCAATGGTGATATTGAAATACACTATCTTCGGCGATGTCTCGAAAAACGTTTCTGTAAATAATATCGGGCATCTCCAATACTTTCTTGGCCTTAAGGTTTTTTGGTCTCCTAAGGGCATATTTCTCTGACAACGATTATATACCTTAGACATTCTTCAGAATTTTGGTATACTCGGTTCAAAACCATGTATCTCTCCTCTAGAATAACGTCTAAAATTGTTACCGACGGATGGTTCTCCACTAGATGATCTAACGTCTTTCCGTCGCCTCATTGGTCAACTTGTTTATATGACTGTTACACGTCTTGATATAGGTATCTCTGTTATTTATCTAAGTCATTTCATGGAGCATCCTCGCTTAAATCATATGGATGCAGCAATATGGGTACTACGTTATCCAAAAGGACTCTCGATCATGGGATCATTCTTTATTCTTCTAGTTCTCCGATTATGTCAAGTTTTACTGACTCTGACTGGGCCAATTGTCCCATTACTGTCATTCCACCATTGGGTATTTTACCATGCTTTGTGTGAGTCCGTTGTTTTGGCGTTCCAAGAAACACCCGACTATAACCTGGTCTTTTGTCGAGGCAGAATATTGTATCATTGTTTTCTTATTGCAGGGCTTCATTGGTTGCAATACTTGGTTCTCGATCTATGAGTTGACATTCGAGGACCTTTTAAGGTGTCCTGAGACAATCAGGCAACTTCACATGTTGGTGCCAATACAGTTTTCCGTTCATGAACTAAACATATTGAATTGATTGTCACTTCGTTCATGAGAAACTTGCTTCAAGTTTTATTCAAACTTGCCATCTCAAGTATGATGATCAAGTAGCTAACCTTTTCACCAAACCGCTTGACTCTGACTAGTTTCACTTGTGGCTATCGAAGTTGAGCTTGCTCATATTTCTTCCTCTGCTCTAACTTGCGGAGGGTTTCTAATTAGAAGGGGGCAGAGTCTATGGGCACCCTCCACCAACCGGTTCAAAGAGAAAGAAGAGACAGAGAGAATTTTTTGTTTCCTAAACTCTTGTGTTTCTATTTTATTGTGTTTCTCGTATTTGTAATCTCTTGTAAACCCTAATTTAAATTATTATATATACTCATGAAAAAGTTTAATAAAGCTACTTTTGATTTGTATTATTGGTTCTTCTTTGTCTCTCTATTATTCCTATTGCATTTGCAGGCTCACAGCCTTTTAAAAGTAAATAAGAAAAGCTAAGGAGTAATGTAGTGTTGTGCAGCCATGTAATGATTCTGTATGAATTTCATATTTTTTTATGATGATATTGTATGATTGCCTTTACCCTAAAAATGTTTTTGGTCCAAAGTCTTGGAATCCAGTTTGTTTTATTACTTTTCTCTTGTTTAAGCTTTTTTTTTTTTCTTTTTTGTTGATATAGTTTAAGATCTTCAGTCAATTCTTCTTTTGATATGCTTTTTAGAAAGTAAGTAATGAGTACAAAGTTATGATGAATCTCTTGGTTCTTAAAATTTAATTTCCACATAGAAAACAATTCACATAGTCTTTGAACTTTCAATTGGACGGTGAAAAATGTGAGATGAAATTTCATGGTGATAAATTTCATTTAGTCCGCTGGATTTGCTAGATAGATCTATTTCATAGTTGGCTTCAAAATGAAAGAGGCGTAATAATTAGTTAGTGAAATTTGAAATGAGTAATTAAGATTTTGTACACACTTCCGAAATTGCAGTTAAAAAGTATTGGCCAGCGCTTTGGGGAAAGCTAAATAGTTTCCGGGGTGTGAAATTTTAAAGGGAATATGTAAAATTTTAGAAATTTTCCGGGGAAATAAATTTTAAGGGGAAATAAAAAAAAACACTCCACCTCACCTCACTCTCTCTCCACCTCACCTCTCTCTCTCTCCACCTCACCTCTCTCTCACCACCTCACCTCTCTCTCTTCTCCGACAAGATCGCCGGCCGGAAAATATTCCGGCCGGCGCCCATTAAAAAAAAATAAAAAAATTTCACTCTCTTTCCCTCCTCTCTCTCTCTCTCTAACAATTTTTTTTTTTTTTTTTTTTTTTTTTTTTTTTTTTTTTTTCCTTCTCTCTCTCTCTAGAACAAATCTAGAGAGAGAGAAGATCTGTTGAAGGTCCCGAACAGGACCTTCAACAGATCGGTTGAAGGTCCGTTCGGGACCTTCATCAGATATGTTGAAGGTCCCGAACGGACCTTCAACAGATCTGTTGAAGGTCCTGTTCGGGACCTTCAACAGATCTGGTTGAAGGTCCCGAACAGGACCTTCAACAGATCAGGTTGAAGGTCCCGAACGGGCCTTCAACAGATCTGTTGAAGGTCCTGTTCGGGACCTTCAACAGATCTCTCTCTCTCTCTCTAGAAATTGTTCTAGAGAGAGAGAGAAGAAAAAAAAAAAAAAAAAAAAAAAAAAATTTGTTAGAGAGAGAGAGAGGAGGAAAGAGAGTGAAATTTTTTTATTTTTTTTAATGGTGGCCGGCCGGAATATTTTCCGGCCGCCGATCTTGTCGAAGAAGAGAGAGAGTGGTGGGGAGAGAGAAGATGAGGTGGAGAAAGAGAAGTGAGGTGGAGAGAGAGGGAGCTGAGGTGGAGAAGTTATTTTGCTTTCCCCTAAATAAAATTGTCAAACAAAATTGATCAATTTTTGACCAAGTCTTTACACCCCGGAAACTATTTTGCTTTCCCCAAAGCGTTGGCCAAAGTATTTTGTAAAAGATTAGAGCATCTCCAATGCAACACTCAATCTTAGAAACTCTGAGTGCCACCTAGGATTTTTAGAGTTTTTTTTTAAAACTCCTCTCCAATGCAACGCTCTATTTGGATCTCTAAGATGACATGTCGAGGGTGGAATAGAGATATCTCAAGAGGATACTCTATTTCCAGAGTGTCCTCTTGAGATATCTTTAATTGTCCAATTCATCAATATTTGATTTTTAACCAATAGAAATCGAGTCTTCTATATTTTCTAAAATAACTAATTATTTATTGACAAAAATAACTATGCCACATAAGTAAATAAGATAAGTTTAAGAGTTTTGCATTGGGGACAAAAAAAAAAAAAAAATTGAGTCTCTATTAAGGCCACCTAGAAGTGAGAATCTCAATTGGAACACTACACATGGGATGAATAGAGATTTTTATGAGTTTTGCATTAGAGATGCTCTAAGTTGAACTCACTTTGGTGGAATGGTAATATATGTGTCGATGTGGTTTGAGAAACTAGGGTTGAAATCTTCTCCTTCCCCCGTAGCCAAAAACAGGAGGAAGCGCCTTCAGAACTCTCCATTAGGAATGAGTTTGAAGGAAGGAGAAGAGAATGGGAAATGTTAAATGCACTTATCATTTTTTGTTATCTACACTCATCAAATGTATTTTTTGCTCAAGTTAAAAGGAGAGGTAGGTGTATATAACAAAAAGAGAAATGTTATATACACTTACCATTTTTACCTGCCACACTCGCATCTCCTTTTTGTTTTTTTGCTTAAAACCAGAATTACATTCATAAGTGAATTGATCCACATCATTACATGGTATTCGATTGTTAATTCCTCTAAGAACTAAATGAGAGTTACATAAGTAAAGTTCTGCGAAGTAAAGTTTTTCGCAGAACTTTCGAACGTAAAGTGCCCCATGAAGGGAAAGGAATAAGAAGACACAACTAAAAAGAAAAAACCCTAAAGGTTGAACAAAGAAAAAGATCTTCGAGATCGAGAATGAAAAGACCCTAAAGGTCGACAAAGTTATTGTACAAAGATTAAAGGTGCCCCAAGCCGAGAGAACCACCGCCGCCATTAACGGGAAAGTGTCGCCGCCACTGAAGAGCCGTCGTCATTACGAGAAAAACCATCGTCACTACCGCAAACCACCATGATCCAAACCACAAAACCATCAATATAGCATACCACAAAAACAGACTTCCACCATCCCCATTGAAACCCACCACCATATCATACCACAAAACCACTGGAAAACCACCAAGAACCCTAACTCAAGCCACCACCATCTCTTTTATTCAATGCACCACCACCACAAAACCAGCAACTCAAACCATCACTATCACTTTCGTTCAATCCCCGCTACCACCATACCACGCCAAGCAGACCACCCTTCCTTCCGTTCAATCCTTCGCCACCATCATAAACCATAAATCTAACCACCACCTCATCAAGAACACAACGACTACCACACCGACCTGGGACCCAAGAACCTATTTATGGAGGGATAACAAACTACTAATGAAAGGTAAAAGGGTTCCAGCGAAGGGTCCTGGAGGGATAACAAACTACTAAAGAAAGGTAAAAGGGTTCCAGCGAAGGAGGACCCTTCGCCGGAAAAAAAAACTCAGATCTGTGAGAGAGAGAGAGAGAGAGAGAGAGAGAGAGAGAGAGAGAGAGAGAGGAAATGGGTCCTTTGACTTCAACAAAAGTTACCTTAGATGTGAGTGTATATAACACAAACGGTGAGTGCATTTAAAATTTCCCTAAACAAAAACAGTGTGTATATAAGGCTGAAAACCTAAGAGTGCTAGGCCCACGAAAGAACTTCCATACCTGACAAAAGTCTATTGGCACTCCTAATTTATTAGACCCAAGTCACCCAACTCTATGTGGCTTAGTAAGAGCAACTCCAAGGGCTTTTTCTACATAATGGTAAAAAAGTTACTCTTGCAGAAACATTTAAATGTTATGAGTTGCCAACTCTCTATTAGTTTACCAATTTTTTTCTCCTATTTCAGCACTCGATGATCTTTATGACCTAATTATATATCAACCATGCTAAACGGCCTCAAAAGAGTACATGCCAAAAGCCGACGTAGCGGATCCAATGGACGGGCCATTTCTCTCTCCACACGAATGTCCAATGGGAACCCGCCTCATTGGCTTTTGGTCTGCGGTAGGCCCGCTATTTGTGCCGCTTGGCGTCTGTCGTTATCTATTCCATAAATTTTCCCGAAATAGAGAACTGTTAAATACATTTGCCATTTTTGTTATATGCACTGACATCTATTTTTTTTTTTTTTTTTGATGAAGGACACTGACATCTATTCTAATTTGAACAAAAAATACTTTTGATGGGAGTGCATATAGCAGTAATGGTGAGTGCATTTAAAATGACCTCTACTCTCTTTTCTAAATTTTTCTTTTAAATCCTACTTTTTGTATCAATCAGTAAACCATGTGTTATTCCTCAAGACAAGGGCGAAGGTTAGAGACAAATAGATCTCGTAATTACTTTTACAATTTCCTCAAGACTTGTAATTAACTATAAAAAACATCACCTTGTTTTAGCCATAAATTCTTAACCAGCCATATTGAAGCTTCTTATCTTAATTGTTACATTAGAGGTAGACAAAAAATTACTAGTTTTTTCGCGTAAAATTGAAGAAAATCTAACATTTGAATTAATATTTTAACTATGAAATTGGTTTATGGTACGTTGCAACAAAACTTGAGTTTTAAAGTTTTGTATTGGAGAACTTAACCAAATTGATTATATGACTAAATATGAGACACTCTAGACTTAACAACAAGACTATTTGAGATACTATATTTAAGTTTGCATTAGAGATGGTCTAAAGTGATACTTGTGTACATAATTAATAGTAAACTATTCGTTCACAATCTTTTAGGAAAGCCACAAAAGCTAATTTGGACTGCATTTTTCGGCAATTAGGGATTTTCTTTGAACATTGTAACTTTAAAACAAGGTGGAATTAATTTATAATGGACCAATTTAGATTTCTTCCTTTTTTTTTTTTGATGAAGGATTTAGATTTCTTCTTAGATGGTCTCAAATCATTGATCTTAATAAACCCAGGAAAACAAAAGACATTTTTCTTAAAAATAGAGTAGATGTTTGATGTTACACAACCCTATTCCACCTACTAGTTCTTTCAACAAAATAAAATAAAATATTCCACCTACTAGTTCACAGGGACATCCTTTATGAAATTATCGTTTACAACTAGATATGCAATTCGTTCCTTTTAATAGATAAGGACAATACATCATCAATGATAAGCAAAAGTATAAATTGGTCCACATTGTGAGGCTACTATAAAATTACTTTTTCCTCCATAAATTTTGGGACCTCTCTTTTTTTTTTTTTTTTTTTTTTTGATGAAGATTTTGGGACCTCTCTTATTTGTCCATTTGATCATTTTTGGATTACTAGTGCTATTGATATTGCAACAACTAATAGGCGCTTTTCACTAGTCCTCGAACCAAATATATTAGTTTTTCTTGGATATCCCAGTACCAGACTTTTCTCGGAGCTCATGTTTTGAATTTTTATTCCATCTAAATCTTGGCAACTCCAGCCTCATCAACAAGGTTGCCCGCCACTTAATTGTCGATTGTTTACATCTTCTTTTGACACATTTAGAAAGACGGCTAGCAAGACATAAAAGGCCAATGAGTGCACATATGTTGAAGATTTAGAACAAGAAACCGCAATTGTGAAAAATATTTAAGAATTGTATCTTTTTAGAGATGATGGTGAAGATGGAAATATATTTGGATAGAGTTATGAAATTTTAGATGGCCTAATTGCCACCGAAAAACAACTAGTTAGATAGCTAAACTTAACAGTGTATTGTCCAAAATATAAAATATCGAGACTATTTCAGAACTACTTCAAATTTTAACATAATGTAAAAACACTTGAGTATCAACAATAATCTTTCAACAAAAAAAATATCAACAATAATATGCACCCTCCTCAACCACCTCAGTCGTTTAAATGGAATTTTATTTGGTCTATTCCTACTATCCCAAGAATGCAACTTTTTATCTGGAAAATTTGCACTAAAGCACTCCCAGTCAGGGAGTGAAGCGGTAAGTAAATAGATAACAATCTTGCATGCCCGAATTGCACGGATACAGAAACCATAAAACATGCACTTTTACATTGATCATTAGCGAAAAATATTAGGTTTTATTTTAATATACTTTCGTCTAACATTACTTCGTTAATCGATTGGATTTTTTCATGGCAGGATCAGAATGAAAACAGTTATACATCTAACAATATTTATTTCGCTACTATCCTATGGCATATATGGAAAACTCGATGTGATCATTGTTTTCAGCATACAATCAATAACACTAGTGCAGTTATAAAATTGATTTTGGCTTTTTCTAAAACCAGCAAAGCTATAATACAACGGGCTTCCAGTCGGGTGGAAAAATGGCAACCCCCGATGTCACCTTACTTGAAAATTAATGTTGATGCATCTTTTACAAATATTAACTCTAATGTCGATACCAGACTTTTAGTTCACAATGATCATTCAAAATTCATGGAAGCAAAGGTAACATCGACTCGAGCTAGAAACAGTGAAGAAAGTGAGACAGTTGCTATTCTCTAGGCGCTTACCTGGGCAGAGGAAAACCAACACAACACAATAATTGATCAAAGCTATAATATCAACCTCATCAAGCACCTGAAAAACCCAAGACATAAAATTCAATGGCAATCGATGATCCACATTATAAGAATCAAAGAAATCAGGAACCGTCTTGAAAGCGTCAAATTCAGCGATGCCAAGAGAATGCTAAATATCCAGGCAAACAAACTAGCTAAATGGACCCGCAAGAAGAATAGATCTAAGATTTGGACTAATGTACCGTACTTTTTAGTTACTACGTATTGTAATGGTACTTCGGTTACTTAATAATATTTCACAGTTCAACAAAAAAAACATAAATACGGAGAAATTGCACTACGGAAAGACATAAAAACAACCAATGATTTAATTCATATATCTAATATGCGAAATAACAAGAAGTGAAAGCCCTCTACTTGTAGAGTTATGCTAGACTATATCAAACTCATAAATAGAAAATATTCCTTTGATACCTATTACCTAATATGGTTGCATCCTAAAGTGAAACAACAGAGACCCTGATTAGGTTGCCTGCCCCATACCACAAGATGGTCCCCCATCATGTCATCACTACGTTTTGTGAAAAGATTAATATATATATATATATAATGGAAGCACTTAATAGAGTAGATGAAGTCTACATAGACTTAAGACTTCAAGGTCTCTTAAGATGGCCTTGAGAGTTCTTTCTATGTCTTTTAGGGGAGTGTCAACTATATGAGTGTATTGAGGAGAGGGACAATTATGTATGATTTTGATAAATATGTAAAAAAAAATGCTAGGAATAACAACACATGCTTTCAACCAAAAAAAACATACGGTAGTCAGTACATGCAGCGTCCCAAGCCATAACAGTTATTGATATTGTTCCAGTTTTTTATAGCAGTCTCGTGTGCAACAGACGGGATTTTGATCTTTGGAAAGATTTCAAAGCTCAACCAAAAAGCCATGATAGTTTTTAAGCTAGAGTACGCATCTATAGCTCGGGCAACTCCTAATGTTATCCCAAATGATGTGAGACTATTACATCTCCATCCTTGGAGATGAGCGTCCTCGTTGTAAAGTCTTAAGCCTTAGCAGATTATCAATATTCTGCAGTTTTAGACCCAAACCCTTACACTACGAGTATGGAGTTTTGTTCTTGACGAAAGTTTCACAAGTCCACTTAAAAATTTCGACTCTTACTAAATTTGAGCGCACGTTTATAGCTCATGCTCATAACTTTCTCATCCCAAACAGCGCAGGCCTATTACACTTTATAACCTTAAGAAGAAAATGTTTGTGGTTTATGGGGATGAAGGACTCCAAAGTAGGCGTATGGCAAAATCGAGAATTGGGAGAAATATGAATTCCTTGGTTAGTTTTTGGTGGAGAAAAACCATCCCAACCAAATTAAATTGATGATTTGTTGGCTAAACTAAACCAAGTCAAGTAGGTTTGGTCTGTTGTCGTCGACTTATTTGAAAACTGACCAAAGGGAACCAACTTACAGTACCAGCCCTGACTTTCGGGGGGCCCTAGGCGAACGTATCGACGGGGACCCCTACACAGTAAATCGAAAAAATATACAATTTGACATTTTTTATAAAATTTATAGTAGTTATTAAATTTATGCATGTAATAAATACTACTTAAACACCGCTCTTCTTGCATTTTTCAATGCAAAATCACTAATCGGATTTGTGTAGTCAATATTCCCAGCTAATTCATGTTCAATAGATAACAAAGCTAATACATTTACTCTTTCTTGAGAGATGGTAGATCGCAAGTAAGACTTGATTAACTTCAACCGTGAAAAACTTCTCTCAACAGAAGCCACAGAGTAACCGGAATGGTCAAAAGAATTCTATAAGCGATTCACGCATTCGGACATCCTTCCATCAATTTCAAATATTCTAACACTTCAATTGGTCTTTTAACATTGTCTGGCAAAACCCTCTTTAAAACTTTCTGTTCAGAATGCAAATCATCTTCATCAATGTCGACGTGTTGTTCATCCTTATGAAAGCTTTCTAAATTGGTGACCTTTAAACTCTCATTATCTAACTTCTTTAAATCAATTAAAAACAAAAAATGTTTGGCATATACTTGAAATTGTTCAAACATAAATTTAATATATGAAATAGATTGATCAACAATATGCAAAAAGTAGTTGACTTGAAATGATTCTTCAGGTATAAATGTGTGATAAACCCTTGTGGAGATTCTAGAAAATGAAATAGAAATGTGAGATTGAAGAGAAATTAGGGAAAAAACTAAATTATAAAAATATATATTTAATTGAAGATTTAATGTGCCTTTTAGACTTGCATGAGTAGTTAATTAAATGTTATGACTTTTTTTCTTTTAAACCTAATTTCAGTGTAAGTTATAGGAGTCGAACCCTTGACCTTAGGTTTCAAGGATCAACTACTCTACCAACTCTACTACCCAAACAAATTTGACACATAAGTGCATAATATAATAATATAACAACACTATCAATATATATAATGTTTTATAAATTGGAGGCCTCTAAATTTGGGGGTCCTAGGCGACCGTCTGGATCGTCTAGGCCGAGGGCCGGCCCTGTCGTCTTATATTATGTAAGATTGTGATAAAATAAGTTGGTAAGAAGTAAAATTGTCACGTGATTGTGTATAGGATGACATCTATTTGTTGTGTCAATCATCACTTTATATGGTGGTTGGACACTCACTCTGGATAAGGGAAGTACTAAGTTCGATTCTCGTGGAAGTGAAAATCCATAATTTATAAAACTGGAGTATAAATAAGGTAGATGTAGGAATAAATGGGTTCTCATGCCCCATAAGATGACCTTAAGGGTCTTTATATGGTCCTTAAAACCCAAAATGTCTTTCTTTATTATTGGCTACAAAAGCATTGGTACATCGATAAATGTGATAAGCACGATAATTGCTGAATTATTACTGGCCAAAAGTCCGACGAAATTAAATGGTCTAAAAACCAGACGAAATTAAATGGTCTAAAACCCATAAAAACTAGTTAATTTATACTCAAGTTCAATATTTTAGATTTACACTTCTATGAGATCGAACCTGGGACCTCCGCATTGCGGATAGATGCACTTATCAATTGGGCTAATTCAACTCACGATGCAATATATTCATGATGTATCAGTGTCATATGATGATGTAATGACTCGTAAGTCCATATAAAAAAATTATCTATTCTATGTCGAAAGATTTAAACATGCAATTTGACCATGCTTATATGGATTCTACATGAAATTAATTTAAATCAAATTATGTAATAAATGTAATATTTTGGAATTGCTTATATGGCTCAACAACGCTAAATCAAGCAAACGCGGACCCAATCGAACCAAATGAACTGCCACTTAGTTACTTTGACTTTAGTTGAATAAGAAATAGTAACTAAGGTATGCCACTCCTATTGGTTAGTTTGGCGAGTGAAGACTCTATATTCGACAAGATTAAACTTAGTGTTGTAGGTTGTAAGTCAATAATCAAATGGTAAAGATCAGAATTTTTCAGGACAAATTTGTGTTGTTTATATAGGCTTGCACGATAGTGGAGAATCGCGACGATTCTTTTTTATCATAGCGGATATGATCGTATCTCGAGATAAGACAAGCAGATATTTGGTGCTATTTGGTCTTCCGCGTACCCGACATTTTTCTCGGGGGCAGAGCTCGACGTGTCGAGCATACTATTGCAGACCTCCTGTTTCTAGTGCTCAGGTTTAAAGAGCTGACTCGGATCCATCGTTTTGATTACTTTCAAGTCATGAATGAACTTAAGGTGCTTAGGAGAAATTGATGCTGACCTCCCCTGTTAGGGCTCAAGTGACAGGGTTCATTTGGTCCACTTGTATTTTGGTTTCGTCAGAATCTCGATTATGCATACTCAGAGATCCAACACGTGCCGCCCAAGTCAATCGGTTGACTTCTTGACTAGTTAAGGTTGATCAATATTAATTCGACTCGGCAAAATTTGATTTTGAGATCAAAATCCAAACCACTCAAAGTCTTCTTCCCTAAACTAGACCATTCGTAAACTAGATGAATATGGTTTCAAAGGAGTTTTTTCTATGATGGGGGGGAAAGTGAGAGGATGAAGAGATATAGAGGAGTTGAATACGAAGACATAGATGGTCATTTTGACGGGTTGGTCATACTTAGGGTCCAAAATAAAATTAGATCTAAAACGATAGTACGGAAGGGGCACTTAAATAAAATGAAAGGTCACTTTGTAAGTAAATATCCACGTTAAAAAACCAACAGCAAATGAACAACCAACCTTTCGTGGAAACACGGAGCCGTTCCTGCCCAGGACTTTGGAACCCAATCTTCTTAACTCAAACCACTTTAACCATGGTTAAGTTTATTTCCATCACATCCAATTCCAACCTACCTCTATATCTAGCTACTCTCCTTCCCAACTTCTTCTTCAAGAATTCTCTGCAATTTCTCTTTCTCTCTCTAATCTCTATTACTACTAGTCTACTACTACACTTTCTCTCTCTAAAAACCTAAGAGATTTCTTTGATCTTCTGTCAATTTGTTTCTTTTATGATCTTTAAAAGATTGATCTCAAATTAAGGAGAAGAAGAAGAAGAAGAAATGAGTTGTAATGGATGTAGAGTACTTAGAAAAGGATGTAGTGAAAATTGCATTCTTAGAGGTTGTTTAGAATGGATTGAAACCCCTGAATCTCAAGGTCATGCTACTGTTTTTGTAGCCAAATTCTTCGGTCGTGCCGGTCTTATGTCTTTCATTTCTTCTGTTCCTCTAAATCACAGACCTGGTAACCCTAATTAATTATAATGATTTCTGTCAATTTCTAATGAGATCTGATATTCTGATCTGATAAGAATGTTTTAATTTGTTGTTTTCAGCTCTGTTTCAATCTTTACTATTTGAAGCTTGTGGACGAACTGTAAACCCTATTAATGGAGCTGTAGGTCTTCTTTGGACTGGTAATTGGCAATTATGTCAAAAAGCTGTGGAAACTGTTCTAAGAGGAGGTACTCTTAAACCTATTAATGGAGTTTTATTAACAGGTCAATCTTCTTCGGATGATGTTTCAAATTCTCAATCACTGATTTGTACGGACATGATTAATGATCCGTATTCAAGATCAATTAGAAAGAGGAAAGGATTTAATAATCAAGGTAGAAATGATCTTGATCTTTGTTTGACGACAAGTTCAGGTACTGATATTATTATGAATCGGTCGGATAAACGACGATTAGGTTCACCTTCGATGAATTCAGAAGAATCGGTTACTACTACTATTGACAGTGGAGGAGATCATCAAGGACAAATTAAAGAACAAAAACTTCTTCATCTGTTTCTGTAAAAGTTTTAGAGAGAGAGAAAGTTTAGATCCAGAAATAGAAGCTCTTAAAAATTACTGAGAATCGAAGTTCTCTGATTATAGCTTCTTCTTAGTTTCTTGATTATGATTTAATTTTTCTCCTTTTTAATCCAGTTAGATTGAAATCTGGTGAGAGATTTTGTTTTCAAAAAGGTCCGGGGAAGGATTTCCGTTTTACCGAACGGGAAAATGAATTCTACCGGGGAAAACCTTTCTTTTGGATGTTGTAAAATTTTCGATTATTGGAAAATTTTTTATTTTTTGGGTGTAATAGGAGCCGTTGATTAATGATATGTTATTATAATGAACGGTGAGAGATGCAAGGATGGGAAAGGAGGTGGTATTTACGTGATGAATTCCGAAGGGAAAATGTTTTCATTCTTTTTTGTGTTAGAAATGGACAAAGTGGGGTGCCTATTCCATAAAGAAAAGGGTTATTTCCCTAATGGCCCCCTACTTTGTGACCAGCTTCCCGCCTGACCCCCTACTTTGTGACCAGCTTCCCGCCTGGCCCCCTACTTTACGAGAAATACCCATATGGCCCCCTAAAACTGTTAACTTTAACTTTCCGTCACTCTCTCTCCTCCATCTCTTTTTCTCTCTCTGCCATGTCACGCCACCTCATCTATTAGGCCACCTCATCACCTTCTCCGGCAGAGGTCGCCGGCCGGCCAAACTTCCGGCCGGCGACCTTCAAACTAAAAAAAAAAAAAAAAAACTTTTTTTTTATCTCTCTCCTCTCTCTCTCTCTAAGAACTCCGGCGAAGGAACCCTTCGCCGGAGTTCTTAGAGAGAGAGAGAGAGGAGAGAAAAAAAAAAAAAAAAAAATTTAATTTGAAGGTCGCCGGCCGGAAATTTGGCCGGCCGGCGACCTTGTCGGAGAAGGTGATGAGGTGGCCTAATAGATGAGGTGGCGTGACATGGCAGAGAGAGAAAAAGAGATGGAGGAGAGAGAGTGACGGAAAGTTAAAGTTAACGGTTTTAGGGGGCCATATGGGTATTTCTCGTAAAGTAGGGGGCCAGGCGGGAAGCTGGTCACAAAGTAGGGGGCCAGAAATAACCCTAAAGAAAACAATCTCCACTTGATTTAAAAAGCTGAACTTACACAAAAAAGTATAATCTTTAAAGAGTGGGGCAAAAGGTAAAAACTTAAACAAATCAGGCTTAAATAAAAAGTCTCGAAATTTCAGGGTTCTTTAAGAGCATGCCCAACGTTGGGGGGACCGGACCTCAAATTTGAAATGAGGCTTAAATTAAAAGTCTGAGTTTTAGTTTTCTCTTAGAACACGTAGAATGTTGGGGACTGGGCTCCCAAATTTGAACTGAGGTTGTAATAAAAGGTCTTGAAATTTTGGTGTTCTCCTAGAGCATGTCCAATGTTGGGGGTTGGGCTCCCAAAGTTAAATTTGGGAGCTCAGCTCTAATCATTTTTATGTTACTGTTTGGAGTCTCTAACGCTAGTTTGTGGTATCCACCCCATTTTACTTTTATTTATTTATTTAGTTTTTATTGAATTTTTTTAAAACTTCAAATTCCAGAAAAACAAAAATAGATTTTAAATTCAAGTGCATTATGCACTGAAATACAATAAACCACAAGTAAAGTAACGACAAAAGATTCTTCAGTAGTTGCGATATTTGGTATTCCAAAGTAAATCAGCGAAATAATAACCCATATTATGTAGATTACCATTAATTTCAAAATTAACAGATGGAGGGCTACCCTGTCATGATTGCATCGAATATTTGAATGTGTTCCAGCACATTGGTGTTGATACATGATCCAGGCAACCCGAAATATGCATGTCAAATATGGAACAACTTCTAGTACAATTGTTGGACTACGACAATGACCGGTATAATGTTTCTGCTGTGCGGGTGGACAGTTTTTCCACTCCCAATGCTTGCAATCTATACTCCCGAGCATTCCTAGAAATCCTTGTTTTTCAATAAATGCTAAAAGCCTACAAATAGCAGATTCATTCCGAGCCCTTAAGTATTGCAGAACAAACACATTTATGATTATTAATACAAATTCTCTTAGAGATTCAAACGTATTCGTCTGTTGGATCGCCATTAGCAAGCATTCTCAACAATGCAGTCATCTTTGTCACGACGATAAACCTTTCCGGCCGAAGGTGTCTTTCGTTTGTTCCAAAATAGGGATTATGGGCAACTACCATATTGAGGATACGTCTCATCCGACATGGCTTTCAGAATGTATCACCATCATAAAGTGGATTCTCGTCAAAACGGTCACGCATAAGTTGTTCATAACCAATGTTACCTAAACGTGGTATGCTCCGGTAAGGATACGGGGTACGTTAATTAGACGTTTCCGATTCGCTAGGGGTATAATTATTTGAAAAATTTATGCAATATATATGTATGTGTGAAGTGAATGAACTCACTTTGATTATGATAGAACCGTGAGAAATGGAGAGAGAGAGAAAGTGATCGGTCGACAGAGAGAGAAGGAGGAAGAGAAGACAAACAAATGAGTAAACTCAATGATATTTCTCTATGTATATTTAGGGTTACAATTGATACTATATATAGGTTATTAAAGATAAGTACAACTAGAGATACAAAAGATATTTATCAAATCTAAGTTAGTTAAGATCATGGAGGAGATCTTGTTTGTATGGGTTGCATGGGTCGGCCTTGATGTCGCCGGGCTGGTGCTTGTGTCGGGTGTGTGGGTGAGAGACCCATAATACTCCCCCTAAAGTTGGAGCGGAAATAGAAAGAACGCCCAACTTGCCAATAATCTTCGAAAACGCATCAGCTCCTAAAGGTTTGGTGAATATATCTGCAAGTTGATCCGTTGTCGGTGTAAACTTAGTTGTAATGAGGTTTGTTTGAAGCTTTTCCCGTACCAGGTGACAATCTATTTCAATGTGTTTCGTCCGTTCGTGGAATACCGGATTGTCAGCGATGTGAAGAGCTGCGCGATTGTCACAGTGTACCGTCATAGGAGAAGGATGATCAACTCCGATGTCCGTAAGGAGATATTTGAGTCATTGTAACTCACAAGTAAGGGTTGCCAATGCTCGATATTCTGCTTCTGCGGAGGAGCGTGCTATAGTGTGTTGTTTCTTTGATTTCCACGATAATGGACTTGATCCAAGCATCGTGAAATATCCTGTCGTTGATCGACGGGAGGAAGGACAACCAGCCCAATCTGAATCACAATAGCCAGAAATGTGGAGAGAACTGGTTGCAGAGAGAAAAATACCGTGATATAAGGTTCCTTTAATGTAACGTAGAATACGGTTAGCAGCTTCTAAATGAGCAGTGGTTGGTTGCTGCATAAATTGACTTAAGTTATTGACCGCAAACGAGATATCAGGTCGTGTAACTGTAAGATAAATTAAGCGACCCATCAATCTTCTATATGGAGTCGGATCCGGAATATTGATTCCGTCCGTTGATGTGAGACGGAGTTTCTGTTCCATGGGAAATGGTGAAGGCCGGGCTGCAGTGAGACCCGAATCCTGAAGAATATCAAGCGCATATTTTCTTTGACAAAGAAAAATACCTGAAGAAGAGCGGGAAACCTCTATTCCTAAAAAATACTTAAGGAAACCAAGATTTTTAAGAGAAAACGTATCCCCAAGAAAAGATTTGAGCTTTGAAATGGCCGATTCATTATTTCCTGTGATTATAATGTCGTCCACATAGACCAGTACATGAATAATAATATCGGCTTTGAAGTAAGAAAAAAGGGAATAGTCTGATAAGGATTGTTTGAATCCTTTTTGTAAGAGAACTGAAGAAAATTTCGAGAATCATTGTCTAGATTCTTGTTTGAGGCCGTATATTGATTTATGAAGGCGACAAACACGTGTCTCCCCCTTGTTGGAATAACCTGGAGGTAATTTCATGTATACTTCCTCATTTAAGTCACCTTGAAGAAAGGCGTTATTTACATCTAATTGATGAAGAGACCAATTTTTGATGGCTGCAATAGAGAGAAGGACACGAACAGTCACCAATTTAGCGACTGGGGCGAACGTGTCATGATAATCCAGCCCTTCTATTTGCGTATAGCCTTTGGCGACTAGCCGGGCTTTGTAACGTTCGATCGAGCCATCGGGTTTAAATTTTATTTTATAAACCCATTTACAACCTATGGGACGTTTGTTCATAGGAAGAGGAACAAGTGACCATGTGTTGTTTGATTCCAAAGCCTGAATTTCTTTGGCTATGGCCTCTTTCCAATGTGGAAATTTCAAGGCCTGAGAAAATGATGAAGGTTCATTTTTCGAAAGGACTGAAGCAAGAAAGATTTTGTGGTCCGAAGATAAGAATTTATCGGAAAGAGAATGTGATAATGGATAAGGAATATCGGAGTTTGAATCAGAGAATGGGAAATTCGGAGTGACACATATATAATCGTCCAAGTGGGAAGGTGGACGCCGAATTCTGGAAGGGCGAGTTGGGACTAGTCCCTCGGTGACTGGGATTGAGTAAGGATTGACCAAAGAGTGGTCAGAAATTGAAATCGCAGACGAGTTGCTGATCGGTTTGGAAGCATGATGTGGAGAATTGGCAGAGGTGCCTATAGAATCAGATGGAAGTGAAGGGGAGACCGGGCTTGCGGTGCCTGTAGAAGATCCGCCTGAGTCAGCTAGAGTGGCTGAGGGCACAACAGGTGATGAAGGCCCCGAGGTTTGGTCAGGTACTATCGGCACACCAGTAGGTGGGCGTGCCAACGAAGAACATTCTGTGGGCACCCCAGTGGCTGGTATGGCCGAAGGGTCAACTGGTGGGAAGATGAATGTGCCATCATCTTCGATAGAGATGAAGGGATGTGGTAATGCTGGTGTGATAGAAGAATTAGATGACATGGGAAACGTGGATTCGTGAAAGACCACATCACGAGAAATGATAATTCGGCGGGAACGTAAATCAAACAATTTGAAACCTTTTTGTCCATGTGGGTAACCTAAAAATATTGCCGGATTAGCACGAGGATCCATTTTGGTAATGGGTTTTGGTGTTCGTACAAAACACAAACAACCAAATACACGAAAGTGGGAGAAGGTAGGTGGTGAGCCAAGTAGTTTCTCATGTGGAGAAAGACCATGAAGAACGGGTGTTGGTAACTTATTAATTAGGTAGATTGCCGTTAATACGCATTCACCCCAAAAAGATAATGGAAGGCTTGCTTGAAGTCGGAGGGATCAAGCAACTTCCAAAATGTGTCGGTGCTTACGCTCAACGACACCATTTTGTTGCGGAGTGTAAGTGCAACTACGTTGGTGTAATATTCCTTGAGTGGAAAACCAATTTTGTAGCTCCTTGTTCATAAATTCCGTTCCATTATCGGAACGAAATATTTGAATTTGAGGGAAAAGAGTATTACCATTTCCCGAAGAAATAGAGTGGATTTTTTTATTGAATTGGGTCGTTACATAGTTAAAAAAATGAATGATCCAATTTGTAGTGTCTGATTTATTATGCATTAAATATATCCACGTACATCGAGAAAAATCATCGATTAAGGTGAGGAAATAGAGACACCCGGACGTGGAGGGAGTTGAAAATGGTCCCCACACATCCGCGTGGATAAGTTGAAAGGGGTGAGTAGATTTAGATGTGCTAATTGGGAAGGGTAATCGGGTTTGTTTAGATTGTGGACAAATTACACACGGAACTTTATTTTTATTGATAATACTAGAACGCATACAAGGAATACGAGAAATAAAATACTTATAACGAGAAACCGAAGGGTGACCTAACCTCCAATGCCATAAATCAAAAGAACTAACAAGATTATTACTAATAGAACTAGAAATTGAAAAGATCCTAGGTTCCGTGCGAAGCAAGTAAAGTCCTTCATGACATTCACCAAGTCCAATCGTCCTTGTTCTCCGTAGGTCCTGAAAGACACAATGAGAAGATCGAAAAATTACTTCACAATTAAGTGATTTTGTAGTTTCGGAAACGGAGATGAGGTTAAATTTAAAAGAGGGTATATGAAGAACATTACGAAGAAACAATGTAGGGGTGAATTTAATCGAACCTATATTGTGAACTCTCACTCGAGTACCATCGGGACGACGAACAAAATAGTTGTCGGGAGCCAATGAGTAAGACGAAAAATAAGAAAGATCGGAACAAATATTTTTAGCCGCCCCCGAGTCAACGACCCAAGTGGCGAACGAAGGAGAAGAAGTACCTGTCATGTTGACCGCCGGGTCTTGCATAGTGGAGGCGCCTGTAGACAGTGACATTTGGGTATTCCTTTTCTGGTCCAGGAGTGTCAATAGATACTTGTATTGATCAAGTGACATAGTTGTTGCTGTAGGCACCCCTGTGTCAGGAGCAATAGAAGAAACCGTGGCTGCCAATGGACCTGTTTTGTTCTTTGGTGGGTAACCATGTAACTTGTAACAAGTTTGTTGGAGGTGACCATGAAGCTTACAAAAATCACAGAATGGACGAGGTCGTTTCGGACGAGGTTTGTCAAATGAATCCACTCGGTTTCCAAACCGAGAATTGTTATGGCAGACGGCTAGAGACGCCGCTTCAACATCAATTACGGAAGAGTTCACAATGTTTTGTTGAATCTCTTCTTGTTTAACAAGAGAGTGGATCTTTAAAAGTGATGGAAAAGGATCCATAAGTAATATCTGGCTTCGAATAGCCGAGAACCGATCGTGAAGACCTTGGAGGAATTCCATGGCACGATCCTGATTAGTTCGATCAAGGATCGATTTGCCATGACCACAAATGCAAGGATCAATAGCCATTAAAGACAATAACTCGTCTTGAAGAGACTTAAGACGAGTAAAATAGGAAGAGACATCGGAAGTTTCTTGTTTAAGCGACGAAATCGCTCTTTTAAGTTGAAACACTTTCGGAGCGTTCGTTTGATAAAACCTATCGTATAAATTTTTCCATATGTCTGAGGCAACATCATCATAAAGGACAGATTGACGGAGATCGGGATCAATGGAATTTGTGATCCAACTAACCACCAAATCATTACAACGTTCCCACGAGTGGAGGTCGTTTGGATTGGTTGGTTTTGGAATGGTTCCATTGACAAAGCCGAGCTTGTCTTTAGCTCGTAAGGCCTTGGTCATGCCTCGAGACCAAGACGGATAGTTATCTCCACTAAGTAGAGGCGTTATCATCACCGTAGTTGGTGAGTCGGAAGGATGAACATCATAAGGAGATAGAACTCGGTTTGGAGCTTGCATAGTTGTTTCAGAGGTGGTATCTTTTGGAGTTGTCATTGAAAAAAAATAAGAAAAGTGGCTCTTATACCATGTGAAGTGAATGAACTCACTTTGATTATGATAGAACCGTGAGAAATGGAGAGAGAGAGAGAGTGATCGGTCGACAGAGAGAGAAGGAGGAAGAGAAGACAAACAAATGAGTAAACTCAATGATATTTCTCTATGTATATTTAGGGTTACAATTGATACTATATATAGGTTATTAAAGATAAGTACAACTAGAGATACAAAAGATATTTATCAAATCTAAGTTAGTTAAGATCATGGAGGAGATCTTGTTTGCATGGGTTGTATGGGTCGGCCTTGATGTCGCCGGACTGGTGCTTGTGTCGGGTGTGTGGGTGAGAGACCCATAATAGTATGACGTAAAACTTAAAATTTTAATCCGAAATTATTTATTTCAGAATTCAAAACGACAAAAAGCAAATCACTAATAAAGAAAAACATCTTCTCTAGTTTTGAAGACACCAAGAATTTGGTGCTTTAAAGATATGTTTTAGGTTCTGATTTCTCTGACTTTCTTCTCTTGTAAACATTACTTTGAGTTTTATTAAAAATATCATGTTTTTCAGCTTTATTTGTCCTGCAATGGGTATGCCAGATTTGTTGATCTGGTTCGCGTACCCACTCTGAAAGGGTACCATCGAACCAGATTGGGATTCGCTCTCTAGATGACCGAATCTGGAAACTATGTTCATAACCACCTTCTCTGTTATGATTTATAGTTCGATGACCCGAAGTCGAACAAACATAACGGGTATGCAGTGGTTGATCCCTCATCTCTGCTTGACACATTTCATATAAAATTGCAACATCTTCTTAAGCAAGTAAGTCACCTTGAATGATCATATTCATTAACTCATAATTATTATTCATTGAAGATAACTAAAGAAAAAATGTATAGAATATAGAGAGAAGATGTAGATGAACAAAAGTAAGAAATTTCGAATTTCAATTCCACTCCTTCCTAAAATTGAGTCAAATTCGAATTTCAAAATTCCCTCCAAAATTGGAATTTAAATTTGTAGAGCTAATATTTTAATGGTTGAAAATTGAAAGCAAAATCTCACACATGTACATCATGCATGTACATAATATATATTTCGGAACCCAACATTGGAGTTAAAAAAATTCAGGGACTTTCAAAATTGAGAACTCGAGCCTCTATATTAGATTTGCTCTTATTATATTTTTGTGTCTCCAAAAATTATCCTTTTTTGTGCTCTTAACTCGAGTGATTACCAAGTAAATTTGGAGACACGATTACATATATCACCTTTCAGAAACATAATTTTATTTAGATAGATAAACCTAGTTGTTACATCTTTCCAAGTCAAATATACGTAATGTTAGATGTTAATGTTAGATGAATTATTCATCTAATATTATGGATTTTATATTTTATAGATGTTTGTTAGGAACCTAAAAATTAATATTATCAACATGACTACGGTTCAATTGACATCGACTACTATCATTTGTTCTTCTTTGATCGATTCTATTATCACTCAACTTGGCATTCTTCAATTGTAGGATTATTTCATCACCTTTCAGCGAGCATCACTTCCCCCTCAGAGCGTGTCTGATGCAACATTCGACTTGAAAAACTCAAACTGACACCTAGAATTAGAGCATCTCCAATGCAAAACTCAAAAAAATATCTATTCGTCCTATTTGTCAAGTTCTAATTGAGCTTCTCACTCTTGGGCGTCGAAAATAGAGATCCTTAATTCTTGTATGTCTCCAATGCAACACTATAAACTCTTTTATTTTACTTACGTATCATGGTTATTAATTATTTTGGAAATACACGAAGACTTGATTTCTATTGGTTGAAATTTAAATATTGATGAGTTGGACAATTAGAGATATCTCAAAAAGACACTTTGAAAATAGAGTGTCCTCTTGAGATATCTCTATTCCACTCTCGACACATCATCTTTGAGATCTTAGTTGAGTTTTGCATTGGAGATGATTTTTTAAGAAAAACTCAGTAAATCCTATGTGGCACTCGAGTTTCTAAGATTGAGTTTTGCATTGGAGATGCTCTTGAATTTTTAACAAAAAACACTCTCCACTCTAACACTCAACTTGAATCTCAGTATGATGTGGCAACAATAAATGTTGAGATATTAAAATGAAAACTCAATTGTTGAATTTTCTTTTTTTGAGTATTTCAACACTTATTGTTGTATCTCAATTGACCTACATCATTTTTTTTATATATTAACATAAAAATAAAAGAGTAGTTTTGAAGTAAATGTTGAGTTTTTTTAGTGTTGCATTTTTCAAATGAGGATCTTAATAGTGTCACCTAGGAAAGAGGGTATCAATTCATGCTTGATACATTGGATTCATTGAATTTTTGTTGAGTATTGCATTGGAGATGCTCTGAACTAGAAGCCCTAAAAACAAAACCAAGATGCGACAAACTCATAACCATCAATTATAATAAAACAGCTCAGTCGGTTAGGGGAGGAATAAGTCTAGCCATCCATTTTTGTTGGGTGTTTAATAGAGATCACATACAACGACTGTATAAATCTCTCTTTATGTAAATAGACTCAAAAGGAAGGGTAATAGTGTCGTTAATTAATTTATTATAAATACGTTTGGGATATCCCTAAAATAACTACCCCACTTTCTTCTCTCACGATTTCCCCTACAAATCTTCTCAGTTCCCACTAAATCACTTGCCCTCAATCAGGGATATACGATTGTATTTATCTGTCTCTTCTCTCTTCAATTCTCTCTTCTCTACAATTATTATTGAAGATGTTAATCTATACGAAAAATTGAGAATGTTACGGCGTTAGCTAAGAGGCATTTGCCGCGTCCTACGGACACGACGGAAACGTAGTCTTAAAGAAGAGGCAAGCAAGTTTTTTGTTTCTCGTTTTATTTGATTTGGTAACTCATAAATGAGGGTCTACTTGAATAAAATTAAGAAGTAAGTGGTGGGGTCCCTCCTTATATTTCTGAACAAGCTAATTAAGGAGGGTTTACTTGATTAGGTTATTTGTCACGTTAAATAATCTTTGTGTCTCTGCTTTTACTTTCAGATCTTTTATCTTTATATTCCTGAACAAGCTAATTAGGTTTTTTTTTTCTATCAGTGAGCCTGTTTTTTGATGTATTGGTCCTACTGGACAGAGGTCGAATGAGTTCCTAAAAGATCAAATTTGTATTAAAATCGAAGAGTAATTTGAAAGTTAACTCGATAAGATTTTCAACAAAAAAGAAACTGGATAAGATTTTAGGTATATTAATATATATTCTACAGTGTCTTTTTAAAATAATATAGTTCATATATGTAGGATGGCGGATCATAGTATATTGTTGGTGGATTGGTGCCGGGGAAAAAAGCGGCTCTAGGAGGATGTAAAGGGGCGTGTTGAAATAGAGAAAGGAATCAGAAGATGGATGGTGGTAAAGAGGGAACCATCTATATTGGACCCCATCCCTATTCCTATCCCCATCCACCATAAATATATAGTACAAAGTACAAACAATATTGCTACTCTCATCTTCCACCCAACTTGAAAAACCTAATATAATTGTCTTTGTACAAAAGAAAACAAGTTGTGGTGGGCAGACCAGACAGAAGGAGAAGAAAAAGAATAAAAAGAAAGAGAAGAGTGTAGCGCATGTGAGCGCCAGATACGATTGTTTTCTATTCTCCGTCTCTCCCCTTGTATTGGACTTTTGGTGTGTGTTCCGCGCTGGTTAGCAAGTAAGTTTTACCAAGTATATCTTAGTTGACACAAAGTAGAAATGAAAATCTTATGCTTTTACCGACAAAACTTTGTTATAGTTGTAAGGTGTGAGGCGAGTGGGTCATCTTGAGAGAGCTACCTACATGTCATGCGTTGGTGGTTTGGTACGAGAGTTTGGGGATGGGGTTGAAAAATACACAAAAAATGGGAGAATGTCCTGACTGAATGCAATCTAGAGAAATAAGTTGTTATCAAAATAGTAATAGAAAAACAACAAAATAAAGGACAGTATTAAATTGAGCAATGAGCTGAAAATAAAATATATATCTTATCTTTCTTAGGGTCTTGTTATGAACCAGCAAAACAACGAGTAGAGATATGGACCTGCAGTAGATGAAGAGACAAAGATGATGGAACAAAGGCACGAGCTTTACTCATTGTTCAGAAAACTTAAAGCGCCCCGTTACTCGTGAATTAGATATTGCTTTGCAATATCCACAGTGAATTTCCCTAGAATTCAACTGTTCTTTACAAGGAACTTGAGAAACCAACTTCGTTCTCTCATATCTAATTCCCCATCAAGTTTTCACTGTGCTGGAAAGATCCAATCGGATTCTTTCCTGGATATTGGGCTCTCTAATGCTTGTGTCTCGAGACGCCTCGTCCCAATTTGGGGTGGCCGGGTGGGTAGTGGTGAATTGGACCCCACAGAACTTTCTCTCACCTCTGGGCTCTGGTCATCCACTTCCTATCTCTCTCTCTACTTTCTCTTTCTTTTAACTATCTATATATTTTGTTGAAAAAAACTGTGTGTATCTTTTCTCGATTACGTTGGATATATTCGTTTCGTCCCATTGGGTGCTTAAAAACGTGGGGTTGGAATTGGGGAGAAGAAATGGGCCATTACTTTTTGTACTTTTACTCTCTTATGCATAAACTAGTCTACGTTCTTATCCACACTAATAATAGGACTACAGCTAAAAAATAAAGCCTTCCTCAGTAACTACCTATATACAATTTGCAACAATAAAAACCTATCTATGACTTTAAAATAAAAAAAATTAGAGTTACAAAACTTTAAATAGGAAATTTTCAGTTTTCTCAAAGTTTCAAGTGTCACAAAACTTTTTCGTTCTTGTCTTTTACACATGTCCGGCCACCACCACCCGTTCTCTCCTCTCCGTTTGTCTCTCCTATGTCTACCTCTCCTTCTCCCTCTCTCTCTAAAACCGTTCCTTAGTCGAAACTCCCATAGGTAGTTATAAAAAACTCCCATAGGTAGTTATAAAGACATTGCGGGTACTAATAGATTTCTATGCCATTATAGGTAGGGATTCTTACCTTTTCAGCAAGTAACAAACGGAGGATAATGCTACACAGACTCTCAAAGTGCCGAAGATGTCCCAAAAGCAGGCATAATGCTACCCAGACTTTCGAAGTGGCGAAGAAATCTCGAAAGCAGGCACTTCGAGAGTCTGGGTGGTAAAAGATGAAATGGTTCAACAAAAGAACCCTTTTCCTGCATTGCTTTCCAAACGGAAATGGTTTGAGATCTGCCATTAAAGCATCTAGTCACCTGTGAACCCACCAAAAGAAGCTGAATCCATCTCTGTTCAATCTCAATGAGTAAAAATGAAGATCCAAGTTCATCTTTTATATATACTATCACCATTACACTGATTTTAGAAGGAAAAAAAAACTGACACTAATAATTAGAACTACAGATAAGATGAGAAAAATTAAGAAATTAGCTGAGAAAAAAAAACTAGAGAAATTGGAGAAAATCTAAAACATCATACAGATATATACACCAGCTTTACTTTCTTCACCTATAGAACAGAAACACATGAACAGAGTCAAAATCTTGACGGGTTTCAAAAGGCAACTCCGAATCAGCTTCTTGCTCTTACCAACCATATAGTTACTCCCTTATTATCTTCGGATGACTAAAAAGAGAGTTTCAGTGTCACGTTAGGGTTTCGAATCTGAGTAGTCAATTGCGATCAGTACTATACTGGAGTTGTTAGGGTTGTTGCTGATATACGTTTTAATTGTAATAAATGAGTTTTCAGGCTACAATCCTTCACCTGTTTTTGATCTAAATTCGGTTAATATCGATCAGAGGAAAATGGTATAGAAGAAGGAAATTAAATAGAGAGGTAGAATGACCTGCATCGCTGCTAATGTAGACAAGAGATCTTTGCATTGATCAAGCAAACCACGCTCTTGTGAAGTTATTTTTGCCAATTCAGCTACCAATGAATTCATTTCCTCCACCTGGATACAAGAAATGCAGCAGATGCTCAGACACGAGTAAGTTAGCGACTTCAGATTATTAGGCGAAAAGCCAGGTTGGTGAATATATGCGTGTTTTTTTTTATACACAGGCCCCCAACTTTACTTTACTAATTCCAACAGTTCAAAGTTTCAAAAACAACAAATATTTCGGGAGTTAAGCATGGGATTGGACTGGTTGATCCCAACTACTTAGGTTGTACATTACGCATAAGGAATAGTGTTTGCTGTAACCACAGAGTAAATACAATATGGACGGGCACATGCTACTTTGCATGACTGTAAAAAGAAACAAGAGAAAAGACAGACCAACCATAATCTCACATCCAAATGTGGATTGTGAGAATAGTCCCGCATGGGAGAATGGGTATCTAGCAACCAAGAATATAATGTATAGGTCCTCTCCACTCATTGCGAATTGGTTTTGAGTTGGATGGCCACAAATTTAACATGGTGTCAGAGCTAGGCCCGCGCGTGATAGGCTTAAAAGCCACGCGTGCTCCACGTCACCCGAAAAGAAAAGAAAAAAACACGTGCTAAGCTCAAAAAATGCCACACGTGAGGGGGCGTGTGAGAATAGCCCCAACTAGGAGAATGGGTATATAGCAACCAAGAATATAACGTCTAGGTCCTCTCCACTCATTGCCAATTGGTTTTGAGTTGGATGACCACAAACTTAACAACTAATTCAATCATTTAAAGTTACATTAACACTTTGGGTTTGGCACAATGCATAAAGGTCAGTTGACAAAATAGATCTTTGTCATGAAATTATACTAGAATATTTAGAGTACTGAGAACTGACTTCTCAATGTACAGAAGCATATTCAAATTGCACTAAAAAATCCACAAAATAAGAGTTGCTAGCCAACCCTTTTTCTGAGACATTCTTTTTGCATTGATTGCATAACAATGTTTATGGAAGTTTTGCTTTTATACTGATTGCGTGGCTTCATCAAAGTGTTGGTATTTGACAATTCTCCACTAACTAATTTTGTGGCTATCAGGTTAATAGATATGCAACCACCATACATAACCCTATAGCATTGGTGCTTTGGATATATAATTCTAATAACTAGATATGTTTACGGAAGAACCAAGTCATTTTTTTTGTCAATGAATTTGAAACGAGTACAAATTAATGAAGGACATAAGAACAGTTTTCGTCACAAAAGTGTGGCAGTTACTTCACCTTTGATAGTAAATAGCATATTGAAGTTGCCATAGCTTGCATCACATCAACTGCTGAACCAACCGCATCCTTCACATTTTGGATATCAGCCTGTTGAAGGGAAGAGTAATTGAAAGTTCTATAAGACTCCATTAAGTCAATGTGCTGATATTTTGTATTTCAGTCTCAACTTTATAAGTCAGAATTCACATACCCTTGCTCCAGCAACAACTGGAAGACGGAGAGTGCTAGACTGCAAGGCTTCAATAGCTCCTGATAAAGAACTAGCGTGATCTCTATCCAAAAGAGCCCATTCTTCTAAGTGGGTCATCTGCATTCAGTAGTGGGATAACATATTAGTGAAAAGATACCTATACGATTAACAAACTTAAGGTATATTAGATCGAGTTCAGAATATCCATGTTATAAGTAACATGCATGCCCACCTTGTGCAATAATGACTAATGAAATAGATTTCAATGTTCTTCAATGATTTTCAGTTGTTCCATATAAATACCCAGTACATATGCTTCAGCAAGTGAGTTCTATTTAATGTATTCATTACTTGCAATGAACTCGAGCGGGTGTTTCTTTGCAGAAATTATTTGCAACTGTTTGTGCAAATCAAATATGCATGATCAGACATGGCTCGCCAGGCTGGGCCCCGAGAACCAGTCAGGAGTCACTCGACTATGCAGTTAATGTATATATATATATATATATATATATATATGCATACACAGTGATAAACACCAATAATAATACTATATAAAATATAAAAGAATGCCATATTTCTTGCGGACAAAATACAATTGTTTACTACCATACGAGGTTCCATATAGAAAATAAAAGAAAATGTAGATGCAAAGGAATACATGAAAAAGAGGGGGTCAAGGTGCCATAGTCGAGTAAGACAGTAAGTTACCTCAGGCTACCGCGAGGGTTATAAAATAGGTTAAAAGTTAATACTTTATCATATAAAGAAAAGTGAAACACTAGGAAAAAGAACCGTCTGTGAATACCCAAGTCGTATGCAAAGAGTTAAAATAGCAATTTAACAGGTTTACATAGGAAATATAAGCAGAATAAAACAATAAATCAGACCTGTCCCTTAAGAATAGATGTTAGCTTCAAATTCTGCCTCCGCAATTGTAGCTTGATCCTTTTAACTGTGACAGTATCACGCAACTCTGACATAGTTACCCATGCATTATAAAGATTTTTCTGGCACAGTGAATAGTAGTAGAAATTAAGATGAGGAAGTAGCTGAATCGTATTAAATCAGATGAGCAGGTAGAAATGTAACACGATAAGTTTATATTTTTTGGTATCTGACAGCGAGCCGGAAAAAGCAAAAGCTATGAGAATTCAGTCATTTCGTACTGCATTTAAATTTGATTTGTTCTTTAAGCTTTAATATTGTTACATAACTAAAAATAAGCCATTGACCTAAAACAGTGTCCAGGTTCTAACATAACTACGCACAAGTATAATGAAGCAAGAGATGAAGTCAGAGTAGCTGAGGCATGTGATGTCGTATTGTCGGTCCTAAAAATGTATTTCCTTAGTTAAATAAAGAGTAGTAAGCCAAGCCAAAGCTGGAAAACGGCTTGTGTGGGACCGGTGTTTGTACTGTGAAGGATAGTTGCTAGCTACTGGTCTAGATAATAAGCACTAAACATGATTCAAATCCAATTCCTAGTGCTTGGATAATCAGACATGATTCAAAAATATTACATACATGATACAAGTTACGTGCAATCACCGCAAGATGCTTTTGGGTGAAACCCATTCCCAGGGTGTGAGCAGGGTACCTATTCGGATATTTATTGCATGATGATTTGGATCTCAACTTCATGTTAATGGTCCAATTGCATCTTGCAAATTTGTTAAAGGGGAGTGATGACAACAAGAGTTACATTCTAGATCTTTATAGGACTTCTCAGAAAATACTACTAATAGGCATCATATGCTTTCGTATGTCGTTGCACTTAGATGTGTATGAATTGAACTCATTCAGGTTCCTTTATTGCAAATTGTTGTTTTGCACGTAATATATACCCGTTTAGATTCCTTTATTGCAAATTGTTGTTTTGCACGTAATATGTACCTGTTTAGCAACCAAGCAGCATGCAAGATTGACCATAGTTAAAATATCATTTACGCGACTAGCGGCATCATAAGACAGAGAGATGCCCATCAAGCTGAGTCCATCTGCATGTACCCTGTAAGGTGATGACTTTCTACTCTACATACAAATCTCGTAACTTGCCATTGTGATGCACTAAGCTTGCTAACCTAGTCGAGGCCTTCGCTTGTGATAGCCATTAGCCATTGTGATGCACTAAGCTTGCTAACCTAGTCGAGGCCTTCGCTTGTGATAGCCATTAGCCAACATACACTTCTACCAATTACAATTGAGATTGAAACACTTAGCAGCAGCTTGAATCAAATCGAGCTATAAAAGCTCAAGCCAACTCGACGTTAGGTCCAGTTAAGGATCCCAGTTAGAATTTATTTACTTTTACTATTTAATTTAGATATTTGTTTATTTACCATTTACTACATTCATCACGAATTCTAGGATAAGAATTACAAGCTTCCTTTTGCAACAAGGTTTCACTTTTAATTAGAAAGAGTGATTAGAAACTAAGTAGGAATACGAATGCTCTCCAGCTAAATCATACGGTGAAGATACAAGATTGACTTCAAAGTAATTATCATTTTGTTTTCATATATATAGAAGGTTTCTTCCGTTTATGGTCTATTCCGAGCTCTTTTCATGTTTAGCAAGTTATTCAGGTTATTTAATTTTATTTCCTTAAGGTCTGGTCGAAGTGTTCTTAATGATATTAACACTAATTACTTTTTTTCCTCAAATTGGCTTAAATCAAGTGGATATAAGGAAAAACAAGTAATATCTAAGGGATGTTTAAGTGAATGTAAAGCCTCCGTCAACAACCTTAAGGATGATCTCACAAAGCATGAAGATACCATGCAGCAGATGGGGGTTTAGCAACAATGATGCAAGGGTTAGTAATAGCCCATGTTCTCATCTGCCTCCTTGAACCCCACTCTTGAGGCGCATTAGAGGATGATTCACCTCCTAAATAGGTCCCATGGCTGTTTCAGCAGCAACAGGGGCACTAATAACTACATAAGCAGCAGGAAAAGGTGTAAAAGTAGGAGCAGCAACTCTGCTGATTATGAAAACAGCAATAGCTGCAGCAATTGAGGCTCCAACAGCAGTGGAAACACCTTTAATAACAGAACAAGGACAAGGTTTTTTGTATGACAAACATAGATTTTCCTACACGACTACACGTTAAATTTGAGAATGAGCTATCCTCAAGTAGGGGAGGGTGATGCAAATCGAGCTACAGAAGCCCGTACAGAGCCTACTCGAGATTTGCTTCCAGTCAAGCAACCCTTACTTGAGCTATTGGTCTACTTACTTTTTTGTTACCTTATTTGCTATTTTGTTGTGCATGATTAAGCTAAGAAAGAAAGTTTCCTTTTGAAACCAGGCTTCCTTTTTAGATTAGAAAGAGTAATTAGAAACTAAGTAGGAGAAGGGAATGCCGTCCTCTAGGCTCTAGCTATAGATGCTCCAGCCGAACAGTAGGGAAGAGGTTGAAGTTTAAACAATCCTTTGTTTACCAAAGGTTCATTTCAGTTGATGCTCTCTTTCAGGTTTAACAAAGTTCATTCAAGTAATCTACTTTGTTTCTTATGTTCTCGTTCACATTTTCTCAAACACAAAACTGCAAGGTCTAAGTGGCACAGCTTAGGAATTTTATTACTTAAAGATGGTGCTGAATATTAAATGTTACGCAGAGAGCATGTGGTGATTTACTTGATTGATGTTCAACGAGAACATACTTTACTATGCAAAACAATCTTGAGGCGTGCTACTCCTTTAAGATTGCTCTTTCACTAACTGAAAGTTCTAATCTATACCTCCTATACAAGCAGCAGAATGGATATGTATTCTTCTGCCAAAAGTTTGTACTCCACAATTAGTTTAGCGAATTTTATTCATACTCGTATCTCTGATAAATCGTATAAAGAAAAATTAACAGTTCCTAACTCATAGAGTCCTAATACCCACTTTTGCGGTGTAAATATTTCACACGGAGTTCAGCAAGACAAACTACTCACAATTGAATAAGGTAATTGATTCTTTTGGCACTACAGTCTATATAACAATGCATAAACAGTGAACAATAAAGAGATCTTCTAATAAAGTGTATAGGAGCAACTAAAGGTATAACTATATGCGAGTCATTATTGAGTATTATGATGGTTACACTGCACAAATTTCTCAAAGATGGGGTCCTCATTTCATTACTTGAAGAAAAAATGAAAACGAACGTAAAAGAACATACCTCTGTTGTAATTCTCTGCACCCATAAGGAATAATCAGTTCTTGCATTCACGAACCGCCATTGCAAGTTTCTATTATACAAAAGCCTAGACAAATGTGCATCAACAACTCGTGCCTCTCCTACCTTTCCTCTCCTAACATCAGCAGCAAAACAAAGAATAGAAGGCGAGTTAATTGATTGATTACTCATATTTCCTCCAACTGAATTTCTCATCCGTATAGGACTAAGCATCCCCCTGGACGGAGATGATGTCGTTGGAGTCATCATCCTACTTGGTGAAGCAGCCCGAGCAGGACCTCGTAATGGTGATGATAATGTTCTACTTGGGAGGGTACTTGGGGATGAAATAGGACTATCTGTTAGAGGTTTTCGAGCTGGAATAAGCTTCGGTTGCGCCATTGCCCCAGAACCGGTAGATGTTGATGATAAAGGTGAACCAGGGTTCTGTAGTCTACGCAATCTACTATTTGTCTCTTGCCAAAACCTAGCTGGAACACTAACTCCACGAGACAAACGACTTCCTTTAACAATTCCCCCATACTCTTGAGTTCCTGAATTACTACCAGAAGAAACACTATCAGAATCAGAAGTAGAAGCAGTCAGATCAGAAGTGATACCCAATCCATGAGCTGAATTTGAATCATCAATAGCAACTTGAACTGATTTTAATAACTCAGCATTGCTTGAATTCGTATGCAATCTACCGTCAAAAGAAGCCCTTCTACTATCATCAATCATCAAAGATTGATTCAAACCTTGAATCAGAGCTCCAGATCCGAAGATTTTATTCTTCTCAACGGTACAATCCATACTCCTAGTTAAAGGATTTTGTTGCACCCGTGTTCTAGCCGGCCATCGATGTTGATCACTAGGTTTTGAGTTTTCCACCTGATCTCTCTCTCCTCCAACTTTCTCTCTCATCGGCGTTACTGTTCTTCTTCTCTCCGGCGTAGATTTTCTGGCATTACTCAAAATCGGCGGTGGAGTTGCTTTAGTTTTACTAATCGGAAGAGAAAACGATTCTCCTTGAAATGACACAGTTAAACTCCTCGTTGAAGTGAATGAATTTTTGGAAGGAGCTGAAACTTGAGCAACATTGTTAGTAGGTCTTGAGAAAGGAAGAGGCGTAGTAGGTCTAGGTGTTATAGTTCTTCGTTTTTCAACAGATTGAGACCTTCTAATAACTGGTAATGGCGTTGTGGTAGTAGTTGTAGTAGTAGATGAAGAAGAAGAAGTTAGAGGAGATGGAAACCTTCTTGATGAAGATGAAGATGAAGAAGAAGAAGATGAAGAATTAGCATATGACATATACCTAGAAGTAATTTCTTTAGATTTAGGTCTTCTAGAAGTAAGTCCATTGTCTCTTTCAGAAGGTAAAAGAGGAGCTCTTGTTGGTGTTTGATGTCGATTTGAAGTTGTTGTTGTTTCATCTTTAGGGTTTAAAGAACGAGTATTTGAAACTGTTGTAGAAATGGCAGCCACCATTATCATAGAGAGCTTCTGATCTCTTCTTCTCTCTCTCTATTTTACTTTCTCTCTCTAAAACCCCTCACATTTCCCCTCTTTCTTGCTTCTCCATTTTCACCAAAACCTACAAATCACAACAACAAGAACAACATTGTTGAAAAATAAACAAACCTCTTCTAGATTGGTTAATCAAATGGAGATTCTGCTGCTGTTGATAGAAACAACAATATTCAGAGGGTTTGAGATGCGAGATTTTAGAGAGAGAGAGGAAGATTTTTGGGGATAAATGTAGCAAAAAATGAATTGTTGGTTAGACGAAGGTAGAAGGCATAAATGAGGGAAAATTAAACTTACTCGAATATTAGGGAGAGATGTTAGATTTTAGAGAGAGAGAGAGAGTTGGGTTTTGTGTATCTTTGGAGAGACGTTACGCTAAGTTCAGTTTTTAAGGATCCCGAAAAAAAGTCAGGACTGCCCTTCTGATTTCAGTAGTTTTTATGAAGATCTGTAATGGATATTTTCGTCATTTTCAGGAGAATCTGTGTTAATCTTACTTAGGTGCTGTTTGTTTTTTTTCTGGTGTCTGAATCTTAATTGGCTGAATCTTAATTGGCTAAATCTTAATTGGCTGAATCTGAAATACTCAATTATTTCAAAAATTAGATGTTTGTTTTCTTGATCTGAATCATTAAATCTGAATTACAAATTTGACACTTATACCCTTATGGGTCTTGTGAACAAATAAAAAGGAAACCCTAATTATCTTTAAACAAAACCCTAATAAGTTTCTCCTCTTTCCTGCTCTCTCTCCTCAACAATGGCTGCCTGGTAGGGATTCATCTCTCTCTCTCTCCATCTCTATCTCTACACTCGAAGATTATAAGCTAACCCTCGCTAGATCCAGCGAGGGTTTGGAGCATAACCAGATCCGGCGACAGTATAATGTGATAACTTCCCAAGTTGATCTGAATGAAGAAAAATATGGGTTAGATGTGATAACTTCCCAAGTTCTTTGGGGTTTCTTTCAAGTTTTTGAGATTACTAAGGTCTAACAATTGAAGAAAAGATAGATTTCTAAGGTGTAACAGTTAAAGATCTGGTCTTGATATACTTGTAGCTACATAGAGAGAAGGTGGTGGTGGTTCTGGTCGGTGCCGGTAGCATTGGAGGTGGTTCTGGTTGGTGCCGGTGGCATTGGAGGTGGTTCTGGTCGGTGCCGGTGGCATTGGAAGTGGTTCTGGTCGATGCCGGTGGCATTGCTGGTGGTTCTGGTCGGTGAGGGTGGTGGCTGGTCGGTGTTAAAATATGAAAAATAGAAAATTCAATTTAGCAGGGGTGCAATTGTCATTTGCTTAATTTCAGATGTTGGCTCTCATTTCAGACTTGGAAACAAGTCTGAAATGAGGGGGCCTTTATTCAGCCTATTCAGATGTTCAAATTATTCAGCAAAGATTTCAGAATTTCTTAAATAAAAAATCAAACATCTGAAATCTGAATTGGAGTCCAATTCAGATTTCAGATCTGAAAAATTGAAAAAACAAACAGCACCTTAGTACTAACCAAAAGGTAGTACTTTACTAATTTTACTCACTCTTCGAGTGTAATTAATTTTATTCCATGTGGAGTGGACAATGAATATTGTCCTAACCATTGGACATTAGTTTATTTACATTGTATATTAAGTGTTGCACACCTTTCTCAACAAAAAAAAAAAAAAAAAAAAGTGTTGCACACCTACACCCCCAACTAGGAGTGGGATGGTGCCGGGCTCGGCCACCCATAGATATCTCCAATTGGTTCGAGTTCAGGTACAATATATCAGACGTCATTAGACTTGGCAGACTGGCTTAGGCCAGGCAAAAGTAAAGAATTTTTTCCACAAAGTTCGTCATGTGTATTAGCTCGTGAAGAGCAAACAAGGCTTCATATGACCCAAGTATCAGGTCATCCATCAAAAAAATTGAAAAAGAACGACAAGAAAATAAAGATTGAACATCAAACCCTATCCATTAAATACTGATAGAGATCTTTATCTTCAATACAAAGTCATCATCAATTATGAACGTTAAACTAAGAAATGTCATGATTTTGTGGATCTACGAGATACGAAAAAAAATACATATGCCCTGCAATCATGTTTAACATTAAATTGAAAAACATATACGAAAAAGATCGGCCTTGAAGATTCATCCTAAATAATAGTAGTATGAGTGTATGACCAACTAGGTCAATAATACGAACTAGGGTTTGAAGGTTGTTGTGAATCACGATGATGGTGGGAAGTTTGTTTGGACTTGGTTTGAGATAGAAACTGGGACTGAGATGAAATATGGAGATGGTAGAGAAGATTGTGTCTGTATGGCAAATATTCGTTTAGACTAGATGTCCTTGAAGTCCGACTTAATTTGGGTCAAACCTGAGTAGGCCCTTCTAACACTATAGATAGAGGAGAGAATCCACAAATTAGGGCATCCAATATTGAGTCAGAGCATTTTACTCTCATCTTTTCTTCTCTAACTCAGTCAACTTTAACAGTTGACTAATTCTTCTCTATTTACCCCTCCTTTGAAAAATCAACGATATTTCTTTTTTATCTCTCCGTCGTCGGAGAAGGGTCGTCAGCGGGAGCCAAACGACACCTCGCTGACAACCGATCACCATAAATTTTTCTTTCCTTTTCTCCTTCCACAACCAGAAATCCGTGTGAGAATAGTCCCACATGGGAGAATGGGTAACTAGCAACCAAGAATATAAAGTATAGGTCATCTCCACTCATTGCCAATTGGTTTTGAGTTGGATGGCCACAAACTCAACAATCCGCTACCACCACGATCACTATCACTCTTCAGCCTTTTTCTTTCCTTTATCTTCTTCCTTCTCTCTCTTTGTTCATCATTCACTATCTCTTACTTCTTCATTCTCTTTCTCTACTTTGTAGTTCTAGCGGAGGAGAAATCCATTCATCGAAATCCTCCCAGATCCTAAATTCCAGACGAATATGGAATTTGGGAGAAAATGTAGACGAACAGTTTGTCTGGGATCTAAGAAACCCATACAAACGGTTCGTATAAAATCTAAACCCAAAATGAATTGTTATTCTAGGTAATCTGGTATATACAAGGATTTTGGGAAGGGAATCCCTCTTCTTCGACACTATAGAGTGTAAATAAAGAAACTGAGCGAAAGAGACAGAGAGAGAGAGGAAAAGAATTGAGAAACATAGTAGGAGACGAAGAAGATAGAGAATATTGTGGTGGTGGTGGTGATGGTTGAAGGAGAAGAGAGAAGAACAAGCAAAAAAATATTGTTTCATTTTTATTTTTGAACTTCTTGGAATGGGAAGTGTCGTCCGGGCATCGTTGGTGACCCTTCTCCTAAGACAAAAAGAGAAGATAAATCAACCCAAGATAAATAGGTTAGAATATTTGAAAGAAAGAGTAAATAGAGAAAGAATCAGTCAAATGTTAAAATTGACTTAATTAAATTGATTAGCGAAAAAACTCAACAGGGAGTCATATTAAAGGTTGTTCATCTTTAAGGGGTCATTTTAGAAAATTAATCATATATAAGAGGCCAAAATGTAATAGTCTCAAAAGAAACCATCTGTGGAAAATCTCATTGTTTATATCATGGACCGATTAGACCCTTGGGGTCTTGGAGTAAAGACATATTAGTAATAAGTTAACGAGCAATCTCCGCCGACCTAGCTAACCGAGGTGGATTATAGTAGTTGCCTAGAATTACTTTTTTTTTCTTTGCCTAGAATTACTTATCAAAGTTAAAGTACTCTCAAACCAAGTTGTCCTTAAAATAGTATTTCACATATCTTATTTGTATATAGTTTGTTTTTTTTGTTGAAGGAATTGTATATAGTTTGTTTGTAGTAAGATGGGACTTACAATAATATGTTTGTCCATGTCAGTAGGAGTCCAGTTACTTCTAAAAGGAAGTCGATTAATATGCTAAAAGAATGTCAGTTTCTCTCTGGTGAAGAGATGTGTTTTATTTTAAATTTGGTTCACCAGACTCAAATAGCGCAACAGTTGTTCAGTCCTACTCGATGGCGATGCATGTGTTCCTGCAACTAGATAGATATTTACCACGACCACCTTGTAGTGTGCTAGATGGTATTGTTTGTATACAATAACATAAATTCTGCCTAGTTTTTTTTTGTTGATATAAATTCTGCCTAGTTGGTAATAGAAAAATAAGTAATTAATGATATTGTTGTTTGTTAAGAGATTATTTTTGGTGTTTGCTTGACATGTACTCCATACAAATAATGTAAATTCTTCCAAGTTGATAATAAAAGAAAAATAAGTAATTATTTATGGTCCAAACAATTTACATATTTCTGACTTATTTACAAAAGATTCTTGTTCTTCATTTTCTAGTTGTCTGAAAGGAGATCTGTTTGGATGTAATCAAAAATCCTAATAAAGAGTAAAGAGTAAAGACTAAACTCTTTACAGATGTACGAAAACGAAAAAGAAGAAGGGGGAGGGCTTCAATTGTATGAAACAGTAAATTTAGAACCCATCTAAGTCATCCTAATAAATATATTGATCCTTTACAGATGTATCAACTTTTAATTTAAGGATAATCTTATGGGGGTTAATGAGTTAATCAATCGAGTCCAGCCCCAACCCTACCTAGAGAAAGTCACTTTTATGAGGCTTTTTGGTTTGTTAAATGGTTTCTTTCACTCTTTCTTCTAGGTAGGCATGCAAAGAATTCTATATTTTATGAACAGTCCATTAAATTGAATATATTCATGATGCTCCCTTAATCTTTAACTTTTTTAGTTTTTCTTTCACAAAAAAAACTACTCCATTGTAAAGCATATAAACTGATATTTTTGTCGTTTGAAAGGTTGACTCCAATTCAACGAAGTCATTACAAAAGCATTTTTACATCATCAAGATGTGATAGACACGATAACTGTCTGAAACTAACCTTCACTATGAATCAAACTTGAGACCTCCAGAATTTTGAATAAGTCTTAGTGAAACTAAGGTAAAATAAAATCCTTTTGTTTTGTGTATTTGATGGGATTTGATTGCTATATAGCACTGGTTGATGTAGAAAAGATATCAAAATGGAGTGGTTCATTAAATTAGCTTTTCTTTGTTTTTGTTGCAATTTGATTAACTTAGCTTGAAAATGAAGAAATCTTGTAATGGTGGACTAAGTGCTTTTAATGGCAACTTTATATTTTTGGTGGCATTGTCTTTTGGATTTTTCCCATGTTTAAAGTTGAGGTTCATTTTAGAGTAGATTTAGGGAGTCAAAAAAGTACTTCAGTTGTTGAATGTTGTTGTAGTGGCAACCAATTAACTAACAATCACTTCATAAGATTGATTGGGTTGTGTTTGGCTGTAAATACATGCTTTCCAGTTAAAGAAACCAAAATATAATCACAATTTACCAAGAGGTTCTCCGGCCATTGACTATTTTTTTTTTTTGACAGAAAAGCTAATTTCATAAATAACATCCTGAGGATGACAAGAGTACAAGCTTATAAATCCAAAAAAAGGATCAAACATAACATTCAGACAAAGTTATGGGTTCAACAGGGATTGCGCCAACTCATGTGGGGCAGAGTTAGCTTCTCTGAGACAGTGTTTTATTGCCACCTCTCTATCCGTTAGATAGCCACGTATTCGATCAAGATCATTTATCAATCTCCAAGGGGAAGCATCTCGTCCATCCAAAATTAGGTTAACCAGGACCAAGGAGTCCGTCTCTATTTCGAATCTCTGCAGCCCCAATCTCTCAGCTACAAGAAACCCTAGCTCCATTCCCCTTAGTTCACTATGAAGAGATGAAACCGGTGGGAAACTTTGTACTTCTGAATCTATCGTCTCTCCTCTCCAATTTTTTGCGACTGCTGCTGCTGCTGCTCTGTCCCTCTTGAAAGCTCCATCAACATTGATCTTGATTCGTCCATATAATGGTGGGTTCCAAGCTTTGTCCTGTAAAATATTCGAAAAAGAAGAAAACACAGATAATGAAGGAAATCTTTTGAGGTCTAAAGAAATGTTGTGCCAAGTGCGATGCAAATCGAAATCTTGGTTTTGGAAGTGCTTTTCATTCCTGGCTTTCCACCAATGCCACAACAGATAAGTGTACTTGTACCATAACTCGTTCGAATCCTTTCCTTTATTTAGAATTTCTTTGAGGTTTTGAATAGGATCTTCTTTTAAATCTGTGAAATCGATATCCTGCAACGAGAGAATGAATGCTTTAAATGTCTTGCATGTCCCAAATAGATGGGTATTTGATTCGATCTCATCATCTGGACACATCTTGCAATTTTGATTCGTCTGTTGGATTATGTGATTCATATTTGATAAAGTTGCAATCCCATTATGTATTAACCTCCATATAAACAATTGTACCTTCGGATCCATCTCTTTCTTTTTCCAGAATTTCGACCAAGGGAAATCACCAATTTCATTCGGTAATATTGGTCTGACTTTAATGGTTGTATAAAACGATTTTGTTGTGAATCGTCTTTGTTCTGTATTCTTCCAAATGAGTCTGTCCCTTTCACCTGTTGAAGAAATTGTGATGTTGGTTATAGCAATGATTGATTCTGTAGTGAAAAATTGCTGTAGCAGATTTATTTTCCAAATTTTGGAATTTGTATCAATCAAGTCTGCGACCCATGTTAAATTTTGTGGTAGATTCTGAGTGAGTGTTGGAATATGTTCTCTCATTTCAGGAATCCATCTATCCTCCATTATTCTAGTGTCCGAACCATCTCCAATCATCCATATGGTGTTATTTTGTAAAGTTGTTCGAACTTGAAGCAATGACTTCCAAAATGGTGATGCAGGTGAATTTTTATTTACACTCCAATAGTCTTCCTTCTGTAGGTACTTAGCACTTAATAATTTAACCCATATTGCATGTTTGTTTGTGAGAAATCTCCAAGCCATTTTTGCTATAAGAGATTCATTGACCTCCTTTAAAGATCTTATGCCTAGGCCTCCATGCTTTTTAGAACTTGTTATTATATCCCAATTGATAAAATGTATCTTCCTATCATGTATCCCATGTCCCCATCAAAATGATCTTTCTTCCCTCTCTAATTGATTAAGTACACCTTGTGGTAATAGTTGATAGCTAAATGGATACACACAGAATGGACTTAATACTGATTTTATAAGTACTGTCCTACCTGCCTGTGATATAAATTTTTGTTTCCATCCTGCTAGAGTTTTCTTAAATTTGTCCTGTAGCCATCAAAACTTTTTATTCTATTACCTGGTTTTAGAATTAGAGCTCCAAGATACTTTGCTTGGTCTGTCATGATGGGTGCTTTCAATGTATTGACAAACTGTTGTTTGAGATCAGGAGTGACTCCAGAGCTAAAGTAAATGGATGATTTTTCGTAATTCACTGTCTGTCCTGAAAACCTGGAATATAATTCCATAAATTCTATAATAGAAGTGAGATTAGCTGATGTTGCCTTACCAAAAATTATCAAATCATCTGTAAACAGAAGGTGTGAGATTGAAGGACAAGATGAATTTATTTTGTATCCTGTAAACAAACAATTTGACTCATAGTAATAAATAAGAAGGGAGAGGGCCTGAGAGGTAAGAATAAAAAGGTAAGGGGATAAGAGGCATCCTTGACGAAGGCCCCTTGTGCCCCTGAAATTACCATAAAGTCGACCATTTAGCTGAATGCTAAATTTAGGTGTTGTGATACACTGTAAAATGAGATTGAGAAAGGGGCCAGACAGGCCCATGGCTTTAAGCACCGGCCATTGACTATTAAGAGATCATTGATTGTATATCAATTTCTTCTCTCTTTTTTAAAATTTTGTATTTTCTCTGATGGGTTCTTCAAACGAAAAAGCGCTTAAGAATTTTGATTAAACTCATCCTGATGTTGTCAGATTTGGGATTTATTTTTTCCTTAAAACATGATACCTAAGATTTGATTTTTCCAAATAATGAAATTGAAACAATCACAAGAATTAACATTTTCAACAATTTCATTTGCTTTCTGAGCTTCTCCTTATATAGTTTCTAGTTTCCACTAGATTTATAGGCGAAGAGCCGAAGACCTCCTATTAAACATGAGTATGACTCGTATTACTTAAACCTATCAAGCTAAAGCTAACCAAATTACCAAAGACGTGTGCCAACAAATCCAATGAATACGAATTTGACAGATATGGGAAGTAAAAGATGTTAACTTTTTTTTTTTTTTGTTGAAAATAAAAGATGTTAACTTGAAAATGAAGAAATATTGTTATTGTCCATTAAATGCTAGTGGCACCTTATACTTGTTGACCTTTTTGGAATTTTCCCATGTTCCACTGGTCTTAAAGGAAACTTAAGTGGTTAAATGATGTTCTAATAGCAACTAATTAACAAACTTAACAACCACTTGAAATGGGTCTCTATCGAGTTTTTCTAAGGGTTGTGTTTGGCTGCAAAGATATGGTATACTCAATCCAGTTACCATCCATGTCTTTGACATCTCCGTTTGGGCTAAAACATTTCTTGATTCCCGAGGTGCCTTTATAAAAAGTGATGGCGCCCATACAATCTCGTCTCCCATTTAGAAATTTTGATTATTGGTTTCATATCCAATGTCAAAATGCAGAATGGGGTCATCTGGTTTGGCCTAGGCCCACTATAATGAAGAAGTTTGATGAAACCTATAGGTTACCCTGTCTTCTTCATACACACATGAGACAAGAGATGGAAACACGAGTCCAGCTGAATGGGTTCATGAGTTTGTTTGGAAAGAATATGCTCTAATTAGCTTCTTTTTGTTCTCTTTGGTTATTGGCTACGTTTCCAGTATCCTTGTTGAGTGCCATAAGACTGTTGGTGCTGTCTTTACCAAACCCAACTACACTTTCATGGGTGTTATTGGCTCTAACCTTGGTAATTATTTTTTTCTCTTTATGTTCGACCGAATCATCTACTTTATTTATTCTAATTTCACGAAGTTATAGAAATTTGGAAGCAATCTGACTCCTTCGTGAAAACAAAAGAAAATAAATATAGGATTTCGTCTTCTCTGTTAGATGAAGAGGAGACCCCTTTGCCAAATCCAACAAACATAATTTTTTTTGAAGTTTTAGAAAAAAGATGAGGAAGGAAGATAATTTTTCGTTTTGATTTTTTAACATTTTAAAATATTTTACTCTTACTTCAAATGTCCATTGAATTAACGTATTTAGAAGTCGGTCTCCTTTCTAATAAGATCAAAATTTAGATGATCTCTTTGAAAAAACAACACCAACAAAATAATCGTCGCTTTCCCAAAATCCATAAATTTATTACAATTTGCAAACAATTGTTTATACAATTACCAAATGTTTGGAAGTTGTTTTTGCCTTCAAACAACATAAGTGGTGATTTTTTTGACATGAAGAGATAGTATAAAAAATACATTAAGATTCATGAATTGAGTAAGTTTAGATTGAAAAAGTTGTTTGTAAATAGCAGTCAATTTAGTTTTTTTCTTTAATACTAACTTTTAAGTGGTTATAAGGTCAAATCTTGTGGGCTACCAAATACACAATTACAACTTCTAGAAGCATGATGTGAGATTATCTCATTTATTAAATTTAAATGATAAAATTTTGATTAACTAATAAGTTCAGGATTACTTTCTTCTAATGTGGTATTTAGGGTAGCAAAATTCTCGAATTATTTCCACAAGATCGGGTGAAAAGGACTCATTTGACATATTTAGCGTATGCATGATAATTTGTGGAGTGGCCAAAATCATTTTCTTTCAAATTCGAGACTTTAGTCAAATGCCACGGTAATCTACCGTTTCTACAGTCATGTCATTTATAAGTTCAAAAAAAAGTCATGTCTTTTACTTAAAATACCATTAAAATGGGTTTTGGAACCACTAAACTTGCATGTGTAATTTTTATTTTTAATTCTATTCCTACTAATTTGATTTTTTTCGAAACAATAATGTGCGAAGGTTTACCTAACGCTTAGTTGTTGATCAGGAAGAGGAGAAACGAAAACCAATCTTATAACTAGAACGAGCACTGGAACTGCAATTCGGCCTCCAAATATTAGGGAAATGATGCAGGGGCACCCCGCATGGAGACTAATTCCATGACCGGACCCGGTCATGGTCCAACCGGCCAAGGAGAGAAGACTTAGAAAGTTCTTATTTTAGTATGTTTATTAATTAATTTTGGTTTAGGAATTATGCTATTTTAATATTTCCAATAATTGGAAAGGTCCAGAGTTAGTCCAGTTATTTAGGCAAGTTGCAGTATTTAATTATTTAGGAATTCTAATTCAAGTCTATCTAGGAAAGTCCAAAACCCTATAAGAGGGATATCTAGTTTGTCTATTATTTTCAGATTTGAGAAAAAAACCCCATTGAAGTTTTAATAAAGTTTATTATTTAGAGTTATTTGATCTTTAATTTCATTGTTCTTATTTAGTTATTTCATATCTTTAATTCCGCTGCGTTTCTACATCAAGTGGTATCAGAGCCATAATTTTTTTTTTCTTCATCACTTTTATCATCATGGTTAATACTACTACTACTACACCAACTAAGGAGAAATCACCAACTTTCTCTTCTGAATGGGACAACATTAAAGAAGGGCTATCTGCAGGAAGAAAATTGGAAGAAGGGTTCAATGAGTACAAGAAGGAAACAACAAAAAAATTCGACAAAATCGATAAAAGATTCGATCAACTCAATGACTCAATCACCATCATCTCCAAACAACATGAAGGTATGTGTAAAAACCAAACTCCACCTCCTACCACTATCACACATCAACCCTCACCACTAACGGGCACCACCACCACCACAACCACTCGGTTTCCCCCTCTAGGTTTCTCCTCCGAACCGACGACACCACTCTTCGGCCACACCATTAGCCACCCTCCACCGATTATAACACCACCCTTCACCACCTCCTATCAGGGCCGTGGCTGAGAATTTCGGGGCCCCGTGCGAAATACCAATTTAGGCCTTTCGTACTACAAAAGATAGTCCAATAAATCGGCTACATAGGTAAAAAAATGCTATATTTGAGTATGAGAATGTTTCGATCTTAATATAAATCAAACATGACCATGGGAGAATGAGACTTTTAGTGAGTTTGACTGGTTTACAAGATATAAGAAAATGATTTCTCTGTACAAAATATAGGTTAGAATTTAAGTGTTTTTTTACCACGACATCTTTTATGTATATATACATATTGTCGAAATTTTACAAACATCTTAGATTTTTGTTTCTTAAAACACTTTAAAAGATGAAAAGAATGCATATAAAATAATGAAATAACTAAGAAAAAGTTCAACATAAATACAGTACCTAAAGTTCAACCATGAAAACTAGGAAAAAAAGGAAAAAAATGTGTCTTCTTTAGGCCTTTCGTACTACAAAAGATAGTCCAATAAATCGGCTACATAGGTAAAAAAAATGCTATATTTGAGTATGAGAATGTTTCGATCTTAATATAAATCAAACATGACCATGGGAGAATGAGACTTTTAGTGAGTTTGACTGGTTTACAAGATATAAGAAAATGATTTCTCTGTACAAAATATAGGTTAGAATTTAAGTGTTTTTTTACCACGACATCTTTTGTGTATATATACATATTGTCGAAATTTTACAAACATCTTAGATTTTTGTTTCTTAAAACACTTTAAAAGATGAAAAGAATGCATATAAAATAATGAAATAACTAAGAAAAAGTTCAACATAAATACAGTACCTAAAGTTCAACCATAAAAACTAGGAAAAAAAGGAAAAAAATGTGTCTTCTATGTGACTCGAACCAGGGTATGTATCATGGAAACCCACCTGGTTACCAACTGAGCTGCTAGAGCTGCCGTGATAATCTAGATACCTTTAACTATATACATAGGACGGATTTAGGTAAGAGAAGAGAAAGTGGGCCCTTTGTGGTGGGGGGCCCTGTGCGGGCGCACAGCCCGCACCCCCCCATCCACAGCTCTACCTCCTATTCACCAAACACATTTTTTCCAACACCTAGCTACCCCCCCTATACCCACTTTTCAACACCACCATCATTCTCCTTCCCCGAGTCGACGACAACACCACACCGACCACCACCCGAGAGCCACCTCTCGGCCGATCACAATACCCTCACCACTCCACAAACCAACAACCGAAACATCACCAACCTAACCCAACCAATTGGCCCTTTAGGAACCGTTACGACCCAACAAGATCCACGTACCCTTTACCTGTATAACCGATACCCATCATTCCCAACAAACCCAATCGAAACCAACCAACCGTACCATCAACATCACTACCAATACAACCCTCATACCGAAACACGATCAACCACCACACCTTTTGATCCGGTCACACCACCTTCACAACACCGTCGCCCCCTTGAAACCGAACCACACCACAACCTCCCTTTCCAACCCGACAACACTACCAACCAACGTCATCAAAACCACCCGGTCAACCGAAACCGAGACCACCTCTCCACCAATTCTCTAAACCGTGACCTTACTACCACTCTCACCCGTCCAACCAACATACAACAACGACAAACTTTGGGAGTACAAAGCAACCAAACCGAACGTGATCACTACATTCCACCCACCGACATCGAATCTCCAAATCCTAGTTCATCATACCGTATTCGAATGGAGGTACCTTCATATGATGGTTCGATTAATATTGAAGATTTCTTGGATTACGTCTCTAGACTTGAGATATTTTTTGATGTTATGCAAGTTGAAGGCCCTGAACAGGTACGTTGTGTAACTGGTTATTTATCTAAAACTGCTCTTACTTGGTGGAAACAGGAATCTGAGAATCTTCGTTTATTAAACCTTCCACCTATTTCTTCATGGTTAGAATTGAAACCATTAATGTTCTCCCGTTTTCTCCCTCCGGATTATGAGAACCAACTATGTGTTGATTATTTACGTTGCCGCCAAGGAAGACGTTCCGTTGAGGAATATGCTTCGGAATTCCAAAGACTTATTACTAGACTTAATCTCCCAGATTCAGAGTCAATGAAAGTAGAAAAATTCAAGGACGGACTTCGTAATGATATTAAAGATTTGGTTAATTTGAGAGCTTTTAATTCGGTTTCTGAATGTATTAGTGTAGCTCGGTCTTTTGAATCTGATTCACGTTCAATTTTTCGAGGACATAGTACGAGAAATCAAACAGTCAGAACTCTACCAGATGAATTAGATCAATCAAAGCAGGCGGAAGACGGTACTAAATCACTAACAGAAAATCCTTATAAAAAGCCTCCACCAGTTAAATGTTATCGTTGTTTTGAAACAGGCCACTATTCTAATGCTTGCCCCTTTCGCGGTAAAGCTAATTTGGTAGAAAAGAAAGCTGATTCGGATACAGATGAGGATCAATTTGAACGAATTAACACTATTCCCGACAATGGTGATAGGGTTATGTTACTCACTCGACGAGTTCTTTTCACACCTTTCAAGAGGAATTTATCTCAACGAAAGAATTTGTTCGTTACACGGGGAATAGTACTGAATAAAGTTTGTACTATTGTGATTGACAATGGTTGTGTAGAGAATTTGATTTCTACTAAACTAGTCACTTTCTTGGGTATTCCTACAGTGATTAAATCAACACCATATAAAACAGCTTGGATTCAGTCCGGTACTACTACAAGAGTTGATCATGTGTGTACTATTAATCTTTCTATTGGTTCTTCTTATGTGTCTACAGTTAATTGTGATGTTACAGATATGGATTTATGCCACATCATATTAGGACGGCCATGGCAATCTGATGTTGATGCCACTTACCGTGGTCGTTCGAATGTTTATGAATTTCCATGGAAGAAGAAGATTGTGACATTATTACCAATTGAAGATGGATCGGAGGAATTACATTCTCTTCACAAACGGTTCGGGACGAACCTCTTGAGGGAAGAGGATGCTGATGCAGGGGCACCCGGCATGGAGACTAATTCCGTGACCGGACCCGGTCATGGTCCAACCGGCCAAGGAGAGAAGACTTAGAAAGTTCCTATTTTAGTATGTTTATTAATTAATTTTGGTTTAGGAATTATGCTATTTTAATATTTCCAATAATTGGAAAGGTCCAGAGTTAGTCCAGTTATTTAGGCAAGTTGCAGTATTTAATTATTTAGGAATTCTAATTCAAGTCTATCTAGGAAAGTCCAAAACCCTATAAGAGGGATATCTAGTTTGTCTAATATTTTCAGATTTGAGAAAAAACCCCATTGAAGTTTTAATAAAGTTTATTATTTAGAGTTATTTGATCTTTAATTTCATTGTTCTTATTTAGTTATTTCATATCTTTAATTCCGCTGCGTTTCTACATCAGGAAAGCTTCCAAGCACTTGGAGACATCGCATTCGCGTATTTCTACTCGGTCATCCTAATTGAAATTCAGGTACAGACTAGAACGAAATAGGAAAGGTTAAGCCACTACCACCCCATTCGGGATATATATAATGCTTCATTCTGTGCTAATATCTGATTTTCCTCATAAATAGGACACGATTGTGCGGCCACCACCAGAAGCGAAAACCATGAAAAAAGCAAGCCTAGCAAGTCTGACAATCACCACTACCTTTTACATGATCTGTGGATACATGGGTTATGCTTCATTCGGCGATTGTGCTTTCTACAACCCAAATCGGCTGCTTGACATCGCTAATGTCCCAATATTAGTCTCTTTTATTGGTGCATACCAAGCGGACTGCCAACCAATCTTTGCCCTCGTCGAGAAATGGGCAGCACAAAAATGTCCTACGATGGACTTCAACACAAAAGACTTCGAAGTACCAATCCGTGGATATGGCCCTTACGATCTCAGCCTATTTAGACTCATCTGTCGAACCACATTTGCTGTACTCACTACAATTATACCAAAATTTCTTCCATTCTTCGACGACATAGTGAGGATTCTTGGAGCCTTTGGTTTTCGGCCTCTGACCGTTTACTTACCCATGGAGATGTATATCGAGTACAAAAGAAGATACCTAAGTGGAGTACAAGATGGCTTCCCCTTCAAACCCTTAGCCTTGTTTGTCTTAAAATCTTTGTTGCAGCTCTTGCAGGATCGGTCTCGGGGGTGTCATCCTTGATCTCTAGGTGTACAAGCTCTTCAAAACTACCTATTGCTCATGAATTATTATCGATGATATAAATTGTTGATGTTGCAATTGAGTTTTCGGCATAGCTAGATATTAATGCATGCCTTGATATATTCTATGTTCATAACAATAGCTTCTTTAAGTTGTTGTTATTCCTGTTGACTTCTCCGGATGTACTCTGTTGTTGTGCCTATTAAAATTAAAAAAGAGGGAATTGGAGTTTTTCATGTGATATCCAATGTCAGTGGTTTATAATAAATTTACAAGTTAAATTTGAATACATCTTTATTATAGATTATAAAAGCCCTCTAATCAATAATTACTAGCAATAAGGAATTAACATTTCAAACATGTAAGAACTTTGTTACTAGAATGACTGAAGAGCAAGAGCAGCAGTTGAAATAGAGGCATCTGGAAGAACATGTAATAATTTAACTGGATTCTGAACTAATCTAATCATTCATTGATTTGTGATATAAAGTGTATAAATAAAGTTAAGGCAGAAATAAATAGACTTTCAGATCTTCTAGGACAGCTTGAGGGCAAATCCAACGTGGGGCTCGGCCCTGAATTTTGGGAGTCCCGGGACTTTGTCTCAATTCCAACGTCGGGGTTTCCAAATCCAAAATATGTGCACGTGTGGTGTATGCGTGTGGGATTTGTGTTTTAATTTTCACCCATTAAATTATTGGTTCTAATATCGTTATTTTACTTATTTTTTCTGTTTTTCGATTATGTGTTTGTGAGGGAGTTATTATGAATTTGGTTTTCAATCAATGAAGTGTTATTTACAAAAAAAATCAATGAAATTCTATTTCAAAAAAAATTACATCAAAAAAGATTTACATTTAAAAAAATTAAAATATTTTATTACATTTAAGAAAAGAAAAATAATAATAAAAAAAAAAATGGGGTGGGGGGACCCACCCCAAAGTGTACTCCCAACTAGCCGTTGGGAACTCCCAACAGCTACTTTTGGGGGCTGGGAGCCCCCCAGCCCCGAACTCCCGAATTGAGCTACCAAAATTTGAATTTTGGGAGCCCAACCCCCATACACAGGATTTGCCCTTAAGGGTCTTTAAGATCTCACTTTGTACTAAAGTCAAAATCAAATTTATGGTAGGTGATATTTAAATAGAACAGATGGTGCCCAAAAATCTCCTCCTGTTGACCTAGGGTAGGCTGCCAGATCCAATGACAATACAGAAGAGACATTGGTTTGGCCTAGGCCAATTATAATGAAAAGCATAAGGGCCACAAGATCAGCAGGTTCAGATCCACTAGTAAGAAAAATGGATTTAGGAATGTCTTCATAAGGATTCACAATGTAGGTAGATATATAAACCATGATAACATAACCATCACAAACTTGTTACAGGAAAAAAATAGTACATGCTGAAAAAAAAAACAATAAAAACACTTGGACAAACTTAAGTTTTATTCAGTTTTAGCTTGACAAAAAGCTCAATGGGATCGATCTTAACGACCGATGTAGGGGCAACCAGAGTTATTTACAGACGATATTGTCAGATTTGTGTCTCAGTTACGAGTTCGTTACGGGACTCTTTGTTGCCTTGTTAGACCAACGACCTTAATTACAATCTCATAGATTCTATTAGTAGGCTTGAGTTAGGGAGAAGAACCGTAGTTAGAGCGACTTGGTGGAGTTGTTGGAGGTGTTGGCTTCGGAATATAAGGCATAAGAGGAGTTCCATGCTCTATCGGTCCTGCGTGTATGTTAGCTTTTGAACTTGGAGCTGGATCAATCTGTGGGTAATCCTCCACATCAAAATTATTTGCATTATCCCTTTTCTTCTCAGCACTACCTCTTCTCGGTTTCATATAGCTTTTCATGATTCCCTGCAAAAGGGGGAGGGGGGGACGAAGTAAAGACAATTTAATCGCATAATCCATTGTTGTTGATGTCGATCTATACTCGTGTATTAGAAGAACCATATATATGTATATTATACCTTCAATTTTCTGTTATGTTTCAATTTCGTAATCACATCGATCTCATAGTTAGGATAGACAATATCTGCATTAACAAATGCAAATTGTAGTCATTAAAGTGATTTAAGTAGATGGATAGCAAAAATTGTCAATGTACATGGTTAAATTCGTGTTTTCTTTTGGTTGTGTGTCTACTCCAAAATCCAAAGCTGACATTTTTGATACTTGATGGGAATAGAAATCTATCATTTATTAAATTTTATATCAAAAAGTAAAAAAGTAAAGTTAATATAGGAATGAATGGGCTTTCGAACCTCATGAAAATGATTTTAAGAGTCTTTAAATGATCTATAGAGCTCAAAATGTCTTTCATGGAGACAATTATAGTGTTTACTCAATTCATAATGTTTCGTATAACGAGTGTACCCGTGCATGTCCCGTATAAAAGAAAATTACTCTTTTCGATTACTTGTACTAGTTCGGAACCTTAACGACAATTGGGTATTTCTTGAATCAAAACTACCATCCATACCTCAAAATTAGGGTAGTTAGACAAATAAAACTTTAAATAAAGATATACATGTAGTCTAACTTACCCAAAACAACATTCATTAATTTTCAGTGGAGATGGAGAGACCACTTACCATGAAAGGACAAGCTTGTGTTGTTGCTGTTGCTATTGAAGGAAAGAAACATGAAATTTGTTCCTACCAACATGAGCAAAACGCATACCACAAAAACCCTCATTAAAGAAAGTTCCCCCAAAACTAGTACTACTGAAACTGAAAAGGGAAAGGAATAAAGATTCAAACTGGGACTTTGGTTCTTTATTTTGTTCTCTCAGAAACCCTTATCTCTATCTAGATCAAACCCATTTTGGATAAGAGAAACTAAATTCCTAATTCATTTGAGAATTTATGGTTACCACCAAGAAATCAGTGGAGGAATTAACAGCATTTCAGAAATCTCTGATACCCAACCAAACAACCCATCACACTTGTATTAATGTTTTTTTTCATTTGCATTCAATTAGAAGGAGCTTGGTGCATGTGGTGGGTCATCTACTCTCTCTCTCTCCTCCTTAATTCCTTCTTCAATGAAGTGAAGGGACATACATGTGTTTGTGTTGTAAAAACAAGAGAGTGTGAAGAGATTTTAAAGCTTGGGGGTGGTCAGTGCCTCAGTGGTGGGAAGATGAGCCTCTCTGCCATGGATATATGATTAGGCCTAAGGACGTCAGGCTATTTGCCACAACATTTTTCCCCAATAAAACCACAAGATTTTTGTAGACACTTTTTTTCAATGTGAGAGGCCCAAGTCTTACATAACATGTTTATAAATGTTGAGTGAAATATTGTCAACTTTGACCAAGTCAAGAAGTTAAAATATTGGTCAAATCACACACGTAGAAACTATTACTACAGTCATCAAGGATAGATCCGACAGAGCCCTGCCATCTATGACCTAACATGGGAGGTTGACATGAGTTTTTTAAGCGTCTTAACTTCGAGATAAACCAGATCAGTTAGAGACTCTGTTTTAGGTCTGAGAACAATCAGAGAAGTCTTCGGAAATCAGTTCAGAACCTAGAGTCCGTCTTGTCTCGAGATACGAAAAGGTGGATACGAGCTAAGATTTACCTAACCTAAGCCCTGATCTGAGTTGAGGTCTAGAGAAGAAAAAACAATAAAACGAGCCCAGTTCGCATAAGCTTCGAGAAGAGTTTAAACAATGGTAAGTGATGTAGAAGGCTAATGCACGCCAAAAATTGACTTTTTACACACGAATAGTTCAATATGACTTGCAGGCGGAAAACAAACACGTAATTTGTGCCCACACTCGTATCCCTTTCATTCTACTTTAGTGATGGGACACTACTTTGGTGATGAACTCGTCAAGAGTCTGAAATCGGGGTGTTGCTCTCTTTAATTCCCCACCTCTTCAAAATAGTTGATGGAGACCATTAACCAGATACGGGTCTCACAACCAAGTTACCTAGATTTAGGAACTGGGTATTTTAACTGTTTAGGAGTTTAGAGGCTTATTTAATTAGGAGTTTTCAAGTTTTGATCTTTTATTTGTTTCTAAATTAAGATTAGTACCAACCAAGGAAACTAAAGTTTAATAATTAATTCCTTCGCGATTTGTGTTTATCGAGAACAATCTAAAACTTTATACATATAGTCTAGTATGTCCTAGTTATTTACACCTTGAAATATTATCAATCAAGTTTATCGTTTTTATTGTTATTTTATCACCTCATTTAGTTCGTTTATCATAGTTTTAATGGCGAATTTCATTACTATATCAGTTTATCTCTTCCGCAACAATCTACATCATTAATTGACAAAGAAATTGGATGGTGAACAAGTTAGATAGTTTATAATTATGTTTTCATATCCAAGGGAGCCTTGAGCTACTCTATATCCGAGACATGTTTGACAATGTTCGGATATTGCATTGTGTAAAGTACTCTTAACCACAAAGCGCCTACACTCCAAAATTACCGTAAAAAGATTAAATCTCATTTCTTATGTGCAAGAGTTAAGCGGAAATAAATAGTATAAATCACTCGAAAATTAGTCATCATGATCTGAAGGGGGGAATGTCTGAAGGTCCGAAGGACGGGAAAGCATCGTCCCTCTCTTTCTCTCTCTTTTCTATATTTTTCTCCCCCAAAAAACACCGAAAAATCTCCAAAAAAATTGGGGCGAAGAAGAAGAAATAGAAACAACGAAGCTCAAACTCATCGATCAAATTAGGTCAACTTCATTTTTCCCCTTTTCAGTTTTTTGATTCAATTAGTTGATTTCTACATTGTTTGATTTGGGGTTTTCTTTCTGTTCGTTATGTTCTCATTCTCGAAATTTCAAGCTTTTATTTTTTAATTTCAGAATCTAAATTAGAGGTCTAAAATTATCATCAATTCTTACTTCTGTTTAGTGAAGTTATTATCAAATTGAGCAAATATAGTAGTTCTTAGGTTTATGTTCTTTTTCCCCCATGTTTATTAGTTCATAAATTACTTGGATCATGTTGCTAAATTTTTGTTATTTTGTTTCAGAATTCACATATCAAGCAAAAGAACAGTAAGAATTTTAGCTGATTTGACTGTTTTTCATGCAATACGCCTCGCTGTATCAATTTTCAGAAACTAGGGTTTTGGTACTCTGATCGGAAAAGGAAAGGTGAAAACCCTCATTTCTGGGGTAATTTTTGGGTTTCAAAAGTAACTTCATTTTGATGATTTTGAGGTGTTAGATTCGAAAATGTCGTTGTCTAGGCAGTTTTCTAGGATTGACACTTCAGAGCTTAAAGCTCGAATCATCAAAAAATTAGGGCATCAGAAAGCAGAAAGGTACTTCCATCATCTCAATAGATTACTCAGTTTGAAGCTTCGGAAATCTGAATTTAATAAGCTGTGCATTAGTATAGTTGGAAAGGAGAATATTTCGATTCACAATGAGTTTATAAGATCAATTATCAAGAATGCTTTCATGGGTAAGTCACCGCCTCCGAAAGGAAGTGATTTACAAGTATCATCGAATGTTAAAATTGCAAATGGGTATCGAAGTAGTAATTTTCAGTCGCTCAATGTAGACGTTTTTCCTCCATCACCTCGCAAGGTGAGGTCTTCAAATCTTCGAAATTGCAAGTTTAAGGATCGTCCGAGTCCTCTTGGACCCCATGGGAAGTCGTATAGTACCACATGTGATGAGTCTGTTCCTAGATCACAAGAACAGCAAAGTGCTACTGAATTGGTTTCTCTCACTGGTAGACCGCCAGTTGAGGTTTTCTCCGTGGAAGAAGGAGAAGAGGTTGAACAAAGTGCTGGTAGTCCAGCAGTCCAAAGTAGAAGTCCTGTTACGGCTCCATTTGGGATCCCCATGAACACGGGTTTGGCGCGGAAATCCATTCGTAACATCTCTATAACTCCATTTCATCCTGAGACTTGTCATAATATTTATGAGCTACCTGATTCCAAGTCTTTGAAGAAAAGATTGGAGAAGAAGTTGGAAATGGAAGGTCTTGGGGTCTCAATGGACTGTGTTAACCTATTGAATAATGGTTTAGATGTATACTTGAAACGGTTGATCAAGCCGTGCATAGAATTAGCTCGATCAAGGCATTCAAATGTTCACCCAAAGCAACTTAACGGTCATATCATGCAGGGCTTAAATGGAGTTCGGCGCAACATATACATGGAAAGACAACCTCAAGCCATTTCCGCATCATTGATTGATTTTCAGTCATCAATGGAGTTAAATCCACAAATACTTGGCGAAGACTGGTCTATACAGCTTGAGAGGGTTTCCTTGCGGACATCAGAAGAATAAAAATTTCAGAAAATCTTCACCTTGGTCTGTTATTCAATTTTTACTAGCAACCCAAACAAATAAGTTAACAATTGCCGAGGGTTATTTATGATTCACAACAAAGGGTTGCATACAAGTACAATAGAGATGATTCCTACTCATGGAATGGCAAAATATAAACCTCAGGATTCAGGTATAGCTCTAGAAGTCTTCATTAGTTAAATTTTATTTTTCTCTTATATTGCTCATTTGTCGAATGCCGAATCAGTTCATGTAAATAAGGTTCTTTATGCCTTTCTCATTTACATTATATCTTTGAACTTTTCTTTTGTAACTTTGTTTAGCTTGATAGTGGCAGTAACAAGTATTCTTCATTCGGATGTCCAATTCTTCAGCAACTCTTAAGGAACTGCTCATGAATATTGATTGTTGTTGTTGACCTAATTCTCTTGAATCATTTTCTACTTCTCTCTGTTACTTCTCTTTTTCTATCTGGTATTCTGTGACTTCATGTCAATTTTACTAATATTGTAACAATATGGCTAACCCAAAAACAAAAAATAAGCACTTAATAACTGGGACACTTCATTACTTTCAGCTTGCTTTGTTAGTTTCTCCACGCAGACATGCCGTTTAAGGTTTATACAGGATCAATGTTACCAAATACTGTACACTTCTTGCTTACCACGTACTCGGATTTCTGTACTATTTTCGAGTGGGTCTGTGATCCAGTCAGTACTCCAAGTTTGGCGTGTTGGAATCTTTAGTCTTGAGTAACCAAATTTCTTCGTAAAAATATATAAGCTCGATTATTTGAGTAGTTAAAAATCTATACCTCTAGCCGTCTAGTGTACTGATACCCGTATCATGTATCAAAGTGACATGCATACCAGGTAACTTAGAATTGAAAATCGGATTGTCATTTAATAACCCAATTTAGACATGTTGTCTTGGAATTGCAGAAAAACCTACTACTAGCTTTTCATTGGAGCATTTGCTGTTGGATTATTGATTTTTTTTTTTTTTTTTTGTATATATTAGACAGCTATGCCACTCCACAGCTAGATAACAAAACCAGCTAAGAAACTCCTATTGGGCAGTTGTTTTGTGATGGACCGAAGTCTGAAATCTGAATTGAAGTATGTGCATATTACTTGACAATTGAGACTTAGGTTGTGTTTGTTTTTTCTTTGTGAGTCTGAATCTGAACTACTGAATCTGAATTGGCTGAACTGAAATAGCTGAATCTGAAAAATCTGAATTATTTTCCAAGTTTTTCATATCTGAATAGTTAAATCTGAATTATAGGTTTGACATATATACCCTCATGTATCTCTCTTAAAAAAAACCCTAATTTCTTCTTACCTTTCTCATTCTCTTCCTGCTCACTCTCTCTCCTTCCCTTTCTCTCTCTACCCAGCAGATCACAAAACCTAAATAATGAACACATAACCCTAAACCCATCTCTCAAATACGATCAAAATTTGGTCTGACTATGTTCTATTAAGGATTTAGATATGTATATGTAGCAAAACCAGCCCACAATCCCAAGGGATCCATTAAAGCTTTTCATCTATGACCTATATCTCTGGTTGATTGAAAAACCCTAGGGGTCCAAGAAAACCCTCACAGATTCGACGAGTTTTCACATACTTTTCTACAATGGCTTTCGTGGGGTTTCTTGTGGTTGTCTTCGTGGTGTTTTCTATGACGGCGGCGTGGTGGTGGTAGTGGTTTTCGGTGGTGGTATATAGTAGTGATCTGTGGTGGTGGTGGACTTTGATGGTGGTGGACTGTGGTGGTGGTGGTCTTTGGTGGTGGTGGTGGTGGTGGTGGTTTTGTTTTGGTGGTGGTGGTGGTTTGTTTTGGTGGTGGAGAAAAAAGATTGTTCTAAATATATGGGCATATATGACATTTTACATATTTCAGAATTTATGTCTTCATTTCAGACTTGTTTTGAAGTCTGAATTAAATGGGCTCTAATTCAGCCAATTCAGACAAATGCACGATTCAGCTTAATTTTTAGATTTCACTAATGAAAAAAACAAACATCTGAAAAGTTAAAAAAACAAACACAACGTTAGTTTTTTGAGCTGGAAACATTTGCATTAAGAAGAAGACTTGTTTTAAAATCTCTCTCTGTTTGTGGGAAAGATCAAAGCATGTAAAACAACTACATAATCTTATTCAGTTTCAGAGGTCAGATTATTAAGAAAAGCAAACACAACTTTGTCTGGTTCTTCTTTATATAGTAAAACATATAACAGTTGGTGAATATCTTCTGTATATTCCAATTTTGCATCAAAATGTGGTTCATGCTTAAGTAAGTGAATGGTATATAACCTGCAAAATGCGCCAACAAAAACAATATATCCCATTATTATCTTCACTGCCGGATTTGATTCCCCCTCTATCCTGCAATTTGCTACGATTCACTAGTTTGCAAATCGAGATCGTGGTCTGTACATGAAGGTACGTTCTTCGTATCTATTACTAGTATTCTATGTATGTTGGCTTATCCATTTCATAAGAAGAAAATGTACATACTCTGAGAGGTAAGTTTGATAACAGAGTATCGATTACACTGTCGAAGTTTAGAAAAGTATAATCAACATTTTGACATCACTATTTAGGGATTGACATTAGACAGTCTTTACACAGCTGTAAGCTTGCTTAAATGATGTTATCTCATAAGAAATTGAGAGGTCAGATAAGTCAAAATTATGAAGAGATGACTTGCCAACTTTTCAATTTTATAACATAAGTCAGTGTCACCCACAACTTCATACACAAATAAAAATATACTAAAATTACAAAAACTAATTTTTTTTATAATTCAAAATCAATTAATGATCTTATTTGATATCAATCGATGACCTTATTACAAATAAAACAAATATATAAATAGCTAAACATTTGAAACCACAATTTGCATGGTACAAAGATATTAACAGTGCATATTCAAACTTGATCCTCCTTTTTTTCACTCTAATTGAATCGGTCACAGAATCGACGAATGTTTCCTTGGTTGCCAGTCTTAACTCCAACTCGGCCGAGTTTGATCATGGCAGTAGTAAAGGCTTGGTTAAAAGCACCGGCATTGGTGGCCCAAGCATTAACAGTATTTTTGGATCGGCCGTCGGTGAACAGGACCTGGTCTGAGGTAAATAAACCCTTACCTTGTTGGAGGTTCTTGTAGTATTGGTTGTCAAAAGCCCTTGGAGTGACAGGGTCCATGTTAATTGCTATCAATGGGTTCACATTTCTTGGGCACATTTGTTGAAGTTGAACTGCATAGGCTTTGTTTAGTGTTGGGTCGATCGGGTTTGAATATATTCTGTTTGAGAATTTACTGCAGTGTGAAAACCCTAGTGTATGTGCACCTGCAAAAGAACAAAACAACTCGATCGGTTGTTGAAAACTGCAAAAAACTATAGAAAAAACCTAACAGGTCCATCTGTCTTGCGATCTAATCAGAAGACGATTTAATTAATAGAGAGTAAAAATGGTCCAGCCAGCCAAATTTGGCTGCTGTGGTAACACACAGAATGCACATGTAGGATGTCAATATACAAACTCTAGGGCCGCCTGTCTGGGATAATTTGTACGTATCAAAATGTCCAAACAAAAAAACATTAATCTATTGGTCAAACATCTCATCATAAATCATAAATATAATAAAACCCAGTCTCCCCTTATTTCTTTTTTGTTGATAACTTAAACTCCAAGATTTGAACTGAAAAATAATGGGGCCAATTCAACCTTAGAGTAGGTTGGCATGTCATGATGCTTAATATGACTTCTTAAACAACTTATTTAATCTGTTTAGATGCATCATTAGACAAAAGTAACATGTGAAAAGTGTTCAAGCTTAAACTCTAACTTAGTTAAACTGGTCGAGCGAGCTTAACTCAGTTTTTTTCTGTCGCCACTCGCCAGCGATGGCAGGTCAATCGTTGTCCTTGACGTTTCTAACAACTTGTTCTGACGAGTAAGAAAGAGAAAGTACAGAGGAAAATATTTTTGAAATAAAGGCGAAAAAAGGAGAAAAAAAATGATCAACTTTGACCATGGATAGAGAGGGAGATTACTTTCTTATATAGATTTCATTTTTCCGATACCGAACCAAGATTCTAGAACCATCTCTATTTGGGGTAGTTTTAAATCTTTTGTTCCTCTAAGCAAGCCAAAATTGACAAAACCCAAAGTTTGTTGTAATTAACTAGTTATATACAATTATGCAAGTAGATTATATCAATTAAAAATGTTAATTTAGTTTACCTGAGAGAGCTACCATGTCTGCTTGATTAAGACCCTTTTGACCAAACAGAGCATTAAGTTGATTCAGATTGAATGTTGGTTGAGGTAGATTTCCATTAACACTTGAAGAAGTTGAGACTAATCCATCCTTTCTCCCTAATTCCACTGTCCATGATGGTCCTCCAGCCTGTATTTTACGATTGATTAGGACAAAATTATCGTAATTAATCAAGAACGCGTAATAACTTTAACTTCTAATCAAATTACTAACCGCAACTACGACATCTCTAGTTGCAATAGCAAGAATATCAGCACAAGAAACTTTATTTGCACCACACTGAGCATCAACAGCTGTTTTTGCTTTGATAACAGTATCAAATCCGTCTCCTGCTAACGACAAGTTATCTGGATGATCTTTTTCAGCTGTATTAGACCCGGCCGATTGAATAATTACCGAAGAATCACATCCCTTCAAATCAAGAAAACTCAATAATAAGTACTTACAAAATCTTGAACTAGAAAAATAATTGATTAGCATGTAATACCAACACATTTTGCGGTTTTACGTGGTAATTTATATCTAATAATAATGAAAAATACTCACATTAACGAAGCAATCGTGTAAGAAAAGACGTAAAGTTGCTGGAATGGTAACAAAAGTCTGACTGACTTTAGTATTAACGACCCCTTTAACGATACTTTCGACATTCGAACAAGTGCCAGAATAGAAATTTGGACGAAGTTGAGCTGAAATTAAGTAGGAATTTATAGCTAGGATACACAAAATTATAGCAAAATTGAATTTACCCATCTTTAACTAACAAGAAGAAGAAATGATCAAAATGAAGATCAAGAAATAGAGAGAAAAGAAAAGATGGATGAGATTAGAAGTAAATGAGTAGGCAAATATTTATAGGAGCTGGGGTTGGGGAATATTTTACAGGCATGAATGTGTCAAAAAGGTGGAAACATATAATAAAGAAATATTCTTCAATGGCCGCCTTATGTTTGTCTCTAGGACTGACTTGTATTACTTACTCCCTTCCCCTAGTTTATCTTCAATTTTTTGGGGGTTTCTTTTAGAGAGAGAGAAAGGGAAGTTAGATGGAGAGATGAGAAGAAGTTTCTGTTTTCAAATGTTAGAACCCTATTATTGGTTAGGGCCACTTAACTAATTTGTCATGAACCATGACTTGTTTGACTTGGTTACTAAAAGTGTATTCTTTTTTGTTTATTTGTTTGATTTGTTGTTTCTTAGTAATTTTCTTTCAAAGAAATCGACTACGTGCCACAAATATAATGGTAGGTTAAGATAATAAGATGACTAATATGAGTAGGTTAAGTGTCAAAAATGATGTTAATTCGTAAAACAAGTTTAAAGATTTCATATATTTTCTAGTTTGGCAATTGGGGGAAGAGCACAAAAAGAGGAGCAAATAAGTATAACGAAACCAATTTAGAAGTCTACAAGGCTAGACTCTCAAGAAGGACAACAACAACCTATTGCCTAATCGCCTATGAATGACTTAAATATTTAATAAAAAAACTTACTATACACATCAATAATTTGAGAAATTTCTTTTGTTATCTTCTTCAATCTTTGGTGTAGATTGATAGGTAGTTGAAAAATTGCTTTCAATCAAAGAATGAAGGTAATTACATTTTTAGCCTTGTATATATAGCACCAACCTTTGATTGATAAGTTACTAGCTAGTTAGGTTTTCCTTTTTATGTTAGAGGAAATGTATTTTTGACTGATATGCTATATAAGCAAAGAAGGTAATATCTAGTGCTTACCCATAAAACTCTCCAAATAGTTTGGTGGCTTGGCCATTCTAGTTTATTGATCTTTCTCAAGTTCTTATAAACTTTTTATGCTGAGTGGAAACAAAAGAACTGAGTTCCAAGTAAAAGAAGGAAATAGTAAAAGAAGAAAAAGTAAAAGAAAAATAAACATTATCTCACATTTTGTTTTGTTGCGAAACATTATCTCACATTAGCTACGTGCAAAAAGTTCTAAGTAACCAGAGTTTTGAACAAATATATTTATTTTTTATTAAAACAAATATTTTAAATAAATGTTGGTTTTCAAGGATTTAGTAAAAATGAGTCTAAACATTATAACCTCAACTCGGCCGTGGAGGGGGGAAGAGTAGAGTGATTCCAACTTTGGTTTTGGAGGAGAAGAGATCAATATTAATACTACCTCACATTGTGGAAGACAGTTTTTTTTTGAATTGTGATCGTGCCTCGAACCCTTGACCTATAAGGAGGAAGACTAAATCTCTTGCCCCTCCAACCAAGAGTTGTTAACAAAATGTCTATGTTTGGTGGGTCATTTGGACTCTTTAAAATGATTTCTACCAATTGAGCTAAATTAAATAACTTGTTTGTCGAAGAGAGTTAATTTGTACTTGCAGCAAAAACCTAGAATTAGTGATCCACGGACCAAGGAATGAAATATCGGTTTCGGTGGAAATTTCGGTCGGTCCAAAATTAGAAACGCTTCGTAGAAACGTTTCGGTCAGTGTGGAAATCTTACAAATTTACAGAAATGATAGAAACATGATGCAATTATGTATACCAAGATTATTAAACCATAACGAAACACAAAAATGATGTTTAAAATTATCCATTAGTTTGAGGGAGTATTAACAATTACACAGTTATTTCCGGGGGTAAATTGAATAACTTTTTGGCTATAACACCCAAAAGATAACATTCTTACTAATAATAGTAAATAGTTAACAAACTATGTTAGTTTAAGAAGGTATCGTCAATCACTCGCTTACACAGTTATATCAGAGGTGTTACTAAGATAAAATCAATTTAGGTAGTGAAGTCATGGCATAAAGCATTCAAGTAGATTTAAAAAGCATTAAAAACATAGTATAAAATCAAGAGAGGTCAAAGAGAAATGAAGATGAAAAAGAAAAAGGAAGGGATATGTTTCTAATATTAGTTTCTCCAGGTTTTATGCTAGATTTCTACTATGTCGGTCAAAATTTCCATCATGTCGGTGGAAATTTCGATATTTTCAACTATTTCGGTGGAAATTTCGATCATGTCGGTGGAAACTATGCAGGAAATAGTTGTAAGTGTTACTTCGTGCACCTAATCTGATTTTAGGAAACGTTTCGCGAAATTTCGGTGAAATTTCGGGAAGTTTCATTCCTTGCCACGGACCACTAGTAATTGAGTTAAAACCTTCTTAGACAAGCCTCTTTAACACTTGCAATACACCAATAAGTCTAATCCTATGGGTTCAACAAAAACAAAGTCTAATTCTATGGCATAAATAAACTTCATTTTCTAGATGTTAGTGGATCAGAGTCAAGTGTAGTGGTGTTGCTTTCATTGATTGTGTGGTGAAAGTTATTTTCTATGGTCCGTTTTGGACAACACCAATAGTGCTGCGAATCTTTTGAAGACACCGGGTGGGTGAGACATTTCCTTTTTCACAAAAAAAACCACGTGCAAAACTACCATCAACAAAATTGGGACAGTGATCCGCGTTTCGGATAAACAAGAAAAGTTTTTTGGGTCGCCAGTTGGAGACGGCCGGCGACGGGCGCGATTTTAATGTCTTTTCATCTTCTCTGTCCCTCTCCCTTTCTCCATCCTCCACTCTCTAGATTCTGAAGGAATGGTCCCTTTGTCGGAACCCTTCGTCTGGATTTGAAGTCCAGGTTCAGGCGAAGGGGTCCTCTTCGCCGGAACTACAGAAGAGATTAGAGAGGGGAAGAAAGAGAGAAGAGAGATAGAAGAGAAAAGAGAGTGAGGCAGAGAGATGACGACCAGAGTTATTATCGCCTTAATAGTTGCCGGAATTTTTATTTCCACCCAAAACTTTCTTCTCCGATTTTTTTTATTTCCCCAAAACATCAAACCGAGAAAATACCCACTCATGTTACAACTTCTTTTTTGTTGAAGATGTCAACCAAATATATACTTCCGAAAAGAGATCCAAAACATGTACTTGGGCTGTAAGATTTCGTTTGGGTACGTGAAGAGTTTATGTTAAGATAGATAGGACGGTCTTTCCAAAAAAAAGATAGATAGGGCGTTTTAGGAAAAGAAAGAATTGCAAATTGAGGTGGTTGTGGTATAAGGGGGGGTGGTCGGGTGGTAATAAAGTGATTGAGAGTTGAGACTTGTAGAATTCTGGTGGAGTTGGTGCTGATGAAATTAGTTGTGGCGGTTAAGTTGTGGTCGTGATGATAGTGGTGGAACGAAGGTGGTGTTGGTAGAGTTGCAACATGTGTGCGATACAATGGTGTTGGTGGAGGTGTGGTGATGGCGATGGTACTCGTATAGTGGTTATATTATTATGGTGCTAGAGTGATTCGCACCAGGTGGTGTTGTGAGAGAGGTGGTGGTGATTAATAGTGGTTGAGTTGTGTCTATGATGATGGTGGTGGCGGAGTTGTGTCTATGATGATGGTGGTGGTGGAGTTGTGTCCGTGATGATGATGGTCGAATAGAGGTAGAGTTGGTTATGTTGTTCATAACGGTGGTAGTGGTGGAAAGCGTCAGTGGAGGTGTGGTAATGCTGGTACAGAGGGGGTACCTTGGCGGTGGTACAATGGCGATGGAGTGGTGGTAGAGTTGTGGCAGAGGTAAAGTGGTTGTGGTGTAGTTGTGGCACAGGTAAAGTGGTTGTGGTGTAGTTGCGGTAGAGGTGGTGAAGTAGTTGTGCTGATGGTGAATGAATTAGTGATGGTGACACATAGGGGAGAGATTTTTTCTTTTTCATAATCTTATTTTGAGAGCAGTTATGCAAGCGGGAAATGTTATACGGAGTAATTACTTTGTGGATGACATAGTGATTCATTTTAGGGTTATTTCCCATATGGCCCCCTACTTTGTGACCAGCTTCCCGCCTGGCCCCCCACTTTACGAGAAATACCCATATGGCCCCCTTCCGTTATAACACCGTTACTCTCTCTCTTCCATTTCTTTTCTCTCTCTTCCAACATGTTTTCTCTCTCTGCCACCTCGTAAAAACCAGCCACCTCATCACCTTCTCCGGCAAGGTCGCCGGCCGGCCAAATTTCCGGCCGGCGACCTTCAAATATAAAAAAAAAAAAAATTCTTTTTTTCTCTCTCTTCTCTCTCTCTCTAAAAACATGTCATTCTCTCACTTTAGCATCTCCCTACACAAAAACTAACCGTATTTTTGTTTAGATGAGAAAACATGTCATTCTCTCACTTTAGCATCTCCCTACACAAAAACTATGTAATTGCTTTTGCTTTTTGAAAAAGATTAGAAGTACTATCATTTAACCCAAATAGGAATCATGGTAGAAAATAACTTTCTTTTTTTAGCATAGTGCCTTCACCCACCACTAAAGCACTAACAAACACTATCTTCTTCATCTTTTCTATTATCCCTCTTCATCTTCATCATCACGGACACATCACTATTTTTTAAAGTAACCTTCTCTAGGTCGAAAGAGAGGTACGTTCTTCTTCATCTTGTCGTTACTGCAAACGTGAGAGGGATACATTCTCAAGTTTATTAGACCTATTTTCAGCAAAGAAAAAAAAAAGTTTATTAGACATAAAAAAAAGGATGTATTGGTTTACACCCTTATTTTCAACCCAAGCCATGATGAAAATCCAACTTAATTATGTGAAAAGATCACACAAGTGTGAGCTGTTGTTTCAGACAGAAATTTTATCAATTATTAGAAAGAGACTCGTATGATTAATTGGTCGGTTTCTTTATATCTTTCTTCTTTCTCTCTCTCTCTCTCTCTTGTGGGGAGTATTTTATTCATTAATTTCTTGTAATCTTTATATGACTAGGCACGTAGAAAGTAAACATGTAATATAAATGTTGCCCCCCCCCCCCCCCCCCATTTAAATTGGGAGATATGAAACAATACATCAATGTATTAAGCCTGTAAGTTAAACTTAAGTAGTTGTGTTACTCTTTATTTTTCGTTTATATTTTTGACTTTCAAATATTAAAATCGCCTTCTAATGATATATGTCTTTCTCAAATTTTTTTGGTGAAACGATTTCTTAAACTAAAAAAATTGAAACTGTTTCATACACAACAAAGCTCAACACAAAACGATTTTTCGTCTTTCTGATGTTCTCTCACTTTATCTTGTCGTCTTATGAGATGAGATGGAATAGGATGATCTTGTGTTCAACCTCTTAGCCCTGTTCATATTGTGGGGAAGAAAATGTGGAGTGGACACCTCAACATAATGAGGTAGTTTTTTTTTTTTGAGGAAAGTAATACCATAAACATAAAAACGTTACATAGTTCACCCTATCAACAAGTGAAAGGGGTCAAAATGTAAACAAATCTAACCATAGTGCTTAAACCGAAGTCTTCAAACTCAAGGCGTTGACGAGTCAGCGGCCAAGTTGTGTGTCAACGTGTTGTTCTCACGAGGGCAGTAGGCAAGAGTTACATGCAATTGACGCGTGCGCTCCCGTATGTCGTTGATTAGCGAATAAAAACAATGTTGCAGTGTTAGCAAAAAATCCTTTCCAATATTTGCACAGCCAGAGGGACCAATCTTGAAGTATATCAACAGGGGCCTCAACACAAATGAGATATCCTATGTTTGTCATTACTTCATTCCTTTACGTTCTAACAGACAAAGTGATACTGAAGTCGTATGTATTTTGTTTTCGAGTGAAATAATGGATTTCTTGCTTATTGCAAAGTGCTCTAACCATCACAAAACAAAATCATTTTTTCTTTAGCTACAACATCTCCACTACTACCACATCACTGCACAACCAGCACCATCATCACCAGCTCCACCACTTCTACTACCAATCTACCATCACCACCATACAGGATCTCCACTGCACCACTACTAGACCACAACCACCAAAACACCTCACAACCCCACCATCATCCACTAAATCTCATCTTCGACAACCATCACTAAAATTGTATATATGTAAAATCATATACAAACTAAAACACAACTACACATGTACCCGGATGAAAACTAAATAGTTTGACTATGTTGCTTAACTAACTTTATAATTAACAAATAAACTTTTTGTAATTTTTTTATTTTCATTTAAACATAAGCTCTTCTAATACAAGTGAAAAAGAACATATATTTATAATTTATTTGGTGTTGCCAAAAATTTGCTCTTCTAATTATTACAGAAGAACAAAGAAAGGCATGAGAAAGAACAAAAAGTCTCATGGAAGCTACAAACTACACAGGAGATAATTACGAATCTTAACTTATATATGCAGATATTATATATACTTCACGTTTTCAAATTGAACTCTATTATTATTATTAATGTAGCAATGACTAATGAGATATGAGTAGATGTCTCCCGTAAATTGAGTTAGTCAATACCCATTTCTTCTGCAAAAACTTCGAAATCAACGTATATATTAGGAGGATGCTACAGCAACACCCCAAGACCTGAATGAGTGTCACAAGAGAGATTTCTACATCATTCACCGAGCCACATTGGATTGGCGTGCCACAACCCAATATTTAATACTCCCTCCGTCCCAAATTAAGAGTCCCATATTGGGAATCCAACTTATTTTCACATTTTCTCTTCTTCCATGTTTACCCTTATTTATTTGATAATTTTTCTTGAACTAATTCAAAGATTACAAATTTTATTCTAGAAATACATGTAACCATATTAATTTCTCACTTGGTTAATCTAGGGGTGGGAATTTTGCCCATAAGCCCGAACCCGCCCACGGGCACCCGAGCCCAACGAGGACCATGGACACCCGCGCCCATCTCGGGCACAACCCGCCCAGCCCGCCAAATTTTGGTGGGCGGGCACGGGTTAAAACCTCTACCCGCGCACCCGCCCGCACCCACTTAAGCTCACCCAATGATAACCAACCAAATTACATCAACTTTATTAGTTGATGAAACCCAACCGTCCATGTTGCTAGGCTTAGTTGAGATGGTAAATAATATGTTTAAGGGCAATCACACGAACCCAATGCATTTCCAGTGGCCCAAGAGAATTCCTAGTTGAATACTGAAGTAGTCTTTGGCTTTGTGGGAACAAAGAGTGGGATAAGTTTTATTATATCTCATGAGAATTCTTCATTAGTTTTCAATGTGAGATTAAATTCCTAAAAGGAACAATACAAATAATGTCTAGTTTTAATCTCACATTGTCTCTTTAGAATCAGGAAAGGTGTTTGGAGATTTTATAAAAGGAGAGGAAAAAGTGAATTTTTTCAAGTCATGAGATTACCCGCTACCCGCCCGCCCATACCCGAATTACCCGAGCTTCTTAATGGGCTTGGGCGGGTAATGGACAAGGCAAATTTCAAAATTAACCGCCCGATTAACCCGCTTACCCTAATAGCCATTGAAGTTTTGTGCCCGACCCGCCCAGCCCGATGCTTCAAGTGCCCATGGGGGCCCATACCCGCCCGATTCCCACCCCTAGGTTAATCTAAAAAGAGTGGATTTGTTCATTGGAAAACAATTTTTTGTATTGGAAATAATCAAATGTCTTAATTAGCTTAACTAATGCACCACATATTGGAAACATATAAGAAAGGGTATTTATGGAAAAGTAAGGAATTTTATGTGATAAAAAAGGAATGAGACTCTTAATTTGGGACATCCAAAAAAGGAATAGTGGACTCTTAATTTAGGACGGAGGGAGTAGTTTTTTGGGAGATTTGCTGTTTGGACCCCTTTCTTATTATTGACTTGCTGTTTGGACTCCCTTGTGTTGCACTTTGGACTCCCTTTTTCAAAAAATAGGTTAAATATAACCGCTCTAAAATACTTTGGTCTATTTTACCCTTCTTCTCCTTCATGCTATTATTACCTAACACCTCCTCCTCTTCTTCCTAAATTACAGTTAAAACTGGAAACCACCTCTTCCAAACAAACCCAAAACCACTATTCCCTAATAGATAAACTTAAGATCTCTATGCTCATCAAGGTCAAATATTAAAGGAAACCAGATCTCTTTTTTCTCATCTTTATTGATCTCCTTCTTACTCTCAGATCCATGAAAGGAACATGATAAATAACACATCTAATCGCCCATGGTGCCAACAAAATTGTTTTTTACCGGTTTCATCATTGGACTTCTTTCTCTCTCAATAGTTATAAAAGATAATAAAATTGTTATTTTGAATAGATCCCCTACTGTGATTTTTTTTTTGAACATTAACATCCCATGAAATTCAAAAAGTCTTCACAAAAATCATCTAGGTCAGAGTCAGAATATGTAAACATCAGTTAACTTCCTTACACACACATACCCACTTCGTGAAACATAAACATGATGATGAGTGAAGTATCTTGATTGGAATACAAAACAGAGTATCCTTAGAAAAAAAGACATACCCTAACAATCTACTTAATTCACCTAAACTTTGAAATCAATTTCTAATCTGTAACAATCAAGCCAAAAGTTTGGCATCTCTCAGTAATTAAGATGATTAAATCTGGTTTATATTTTGTTGGACTGAATTCTTTAAGAAAAAGATTGGACTTCATTGGAATTCTTTCTCTTTGGGTGAAGCTTATAAATGAGGGAGTCCAAACTGTAATATTGATTATGTAAGGGTAAAGTAGGAATTTTTGTAAGTATAACTTTGGAGATGGAATATTCTCAAAATATTCCGTTAAAAGGGAGTCCAAAGTGCAACACTGGAAAAAGGGAGTCCAAACAGCAAGTCAATAATAAGAAAGGGAGCCAAACAGCAAATCTCCCTAGTTTTTTTGGTGTGTTTGGATAACATTTCTTTAAGGACGGAAACATTTCATCTAACACTTGAAATGATTAAAGAAGTAATTAAGATTGATATCTACTGTTGTGTAATCCCTATTGCTATTAGGGACTTATGCTAATTATCGAAGGACGTTAGTATATTCTTAAAAGGAAAAAAAATACACGTGGTTTTTAGATGCCTTACATCTTCACCTAAAAACCATTGACATCATTTCAACAAATTAAAAAAAAAATCATTGGCATCTTGATTCTTTTAATCAAATAATTGACATCTTGATTGATAATCAAATTTGAAAGAGACCACTTACTCTTAAGATAATCATGTCACTGTCATTTTAAGATACGTACACTACATGTATATAATTAACTAATTATAGTATTGAAAATGAAATTCATAATTGTTGAATATAAAGCGTGGACTCATTGATTTCTGAACAATTAATGGGACAAATTGGTATCCGTGACCCACCACGCTAATTAGCATACACCTCTACATTAGCTTCTTATGCATGTAAAGATTTTTTCTTCGCCCGATAAATCTTATTCATTCCTTAGAGACACATCTATATTTAGTTCATAACGAATTACCAACTTCTAAATTAATAGGGTAACATGGCTGCTACATTCATGCGAAAATGACCAGATTTGATGACGTGGTGTGCTCGTTTTCTAATCCCCGACTCCCAATCATGTCAAGTCATCAGTCATGGTCAGGCAACGGCCCATTTATAAGCATGCAAACTTTCTTTCTTTTTTTGATAAAAAGTCGCAACCATTTATAAGCATGCATCTTTAAAAATTGAAAATAGAAAGGATTTATGTAAATAGGCAAGATGTCTCTTCCGACTAATGTGTTTATCCACATACGAATTTTAGTATTAAAGATGCAGAACCAAAGTTACGTCTATAGTAATTTCACCCAAAATTGGATTATTTAATTAATTAAATAATTTTCCAACATTATCTTCATTCGTGTTGACGTCGACTTCTATAGTTCAACCAGGATTATTGTATCACTTTTTTTTTTGTATATCTTATTCTACTACCAAAGATCTTCTCTTACAATGGACAAGAGAGCAAAAATAAGCCAGTTGTTGCAAAAAAAAAAAACATTAAATTTTGCTAGATAGTATCACAAAAATGTACCCAAGAAAATAAATTGTTTGACTAGTCAAAATTAGTGGACCTTGAGGCTAATGTTTTTGACTCACTAGACAGAAAATTGAAGAATACAGTGAACTTCATGTAAAGAAACAAAATGTGCATGTTCTCAACTAAACAATAAAAATTATATATATATATAGAGGCCAAGTTTGAAAAACAACCCTAATCTAATTTTTCTTTTGGCATGTCAGTGTCAACCCTATTACCCTAACATGGTCTGATTGGAATCGATTTTGTTATTAGCTTAAAATAAAAGGTCAACTATAATTTTCAACATAGTATCTTCAATCTTATCTCTCTTATTTATTTGCAAAGGTAAGTAAAACGATTATAAAATGTGAAAATGTAAAACCAATTTCGTCCTTAAATAATACATAGGAAAAGATGTTTTAAGAAAATTTCATGAACGTAGATGTTAGGAATGTATCAGACTAAATTGGTTGAACTTTGTGTTGATTGAGTCGAAACCAATGCTTAAATACAACATAGTTGTTAGTGTTGGGGATATGCCTCAGATCACTTTGTCATAGTATTTTCATTTATCAAATAAGATTATGTTGTGTAAGACTACACATAGACTTATCAACTATCATTATCGAAACAAAAGTGTTTGTCTTAAGATCATAAGATACTACCTAAAATGACTAGCCTAGTAGTGTTTTCTCAATGCGAGAACGATCCTTAGGGTACATATAACATCACGTGAATAAACTATGGACAAAGATGTAATCGACATGCATGAATGCACCAATTAAGAACACCGTAAGGCAAAACTTTTGTTGTAAAAGACTTGTATTTTTATCATTTTTCATTACGTAGGAACATTTAGTTATGTCCGTTTCGGCGGAACTGGCCTGTCAATAATTTACGTTTTAATTGCGAAACGAAGAGTTCCATTAAGACCTCAACTACTCCAAAATTCTATAAGCGCCTCTATTATTGGTAGAATACATTTCTTGGAGCTTTTTTTTTTTTATAAAGTATTGCTTAGAGCTTCACAATGGAACGTGCATTGGGTTAAATCAAAAGCAAAAAATATAATTTAATGAAGGACGTAAGAAAGATAAATTTTAAGGCACATAGGATGCGAGATAACAGACATGCTATGTGTGTCCTAGTGGCTAGTGCCCCATGCCCCGCTCCGATCAATGGGAGGTTCTTGTACCACATATTCAATGTTTACTTTTTTAACATCGGATCTCGATTATTTGAATATCTGACCCAAAATGTTACATTACATCAGTTCAACAAAAAAAAATTCTTACATCACTAATACTCTTGTAGTGAGTGGAAAAATCTTTTTATTTTTATCCTATAACTCAATCTTTCTCTCTCTTCCCCTTTCTCTACTCTCAGGATATTCATTAACTAGCCCGCCCATTTTGTGCTCAAGAGTTGTTGTTCTTTGTATGAAGGCCAAGATATAAGAAAACTATACCTTAATTGGTGGCAGTTTACACGAATGAGAGCCAAAATGAAGGAGGAAAGGCAACACAATGGGCAAAGGAATCAGAAGAAAAAAGAATGTCACCAAATGGGTAATGGGCCATATCCTACCGAACATAGTTGAAAGATTAATTCGTGAGCTACCAAAATGTTTAAGTATTTTGGGGACTTCTCCCGCACTAAATGACTAAATGTTTGGACCATCTATTTGATAGTTTAATCATTTATATAGATAAAATTGTTATCTTGCAAAGGAATATACACTAAGAACACCTATCCACTCCGTTCGTGATCTTTATTCGCCATCAGTAGATCTGTATATGAAATCCGACATCTGTACACGAATAATTCACATTTGATCTTAAAGTGCTTTGAGATCTTTTTTTGTTGAAAGTGTGACAATTTTTTTTTTTTTTTTTTGAAATGTTAACACATTTTAAGAAGTATGATTCTGTGTCTCGAACTCTTTACCTAGAGAGTGGAAACCAATTTAGTGATCAATCCTTGAATGCATTGATGGAAGAACTCGATCTCGGTACCTTATATTCCCTTTCGCAAACTAAACCTAAGGCTCGTAGTCGTACCACTGAACTAGGCATGAATAGATAATATGGCAAAACTTAGCTCAACAAAAATCAAATTGGTTGAAAGCCTAGCAGTGACCAAAGAACCAGTGTGGGTTCCACTAGAGTCCAAGGTGGCAGTTCTATCACTAGTGAATGGATTGTTTTAGAGAAATAGAGGGAGGGCCACTCACACTCAGTTACTCACTCAGCTAGACCAGAGAGAGAGAGAGGTTCCCAAACGTTCCACGAGTGTTTCAAGCAGATACTCAACTAACCTCTCTTGTTTTTTCTTAGCCATAATATTCGAATAAGGAAATAAAAAATATCAGTACAATTTATTAATCAATTTCCCCTCTTTCCAATCTCTAATTCTCTCATTCATTCTCAAATTCATTCATCTTCTCAATCAAAATCAAAAGATGATTTCTCACACTTCTTCTTCTTCACTAGGTACTATTGTTAGTTATCATCATCATCATCCATGGCTATCATCAACTCCATCTGTAACAATTTCAATACCTAGAACACAAATTTCTTCTTCTTCTTCTTCTTCTAGTAAGAGAAAGTTGAAAACTAGGTTAGCAATTTTAGTACCTAGAGCTGCAATTGTAGAAGCAAGACCAGTACTAACACCTGTTAGAAGAGATAGAAGCGGAGGAGGAAATAATGCGATTCAAGTCGTTGAAGCAATTTCAGATAAAAATTCATCAACAAGCTCAATTGATCGTGCTAACGATATGCAAGCTGAAGCTCGAGCTATGACTCGTGCTGCTGATGCTTCTGTTTATAGTCCTGAATTTCTTGCCCTTAAATACCGTTCTCGCCCTTTCAAGGTTCTCTTTCTCTCTCTATAACTTTCTCTCTCTAGATTTCTTTCACTCTGATTCTGATTGGATTTGGTTTTTGTTTAGGTAATTAGAAGAACATTAGAGGTATTGACAGGTCTTGGTAGTTTCGCAATCAAAGTGTTGTTAGATGAGAGGAATGGTCAGGTAGATCGTAATAAGAGGATCCGAGCAATTGAGCTGAGGAAGATTTTTACTAGATTGGGACCTACTTTTGTTAAAATAGGGCAAGGATTATCTACTAGACCTGACCTTTGCCCTCCTGAATATCTTGAAGAACTCTCTGAATTGCAGGTAATGATATTAACCTTGTTATCAATCTCAATTTCAATTTTACAAATCTCAATGTCTGATTAAACCTAATAATACTCAGTAAGATGAAAACTGGTAAATTCTATGTCAAATTGAACTCATAGGGTACATTCTGAATTCTGATAAATGGGAAATTAGAAACCTTTTACATATTATATACTTATCGAATTTGTATTTGTAGTATTGTGTTCGTGTTGTTCTACATTCAGATAAATGAAATATATATTTCTGTTTCGTTCTACACGACTTATCAGCATAGTAGTCTCTCCACGGCCTCAAACCTAATTTCTTGACCAGTTTGGATTTGCCACTTTTGCGGAGGCAATGGTGCATTTTGATCCACGGTGCAAACTTTTTTTTTTCTATATGAAAAAGGTCGGTGGAGAATCAGATGTAGCTTCAGAATTAGGAGGTGGTCTACAATAGCAACCAACCCCGAGGGGAACAAGGATTACAGAGGCATATTCGGTTGAAACTGTAGGTGCTTCCTTGGCACAGTTTTGGACATCGCAACCACCAACTTAGCACTAGCAGGACTTGGTGGTAGGAAATGATCCGAAATGCTTCCAAATTCTAGGGCTCAATCATAAGATATTCTACCCACCAAACCACTTGGAACTTGGAAGTGAGCATTATACCACTAGACCTTTGCTCTCTGTTGGTGGTTCAAAGTTCAGGCGAAGACCTTCAAATTCTTTGCTAAATTAGTGAAATTAAAGAACTACCATCTGAAATTTGAATAATTGGGAAACTACAAAGCTTTAAGAGGATCTGATGGGGATTTGACTGCATTTTTTTTGTTTGTATTACCATGGTGTAGAAACTTTGGTAGATAATCTTAATGAAACTTTCTTTCCTCTCGCACTTAAAACTTAACTTATTGCTGGATTGGTAAATTTAGCATCACGCATTTATTATTGACCAGGATGCTCTGCCGACGTTTCCAGATGTTGAGGCATTTTCATGCATCGAGAGAGAGTTGGGATTGCCTTTGGACTCAATTTTCTCATCGATATCTCCATCCCCAATTGCAGCAGCCAGTTTAGGCCAAGTATACAAAGCTCAATTGAAGTATTCCGGGCAGGTTGTTGCTGTAAAGGTGCAACGTCCTGGTATTGAAGAAGCTATAGGATTGGACTTTTTCTTGATAAGAGGTGTGGGAATTCTTATTAATAAATATGCTGATTTTATCACCAGTGACATTGTTGCTCTTATAGATGAATTTGCCCGTCGAGTTTATCAAGAACTTAACTACGTTCAGGTTAGTTTACTATAAAGTGATCGTTATCCTTGTTCTCATTCTTTTGAGCATTACAATATATTTAGTCTCTACGAGTCCTTTTCTTTCCCAAATTGGTAATTTGCAGTTTGGCAAGGTCACTTTTCTGAGTTCATTTACATAGGCATGGCTCCTCTCCTCTGTTTAGACTTCAATTCTGGCATTCCTATGCAGGAGGGTAAGAATGCGAGACGATTTAAAAAGCTGTATGCTGATAAAGCAGAAGTTCTTGTGCCTGATATCTTCTGGGATTACACCAGTGGAAAAGTATTAACAATGGACTGGGTAACTGGTGTCAAACTAAATGAGCAAGAAGCAATTGAGGGGCAAGGTTTGAAGGTCTTGGATCTGGTTAACACGGGTATCCAGTGCAGCCTTAGGCAGCTGCTGGAGTATGGATATTTTCATGCTGACCCTCACCCGGGTAATCTCTTGGCAACACCTGATGGGAAGCTCGCATTTCTGGATTTCGGAATGATGAGTGAAACACCAGAAGACGCAAGATTTGCTATTATTGGTCATGTTGTTCACATGGTTAATCGAGATTATGAAGCTATGGCTCGTGACTACTATGCATTGGATTTCTTGTCACCAGATGTTGATGTTTCTCCAATTGTGCCAGCACTCAGGAACTTCTTCGACGACGCACTTAATTCGACCGTGAGTGAACTCAACTTCAAAACAATTGTGGATGGTTTAGGTGCCGTTCTATATCAATATCCATTTGATGGTAAGTCCTGAAGTTTCTTAACAATGATTTCCAAAGTTTATCATGTAAGTTGGTTTGCAGTTGTGGGAACTACTTAAAAGTTGCGAACTTAACCTTGAGACCAGATGGCTAAATGAGTTAAACTTATAAGAGTATGCTTGGCAAATCATTAATAAGACAAATTTATGAAAGCCGACAACTTTACTTTCTTGTGTAGAATGAAACTGATGACTTTGTTGTTCACACTTTGTGCAGTCCCACCATATTACGCGTTGATATTGAGGTCACTTACAGTACTGGAAGGTTTAGCCATTTCTGCAGATCCTAATTTTAAAGTGCTAGCTGCTTCGTATCCTTATTTTGCTAAAAGGCTTCTAACAGATCCAAACCCGTATCTCAGAGATGCTCTTATTGAGTTGTTGTTCAAGGATGGCAAGTTCAGGTAAGCTTTCGTCATACCCATTCCTTTTTCATGTACGCAGATTTCACCATGTGTTATTCTAGTGAAATCAGTTAACCTTTTACGTCGATGCAGGTGGAATAGACTTGAAAACTTACTTGTTCAGGGACGCAAAGATAGAGATTTTGCTTCAAAAGACGCTCTACAACCAGTTCTGAAGTTATTACTCGGCCCAGAGGGTGAAGAGCTAAGAACTTTAGTTATTAAAGAGGCAATTCGTGTAAATGAAGCTATTGTACTAGGCACGGTTATTGATACATACAATTCCCTTCCCGGGTTTTTGAGACCTCTAGTTCCTAATGGCAATGGAGCTGGACCTCTTACAATGAGTAGCAGTGAACAAGAAAGCATGTTGGAACTTCGAGATAGAGTTCTGAGAATATGGGGGCTTCTACAATCCTCTGAGAGCTTCGATCCATCCATTTTACAGCCTATTGTACAGGTAAGTGAATAATATGATTACTTTATTAGGACTTATAGAGTTCGGTTGCCTGCTTATTTTGGATCCTCTGTAGTAAGTGAATCATATGATTGCTTTACTGGGATTTGTGGACACCGACAATTCAACTTCTTAGTATCTCAGAGATAATCCTGAAATTTATTTTGGAGCTGTTTGAATCATTACCCAAACTTGGATGACTCAAGGAGACTTTTAAGTTTTGAACATTGTTGTTACTCTACAATCTACTACCCTGGGAGTACTACCTAAATATCCAATTTAGGACATGACTTTCACAACCGAGCTACCTAAGATGGTGCTGAATTTGAAAACTAGCAAAACTCTAAACTTTTCATTTTATCACAAGTTCTCCGAAGTAGACTGTCAGAGATGGGGGAATAAGCCTTTATCTGCACATAGTACACCATTATGAAACGTAATCGCATCTTCCACCTAGACCATCGCCATCACGTCACGTATAACATATATCTCCATGTCCCCATGGTTGGGCAAAAAATGTCTCATATGTGTAACAGTATAACATATTTGATGACCTGAATAAGAATTCAAGAGGGGATTCTAACAGGTGAATTTTTCGAATGTGACTTTCCTTTATCTGCAAAATATATCCCTTCAGAATTAGAGAGAGAAACACCAAGTACAAGAGAGCCTTCATACGTCTGGAGAAAACACAACTTCTTACCATTTGTGGTTGCCGTAGTATCTAATACCTTTCTTTTGGAGTAGAATGCTTTTTAAGCTTGAATTGGAAAACCAAATAAATGCACTACTGGTGATACTGATTTGCTTCTGAAATTTGGTTTTCATTGATGAGCAGATTCTTCAAGAACCCGAAGCTCGTGATCTTGGGGGTCGTGTTGTTGGAGGAATAACTCAACGTCTTGCTGCGCGCTTTCTACAACAAGTTTTACGGTCACCAGCAACAGTTCCTTCATCCACATAGAAGCTGTAAACTACTGATTCAGAGGTATACTTATACATTATTATGTAACATGAAAAAAAAAAGGTAATTGTGTAGTCTGTTCAAAATTCTTTGTTGATAACTTATAAATCAATTAAATGGGGTCACTTGAAAGTACTTTTGTTCTCCGAGATGAATCTGCTTACAGTCTTTCCCAGAGTGTCTGCATAATAGATAGGAATTACTACTTCCAAAACTTAAAAAGTTGATGTTGGATAAGTAAGATAAACACGAATCGTGTTAAAATTCCGTAACTTGACCAAGTGCAATTAGTTTTCATTGTAAGAACGAAGATGGGACTCGGTTTCTCTTTTGCTAGTTCTTGATTGTCTGTATGTTATATTGTTAGAACTTAGAATTGAAGATACTTCTTAAAAGCTACCATTAAGAGTGATTTTTTGACTTCATTCAATAATCATATGCACCTAACTCATTCAAATAGGTTTCTATTAGGGCTTAGGTTCAGACAAAGATGATGAAGCCCAAAGATAAACTACTTGTTGGAGAAGTACGAGTCGTATTTAGGATGGCGTCTCCCTCAAATCTGATTCTTGATGAATGAATATTCTTATTTGAAGTTTTGACGAAACCAGTTAAATGTAACCAAAATTCTGATAAGTTAAGGGATTAAACGGTAATATGAGCAGCTTAGTTTGGTGGTCGCCTTCAACTAAGTGAAAGTCTAGACCCAAGCTCCATGTTGATGCACTCAAACGAAATAATCCTAATTATGGCTCTATCTCGACCCTCTAAGATCTTACAGTCATAACTGCGACGCACCAGTTTTTGACGTAAATGTTACATTTATCCGTGAACTGTCCTTTGGCAACAGTCACATATACATGCCCCTAATAACTTAATCCATTTCAACTTCAATTTTATACTCTGTTCTTCTCGTGCGTCAAGGTTAAACAAAATAACAATATAAGATCTCAAGGAGATTTTTATGAGCTGAATTAAAATCCTCTCGAGTTGAGAGTGAAGTCACAGCATTTTCAAGTTCCGATTGTTTTTTTATTTGAAGCACATCGAATCGAAATGTCATTTGTTGTATCCTGAGAAACAAATGTCAGTAACTGTGTGGTACTACACTAAAGTATTAAGGGAAAATGAATGTCCCCTCGACGAGGTCATTTTATTATAATCCTCCAAATTTTTTTCCTTTTTCATTAATTTGATTTTTGAATCAAAGAAATTCTGTTTTTCAAATCAGAGAGTACTAATTTAAAAATACTGAATAACAAAATAAAAAAGACTATAATTCCTATTTTCAATCTTAATAGTGAGTTGAGCACGAATTATCTGGTTCAGATAATTGACATTGTCGGCTAAAAATACGAAGACATTGAATTGCTCTCTTCTTTAGTCTTTCTTCATTAATTCGGAAAGAGTATGTTCAGTGCCATTGAAATCAAAGTAGGAACTAGCCTCTAAAATACCTTCATTTAGTGAATTGGTTAGCCAAACTCATTGAAGCAGTACATCGAAACCAACAAAAAATTTGTATGCTTTTAAGAGCGGTATCTCGAAAAGGAAAATAGATAGTTGACTAGCTGTATTTCTTGTTTTTTTCATTCTGCTTCTCCTTAGAGCAACTCCAATGGCAGTCTGTCTTAAGCCGAAAAAATCACTTTTTCACCCAAAAATTTTGACCTCAGTTCAGCCTCTAAAATTCAGCTTCAGCCTCTAAAATTCAGGTACAGCCTCAGCCTCTCTTGAGGCCGAAAATTTAAATTTGAATTTCCCTCTTTTCTACCATATTAAATATCTCTAATCATCCAACCACCAAATTAAATATCTCATATTTCTCTATAAATACATCTCCCTTTCTCTACAAACTCATCAAACTTCATCTTCTTCTTTCTCATCAAACTTCATCTGCTTCCTTCTCTACCATGGATCCTTTAAATCCCATAAATCCTTTGAATCCCATGAATTCCAATTTTACTTTATTAATGTTGATGTTTGAAGAAGATGAATGGGCTCGAAGTAGAGATGACGATGATCGTAGAATGTTAGAAGAAATGGAAAATAACGTTACATGAAAACGTTCTCGTCATGTTGATTCTGTTTTGGGTCGCCAAACTATAGATCGTAATAGACAACTCGATCATGAAAACATCATGAGAGACTATTTCAATGAAACCCGAACTTATGATGACACATTGTTTCGCACACGCTACAGGATGAATCGTGGTTTATTTTTGCGTATTCTCAATGTTGTTGGGGGATACAACCCCAAATTTACTGAAGGAGTTGATGCAGTGGGGCAAAAAGGATTGTCACCTCATAAAAAAATAACGTTGTAATGAGGATGCTTGCATATGGATGTGCGACCGACGTACAAGACGAATATTGTCGGATTGGTAAGTCTACTGTCATTGAATCTTTAAGAGAATTTCTAATAGGAGTCATCCATGTGTTCGACCCTAGATACTTGAGAGATCCGAATGAGTTAGATATATCTAGACTCCTAGCACTTGGTGAATCGCAAGGATTTGGAATGCTAGGGAGTATTGATTGTATGCATCGGGAATGGAGTAAATGCCCCGCCTCATGGACGGATCCTACACTGGCCAGGTCAAAACCCCAACTATCATCCTAGAAGCAGTTGCATCGTCAGACCTCCATATATGACATGCATTTTTAGGGATGCTTGGATCCTGCAATGACATTAATGTTCTTGAACGTTCACCGGTTTTTGATAAACTGTTAAGGGATGAGAGTCCCCCAGTTAGTTATGTAGTTAATGGCACACAATATAATATGGGTTATTATCTTGCTGATGGGATATACCCTCCATGGGGTACTTTAGTTAAAACTATTGCTAATCCACATAGTCCAAAAGAAGCATATTTTGCCAAAAGACAAGAGTCCGTTCGAAAAGACGTCGAACGAGCTTTTGGTGTACTGTAAGCTCGTTGGGGAATTATTCGGGGACCGTCACGTTGGTGGGACGTAAAGACCATGAGTGATATTATGAAGGCATGTATCATAATGCATAACATGATTATTGAAGACGACGGTCCAAATGCTACAATCAATATTGAGGGATGTGAAATGGGACCGATAGAGCGTGGAGAAGATTTATTGGACGAAGTGCTTGAACGTGTAGGTCGAATTAGAAGTCAGGATACTCATTCTCGGTTGAAGACAGATCTTGTTGAACACTTATGGAATACGAGATCTAACGATGACAATGAATAGATTTTGGTCGTTGGATTATTAATAATGTGTTTTGGATCGTTGGATTATTAGTAATATGTTTTGATCGTTGGATTATTAACGCAAAAGTCGATTTGTATTAATATATTTTTATTATTAATGTTGGTTTTGATTTTTAAGTTATTTTTAATTTTTTTTTATTTTTAATTTTATATTTAATTTGTAGTTATTTTCATTTTACAAAAAAAAAAATTTAAGCAAGATGTTGGACCGTTGGGGACTGCTTCAGTCGCCCCTAATGTTAGGGGCGACTGAAGCATCGGTTGGGACCTCCGCCCCAGCCAACCCGCGTTGGAGGGTCGGACGCATGTCATAAATTTGAATTTATAGCCTGCGTCCGACCCGCGTTGGAGATGCTCTTAGAAGCTCTGCTTCTCCTTAGAAGCGGAAAAAAAAAAGAAAAATGAGAAAAAGTCTATGTACATGGAAAAGTTTCAACTTAACAACTTCACACGTGCTTCTATCAAATGCGAGAAAGCTGAATATTGGGAAGTGTAAAACTAGGAAAATTAGGGTCTTAACATGAACAAAAATGATTTATAAATGGGTGGTTCATTCCTTTAAAATCTAGGGTGTTGTACAATTTGTATGTAAATTAATATGAATTTCCGATAGACCTGCGCTTTCGGAGGTCTGCAACGAGTTTTAAGAATGTGGCCTACACGCATTTCACAAGAAAAAAAATTATATTGGAACTTTTTACATTTTTCTTGCACATAATGTGAGTTTAAACATGAAAAACTTGTGTTCATAACTTGTAATCGCAATAGAACGATCTGATTGAGTTACTCGGAGATCGATATATGGACATACCTTAGTCGATCTCCCTATCAAGTGGTTTAACGAGGAACTCGACGAGTCAATAGCTCATTCAATTTTCCGTTTTTAACCAAAGAAAGAAAGTATTAGAAAATGATTATCTGAGAAATTAACACAAAGGAATTTCAATCTTATTTTTTTGGTGCTTAGGGTGATAGTGTTGGTTTGGTCTGATGGTGGTGGTGGAGGTTTAGTATTGGTTGTGGTTGTGGTGTTGAAATTTGGTGTTGGTGGCGGTAGTTGTGGTAGTGGAGGTACAGTGGTAGAAAGTTTAGTGATCATCGTGGTAGTAGTGGAGCTACAACTTTCACAGTAATCGTTGTGGTGGTGGTAGAAGTGTGAACTAAGTAAGTTAAAAAAACGATTTAATGGTAGTGGTTATAGTGTTGAAGTTTAGTACTAGTAATGGTGGTGGTACAGTGTTAGAGGAGGTTTAGTAATTGCGGTTGTGTTAGAAGTGTCAACTAAAATAATAAAAAAATATACAATTTAAAAAGAAAAAAATGTTTATGATTGAGATTGATCCTAAATTACTAAGACTCTGTAACATGCTTACTACCAATTGAACGAGAGTAACTTACTTTTGAGTTTCGTAAATATTTTCTTTATAGAGATAAAACAAATGGGGTCCTTAATTCTTTCTTTGTAGGCTCTATGTGAGGCCAGGGGACTCGAAGCGAGGCTTTGCCTGCTTGTACCACAGGGTCGGTCCTGGACGGAAGCTAAACATTGTTTTCCTGAATTATAGTGCATTATAGTCATCTAAAGCAAGAGCTCTATGTACTGTGGAGTTTTTTATATCATCGAGACGTTGAATGTTTTTTTTTGTTGAACTTTCCATACATTAATTAGAATAAACGTTATTACAATATTTATCAACTAAAATACAAGGGATATTATTCCACGTTTTGCTTCTATTCTTCTTTCTTGCCCATTTTGCTAGCTTGTCTGCCTGCGAGTTGAGTTCTCTTCTGGTGTATTTGAATTGAACTACATCAAATTCTCTTCTGATTTCTCGAATTCTTCGGATGTGGATCAAAGGTTGCCAGTGAACTGAATGCCTTTTATTCTGGATGTGTTTGATTAGATTCAAGTTATCGCTTTCTATGATTATTGGCTTGTGATTCTGTTCTTTCGCCCATACGAGGCCATCTAAGATGGCCATTGCTTCACTATTTCTCGCCCTCGAGGTTTTCACTTGAGCTTCTATAAATTTGGATTCTGCATTATGTGCAATTAAGCTAATATCAGAATTGGATGTTACAGCAATAAAAAATGCATCCACATTAATCTTAATGAAAGATTTTGTTGGCGGTTGCCATTTTCCATGAGATTTTTGATTGTTTTTCTCAGGTTTTCTGTTTGGTTTTGGGAATGCTTTGATCATTCTGATGATCTTACCAAGATCATTTATCTCATGTTGGAAACAGTGGTCACATCTCACTTTCCATAAGATCCAAAGGATGCTCACGAAATGAATATTTTCACTAGTGTAACAAAGTTGGTTATTGTCTTGCCACGAGAAAATCCAATCTGAAATCGATGTAATGTTTTCAGATATAATATTAAAATTAAACCAAATGTTCTTAGCCATTGCACAGTGTAACAGTGCATGTTCAATTGTTCCAGTGTTCATACAATTCGGGCAGGTGATGTTATTGTCGATGTATTTACCTATTCTGTCTCTCACAGGGAGAGCTTTTGTACAGATTTTCCAGATGAAATTTTTTATTCGCGGAATAGTAGGAAGAGACCAGATGAAATTCCAGTTAGGCGAGTTAGAAGTGGGGCTGATATTGTTAGTGCTAAGATGTTGGTACATAGATTTAATAGTGAAGTTACCTGATTTGGTGAACTTCCATTTGAGCTGATCTTTACCCTCGCTGTTCACCGGGATAGCTTTGATCAGATTTTGAGTCGTGATATCAAAGTTGGCATTGAGAACCTCGTTGTTCCATTTGTTGTTCGTAATAAGTTGGGCCACCTTGTTTAGGCTGGATTGATTGGTGTTCGTCACTGATCCATTGACTTCAAGGATCCAGTTATCGTCCCATATGTTGATATCTTCACCAGAGTGCACTTCCCATGTGGCCAGATCATCAATGAGATTGTAGTGCTTCCTGATAGTTTTCCAGCTCCACGAGTGATGAGGTTCTGCTGGACCAGGTTTTTCAGAGTAGGGAAAGTATTTAGCTTTAAGGAGTTTAGCCCACAATGCTTCTGGTTCAGTCTTGAGCCTCCAAGCAATCTTTGAGAGCAGAGCGGTGTTGTCAAGTTCAGGCAAGTGAATCCCTAGGCCTCCGAGATTCTTCGGAAGGCAGATATATGACCAAGCTTTGGTGCATATACCTTTCGACTTACCCCACCAAAAAGTCCGTTGAGCGGACTTGAATGGGATACTAATGACATATGGTTTCCTCAAAAGCGAGGCTGAATGAATGAGATACTAATGACATAAGCTTCAAAAGTAACACGAGTACAATTGTAAGCTATCTAAGGCTATTTTTGGTTGATGCTAAAGATAGTCCCGCCCACCTTTTTTTGTGTGTTTGAAAGATAGTCCCGCGCACCTTGAGAACTAATAGCATATTGGCATATAGCCCTTCCTTTCATTAGTGTGTTTAGCTAGCGCATTGCCTGGCTGTTCGCACTAGCAAGTGCTGGCAGGCAATTGGGCTCATGGGAGCTTATGTGATTTTGCAGCGTGGCCATGACCACTGGAGCCTTGGACTCTTGGAGGCATTTGATGTAATCTGTGAATATCTACTAATAGGATACGTTACATAAGGAGGATCGAAAATAAGAGATCCGGCGGTCAAGATAAGTTGCAGAAATAATATACGTGTGTAACACGTGTATGTACGTGACGGATCGAGAAGACGAGATCCGACGATCAAGAAGAATTCAGAATATATTCACATATCTTCTAATATCTTCACGTATCTTCAAATATATTCTGAATTCTTCTTGATCGTCGGATCTCGTCTTCTCGATCCGTCACGTACATACACGTGTTACACACGTATATTATTTCTGCAACTTATCTTGACCGCCGGATCTCTTATTTTCGATCCTCCTTATGTAACGTATCCTATTATCTACATTAGAAATTTAGGAACATATTGAAATTGACACAATAGTCTTGTTAGTAGATCATTTTCTACGTAAAATGATGATCTTAATATTTGAAATCTTAATATTTGAATCCAGAAAACACATATTTTTAAAAATTAAAGGACGCCTTATGAATAGTTTTTTTTTTTTGACAGTCAACTTATGTTAGGACTTTACAAAACTATTTTATAGAATAATATGACTGTTAGTAACAAAATTTTGAACTTAAAATAATTCTATTTAAAAAAAAAACACAGTTACTTACTTAAAATTTGTTTGCAATCCATACATACTTTTTTTTAATTAATTACAAGTCCAAATTCCAACAAAAAGTTGACAAAAGTCCCATAACAACACCAGATCTCTTTCCATGATCCAAGATGACAAACCTGATTTGTAAAATTACATGCTTAAATTGGCAAAGTAAACGAAGTTCTTAGACGAGAACAACATATAGATTTGCATTACTTCCCACACTTATCATGCTCAAAGCATTCTTAACCATTTCCATGAAAAATGATCTTGGTGCGAAGTGGTAGTTTCACCATTGCTTTTTCATGACATTTGATTATATAATGTTATACCTAGTAAATTGTCCATATTTAAAAGCTTATCCTTGTCATGATTTAGATTCAAAATTTAGTAGAAATATGAAGGTTTGATCTAGTATTAAGCGATTACTGTGTTATAAAATACAAACATGAAATGTTGGAAGAAACTGTATGGGATTATAACTTGTCAAGGATAAAGTATATCTTTAAATAAATAATGAAATTAACCATGTTAAGCCAAGTTTATAAACTTTTATCGACTCAACTTTCTTATCTGATTCGAATCGAAGAATTTAATCAGAGTTCTTCATGAGTCAAGTTCATGGTAAAAGTTTACCTAGCACTTGCAAAACAAATCTTTGATCACGTCTAAAATAGTTACCACATTTCCTTATAGATACAAAATATCAAAGTGGTGCAGCGTAAGCATGGTGGGCCCATAACCTTCTTGGCAAGCTTCTTACCTGGGTTGAGTTTTCGTGTAAAATGAATTGTTCGACGTTAAATGTTGGAAGAAACTGTATGCGACTATAATTTGTTAGTATAAACTATATCTTTACATAAATAGTGAAACTAACAATGTTAACCCAAGTCTATTTTAGCAAAGAAATTTCTCATTAGTCTCTCTACAGGAGATTCTTATTCTCGAGATTTAGTCTCAATTTCGTTTTTAGACTCCCTCTCTTTTATCAATTTTCATCTTTTCAGTCATGGCAGACACGAACACACAGTTTCTTCAACAGTTCGAAGCATTAACCACCATCGAACAGCCACCGGCGATGGTAGAAGTGGCGGAAAACACCAACCAAGAAGTGGATATGATTAAGACAGGCGTTGTGTGGATACAGAGTACCAAAAGAATCGACATCGGACAAGCAATGATGAGACTAGCCAGGGTTATCCATGGTCCGAACAAGTTTGTGATAACGGAGGTAAAGGAAAATACTTTCATTATACGTTTCCTCACAGCAACGGAACTTGATTTGGCGTTGGATAGCTCTCCCTGGGTTATACAGGAGGAACTTATGGTATTTCAACCTTGCCGAGGAGATTGTCCTCCAGGAGAACTCAAATTTGATACGGCCTGCTTCTGGACACAATTCCATGGAATCCCGCTAGGTCTTCTCAATTGTGAGACAGTCAATAGGTGTGCAGCAGCATTAGGAAACTACCGGCAGACGACTCCAGAGGAAGCGGCAAAGTGGAGCTTATTTGGAAGGGCTAAGATCGAGTTTTCTCTAAACAAACCTCTTCCTCAAATTGTTTATCTGAAAATTTCAAATTCAAAGTTAGTTGCAATTGAAATCAGGGTAGAAAAACTACCCCGATTTTGTCAGTCATGTGGTTATCTCGGCCACACTATCAAGTTCTGTCCAACCATGTTAGCGTTTGGAGACCTCCTTAAACAGCGTCTCTCTTTTGAACAGAGTCAATTAGTTAAGAAAGCAATGGAACCCAAATACAAAGATAATTTTAAGGTTCCATTAAATGCCAAATCCCTAGGCAGAGAGTTGGGATCTCTAGGACTGGAGCGACTTTCAATCGTCTCAACCGGGAACACGAATTTGGAAATTCCAAATGAAGGGCCCGAGACAGTGAGACAGACACCAAATATCCGAACTAATTTTGGTGAACTTTTGTCAAGTCTCTCGCAGGTCAAAAGGAGCAAAGTCCAAACGTCAGAAGGAGTAACATCGATTAATGTTGGCGGAGAAGACCCAAGAGTACTAGAAACTGATCAACAGGTCACTCATTACGCTGTCATTCCAGACCCCAACATTCAACCAATCTCCCTGGAAGGACAGCATGTGGAACGCTCCAAAAAACATTATAAAAGGACAGCCAGACAAGCACTACAGGAGCAGGAAGAACGGGTCCCGGCAACCCAAATGCCGGATGTACCATGAATCTACTAGCGTGGAATTGTCGGGGTCTAGGGAACGCCCCGACAAAAGAGACTCTCTCTCAGTTCCTAGGAGCGATTAAACCACAGCTAGTTTTTCTCTCCGAAACTAGAATTTCTAATTATGTTGTATTTCCGTGTTTTTCTAAGTTTAAGTTACAAAATTATGTTGATATTCCGGCCACGGGTAGAAGTGGTGGCCTATTGTTGCATTGGTCCGATGATATCGAGGTCGTTGTCAACTCTTCGTCTATAAACTATATTCATATTACTATTACTACTCAATATCAAACAGACCCGTGGGACTTATTCTGTGTCTATGGCCCTCCGAGAGTACAAGATAGACAACCATTCTGGTCTAACCTGTTAGATAAAATTAAAAATGTAGCGAATCCATACTGTTGTATAGGCGATCTAAACGCCATGAGTTCTAGGTCGGACAAGTGGGGAGGTAGTTCTACTATCCCTTTTTTGACTAACTTTCAGCATTTCATTAGCGAGGCCAATCTCCTGGACCTAGGGTTCAACGGACCAGCCTACACCTGGACCAATAGTAAGGCTTTACATCATCTAACTAGGGAGAGGCTAGACCGTGTTCTATGTGACGCTTCTTGGTTGTCGAAATTCCCTGAATCTGGGGTCTTTCACCTTCCGAGGTATAATAGCGATCATGCCCCTATTTTGCTTAGACTGGCTGTTCAGGGCAATGTGATCCACACTATCTCAAATTTCGAGGCTTACTGGACTAAACACAATGATTATAAGACAACTTTTGCTGAGAGTTGGGAAAACATTCAGGAAACGTTTCTTAAGAAGATTTCCTTAGTTAAAGACAACATTCAAACCTGGAGTAAAAGGGCCTTCGGCATTCTGAAAAATAGACTTAAAATTTTGAGAAAACGACTTGCAGATATTCAAAGTCTTGCACCGACAGAGGACCTACTTCTTATAGAGAGCAGCATCCAAGAGGAGATAATGCACCTCGAGGAAGTCCAGAAAACAAAAGCTGAACAAAGGACAAGATCAAAGTGGGCCCTCAACGGAGATAGGAACACCAAAGCTTTTCACATAGCTATGTCTACGAGGCGACAGAAAAACAGAATACACCAACTTCGCCTAACTTCAGGACAACTCTCCACAAATGAAGGTGACATTTGCAATGAACTAATAAACTTTTTTCAGAACTTGTTTCAGGCAGAACACGTGACGGATCCACCAACTGAGATTATCAAAGCATATAAGGTATTCTCGGATGAAGCCCTGACCCATATCTCTAGGGTTCCTTCAGATGAGGAAATCAAGGCCGTTGTTTTTGAGATGGGGTCGATGAAAAGTCCGGGTCCGGACGGGTTACCCGGAAATTTTTTCCAACACAATTGGGAGGTGCTAGGGGCAGAACTGATTATTTTCATTAAGGAGACTTTCACCACGGGGTCTTTCGATCCAACCCTCAATGAGACAACAATAGCCTTGATCCCTAAGATCAGAAACCCGAGTAAGGCCTCGGACTTCAGACCGATTTCCCTCTGCAACTCAGTATACAAATTCATCACGAAAATCATTGCAAATAGATTGAGACCATATCTCGAGGACAACATTATGTGGACACAAAATGCGTTCGTTCCCGGGCGCCAAATCATGGACAATATAATCATTACTCAAGAGCTGTTGCATTCGATGAACTTAACAAAAAGGAAAAAAGGGGTGTTCACGCTAAAGATGGACATGGCTAAGGCATATGACAGGGTCAACTGGGATTTTCTCTACACAGTCCTCTCTGCCACGGGACTCCAAGGTACGATCCTCAATTTAATTAAATGTTGTATTACTACCACCCGGTTCAAGATTAAGGTCAATGGGAATTTGGTGGGTGATTTTTCGGCCTCTCGGGGCCTGAGACAAGGGTGCCCATTATCACCCTATCTCTTTATTCTAACCTCCCAATCACTCTCCCTCTTAATTTCTCATTATGAAAATCAAAAGAAATTTACAGGGTTTAAGATCAATCAAGCCTGTCCGAGCATCACTCATCTTTTATTTGCGGACGACTTGATTGTCTTTGGTAATGCTAACAAGGAAAACCTAGAAAACATATTACAATTAATTGCTCAATATGAGGCCTTCTCGGGGCAAAAGGTAAATTTTGAAAAATCTTCAGTTCTGTTTAGTAGAGGGGTCCCAGGTACAATTCAGCAACTCTATGTCGATCAACTCCGAGCACCAAAAATGACGGACCAGGCAAAATATCTCGGAGCTCTCCTTTTAAAACCAGGTAACCGTATTAAAAGTCATGAGTGGCTTATAGACAAATTTCAAAAATCTTTGTCAGGATGGAAGGAAAAATTGATCTCGCAAGCTGGACGTACTGTCTTGATAAAATCTGTGCTAGGGCCGTACTGCACATACCCATTTAGCTACCAATTATTGCCTACAGGGGTCATTGACAAACTCGAACAGGCGGAACGTAATTTTTGGTGGGGCCACGAAGAACATGAAAAGAAAATACATTTTATCAGGTGGGATATTATTAGTAGCCCTAAACACAAAGGTGGCCTGGGTATTAGGTCCCTGGCCCAAGTAAACGAAGCACTCATAGCAAAATTGGCTTGGAGACTATTGACACACCCCACAGACACTTGGGTCAAGATTCTAAAGGGAAAGTACTTGACCTATGATGACTTTTGGTCATCCCCTCTCCCACCCTCCCCTTCTCCATTTTGGAGATCCATTATGCATACTAGAGACACATTGGAGAGGAATGTTCTGTGGATCATAGGGGACGGTTCGAACGTCAAAATTCAGATGGATCCATGGATCCTCAACACCCCTACCCACAGACCAGTAATGATTAAAGAACTTCCATCTAACATCTTTTGGGTTGCAGATTTAATCATAAAGCATACAAATAGCTGGAATGTTCAGCTTATCAACAAGTATTTTGATAGTCAGACAGCTCAGGAAATTATAGGGATGAAGATCTCAGCTAGAAACCAAAAGGATAAGCTAATATGGATTCCTACTGAAGGGGGCAAGTTCTCGACCAAGTCGTACTATACAGAAATTAAAAGCTTACCTCAGCTTAGTGATAAAGCCGAAGAATTTCCATGGAAACCCTTTTGGAAAATGAAAGAAATGAAACCAAATGTACAAATCTTTATTTGGAAACTAATCCACGACGGTCTAGCAAATTTAAGCAATATAGGGAAGAGAATCGATTCAATACCTATTACATGCAGGATGTGTGATTCAAATGAACCCGAGACAGTCGAACATCTTTTCGGCTACTGTCCAAAGTTCCAACAGTTGTTAGGGTTAGTAGGTGAAACAGAAAGGTATCAAATAGGATCACATCCAATAGACCTACTAAAATCGATCCTAAAATCAAACCAAAACAGAGAATACAGATGGTATTGCTTAACTACACTCATGTGGAATTGGTGGAAAGGAAGAAATGAACTTATCTTTCGAAATAGAGAGCTGGATCTGAAGAGATGTTGGTGGCAGACAAGAGATGAACTCAGGTATGCGTCGATTACTTCTAACCCCCTTTTATCGCTTCACATGATGTCTGCAGATGGATGGTGTCCCCCACCGGCTGGATTTACAAAGATTAACTTCGATGGGTCTCACAAAGAAACAAGAGCTGCATGTGCAGCAGTAGCTAGAGATGAAAATGGAACCATTATAGAGATTAGGACAGATCTATTTACACCTATATCGCCGCTGCACAGTGAGCTCTTAGGGCTCCGGTCGGCTGTGGAGATTATGGAGGACAGGAAGGAAGCCTTTTATATAGTTGAAGGGGATTCTAGGGTTGCCCTAGATTTAATCTCGGCCGTAGATCCGTTCATCCCTTGGAGACTGCTGGATTTGATCAACGACTTGAGGGACCGCGCGCGACAGCTACATGTCACGTTTACTTATTGTCCACGTGACCTCAATTCGATGGCTCATGACTTAGCTGCTGACTCATCTCGGCGAGTTGCGTAATTTCGGTTTTTAGTATTGTGGTTAGCTTGTTTTGCATTTTGACCCCTATCTTTAGTTGATGGGGTGAACTATGTAACTTTTATTGGTATTAATGGAATGGATTTCAAAAAAAAAACAATGTTAACCCAAGTTTATAAACTTTGGTCAATTTAACATAGGGAGGTCATCTCAACATAGGGAGGACTCATCTGTGTTGGAAAGAATTGTTGACGTCAAATGTATTTTGAGATGAAAATGGAAAACTAAATCAAATAAATCAACTTCGTGATATACCAACTCTGCGATAAGAATTTAAGTGCTCTAACTAAAGATGGATCAATTAATGATCGGAAAATGGATGTCTACATGAATAAACAACCTCTAACCCAAACTGCTACATGAATAGCTGTTTATCATATGCCCAATAGCTTCTTGATTTAACATAATTCTAAAAAAGAATGTTGTAAAGAACAATGGAAAAAGATTTGAGGGATCCAAAATAGTCTTCTTCCCAATAATTAAAAGGGATAGTGAGAGGTGGGTCACCTCTCTCCCTCTCTCTCTCTCCCTCTCTCTCTGTGAGAGAGAGATAAAGTGGGAAGTGAAGGAGTTGTGAAGTCGGTCTTGAATCTCTTGACCACACCAACAAGGATCCGAGTCAGCCATGACAAGTATTCAGAACCAACTAACTTGAATAAGATACTATCATTTTGTGCTTGCTCTTGTAATGCTATTCAGGGGACCCAATTTAAGGACTAAATTAAGGAGACATAGTGACGTATGGAAAGTGACATGACCAGTCCCAGACAAGTACCTTTTGAACTTAGAAAGACCGACATATGGTAGTTAATATGGTCCGAAGTCTACTGACTAATTTAGTCGATTTCTTTTTAATAGATTTATTAAATTGTTCTAATCCAACTTTACCCAGAGATGGCAATAGAGTGAGGTATGTAAGTGTTATTTTCAGGTTTACCAAGTGTGGTTGTTTGCAGTAGCATTTGTAGCGTCTTCTTCAAAAATAAAACAAAAGCGCTACAATATCGATAATTGTCAAGACTTCTATTATTATGATGATGTTGGAGGGATTGTTCGCTTCTAACGATGGGAGTGATAGTTACATTTCTTAGGAGAGCACCCAGAGTACAAATTACAGATGTGAAATCAACCTTACTAAGTGTTGAAGTTTATGAATTGTGCTCATATAGCATTCCCTAAGAACAAATTCTTGTGTTATTGGACTCAATTTTGGGCAACAAAAATAAATGTGAGTTACAGTTGAGACTGGTTCTTTACATAAATGTTAGGCAGACTAATCACTGGAGGATTATTAAGTTTCTGATCTTCTACCTCACATTTGTCAAACACGAGTAGCATAATTTCGTTCAACAAAAAGATAAAGAAAAAGTATGGTCCATTTCTAGGTCCACATTTGTGGATTCACCAAATCTATGGGTACGCCGGCACTTTGAAGAAGTAAAAAAAATTCCAGGATGCAAAGACTTTATCAAAAATTAACTAATATCAACTGACTAATATCTTTTTTCTAAATTTCTTTTTGTTCTCTAAAATTCCACCACCATTTTTTATCAGTTTCAGTAATGGTTTATGGCAAACGAAACGACCTGACAACCTATAAATTAAAGCCTTTAAATAATACAACACTAAAATAATCACTAATAAGCGTTTGTAAATATAATACATACACTATCACTGGTATCACTGTGCAAACTTGGTCGCTAACATAGATAAACATGGTCCGGGTACCCTCCCCTCACATTTCCCATAAAAACAAAACCTCAAACCATTGATTGTGAAAGGTTTTTGGTAAAAACATGGGTTAATTCCATTTTGGCCCCCTAAAGATGACCAACTCACAAAATGACCCCCTAAAGATGACCAGCTTCTATTTTGACCTCCTCTTTCATTTTTCCGTCAGACATATGTGAGGTGGCTTTTCTTGCCAAAAGTGCCCTTACATCATATGCTCTTGTCAGCACAATCTTTTGCATTTTTCAAGAACTAAGAGAAATAAATGAAATAAATGGATTTTTTCTCTTTTTATCTATGCTTTCTCTCTCTCTCTAGAACTATCTTATTTTCTCAATCTTTTTTATCTTTGCTTATGAACAGTTTGAGATCTCATGAGAAACCTTAGAAACCCAAATCATTGGCCGATCACTTAGTATAAAACCTAAACTGAATGTTGGATAACAATAATGAGGTTTATACGTACTTTTGATTGTGAATATTTCAATTCTCTAACCTTTACTCATTTCTCTTTAAATTCTTCCATTTGGTTGTAAATTCACAACAATGTCTGGAGTTTCATTTGCTACTTTGCTATTAGTTATAGTGGAGATCGATTTTACAATCCGCCAGCCATGATAATACATCAACAAAAATTGATGGAGCAACAGAAGCAAGAACCCAACAACAAAAAAGAACAACTTTAGATTAGTTTTTGAAATCGATTTTATTATCGTACATAACTTCAATTAGTACTTTGTTGTCATCCAGTTCCAATCCCCTAGAGTCTGCTTAGACCAATCCTCATTACCTCTCAACAAGTATAATTCTTTAGATGTGTTGACTTGTACGAGAAGTATTTCCTTTTTTGTTCTATTTTTGAAGGTTTGTTGTGTCACATATTAATTGACGATATAATTTTTGAGTCTATAGACCAAAAATAGGGTCTTAATAGGAGATTTAATCCTCTATGATCCTAAAAAGGATTTCAAAACCTAAATAATAATTTAAATGGATATCTAGTCCTTTTGGTCTCATCTAGAGAGAAAACACAAATCCATATAATACATATTAAAGATTTAATACCTATATTAACCTTCTTTAATATCAAAACGTGATTTACATTCTAAACTGTTAAAGATATTTTTTCCATTTTTATCTCAACTTTCTCACTCCAATCACGTTTGAATTGTAACTAACTACTATGTTGATAATATTCCGTAACTGAAATCCGGTAACTTTCCATCTCTCTCTCTAAAAACGAAATCTTCATTAAACATAAATTAAACTCACCACCAGCTGTTAAAAATTCCATTGTTTAATATTCAATCAAGAGCTTTCATCAAAACCTCCATTGTTATTTAGGTTTTATACTGTTTATCTCTTTTTCTAGCCATTGTTATTCAGGTTTAAAATCTTATCTTTATTGCTTTATAGGCTAAAGATTCATATAGAATCGTTGAAAACATCAAATCTTGATTTAGGTCTTTCTTTTCTTGTTTTCCATTTCAATAACTTTGAATCTGTTTTGCTGTAATCTTAACTACCTTCGAATGGAAGATTTATATTTTCTCTCTCTAAAACTTTCATAACTCTTTAAGATCTTTGATGTTTATTTCTTATTTAATGATTTGTTCAATGTTAGTATGTTATTTCTCCTTTCAATGTTCATTGTATATTTCTTCAGATCTACGTTAAATCCTCTTCTTTTTTTGTTTTTTTTTGCAGATCAGAATCATCTGTCCGTACAGTTCTTGATCTTTGTGATTATCCACACTTATTCCTATAACAGAATATAAAGTACAGGTACTTTACGATAACTTTTCATGTTTTCTGATAAAATTTGCTAATAATATCTTGATGTTTATCCTTTCTGATTCTTGTAACAGAATAAAAATTACAGTTACGTTACGATAAATTACCATACTTTCTGATACAATCTGCATACATTTCACGTAAGATGGTAGTATTAATGATCAAAGGTTCGTAAAGTATGAAAAATTTATCCAACATTACACGTCCTTTTTTTACCAGAACAGTAGTCATGACAAGCATATAAAACTTCTCTTAACCTAATAAAAAATTGTACTTTTTCATACATGATACATAATTTATTGATCTGTACCTGTTATTTATGATCCATCTCATTTGATTTTTATTAAATGTTTCATTATTAATGTATGTAAATTTGATTATAATTTTTTTTAACTAATACATATGTTTTTTTTTCTTGTAGTAAACCAGCACTGATGGAATTTCTTACAGAATCATCACATAAACTATAGAAGTATAAATTATGATGAAGAAGATTGTTTCTATGATCCTGTTTGGACAACGGAGTCTTACGTGAAGACTTACAAGGAACATATAAACCCTGCCCCTAACTTCGATGAACCATGTACATTTAATGAAGAGTCAAAAACACTACCATGTTTGATTCGCCGTAAACCTGGAAGACCAAAGACAGTAAGGATCGAGAGATTGGGCAACATTCTGACGGAGTTTGTTTTTAAGTTACCTAGTCTACTATGTTCTTTTCATTTACAATAAAACACAGATTACTGTTCAATAAAATTTCCTTTCAGTCGTACAAAGGTTGTGTTGTTTTCTATACAGTATACATAATTTATGATAAATCACATACTTTATAACAAAAAACATGATTTCAGATTTACATTTCCTAACAAGTTACTATAATTTATGGTACATAATGGATAATCTAAGTATTCAATGGTACATAATGGATTCAATGGTACATAATGGATTCAATGGTACATTTCCTAACATGACATAAAAAACAAGTAATTTATGTCAGAAAATAATCTAAGTATTTAATGGTACATAATGGATGACACACACGCATATGATAAATTACGTTGTATACATGACAAATGATGATTTCCTCGTCATAAATAACACATAATTTACGAACTTGTTTCATAATTTGTATTCGATGTGTGTTTATGTATGAGTAAAAAATGAAAGTTAATTGAGAGAAAGTTGATATATATGTTTTGAATATGAACCCCCAAATCACGCTAATTGATCTTAGAAAATATACTCTTTCCAAATCTGAAAATTAAGTGAGAGAAAGTGATATATAGATTTGGTTTCCAAATCTGAAAGGATGAGAGAGAAAATCTGTTTTGGAAAATATCCGTTTTCCAAATCTGTTTTGAAAAATCTGTTTTGGAAAATATCCTTGATCCGTTACTTCCTATTAAATCTTTTCAGTTTGTAACATAAATATCTCCCCCAAATCACGCCCCCTGGTTTGGGAAACTTTCCGGATTCATTCCGAAATTTAACAACCCCGAATTTTTTAGACGAGGGACATGGAGGGTATTTATCAATAAAGTATGAGTTATTTATGCCCTTATTGTAAAAGGACTAAATGTCCATATTTTGGGAAGATTGGTCTATATACCTATTATGAAAATGATTTTGGTCTATATACCCATGGACTCTTGACGATATTGGGTATCGAGCAGTAGAAAGCCCATCATGGGATTTTGGTTGAAGCTTCAACCAATTGAAAATTAAGCCGAAGCAAGACACCTATCATGGATCGAGACGAGGTTTCCAATCAATTAAAGCAATCTATTGAATCTCCATCAAAATAAGATTTAACCGAAGCAAAAAATCGCTCTCGGATCTAGACGAGGTTTCCAATCGATTAAAGCTATCGATTGAATCTCCACTGAAGCAAGAAACACTCGGCTCGATCAAGGTGAGGGTTTCAATCAATCGAGTAAGAAGAAAATATAATCTCAGTGAGTTTGATTCATTTGAAGTTTTTGTTAAATTAGGGTTTTATAGGACCCTCTTTAGACAGGGATATAAAGAACTTGATTAGAGCACTTAGGAATGTAAGTGGGTTAATGATGTGAATTCCATAATATTGGTTTAATGGAGGTTTTGGAATTTTAATGGAAGTTTTGGAGTTTCAATGGAGTTTTTGTTGTTTTAATGGAGTGGTTGAAAGTGAAGAGAGAAAAAGTAATAATGAGTTTTGGTACTTAAAAAATCAACTGACAAGATATGGTGTAGGGGCATCTTTGGCACGAAAAGTAACCTCATCAATGTTCGACGAAAAAAATGACAGAAAAATGAAAAAAAGAGGTCAAAATAGGAGCTGGTCATCTTTAGGGAGCCATTTTGGTGAGTTGGTCATCTTTAGGGGGCCAAAATAAAATTAACCCTAAAAACATTTAACATGTACACTATTGCCACGGTATAACTACATAAACTTCCTCGGTAACCTAGATAAACATGGTCCTCCTGCCCTCACTCACATTTTATCACACTTGAGTATAGAGGTGGCAATGTTATAAGCCACTACAACTAAAATTCAACGAATCAAAGGGCAACAAAATTTGTGATTTGAAACAGGAAAAAAAATCGAAATTTTGGAGAATTTTGGAAAGAAAGTTTCGTGCAGAAACAAAAATTTGTTGTTTCCTCCAAACATATATCCCCCACTCTTGAAGTTTTTATTACTTCTTTCTTCATCTTCTTTCCCGCCACCAACTTCGATTATTAAACCGACGACAATGATTCTCGACAATAATTCCGTCATCTCGTTCGTCGCCCATCTCTCTTTGCTCTCTTCTCTTCTATCTCCTCTATCCGCTCTTTTTGTTCCAGACGAAGGGTCCTGACAAAAATACCATTCTTTTCACCGAAACTTAGAGAGAAAAGAGAGACATAGAAGAGAGAAGACAAAGAAGAGAGTGAAGATGAGCTATAAAGTTGTCGGCTATCTCTTACTGGCGACCTATAGGATGCATTTGCTGATTTTTTTTTTTGTGTTTAAAACTCTTATTTTCTCAAAATACCCACACAACAATATTGTGATGGTATCCTCATTTTACACATCTCCCCAATTATTGTTTCCCGCATCAGCTTTTGTTTATGTGACCACTTTGTAGGGCGGGGAATATAAATTCCGCGCTCCCCTTGAAACTGTCCCTTTCCGTCTTCCTCTTTTTTTCTCTCTCTCTCTCTGTCTATAAACTATCCATTTTCTATCTCTAAAGCGGCAGTGTCTTTTCCTATAGCACCGGAGCAACGATTCAAAAGCTGATAAACCTTTCCTCTTCTAGTTCGGGTTAGATTAAGAAGGCTCAATAATAGAACAAGGATAAAAGAAATCATCTTCGAATTTTGATTTTATTCTCTCAGTCTCAACCGATCCTCAAATTTAGAGACTGAAACAAAACCACAGGTTCAGATCGGAGTGAGCTCTGTCTCAAAATGGTGAAAGATACAGAATTTTACGATGTTTTGGGGATTAATCCTTCAGCTACTGAAACTGAAATTAAAAAAGCTTATTACATCAAGGTATGGCCAATTTTTCGTTTAATTTGTCTTTCTTCATTAATAATACTAATCTTTCAGTCGATTGAGAAGAGGAATTGATAGATAGAGAGAGAAACAGGATAGATCATTTCATTTTATAGTGATCTGGTATGTCTTAGAAGAAGAAGAAGAAGAAAATTAGGTTTTTGAGGAGGAAATGCTACCTTAAAGGAGGGTAACTGTGGATTTTGATGTTAAATTCAAAACCGGAGAAGGAACTTTTAATTGAAATGAAGTAGAGATATTAGGTTTAGGGTTTGGTCACTGGTAGGCCCTTATACTTAAATATTGGTTGGTAGGCTCATTAAATTTAATTGAAAATTTATGCTTATTTTCTCCCTATGTTTCCTTTGTTTATATCAGGTCCTAAAGATGCTTCCTTGATAGAGCATTTGATAACTTTACGAAGATTAAGACATTTTTTCTGCCATTTTTTCTCTCTTCTTTGTTTGTAACTGAGGCAACTTATTTCTTAGCAAAAAACATAGTATTTGCCCAATTTAGGAGTAATTCAGAAGATATCCAGTCACATTTTATATCCTATTCTAATACTTGATTCTAACCCCATTTAGTAAAAATAATGATAACGTGGATAGTTTGTAGAGATCTATGTATGATTGAAGATTCTATTTGTTGCCATAATTTTGTATATTTACGTTAGTGATGTTTTATTTTGAAACCACCTTCCCCCGTATGTAACTAGGGTCAAATGAGGTGCTACTTGCTAGCATTTTACTATCTGGTTGTCAAACTTCGTGAGATCCAGAATTTTTCTTCTTGTTGTTAGTCCAGCCGAAGGGAAGTACCACACAATAAATTAAGTATGGAAGATTGAAGGGATTATTGTCAAACTTTGCATCTCCAGGGTCATTACTTATTAGTACTAAAGAAAGTTGTTGGCCGAAGCTAATAACAGTATGACTGCCTAGTTGCTTGATCTTTGTAATTTTGCCTAAACTTGGTAGGTTAATTGTCCTATGATGAGTATAGGGATTTCTATTACTATTTAGAGGCTTCTTTCTTGATTTGGTAAACATTTAAATTTATAGCAGTCATCCAGATGTAGCGTCAGAACCGCAGTTCATTTAGAGAAAAGATCGCTTATTTCTGAGATGTTCATTACCTTCTCCAAGAATACCTTTTCCAAGGAATTGGATAAAAAGATCGTTTATTTCTCAAAATAGAGAAAACGAAGTTGGAGTTAGTGGTCGCGGTGTCGTTCGACAACTGTTTCTTCGTTCAACAACTGTTTCTTTAAGCTTGAAAGAAACTTATTGTACTCTTCAACACCAAGTTAAATGTAAACATGAACTCTTATCAATATTGTGCAGTGAAACTCTCATGCCTGTTCAGAATGTTGTCAAGTTTATATCTACTCGTTACTTTTTTTATTTGAAAATTGATTTATATCATCTTTTGTGCTGTAGGCACGGCAGGTCCACCCAGATAAAAATCCGAACGATCCTCTAGCAGCCCAAAAGTTCCAGGTAAGCATAACATCTTTTTGGATAGTATGGTAAATACTCTTCTGTATTTCGATATAGCCAATAACAAGTTCTTGTAAGGAAAGATAAAAAGAGGAAAAAGAAAAGAGTTGAAGAGAATAGGAATGAGATGATAATTTCATATATATGTTTAAGAAAATAATATCAAGATTTTGTGCCTTAATTGTTCTCTTTGAATGGAAGTGAATTTATCTACTAACGAGACTGCCAAGGTTCTTGTTTTTTTTATATATCGGTATAATGTTCATTATATTATTAGTTAATGAAGATGGTTTCAGGTCTTGGGCGAGGCTTACCAAGTACTTAGTGATCCAACACAACGACAGGCTTATGATACTTATGGAAAATCTGGAATTTCAACGTAAGTTTCCCTTTCTGTACCATTTTGGATAATGCATCTCAATTCAACAGAAACAAAAACCCAGATACTGATGTTAATACTCAATAACTAATTTATTTTCTGGACGACTATTTCAGCGATGCGATCATTGATCCAGCAGCTATTTTCGCAATGCTTTTTGGAAGTGAACTTTTTGAAGAATATATTGGCCAGCTTGCTATGGCATCTATGGCTTCGCTTGACATTTTTACGGAAGGAGAACAATTTGATGCCAAGAAGGTTCAAGAAAAAATGAGGGTAAGATTTTGTATGTATTCTCTTTGAATCCTATCTCGACTCTTAACTTTCATAGCCGTCAACACGTGTCTAGACCTGACAAAAGTTAAATGACATGGTGAGATTGTGTTGGGCGAGGTTAAATCACGCTTTACTCAATGCTTTCATCTGTCAGATAATAGTTCAAAAACTTAAAACTCTATTACGAGCTGAATAGCTGGGGAAATTTTCTTCTCCGTGATATGCCAGAAAGAATATAACTCTCCCACCCTTGCTACTTGCTAACACGATGTGCTGAGAACTAACTTCGGTCGGCCATTCAATAAAGTAAGCATTAATTTGGAATAGTATCTTAGTGTCCTCAATTTTCCTTGATATAGGCAAGGTTAACTGTCATTAGGAGTGCCCAATTTAGTTGCAAAACTTAATAAGGTTCAACACTTCAACTTGGCTCAGAAATCAAACCTCTGTGTTACTTTATTAACAATATACTAGACTCATAAGACATTTGTCTTACATCAAGCATATTATCTTAGTCTACTATATCATTAATAAAGTAATATGAGGTTTGATCTCTGAGCCATTTAAAGTAAGGTAGAAATCTACTCATTTCAGCGTGCTAGATTTGGCTTAAAGAGCTAAAATAGAATCATGGTTATTCAGAGTAGATAACTGGTTTAGCAACTGGCTTTCTTGCTTATGCTACCAACTGATCTCTGTTAGCATCTCCCTTGAAACTTCACATCTACATGCTTCAATGCTTGAATTGTTTCAGTTTCAGCTTAACTATTTTGCATTGTTAAAATCCGATACGCAAAAAACTTGAATTTCCTTTCAGTTCTTTTAACAAATTATTCTGCCACAGTCGGTTCAAAAAGAAAGGGAAGAGAAGCTTGCAGAAACACTAAAAGATCGGCTGAACCAGTACGTACAAGGAAATAAAGACGCCTTTATTAGTCATGCTGAAGCAGAGGTGTCTAGGCTCTCTAATGCTGGTAGTGCTTTAGTCCCAACTTCTTTCTCATGTTTATCATTTAAGCATTTCCATATGTCCAAACAAGTCTTATGTGGTGTCCATGACTTTGTACCCTTTAGTTATAGATATAGTGTTGAAGCATTTGATATCTTAAGGAGGCAACACATATTAAATTTTTGTGGTCGTATATTCCTGATATGCCTTCCAGAGAACAATGGGACCATCAAGGTCGTTGACTAATTCTAATTTGTTTTTGCATGAGGTAGACATCTTTTGTAATGTGCATTTTTCCTTACAAAAACTATAGGTGCAACAAAATTATAACAGTTATACAACAAGATTTTAATTCATTGACATGGTTTTCTTCAAAATTATCGTTTCAATAATTTGTTGCAAAAACAACCAAAAGTAGAAAAATGGAATCTGTTGTATAAATGGTGTACCCAGCCCAGGTACTAAACTTCCTAAAAGTTTTGCCGAAACCGTCAAAGTTTTTTGGTTTCCACAGATGTGGAAATGCAATCACAGTTACAAGCTATTTTTCCAAGATTTCAGTTGAAATTGGTCAAACTTATGGGATATTCCGAGTATGCCGAACTACTAAAAAAATAAAAGAGAAAGAGAGGATGAAGAAAATTACCAAAATTTGATTCATAAAGTTTTTTCTTGATAAATTTTCTTCATTAGTCAAGAAATGTGTAGATTTTGATTTTTCTTTCTCCCTTTTCGATTTTAAACCTTGATTAGTAAACCCTAGGAGAGATTTGAGTGAAAGAACTGAAACAAGGAGGAAGAAAGAAGCAAGAAGTCGGGTACAGAGATATGAGATGTTTTTGAAAACCTAATTTCTAGCAGATTTTGTTGTAACAGAAAGCATGTTTTTTCATGTATGTGCTATTCAAATGAAAGAAATATGCAAAAAAATGTAAGGGTACTCTCTCGTGCACAAAGGTTTGCTTAATTAGTGAGCAACTATAGAGCTTTCTATTTGGCTGTTATTTCTTTTGAAAAAACGTACAAAACGTGGTTTTGGATTAGCTAATTAACTATTAGCTTGTCGTAGTTAAATGTTAGCGTTGATTTGATGAGTAACATGTTAAGTTTTTACGTATTTTATGAAACAGTAATATGAATGATTATCACTTAGATCAACCATTGTTACATTATAGTATTATAGTTAATATAAGTTAACCTACACTGGTATTTTATGGCCATAACCTGATTGTCTGCAACAATCAATGCAAGTAGACAGAAGATGATGTACATCAAAATCTCACATTAAGTGAGTGCGAGAATTACAAAAAGAGTATATGAGTGTCAGACATGGGAGATAGTCCTAACTGTAAGTGTCAATGCTATAACTTAGCAACTTTCTTCTATTTCAAAATCAGATATCCGACATCACATAACTCATCATACATCATATACAAGGGCGTGAGCGACAATGTGTTAACATTTGTTTCAATTAGACCCTTCAGAAGCTTCCTTTTTCTCCATCCATAACGCTCAACTTCATTGTGTGTTTTCTCAATTTTTTTTCTCATGGTCCAAGTTGTGTATCTTTATTATCAGCTTATGGTGTCGATATGTTGAGCACAATTGGCTACATATACGCAAGGCAGGCAGCTAAAGAACTAGGGAAGAAAGCAATATATTTGGGAGTTCCTTTTATTGCTGAGTGGTTTAGAAACAAAGGCCACTTCATCAAATCTCAAGTAACAGCTGCTACAGGTTAATAGATCAAACATTAACTACGAAAACATGGTTACTCATATCTCTTTGGGTTTGTCATTCATTTTTCTCTATACCCATGATAGGTGCAATTGCTTTGATTCAACTTCAGGAGGACATGAAGAAACAACTCAGTAGTGAGGGAAATTACTCCGAAGAAGAGCTTGAAGAATACACAGCGGCTCACAAAGAGTTGATGATTGATTCTCTTTGGAAACTTAATGTTGCCGATATTGAAGCAACTTTATCACGAGTCTGTCAGATGGTTCGTTTTCTTTGCTGGAATTAGGTTTTTTCTTTCTCTAGAAGTCGAGCAACATGGATTTGGGTTTGATCTTCTCACCAATAAATTTGGTCAATATATTCGGCTTGGTTCTTTTTAGGTTCTTCAAGACAACTCTGTGAAGAAAGAGGAGCTTCGTGCTCGTGCCAAGGGGTTGAAGACTCTTGGAAAGGTCTTTCAGGTATGATATCTGGCATTTATGTATACTTCTGAACGTATAATATTCATTTTAACTTATTCATTGTGATGTTGTTTTATACTTAGAGGGTAAAGTCGAATGGTGGGATCGAAGGTGACGCTCCAGTTCAAAAGCTAAATGAAAGTGATCGAAGCCATAACAGTAGTTCTCCAGAAACTTCTCCCAAATCTCCACCTCCCGCTTATGCAGCTCCAACACCCCAGGTATTTCTCTCGTATGCATGATCTTGAGCAGTTATTTTCACAAGCTTGCAGGTTTTGGAGTCGATTTTGAATGAGTAAACTAATTGAAAAACCGATCGTCTTCATTGATTGAAGATGAATAATGAGAATATTTTGGGTAACCCTCTTTTTTGGGTTGGTTTTCTGGAAGTTGCTATTTGTGAAAAGTGAGGCTCACGGGAAGCTAATGTATTTAGGGCCCATTTTTTAGGAGTAGTCCCACACTCCCACATAGGCAAAGGGGTGCTGTCATGACCACAAACTTCATACGGTATTAGGGCGAGGCTCACATGTGATTGGCCAAACGCCAATCTTGTCATCTACAAAAAAGACATGTGTTAAGATCAAGGAACGCCATACTCGAGAGAGCGTGTAAGATTAGAGCCGTATAGGCAAAGGATACTCTCATGCCCGAGAATATATATCTAGGGCATCTTCACTCATTGTGCCATCATACAACCGCAGTCTCATCCAATAAAGATCTAACTTGTCAAAATTAATTAGTAAAAAACTAGATTGCCTACTTCAATAACTGAATTAAGCACTTGGAGAGTTCACAAGATTATAATTTGACACGACCTCAAAAAGCTTGTCCGAACATTTTAAAAGCCGAAGTCAATCGAGAGTAATTACTTATAACCTGGAGGATGTGTACTTGAAATTCGAAAATTTGTTAGATACCTGTGAGTTTTTTTTTGTTGAAACAAGTTGGATACCTGTGAGTTGTTACTACCTTTTTACTTAGTTTTGTTATTACTACTTTAGAGCTGAAACACTTACTTTAGAGCAATCGATATTCTATTATTTAGTTTTGTTATTACTACTTATTTTACAGATTCAACCGATAAATACTGACTTGTTTCTTTTAATCTCTTGCAACTGGACCGATAATTAGAGTCCATATGTGGAAGCTCCCCAGTTTGCAAATGCTCAGGTTAATTTTAACTTCCCCATGCCAAGTGCTCCTCCTGGAGTACAGAGACAAGCTTCTTCTACAGGCAAGGAATGAATGATCTGATCTCACATTTTATGTGAGTTTCCTCATTTATACCCCATTATATATTGTTAGGAAGGAAGGGGGTTTTGAATTGCTCATTTTGAATTTTATTTTTTCGTTTTTATCGAGTAGAATTACAAAAAATGGAACCAATCCTACCAGAAGGGGAAAATATATACAGGATGAGGGAGTGATATGCAAGATCATTTGTTCTAGCTAAAATTTATCTTGTAATTTATATGGTCTCTATTATTGGGTTTAGGTTTTGGAGCATTTGTCCTTACCATTGTATATATTGATGTTCTTGATTGATGCTTCTTTTATTCTATAAAAATTTATGTCCTCCCTAAATAATTGTCTCATGGCAACATTAACTAAAAATCCAAAGGTTAGAAACTCGATTTTAAAAAAGATTGTACAATTTTTAAAACCTTGATCGATGATGAACTAACTGAGATGTTTTGCAAAAACTTTGAAGTCGAAGGGAAAACAATACATAGGGTGGAAATTCAATAACATTAGATGTCTAAAGCTTCTCCATATGTTATTTCTTTATGAATAACTCCATCTGATCATATCAACTGACTAATCATTAGGTTAGTTATGGGTCTACGAAAGAAAACGCCTGTAGGGACAATCTGGTTTCCAAATAGGTGTATACTATCACTACCATATAGCATATAGGTAGAGAAAGATATATCCCTTTATGCACTGCCTTGAATGGAACAAGAGTTTATGTATTCTTTTCAGTACTTTCGAAAAATATAATTTATGTATTCTTTTCAGTACTTTAAAAAAATATAAATGTCAACAACTAGAAAAGATGGTGCATTTCAACAAAAAAAAAGAAAAGATGGTGCAGAAGAATGTTTTTTTTTTTTGAGTGAAAATAAGATACCATATATCATATTGTTTCCATTACAAATAAAAAGGAAAACTAATTGAACAATAAGATGACCTTAGACAATTAATCAAGGCTAATTAACTCTATTGACGCGAGTTCGTGGGCCATGACGTTGGCCGTTCTTTTGCAGCATGCAAATTGGACGTGGAAGCAAGAGGCGTAGCCACGTAGCTCGCTGAGATGAGAGATCATATTCCACGGAACCATTGGATCAGGATCCATTAAGAATTCCCATAAAACCCTACAATCCATCTTAGAGGGTGTTTGATTTTTGCACTTATTAAGTGATTTTCACTTAATAAGTGCGGGCCGACAATTTTAGGCCGTTTGTTTTTTCACTTAATAAGTGAATATCACTTGTAAGTGGGGCCAAAGTAAGTGCAAAAAAGTAAGCTCCAACTTGGAACTTATTCTTTTTGCACTTACTTTTTAAGTGCTCAAAAAGACATTTCTATCCCTACCGAATATAATAAGAGGGAATGGGCGGGACGTCCAAAATTGGGCCGAAAAAGAGGGCCCAATCCATTCGTACGCAAAAATGCGTTCCCAGTCCAACGCGTCAGAGGGCGATGGAAAATTACTGAAGGATCCGTTTTCTTTATCGAATTTACGAAGAATGCCATCTAGAAAATTACGAAATTGCCACTCTGAAAAACACGGGATTCTCCACTCCGAATTTTACTTTCTCTCTCTACTGTTTTACTTTCTCTCTCTACTGTTTTACTTTCTCTCTCTAATTCTCTTTCCAGATTTATTTCTCTTTATTTATTTAACCAAATCCTAATTTCTCTCCTAATTTAACCAATTTCTAACTAATTTAGATTTTCTCTCCCTCTAATTCCTTTTATCTCTCCAATCTCAACAAATTCCTCTCTTTTCAAAATTTTCTCTTCAATCTAAACAAATAATTCCAGATTGGTTCAAAATTTTTTTTTTTTTTTCTAGATTTGTTTCTTATCTCAAATTTCGAATTTTTCAAGATTGATTCAAATTTCAAATTTTTCTCTCTAACTTTCCAGATTTATTAATTTAACCAATTCCTAATTTATCTCAAATTTTAACCAATTTCTAACTAATTTCAAATTTCTTTCTAACTAATTTCTCTCAATTTTTTTTCCAGATTGGTTCTTGTTTACGGAAATTGTTTAATTTACTGAGGATTTCTTGTGTACTAGAACTTTTGTGTTGGGAAATTTTCTGGTTTACCAGAAACTGTTTAATTTACTGGGGATTTCTTGTGTATTAGACACTTTAGTGTTGGCAAATTTTCTGGTTTACCGGAAACTGTTTAATTTACTGGGGATTTCTTGTGTACTAGACGCTTTAGTGTTGAGAAATTTTCTGGTTTACCGGAAACTGTTTAATTTACTGAGGATTTCTTGTGTACTAGACACTTTTGTGTTGGGAAATTTTCTGGTTTACCGAAAACTGTTTAATTTACTGGGGATTTCTTGTGTACTAGACGCTTTAGTGTTGGGAAATTTTCTGGTTTACCGGAAACTGTTTAATTTACTGAGGATTTTTTGTGTACTAGACACTTTTGTGTTGGGAAATTTTCTGGTTTACCGGAAACTGTTTAATTTACTGGGCGTTTCTCTCTAGATTTTTCCTATTTTCTTTCTCTCTAAATTTTATTCCTTTTTCATATTTTCTCTCCAGATTTTTCTCTTCCCATATTTCCTATTTTCATTCTTTTTATTTCTGTTTAAACATGTTTTCTCTCTCCAATCTTACTACTTTCCTTTTCTCAAAAAGATAGAGATGATGGCAAGAATATAATCGATTCCGAAATATTTATATATAGATAGAAAATTTACATATCTTCTTCTTCTGTTTCTCTAAAAAATTTAGAGAGAGAAAGAAAAAAAATATTCCAGATTTCAAAAATCTTTCCAAAATCTGGGCGGGGGGCTTAATTACTTTAGATGGAATCTTTCAAAAATCTGGGCGGGAGTTTTAATTTTCGCCCTTAATCCCAAATTTTCAAAATTTGAACGAAATAAGAAAGAATCAGCGTTTTTGAGAAGGTTTTAGAGAGAGAAACAAAGAAAAAACAGAGTATTTATCGGGATTTAGATATATTTAGAGAGAAAGATGTTGTTTTGCGATAATCTAGAGAGAGAAAGAGTCAGTTAAGAGAGTTTAAAGATATTCAGGTGAGATTTTACGGGATTTAAAGAGATGGAATGAGTGTTTAACGTCAAAACCACGGGGGGGTAAAAGAGGAATAAAAAAACAAAAAAACAAAAAACTCTTAGCTGTCCCTGACATTGGGACCTAAAACGCATTTCGGTCCGAGTTTGGGCTGAACGCGTATTGATGTGGCAAAATTTGGACCATTCCCTCATTTTTTGATATAATAATTACCAATGTAATTATAACTAAAAAGAAAATCTTAAACAATTGATAAGTAAAAAAAATCTTTTTATGACTTTATCAATGACCCTTTTCCTTCTTCACTCATCCTTCACCTAAGCTTTTCTCTTAAAAAAATTTCACATCTTTTCCTTCAATAATCACGGAACCACTCAAACTCCATGATGCAATGTAAGTTCTTTCTCCTTCATAATTTTTAATTACTTGAGGTTAATATTTTTAACATAAAGTATTCATAAATCGTAATTCTCTTGTATCCAAATTCGCGAGCGTAATGAATTAGCATGAAATGCTAATATTTAATTACTTTAAGGTCAAAATAGACAATTTCTCATTTTTATGACATTTAGAATTAATATAAAAACAAAATTCAAGCACTTGGAAGTGATAGGAAACAAACGCCATATCACTTACAAGTGATATCACTTACTAAGTGATTATCACTTAGTAAGTGGTAGCACTTATAAGTGCTAAAAAATCAAACACCCTCTTAGTATAAATGTATCCAATCCCATTAGTTCCGCCGACTCTAACCCTACCAGAACTCCCTTTATCTCATTATGAAGATGAGAGATTGGATCGAAAGTTGTTGTTGTAGAAAAAATGATGTTGCTCATCGAGTCCCTAATCACCGTTGCCGCCGATCCACCATTGTTTCTGTAAGATCCGTCTGTGTTGATTTTGTATTGTCCTTGAGGTGGTGGAGTCCACTGTTCAACCTGCATGAAGGAAGAAGAGTTAATTTGTGTTATAGGGTTATTTAAAGCCAGCGCTTTGGGGAAAGCTAAATAGTTTCCGGGGTGTGAAGACTTGGTAAAAAATTGGTCAAACTTGTTTGACAATTTTATTTAGGGGGAAAGCAAAATAGCTTCTCCACCTCACCTCTCTCTCTCTGTCCACCTCATAGTCTTCTCCGTCGAAGGTCGCCGGCCGGAAAATTTTCCGGCCGGCGACCTTTAAACATAATTTTTTTTTATCTCTCCCTCTAAAAAAAAATTTTTTTTTAAAAAAAAACAAAAATCTCTCCTCTCTCTCTAGATCTGGTGAACCAGATCTGGTTCGCAGACCTCATGAAGGTCTGCGAACAGACCTCTAATGGCCTGTTCGCAGACTTCCATGGAGGTCTGCGAACAGGCCATTAAAGGTCTGTTCGCAGACCAGATCTAGAGAGATATTTAAAAAAAAAAAATTACAGAGAGATTAAAATTTTTTTTTTTTTTTTTTTTTTACATTGAAGGTCGCCGGCCGGAAAATTTTTCCGGCCGGCGAACGTGTCGGAGAAGACAGATAGAGAGGTGAGGTGGGGAGAGAGGTGAGGTGGAGAGAGAGTGAGGTGAGGTGGACTGTTTTTTTTATTTCCCTGGAAAATTTGTAAAATTTTACATATTCTCTTTAAAATTTCACACCCCGGAAACTATTTAGCTTTCCCCAAAGCGCTGGCCTTATTTAATTGAAGGGAACTGATGTGACACTAAAATGTCACATTTGGAGAGCCTAACTTAGACTAATTATTCCTTTTCGAGTGTTATCAATAATATTTTATGTGTTTTTTCATGTTAGGTACCTATTTTGGAGATCGACATGAAAATCGGAATAAAGGGAACGAATTGTCACTATCATTTCATGTGCCGAAAATGAGAGAAAATGACTCCAAGCAAATCAAATTACAAATGGAGGCAATGATGAGTCCGACGGTGAAAACGGAAGTCAATTCCGAGTTCGGACGGAAAAGATATGAAAGAAAGAAGCCAAGGTCTTTATTTGAAGGCACTCTCCTTTGTTTCTAATTTGAAGTCAAGTCAAGCCCAAAGACAAGCCAAAAGCCAACAAAGAAAAAGAAGAAGAAAGAAAGATGTAGAGATTTTATGGGCACCCTTCTTTATGGTCCAAGTCAAAATAGCCTTATGGGTTTGACTAAGTCAAGGGACCCTAGGGTTTGAGTAGTAAACACAAGTTGGGAGTTTACTATTCATCATCTTCAACCTTGGAACCAAGAAAGGAAAGGGGAGAGACTAGAGGCTAGGGTTTGGTGTTCTTGGTAGGAGTTCTTGAAGCTTGGTTTTGGTAGGGAGAAAAAGAGAGAGGAAGGTGAAGGAGGCCGGCCAAGCTAGGCCGGCCAGCACTAAGGCCGACCTAAGCTTGGCCGGAACAGCAGCTCGGGAGCCAAAGGAAAACCGAGAGGAGCAACAAGACCGGAACAGCAAGCAACAGGCTAGCACGGGCCGTTCTTCACAGCAGCTCCAGACGCAAGGCAGCAGCCCGAGCTCCATTGGAGCAGCTCGGGATTTGTTCTCCCAAGATGGAATGCGACCAGCTCGGGACGGATAGCACGGGACAGAAACAGCTCGGAACAAGAAGAAGCAGCTCGGGACAGTAGCTTGGGATCCGGCAAGACCTCAATCTTGGCCAGAATCTTCAACTCTCGGCCGGAATTTTCTAGGGTTTCCGGCCACTTTCTTGGCCGGAAACTTTAGGGCTTTTGTTCCCCATCATCTTGGCTTGCTTCTCATGTGGTTTGATTTGGTTTTGGACTTGAAATTGCTAGAGAGAGAAAGCTAGGGTTTAACTTTAATGGAGGTTGTGTTCTAAATGGAGAAGATGATGGTGGTCGCTATGGGGAACCCAGAATTTGCTAAGGGGAGATCGGCTGAACCTTAAAGACTCATATTTTCCGACGATCTTAGCCTCGAACCACATCGAAAAAGGGGGATTCTCTCATCATTTTCTCTCCATTTCTTATTCAATCACCATCTTTAGCTAACTTTAGTGTATCGATTATATGAGATGAATTGTGATGAATTCGTGATTATGTTTAATATGATTTGATGTTTTGATTATGAATTGATGTTCACTTAATTCGATTATCGTTTTGATCGTATTTTCATGTGTCTTGTCAAGCACTTCACATAGTTAATAGACGAAACGAAGTATTCGATATCGATCGTAGTCTAAGTCATATTTTCATGTGTTTTGTCATGCACTTCACATAGTTAGGCGACTAGACAACACTTTCGTTGACTCGGGATTAACCGATTATGATGTTTGTTTGACTAAGTATGATCTCCGGATATACGTAGTGCTTATAGACATCACCTTAGGAGTCGAACATCGGTTATACTTTGAACATTAGATCGGACCATACATAGTTGTAGGTTTATCATTATCGGATTCTCGGTTCGACACCTCTCTCACTTATTTAGCACCCGACTCTTGTTACCTCCCGACTCTTACTCCTCCGACACTTCTCTCGAATCTCTCTTGCCCATTTACTTTGATTGTTTAGTGTAATTTTGCTTGTTTTCTTCTTTATTGCTTGCTTATTCATCAAAAACCTCCCACTTTTATCTTGTTTCTTTCCTTTTTAGTCTAAGTTAGCCTTTAATATCTAGACCGAGGGATAAGACCCTTCGATATCCAAACTACCTTCCTATCCTTGGATCGATCCCGGCCTTGCCGGATTACTACTTGATACCTCCGCTTGGGTGTGCAACCTTTTCGGGTGCATCAGGAACTAAGAGAAATCTTCGTAGAAACCCAGCAACGAGTAACATCAACGGGTTTGTTGTTGAAGATGAAGGCATTTCTGGTTTTCCACCATTCCCATAGGAGTGATGTATAGGTAAGCCATAAATTATCTCCTCCCTTCCTTTTATAAGTAGGTTCTTTAGGTTTTCAACCGGATCTTCGAGAAGTTGCTGAATGGACTGATCTCCAGTAGATCTGATTAAATCTTTGAACTTTGAACAGGAGCCAAATAGATGACCTATATTTTCTATTTCCCCCATCTCACAAATCATACAAAGTTGAGGTAAATCATGAACTCTTTTTCCTATATTACATTTAGTTGCTAATCCATCATGAATAAGCTTCCAAATAAAAGTTTGGATCTTCGGATTCATTATCGATTTTTGCCAGAAACGTTTCCAAGGGAACAACTCTAATCTTGTTGGTAATGAAGGTAACTTTTTTATTTCCTTATAGTAAATTTTGGGGTTGAATTTCTCATTCTTTGTTTTCATCCACACTAGTCTATCAATTGAAAATTCCTCATTAATATGAATTCTCTGTATAGCCCTGACTGTGTTGGGAGTGAAGTACCTCATCAGGAGTTGGTTATTCCATCTCTTAGGGTTATAGAGTAGAAGATCAGAGACCCATAAAATGTTTTGAGGTAGTTGATTTGTCATATTTGGTTTAAAATCTTCCAACTCTAGTATCCAAGGATCAAACTTGATTTTAATGGACGATCCATCACCAACTAGCCATAAGCAATTGTTTTTCATTGTAGGCCTAGCACTGATTATAGCCGACCATAATGGTGATGATGAATAAGGTTTAGGAGAAGACCAAAAATCATCTGACTTGAAATATTTGGCTTTTATGATTTTTGTCCACATTGCATTGGGATTTGTTAATAATCTCCATATAAGTTTTCCTATAAGTGCTTCATTTACTTCTGTCAAAGACCTGATCCCTAATCCACCATTGATTTTTGGCGAAGAGATAATATCCCATTGTAAGAAATGGATCTTCCTTTCATTCTCATTATGACCCCACCAGAAGTTACGTTGATGCTTTTCCAATTGCTGTATGATTCCTTGGGGAATCGATTGATAACTGAATGAATACGTGCAGTAGGAATTTAACACTGATTTTATTAGTACATTCTTCCTGCTTGTGTTATAAATTTCTGTTTCCACCCAGATAAAGCTAATTGGTACTTGTCTATTAACCATTTTTGACTTTTGATTCTGTTTCTCGGCTTGAGTAACATGGAGCCTAGATATTTGGCGTCATCTGTCATTATTGGAGCTTGTAGTTCGGATGTGAATATTGCTTTTGTTTGCTGAGAGACCCTAGTGCTGAAGAATAAGGAGGACTTTGTATAGTTGGCAGCTTGACCTGAAAAATTCGAGTAGGACGTCATCATATCTTTAACAGCCTTTAAATTGTCGATATTTGCTTTACCAAATAGTATTAAATCGTCAGCAAATAGAAGATGGGAAATGCTAGGGCTAGAATGATTGATCTTGTAACTTATGTACAAATGTTGGTTTTCATAATGAGAAATAATGAGTGAGAGAGCTTGAGAGGTTAGAATGAACAGGTAAGGGGACAAAGGGCACCCTGCCTAAGGCCTCTAGAGGCCTGAAAATTGCCAAGTACCTGACCGTTAATCTTAATGCTAAAAGTAGATGTGGTGACACAAGACATGATTAAATTCAACATAATACCATTGAAACCAGTGGCTTTTTGGACTGTTTCAAGAAAAGTCCAGTTGACTCTATCATAAGCTTTGGCCATGACCATTTTCAGACAAAAATGACCCTTTTTAGCTTTGGAGTTTTTCATGGAATGAAACAATTCCTGAGTGATAACTATATTATCAATAATTTGTCTTTCCGGAACAAAAGCATTTTGAGTCCAGGAGATGCACTGTTCTAGGTATGGTCGGATTCTATTTGCCACTATTTTTGTGATGAATTTGTATAATGTATTGCAAAGGGGTATAGGTCTGTAATCCGAGGCGAAACTCGGATTCTTGCATTTGGGGATTAAGGCAATGGTTGTGAAATTGAGAGACGGAGGAATACAACCTGTTCTAAAGATTTCCTGAATATAGTCCACCAGTTCCTGTCCGATAATGTCCCAATTATGTTGGAAAAAGAAACACGGGAATCCGTCTGGTCCAGCACTTTGTAGAGACCCCATATGCATCACAACCACCTTTATCTCCTCGAATGAAGGAGTTCTTGCGATGTCGTTCAAAGATTCAGTCGATAGTACCTTGAAAGCATGCAAAACTTCCGTCGGGATTGGACCCACGGAACAAGAAGTGAACAGATTATGAAAATAATCGATAAGTTCTTTGGCAATAGAATTTTGATCATATATTTGTTCTCCTGTCTGAGTGGTAATACTCTGAATTCTATTTTTAAACCGTCTTTATGTCATCGCCGAGTGAAATGCTTTGGTATTTCTGTCTCCGTTCTGAGTCTATTTAGATTTTGCCCGTTGTTCCGCTTTCGATCTTTGTAGTTCTTCGAGTTGAATGATTTCTTCTTGGATATTATTTTCCACAAGCAATATGTTTTCAGACGAATCCATTTTTTGTAAGTTTAGCAAACGTTTCCTTAAAATCCTCAACCTATTTTTCACCACATGAAATGTATTTTTGCTCCATTCTAATATGGAATCCTTGACGTTGGTAATTTTTGAATGGAATGGTCCTTCTTCTTTATTCCAAGATTCCTCGAATATACCTTAGTAATTGGTGTGTTTTGTCCAGTAGACTTCAAATTTTGAGGACGCCGTTATAGGTGGACCTTGCACTTTAAGTTTTAGTAATATTGGAGCCTGGTCGCTATTATACCTCGGTAAATGAAATTGTCCCGCTTCTGGATAAATTGACAACCATGGAGTATTACAGAAAACCCTGTCCAATCTCTCTTTCGTTAGATGGTGATGTGCTTTGCTGTTTGTCCATGTGTATCCTGGTCCATTGAAACCAATATCCAATAATCCAGCGTTGTTTATAAAAGACTGAAACTGTGAAAGAAAAGGAATGTTATTAGAACCTCCGTATTTTTCGTTTGGAGATGTTAAAACGTTTAGATCTCCCATACAACAGATCGGATTTGTAATCGAATTTATGAGGGTAAGGACCGAATTCCAAAAGGGAGATCTGTCATGAAGTCTAGGGGGACCATAGATGCATAGAAGGTCCCAAGATTGGGTAGAGTTAGACATAGTAATGGTGGTATGAATAAGATTAGGAGAACTATAATGTACATTCAGGTCTATATTATCAGACCAACAAAGTAAATGACCTCCACTATAGCCAATAGGGGGAACATCATTACGGTTGGTCAGACCAACTTTATTAACAAAATTAAGAGGAACAGTGGAACGTAAACGAGTTTCAGAAAGAAAAAGTAAATCAGGTCTAATAGAAAGCAGGAACTGAGAAAGTGTTTCTTTTGTCGGAGTGTTCCCTAATCCCCGACAATTTCATGCTAGTAGACTCATATTTTAAATGTCAACAACTAGTAGAGCAAGTCCAAGGGTGAGCGATCCCGGGCCTTTATTTTCACTTTTTCATTCAAATTTAAGGGCCTCAGCTCAGCCCCTCAAAATCAACTCTAAGGGTGAGAGGTCTCGGACCCATAAATTTGAATTTTGAATTTATCTCTTTGTTACCCTTCCAACCACCATATTATATTTTTTATCAACTTTTTTTTCTCTATAAATACAACTCTCTTTCTCCTTCCCCTAACCCCAACCCTCCCTTACTCCAAGGGAGAGATGGTGGGGGGGGGGGGGGGGGGGGGGGGCGTTGGCCCCTTAATTTGAATTAAGGGCCCCTCCCCCTTTGGCGTCAGATCGAGTGGTCAGATTCTGCTCTCTCATCAAGAGAGAGAATCCTGTGTGAAATCCCACTGTCAAATAGGTTTTGACACCAAAAGATTTGGTGGCTAAAGTCCCGTACGTTTTCTTGTAAATCTGAAATCTAAAATGATTAATTTAAGTTGTTTTGTGTGTTTTTGTCATGTTTTCAACTTTCAAAACAAGTCAGAATTTGAAAAGAAGGTTTGCCTTAAGGTCATCTTGGGACAACAATACTACAAAAACCCTATTTCTTTGTCTCTCTGAAAACACTTGTTATTCCTTTAATTTCAGTTTTGAACATTTGTCGTTCCTCCACAATCTCTTTAAATCTTTCAGCAATTACTGAAACTAGACATGGTCGGATCATTAGGTAACTTGAGATTTGGGTTTCAGACACATATTGAACTTGCTAAAGCTCAATGTTACACGCCATTTGTATTAGTAGAACAAGTTTTAACCTTGAACAATAGTAAGATCAAGTCTAGAAAGACCCACAAAGTCGGTAAAAATCGAATTTGGGTTTTATGGTTTTATGGGGATCGGTAGAAAGTAGTAGGACATTTGGTGATGATTTTGACAATGTAGGGTTTAGTAAATGCAAACATCTGGTTTCAAAGAAGTAACAACTGAGTTTTAAGATCTATATTCTTTTTCAAGATTTGTAATAAATTTGATGATATTTTCGGAGAGAGAAAATTTTGGGAAGAAAAAGAGATGAAGGGTGAGAGACGAAACTTTTAGAGAGAGAGAAAGAGAGTTGATTATGTGGTAATTACAAAAAGGCGTTTTCGAAAAGTTAAAAAAGACTAACAGTCAATTGAAGGTAATGCCAAAGAGGAGCCATCTAGGTATTTTTGATAAATTAGGGGGTTATGCGGGAAGCTGGTCATAAGTTAGGAGCCATTTAGGAAATACCCCTTATTTTATTTCTCTATTTGTAACTAGGCTTTCTATTTTTTGTAATTAGGTTTATGTTTTGTAAAAAAGGGAAAACATAAGTACCGAGTGATGTTTCAGGGCACTATTTTGATTTTTTTTTGAGTTTGGGCATGACTTAACTGACTAACTTTGTCATCCAAATACTAATATCTTAAACTTAGATTTCCCTAATAACACTCATACATATAATCGACCACAAAATTTCATTGGTTCACACACAAATTGATATATTTTTTTGTTGAAAACACAAATTGATTTAAAAATAAAAAGTAAACATCCATAACATTCATTTGTTTAAGTATCTAAGTACGAAAAAACAATATCAACCATAAGCAAGTGTTTTCAAAAGGATCGAAAGAAGTAAAAGTCATCCACCTAAAGTATCAAATACTACCACTTCATCCACTTAAAGTATCAAAAGAATTTAAATTTACCTAAATAACTTATCTTTTGCATTACTACCGTCACCTCTTTGCATTATTATACAAAGTTGTATAAATAGGTTACGTATCAAAATCCTAAATAAATCAGAACTCTTACAAACCATATGTTTCTATATTTAACCAATTCAAATTTTCAAACAAAATTATTTTTTGATTGAACAAACCATAGGTATCAAAAAATGAATCAATACACAAAATTATAAATCAACACAAAATATTGATTAAACATTCATTCATAATATCCAAACATTTAGAATTAATCAATCAAAACAAGAAATGAGATAAACAATTGAGTTCAAAATATAACCTAATTTCACTAGTGCTTCAACCAAATAGGGATATAGTTATTGAATCTCTTCAAAGAGCTAAACCTACGAATCTCATTTCTCTCCTCTCTGTTTACTTTGATAAAACTGAAGATACTTGTGGCCTCTGTTCCATCCGTCATCAAAGCATAGGCGGAATTCGATTAGGTTAGTCTCCTCTTATCTCTCCTGGAAACCCTTCCTCATTATTCTCTTCTCTCTCAACTTCAATGTGATCAAGCTTTTGAGCTCTTGGTTTTGTTCACTTTTCTCCAACTTCGTCGATAAACAACTTAGCTATATTTCTCATGCTGCATCTAAAGGTAGTTATGTTTTACACAATGATCTTGATACTATCGATCACGTTGTGTACACGTCTTTATGGTGTTATTGAGAGGGATAAGTTATTAGTTCGACTCGGTTTAGAGAGGGGGAAAGATCGGTATCTGATTCAGGAACTACTATAGCAGCTACATAAGAATCGTTCGAATTTGCTCAATCAACTCCAAGATCTTGAAGAACACTTATGTATCTGATTTGGTGCGGTTAATAGAGCAAAGTCTCTTCTCTTGCAAGAGATCATTCTGTTGGATCCCTGGTTCTTTTTTAATATAATAATTCTTATTCTTTCTGTTTAAAAAAAACAAAGTTCAACCACTTTAGTTTTTTTTCAATCTGATAAATCAGAGAAAGAATTATCTTCTTTAAACTAATTGAAAGAGATGAAAACAGTGATATTAAAATGAAAATTAGATGTAACAAATATCCGAGTCGAGGATATCCTATCTAATTAAAGATGGTACCTCTTAGTCGAACTATGCCTACCGTTAGATCCCAACGGATCTATGAGATTTGTTGCTTACATCTCCTAGCCTCTAAAGCGCCCTATATGCCCACGCCATGCGTGGTTTGCACGTCTCAAAGAATCTATTATTAGTATGTGGAAAAAGTCTATATAAGGATGTAAAACTTTCCTTATTTATCCAACACGATACTACTAATAAAACTATACGTTGTAGTTATCGTTATGTATTCCCCAAGTAAATCAATGATAACTCATTCATACGAAATCGAATTTTGACAAACTTTATGTCTAAATTCAAGAGCTCGACGAGACAAATCGAATGGTCTGTCTTCATCTTGATTTGGACTCCGTTTGGTTGCCCAAATGGGCAAAAAAACAGATCCGGTTTCTTCACACTCTTCATCTAACATCAAGTTCCTAACTTTGTAATTGCATTTTTTAAATTCATCTTCGAATGTATATCCCTCATTCATGGATTTTTATGTTCATAAAAGTTAACCTTTTCACTTGTATATTCAAAAAATGTAGTAGTATAAATGTTAAATAATGAATGGTAAAATGATTTATGACATACGGAGTCTAGAAAACTTATGTCAACCTAGTGTTGTACTTACTCAATTTAGTGAGAAAATTGAATAAGGTTAACTGTCACCATTTTACATGTACTAACCAGGGTCGTGACTGGGAATTTGGGGGGCCCTGTGCCAAATTTGATCTGGGCCTTTCTACTGATAAATGTTAATACAAGAATACAAGATAATTTAATAAGAGATAGATGAAAATCGTAATGAATCTCAATATATTTCGATGAAATAGTTAAAGAAAAAAAATCATTTCATTTGTTATAGAAAATCGAGTCTAAGAATTCACAGTCACTTGTGAACAAAAAAAATTTGTTTACTATATCTTAGATTTTACGTTTATAACTAAAAATAACACAATGAAATGTTAAACTCATACTAACTGTATGTATTTTAATATAATATCATGTTGAACATTTGGTTTACAAATAATTAAATATGACAAAGACTAAGAGTTAAAAAAGTGTGATGGAGAAGAGATAGATTTAATTAACAATTGTAGTCTCCAAAAAAGTAAACAAAAAACATAGTTTGCTGGCCAGGGGACTACATGGATCACAAGAAGAGTTACCAACTGAGCTAAGAAACTTCATGTTATGATATGTAAGCTTTAACTATATGTCTCTTAAATATCAAAAAAATGGACCCCCAACATTGGGAGGCCCAGTGCGAGCGCCCTGTCCGCACTGGGCCTTCCACGGGTCTGGTACTAATGTCATTACTTCAAATTTGTAGCTATCTTAATTTATTCATAGTTCCCACCAAGAGGTGTTTTTTTACAACTGCCACTTGATAAACTTAATGCCAACAAAACGATCACATTGTTCTCTAAAGTCATAGATTAAGGAATATAATTCATTTGATCAGTCATGGATATTAAGGATAATATTTTTGTTAAGAAAAATGACTCTTCGTCTGACCTCTAACCCGGTCGGATATGACTCTGGTCAGGACTTTTAGAGAGAAAGCAAAACACTATTTTTCTCCAAATCCTGACCAGCCACATATCCCAGCCAGGATTCGGCCCAGATAGTGGTCGGGCAGACCATCACAGTTGTTTCGTTAATTGGCCAAATCACATCATGAAAAACATAGTAAGTTTTTAAGACATGATTGGAGGTTGTCAAAGTATTTGAACAATGAACATCCTGTTTCATTGTTTGTTCCATGATCTCCTTTTTCTTTTCTTCTTTTATCTACCATTCCAAATAATGTTAATGAAACAGCTCATAGAGGGCTGCATTTTACATCAAACTATGAAAAAAGAAGATTGATACCTAACAAATGAAATTTATGTACTCTGAATATTTCAAACCAATACCCATGTCATAAACTAGTATGCACGTTATGTTGCGAACCGAGTTTTGTGTTATATGAAACTGATAAATGTCTAAAGGATCAAAATTGCTTTTCACAAAGACTGACGAATTAGCCATCTGGTTATTTTGTAAGGATCGAAATATTCTCTTAACAAGTTGTTGAGCCTGAGCCAACTTCTGTAATATCGCTGACTTCTTCAATGATCATTACCTGAGCAAGAGTCGATAACAAGAAGTTTCAAGTCAGCATCTTTAATCATGTCTTAAGGAATTCATTTGTAGATCAAACTTAAAAGATATAAAACAAATACTCGGGTCAATGTCAGAGTAAAAACCTGATCACATATAGGGCAAGTTGCACTTCTCTCCATCCATTCGAGGATGCAACCCAAGTGATAGTGATGTTTGCATTTGGTGAGTATTTTCGGATTCTCTTCCTCATAACCTGCAAAAAGAAACAGATAGGTATTAGTTGGTGCATTCTGCATATATTCATTATAATTGCAGGCTAATGTAGCAATCTAGTTTCTTATATATCCTATTCCTGGCATTGTCATAACTTTTTGGGGCTGAAACTACATAAATTTATCGATTTTCAATGCTAATTTTATTTTTTACTTTTACTGCACTATAATGTTAATGCCATCTACTTAATTGTTGATGTAATTCAGAAATAAGGTTGTGTTTGATAGCTCTCACTTAGATTGGAAACTTGTAGTTTTAGTTTCCATTGTGTGGTTGCAATTTTATTTCCATGGAATTGTGGTCCCATTACCTCAAAAATCATGACAAAATTGTGGTTTTTAAACAATTCCATGGAATACAATTCTTTGCCACTTCCATGGAACTCATGGAGATGAAACATTTTCATGAAAATATTTCGTTGCTATCAAACACAAGCTAAATGACAATAGTTCTCCCATTTGACACCATTTAGTTCATTTATGCACATCGCTAGCAGATTTTTACTTTAGCAAATATTTCTTGTTTCTCCTACATGGTCAAATTATAAGAATAAGATTTTATTAGTGGAGACTTACCCTCGAGACATGTCGGGCAGAAATCGTCATCATCAATAGGAAGTGGATCATACGAGGCACTTGTTTTCTTTTCCTTCGGTGAAGTTGGCGGAGTTTCAAATGTACTATCTAACGAGACAATTTTGTTATTGCGACGTTTGAGGATATGAGATGGTTCATATGGTGCTCGATTAGCACTCCTACTAGGAATTACCGAGGCGACTTGTTCTTGTTGTTGCTGCTGCTGCTGTTGTTGTAGTTGTTGTTGCTGTTGCTGCTGTTGTTGTTGTTGTTGTTGTTGTTGTTGTTGTTGTTGTTGTTGTTGTCTCTGTTGTTGCTCTTGTCGTTGTTGCTCTTCCTGTACTTGATGTTGTCGTTGTTGCTCTTGTCGTCGTTGTTGCTGCTGTTGATGTTGGGGTTGGGGTTGTGGCTGCTGCTGCTGCTGCTGCTGCTGGCGTGTGGTTTGTACTGCGGACTTCCTTAGGTACTCAGACTGCAACTTCCGAACAAATCCCCAACCTCGACTAGATGAGGATGATGCATTATGGCTCTCTGACCGCCGCCCCCTCTGTACACAAAAGTGAAAAAACAAGCAACAGTTAGTATCATGCATGCAAGAAGAGCAATACATCAAACAATGTACACGATGAAGACAAGGAGATCGTTTAGATCAAGTAGTAAAACTTCAAAATTAAGTTCTACAATTCACCAGCAATTCTTGTATAAGATAAGAAAATCGAATTTGTTTCCAAATCAATATAAATAATGTGGCAAAAAAACCGTTATATATATATATGGTTCATCATAATTGAGTTGGAATTATCATGTTTATTTTAATTTACTAGATCCCTTTAAGATTGATTTTCTTCCTAAAAAATGATTAGAAATTGCTAATCTGAATGAAGTTCATTAACAAGTTTTCATGAGATTTCCTGCAGGAATCACCAACCATTTCAATTCTTTTACAGTTATAGATACAGATTCGCGGGTAAGTTACCGGTTATCATCGGAACGAAAGAACATCCGACATGATCAATGGTATAGACTAGAAGAATCATAAAAACTCGAAAAGAAAAAAACAGAAAACGAAGAATCTTACAGTTCTTGCATTCCTTGTTAATTGCAAGTCGAGCGAGCGATTTCTCGACGTTAAAGACAAGGGTTTGGATTGATTTCCATTGATATGATCTTGCATTGGTCGAACACAAGCAGCACCCATTGCAAATAAACAAAATAGAAAAACAGAGAGGTAACTTTTCTTCTTTCTCCAAAATCAAGTTTTTCAGATTCTGATAATTCAAAATTCTTTAACCCATCATTGATTGTTCTTTTGGTAAAACAGAGACAAATACAGAAACCTTCCCAGTTAGAAATTACTGAGAAATCTACCAAAAATAGGTTCTTGGTTATATGGTTTTTAGAGAGATAGAAAGAAAGAGAGAGAGAGAGAGAGAGATGGAATCTTGGGGAGGTTTTATGTGCTTTATAGAAATTTAGAAGTTTGTTTTAGTTCCCAATTATAAGGATTTTTAACAAACACCTATCTGACTGATTTCGTTTTTATTTAAAAAAAAAAACTGACTCAACTATTCAAAAAAAGCAACCAAAAGACAAAGATGAAATCTATTTATCTCTCTCTAAATTATACATTTTCTTGTGGAATCTGGAAATCTCTGTATTGTAAGGAGAGAAGTAAAGATTGAAAATTAAAAATCAGAGGGGAAAGAAGAAAATATGAGGGTGAAAAAGAAAAAGATAATTGGAAAAGTAAAGAGAGAAAAAAGGGATAGTCATCTATTTACCACCGGAGGAAACTTTCTCCTCCCGTATTTTCCTCTGATTCTTCTTATCTCATTTACCAACTTATTATATTTTATTTTTATTTAAATACTGTATAGGATTTTTTTGGGTGTTTTATTGTAAACTTTCATCCTGCTGACCAAAAAATAACTACTAAAATATTTGGGAACATGGGTGTTTTTATTTTTTGGGAACATGAGTGTTAAACCTAGAGTTAAATATGTTCACCAGTCTTTGGAGCATAGGTGCCGCCCCTTCTAAAGTCCGTGAAGTCAATAGGATTTTTTGGCCCTCATGAAGTCTATAATCGAATTTTGGTACAGTTTATCATCAAATTTGATATTACTTAACTATAACAATAAATAAAGTAAAGATAAAATTAGATGGACTTTTAACTCTAGGATGACTTTAAGATCTTTAAATAACTTTTAGAATCCAAAATATCTTAATGATGGTGGTTAAAGTGGTCATTCAGTTCATGATGTTATTTCATAACATATTCATGATGTATCATTGGTATGTAAATGTGATTACTTTTGATGTCTCCTTAACAAAAAAAAAAAAAAAAAAAAAAAAGATTACTTTTGATGTCCAATGTCAAAAATATCTAGTATAGTAATAGTTGTCTGTCCTTCGGTTTTCTTTTTCAAACTTTCAATTCATACCCTTATGGCATATTTGTAACTCTAGTTTTTTTATATTGTCTACCCCGTATCTTTTTCTCTCCTCCACTTCAGGGGCGGAGTTACAGGAGGGCTAAGCCAGGTTGCAGCCCGGGTCTTCCCACTTGTAACTTCTACCTTGTGTTGCCTTCTTTACAATGCAGCTCGAGTCTTCCACCTGACTTATACTTAGCGTTGAGTTCTTTTGCTAAAGACTTCAACAGCCTAGTTTTTTTTTTTTTATGAGAGACTTCAACAGCCTAGTTGGTAAGATAAGACGTTTATATCCATGAGGTTTCAAGTCCTTACTAGCACTTTCAACAAAAAAAAAAGTCCTTACTAGCAATATTTAGTTTTTTTAAACTAGTTGTTATATTAACATCCACAACTATTAACATCAACAAGTATATCATAAATAAAGTTCTTCACTATTTTAAGGTTTGATTCTTGTGTATATTTCTTCTTTCATACTAAAATACTTTTTGAATTTTTTTCGTACAAAGATTCCAATTAGTATTAAACCCAATAATGTATATTTTGTATAAAAGATAGATATGGACAGGGCCGTGCAGTGGGGGGTGCGGGCCGTGCGCCCTCACAGGGCCCCCCACCACAAAGGGCCATTTTCAAGTTTTTGGCCATCTATTAACCCTATTAAACCGGTAAGGCTATAGGATTAGCATGAGTTGTGAAGTAGTTCAGCTGGTGCACCGTTCATCTCTTGGGCTAGAGGTCTTGGGTTCGAGTGCTACCGGTAGCACTTTCTCTTAATTTCTTTGGAAGAGGTCACATTGAAATGTTAATGGCCAATGATTCAAGTGGTATAATATACATGTCAACAAAAAAAAAATGGTATAAGATGTAGTATTTTCATCCCAAAGCCAATAAGGACAACAAAACTATTCTCTAACTATCACAAATCTCCTTTCTCTCAGTCTCTCTTGCGACATGATATTTCTATAATTTTTATCACAACGCAATTTGTTCTTTGACACATAACTTTCTTTTTATTTTTTTTCTCCTCTCTAAAATTTCTCATTCTTTCTATCATATGAATCTCTATCCAAACTCTCATTATCATTCATAACTAAACTATAATTTAATGTGTGAGATGAAAAAGTTAGCCACAACCTTGACATACACAAAAGCAACCGAATGCGTACAAAAATTTAGATTTTACGTTTGCTTATACAAGGGGGGCCATCTAAAAAATTTGGCACCGGGCCCCCGGATTCTCAGGCACGGCCCTGGATATGGATCTAATGATACAATGATTTTGTAGTTTAGTCAAAATTCTATTTTTTTTTTCCAAAATAAATGTGAACTAGCACTATGATTATATGATCATTTATATAATTCATTTTTTACAAAACATTTTTCAGAAGCATGCTCCCGCCTCTGCTCCACTTCACTCCCACTCTACCTCATCTTTCCCAATCCTCAACTTCATTTTCTTCTCATTTTTCGACCTAGGAAATCTTTAACTGGCCACTATGAAATTTAATAATTTACTTTAAAGAAAAAGAAAAACCTCTTCACTCTTTCCACTGTCACCAATTCCTTTATCTTTTTTTTTTTCTCTCTCTCTCTTCCCGCGAAAAATAGAATTCTTTCCACTGGAATTTCGTCTGGATCTGGGAGGAACGACACACTCAATCGATGCTCACCATGGTCAACATATGCTCCAGTGCAACCAAACAAATGTGATCATATTGGAAGGTGTATTGTTTAGCAGTTTTGGTAGTTGGGGCACATTTTAGGAACTTCCTAAGTTAGGGATGCATGGGCAAAAGTCAAGGAACCTCAAATAGAGGAACATGAGAATCATTCAGAAACAAAATACACTAGGATAGTATAGTTTGGATATTAAGTTCAACATTTATGTGTTGATATCTATAAAGAACTAAAGAATTTTAACTCTCATGTTTTCTGTACAATGATGTAAAATTTGAACCCAAATCGTACTTAAACTCATTTTGGAGTCTCCATTGTGAAATTCATAAGTTGGATTGTACTTTAATTCGTGAATCAGGAAATAATATTGATACATCAAAGATGTGATAAACACGAAACTGTCGAATTCAAACTCTTACAAAGAACGAGCCTACAACCCAACTAAACTATGGCCTAAAAGCCCAACAACATTATTTATACCTTAATAACCTAATTTCAATAAACGAACATGGGACCTCCAGGATTTTAGAGTATATGTCAACACATTGGACCGCTTGGGCAACCAATTGTTGATTATTTTTATTTATTTTTGTTAATTTACATAGTTGAGAAAGGACAATAGTGGGCTTAAAATGTTTACTGGGAAAGGAATGGAGCCCAACTGAATCTGATGGTCAAATGTTTGGAGCCCAACGTACAACTTAAAATGGGAAATTTTATACAGAGCTACTAAAGTGATACACATCCAACTATCCAAAGGTTATACAAACACAACACAACCCAACACAATCCCCTTATTGGAAGTTTTATAGGTAATTTAGTTTGTTGTTAAAGCCAACGCTTCTAAAAAGCATTTTATAGCATATTTTAGCTAGAGATAATCCATAATTTGGTTAGAGTGATGGCAAGTAAAGAAGGCAAGGCAATGTCCATTTGAGTTTACTAACCCTTTTTCTTTTCTGACCTCAAACACAAAATATATATACTATATATTTATTTATTTATATCATCTTCTTGAAAAAGGTAGTTTGGAAAAAAACACAATTTTGTATTCGAGTTAAACATATATAGTTTTTTTTTCATATTGCATTATGATTGTTCAAACTACATTACAAATGTTCATATAAAGAAGGTCTGCTATTAGGCTGTTCATTATACGTTATGAAGAATTATAATGCATTATAGAAATTTACAGAAACTCACGGATTTTCAAAGAATTCCACCAAATATATGGTATTTGGTTTGGAAAAAATTTGTTTGGCCCTCCAATTAATTATGATTTTTTTCTCCAATAAATTTATTTAAAAGTAAGCTTGGTCTATAACAAAGTTTGAACTAATTACTCATTTTTGGCTGGAGTCATGACTAATCTTGTATTTCGTGATAAAAATTAGATTTTCTGATCATTTTCTCTATGATATAATACGCACATATTTCCGCATAATCCACCGTCCTAAGTTGAACCAGGTGCTCAAAAACGAAAACCCTTCTACTTGGATCATATACCCCATTTCTTTTATGATGCCCTCAATTCTTGACTATATTTTGTACGAGGGAAGTTTTATAGGCAACACTCAAACATGTTAAAGATAATGAGTTTTGTACCCCAAAACTTAGTCAAAATAAGTTGACTAAGTATGGTCAGAGCAAATGCCTAAATTTTGAAGTGTTTATCACCCACCTCTTCCCTTTCTCTTCTTCCAGCAAAAAGTTGACGGGCGGAGTTGGACCGGCAACTCCCGTCGGCGATCTCTGTTCCTTCTTCTCCTCGTTTCTCCTCTCTATAAACTTTCCTCAATATCAATGTTTCAGCCTCACATGAACTTGTCTCTCTTTCTGTCTCTATGTATTTTATTGGAAGATTCTCCATTAATCTTAACAAGAAAGGTCAAGCAGAAGAAAAGAATATTAGGGTTGTCTAATTCTTATTCTGAATGAATACAATAAATATTGATGGAGTATGGAAGGTTTTCATTACTAATAATAGAGGCTTCCCTTTTTGTCATTTGTGGTGGTCCCTTTCTAATGCCAATTAAATTTGTGGGAATTTATGAACACGAGATCTTGATTGTCGAGTTAGGTAGGGTTACCATTACCAATGCGCCTTTCTTCCTTACTCTTCTTCGTTATTGATTTGCGTTCTTTCCTTTCTTCCTTAAAGATCCGGTTTCTGAAACCTTTGCGAAAGGGCGCCCCCGTCAGAGAGTTTAGAGAGAGATAGTAGAAAGATAAGGAAAAAGAACAGGAGAAAAAGGAAGAAGAAGCGGCCGACGCTATGGACGTCGAGGGCCGGAAATTGCCGGTTGACAACGACTTAACGACATCAATTGTGCCGTTAAGTCAAAATTAAGAAGACATTGCCTCCTATGTGTACATTGCCTTTAACCATTTTAGAGACCGCCTTTAACAAACTTGCCTTTAACAATTTTGCATTACTTATAAAATCTCCCGTTATATGAAATATAATAATATAGTTACTTTATGTGTAGTATATACACGAATACATAATAATTTATATAATTTTAGTTAGATACAAATACATCGGTATTCACATATAATATTCAAAACTATTTATACGTGCATCTTAATTTTCGGATATAAGTGAAGATCAGATAGAAATTTTCAGACTATTAGACCAACTATTAACCAAAAGTCAAAATTTGAGGTCCGACTAAATGAAAAAAAGAGTTGCATTTGGTCCTACCATATATAATACCATACGGTCTAATGTGGCGTGCCAGATTACTTGTGGAATATTCCTGGATACTACTATAACTAATTAACTATACATCAGTATAGGAATCTTCCTCTAGAAGGATACCTTGAGAGTTACTACTATTTAAATCAGTCTATATCATGAGTGAACAACCAACCAATGCATGTGGCGTTTACCTTTAATTGGTCGCACGTGCTTAAGTACTCCTATTAATTCTAGAGTGAAGTGTCTTTTTAATTCTAGTTGGTATCTGTGAGAATAGTCACACTTCAAAAAAAAAAAAAAGGTAATCCTGTAACTTCAAAATCAACTATAAATACTGCAATTAAGCTTTCCAAATGCTAAACAAACTTGGTTTAAACGGTCGTCAAATGTGAATTTGTGAGTCTCAATAAAATTCTTCAGAATAAAATGAAAAAAAAAAGTCTATTTCTACGGCAAAATCATATGAATGAATACATGACATAATTGTAGCCTACAAAATAATATGGATCGATCCTACCAAATAATTCACATACTATGCAAGGATGAAGGATCTAAACCAAATGAAAAATAAACATTAGGCCACTTTGGTGCCGTGACAATCCACTTTTCATGCATTACCAAAAAATGGTGTTGTAGTTGAGCCTTTGAGGGTTGGATTCAAGTTGATGTCATTTTTGTTAGACTTGAGGAATTTGCTTTAAACATGTATGGCAAAAACCAAAGTACACATTAGAGAAGTACAGAATATGTAGAGCAAGTGGTCTCATTTTTAGTCTCAACAAAAAAAAAAAAAGTGGTCTCATTTTCCATGCCTATTTCTTTAGCTTGAGTGTGACTTGAAACTTCATTCCATGGAAAGGAATAAGTAATGATACTTATCAAAATTTCGACTCGGAAGACTTAGTAAAGAGCATTGCACCCTTCTGTGTCGGTACATTTTAAATCATGAATTAATAAAAATTTATTTATAATGCAAGAAAATCTTACGAAAGGAGGGCAAAGTCGTTGAGGACGGTGGGTCATCTTTAGGTTAATTTCCATGCGAGAAACAAAATTAGTTTTTTTCGGTAATATTCTTGATGACAAGTATGTTAGGTATTTCTCCATTCTCATAGGATTTTGTGTGTTTCTCTACCAACCAAGTGTTGATCGAATGTAAAGATATATAGATAATTGATTTGGGCATTTACTTCTTGAAGGCATACTTTTAGAGATAATTATTAAGTTTAAGTTTCTTGGGTGGGAGTAAAAGTTGTATAAAGAAATAGAATACAAAATCTCACGAACATATAGACTTGAAGGTAGAGAATTTTTTTGTAAAAGGTAATATATGCGTCTATGTCTCGAACTCGAGATCTAGAGGGTGGAAACCAATTTGATAACCACTTTAATAAAGAACTGTTGACAATTTTAATATACAGAATTCTTAAGAGGATTATTAAAGTATTTAAACTAGTTGAATGTTTCTTTCAAACCACACGCAGTTACGTTTTTATCAACTATGAGAAACAACCCTTTGTTGAACAAATCAACCCAGTTGCTCTAAACCAAATAAAATTCAACCAACTTGTGGTCCAAGTGAAGCACTAAGGCCAACGATTCGACTGCCCTGACCGAGACCTCCCGTAAAACCTTCCTCCAATGTAGGGTAAGCTAAACGCACCTAACATCGGACCACTTATTTGGGCGAACTGACCACCTAATGTATATTAAGATCCAAAACCACAATTTATTTAATTAGTCTAAACTCAAATAGACTCCAAATATCAATACACTATTTAAGCAGACAAATAAAAACAAAGTTTTTGTAATCTGACTCAGACAATTCATACTCCCAATCACCCTCCATATCTAACATACAAAAAACAAACACTACATAATTGTCTAAATAATTTGGTGATCAATTTCTCCAGATCTATTTCAACAAAAAATGCACCACACAGCCAACTATATGCAACCGAAGCCAACTCCAAACCCATGTAGCCGTTAATTGATGCTTATGGGAGTTTTTTACATCCTCAATTTCACTTATTTATGGAACTTTTGATTTGATTGGAGGAAAATTCTAAATTTCAATGTCATGAAACTCATGATGATATTCCAGAAACCAGTTCAAAATGTTAGTCAAATATTAATTGTTCAATACTTCAATTTTTAAGTAGTTAATAAATGAAACGGAATCTTAATAAGATTATTAGTTCTAATTTGACTCAGTTTTTCATAAACGGATACTTGATGAACTTTTCATAAATGAATTTAAGGTAGGACAAGACATAATTGTCATCAACATCCCATGTGGGACAGCTAAATTTTTGTTGTGATACAGCAAAACTTACTCAAATTAAAATTACTTATCCTTTTAAAACAAACATGGGATCCACCATCCTAATGTTAAAGAATTGTATAATGATCCACCGGCTTTTATATTTAACCTCTTTGGCTAGTAATGCTGATTTTAATATTTCTCCGTTAAAACAAAAAAGATACGTAATATGTACTAGTCAGAAAATTGTTGGCAATTTCTACTTAAGTTCAAATTTAAGACTTCCACGGTCTATGGTAGAGATTATTACCACAAAATCTACAAAGAGATTCTCATTTTGAGATTCTCATTTTGGGTCCGAGTTTGGATAAATTTTTAAAATATATCTTGCAGTATAGGAGGTGTGATACCTAGTAAACCCCAAGTTGTATCTAACTAGCACTTTTGACCTTCATATTTAACCAATCTCTAGATTTGTCCCTTTATTCGTAGATTGTTGTTATTCCTTGAAGTCAGGGTTCTTAGCTTTCCATATTTACTCTCTTATATTATTAGAATAAATTGGTAAATCATTTAAATTTTATTTAAAAAGAAATTAGGAGACCGAGACAAAAGAGAGGGAGGGCTGCTAATATTCTCAAAGCTGGAGAAGTAGGCTAACATGAGAGGTCCGACTAATCTGTTATCTCTCCATCTCTTTTTTTCCTCTATGCACTTCCCTCTTCCTTTCTCGACCCTTATCTTCGCACCCTCCTCATCTCTGTTACTACCTTCTTCATTTCGTTCCAAACGAGTCTCTTTGGAAACTCTTCGATTTGCGAAAAAATAACACATTTTACATCAAGACGAAGGAAGAGAGAGAGAAAGAGACAGGGGGAAGAGGTCGGTGATGCTAAAAGAGACCGTCAGATGCACTCCAACCCGAAGAGGGTAAAATAAATCGGAAGCTCTTTTTTTTTCGACATAAGAACAATAAATCAGGAAGAGGGTAAAATCGGAACTGAAAAAAGTTATATGAAAGTCTATGTAATTACTACTTTGTTTGGGAGTCAAAATTGTAGGTGGTCAAAATATGAGGGGGAGAAAAGAGAAGTTGGTCATGAATATGGGGGCAAATAGGAGAATTGAGTTAAGAAACAAGAATAAGGGATAATAATGACCTGGATTTTCATATTTCCTCGTTTTCTATAAGGAGTTAGAATGTGAGGTGGAATTAGTAGTAGTGGCCGATTCGCTTTTATATTTGTGAGAGGTCAGTTTCCAAATTGTTACTACGTTAATAGAGGGAAAAAGAGTGTAAGAAGAGAAAGTGAGTGGGAAGGTAGAGAGAGAAGAAGAAGAAGAAAACAGGAATTAAAGCGTGAACTCTTCTTCTACTCCTCCTTCTCCTTCACATCTATCTTCCTCAATCCAAAACAACTTCCTTCAATCTTCTCTCTCTCAATCTCTTGATCTCTGGTTTTAGAGAGAGAGAGAAATACTACGTTGAAGAAAAGATGGCCGACGAGAAAAAACCTGCCGTTTCGAATTTTGGTGCTTGGGCGATGAACGTTGTTAGCTCCGTTGGCATTATCATGGCTAACAAACAACTCATGTCTTCTAGCGGTTACGCTTTCAACTTCGGTTCGTCTCCTTTTTTCTCTATCTTACTTTAAATCAATCAGATCTGAGATATCATCTACTTGATTGACAATGATTTCAATTAGTTCTTCTGTTTTGAATTCACATAAACAATAACAGATTATCTGGATCCTGTTTGTTATCCCCTCATGTTTTATTTGATTTTTTGGATCTGAAATTACTTTTCAATTCAACACGTAATTGAAGTATACGGTTCTTCAAATTTGTGTGTTTGTAAGCTTCAATCTTATGATTCGACTATCCGATTTGTATTCTGGACTGGTTTTTCGTTCTCTCTGTGGCCAATTTCACCAAATTAGGGTTGTTTATTTTGAGTTCAGCAATGTTTGTTTTGTTTTTCCCTAAAAAGATCGTTTTTTTGTCTGTAATTTTGTCGGGGCTATCAAATCTTATATGCTTAGTTTATGCTGTTCTAAATTTCTGTAATTGACATCAAACTGCTTGAGATAACATGTCTAATTTTGTTCCCATTCTTTGGAAAATTGAAACAACTTCTTTGATCGATTCCCAGATTGGTGTCCCTTTTATTTGATGTTATATACGATTTTTGCTGTTTAACTTTGATTAATGTTCCGAATCAATGTTTGTTTGTTTCTCCAGCCACAACATTAACTGGATTCCACTTTGCCGTGACCGCATTGGTGGGTCTGGTCTCAAAATCTACTGGTTTATCTGCGTCGAAGCATGTACCCTTGTGGGAGCTTCTATGGTTTTCGATTGTTGCGAATATGTCAATCACAGGGATGAATTTGAGTCTCATGTTAAACTCCGTCGGATTTTATCAGGTCTATATTACTTGACAAAAATATATCTTCCCATTTCCGTACTTCTTTTAACCCATCAATATTTGGTATTAATGATTTGTCGTTTTATTCACCGTTTCATATGTTTAGATTTCAAAGCTGAGTATGATTCCAGTGGTTTGTGTGATGGAGTGGATCATTCACAGCAAACATTATTCGAGGGAGGTGAAGATGTCTGTGCTTGTGGTTGTACTTGGAGTTGGTGTTTGTACGGTAACAGATGTTAAAGTTAATGCTAAGGGATTCATCTGTGCTTGTGTGGCTGTTCTTTCTACATCATTGCAACAAATTGTGAGTCTTTTCTTTAAGTCCTCTCTTCTTATATACTGTCTATCTGTGGTGCATTGATTGTACCTTAGCAAGCATATATGCATCTTTTTTTCGTGCCTACTAAAATATTATTGTTGAATTTGCTGCATATCTTCGACCATGTTTCTAATCGAAAATTCCTGTAATACAGTCAATTGGATCATTACAGAAGAAATACTCAATTGGATCTTTTGAGTTACTAAGTAAAACAGCTCCTATTCAAGCCCTCTCTCTTCTTATTTTCGGTCCTTTCATTGACTACTTCCTCAATGGTCAATTTATAGCAAACTACAAATTATCATCTGGCGTAATTGTAAGTTTTCTTTCTCCCTCTCTTTAACCTCAATTATCTCTACATCCATAATGTCTGGAAACCCTAAATCGTACTTGTATATGAATGCAGTTCTTCATACTACTGTCATGTTCTTTAGCGGTGTTCTGCAACGTGAGCCAATATCTATGCATTGGGCGTTTCTCAGCGACATCCTTTCAAGTATTAGGTCACATGAAAACAGTCTGTGTGCTCACATTGGGTTGGATACTTTTCGATTCCGAGCTAACTTTGAAGAACATACTTGGAATGGCTGTTGCTGTTCTTGGCATGGTAATCTATAGTTGGGCAGTGGAGCTTGAAAAGCAGCAAGCGAATGCTAAGAGCACGAGCCTCTCTCATGCCAAAAACAGTTTAACAGAGGAGGAAATTAGACTACTAAAGGACGGAGTTGAAAATGCTCCGCTTAAGGATATTGAACTCGGCGGAACCAAAGGCTAAGTAATTTAAACCAGGTTTGGTTTGCGGCTTCTTAAATTATGTCTGTTCTTTTTTTTTCGGCTTCATTTTTATGGTGCAGAAATATAGAAGATAATGGGATTGGTTTCTTTCCCTTGCGCCACCTTTAAGGATAGAAGATGTATTTGTTTACTTGTCGAGTAAAATTCTTTTATTTGGTTTTTGTTTTTCGTTATCTAGATAGTGAACCTATGAATGAAAGATTTAGGAGAGAAATGTAAAACCATTGAAAAAGATATTTACACGATGTTTACTGTGATGGTGTAATTCAGACATTTTATGAATTTCAAGTCTTCAATATCAAAACCCACATTGATTGAGATCCAATTTTATTTATATTTTTTGAAGAACAGATCTGAGCAGTGTAATACATTTTTAATTTGGTTTATATTTGAAGTTCTTAATTGATTCTGTTTCTTCTTCAGTTTCAGTATAAATATAGTTTTTACTGTTCTTGGGTTGGCAGCAGATATCAGAAGATCAAATTTCTGGGTCTGACGAGAAGAACTATGATCTTTTAATGTACTCATATTCATATTTGTTCTACTTTTCTGGCACTAACTTAAAGTCTAACCCAGATTCCAATCCTTATTGGCTACTTAACTGAGCCAGTTACAAGAAAGTGAGCCAGTTACAAGAAAGTGGTGAGCCTAACCTGCTGTCCGAAATCGTTCTTAACATCTTTAAAAGCAAATTAGGACCTGCATCGTTGATTGATGGGCTAATATTGGATTGATTGTCGCTTAACCGAAGAATGGTTAAGGACCCTGGGGCAAACTCTCCTACCACTCTATTTCTCTCCCCTTCTAACCTTTGGTATCCGGTATTATGGAAGCGACTAATCAATGTGTGGAGGAGCCAAGACAATCCCATGTTGGTTTGGATCCCCGCCTGTCACGCGGGTGACCCGGGTTCGATCCCCGGCAGCGGCGTCTTTTCTTTTGTTTATATTTGTTTGGACTCTCTGACTCTCCTTCAACTTCCAATTTAGATCTAGAGTAGGTCAATTTGTGTAGCTTTCTCTATCATTTTTCATCCTTTATAAACTAAAATCTCTTCTCTCTCTCTTCACATTTTTCATGTCCCATGATCAAAAAGAATATGAGTTACACTCACAAGAAAACCACACGTCAAAAACATTCGAGACCAGTAACATATTAAATCAGAAAATTATATTATTGTCAATTGATTTAAGTTGGATGACTACAAATTAACACAATTTTCTAGCATGTGGGAGTTGTTATTTCTTCTCACCGAAGTGTTTCACATGAAGTTATTGAATTTCTTGTCTTTACACCCATCATCGTCCACCTAAACTCTTCAATCTTCTTATGACACTTTTATACTCACAGAAATGTTGCACACGAACTCTTCAAAGAAAGAAACAACTTAAAATTTTTTTGGTTTGATAAATGCCTATGGATTGAAAATTTTGTGTTATATAATATCATCTGTGAATTTAGCTAGGTATCCCATTGAGCAATAACAGGAATAATTAAATTAATGAGGAAAAACGGTTAGAAAGGACAAAGAGAAAGATAAAGTTAGTTAGGGCAGTTAGAAAATAGTTAGTTAGTTATGGTAGTTGGAAGATCTAGTACTTATTATATAAAGGCAATCGAGTGTGAGATTTTGAGAGAACCAAACTGAACTGATCAATAGATTGAGAAACAGAGTGGAGAAGAAAGAAAGAAATAAGAAATCTAGAGAGAGAAAGAGAGAGATAAAGAAAGAATGAAGAGATCAAAAAGAGAGAAAAATGAAGAAGATGATCATGATCGTGATGATCTTCTACAATCAACAACTAATCCTGAATCAAAACCTGCTAGTTCCTCTGCTTCTTCTGATCAGTCTATTCCTAAAATGGCAAGAATCGCAAGATCAATTTCCTCTGAATCTCAAGAAGATGATCATGATCTTGTTCAATCTACAACTAACCCTGAATCAAAACCAAGCTCCTCTTCTTCTGATCAGTCTATTCCTAAAAGGGCAAGATCAATTTCCTCCCAATCTCAAGAAGATGATCATAATGGTGATGATCTAAGTGCTCTTCCTCTGGGTCTCACTTTGAATCATAAAAAGTTAATTGATAGCTATCCTCATTTATTTCAAAACTTAAAGGGGAAAATAGAAGCTATTGAGAGGTCGATGAAGGAATATCATAGTGATCACCAAAACATCACTCCTCACCAACTGACTCAGGAAGACGAAGAAGAACAAAACTACCCTCTGAATCAGACTCAACATCATCAAGAACCAACGGCTCAGACTCGGGTTGATGAAAAACAAAACCCGCAGCCTCTTACTCAGAATCAAGATCCACTGACTCAGACTCAAGAACAAAATCAGCCTCTGACTCAAACTCAAGAAGTACCACTGACTCAGACTCAACATCAAGAAGATGGAAATTAAGCCTCTGAATCAACCTCAACATTAAAACTCAAGATCAACCTCTGACTCAGACTCAAGAACAGCCACTAACTACAATTCTTTCAGATAAATTCAGAATTCATGGATCTATAAATGGTAAAAACTTCAAGCATATTATTGGATGGTTATGGGTATGGATTAATCAGAAAGTCGAAAGGGATTAATGGGGGGGATTGTTCATTTTGATGAAGACAATAATAATGTCAGATGATTAAATTGAAGCTTTCACATTTTTAGGTACATAGGCCATCTACATTTCTAGCTAGGTTATTTTACATTCTCAAATTCTCTATTGTTGCTTACTATTTTTCTTCTTTGAATTCTTCCATGTAACAATTGAATCTTTTGTATTCAAGTACTCAATAACATACCACCATTTGAGATATTCTATATAACCTCAAAATTTGATTCTATTTTCGCCCTAAATGTCACTTGAAATGGTTTTCAAAGAAAGTGGCAAACTACTTGAATTTCTTAAAAATTATTACTGTCCTTTGTTTATTTGAAGGAGTATTGAAATGGTTCCTACCGTTGACTGACTTGTTTCCCACGCACTTGTAGTATTAGTCTGCTGGGGTCGAGAGGAACGAACTATATGGTCGTTTGATCATGTACTCAGCATCTTCATATTTGTTTCTACTTGCTGGTTCCAATCCTTGTTTCTACTTAACTGAGCCAAGTACAAGGAAGTTGTGAGCCTAATCCGTTGTCGGAAATCTTTAAAAGCAAATTAGGACCTGCATGTACCATAGATTGATAGTCTCTTTAATTACCGAAGAGGGATGTACGTGGTCGATCAAAAGTTTAGGGGCCTAGGGCGTACTCTCCAACCACTCTCTCACTCCCCCTTTCTACCTTAGGTATCCTATAGAAGCTATTCACTAATCAATATTACTGCAACAGATATTAGTGATTTAAAGGTATATCCTTTTGATAATGGTGAAGTTAACAGGGTCGTTGTAGTATAGTGGTAAGTATTCCCGCCTGTCACGCGGGTGACCCGGGTTAGATCCCCGGCAGCGGCGTCTTTTTTAGTGTGGTTTTTCGATTCCGTCTGTCTTTTCACTATTTTGAGTGACAATATTAATATGAGTGTACATGTCAAAGGCTCATCCTAAAGTTGGGCTGATGGAGCCATGTAACTTGGCCACACGGAATTGTTTGTTAGAAAGGTTGTGAGTCTTAGACACTCAATTGCAACTAAAGTCGAATATCGAATAACACGAAGATGAACAACTTTGTAGATAGATTTACACTTAGAGATGAATTACTTACAACTTCTTCTCTCTAAATAAGGAGATAACAATTATGAACAACCTCTCTCTTATTCTAGGAGATATACTATCAATTCTCTCTTACCAAAGGAAAGACAAGTATTTAGAAGAAACTAAACTCTCTTTCTAATACTAACTCACTTTCTCTTCACTTGGCTTACTTATGAGATGGAATGGATGGGATGAGAATGGGATGATTTGAGTTTCTACTCTTCATCTCCTTTTATAGTAGGAAGTGTGAGATATGGTGTAGACACCTCACCACATGAGGTGTTTCATTAAGCTTGGATGTCCTCTTGAGAGTTGAACACCTCAAAAGAGAAAAGACTTGTCATCTAGATTAGGTGTCTCATTCACAATAGGTGATTCATGTTGCTTGACACCTCACATTGTAGTTGACACCACAAGCTTGTTGATGCCACCTCAAGCTTCAAACAAAGTAGCTTTATCTCATCACCATTTTCAACATTCTCCCACTTAAAGTTACTTTTGTTTGTAACTTCTCCATCCTATCTACTTCGCTCTTATGCTGCTTACGTTTTCTGCTAGGCCGATGGAGGATCGACACCATATAAACTTGTTACTGTCTACTGGCTTTGTTAATATGTCTGCTAGGTTCTCTTTTGTATGAATTTTCTCCATACTAATGCTTCCTTCTTCCACCTTCTCACGAACAAAGTGATATTGAACTCGTATGTGTTTCGTCCTCGAGTGAAATGCTGGATTCTTTGCCAAGTGCAAAGCGCTCTGACTATCACAAAACAGAGTTACCTTCTCTTGTTTGTGTCCAAGCTCCTCCAATAACATTTGCAACCAGATTGCCTCTTTGCTAGATTGTGTAGCTGCCACGTATTCTGCTTCCGTCGTAGAAGTGGCTACGATAGACTGCAGTTTCGAAACCCAACTTACTGCTCCTCTAGCAAGAGTAAACACATACCCTGTGGTGGATTTGCTTTTATCAAGATCACCTGCATAATCCGAATCAACATAGCCTCTAACAAGAAAGTCTGGTCCTCCATAACATAATGCAGCATTTGAGGTACCCTTGAGATATCTCAGGATCCTCTTCACCGTATTCCAATGCTCTCTACCAGGATTTGCCATGTACCGACTAACCGCTCCCACTGCTTGTGCAATGTCTGGTCTTGTACATACCATGGCAAACATTAGGCTACCCACTGCTGATGCATACGGTACTCGAGACATCTCCATCTTCTCTGCTTCACTGCTAGGACACATACTTGAAGATAACTTGAAATTAATAGGAAGAGGGGTAGAGATTGACTTACTATCTTGCATATTGAAGCGTCGCAAGATTTTCTTCAAGTAGTTTTCTTGAGAAAGCCAAATCTTCCTATTACTTCTGTCTCGGTGAATTTGCATCCCTAGAATCTTGTTTGCTGGTCCCAAGTCCTTCATTTCAAACTCCCTAGCCATTTGAGCCTTCAAATTTTCAATACGATCTTTGCTGGGGCCTGCAACCAACATGTCGTCTACATACAACAGCAAAATTATAAAATCACCATCACCAAATCTCTTGTTGTAAGTACAAGGATCTGCATTAAGTCTGTTGTATCCTAGGCTCGTAATGAAGGAATCAAATCTCTTATACCAACATCTCGGCGCCTGTTTGAGACCGTATAGAGATTTGTTCAACCTGCAAACCAAGTTCTCTTTTTCTTCAAAACCTTCTGGTTGGAGCATATAAATTTCTTCTTCAAGTTCTCCATGAAGAAATGCAGTTTTCACATCTAACTGCTCCAAGTACAAGTTATATGTAGCGCACATCGCCAGGACTACCCGAACTGTTGTAAGTCGTACAACAGGTGAGAATATTTCGTTGAAGTCAATACCTTCTTTCTGAGCGAACCCTTTCACTACTAGTCTAGCACGATACCGCTCCACTTGGTCATTGCTATCCCGTTTGATCTTGAAGACCCATTTGTTTCCGATAGCTTTCCTTCCATGTGGTAGATGAACAAGATTCCATGTATTATTTTTATGGAGAGCTTCTATTTCTTCTTGCATTGCCGCCATCCATAGAGAAGCTTCTTGACCTTTTATAGCCTCATGATAAGTTGAAGGTTCTCCATCTTCCATTAGCAGACAGTATGCAATATTCCCTTCCATAAAATAATCTGAGTGCCAAGCTGGTTCTCTCCGCTCCCGAGTTGACTGTCGAATTAGTGGAGTTTCAGTCTCAGCTTCTTCTTGATCTTCGTGCTCTAGTTCCGCTTCAGAAGAATTTTGATCTTCTTGTTCATTTCTAACATGAACTGTACTAGTCTCTGGTTTCTCCTTCGAAGTGCTATCATTTGTATGTACTTTGTCTTCTGTAAATATCACGTCCCTGCTGATTATTACCTTGTGGGCAGTGGGATCCCACAGGCGGTACCCCTTCACACCATCAGCATACCCTAAGAAAATACATCTTCTAGATTTCGAATCTAGCTTTGATGTTTCTTGGGCGTTGTACATCACGTACACTGGACTTCCAAACATATGTAAGCGAGAATAATCAGCTGGTTTACCTGTCCACATTTGCATTGGCGTCTTCAGATCAATTGCGGTTGATGGAGACCGATTGATCACATAGCACGCGGTCTTGACTGCTTCCGCCCAAAACGATTTGTCCATTCCTGCAGCTCTCAACATTGCTCTTGTTCTTTCTAACAAGGTTCTGTTCATCCGCTCTGCTACTCCATTTTGTTGTGGAGTGTACGCCACTGTGAACTGTCTTTTAATGCCTTCTTCTTGACAAAAGGTATCAAACTCAATACCAGTATATTCTCCTCCATTGTCTGACCTTAAACACTTGATCTTCTTCTCAGATTCAAGCTCTATTTGCGCTTTGAAATTTTTGAAAACTGGAAATACATCTGCCTTCCTCTTGATTGGAAACACCCAACATCTCCTAGAGTAATCATCAATAAAAGATACAAAGTATCTTGCACCTCCTAGGGATATAACCGGTGATTGCCACACATCAGAGTGAACAAGTTCTAAAATAGTCTTGCTTCTAGCATTTGAACTACTGAACTTTAACCTGTGCTGCTTACTAGTAACACAATGCTCACAAAATGGTAAAGAAACATTTTTGAGCCCTGGAAGAAGGTTTTGTTCGACGAGAATCTTCATACCTTGTTCTGATATGTGACCGAGTTTTTGGTGCCAAAGATTTGTTGACTCTTCTATCGAACTTGTTGATGCAACTGAAACTTCTCCCTCTTGTTGTGTTTCTCCTTGAAGCATGTACATATTTGCAGCTATCTTTTCCGCTTTCATGATCACAAGTGCGCCTTTGATCACCTTCATTTTCCCACCTTCAATATGGGTTTTACATCCGAGACTATCTAATTGTCCTACAGACAATAGATTTTTCTTCAAACCTTTAACATGTCGTACCTCCTGGATAGTGCGAACGGTACCATCATACATCTTCAGTTTGATGCTCCCAATACCAGCAATCTCCACAACATGATCATCTCCCATGTACACAGATCCTCCAGAGGTGGGTTCATATTGATGGAACCATTCTCTCCGAGGGGTCATATGCCATGTGGCTCCTGAATCCATTAGCCAAATTTCAGCAAAATTTCTTCTGCCTTCATGAACTGTTGTTGCCTCGCTGTATAAAATTTCGCCTTCATCCGAGGTACCTGCTACACAACCCTGAGCGTTTGACAGCTCAGAACTTTTTCCTTCTTTCTTCTTGAGATTCCAACACTCCCTTTTGTAATGCCCTTTCTTTCCACAATAGTGACACTTCACATTCTTCTTACTCCTTGATTTTGATCTACTCTGCTTTTGACTCCCACTTGAGCCACGTTCCATTGATCGCCCTCTCATCATCGTCAAAGCTTCAGCATGTTGTGAGCTTTCTTGTCTATCTTCTTTGTTTTTGCGTCGATTTTCTTCTTCAAGAACTGCAGCAGCAATATCATCAAAGGACAGAACTTCTATATTGGTGGTAATATTGATGATGAGTTGATCATATGAATCCGGTAGACTTTGAAGTAGAATTTCCCCACGTTCAACCGTGTCCATGTTATGCCCTATTGATGTAAGTTGAGAGAATAGAGTATTAAGGGTGTTGATGTGGTTTGTTACCGTTGTTGACTCCATCATTCTAAGAGTGTAGAGTCGTCTCTTCAAGAAGATTTTGTTGTGTAGTGATTTGGTCTCGTACAACTTTGTTAAAGTATCCCATATTTCTTTTGCTGACGTCTTCTCAGCTACACTTGATAATACTCCATCGGCTAGTGCTAGGTGTAGATTAGCAATAGCATTGCCATCTATCTCGTTCCACTTAGCGTCATCAAGCATATCAACCCGCCTATCTTCAATTGCCGCCAGACAATTATCTTTTCTCAAAATTGCCTTCATCTTCATTTTCCATAATGAGAAATTATTCCCATTGAATTTTTCTATATCGTACTTTGCCGCCATTATTTTGGTGTCTTCTTCCACTAACCAAACCGACAAGAACCTGGGCTCTGATACCACTGTTAGAAAGGTTGTGAGTCTTAGACACTCAATTGCAACTAAAGTCGAATATCGAATAACACGAAGATGAACAACTTTGTAGATAGATTTACACTTAGAGATGAATTACTTACAACTTCTTCTCTCTAAATAAGGAGATAACAATTATGAACAACCTCTCTCTTATTCTAGGAGATATACTATCAATTCTCTCTTACCAAAGGAAAGACAAGTATTTAGAAGAAACTAAACTCTCTTTCTAATACTAACTCACTTTCTCTTCACTTGGCTTACTTATGAGATGGAATGGATGGGATGAGAATGGGATGATTTGAGTTTCTACTCTTCATCTCCTTTTATAGTAGGAAGTGTGAGATATGGTGTAGACACCTCACCACATGAGGTGTTTCATTAAGCTTGGATGTCCTCTTGAGAGTTGAACACCTCAAAAGAGAAAAGACTTGTCATCTAGATTAGGTGTCTCATTCACAATAGGTGATTCATGTTGCTTGACACCTCACATTGTAGTTGACACCACAAGCTTGTTGATGCCACCTCAAGCTTCAAACAAAGTAGCTTTATCTCATCACCATTTTCAACATTGTTGTCTCTTGAGGTGGAAGTTACTAGCTTTCCAGCATGGGATTGTTTGCATGCACATAGTTTTCGACAAGTCTTAAGTAATTTCATGTTTATCATATCAGATTTGACAGATAGAAAACGTTCAAATCGTTCTAGTTAGTTGTTCAAAATAGTTCCGTCTTTTGATCTGATTATGGCTAGTGTGATAAACATTAATGGTTTACAAAGACCTTTACTTATGAACTTAATCCAAGGATAATACACTGATATGGTTTTAAGATTACCCTTTGTCCCTATTAATCTAGGTTGGTTGTCTTCTTCAACTATTTCCCTCACATCTTTCTCATGAACATATGGATGTAAGGGTGGGAAATTGGGCGGGTAAAAGCACCTATGGGTAGTGATGCATCCGGGTTGGGCGGGGTCTGATAAATTTTCTGTTCGGCTATTAGTGTATTTAGGCAGAACTTTGCTAATAATCTCTCGTTCTCCAAACCCGTCCATGTCCACCAAATACAAGGACACATCTTTTGCACCCCTATTTCCAATAAGGGAAGTTTTAAGGCGCCTCATGTAAGTGTTAGTGCGGCTTTCCGGTTATTGGTGCCTTGGTGCCTCCCATATTCCAGAAAATTGTCAAAATCGTCTCTTTAAAAACAGACACTCCCACACTTCTTTTCAATTTAAAAACGGTGGGCTTGTGCCCATTTAATTACGATTCGACTCAAACCAACCAAAGAGGTCGAGAACTATTGGATACAAGTTAAAATCAGTGGAGTCATGCCGAATATTATTATAAATCATGGCTCAAGTCCGCAAATAGACTTGCTCCTGATCCACAAGAAACACCACGGTAGCTGCTCGGACTAATCGAAATTTTCGCCTCAATATTGTTCATCTGTGTCCGGTTAATCTATTCGGACATGTCGGGCGCTGGTTGGTCGGGCTTCGGGTATGTAAAAACAAAAGACATACACAAAGGCGAAAATTTAAAATTTACTGAAGTAACAAAGTTATAGTTAGAAGAATATAACTTAATACAAATGAAAAAATTTAGTCGATTATGTCATGATTTGGCGGACACTTCGGTATTTGAGTCGAGTATTCTAGTATGAAATATGTTATGATAATAGGGGTTTGCTTTGACCGAAATCAAGTAATCCTAAAGAAGCAATAGGAAATAAAGAACAATCACACATAACACAAGAGATTTACGTGGTTCGGTTGGTGAGACCTACTCCACGACGACAACGGCGCGATGATTTCCACTATGATAAGCAAACAAGTTACACAAGAGATTCGTGAGAATTCGACTCCCTTCATCAGGTGTTTAAAACCGGATGTGTAGCTCAATAAGAGCTCAAGGAAATTACATACTTGACTAAAAGGAGAAAAGATCCAAGAGGGAGCAGAAGCAAGTAATTGCTAAGGATGCTGAATTGGATCAAAGTCTTCTTTTAGACACTGATCTAGCTTAGAAACTTAATAAGTGTTATTATGTTCTTCTAGAAACATCTAATATTTTAAACCAGTGCTAAATTAACAAGGTCGGTTCTAGGCGAACTGAAACGTTAACAATGATACTATAGACTACAATTAAAGGATTCAAACCGGTAAACTCTGGTTTTGTCATTGTGTCAAATTGACATAAGACACATAAGGAAGATCCAATGGTATGGACTTCTAAGTCCAATGATTTAGAATCATACGACACATGTGAATTTTATTCAAAAGGACTATTTGACAAAGTCACCTTTTAGAAAGGAAGATATGACTGGTGAACTAATAGTCTTCATGCATATTGATGTATGTAAAACTATTAATACACTAACTAGAGTTAACCAGAATCCACTTGAGCGAAAATATAAGTCATTCGATTGGATCGAGATGATGAATATTTAAGTCAAGAATTTGATGACCATCAAAGAAGTTGAGATATAGTTTCTCACCTTTCTCCAACAAACACATCATATGGGTGATAAGTCTAGTGGGAGTACTCGAACATGTTAGACATGAGTCGGTTAATGATGGGTATAGGCCAATCTTCCAAACACTTTCGGGGATAATCCTACCTAACCACATTCCGTCTAAAGCTGAAAGACACCATATGAGTATGGATTTGGAATGGTTCCAAAGCGGTCTTTTCTGAATGTCTGAACTTGCGAAACTAACCTAAAGGGTTTACGGGTAGTTTGCACATAAGACAATGTATTTATTTATGGGATTAAGAAACATAGGGGCTTATTCTACAATCCATCAGAGAATAAAGAGTTTGTTGCTCGTGATGTGTCTTGCTTGAAATAAGAGCAATTCCAATAAGACAAGTGGGAGAAATTTAAGATATCGAAGAAATTCGATAAGAGCAATAAACTGACAATGGTATGACAAACCAATGGTGGTATACGAATGTCAGAAATTGCGGTTCCTATCTATTCTAGCCGATAGATATGGAAATAGAGGTAGAGATAGTAGATCTCGGAGATCCTTCCGCATAAGTCGAATTAGATTCGCAGGAGAGCCCTCTAGGAGTTGAGAGCGTCTCCAATTTGTTCAAACCCCTCGTAATCCTTGAAGGCTCATAGATCTGTCTCAGGGGACTAAATCCTACTGAAGAAGAGATGAGCTACCTACAACTATGAAGGAATCACTCTGAAATATGGCTTGGAGTCATAAGATCAGAATGGAATCCACGTCTGAAATCAAGTTTGGAACTTAATCTATTTTCTTAAAGGAATAGTTCCTGCTAAAATAGGGTTTTCAAAGAGTTTGAAAAACGAACAAGGATGGAAACATTAGTGTTTCCCAAAACTAGACTAGAATATAAGTCAAAGAGTTCTTGGTTTAGACCATGAAAAGACCAAGTCTCAAGTCACGATGCTTAAGACCATAATGATCAATCACTAAGCAAAAGAATGTACACATGACACATTCCGAAGGAGAGTTGACCATCCTGAAAGCTAAGTGACAATTGCAAGCTTTAGAAATCCATCGAAGGATTGAAGCATGCAAGTGGGAGTATGAATCTTCGATTCTGAAAAGTAATCAAAAGTTGGTTTCTTTAAGAAATTTGGGTATTGACAATCACTACTTTAATAATCAAAACAATAGTCTTCTAGCTATAGATTCTAGAACTCTTTTCACTCATTCATGTGGTAAATCTCTCACAAAAGCCAAGCCACTGGTTTTAAATATATTTCATTGTTTAATCCGGTTTTGGTCCATTCAATTGGTGGTACCCAAAACCCATCTTATGCCATACTTCAAAGAAATTTTCTTTTCTTTTCTCCTCTCTTTAGATCTGTTTAGAGAGAGAGAGGAGAGAAGAAATTTTTTTTCTAGAGAAAAAGATAAATTTTTTTTTTTTATGTTTGAAGGCTGCCGGCCGGAAAATTGATCGGCCGGTGACCTTCGCCGGTGAAGACGATGAGGCGGCGAGAAGATGAGGTGGCAGAGAGAGGTGATGAGATGTAGGAGAGAGAGGTGATGACTAGTTAATGGTGTTATAACGGTAACTGAAAAAGGGAGTCATCTGAGTATTTTTGATAAAGTAGGGGGTTAGGCAGGAAACCAGTCACAAAGTTGGGGCTATTTGGGAAATAACCCTAAAAACACGTCCACATCGCGGTCAAATTTTGAAAAAACTTCGTCTTTTAGTGAAAAATGAGTCATTATGTCATCCTCTAAGTAACTGTGCATCTCCCTATTTGTAAACGATGTCATAGGTAAGAAAAGAACATGAAGAGAAACTAAATTAACTATCACACACAAAGACCCAGGAACGACTAAAGTACCACTACTGTCTGTAATTATCTTAAACCCTAGACACAATCCTTAGGGTTTATGAACCTAGAGCTCTGATACCACTTTGTAACGTCTCAAATCCAGATTTTCACGTCGGCCGTCATGAAAACCTAAACTTAAAGCATTTCTCCGCAGAACAGCGAACATAGACGATATAGTCATCAAAGAGACAAATAACATCGAACATGACGCTCAATAGTGACAATAAATCAACTAACAAAACTATACCACGTTTCCAAAACTCAAATGATATCTCTAAATCATCGACACATATGTCGGACAAGATCAAATAAAAGTAAAAAACTAGAACTTAGGAGATGCAACTCCAAAACTACCTAAAGAAAGAAAGAAGACTGCTAAAAAGACTCCTCCAAGGGATAACTACGACTCAAGTAGGTGGCACTTTCCGATTTTCTTGTCCTAAAAAATAATAGGTTGGGTCAGACCCGAACAAGTAGATTTAGAAATCCTTAAAGCCTTAATAGACAATTTCAAGAGCTACCAAAACAAATACACAACTCCATAACATATAAAGGTGTTCATAATAAGTATTCAAGTGTTGACGGTTAGAATAAAGTATACCATATTTGTAACAAACAACGGAAAGCGATATGATAAGTTGGTGTCCACCGAGGGAAATCAGATCCTTCATCTGAACCCTCCCCATAGCGCTGATCCCATACGCTCTATACCTAGGTCGCACCTCTTACACTTTTGCCATGTGAATCCGTTAGTCGTCGCAATAAACATCCGGTAGAGAGGGTCAAACTAACTAAAAAACTCCCACAATCCTCCACCAACTCCATCACATCACACAACATTAATAGCATCACACCACAACATACATAAATCGAAATTATATTCGACAATATATTATGACCTACTAGTGTTATACCGATAACGTTTTACAAGTAGTGAAATATGTATGATAATAACTTACAATTCTCCTATCATATTGAATTCAAACACATGTTCATGTATCTACATAAAGGATAGTGTCTATTAATGAGAGACATCTAATAATAGGAGTTATATGTTAAAATCATGGTAAATAAAGAGGTTTAACCCTAATTATTATCGTAGTAAATGAATGTAGCATGAGAATATTAATAAAGATTGTATGGTTCATAAACTATATGACTATATCATTAGAGCAAATCCTTCAAAATCTAACACAGATGGAATTCAAAGTGACCTAATAATTGATTTTTGTAGAAATGATAAATCTACTACTTTTAATGTATATATTTGTTTCAAGAACCCTAATCTATGTTCAAGTAATACCAAGATCTAGGGTTTGTAGTGTCATCTAGTTGTCTAGGTTTTTCTACGAAAATAGCTATTCAAGCCATAGAGAAATAGAAATCTGCCTTAATCCAAAACAAAGCAAGTCCCACACCAACAAGATCAACAAAGAAAAACCACCAAAATCCCTTTTTCTTCCTCTAGCTTTCTCTCACTAGAAAACCCAATGCCTCTCTCTCTCTTTAGCTCATGGTTGTTCTAGAAAAGATGAAGAGAAAAAGTGAGTTGCTATTTGGGAAAGTTAACCGTGAAGCTAAAATCTAGGCAACTCAAGTGGGACTAGTTGTGGGGCCTTACTATAGGCACCCCTTTCTAACACTCAAGGGTGTTACGCTTTGTGGTTGGTTCATTATCATGTGTCGGTTACAGTTTTATCTAAACGAAAGAATTGTACTTTTTTGTTTGTAATTAAAATATTGTACTTTGTTGTTCTTTTTTGTTTGTGTTAAGGGAATTAAAATATTGTACTTACATAATAGAAAGTTTTGTTTTGATAAATGCCGATCGAATAAAAATTTTGTGTTATATAATAAAATGATCTCTGAATTTAGCTACGTATCCTATTAAGCAATAACAAAAAGGGTCTGTGGGTATATATACCAAAATAATATTCAAAAAAGGTTTATGATCCAATCTTCCCAAAACATGGATATTTAGTCCTTTTACATTATGGACATAATAACCCATTCTTTATGAGAGAACTACCGTCCATGTCCCTCCTACAAAAATCACGGGATTTTTAATTTTCCAGGGTGAATTTGGAATGTTTCTAATGTGGGCGTGATTTAGGGGATTTAAAGCAACTAACGTATAAATCCGAAATTGATTTTTCTCTATCTTCTGACCGTTTTGGAAAGCAAGTCTATTTCCAAATCAATTCAAAACAAAAATCGTAACCAAATCAATTTTCTCTCTCTTTACAGATTTGGAAACCAAATCAATTTTCTCTCTCTCACTATGTAATTTTTTTTCGATTCAAATCAATTTTCTCTCACTTAACTTTCAGATTTGGAAATAGTATATTTTCTAGGATCAATTTAGAGTGATTTGGGGGTTAATATACAAAACATATATATCACTTTCTCTCACTTAACTTTCAGTTTTGGAAAGAGTATATTTTTCTGGGAACATTAAAACAACATATGTTTTCGTTTTTACTCATACATAAATAAAATAATACACAATTTATGTGCACTTATACGTAAATTATATACATAATGGTAAGAACATGAAGATATACGTAAATTATATATACTTTATTGCAAAGTACACGAGATTTGATAGTAAAGCGAAGTATTTCTACTAATGCAATGAGTACTGTTTTGGTGTTAAAGCACGGGTAATGTTTTATAAATTACCCATAATTTACTATAAATTGTGGTAATTTACGATAAAGTACATGTACTGTAAATTCTGTTATGAGTAACCAAACGAAAGAACAAATGTTTCATAATTCGTACGGATTGAAAACCAGATCTGAAAAAAAAAAATGAGAATATCATTAAGCTTAAACTACAAATCTAAAGATATCTGCTATGATGATTGATTGCAATAATGTCAAACTCGAGTTGAAGGATTAAACATCAAGATCAAAAACATAAATGAAATTTTAAGAGAGAGAAAGAAAATAAACATCAAACATTCGATTGATGATTGATAATCTGATCTCACGAAATATCAGAAATAACAGAAGATTAAACATAGATCTAAAGAAATATGATATTATCACTGGATGCAAACATAACATACTAACTTTGAAGGAATCATTGAATAAGGAATAAACATAAAGATTTTGAACAGTTATGAAAATTTTAGGGTTTTAGTTATGAATCATTGAATAAGGAATAAACATAAAGATCTGAAACAGTTATGAAAATTTTAGAGAGGGAAAATAAACATCATACATTCGAAGTTAACGAATTAGTAAACAGATCTTATAGATATGTATCATAAATCTGATACGTTTTATAATAGAGCGAAATAATTAGGATTTTAGTTATAAGAAGAAATATTAGATATTAACAATGGTGTTTATAAAGATTTCGAAAGTATTAAACCTGATAAATGATGAATTTGGGCAGCAATATAATGTAGAAGAAGAAGATTTTCTGAGTTTAATGGAGGTTTGTCAACTAAATCAGTTTTAGAAAGATCAAATAAAGAGTTTCCGTTACTGAAAATAATGAAGATATCCTTACTTTGAACAGAAACATGATTGGAGACAAATATGGGAGATAATAATGAAGATATCCTTACTTTGAATAGAAACATGATTGGAGATAAATATGGGAGATAAATATGGAAAAAGATATGCATAGATTTCGAAGATAAATCAGTTATAAAATATGGAAAGGTTAAATTGGGGATTATGAAATACTCCCTCCGTCCCAAATTAAGAGTCCCGTATTGGTAATCCAACTTATTTTCATAGTTTTTGTCCTTCCAAGTTTACCCTTATTTATTTGATAACTTTTGTTAATGTAATGCATGGATTATCAATCAAATTTGACCATTAGTCATTTAAAGTAACTAGATTAATCTAAAAGAAAGAATTTGTTTATTGGAAAAATCAATTTTTGTATTGGAAAGTTTCAAATGTCTTAACTAGCTTAATTAATGCACCACATATGAAAATATTAAAGAAAGGGTATTCATGAAAAAGTAAGGGATTTTATATGATATATTAGGAATGGGACTCTTAATTTGGGACATCCCAAAAAAGAATAGTGGACTCTTAATTTGGGACGGAGGGAGTAATATTTATTCTAGAGATTTGTGTTTTCTCTCTAGATGAGACCAAATGGACTAGATATCCATTTATATTATTTTTTTGGTTTTAAAACCCTTTATAGGATTAGAGAGGATTACATCTACTATTAGGACCCGTTTTTTGGACTATAAGCGCAAAAATTCAAACAAAAACAACGACACATTGCAATACGGAGGCACATAAGTCAGTGCATCTTGTGGTTCAATCTTTTTAGTTAACGTCCGTTGTGATAGATCTTTGTATTTTACATGTTTTTTCCCTACCATTCTAAACTCAAGGACTATATTGTAACGTTCATCTTTGAATGTAAAATTTATTAAAAAAAAAAAACAACCTCAAATAAATGAGGAAAACCGTTAGAAAGGACAAAAGGAAAGATAATTAGTTGGTTAGGGCAGTTAGAAATAGTTTGTTAGTTACTTATGGTAGTTGGAATAAGATGGAGTATTATATAAAGGCATCCGAGTGTGAGATTTTGAGAGAACCAAACTGAACTGATCAATAGATTGAGAAACAGAGAGGAATAGGAGAAAGAAATAAAAGAAATCTAGAGAGAGAGAGATAAAGAAAGAATGAAGAGATCAAGAAGAGAGAGAAATGAAGAAGATGATCATGATCGTGATGATCTTCTATCACAATCAACAACTACCCCTGAATCAAACCCTGACGATCTTGAATCAACAGCTGATTCAAAACCGAGTTCCTCTCCTGATCAGTCAATTCCTAAAAGGGAAAGATCAAATCCTTTTACTCACGATCTCAGTGGGTTCCGATATTCACAATGCCTTGAGTATATGCTCGAGGTTGCTCGGATTTTTAAGGATAGTGGTCGTCCTGATATAGTTGAAGGGTTGTATTTTATTGTCGGGAAATATCGTAATGATAAAACCATTGATGCGCCAAAAGCTATTCAGATGATCAAGAAATTGTTCAGTGGTTATCATCACAACTTTATTTTGGGCTTCAATACCATCTTGCCTGATTATTATAGGATCACTCTTGACCAACTAGTGACTCAGACTCCGAATCAAGATCGACATCAAGAACCAGTGACTGAGATTCTAAATCTAGAACCACTGATGGAGACTCTAGAACAATATCAGCCTCTGGCTCAAACTCAAGAACCAATGGTTCAGACTCAACATCAACAACCAGTGACTCAAACTCAACATCAAGAACCACTGACTCAGACTCAACATCAAGAACCACTGACTCAGACTCAACATCAAGAACCACTGACTCAGACTCAACATCAAGAACCAGTGACTCAGACTCACCATCAAGAACCACTGACTCAGACTCAAAGGGCAGGATCAAGTATTCTTGGTCTCAATTGGGAAAGAACTTCAGAAGCCATTGGGTATATGCTGGAGGTAAAACGGGCGTTTGAGGTTCTTCAACGCCCTGATCTATATCAAGAGTTTCTCAATTTTACGAGGAAATATTATATTGATAAAAGTATTGATGCACCACAAACTATTGTGAGGGTGAAGGAATTTCTCAGAGGTCAACCCGACCTTATTTTGGGCTTCAATACCTTCTTGCCTCCTAGTCATCATATCACTAATGAGCAACTGACTCAGACTCAAGAACCACTGAGTCAGACTCAACATCAAGAACCACTGACTCAGACTCAACATCAAGAAGTACCACTGACTCAGACTCAAGATGAAGAAGATGAAAATTAAGCCTCTGAATCAACCTCAACATTAAAACTCAAGATCAACCACTGACATATTGGATGATTATATATGAAGTATAATCTTTGAAAAAATGGGTCTGGTTTAATCAGAAAATCGAAAATGGGGATTGTTCATTTTGGTGAAGAGAATAATAATGTCAGATGATGAAATTGAAGTTTAAACATTTTTGGGTAGGTAGGTCATCTACATTTCTAGCTAGGTTTATTTTACATTCTCAAATTCTCTGTCATTGTTGCTCTTACTATTTTTGTTCTTTAAATTCAAGTAGTCCAGAACACACCACCATTTTAGATATTCTATATATCCTCAAATTTCGATTTCCTTTCGCCCTAAATGTAAATTGAAATGGTTTTCAAAGAAGATGGTAAACTACTTGAATTTCTTCAAAATTGTTACTGTCCTTTGTTCATTTGAAGGAGCATTGAAATGGTTCCCACCGTTGTTGTCCGTTGTGTTGTCCGTTGACTGACTTGTAACCCACTTGTAGTGTTAGTCTGCTGGCATCGAGGGGAACTATGATCCTTTTATGTACTCATCTTCATCAGTTTCTACTTTCTGGGTAGTTGTGAGCCTAATTAACCGTTGTCGGAATTCATTCATAACATCTTTAAAAACAAAGTAGGACCTGCACCATAGATTTGATAGTCTCTTTACCGAAGAGGGCGAAGAGGGATGTGGTGGTTACTCTCCAACCACTCTCTCACTCCCCCTTTCTTCCTATAGAAGCTACTATTCACTAATCAATATTACTGCAATAGATATTAGTAATTTGAAGTTATACCCTTTTCATTTCCATTCTTGTTAGAGAACGTCCTATAGTTATATTTCACAACCTTGATCATAATCTAATTAGGTAGTAAACTCAACAATGTCGTTGTAGTATAGTGGTAAGTATTCCCGCCTGTCACGCGGGTGACCCGGGTTCGATCCCCGGCAGCGGCGTCTCTTTTATTACCTTTTTAGTGTGTTCTCTACCGACTAAATCCATCAGTGCTATGAATAGTTCATGCCAACAACAAAATCTTATACTTGTCTAGCTTAACCTTAGTGACAATATTAATACGAGTTTAGTGAAGACTGGTAAAAATTGTACATGTCAAAGGCGCATTCTAAAGTTAGGCTGATCGAGCCAAGTACCAGTGGAATTGTTGGAAAGCGTGGGGTTGTGTGCATGCACATATTTTTCGACAAATCTTAAGTAAGGATCAAGAACTAGTGAATCGGACTCAAGATGAATGTAGAATCTAGGGTTTCGGCTGAGAGAAGAGAAGAAGAGATGAGGGCAAAAGTGATTAGGGCAAAGTGAAAAGAGAGCTCTTATATGGTCAGCAGAAGTCATGTCTGGTCCAAGCTTGACCGTCAACAAAGTCTAGTCTGGTCCAAGCACCAGTCAAGCAAGTCAATACAAAGCAACATCTGACTAAGTCAATGACAATTGACTCAACTTCTAAAGGCACCTGCAATAAGAAATCAAGAATAGAAGTTAGTTGTTAGTTTTTCTGTTAGTTAGTTTTATTAGTTAGTTTTATGATAGTTAGTTACAAAACTAATCTTCCTATTCATCTCTATAAAAGAGAAATGTAAAAACAGAAATCATTCATATTGAAATAAAATAGAGAAGAGAGAAGTTCTTACATGGTATCAGTTTGGTAAATAATTCGATCCATTGCTAGGGTTTTCTTCTCTCCATCTCAAGAACATTCAATCCAAATCTCGCAAAAATGAAGAAATTCATGATCAAAATCCAGTTAAAATAGATCAAAATCAAGTAACAAAGATCAAAATCAACAACAAAGATCAAAATCAACAAGTTGTAAGTGATTCAGATTCACTTACTGTTTTTTCAGACTATCTCTCCATCTTTCTCCTGGTTCTTTACTCATCTCTTTATTCTCAATCATGGCATCCTCTAATCAAGGTAATCTTCCTCCAATTTCTGCTGTTACTAGCTTTATAACAAAGAAGCTAGATGATACTAATTTTTTAATGTGGAAGGATCAAGTAGAGACTCTACTTGGTACATATGATCTGTTAGGGTTTGTAAATGGCACAATAGAAGAACCTCCTACACTTAGAATGTTTCATGGTGTAGAACAAGTTAACCCAGATTTTCAATCTTGGAGATCAAAAGAAGGGTTTGTTAGGTCTTATCTCAAGAGTACCCTGTCAAAATCTGTTTACTTAGATACCTATGGTCTAAAAACAGCAAAAGAAATTTGGGATTACCTTGATATTACTAACAATGAAGGATTAGAATCAAAAAAGGATCAACTTAGGAGAAAATTGCAGACAATTAAGAAGGGAAATGCCACAATTGCTGAATATCTAAGAGAATTGAAACTTATAGCTGATTCTCTTATTTCTGTTCATGACAAAATCAGTGAATCTGAACTTGTCAGAATAGCTATTCATGGTCTAAACTCAGAGTATGATCAATTTGTAATTGCTATAAGGGCTAACAATGAGCAATTATCCTTAGCCCACTTAAAGTCTAGGTTAATTCATCATGAACAGTGGCTACTTCAAAAAGAATCTGATCAAGAGGCTTACTATGTCAAAAGACTTCAGCCAAGACCACATCAAAGATATGCAAATAAACCTTCTCCAACCTATTATAGAAATCAAGCTTATAATAAGAGAGATGGGTCACCTCCAAAAGTAACTTCTTCTACAAACAATCAATTGAAAGGTCAAAAGGCTGAAGATTTTGATTTTTCATCAGTTCCATGTGGCTTATGCAAGAGGTGGGGTCATACACCTAATGTTTGCTATTTCAGATATAAACCAAACAGGAACTATCCTACTTATCATACAGAGGAAAATTGTCCACAAAGTGATATTGGTAAAAATCATCAAGATGAAAATGCAGATGCAGAATCTTATCCCTATGCAGAAGAGGGTATGCTAGAATGTAATAATGCTGTTCTATTATCTTATGAAAGCAGTGATGAATGTGATGAATTTCAAGAATGTCATACTGCCATTGTTACAACAGATACAAGTCATGAAATATACTATGATTGTATCTCAGATCAGGAACAATGTTTTGTTTCTACAGATTGTTTAACTTCATCAAATAAAGATAAATCATGGCTAGCTGATACAGGAGCCAGCAGCCATATGACTCACAGTGAAGATAATCTTACTTTTATTCAACCTTATAATGGGTCTGATGCAGTTATGGTGGGAAGTGGAAAGTTTCTAACTATCTCAAGTACCGGTATATCAAAACTATCCACCTCCACTCATGATTTTGAGCTAAACAAGGTCTTATGTGTACCACATTTGAGAAGAAATTTGCTGTCTATTTCCAAATTCACAAAGGATAATTCATGCTCAGTGGAATTTCTTCCATGGGGTTATAATATAAAGGATATTCACTCCAATAAAATCCTAGCAGAAGGGCCTGTCAAGAACAACTTATACCCTATTGAGGTACACCATACTATCTTACAACAAAGGTTGAATCATGCATTCTTATCTCAAACAGCAACTACTTATGATATATGGCATGCTAGATTGGGTCATACAAATAGTGCTGTGATTAAACAACTACATGATGAGAATAAAATTGCACTATCCACAAAGTTTGAGAAAAAGTTTTGTAAATCTTGTGAATTGGGTAAAAGCAAGTGTCTACCTTTTGATACTTCTTCAACTACTACAAATACCCCATTATACTTGGTTCATTGTGACATTTGGGGACCAGCCCCTGTTTCTACTCCTAATGGTGCCAGATATTACATACTGTTTCTAGATGATTTCAGCAAATACAGCTGGATTTATGCCATGAAGCTAAGGTCAGATAGTATAAAATGCTTCAGTCATTTCAAGGCAACAAATGAGAATCTTCTAAAAGAGAAGATTGTATATTTTCAGTCAGATGGTGCACCAGAACTCCAAAAAGGAGAATTCAGGGCTGTTTTAGACAAAAGTGGTATTCTGTTTAGATGCTCATGTCCTTATACTCCTCAACAAAATGGGAAAGCAGAAAGAAAGCATAGACACATAACAGAACTAGGTAACACACTATCCTTTCATTGCTCTTTACCAAAGTCTCTATGGTTTGATGCTTTTAGTACTGCTGTCTATATTATAAACAGACTACCCACAAAAACCTTACAAGGCACAACACCATTTGAAACCTTATTCCATCACAATCCAGATTATTCTTCTTTAAAAATCTTTGGATGTGCTTGTTATCCACATCTTGGGGAACTTAGAAAGGACAAACTTAGTCCCAAAAGTGTTCAATGTGTGTTTTTAGGCTATAGTAATGAACACAAGGGTTACAGATGTTATGATCCTCTTACAAAGAGACTTTATATGTCTAGACATGTCACTTTTGAGGAAGACAATTTTCCATTTGTCAACCTCACTTCTAGACTGTCTAGTAGTGATCAGAATTTACAGCCACACATTTCACTACCTTTACCCCCTGTTGATCTTTTACCAAACAGTCCACCTGAATTAGGGACACCTAGTATAAATACTAGTACACCAACTAATTCAGTATCAAGGCTTTTGGCTAGTGATGAGGGCATTGCTAGTGTTTCCACTAGTACACCAGCTACATCACTAGGAACATCTCATCCTCCACCATCCAGTCAAATCACAACAAGGGGTAGGAATGGTATTGTCAAACCTAAAAATCTCCCAAAAGATTTTGTGGCTCACTATTCATCACCTCACAGTTTAGATGTAGCTTATTTGACTATATTAGAACTACCCTCTGAACCAAAATCATATAAGGAAGCAGCTAAGCATACTGCTTGGGTTCAGGCAATGCAAGAAGAATATCAAGCTCTAATTGATAATGAAACATGGTCCTTAGTTCCTTATAACAGAAACATGAATGTTCTTGGATGCAAATGGGTATTCAAATTGAAACAGAAGAGTGATGGCACAATTGAAAGGTATAAAGCTAGGCTTGTTGCTAAAGGGTTTCACCAACAGGAAGGCATTGATTATGATGAAACTTTTAGCCCAGTTGTTAAGGCAAATACCATAAGATTGGTTCTGACTATAGCAATCACAAAAGAATGGCATATTAAACAGCTTGATGTATCAAATGCCTTTTTACATGGGGTATTAGATGAAGATGTATATATGGTTCAACCCCCTGGATTTATAAAATCAGGCACAGATACTCTAGTTTGTCATCTGCACAAAGCTCTTTATGGTCTTAAGCAGGCACCAAGGGCCTGGTTTAACAAATTTGCAACTTTTCTTCTATCATATGGTTTTCAGAAGAGTAAGTCAGACCACTCTATGTTTGTCTATCATCAGCAAACATCCACAATGATATTGCTTCTATATGTGGATGATATAATTCTAACAGGCAACTCAGTATCAGATATATCAATCCTCATCAAGGATTTAAGCAACAATTTCAAGATGAAGGACTTAGGGCCACTATCATACTTTCTGGGTATAGAGGTTACTCATCATCATGGTAAGATATTACTTACTCAGAATAAATATACTTTGGAACTATTACAGAGATCAAATCTATTGGATTCAAAGCCATCAAAGTTACCTGTTAGCAGTGGAAAAAGGGTTTCTGTCACAGAAGGAGATGAACTCCCAAATCCAACAGAATATAGAAGTCTTGTTGGGGCTCTCCAATATCTTACTCTTACTCGACCAGATGTTTCATTTGCCGTCAATTATACAGCCCAATTCATGCATAAGCCAACAACAACTCATTTAGTGGTGGTTAAAAAGATACTCAGATATCTAAAGGGCTCAATGGGTTCAGGAATCACTCTATCTGCTGGTGATCTAACCACCCTGAAAGCTTATTCAGACTCGGATTGGGCTGGTTGCCCTGATTCGAGAAAGTCGACAGGAGGTTACTGTATTTTCTTAGGGATCAGTCTCATCTCATGGAGCTCGAAGAAGCAAGCCACAGTGGCTAAATCTTCTACAGAGGCCGAATATAAATCATTATCGAACACAGCAACTGAGTTAGTTTGGTTATCATACCTTATGGATGAACTGCGAATGCCTCTAACTCGTCCCTTTCATCTCTTCTGTGATAACATCAGTGCTAAATATTTAGCCTCAAACCCTATATTTCATGCGCGAACAAAGCACATCGAGGTAGACTTCCATTATGTTCGAGATCTAGTTTCAAATGGTTCGGTTGTGGTAAACCATGTTCCTACTACAGAACAACTTGCAGATATATTCACAAAGGGTCTACCAGAAGATCTATTTCAGAAGTTTCGAGCCAAACTGATGATGTTTCGTTCCTCTTCGTCATCGGTTTGAGGGGGGCTGTAGAATCTAGGGTTTCGGCTGAGAGAAGAGAAGAAGAGATGAGGGCAAAAGTGATTAGGGCAAAGTGAAAAGAGAGCTCTTATATGGTCAGCAGAAGTCATGTCTGGTCCAAGCTTGACCGTCAACAAAGTCTAGTCTGGTCCAAGCACCAGTCAAGCAAGTCAATACAAAGCAACATCTGACTAAGTCAATGACAATTGACTCAACTTCTAAAGGCACCTGCAATAAGAAATCAAGAATAGAAGTTAGTTGTTAGTTTTTCTGTTAGTTAGTTTTATTAGTTAGTTTTATGATAGTTAGTTACAAAACTAATCTTCCTATTCATCTCTATAAAAGAGAAATGTAAAAACAGAAATCATTCATATTGAAATAAAATAGAGAAGAGAGAAGTTCTTACAATGAAGAACAAAAGAAACCACTGATTCAGAATCCAGATCCACTGACCCAGACTAAGGATGAAGAACAAACCCAGCCTCTGACTCAGAGTAAAGATCAAGAACCAGTTACTCGGACTCAAGATGAAGAACAAAAGCAGCCACTGACTCAGAATCAAGATCCATTGACTCAGACTCAGACTCAAGATGAAGAACATGAAAATTAAGCCTCTGATTCAACCCCAACATTAAAACCAAGATTAGTCTCTGACTCAGTCTCAAGATCAAGAACAGCCTAGCTCTGACTAAATTTCATTCAGATAAATTCAGAATTTATGCATCTAGAAATGGTAAAAACTTCAAGCATATTAATCTTTGAAAAAATGGGTATGGTTTAATCAGAAAGTCTAAAGGGATTGATGGGGGGATTGTTCATTTTGAGGACTATAATGTCAGATGATGAAATTGAAGTCTACATTTCTAGCTAGGTTATTTTACAATTTCAGAATCTCTATTAATTTTACTTACTATTTTGAATTTCTTTTGGTTGTAAAAGTCAATTTGAATGGTTTTTGGAGATGTTAGACTAATTATTTCTGTCATTAGTTCAACTGAAGGAGTATTGAAATGGTTCCCACCATTGTCTGACTCAGTTTGATGTATTCCACGTGTATTAGTCTGCCCGTGTCTGAGAAACCTCGGATTATCCTATAAGTTGGAACACGAATAGGACAACTCGTGTCTCTTGGTTGTTCGTTCATTGAAATCAGTCCCCAAAAAAATCAAGGATTATGTTGTACATTTGGTCAATTGACTAACCGAACCATGTTGCATTGATGTCTCACAAACTACGACGTATCTAAAAGTTTTGCACCCAAGGTGCACGTGTACAAATGATATCACCACCTATAATACATGTAGCATCCATGTTTTCAATAAAACATGTAAAATTGATAACCAGAAAGCGTCATTATGTCATGCTTCGGTTGTGATCCAACAGAAAATACTTTTTCTCTAAGGATTAGTTCACCCCTTTACTAATTTTTTCGAAACCTCTCAAATTTGACTTCTCTACTTCAACCCAACTACACCTTTCCTTGTTCGTAGTTTGTTGGTATTTTCCAACTGGTTCAATTGAGTTTCATATTCAGATATTGTCACCAACACAACTAGGTATCTTACCCTTAACCTTTCTGATAAGTGTAGGCTGTACCGAGAGAATTCCAGTGGGTAATCTCGAAATGTTTGATTCAAACCTCAAGCAGAAGTCTCCATCCTTGCTAGAATCAGTTTCTTATATCATGTATCTCATTTGGTGTTGAAGGTGTTGTTGAATTGTGGTTGTTTATTGTCTCCACTGAGCTATCATGGACTTACTCTAGTAAATGGGTGTGTCTCTCTATGTATATATAGTTAAATTTCTATGCAATAAGTACTTATTGTTGGTCGGTACCTAGCTCAAAAACAGCTGGACCGGTATTTCTAAATTTGACGGACCTAGACTTATCCAAATCTCGAGCAAGATGCCTTGTTGGATTCGTCTCGTCAAGCTCACGAATGTAGACCTAAAGTTACCCCAAATCCGGTTCTTTATGAATGACTTATTACTAAATTACTTTGGTATGAAAACCATTAAATATTAACTGAGATTTTTAGTTGGTACCACATCTAAGATATATGATAAGAATTACTTCCTACACAGACTCTTCCATATATTTATGGTATATTCAGTGAACTTGCGTTATTAAAGATATAAGTAATGTAATTAGTATGTCGGATTTTAGGCCTCTTTCATGTTCTAGGGCTTTAAGCCTCTTTCATTATCAGTTTAACTTAGGCGGTTATCGTGCTTATCACATCTTCATGATTTATCAATGCCTTCTAACGACTAATGTAGATCGTTGTCGATTTCTCAAAGAAAAAAAATTGTAGAAGCGGCTATTGTGAAACTCCTGATTTACATATAATCAGTGTCATAAGTAAGTTCAAATCACCCTATGGTTGGTTCATCACCCCGAATATCTTGTGCCGGTTAATCCATTGTAGTTTTATCTATAGAGGTACCTCAGACGAATTATGCTGCTAACATAACAGAAAGTGAAGGGTTGGGAGATCGAGACCACACTATTAGTTATTAATGTGGTGGTTAGTTTCTACTACTTGCTCAAGGTATTGCTTCCCATTTTTTAAATTCCTAAAATTACGAATCGACATAGATAAAATTAGTTGGGAATTGAATTTGTCGACGGGAGCCTTAGATTGGTGGTATTGTTTTCTTCATTTATTGTTTGTGAAGTTCTAGTGGGCGTTGTTCTCGTGGATTCAGTTTGAAAGTCCCAAAAATCTTCGATTTTAAAGCGACTAGCTTGAGACTTGAAGTTTGAGACGCTAAGTTACCTTTAAAAGAGAGCCACATATGAAAGACGTGAGAGAAAAATTGCAAATAAAAATATTATACTCATAACCAAGAATACATTACTAAAGTCATCTTCAGTAATTGTTTATTGATTTTGAGTTGGGTGACAACAAACAAACACAATCTTCAAGCGTCTTTAGTTTAAGTATCTTGTTAGCCGTAGTATTTCGCATGAAGTTACTGAGTTTCCCGTCGAGACTCTGAGTCCTCATTGCTCGACTCAACTGATGATCTTTCATTTGATATTCAGAGAATTTTTTCACACGAACACTCCAAGGAAGACACAACTTTGAAAAGTTTTGTTTCCATAAACACCTACCAAGTAAGAGCTTTTGTGTTATATAACATCATCTCTGAATTTAGCTAGGTATCCCATTCAACAATAACAAAAATAACCCTTAAATAAATCAGGAAAAACGGTTAGAAAGGACAAAAAGAAAGATTTAGTTAGTTAGGGCAGTTAGAAAATAGTTTGTTAGTTATGGTAGTTGGAAGATATTATATAAATCCCCAAGTGTGAGATTTTGAAAGAACCAAACTGATCGATAGAGTTAGAAACAGAGAGAAGAAGAAAGAAGAGAAATCTAGAGAGAGAGAGAAAGAGAGAGATAAAGAAAGAATGAAGAGATCAAGAAGAGAGAGAAATGAAGAAGATGATCATGATCGTGATGATCTTCAAGCACAATCAACAACTACCCCTGAATCAAAACCTGCAAGCTCCTCTGCTTCTTCTAATCAGTCTATCAATATTAATGAGTCTAATATTCCTAAAAGGGCAAGATCATCTTCAGAACCAGAAACCTCATCAGATGGAGGAGAAGTTGGTCGTGAACTACCATTCCCGCCAAAACAAGCCATGGAGTATTTGATGGAGGTAAAACGAATATTTGGAGTCAGACGTCCGGATATATATCAAGATTTCATAGATGTCACGATGGATTATCATGGTCGAAGGATTAATTTGCGACAAGTTAGTGAGAGGGTGAAGGAATTGTTCAGAGGTCATACCAAACTTATTTTGGCCTTCAATACCTTCTTGCCTCCTAGTCATGAAATCACTCCTGACCAACTGACTCAGGAAGACGAAGAAGAACAAAACTACCATCTGAATCAGACTCAAAATCAAGTACTACCAGTGACTCAAAGTCAAGATGGTGAAGAACAAAACCAGCAGCCTCTTACTCAGAATCAAGATCCACTCCACTCAGCAGCTTCCAGAATAAAATCAGCCTCTGACTCAAACTCAAGAAGTACCACTGACTCAGACTCAACAACCACTGACCCAGTCTCAACATCAAGAAGATGAAAATTAGGCCTCTGAATCAACCTCAAAAGTAAAAACAAGATCAAGAACAGAAACTAACTTCAAGCATATTATTGGATGATTAATCATAAAGTCTAAATTAGGGATTAATGGGGAGGGGATTGTTCATTTTGATGAAACAATAATAATGTCAGATGATGAATTTGAAGTTTAAACATTTTTAGGTCATCTACATTTCTAGTTATGTTATTTTACATTCTCCATTATTTTTCTTCTTTAAATTCTTCCATGTAACAATTGATTCTTTTGTATGCAAGTAGTCCAGAACACACCACCATTCAGATACTCAAATTTTGATTATTTTTTTTTCGTCCTTTGTTCATTTGAGGAGTAATGAAATAGTTCCCACCATTGTCTGACTTGTTTTTCTCACTTGTAATAGTCCGCTGGCGTCGAAAGGAACTATGATCCTTTTATGTACTCATCTTCATATCAGTTTTTACTTTCTGGGTACAATCCTTGTTGGCTTCTTAACTGAGCCAGGTACAGGGAAGTTGTGAGCCTAATTAACCGTTGTCGGAATTCATTCATAACATCTTTAAAAACAAAGTAGGACCTGCACCATAGATTTGATAGTCTCTTTTTCTTGAAGTTGTGAGCCTAATTAATCCGCTGTGGAAAATCATTCATAACATCTTTAAAAGCAAATTAGGACCTGCACCGTAGATAGATTAGTTGTCTATTAACTGAAGAACGATTAGGTCGATCAAAAGTTTAGGGACCCTAGGGTGGGCATACTCTCCAACCACTTTATCACTCTTCCCTTCTAACTTGGGTATCCAACATTATGGAAGCTATCCACTAAATAGTTGTTCTCTCTATTCCCGCTTTTTTGTAACTCGTAAACAACCTATCTTGATGATAGATAAAAACGATATTACCGGTTGTGGGCAGTAAGTAAATGTACAGGGTGATTGTTGTTTTCATTTTTCGCCTTTCCCCTTGGCGGAGAATTGCAACATAAGGTATATTCTTTATAAAAATAACTAGGACATTATAAATGCCTACAGCACCAAGGTCGTTGTAGTATAGTGGTAAGTATTCCCGCCTGTCACGCGGGTGACCCGGGTTCGATCCCCGGCAGCGGCGTCTCTTTTTCACCTTTTTGTGTGTTTCGAATCACACAACTGAGACCACAAGTGTACCTACCTTCTTCACTTGTGTTCTCTTTTGAGGTTGAATTTAATAGCTTTCCAATATGAAATTGTTTGCATGCACATAGTTTTTCGACAAATCTTAAGTATTAATTTCATGTTTATCATATTAGGTTTGACAAATAGAAAATGTTAAAATCGTTCTAGTTAGTTGTTCAAAATAGTTAGGTCTTTCAATCTGATTACGACTAGTATGATAAACATTAATGGTCTACAAAGACCTTCACTTGTGGACTTAATTCGATGATAATACGCTGATATAATTCAATGTTACCCTTTGCCCATTTTAATCTAGGTTGGTAGTAGGCATAATGTCTGTTTTTGAACTATTCCCCGAACATCTTTCTCATGAACATATGAATGTAACGTTGGGAAATTGGGCAGGTACAAGCACCTATGGCTATGGGTAGTGATGCATCTGGGTTGCTCAGAATTTTTTTTGTTGAGTACATGAAAGAAACAATAACAAAACACTAAGAAAGGTCAGACAAACCGACCACTCTCTATTAATCTTCCTTCGACGTGCCCAGTTGGCGATCTTGTCTGCTTTGAAGTTGTCCTCACGAGAAATGTGGGAGTAATGGATGCCTTTTAATGTAGGTTCCAAAAGACGAATTGGTACAATAATCGCCAACGATTGCCATTGGGTTGCGGAGGATCTCATAAATTTTCTCTTTGGCTGTAGTGTATTTAGGCAGAACTTCGTTAACCTCTCGTTCTCAAAACCAGTCCATGTCAACTAAAGAAAAGGAAACATCATGCATTCTTATTTCCAATAAGGGAAGTTTTAAGCCGCCTCTTGTAAGTGTTATTGGGGCTTCATAGTTATTGGTGCCTCCCATATTCCAGAAAATTGTTAATAACGCCTCTCTCAAAGCAGACACTCCCACACTTCTTTTCAAATTAAAATGGGTGGTCTCGAGCCGATTTAGTTACAGATTCGGCTTAAGTCCACCGATTTTAAAGAGCTTGAGAACTATTGGATACAACTTAAAATCAGTGGACTCATGCCGAATAATATTATAAATTTTGGCTTAAGTCCATCAGATTCGACTGTAACTTCAATTCTCGAACATTTGTGTTGTACCCGGTAGAAATCAAGCTAAATTTTGTAACAAAATTTGGTCCAAGTCCACTTATTCAACTCAAAATTGGAGTCGGTGACGCTTATAACCAAACACAATCTAACTAAATTTACCAAGCTAAAGGGTGTGTCGATAACACACACGGGAGGTGACTTTAAACGTAAGAAGGATAGCACACATTATGTGTAAATTAAATTAATGAGGAAAAACGGTTAGAAAGGACAAAGAGAAAGATATAGTTAGTTAGGGCAGTTAGAAATAGTTAGTTAGTTAGTTATGGTACTTGGAAGATACTGTATATAAATTCCTAATTGTGAGATTTTGAGAGAACCAAACTGAACTGATCAATAGATTGAGAAACAGAGAGGAATAGGAAAGAAGAGAAATCTAGAGAGAAAGAGAGAGGAGGAGAAAGAAAGAATGAAGAGATCAAGAAGAGAGAGAAATGAAGAAGATGATCATGATCGTGATGATCTTCAAGCACAATCAACAACTACCCCTGAATCAAAACCTGCAAGCTCCTCTTCTTCTAATCAGTCTATGAATAATGAGTCATCTATTCCTAAAAGGGCAATATCATCTTCAGAACCCCAAAGCTCAATTGGAGGAGGAGTTGTTCAACAACATCCATTAGTAAATGCAGCCAACGAGTATATGATGGAGATAAAAGGTATTTTTAAAAATAGTCGCCCTGATATATATCGAGCATTCATTCAAATCATGAGGGATTATCGTGCTAAAACGGTTAATTTCCAACAAGTTAGTGAGAGGGTGAAGGTACTGTTCAGAGGTCATTCCAACCTTATTATGGGCATCAATACCTTCTTGCCTAATAGTCTGCACATCCCTCTTGACCCACTCGATCCCATTGAAGAAGACGAAGACGAAGAAGAAGAAGAAGACGAAGACGAAGAAGAAGAAGATGAAGACGAAGAAGAAGACGAAGAAGAAGATGAAGAAGAAGAAGAAGACGAGGAAGAACAGGCATTAGTAAATGAAACCAACGAGTATTTGATGGAGATAAACCGGATGTTAAAGGACAGACGTCCTGATATACTTCAAGAGTTCCTTGATGCTAAGCTGAAGGAATTGTTCAATACTTCGGGCTTCAATACCTTCTTGAATCGTAGACTGCACATTGCTTTTGACCCACGGATGACTCCCATTGAAGAAGAAGAAGCACAGTCTCTGACTCAGAATCAAGATCAAGAACAAAACCAGCCTCTGACTCAGAGTCAAGATCAAGAACCAGTGATTCAGATTCAAGATCAAGAACAAAAGAAGCTTCTGACTCAGACTCAAGATAAAGAACAAAATCAGCCTCTGACTCAGACTCAAGATCAAGAAAGACTGACTCAGACACAAGATTAATGGGTATGGTTTAATCAGAAAATTGAAAGGGATTGATGGGGGGAGATTGTTAATTTTGAATCTCTACTGTTGTTTCTTTGAATTCTTCCATATGTAACAATTGACTCATTCGTAAAAATTGAAAGGGATTGATGGGGGGAGATTGTTAATTTTGAATCAAGAAAGACTGACTCAGACACTAACATTTCAGAAATTCTATACAATTAAATTTTGAATTTTCTTTTAATTTGGTTGTAAAAGTCAATTTGAATGTGTTTTGGGAGATTTTAAACTAATTATTGTTGTCCTGTGTTCGCTTGAAGGAGTATTGAAATGGTTCCCAGTACCATTGACTGACTTGTATTAGTCCGCTGGTGTCAACTAAATCACGGACGGATAGGACAATTCCTGTCTCTTGATTGTGTTCGCGCACTGAAATTAGTCTAAAAATATCGCAGATTATGTTGTTTGTCTGATCAACTGACAAATCGAACCATGTTGCATTGACATTGAAGGTCTCAAGATACGAATCTACAAACTTTACACGCAACCTAGTTCTCGTGTGAAAGGTGTATGTGTGAAAATGATACAACCTTTTCTCCTTTTTCTTATTTTATGGTTCTAAGATGCCAACAACCCTCCACTTCATTCACCTTTGGGTGTTCATAGTTTGTTGGCATTTCCCACTGGTTCGATTGAGTTTCATTACTCAGATGTTGTCAAAAACCCAAGTAACTAGGTATCTTACTCTTAATTAACTAGGGGTGCGAATGTTGCCCGCGAGCCCGAAACCGCCCATGGGTACCCGAGCCCATGACTGACCACGGGCACCCGCTAATGAATACCCATTGCGGGTAGATCCCGCCCGGCCTGATGAAATTTGGTGGGCGAGCGCGGGTAAAACCCCTTGCCCGACCTCCCGCCCACACCCGAGTCCGATAGGGCAAGCCCGATTGGTGTCTATATATACCCGCCCATTTGTGGTCCATTAGGAATCCTAAAAGAAGATATCCACTTCAAATCTTCAATAAGGCGAAGAGAACGTGTGCCGTTAGATGAGGGATCTCTAAGATATCGCTCATCCGTTAGACCTAGGGTTAATAACTCCACCACTGCCCTATTATATATACCCGTTCCCCCTAAACTTCTGCCTTTTCCACTTCTCTTTCTGTCGTTCTGGTACTCTGCTAGTGTTTCTCTTTCTTCTATTTCTTTCTCTCTAGTTAATCTTTCTCTCTATCTCATTCTTCCATGAGTTTTTGATATCTATACAAGATCTATAACTAAGACCAATACAAATTTGTAAACAAGATCTATTACTAAGACCAAATACAAGCATATATATATATATAAAACATTAAAAATCATTTGAAAGATGAAAGAAGAAATGAATTGATTTCCCTAAACAAACAAATAAAAAAATGATTTAGACTTGGATAAAGAACTACGCCCGATACCCGAGCCGCCCATTGCCTGACAACCCGACTCCTTTAGCGGGCTTTGGGCAGAGGAAAATTAAAAGTTACCCGCCAGATCTACCCGACTACCCTAATAGCCAAAGAGAAGATCTACCCGACCTGCGCCGAGCCCGAAGTGTTTTTACCCGTGGGCGCCCATACCCGCCCGATTCCCACCCCTACTCTTAACATATCACACACAAGGATCAACATGACTCGGTCAACTAACAACTTAGATTTGTATCTTATTGTATCCCTATAATATCTCCATTTACTTTCCTGTATATACAAATGTAAACTGGTTTATATCAATACCGGAGAATTAATTTGGTCTCCCCTCCTTCATCACTCGGTTTCATCCTCTCTCTGAATCTCGATCTCTCTCACTTCATAATAGACCATTTCGGTCTATTATATCACTCCCATTCTCTGATTATTCATATGGTATAAGAACTATAACGATTTTTTTAAATGACTTCTTCACAAGCTTCGGATATCAATGCTTCCGTCGTAAACATCTCCTTTGTTTGACGTTCACCACTCTAACTCTCCCACGACTGTATTAATCACACCATTACTTTCTGGTGATAACTATCCTTCATGGTCTCGAGCCATGAAGATGGCCCTTCGTGCGAAGAACAAGTTTGTTTTCTTTGATGGAATAATTCATGGTCCCACTTCTACGGATGAGTTACATTCGTGGGATCGTTGTAATGATTTAGTCACTAGTTGGCTTCTGAACTCGGTTGATCCCGATATTCGTCAATCCATTTTGTATGATGAAAGTGCTGCAGAAATATGGCGCGACTTACATGAGCGGTTCCATCAAACCAACGCTCCAAAGATTTTTCAACTAAAACGCACCATTTCATGTTTGAAACATGATAATTCTGATGTTTCTGCTTATTTCACGCGTCTTAAGTCTCTACAAGATGAAATCAACTCTTTGAATGCTATGGAACCTTGTATCTACGGACATGGTAAGTCTCTTTTTGAACGTTACAATTAAGACCGTGCAATGGAGTTTCTCCAAGGTCTACATGAAAGATTTTCCGCAATACGTAGCCAAATCCTTCTTATGGAACCTTCTCCGTCGATTCTTCGAATACATAGCTTGGTTAAACAAGAAGAGGTTCAACAAAACCTCTCTTATGACTCATCAATGGGCAATGAATCCGCTGCTCTAGTTGTCCATAACAATGGCTTCGGTTCTTTCAATAAAACCGATAATTCTGACAGTTTCGACAAACCTCAGACTAAGAGACAACGTCTCTTTTGTGACCATTGTCGTATGCATGGTCACCTGATCTCCACATGCTATAAACTCCATGGATATCCACCTCGAAGATCAAACCCTACTGCTGCCTCCGCTCAATCTGTTCCCGATTCCACGAAGGTTCCCCTAGAAACAACAATGTCAGCCAAACAATACGCCTACATATGCAACCTGCTGGCCCAACAACGTCCGTCTGAGGGCACCTCCACTGCTGCTCCTTCAACCGGGTCTCCTGCCCAACACGGCCATGATCCATCTATTAACCCAAAATGTAACTCCTTTTCTTCATGACCACCATCTTCATGATCGCCGCCACCTGATCCGAACTTCCCATTACCACCGTCACCACCATTATCAGAAGTTGGAGTAAAGTTAATATCAGAAACTCCATTTTCCTTTACCTTAAACAATATCATTTCCTCCATTGTAACCGTAATCTCGGCGGATTCAGTAGTTTCCGCCACCATCTTCGGCTGCAACGTACTCCCAATGTCAAACCGTTGCTTTTCATTCTTTGCTACAGACAACCTAATTCTATCGTACCTAGATGAACTGAATAAAGCCCTAATTTCAACTTCAACACGAGGTTTTAATTGCTTTGTCGAATCAAATTCACTTGAGAAATTAACAAAACTTGATAATCCAAGAGTAGATGAAAAAATCGCCATATTACTTTTTTAACTACTCAGAATCAGTTGAATCTGCTAAAACCCCAGTCCCTGAACAACGAATTGCTGCTTATCTTTCTAAAATACAAAGGGTTGTTTAATCCAATCTTTTGGTTGTTTAATAGGCAATTGAAGAACCCTCTTTTAGAATAATAACTCGTAGTGAAAACACAGTTAAGCTTTTGGGTATTGACAATCACTACTTTAATAGTCAAAACAATAGTCTTCTAGGTATAGATTCTAGAACTCTTTTCACTCATTCATGTGGCGAATCTCTCACAAAAGCCAATCCACAGGTTTTAAAGATATTTCATTGTTTAATCTTGTTTTGGTTCATTCAATTGTTGCTACCCAAAACCCATCTTATGCCATACTTCAAAGAAATTTTCTTTTCTTTTCTCCTCTCTCTAGATCTGTTTAGAGGGAGAGAAGGAAAAAAAATATTTCAGAGAGAGAGAGGTGATGAGATGGAGTAGAGAGAGGTGATGACAAGTTAACGGTGTTATAACGGTAATTGAAAAAGGGAGTCATCTGGGTATTTTTGATAAAGGGGCTAGGCAAGAAACCAGTCACAAAGTTGGCGGCTATTTGAGAAATACCCCTAAAAATAATGGTCCACATCGTGGTCAAATTTTGAAAAATCTTCGTCTTTTAGTGAAAAATGAGTCATTATGTCATCCTCTAAGTAACTGTGAATCTCCCTATTTGTAAACGATGTCATAGGTAAGAAAAGAACATGAAGAGAAACTAAATTAACTATCACACACAAAGACCCAGGAAGGACTAAAGTACCACTACTGACTGTAATTATCTTAAACCCTAGACACAATCCTTATGATTTATGAACCTAGAGCTCTGATACCACTTTATAACGTCTCAAATCTAGATTTCCACGTCGGCCGTCATGAAAACCTAAACTTAAAGAATTTCTCCGCAGAACAGTGAGCATATACGATATATTCATCAAAGAGACAAATAACATCAAACATGAAGCTCAATAGTGACAATAAATCAACTAACAAAACTATACCACGTTTCCAAAACTCAAATGATATCTCTAAATCATCGACACATACGTCGGACAAGATCAAATAAAAGTAAAAACTAGAACTTAGGAGATGCAACTACAAAACTACCTAAAGAAAGAAGACTGCTAAAAAGACTCCTCCAAGGGATAACTACGACTCAAGTAGGTGACACTTTCCGATTTTCTTGTCTTGAAAAATAATAGGTTGGGTCAGCCCAACAAGTAGATTTAGAAATGTTTAAATTAATAGACAGTTTCAAGAGCTACCAAAACAAATTGACAACCCCATAACATATAATGGTGTTCATAATAAGTATTCAAGTTGTGACTGTTAGAATAAAGTAAACCACATTTGTAACAAACAACCGAAAGCGATATGATAAGTTGGTGTCCACCGCGGGAAATCAAATCCTTCATCTGAACCCTCCCCATAACCCCCAATGTATAAGAGTGGGGTCCACAAGGCTACCCTTGTATTAGCGCCGATCTCATACGCTCTATACCTAGGTCGCACCTCTTACACTTTTGCCATGTGAATCCGTCAGTCGTCGCAATAAACATCTGGTAGAGAGGGTCAAACCAACTAAAAAACTCCCACAATCCTCCACCAACTCTATCACATCACACATTAATATCATCACACCACAACATACATAAATCGAAATTATATTCGACAATATATTATGACCTACTAGTGTTATACCAATAACGTTTTACAAGTAGTGAAATATGTATGATAATAACTTACAATTCTCCTATCATATTGAATTCAAACACATGTTCATGTATCTACATAAAGGATAGTGTCTATTAATGAGACATCTAATAATAGGAGTTATATGTTAAAATCATGGTAAATAAAGGGGTTTAGACCTAATTATTATCGTAGTAAATGAATGTAGCATGAGAATATTAATAAAGATTGTATGGTTCATAAACTATATGACTATATCATTAGAGCAAATTTCCTTCAAAATCTAACACAGATGGAATTCAAAGTGACCTAAAAATTGATTTTTGTAGAAATGATAAATCTACTACTTTTAATGTATATATTTGTTTCAAGAACCCTAATCTATGTTCAAGTAATACCAAGATCTAGGGTTTGTAGTGTCATCTAGTGGTCTAGGTTTTTCTATGAAAATAGCTATTCAAGCCATAGATAAATAGAAATTTGCCTTAATCCTAAGCAAAGCAAGCCCCACACCAACAAGATCAACAAAGAAATTCCACCAAAATCCCTTTTTCTTCCTCTAGCTTTCTCTCACTAGAAAACCCAATGCCTCTCTCTCTTTAGCTCATGGTTGTTATAGAAAAGATGAAGAGAAAAAGTGAGTTGCTATTTGGGAAAGTTAACCCTGAAGCTAAAAATGTAGGAAACACAAGTGGGACTAGTTGTGGTGCCTTACTATAGGCACCCCTTTCTAACACTCAAGGGTGTTACACTTTGTGGTTGGTTCATTATCATGCGTCGGTTACAGTTTTATCTAAACGAAAGATGGTACCTTTTTTGTTGTAATTAAAATATTGTACTTACATAATAGAAAGTTTTGTTTTGATAAATGCCTATCGAATAAAAATTTTGTTTTATATAATATTGTGATCTCTGAATTTTTTTTTTTTTTTTTTTTGTTGAGAGATGATCTCTGAATTTAGCTAGGTATCCTATTAAGCAATAACAAAAACAACCGCACATTGCAATACGGAGGCACATAAGTCAGTGCATCTCGCTTTATTCCCAATCACACTTTGTGATTCAACCTTTTTTTATTTGAAACCATTGATTCAATCTTTTTAGATAAGGTTCGTTGTGATAGATCTTTGTATTTTACATGTTTTTCCCCTACCATTCTAAACTCGAGGACTATATTGTAACGTTCATATTTGAAAGTAAAATTTATTAAAAAAAAACAACCTTAAATAAATGAGGAAAACGGTTAGAAAGGACAATAAGAAAGATTAATTAGTTAGTTAGGGCAGTTAGAAAATAGTTTGTTAGTTATGGTAGTTGGAAGATCTAGTATTATATATAAAGGCAACCGAGTGTGAGATTTTGAGAGAGTGTGAGATTTTGAGAGAGGAGGAGAGAGAAGAGAAATCTAGAGAGAGAGAGAGAGAGAAAGAGAGGAGGAGAAAGAAAGAAAGAATGAAGAGATCAAGAAGAGAGGGAAATGAAGAAGATGATCATGATCGTGATGATCTTCAATCACAATCAACAACTAACCCTGAATCAAAACCAGGCTGGTTTCGTCATCCTAAAAGGTCAAGATCTTCTTCAGAAGTAACATTAGTAGAAGCGAATAAGTATGTGATGGAGGTAAAAAGGATGCTTGAAACTAGACGTCCTGATATATATAAAGAGTTCCTTGATGTCTTGAAGAATTTCCTTGCTAAAAGGATGGATCGGCCACAAGTTATTGCTAGGGTTAAAGAATTGTTCACTGCTCACCCTAATCTTATTTTGGGCTTCAATATCTTCTTGCCTCGTACTCATCAGATCCCTCTTGACCCACTCATTCAGATTCTAGAAGAAGAACAAGAACAGCCTCTGACTCACAATCAAGATCAAGAACCACCAACTCAGACTCAAGATGAAGAACATAACCAGCCTCTGACTCAGAATCAAGATCAAGAAGTACCACTGACTCAGACTCAAGATGAAGAACATGAAAACTAAGCCTCTGAATCAACCTCAACATCAAAACTCAAGATCAACCATTGATATATTGTATGATTATGAAGTATAATCTTTGAAAAATTGGTCATCTACATTTCAATAATCAGAAAATAGAAAATGGGGGATTGTTCATTTTGATGAAGACAATAATGTCAGATTATGAAATTGAAGTTCAAAATGTTTTGGGTACCTTAGGTCATCTATGTTTCTAGCTAGGTTATTTTACATTCTCAGAATCTCTCTATTACTGTTAATTACTACTATTTTGAATTTCTTTTGGTTGTAAAAGACAATTTGAATGGTTTTGGGAGATTTTAAACTACTTCTTAATGTCGTGCACCGTCTAATAGATTGTCTATTAACCGAAGAACGATTAGGTCGATCAAAAGTTTAGGGACCCTGGTGTGGGCATACTCTTCAACCACTCTATTTCTCTATTACTGTCAAATGTGGTTTCACTTTTCTCTTTTCCTGGTCGATTGGGAAGTAATATTACTGGTTGATTGTGGGTTTTAAGTAAACGTACAAGGTGATTTTCACTTTTCTCTTTTCCTCTTCATTGTTTTTTTAAACAGAACCCCTACCCTAACCATTATCTTTATCCCGGCTTCTCCTGATATTTCTATTACTCTCACCTTGTACAACTTGTCATGATGATATATAAAGCAATATTACTGGTTGATTGTGGGTTTTAAGTAAACGTACAAGGTGACTGTCGTTCTCAGTTTTCACCTTTCCCCTTCATGGAGTACTCAGTCAGTACTGTAGATCTCAATAGATTTTCATGATTCCATGGTATATGTTTTTTTATTTCCGTCAAGAGAACTTCATTGTTTTTTTAATAGTTCAAGCGTAGTTAATTCAGGCAGCCAGGTCGTTGTAGTACAGTGGTAAGTATTCTTGCCTGTCACGCGGGTGACAAGGGTTCGCGTCTTTTTACATGTGTTTCCAACTTACACCCACAGTTGGGTAAACCCAATTACCAATGATAGAAGGGGGTAAACTCAATTACCAATTAGTGATGAGAGAGTAAGCTCAAAAAACTCAAGGTTTAAGGGCGCCTCTTGTAAGTGTTATTAGGACTTCCCAGTTATTGGTGTCTCCCATATTCTAGAAATTTTTAAAAAGAAGTGTCTCAAAGCATACACTTCCTTACTTTTCTTCAATTTAAAATCGGTGGACTCGAGCCGATTTAGTTACAGATTTGGCTCAAAGTTCACCGGTTCCAAAGAGAACAATAATTATTGGATAAAATTTAAAATCGGTGGACTCTGATCGATTATGGTTACAAATTTTGGCTCAGGCCCATCAAAGTCAAGTCCAATTTCAATTCTCAAACATTGGCGTTGAATCCGATAGACCTCTTTGGTCTGAGTCCATTGATATCAACTCAAAACATTGGAGTTGAATTCAGTGGCGCCTATAACCAAACACAGTCACACTAAATTTACCAAGTCAAAAGGAGTGTTGGGGTGTCAATAACACTTACTGGAAGCGGCCTTAAAACTTGAGGAGGTAACACGTAATATGTGTTCGATAAAAGACCATCCAAATAAAGAACACGAAAGATTTGGGGATATCGAGGAGGATACCACGTATTATGTGTTCGATAAACTTGGTTCCTCCGAACCTCTATGTCAAACGAAACAGAATAGGCTTTATGTGGGGTAGCGGAGGAACACTATCTGCGTAACAAAGTTTGATAAAAAGAAAACTAAATTTAGTTTTCTTTTTATCAAAACAATGTAGTTCTATGTGTATGATTTTTTGCTTGTAAATGAAGGATATGTCTTTTCGGTCTGAAGTAATTTCCTTATAAAAGAGTGTCCTTCGACCAAGATGGCAATGTGTGCAATTTGGCGAATAGGATAATGACGACTTTATCCTGAAGATCATCTAGTTCAATCGAGTTAGGGATCATAATGCTTAGCTAGAAGTCAACTACGATCGTCAGATCACTTCGGTAATACGTGACTAACATAGACCAGATCCTATAACGGGTTACACCAAAGAGTGGTGGCTTGAACGAAGATAATTGGTTATAGGGAACTTAGCAAATAAATGGATTAGATTCAACTAAACAGACCCAAAAGGTTCGGATAGGGTTCGGACAAAGATAGAAATAACTGGGCCCGAAAAGGAGGCCCGGGAAGAAACAAAGGGGTCGGTCATATGATGGTCGGCTGGAGAATGGGTCGGATAGACGAAGCCCCATAAGGGGGCTGATCTGGCTAGCCATAAGAGAAGGGAAACCGTGGATGGAATTCATTCCATCTAGGTTTCCGAGTCAGGAAAGGTTTTTGACTTTATCTTTTATGTGGTCCATATTGGATCCTAGTTTGAATAAGACCAATTGGAGTTTCTCTATATAAGGACTAATTAGAGAACATAAAAGGTGTGAAATTTTCTCAAAAGAAAATCAATCTCTCAGACATCCAGAGAGAGGGATTTTAGAGAAAAAACTCTCATTCTATCTATCTAGTCAAGAAGCAAGGAGGTCTTCTTCTCAACCTTCTTTATGGTTCTAGCTGACTAAAGGAAGGGAGTTCAAGTTAACATACTCGGTGTCTAAAGTAGAGGAGCTAAACTTTGAAGCTCTTGATCTTCCGAAAAGGCGTCGGAATCGAAGTTCGAGAGAAAGTGAATAAGGTATTCTTCTTCCCGTTTTAGTTCGTCTTTAGTTCTTGCATGTGATCCTGGAAAATAGTGTTAGACATACTAGATATCTGAGACTTCGCTAACAACACTAGGTGACACCAAAATCCAACAGCAAATACTCAGGGCAAATAGTATATAGCAAAATCAATCATTTAGATTCATCTAAAATAAATAAAAAATTATTTAACTTAAAGATCATTCTGGTTCAATCCTCCAAATTTTCAAACACCCCACAACCAACTGCAATTAACAAAGGCCGCGGCTTTGGGGAATAAAAAAAATTCTCCGGGGAATAAAGACTTAGTCAATCAAGATTGACTTAGAAGTCATATTTATTGTTTAGTCCATAAATTCACTTGATTGAATTTTGTCCCCTAATCTTCATCACCACATTTCTTTTCTTTCTCTCTCCTTCTCTCTTCCACTCTCCTCCTCCTGCTCTGCAGTTTAAGAATAAAAAAATAATCCCTAATTGAACATGCAACCAGGAGATTATAAAAACACTCCTTGCTACCCATATTACTTCACCTTCTTCCACAACAACCAAACCCTAACCCTAAATAATCCTTAATAACTAAGGGTGGTTGCTAATTTTGATGGGAGGAAAAGTTGACGCTTCTGGGAAGGATCATCATTTGGTTTTTCTCTAACTCTCTCTCGGGCTTTCTATCTTCTTCATTGAACAAAGATAGAACAAGACCAATGAAGAGGATGAAGAAAAATGAACCCCAAACCTGCGACCCTTTAATGAAGACAGACAAGGATAAAACTTCATCGAGTTCTTGGTAGTCATGGTGATCTAATGGGGGCAGTAAAGCACACCCCCTAGTCTCTCTCTCTCTAAATACACATTAGCCTCTTTAAATTTGGATTTCTTTCTTTCATTCTAATTAACTTATTAAAATTGATTTAAAGGGAAATATACCTCTTCAGTCACTTTGGGAGTGCTATACTGCCCCTATTAGATCACTTTGGATTTCTTTCTTTCATTCTTTCATTCTAATTAACTTATTACACATTAGTCACTTTGGGTCTCTGTATGTTGGATTGGTGGGAGTGCTACCTCTTCAGTATCCTTTTCTAGGGTTTCAATTTATGTTAACCAATTTCAATCTATTCATGTGAAATCTCATGATTTTATTTTTGATCTGAAGTTTTGGGGTCCATTTTTATTCGTCGAGTTTATTGATCTTGTTCTATCTTGGTTTGTCTCGGTGAGGAAGAGAGAGAAACAGTTAAAGAGAGAGGAAGAGAGAAAAACAGGATGAGATGATGATTAAAGGGCAAAAATCAAAAAAGTTAATTTTCGGACTCAAAATGGAAATGCCCTGTAAGTCAAATCTAATTGACTAATTTTTTTTATTCCCTAAAAATTTTTCTTTATTCCCCAAAACCGTGCCTTTAACAAAATGACAGAAAATTTAAGAAAGGAGTGTGAAGACTCGTTTTGAGGGGGGTGGGCAGACGTCCGCCTCGGCCCCCACTAAAAAGGGCTCGATCCCCAATAATAACTATCGATAACTGTAAATTATATATGAGTAATGTTTATGACTCAACATTGATATGCTTGTCTTGTATTTAATAGGGTTACAAATATTCTAGGTGTCATGGTTTTGTGGAAAAATCAACCTTGTTTTTAAAACTATTGCCAATCAAATTTGGATAACAAATTAGACTTTGTGAGTATGAATCTCTTTCATGTTGTTAAATTTTGTGTACCGAAGTATTTATATGGTTTTCAATTTTATACCAAAATAATTTTCACAACTTTTCAAGTTTAATGTTACCCTGTTTTGACATGAAATCCTATTTTACATGTTTCCTCTATCATCTCCAACATTCATTATGTTTTATTTGATCATCTAAAAGTCTCACTACTTAGAGCATCTCTAATGGAAAAGTCAATCTTAGAAACTCAGAGTGCCACATAGGATTTTATAGAGTTTTATATATAAAAATCTTCTCTAATGCAAAACTCAACTAAGATCTCAAAGATGATGTACCGAGGGTGGAATAGAGATATCTCGAGATTACTCTATTTCTAAAGTGTCCTCTCAACATATCTCTAAATGTCACACTCATCAATATTTGAATCTAAGCCAATAGAAGTCGACTCTTCGTATACAAAATAAGTACTTATTCGTTACAAAAATAACCATGTCACGCAAGTACAAAAACAAATTTACCGTTCGGCATTGGAGACCTATAAGGACTGAAGATCTCTATATCTGACATCTAAGAAAGAGAATCTCTATAGTTGGAGGAATGAGCAATGTCGTCCATTTGAAAGCGTTTAATTTTGAGAATTCATCATCATCTCCTCCCCTGGATGTGATAGAAAAGTTGGTGTCAACACCAGCCAATACCTTCAAAAGCCCCAGGAAGACTGCAAACATATGAGCAGAAACACCTCCAATGATCTTAGTTAAAATATTGCTTGTATACCAAATCAAGAAACTTTACTTAGAAATTAATTGAAACTTTACTAAATAGTTGGACATTTTTGGTTTATTTTTGCACACTCTTACTCTACCCTTCTCTCTATCCCCGGTTTTCTGTAACTCGTAAACAACCTGTCTTGATGATATATAAAAACGATATTACTGGTTGGACAGTAAGTAAATGTACAGGGTGATTGTTGTTTTCATTTTTCGCCTTTCCCCTTGGCGGAGTATTGAAATAGAAGGTATAATCTTGATATAACAAGGACATTATAAATACAACCAGCACTTAGGTCGTTGTAGTATAGTGGTAAGTATTCCCGCCTGTCACGCGGGTGACCCGGGTTCGATCCCCGGCAGCGGCGTCTCTTTTTCACCTTTTTGTGTGTTTCGAATAACACAACTGAGACCACAAGTGTACCTACCTTCTTCACTTGTGTTCTCTTTTGAGGTTGAATTTAATAGCTTTCCAATATGAAATTGTTTGCATGCACATAGTTTTTCGACAAATCTTAAGTAGTAATTTCATGTTTATCATATTAGGTTTGACAGATAGAAAATGTTGAACTCGTTCTAGTTAGTTGTTCAAAATAGTCCGGTCTTTCAATCTGATTATGACTCGTATGATAAACACTAATGGTTTACAAAGACCTTTACTTGTGGACTTAATTCGAGGATAATACGCTGATATAATCCAATGTTACCCTTTGCCCATTTTAATCTAGGTTGTAGTAGGCATAATATCTGTTTTTGAACTATTCCCCGACCATCTTTCTCATGAACATATGAATGTAAGGTTGGGAAATTGGGCGGGTACAAGCACCTATGGCTATCGGTAGTGATGCATCTGGGTTGCGCATAATATTTTTTTGTTGAGTACATGAAAGAAACAATAACAAAACACTAAGAAAGGTCAGACAAACCGACCGCTCTGTATTAATCTTCCTTCGACGTGTCCAGAACGCGATCTTGTCTGCTTTGAAGTTGCCCTCACGGAAGATGTGGGAGTAATGGATGCCTTCGAATGTAGGTTCCAAAAGACGAATTTGTGCAATAATCACCAATGATTGCCATTGGGTTGCGGAGGATCTGATAAATTTTCTCTTTGGCTATAGTGTATTTAGGCAGAACTACGTTAACCTCTCGTTCTCAAAACCGGTCCATGTCCACTAAATACAAGGAAACATCATGCATTCTTATTTCCTTAAGGGGCGTTCTAAGGCGCCTTTTGTAAGTGTTATTGGGGCTTCATAGTTATCGGTGCCTTCCGTATTCCGGAAAGTTGTTAATAGCGCCTCTCTCAAAACAGACACTCCCACGCTACTTTTCAAATAAAAATTGATGGACTCGACCCGATTTAGTTACAGAGGTTGAGAACTATTGGATACAACTTAAAATTAGTGGACTCATGCCAAATATTATAATAAATTTTGGCTTAAGTTCATCAGATACAACCATAATTTCAATTCTCAAACATTGGTGTTGAATTCGGTAGAAATCAAGCTAAATCAAGCTAAATTTTGTTACAAAATTTGGTCAGAGTCCACTGATTTTAACTCAAAATTGGAGTTGGTGACGCCTATAACCAAACACAGTCTAACTAAATTTACCAGGCTAAAGGGGTGTCAATAACACTTACGGGAGGTGGCTTTAAAGCATAAGAAGGATAACACATTATGTGTTCGATAAAAGACCATCCAGATAAAGAGCACGAAAAATTTTGGGAAGATCTTGAGGAGGATAGCATGTATTATGTGTTCGATAAACTTGGTTCCTCCATGTCAAACGGAACACAGGAGGCTCTTTGTGAGGAATTGGACGAACTTTGACTGCATTTTTAACATGGATAATCAATTAAATTTAGTTAAAATGTTTCAACAAAAAAAATTAAATTTAGTTCAAGTGTCCTGCTCATTATTCCGGACTATTAGTATCAACAATAATCAATTGAGGCCTTGGGCAAACGGCCCAAAATGAGGGGAAGAATAAGGACCGGGCCCAAGGCAGTCCGGAATTAAGGATCAGGTCCAATGTGTCAGCCCCTTGAAACTGGAAAACTAAGAAACCTTTCAATTTCTATGATATTACGGATTTGCCATTAAAAAAAAAGCGCGAAATTGACCCACTTTTTCGTCAAAATCTGACGTCCAGTCAGGTTGCGAATGACTGCTCCACGCCAACGTCACTTCTCCATTATCTCGAGCCCACGCATTTCAGTTTTGGAAACCGGTCACTCTCTATCTCTCCATTACTCCATTACTCCTGAAAGAAAATCGCTCACTTCTCCATTACCCCATTAACCAAAAGAAAACCGCTCACTCTCTCTCTCTAAAAACCATTTCAAAACTCTCAAGTTGTTCTTCATTTCGTTAGTGCAAGATCAGTGAAAGAAAAACTCTCAAGTTGTTCTTCATAAAAGGTAAGTTTTCTAAAAAAAAAAAAATTAGGTTTCCTTTAACAAAAAGAAAAACCCTAAATCTGAAGAAAAAGAAAAACCCTAAATCTGACGAAAAACCCTAAATCTTCCTTCGAAATCTGTTACAAATTTAACTTACTGTTTGCAGATGGTGAAGAAAAGCACAAAAAAATCCTCACCAAAGAAAATCCCTACTGAACCAGCAACGACGAGGTCGAAATCAGTGAAAGAAAAGAAGATGAAAGAAAAGCAACCAACAAGAAGTAGCCCAAGGGGGAAGATGACGGTACATGATCCAGTATTCTAGGAACTTTTTAGTTCCCATGCACAAAGTTTTTCGTTTTACTTTTTGACAAAGCTTTGAAATATTTTACTGTTAACATCCTAACTCTTTTTAGTTTCATGTAAATGATCCAGAGGTCTAGAAACTTTTTACTTCCCATGCACAAAGTATTTCGTTTTACTTTTTGACAAAGCTTTGAAGTATTTTACTGCCAGTTTTATAATGTCCGTTTTATAGTTTACAGTAAATAGATAGTTTACTGTCGGTTTTATAGTTTACTATAAGTTTATTCGTTCCAAAACAGACAAAGCATACCTGTACGCTAGAAATTACATAATGCACTGTCAGTTTTATAGTTTACTGTAAATGAATATGTTTCAAAACAAACAAAGCATAGCATACTGTACACTATACATTACATAATGCACTGGCAGTTTTATAGTTTACTGTAAATTGATTTCTTCCAAAAAACACAAAGCATACCATATGATAAACAATACATTACAAAAACACTGTCAGTTTTATAGTTTACTGTCAATTGATTTCTTTCAACACTCACAAAGCATATCATACTGTACACTATACATTACATTATGAACTGTCAGTTTTATAGTTTACTGTAAATTGATATGTTCCAAAACAAACATTCATAGCATACTGTACACTATACATTACATAATGCACTGGCAGTTTCATAGTTTTCTGTCGGTTTTTTAATTTACTGTAAACTTCTTTGTTCCCGCAGGAAGCTGAACCACAAATAGTGAAGAATACCAAAGGAAAGAGGAAAGCCACCCAACAACCAGAGGGTCCTCAACGAAAAAAAAAGGCTCCATCAAAAGCTCAAGGAGAGGGAAGTGAACAGAGCGGAAAAGAGTTGAAAAACCGACCCGACAAACTTAATAGCAAACTGTCAAAGGCATACAAGTGGTCCCTTCGTAAAATTTGGGACCAAATGAAGACAACTTATTTTAAGTTGAGTGACAGACAGAAGGAGTTGTTGGATGAGACTCCTTTCAAATACCTATTGAGAGCCTTCAATGACAACAAGCTGGAAATGGCAAATCCCGTTCGTCCAAACAAAGCTATCTTCGAATTACTCAGCCTTTACAATACCAAGACTGAAAGATTCACACTGGCAGGAAAAGAGCTTCAACTGACACCAGAGGATGTGGCCCTCATCCTGGGCTTGCCAATGGAGGGGGAAATGGAAGATGTGATACCCAAAACCAAGGTATTAAGGCAACCGCAGATTGACTTCTGTATCAAATATTTCGGAGAAGTACCTGGTTATGTGACATGTCACTCGGTATCCGATGCTCTAAACAAAGCCGTAGACGATGAAGATGTGGATGATATGGATATTGTCAAGCTGGTAATCTTATCACTATCTGCTAATCTACTCTTTGCTTCGAGTACTGGTTACTCCATTCCCCCAATCTTCCTCAACTGCTTGGAATCGATGGAAACCATAAAAAAAATATCGTGGGCAAGAGCAGTGCACGGGTACATGATGGACAGGATCAGTTGGCACCCACATGATCCAATCAAAGCTTCTGGATGCCTAATTGTCCTTCCAGTAAGTATTATTTTTTTCACCACACTTGGTATATTCAGTGACATTTTATTGGTTATGTAATTGTTTTTATCTCTGAATAGATCTGGTTCTGTGAGCATACTCTATGATACGATAGAATAAGCAAGGTTAAGGATGAAGTGCCTCGATTGGTGAGATGGTCTTTGCAAGAAATCGATAAGACCTTCGACGACAAAATTCAGAATCTTATAGAGGACCAGGTAAAATTCTGCATCTAATAGTTGAAAAATATAAACGGTAGTAACAAATTTACAGTCTGTGTTTTAATGTATAAACAGGTTTATAATGTACTGTCAGTGTGGTAATTAACTGTCAGTTTTCTAATGTCTTGTCAGTTGTCTAATTTTCAGTAAGTTATGTTACTTTCTGATGTACTTCTTTAAATCTTGCAGGTATATGAAAGAAGAATCTGGCCAGAAAATGATATTGAAAGTAGAATTTTGTTAGAAGGAGAAAATCCAAAGAGCTTAACCAATTTGTTGAAAAGAATAGAGAACCAAGAAAGAGAAATCTCCCTTTTGAGACAGGAGCTGGCCAAAGCATGCGAGGAAAGCGACTCAGCAGTAAAAGCTTATTCCGATGTGCTGCAATCAAAAGATAGAATGGAAACAGCAACATATGAAGGGGGTCCAAGTCAAGAACAGCTAGAACCTGAGGGGGAAGAAACTGCGCAAGCAGCAAGGGAGGAAGAACAAGAAGAAAATGTAAGTGAGAGTGATGGGAGGGAAGAGCAGGATAAAGGACAGGAAAATATAGAAGTGGAGAAGGAACAAGAAAGAAGTGCAACTGATAGTGGTGAAACTGATAAACAAGAAGAGGGTCAGGATAAAAGTGAGACAGGAAAGGATGAGGAGAGCAATAAAAAAGGAAGTGAAACTGAAAGTGAGAGTGGAGAAGAAGAAGAAGAGGAGATAGAGAAAAATGAGGGGAACCAGGAAGGTAAGAGTGATAGTGAAAGTGAAAGTGGTGAAGAAGAAGAGGCAGTGAGAGTAGTGGAGAAAAAAGAGGTCAATAAGGCAGGGGAAAGTCAGATAAGTGAGAGTGAGACCAACAGTGAGAGTAGTGAAGAAGAACAGAGGGAGATAAATGAGGGTAAGAAGGAAAGTGACAGTGAGAGTAGTGAAGAAGAAGAGACAGTGAGAGTAGTGGAGAAAAATGAGATTACTAAGGCAGGAAAAAGTCAGATAAGTGAGAGTGACATCGACAGTGAGAGTAGTGAAGAAGAACAGAGGCAGATAGATGAGGGTAAGAACGAAACTGAAATAAAAGAAAAAAATGGAGAAGAAAGTAGTGAAAGTGATGAAGACAAGACTGAAAGTGAAGAAGAAACTGTGAAAGACGGTCAAGCAGAAAAAAGTGAGAGTGAAACAGATGATGATGATGAATCGTCCGAGTCAGAGGATCATGCAAAGAAGCAAAAGCATGCCGGCAAAGGAAAAGGCAATCTCTAATTTTCGATTACAGTCAAACTCATTTCAATCAAAGTTAAATAGTACTAAAGAGTAGTTAAGGATAGGAGGTTATATGACATGTTTAGTGTTAGTGGTTATCGTATTAAAATAGCTTGAACAAAGGTACTTTATGACATATTAGGTGGTTTCCTTTTAGTGAAGGTTTTTATGAACTTATGTTTACTTTAAGAGAACTTTAATTCATGTTATTCTGCATATTGTTTAACTACATGTTACTAAACGGGTACTGGGATTGAGTTTACTGATCGGGAACTTTACAATGCATCCTCAGTTGTTTTGTTACTTGTAAATTTGAAAATATCAGTGACATATATTAATTCCCGATTACATAAAAACAGATAAATACAAAGAGAAGGAGGGAAAAGATGAGAGAGATGAGCTCTGGGGCAAGGACGTTAATTTATCGAGCGACGATGACTCTTGGCTTCAAAGGATTCATAACAGAGAGGAAACACTAAAACTACAACAAAAAGATCAATTGTTAAAAGGTAAGATTCGCAATTTTTTGATTCAAGTAGATGAAGTTTATGTTATTATAGTGATTATAAATTATTTAACAAACCTAATCTCTAACATTGTATTAAAAAAATGTAGCAAGTGAAGAGAAGGGTAGTACAATCTGCAACAACCAACTAACGGAACCAAGCTTTGATCTGGGAATTGACTGCACACAAATAGTGGTTTGGACACCACCAGAAGTGGGGATCAGCAAACATAATACTTCAGATATTTTGCAGACACCACCTAATTCTGATTTTGCAGATATAATCAAAATGGGCAAAGAGTCAGTCGAAGAAGTGCTAAAGAAAATTGTTTCCCCTCCAAAGAGAGTGGCAAGCAAAGGAGAATCAGGGTCAAAGGCTCTTCAGAACTCTCTTATAAGAAGGGTGAAGCAAAACCCACGTGTGCGGAAAGCGACATTCAAGGCAGATAAGGGAAAGGAAATTGTGGCTGTGAAATCCATGAATTTAAACAAAGAAGACAAACAGAGCTTAGGGGACTGGAAAATAGGAGGGCTTTGGCCTTATGTGCTTCAGAAAGAAAGACCTCTACTGCTAGAGTTCTGCCAGAAAGGCTGGAAAAAGTAAGTTTCTTGTAAATATTTTAATTTATTACACATTTGAATGTGTCACGTACATTATTGAATGTCTTGTAAATTATGAAATGTACGGTACAGACTGGAGGTGTGGAAGAAAGATAATGAACACCGTCTAACTGGAAAAGAGTTAGATGATCTAATGATGTATAGAGAGTGCGACTCTCAAATCATCGATTGGTTTGCAGACCATCTTCACAGCAGGCCAGATAACAAAAGCAAAGAGATCATATTCTTGTCAGCCTTGATCTACGTAAGATTGCTTCGCACTTTTTGTATTGTGTTACTGTCAAATATTTCTTAAAATGTATTATTGGTAATTTGCAGACGTTGATCAACCAGAAACGGCACCCCGATACAATAACTGCAAATTTGCAGACCAGAATTAAGGAGCAGTTTATCAAAGGCCATACCTCAGTGTTGTGTGTTCCAATTAACACACCATACACCAATGATGCATACTATGGTTACCACTGGACGCTTCTGGTGTATAGGTTCCATGAAAATGATTGGATACACTATAATTCACTAATCAATGATCGACAGCTCGCTCAAACGTGCAACAAGAATGCAAGGGAGTTTGCAATAGTCCTTGCAGATGTGTTAAATGAATTGAACTACGGACGAAAACGACTGAAGAAAAAGATCCCATTTTTAAGGGAAGAAGAATGTCCACAGCAAGGGAAAGAGTAAGTCCCATTCACTGTCAGTTTTATAATGTCCGTTTTATAGTTTACTGTCAGTTTTATAGTTTACTATAATATGATTTGTTCCAAAACACACAAAGCATACCTTACTGTACACTAGACATTACAGAATGCACTGTCAATTTTATAGTTTACAATAAATTAATTTGTTCCAAAACACACAAAGCATAACTTACTGTGCAGTAGACATTACATAATGCACTGGCAGTTTTATAACTTACCATACACTAGACATTCAGTTGTTCTCTTCTTTACTTCTTCTAATGGATACGACTTGGTATAATGAAAATTTGTTTTTATCCTGCAGACCGGACTGCGGTCTTTACGTAATGCTGCATCTGGAAAGAATATTCATAGACAGTCAAGACTTTCGCATGCCAGACAGTTGCACGCAGCCCGAATAATTTAGCGACAGAACTAGAAGAATGAGAACGGAGGTGACGTACAAAATTTTAAGGGAGTCACAAAAGGCTTGGAGTAAGATGATGTAAAAGGAGGGCTTATAATTGTAAAAAATGTTGTGGAAATGTTATTCACTTATGTTGTACTGAAAAATACTTCTGTTTTGTACTATGCCAGAGGTATTTTAGTTCAAAATACTTCTGTTGTACTGAAAAAAATGTTGTGGAAATGTTATTAACTTCGACCAAAGGTATTTTAGTTAGATAATGTACTGTCAGTTTTATACTTTACTGTCAATGTTTCTGTTCAAATACACATACAACATACATTACAGGTAGAAGGCATTACATAATCTACCGCTAGTTATCTAATGTACTGTCCGTTCTATAATGTACTGTCAGTTTGGAGGTGGACAACAGAACTTTTTGAAGGGTACAAACTTGTACAACTTAGACTCAATCATTATGTACAATTTCGCCCAAAGGACACAAGATGTGAAAGGTACTCAATGGTTAAAAACTATCAAATACACATACAACATACATTCCAAGGCATTACATAAATTTACTTCCAGTTATCTAATGTACTGTCCGTTCTATAATTTACTGTAAGTTTGGAGGTGGACAACAGAACTTTTTTAAGGGTACAAACTTGTACAACTTAGACTCAATCATTATGTACAATTTCGCCCAAAGGACACAATATGTGAAAGGTACTCAATGGTTGGAAACTTGTACAACTTTTTGAATGGGAGTTGTAAAATGTCTTGTTCACAACTTAATGTAGCGTAAATTAATTCGTTCAAACTTCTAAACTTTGTATATTTTCTACGTCGCCAAATGATTTTCTCTACCTCCCGCCTTATAACAATGGTGATGGATCTACTGTCAATGTTTCTGTTCCAATAAACTTACAAAATACAATAATGTACACACAGGCATTAAAATACGTACTGACAGTTTTATAATTTACTGAAAGTTTTACAATGTTCTGTTTCGTAAACAAAACAGTTTACTATAAAGAAACACATGTACTGCAAATCATGAAATGTACTCTACATACACACAGTAGACAACAAAAAGAAAGTTACATTTCCAAAGGAAGTGCTAACAAAATACTGGGCACTTGAAGAAGTGCTAAACAAAATCAGATAGAGAAGTGCTAACCCATCGCTATATTGGTTCGTTACAAGATGCACGATTGTGGGTCGTCAGTTGATTACATCTGCCACAAACCCTCTGTCTTTTGGGAAAATACCCGGCACTTTCGATTCGAGTGGTGCGAGGTCTACCAGGACGTCTCTTTGTGAGAGGAGGAAGAATCATTGTGTCCGGGTCATACGATTTAGGCTCATCAAACGTAGGTACAGGCTTAACGGGATGACTGTACGTCTTACAATAGGCTTCGGTAGTGAAATTGGAATCAAAAAATGAAGAGGCATCACCACCGTTCATTTTTATACACAGAATCGCATGCTCGCATGGTACGCCTTCTACTTGCCACTTGCGACAAGTGCAGGTCCGTAGGGCCAAGTCAACTGAATGGGAGGGCATAGACAATACCTCGTACTGACCTTCTCCGGACTGGACGCACGTCCAACTACAAGCCACTTTGTAACGCAGTTGCATTTCTTTATCTACCTTCGGGCATAAGAAGGTAGACCAACTAGATGACTCAACTCGCCTTTCGTTCATCATATTCATGATCTTCATTCGCAGCATATCGAGCATGACTGTTATTGGCATAACTCTCTCGTCTCGGATCCATGAATTGAAGGACTCAGACAAGGAAGAGCAAATTAAACCGTACCTTTTCCCTATAAAGAAGGCATCTGCCCAATGAACAGGGTCGACTGAGTTCAAAAAAGCTTCAGCTCCAGTCCCACCCATTACACAAATCTCCCCAGTGTATTTGCTAAAGTCTGAGGCAGTAAGTGCACGAGCCGCTTTGAACATCAAGGACTGGAAATAATCTGACTTCTTGGCACCATTTCTAACTCGTAAATTCAAGTTGTTTCGCAAATGCCACACGCAATAGGAGTGGTTGGCCGATGGGAATACATTCCGAACACCATTTAATATACCGTTATGCCTATCAGACATAAAAGTAAGTGATTCACCAATATCTATACAATTCTTCAAGTTCCCAAAAAACCAGAGCCAGTTGTGATCGTTTTCTACGTCAACAACAGCATAGGCAAGAATGAAAAAACCTGCGTACAACAGAATGATTGAGCATAAACATTACTGTTTTCTGTAAATGTAAGCATGTCGCGGGAACTAACAAATGGACAGCACACGGTTTAGGCGTCTGACAATTATACGATGTACGAGGAACAGTTTCAAGAGAAATAGAATAATTACCGTCGTTTCCATTCTTCGCAACTGCAGCCAGAATACATCCATTATACTTTGTTTTAGCAAACGTACCATCAACAAATATCAGAGGTCTACAATGCTTGTAACCTTCTATGCATGCTCCAAGAGCAATGAAAATTCTTACAAAACGATGCGACTCTTCATCAACTTCCAGATCGATATGACTGTCAGGATTAGATCTTGACAGAGCATCAACATACCAGGAGAGTTTTGCATAGGAATCAGCTTCATCACCAAATCCTATACAAATTGCCGCATTTCGAGCATGATATGAGTAGTAGTAACTCAGTTTAATACCATAATCTTTTTTGAAGGAACTAACAATATCCTTCGTGCTCTTGGTAGGGTTCTCTCTAATGTCTTCTGCAATCAATAAACTAACAGCTTCAGTCGATAGTCGAGGTTTCCGTACACCAGTGATGAAGTCTTCACAGGTATGAACGGGGTTATAGGCTTTCAGGATAAACATAGATCTCGACTTTAGAGGAGCAACTGCGTGTATTTTCCACTTGCATTTGGTACTTTTGCAAACACAGGTGACACGATCGCGGTCATTCTTAACAAACACATAATTGTAACCGTGTTTGATTGAGTATCGACTGAGAGCCTGGCGAAATGCAATCACACCACCAGGAAATTCTTGACCCTCATGGGTGAATACTTCGGGCCAACTCTCAGACCGGAGAGGCTCTCTTCTGACAAGAGCAGTGGAACCATCACCATGGTTAGAAGGCGGGAGTAAGAAGAAATCACTGGGCGACCTACAAAAATACACAAAGTTTAAAAACAGGAACGGAATAACTAACATTACATTTAATTGTGAACCAGACATTTTACAACTCCCAGTAAAAAAAGGTATAACACACAAAGTACTGTACCGATTCAACTCTTGTGGAATCATTGAAGTGTATGATCGAGGCACAATTGACGAATTAGGCGTGAAAAAACCACGTTCCAACCTGCAAAAGTTAAAGAAACGAAAAGTATAGACATATTGCAAAACGGGAACTGAATAATGTAACGGAAACTTGGACACTGAAGGGGAACGAATAGAACAGATGGGAAAATGTACCGATTTATTGCTTCTGTACTCATTGAGGGGGATGATCTTGACAAATTTGAAGCATTCGAAGGGAAGAATTCAAGCTCAAACCTGAATAATTACAGGAATAAGGTGAAGAGGTGAAGGAACATGTACAGAAAAATGACCAAGTACAACACACCTTGTATAACTACGTAGGAACTACAACATGTACAACCAACTATAAAACACAACGGGAACTACATACTGACTAATAAATTTACCGATTCATTAAGGGTGGTAATCTTGAAGTACTTGATGGGTAGGGACTGCAGAATTCACGGTCTGCTTCACGAATGGACTCTTCATTTGACTGGGACGCCATTTCTTCTCTATTCATTCTGCATAAGAGAAGGATCGGGAACTGAAGAATGTACCGTAAACTATCCAACTACGAGGGAACGGACTACCGGATAAGGAACGTAAGTTTGTACAGTATAGTTGAACAATAAAAACGAAAATATAAGGAATGAAAATATACCGATTCATTAAGAGTGGTGATCTTGAAGTACTTGATGGGTGGGGACTGAAGAATTGACGTTCTGGTTCACGAATGGATTCTTCATTTGACTGCGACGCCATTTCTTCTCTGTTCATTCTGCATAAAAGAAGGATCGGGAACTGTAGAATGTACTGTAAACTATCCAAGGGCGAGGGAACGGGCTAACGGATAAGGAACGTAAGTTTGTACAGTATAGTTGAACAATAAAAACGAAAATATAAGGAATGAAAATATACCGATTCATTAAGAGTGGTGATCTTGAAGTACTTGATGGGTGGGGACTGAAGAATTGACGTTCTGGTTCACGAATGGACTCTTCATTTGACTGCGACGCCATTTCTTCTCTGTTCATTCTGCATAAAAGAAGGATCGGGAACTGTAGAATGTACTGTAAACTATCCAACGGCGAGGGAGCGGTCTAACGGATAAGGAACGTAAGTTTGTACAGTATAGTTGAACAATAAAAACGAAAATATAAGGAATGAAAATATACCGATTCATTAAGAGTGGTGATCTTGAAGTACTTGATGGGTGGGGACTGAAGAATTGACGTTCTGGTTCACGAATGGACTCTTCATTTGACTGGGACGCCATTTCTTCTCTGTTCATTCTGCATAAGAGAAATATCGGGAACTTTAGAATGTACTGTAAACTATCCAACGACGAAAGAACGAGATAACAGATAAGGAACGTAAAATTGTACAGTATAGTTGACACAATAAAAACGAACATATATGGAATGAAAATATACCGATTTATTAAGGGTGGTGATCTTGAAGTACTTGATGGGTGGGGACTGAAGAATTGACGTTCTGGTTCACGAATGGACTCTTCATTTGACTGGGACGCCATTTCTTCTTTGTTCATTCTGCATAAGAGAAGGAACGGGAACTTTAGAATGTACTGTAATTTACACAACGACGAGGGAACAGGATAACGGGTAAGGAACGTAAGATTGTACAGTAAAGTCGAACAATAAAAACGAACATATAAGGAATGAAAATATACCGATTCAAAGTTGACGTGTTAAGATTAGAGATATGACGTTCCAACCTGCAAAAGTTAACTAAACGAATGTATAGACATATTGCAAAACAGGAACTGAACAATGTACGGTGAACTTGGCCACTGTAGGAAAACATGTACAGAAAACTGACCAAGAACAAACACTATATAACTAAGTAGGAACTAAGAAATGTACAACCAACTATAAAACAAAAAGGAAACTGTAAACTGACTAGTAAATATACAGATTCATTAAGGGTGGTGTCTTGAAGTACTTGATTGGTGGGGGGTGAACTAGTGTTACAGTAAATCATTAGTTTCGAAGGAGTTGTTCAAAGGATCCTAATATTCATCATTTTGGTGACCTCTGTTGGAAGTATATCCATCATCTTGAAATTATTTCATTCAATGCAAGTAGATGAGTTTAAATGTTTTTGTTTTTGTTTAAGGAGTATTCATGGCAGAAACATGAAAGGGACAGTCAAGCAAAACAAATATGAATGAGTTGTAGAGTCTAACTGTTTGTCTTTAAGGAGCAGTGGACCAAAAAAAACATTAAATGATAACATTGAAGGCTAAAAGATGAGATTTAAGAACATTAAAATGATAACATTTAATGATACCATTCAAGGCTAGAAGATGAGTTTAAATGCTTTTGTTTTTGTTTTTGTTTTTGTTTAAGGAGTATTCATGGCAGAAGATGAGTGAGGCAAAACACTAGTGTTCCCTTCAAGCCAGGAAGATGATGAACATTAAAATCACTAACCTGATGTGGAAGAACAGTAATAGTTGGTCTTTCAAAAGATGATGAGCTTCTGTCTATAAATAGAGCTAGAAACAGTTGAATAGATTTTGAGCGGGACCGAAAATTTCAACCCAAATTTTCATCCAAATATTTGGGTGAAAATGGCGCCATTACAGGAGAGAGAACAGAGGATAGAGAGAGAAAGAAGAAAATCAAGGAGAGATTTGGGCGGGGAGATAAGGGAAGGAAATCAGATTGGAGAGGGAAGGAAATAAAATAGGAGATATTTTCTCCTCATTTAATGCTAAGGATTAGACAAATCCGGCTCATTAATTGCCGTGTCAATCAGCCATTAAGGCAGGTAAGGGAGAAGCAGGCAGGGGCAAAACGGGAAGGGAATAACCCTTAGAAACAGGAATTGTCAGGCAAATCTGACATTTTGGACCTCTCCCGCAATTTGGAAATGGGCTGGGGCGGAAGCTAATTTATCGGGCTTATTTTGGTCCTCTCCCTCAAAAATCCTAATCAATTTGGTTTAGGTTACTTCAAGTTTGTATGCTTCAAAACTAGTGATTATAAGATTGGAAGTTGGATAGTTATTGTTTCGATTATCTTTTACTTTTTGAAATAATAATTCCAAGATGACAAATTTTAATTTCTTATGGTCATTTAGATTCATTTAAGATAAATAAAACAATTATCTTACTTGGATTTTATAGGTTTTTGCTTACTACTTTAAGCATAATTAAACTCAATAATATTACGCTTTGAAGAAGGGGTCTCAAATAAAATTTTGGTTTGATTCCGTTCGCCTTCAACTTGTGACCAACTCACCGTTTTGGCCCCCATAAGTGTCTGGCAGTTCGGTTTGGCCCCCAACTTCTTGTTTGTCTCCCAAGTATTTTCTAAACCTCTCAATTGTACTTCATGGCAATTCTGTGATTTAATTCCTTTTTTTTTTGTCCACCTAACCTCAACAATTTCCACATCACCTTCTTCCACATCAAAGTTCGCCGACAAATGTTGCCAGAGAAGGTCACCGACCGACGACTTTTTCTGACAACCTTTAATATTACTCCCTCCTTCTCATATTAAGAGTCCTACTTTGGAATTCCAACTTTTTTTCATATATTTTGTTCTTTCATTTGTACCCTTATTTATTGTAGAAAAAAAGTCTAAAATTCAAGAGTCTCGTTTTCCTACCTCACTTAACATTAAAGTACTTTTATTGCAAAGACTAGCTCCAACAAATTATAGTTGACTCAAGGTAAGGGCATTGTGGGAAAGTAGATGGATTTTATATGATAAAAAAGAAGTTGGACTCTTAATATGAAACATCTCTAAAAGGAAAGTGAGACTCTTAATATGAGACATCTCTAAAAGGAAAGTGAGACTCTTAATATGAGACAGATGGAGTATTATTTTTTCCATCTTCTTCCCCAACCTCCTTTCTCTCAATCTTGCCACTCTTCCCTTCCATCTCTAATCTCTTTCATCTCTCTCTCTCTCTCTCCAATTGGGGTAGTTAAAGTTTTTAGAAAATTCTAAGTATACAGAAGGCTTCCCAAGAATTACTTCAAGAGTTTTGTAGTGTGGGTGGAGACCATGTGAAGAATAAGCACCATGGAAGAAGAAACTATAATAAACCCAATTGAATCAAAACCGTTTCTTCTTTCTTTTTTTAGCCAAAATTGATTGATCGAATCAAAGGAGGAAGGTTACTTTCTTATCCATGCTTGATGAGGTACATACTCTCTTTAGGTTAAATTAATTGAATCAAAACCCTGCTTCTTCTTTTTTTCTTTCGGAAACCCTAATTACCCTCTGAATCAAAACTGATTTTTTTTCCACCAAAAATTGATTGATTTCAAAGCAAAGCATTTGAGTTTATGTTAGATCAGTTATTCAATTTTGTTCCAGTGTTTCTTTGAATTTAACGCCTTCGAATTTATTCAGTGATCCTTTCTCTCTCTAAACTTTTCTGCTCTTGATGAGCTATCTTGGTGTTGCTAATGGTGGTTTGAAAAGTTTAGTTGGATGGTTTGATCTACCTGAAACCGAGTATGTTTTCTTTCCTATGACTCAGTAGATTTAGTTTTTAGATGGATAGTAAAGAGAGAAAGCGATTTTAGAGAAGAAACTTGTTGGTTCGTATGAAAAGTTCAGATTCAGATTTTTATGGTGAATACGGCATGGTGGATCTGGATTTTGGTCTCAATAATAGTCATATTAGTTGCAAATCTAATGTGTGTAATGTTTCTCCTTTTTTGTTATGGTCATTCATCTCATCTCGAGAAGAGAGAAGATTCATCCATTGAAAATGACAACAAATATATTGGAAAAACCCAGATCAAGACGAGTTTTCGAGGAAGGGAACCCCTTCGCCGGAACTCAAAAGAAAGAGGGAGAAGATGGGAAGGAGAGAGAAAAAAGAGAGAGTGAGAGATAAATGAAAGAGAAGTGAAATGGAAGGGAAGAGAGAGAAAGGAGGTTGGGAAGAAGATGAAAAAAAAAATTAAAGGTCGCCGGAAAAAGTCGTCGGTCTGTGAACATTTGCCGGCGAACTCTGATATGGAAGAAGGTGATGTGGAAATTGTTGAGGTGAGGTAGACAAAAAGAAAAAATTGAATTAAATTACAGAATTGCCATGAGGATAGAATTGGGAGGTTTAGAAAAATTTTGGGGGCCAAACAGGATGTTGAGGGCAAAATCGAACTGTCGGACACTTATGAGGCCAAAACGGTGAGTTGATCACAAATTGGGGCCAAAACAGAATTAACCCTAAAATTTTGGATCAAGCCTCCAAATTCTCGACAAGGATCCAACACTTAGTGCCATATTATAAGGAAAAACGGTTAGAAAGGACAAAGAGAAAGATATAGTTAGTTAGGGCAGTTAGAAAATAGTTTGTTAGTTATGGTAGTTAGAAGATCTTGTATTATATAAAGGTAATTGAGTGTGAGATTTTGAGAGAACCAAACTGAACTGATCAATTGAGTGAGAAACAGAGAGAAATAGGAAAAAGAAGAGAAATCTAGAGAGAGAGAGGAGAAGGAAAAGAAAGAATGAATAGATCAAGAGAGAGAAAGGAAGAAGATGATCATGATCGTGATAATCTTCAATCAACTAACCCTGAATCAAAATCAAGCTCCTCTTCTGATCAGTCTATGAATGATAACCATACTCCAAAAAGGGCAAGATCTTCAGAAGCACCATTAGTAAGAGAAGCTAATGAGTATTTGATGGAAGTAAAAGGGATGTTTGAAACTAGACGTCCTGATATACATAAAGAGTTTCTTGATGTCTTGGCGAATTTCCGTGCTAAAAGGATGGATGGGCCACAAGTTATTGCTAGGGTTAAAGAATTGTTCAGTGATCACCCAAACCTTATTTTGGGCTTCAATATCTTCTTGCCTCGTACTCATCAGATCCCTCTTGACCCACTCACTCAGATTCTAGAAGAAGAAGAAGAAGAAGAAGAAGAAGAAGAGCCTCTGACTCACAATCAAGATCAAGAACCACAAACTCAGACTCAAGATGAAGAACAAGAAAAAGAAGAACAGCCTCTGACTCACAATCAAGATCAAGAACCACCAACTCAGACTCAAGATCAAGACCATGAAAATCAACCTCAACATTAAAACTCAAGATCAACCACTGACATATTGGATGATTATGAAGTATAATCTTTGAAAAATGGGTACGGTTTAATCAAAAAATCGAAAATGGGGATTGTACATTTTGATGAAGACAATAATGTCACATGATGAAATTGAAGTTTAAACATTTTTAGGTCATCTACATTTCTAGCTAGGTTATTTTACATTCTCAGAATCTCTCTCATTATTGTTAATTACTATTTTGAATTTCTTTTGGTTGTAAAAGACAATTTGAATGGCTTTGGGGGAGATTTTAAACTAATTATCATTGTCCTGCACCTTAAATTGATGGGCCACTAATAGATTAATTGTCTATTAGCCGAAGAACGATTAGGTCGATCAAAAGTTTAGGGACGTCCCTGGTGTGGGCACACTCTTCAACTAATCAATCCAAACTGGTCGGTTTATTTTTGCACATAGCTATTCTAGCCCTTCTCTCTATCCCTGCCTCTCCTGAGTATACTTCAATAGATATTCTTAATTCGAAGCTATGTGCTTTTTCATGGCTATTCTGAAGAAAGAACTTCATATATATATAACATCTTACTATGGAAGCTATCTACTAATCAATCCCAAGTGTTCAATTAATGGATCCATTAAATAGTAGGGCATGTTTAGTCTAATTTTAAACAGAACCCCAACTCTAACCCTTATCTCTATCCCCGGCTCGTACATGTCCACAAAATACAAGCAAACTTCGTGCATCCAAATTTTTCAGTAAGGGAAGTTTTATGGGTTTTTTAAGTTTACCCCCTCGATACTAATGGGTAATTAATTTTAGCCCCTTCAGTGATGGATATATAGTTGAGCTTATCCGCTTAGATTTACCATTTTTGACAAAAACTCGAAGGTTGTGTTTAGCACACGTGAAATAATTGTGATTACCTAGAGAAATTATTCTTCAATATGGTTCCTAGTAGTTATTTCACCTTACTTTATTGTGATTTGGTCGAAAATAGGATTAGTAAAGGTTGATTTTACTTGTATATTATTTAATTATGATTGTATATCACATGTCAAATATGTCTTTAATAGTTTTGACAAAAATTCTAAATTTGAGGTGGTAAGCTCAATTACCAATCACATCTCAAGAACATTAGATCTATCTTCCTAATCCTCCTTCTTCTCTTAGGATCTAACTGGCTACCTTTCCTCCAGTTATTCACTTTGCTCATCTCCAAGATCTGTTTTCAAAGATTACTATTTGTCAAAAATTGATGCCTTTCAAATCCCCATTTCTTAGCATACTAGCATCTCTTTTTCGTCTTGTACATCCTAATCTCTGGTTGCTTATCTTATATGCCCAATCTTATAAACCTTTTGCCTCTCATCCCTAGTATCTTTACTGTGAAATTTAAACTTCTTGTTTTCTTCTTTTGACTTTGGGTCATATAATGGAATAACCCTATTTCCTTCATCTGTTTGACATTTACGGCTGCAGGTCGAGGATCGCCGATCTTAGCAATTCCAACAACCGACACAATCACCAGTTGACTGAAAAAGCAAAGGTACGTGTCACTTGTATAGAAGCTGTTATTTTGGGAGATAACATGGGTTTGCCTTCAAGTCGGGTTGATGGGTTGGTATTTTCAGTGGGCCATGCAGGGTATTTCTGGCCCAAAGATACTTTTTATAGTTGGGCTTGTTATTATTTCTTCTTGGGTCAACCGTTTGATCCTGGATTACTCAAATGGGCTTGGGTTATATTTATGCTTGGTAATCCTCCTGACCCGGTTACACTGTTCAAGTTTAACTCCTAAACCGACTATGGAATATCATCTGTCTTTCATGGTATAATTCCTATGGTCTTAAACCTTTACTTGTTTCTATATAACACAGATTACTTACCTCTCCTTCCATCATTGGAAATTTTACTGCTTAAATTTCCCGACACAGTTGGGTTTTCGAACTCGGATTGTGTTGGCAACCCTACATACCAGGTATCAAACCTTTTTTTTGGAAAATGGTCTGATATAATTTCTCTTTTTAGAGAAGTCTGGGGGGTAACTCCGGGGCCTTTTGGTCTCATTCCTTGGAAATCTAGTACTTTCGCCAAAGGTTTTAGTTTCCTTTTCATCCTATCTTGGCGAGGTTATGTTTGTTTGTGTCTCTAAAACAAATTCAGATCAGTTTGTTCCCTACATGACAGGAATCGGTTGGCTATTGTGAGTACATGGGGTCAGAGTTGTATGCGATGCAGAGGGTTCACATCTTTATTATATGGTTATATACTTTCTAGTGATCCAGTGCACCTTTTGAATGGGAGGAGAAATTTGATTCGTTGGAGCTCTATTCATGTTTTGAAGAACGTTCAGAAGCTACTATCATCTTTTACTTGTATTTCCTTTGTGCATTAAAATAGAACGTTTAGAAGTATCGCTTATAACTTTGTTGTAAACTCTAGGAAGAACAACACAACTCTCACTACTACAAAAACACGTCACATTTGTAACGGTTGAAGCCGTTATAAATGCCTGAAAAACCGTTACAAATAGCATTTTGTAACGGCTTAAAACCGTTATAAAAAAATTTAAGCCGTTACAACAAACCCCGTTGCTAATACATTTGTAACGGCTATTGGCCGCTATAAAAGATCATTTGTAACGGCCTTCGGTTCATAGGCCGTTACAAAAAAGTTTACTGGAGTGCCAATGTTCATGACCATTTGTAGCGGCTAGTATCCTATTGGCTGTTACAAATAACTGATCTGAAAAAAAAAATCAGGCTACACCGAAATTCTTCTTTGCAGCTCTTACTGCTGTCCTTATTTGAAAATCAAAAAGCCAAAAAGGAAAACTCAAAGCAACACAATAAATCAAACAAAACACATTCCATTGATTGATTACTCTTAATACAAGTTTCAAGTTCATCACTTCCAAACCAAACATTTACATATATATAGAAAACATTAAGTTTTTAACCTAAAGTAACCATTGAAACTACATGGTTTCCATTGTATTCATCTTCCACTATTGGATTCCGCTGTTCTCTTTGCATCTCTTAACTACCTGCGAGATGAATACATATCAAAATCTTCATAATAGCATAAATGTAGATGAATCAAAAGAGAATCAATTACAAGATATAAAAGTGGGTGACATTAAGATGGAGTAAAAGTATCTAAGGGTAATTATATCTAACATTTGAAGATCTCTATCAAAAAGTCTTGTTTTCCTGCATTTCAATGTTTAGTTACTAGTTTTTTTATTTACATTTTTCAAGACAAATCTTTGACATCAGAGAGGGATTACATTCACTACTTGTGTTATATGCAAGGGTGTTGCAGCCTTGGTCATTAGTTTCTTCTACATAGTTGAGTTGCTATGGAAAGTTCAAATTCAGATTATTTGCCTTCTCTTCACAAGATAAAGGAGACATTTGACAGTCTTGAAGTATTTGTAACCAAATTTAGCGTCTACTTTTAGGTAACAACGAATCAAAATACTAATATCTACAAATCTAGGAAGCACAAGAATCTAAGGACTATGCCGGTAAAAACGCAAATAACTTGGATACCTTAGTTTATATCGGTTGATGAAATTTGTTATCACAAAGATGAGGAAATGATTATTCATTGCCCAGATTGAGTGAACTCCTGCAAAGACCAGAACACCAATGATGTAAAATTGACAAGCAGATAACAGATGATGCAAATAATGTTGCTTTCGTCTACTCTAAGTCTCTAATAGTATATTATTTTGGAACAATAGCATGAACTAGAAACCAGTCAAACATGTGAGCTTTGTGCAATAGGAGACAAGAGTTGGAAATTAGAACATAATGAGAACACGTACAAAGTAAATAATGGCAAGTGTACTCAGAGACTTAAACATCATACTAAAGGAAAAATAAACTCCATAGGGAGTAGCATAGTACTTTGTATAATATGTGGTATTGTTGCGCCTGCTTCCTACTTTGCCGTACAAAAACTCTGGAATCAGGCCCCATACCACTGCAGAGGAGAGCAAGATTACCAGTAATAGTTATGTTTAGTGTGATATAGGCTTTACTAGTTCGTCAATAACATAAGGATTTTAAAGTAAACTTTCTTAACAAATAAATACAAGTACATAAACGCAATCTGTATACAACCCCAATATTTGGTGTCAAAGACTGAATTTTCTGAACCTACAAGTGCAGATCATTGCGTTAGCGTAGATGCTAAAAAATGGAAGAACGTTGAGCAGAATGAAAAAGAATAATCCTCAAAGCATGACTTATCAACGTTACTCGTATTTGTATATGTCAAGCAAGGAGATGGAACCTGAAAATAAAAGCTAGATATGAAAGAAAAAGATAAAAAACCATTTGTTACAATGTGTTACCTCAAAATAAGATCTGAACGGAACATCATGTGCCTGTTGAACAGTCTCGAATACCTAAGGAAATAAGAACAAAAAAGTTGAATAAAACATATTCTGAAATGGGTAAGGAGTACATTGTTAAAACTGATATCGGAATATAGATTGTGAACATAATTAAACTTACATCAAACATAATCCAAACCCTGATGTAAAATGCTAAGAAAACCCCTAAATAAGATCAAATGAGGCGTTGATAACGCACCTGATAAAGCTCGGAGCCCCTGCAAAATAGATAAACTAAGGCTGAACTCTCGGAAGCTAAAAGAAAAAGAGAACCCCTAGGGTTCCGAATGAGCGAAGTAGCGGAAGAAACTCAAAACCCTAGTGGAGATTAAAGTTAACCCCTGGTACTCGTTGCTCACTTCACTTTGTTTGCTCGACTCCTCCTTACTGTTATAAAATAAAGAAGGAACATAAGAAATTTTAGATACCATTGACTCGAAAACCCTTACCAGCAATATTTAAGCAAGTAAGATAAAAAAAAATCGGACTTAACGAAGAAGTGATGAAGTAAAGATGAGAGAGCGAGAGAGACCAAACCCCTGCTCCTTGCTAGTGTGGTGTCTTAGAGAAGTCACGCTAATAGAAATCCCTAAAAAACAAGAGAATAATCTTGAATTTAAATTAAAGCTATTCATTGAACTAAAAGGGGATTTCTATGAGAATAAATTCAAGTTATTCATTGAATTTAAGATCTAATCTATTTATTATAAAACCCTAGTTGCCCTGTAGAAATTCTTGAGAGAGATAGTTCACACTCACCAGAATCGGCAAAAAAAACTCACGAGAAATCCTTGCTCTCACTCCTCCTTGCTGGTGTGGTGGGATCGATTCCTCCTTGCAGTTGTTCTTTCTCTCTCTCGCTTTCTCCCCCTCTCTGCAAAAACGAACGGGAAAGAGAGGGAACAGTTCCTGATTTTAGAAATTAGAGCTTAAAGATGTTATAACGGCCAGAAAATAGAAAGGCCGTTACAACTACACGATATTGTAACGGCTCGGTCTCCGTTATAACACAAAGTCCCAGGGTTGTACTGTTACAACTTTTTTATAACGGCGTTATTTTACAAAGGCCGTTACAATAACAAAAATGTACGCGCCAACTTCCGCGCCAACTCAATTGGATTTTTATAACGGCTATCTGAGGGAGGAGCCGTTATATATAAGCCAATTTTTATAACGGCAAGTTAATAGCCGTTACATCAGACTTATTTGTAACGGATTTCTTTAAAGCCGTTACAAATAGGCGTTACAAAAGGGCCGGATTTTTGTAGTTAGCTTGTTTGCCTAACTGCATTATATCTCATCATAACATCGATGTACTTTATTTAAATCTCAATCAATAGATGTTATGTTATCTCAAAAAAAAAAAATTAGTGTTGAGGGGAAAGCTCAAAACCCAAGTTTTAAAGGCGCCTCTTGTAAGTGTTATTAGGGCTACCCAGTTATTGGTGCTTCTCTCAAAACATGCACTTCCACAATTTTTTTTCATTTTCAAATCGGTGGACTCGGGCCGATTTAGTTAGTGATTTTAGATAAAACATAAAATCGGTGGACTCTGACCGAATATTGTTACAAATTTTGGCTCAAGTACATCAAATTCAACTCCAATTTCAATTCTCAAACATTGGTGTTAAATTCGATAGACCTCCTGAGTCCATCGATATCAACTCAAAACATTGGAGTTGGATTTGATGGCGCCTATAACCAAACACAGTCAAACTAAATATGTGTTCGATAAAAGACCATCCAGATAAAGAGCACGACAGAATTTGGGGCCTTGAAGAAGATAACACGTATTATGTGTTCGATAAACTTGGTTCCTCCGACCTCCATGTCAAACGGAACACAAGAGTCTCTCCGTGCGGTAGGGAGAAACATTATCGTCACAACAAAGTTTGAAGATATATATATATATATATATATATACTAGGTGTCCACCACGCCCTACGAGAAGATCATCTACTCCGATCGAATTAGGGATCGTAATTCTTAGCTAGAAGCCAATTACGATCATCGGATCACTTCGGTAATCGACCACTAATATAGACCAAATCTCACAACGGGTTACACCAAAGAGTGGTGACTTAAACAGAGAGAATTGACTAGAGGGAACTTGGCAAATAGATGGATTAGATCCAACTAAACATGCCCAAATCGAATAGGGACAAAGATATAAATAACCAGGCTCGAAAGGGAGGTCCGGGAAGAGACAAAGGGGTCGGTCATATGATGGTCGGCTTGAGCATGGGTCGGATAGACCATGTCCATTGAGGGGCATGATCTGGCTGGCCATAAGATCGAGAAGGGAAACAATAGATGGAATCCATTCCATCTAGGTTTCCCAGTCAGGAAAGGTTTCTGACTTTATCTTTTCTATGGTCCATATTGAATCCTTGTTTTAATAAGATTCCAATTAGGGTTTCTCTATATATAGACTAATTAGAGAACAGAAAAGGTGTGAACTTTTCTCAAGAGAAAATCAATCTCTCAGACATCCAGAGAGATGGATTTTAGAAAAAAAAAATTCTCATTCTCTAGTCAAGAAGCAAGGAGTTCTTCTTCCCAACCTTCTACGAGGTTCTAGCTGACTAAAGGAAAAGAGTCAAGTTAACGTACTCGGTGTCTCAAGTAGAGGAACTACACTTTGAAGCTCTTTATCTTCCGAAAGGGAGTCGGAATCGAAGTTCGAGGGAAAGTGAATAATGTATTCTTCTTCCCGTTTTAGTTCATTTTTAGTTCTTGCATGTGATCCTGGAAAATAATGTTAGACATACTAGATATCTGAGATTCCGCTAGCAACACTAGGTGACACCAAAACCCAACAGTAAATACTTAGGGCAAATAGTATATAGCAAAAATAATCATTTAGATTCATCTCAAATAAATAAAAAATTATTTAACTTAGGATCATATCAAGTTAGTACTTACAATTTTTTTTTCAATGTTTCTTCAAAATCTTTAGTTTTTTTCTAGCTTATTGAAAATCAAGATAAGTAAAATTAGAAATAAAGTTAGTCGGATTCCGGTGTTCTTCTTTTTTATATTGATTATTCATAACTTTTCCCGGCTGGCAGCAAATAATGTGTCAATTCATCCCAGTTCTTATTTGCTTTCTTTCTCCGGTTTGATTATGCATAACTTCCGATCATCTACTTCTCTCTCTATCTACATCTCTATATCTACTTCTATCTCTATCTCTTCGTGAGACGAACTGATTTTTCTAATTTATGTTTTGATCATCTGGTTTATAGAGTGTGGTGTCATCTCCCATCAAAGTTAAATCAGTAGCATTAGAAGCCTCTGATCCGTCAAATTTTTGTTCTAATTTCATGGATGACAAGCTAGTACGAGAAATCAAGGAAGAATTTAAGGGATTAGGGAAAATGACAGTAAAATTGCAAAAGAAATGGTTAAGAATTTTGGGGTTTACCTCGAAGAAACTAGGTCAGATGATTTAAACACGTTGAAAGCTAATCTTCAGTCAAAGATGATTTAAACACCTACATGGTTTGTCCAAGCAAATCTCCGGCGTAGGGATACCCCTTCGCCGGAGTATTTAAAGAGAGAAAAGAAAATTTTTTTTTTTTTAGAGAGAGAGGAGAGAGAAATTTTTATTTTTGAAGGTCGCCGGCCGGAAAAGTTGGCGGCCGACGATCTTTGCCGGTGAAGATGATGAGGTGGCAGAGAGAGGCTATGAGTTGGATGAGAGAGAAGTGATGACTAGTTAATGGTGTTATAACGGAATCTGAGAAAGGGAGCCATCTGGATATTTTTAATAAAGTAGGGGGCCGGTCACAAAGCTGGGGCTACTAGGGAAATAACCCTATATAATTCTGCACACATTTTTGAGAATGATAGTACATTATTCAGATAGTTTGTCTACTTTTTAGAATGTATGTTCTAATTGTGTAATGATTTATAATATGCTCCTAAAATCTCTTTTCAGATAGTTTGTCTACTGAGAGAAATTTTTACACGAACCTCCAAAATGTTTTGTTTCCATAAAAATATTTTGCTTCCATAAAAGCAGGTAAAAATTGTGTTATATAATGTCATGTGTGAATTTAGCTAGGTATCCCATTCAGCAATAACAGAAACAATTAAATTAAATTAATGAGGAAAAACGGTTAGAAAGGACAAAAAGAAAGATTTAGTTAGTTAGGGCAGTTAGAATATAGTTTGTTAGTTATGGTAGTTAGAAGATCTAGTACTTATTATATAAAGGCAACTGAATGTGAGATTGTGAGAGAACCAAACTGAACTGATCAATAGAGTGAAAAACAGAGAGGAATAGGAGAAAGAAGAGAAATCTAGAGAGAGAGAGGAGGAGAAAAAAAGAAAGAATGAAGAGATCAAGAAGAGAGAGAAATGAAGAAGATGATCATGATCGTTATGATCTTCAATCAACTAACGCTGAATCAAAATCAAGCTCCTCTTCTTCTGATGAGTCTATGAATAATAATAATAATGAGTCATCTATTCTTAAATGGGCAAGATCATTTATTCCTAAAAGGGCAAGATCATCTATTCCTAAAAGGGCAAGATTATCTTCAGAACCCCAAACCTCAACTGGAGGAGGAGTTGATCGTGAACTAAAATTGCGAAAAGAATTGGATTATTTGGTGGAGGTAAAACGGACATTTGGAGTCAGACGTCAAAATATATATAAAGATTTCCTAGATGTCATGATGGAGTTTCGTCGTAAAAGGATTGATTTGAAACAAGCTATTAAGAGGGTGAAAGAATTTTTCAGAGGTCATTCCAACCTTATTTTGGGCTTCAATACCTTCTTGCCTCGTAGTCTGCACATCTCTCTTGACCCACTCGCTCCCATTAAAGAAGACTACGAAGAAGAAGAAGAAGAAGAAGACGACGACGAAGACGACGACGAAGATGAAGAAGACGACGAAGACTACAAAGAAGAAGAAGAAGAAGAAGAAGATTACGAAGAAGATTACGAAGAAGAAGACTACAAAGAAGAAGAAGCAGAAGAAGAAGAAGAAGAAGAAGAAGACTACGAAAAAGATGAAGACTACGAAGAAGACGAAGACTACGAAGAAGAAGAAGAAGAAGAGGAAGAATCAAGATCAAGAACCAGTGACTCGAGTGACTCAGACTCATACTCAATATGATGAACAAAACCAGCCTCTCACTCAAACTCATGCTCACGATCCACTGACTCAGACTCATGCTCAAGAACCATTGACTCAGACTCAACAACCACCGACTCAGACTCAACATCAAGAACCACTCACTCAGATTGTTCATTTTGGAAAAAATAATGTCAGATGATTAAATTGAAGCTTTCACATTTTTGGGTAGATCATCTACATTTCTAGCTAGGTTATTTTACATTCTCAAATTCTCTATTGTTGCTTACTATTTTTCTTCTTTGAATTCTTCCATGTAACAATTGAATCTTTTGTATGCAAGTAGTCAAGAACACACCACCATTTTAGATATTCTATACCCTCAAATTTTCATTTTCTTTTCGCCCTAAATGTCACTTGGAATGGTTTGTCATGTTTCGCTAGATTTCAATTTATGTATTGAAATGGTTCACGTGGAGGAGTATTGGAATGGTTATCAACATAGTTGAGACTTAATAAAGCAATTGTATTTACAACATCTCTCTACTACGCGATCTCATTCTCTCTTTCTCCTTCTCGGCTTCACCCAAGCTCAATCTTTCACTTAATCATCTAAGGAGGTTTATACCTCTTCACCTGGTATAAGAGCCTTATTTTTTTTACAATGACTTCTACTGATGTTACCTCTGAAGCTATTCATGCTACTACTACTAATTCTGGTGGACCGGTTGATGTTCATGACTCGGATTCTCCCACCACTATCTTAATTACGCCTCTTCTAACAAGCGACAACTACTCCTCATGGTCTCGAGGAATGATCAAAGCTCTCCGAGCTAAGGATAAACTAGGATTTGTTGACAAGACAGCTTCTAAACCCATCAATCCTAATGAGTTACATCTATGGGGACAATGTAACGATTTAGTTTCTAGTTGGCTTATCAATTCAGTTGATCCGTCTTTGCGTTCTTCCATTCTATATGATGATAATTCTTTTGATATTTGGAAGAATCTTTATGATCGTTTTCATCAAACGAATGCTCCTAAAGTTTTTCAGCTAAAGAGAGCTATTTCATGTCTCAAACGACAAGGTTCCGACGTTTCAACCTATTTTACTAATCTTAAAGCTCTTCGGGATGAATTAAACTCCTTAATGACTACAGAACCATGTATATGTGGACATGGCCGATCTTTGATTGATCGGACTAATCAAGATAGAGCAATAGAGTTTCTTCAAGGTCTTCATGACCGATTCTCGACTACTAGAAGTCAAATTTTGTTAATGGACCCGTTCCAGTCCATTGCTCGGATTCACTCCCTTGTTAAACAAGAAGAAGTTCAGCAAAGTCTCCTTACTCCTATGAATATCAATACAGGCACTGCTGCCATTGCCGTTGGAACTAGTGATTATGATTCCAATAGGTTTAATGGTTCCAATAGACAACGATCCAAGCGTCCCCGACCCTTTTGCAACAATTGTAAAATCCATGGTCATCACGTTTCAACATGTTACAAAATCCATGGATACCCACCGAACTACGGTCAGCGAAACTGAATCCGCTCTCGATCCGAACCAGTTGCTGCCTCGGTCATTGGTCAATCGAGTTCGGGGGTGCCTGCAGCAACGTCGTTCACAGCCGAGCAAGACCAATCCATATTGGCACTTTTGGATCAAAACACCAAACACACTAATACAACTACTATCGACACTAACAGGGATCCTCACATCAACTTAACAAGTAAGTTTCTTCTTCTTTCACCCTCCTTGGGTTATCGATTCAGGAGCCGCCAAACATATTTGTTCAGCTCTTTGTCGTTTCTCTACATACTCCATTGCACCACCGGATTTCTATGTCCGCTTACCCGACGGTTCACGGGTTAAGGTGCTTCATATTGGTTCCGTCTATTTTTCAAATAACTATTATTTACAAGATGTTCTTCATATATCTTTTCAATAATCTCATCTCTATCTCTCAAATATCTGAATCACTTCATTGTACCGTTTTATTTGACCTTGACTTGTGTCTTTTTCAGGACCGAGCAACGAAGAAGAAGATTGGGCAGGGTAGTCTTCATGACGACCTTTAATTCCTTCGCACGGAGCGTCCCATCCTTTCGTTTACAAGTTTAGTTAGATATAGTTCTAGTAATTACTCTTTTGTTTTATGGCATTGGCGTTTCGGCCACCCATCTTTTACTCGTTTTAAGTATTTAAATTTGAAGCTTCCATGTATAAATTTTAAATTTTTATCAAATAAAGTATCGTGCGATGTTTGTCCTCTTCCGAAACAATGTCGTTTGCCTTTTCCCTCTCGTATAAATTCGTCCTCTCACTTATTTGAATTAGTACATGCGGATTTATGGGGACCTTTTCTAGTCTCTTCCAACTTCGGTTGTCGTTACTTTCTCACCCTTGTCGACGATTTTTCATGTTACACATGGATATTTCTTATGAATTCGGAATCCGACTTTACCACGTTAATTAAGATTTTTTTAATTACGTCTCTACGCAATTCAATTACAGAATAAAAACCCTTCGCTCGGGCAATGGTTCCGAATTCATGGATACTTCGTTACAATATTGGTTCCTTGAACAAGGGGTTAACCACCAACGTAGTTGTACTTATACGCCCCAACAAAATGAGGTGGTTGAACGCGAACATCGCCACATTCTTGAAGTGGCTCGTTCATTACGTCTTCAACCAATCTCCCACTTTCCTTTTGGGGAGAATGCGTCTTAACCGCCGTCTACTTGATACATAAATTACCAACGCCTATCCTTGATGGCAAGTCTCCTCATGAAATTTTATTAGGTTCACCCCCGAATCTCTCTCACCACATTCTTGAAGTGGCTCGTTTATTACGTCTTCAAACCAATCTCCCACTTTCCTTTTGGGGAGAATGCGTCTTAACAGCCTTCTACTTGATAAATAAATTACCAACGCCTATCCTTGATGGCAAGTCTCCTCATGAAATTTTATTAGGTTCACCCCCGAATCTCTCTCACATGCGCGTCTTCGGGTGCCTTTGTTACGCTCGCGTTCCTTTGATAAAAACAAAAAAGGATGCTCGTTCTTCCGCCGACATCTTCCTTAGTTATCCAAGTGGCCAAAAGGGTTACCGTATCTACGATATCTCAACTCTTAGAATTTTCATCTCACGAGACGTTATCTTCCATGAAAAACGTTTTCCAATGTCTCCGTTCGATTCGGCTTCGCCAACCCCTATGTCACCACCTTTACTATGAGTGTAATTCAGAAGTAGAAGAGGGTTTTGGAATTGAATCATCAACAAACCGTAACTTATCTTTAGCACGTAGTGTCATCTTCATAGCTCTTGACCAGGAGGCATAGTTATTTCTGGTTAACAGTGGAGTTATGAGAACAGTAGTAGGTGAGTCAGAATGATGAACATCAAACACCGGATTTGAATGAGGTGGTGTTCCAGGAGTATAGCATCAGTGGGAGTTGCCATTAGAGAAAGGAAAAAAAAAAACTTGCTTGAAAAAAAAATTGCTTTAAAAAAATTGAACCAAGCTCTTATACCATGTGAAGAGGTTGATTGCCTCTTTAAGTATGAGTTCGGTTTATACTCGAATGGAGTTGATACACACCGAGAGAAGGTAGTGAAGCAAAGGAGTTTAGAGAAAAGTATTTCTCTGTGTTTTTTTATTGATCTTATGGGTATGTATAGGTTTACAATGAATTATCAACAAGTAAAGGATTACACGAAACTATACCTAGGATCTTAAGTATACATATCACAACATATCTCACACAAAATCATAACCATAATTGACTTGATCAATTTGGTATCTTGGTTTGGTGAGACTCTCGGTTGGAGCAGTCCGGCCGGAGCTCCTGTTGGGCCTCAGGAGTGGGCCTAGCATTGGGTCAGTGATGGTGCCCTTAATATATCCCATTCAGCAACCTCCTAATTCCTCTCTGCAGCGGAGGGATTTTAGGGGTTGGTGGCGCAACCTCCTAATTCCTCTCCCGGAGCAGTTATTGGGGGTTTTTCGTTTGAATCTTTGATTTTCTCCCTACAATTCCTCAAACCGACTCCAAAATCTATCCATGGTCTTCCATTTCTATACATCTTCTCAGTTAATATTCACTTTAAACTTCATGATTCGACAGAAATAAGTTCCAAATCGACAACTCTCCATCAAAGGTTAGATCCAGTAAAAGAGAATCGATTTTTACATCAGTGTTGAACGAAGATGAAGATGAACTTTAGAAGATTGTGGTAAATCTCTCTAATTGAGAATTGAGATTGTACTCCTAGAGAGAGAAAATAGATCTATCAAAAGAGGCACATATTGTGTATGAAAAATAACGAAGATCTGTGTTTCAAGTATAAAATCACGAGAAGAGAATCGACATCATAATCTCTGTGTCGGATGGCATTCATTCTAGTATCGTCATATTACTACTTATTTAGTATAATTTTATTATTGTTGATCTTATATGATCCTTAATTCGTGATCTTTAGGGTCCTTGATTCGTAACCTTTAGGGTTTTGTTACTTTATTGTTGCTATCTTGTAATTCTTAGAATCTCTTTTCTTTTCTATTGAACTCCAAAATTCGGTGGAGTTTGGGGTTAGATTTAAAATAGGATCAAGGAATTCAAGAGATATTTTGAAGTCTGATTCCAAAGATTTGGTATTTTCTTCTTCGGACGGCATAAACAACATCCCTCGGAGATAACGGAATGAAACCAAGCGTTAATAGAATCTAGGCCTTCAATTACCATTCAATTCACTAGAAGAGCAAGCAGCACCACTGACGCGTTTTGACTTAGCGCATTCAACATAAGTCCAAAATATCGGCAACATGTGTTTTTGCCCCTTTCAAGTTCAATTATTATGTAATCCTTGATGTAATGTTACTAATTGTGGACATTGTTCTTTGATGAATGAAAGGTTTATTCAAAAAAAAAAAAATAATAATTAAATTAAATAAATGAGGACAAACGGTTAATTAGAAAGGACAAAAAGAAAGATTTAGTTAGTTAGGGCAGTTAGAATATAGTTTGTTAGTTATGTTAGTTGGAAGATCTAGTAGTATTATATAAAGGCAACCGAGTGTGAGATTTTGAGAGAACCAAACTGAACTGATCCATAGAGTGAGAAACAGAGAGGAATAGGAGAAAGAAAGAAGAGAAATCTAGAGAGAGGAGAAAGAAAGAATGAAGAGATCAAGAAGAGAGGGAAATGAAGAAGATGATCATGATCGTGATGATCTTCTATCACAATCAACAACTACTCCTGAATCAAAACCTGCAAGCTCCTCTTCTTCTACTGATCAGTCTAATATATGGCCATCTATTCCTAAAAGGGCAAGATCAACTTCAGAACCAGAAACCTCATCAGATGGAGGAGAAGATGTTCACCAACATCCATTAGCAAATGCAGCGTACGAGTATCTGTTGGAGGTAAAAAGGATGTTTAAAAAGAGTCGCCCTGATATATATCGAGGATTCGTTCAAATCATGAGGGATTATCGTGCTAAAACTATTGATACGCAACAAGTTACTGAGAGGGTGAAGGTATTGTTCAGAGGTCATTCCAACCTTATTACGGGCATCAATACCTTCTTGCCTCATGATCTGCACATCGTCCCTCTTGACCCACTCCATCCAATTGAAGAAGGCGAAGAAGAAGAAGAAGATGAACAGCCTCCAACTCAGAATCAAGATCAAGAACCTCAGACTCATGCTCAAGAACAAAACCAGCCTCTGACTAAGAATCAAGATCACAATCCACTGACTCAGACTCATGTTCAAGAACCACTGACTCAGACTCAAGAACCACTGACTCAGACTCAACATCAAGAACCAGGGACTCAGACTCCAGATCAATAACCACTCACTCAGACTAAAGATCAAGAACCACTCACTCAGACTCAAGATCAAGATGATGAAAATTAAGCCTCTGAATCAACCTCAACACTAAAACCAAAATTCAGAATTCATGGATCTGGCTGGAAATGGTAAAAATTTCAAGCATAATATTGGATGATTATGAAGTATAATGTTTTGAAAAGTGGGTATGTTTTAATCAGAAAATGTGAAGGGATTAATGGGGGGATGGATTGTTCATTTTGGAGAAAACAATAATGTCAGATGATTAAATTGAAGCTTTCACATTTTTAGGTACATAGGTCATCTACATTTCAAGCTAGGTTATTTTACATTCTCAAATTCTCTATTGTTGCTTACTATTTTTCTTCTTTGAATTCTTCCATGTAACAATTGACTCTTTTGTATTCAAGTACTCAAGAACAGACCACCATTTGAGATATTCTATGCCCTCAAATTTTGATTCTCTCTTCGCCCTAAATGTCACTTTGAATGGTTTTTCATGTTTTACAAGATTTCAATTTATCTATTGAAATGGTTCATTTGGAAGAGTATTGGAATGGTTGTCACCATTGTCTGACTTGTTTCAAACTTGTATTTGTCCGCCCTAGTCGGAGAAACCATGGATTACCCTATCCATCAGAACACGGATAGGACATTTCGTGTCTCTTGATTGGTCGTGGAAGACGGCAGAAATTCTAGATTATCTGCTTATACTTTTCGGACTAATACGTAGGTGAGATAGACGAGCTTTACACTTAAGTCTCAGGTGTAGTGCACGCTAGGAGATTTCAGAAGGCACTCAATGTATAGCCCATCTAGGATATCGGATCAAACCAGCAATTGCACACTTCAGGATCGGGCGAGCTTCAGGATCGGGCGGGATCATTTTCCCATCAGACAAAGGCCTCCCCCACAGGAGGCAGACTCTTAGAAAATATTTCCACCCCTAGAGTTTGGGTCTTTTCCATGCCCTCTCTCTCACTAGAATTATATGACAAGAATCCGATTTACACCCATTGCAGATTGATGTTAGGGAAAACAATGGAAGCACCACATGAAGAGGTCAGTTTCTTTACTAACAATTGCAGGATAGTAGAGTCATGGTAGAATCTGCATTTATTACATTGATACGTATGGTTATTAGTAGAAGAAAAATGAAGCGGTAAAAGGGCTGATCACGACGATTCGGCTCCATTGGGTGGGTCATTCAGAGAGATAAATAACCTGCCCAAAAGGAGCCGGTCGCATCAGCATCGATTGTGGTCGGCCCTCTTTTTTCAGGCAAAATAGCACTGATTACTCGTATATTATCAGTGCTTGGTTTTACATGTTCACACAAGCACAAGAGAAAAATGTGCATTCTTGTGCTTTGGTTGCTTGCCTTCTCAAATATCTTGTTTCTATTCACCCCCTACCTCCTAAGAGAGAGAAAACCAAAACCAGTTCTACCATTAAAAGGAAGTGGGTTATATGATATGCTGAAGTTTGAACAGACAGGACATAAAATAGAGTATATCATAAACTGCAAAAATGTTCATACAAAACCATCAATTCAATACCATATAGCTGTTCCTGTTCTGATCTTTTTGTTTCCTTTTCTTTTTGAATAACAAATAATAAGATTATTACAATACAAACCCTAGAAAGAGTACCTGAAGAAGAAATGAAACAACACATATTTTTACTTATAGCATCTCCTCATTCCCTTAAGAGAAAACTCAAATCACAGTTTTCCCTCTGAACTCTTGTTGTTCTTGTTCCTCTTCTTCAAACAACAATAACATATTGCCGGCGAAGAAACACCCGCACTTATTTTGTATAGAAACCAAATATATATAAAGAGAGAAACTGCAATTGTACCAGTAACAATGAGATTCACCCTTCTTCGTCTTTGCTATTTCGAACCCAAACTAATAAAGAATCAAGGAAGTACCGCTACAAAAACTGCATATCAAAGTTCGACACTGACGGGAAGTTGTAATGGCCCTGGTGGATTGATTCTTTCATCACTCCAAAGAAAAGCTTCTGAAATGGAAACCCACCCCAAAAAATGCCAATGTAAACCCTTTTTTGCATCTATCTACACCTTGCAGAATCTCATTACCTAATGTTCTTGTAAATATACACCAGCTACTTTTTGTTTCTAAACTTGGTGTGTCAGAAAATATATTCATCCGATTAAACTTTGAGGACTTGCTAATTACAGTCCAGCCCACATTCTTCAAGGACGGGTCCATCTGACTTGGCCAAGAATGGATCGACCCGAACCCACAATAAGGAAAAGATTGAAGCAAGAAGGATCGACCACACGATGATAATCGTGGGTGTCCTGTTCTGTCGACCCAGCAGACCCTTGAGAAATGGATATAGATGAACAATCACCCAGAAAGCAAAGAAGAGCTTACCAAACAGAGGTCCCCATGATTCGTACCCATTATTTATGGCATTTGAGACACCAGCCACCACTCCAACTATATTTATTACCAACAATGTAGTTGGAGGAATGAGCAATGTTGTCCATTTGAAAGCGTATAGTTCTGAGAATTCATCGTCATCTCCTCCCTTGGATGTTACAGTAAAATTGGTGTCAACACCAGCCAATACCTTCAAAAGCCCCTGGAAGACTGCAAACAGATGAGCAGAAACACCTCCAATGACCCAAAATTGTTCATTTCTCCACCATTCATCAACACCAACACCACTCCATCTCATTTCCAGGATACCCGTAGCGAAAATGCAGATGAAGAGCGAGAGAAACCACAAGCTAGCAACGTTGCTTAGCTGCACAAAAACAGAAAATGTTCATTTTAGGACTCGAATATATAATCAACCAAACAGCGCGAAATATGAAGAACTTGGTAAATATCTACCTCCGGAGTGATAAATTTGCCAGTGAGCAGGCATATTGCAGGCAAAGTACAGTAAGCCAATAAAGGAAATGAAGTCCATGGATATATCGTAGCATTAATGTAAGAGAACCTTTCTAGCCATTTAAGTCCACCTCCATATCCATACCAAAGAGGACAATGCTTGCTCAAGAAAATTTCTACAGAACCAAGGGCCCAACGGAGAACCTGATGAAGACGATCAGAAAGATTGATAGGTGCAGATCCTTTAAAGGCTGGCCTTGAAGGTATGCAGTAAATGGATCTCCATCCATGGCAGTGCATCTTAAAACCAGTCAAAATATCTTCAGTAACAGAACCATAGATCCATCCAACCTGGAAGAAAGACAAAATATTACTCGCAAACAATCTAATGAGAAAATAAACTTACTTTAATGAGAACAAGACAAAATGTCTTCAATATTACTGATAATATAAGATAAGATAAGAGTGGTCAATTTACCTCTTTTCCCCAATCTGTCTTGTCCTCGTAGCCACAACTAATGACATGAATAGCTTCTTTAAGAAGAGAAGCTGGGCTAGCTTTTTTTAGGGCCCCACCATCCTCAAGCAGGGTAGATGCAACAAATACCGGTGATTGCCCGAACTTTTTCTCCAACTTCTGTTGAGACGTTAGAGCACGTTTTTCAATTTCATTACCTGCAAGTGAAGTTAGATGAAGAAAATATGAAAAGACAGTGGAAAAGAGATATAAACGAAGAAATAAGCCACCAGCTAAAGTTAACCAGATTGAACACGACAACCTTACCTTCAATTCCTTCCTCTATACCCTCTAAAGCAAACACAGGAGTTCCTGCAATTCCCTTCTTAGAACTTTTCTTTTTCTTGTCGAACTTTGGCTTGTTAGCCTTCTTTTTCTTCCTCCCTGAGCAACAACATCCACAACAACACCACTTCGGCAAGCAGTTGCAGGTCCTCGTGGGTGGTTTCTTCTTCTTTGGTGCATCAAAACCATAGAGCGCCTGTCTTCTGAAAAGACATCCTGTCCCGACATAAATAGGTCCTTGTATCCCATCTAAACCTTTCATATTAATCTGATACAAGACAAATTTAATCAGTTTCAAAAGTAACAAATTTAAGTTTCGGTAAAAGAAGTACAAGATCTGGAGGACAGTATGCCTACATCGAAGAACACAGTGTTCCTATTAGCATATCGATCATTACGATCAATACCATCAAACCTCTGTGGGAACTGAACATAGCAAACTTTCTTTCCAAGTAATGGATCCATCATGAAACACATTCCTTCTCTAATAGCTTTACTATTGTTAATATAGTGATCACAATCCAAATTCAACATATAAGGTGCATTCGTAAGCACAGCGGAAACTCTGACCTGTAATTTGGACATGTTTACAAGCGTTAGAACCTGCAGTTTTCTTAGTCACCTGACAATATGAAAGGAGTCGGTATAATTTGTGTTATTACTAACCAGGGCATTCATAGCACCAGCCTTTTTGTGATGATCGAATCCAGGTCTCTTTTCTCTTGAGACATAAACAAGACGTGGTAATTCATTTCCGTCAGTATCAGTCCCCCCACTTTGACCTAAGAAAACCTGCATTTGATCAAAACGAAAATATTAGAGTAAAAAAACTAGGAACATTATTATAAAGAAGAAACACAAAGAACATATAAGTGCACCTGAATCATCCCTGGATGATCTCGGACATTGTTCCCAGGCCATGGGGTCCCATCCTGCATGGTCCACCCCTCTTCTGGAACCTTTTGAGCCTTGGCAACTAAAGCATTAATCCGGACTTTGAACTCCTCGTACTCCCTCTGCAATAGTAAGTCAATAACGCAATTTAGCTTGTTAAATATCAGCCAGGAATTTAAGATGGACTGGGTAGGCTAAATTGATCCATCTGCAAATTCCTTACCTTCATTGCTCTTCTCTCCTTAATAAATGAGGGTAAGATTTTATCTTTCAAATAATCGATCTTCTGGGCAAAATAGAACTCTGGTGCACGTGGCTCTATATTGAATTTCTTACAAAATGGTACCCACTTTCTCGCGAACTCAGATGTTTCGGATAGTGCTTCAAATGTCAGCATGGCAGCACCATCATCAGAAACATAACATGACACCTTGTCAACCGGGTAGTCAACAGCGAGAATGGATAGAACAGTGTTTGCAGTGACTATAGGTGGTTCTTTTAAAGGATCCACAGTACTGACAAACAAATCAACTGGAGCAAGTTGAGAAGGTTGGCCTTCTTTCTCATACCTGAAAAACTCAAATTCGAATAATATTCAGATCAAAGAGCACTACGGGGTGATGCAAAATAGCAATAGCACATGATTACAAGGAGCACTTGCCTTAAGGAAAGCCTGTCAAGATAGGTTTCCCTCTCAATTGGGAGCCACTTCGGAAACTGATCAAGAACCCACGAAACACCAAACCAAATCTCACAGATCACAGATACAAGCCACAAACCAAATGCATCGTTCACAGGATGTGTGATTCGGTAATGAAAGAAGAATCCAAGCACGACAAGACGAATTATAATGATCATTCGGTATGGGTTGATTTGACTCGATGGTATGGGCAACTTTCTTGATAATGGTTGTCTACCTTCATCCATTCTGATCAAAGAGAATTGAGAAGAAGATCAATATAGATTCAGTTCGGAAGTATTACTGTTGGTCAGTGAACATTTCTTCTATGACGTGTTAGTGCATACAGAAATAAGTAAAAGCCGAGCGAATGTAGTTCTTTTTTTTTGGTGAAACAGCACGACAAAGACCTTGTTATCTGCAGGATAAACGTAGATTACCACCCACCAAGGTCGGCTTCAAAGAAAGCAATTACAAATAATCCCCTCAACCATGGTCTCATGAACCAATTACATGGGAAATTGCGATTATGTGGACAATATATTTCTCTTTTTTCCTGAACCATAATATGTTTTGCTAAAACAGTCAAACTACCATGACGACAAATTCTTGCCACGTAGCCTACTACAATGTTGTCACAGAGTGTGGTAACAAAGGAATGTCAATATGCTGGAGAACAATCAAGCCATTAAGATGGTAACAAACAAGCCGGACAGTCAAATATAAATATACGAATTCTAAAGAAGATTAGTGAGTGCTTACAAAGGTAAATCTGGCCCATCTCCATCATCATCCCAATCATTACCACCGTTCTCATTTTTCATCATCTGTAACTTCTCCTTTTGCTTCCAATTCTCCACTCTCTCTTTCCAAGCAACGCTGCCATAACCATAGGCAGCCAAATCCTTTGAAGGATCCATAGATCTGGGTTGAACTACAGAATAAAATCACCAGCTCAGTCCACAAACTCTTAACTGACTACAAATTAAAGGAAACTCAATAAGAAAATAAGATGAACAGAAAAAACAAAACCATTGAATACCTGGGAAACCAGCTTCAGGAAAAGGAAGTGGGTGGATTCTTTTCCCTCCACCACCCATATAAGAAGGAACTAAGGCATGATTTTCAGGAGGAATGTCATCAACCTGCACCAACCATGATCCTTCTTCAATTGTAATTCTATAAACATCAACACTGAGACGAAATACATAACTGAAAGAGACGAGTAATCCAGATAATTGATAGTGTGAACTCACTATAGTCAAATGAGAAATTTAACAAAGGAAAGCGGGGAATGCAAGATACGGGTTTTGTACGAGAGGTTAATTACCATCTGGCCGTTAGTAAGCAAAGGAACTTGGGGTAGTGTGTGAACAACTTGAGGCATATCCATCTCTCCAGCTCTTCCATAGCTCATATGACCATGAAGCATAGACTCAGCCATATACTGATTCATATCTTGCCCATCCCTCCCCATGAAATTAAACTCATTTTCAAGATCATCGGTGCCATCTTCTTCTTCATCACCAGCAACTCTAGCACACCCTACAAATTTTTAACCAATTTCTTAGAACCATGAAGAAAGATAATCAGTTACCCATGACTCCAAATTTCAAATAGATCATAGAAAAGGAAAAAAAAGATGTCACCTTTAAGACGTTTAAACCTAGTTTTGCACTGTGGACAGACTTGACTTCCTTCTTGTCTCTCATACTCATAGCAAGTCCGGCAAATCGGAAAAGCACACTCATTACAGGCAACAAACAGCTCCCCATCAACAGTTAACCCAACATCATCACCACAAATCTGGCAAATTTGTCCACTTAATTGTTGTAAAGGCCTAGGCTGAAAACACATATAAAAACCCAAATCAATTCAAACTCTAAACCATCAAAATTAAGATTCCTATCAATCTAATAATGCAAACCATGAAAATAAAAATGAACTTACAGCAGCTTCTCCCTCACGACGGATTACAATAAGTTCATTTCTATTATGAGAACCTGCAACTAAACCGGCACTAGCCTCCATTTCTCAAAGAGACAGAAACCCAATACCAGAAAAACCCCCAATTTTGATCCAGATCTGTCAGTTACTTGGAAACCCCAGACAGAAAAATCCAATCTTTTTCAGTTTGTGGGTGATGTTGGAAACAATTGGTTTGAGATCTGGAAGAAAGAGTGTGACAATTTCACTTGAGTAAGAAAGATCACTGAGTCATCAGTTGAAAGACCTAAAATTGAAGCAATCCCCCATCTCTTCTGATATTATTTTGGGAGGGGGATATGATGAATGGGGTATAGAAGAAGCTGTCTAGAGAGAAACCCACCGACCAAAAAAAGCCATCTCTTCTCTCCCTTATTAATATTCCTTCCTTCTTACCCAACCAATTTGCTGGTAAAAGTAAATTAGTATAAGAAATTCTCACTCATCTGATCTCCTTTCAGTAAAAATATCAAACATAATGGATACAGAAAAACCCAAACATCTAGAGAGAGAAAATAATAATAAATGAAAAAATTAGATAGAGAAACCCTAACTACACCTAACATGTCACAAATAATATATATACTCTATGATGTCCCTAATGCCTACCACTCGTTTCTGATATTTTCAATCCACCGACACAAGTGATGTGTCAAAATTAAACTCTACTTATTTTCTAATGCTAGAGATTATTTTATAAAAACATGATAAGACAAATTCAAAGATTATTCTCTACATAATAAACTCTTTCTCTTTCTTTCCTAATGTTAGAGATTACGTAGAGATGATATGACAAATTAGAATATTAATTATCATTTTCAACACTAATTGAGAACTTAAAGTAAAATTTTGGAAAAATATTTCAATTTTTTCCATACGGTAGAATTTGACAAAAAAATGAGATACGTTAGTCGAAGACCGAATTTTAAACTTTTATTAGTTAAAAAAATAAGTTAAATTTCTTTTTTTGTTAAAATCTCAAATTTGTATTTTTTTGTGTTAAAAATCAAAATATTTGTATTTTTGTTGGTTAAAAATCCAATATTTTTTAATAAAAGTGTTACAAAACTGTTATAAAGTGTTGCAAAGCAGTTGTAAAGCTGTCGCAAGGCGTTGCAAAGTTATCGCAAGACGCTGTAAAGCTATTATAAGGTGTTACAAAGCTGTCGCAAAGTGTTGCAAATTAAAAGTACTAAATTAATAATAAATAGTTTAGGTACATGATAAAGATGAAATATGTTCAAAACTGTTACATATCAATTTGTTTCAACAGTACATTAAGAGATAAATCGGACCATAATAAAAGAAAAATGATAATAATATTAACTTCTAATATAATATACCCGATTTATTTTCTTATCTTCTTCACTGATGTTCATTAGCTCGGGTGAAAACTTCGATAAAAGAATCTCTAGCAAAGGTAAATATATCTGCTAAATCAACCGTCATGTATTACTTCTCCATAAATATGTTTGATCTTAAAGTATTCAAAAGACTTCTCGAATTGAAAAATGTTTTTTTCTGTATTCTCAAACACTTCCATGGAGCAATGATGAACAGTAGTAGAGTTGAAGTATGAAATTATTATTTTTTAGTAAGATCCCAGTTGAATTAGTCCTTCATTTAACGAGCATGTTAGTTCCATCCCTACTTTTGTGTCTTTGCATTACGAGCAAAGATGTATTGATTGGCATCATGACCAGGCATTATGCTATATTCTTATAACGTGTCAAATGCTTCAAAATCAACAAAAAGGAAATTTTGCTTCATTTTCATAGGCCCAATTTTGCAAAGATGATATTTATAGAACTGTCCAAATGTTGCCCAAAATTCATTTCAGGCAACAGCAGCACATGATTTGCCCTTACTCGTGGTTTGTCTTTAGAATCATACAAAAAGTGTACTGATTAATGAGTTCAACTTTACAAGAACTCTAGTTTAACACACATTTCCCCCCTCTCTCTTCATATGTTCAAAGTAAACAAGTTGTTACTTGTTAGATTGAAGTAACGAAATTCATCATGTCCCAAATAAGACAGAGTTGGTAGAATGATTGGGGGGTTGGTAGTAGGGCAAAGCCCTAGCTAACAATTAGTGAGACTCGTGTTCAACTTCAATATGACTTTTTTTTCATGAATTTATAAGAACTTAATACAAATATCTTTTTATGGGCGAGTAAAAATAACAAACAATTTGAAATAGTTTTAACTATAAAAATAAATTAAATTATAGGTTGTGTTTGATATCAGAGAAACAATTTCATGGAAATAAAAGAGTAGAGTTCTTACGTTTGATAGTCATTTATTATTCCGTGGAGTTACGAACTCCGTTATTTGGTTGACTTGATTTTTATTTTTAGGAATATAAAACACGAGCAAATGAGATGTAACTTTTTTAGAGTTAAGTTTCGGAGGTAATTTATGTCTGTTACATAAGAAAAAAAACTCTCATGTCTCAACATAATGTACTCCCTATTAGTCTAGTTAGAAGTTCGTTATGTCAGTTGCGGGCAATGTGAGCTCTATGCAAAAAAAATCTTGATTTTGCCTGAAATCGAACCCACCTGCTAAGTCCATCAGCCTTTGATATATATACATATGTATCTCGTATATGGTACATTTCAACAAAAAAAAAAAAAAAAAAAATCTAAGTCATTTCAAACAATGGACAGAACAGTTGTCAACTTACTTTATTTGGACCACCACCGACACATTGGCGTCCTGATCACGAATACTTCACAAAGGGAGCCAGTCGATCATTAGAGAAAGTTCATAGTAGATAGAGACGGAGAAAGTGGGGAGAGGGTGTAGACCCTTTTGTGGTAGCTTTCCTAAGGAAATGGAGCAATAGTTGCAATGAAAAATAATAGGGGGATAACAATTTGTTTATTTCTCAACAAAAAAAAAAAAAAAAAAAAAAAACAATTTGTTTATGAAAGTTGAAAAATATTTTGAAAGTTCTTGATGAGAGGTTAGGTTTTCTAATTTTCAAGTTTTACCAAGGAAAAATTCCTAAATGTTTTAAATTACAAACGAAGTATTTCTCATTTAATGTTTTTATATGAACTTTATCTCATAGTTTCAGTTTATACAAAATTACACTCAATAGATTTTCAAATTTACCAAAGTCCATCACCACCAACTACACCTTCAAAACCAAATTAGGATTATCATGAACATACAAGATGGGATGCATTTATTTGTTGCTTGAATTAGGATGAGCTCTATTAGTTTATCACAACTAACCAATTACTATAAGTTATTGTTTGGGACTCTACTGCCTGTATTGCATCTCTCTCTCTAGAAAACTTGTAACCGTTCTTTGAACAAATCTTCCGATCTTCGTTGCTTATCCGGCGAAGGGTCTTCCCTTCGCCGGATTCTTTCCTTTTTAGTTTCAATAAACAGAACACCAAGAAACACAAAAATGGTTTCTAGAATCAAGAAGAAAACCCCATCAAAACCTAGCATAGAACGCAAAATCTTCGTAGAAAGAGATCCCCTCTGAAGAATCTTACAAATGCTTCGTCAGTCGTCATTGTGTTGATTAATAAGTCAATCTTAACTTGTCAACGTCGTTTCATCAAATTCTTTTCAAAACTCACAAAGATCGGAACCCCAAATCGTAGAAAACAGGGAGTTCATCTTTTGAAGAAATCCCCAAATGTTGAAGAAAGAAAGGTTAAAAGATAATAGTTTATGTCGGTCTTTAACATTCAACAAGATCGATGTGATTCCGCCATTGTTATACTCTGAGAAAAGATCAACTTATTTTGTGTAGATGAAACATTGATTCATTCAAGAACAGATCCACCACCAGAGAAATTTGATTTCATTGATTAACCTAAAATTGATGGTGTATTAATGTATTTTTACGGTTTAAAACGTCTGGGTAAAGGAGGCGGTTTTCCAATGATGGCGGAGGTTTTCCGGTGACGGAGGCGGTTTTTCGGTGACGACAGCGATTTTCCGGTGACAACGACGGTTGTTCTTTTAGTTTTTTTCCCGTTATTTTCTCAGACCTTTAGGGTCTCTTTTCACGATCTTTAGGATCTTTTTTTCGACCTTTAGGGTCTTTTAATTCTCGATCTTTAGGATCAATGTGTCAGTGTCTAGTCCAATTTCTTTCCCTTCATGAGGCACTTTGCATTTAAAGGTATGTAATTCTCATGAAGTTTTCAAAGGAGAGAAATAACAATTATCGTCCATGTAAATCGTGATTTTATCACTTCTGAATGGAAATGTTTCCCTTCGCTCAAAAAAAAAAAAAAGAATGGGTCAGTCGAGATATAAGAAATAACTCAATGAACTCTATGACCAGAGAATTAAGCCAAATATCAAGTTGTGAATTCTTCCTTAAAACTCTAATCCGTTTGATACGCATGAAAATATCTAATGTGAATTTCTTTGATGGAAAAGAAAACCAAAGTTTTTCTTACATGAATTCAGTCTTTTGTGTTTGATATGCCTTGGAAATTTTTGAAGGAAACTTCTAAAGGCACACCAAGATATACTGTTTGGGGGTGAACATCGGTTGGATAACCGACTTTTTGGGTCAATCTAAAGCCAAACATAAGGGTTCAGTTATTTCAAATCTCAATCCCAACCAACCCCTTCATGGTTTCGTTCGGTTACCGATCCTAACTATGCATGAACGGTTTGATTCGGTTGGATAACAGAACCACCTGTGACATTTTACCGTAAAATAAAATTTTGCATTTTCGACTTAAAAACCTGCTACAATTATACTTTAGACATGCTGAAAATTAGCATTGAGTCATGAACGATTAAGTTTACGTGTGCTTAATTAATCCGTCATAGGTTCTCAACATTCAAGGAAGATAAAAAAGACGATAAAGATAAATTTTCTAATTGTTATTTTTGATTTTATGAATTTTTTTAATATGAGAATATTTTGATGTTTCGATAGAATTTAACTATTGAATCTCAGCCATCCATTATTCTCATCGTACATATTTATATATAACATATAAAAGTAATAATAAATGGGTTGGTTCGGTCTTGTCGGTTATCCATCAACCAAATCTATAAATCGATCCAAACCACTCGTTTTTTACCTTTTTTGACATCCAAACCAATCTGAACCACCATTGGGTATGTCCCCAAATCGGCCAAATTCGTTTGGATCAGATTCGGTTCGGATACTAAATGTACACCCCTAATATTGTTGTCGCCCTCTCTATAATGGCACCCGTTGCTAAAGGTACCCGATGGAATTGCCTATTCGCGTCGGGTGCTTGTTAGCTATCAGTACGGACTGGGTGCCTACTGAAGAGGCATCCAGTTTGCCCAGCCATATACTTCTCCTTTTTGTTCGTCTCTTTTTCTTTTCTTTCGTCGTATCATTATCATCATGTTTCCATGGAAACAATTTTGTTTCCAAACCCATCATCATCGGCATACAATGAGAAGTTAGAGAAATAAAGAACTTTATTTTAGAGAGAGAAAAATAGTAAAACCATTACGGGAAGAACTTTAATTCAAACCCAACCTTGATCTATGATGAGGAGGTAGAGATAGAAAGAACATTGACTCCAAACTTTTGATCCAAACCCACCACCATTAGAAATACTCTCTGGAATCCTTCTCTCTGACTGGTCTTCGACTCAGACCAGTTCGAGAGGTTTCATAATGGTCAGTCTGAGACCTTTCCTAAGATTTCAGACTGGTCAGCCTGAGCCCTTAAGCAAAGTTTCGAATTGACTAGTCTGAAAACCAATGCAAAGGTTCGGATTGGGCCAGTCTAAAACCTATCGGACTGATCGGGGCCCAGAGCCTAGCTTTGGGTTTCGGACACGTCGATTTGTGCACGTGTGCCAATTGATGTTTGGGGTCAAACGAGATTGTCGTCCTTAGTCAATCTCTTCCCTCGAGTGCTAACATCAATTTTTCAGGTGCTTTTACCTCTGCCATCCTAGAATTAGGTTACAAGAAACAACTGTTGATTTCAAGACATGAGGAAGAAGTAAATGTTGGTTTGATGAAGTTCAAATGTTGATTTTAAGAAGTGGTTGAGGAAAAGATTTAGCCTTTCAAATTCGGATTTAAGTTTTGGGGTTTTGATTTTCGATTAATCTTCAGTAGATGTGGAGTTTGATGAATAGGTTAACAGAGAAATAAATAAGATGATAGAGATAGAGAGCGTTGTTGTTCGGTGAGAGAGATGAAAGAAATAAGATGAGAAATAGAGAGAGTTGTTGTTTGTGTGACAGAGAGAGACAACGAGAAAGAAGATGAACGAGAGATCTAGAGAGTTTGTTGTTCTTGTGTGAGAGAGAAAGAAAGAAAGAAAAAAAGAAAGAAAGAAAGGGAGAGGAAAGGGAGAGTTTTTTGCTGGAAGACAAAGTGGGAAAATCATTGTACCACGGTATTTTCATAGGTATCAAACGGGCCCAAAGTATGTATTTTTTTACTATTTTGGTTGTATCCCTTTTTCTTTATTATTTGTTGAAAGAAGTTGTCCATCCCTCAACTTCCACAATTACTCTACCCTAAAAATATACTTCCCTATATATAAAGCAAACATCAAACAAAACTTTACACACGGATTCTGTTATTATACATCTCAACAACTTCTCATTTAATGAAATAGTCAAAAAAAAAAAAAAGATACCCTAGTATGAGCTTAACACCTTAGAGTTCTACCCAATAATCCCAGTATACCACTGAAAAGGAAAGGTCATATATCCAATCAAAATTCCACATCAACGTGTAAGAAAGTTTATAATTATTGAAAGATAGTGTTCAGGGTAACAACTAGTCAACTACTATTGATTGTCCCATCTATGATTTACAACAAATAACTTTTTGATTAATTAAAAGAAGAATATCAATTTTCTATTGTAAAAAAAGATTAACAAATAAATTATGGGAGATGTTAGAGTTACTTAGAGGATGACATAATGATGTGTAATTCACTAAAAGATAAAAAAGAATTCAAAGTTTGACTATGGTGGAGACCGCTTTTGTTTCCAAATGAGGAAACATGTCATCTTCTAAGTATCAAACTCTAAGTCACTCTATCATTTCTCATAAATTAATTTATTTGGACCGACATTTTTGAAAATAAAAAGATTGTCACCCTCTTTCATTTAATTTACATGAAAGGTAAACTTAGTTTACAAAATCTCAAAGTAGGTCCACCCCATTTATGGGAGACATATAAAAACAAGGTCATTGTTTTGAGAAAAGCAAAAAAAAATTCTGGGGAAGACGGTAGAAAACAAATAAAACCCAAATCAAACGGACCTTATAAGTCGTCGGTCGGATGTTGTCGGCGACGGCCGACGACTTCATCATCTTGTCTATCCCCTTTCTCTATTCTCTTTTCTCTATTCTCTCTCCTGCCTCTCTCTCTTTTCTGCCTCTCTCTAAATTCCGGCGAAGGGAATGGTCCCTTCGCTGGAACCTTCGTCTGGAAACCAGACGAAGGTCGTCTGGTTCTGGACTCCAGATCCAGACGAGTTTCGTCTTGATCTGAAGTCCGATCCAGACGAGCTTCGCTTGAATCTGAACTTCAGATCCAGGCGAAGTTGTGTCTGGTTCTACCAGATCTGGTAGAATCAGACAACCTCGTCTGGTTTTCAGACGAGGTTCCGGCGAAGGGGCATCCCCTTTGCTAGAGCATAAAAAGTTGAGAGAGAGGGAGGGATATATATATATATATATAGAGTGAGAGAGAGAGAGAGAGAGAGAGGCAAAAGAGAGAGAGAGATGGAGAGAGTCGACCGAAATAGTTGGAGGTCGACGGAACTAATGGTGTATATCGTCGGGATTCGATGGTGGTCGCCGGAGTACTAGAAGATAAAGAATAAAAAAAAGGGTGATGTTTGGAGGAAACAAGAAAAATTTGTTTCCACCCAAAACTTATTGCCCCGGAAACCTTTCTTATTTTCCCGAAACACCGGACATAAAACAAATACTGCCAACTTTTAGAAATATATATATGGGAAATTTAATAATTTTAGCAAATGAAGAAGAAATATATCCTATTAATTTTTGTCGATGGAAAAACTATAAATCATAATATTAATTTCTTTTATCAAAATCAACTATTGCATACATGAAGAGAGAAAAGTGAATTTTCTTTCTAAGTTAATTATTTATTTGACAACGAGAAGTGGATACCTAATTTTATCATGTATTGCCAACTACGTTTTTTTTTTTGAAATCAAACTTCATTTAAAGGCCAAAAGGCTAATCAGAATTACATCATGAAGTTTAAAAAGACAAAGACACAACCAAAATCGGGTAAACAAGACAAGTTATGCCCACTTGGGGTGCCTCTAAAGCTGCCTAATCTGACTGGTGGGCTGGTTCCGGTGCAGTCGTCGCTAACCATCTAAGGGTAGTTTTATAACCGATGCTTCTCTCACCTTCTTCTCTTCTCGCCGTCAACCGTCGGCGTGCAGATCTCCGGTATGCGCCTCTGAATTCGGTACATCGGTAGAGAGAGTTGGAAGTTGAAGAAGAAACTTCCAATAGTGGTTTATGATCCAAGCACTCGACCTGAATAAAACGAAAAACGAAAGGGTCCTAAAGACCAACAAAAAAGGCCCTAAAGACCAACAAAGAAACCTAACCTTTATTGTACTAAGTAAAAAAGAAAACTAGTAATTCTCTCTTCTCCCTTGCTCCACATCACTAACTGGATCGATCTTAGGTTCCGATCTAACGTCTATGATGTCTAACTTCACTTCGCTGAGGCGACTGGATCAGATTCCCCCAAATTCACTTCTTTCTCCACTTTCTCTTCCACGATTAACTCGAATTCACTGGAGAAATTCTTTGTCTGGATCAAACAGGAACGGCTAAGATTATCAATTTAATATGGTTCCAATATCAGAAACACAAATACACCATGGTTGTGTTACATTAGGAAGTTATCATGTGGGTCTTCTTTCAAGTTAGTTTTTTTTACTGTTTCTCCTTGTTCTTCATGGAACCCACATCACTTAATAACCGAAAGACGAAACCGATACTAGAACAAAGACCAAACAAGTACTGGAAATTTGAAGAACCATCCAATAGTTGGATAAAAGTAAATTTACCATTAGATCATTTCTCCTGTATCAATGGAAACTGTACTAAAGTAGCAACAATTGTGGATCATAAGAAGAAGAAACAAGAATTTGCAAGAACAGATGGATGATTATCATCATCCATTGATCGTGAACAAGGAAAGAAATTGAAAATCAAGTCCAACAAGAAACAATTAGTTTCGGAGGAGCTACGTAAAAAAAGAGAATTTCTATCACTAGTATCTTACGGGAGAGAGAAGGATACCTATTAAAACTACTAACAGAAAAGAAAAAACGTTCCGGCGAAGGGCGGACCCTTTGCCGGAGAGCCACAGATCTAGAATAGAGAGAACCAGGCGACTTTTAGAGAGAGATAGAGAGAGCGATTTCACAACTACACTTATTTATCAAGTTAATTTTCACTCTCCAGTTCATGCATTCGAGATATGGATTTTACAGTGACATTTTAAAAAAAAAAAAAGTTGGTCATATATTCTTTCCATTATCATTATAAATGTAAAATTAACTCATGTTTTTGTTTAACCTTTTCCGAGACCGGTTTGTGAAAATCACCATTAGCTTGTAAAACAACTAGGGTATGGCTCGTGCTCGTAGGGCACGAAATTTTTTTTATTTATGTTATACAGATATTGAAGTAATAAAAATATATTAAAAATAATAAAATAATAATCGAGATTATATTGAGTTGTTTGAAGGGATAAAAGAGAAAAGAGAGAAAAATAGTTAGAGAGTTTATAGGGAGTGGGTAGTTATTTAAACTTTTACACCTTTATCTTTTTAAAAAATTAAAATGAAGGGTCGTGATCTAAAAAAGAAAATTGGACGACCGAGATTTATAAACCAAAGTTATGACATGGCACCAAAACCTATATCATTTGTTATATAGATGATCGAAATCATTTAGTGGTATGATTTCTTTAATAAAAAAAAATTTTCGCTTGGGCGATTCTTTTAGACTTCATATCAACTTATATTATGATGAGGTGTCGTTTGGCAACACAAAAATAAGTAACTTTTTTACTTATTTAAGTAAAAATGTTTAACGCAAAAGTGTATGACTTTACTTAAGTTAAAATTTGACTTTCTTTTAGAGTTCAAAAGTTTTGCTTTTGACTTCAAAGTAAAATTACTTATTTTGATGTAAACACAAAAGTGTATGACTTTACTTAAGTACATTTTTGTTTTTTGTTTTTTTTTTGTTGAAAGGACATTTTTGTTAAATATACTTTTGAAATTTTTTACTTCTTTAAAGCAAAAGAACTTATACTACAAGCAAAAGTACTTATACTTTTGGTTGCCAAACAACACCTAAACCAAAATAGATTTCGGTTGCCAAACTGTTGTTTGTTTATGTAGATGTGATCATGTGAAGGAATTAACCATCTATTTTTCACTCGTTGTCGAACTCCGTGAATCTAGAATATCTTCTACGTTAGTGCATTTTGTTATTCCATCCAAATGCTTCAAAATTTTGTAAATTCTTTTTTATGGACTCAAGAGTCGTTACATCATTATATGTTAATGTTATAGATACATATGAACATATTAAATCATGAATTGAATAAACTCAATAACTACCGTCTCAAAGACATTTTGGACCTTAAGAATCGTATATAAAGATTCTTAAGGTCGTCATATGGGGCATGAAAGCCCATTTGTTCTTACCTCTATATTTTTAAACCATTAATCAACTACTACTACTTCCTTTGCAATATTGTGGGTTATGTGAAAAGAAACGGAATTGAGGAAACTTCAACAAAATATTTTTTTGTCATTTTTGTATTGTCACCGTGCATCGAAACAGGCCCGTGGATGGGGCTGTGCGGGTCGTGCGCCCGCACAGGCCCCCCCACCACAAAGGGCCCAATCGTTTGGGAGTGTTAATTCTAGTCTAATTATATCATTAATGGTAAGCGCGTGAGACCAGAATATCAAAAGTGTAATAGCTCGTTGGCGAGCTGCTTGGAGTTATAGCAACAAGTCATGGGTTCACGCTCTACAAATTCAATCTCTTTCCCACAAATAGCTCTTTAAAAATATTTTTTCTCTCTCTCTCTCTGTAATCTAATCTATCTCTCTAAACTTTGATTTTGGATCACGTAAAAAGACTAAGTTTGAACTATGATTTCAGATTAAAACCTATACCAATCAAGGAAGCTTTATTTGAATATTAGGCGCATAATAGGGCATCACAATATATTGGTTTAGATTCGTCAAAGATTTTACATAATTTATACGGGAAAATTATATAAAAAAAAAAATTGTGTTTCTAATTTGGTATGTAAAAAGTTAATTTACTTTGTTTGTATGAAAGGCCCTCGTTAAAGTTTCGCACCGGGCCCCTAATTTGGTAACCACGGCCCTGCCTCGAAACCATGATCTAGAAGGTGGAAGACTAAACCTCCTACTACTCCAACCAAAGATTGTTGGTCTTTTAAACAAACTTTTGTGGAGGATTGAAGATCCAGTCTTTAATTTATTCATGGGTTCTCCCTACCAGAGTATTTCATAATGTATTTTTTTCATTATACTGTCTTTTCAGGAGTCTTTAATAGATATCATGAATTAATCCACCTTGTAGTTTTAGTGATCTCTCAACACCATGGCACGGTATTTTTTTTTTAATGTGATGTATCAATATCTCGAACTCAGGGTGAAAACCAACTTCATAGCTACTCTAGCCACGGCAGAGTGGCAAAGGGTTTAAAACCAAGAAATTCTTTCCCAAACCAACCGAACACACCAGTTGAGCTCTCGCATTATGGACATTTTATTCTAGCTAAGGTTAGTTTGAGGAGGGTTAGATCTTCCACACCCCAACACCACACAACATTTTATCAACTCAAGGGGTCATAGCCCTTTCCTCGTTCTAGGTCCACCTCTACCTATATATGAACATATAAGATTTATTGGTGTGATTTGAATGGGAGTCTCACGTTTTTTCTGGTAAGATACTTTCCACATTTTAATATATTTTTCTTAGAGCATCTCCAATGCAACACTCAACAAAAACTCAATTAATCCAATGTGTCAAGTATGAGTTGAGTTTCTCTCTCCTAAGTTGCACTATTGAGATGCTCAATTCAAAATTCATCTCCAATGCAACACTTAAAAAAACTCAACATTTACTTTAGATTTGCTTTTGGTTCTTATTTTAATATATAACATGTTGATGTTGACCAATTGAGATACAACAATAAATGTTGAGATACTCAAAAGAAAACTCAACAATTGAGTTTTCTTTTGAGTATCTCAATATTTATTGTTTATTTATTGTTGCCACATCATATTAAGATTCTAGTTGAGTGTTGCATTGGAGAGTGTTTTTTGTCAAAAACTCAAATAGTCCTATGTGTCAAATTGAGTTTTGTAAATTGAGTGTTGCATTGGAGATGCTCTTAGAGCATCTCCAATGCAACACTCAACAAAAACTCAATTAATCCAATGTGTCAAGTATGAGTTGAGTTTCTCATTCTTAGAGCATCTCCAATGCAACACTCAAATAGAAAAACTTAGAGTGCCACCTAGGATTTTTTGAGTTTTCTGTAAAAAACTCTCTCCAATGCAACACTCAATTTAGATCTCAAAATGATGTGGCATCATTTAATATTGAGATATCTCAAGAAGAAACTCAATATTTGAGATTTCTTTTGAGGATCTCAATTGGTCACTCAACATTAAAAGCAAATCTAACCATCTAGGAAATGACACCTAAGTTATTTTTAGGTTTTTAGAGTGTTGCATTGGAGATGTCTTTTGAATTGAGGATCTCAACATTGACATCTAGGAAAGAGGAACTCAATTGAGCCTTGACACGTAGGACTATTTGAGTTTTTTTTGAGTTTTGCATTGGAGATGCTCTTAGGTTGCACTATTGGGATACTCAATTCGAAATTCATCTCCAATGCAACAATAAAAAAAACTCAACATTTACTTTAGATTTACTTTTGGTTCTTATTTTAATATATAAAATGATGATGTGGACCAATTGAGATACAACAATAAATGTTGAGATACTCAAAAGAAAACTCAATTGTTGAGTTTTCTTTTGAGTATCTCAACTTTTATTGTTGCCACATCATATTAAGACTCTAGTTGAGTGTTGCATTGGAGAGTGTTTTTTGTCAAAAGCTCAAGTAGTCCTATGTGTCAAATTGAGTTTTGTAAGTTGAGTGTTGCATTGGAGATGCTCTTAGTAGGGAAGGAATAATATAGAATAGAAGATCGAGATAGGTAAAACAAATAATGAGCAGAAAGCAGAGAGGTAGTCCCAAGAAGATTATGTTGTTTTTAAATCACTTTGATCGGTAGAGTATAAAATTGATCCAACTATGTTTGTTTAATTAGTGGGGTATTTAGCGATACCCCCTCATCCCTAATGTCCAATTAGGGATGCCCCCTTTTTTAATTGGATATTAGGGATGCCCCCTTTTTTACACTTAAAAGTACTTAATTACCCTTATCTTCATTTGTTTTCTTCAATTTCTTATATATTTTTGGTGTTATGCTTACCAACAAGTTTTTGTTTCTCATATTTATTTTTCTCTTATCCATCTTTTTCTAATTTCCCAACAACATTTATCGAAAATTTAAAATTGATAAATCACAACAATTCGAAATAAAAATCGTAAATTGTAATAAAAAAAATTTTAACTTATTAATTTTTTAATGTATACGAGTTATAATTAATAAAAAGAACGATAGATATCAAGAAGTCTTCTTCAAATTAGTTACATATATCAATTTTAACGTTAAATGAGAAAACAAATGTGAAGTTAAATTTTTTTCTTTAAATTTACAATTTTTATTTCGAATTGGTTTAATTTATTAATTTTAATTTTTCGATAAATGTTGTTCGTAAATTATAAAAAGATGGATAAAAGAAAAAAAAAACTATGAGAAACGAAAATAAGTTGGTAAGGATAACATCAAAGAGGTATAAGAAATTGAAGAAAAAAAAATAATAAAGATAAGGGTAATTTTGTACTTTTAAGTGCAAAAAAGGGGGCATCCCTAATATCTAATTAAAAAAGGGGCATCCCTAATTAGACATTAGGGATGAGGGGGTATCGCTAAATACCCCTTAATTAGTCAATAATGGCACAATCACTGCTTTAGTGCTTTGTCATTGCTTGGTTAAATGGTCCTCATCATTTCTCAGAGCTGGCAAAAGTAGACTCACCTGGCACTGCTGGCAGCTGAGGTTGGATCCAACTAAGCTGCCACATTATTACATGTATGCTGACCTTGCAAAGCTAGACTTACCTGGCAATCCTTGTTGTTTGCTAAGGAGTAACAGTTTACCTTGTTTATACTCCCCCACCACCAACAAAACAATAATACTTCTTGCAACAAAAACAACAAAAAAAAATAGTAGTAATTCAATTACAATTTAGTAGATCATGAGGGGAAAAGTGGAAAGAACACTCTTATAGTCTAGCTTGAACAACTTCACAGTTTATGATTCACCACTTAATTATTGAAGATGATTAAACACTAGGGATGTAATCGGTGTCCCATTTGGCGCGTCACGGTGTTAGAACATATTGGCAGAAGGTCTAAAATATGAACTCTAATAATACAATAAGTCCACTATTAACACAAAATAGGTCAAAAGTCTAAAAAAGAAATACAAATTTGAAATTTACTAAACAAATCATTTTTTATATACCATTTTTAAAGATTCACCAAAAAAATCATTTTTACATGACATCTTTACCTTATTGCATTAAGCAAAACGTAAATAACCCTATACACTTACTGTTGAAATTCACGCATTTTGGTTTGTTTTACGTACAAAAAAATCCTACTCCTAAACATATCTACAAATTCACTAAACAATCAACACATTAGTGATACATTTGTATATTTGTACGAGGCAAAAATAAATATTAAAAAGATGGACTTTTAACTTATTTTATATTAAGTTTGTACCTTAAGACCAATTTTTTTTTTTTTGACTTTTTGCGGACAGACCCTTTATGTTATTACGTCTCCCTGGTAAAAGCGCTCTACAATTTTTATAAAATGGTTGAAAACACCTTCTAACACTTAGACTTATTGTTTGACTCAAAATCGGTAAACTCGAGCCGATTTTGTTCAACTCCACCGATTTCAAAGGGGTTCGACCACTTCTTCATTTTCAGTTCTCTGTAATCCGAAACCTAAATAAAAAAAAATTCTTTCTAACTTCGATTCTGTGTGTAACAAATTTTTGAAGACTCTAAAATTGAGATAATCTCTGAAACCTCTCTTTCCCTCTCTAGACTTATCACCAGATAGATCCAAATTGGGCAATCTCCTAGGTTTTTATTTGCTTTTTTTGTTGAAATCAAGTGAGGATTCTTCAAAGGGGTGAAAGAGAATGTTCTTCTATGGTTTTTATTTAGGTTTATGGTTGAAATCAATTACTCTCAAGTATGGTGAACTTTAGTTATTTGGTTCATTTTGAGAAAGTGGTAATAGGACGATCAATCAGGACTAAATGGCAGGCTCAGACTGATTTTGATGATAAAAAAGGTGGCTGATTTGGAGAAGTAAGAAAATATCCGGGGTGAAAAGACTTTCTAACAAATAAGTCAACTTTAGTTGACTCATTTTTTTTTATTGTTAAGAGAGAAAACTTCTTCTCTCTTCTTCTCTCTCTCCTTCTCTTCCCTCTCTCTTTCTCTTACCATCTAGCCGTTTTCCTGCGAAAAATCGTTAAAATTTTGCACCCCTGAAAATTCGTTAAAATTCACATCTTCCCTTTAAAATTTTCTACTCCAGATAATTTTCTTATTTCTCCAAATCACCCACCTAAAAAAATCTTTTGGTTCAATTTGATATTGGTACGCAAACTCAGTTGAACCCGACCCCTGATACTGAAGACAGTAGCAATCGGTCGAGCCCACTGATTTGGGGGGTGCCTATAAACGATGTAGTCAAACCGAATTTACCACAGTCAAAGGCGTGGAGGAGATGCCTGTAATACAAAAGGAGGCGCCTTTAAAACTTCCCTAAACATAATTTCTGTATTTTTTTTAATTTGTAAACCTGATTCAAAGTCTGTCTCAGACTGAAAAATAAAATATAGAAACAATGAAACTTGAAGCAATGTAACCCCGTCTCTTCTAATATATTATTATATTAGTTTGTTCCTAATAAAATGGAACAATTAATTAATCAAACTAATTAATATCCATATTAATCAATAAACAACACAAACCAACATAAAAAATGCAACAACAACTGTTAATGAATATAACCCCACCAACCACAAAAAATTTGTACATATTACTTTCAAACAGATACTCGATTAAACAATATATAATCATCATCGATGATCATCGACCACTAAGCTCAACCATCGCAGCAAACATTGCAGTTCCTGAAAGCTCATCAACAACTTGAACTTGTGCTGGATTTTGGTTATTTCCTCCGGCTATAGAAACGGGCCGTGTAACCTCGACCGGCCCACCACGGGAAACAATTTTCATAGAAGAAGGTGTTGGTGTAACAATAGCTTTATTTTCTTCCTCTGCCTTTCCTTGTGAAGATGCTTCATGTAATTGAAGTGCATATTCTAAGTTCCATAATACATCTCCCATTTTTGGCCTGTCAACTCCATATTCAGCTAAACATTTCTCGGCAGCTTCGGCAAATGTCTTCATGGATGAGAAAGCAGATGATGGTGGTGTGACAGAGAGAAAGAAGATGATCGTGAGATCCAGAGAGTTGTTCTTGTACGAGAGAGAAAGAGAGATGAAAGCGAAAGTCTTTTTTACCGGAAGGCCTTACCCCCGTATTTTTACAGGTATGTCAAACGGACCCAAAGAAACATGTTATTTTACTATTTTGGTTGTCAAACCCTCAGGCCTCGGCTTCCATAATTTACTCTACCCTAAAAATATACTCCCTATATATAAGAAAAAATAGGTTAGAGGTCAAAAAAAAAAACCATAATAGTGCTAACAGTCCACCCATCCTCCAAAATGTGTTAAAAGGTCAAAAATAAATTATAAACTCAATATCTAATCCAAATGAAGATCCCAATGCATCAAATCTCATCTCTAGGCAAAAAATATTTTTCTTCTTTCAACTTTACCCTTCTATATATACAAAGTCATTTATGTATTCAGCATTTTTAATAGTTCATAACTTAATTTTTCAAATGCTAAGAACATAAAGTGACCAACTAGTATGGATTACACACTAAAATAGCATTCTACAAACTACCAGATACAATATACAAACATTTAGAAATGGATTACACATTTGAAATGTATTGTACAAACTACCAGATGCAGTATACAAAATACCAGATGTAATATACAACATACTAGATGCATTATACAAACTACCAGATGTATCAAATCTTTTGACTGAGGGTATTTTAGACATTTTGAACAATGGACAAAAAACTTATAGATATTTATGGGTGGACCTTAGATCGCGTTTTCCCTAACATTTGGACTTCCAACCCATGGCCCCAAAGAGAACATCAAACAAAGCTTTACACAGATTCTATTATTATACATCTCAACAACTTCTAATTTAATGAAGTAGTTAAAGAAACCCTGGTTATGAGCTTAACCACCTTAGAGTTCCACCCAATATTTCCAGTATTGCACTGAAAAGCAAAGGTCATATATCCGAGCAAAATTCTACGTCAACTTGTAAGAAAGTTCATAATTATTGGAAGATAGTGTTCATGATAACAACTGCTTTTGATTATCCCCATCTGTGATTTACAACTAATAACTTTTTGATTAATTAAAAGAAGAATATCAAGTTTATATTGTAGAAAAAAAATTTATTTAGACCGACATTTTTGAAAATAAAAAGAATGTCACCACTTTTTATTTAATTTACATGAAAGTTAAGTTTAGTTTACAAAATCTCAAAATATGTCGGCCCCATTTATGGGAGACATATAAAACAAATACGGCCAACTTTTAGAACCATTTATATAGAAAATTTATATTTTTATCAAGTGAGGAAGAAATATATCCTCTAGATTTTTGTTGATAGAAACTGTGACGCCCCAAGCCCAGCAGTTACCGATATTGTCCTCCCTTTACGCCACCACCCTCGCACGGATAGTAGGAGGTTTTGTTCTTGGCGAGAGCACCACAAACTCCCCCAAAAGGCCTCGACACTTACCAAGCTTGAGCATACACCTATAGCCCAGGCTCCGGACACTCTCGTGATAGATGTGGGACTATCACAATCCCCCACCCTCAGCGAAGAGCCGTCCTCGGCTCTGATACCACTTGTGACGCCCCAAGCCCAGCAGTTACCGATATTGTCCTCCCTTTACGCCACCACCCTCGCACGGATGGTAGGAGGTTTTGTTCTTGGCGAGAGCACCACAAACTCCCCCAAAAGGCCTCGACACTTACCACGCTTGAGCATACACCTATAGCCCAGGCTCCGGACACTCTCGTGAGCGATGTGGGACTATCACAATATTGTGATAGTCCCACATCGCTCACGAGAGTGTCCGGAGCCTGGGCTATAGGTGTATGCTCAAGCTTGGTAAGTGTCGAGGCCTCTTGGGAGGGTCGTGGTGCCTTCGCCAAGACAAAACCTCACACCACGCTGAGTGGTGGCTAAGTGAGGACAAAATCGTTGTGGGGGGTCCACGGTGTCGCTGCGTACTCTGATGGTCGGGCGAATCGTGTGTCGTCGCCCATGTCGAGGCCTCTTGGGAGGGTCGTGGTGCCTTCGCCAAGACAAAACCTCACACCACGCTGGGTGGTGGCGTAAAGGGAGGACAATATCGGTAACTGCTGGGCTTGGGGCGTCACAGAAACCCTATAAATCGTAGCATTAATTTCTGTTACCAAAATCAACTATTCCATACAACAAAGAGAAAAGTGAATTTTCGTTCTAAGTTAATTATTTATTTGACAACGAGAAGAGGATATCTAATTTGGTCACGTATTGCTAACCACCCTTAGTTATCATGTTAATTTTCACTCTATAGTTCATACATTCGAGACTGGTATCTTACATTTATACATTTCAAAGAAAAGAAAGTTGTCATGTATTCTCTCCATTATAAATGTAAATTCAACTCATGTTTTTGTTTAACCTTCTAGGAGATTACCCGTTTGTGATTTATGATGAAAATCACCCTTAACTTGTGAAACATTGATAAAATCATTTGGTGGGTCTGCATCTACCTATATATAAAGTTTTTTTTCTTTTTTTTTTTGATGAAAGGACCTATATATAAAGTTGATATAAGATTTATTTGTGTGGTTTGGTTCCAGTTGAGTGGTTTGACGTTTCTTCTACTAAGATACTTTCAACATTTCTTATTAGGGGAAGAATAATATAGAATAGAAGATAGAGATAGGTAAAACAAATAATGAGCACAGAGGAGAGAGAGGTAGTCTCAAGAAGATTATGTTGTTTTTAAATTTGAAGTCACTCTGATCGGTAGAATATAGGATCGATCCAACTCTGTTTGTTTAATTAGTCAATGATGGCACAGTCACTGCTTTAGTGCTTTGTCATTGCTTGGTTAAATGGTCCTCATCATTTCTCAGAGCTGGTAAAAGGTAGACTTACCTCGCAATCCTTGTTGTTTGCCAAGGAGTAACAGTTTACCTTGTTTATACTCCTCCACCCGCACCACCAACATTATTAGGGTGTAAATAATGTTGTTGGGCTTTAAGTCATATTTTGTTGGGCTATAGGCCCGGTCTTGTTAGTGTTTGAGTGGGCGGTTATCGAGCTTATCACATCTATGATGTATCAAGTGCCAAATGTAACGACATACGTAGATCGTAGTCGACTTCCAAAAAAAAAAAAAAACAAAGCAATAATACTTCTTGCAACAAAAAAAATAGTACACTCTTATAGTCTTGTTGAACAACTTGACGGTTTTTAATCCACCACTTAATTATTCAAGATGATTAAACACTGGGGATGTTTGTAATTGGTATCCCATTTGTCGCGTCGTTTTGTGTTATTGCGTCTCCCTCGTAAAGCACTCTCCAATTTTTATAAAATGGTTAAAAATACCCTATCTTAAAATACACTGAGACTTTTTTGTTTGATTCAAAATCGGTGAAACTCAAGTTGATTTTGTTCGAGTCCACCGATCTCGAAGGGGTTCGACCACTTCTTCATTTTCTTCTTCTTCAGTTCTCTGTAACCTGGAACCTGAAATCAAATAAAAATTCTCTCTTAGTTTGATTCTTTGTGTAACAAATTTTTGAAGATTCCAGAATTGAGATAATCTTTGAAAACCTTTTTTTCCCTCTCCGGACTTATTAACAGATAGATCCATATTGGGTAATCTCTTAGGTTTTTGTTTGTTTTTTTTTTTTTTGTTGAAATCAAGTGAGGATTCTTCAGTGGGTTGAAAGAGGATGTTCTTCTATGATTTTTGTGAGAATAGTCTCACATGGGAGAAGGGGTATCTAGCAACTAAGAATATAAGGTCTAGGTCCTCTCACTCATTGCCAATTAATTTTGAGTTGGACGACCACAAACTTAACATGGTATCAGAGCTAGGCCCACACGTGACAGGCTTAAAAGCCACACGTGCTCCACGTCACCAAAAAAAACAACATGTTAGGCTCAAAGAACCCACACGTGAGGGGGCGTGTGAGAATAGTCTCACATGGGAGAAGGGGTATCTAGCAACCAAGAATATAAGGTCTAGGTCCTCTCCACTCATTGTCAATTGGTTTTGAGTCGGATAACCACAAACTTAAACGTTTTTATTTAGGTTTTTGGTTGAACTCAACTACTTTCAAATACGGTGAACTTTAGTTATTTGGTTCATTTTGAGAAAGTGTTTATAGGACGATCAATCAGGACTAAATGGCAGGTTCAGACTGTTTTTTGATAATAAAAAAAATCTTTAGGTTCAATTTTATTGGTACACAAAATCAGTTGAACCCGACCCTTAATACTGAAGATAGTTTTTTTTTCTTTGAGAGAGTAATCGAGTCCACTGATTTGGTGGGTGCCTATAAACGATGTAGTCAAAGCGAATTTACCACAGTCAAAGGGGTGGAGGAGACGATTATAATACAAAAGGAGGCGCCTTTAAAACTCCCCTAAACATTATTTCTGTATTTTTTTAATTTGTAAACCTGATTCAAAGTCTGTCTCAGACTGAAAAATAAAATATAGAAACAATGAAACTTGAAGCAATGTAACCTCGTCTCTTCTAATATTGGTATTATATTAGTTTGTTCCTAATAAAATGGAACAATTAATTAATCAAACTAATTAATATCCATATTAATCAATAAACAACACAAACCAACATAAAAAAATGCAACAACAACAACAACAATATAACTTTTAATGAATATCACCCCACCAACCACAACAAATTTATACATATTACCTTCAAACAAATACTCCATTAAACAATAAACAATCATCATCATCAATGATCATCGACCACTAAGCTCAGACATCTCAGCAAACATTACAGTTCCTGAATGCTCAGTAACAGCTTGAACTTGTGCTGGATTTCGGTTATTTTCTCCGGCTACAGAAACAGGCCGAGGATCCTCGGCCGGCCCACCACCGGAAACAATTTCCATAGAAGAAGGTGTTGGTGTAACAATAGCTTTATTTTCTTCCTCTGCCTTTCCTTGTGAAGATGCTTCATGTAATTGAAGTGCATATTCTAAGTTCCATAATACATCTCCCATTGTTGGCCTATCGACTCCATATTCAGCTAAACACTTCTCGGCAGCTTCGGCAAATTTCTTCATGGATTCGGGATTAATGGAACTCGCGATATGAGGATCGACGATCTTTTCGAGTAAACCCTTTCTTTTCCATTGCATTGCCCATTCTGCTAAGTTAACTTGTTCTCTTGGAAGTTGAGGATTAAGTGCAGGTCTTGCACATAAAACTTCAAATAAAACAACACCAAATGAATAAACATCAGATTTATCTGTAAGTTGTTGTCTTCTAAAGTATTCAGGATCTAAATACCCAAAACTTCCTTTAACTGCTGTACTAACATGACCTTGTCCCATAGTTGGTGCATTTTTCGATAACCCAAAATCTGCCATTTTCGCTACAAGATTTTCGTCTAATAAGATGTTTGTTGTTTTTACGTCTCGATGAATGATTCCTTGTGCTGCTCCTGTGTGTAAATAATGTAGTCCTCTAGCTGCTCCAATACATATTTCTAGTCTTTGTTTCCATGAAAGTGGAGTTGTGAAGTCTTTTCCATATAGATGATCTCTTAATGGACCATTCGACATAAACTCGTAAACTAAGATCATTTCTGAATTCTCATCACAATAACCAATTAAAGACACCAAATGCCGATGACGAAGTTTCGATAACATTTGAATTTCTGTCTGAAATTCTGTAATACCTGTAAGATTTAATCACAAATATTAAGTTTGAAATTCATGTGCAATTAGACTATTGATATTGGTAATATAGATAAAATAAAAACACGGTGATTTCGATTATATACCTTGTTCGGATTGTGGGTTTCCTCGTTTACAAGCGACTTTAGTACCATCGTCAAGATCACCGATATAAACATTACCGAATCCACCAACACCAATAACTTGACTTTCATCGAAATTCTTTGTAGCTTCCTGCAACTCTGCAAATGAAAAGTATCTACCCAAACCCATAGTCGACGAATAAAAATTAGGGTATCCACTTTTACTAGAATGTTTACTAGTCATAAAAGTTGAGTTTCCAGCATGAAGTGGTAATAACCATGACGAAAAACTCTTACTTCTTTGCCAATCTTGAGGTCTTCTATACCATTTAAACACCATTGCCCCAAGACCAACAAATGCACCAAACATTAATCCAAAACCAACAGCAGCAACTGTTGTATGACTTGATTTTCCACCAGCTTTTGAACCATCAACACCAAATTCACCATCTAAACTACCCACTGAATTACTCATCTTCAATACTTCTAACCCATTTAAAATTGCATTAATTGAACCAGTATCTTGTTTAAATGGACCAATTTGAATTTGAAGATTATCTGATAAAACTGAAGCATTTACTACATAATCTTTATAATAAGGAACAGCTAAATCAGATGTTAATGTTGATAAATCTAATCCAGATATTGCCATATACCCATTTATATAAACATTAAAGTAAAGATCATTCAGAGATTTACTTACTATATCACAGAAATGTAATCTTATCAGATACCCAAATGCTGGATCAATTTCTAATCCCCAAGTTACATTGAAATTTGGGTGATTTGTTCTTGAATCAGCCATTTGAATTGCTGAAGCATAAACTGAAGGTGGTGCTATTATTGGAGAAAGACCTTCTGGGTATTGGATAATACCTGGTGAAACAGATACAGTTTTAGCTAAAGCCCTAGCTTTCAAAAATGGCTCATCTGGTTCCCAAAAACGACCTAATGTGTCATTTGTTGGTGTGATTAAAGGACCACCCATGTTTAGACGATAAAGGGTTTGATATGATTTTGTTGAAAGACCATTAAAATCACCAATTGGGATTAATGAAGAACCCAAATCTGAAATCAATGAATCTGGTGCTGAAACAACTTCAATTCCATTAATGAAAGCAAATGAGTTCTTTAATGGTGAGAAATTTATGTTTAAATGTTCATTTGTGACATTAACAATGTATTCCTTCATTACCCACATTGTTGAATTATCAATTTGAAAACTATGAAGAAGAACTAATTCATCAGTTGTGACTGAAAATGAAGATTTTGTTAGATCAAATTCTGTGTTGTTCATTGGAAAAAAATGAAGACGAATCCAATGCCAACCAGGTCTTGTCATTGTAAAACTATATGTTGTTTTCTCGGAAAAAATCCTAGCCGTTAAATAAATTGGTGATGGAACATCTGCTGATGGTACCGATATCTTTTTATCGTCTTTCGAAGAAAGGTAAGCGGTGGATTGTGGGTCTGATTTAAAAACTCGACCATCGGGAAGTACTGGAACGGTTGGTGAACCACAATCTATAAGGAAATTATCCGCAGGGATAAAAGGCGGAGAAGAAACTGAATTCACCGGATTGATTATGGTTGTGGTGGTGATGACGAAGATACAGAGAAGAACCGAAAGAAACTCCATTAATTTGTGACGATCATTCATAATTTTGGGGTCCTCTCAGTCTCTTTTCTGATCTCCAGGTTTTCTTCCCAAACTTCTAAAAAAGAAAAAAACAAGAAAAAGTAAGAAGGATTTTGAACCTCCAACTTGTCATGTTTTATTGGTTCCTAAAATAAATTTTGTTTATTGGTGTCTCCTTAAATTCCTAAATTGTGGGTTCTCTTTTATTATGACGAAAATGGCTTCAAGATCATAGAGAGATTACTAAATTAAAGAGGTTTTGGAAGGATAAATTGGTAATTTTGTTATAGTGGGGTGTTGGGGAAAAGGTGTATTTTTGTAATTACATGAGAAGTTTGGGGGGCAGTTGTGAAATTGGATTGGGGAGAAGGGAGATTGGAAATGATACAGGCGGAGAGTGGAGAGAGGTTTGAGGGTTCTTCCCCAACTAGAAAACAGTTGGGAATTTGTGACTTTAGAGGTATTTGTTTTTCTTCCCTACTTTCAAAATTAGCTTGAGATTGACAAGTCAATTTTGTGTTTGAAAAGGTCAACAACCAATGTCCAACTTGTGGGTGTTTATAAAAAAATGTAAGGAGAATTTTCTATTCTTATTGTCCACTATAGCTTTTAGACAATACAGACGAAAAATACATCTACAAAAGTCATCTATTCAGTGTAATTTTGTGTTACCATAAATCATAAGAAATAATTTTGTTGATCGTGATTAATGAAGAAATCCTAACTACCACTTTATGAAGATCTACCAGAAACCTAAATCATTTGAAATGTCATTTTTCGGAAGGTGTTTATCTTTTCTCATTGTGTAAATATGACTTGATTGAATATTGTCTTAACCAATCCGATTCAACGATGCACACGAGTCAGACATCACAAGCTCAACATAAACAAACATTTGATCTTGATTAATGAAGAAATCCTAACTACTACATTCTGAAGATCTACTAGAAAACTAAATCATTTGAAATGTCATTTTCAGAGGTTTTTGTCTTTTCTCGTTGTGTAAATATGACTTTGATTAATTTGGATTGTCTTGACCAATGCGATTAAACTAAGCAGACGAGTCAGACATCACAAATTCGAAATAAACAAACATTCTAAAACTTAAGCCAAGAGACATTCAGATCTGACTACCAAACAAGAAACAAAACTATATCGAATGTTTAATTCTTTGATATTTATTTCCAGCCCCTCCATTTCTCCCTCGGGAAATGCTTTACTTATAAGGGGTAGCCAGCTTTTCTTGGGGATTCATTAACTTCTGGCTTTTGTTCAATAATTTTTTATCTTAAAAAAAATGTGAAAGATAAAGCTCCACCTCTATATGATCAGATAGAGCTTTATATGCTTTTCACTCTTTTGTTAATACTTTTGATTTTTGAAAGTGATTGAATTATGTAGTTTGGCACTCTTTTTTTTTTTTGTTGAAGAAGTTTGGCACTCTTATACACTTAAAATAGAAGGCTTATCTTGGTTAAATCCTTTTGAAATGGAGAGTAAGACAAGTTCTTTTTTAAAGAGTAAGACAAGTTTTAAGTTACAATATATTTGCTTCAACAATTATGAGCATTCTTGCTATTGGATTTTCTAGACGAATTTTCATCCACTGAATTTGTTTAAAAACAAAAAGAATTGTGGCCTGGGAGTGATTTAAGTTCCTATTGTCTGTATGTATATATAGATATATACACTCAAAGTAGATTTGAAAACATACGACGATCAATGCTAGTTAGCTAACAAAAATTTTAAATAGTTCGAAGTTTGAAGCGACAAAGATGCAGTTTCTGATTTAATTTGAAGATTTCAATTTCATAAAACATACTTTTTAGATTTCAAAAGTGAAGTGCTTGCAAAATAGCTTCCAATTAAGAAAAAAGTATATAGTTTTTCTAAATCGGATATTCTAAAGACTCATTTATTTGTGAACAAAACTAAAATTGATGTTGTATGCCTAAAATTTTCAAACGCATTCTAGAGATAAAATTAATAGGAAATTTGAACCTATAAGTTGTGGGGTTGTGATCAGATGGGCCAATTCCATGAGGGTGGGATCTTGTTTTATGAAAAAGATGATTGGAACCATAAAAAGAGAACAAAAAGAATGAAAAAGAAAAAACAAATTTCTCCAAAAAAGAAAAAGAAAAAGAACAATAGGGCAGTCTAAGGAATGGAAAAGGAGCAGAAGAGAAAAAGACAAAGACAAAAAAGTAATTAAAAGATTAATAAATTAAAATACGGAAAAGTGAAATATGAGCTATTTTTTTCCTAACTGCAAAAAAAAAAAAAAAAAAACCATTTACATTTTATGCAGGTTTGTTGTTACCTCATTGAATATTGACCCTCTCGTCTGAGTTTCTCACGGTCAAACCATGTGCACGAACATGGACATGTTCTTTATCTTTTGCTTTACTATTTTCTTTTACCTTAAAAATGATACATTTGTCTTTACTAGTTATTTGGGCTAATTTTTCAACAACAACAAAAAAAATTAGTGTACGAAAATGACATTTAAATTTTTGTCAAATATGTAGTGGAAAACTCTACCTCATAATTTTTAAAGAAACACGATTTATTCGAAAATTTATGACTTGAATACAAGTCGAAGATTGATGTAGTTGCCTCTTAATAGTCAAGAAATTTTTCTCTTCACTTCATTTGACCAATGAAAGCCAGCTAAGTCGAGTAAGTGGAGAAGTCAATAGTAGGGATAATCGAATCTAAGACCTTCATATTTTTGGAGTTTGTGTAGACATTTTCAACAACTTGGACAACCAAATGTTGATTAATATTGTTTTTTTTTTTTAAACTAACATTGCTACATTACTCACTCACTTAAAATGAATGGTATTGTGAACACTTGGTTGCCCGACTGGTTAAAGTGTTGACATATACTTCAAAGGTCCCTGGAGGTCCCAGGTTCGATCCCCAGAGAAGGTGGAATATCTGGATTATTGAACTTAAGATTATTAAGGCATACATAAAGTAGATGAACTTTAGATCATAGTTTAGTTGGGTTTTAAGTCTATTCCTGTTTGATTTGACAGTTATCATGCTTATCACATCTCTATGAATCTACGCCATTGTAATGACTATTGTGAATCGAAATCAAATTCCAAAAAAAAAAAAAATGAATGGTACAGTATTTAGGAAATTTCATGGAAGGGCAATTTCGGTTATTATAGAATGAACCACGAGAAACAATGGGCGATTTGATTACGTAAGGGCAATTTGGGAACTTAAGTTTTCACTTTGATTTTTTATTTACACGGAACCTTGTTGGTTCAAAACCGGTTCGGTTTACTTCCAAGTCTAATTCCGTAGGTAATAATCTTAGCGGTTCTTTAAACATCCTTCACAGTTCGCCCCACGGATGACTGTAAAAGCTAGTACAAGTTGAGTTAGAGAGAGAAAGCAAAAGCTAGATAGAGAAAGTAATACTACTACTAACTAGCTAGAGACAGAATTTTAGAGAGAGAAAGTAGTAATAAGAGCTAAAAAGAGAGAGAGAGAGAGATCCGATTTGGTGGTGCTGCTGCTGCATAGAGAGTGCTAGTTACTAGGTTCAGTCCTCCTAATCTCTCTCTCTCTCTTTCTTTCTTTTAAAGAGAGGAGGAGTATAGGAGAGTAGTGGGTAGTAATAAAGTTTGACAAATTAAAATACTCCTATTACCGATAAAAATCTGTCATGAGTGAGAATTAGTAGTATTTGATTTCCTCCTCATTTTTACACAAATTCTTTCTTCTCTCTAGAACTACAACAACAACAACTCATCCTCACTTCATTTATGCCCTAAACGAATCTACCTCCCTCAATCTTCTCACTAATTAATTCCTTTCTTCTTTAATAAGTAACTAGTACTAGTACTAACTTTCTCTCTCTAAACCTCTTATTTTTATCTCGTCTTCTTCTTCTTTCTCCATGGAGTAGTAAGGTTAGGAGTATTTCCTGATCTAAAAAGGCCTCTTAATTCCTTCAGATCTCCTTTCCACTAAACTTTCTCTATGTTCTTCTTTTGATTCTGAGATTTGAAATGTAAGAAGAAGATAAGTAGTAGTAGTAGTTTTATAATGGCTGGAAATGGAGGATTAAGTAGTATTAGAAGTGGTGGAGCTTCTTCGATTAGTGTTGCTAATGCCGATATTGGTTCACCAAATAGATTTCAACACCAAGATAGGGTAACATTCACTTCTTCCTACTCTCTTTTTTTTTGTTTCCAAAATGAGCTTCAGATTAACTAAGATTTGTGTGTTTCTGTACTTCCTTGTGATTGACTACCTATGATTTGTATTTTCAAAGGATTAAGTTTTTCTTGAGTTATCTTCTCTAGATCTAGGGCATACTTTCATTACTGGTCAGCTTGGATTCATCTAGAATGTTACTAAACATGGATTAGATTTCAGTCTTTTTTTTTCTGTGTGATCTTCTTAGTTTTCTCCTAGTAGTGGAGTTTGCTGTTTATTTCATGCTTAATTTTATTATACAATGATCTTGATCTAGGTTTTAATTCTGGAATCTGAGCTCTATATTTCTATTACAGCCATTAGGTATGAACCGAATTAGGGCTTGTAATGGGTTTCGGTTTTTAAGGCATACGATAGTTTTGGTGTAGAACCAATTAGTCTAAGCTTGGTGGTATTTGTGTTGTGTCTATTACTGATTTTCACCTCATTTTTTAATTGGTTTGCTCATTCTGGGTAATTTATCGAAGAGAATTATTACTGGCAGGGTTATGGTTCTATAAAGAATGTCATTTTTGCTTGTTTTGTCTCGCGGCCTACTTGTTATTGTAAGAATAGTCCCACATGGGGAAAGGGTGATTTATTAGACCAAGAATGTAATCTTCAGGTCATCTCCGCTCATTGCAAATTGGTTTTGAGTTGAGTGACCACACATTTAACAATTGTTAACTGATCAAGTAATGGAGTACAATCTTCGTGGGTTCATTTTCTTGTTCTTCGCCTAAAACGGTATTCAATAACTCTCATTGTTTCCCCATGGTCTTCCTTTCTTTTCCAGCTGCCATGTTTAGTAGTGTTGGGAGATTAAGTGATGTTTTTGAAATGCAACATGTTCTTTATTTTAAAGATATTCACCAGTATTAACATTCAATCTTTATGCTTTAATCCTTTCTCTTCAAGATGGTTTATAAGCTTCATTACTGAAACTTATTTTTCTACTTCTTTTTCTTCTTGTTTTCATCGACCTGCTTGTGAACTTTCTGCTCGTATGTGTAGTATCTTTCACATCCTTCCACTCCAAATAATGTCTTTTTTCAAGAAAAACAAAAGATAGCTAGTTATTTGAGGAAGTGAATCATATTCCATCTAAACGGATTCATCAAATACTGTATATACTGTTCCTAGCATCTAAAAGTGATATGCTTTGTGCTGTAAATATTTGAGGCACCAAAGGACAGAGTACAAGTTCCTCTGAACACCTAATGCATCTTTATTTCTTTGTGTAACTTTTTCAAGTGTCCTTGTGTGAATTTCGTCTTCGGGTTTTAAGGATAGACACGGTTACTACTTTTAAGGTTAAAGATATCCGATTTTGAAATATGAAAATGTGTCACTATTAGAGTTTAAGGTGCATTTACAGATTTACTGTTTTCCTGTACAACATTTAACAATTCTAGTAAATAATATATTTTGCAGCGAAGATGGGGTGGTTGTTTTGGAGGTTTATCATGTTTCAAGTCAAATAAAGGTGGGAAACGAATTGTACCCGCATCCCGTATTCCAGAGGGCAGTACATCAATGAACCGTGCAAATGGGCCACAACCGACTGGACGTACCAACCAAGTTACAACCATAAGCCCATCTCTTCTAGCTCCACCATCTTCACCTGCATCGTTTACTAACTCTGCACTTCCTTCAACTGCTCAATCACCCAATTGTTTCTTATCACTGTCTGCCAATTCACCTGGCGGCCCGTCGTCTAGTATGTTTGCCACAGGACCTTATGCTCACGAAACTCAACTAGTTTCTCCTCCTGTATTCTCAACCTTTACAACTGAGCCATCTACTGCTCCCTTCACTCCTCCACCAGAATCGAATCACCTCACTACTCCCTCATCTCCAGATGTTCCCTATGCTCAGTTTCTTTCATCTTCCCTCAACCTTAAAACTTCTGGTAAATCAAGTTATGTTACTTCTAATGACCTCCAATCAACTTACCCACTTTATCCTGAAAGTCCTGCTAGTAGTCTCATATCACCTATGTCGGGAACTTCGGGTGATGGATTATCTTCTTCTTTTCATAATCGTGAGTTTCCTGCTCGATGGGCTGCTTCAGTTTCTCCCCGAGACTCCCAGTCTCAGAGCCCATCATCTAAGTTATTTGGGCTTGATTCAACTTCATCGAAAAATTTCATTCTCTCTCAGGATTCCAGTTTCTTCTACCCTCCTACATCTGCACAATTCTACCTGGATCAGGCTCAGCAATCGTTTCATTCATATCCTCATAATGGTCCGCGTCTAAGTGTTTCTAGAGAAGCTGATTGTCACATGAGTAATGGGAAACACAACAAAAAAGCAGATGTAGAGGAAATTGAAGCTTATAGAGCATCGTTCGGGTTCAGTGCAGATGAAATTATCACAACACCTCACTACGTTGAGATTTCTGACGACGTACTAGACGAGAATTTTACCATTGGGCAGTTCACATCCAATCAGATGATGAATTTGGAAGAATCTCTACCCGAAGAAATGCTAAGTGGAGAAGACAACAAGCAAACAACAAAGATGAAATTACTGGACTTTAGAGGCCCAAAATCAACGTCAAGCCAGGTTCTTAGTGGGGTTCATGGTAAAGTGAAAGAACACTTACGCAATGGTTTTGAAGGTAAATATTCTTCTATTGTTAATATCATCCAAGCAGTGTTTCTTATATTGCAATAATCGCCTTGTTCTTACCCATATCTTCAATATTTTCAAGTTCAATGGAGATGAAGAGATAGAGTAAACCGATTTTAAATATCAAACTCGCTCTAAACTTCTTGCTCTTTTTCATCTTTGGATATATTTTGAATTTTGATATGTCAAGTACACAATTAACGGAAAGCTTCATTTTCAATATTTACTAACTAATTATGTTCAATACAAAAAAAAAACTAATTATGTTTCTTTGTTACGTGTTTCAGATCATAGATCCGAGAAACAATCTAGGGATGTCACTGAGCCTGAGAACCAAGACGGCCATGCTATGACTGATGAAGAGGACATATTCTCAATGATGGGAAGCTCCAAATCTAACAAGCGATACTACAGGTTAGGTTCATCAAACTCCGATGCAGAAATTGATTATAGAAGAGGTAGAAGTTTAAGAGAAAGAAAAGGAGATCTCTCATGGAGAGACTAGTGGTCAACGAGTGTCTCGTAGATGTTGTTAGTCGTGAATTTGGTGATTATGATTAGTTATGGTAGTAAATCTTGTGTCCTCCAGATCTTTTTCTGGACGGGATGATGGGTGGTTGTGGTGTTTATCACTCTTTTTGCGTTCTTGTGTATTTCTGCAGACAATCTATGTTTCCTTCTGCTCTGTTAATATATTAAGATGAATGATGATGATACATGTTCTTATAACCTGAGATCTAATGTATTTGCTTGATTTGTATTCTCTTACTCCGGGTACCTTCATGTACGAATAATACAGATTGTCTGCTCGATTGTTTGATGGTCCAAGATACAAAAAAGAAAGACGAGATCCAATAGGAATACGAGTCAAGTGCCCAGTGCCCAGTTTCATCTGACCTTGTCAAGTCTTGAGATAAGTAAGTCACTTGCATGTGCTTAGGTTCTCTTACTCTGGGTACCTTCATGTACGAATAATACAGATTGTCTGCTCAATTGTTTGATGGTCCAAGATACAAAAAAGAAAGACGAGATCCAATAGTAATACGAGTCAAGTGCCCAGTTTTATCTGACCTTGTCAAGTCTTGAGATAAGTAACTCACTTGCATGTGCTTAGGTTCTACTTTAGTATGGGTCTGGATCAACTATTGTCAAAGAATGACATTGGCCATAAAGAGAAGAAAAAGTCACATTTTTACAGTTTTACTACCAAATATGGGGGGGTATGCAAATTTAGTGATCTGTTGAGACAAACACTTCCCCTATACTGTCAATTATGGTCAAATGAGCTAAGCCACTTCCTTACATTATCCTGTAGGATAAATAGGTCCCTTTGTCCAAGTTTTAGGGGTCCCCATATAGAACCATTCACTAATCACTAGGACGATAAATGGCCCATGGCCATCAAGGGGGCTGACACCGGCAGACACAGCTCGTGAACAAGAACGAGGATGGCAGGCTTAGATTTGTCGAACACTAAGCAATTAACAGGAAACATTATTAGCAGTAAACTTTTTCTTTTCAAATTAAAATGCTCCATCAAATTTGAATTTTTAAACTAAAAAAAAATTGCAACCATAAATATATCCTGAACAAAACAGAAAAAACTTCATCACTCAAAGAGCAAAGGTCCTCAACATCCATATGGTGAAACAGGTTTGCGGCAGCAGCAGCAGCTGAGCCTGAAACGTCTTTTTACTTGAGAGGAATAAACCTAGACGAGTGGGTTGCTCCAATACCGGGCCTACCGTGCTTAACGGGTTTGTATGAGATAGAGAATTCTGCCAGGTAGTGTCCGATCATCTCGGGCTGCATAAACCAACACATCGTTGTTTAGAACAAGGCAGTATACGTGATTAATGTACATAATGTTACAGATTCTACATCTTTACCGTCATTTTGTAAAAATAATCATATCCTACTCTTGCTAGTCTGAGGAGTAGAAAATGGTTCTCAACTGTTCTGATAAAAAAACTAGAACGTTAACACCATTATCTTAATGATTTACCTTCTGATGAAGAATCTGCATATCAGTATACAATTCAAACAAGTGGTGTTGGGTACAATTATCATGTAAACAATAGCATATGTCACCCTTTACTATGACAAAGTAAATCGAAGTTCTTCGTTGAAAAATTAGGCCAGCTAGTAACTCCCAAAATTTGGGTGCCACAAATATCTAAAGATAGATACAAGATGACATTAAACTAAAAACCATTATAACATTTTATGTTCAAAAGACTTGCAGAATTGTCCGAGGTCAAATCTAGCCAGAGGTATTAGGTGATTGTTAGTTGAGTTCTGCCAAACTAAGAAAACCAAATCTTACTTGGAGCTTTAAGTCACCAAAATAAATGTTCGACGCCCGAAAAGTATGTGGTAATTAGGCATTGTTTAACAATTAACATACCAAATAAACACTTATCAAACATGTTTCTATTGACCAAACTGTATACATAGTCTAAACCTAAAACCCTAGAAGAGTTAGAAGAGTAAGACCCCATAGAGAGCCTCTTTGTATCTAACAAATAATACAAGCCAAATCGAAAGCGCTTCTTTGTTCGTTATCGTACAGGTAGTAGCTAATACATCTCAATATATACCGGCTATACTAGTAACCGAAGCAGCGGGCCGGGAAGTGTTCATAATATATACTAGTTTCCAACTTATTCTATAACCGAAATACGAATTCGGGTAAGAAATGAATTATGAATTGAGTCATTAGATACGACGAAACAATTGGGATGAAATAAATTACCTTGATTTCAACCTGGTTGAATGTCTTTCCATTGTAAACACCAACAATGCTACCAATCATCTCTGGAACAATGATCATATTACGAAGATGTGTTCTAACAGGCTCTGGTTTTTCCCCAGCTGGAGCATCTCGTTTCTACTCAAACACCAAAAAATTCATGATTCAATAATTTCAGTAAACTAAGAACTCAATCTACTATCTTATAGAGTGATAGATAGAGAGAGAGAAAGAGGTGAAATGAGAAATCTTACTGCTTTGCGGAGCTTCTTGATGAGAGCCATAGGTTTTCTTTTCAGACCACGTTGAAACCTACGCCGAGCTCTGGCAGGGAAGAGCTTCACCAACTCATCAGTTCCCATGTCTAGAAGTTGATCGAGATCTACTCCTCTGAAAGAGAACTTCCTGAATGTTCTCCTCTTTGGTTGTGCTCCTCCGACTTCAACCTCTACCTCTGGATCCGCCATGATTGAGAAGAGAGAGAATGTTGGGTTTGGAAATAGAGAAGCAAGACACGAAGGAAGATGAAGAGAGGTTTTTCCAGTATTTAGGGTTTAGTGATTATAAATACCAAAATGTAAATGTAACTTCACATTTAGTCCCCATTTGCTTACGAAATAACTTCTGTATCCTCTTATTTTCCCGGCCTATTGTGTTTTATGGGCCTAATGTATTTTCAGGTCAGTAAAAGCCCAAATATTAAAAAGGAAAAAAAGGAGGGATGATGTCAATGACTAATGACACTATATTTTTTTTATTCGATCTTCATCACCACCACCATCAACTACTGCTATCACCCCCTTATCTCTATATAACTTCCAATCGAGGTTTCAGAGCCCTCGAAAAAAGGTTCAAGTAAACATCTTTGAGGGTTTGGACGTTGGTGACGGTGGGAGAGCATGTGGTCATGATGGTGGTGAAGATGCCTTTCTTTTTTCGTGTGTGGGCAGACTTAACTTGGTCCAAGTCAATGGACGAAGTCAAATATGATGTTTTGTGGGCCTGGGCCTGGCACATTTCATACTTAACACAAATCAATACTTCCAACCAAAAAAAAAATAACACAAATCAATAATATGTGAATTTATTTACATGCACCAAAAATACAAGTTAAGTGACGAAGAGAATGTAGGTTTGGAAACGACTGAGCTACAGTTGGAAGATAATTCGAGCGGCTACTCTCCTCTTATGTAGGTGATATTAAAATTAATTTTGACGCATAGTTTAAACAAGGGTTGGCAGCAGTTGCTGTTGTGGCTAGGGATCATGAAGGCTCGTTATTTGCAGACTAAACTGAAGTTATGGTATTGTCGGATGCAGTGGTGGCGAAAGCTATGGCAGCAAAAATGGAAGTCCGCTTGGCAAAGGAGTTGAAGCACAGAAAGGTTATTATTTGGGGGATTCATTGCAAGTTATCTTGGCTTCTATGGCAGTGAATGAACAACCGTTGTGGAGAATAGAACATATAGTTTTGGATGTTCAGTTGGCGGCGCAGAATTTCGATAGATTAGAGTTTGGGCATTGTGTTCGAATCATGAATAGTAGTGCTCATTTACCTGTAAAATTTGCTTTTATAAATAATTTAACTCAAAGTTGGGTGTTCCCGATAATCCCTTCTTGCATTGTAAGTCAACTGGCGACTGATGTAGTCCATATTTCGTCTTAATAAAATCAGGTCGAGGCCTCTTCCCATAAAAAAAAAGGAGATGCACAACCAAATGGAAGTAGTTTGTTTCCCAATTTAACATATGTAATTTCTTCTCATCAAATGAACACATTAAGATTAAACACAAAGAAACTTATATTAAAGCTTTTACTGGTCTTAGGGGTGACAATAAAAGAATTGGTTATATAAAAGTAGAGTAAATCAACCATGATGATGATGAGGCCATTCCTGTCCATAGCCTCCAAATTAAATGGCCATTTTGGCATCACAAACTTAAGAATTAAACTCCTAAATACTAATTAGTTAGTTTTGATCAATCTCTGACATTTCCAGGATGACCTTCTTTGCCAAATATGAGAGTAGCCATAAGAAAAATATACTCCACCTAGCTAATCAATGAGACCCCTTCTTGAGCACCCTTATGAAATATATTATTGAGCACCCTTCTTCCTAGAAGTAGCATTACTATTGCAATTATAGAACTTAGAAATGAGATCTTGAAAATCCATGTAATGGGCACAAGGGTTTCTTGATTTGAGAAGATCAAGTAGGAAGTGAAAGAGATCAATCTCACATGCTATCCTCAATGCACCTTTATATGAATACCCAAATTCTTCAACAGAGAGTTGAAGTAAATTCTCAAATAAAGGGTGGTTTAGATAATTGGCTTCTACTTCTAATCTGCAAGTAACCTCATCATCTTTACCAACATACACTCTCACATGTCCTTCTCGACTCGAACCCGATAATGATTTCTTCTTCCATCCACAACTTAAGACCTTCTTAAGAATTCTGGTCATGTTTGATGAATAATGTGATTAAAAATTGTAGTAGTAGTAGTATCTAGAGAGAGAGAGGTGAAGTGTTGGTGAATGAGTTGCTGAAATGGAAGATGTAGGTTGATATTTATGGGAGAAACAGAGAGGTGGAGGTGGATATAAAATTGAAGAGAGAGAAAGAGGAGAGATGGAAATAATGAGCTGGATAGTTTGTAGAGAGAGAGAGAGAGAGAGAGAGAGAGAGAGAGAGAGAGAGAGAGAGAGAGAGAAGAGGTGGTGGTGGTTTTTTATGATTCCGCCGTCTCCTTTTCAATAATTGGATTTCTTCCGTACTTGTAGTAAGCCAGCTCTTTTTGGAAATCTTTTTAGGTTAGCTTCTTATCATTTTGTTCTCTTCTAAAGTGATTGTGAAAGGAAAAGGAACCTTCCCAAAGGCATCTATTTGTCTAAAGAAAGATTTTCTTTGTTTTGATAATTTGATGAGGATAGAAAGGGTTACACACAACATTACATCTCCACCCAAACTCTAAGTTGGGAATATCTGCATTATTGTGGCATTTTGCCCTTCCTGCTAAGAAGAAAATAATTCATTACTGTCAGTGTGATATGTGTAATTCTATAGAATTTAAGCTTTTGGTTACTAGCACAATTGAGCTTAGGTAATGTTCAAATTGGTTTTTGACTCCGATGGTAGAAAAAAGTAATATTACGAGTATGACCCGTACCTTCTTTTTCTATGCTTTTATGATCTCTTAACAAACAATTTAATCTCGAAGTCCTTCCTATTATACTCAATTGGATTGAGTTGGATGACCACAAACATAACATGGTATTAGAGCTGGTCTTTTACGTGATAGGGTTAAAAGTTACACATGCTCTACGTCACTCGAAAAAATACATGTTAAGTTCAAAGAATGCCTCAAGTGAAGCGGCATGTTAGAATAGTCCTGCATGAAAAAATTAATTTCTTAATCACTAATATAATGTCTAGGTACTCTTCATTCATAGTCAATTAGTTTTAAATTGCATGACCACAAACTTAACAATACTCCTAAGAGACATACATTTTCACAATAATGAAAATATAACTCAAACTATATTAAGACCATCTTTATTGGGTGAGTTACTTTCTAAAACTTATGGTGTCACATAGGATGTTTAGGGTATTGTTAAATTTTATCTGTAGTGGAACGTCGGAACCTCATGCTGACATACATATAATTATCTTATATATAAAAGAGTACACTCTAAATTTGAGTGTCTGCATCAGATATATACAAGTTCTGAGAATATCTAATTGTCCTACTCATCATTTTTCCCTCATAGAAAACCTTCCTTCACAACATCTTAACAAGTAATAATTCCATCAAATCATCAAGTGACAAATGGACAAACAAAGTATTGTAGGTTTACATAATTACATTAGAGGCAAAATAAATAAATAAAATATGTATTTTGCTTTTAGTAAAATAGTTTTAATTAAAACACGATTTTAGAAGTTAGTGTTCTCATTTCTTTTTGAATATAGATGCCTAGACGGAGATGACTTTGCATTAGAAAGACTTTTGGATGGAAACGTAAAGTGTTGCCTCCTCTTTTAGTGATTCCACAGGCATTAAAATGCCCAAAAAACTGGGCACTCTAGCACCTCCCTTTCCAATATGAAATATATATATTGTGCTTACAATAATTAGAATATATTTTAAATGGATACCATTAAAACATTATAGCAGGTACAATCAAATGGACTAGTAATAAGCATATCATTGACCATAAACTTAACTTAATAAGTTTAGACTGTCGTGCGCAGTTGAGGTAATCCACCTCTTTATATTTTAAACAAAACTAATTAAAATATTTAAATAAATAAAGCAACGAAAAGAAAATTAAAAATGATAGATTATATGTATGAGAACGGAAGTAAAGGAAAAATATATGTGTAGGTAAGGGGCGGGAAGTAGAAGATCCACTCTAAGTAGATCTTCTGAGTTGAAGTTGATTCATAACAGGTCTATACCACTACAAAGACACTGCTCATAATTGTTATAGCCGTTTTTAGATCATTAAGTTGCCCAAAATCAAGTTATCTTATTTTCTTTGAGGTCATGTTTGGCACGAGGAAAGATGTGGAGATGGTATGTGATATTTGAGAATCACAATTCAGATTATTGTTTAGCTCCCATGATTAGAGGAAGAATTTTATTCTTGTGGGAATGAGATTCTCCCTCAAGAGGGTAATAACGAACCCATGAATAGAGGTGGATTTGTGCTTGATTACCTTTTCAGGGGAATGATTTTTTAAGCGAGAGCTGAGTACGGAGAGATGAAATAAATTTTTATATACCTCGGCGGCGTAGGGGGGATTTTGATGGAGTGAATAGATAATACTAATTGAAATATATAACGAAATTGACGTGTAATTTATGTACTTTAAGTAAAAAGATATGACCGAGCTTTTACTAAAATTTACATTCCAATTCATGTACGAACCAAACACTAAGTTAGAAATATGCCAGGAATCAAATTTTTATTCCTGATCAAACCAAACATCAAACTAACATAATCTTATTCCCAAGAACCACGTTATAGGAATGTGAATTCAAACAGTCATATTTCATTAACGCACGCCAAATAAGACCTTAAGGTTTTGTATGTATATAAGTAAAACTACCAAAATAAAAAGATCATATCTTGATCCAAAATAATAAGAAAATATACATGTATAACTATTTTCCTAAAATCTAAGAATACCACTCCCAAATACAATATTGCCGAAAAATCGTAATAACAAGGTAACAACCATAAGGCTTGTCTTTACGAGCCTAGGCAACCCCTAAAGCACATCCATATTTACAAGTATACTATCTACTATAGCTTAAATATATGAAAATTGGTTCAGTTATTTCGCTACCGTAACATTTATATATTTTTTTTTTTGATGAGATACTGTAACTTTTATATAGTTTATGATTTATTTTCAACCAAGATGAAAAACGTCTCTCTATTACATTCTCATCCTTGTACAAACAAAAGAAATTAAGCCGACACTTTTATTTTTTTTAGATATGATCCTATCGGCCCTCTATTTTTTTTTCTTTTGTAAGGTTCAACCAAAATCCCTTTATTTTTGTAATTTTCTTACAAAAGAATTCAAAAAAATGGGCACTAAAAAACTTTGTGACCGCTCGAAAGGATTTTCCTTGACGTGTCAGAATGTTGTATTAATTTATTCCCAGTAGAGAAGTAACTTTCTTCAAATTCTGCATTTTCTGCGCATGCAGTCTACGCGAAAAATGACTATTTACCCATAATCTACCTCTATCTTTATGACATATCTACCGCGTTCGGACTAGGGATGAGAATCGGTTCGGGTCGGGCTTATATCATTCATCAGGTCGGGTTGGTCGAGCTTTGAAACTCCTTGTCCATTCAGAAACTCTGGCTTAACCAGACAGGTTATTGCAAAAATCCTACTGTCCAAGATCCGTAAAGTCTTTCGGGTTTCTCGAGTATCGATCGGTCGGATATCATGTGGTGGGAAACGGATTACTCAAATGAGTTTTGGTGGAAATAAAATGGTTCTAACAAGGTGTTATAACTGAAAGTCACGGAAGCTATCGAACCTACCCAGAAATTGATCCGATTATGAAGATTAATCGAAAAGCTAAGTCAAAATCTAATATGCGAACAGAATTTAACGAGGTTCGGCTTTAAAGCCTACGTCCTCGGACGAACAAGAAATCTTTATTGAATGGTAGATGAAGACGACTCACACAACCCGCAAGTTCGTCTCAAGATGGTACCGTATAGAATTTAACCTTCTATACTAAATCTTCGACGACCGAGAAATTTAACACCGCTCAAAACTATGAACAAAAAATTTCTCTCTCACTTGCTCTCTCTCTTCAGCTCTCTCTAAAGAAGAGTTGTTGTTGCTTGTGTTGGTGTGTTGATTACAAAGCACTCAACCCCTATTTATATATATTATAAGCCAAAAAATTAGAAACTGCCTATTGAGCCAAAAAATTGGAAACCATCCCAATTTGGAAACTGCCTATTGCTGCCTCTTAAACCTCCTCTTCAATTTTTAGAAACTGCCTCTTACAATTCTCCACCTCGTACACAATTTGATATACTTCAAATTTTGGACGAACACCAGGATACTCCTTGTAAGATATATCTTCTTTTTGTAACTTCATCCGACTGCGCCATATGACCATGGCTGCCTACGTACCCTTTTACAGGATCAAGCCTACCGTAGTTCTACCAACCCTTCACATAAAGAAAACCTTGTCGCCATTACGCCCTTTCGGGCAACTTAACACGAGCCGATTTGTAGCAATTCCAAGCAATGCTGAAACTTGCTACACGTCACCACTTTAGTCAACATGTCCGCGGGATTCTCATCTGTGTGTACCTTCATGAGAGAAACATCACCTTCCTCTATGACATCTCGTACAAAGTGATACCTGACATCGATATGCTTAGTACGAGCATGATGGACCTGATTCTTCGCCAAGTGGATCGCACTTTGACTATCACACCATACATCCACGCACTCCTGCTTAATTCCTAGATCATCCAGAAGACCCCACAACCACAATGCTTCCTTCACACCCTCGGCCATAGCCATATACTCGGCCTCCGTAGTAGATAACGCAACTGTAGATTGTAACATCGATCGCCAACTAACTGGAGCACCATGTACCCTAAATACATAACCAGTAGTAGATCGTCTTCTATCTAGATCGCCAGCATAATCCGAGTCAACATAACCGCTTACCTGACATGTGTCTCCACCAAAGCACAAACCCGTATCAACGGTACCCTTCAAGTACCTCAAGACCCACTTCACAGCTTCCCAATGTGTCTTCCCCGGGTTTGCCATAAACCTACTAACCACACTGACCGCTTGTGAAATATCCGGACGAGTACACACCATAGCGTACATCAGACTGCCAACTGCACTAGCATACGGTACACGATCCATATGATCCTTCTCCACCGTAGTAGTGGGAGATTGTTTTCCCGAGACCCTGAAGTGTGGTGCCAAAGGTGTTGACACCGCCTTCGCATTCTGCATCCCGAACCGAGAAACTACTCGTTCGATGTAACCTTTCTGATTCAAGTACAGTTTCTTACTTGACCGTTCTCTCTTAATCTCCATTCCCAGTATCTTCTTTGCAGCGCCCATGTCTTTCATCTCAAACTCTTGACTGAGTTGAGATTTCAACTTATCTATCTCCACCATGCTTCGAGAAGCAATAAGCATGTCATCCACATACAAAAGGAGATAAATAAAGTCACCTTCGCGAAGCTTCTTGATGTATACACAACAATCATAATCACTTCTGCGAAAACCATGCTTTAGCATGAAAAAATCAAATCGTTTGTACCATTGGCGAGGGGATTGTTTCAATCCGTAAAGAGATTTCCTCAAACGACATACTTGATTTTCTTTACCCTCAACTTTGTATCCCTCAGGTTGAGCCATATAAATTTCTTCTTCCAAATCTCCGTGCAAGAAGGCGGTTTTAACATCGAGTTGTTCCAGCTCAAGATCACTATGAGCAACAATACTCAATAGCACCCGAATAGAAGTATGTTTCACGACTGGTGAGAAAATCTCATTGTAGTCGACCCCTTCTTTCTGTGCATAACCCTTGGCCACTAGTCTTGCCTTATACCTTGTACCCTTGATTTCGGAAGAATCCTCTTTCTTCTTGTACACCCATTTACAACCAATAACAGACTTACCTTCGGGCAATGGGACAACCTCCCACGTCTGGTTCTTGTGAAGAGACTCCATCTCTTCTTGCATAGCAACCAACCAACTCTCTCTTTCTGCCGCGGCGATAGCTTGTTTGAAGGTGACCGGCTCGTCGTCTTCCACCGAGAGTGCATATTCAACCACATTTGCTTGCCCGTAATGCCTAAGAGGTTTGTCTGACCCTAACCTCTGTACCGGCTTATATAACCGTTTCGGCCTAGTGTGTACCGAAACATCCTGCTGTTGTTGTTGTAAAACTTGTGTACCTTCCCCTTGAACCTCCTCATGATCGGGTTCATCAATTTCCTCATCCTGAGTATTATCCTGATGCTCCACCTGATCATGATTCCTAGAAACCCGTTGGTCTTCGGCTTCTACTTCCACTACTTGAGCTTTAGTAGACCCAACATCACCACAACTAGGCACCGTAGCTTTCGCCATAGCTACAATAGATGACTCATCAAACACCACATCTCTGCTGATTACAAACTTCTTGTCTTCTGTACACCATAACCGATAACCCTTGACTCCTGTAGCATATCCTAAGAAAATTGCCTTCTTTGCTCTATTGTCAAGTTTGTTACCTTTAACATGGTAATAGGCCGTACAACCGAAAACCTTAAGTCTCCCGTAATCTGCATGTTCACCTGACCACACCTCGTAAGGTATGCCGCCATCTAAAAAAGAATGTGGAGACCTGTTCACAATATAACAAGCTGTAGCAACAGATTCTGCCCACCATTTTACGCCTAATCCCGAATTGGAGCGCATACATCTAGCCTTCTCAAGTAGTGTACGGTTCAATCTCTCTGCGACTCCATTCTGTTGAGGTGTGTTTACTACTGTCCAGTGCCTCACAATGCCTTCCTGATTACAAAACTCCTTGAATGCCCCATCCGTGTACTCGGTCCCATTATCCGATCTTAACGTCTTCAGCTTTCGACCAGTTTTGTTCTCAACCATTGCTTTCCACACCAGGAATGTGTTGAATACCTCATTCTTATGCTTCAGAAAATAAAGCCAGACAAATCTCGAATGATCATCAACGAACGTAACAAAATACCTGGAACCACCCTTGGAAGGTAACTTTGCCGGTCCCCAGACATCGGTATGTACGTAGTCTAATACCTCTTTGCTCCTGTGCTTGCTTGTAGAGAACGTCATCCTGTGTGCCTTCCCGAACACACAATGCTCACAAAACTCTATGCAAGGCTTCTTCATGTCCTTCAACAAGCCTTTCCCGCACATCAGAGATAGACCCTTTTCTGACATATGCCCAAGGCGCATATGCCAAAGCCTCGTACTAGCCGTTGGATCCCTTCCACTGATTCCTACTGCTACATCTCCCGTAATTGTTGTCCCCAAAAGTTTGTATAAATTACCGTAACGAGTACCTCTCATTACCACCAAAGAACCTTTAACGACTTTTATGGAGCCATTCTCTATAATTATCTTACAGCCGTTCCGCTCCAACACACCAAGGGAAATTAGATTTTTCCGCAAATCGGGTATGTGTCTTACGTCCGTCAATGTTCTCACCATTCCATCGTGCATCTTGATCCGTATTGTTCCGAGTCCCACAGTTTTACATATACTATCTGTAGGGATTTACACCCTTCTACTAGTGTTTATAGCGGAAATATGACATCTAATGTCTACACTAGTATTCCCAGGATCACATGCAAAACTAGTAATTAATCTAATGGAGATAGTAGATTACCTTAATCGCTTTTCCCTCGAACTAGTTGAATTGATTGAAGAAGACCAAGAGCTTCAAGTGTAGCTCCTCTACTTGGGACACGAGCAATCAATTTGATCTCCCACCTTGTTGTATAGCTAGCACACCAATGGTGGTTGGAAAAGAAGAACACCTTCTTCTTTGACTAGATTGATAGTTAATGGGAATTAGCTCACTTTCTCCTCTCTACTTGATGTGGTAGAGTAAGAAAGCTTAGAGAGAAATTTCACTCCTTATTCTCTGCCCTAAGAGTGTTTATATAGAACCCTAATAAGAATCCACCTCCTTTTAGGTTTCCTAAAACACCCTTTAGAATAAGATTTAGGGAAATAGTCGAAAATAGCAACTATTGGTATTTTCTCAATTCCCTAAGGAGGAGGTGTCCAAATACCACGAAAATTGGCAGATATAATTTTTATTATATCAGGAACTAACCCTCCAAAATTCAGCCCAATCCGAGTCCTAGAAGTACCCGAACCGGTCTAGGCCCAAAAACCCTGTTTTTGGCCTTTTTGTACTATCTTTCCCTAATTCCTTTTTAGGCCTATGAGATATGTTTATGGGACACTCCCATGATTATATCTCACTCCCACTAGTCATATCCTAGATCAATTTGTCACTCTTATGTGTAACCCGTTGTAGGATCCGATCGAAGTTAGCCGCGAATTACTTCGTAATTCGACGATCGTAGTTGGTCTCTAGCTACAACTCTACGATCCCTAAATCAATCGGACTTGATGATCTTCCACATCAATTGTCCTATCCGACAAATTGTTCGCATTGTCACCTTGGTCGAAGGACATCTCCTTCAACTCCTTCAGACTCCCACTTGGACTTAGAACAAGTGCAATGCCTCGATTCTCGTGTCAATTTAGTATCCCATCTGATACGTCACATCATTCAGACTTTCTTGATATCCGAGTACAACTGTAAAAGACAAATGATTAACTTTTAATCCGTTTGAGCGCGGCCACGCATTTTCAGTTGCTACTCATCAAGTGGCCTTGAGACACTTTGTACCTAATGTGATTAGGGTGACACAATCCATTCTTGCGCTCCCACTTAACTTCATGTCTATCCTGTCCTTCCCAGTATCCGTCTTTATAACCTCCTTTTACGGCGCGGCGTTTAACGGAACCAAAGTCGGGCATTCCTTACATAAGATGAGTGGAGCACTCATGTTTTGAGGAATCTCTCCAATTGTCTTTATGAGAAGTATTGACGTTCATCACGAATGATGTACTTCTCATTTGAGGGTTATCCAGTGTATAAACCTTTTATACACCCACGTAGTCGAATAGAATATACTATTCCTATAGCCCATGAAACTGCGCTAACCCATCGACTCCCGTGCTAGTCTTCGTGAGTCATTGTTGTCCATGCAATGACCTGGACCAGGGATTTTTGATAATAAATATTCCAAGTTCACTTAATAGGGTTTCATTCATCAGATCACGTATCTGACAAACCTATTCGGAACGTTTTATTATCGATGGACTGTCGTTTAAACACTAAACCAAGTTTAGACGACTGGTGAAATAATTCTTATTATTTCTGATAACGAGAGTTGTAAATCTGAGCCTCTTCCGTAAAACTCCTTTTACCCACTCAGTTTTACTTGTCGAGGTTTAAAATTTATACCTCATGCCTTAGACTGTGTATGAATCTCATACTATGTCTTAGGTGATAGTTTAGTTTGACTACCGTGGTAGTCGGTTTTAAACTTTGCTTATTATCAATTAATTTGAAGATTACTATCTTCAACCTTGATAATATCTAGTAATCTTTACTAGAGTTAAGGCCTTTAATTCTTTGTGTAGTATTTGCAACAGTTCCCGGCTTAAAACACTTATAGCCTACTTTCCTTCCATGTCTGGAAGTTTGCTACGATGACATGTTCAACTTTGTACTACTTCATCCTTTAGCCTTCTAGGATGTACTAAGTAGTGTTTCGGTTTTCCAATCCGAATTCGGATGTTTAAATGCTAATCATGTCCAACATGATTGACTTTATGTTTTCGAACATAAATGTCTCTCTCATGCGTGCTAGCTCATCGGTGTCTTTTAGACTCCGAGTTTTGCAACGCCCTCTGTCATGAGTTTTTGGGTCGAAATTCTTTTAGACTTTCCGAGTCTTAGATTTTCTGTTTCGGATCTCAAGCATCTCAGCGTACTGAGTCTCTCTAATCCTATCATCCTTTTGATCTATGCTTATAGATCTTCAGATGCCCAAAATGGCATTTTATCCTTTTGTGTGTGGTCCTTTATTGAGTCAGTTCGTTACTGTTATACAACACCTTATGTTGTACTCAATCTTTTGTATGTACTCTGCATACGGACCCGGAAGGTTTGTTTACTCCCACTTACCTTCTTGAAACTCGTGATTCAAGATTTTCTTCATTCTCCAGGAATCAAATTTCTCTGATTGCCTTTTGAATCGAAGATTCTAACTCTTGCGTGCTTTTAATCCGTCGATAGATTTCTGAAGCATGCTTGTGGACATAACTTGATTGGAAGAATCTTTATTCTTCTTGTCTCGTTTCGGGAAACACGAATGTTTCCATCCTTCTCAGTTTTCTATTTTGGAAAACCAATTTAGGTCTTTTGTTGACTTAAATTATCAAGCTTCATGTCTTGACGAGATATGGATTCCACGATGATTTTGGCTTCTAGCCAAAATCTAGAGTCAGTTTCCGTTTCTGCGCAGGTCTTTTATCTCTTCAGAAATAACCTTTATTTTCTGTGTCTTTGAGATTTGACCTTTTAGGGCTTTTGAACAACAATTTGGAATTTTCTCAATTACTTTAAGATATTCCTTTAGAGACACTTTCACTTGTTTTGAGAGTTCTCCGGCGAATGACATTCGCTTTTGTGCGGTGGGTTTATAAGATCATGTCTTTAACCTTTCCTTTTCCGAGGAGCCGTAGTTTGTTGCTCTTGGTCGACTTTAATCGTCTTGTACAAGTTTCATGATTGTTCTTCATGACCCTCCATGATTTTTCTCATGATCGAATTAAATCGACTTGTACTTTTCTCCCACTTATTCTTGTAATAATTAGTGTTTTTCTCCCAGACGACCAGGTGTGCTAATTATTAGAAGAATACTATCATGAGCAACAAACACTTTGTTCTCTTGATTGGTTGTGGAAGAAGCCCAAATTTCTTTCAAAAGAAATTGCGTCAGATATTAGCTAGTTTTTGTAATGCTTTTACAAGCTTAGCTGTTAGACGGAATTTTGGTAGTTTTGTGAGAAGCTATGTCTAGACTAAATGGATTTTGGAGGATAGAGTTTGATTCGTGTTCTTCATCTTAATCCTTTTGGACACTCCAAATATGGATAGGTTAGAAGTACGTTTGAAGATCAATCTCTGTTTTTGACTCAAGGCTTTCTTTCTTGTCAGTTTGATTCATGTTTTGGTTATAGTGGACTTGTTGTCCTCATCCCTTTCCGATTGGGATGAACCTATCTTATAGGTTTTTGACCAATTTTAGAATCTTTTGGTATAGTTTGTTAAATTTAGCACTTATTAACATCTCAATTTAGAAATAAAGTTCTTTATTGATTCTCCATAACACTTAGTACAGAGATGATGTTAAAAAACTAGAAAACGATTAATCTAGAATAGTGCCTAAAGTAGACTTCGATCCCTTTCAGCATCCTTAGCAGTCGAGGCTTCTGCTCCCTCTTGGATCTTGTCTTCCTTAGCCAAATACTCAGTTCCCAGCTGCGCCTGTACATTCACAATGAAAGGGCAATTTTAGGTATCATATACCAAGGTTTGGGAATTTTCAGTATTTGATAAGTTAACTGTTTATACCTGAATTGGAAGCCACTGTTCCATTCTTTTTGTCCTCCAAGAACTTAGGGCAGTTTCTTTTCCAGTGGCCCTTGCCATCACAGTAGAAACATTTGGTGTCAGGAGGAGGACCTTTGTCTTTAGGTTTGGCAACTCGTTTGCTTTTACCTTTTGACGTGGTTTTCTTCTTCTGTTTTCCACCTTTCTTGAACCCTTTGTCCTTTTGTACCATAAGAACGTCCTTCTTAGTTTCCACTATAGCGACGTCCTTTTCGGCTGTTAGAAGCATAGAATGAAGTTCCTCCAACGTTTTATCCCATCCATTCATGTTGTAGTTCATCTTAAACTGATTAAAACCACTATGGAGGGAGTGAAGGATAGTGTCGGTAGCTGTCTGTTGGCTATAAGGGAAACCTAGTTTAGCCAGTTTGCCTATGAGCCTGATCATTTGACGAACATGAGGCCCAACTGGTTTTCCCTTTTCAAGGCGCATGTCCATAATTGCTTTAGAGGTTTCAAACCTCTCCAATCTCGACTGTTTCTGGAACATTTCCCGAAGTTGTCGCATCATGGAGTAAGCATCCATGTCTATGAACTGCTCTTGCAGAGTCGGTTCCATGGTTGCTAGCATTAAGCAAGTTACGGGCTCTGCCTTTTCCGCACACTCCTTTCTTCATCTATCTCTTCTTTAGTCGAATTATCATCCAATACAGGAATTGGAGTTTCTAGTACATGTTGCTTTCCTTCCATCCTGAGAACTATTCCTATGTTCCTTTCCCAGTCAAGGAAGTTGTGCTCATTCAGCTTCTCCTTGTCGAGAAGTGAGCGGAAGTTGAAAATATCTTTTGTCATCTTTGAACTACATAAAAGAAATGGCAAAGTTTTAAAACTCGTTATCGTTTTTGAAAAACATTAGTTTTCCCACATTATTCAATATAAAATCGTCCCCGATTGAATAAGTGATTCCAAGACCCCAGTTCTTCGAAGTAAAGCGGACGAAGGCCCTACCCTTTGACTCCGTCGTTCCGGGTGAGCGAACTTCTTCACTGATCATACCTTATGACTCTTGGTTGATAGATTTCATTAATGAATGACTAATCTATCCTTTTGCCTCGAGTATCCAAGACTCTCTTGCTGATCTCGTTGAGTAGAACCATTTAGACGTGTAGGCCTCTTCTATAGACCTACCCGCATTATCCCAAGGTAGAGGAGGCACTCTGCGAAGGCCGACCCACCTTCCTCGAACAAGGGCGCAACGAGTGTCTTAATCTGGATAGGCGATTACTCAAGATTACTTTTGGGGACTTTTACGCTAGTCTGGCGTTTGTTATAGTGAACTATTTAGCCTAACTAACATCCACAACATAAAGCGTAAATAAGTAAGTAAATGCGCGCGAGAAAGTAAATCAAGCAGACATGGATCCTAGTATGGCCCCTAACCTAGAAGATCTAATCACCCTTGGTTTTCTTCTTGTTTCGCCTTTTGGTTCGTCTTAGATCGCCATCTTTGAACCTCCATTGATTTCTCCCACTCGCCTTTGGATTTCATCCTCGAGTTTCTTCAATGGACTCATAGACCCTAAACTCTAATTACAAGACTCTAACGATTCGCAGATCGTATAAACTTGAAATTAAAATTAATTACAAAGCATGCACCCATCCGTGCTTAAAACAAGAATAAAGAAATAAATCTATGGCCATACTAGTTTCCCGCATTCACATCACATGCAATCATATAATATATCAAGGCTAAGAATTATATATGCATGATTATCTTGGGAGATACTTTTGTTGACATCACATGTCACATTACGGACCTTAAGTCTAAATTCGAAGAATTCTACTAGTGGTGCTTTCCGGTTTTATCTTTTATGATTTCTAAAATCATCTTTAAGAAAAACTCTGTTTTGGGCTCGAGAAAGCCCGGGTCAATTTCGGAAAAAATATTGGTTCGATTCTTAATGATTTCATAAATCAATTTAAAGAGAAATCCGTTTTGGGCTATTGGATGGCCCGGATTGATTTTAGAATTATTTGGTTGGAATCGGAAAATTTTTTGGCAAAAACTCCCACTCGAATGATGGTCCCTTTTCGTGGTCCGAAAAGCCTCGAAAAAGCCCGGGACAAGTCCTAGACAAGTCCCGGCCCAAGCCCAAAAAGGGCTCGGACAAGGTCCGGACATAGCACGGCCCATAGGGCCGGCATGTCCTGGCCGAGGCCTATCAAGGCCTGGTCTCGTCCTGGCCGGAGCCAGGACGCTAGTCCATGTACCAGACGCGTTCTAGACGTGTCTGGTACTGGACCGGACCAGCACTAGGTGTCTCGGACTAGTCCGAGACACCCAGAACCTCCCAGACGCGTCTCCAAGACGCGTCTGGTCGAGTGCTCTGGACGCGTCCTAGACGCGTCCAGGAAGCTCCTTCGCAGCTGCTGGTCGCGTCTTAGACGCGTCCTTAGTAGCTGCTCTGGACGCGTCTCAAAGACGCGTCCAGAAGCTTCTGTCTCAGCAGCTGCTCTGGACGCGTCCAGAGGACGCATCCAGGAGCTTCTGGTCCGGCCAGGAAGCTTCCTGGCCGGACACTAGGGTTTTTCAAAACTTTTCTTAAATTTTTGAAGTTCCTTTTAGAACACTTCTAAAAAATTTTTAAAACTTTTAGAAACTTTTAAATTTTTCCAAATTTGTTTTGAGAGCTTCCTAAAGTCAAAACTACTCTTTTTAGAACACTTCTAAAATTCCAAAATTTTGTTTTTCAAAAGTTTCCAAAACTTAAAAACAACTCTTAATCAAACCAATTTTGGATCAAAATCTAGGTTTTTGAAATTTTTCAAAGAACAATTTTGAAATCAATTTTGAAAAATCTTTGAATCCAATTCAAAATTAATCAAATTTTATGTTTTAAAATCTTTTTAAACATAACTATCAATTTAATCAAAGCATGGATTAGTTTGAAATTCAATCAAATTGAGACTTTTAAAACACTTTTAATCATCAATGTGATTCTCAATTTGAAAATTTATTGAATCCTATCAAATTATGAGTTAAAAATACGTTTTAAAACACCTTTTAAATACTTTTATAAACTCAATTTTCAAACTATCAAGCATATGAATTAGTTCGATTCTTAGCAAAAACTAGTTAATAGCAAGAGGCTCTGATACCACTGTAGGGATTTACACCCTTCTACTAGTGTTTATAGCGGAAATATGACATCTAATGTCTACACTAGTATTCCCAGGATCACATGCAAAACTAGTAATTAATCTAATGGAGATAGTAGATTACCTTAATCGCTTTTCCCTCGAACTAGTTGAATTGATTGAAGAAGACCAAGAGCTTCAAGTGTAGCTCCTCTACTTGGGACACGAGCAATCAATTTGATCTCCCACCTTGTTGTATAGCTAGCACACCAATGGTGGTTGGAAAAGAAGAACACCTTCTTCTTTGACTAGATTGATAGTTAATGGGAATTAGCTCACTTTCTCCTCTCTACTTGATGTGGTAGAGTAAGAAAGCTTAGAGAGAAATTCCACTCCTTATTCTCTGCCCTAAGAGTGTTTATATAGAACCCTAATAAGAATCCACCTTCTTTTAGGTTTCCTAAAACACCCTTTAGAATAAGATTTAGGGAAATAGTCGAAAATAGCAACTATTGGTATTTTCTCAATTCCCTAAGGAGGAGGTGTCCAAACACCACGAAAATTGGCAGATATAATTTTTATTATATCAGCAACTAACCCTCCAAAATTCAGCCCAATCCGAGTCCTAGAAGTACCCGAACCGGTCTAGGCCCAAAAACCCTGTTTTTGGCCTTTTTGTACTATCTTTGCCTAATTCCTTTTTAGGCCTATGAGATATGTTTATGGGACACTCCCATGATTATATCTCACTCCCACTAGTCATATCCTAGATCAATTTGTCACTCTTATGTGTAACCCGTTGTAGGATCCGATCGAAGTTAGCCGCGAATTACTTCGTAATTCGACGATCGTAGTTGGTCTCTAGCTACAACTCTACGATCCCTAAATCAATCGGACTTGATGATCTTCCACATCAATTGTCCTATCCGACAAATTGTTCGCATTGTCACCTTGGTCGAAGGACATCTCCTTCAACTCCTTCAGACATCACCCAGTATAACTGTACCACCATCTATACTCCTATAGGTAGTAAACCACTCCCTATTTGGGCACATATGGTGTGACGCCCCTGAATCAAACATCCACTTATCGAAGATCTTCTCAGACACCTCTGTCACCGAGAAACATTCGTCCGCCTCTTCTGACACATATCCCGCCTCTTGCATCCCTTGTTTCTCCTTGTAGCCTTCGTTCTTTTGCTTCAACTTTCTCTTTGGACAAGCTGCTTTAAAGTGGCCAAGCTCACCACAACTAAAGCACGTTTTCTTGAAAGAGCCATTAGATTTGGATCTAGATTTCCCGCCCTTTCCCTTTCCCCTTTCATTACTCCTCCCCCTCGTTACAAACAACCCTTGTGCTTGATCCTTGTCTACTCCACCCGACGCCATACTGCTAGTAGCAACCTTACGAAGGTCATCCGCTAATAGCGAATTTCTCGTCTCTTCCATGCTTAGACTATCACCAACAAGCATCAAAGTTTGAACAAGGTTTTCATAGGATTTTGGCAATGAAAGTAACAATATGAGGGCTTGGTCCTCATCCTCAACCTTAACATCAATATCCTTCAAATCTGAGATAATCCTGTCAAACCTATTCACATATTCCTGAATAGAAGAACCCTCTTCCATTCTACATGTGAATAATTTGGATTTTAAGTAGACCCGATTCGTTAAAGTTTTCGTCATGAAACTGCTTTCTAGCTTTAACCACACACCCGCCGCCGTTGTTTCTTCGTCTACTAGGAACGCCACGTCCCTCTCAAGACACAACATAATGGTAGCCCGTGCTTCGAGATCTAACTCTTCCCAATCCTCATCTGACATATATCCTGGTTTCTTTCCCGTCAACGTCTTGTGTAATTTCTGCGAGATTAACAGATTCTTCATCTGCATCCGCCAATAAGAAAAATCGTTTTTCCCATTGAACTTCTCTATCTCATATTTCCCTGCTTTGACCGTACCACTTCTCGATCCCATCTTCTCTTCGTTCAATCTCAACAAGGCTCGGGTACCAATTGTTATAACTGAAAGTCACGGAAGCTATCGAACCTACCCAGAAATTGATCCGATTATGAAGATTAATCGAAAAGCTAAGTCAAAATCTAATATGCGAACAGAATTTAACGAGGTTCGGCTTTAAAGCCTACGTCCTCGGGCGAACAAGAAATCTTTATTGAATGGTAGATGAAGACGACTCACACAACCCGCAAGTTCGTCTCAAGATGGTACCGTATAGAATTTAACCTTCTATACTAAATCTTCGACGACCGAGAAATTTAACACCGCTCAAAACTATGAACAAAAAATTTCTCTCTCACTTGCTCTCTCTCTTCAGCTCTCTCTAAAGAAGAGTTGTTGTTGCTTGTGTTGGTGTGTTGATTACAAAGCACTCAACCCCTATTTATATATATTATAAGCCAAAAAATTGGAAACTGCCTATTGAGCCAAAAAATTGGAAACCATCCCAATTTGGAAACTGCCTATTGCTGCCTCTTAAACCTCCTCTTCAATTTTTAGAAACTGCCTCTTACACAAGGAAATATGAGCAATTTGTTGAGATTTTGACAGAGTTGAGATGATGAGAGAGTGAAGTTCTAGAGAGAGAAAAGGGAAGAGAAAGAGATGATGAGAAAATTTTTAGAGACAGTTGACTATGTGGAAATTAAAATGAGGACATTTCTAAAAGAAAAAAATTTAACAAGTAATGGACGGAAAAGTAGAAAAGGAGGTCATTTGGATATTTTCGATATACTAGGGTGCTAGGTTTGAAGCTGGTCATAAACTAGGGGGCAATTTGTGAAATAACTCTAAAAATAATAATTGAATTCATTATTCAATCTCCTATTTTGGAGGATAGAATAGAAGTACATTTTTTTTGTTGAAATAGAATAGAAGTACATACGTTCAACAAAAAAGTAAATAAATAGAAGTACATGTTCAACCAAAGAATTTTTCCGCAAAAAAAAAATCCAAAGAGTTACATAAGTTAATCATCTTAATAATTAAGAGAAAGAAAAGAAAAATACTAACAAGCTAATGGTTAATGCAACTCAAACTAGAACTAAACTAAAGCACCCTTCTTTTTAGAAGTAGCATTCTTATTGCAATTGTAAAACTTAGAAATGAGATCTTGCAATTCCATGTAGTGGGCACATGGATTTTTTGATTTGAGAAGATCAAGGAGGAAGTGGAATAGATCAATCTCACATGCTATCTTCAATGCACCTTTATATGAATACCCAAATTCTTCAACAGAGTGTTGGAGTAAATTCTCAAATAGAGGGTGGTTTAGATAATTGGCTTTTACTTCTAATCTGCAAGCAACCTCATCATCCTTACCAACATATACTCTCACATGTCCTTCTCGGAGACGACCGAAACAAGATAATGAGTGTTTCTTCCATCCAAGACTTAAGATCTTCTTAAGAATACTGGTCATGTTTTATGAGTAACTTACTTGAAGATTGTGATGAATGATTATTTGTAAGATGGCTAGATATGGAGTCATGGAGTGGTAAAGGAGTTGATATATAGTGATCATGACAATGCAGAGAGAGAGAAGGGGGTGGACTATGGACAGCTGGGTTACTAGGTACAAGTCGTTATGGAATGAATTGTAAAGGGATCCAAGGAAGAGAGAGAGAGGTTACTAGGTTAGGTACCCATAAGGGATTAATAAAGAGTTAATTCCTATATGGCCCCCTACTTTGTGACCAGCTTCCTTTATGGCCCCCTTTTTTTCGTAAATTCAAATATGGCCCCCTATTTTCATGGAAATGTCCTAACTACCCTTCCTTTGAATCTTTTTTCAAAATAAAAAAAAAAAACAAACATAATTCCACCTCACTTCCCTCTCCACCACTTATCTCTCTCCACCTCACCTCTCTTTCCAAATCATCTTTCTCTCTCTCCAACTCACCTTTTTCTCTCTCCACCTCACCTCTCTCTCTCTCCACCTCACCTCTCTCTCTCTCCAACTCACCTTTTCCGGCCGGCGACCTTCAACCTAAAAAAAAAAAAATTTTTTTTTTTTTTAACTCTCATCTCCCTCTCTCTCTAAAAACTCCGGCGAAGGGGGTTCCCTTCGCCGGAGTACGGGTCTGTTGAAGAACAGACCCGATCTGGTCTACTAAGAAGAACACCATAGACAACTAAAATTTGAAACTGAAGATCCAACATTTTTGTTTTTGCATAGAACAGAGACAATCACATGAAAGGATGAGAGGATGAGAAGTCAAAACAGAGACAAGGTCAGAGAAGAGAGAAGAAGAAGAAAAATCAGGTGTTGAGAAAGAGAGAGAGAGAGAGTGAAACTGAAGATCCAACATTTTTGTTTTTGCATAGAACTGAAGACAAGAAGATGGTTCAATCATCTTCTTCAATTCTTTTCCCACTTCTCTTGCTACTACTAATTTCCTCTCTTCATCCATCATCATCATCTGAATCTACTAAGAAGAACACCATAAACAACATTTGTATAATAGGAAGCGGAATCTCTGGTTCATCTCTAGCTCATTTCCTCCGTACTACTACTACTAACCTCAGTTCCGCCATTGATGTGTTCTTCAAGCTCTGCAACTCCTCTGTTTTTTCTTGAATCCTTTAATTCACAATGAAACAAGAAACCAGTGAGTTCTCGGATAGAATGAAACCTCTTAGATTTAATCAAAATTAACAGAAACAAATCAAATTAACAGGTGAACAGAAACTATAATGTCTCTGTAAATCTCCATTACTGAAGATTCCAAGCAGAAAATGGTGATAACATTTAGGTTTCAACATTGAAATAGACTTTCTTCTCCTAGAATCCATCCAAAACCAGAAATCAAAAACAACTAAAGAAGATGAAGAAATCTGATTAATGGAGATTATGAACAAAAATAGAAAAACTCAATGTTGTCAAATTTTTAGGAATTAATGAAGGAAACAACTTATTTTTTCCTAAGATTCAACAAAAACTAAGAACTACTCAGACTTCTAGTCTGTTGAAGAACAGACCAGATCGGGTCTGTTCTTCAACAGACCCGTACTCCGGCGAAGGGAACCCCCTTCGCCGGAGTTTTTAGAGAGAGAGGGAGATGAGAGTTTAAAAAAAAAAATTTTTTTTTTTTTTTTTAGGTTGAAGGTCGCCGGCCGGAAAATTTTCCGGCCGGCGACCTTCATCGGAGAAGATAGTGTGAGGTGGAGCGAGAGAGGTGAGGTGGAGAGAGAAAAAGGTGAGTTGGAGAGAGAGAAAGATGATTTGGAAAGAGAGGTGAGGTGGAGAGAGATAAGTGGTGGAGAGGGAAGTGAGGTGGAATTATGTTTGTTTTTTTTTTTTTATTTTGAAAAAAGATTCAAAGGAAGGGTAGTTAGGACATTTCCATGAAAATAGGGGGCCATATTTGAATTTACGAAAAAAAGGGGACAATAAAGGAAGCTAGTCACAAAGTAGGGGGCCATATAGGAATTAACTCATTAATAAATGATGAAACCGCGGTTTCATCTTAATAATTGATTGATTATGATTAGTGCTTATAATTGGGTTGCCCTTCCAAACCCTATTTCTACCTTGTTATCAACACCTTACCTAAAAACCATGTCTTTCCATAATTTCTTTTTTATATTGGACTCCAAAAGTCATTTGGACGACATTTATACTATGCAATACATCATGATTTTGGATGAGCTATGAGGGCCATAAAAAGACCCTTAGGGCCATTCTAGGGGTTCTGAAAGCATCTAAATTATTTCATTTATTATCTAAATTATATGGGATAAATCTTGGTGGTAAACTACTTTTACCGAGACTCGATCCCAAGACCTCATCGGACATCGGCTCAGAGGCGGAACCAGGATTTCAAATCAAGGGAGGCGAGCTCTTCACTTAACTTAACAGATTTTTTTCTTAACAAAAAAAAAAACTAGTACATACATTCCCTAGGCTTAAGGTTTGGAGAGACTAACGTTACTTAGGTTTAAGGTTTGGAGAGACTAACTTAAATGAAATTCTATTTTGAGTCAAAATCAATTTTCTTATTTATGAAACAAAATCTAATAATATATTATGAACTCTCTACTCTCTAGGTTTTGCATAAGTATTCTTATTCCAAGATCAAAATATAATAATTTAGAAAAAAAAAACAAAAACCCCAAAATAATATTGGGAGAAACAATTATGAATATAGACTTTATAAGTTTTCTTTATCAAATCTCATTGTTGAACAAATTAGAGAGAGAAAAACAAAAAAATCCTAAAACAATTTTGGAGAGAAACTATAGGCTATAACAATTATTGTATTGATGATGATTTAAATTAATATGAAATGAAGTTTCTATTTCAAAAAAAAAAAACAATTATGAATCTAGAATTTGCATATGTTCAAGATTCTTCAAAGGTTAAACTAATCTAAAACAATCAAAACTTTAAAAAGAAAAAAACACAAACCCTAAAACAATCTACAAAGAAGAAACTAAAACAAATTTATCAAAACCCATTGTTGAACAATTTAGAGAGAGAAACAAAAAAAACCCTAAAATAATTTAGGCTAAGAAACTATAGGCTATAACAATTATGAATCTAGAATTTTGCATAGGTTCAAGATTCTTCAAAGGTTAAACTAATCTCAAACAATCAAAACTTTAAAAGAGAAAAACAACGAAACCCTAAAACAACCTACTATAAGAAACTAAAACAAATTTAAGATACTACTACCTAAATGGCTGAATCAAAACTAGAAATATTGAAGAATTTTGGAAGAAATAAGATGACCAAATCTCCCTATCTCTTCCTCCTCCTTCCCAATCTTCACTTGCCCTGCAAACACTCTCGATCTCTCTCCTCTCGGCTAGTGGGTTGTAAACCCTAACAGACTTTCTAAAAAAAATTCAAAATGACGAAATTATCCTTTCTTTAGTTAAAAAATTTCAAAAATGACCCGAGGTAATTGCCCCTTCTTGCCCTCACATAGGTTCGCCCATGCATCGGCTTAAGAGGGAGGTCCAACCACTACACCAAAAAGTGGTGGATGTCCTCCCATCATTTTGTGTTCAAAACAAGTTATATAATTTAGAGCCCTATAATAGGAAATGATAGAGTGACTTAGAATTTGGTACTTAGAGGATGACATGTTTCCTCATTTGGAAACAAAAGTGGTCTCCACCTTAGTCAAACTTTAAAAAAATCTTGTCTTTTGGTGAATTCCACGTCATTATGTCATCCTCTAAGTAACTTTAGCATATCTCTTTAATTTAATTACAACTACAAAACAAAATTTTAATTTGTTGGTTTTCCAACTCGTATTCAAATATTAACGTACTTTCCAAATATTAACGTACTTTCGAAAATTAAAATTTTCTATTTTTTTTTTATAGAAAATCAGGACCACAAGATCAGGATTTATTGTACGATTGTTGTAAAAGTATTGTATCAAAAAAGTTGCTCGTTCATTTTATGACATCTTGATATCAGCACATGACCCAACCATTATTGTCACTGTGAAGGGTAATTAGTGTAACACTCAATCGGACGTGATAAATGCTCGAAAAATATGTCCAAATTTGAGCTAAAAGTTACATAGGCAATCACAACAATATTGTACATGGGCCAAGATGAGGCGCCACGTGAGACAAACATGAGTCGAAATCTAGTCTGTGCAAACACACTAAACTTTGGTGTCCATCATTTTTGTACTAAAAATGATCTTGTAATTTTCTTGCAGATGCTCATGTAACTTTTAGTAGTCCTAAGAGCATCTCCAATGCAAGACTCGATCCTAAAATCTTAAGTGTCACATAGGAGCGTAGTCAATTGAGATCTTAGGATGATGTAGAAACATTTAATTTTAAGATGTCTCAATTAGAAACTATATTTTTTGAGATCTCTTTTGAGTATCTTAAGTGTTCTAGTCATCAAATTTTATGTTGGACCAATAAAAAGACTTCCTCTCACTTTTTCTTATGTATGTGTGACATGTGTAACTATTAAAGTTTTTTTTTACCTTTGTAGTGGAGAAAGACTTGAACATCTCCAGTGCAACACTCAAACTCTAAAATTAAGAGTGTCGGATAAGATCTTCTTGTGTTTCTCTTTAAAAAAAAGGACCCCCATTGTAAAACTCAACTTGAATTTCTAAAATGACAGTGATAACATTTGTTATAGAGATCCTTAAGAAGACACTCTAAATTTCCTTAGAAGAAACTCTAAATTTAAAGTGTCATCTTGAAGATATGTAAGTGTCACAAAAACAAATGAAGTAGGAAATAGACCATTTAGAGGTCTATTTTTTCACACTTGACACGTGAGTTTTTAGAGTTTTTGTTGAGTACGGCGTTGGCTATGGTCTGACAGACTTGTTAAGTTCTTGGTAGCTACTGAAGATGCAGTAATAAAACCACCTAAAATAGGACTTCTCCAAGATTTAATCAGGTACAACTTAAGTGGAAATTATGACCATGTTAGTGCAGAAATTCAATATGAGTTAAAGTGATCCAATAGAGTCCCCCTCCAATCCAAACTTTATAAGGAAAGAACTTTCAACAACAAACAAAAAAAACTTTACAAGGAAATAAAGTCTAATGAATGAAACGTCACCAAATAATTAAGAATAGAAGATAGATCCAAACAAGCCAAACACAAAGATGATTGTTGAGGAATTATTAAATAAGATTCAAGTGTGAACTGATGTGCATTTTTAAGGAAAAATACCTTGTATTAGTTTAAAGGGCAGCTGAATTATATTTATACAACTGCATTCGGCAGAGAGGCTTCATTCCCAGTATGTAGTCTATTGTATTAAAGAAAAGGCAGTTTTGGTGCACAAGAGCACCCAACGCGTTGTTATCAATGATAATTCATCCGGAATATCTGTTGGACAGATAATCATTTTCGACGATAATTTACAATATTAAAATATATTTCAAATCAAAACACATTTTTTTAGGGATGTACTTTTATTGGAAATAAAAAACTTGTTTTAAGATTTAGTTTCATAAAAAATCCAAACAAAGAATACTTTCATCAACCTATTCATTCTTGTCATAAAAGTTCCCCCACTTTCAAGTTGGTATACTACGAGTACTCCCCAAAGTCGATTGTTTTTTTCTTGTCAAATAAGTCAGATTCAAACATTGAGACGATAAGCAAAAAACATATTGTAAATGATTGTTACAAATACAAACTAGACCATACAACTGTTTGCTCAGATAGTGGTGCTCTCATCTCGAAAACCCAGAGGTTGCAGTTAGTCGGCAATTATGGTTTGACTCTTCAATAGTGATGTATTCAAACTCATTGATGTATGATTGTCTGTTACACTCGTATTAAAAAATAAACGACTTACCAAAAAGAGACCTTCGCCGTGGTTCCCAGATCTAGATTCAATCACACCCCTAACATTAAAACAAAAGTTGGTCATCTACGCATGTACACCCGTCAGATGAGGAGTGATTGCCGTGTGAGATGAAAGCCGCCGCAACCCTTCTCTCACCTCTCAGGGGTCATGAGAGATGCAAGTAGGAAATTTTACATACATTACCATCTCTACCTACCACACTAGTACCTCCTTGGGGCTTGAATGACCATAGTCATTATCATAGTGTATCACAAAAATACTGAGGGCATTAAAAATATGCATTGAAGGTAAAGGGGAGTGCTATGTGCACAAAGAAATGAGAGATAACACCCGCATCAACGACAAGAGACATGCTAAATGACCCGAAATATGGGGCCACCACGGGGCAAACAATGATGGAGCCGGCCCCAATTTGTTAGGCCATTTCTCTCTCCACACGGCCACAGGCCACATCATCATTTAACCAGTGGTCAGCAAAATTTCAGGGCCCCCTTGACAAAGTCCTGTTTCCGTTAGGAAAACTTCCCAACTTAGCTAAAATGTGGTCAGGAAGTACCAGTATAATCACTCAAGAAGAGTTGTTCAATGGTTGCTTCTTAGAAGTCGGCAGAATCTAGACTCGAAACAACAAATAAAGGGCGAAGCAAAAACACAAACAAGTCTACTGGTAAACATGGCCCCCCCATCCCTACATTATAGAGAAAAAAATCAACTTCCATTCTCTAAGTGAGAGCATACATCTTATGATTCTTATGTATGAGATATTTCATAGTACCACCAAATTGATTTTCCAGATTCTACATAATTTAAACCACTAACCATAAATATACATAACAAAAAAACAAGTACAGCCAATATCAAAATATAGTCGAAAGATCAACAGATGAAAACACTGCTGCTATTAGAATGAAGTAACTAGTTTCAGTATCTGAATCTAAATTCTGGGGTGGATCTGAACAGGATGGTCAGAGTGGTTGCTCACATTCTCTTGTTCCATTTTTACACTGACCGGTTCTTCTATTGACATAGAAGCCAGATCTGGGGCCTGAAAATAATAACAAAATGGATAAAAATTAACTTTTTCCGCTAAGAAAAGTGCTTGTAACAAATTGTCTGAGAGAATGCAAGAATGCAAAATGTGTGCTTTATCAAAATAAGATTCTGTATAAAAGGAAATAAGTTACGTCTGAGTCCTGACACCCTAAACCAGAAACCGTAAACTTCAACATTATTTCTCTCAATGGGTCCAAGGACGTTATCCTCACATAGCTTTCCCAGATTGAGAAGAGAAGATTTATATCATGAAATTTAGCTGTTTTGTCAGTTTACTCAAGTCTAGCTGAAAATGATGTCATGGTTTTTAACCAAGTTAGAGGTATCTCGTGCGAGAGACCTCGACCATGTTTTTCATGTAACAGTGTATACAAGATATTTACCTTTGAGCCCGAGATCTCTTCTGCCTTCATACCAATGCCTTTGACATCGACAGCTCCTTTATGATCCTCCTAAAAGATGAAGAAACTCTGTCAGAACAACTGAGATGGAGCAAAGCATATGAAAATTCGAAAATAATCCAGAAGCATTCCAAAATCTATAACAATTTCCTGAAATGTACTACACGATAATCTGCCTCTTCATTGATTTTTATTCCAAGTCTCCTTATATATTCCTTTAATTCTCTTCATAAGTACATATAGAAAGTTGGACTCTGATGATTTTTTTCTCATAAGATCTCCGAGTTTCCCTTGCACACTCAATATTTAATAATATACAATATATATGCCACGTTAATAATAAGAAATAAACTTTATCATAATAATCATCTCGCACCATGACCTTTCGCAATAATGGAACTTCCTTATTTATATTCATGCTATTTTCCCTAACTAACTACCTTCTATCTCTACTCAAATATTTTTCCTCACTACTCCCTGAATCTCTATCTCTGTCGTAATTATCAGCCATCAATATCTTCTATATTCAGAAAGGCTTACTATCAGCTCATATAGTCAGGGCATGCTCTTCATACTTTGCTTGTACGTTTATCAATATTCACATGAAGCTGATCTGAGTTTCGTAAGAACTATCTTATTATCCGTATCATGCCAACGTGTGAACTATCTCTAGAGCGTTCAACAGCAATACGGAAACAAATCTTAATCAGAGAAATACATATATACGGCCCGTTCCATTAATGCCTACATAATTGCTTTCCATACTCAACATGAGAAGTCCTTAAAGTATTGATTCCATTCTCATTCAATTGATAGTTTGAGGACTCTTCAACATATAAGCACAGCGACATGATTGGCATGCGAGCAACATTGGTTGATCCGCAAACTGAAAAGTTCATGGCAACTTGATCACCTTCCTCCGGCTTACCACCAACTTTGTGTTCAGTACTTCAGTGTTTCAAACTCAGTTGTGGCCACGGATATCGATCAATCAAAACAGAGTGACGCTCATATAAAAAAGGACAATATGCTCGAGGCATGGAAGATGTGCAATATTTTGTGCAATTTCTACCGCATAGATAAATATCGTCTATTTACACAAGTTTTCTAGAGAAAGACCCAAGAGATTTTTCCTAATCAGGTATCTTAGCCGTATGTGCCTGTAGGTAATTATCGCATTTTAATTTTTCATTGAATTGACCAATCAATCTTCTTTTTGAATGAAAAACTTCATCAATTTCCCCTTAAAACAGTAGTCCTTCATTTGGGTCATGATGTCATTATCATATTTTTTTAGTTCACTAACTACTGACCATAGTCACGAAGTCTCTACAGTTATAGTTCATCGACAGTTTCATGTAGTTACTGTTTATGCTACCCAAACCTAGACGCCACATTATTCTTTGTCCAACAAAGAAGGGACATTAAAGGCCTGATATGTGAGTATATCTTAATGTTTTCACCTTATATCTGTCCTTTCTACTTGAATAAAAAATCAAGAGCCTAATATTTTCGGAGTGGGACAAACTCGGGATCAGACATGGACGAATATCGATGCAAAACAAGCAACTCAGCCACACACACACACACACACATATATATCTACAATGTTTTAAAATAAGTTCATTACGCCTCAAGGCGGTTTGCTCTCACAAGGTGAGTTGGTGCCTCGATGCGTAAAAGGCGCACACTATTTTTTTTGTAAGGAAAACTTTATCAATTATGTAAGAAAATAATATAAGTTTTCTACTTTACTGCCATAATATAAAGTCACAAGGTGAGTTGGTGCCGCGAGACGTACGCTTCGGTGCGTAAAAGGCGCACACTATTTTTTTTGTAAGGAAAACTTTATCAATTATGTAAAAACATAATATAAGTTTTCTACTTTACTGCCATTGTATAAAGTCACAAGTGTTTTAACAACAAAAATACTACTAATGTTTTTGTGTCGCCCAACAACTCAAAATAACAGGTGACATCAGAGATGCGCGTTTTATTCTCGAGTTCAAATACGTACAACTCGAGGCATCAGGTGACCGCCTCCCCTCGAGGCACCCCTCAAGTATATGCCTTGAAAGTTTTTTAACACCTATAAATATGTTATGTGTGTGTATAATTATATACAAACAGATATAATATGTCATACTTTATACATGTCTATAAATAAGCCACAAACTCTTCCCTGATAATTCTATTTTCTTTGAACAATATTTTAATCATTAAAATTAAAATCCGACGATCGTAGTTTCATAAACAACTAACATGGGTTTTGCCATGATATTGGCTTGGGCAACCCCCAATCCAACCCGATCCATGAGTTACACGGGTGTATCAATTGATCCCAACTACCTATTTCGGACACAACTAGTACATTCCAAAATAACTGACTCTGACCTCTTTACCCTTGGCCATGAACCTCCTTTGAATTTTGGATTCACTCAACGCTTCGCTTTTCGATCCGAAACGAAGAAAAAAAGTAAAAAAAAAAAATAGAAGTTGCTAACTCGAAATCCAATTATGAAAGATTTCATTGCAATCAATAGAGCAATAATAATAAGTGATACAACAATTTCTAACTATTAATTATTTGTAACCCTAGAACAGTATTTCGTTTAAGTATCTTGTATGATTTTGTTGCCCTAGAACTACATTTATTGCTATTTGCGTACTCCCCCTATTAATTATTAATAGTAGAATTCCAGAGCTCCTCTATATGCGTTCAAAAGTGAATCATTTTTTTGAAAAAAAAAAGTGAATCATTTATGAGAACTTCTATGCTTACACCTATTAAAGCACAATAGTGCAGAATAACCACTCTTCACGGTAGTGATAAGTGCATAACGAATCTTTCACGACAGTGTAGATAATAACTCTTTCAAACTGATGCAACTAACCAATTTTCTACAATGATGTAGATTTTATCTCGATTTCAATGCATATGAAATATGTCTATTAACCATTACCTTAAAGCTTAATTAAAATGTTATTATAACTAAGATTGGAAATTGTGCATAAGATATTGGGAAACGAAAAGAGCACATCAAGTAATACGCTTAGAAACTAAAAAACAATAGCTGGGCTTGTCTAGCAAATGAAATATTGAGAACGCAGAATGCTATTTGAAAAGAAAACCAGAAGTTACCGTATCTTTAAGCTCGGGTTCAACCATTTCTCTCTTCACTCTTCCAATCTGCGGATTACTACCAAGAGGCTTACTGTAACGGAAGAAAGGAAGAAAATACATTAGCAGCCTGTATAAGAGAGCCTACTGAACGAAAAGAAAAAAAAAAGTAAAGAAGTTACCGCTCATCAACTTCCATGTCGGAATCAGGATCCCATCTCTGATCTGCGTCCTCTTGATCTTCGTCAGCCTGCAATAATATAATGAGTTTGTCTTCATATTCAGTTGATGGAGGAAAAAAATTGAGTCGGGAAAATTTATTGATAACTCCGTTTCAGAAATGAAAGTCAAATTGATATTTGAGGTCCTCAAACAACTAGGATAAATGATCTCTATCATCTACTCCGGAAACTGAGACCCTGACAACTCTTTAGGCTAATGGCTTTTATTTCCAAACAACGAGTGACTAAAATTGATTAATAATGTCTCTGATCTGTTGAGCTTGCATCTTGCTTCCGAAGAATAGGAGAAGTTCATTCACAGCAACGGGAAATGAAAATAGGAAATACCAAATAATTATAGTTGTCATGAGTTGCTGTTTTCAAAGTTTACGTCAATGGAACATAAGCAAGAACAAGAGAAAAAGAGAGACGCACAGAGTTTGCAAACATAAAGAAGATTACTAGTGCAGAAAGAGACCTCTGGAAACTCTGTATCGGGTGGCCTCTCCTGAAACTGAACGCTGGGTGCATGCTGGAGCTTAGAGAGATTCTCAAGAAGCTTTGCTCTTACATCATCCAATATCTGGCGTGAATTCTTGTTCTCCATATTACTAGGAGCAACATGAAGAGTATAGTCTGGGCCAAAGTATTCGTAGTATTCGTTCTGTGGCATCTTGTCATCAACTTCTACACCAAGTGCAACCCCTGTCTGCTCATAACAATAAATATTAAAATATAACAAGGTAAACTTGAACACCTCCATTACGAGTTCATAAATTTTCAAAATATATCGGAATTCTATTTGACAAACATGAACTCTAATACACGACGTGAATTTCGACATCACTTGTGAATTAGTCATATACCAGGCTAAACAATTGGGAGTTCAAAATAGATACATTTAAGTATAGTGGTAGGCGAAATTAAATTGGAGTTGCATGAAACTACAATTACGGAGTGGAGGTGGACAAAATAGTTTCAACTACAATTTAATTGTTCCATCCTGGAGGAACATTACCTTGTTTTACTGAAACCGGGAGTCACAAACAAGGTATGAGGTAAGAAGATCAAAGCTCAGGATGCAAATATGTCTGGAGGAAGAACTTGTTTGAGTGGGACGTGGAGCTTATCCCTGTTCTTTTGTCCGTGATAGGTAGTACAATAGATGATTCGACCGAAGAAGATATTAGGATAAAAAACTGCACCTTTCTTGGAATTTTTGCTTTCCATAAGTGAATACACTGAAAGGCCTTCCCGGTTGGGCTTTTCAACTGTCAATACATGGTTTCATGGCTACTTTACATTCAAGCGGAAGAAGCAACGATTCATATTCTTCTCAGGTCTGACTATTCTAAATGCGGTTTTGGACCAATTTGTGACCTTGCTCTGAAAAAGATGGGTGCTACTAGTCGATGTCGGAGAACTTGCTTTCAGTCCTTTATGTTAATGGAACGATAATTAGAATAACATTCATAACTACTGGTTTCATGGTTCTGAATATTGTCAAAGTTCTAAATATTAACAAAAATAAATTGCGAACTTCAAATTAGTTGGACTGAGTGAGATATATCCTTGTAACATATCAAACAGTAAATCCTAATGCTTACTAACAGACAAGAATTATAAAACAGCTTACCTCATAGCACCAACAACGAGCAACATTCCGAATGGTATAACCTCCACCTCCTAACAGTAGCAGCGGCACATTAAATGATCTCATATATCTCACACACTCTGCATGACCTTTGATGGAAAGGTTGAAGCAACCTAACCTATCACCAGATAAGGAGTCGGCACCACATTGGAGAACTACAGCACCAGGCCTAAAAACTTCCATAACTTTCCCAATGAGCGGTTTGAATACGGATTGATAGCTCTCATCATCAATCCCATCATCAAGGGGGACATTTAAGGAGTAATATTTTCCTTTCCCATATCCAATGTCCCTTACGTCCCCTGTACCAGGAAAATAATCTCCGTATTTGTGAAATGAAACAGTCATTACTCTATCAGTTGTGTAGAACGCCTCCTCCACTCCGTCTCCATGGTGGATGTCAATATCGACATAAAGGACCCGCTGCAAAATGAAGATATAAATAAATGAATATCATACTATATTAGTAGCTAACCAAATGTAATAAGCAATGCAAATTCCCCAAGATGCAGTTTATAATTGCACCCAATTCAAACCATCTTTTACAAATTGATGATATTCAAATGGTATGAATAGAAAGAGTACTATCTTTTACAAATTGACTTTTAAGTATAATGACTGGTTAAAGTTTGATGAACAACCAAGATTTAGACCCTTCATGCTGGACTAAATTATCGACCTTCCCAAACCATCTTCTTTTTTTTATTTGATTTGTCAGTGTGCCTTCGAATCCTTTGACCTCTAAAAGGAAGATTAAACCTCTTACCAGCCCAACCAAGGGTAGTTGGCCCCAACCATCTTCTTCCTCACAAGTAGTCAATAACACAAACCACGTAATTGACCACCAAAGTCGCTCATCTATTCTTTTTGTCCTTTCTTTAATCAGACCTTTTGTGCTTCATTCTATATCAATTGTTAACTACGCCTCTAAGAATGTAACAATGGAGGTTTTATGTAATGTGCTCCAGACAGCTTAAGCAATGATAGATAAAATTAATAATAGGCAACATAAAGAAGACAACGTTCACATGCTTTACTTAAGAGACCGAGGATGGTACAATATAAAGGAGCAATAGTAACAAAAAACTTGGGTATATCACTAACCTCGTGCTGTTTGAGAAGTTCCAAAATCCCCAACACAATATCATTCACGTAACAAAATCCAGAGGCCTCGCACTTTTTAGCATGATGAAGCCCACCTGCCCAATTAATAGCTATATCACATTGTCCATGGTTTAACTTCACAGCCCCACCAATAGAACCACCGGCGTATGTCTGGCAGAAACTGTAAAGACCGTCAAATACAGGGCAATCTTCTCCAACATTGAACCTCTTCAGTTGCCTAAGCTGGTCCTGTTGTGTTTCTGGGGTGATACTCCTCAGGAACGCAACATAATCATCAGCATGGAACCGACAAAGATCTCTATCCCTAGCATGAGCGGGCTTGAAGACCTGCATATGTTGAAGCAAACCATAGTGCGCCAGCAGAGCATGAGTCATTCTAATGCGATGAGGCTTCATTGGGTGACCCTGCCCATAATAGTAATTGCCGACTTCTTGGTCATAAAAGTAAGACACTTTCCTTTTCACCCCATCAGGACCAGATGGAAGGGAATTACCACCACCGGTAATTTCCATCACTCAGCACCCGTAAAACAATAGCAGCTGAAATTGAAAACATGAAACATTTAAAGATATGTTGAAGACAGGATTGGTGAACTTAAAATTGTGCTGTAACTATGATTCATGTTGCTAGTTGACTCGTTTTAGATGAAAACGTGAGTTTTTTTTTTTTCTCGTGAATCACATAGTGAACTTTGGTATACATTTATGATTCAAATTTTTTTTTTGAAAATTATATTCAATATACAAATAAAAAGAAACTATACAAAGGGGGAGATAAGATTATGCTATCTCAGCGAATCAAAGTCTCCCAATTTCTAACTACGTTTATGATTCAAAATATCTATCCCCCGGACCAATAACTGGAAGTGGCTAATGGCTTCGAAAAATCTCTCCAAAATTAAACGAGAAGGAAAAACAAAAATTGGAAATAAGAAAAAACTCATTAGAATACGCACTATTAACAATGTAAACTCATTAGGCATAAATGGTTATTCCGAACGACTAATTAATGTAAATAAACCCTAGAAAGGCATCGAAGATATAAAACCATTTTACAAGGTAAACCCTAGTAGTAGTTATGTAGGTAACTTGTATGCCAAGCAAAAAAAAAAAGAATCTTATGATTCATAATTCGATCTAACAAACATGCAGCAGCGATTCACAATCCGATTCTAAAAACATGGCACAATATGATTAGTTTCAAGCAATCGTTCGCTTTTACCTATTCTGATAGAAAATCTAAATCAACGTTAAATCTGATATAATAAATTGTGGTAAAATATTGTATAAAGAAGCTTCAAAGGTACTGTAAAATAGAGAGATAGCCACAAAATAAACCCTAGCTAGGATGAACACTGAACAATAGTTTGAGAAACAATTTATTGGAAAAGGGCATCTATAGATTGAAGTTCCTATTTTCAGTGACGCGAACGCCCCTAAAAACTTCAATTTATGAAAAAAAAATATGCAAATTCATGCCTAAATCTTTTACTAGAAATTGTTTGAAATCAATCAAACTCTCAAACTATGAATTAAGATTTAAAATCACTGGATTTCTCTGTGACCATTATAGTGCGCGCGTAAGAGAGAAAGAGAGAGAGATTTTTGTGTACCTTGGAATCGCTCGCTAGAAATTTCAGTAACCTTCGCTCCAAAAAAATGAACCGTGTTATTCCGATTTCTGGCCCTTTATACACTTTGTATTTAACCCAGTAACTAGTAGTAGAAAATAGAAATAGGGGTATCGATTTTGACCGACAGTCAACTTTCTTCACTCTAAAGGGAAGTTTAAAGGCGTCTCCCATTGTGTTATTAGCTTAAAGCCCATTGTATTCAACTTCAATATTCTGAGTTGAAATGTGTGGACTTGAGGCGAATTTTGTTACCTAATTTGATTCACGGTATGCCGAATTCAATTTCAATATTTTAGGGTTGGAAATAGGTGTACTTGATTCGAAATTTATAACGACATTCGGACGGACTCCATTCATTTGAGTTGTATTCAGTAGTGGCTGTAGGAGTTCAATGACAAATCGATTTGACCGAATTTTAAAATCAGTTGACTTGAGCCGATTTTATAACCAAATCGGCTCTAATCCAACGATTTTAAGTCAAAAGAAAAAAAAAAAAGAGAGTGGTGTGCCTATAGCAATTCAACGAGGCGTTTGTAGAATTCGTCATTGCAGGTTACATACAAGGGAAATTTTAAATACACCTTCCAGTTTTGTTATAAACAACCACTGACTCACGTAGAGAGGTAATTTCCTTCAAGTTGAAGTAGATGTGAGTGCATAAAACCAGAAAAGAATGGGTGGTTCCCATTAAAAATTGGGTGTACTCGCATAGTATAGCTCCCTAACCATCCTTGCAGGCGCCCCCTTCCTAGATAACCCTTGCCAAAGTGTCTATAGTAGGCCCCTTTAGAACTTCCACCTGCAAAAAGATGAAAAACTAGGACAAGTACTTGTCAAAGAGATTACTGAAAGCACCCCTAGAAATAGCGTTACAACCTCACCCCCTTAAAACATACTTAAAATTTTTAAGGCTAGGATTCTGTAATATGTTAGCCCTAAGAGCATCTCCAATGCAAAACTCAATCTTAGAAACTCTGAGTGCCACATAGGATTTTCTGAATTTTTCTTACAAAATCATCTCCAATGCAAAACTCAACTACGATCTCAAAGATGATATGTCGAGAGTGGAAGAGTGTCCTCTTGAGATATCTCTAATTGTCCAACTCATCAATATTTAAATTTCAACTAATAGAAATCAAGTCTTCGTATATTTCCAAAATAACTAATTATTTTTTACAAAAATAACCATGACATACAAGTAAAATAAAAGAGTTTAGAGTGTTGTATTGGAGATATACAAGAATTGAGGATCTCTATTTTCGACACCTAAGAGCATCTCCAATGCAAAGCTCAAAAAAATCTCCATTCATCATATGTGTCAAGTTCCAATTGAGATTCTCACTCCTACGTGGTGTTAATAGAGATCTTCAATTTTTTTGTTGTCTCCAATGCAAAACTCTAAACTTATTTTATTTACTTATGTGGCATAGTTATTTTCGTAAATAAATAATTAGTTATTTTAGAAAATATAGAAGACTTGATTTCTATTGGTTGAAAATCAAATATTGATGAGTTGGACAATTAGAGATATCTCAAGAGGACACTCTAGAAATAGAGTGTCCTCTTGAGATATCTCTATTCCACGTCATCTTAGAGATCCAAATAGAGTGTTGCATTGGAGATGATTTTTAAGAAAAAACTCTTAAAAACCTACATGGCACTCGGAGTTTCTAAGATTGAGTGTTGCATTGGAGATGCTCTAAGAGTGAGAATCTCAAATGGAACTTGACAAATAGGATGAATACAGATTTTTTTGAATTTTGCATTGGAGATGCTCTAATAAAGCTTCTCGTTTTTGGCAAGTAATCAAATATCTTAATGGTCTATTTAGATGAATTCCCATTAAACATAGTTGTTTCGGATATCTCTTGGCGACAAAGAATTAGGAATCATACTAAGATTCTTCAAGGTCTACCACCAAAATATACTAAATAGCCTACAAAATCAAATAAGAAATGAGAAAGTAAATCAACCATTTGTAAGTTAATGTATTCGTTTGATAGAGGCTCTTGTTCTCCAACTAGAGGTTTGCTTTTTTGATTTTGTGAAAATACCACTAATATTTCCTATTTATAAAAGTACTAGGGTATATCCCGTGCCCTAGGGCACGGACACTTGTATTAATCAAACGTTACGAAATTTATTATTATATTTTATTGAGAGAGAGAGAGATATTTTAATTTTTTTTTTTAACTCTTGAAATTTATATCGTTTCTAATTTTCTTAAATTAGTTACTGCATGTATTTTATTTCTAATAAGGAAACAATTATTGATTTTTATTAGTTAGTACTAATTTCAAGTGTCCGTGCCCTAGGGTATATCCCGAGCCCTAGGGCACGGACACTTGAGAGAGATTTTAATCAGTTATTATTTTATTGAGAGAGATATTTTTATTAGTTATTATTTTTTTGTATTGTTCTTTTGTTTATTTTCTCTTAAATTAGTTATTATTTTATTGAGAGAGAGATTTTTATTTCTTTTTTTAACCCTTGAAATTTATTTTGTTTCTTTTTTTTTCTTACATTAGAATTTTTATTTCTAAGAAGGAAAAGATTATTGTTTTTTAAATAGGTAACTTTATCTCTACGAAGGACTATATTTTAAATTTTGAGAAGAACTTCTAGACAATATACATAATTAAATAAGGATGTTTGTCCCAGTCATCGTTTTCCCTTCTGTTTTATATAATAGATATAGAATTACATAAAAGATTCTATATCAATATAACAAAAAAACAAGTGGGCTCTTTGAAAGTGTCTTTTTTCTTTTGTTCTTTTATAGGGTGATAAGAGTTTTGTGTGGTGGTGGTGGTTGAAACATTCACATCAAGGATGAATAAGGTAGGAGACATGAAGGAGGTCCATTGTGTGTTTGTGTCTTTTGTTTCTTTCTCGATCGTGTGCATATTCATGTCTGTAACCTAATAAACATACTCTGTAAATTGACCCCATTCACGAAAACCCCTTTTGGCTTGTAATGAACTTGTTGTATTTCTGGATAGATTGGTGAAACAAAACGGAGTTGGATGTCACTAATATAAAAATATTGTTAGGATAATCTCGTTTTAACCGGGTAAAATGTGAGTCATCAATTAATAAATCTAAATCTGACGATAACCTCGTCTTGAATTTCAACTCTCTACTATCACGTTAATGGTCTATGTTTTCTTAAATATCCGGAAACAATTAATATCTTTATTTCAATAAAACATAGAGAGATGCTAGAATCACAAAAGATTTTGACAAAAAAAAGTTCCCAGCTGATGTGGCAATTGTGATTTTCATCTCTCAACGGCCTAGATTTGGTCAAAGTTTGAAACCACACCCGCCACATCAGCTGGGAATCTTTTTTTGTCAAAATCTTTTGTAACTTTATTATTTCCCTAAAACATATATGCATAAAGGACTCATCATCCATTACACGGTTCAAATCAATTAGGCATAAAATAATAAACATAAATCTTTAGATTAATGGAATTGCAAGTGGTTTAACTATTTTTCCTATCACTCCTCCATTTCATAATTTTCAATTTTGTTGAGATTGTAGAGATGCTAAGGTGGTCTTTAAGACCCAAATCTGTTCTTAAATTGATCTTAGAGTTTGACAATCAATAAAAAAATTGTCCATCATAATTAGATCTTAAAAGGCCGATAAATCAAATACACCAATTTCTAGCTATAAAATCTGTCAGACTTTGAGAAATACACATAATTTAATTCTAATTTTACTAGAAAGTATTTGAAGATTCCGACTATATGAATATGTTTGCGTACTTTATATACTCTGTTACTAAACAAAAAAAAACAGATTGTTTCGATCAGATTAAAAAGTTTCAACGTAAGTAGCATATCTCTTCATTTCTTATAAGAGAAAGACATAACTAATCATAAAACTGATCATGACATAACTAATCATATTTGCTTTCAATTCCAACAATGAAATTGGAGAAGGACAATACAACTTAAATTCTATACTAATTATATTACAACAAAAGTAGTATCATTCTAGCCTACTAGTGGCCCCACATAATTTACATAATCCTGACCATTAATTTCTTTCTATGGAGAGAGTATCATGATCTTAACAGGAAGATACTCAATTCTTGACCAGAACTTCCAACTGGGTTAATCATGTGAAACGATTCCGAGTCAACCGATCCAATAACTCTTTCAAAACTAGCTCTTAAATACATAAGTTCTCCTTCTTGATCAGATTTCGGTGCCACCGGTAAAACACCAGCACCCACCGAAACCGATTTCATGACTTTAAAAACCTCCGTATCACTTTCCGTCATTTTCCGTTTAATAGCAAATCCGGCTTTTCGGCCGTTACAATAAAGAGACCAAACCGGGACAGAAAAGAGGGACCGATTTACTGAGTTGGAATGAGTGTTGACTCGGTCACATTCAAGAGCGATTCGTAGTAACCCATATTGCATTTCTTTAGCAAGATAAGCAGTTGGAACAGCAAATTCAAGTAGTAAAAGAGGAGCACTTTTTGAATCGTCTTGAATACAAAAACTGACTCGGCCTTTTCTATAACCAAAGAATGTACCAGTTACGGTTGAACCATGAGTTGACTCAGTATCACTTGAAGATGAATCGGTTACTTGTTGAAATCCACAACAAGGAACCATGCATTCAACAAGTGATCGGAAAGATCGTCGGAATCTGACTTCACGACCACAATTTATGTCTGTGGGTGTTTCTATAATATGTAGAGGGCCTCTTTGACTTCCCATATCTATCATCCTCATGATTTTAGAAATTCTAAAGAGAGAAAAAAATTGAGAGAGGGAGGAATTAGTTAGTGAAGATGGTGGTGGAGGGAGAATGAAGTGAGGGGTTTAAATAAGCATAGGATTTAAAGAAGAAGAAGAAAAGCATGAAAGGTATTGAGAGTAAAGGGTCCCACGAATTTGGAGAATAATATTGTTATCTCATTATTATCTTTTAGTCACTAGTTATAGATATCTAATTAATTTAGTTTAGGAAGCTTTTATGGTTATGTTGATTGCTTAACCATATTATTTTCTACTTTCCTTTGCATTTGTGTTGTTATTTGTTTCTCGATAACAGTTTTTCTTAAATGAAATCATCCTATTTTTTCTCTTTGACATTTGCGTTAAGATTTTGCGATAATAAACTCATTTACATCTTGTTGTGGAGTCACTGCTTTTCGTCATAAGTTAGTGTTTGTAACTTCCGATCAAAATTAGATGCATTATCAGTGAAACAAGATTTCGTGAACAACTCGCAAAACTTTATTTGAAACCAAGCAAAAATATCTTGAAGCAAAAAAAGCCTAGCTGCAATTAGTACAAAGATATATGCAAGACTAATTGTAGCTTTGATTAGTACAAATCTTGACAACGATTTTGTCCCCATTTAATTCTTGTACAATCTATCACCATTTTCCTGTTACTATGATTTATTATAAGATAATTATATCATTTTTAAATGGATTACTATCTAAACCCATTGTATGATAACTCAGAAACATCGTTTTTCTAATAGTAATATAGTTTCTAAAGAATGCATTTTCTTTTATTGAGTGCGCAGTGACGTGTATATATTTCTACGAGAAATATGGGAGCTATATTTCTTCGAGAAATATGGGAGCTCAAATCTTATCATTTTTTATGAAAAATTGAGAAGTGACAGTTGCATCACCATTTTGTGGACATTGATTTAGAGTTTTGCTAATCTTGTTTCAAGGCCTCATACCTAATCAAAATTGGGTAGTCTTAAAGCTAGAAGCTGTAATCGATGGAGGAAGTTGATGTAACATTTCATATATGTATGTATATATGCTGGTTAAAAGTAGTGAAGTAGTCAGCATAAATCAGAAGTGGTCGATCTTCAAGGGACCAAACAAGAGACGACATGACAGGCTGACATTCCCATACAAGAAATCGAATAAAGGAACTAAAGATAATTTTACACGTCAGACCAAAATTAATTCAATATTACAGAAAGGACCTTCTTTCCGTCCACTTTCCCGACCGATCCCAACCGAACCGAATTACATGAGCACTCTATTAGGATTGATTACAGATGGAGGAAGTGTGATATGTATTTGAAAAACGATTGGGATATATTCTGTGCACTCCTACATATATCGTTTGTCCTAGGTAGATATAATATTATTCCACACCTTCTTGATGGGGTGAAAATAAAATATTACAACTCGGTACACGAATAATATCCCAGTCGAAATCATATGTACTCATCTTCAAATTTTGAATCATTTGGTATAAAGGCGATCTTTTAAGCTACTTCTATGAATTCTTAAAATAATTTGCATTCGTTCCAAGAGTATTATGTTTTGTAAAAGAACATTTTCATTATGCATGGTATATATATAAATGAATGGTGTAAGATGATGAAATGGACCAATCAACTTTTGGTAGCTCCATCTTCTTTTAACCCAGCAATCCATGTGAATTATGCATGGGTTTTTTGTGTCATTACTGTATACACATCTATTATCTTTGTTCGGATTCTATTGTATTATGAACTAGGGACCATTATCTTTTGTCTTTGTTTTTATATGACATTGTCATTCTTCTTTGTTTATCTTGTGTGTTGAACTTAAGATCATGAAAAAGTTTGAGTGTCTAAATGACCAAAATTCAAACTAGTATTCGTAGAGGAGCAACATCGCTATCACACTTGTTTGTTGATGGCTATTTGTTCTGAGATTTATGGTATACTCACCTCTATTTTGCAGATAACTATTAGATTACGTGACTGCCCACGTGTATATGTTTTGTTATTCTGTGATCACAATCACAACTAGATTGAAAGATAAGTAGATCCACTAAACAAGATATGATGGTCCACCATATATATATATATATATATATATACCTATATTCATCGACGATACGGACCACTAGCAAAATCGGAAAGAGAATAATTGAGAACATCAGTTTTGGAATTCAAAGAATCCATCCGAAAAATTAGGGAGCAATTGACCAGGGTAGGAAAATTTGGGACCATTTGAGAAATTTACCCCACAATCTTAGGGAAAACTCAAAACAAAATAATGGATACAGAGTTGAATAGAAATCATATTTTTAAATATAATAATAGGTTAAAGTAAATAAGATTGAGAATTCCATGCATAAGCAATGATGTTTCTCAATCATGCGTGGTCTTTCATTGATCATACTAATCCTTTTCTACTCAAAGGTTTCATTCAAACTTCTATTAACTTTATTGAATAATTTTTCATTATTGTCAAATTTCTCCAATGGTGAGCTTGGATTACAATCTCTATTTTTTAATTAAAAGAGCAGAATACTTCTTTCTATGATTAATTTGGTGGCCAAGATATAAGTTTTCCTCATATTTCTCTTTGTCTATAGAACTATTTTCAAATGTTCATTTTACGTACTATAAGCGAAGAGCCTTAGACACTATTAATTAGTTCGTTATAAAACTTTCGTCGCTGTCGTACAAGTGCGTAGACAAAAAGGGATAATAGGAATTCATTATTATTCTTTAAAGGAATAGAGAGGTAGCAAATTCAAAAGTGTATTCAAAGCAAATTAGGGTTTGGTCCTACTACAACATGATTGGAAAGGGGGACTAGGTTTTGCACGCTCATTCTCCACCCCATTTTGTTTCCTTTCACTCAATTATTCATTCCTTGCCACGCCCTTATCTTTCTTTACTTCTGGCTGTTCTTTTTGCCTTAGAATATCTCTGCTTTTAGTTTAATAATCTTTTCTACTCATATATAATATTATTATAATTAATAAAAAAAATTAAAAATTGAGGACGCGTTTTGGGAGAAGGGAGATGAATTTCTATGTGGATTTAAAAAAAAAATTTATATTAATTATTAATAAATTTATTATTTGTTGACATCATTATCAATTCCATTAAATGATCTTATAATGCAATTCAATCCCCTAAACTAATTCTGTAGGGTTAAAAAAATATAGTTCGGTAACTCATTATGTAAGCTTGAGCCATTCATGATTTGTTTTAAGCTATCGTGTTGGAATAATATATAGGATTAGGACGTGTAGTCAATTATATATAAGCTAGGTTATGATTAGAAAACGAGATAAAGGATTTGATTGGTACTAAGAAGGTAATTAAGGTCACCATAATCATTATTTAGGATTAATAAAATCCCTCAAAAAGGAAGGGTTGTAGGTGACTACTATTCCAATATTTGATTTTATGGATGAAAAATTGAAAGCCTTTTTTGGTGGTAAAACTAAAGAGATACTTATTGGATTTTGAAACGACAACTCAAATTCTTGTATTTATTTAGAAAGGAATATTTGCTTTTTAAGAGATTTGGGTGGCATTTGGATTTTCCTCATCTTTAGGCTTTTCCATTTCATCCTCTATGATGATAAGATAAATTTAATTAGTGTTAATCACCTTTTTATCCTTATTATTTAATATGAACATAATGCTTATTATGGGGTTATGGTGAGTAGTTTTGATGTAGAAACGCAGCGGAATTAAAGAAGACGAATAAACTTAACAAGAACGATAAAATAAAGATGAAATAACTCGAAAATACTAAACTTTATTAAACTTCAAAGGGGTTTTCTCTTCAATCTGAGAATAATAGACAAACTAGATATCCTTTTATAGGATTCTGGACTTTCCTAGATAGACTTGAATTAGACTTCCTAAATAATTAAAATACTGCAACTGCCTAAATAACTAGACTCAAATCTGGACCTTTCCAATTATTGGAAATATTAAAATAGCATAATTTCCTAAACCTAATTTATCTAATAATCATACTAAAATAAGGACTCCTTAAATCTACTCTCTCTGGCCGGTTGGTCCATGACCGGGTTCGGTCATGGAAATAGTCTCCACGCCGGGTGCCCCTGCATCAGCTTCCCCTTCTCCCACGAGGTTCGTCCCGAACCGAATTGCCGAAGAAAACAAATCGATACACCCACATACGATGAACTCTGTCAGGGCGATTCGTAATTCCCACTTTGCACGAACGGCGTGTGAAATCCGATGGATAGAGAAAGGGACCAAGTCACCAACGACAAACTGAAACCCGTAATGCGAAGATTTACGCAAAATCGACAGTAGTGAGTGAACATCCAATAAATTCCGACATCTTCCATCATCTTGTAGTTTGATGAAGAAGACTGCAAATGCTATATTGTGCGCTATGAAAACTTTAACCTTGAAATTCATCTTCCAATCCATCACGGTTCTTGCCCCTCTTCTATCAATAATAAATGGAATACTCGTAACGACGTTTGGACCATCATACGAAGAATGAAAGTGTAGAGAAAGAAAAACAAACGAATCACAAGGTTCCCAAGTAAAAGTATGAAAATTATTAGAACTCGCAACAATCTGAGTACTGTTATGAGTATTTACTTGTAATACTGTAAAGTACTCAACTAAGCCTTCGAAAATATCAAAGAGAACGTCGGCAGTGGTATCCTCACGAGAAGAGCCAAAAAAAAGTGCAAACCACCGTATAATTTGAAAAACCGTACGTCTTGATATATTTTGCATGGCCTCACCTTTCATCTTGGTCTGAGGAGCTGCTTTATGTTTAATTTGATGTAGGTAAGAAAAGTATGAATGTCCTTGAGAATCATCACAAAAAGAAATCGGACGAACATAATCACGATCAAATACACCAATAAAAAGAGCAGAATCAATTCCATGAGAAAACTCAGCAGAAACACTTTCATCGATGGTCAATAACTTTTGTTCTTCGGATTGTAAGTTATCATCGTGATTGAAAGCAACTGGACTAGGGATGAAAGAGGAGTTTTGGGATTCACCAACATCATCAATGTTTTTCAAAGAATTCATAATGTTTTGAGACGTGTTATCTAACACCGTATCCGTGTCACTCAACAAACGAGATGGGGTAGTTAGCTTTGATGATTGGGAAAACGAGTAAGGCCTAAGAGGGTCTGGGTATTCCGGTGTGTAATGGGGTGGAGTTTCGATGGGTCGGTAGTAGGTGGGTTGGGAACGGTTTGGTTGAACTAGGGTGGTTATCGTGGGAGCTTGGTAAAGTTGAGTGGGTGGGAAGATCGTGGTGTTAGGTATGATAGGTGTTGGCAGTGAATATGGTTGTATGAGAGGTGATGAATACGGGTGATGATTGTAGTGTTGTCGCTGTTGCTGTTGGGTTTGCTGTTGCCGTTGCTGTTGCTGTTGCTGTTGCTGTTGCTGTTGCTGTTGCTGTTGCTGTTGCTGTTGCTGGAGCTGTTGCTGTTGCTGTTGCTGGAGGCATTGTTGTTGCTGTTTTTGAAGTATTTTAGAAGATGATTTATCAAAATTGAACTCCTCTTCGCAAAACGAAATGAGGAGCTTTGTTACAGTTTCTCGTTTAGAACCAACCTCGTCTTTTCTTCCTTTATCTTCGACTTTTTCTTCTTCTACTTCGGAGAAAGATTCATCTTTTTCACACTCTTTGTAATCTTCTTTGCCTTCATCTTCTTCTTCTTCAATGGAATTATCCTCTTGTACGACAGTATCATAACCCATATCTCGAAGAATAATCGTTTGTAATTGAAGAGATTGTGGTGTATTAGAAGAGAATAGTTTGTCCAAAGTGTCAAACGATTTGAGAGCTTGTTCATTGGATATTTTTATCGAATCCACCTTCAACGAATCATCCTCTTTCTTTTTATCATGAATAATTTTTTCTTCGAACAACGAGGTAGGTTGCTGCCAAAGTGTTAATGTTGGTGGTTGTGGTGAGTGGCAAGTGTGCGAAAGTGGTGAATAATAAGGGTACGGAGGTGGTGGTGGTGGTGATTCTGGTGTTGGGTAGTAATAAGATGGCGGTGATGGTGTATAACATACCGGTAGTGGTGGCGTAGGTTGATATTGATAAGGAGAAGGTTGTAGTGTATAATTAGAGTACGGAGGTGGTGGTGTTTCGGTTGTGGTGGGATAATAAAAAGATGGAGGTTGTGATGAATTTTCTCGTACGACTTCTCCCGGATTCCAATGATAATAGTATGAATCTCGATATGCATACGAACATGATGCGCATAAGCATCGATTCGTTATCCCTTGATGAGTATAATCTGATTGATTATAATCTTGTCGAGGAATAGAATACGATTGAAACTGATTTAATTTATCTGGAAAAAAAATTCCAGAATCATTAGCCCAAAACTTTGGTGGCTCTGAATACCACATGATGTAGAAACGCAGCGGAATTAAAGAAGACGAATAAACTTAACAAGAACGATAAAATAAAGATGAAATAACTCGAAAATACTAAACTTTATTAAACTTCAAAGGGGTTTTCTCTTCAATCTGAGAATAATAGACAAACTAGATATCCTTTTATAGGATTCTGGACTTTCCTAGATAGACTTGAATTAGACTTCCTAAATAATTAAAATACTGCAACTGCCTAAATAACTAGACTCAAATCTGGACCTTTCCAATTATTGGAAATATTAAAATAGCATAATTTCCTAAACCTAATTTATCTAATAATCATACTAAAATAAGGACTCCTTAAATCTACTCTCTCTGGCCGGTTGGTCCATGACCGGGTTCGGTCATGGAAATAGTCTCCACGCCGGGTGCCCCTGCATCAAGTTTTATCTTACTTATTTTTTGTTATTAGTAGAAGTCTTGAAGATAAAAGGTAATTAGATTCCATTAATTAACACTAATTTGTTGGCAAGCCATTAAGCGAAGAGCCAAGGGTGGATGGTGATGGATACTGATTATCAGCCATTGTCCATTGCCCATTGGCATCTTTCCTAAAATTTAAGTCCTGCCCAATATGGACTATATACCCCCGAGATATGAAAGTTAGACTTTTCTAACTACTTGGTTAATTTAATTTGACAAAATACCAAAGCGACTTTATTTGTTATGGCATTCTTAAATCGGGGAATGTGTTTTAAGTCCAAAATCGCATGATCAATGAGTCTAGAGACCAAAGATAATCTGAAATAGAAAATAAATCCACTCAAAGTAAATTACATGTCTATCCTCTCATTCTCTTTTACTGTCTAACCTATCCTAAGTTAAAAAAAATAACCTAAAATAATATATACCATAATATTTAGAGATTCGTTAAATGATTTCCTCAAAAACAAACTTTCCTTCCGAAAAAATAGTTACCTTTACCGTTTAGCAGAATACTTTCTTTTATATTTCTATTAGAATTAGTCAAAAGCAAACCGAAGAGAGAGAGGGAGCATCGTCACTTTCTAATATATGAACTAGGTTTTGATTTCATCCATCATCGACGCCCAAATTAAACTGAGTAAAAAAGGTGAAAGCATCGAGTGGGGGAGAGAGAGAATCGATTGATGGTTTCATTCATCATCTACAGTAGTGAAGAGTAAGAAAAAACAAACGTTAAAATAAAATGTTAAAAATGTTGTTAGACTCGATAAGATTCTACCAGCATAAAATTTTATTAGAATCAACCTATTGTAACAAATTCATATCAGATGGTAACAGAATCAAGAAAATGCTAGTAAAATACTGAAAATGTAACAAAAACAATTTCACATAATATATTTTAATTACTAAAAAGTATTTGTTAACCTATTGTAACAAATTCATAAGATGCTAGCAAAATATTCTTGCTTTTTAAACTACTGTATTCAAATTTATTCAACCGGTGCTAATAGAATGTAAAAGTTGCTATTAGAATCAATAAGATGCTAGCTAAATAGTATTTGCTTTTTAATCTACTTTATCAAATTCATTCATCAGATGCTAGTAGAATGTAAAATATGCTAGTGGAATCAGTAAGATGCTAGCAAAATAGTTTGCTTTTTAACCTCACAAAAGAATTTGTAGATGTTTAATTGGATCGAGGTAGAGATAAAAAGCAAATAAAAAATTCATACTTTATTGAAGTTCAAAGAACATAGAGTTACAAAGAGAGAAAATCGTTTTTGGGAGAAAGCATCTCGTTTTAGGTAAATATTGGTTGAATTGGTAGGTTAATTTAGACAAATATCAGTTTTGGAAATAATATATTTTCTTGAATTCAAAGAACTTATAGTTACAGAAAGAAAAACTCGTGTTTGGGAGAGAGAGAACTAGTTTTAGGTAAATATCCATTGATTTGGTAGGTTACTTTAGAAAAATATAAGTTTTGGAAATAAAGATTAACATTAAATATCCACCATAAATATTCTTTCATAAAATTACTAAAAAGTATTTGTTAACCTATTGTAACAAATTCATAAGATGCTAGCAAAATATTCTTGCTTTTTAAACTACTGTATTCAAATTTATTCAACCGATGCTAATAGAATGTAAAAATTGTTATTAGAATCAATAAGATGCTAGCTAAATAGTATTTGCTTTTTAAACTACTTTGTCCAATTCATTCATCAGATGCTAGTAGAATGTAAAATATGCTAGTAGAATCAGTAAGATGCTAGCAAAATAGTTTGCTTTTTAACCTCACAAAAGAATTTGTAGATGTTTAATTGGATCGAGGTAGAGATAAAAAACAAATTCATACTTTCTTGAAGTTCAAAGAACATAGAGTTACAGAGAGATAAAATCGTTTTTGGGAGAGAGCATCTCGTTGTAGGTAAATATTCATTGAATTGGTAGGTTAATTTAGACAAATATCAGTTTTGGAAATAATATATTTTCTTGAATTCAAAGAACATATAGTTACAGAAAGAGAAACTCGTGTTTGGGAGAGAGAAACTAGTTTTAGGTAAATATCCATTGATTTGGTAGGTTACTTTAGAAAAATATAAGTTTTAGAAATAAAGATTAACATTAAATATCCACCATAAATATTCTTTCATAAAATTTATAGAAAGAATAATTGTATTAACTCAACCATTATAAACCTTTGGTTTACCAATGGTTAAAAAATATTTATGAAAGGGCAAATCTGAGAGAAAATTAAAGGATTGATGCATGGGGCCCACCAAATAGTGAATTTTTGGACTTATTTTACATTTTCGGTTTATTTTGGTTTGATTTTATTTATTGATTTAGGAGTGGATATATGACTAATTACCCCCCCTATTTTTGGACCTTAAACTCAAAAATCCTTCTTAAATACCTAGAAATAAATAAGAAAACAAATTACTATCACCGCTAGGGAGCTCCATCTATGGAGCTTGATTTGTAAAGATCCTCCAATGAAATCCGTTAGTGGATTCGGATTCGCATCTCTAACCCTAATGCCATTTGTACCAATTTTTTCTTTAACCACTCGTTCGCTCCTAAACAACGGAAGTTAGCTTTTTTATTTTTTTTTGTTGACAATCAGAAGTTAGCTTTTGGTCCGGAATAACTTAACAAGGAAAAAAATCCAAGTAAAGAAACGAAACCAAAGACATTAAGTTTGGAGTTGAAATGTCAGGTTAGGGTTAGGTTCGGATGTTATAATGTCAAATCTCGAAGAGTAAAAATACAAACTACATGTATTTTACATGAGTTTGTGTCGGGTTCACATGGGATATGTTTTTTTTCTTTGTTGAGAAGACATGGGTTATGTTAGGTCCACATAGGCTATGTCAGGCGCACATTAGTTATCTCAGGCGAAAAACATTAGATATGAACAAGATATTTCAAAATGGACTGTGTACGAATTTATGTTAACGCAAACATAGTATATAATGGGACGGACATTCGAGAAATTTACTGTGCAAAATACCATATAAAGGAAAAGACGTTCTCAATGCAACAAAAAATAATTAAAAATGTATCGTGCATTAGAAAAATATGACATTTTGCACTGTATAAAATAGTTTTGTTTTTTTAGTGATAGCAAAGAGGTTTGTACGATATATTTTAGAGATGTCTCAGATTTTTCAGCATGAAATGCTATTGGTCTAAATTTATATGTGATTACTTATGAATGAACTGCAGAGTAGTGACTGAGAATCTGAGGATCAGATGCCAAACTTTATGGGAGACCCTATAGTACGTTAACATAAAGCTGAAAATGTATTTCACATATCAATAAATAAATATTCAAAATTATTCAATAATACGGAAGACATTAAATTATTCACGAAACCAAACTCGTAGTATGAAGTTTCTAATGATCGCTTCATTTAATTTCCTAGTAAAGTTTCTTTGATATACAAACAGTATAACAACTAAGTAATTAGACTCCTAGATGATCAAAGAAAATATGATGAATGTTGGAGATGATAGTCGAAAGGTATAGAACTAAGATTTCATATCACAATAGGCTATCATTAAACTTGAAAATGTTGTGAAAATTATTTTGGTATAAAACTGAAAAGTATATAAATATTTTAGTATAAAAAAGATAAAAATAAGAGAAATATTCATGCACACGATGTCTAATTTGATGTATACCAGTCTAAATAACGAGGTTCAATAGTCCTTTAACCATTGACGCACAGGACATGCTTATCTCCGTGGAGCCATACACATAACAAGTACATATGACCTCAGTTTAGGAATTTGGGATTGCGCACTCCCGGTTCATGGTCTATAGACATCCTAGCGTTCACTCAAATACTCAATTGCATATTACTCAGTTGCCTAATCAAGGAATTTCACCTTGTCCACACATGTATAGTGGTAGTACTCGACTACACATTGTACATGAGGACAAGCATTACTAGTACACGACATTAACAATAAAAAGGAAAAAAAACTAGCCGATAACACCTCCACAAAGAATATTACACACTTCTTGAATCTGAAGTGGTACCGTGAACCTTCATCATGAACAAAACCCTGTACCTGTGTGTAGGGGTGTACACGAGCCGAGCTCTTAACGAGCTGCTCGAGCTCGGCTCGACTATTGCTCGTGCTCGACTCGAATATTAACGAGCCCGAGCTTAACACGAGCTCAAAATCAAGCTCGTTTACATAAACGAGCCGAGCTTGAACATTCTTTAGTGTATCACGAGCTACTCGTGAACAACTCGTTTAACACTCTTATAATAGTATAGTACATAATTACGTGTTAGTATTGAAACTTGTACATGAAATATCAACCATTAGAAAATTATCGGAATATGAATCATTAATCATTATTATTGTATGTGACAAATGATCATTGAAGTATTTTGATGATTTAGAAAGTTTTAATTTGAAGTATTTTGATAAACGAGCTTGAAACAATGCGAGCTCGAGTTCGAGCTCGAGCTCTTTCAAACTTATATGAACCGAACTTGAACAAGTGGACAATTACTCGAACGAGCTCGAGCTCGAGCTCGAGCTTGACAGTCAAATACACGAACCGAGTTTGAACATCTTACTCGGCTCGGCTCGGCTCGACTCGACTCGAGTACACCCCTACCTGTGTGCTTGAATCTGAAATGAAAAAACCGCGAACAATATCATTACCTGTTAGGGCTTGGAGGTCACAAGCATCACCCCCACCATTTCTCTCATATTCTCTTTCTCTATCTCATATTCACCATAGGCACTGGCCATCAACATTACCACCACCATCTCTCCGGCTCTCTCTCTCTCTCTCTCTCTCTCTCACTTAATAATTACGCATAAAGATGACCGGTTAGTTTGTGATTTCATCTCCTATACTTTTATGACGCATTTTCTAACATGCCAGATCTTAGGCACATATTCACTCCTTAGTTTTTATCCTTTTAACCCTGAACTATAATTTCAACTCAAAACTAGTCCTTCCATATAGGCACAAAGATATATAATTGGGTTATTTAGTAAAGACCCCCCGGTTATTTAGCTATATTAGGGAACCACCCCCAAAATGATTATGCTTTAGGGGTTACCCCCCATTCTCTATTTTTCCGTCAAAAGCCCGTTATGCTGCAAGCGTGCCAGTCACGTGTGTTTCTTTTGACGATTTTGCCCTTCCCAGCTACTGTTTGAAATATATACCAAAACCACCCCTCTCTTTCCCAACGGTCGTATGAATCCTTATTTCTATATAAACCCATCTTTTGGTTGTGTTTTAAAACGATTTCTTACCCCAAATCAATCAAAGACAGTGGTACAACGAATGGGAGGAGGTGTTAAAAGGGAAGAAACGAACCAGGTAAGCCATTACTGGTCTTCATCAGCAAAACTGTAATGGGGGTCCTTCCCTAAATAGTTGATTTAAAGTGGGGGTCCTTCACTAAATGTCATATTATTCATGTTTTTACAGGAAATGAGCTGCCAAATTTGTGAGGTCAAAGCACATGAAGCCTTCAATTGTCCATTTATGTACTCAGCATGTACAAATGCAATATGTGGTGGCATTCGAAAAGTTTTGGAATCAACTAATACTCTAAAACATGGATTGAAATCAGTGAAAGCACTAAACAGTAACTACTAAAATCCTTAAACCCTCTATTAATGGATTCAAGTTGTACAAACCTAAATGGTAAACAAAAACTGTAATGTCAACTCATATAAGAACACAGTAATTAGGGTTAACAACATGGTAACTAATCTGTGAAGTATGTTCATCAGGAATCGAATGAAACAAAAAACGAAATTCAGGTTTAGATACTTACAACCCACTTCCAGATGAACCTTCTGCCATTAGAGGGAGAAATCAGAGTTGAATACTTGCAAACCCCTTTGAATCTCCTTCGATTTATGGTTGCAATCGAAAAAAAAACTAGGATTTCCACGTTTGGGACGACTCAGAAACTCTTCTCTCTCCTTTCCCGCGTTTCCACCCAAAAATGGGTAGTTGAGGGAGACTTAAATGATAATAAGAAACTCGAAACCGTTGATCTGGATGGAGGGTAAGATCGTCAAAAGAAACACACGTGACTCGCACGCTTGCAACATAACAGGCTTTTGACGGAAAAATAGAGAATGCGGGGTAAACCCTAAAGCATAATCGTTTTGGGGTGGTTCCCTAATATAGCTAAATAACTGGGGGGTCTTTACTAAATAACCCTATATATTTCAAACGATAGTTGGGAAGGGCAAAATCGTCAAAAGAAACACATGTGACTGGTACGCTTGCAACATAACGGGCTTTTGACGGAAAAATAGGGAATGGGGGGTAACCCCTAAAGCATAATCGTTTCGGGGGTGGTTCCCTAATATAGCTAAATAACTGAGGGGTCTTTACTAAATAACCCTATATAATTTCATCTCCTATAAGCCTATAACCCAACACAAAAACGACCAGAATTACATACCACCAGCCGAATTCTCGCAATTTAAGAGGCTTTTAACAACTCCCCTAGCCAAAAACTAATAGTGACTAATCTCTAGCTTAATCGGTATGAATGTGCCTGATACACTAACATAAATGTCAATTAGGTATAATCGGTTAGACCTAATTGGGTTCGTTGAGCTATTAACACCCGTAGGAATATTTTTTGTTCTTCACAAAAAACTCTTTAAATTAAACCATTCATATGCTTTCCTTTCTCGTATATGTCTTAAAGTGGTATCTTAAGTAGTGTTTCTCGTTTCAAAGCGTTTCAACAGAATATGGAGTGCTTTTCTTCTTCTCAGATTCTCAGTTTGATTTGTTCTGCTTTTGTGAATCTATTCACCATTTCGCTCGACTTTTCTTAATCCAACTCGTTTGAATCTAAATAGTCAGACCCAAGCGGAACCAAGATATGTTCAAATCAGACATTTAAACTAGTTAGATATCACAAATTACATCTTAAATTAGTCTAGAGTAAATTCAGATTTGAATTAGATTAAATTTCAGGTCTAACTTGGAAAAGAAAATACACTACCTACCAATTGCGGCTCTATGAAACTACAGTACTGATAGATAAATCTTGGTTTGTTTATTCGAACTCCACATAGTAGTTTGGATATTCTATCTTAGCGCCTTTAAACAATATGTGCAAAAGTATACAAAAAGTGAATAAATAAAATCCGAAGAAGAACTAGGTTTTCATATCTTTCCCATAAAAAATAAAGAGATGACAAGACTTGTCTCACCCATTAGAAATTTCGTTGGTCGCGTGACTCCAAAGCTAACTATGTTATCTTAATCAAAGTTATTAAGTCAACTTATTAAGAAATTAATCTTCTTCTACTACTAATGATGCTTCATAGAAACTCCTCTCAAGCAATTTCATTACATTTTCATATGAAAAGTATTCAGCTCTCATATCCAATGCCGTATACCTCTTACGGTAATTTACAGGTAATTAATCCTAACGCGATGTTTGAGACACAAAATGAAAATATGATTACTAAAAGTAACGATCATGTAATGCATGTATTCTTAATAAGCAAATCATTTAATGAAATTGTTTAGTTTCGTCGGGAATAGAATGAATATAAATCAATTTTATCCATAAATTATTCGATAGACTATTCTAAAAGAAAGAATGACAAACTCATTTACCACCTAAGGTTTGAGATTCTCTCTTTAGGAACACCACATTCTCCCTCGTATTGTTGTTCATAAACCATAGTTCATTGTAGTGTACGAAGAACAATTTTAAAATGTAAATCCTGATAATTGTGAAACTTAAAAATATAATTAATTTTAACGAACTCCACAACTTATGAGTTCAGATTCTCACGTTACAAAAGTAAGTCACGAACTCCATTGTTTTTAACTACTCGTCATCATTTGTTTAAATTCCGACCACCCACATTCTATAAGCGTAAGGAGGCAAAAACACGCTAGTATACCAGGACAAATTTATTAGCCAAAACAGGTAAATTAAGTTGAGTAATTTGGTTAAGAATCTATAAATTATTTACACTTTACAACAAATAGTCAAAACAATTATAATCGATAATAGAAAAGGAAAACGTCAACGTTTTAGATACTTGTACCTTTGGACCAACATGGCATGAGGAGGTCTTCTCATCCTTAAGAATAACTTCTAAAAACAAGCATTTATACCAAATATTGATGCTAGACCAACTTTTACTTAAATCTACTATTTCAAAGCGCCTATCCGCCTTACCATTTTTCTGAGATGTGTGTTATCAATATCTAGAATTTTTTAAGAAACTCAAGATTAACACTTAGAGAGTCAAGTAGTTGGTATAAGATGGAGTTGATTTGGATTTATCTTTACTAAATAAAAACCTAAAGTTTGCAAATGGAAAACTATTTGATTTTGTGTAAAACAAAAAAAAAAACCAAACTAGGACATTTCATGTAGAACAAATGGTGGTGTCCCACACAAATATTGAAGATTTAAAAAATCCACATATGAGAAGGAACTCAAGGAAGAAAAAGAGAACCCAAAAATTCGATAAAGGTCATCGTCATCTATTAGACACCTAACTTTTCGTTACCACTCCATAACCTTGATCATAAAGTAGAACCTAATTTGAGTATGACAAAGTAGATCCCAAAAGAAAATAAAATAGACTAATAACATTCAAACTCAATTGAGGACTTTCATGTTTAAATTGAGGACCTTCACAAGACAACAAGAGCAAAATCTTTAGCTAGTACCCTACTTTCAAAAATAAAAAATACAATCACAAATTTAGTCAAGGTATCCTTTATTGTTTATTCGCTATCTTTTAATCTACTTATATATATGTATATCTTCATGTTTATAACATGTATTTTGATAAGAAGACGCAATATTTCAACAGAATATATAAAAAACTAAAAACATCTGAATGTACAAACACATTAGATTTATGAAAGGGCCAAAAGGCCATATTTATAGGTTTTTTAGCTTCTAACCTACCGAAGAACCCAAAGTTCTAGATCAAAACTCCAAAACATAAATTACTTAATCCAAACAATTTTAACTGGTTCAAAAGTATGTCAATAAATATATATAGAATTTTTATAAAGATACTCCATTCACTCTTTTGTAGAGGACTCACTTCTTTACCTTTTTTAGGGTTTGATGATCAAAATGGGGCACGACGAGGTATGCCCTTTCTCCTTGCAGTCCGTAAAACGTTAATGGGAGAAGCTGTCGGAGTTGAGTTCGTACCAGTTTCTTCATTAATCCTCGAGTAATTCCCGGCACACTCTTTGTTACCGTCCGATGAGGATTGGGTATCAATCGAACGTTCCGTACGAAGCTTCTTCTGAGTTGACCAGTCTAGATCGGATTCCGAGTTATGAAACGAGTCTACATTGTTTCTGACTCGTAGATTAATCGTCACGTCAGAGTCCCCGCGCTTTACCACTTCGAGCTGAAAAATCAGATGGGTGGTTTCGTCATTTTCAATTGTATTAAACCAGAGAGTCAGACTCTGAAGAAACACAGAGTAAAAAGTGAAACTTGGGAAACAAGAAAATCAAATTTGTAGAATTTTTTATGATTAATGGTGAAATTAAGGAAAAAGATGAATCTTTTCTGATGATTTGAGTGAAAACATGAAATGGGTTTCTACCAGATCCTAGAAATAATATGAAAATCAATGAGAATTTTCAAAGAATTTATAGAAGATTGAATGAAATTAAGAAATGGGTTATTCATAAAATCCAAAATCAAATCGAAAATGCTGGTTCAAATTATCATACCTTGCATCTCAAAGAACAGAATCTGAATGAATGAAGAAGATTTCTGGAACAAATTTCACATGTACTAATAGCCACCTTTCCTGGCTTCAATTGGGGTCTTGAATTAAGGAAAACGACTTTGGCACTGTTAATAATATAATGTTGAATGCTAGAAACGTCAATATGTTTTTGAACTTCATTAACCCTAACCACATTACTGTAAGAAGATCTCCTTATCTGCAAAATCAAAAGTACAGTTTCAGAGTTTAATCTTCAATGGGTATCTCAAGAAATAGAGAAATCTAGAGAGAGAGAGAAAGGGTTTTGAAAAATGAAAACTACTGACTTGAACATATTGGTGGTTTTTGTGATGAATCAAACAGCAAGAACACAGAGCATTTCCCATGCAATCCAAGCAAAAGTAATTACATTCATTCTTATTTGAATCACCATGGATTCTACAAGGATTGAAATAGCTAGCATTCAAGAATGGATTCAACCATTCAGGACCCAAGTTTTCATTTCTCACCATGACTGTCTTTTGATTTTGGGTTTCAAGAACCCCAATGTTTTGTTGTTGTTCCTCCTCGATAGCCAGCTTGTTTGTAAGAGAAAAAAAACCCTAAAAAGCCAAATAAATGAAAAGCAAAGAAACCAGATTAGGTAAAAAGAAATGAAAAAGATACCCAAAAAGCAAGTTTGGTTTATATTTACAGAGTCGCCGCTTTTGATAACAAAAAACAAAGATAAACCCTTCAATAATTGAAATCAAAATATGGGATTTGCTTATTTAGTTTACCTTGTTAAGAAATTCTGATTTGAAATCGAAATTGAGGGGAGATTAGGTTAACCAGATACAATGTTTGAGAGAGAGAGAGAGAGAGAGAGAGGAGCAGAAAGGGTGAGAGTGAACAATGAAATGAGAAGGATTTGATGAGTCTGTAGAATATATAAGGCAGTATGGCGGAAAATCTGAAGTTAAGGAAACGTGCCTATAAGATTTTCATTTCCTTTGTTTTTAGAGAAAGTGATTTGGAATTAGAATCCTTGTTAGAGACTCTCTAATTTGATAACTTTTTCTATTTTTAACTAGTTAAACTCTTTTTAATGATTGTATCGGTCTAATTTTAACGGATACTTTTATAATGTGACGTATTGTAAATACTTTTTTTCAAAGTTAGAAATCTTCAAAATTTGTACAATCAATAAAAAGTTGAACTTTGACTTGTTAAAATGTGAAAGAAAATTTGATTTATCATAAAAAGAATGACCCATCTTTATTCTGAGATAATTTTATCATGTGTCTTTAAGGACACATATTAAGTAAAAAATCTTTCTATGTTTATTAAGTCGAGTCAATTTTTCACCTTATTAGATTCTAACTTAAATGAAGAAAATATTTTTACATGATTGCAAACCCCCTCTGGCTTTAATTAGTACTTTTCATTCCTAAAGAAATCCCAAAAATCATGTTGATCCAAAAAAAATCTTTTGTCTATAAATAAAGTAGCGGTAGAATTAGCAGCGGGTCGTGCAAATATATCTCCAAATAAAGAGTTGAATTGTGTGTGTGACGCTTTAAGCTTCCAAATGTGTTTGATCACTTCCTAACTTTTTCATTAGACAAAACACTATTACCCTCCCCTCAGAAGTGAGTGGTTTCGGTTTAATATCATTTCAAACTTGGTATACTAGGAATCTTAATTGAAACGAAAAACTAATGAATAATTCCATAAGAGTGGACACAATATGTTGGTTGCAAAATTCCAAAAGCAAGCTATAAGAGGATCTCAGTTCGAGTAGTAATGTCTGTATTTGTCCAATCGAGAGACCAAGCCCAAATCTTATGATTTGAATAAAAAAAAATATAAACAATGTTAAGCACGATATTACTATCAGTACTTCCTAAACTCTGCTTGTGTTAGTTGTGTTGTGTGACACCTAAAAGCGAAGCTATTAGAATTAACTGGAACTTATTTAATTAACTAGGCATAATAAGATATGTGAGTTTTTAGCAGCTTGCTCTAAAACCACCCGGTCCATGTTTGAAGCAACACGACTGGGCTAAGCCTAACGATATTGTGAAGATCGAACTTGAAGGTGACTCAATGAATATTATAAGACGGTCTCTTAAAAGAGCCATAAGCGACTGGACTGCCATATCGGTAATAAATGAGCCAAAATCTTTTGTTCAAATTTAGTTTTCTTACATTTCTTGGCAAGGACTCACTAGTTGATCTTTTGAAACAACTAGAAAAATAGTCAAGAAGAACCGAAGGGAATTCTCAACTTCTTGAGTAGTCTCTTAGAGTGTCTGTCTCTTTAATGAAAAACTAGGAGCCATAATATAATACAAGTCACAAAAAATAAATTCACAGCAAGAGCTGCATAATTTTATATTGTGTTATTTTCTTTGTAATCATGCTATTTGAATGATAAATTTGGCCAAAACTCTCTAAAATATTTGGGCTTTAGTTAAAATGTATCAGTCAATTTTTTTTAGTCTTCAACTCCTTGAGTAATTTTTTTTAAATTACAACGCTTTGCAACAACTTTGCAGCGCTTTGCGACAACTTTGGAACGCCTTGCAACAATTTTGTAACCGATTTACAACAGTTTTGGGGCGCCTTACAACACCTTATAACAGCTTTGCAGCGCCTGGCAACACCTTGCAACATCTTGCAACACCTTTACAAAAAATATTGGGTTTTTAACCAAACAAAATACAAATATTTAGGTTTTTAACAAAAAAAAAAAACGATATTTTGATTTTTAACAAAGAAAAAAAATATAACTTGTCTTTTTAAGTAAGAAAAGGTTTAAATTTTAATCTTCGGCCCAATTTCCTGTATTTGGAACACATAGTACAAATGAGTTATTTATTTATTTTTTGATAAAAGAAACAATTTTACTTCTTTGTTTATCCACGAGAGGTTTCAGGTTTTAATGTTCGTGCAGTGGTAGGTGCTTCTGCTACACGTTAATATTATTATAGTAAGTCGTTGAACAAACGTAATGTTTTTTTTCTTAATTTAGATATGAAAGCCTCAAGGGAGATATTAACATTTAAGACTTCATAAGCATCACTCAGAATGGGGCTGATATACAATTCTAAGAACCCTAGATAAGAAACAAATGAGGGTAATGACATTGTATTATCAGAGGAGTTACAAGATACTCTACGTTCTCTTGCGTATAGCTTGATGGATTCTTCGTACTCTTTTTGGTAGTTCGTGATCTGATACTCCAAATTTAGCATACACCGGAATCTTCAACTTTAATTAACCTAATTTTCCTGTAAACATTTGTAAGCTAAATTAGTTGAGTTGTTACCAAAATATTTTGGTTTATCTAGTTATTATTACAAGTTTAACTAATACAGATAAAATAGCTGAGTGGATGTATCTATTCTATATGCATGATATGTGGAGAGTATTTATAATCTAGTAAAACTAATCAAAATATTATGGGTCTTGAAATAGCTTACAAAATAAGTATACCCCTAGATATGTATTAAAGCTTTCAAATTAATATAACTTGTAAGAATAGTTTCACACGAGAAAATTGTGATCCCTTAACTAAGAATATAATGTTTAGGTCCTCTATACTCATTGCCAATTGATTTGGAATTAGATGACTACAAACTTAAATAACTAAACTTTCAATTACTAATTTAATGTTACAGACACTCCTAATCTTGTTGCTATCTTAAATAAACCATAAGTGGAAACCCTAAAGAGGGATTCACTTGCATTATAGACAGAATGGATATAATATTGAGGCAGTTGCTTCCTTAGTGAAATTCTATTTCTTAAACACCATGGAGGGCCTATTTGGGGATTCGTTTGTCTTTAAAAGCCTAAAAGCAAATCAAAATGATTAAAATCCAAGTAATGACACCAATTTTGCTTTCATTTTTGTGCAATTATTGAAAGCCTAGTTCTTTTTACCAACAACCATTCAATTCAAAAGTATGCATGATTTTAATATATGACTCTATGATAAATAAAGATATTCTCCAAAATTACTTTCTTTGGCCAAAAATTTAATATAAGAGGGAGAGGATAGTGCGTTAGGAAATCTTCGTCATCTTCCTTCAACGACCGTCATAGAAACTCCAGAGACGATGGTCGATGGTGATTTAGGAGGTTTGCAGTTTCTCTCTGCTATTTATTGATCTTTTTTTTCTTTTTTTACTAACCCCCATTAAAAGTATAGTAGAACTTAGTTTTTGACATATGTTTCTTTGTTGGATAAGTTTTATTCTTGTTATCCGTTCTGTATTTTCTCATCTTCACTTTCCTCATAATTTCATTTTCCTCCGGTTTGTCATTTTTAACACAGTAGTTGCAGCGGTTGGAAGTGGAGTAGCAGTTTTTTTTTCAATTGGGTGAAGGGGTAGGTTGGGTTTCTTCGAGTGGTCTGTGGATGGAGGAGGGAGGTGAATGGTTGAAAGGGTTTAAAACTTGAAAACATAACCTTATTGTTTAAGACTTTCTTGGTAATCTTTATTTCAAAAAAAAGACTTTCTTGGTAATGATCACAAAGAACAAATGGATCCACACATATGGATAATGGATATCCTAAAACCTGAAATCCTATCAGATTTAATACTTTTTTTTTCTTTTTTGTTGAAGGTATCAGATTTAATACTTGATATGCTGAAAATGTTCCCATATATTTTTGTTGTGTTTCACCTATATGTAAATTATGTGGAAGTGGTATCAAATGATCACCTTTGATGGCACGTTTGGTATCGAGTTTGCAACTTAATTGGTGCTTTCAAGATTGCCCTAATATTTGAACGGGCTAAGTGGGCTCAATTGGCGTATAACTTCAGGCCCATTGGTAGGGGACTCTCTTGGCACGTTTGGTATCGAGTTTGCAACTTAACTCCTTAAATGTATCAATGATGATAAGGGGGCTCCCTTGGCACTCCCAAGTGTACTCCCCTTCACAGTGACAAGGACGTTTTGGTCTTTGTACAGCTTTTGTCAGACTGAAAAGACCAAAATGGCCTTGTCATGTGAGGAGGAGAACACCTGGGAGGCTGGGAGTATGTCTCAGGGAGTCTCCAATTCATTTTTCTAAATGTATTTTGTGTTCAAGTCAAAGGAGATGTGAGTGGATATAACGAAAATGGTCAGTGCATTCACAATTTCCCATTAAGAAATCAAAAGAGAAAACTGAAGCTCTGACGTAGGAAATGCTCAATACAATGGCTAGAACCATCGGTTGATTGTACATTGAGATTATTAAGAGGACAGTAGTAGTCTGTCTATTTGAAACTACGTTAACTAAGGAAGGTTAAACATCATAAGGATTGTCTTATACTCAATTGGTCATTACTCTAGTTCCACATACCAATACTAATACTTTTGGTTTGAGTAGTTGCTTTATTGATTTTTACCCTATAATTCTCTTGTTTCAGATACATATAATATATATATATATATATATCATACATATACTATATATATTATATTCTAAGCGTTTAATCATCAATCAATCAATCTACCAACAACGTATCATATGCGTAGGTTGTTGGATAAACCCACATTTTCTAAACAGTTAAACACTAATCAGTCTGCCAACAACATATCACATATGTAGGTTGTTGGATAATCCTACATTGGTTGTGTAATGGACATAAGGTATAAGTGTGAGAAGTCTTACTTCTTGAACTAGTTTTTGTGATGAGAGAAAGTCAAACCACCCAATATTTATATCAGATCCTAGGTATAACAAGTCTTCGATCGTACAATAATTATCGAAGTCACTAGCCAAAATGTTTGAGGAAGAGATTAATCTCACATTATTAGTTGTCCAAAGAGCACGGAATGAGTTTGAGTTTATAATGTGAGAGAAACCTTACTAGTGGAGTAGTGAGATGAGGGCAAGTGACTGACTCAACAATAGCCTTAAGATCTCAACATTATTTTGGTTAGGAATGTACAATGCGGTGACAGCTGATTTGAAAAAGAGATGAAACAAAATTGTGACATTTGGACTTGGAGTTTGCCACCTACTACTATTTGTACACTGCCTTTACACGTAAGATTGGTTTGAATAATATCATCACAAATTAAAGTTGCCCTTAATAGCCGTCCAGATTAACAACAAACATACGCATCTACATAGGACAAAACACGACAACTAATTGGTCCACCACTATTATCACTTCAAAAGGCCAGCCCTTTGGGGAAAGCTAAATAGTTTCCGGGGTGTGAAATTTTAAAGGAAATATGTATAATTTTAGAGATTTTTCGGGGAAATAAATTTTAAGGGAAAATAAAAAAAAACACTCCACCTCACCTCACTCTCTCTCCACCTCACCTCACCTCTTTATCTTCTCCGATTAGGTCGTCGGCCGGAAAAATTTTCCGGCCGGCGACTTAATCGGAGAAGATAGAGGTGAGGTGGAGAGAGAGTGAGGTGAGGTGGAGAAGTATCTTGCTTTCTCCCTAAATAAAATTGTCAAACAAAATTGACCAATTTTTGACCAAGTCTTCACACCTCGGAACCTATTTAGCTTTCCCCAAAGCGCTGGCCCTTCAAAATTGTCGTTGGTTGTGATATGCAAACGTTAATAAACTCAAAACACCACTCTTTTCTATCACCGTCTATTATGAGGATAGGACTTGGAAGGGACTTGACAAAAAAAAAAAAAAATTGAACTACATTTGGAAGACATTTCCAATGTGCAGCCGTAAAACAATTATACTTACAATTTTCAGCTACAAAATCTGAAGAGGTAGAAGGTATAAAGTGATTAAAGAGGGAGAATATGAAAAATTTTGTATGCACGTTTTGACCAATTACCAAACTCACAATATATAATGTCTGTTCTCATAAAAAAAACAATATATAATGTCTTTCATATTTTAACTAAATTAACCCTCTTAACAAAAAAAAAAAAAAAACTAAATTAACCTGTTTTTTCATCATATATTTACCAATTGTGTGGTTTATCTCCTAAATTGACAAATTTATTATTAGGGAGTTTTGTTTCTATCTTTCAAGATTTGATATTTGTTCTTTTTATTTTTCCTGTTGAACCACTTTTCTTTTGCTCTTTAAGGGCTCAGTTAGAGAGAAAGTGTGTCGGCAGATCTACTAAGCTCGGTATTTACTGGGGTGAAGTTTTAAAGGCACCCTCAGTAACTATTAAAAGCGCCCTCCTCCCTCCTATACTTATTCCCATATTTGCCGTAAGGGAGGTGTCTTTAACACTTAAAGAGAAACCTTTAAACGTCGGCCCTTTATCTTCTGCCGTTGTGTGAAAATTGAGCTCTTTCACTTCTCTCTCTGTCCACTGATACGAATGCCACTGAGTTTAGGTATAGGCATGGTCCAGATATGAAAGTCAAAGGAAGAAGTTAACTACATTACGAGAACTAGGGGTGAGAATCGGTCCAGACGGTCAATTCGCAGACGACTATCTGTCTGGTCCGGGTGGGACATATGCAACTCAAACTTGTCTGCTCGGACAACTAAACAAAACAAACAGCCATTTCGGGGTTTCTCTTTAAAACTTTCGTTCGTGTCTGTTTTTCTAGTTGGACATGCCAGGCGCTCGGTCAAACACTGGATATACATCGTATGACAAAAAAAAAATCACCAGGTTCATTAACATAATGAACAAGAACAACAAAAATTAAGAACACCAAAATAAAAGATCGTCAATTAGGAATCCTTTCATGGTGTCAACTAGAAAGAACCTTCTCAAAGAAAAATCAAAATAGAATGAAACATTGATTATGATTAAGGGTTAGGATTTCGCCGTTGAGAATCAGAAAAGACAAAAGTGGGAGAGAGTCGAAGAGAAGAGAAAGAAAAAAGTTGGGGCTCTTCTGATTTCAAGAGTTACATATTATACCCTAATCTAATCTAACACCACTACCTAACTCTAAACATTTAATGATTCATTTTTGTTGTAGATGGATATTATGGACTGGTAAATGGAAAGACTCGAGCGGTGCATCAGGTAGGCCCTCTTGTATGCGTTCGTCTACTGAAAACCTAACAAATGGGCGGATTTTGACCGGCTCAGTCACGCAGCATCCACGTTCACGACCCCTTCAGACGCGAAAGAACGTGGGTGGATGTCGGGCCATGGACCAAAATCTCACCCCCAACACGAACTAACCATTTTTATGGAGACATGAGGAAGGCCCTTGACAAGCAACAAAAGGACCCCATCCACACACCCCATGAATGATTAAAGGCACTAATTAAATCAAGATTGCATATAGTTAATTATGGATTCGGTAATTAGTACAATATCTAGCTTTGTACTTTTATTTTCTTCAAAATGATTTGTTTCACTTCTCTCTTAGTTTACAAATAATTGAGCTAACTTACTCATACTTTATTTAGGTGGAGAATAATTAGCATCTGAATTTCAAAAAGAGTAATTTTAACTATCACACGACATCATGCTCTACTAACAAATAACATCATTAGCAAACACTTCCACATCTATGAACCATCCTAATTGTCTAACACAAAATTCTTTTTCTTGTCCACCTCCATGAAGTTGTAGTTTTTTTCAAATCATCCAACTAGAGAAAAAGGAAACAATAAACCCTTCAAGATTAAATGCAAAAATAAATAAAGACCCTTCAAGATTAAGAAATACCCTTTTTCACATAAAATGAAGAAACAAATTTCAATAAAATCACCCCCTTTACAGAGAAACGCGCCATCAATCTATTCCATTTCCCTTTTTTCTACTCTCCCTCTCCCTCTCCCTCTCCTCACTTTAGCCTCCCTTTTTTTTTCATCTTTCTGTCGGTGGGTCAGATTCCGGGAGGCCCGAATTTCCTCAATTAATACACAAATCTGACACACATCTTTAGAAATTAACAGTAAAACTCTTCATCCACCGACATCATGATTCACCCATCATTATATCCACATGTATGTTTATCATCACATAAATAAGCATGATCTCCCTTAAATCATCAAATAAGTCTACACGTGGACGGCTCCGATTGTTTCTACTTCAAAATCCTTGATGGTCTTCGCTAGTTTCTTCATATTATCATCGTAAACAAATGGTAACTTATCATACAATGTAACGGTTTTTTTAGCCGAAACAGGTAATAATTCCCGACATGGTTCTCCCGGTACCGTTATTGAATTGTGGTAATGATAATAACGGATTTTTGTTTCCGTTTTATGAAGAGTTTTTCCCGTTACATTCTCCGACATATGAACTCCAGTAGAAAACGCATTTTTCGCCTGAATTGCATATTTTCTATCTCGCCGGAATCCTGTTCTTGAATCTCTGAACGTTAATTTCTCAAATCCCCATTGCCTGAAATCACAAAGAAAAAGATTATCAAAATCACAGATTCTCAAAATTTGAAGGAAACCCATTAAAGGGGAGATGAAATTAAACAAAGAGAAAGAGTTACTAAAGTCTAGTGAGAGAAACTGACCTAGAAATTTCTTGAGGTGAATCCTTCAAACAGAGTTTACTAGACATGGGATTTTGTTCAATAGTAAACTGAGTATAATCTTTGAATTCATCAAGAACAGATTCTAAAGAACTTCCATCAGGCAAATAAATATACTCATCAACATCAAAATAAAATGTCCAATTTGATGCATATCTATATCTATGTAAACAATCATTCACAATCAAAAATTGATTATAATAATACCCATCAAACTCAGATTGATCCCTAATATCTTGAATTGTTGCTCTTCCTGCTTTTACCCATGGATCAAGAACAGATTTAACTTCAGATCCAACTCCACCAGCATCATGAAATACAAAATGAGATTTGGGTCCAAAAAACCAAGCATGATAAGCAATCCATTCTCTAATTCTAGATGCACTTAAATTACCATATAAAGATGACCCACAATATAAATACTCATACTTATATGGTGGTTTGAAATCAGATTCATTATAAGAACCTGGTTTTTCTTCTAAAGCTTCAATCTTTTCAAACTTTCTTGGTGATTCACCATAATAAGCATAAAGATTTAACTTCCCACCTGAATTATCTTGATTTGGGTTAACTGGAAAAGTACAGTTAACAACAACAACAGTATAAACTCTACCATAACCCCAATCTGGAAGCATTTTAATGGCTTTTGATCTAATTGAAGATGAATTATTGTTTGAGATCCACTCACATTTATACCAAGGACGACCAAAAACATGAATGGGTTTTGAAGCTAGACCAATAATGGCGAAAGTATTTTGTCCTCCTCTGTAAGCACCCATTTGAACGAACAGAGAAGCTGCGTTTCCATATCTGGTGAATGTGCGTTTGTTTGGGTCAGTGGGTTTTGTTGAGAATTTCTTTTCTTCTGGTAACGTAGCGGTGGTGGCGGTGGTACCGGCGGTGGTTGTGATTTTTTGAACTGATGAAGGAACAGAGCAGCGGCGAGGGGTGGAGAAGAGGTTGTCGTAATAAGGTTGGAAATTCCAGATTGCCATAACTAGGGTTAGTGCAAATAATGCAGCAACCAAGGGTTTGGTTTCGAAACATATTGGGAGTTTACCAGTGAGGTTGCCGGAGATAATAACTGGGGTACCGTCTTTTCTCATTGTCTTACCGGTAAAATATGCCAGTTGTCGTCAGTTTCCAGTGGTGATGAGAGAGAAAGAGCTTATGTGTGTGAGCCTGTGAGGTCGGTTTATTCCAGAGCCATCCTCCTACTCTTATCGGTTTATTTGATCAACTGTGTAAACAGGATTGTATTTCGAGAGTTATTACGGAATCGACACTGTTCATCAGTGTCTAACTTTCTTCACTTTTACACTCGGATACGTGATGTAGACGGAGCGGAAATAATAAGAAGACTAAAACGGAATTGAATAACTAGTAAAATATAGGGAGATACGATAACTTTATTAGTTCTTCTCTGAAAGGTTATTCTCAATGACAGAGTTAATGTCCCTTTTATAGGAACTTAGACTCTTCTAGATAGAATCCAACTAGGATTCCTAAACATCAAAGATACTCAAACATAAACAGATAGACTTAAACATAAAAACTTCTAAACCTAGACTTAATAGGAAATAATGAAACATAAGACTCTTAATAATAACCCAAATGGACTCGGTGAGGCCTTCTAACTAGTTCGTCCGTGAGGCCCAATGATTTAGTCGTCCGACCCAGTATAATCTGCATCAGTATGTATGTGTATACTACATTTCCACTACAAAACTCAAATTCATCCGTCCAAAAAAATATTCAAAAGTAATTATGTGTAATTTGAAAGATGGCTAATCTTGTTTTAATATCGAATAAACAATTGATGTTTTTAAAAGAGAAATTCAATATTGAGAGTCATATTAGAATTAAATGTTGTTACATCATCTTAAGACCAGAATGGCACTTACATTTTTTATTTGAGTCATACATGAGACGCTCATATGTAAGTTGTATAGGACCAAACCTCAAAGATTTCAAAACAAAATGGGCTAGTTGTGGTGGGGGCTTTGTGCGACCGCATGACCCCGACCTCCCGCCACACGACCCTGTTGGACATCATGTGTTGTTCTGCATTGAAGTGAACAAGGTTTCATTGGTGGTGATAAATCATCTGTTCTACGAAAGTCTGAGAGTCACATCTATTTTAAAGACAAAAGGATTCGACTGGTATAAAAGATTAAACCCGCAATTCATCTTGCAATCTCACCACTCATTGACCTGATAATAATCTCATCTGAGGGTTACATCTGTCGCCTAAGAAGAACAAAGTGTTTTCGTAGGAGGCACATGTAAATCAATTCATGCCCAATATGCTGATGAAAGCGAGACACGAACTTTCTTACTCGGTGCTCAGCTGACGAAACATTTCCCACAAACAAGTATTATCATCAGAGGAGACTTGTTATTAGTGGTGAATAGTTCGAAGTTGAAGAGATACCACGGAAGTACGACAACTTCAAGAGGAGATCCTATAAAGCTTGTCCAACTTGCATTCTTTTTATGTAAACATGAAGCAATACTTCCTTGTATTTATTCAGTTAAGTAATATTGTTTTTCAGAGTGAAAGACATTTTGATTCGCATTATTTTCCAAAAATTTGTCCAATTAAGAAACTTCATAAATTTGAAATCTAATCGGTGACATAGTATAATTGCCATGTAAACGACATAATAAAGTTTTCGTTTCTGTATCTGAGAAAAAATTAATAAAATTTAGGCAATAAAAACATTTTTATCCTTTTACTACGTAATCAGAATAGAAGTTGTCGACCACCTCTTGCCTCGTGCTAGTGGATGGACAACCAATCTAGAATCCAGATGTCTCGGGTCGACTCACAATTTCATATCTGGAATCAACATTTGGTTCCACCCAGTTGTCATCCACTTCTTTCTTTGGGTGTCCGTTTTATCTATCTTCAAGTAACATGATGTTAGATATAAACTTCATCTTTCATTTAACTTTGCAGACTTCTGAGATCAAATTCTGTGTCATTTCAGTAATGAGTTGTCAGAGTCGCACGCCACATAATATAGAATATTTTATAAATCAAAAACATTTTATGCAATTCTTCATATTTTGTAATGTTATTAAGGGAAAAGTTTAATCTAGATATCTTTAACAAAAATAAAATCCATGTAGCTGACCTTGGAAAACAATTCCAATCGAAGTTCAACATTTGCTATCTCCCAAAAAACAAAAAACAAAAAAAAAAAATCATTGGCTATCCCCTTAGTTCCTTTTTGTAAGACAAATGCTAATCGAAGATATATAGTTGCTCCAAAAAGCTATTTACTAGATACAACCTCTTTCTCTTAATTAAATTGCTAAACAACACTAAAAGTTGTTTTGTTAGTTTTATGTAGCAAATATTATGATGAATCTTAAATTGCTAAAAAATAACTCTATAAAACTACTTACAGACACGGCTTTTTTTGTTAAATTGCTAAATAAAACCAAAATATGTTGTATTGGTGTCATCCAACAAATATTGTACTCCAATTTAACCCAAAAATAATAACTATAAAATATATATTTTTTCAACAATGATTACTAGTTTGACTCTAGCACAATTTATTTTAGAATTTCATTTTGAAAAGAATCACTAATTTGACTCTAACACAATATATATTTTTTTCTATGTAACCTTTACATTGCACAAAATTTTATATAAAAAAAAAAAATCGATTAGACACAACTATGTCAAAGTTACCTAATATCTCTCATTTACTCTTAAGAAAACATACACTCTCTTGAGATGTTTTTTTCATTAATTTGATTAATGTATTGTTAATGGAATTAGTTAGAAACACATAATCAATTCAAATTCACATATAACGACTTCGAATAATGTAATCTTTGATGAACTAAATATAAGTTATCTACCACTAAGAGGAGGTGTCCAGTACGATTAAAAATTGTTGCACTTGCTATATATGATAAGAGAAATGTATTTGTCAAGGTAATTTTGAAAGAAAATGCTCCATTCCACGATTATGTATAAGTTGGAATTGCTATTGTCAAGTGCATTCGAATGGGTTATTGAGTTTTACCTCGAATTACAACATAGGATGCTATGGTTGGAATATAACTTATTTTCATTATTTGTTAATATTTGGTCAATTTTATTAGTTCAATATTCGATTAAATTTTATTTATGAACAAAAATTGTGGTAATTTTGTTCAAAAGAAAAAAGTGAAACTTACAACTTTTTAGAAATAAAATTCGGTTATATTTGATTTGTTTTGTTTTGGTGTTGTCTTGAGTAAAACTAGAGTTGCGTATAGTAACATCCTTTCGTAAAGCTAAATTTTGACAGAGGGTAGAATTGTAATAATCATGGATGGCAAAGGTGTTTTTTTTTTTCTTAAACAACCTAGTGTAGTAGTAGTGGTGGGAACGTGCCCAAAATGATTGAAGGTCCACCCCACTTTCTTGCTTTTAGTGTTTGTCTGTTTCCTGGTCTTTCTTCGATCTATGACTACTTTCCTCTTTCTCTCTCTCTCTCTTTGGGAAGGTCTATAAAATACACAAAAAGAAATAATTTACAATGAACGAGAGTCTTTCACAAAAAAATAATAATTCTATCTAGAACCGTCTAAATTCTTATTAATTCTCAGAGCAATCCCGTTTTGATGTTCTACAGTTTAGTAATGACGCATGTCAATGTTTCTTATAATGTCGAAATTTTGTTGAAATTAATCAAACAAATAAATTGAATCAACTTCGAGAGTTTTGGAGGTCTAAAACATACAAATTTATTACTTCTACATTATTTATACTTTTAGTAATTTAAGTTCAATAAATTAAAGATTTTACTTTTCAACCAATTGGACAAATAAGTGTTCACGGTCAAATTCTGGAGTATGTATTTAGGAGGGGTTGGGGGTTTAAAATTTATTTTTACGAACAAGTACTTGAGTAGATGGAGAGAGAAGGAAAAATGTGGATTTTTCTAAAATTAGATCCCCATTCTGCAGTATCATCAATTAATTGGATCCTTTTTCCCCGGAAGTTGAATAGTAGTACTCGTCGTGGAGTAAAGAAATAGAGTAGCTGGAATAGAAATTGAATGCCTAACTATTTCAGGTCTTTAGGGCATTAATTGTGCATGGCTGTTTTTATAACTCCTTTATTTATACCATTCATTAAATTTTGCCCATAAGAATATTATTGGTGTCTTTAATATTGCTCATTTGAGATTTTTGTTTTATTTTTAAGATTTGTTTTTTATTTTGATTTTTTAATAAAAAAACTTCTATTTAGAACTTATTTGGCTCCGAAATTAGAAATTACAAATAATTTAGGGCTTTTATGGCTAGGGATTGAGTAGCGACGGTTGATGTTAAAAAGTAGTTTGAATCATAAATTATAGCAATATGTCACATGCGTCTTTATGTTATATTGATGTTGTGCTCCAACAATATCTAAGTTTACACTAACTACAAGTTGAGCTATTTCAACAAATAAAAAACTACAGGTTGAGCTCAAGAAATGATATAAAAATACGTTTAAAAAATATCTAAAAGAAGACACTGAAATCAAATGAAGTTTTAGTCGTCAAAAATTAAACAAGCAAGTGAATTAATATATGTCAATGGTCAAAAGAACCAAGGCTATATGTATGAAAGACCTAATAATTTTGTTCTCCTCGTATCCATCTAGGGGTGGGAATCGGGCGGGTATGGGCACCCGCGGGTAATTCTGAGTCGGGCTCGGGCGGGTCGGGTAAGTTTCTCCTCTGCCCACTCGGGTTCTCGGGCGGATTCGGGCGGGCTTTTCGGAAATCTCCTATGATCAAAGCCCGCCCATGCCCACTAAAGCATCGGGCAAGTCGGGCTTCGGGCAAATCGGGCATCGGGTTTCTTTATCTGATATTTTTTTACCAGATCAGAAAACTCTAGAAATTTGATATTGTTCAAATAAGCTTCTTTAAACAAATTGATACCAAAACTTTACAAAACTTATAAATCAAGAATGAAAGAAATACTCAGATTCCGTAACATAAGAAATCAACAACTGATATAGATCTATATATGCAAACATGAGACTTGGTTGTCTTCCACTTTTTTTCTTGTCTTTGTATGTTTCATTAGTTCTTCTTTGTTCTTCCTTCATATCAAAATAATCTTAAAATTTGACCACTACATAGAGATGGAAGATGATCCCAATAACTTATTTAATAGAGAAGAAGGTTGGCACAAGAAGGTCTAGTAAATAAGAGAGAAACGGCTAGAGAGACAACGTAGATTCTTTTTCTCTCTCTCTATGCTACCGAATTTTTCAGATTCAATGTGGTAAACTATTAGGGTTGCTTCAATATGTAGTTTATATATCTTGGGAGAAACCTTAAATCTACTTTGGGCTTTATAGTGAAGTATAATCGACACTCAAAGTGATTGGCATCTATAAGCACCCGTCGGGTGAGCATATCGGGCTCGGGTATGGGCGGGGTGGCGGGCAGAGCTTTTCACCCGAGCCCGCCCACGAAAAATCATCGGGCTGGGCGGGTAGTACCCATCTTCGGGCGCGGGCGTCCATGGACATTGTCGGGCGCGGGTAAACGTGACGGGTATCGGGCTTTCGGGTAGAATTCCCACCCCTATATCCATCTATTGTCCAAAAATTCATGAAAAGTAATCTCATTCAGCTTTTTATATATTTATGTTTTTTTGAGTTTACCCCCTCAATACTAGTTGCTAATTGAGTTTACCCCCCTCAATAATTGATAATTGAGTTTACCCTCCTCAACTTACTACTTTTATTAAAAATACTAAGACAATGTTTGATGGTGTGTGGAAAATGAATATGTCTATCAAAAGTAATGATTGGGTGATGTGATTTTAGTAATTGTTATACCTTAGTATGTTAGATTTAGTCAAAAATATGATTCGTAAAGACTTATTTTGTCTGTACACTATTTAACTTGTGATTCATTTCCTTTACGCCAAACATGACCCCAATATTTTGCCTAAAATAGTAAGTTTAAGGGGGTAAACTCAATTATCAATTATTGAGGGGGGTAAACTCAATTACCAATTAGTATTGAGGGGGTAAACTAAAAAAACCCTATATTTATTGAAAGGGAAATGATATTCTTCAAATAATCATGAACAAGCTCTTAGATTTTCATTAATGAATTAAGATTATGAACATGTGATTCAGCATCCTCAAATCCATATTTTATCAATATTTGAGGAATTATGGGTGTTGACTGAGGATCATAACTTACAAAATCAACAAAACAATTAATGTAGACAAATTCTCTTCTAGTTTTTTTTCTTCAATTTTTTTTTTGTATGGGAACAGCTAATCCTGTATATCTCAAGATTCACAACTTATGTTTTTCATAAAATATTTTGGAGAGGAACAGAGTAATATCTTAGAGTCCATAACTAATCAATATAAAATACAATTTAATCACTCGAAATGGGGTCATTATAAAACTTAAAGAAACAAAATAATTATGAGCTAATTAATTTTATGTTCTTCTCGGGGAAGGGCGACCTTGACAGGTTTTTTCTGTTTAGATGCTTTCGATGAAGTCAAACTCCCCTAATTCACGGATTTACACTTCTCAAAACATGCATTACTTGCTTAGGTTTGGATGCTAATTGTGTTTAGATGCACCACTAATCTTTTGATCTCTTCTTAAAGAACATCATATACATAAAGCGACTTGGACAAATAGAATAAGCCCGTTGTGAAGTTTTCTCAAGAATTTCGTACTTCTAAAGGTAAGTAAGTGTCTTGACGGGTATTCCAGACTAATATATTTTAATTTTTGAATATTATATAAGATTCTTTAAAAAGAAAGGTAAAGATTTACTTAGGATTAAATGTCTCAGATTTATAATGTAAGTTATGACATGACAAAAAAAAATCTGTGTCACCTGTTTTATTGATACTTAACCACACAAATTAATAGATATTTTTCTACCTCCACCACCAAATGTCCGTCTTGCGATTTGTGAACTATCAAAGTAGATGAACTACTATTCGAACAAAGCGTCACCTCTCACTATCTAGGGTTTCTCCATATAAGAAATGGGGGTTTTCAAAATAAGGGTTGGGGTTTGGAAGAAATTTGGGGTTTGCAAATTGGGGTTGGGTCATGGTAAGGGAGGAAAAAATCATCGGTCTGGATCCGCCCACGAATTGCCCGAGCCAGATGTGTCTGAGACGGGCACAACTTGTCCGGCCAACCAACTTTAGTTAGACGAACACGAGCAAGAAACTCCAACTGACCTTCCATCCAAGTTCGACCGGTAAAGCCCGCCAACTAATATATAACTCACGTTGCGATTTCGATTGTATATAAACAGTATAGGTTTAACTAATAAGGTTAGCATTTACGTTGCCCACTAGAACCTTCGGTCCAAAAACCCACCAGAAGAGCTCGACGAGATGGACCTAACGCTTTGAGTAGCTTTTGATTTATGTTCATCTATAAAATTGTGCCTATAGAAATTATAGAGTGTCCCTACAAAATTTCCCTTTTAAGAACATTACTCTCAATCAAAAGATGGTTAGTTCCCAGGCATACCAAGACTAAAAACTTGGTTCAATGCTTATCCAAATGTTCTAAGAAAAATATTGTTATTAATTTCTAATTGTTTGCAAAATTCGTTTGGTATATACAGGCAAGGAACATGATGGAAACTACCCTTACCGCATGGGCTTATCGGCCATGGCAAGATCGGGTCTCACGATCAAGTCACCTAGGTTTAGGAATTAGGTATTTCCAAGTTTAGGTGTTTTATTTGTTTAAGTTTCTAAGATTAGGATTAATAGCAATCAAAGAAATTAGACTTTATTAATTATTTCCTTCCTAGTTTATGTCTATCTAAAAGTGTCTAAAACTCTATAAAAATGAGTCCATTCTGTCTTTGTTATTTAGATTTTGGAATATTATCAATCGAATTTATCATTAATCAAGTTTATCGTTATTTTATCAGTTTATTTAGTTAATTTATCATAATTTTAATGGTGGATTCCATTACTTTAACGCTTCTACAACAATCTGCATCAGAACATATGCTATTGTGTCTGTTCCCAACATACACACTTGACATTCATGTGACTAGGTGTCTAGATCTGGGCCATTGGATCTCCAACGATTATGTTTGCCCTGATCCTAACTAACCACCTCAGGTCATCTGACAGAGGGATTCTCCTAATCTACTCCTAATCTATCCACCTTTGGATTAGATCTCAGATTCGAAAAAAGAAACTCCAATCGGTCCATACAAAGAGTCACACCTTCCTCGTCAACAAATTCAAAACCAAATTAGCAGGCTGGAAGAAAACTTTTATATCTCAGGCAGGGAGGACCACCCTCATCAAGGCAGCCTTGAACCCTATCTGCACATACTTCATGGGCCTGTCTCTTCTGCCGAAAGGGGTAACACAACAACTAGAACGACTCGAGAGGAACTTTTGGTGGAATCACACGGAAGAACAACACAAGATGCATTTCCTTCCTTGGGAAGTTATCCAGAAACCTAAGGAACTAGGGGGTTTGGGAATTCGATCGTTAGCTAAGGTCAATGAGTCTCTTGTGGCTAAAGTAGCCTGAAGACTCCTCACCTCTCCTCACTCTCTTTGGGCTCGTATTATTACAGCAAAGTATGTTACATCAGGTAACTTCTGGACAGAAGAAAGAAAAAACAATACATCTCCTTTGTGGCAGTCAATCTTAAAAATCCGTGAAACAATGCGGCTTCATTGCTGCTGGCAGATAGGATCTGGTTTCGACATCAAAATCAACAAAGATCCGTGGGTTCCTGAGATCACAGAGAAGATACCAAGGGTCAATACAATACTTCCAGTAAATTTAAATAAGGTATCAGATCTGATAGATGCAGACACACATACATGGAAGGCAGATCTAATAAGGGAAGTTTTCCAACCATCATCGGCAGAGGCCATACTTCAGATTCCCTTATCTAGGCGAGCTACAGTGGACAGGCTCATCTGGATGCCACAACCTCAAGGAATGTTCTCGGCTAAGTCTTACTACAAAACAGTCTCTCCAACCCACCCAAATACAAGAGCACCTGTTGATTTTCCGTGGTCTAAACTATGGAAATCGACAAACATAGAACCTAAAGTACAGTTGTTCTTATGGAGGTTAGTCAATAGAGGGTTACCTGTTAGATCCAGTATACAAAAAGGAGTCCAGACCGTTGACCCAACTTGCCCTCTTTGCAACCAACAGACGGAGACGACGGAACACCTCTTTGGGACATGTTCGGCCTTCGTCGAGACCTGGGGGCTAGCACAACAGATCTCCAACATGCCTCACACTCCAGACCCAGTACAACTTATCATTAAACTTTTACAGAAGCAAACAAATGAAAGAGATAAGGTCTTTTGGATCTACCTTCTTTGGTGGCATTGGAAGAGTCGAAACCTCAAATGCTTTAACGACTCCAGCCTTCGTCCTCAAGAGATCATCCAGCTAGCAACCAAACAGGCAAAGAAGATCCCAACAACTTGTGAAACCAACACCTCTATCAATGATGAGTGGCAACCACCTGAAGAAGGAACCATCAAAGTGAATTTCGACGGTGCTTTCAACGAACTAGGAGCCTCCATAGCAAGTTTAGCTAGAAATCACAAAGGAGAAACAGTAATGGAAGTGGTGAGAAGGGTGGAGGTTAGATCGGCTCTGGAGTGTGAATGTACAGCCTTGCTAGCGGCAGTGGAAATTGCTATTAATTTAGGGCAAGGCCTATTTATAATTGAAGGAGATTGCAAGACAGCCGTTGATGCTTTAATTAATGGCCCAGATTGCTACCCGTGGAGGGTCAGAATGTTATTGCTCGAAACTAGGGCGTTGGGGGATCTCCACACTGGTTTGAAATTTCAATTTTGCCCTCGAGAGGCCAATAGCAGTGCGCACCAGCTGGCACAATCATCATTAATACCCCACGTGATGTAATTTAGTCCCTCTGTTTCGGACTTTGATTATCTTCTTTTTGTAATCCTTATTAGCCTTTGGCATTTCAATGAAGATAATTCCTTTCAAAAAAAAAAAAAAAAAAAAAATTTAATTAAGCTATTTTTTATACCAACTCCAAATGTTAATATCTCAGTCATTATGAATTGGTTATGGACAAAATTAAATTAAAAAAACTCAACGGCACAAACCTAACGGTCAGTCTAGCTCTTGATTTAGACTACATTTGATCTCTCAAAATCATGAATTATGGTTCCGATGAAATCCTAGTTTGGTTGGGACTTCAACAAAGAAGTCACTTTAAAGTTTAATCTCCCATAGCATTAAGTCTCCTTTTTTTTTGTTGAACTAGTTTTCATAGAGTAAATAACAGCGTTATTACAATATTTATTAACTAACATATAAGGTACATTCTTCCACTCTTTGCTCGCGTTTTTCTTCCTTGCCCATTTAGCTAATCTGTCTGCGCTGGAATTGAGTTCTCTTTTCGTATACTTGAATTTCACCACTTCGAATTCTTTTCTGCTTTCTCGAATTCCCCGGATGTGGATTAAAGATTGCCAGTGTAACGTGTGATGTTTATTGTGAAGATGTTTGATGAGGTTGATATCGTCGCTTTCTACAATTATATTCTTTAGTTGATTAGCTTTCGCCCATTCGAGGCCGAGTAAGATTGCCATCGCCTCTCCTTCTTCACTGTTTTTGGCTCTAGTGGATTTTACTTTCGCTTCTATGAATTTCGATTTTGCATTGTGAACAATCAAGCTAATTCCCACATTGGGTGTTATATTAGTAAAAGATGCATTCTTTTCTACATTAAACCTCCTTGTTAATAAAATTTGCTCCTTAAAAGAAATATAATTAACCTTACTTTTTAAGGTAAGAAATCAATGTTAAGAAACTCTAGATGGACTTTTTAATAGCATTAACTTATTTCAGAATTTCAACTTTAAAAAAAAAAGTCATTTCAACTTTTTAATGAAGAAAGAAAATGATGATATATGAGATGGTTCCTATAAGAAAGTGATTGTATTGCAGTAATCTTCACATGTGTAGATTTTAGAGGTGTTATTTCAACTTATTTTTCTCTTTTTAATATCCACTTCCATTATTGTCATTGGTGCAATTTGGGGGGTTTTAATTATTAGATTTCAATTAGGGAGTCCTCTTGGCAAATACTAATAATTTGCCAATATCCTTCTCTTGTAATCAAATATACTCTTCATTGGTGTGAGGAGCAATATATGCTTTTCCAATCTCAACAAAGACTGTTCTTTACATTTTAATTTCAGAACACCTAATTTTTAGAATTAATGATTTTTAGATCTATGATCACACGCTCAGATTCATCATTACATTTTATTTAATGAACACAATATTTCCCGAAAAAGGAATTAATAGCACCAAACTTGAATTTCTTGTACCACTCTCGACAACCTTTACATATAAAAATTAGACAACCACTAGGCGTCCCAATGTCAAGTTGGTAGAAGTTATAATATTAAATTTATACATGTGTTATCTATCTCGGATTTCTTTAACCTATCCAAAGCTTTCTCTACCTGCAAAAATTTAGAAATATGGGCAATCGATGATTAATAATTAATGTTGTACATATATCAGCTCAAATATATTTAGTGAGTGATAAAAACTTACTTCTTTATTCCAATCAGTTCTGGCAGTTAGGACAATAAGAGTAATTGTTTGTAATAGAACTCCAATTATCATGCCCCACCAAAGTCCCTGTTAAAACATAACCAGTGCCTATTGTTCATGCTAGGGGAAACAACAGAAAGTAGGGAGAGAGGGAGATGAGTACTTACAGCTACTCCCAAACTAGTTTTGAAGCCAAGAACACATCCAATAGGGAGACCAATAATGTAGTAAGTTGTTAAGTTAACATATGCAACCAAGGCTTGCCATCCACAACCAATTGCCACACCTAACACCATTAACTTAGTCAGCTGCCTACCAATTCCTCATGAAAATGTTCGCTGTCCGAATATAGCTAGTGTGGGTATTAGTTCGGCATATGTTAAGTTTCTGGTCACCAAACTCAAGACCAATTGGTTTTGAGACTATTCTCACACACCTCGTAATACTATGTTGGGTTTGTTGTCGTCCAACTCAAAACCAATTGACAATGAGTGGAGATGATCTAGACAGTATATTTTTTGTTGCTAGATTGTCTTTCTCCCACGTGGGACTATTTTCACAGCATAATCAAAAGGACCATATTTTTATTACCTGAGAGGATGGGTTGAACTCCATTTAAAAACACTGAGATTGCAAGCAATGGAGTCAAATTTGAGACAGCCTTAATAACTTGGTTATCACTAGTAAAAGCCTTGCTTAATCCAGTTTTGAATATCAACACAATTGCACTAAATACTAAACTGATTATAATGCTGGTTGAGTTGATAACAATAACTGAAAACCTTGCAAGTCTCGGGTGAGCCGCCCCTAACTCATTGCCGACCCGAATGCTGTAAAATATATATGTATCCATAATACCATTAAGTAAACTCACTTGAACAGTTGAACTGAATAAATTAATGTTTGGTTTCAAGTTACTACAAGTTTAACCTGGCTGTTGTGCAGAACCCCAACATAAATTGCATGTCCCAGTTCAAGTAATTCATGCTGAAAATTCATCGAAACATACCAATTTGTAAATAAAATTAGAATGGATTTATTAATGAGGAAACAAAGACAAGTATTCATATTTTTAAATCTACCTTATGGAGGCAGAGTCAAGTGAAATAGTTGGGTTTGGGAGGAAACCTGCTATTAGTCCAATTCCTTGATAGTACCATATTTCCAAGCTACATCAAATTATAACAAAAAGTTAATCCGGTAGGGCACGGTGGACACCGAGTATATACAGAGAGAGAGAGAGAGAGTACCAACCAGAGCATAACAGCAGATGCAGCAGTGAGTTTGAAGTAAGGCCACAATCCCTTAAAAGCACTGGTAGAAAACCCAGTCCAAGTTTGGTGACAAGATGGGCTCAAAATTATATAAAGTCCAGTAAATATAACTAAAACCCACCAAGATAAACTCAAAGCAAGAGCTGCTCCTAAAACTTTATAATTTAAAACATAGACAGCCAACCAGGTGAATAGTATATTCAACAAAAAAACCACAATTGAAATGTAAGCCAATGGGTTAACTATGTTTTGGGCTTGCAAGAATCTTTGCATAGGACAATATATAGAAAATGCATAAAGTTGAGGCAACAATCCTCTTGCAAAAACCTCCCCTTGTTTTGCTATAGTCTTCGATTGCCCGACTGCTAGAAAAATAGAGCCGGAGTACCAATATAAGAATGTAAGAATAATGGCTGCCCCCAACTGTAAAATGATGGCCTTTTGACAAATTATACCGAGAGAACCGTATTTCTTTGCTCCATAGGCTTGCCCACACTCCGTTTGAACCGCGCTAGCCATACCCAACTAAGAAAAATAAAAAAAAGGATGTTAGTAAGTTACTAAATTGACCTTTGTTGATGGGCTTGAGATCGAAAAAAACAAAGTGATGATAAAAGTACTTCTTTGAGGACTCCCTAGGTGACGTCCTTGCTTACGTGGTGAATAAGACCAAGGGTCATTTTGGTCTTTATCTTGAGTAGAAAGACCAAAATGTCTCTTGTCTTATTAGGATGGAGGCACCAATGAAGTACTTGTACTACTGTTGTCGAAAAAATAGAGTTTTTTTTTTCGGAGGGCTAGCAAGGGACTAAGTTTGCTTGCTTTCTTACCATGACACCATAAGCAAACCCTTGAATTCCCAAGTTAGTAAGTGAAGCCCCGGCAAGCTCTGAACTTCCAAGATGTCCAACAAACATCTGAGTCACAAAACTCAACATGAAATTACAAATTGATACTGTAATTGAAGCCCATGAAAGCAACCACAATAATTTAGACTCCCAAACGACGAGTCTAGCCCATAATCTAAAACATATTTTGTTGTTCACATGCTTTTCAAGCAGCTCTTCGATGGAGTCCGACGTGTAGTGGTCAGTGAGGCGGACGTCATCTGAAACCAACAGTGGTTCACTTCCACCACCATTGTTCATGGTTTTTTAATTATTAAAATTAAGTAGTTTAGTAAAATAACCTGCAGGTAAATATAGTTGATTGGGGGATATGCAAAAAAACATTACGTAGCTAACCTTCCTAGGTTTGGTAGGTTGTGCCAAAGCTTCAAATGGGTAGAGTTAGAAGTAGTTACTCAAGCTAGCTGACTTTTACTTCTCCTCATGCCAACCTAACTCCTCTCTTCCCATAATAGCCACTTTTTAATGATTAGAGTGTTAGCTACAAAGATTTTCTAGATTACTCAGAATATTTTTGCATCTAATAGGAAGTTAAAGGCAATGTCTTTTTTATCCACCACTTGGTCAAAACAAGTAGGCCAACTAAGGTTAGTGTCAATGCGCATCATCCCTCTTCTCCGATAAAAAGTCGCCGAGTGGCTGTGGCGACCTTCAACCCATTTATTGTTATCTTTTTTTATTTCCCTCGAGAAGGAAGATGGGTGTTGCCCTCAACACCACATTAACCATTTGTGGGATTGGCTTTAACGAGATTACATTTAATAATTTTGAGCATTGGACCTTCATAAAAAAAAAACTTTGCGCATTGCCTTTAAAACCTCTCATTCTCAAAAAGTTTGCAACATTTGACAATTTTTCTGTTTGGTCCATATAATTTTGCCAACATACTATTATTTCGTTAGATCAAACCCAACAGAAGCTCCTAAATGGGAGGCTCCCATCTCATTTCGAGAGCCTATAAATTTTGGGCTTTCAATTTAAAGAGAGGCTCTCAAATGAGACGCTTACGACCCGAATTTAGTTTATTATATACGTCTTTGATGTTCGTGTGTGGAATTTTAATTCCAAATGACCGTTTGGCTACAGGTCCAATATAAAAATAAAATTTATAATGGATTTTAAGTCGAAACTTAACAAAAAGAGAAGGTAGTAAGCATTTTTTGACTTTTCTTTTTTTAAGTTGTGTAAAATTGAAGCCCAAAATGCATATGGTTTGTTTAGTGCAGTAAGACGGCAGTATAATGCAAAAACAACTTGTTTGGTGAATCCCAAAATCCATAAAATTTTGACTCTTTTTCTTTCTTTTTATGGATTTCCATAGACGAATGAGAGTTATCTGTGACACATTCTCTTCTCTTGGCCAATTTTTCTTTAAAGTGTCATGGAAACAGTGTCTAAATCCTAATTCATGATGCATAATGTAATTGTTGTAAATCTATCCTCCTCAAATGCAGTTATGTAGACTCGGAATAGAATGTTATAGAAAGAGTACAAGACAGGAATTCGAATGTTGACTGAAGCAACTTCATAACGATCAATAAAACTTTATCACTATGAGCTTCTTTTGATATTTCGGTTGTTCGTTTATTTAAATAAAAAATAAATAGCTTGGTAACAAAATTAGCAAAATTCCACAAAAGGAGAAATATCTAAGGAGAATGACATAATTTAATTACGCTTGAATCAATGATGTACCGCTTGAATATACATGTAACTTCTTTGCATTGATCAGTTATATTACCCTGTTTAAGAAAAAAAATGTATTTTCAATTAATAATTCGGTGGAGCGGAATCAAACAAGAGGATATAAATTAATGTTTGGAAAAAGAGAAAAAAAAAAAGACCAAAAAGTGGTGGTGTTCACAAGGTGTCAAGGTTTATACTCCTTTATATATTAGAGTTGTCATCTATGCTTTACAACCCATCCACATAAAAGAATTAAAAGTTAAGACTTTCAAATAATTATTTTGAATTGTCAACAAAAAAAAAATAATTATTATTATTTTGAAGGTTTCCATTTATGCTCCTTTATCATCAAGAAGAATAATTCTTTTTCCTATGGCCTTTTCTATATACTACATGTGAACATATTTTGGTGCTATATAGAAAACTCTTGATTCCAACATTTTCTTTGATCGATCTAAAGGTACATAAATAAAATCAACATAAAAAGTTTGAAAATCCTACTAATTGCACTTCAAGAGGGGAAAAAAGGAAAAATAAACAACATAAAAAGTGTTGAAAGGGGAGCTCCACTAGTGAGCTCTTCTAAAGAAAGAGGGCAATTAAGGGAGCTCTTTTATGGACCCCTCCCAAATAAATCTTTCCTGAAAAAGGCCCATGTAAAATCAATGCGAACCTCCTTCGGATACCCACTTTAAATGGGTTAAGTTTGTAATTATCAAATTCAAAATTAATTGACAATGAGTGGAGAAGATCTAGATATTATATACAGTATTTTTCTTTTTTTGCCACATTATATACTTGCTTACTATTTTTTTTTTGATAAAAAATATACTTGGTTACTAGATACCCATACTTGGTTACTAGATACCCCATCTCCCATGACTATTCTCGCGATATATATATCTTATCTTATGTATCCCAATTGTATAGCACATGTTATGATATAATACATAAATATATTTTGAAATAGACTTTCTATGATAATCCGAACATTTTAATAGCTAAAAACAATCCAAACTATTAGAATAGCCAAAGATGATGCTGATTTAGTATTTTAATTTATGGAGTATCCATGTCATTATAATCTCGATGACTAAGAGCAACTCCAATGTATAGGGGCTGGGGCTCACAAATTCAAATTTGGGAGCCCCAGCCCCTAAGCCCCATAACTCCAACCCGGGAGCCCCGGGGCTGGGCTCCCGGTGGGGCTGGGAGCCCCTCAGCCCGGGCTCCCAACCCCTAATGTGACCGTTGGGGTGTTCCCAACGGTCACATTTGGGGTGGATTCCCTAAAAAGGGAATCCACCCCACTTTGTTTTATTTTTTTTAATTTTTTTTTTTAAATTGATTTTTTTTATTTTGTTATTATTTTAAGTACTTCTTTTTTAAGTATTTTTTTTTCTAATTTTTTATTTTTTGAGTTTATCTTTTTGTTTTTATCTCGACGGAAGAATATCACATTTTAATTCATAATCGAAATCTAATAATTTATAGTCGAAATTTAAAATCAAAATTTCGCACACGTACTTCGCACACGTATACTATTTTGATTTGGGAGCCCTGGTTGGGAGCCCGACGTTGGAATCGAGAAAAAGCCCCGAGACTCCCAAAATTCAAGGGCTCCCAAAATTGGGAGCCCGACTGCCGACTGCCCGAGCCCCACATTGGAATTGCCGTAACAACCTTATTTGGACTTAACTTTGATAGGAAGAATTATTCTCCGTAGTTAGTAGGTTGTGGGCGTTAAATCCACAATGACAAATAGTGGGAAAAAACAATGGAATAAAATTAACTGTACAAAGTAACACAAATTCTGTGACAAGTCATTAACCAATACTTTGGATTGGTTAGTACATGACTTCAAAATACACACACTAATAAATCTCATCCTACTCAAACTTCAAGATTGCTTACAGAAATTATCCATTCCAATTACTTATATCTACAAATTAAATTAAACAAATTTGTAATTATACCGAAATTTCGTGTTTAGAGGTTGTTCAGAATTCATCTCCTCCTCCTCCATTAGCACTCCAGACAACCTAGAAGCAACTTTTATTGCAACAAAATCAATCCGAATAAGCCAATCAACATTTATCAGCCTCGCACCAATAATCTAAGCAGACGAGACATCATTGAACTTTATGTAGCTTTCTCGACTTTCGTAATGTTCAGTCCATCCAGAACTACCATAGTAAGATGAAGCCGTTGGAGTCTCATCGGGCGTATTTGTCATACTACTTTCTCCCACTTGGTTCATACTTGGCCACACAAAAGACGGCTTAAACGGAGGAACCATCGGAGGCAACACAGATCCCGAAATAATTTGAAAAATGATATTCGTTTTGGGTCGTTCACTTGCAATTGGATGTGAACAAGCAAGCCCTAGTTGCAAAAGTTTCTGCGCTTCTTCATGTTCAAAATCATCTCCGAGTCTTTTATCAACTGCCTCTAAAATACGCCCTTCACGGTAAAGCTTCCATACCCAATCAACTAAGCAACCAAACCCGCCAATCTTGGTCCATGGCCGTTCACCACAAACCAGTTCAAGTAAAACCGCCCCGAACCCGAATACATCAGATTCTCTTGTGGCTTTACCTGTATGGAAACACTCGGGTGCAATATAACCTAATGTTCCTGGCACACCTTCGAGCTCCGCATAGGAGGTACGTTCGTTTTCAATTGCTCGGGCGAGACCAAAATCTCCCAAACGTGCATTGAAGTCGGACTCGAGCATGATGTTACTGGCTTTGAGATCACGGTGAACCACTTTTTGATCGTATTCGTAGTGGAGGTAATTAAGAGCAGATGACACACCATAGGCGATCTTGAATCGATGATCCCAACTTAAGATTTCGTCAGTGTCACCAAAGAGATGGTTGTCAAGACTTCCGTTTGACATGAAATCGTATACCAATAGAAGCATTCCGTTCTTGTGGCACCAACCTGAGTTAAACCGAATACACAAAATTAGTGTTAAAAGCAAATTTTTATTAGCTTGACCGTTCGACCACAATATTTAATGTAAGTTGAGTAATAATCTTAACAAAATTCTAGTAAAAGGGTTAATTAGGAAATCAAACTATTCATTGGGTGAATTTTGAGAGGGAAAGAGAAGAGTTGGTCAAAATTAACCCTAAAATAAATTGAGCCAATGAAGTATTTATTTTATTTTATTTTTGTTGAAAATGACCCAATGTAGTATACCTATTAGTGATTTAGGCCTCATATTAGGAAAATCAAATTCAATATACCTAACAAGGACATTTTCATAATGAAGACTTTTTTAAGTTATATAGTAAAAAGAATCACTTATTTTCTTTAAATAAGTACAAGAATATTTCTTGAAAAGAATTTTTTTTTTTGATGAAAGTCTTGAAAAGAACTTATCAACAAATATGACAAAAACTATTTTCTATCAATATCTTTCGGTGGAGTTCATTAATCAAATCAAAGCGAAAAGCCGTCCACACTAGCCACTAACGCTAAATGTCTGAAGCACCCCAAATTTGTTAAGAATAATTATTATAAAATTTTGATTCTATCTTATTTGTTTAGACTTCTGGTCGGAATAAATATTTAATTGATAATATAAAAAATAAAATAAATTTGACTGACCTTCTAATTTGACGAGATGTTTGTGCCTGAGACGATTAATAATGGTGAGTTCAGATAAGAAATCATCTTTACTTTTGATGCTTTCCCTCGAAAATTTCTTTACTGCTATTTTCTTATTATTTTCATTGGCTAATACACCTTTATAAACAACACCGAATCCACCCTGTCCAAGTTTCATTTTTTCGTCGAAATTATTTGTAGCTTTCTTTAATTCTTTGAAGGAAAATTCCCTTGGAGTTCCCGGTAAGCTTTTTAAAGCTCCAAGGATATTCGGGTCGTCGACGGGCCGACGTTTATACCAATAATACCCAAACCTACCCAATAGAATTACCAAAATTACCAAACCAGGAATACCCACTCCCAATAAAATCTTCAACCAAGTCCGATCAATATGTTGGGGAAGAATTTCCACCATTAGATCCCATCTTAATATACAATTTAATTGAGCATTAGTACCCGTAGAACCCGTAAACCCGAAATAAGAATATTGATTAACATGATCTTTGAGGTTTAAAGTCTCACTAATAAACGGATTAACGGGTTTGGGTTTACCCGCTTCAGCCATGTAAACTTGAAGAAGCTTTGATTTTCCATTGTATTGAATCCAAACTGTGTAATTAGTGCCTTTTTCAGGAGTAATTATGATACCATAACTAGTGAGATTAACAGTTTTGATGGATCTAACACTGTTAATATTAAGACCCATATGATTATCATTCGGGTCATAATCTTGTTTGTAAGTATCCAATTCAATAGCAACGAACTTGTTGGTTTGGTTCCCATCTGTGGTCCGATTCGTTAACCCGAGAAACCCGCCTTCACTACCCAAAGGAATAGTAAGATCCGGTGCGATAATGAAAGAAAGCCCCTCAGCTGGGATAGTACCCGGTTTATGAAAAACATTTATGAGGAAAGTTGAATTGAAGGAAGCTACGATATCTCCAGATAATGATTTGTTATTACCAGAAATACTTGAATCCCAGATTTTGAATCGACGATTTAACATAGCCCTACCTGATTTATTGAGAAGACTGAAATTATCATTGATTGAGTCTGGAGTTAGCTGAATAGCATTACCGTTTATGGTTGCATCCTTTACGGCTGTAATATTATCATAATCCGTTCTTTGGAAGTCGTCGTCAAAGAAATGAAAGAAAGGATTTTCAGCCGTTGATTTCGCCGAAAAAATCAGTACGGCTAGTAGAATAGATGGGATGAAATTTGAAGATAAACTCATTTGTTGAACCAAGGAAGAGGGGAGAAACATGAAAGAGAGGAAGTAAAATGATGAGTTATTGGTTTGTCAGACTATATAGATCAGAACTTTGAGAGATTAGAAGTTGACTGATCGGGTGGAGAAGAGTATGGGTCCGTTCGATTAGGGTGTAGTCTCTGAATATAAACCGTTGGATGGTCTTGAAGAGTTCAAAAATATATTTTATTGCCCTCTTGGTACATGTGAGCTGTGTCAGGTTTGGTTTTTGTCCTTTTATTTTTATTTTTTTTACTTTACTTTTCTTTTGTAGAAAACAGAGTGCAATTGTTTTCCCAGAATAAACAAGATAATTGGTGAAGGAAGAAAACGAAAATGGTTAAACGAGAGATCGGGTGGGTGGGTGGGTGGGTCTGTATGGGTCTCTCTTGAGGTGGTACTCAGGAAACTCGCACCGGCCCTAATTTATGTTTGGCCTGAACAACACACATTAAGTCTAGTTTGAACCTTCGGACGGTCTCAACATGTATCCTAAACCAGGTGTCTATTGGGTATTATCGGTTTCGTTCAAATCAATGGACATGAGACCTTATGAGATTTAAACTTTTAATGGGATTATAGGTAGACTATTAAATTCATATTGAGTTTTAAATGAAGTTCTAAAACCGAATCCAGGTTGAATATAGTTTTAGAGGGATTGAGCCATTAGTCCAAAAAGGGGGCCAAAATGAAAATTTCACCCAAAGTTGCCTAAAAATGAAAGGGAGGTCCAATGTGTCAGTTTGGGGGTCAAAATTACGGAAAGGGCCCTTAGAAAATAAAGTATTTACCGTTCATGGCATCGAAAATTACAAAATTGCCATCGAAAATTCTCGGGAAACGATTTTTTTTTCTAAAAATTATTTTATTTACTGGTAAAAAAATTTTAAAAATTTGGGCGGGAATTTGAAATTTCGTTTGAAAATTTCAAAACTTCGAAAAAAAAAATTTGAGACCGGGAAATTATTTTATTTACTGGAAATTTTTTTCTGTACTAGACACTTTTGCTGGGCGGGAATTTAAAATTTTCAAAAAAATTTCAAAATTTGCCCGGGAATTTAAAATTTTCAAAAAAATTTGATATTTTGGCCGGGAATTTGAAATTTCGTTTAAAAATTTGAAAATTTCGAAAAAAAGATTTCGTTTGAAAATTTCAAAAAAATTTGAAAATTGGAATTTTTTGTGTAAGGGAAATTATTTTATTTACCGGGAAGAGATGGTTTGCTGGGCGGGAATTTGAAATTTCGTTTTCAAATTTTCAAAAAATTTTGAAACTTTGAATTTTTCATATACTGGTAAATTCATTAGATGATGAAGGATATCACCTTGATCAACCTGGTTATACAGAATAGAAGCTCGTGACAGAATCGAGGACCATAGCAAGAGGAGAAAAATGGTGTTGCTTTCCTTTTTCTTGCTATAATGTTTCACTATTTTACCATTTGTCAATCACTAAATTAAATTATACTCCTAATTTTTCTTTTTAAGTTTTCCTATAGTTTGGTGGGAGAAATTTAAAAGAGACAAATTTTAACTTCTCATTTTAATTAGATAGTGCACATCATACATCTCATAATCACCAATTAAGAACATATTTAATGACATTGACAACATATTTTATGCAGTCAAACAAATATATGAAGGTCAATATTTTTTTTTTTGTTGAACTCTGAAGGTCAATATTTACATTTTGGAATAAAAAAATGTCCCTATACTGGAACAGTAATAGCCGCCGCCTCAAATTATCATTTGGTTGATACTTCTTTTTTTTTTAATGAAAGTTTTGGTTGATACTTGATGCGTGTATTTGACCCATTACTTCTATATTTTATGATTCTCACTTGCCTCATAACAATTCAAATAATCGAATGGCATGATTCTACATAACTAAACAATCCAAGAGGAACATATGATTATAGAGATGTCGATTTTTTTAAGATTACATTTACAATTCATATAGGTTGAATCCCCTAAATCTTATAGTTATGTATTAGAGTTATCATAAGATTAACCTAGCTAAAAAAGTCACTGCTAGTCCACAATATCACCTAGTGTTTCTCCATGTAATAGGTTTCTTTATTCTATTTCTCTTTCAACAAAAAAGAAATACTAGGTTTGATGTGTTAGTGTTATCTTACGAATAAAATATCTTCATATGGTATGCTCCTCAAAGATAGTTTGCTATATGTTTGACACAATTCCAGTTCTTACGCGTGTATGTGCAGAATATACCTTGACATAAGTCCAACTGTTTTAGAAATTTTTTGTCAAAACTCCCGATAAATATATTATTTTGATACAAAATGATTACTTAATTTTCTATTTTTAACTCCCTAGATATTTTCATAATTTACAACCGGTTGCAAGATATCTGCGACAATGCAACTTGCAAAAAAGTTGCAACAACTTGTTTGCAAAAGAGTTCCAACTGCTTGCAAAAGAGTTACAACTGCTTGCGAAAAGGTTGCACAAACTTTTGGAATTTTATCTAAACAAAATACAAATTTTTAGTTTTTTAACCAAATAAAATACAAATATTAGTTTTTTAGCCAAACAAAATATAACTTTTCTTTTTAACTTACAAAAAATTTAAAATTGGGACTCTAACAATTCTCAAACCCTTTAAGGTCGAATCAAGGGCGTCAAATCGAGGATCAACAAAGAAGAAGAACTCTTTTGCCGTATAAGGCATAAAGAATACACATCTTTTGTTGTAGAAAATAAGAAGAAGAAACGAAACAAGGCTAACAAATCTCGGCATTAGATCCATAAGAAACCTTGGATCTTCAAGCTCAAAGATCGTAGGTTTTTCTTGCAAGACTTTGAAGAGAAAGAAAGTAGAGAGAAAAAGAAGAAACAAAAAAAGAAAAGAAGGGGGCAGGCTCGAAGGCCCCAAAACAATTTTGGGTCCATAGGGGGGGGGGGGTGCATACATACGGAGGCTCCATGATGTGTCAATTTTTGTACTTCAAAAAAAGTTAGGGGGTAAAAAGGCCGCTTATCTTATATATTAAAACAGGTTAGTCGGGTTATGTGAGGTATAAGTCTGGCCGTTCATTTTCTCTGGGAGATTTACTTTTGATTAGATCCAACGACTGATATAAAATCATATTCGTGTAATTTGACTTAAAACAGAAGGGCATTAGTGTAAATTGACCAAAATCGATTACGATATCCCTATCATAATTACTACTCACGTATTTCTCTCTCTATTCTCCCTTACATTCTTTATTTTCTTTCCAAAATCTACGTCATCTTTTGTTATTGATTGTTCTCTGTTCTTCTTAAAAAAAATTATTTAAATGTCATCTCCAGCGGCGTTAGCGAAGAGAGATATGTTGCGTCCCTAGGGAGGAGCGGTAAACCTTGCAGCAATAAAGTGGGGTCCTAAAGAAATGAAGATCAAAACAGTTGAATGATCCAAATATGTAAAGCAAGGAAACAATTATTGAAATGCCAGAGACAAATATACTACCCTAAAAGATTCACAATACAAAATGAGAAATCACTATCAACCAATTAAAAACTATTACTTATAATGTTTTCATATTGATGGTTGCATTTTGAAAACCACCACATCTTGTGTTTTTTATTTTGGTAAACTACATCATACTACTTGAGTAACAATTAAAGCTACAATCATTTTGATTTCACTACCTTATTGTGATCTAAGTAAAAATGCAAAATCATTAACAAGGTATATATTGTTATTAAACAACTGTTAGGGAAGCTCTGCCCATGGCTAGAATTGATCATTCTTACGCAGAATAATATTTGTATAGAATTTTGAAGAGGAAATTTTAGAATTTCAATTGATAGATTACTCCTGAGGGAGGTCCGTTTTCATTTTGTCATGTGGATTTCCCCAACAGAGGGGCGGCCCGGGCCCAAAGCGACCAAAGCGGCCGCTTTGGGCCCCAACTTGTTGAAGGGCCTCTCGATTCGATATTTTGTATGTTAACATCCAAATAATATTTATATTCTTACCAAACTTTTAACAAGAATGAAGTTGTAGTTCAATTGGTAAGGGTTGAGAATGCATGCAATAGGTTATGGGTTCAAATCCAATTATAAACATTATTAAAACTTAATTTTTTTTTCTAACTTGTCTTACATAGGGCCCCCATTTTAACTTCGCTTGGGGCCTCCAAAATACTTGGGCCGGCCCTGAGAGTTACAGAAATGACAAAAGCATGCCCAATATGCTACATTTGCCTCCAAAATACTTGGGCCGGCCCTGCAGAGTTACAGAAATGACAAAAGCATGCCCAATATGCTACATTTGCCTCCAAAATACTTGGGCCGGCCCTGCAGAGTTACAGAAATGACAAAAGCATGCCCAATATGCTACATTTGATTATTTGAATAGGCAGCTAATAGGACAAGAAACGTGAAATGGCCTATATATATATATATATATATATTTGTCTGCCCTTTAAAGTTGAATGAAAATGTCTGGACAAACTAAAGTAGACCCCAGAGATGGAAAGCAAGAAGAAGAAGAAGTGGAAGCTTCGTAGGAAATTTCATGAATGTACTTGTTCAAGTCACCTTACTTAATTGCGTAAGAGAGATCTTTCTAAAATATATTCGAGTTATTGACAAATTCAAATGTTGACCGTGAATAGATTTGAACCAAGGTAAAATATAGAAGAGGATTCGTTTGACATTTTTAAGATTATCCATGTGTTATATAATCTTATTGTCTTTGCATTATGGAACTGACATAGGAACAGGTGAGAGGAGACATCAGGACTCTCCCATTTTTTTTTTTGGTTGAAAGACAAAACTCTCCCATAGTCAAAACAGAAGGGAAAAAGTTGATTGAGACAAACATTTTTTTTTTTCTAATTAAAGATATTATCTAGAAACTCTTCCCAAAATATAAAATATTGTCATTCTTAGAAATAAAATAACTTATTTAAAAAAAATAACTGTGCTCTTCTTAGAAATAAAATAATTAATTTAAGAAAAATGAAATTGCAAGGTTTAAAAAAAAGAAATTAGAATCTCTCTCTCAATAAAATCGTGTCATTCTTAGAAATAAAATAACAAATTCTAAAAAAAAAATATACAAAAGAATTTACTTAAAAAAAAAGAAATAGTAATCTCTCTCTCTCTCTCTCTCTCAATAAAATAACTAATTTAAGAGCTAGAGAAAAAAAGAAAATAAAATAAACAATAAGTAGAATACCACAAAGTTAGAGTATCCAGAATATAACAATAAAAAATATGGAAAGTCGGGTGGCATGTTTGGGGATAGCGCTTAAAACAATACTATAGGACGCCTATAGAATATTGGGTTAAGATTTCGTCAAATTTGATTGATACAACTGTTTGTGCCATAGAGTACGAGATATAACCTAGTATATATACACACACGTTATGGTCGTTTCTGGACCGTGGTTGTCAAATTGGCACCGTGTGGTCGTTTTCACCAAACACTCTTTTAGAAGTTCACCCATTTATAATACTAGGTTTCCGCCGCGTCCTACGGACGCGACAAATCCCTCTTGGTTTCGGTAAATCACATTCGATGTGAAGGAAGAACATATAAAAATTACTAACAGGAAAGATTTGAATAAATTTTCTTTGTTGTTGAGAGAGAGAAAGCATGGTGTGGAGAAAGAATTTGGAGAGGAAATAAGAAAACTTCAATTTTAAGTCAACTAGTTAGACGGTTGAGAGAGAAATTAGGAAGATATGGGAGAGTGGGTTAGGTATTTCATCTCTCCCACGATTTTCTACTGTATAGTTGAGAAAATTGGTGGTTTCTAAGATGTAATCCGTGGGAGGAAAAAAATAAGGAGAGAAATATGTGGGTAGTAGTTATTTTAACCTATTTTGGTTGATTTACATAGATACCCTTCTTTTTTTACTCTATTTGCATAAAAATAAATTATATCATCCACCGGATGTGTTCCCAACCGAATCTTTAAAATAAAATGGACGGTAACACTTATCCTCTCAATAACCGGCTGAACTGTTTTAATATAATAGATAGCAAAACAAACATGTAAACCAAACATGGATGGAAAAGTAGCTCGTTTAGTTTGAGGGTTATTTCTTGCTTCACATGTCATAGTCTGTTTTTTTTTTTGTTGAGAGTTCGTAGGTCATAGTTGGAACTCAACAAGTAGTACTTTGCATTATCATTTTTGAAAGAGTTTATGCACATCATGAATTTTTGGTTAATGCTATTTTCTCAACTTTATTTTATTTTCTAAAGTTCCAAAATAATAGTTTGTGGAAATTAACGACTTTGCAAACATGAGTACTTTTTCTCAACAAAAAAAAAAAAAACATGAGTACTTTAGTTGGAAAAAGTTAGGTCTAACATTTTGCAACCGCTGCATTGAGTATACAAATTCATCTATTATTTAATGTCTTTTTTATGGCTAAATTAATTAATCTTTCTTATTATTTTGCACGCAAAAAATTCATTTAGTTCTTTTGTTTCCGTAGGCCATGTCTACATTTAGCACTAGGGCCAAATATTGTTAGCCACGACCCAGTAAATTGGAGATCTAGTTTTAAATTTTAGTCAAGGTCAGATGCAAAAAAAATTGGGTTATATCTCAAATGGCTCCCAATTTTGTGACCAGCTTCCTGCCTGGCCCCTACTTTAGCAATAATTCCTGTATGGCCTCCTTTTTCCGTTATCTTTAACATTCCGTTACTCTCTCTCCTCCATCTCATTTTCTCTCTCTGCCACATCATTTCAGCACGCCACCTCATCGTCTTCTCTCTCTAAAAAACTTTTTTTTGACTTCTTCCCTCTATCTCTCTAAACACTCCGGCGAAGTGTTTAGAGAGATAGAGGAGAGAAGTTAAAAAAAAAAAATTATTTATTTTTTATGGAGAGCTCTTGGATGTGATATATGCATTAGGTTCTAAGCTCTTGGACGTGATATATTTATATTTATTAGATTCTGTTTCTTTTTTTTTGGTTGAAGGATATAAAAAGTCTCCTGTTACATCTTTCATGATTTGTAAAGAAGAGCACAAAATGTTTTCTCACGTAGTTTAACCGGAGCTCTTCAACAAATATATATTGGTCTAACTAAAGCAAATCGAACTATGGTTTCTAGTGATCATTTAGACTATATAGGACAAATTCGGAGCATCTCTAATCTCACCTGGATGGCCCAACTCATAACCAATGACACCTAGAACACTAACCTGATCAATAGCTATTTTGATAATGATATATGCAGCGCTATTTTAAGCATTCAACTGCAGGCTGACAAAGAAGATGCTGCTACATGGTCACTAACCAAATCAGGTAAATTCTCAATTAAATCCATGTATAACTACTGGAGAACAGGCAGCAATGAACCAATGCATGACACAACAGACTGGTTTTTCATTCGGAATATGAACACAATACCTCGCATAAAACTATTCCTATGAAAATGCTGCAACAATATTCTACCAGTTAGAGACAAAATCGATAAATTTATAGGTAATATCTATAATTGTATTAATTGCAATGCTAATGAAAGATTAGACCATGTTATGTTGCACTGTGACTATGCCAGAGCTATATGGTTGCATTTTCAGGTACGATCGGAACAATTAACCACGGTCACGCAATGGATCCAACAATGGAAACAATTAGATATGGAACACACTGCACTATATGCCAAAATACTATGGTTTATATAGAAAGCTAGATGCAAAAATTATTTTAACTCTCCCAAACAAACTCCAGTTCAGATCATCGAATGGATTAAGCATGCGTCCACTACCCTACTCAAGATTGAGTCTATGCTTACTAAAAAATGCAGGAAAACACCACGGCAACAACAATGGAGACCTCCATCGACACCACTTCTCAAGATCAACGTGGATGCATCTTTTATGAAACTTACAGACCAGCTGGAATCGGATGTATAATCCATGATGATGAAGCAAATTTTGTTATAGCAGCAGCAGACACAGTTCGAGGCCAAAATGCAGAAGAATGTGAAAGCTTAGCCAGTCAATACAGCATCATGTGGGCGATCCAACTCCAAATCAAATATGTTCATATCGAAAGTGATAATCTTAATTTAATCAACTTTGCCAATAACCAGAGTGACGGACTTCATTGGCAATCTAGACGCATCATTTCAGCGTCACTGGCTCTCAGAAATCAATTCACAGACATCATCTTCACTCACGGTTCCCAGGGAATGCAACTCTAAAGCAGATGCACTCGCCAAATGGGGTAGAACCAATAGTCAGAAGAAAAGCTGGAATGTAGCTCCTTTGTTTATTTCTGCTTTAAATTAGTTGGCTCTATAAGAATGATTTTTCTAGTTTTAAGTTTTCATCTAAAAAAAATATTGAAAAAATGTTGGGCGTGGGTGGTAGGGCCTCTCACCTGTGATCGTTATGCTTACACTGGAAGATATACTTCACTTGTATTGTCCCAAAAACTGGAAAAAATACATGGAGCCTACAAAAAACTAACTAATGGCCTAACGAGGAACCTATTTCATTCACTAAAGCAAAAAAAAAAAGAAAATGAGCCGATTGCAGAATATTTATTTTAATGAACATCAACTATAATTTGATGATACCTTCAAGGCACTTGCTCCAAGAGACCCTTAGCAGTGTTCGAGATAATCTCAGCACGACCTACGGTGATACAATGTTGTGAGTTCAAGTGTACCGCCAAGTCAACCGCAAGGGCGCGAGTGTTTGTTTTAGGCCCCTGGAAGGTCTATGACATCTTAAGTTTTCCATTTTATACTCTTGCTCAAATCTTATTTATATGTTATATATAAAGATGATTGGATTGAAATGGAAAGTTCTACAGGCGCCATCTGAATAGTTGTTGGCACCCCAATTACACATAAATCATAAACGGTCCTTAATTTTGTCTTTCAAAGGGATAATCAACGCACCTGTGGAACCACCCAGCTGATTAAATCATCAAACACCATTCGGACACGTGTTGGTAGGCCGACTTCCATGATATTGAGGAAGCCTCTTATTATGCATATCACATGGAGTGGAATCCGTTAGAAAACCTAAAAGTAAAAAGTTTAAAGATTTTGATATCCTCTTTAGGCAGAAATATCTACTAAAAGGTCTTTATTAGAATAGGAATCAAGACTTCATGGTACCTTACAGACTACTTTTGTGTTGGCTTTCCAACTACAACTTATATACTTCAATCAGATACAATAAATTCTCATAATTATTTGACACCCATGTGGATTGGCCCGTCGGCGACAGTAGAAGAAGAAGAGAAAAATAGAGACAATAGGATAAGTGAGAAAATGGAAAAAATATGAAGGGCCAAATTTGAAAAAAATAAAACATTAATTCTTTCCCAGGTAACAAAACCGTTAGTTATGGAGTCAAAAGAAAATATTAGAGAATTTGGGGCCCAAATGGTTATGTGTCTAGGGGTCAAATTTAAATGTGAGGGGTTAAAGGCGCCAATAAAACTGCTGTGGGCGCTCAATTTACAAGTTGCATTATTGTTGAATGATGTATATAAAACACTCAAACTAGTACTTTTATTAGACCCATGTCACTATCATACTTTACCCATACATGCATATACATGATTTTCAAAGGTGCTTGGGTATCTCTCAATACTTTAACCTAATAAGCATAAATATTTGTATTCTCTAAGTTTGCTAATTAATTGTGGCATTCTTCATTCAACACACTCAAAGAATTCAAGATGACTACAAATGGTGAACTCAAAAAACCCTTGAACAAATCAATGACAATTGATTCAGCAGAAGTTGCAGTTCCATCAATGGATGAAATCCCTAGTTCTCCTCACAATAAATTATTGAAGAAATCGAAAACCTTTGTTTCATCCGAAGAAGCTTTACTTCCATTAATGAAAATTCCAAATTCTCCTTATTTAATTCAAGGAGCTGGACAAAAGAAAATAACCCATTTTAGTCATCCACAACATGAACTATTTCAACTTAACCTTCCTTATATATATACTTGCATGGGTTGCAAGGAGTTTGGGGCAGGAAATAGATTTAGGTGCCAAATATGTGATTTTGATGTACATGATTTTTGTGCTTTAGCTCCTCCTTCTATACAAAAACACCCTCTTCACAATCAACATCCTCTTATTTTCCACACTAAACCAAGTAAGTATTCATTTCAAATACGTCTAAGGCGGTAACTATTAGTAGGCTAACCGGGTTAACCGGATTTAATTCCTGGCCAATCAATTCACTAGAGTACCCTGTATAAACTAGTTCTCTGATAGAATTCTTGGCTTCGCCCGTTAAAAGAGTTGCTAGGATAGTTTTGAACTTGATTTCGTATGACTTTTTTCTTATATTATATATGCACTTGTATTTTTTCTTATGATCGATGAAGGTGGATTTCTACGATCAAGATGCGATGTTTGCAACAAGTCTACGAAAGGATATGCTTTTCGGTGTAGTATATGTAACTTTGTAATGCATCCTTGTTGTTCCAAACTAGATAACAAGATGGACTTTAAGAAACTTCATCCACATAGCTTGAAGCTTGTACCAACGACTATGACAAGTAGTGAATTGGGAACCATGTGTAGTGAGTGCAAAGGAAAAAGCTCCGGCCGAGTTTATAGTTGCTCTTTTTGTGATTACCACCTTCATTTGGTTTGTGCTAAAAACATGATCAATGGACTTTATGAAAATGGGATTATAATTACACCAGAGAAACCTAGTGTGTTGAGTACTGCAGCTAAGATTGCATCAAATATGGTTTTGGAGTTCTTGAAGGATTAATTGAAGGGATTGGTGAAGGAGTTGGAGGAGCTATTGTTGAAAATATTTCCAAGGAGAAGCCTAATGATCTTTAATATATATACATACATGTGTGTGTGTGTGTATGTTGGCAGTGTGTGTGTGTGTGTGTATGTTGGCAATGTGTGTGTGTATGTAGGTTTTTATCGAAAATGTGGTGAGAAATCCTGGAGGAAGTTGATATGTAATTAGTGTATAGGTGTGTGTGTGTGTGTGTGTGCGCGCGTACGCGTGTGCGCACGTCTATTAGGCGAGGCTATTTGTGAGTTAGTTTTAACATGATTTGGTTCTTTTGTTGTACTATATAGTTACAAATTTATATAAGATTTACTTGTAGATTTGAATTGTTTAGTATGCCAAAACATAGAAAGAAATTGCGAGAGTTGTGGAGATAAACAAGAGTATGTCGAATCCCTTAATGGAGTTTCCTTTGGTAAGATCGTTATTGATAGCAAAGATTGCAGAACCAAATGTTTCTACTCTGTCAAGCGACTGTTATATACTTTATTGTTATGAAAAATCGATATACAACTGTTGTTTTGTCATAATAATATCAGTGTCATATTACTGTTTCACCTAGTGTATGGGAATTGAGCCTGGGAGCTCAAAGTCCGGTCGAGAAGACGAGAACACCCAGGTTCGATGGCAAATGAGTTAGCCCGGAGCCGAGATGTGCAATACTACCCACTTTCCGTTTAGTTTCATTGGCGGAGTTGGGCTCTACTTGACGCTCCCTTAGTCCGAGCACCAAGCCTGACCGACTAGAGATTCTAACCTAAAAATGACAGCCCTTTTAACCCAATTTTATCGGTGTCGAAATATCTTTTGTACAACATACAAAAGGTAATGAGATTGCATCACTATACCTTGGGTAAAAAAAAAACAGGCAGCCACTAGCAACCCACTAAATTGCCAAACATAGGTTTCTGGTACACTTGGACTTTAAGCATGCGTGAGCATGCTTAAAGTCTTGGTGCCCAAAATACTTCTGAAGATGGGCCTCAGAAGCTCTCTACGAGATGGCACTAAAGTCCCCAAGCAAATAAATGTTAAATGCACTCACCATTTTCTTTATCTACAGTTACATCAGATGTATTTTTCAAGTTAAAGGAGATGCAAGTGTATATAACAAAAATAGTAATTGCATATGAAATTTCCCTCGGTGCACAATACTTTTTCGGTGCGCAATACTTGCAATGAAATGTTTGGGAGTTGTTAACTAGCCACACCAAAGTAGGAATTGTGATTCAAATTATGCCATCTAAATTTTGTTCTTCACTCGAAACGTTAAAACCCCAGTGTCTACTTGTCATTTGTAGAGCTTTTAAATAGAGTGTTCCACGATTTATTAACAAAATGATGGAGACCATCAAGATGGGCCTCACGGCCGAACTAGTTAGAGGGTCTCATGGCCGAGTCCATTAGGGTTAGAGTTTAGGTGTTTCCATGTTTTAGTATTTCCTACTAAGTCTAGGTTTAGAAGTTTCTATATTTGAGTATCTTTGATATTTAGGAATCCTAATTTGAGTCTATCTAGAAGTTTCTAAGTTCCTATAAAAGGAAGTCAGGTCTGTCCTTGTTATTCAGATCAGAGAATATTATGAATCAAGTTTATTGTTAATCAAGTTTATCGTTTTGTTCTTTAGTTTATCAGTTTATTTACGTATTTTATCAGTTTATTTACGTATTTTATCATTGTTATAATGGTGGATTCCATTACTTTTACGCTTCCGCAACAATCTACATCACAAAAACTACTCTGTTGGTGATGCTCTAAGAGTAAAACTAGATCAACATGTACAGTTTTGGGTGTGTAAACAGACAACAAAAATTTCAATGAAAGGATCTATAAGCAGTTAGGTAATCGAAAACAGTCGGGTGGTAGGTGCATTAATGTAATTAACATATATGAGGTCATTAACGTAGTTATGCATTTAAAACTATATAATAACATGTACTTATCACTGTTATCGGAGTAGTTTATTATTTGAACAATTAATAAAATACAAAAGAGCTAGATTGATAAAGATCTCAAATAAATTCAATGTTCCCTTGATGGACTTAGACATAATTTATGATTTTGACATGATGCATGAATGATTCCTAATGCAATAAAAAATTCATATGTTTCTTTATAAAACTACATGGGTTAAAGAAAACGTCGTATAGCATATAAAAGTCAAATTGGAGAGAAAAAGTCGTCTTCAATGTTACGAACGGAAAGAAATAATTAATTTGAAAGAAACTAGAAGATCATTTGTTTGACCCCTATATTCTCTCCAATACATAATTCGATTTGGATCTCTAAGAGGATCCTGGGGTACCTAATCTTATATGTTGTGTGTATAACTATTACATGTGGTTATGTAGAAATGAATACAATTTACAAGTCAAACAAGGTGAGGAATCCCAAATGACCCACTTGACCACCATCCGTCCATCCTACAATGCCCCAAATATGATCACATATCCTAATGGGCCATGGCCAATCTTCCATTAGAACTATACAACTATCTTTGTCTCTCGATCTCTCTAAATATCCGTAATGAAGGGAGGACCACCACCACCACCACCCGATCCACCACCACCGGCAATGAACGTACCGTGAGGAAGGGGACAACTACCCACATTAGAAGCATGACACATGATGCTAACTCATCTACTCCATGGACCATTAGTACTCAAAGATTCTCTCTTTCTCTCTCTTCGATAAAAACTTAGAGAGAGAGAGAGAGACTAGTGTACTACAATTGATGCGATCTTAGCTGTGGCCTGTGTGGAACTGTGGGTAAACTAGATGGAACCAGTAAATGGTGAGCCGTACTTTCTTATTCCCTAGTTTCCAAGTAATTTCTCATGACACACATTCACATGAAAACGTACGTACCCCCTCCAAGTACTTTTGGTGAATTCCATCTTGGCCCCTCAAATGTGACCCATTTGAACAGTTTGGCTACTTAGATTGTCCAACATGCAACTTAAGCCCCATTAGCTAATTTGGAGTAATTTTCTTCTTCCTTTTCTCTTCTTTCTTTCTTAATAGTTTACCTCCTCAACAATTTCCATGTATCAACTATTCGTCGGAATTAACCCCTTCTCATATCTGAAAAAGAAAATATCCCCTTCCCAAAACCAAGATGAGGTCGACTCCAACGAATGGGTGAAGTTGAGGAGAGAGAAGACAAAGAGAGATAGATATTATAAATAAGTTGAACAGTAAAATTGGAAACACATGTAACTCGTAGCTAAAAGAACCTATAAAACCTGTTGGACAATCTAAAGAGTCAAAATAGCCGGTTGGTCAAAATGTAAGTAGCCCTTCTTGAATATGCTATAAAATTTTGCTTTACTTTATTCGTATTATTATTACATTGATCTCACCATTATCGTCTTGATAATGTTCAATCCAAATCAAAGTATATGAAAATATTTTCTACTTAACCTACCTCAAAATTGTAAAATAAGATTTTGGACTTCTAACAAGTTACAAGTGTTGTTACCATACATATCCCTAATATTTTTCTCCTCCAAACAAACGTCACTGCTGACCTCTTCCACACTCATTCCCATTGAGCTTACACTTTTTGGTTGATTTAGATCCCCCCCCCCCCCCCCCCCCCCCCAATCAACCAATCCACATTCACATTCCCATTCCCCAACAACCCCACCACCACTACTTCCATTTTCCTGGGTTCTAAATCACATAAAGGACCAACTCCACCACCAATATGACTCCATCTATTGGTCCACCCATACAAAAGGAATCCTCCCTCTTTCCTCTCTCTTTCTCTCTCTCTCTTTAAAAAGAAGAGCTTATAATATAGCATCTTAACAGGTGCCACACCCACCTAGAACCCTAAAAAAAAGTAGCTAATTATTCATCAAACAAAATCATCAATACATACACATGACAATGACATAAATAGAACTATAAAGTAATCACTATATGTTATTATTATCTTGCTTGAAAAATATACTTCAAAATACAACCCCATTCTTCCTCATCTAACTACTATTTCTCATAAGAAAAAAAAATTATCTACTAAATAAGTTCTTATCCTTATTAACAACCCTTTTTTAATCAAGTATTATGGTTTTGGGTAGGGCAAGAAAGACACAAAAAAGAACCCCATCTTAACATAAACAAAAGAGCAACTGTATTTAACCAACTTACTTGAACCCTTTCTCTACATCATTCAACTTTGCCTTTTTCAGCCTGTTATAACTTGTTTCAGCAGTCATCCCTATGCCTTTCTCTCTCTCTAACTTCTCTCAGGATATACATTATATTCTATGTTTCTCTGTTATTCACATCCTGTTTTTCAACTTGAGATATGCCAATTCACCAAAAATGGGATAAAAGTTTCCAACCCCAAAAGAGGAAGAAGAGATCCCCATTCTTTTAAGTTAGTGACAAGAAATAATAACTAGAATCTGAAGCAAGTTGCTTCCTCTTTCTTTCTCTGTTTTCAGATTCTTGTTCTCTCTTTTCTTCTCATTTGAGCTTTTCAAATTGCTTAACTAGGGCCGAATTTTATATTCTCCCACTTGAACGGAGCCACGTCACCAATGTCAGGAGAGCCACGAAGAAACAAACAAACACATACACATACAGCAGCAATGGTAAGCATCGAATGTATGTATGGGCGATGAAGTAGTCCTCTGTGGCCCGGCATTCGCTTGTAATAACTCGAGGCAGCAATGGCACAGTTATTACATGATTTCTGAACTTTCAGTGTATTTGACTTCTTGGGTTCTTCTTCAACTATCCATGACTGATCTAAGGAGGAGACTCCGTCCATTACTGAAATTGAGACTTGTCCGCGTTGTCTGTTGATAACCTTTTGAGTTACCAGTTTGTTGTAAGTATCGTTGTTCCTCATCGAGGCATATGCATATGGAGATTGCCCATTTGTATCCAACAAAGAATTCCAGCTGGTTAACCCAATCTGAGTAATCACACAAATATAACATGTCAGTAAGCACCAAGTTTAGATATATACTGGTAAGGAAAAATTTACGTGTTAAAAAGAGATTCAGTTTCAAAAACACCACAAGTATATATCCCGAGATCTTCAAGTGTCAAGGTCGAAGTAGTAGATTTTGACAGGAAAGCTGAAGAGGTCAAGAACATACCTCTTGTGGGTCGTTCGTTAAAGCATCAATGATCTCCTCAGAATCGTTTGTACAAGCAGCTAAATGTAGAGGTGTAACACCACCAGGACCAGCTTGATTTGGAGGAAAGAGGTACACCTTCGACAAATCAATGCTACTTCTAACTGAATAATGAGTGAGAACATCGACCATTTTCCTGCACTTCCTCTTCACTGCTCGATTCAAAAGGTGAATCTCTGAAAGTGTCTGTAAGGACTCCCCTGGAAGCCCATCCTGCCCCATCCTTCCTTCCACATATATGTCGAGAAGTGTTTTGACCAAAGAACACCAATCCCTTTCAACTGAAAATGTGAAAAGAAATTTGAATCGTGTATGAGAGAAATCAGGACATTCAAGCTTGTAAGGGGTGTTTTTCCTTTGGAAAAGCCATCCAAGCTCGTTAAGGAAATATAAGCAATCATCCCTTGATCTCGGACGGTCAAATTCTTGAACATGATCTTCTGACATAATATCACAAATCCTAACTTCTTCTTTCAACTCAGAGTCTTCTTTCAACTCAGACTCGAGGAGTTTCAATTCTTGGCAGATTGGGGCATCAGCAATTATGACAGGGAAGCTGTTTCCCTTAAACCCATTCTCTACCTGCATATACAATTTCCGGAGATGTTAATCCAACTGAACTATTAAGAAATTAAATACACAAAGCCTTTATGGCTGAATGGTACCTCTATGAAACATCGGCCAAGAACCGTAGAAAAGCCCCCAGGAAATTTAAAAATTTCTGAACTTGTATGATCATATACAGTGCCAACTGATCCAACAACTTCTTTTGACAAGTATCCCCCCTTATAAGAACAATGGATTCTGCAACAAATATCTCATTTAAGTCCTCACTTCCCAAAAAAAGTGTAGCAATTAGTCATAAAAGGATAAATCTGCATAATTTTCTAGTATTAAAAGGTCTTATCATAGTCCACTTACTTGGTTCCTGGCACAGACAGATTTCGACCCCTCAAGACGAGAGATGTTTCCTGCCCACCGACAACTGCAAGAGGTGATACCGAGATAATCTCGGGCGCCTTCCATGTTCTCCACGACTTGCACAAACGTATTTTGCCTTGAGATTGAATTGAATGACATTGTTAGAGAACTATTAAAAGATAGAAACTTGACGATGAAACGCTAATAAAAATTAGATATAGTGGTCAATTCTCTCTCACCATCATTATGTGATGCTAGTTGTCTATCCGTATGAACTATGAACCTTCCATCTCTCCAAAAATCTCGATCTGAATCTTGAACAAGAGAAGTAACACGTTCAAGAAGGTCTTCTTGCATCTGAGACGGAACAAATAATCAGTACAAAGGCTACAAGAACTACTGCTCAATTACGTCAAAAGCATCGATTACTTCACTCACTTGTTCCCAGGAAGTTGATGACATTGATATATAAACTGATAGAACAACACAACCAGGCCTAATATAACTCTCCATTTCTGTTGGACTATGAGCAAGCCACTCTAAGATCTGAAACAAATGAATCAATTTATCTCTATTACCCACCTTAAAGAAAACTACTTAAAATAAATGATTACCAAAACCACTACTTGACTTACTTGACTTCGTAATGTCCCTGGGAAATCGCTGGGATCTTTATCAAACAGCTTAAATACAATACGTCCCGTTCGATTCTGTTGGGAAAAAAATCATGTTAAGAATAGATCCGATGGTGTAGATTACCGAAAAGTTAATGGTGATGAAAAACACACCTGTGCATCAGAATTTGAACTAGATGGTGAGTGATCTGAACCAGACGATGAAGCATATCCTGTTTGGTATGGTAAATGTTGAACCAAACTATTCTCAACTCGTCCATTTGATGCTTTAAAGAGATCCAAAGGTGGTGAAGGCCAACCACGAGTTGTACTAGCCTCAACTGTTCCATTATCTTCCCCGCTTATTGACATCCTCTCATGTTTCAGTTCTGATCCTGCCTGTGTTGGGAACAATTTGTGCATAACAGGAGGTGAAGATGAAGGAGACTCCATCGGGTTACTACTATCTGAGGAGAAATACTTCCAAGCAGATCCCATTTTAGGTGGGCTATCAGTATCTGGGGACGAACTAAATAGTTGCAGGGGTTGACTTGGTTGGGACATCTGAACATGTCCATCAGATACTTCGATGTGCGACTGGTAACTAGTACTACTTTTCTCTCCCCCAACCAACGAGTAAACAGGCACTACATCCCTCGGTAAATTAAAACCGGCTGCATTCTCATTGATTTTGGTTTGCTGTTCTGAAGGAACCTCTTGAGCAACATTCAGATCGAAGCTCCGAGGTACATGATTTCTTGAGGTAGAGTTTGAAGGAACAGGTGGTGCAGCGATTTTACTTAGAATCTGGATGAGTTGATCTTTATCAGGCATAGGTTTCTCTCCGTTATTCCCTGCAAAAATCTCAGAAGCTATAGTTAAGATTGCGGACGACGTATGTAATCGATTTATGAGAACTGAGCTCTCCTACCTTGAAGACGAGCTAAAGCAGTCAAAAGATTGACAACGTCTACATTTCCATTGCTAGGGTTATCCTGATTTTGTCCGGTAAGAACCGAGCGAGAAGAAACGTCCTCCGGTTGAGTTTTCCTTCTTCTTCGATTATGTCCTGCAAGCCTACGTCTACAGCTTCTCTTTCCCTCGTCAAACTCAGAAAGGGGATGAAACCTGCGAGAAACAAAATCAAAATTTAACCAACAAAAAAAACCCAAAAATAACTGCCCCTAATCCTTAACAGGTCGACACCCAAAAGAAAGAAAAGAAAACGTGCAAAATCTCAAAATGAATTCGCTAACATTTAAGAACATATTCCAAAATCAATTAAAAAACCCCCATTGTTGTTTCTTTCTTTCTTCTTCTTTCCTCCATTTTTATGTGTATATAACTTGGAAGAAATCAAATCAAGACCTAGATTACTTAGCTTTAGCTCAAGAACATAATTTACCTGCTACACTGCTGGCAGAATCTCTGCATCTGTTTCCCCACTAAAGCTTTGGTTGTCTTGCTGTGAAGTTCACAAACTTTATGTCGACGATGATAATCCTTAGCATTTGAGAGATCTCCCTTACAGTCGTCTACTTGACACATTGGGTAGCTCCCACCATTACCGGGCGATCCAGATCGGACCCGTTTGTTAGGCCTTGATGCAGTTTCTTCATTGGAATACAAATTCCCACCAAGATTCAATGCAAGATTTTCACTATCTTCATTCCCAGAACTCTTTTTTGTCACTTGAGAGTTTAGGTTTTCAGTAACTATGCTTCTCTGTTCTGCATCTCCAGCCCCCATATTCGTAACCTCGGATTCAGATGGTTTAGCAACAAACATCACTCTGTCCCAATTCCATCCATTAGAGTTCCAATTTCCTTTAGGGTTTTGAAATTGCTGTTGATACTGCTGCTGCTGAAGATAATTAGTGGGGTTTTGCCATGGCAGATCCCGCTTTTTCGCCATACTTGATGTTCCGATAAATCGTCCGGGAAGAGACTGGTGAATATAAATTGGATGAGCAATTTGGGCACCCACTTCTTCCATTTTTGTATGCTTAATCTCACAGTACTTGATAGAAATCTGAATTGACCAACTTGAATCTATATCTACAGCAAATATTCAAAAAACTGAATCAAAATCACAGCAAAAATCAGCTCAATCCTAAAACTTGAATCAAACCAGTTTTTTGCTTTAGTTTTTGTACAAAGTCTATTTCTTTTCTGTTCTATCATAGATTAGGGTTTCTTGGTGCTCATCCTTCACCACAGAAAGATAATTTCCCCCAAATTATATCCACCCACAGTAGAAAATGAAGGGAAAAAATCTCCAAATCTATTGAAACATCACTCTCCACGCTTAAAAATCAACTACAAAATTTCTCCAACTTCTTTAACACATCTAAACCTAAAAATCAAATAAAAAAAAAACAAATCTTTCATTAGAAGAACATGATTTTACATACCTTTACGAATTTCTAGCAGTTTCTCCCATCAATATCGCTTGAATCCAAATACCCACCTTTCAAAAACCAAAAATATAAAACCCCTTTTCAAACCTAACGAACTTCTTCCATCTTCATCAATTCTTCTTCTACTCTGATGAAATTTTGAACTTTTGTCAAAGACCCAGAAACTCAAATTCAACTAACTAACGAATCATCTGAAAACCCAGAAACAAACTGATACAATTATTCAGGATCAAAGCTTAAAGAAAGAAAGTATGAGAATGAGTCTCAGATCTGATGAAAGTAATACCTAAGAAGTTGAGTTGAGAGTTCTTCTTCAAAATAAGCTAAAAATGACAACTTTATTTTGTTCGGCAGCATTGACTAAATTATTTTGCTCCTTCTTTTATTGTTGGATTGTACTTGATTTATTTGATGGCAAAAATTGTAAATAAAGTTAAAAATTAAGGGTATTAATTTATACGTCTGGGGAGAAGAACAATGGAAGAATCGCGGATCCTGCAACAATGGACTGGAGGACCTTCTCAATTATTTCATGGCGCTCGGGCGGGCGGGATAGTGAGGAATTTTGGATTCTTTTCGCACTTACCATTTTTCTTCTTTCTTCTTCTTCTTCCGTTTCACATTCTCTCTTGCCGTCTTTTCAGATTACTCCCACTCACTAATTGATAATCGAGTTTACTAATTTAGTATGTTCGTCTAGAAAAGAATACGACTACTCTATGTTACAAGGCATTGATACATCATCAAATGTGATTACCACGATAACCGCCTAAATTAAACTAAGAAATGAAAGAGGCCTAAAGCTCAACTACATGAAAAAGACTTAAAGTCCGACAAATTTATTATATTATTTATACCTTTGATAACCCAAATTCAATAACCATAGATTCCACTTCCGATGGGAATCAAATTTGAGACGTCCAGAGTTTTGGTGTTTATGTCAACAGTATCAACCGCTTGGCAACCAAGTGTTGACGACTAATTCTAATTTCCTTCTGCCAAACATGAACCTGGTATTTTCACAAAATAATAAGTTCAAAGAGGTAAACTCAATTACCAATTATTGAGAAGGTAAACTCAATTGTTAATTAGTGTTGAGGCAGTAAACTCAAAAGACCCTATAATAAAATACTTTTTTTCTCTAAATTATGTCCAGATACATATCCCAGTCGAGACACTGTTTGGATATCATTAGACATAGAGACATCTTTCTTTCGTATATTAAAACCAGTAGCTACATAGACAAATAATGTCCAGATAGTATTATCATTGAAAAGGAATTGTGTGTGACAGGATAGACCAAAATGAGTATAAGGACCAACAAAAATGAGGGTTAAGAAATAACCGACGTTATAATCAGGGGTTAACAAAAACGGACCAAGGGTTTGAGGCGTCAAACCAAACTGGACTGACTAAAATCCCAACTTTTTCCTAACTAAAATAGTAGTTTTACTAGTTCATAATGTTTTTACATAACGGCGAATAAACTTGATAAGAACATAGGTAACATTTTAGCGTAACTAATATTTTGAATTGATTGGACACACCAACACAATCCAACCGCCTCAAACTAAATAGACCCAAATCAACCAAATCTTGAGTTGTTCAGCTGAAAAAAAGTGATCAACGACTGAACGATGTTCACCCCTTCTTATAGTGATCTACAGTAATTGTTTTACTAAGAACAACATTATAACTATTCAATGTTCAAATAACAGGATTAACGAAAATTGTTTTGATCAACTAGCTCTAGAATTTCATCAAAAAAAAAATAGCTCTAGAAATTTTCAACAAAAAAACTAGCTCTAGAAAAAAAATTTAAGGAGATGGCAAAGAGCAAATTAAGGTATAGCTTTTGCATACAACATCATAATTATCATGAATCTTAAACATATTCATACACCCAAAAGTCATACAAACTATGCGAGTCATTATTTATTATACCCTAATAACACAGAATCAATAAATGATGGATTTAACATCCACTGAATTGATCGTGTGAACCCCGGAATGGATGAACTTAAGCAAATCCGGAGTGTTGCTTCTTTGTAATTGTTATCATCTAAGTTTATTTTTGGTGTGAGTGTGTGATGTTATCATCTATGATGCAATTATTAGGGTATTGTTCGGCTTTCCGGCACAACATAATTTGTTGATCCTGTTAAATAGATGAACATACACTACCATCATAGAATAAAAAAACAATCAAATTTTCTTAAATTTGTCTAACATCAACATGTATATTCATAAAAAAAAACACAATAAAAAAGTTGCCCCAAAATTAACTGACAAATACAAATTACAATATCTCACATAAAATTACTAAACCTTCATCTCATTATCTCTGTAGACAAAGGCAAACAACAAAAAAAAAATATCTAAGAACGTCAAAGGAAAATTAACATCTATTTAAAAATATAAGAGTAGAGACAGAATGGAAAAATAGAGGAAAGAAGAAGAAGAAGATTTGAATCCTAAATTAGATATTCGATCCACTCTTTAGTTTTCTCTCACGCTGAAAACGCCTAAAACAAAGAAATTTAAAGAAGGAATAATGGTACTCATCTTAAGAAGTTGCTTAACTGTACAAGTGAAGAGTTATCTCGAGAAGTTGTTAAATTAGTGGAAGGAAATTCATTAGTAAAAATTTATCAACGAATATTTCATGAATGAGATTTATAATTGTAAATTATGCCAAGACAAAAAGATCTAGCTAATTTGTTACTTAAGTATAATTTTGATATGTCAGAAACGAATTCCATTGAAGGGACTAAATTGAACGGGTTCCTTTATCTCAAATCCTTGTTTCGATCCTTAATTCTCATTTATCTTAATTTCTCATTTGTATGGCCTATGTATTGATTTCTAGAAAACCAAAATTGAGTCCATTCTCCAAAAATCTATGTGTGCATGTTTTGCATATATTCTCTTGATGTTTTGTGAGATACTCCAAATTCAGTCACTTTGAGATGATACAAAAATTTCAAAATCCCCACCAACTACTAACCAGTTAGTAGTGCATCTATTTTGCAATACGAAAGTTTTAGATTTGATCCCATGAAAGTATAAATTGAGGATTGATGTATTAATGCCTTTGTAATGACTGTCTAGTCAATAGCTAAGAAATAAGAAAAAAAAAATCTCAAAATCACCTGATATTCATATCTAGACTTCAAACGTAAACTACGTGATCTATAACCTCCTATTCCAACATTTGTTATATTTTAATGTTGTAATCAAACCATTGACTTAATGATATAAAAATAACACTGGTTCTGTTCTTTATAAAATTATAATTTAATTTTCCACTTTAATTTATCATAATATAATATAAGAATTAAATTCAGATCAAATGGAAGAGAACATGAGTCATTTAGATTGGTCGAGAAAGGAAAACAGACGGCCTTGTGAGAGTTTGACTTTTTCAGGAAGATTTCCGGTTTAGATCGGATGATGATAACGACTCATTGGGCTGTATGACTAGATCAACATTTCCATACTTATCGTTTTAATTTTTCAACCTCTGTTCTCATGTCTTCCCCGTCGTTCATAATACTTTTACACGGATGAAAATAACGGGGTTTACTACTTTTACAGATTAGTAGTTTACACGTCGTTAGTCGTTACATATCCATACTTCCATACTTATCGTTCCCGTAGTTGTATTATGTAAACGATGTATGGAAGTAAGAATTTGTTTATGATGGGGCCGTATGACACGAGAACGAACTCATATTTGCAGCAGTACAAGTAGCAGTTTATAATACTTTTACAAATTTATAAGTCTTTTTAGGTAATAAACCATTTAAATTTGAGAGATGTTAGAATCACAAAAGATTTTGACGAAAAAATGTTCCCAGCTGATGTGGTGGTTGTGATTTTCATCTCTCAACGGTCTAGATTTGGTCAAAGTTTGAAACCACACCCGCCACATCAGTTGAGAACCTTTTTTGTCTAAATCTTTTATAACTTTATCGTAACCCTTTAAATTTTCATCATAAAACTAAATCACATGGGCATTATGCAATAATGTTATTTTTGTGATGATAATTTCTTAGATATGAAAATCAAGATTGTTATATTAATTGGTTAGACCAAGGAATTCATGTGTATCATAAGAATCTTGAGAAAAAATAAATTAATATTTCGAAAAAAAAATTAATTTCGACCAAGGAATCAAAACAGATGTGAGCCAAACACTAGACCAAACTTTAATTAGGTGTTGATTCTGGTTTTGACGAATGGGAAGTAATTGGACCTAGGCTCAACTTTTGTGAAATGTTTTTGTTTTATTGACCAATGTTAGAGAATTTAAGTTCAAATTAATTAATGGTGTGTTTGGATGATAGAATCGCGGATTCATGAATTCAAATAATATTTTTTAGTTTGTCTGATAACTAATAAGAATTCTATGATATATTATTATTTGAGTATTTTTAAACGCTTCTTTAAAAAAAATATTGAAGAAATTTTGTTTTCGAAACTCATTTTTTGTCAAATACATTCGAGAACCCTTCGTATTCTTCATAATTTTTTTTTCGATAATTTTTTTCGTAACTAAATCTTTTTCTCAAAAATAGTTTTCCCCGAAAGTTTTTTTCCTCGAAAAACCTTTTTCCCGCAAAAAAACAAAAAATAAAAAAAAATCTCGAATAATTTTTTTTTTCGAAAATCATTTTTTTGCGATAACCGAGATTTCATGAAACCTCTTTTCACGAAAATTGATTTTTTTTCTCTCGAAAGATGATTTTTTTTCGATAACAATTCGGAAAAAAACGGTGTTCATGAAGTAAATAAGCTTTCAGGAAATTTCAGTTACCTGAAAACGATTTTCGATAAAAAAAATTTCGAGAAACAAAAACGAGATTCTGGTGGAAAAAATGTTTTCAAGGAAAAATATGTTTTTGGGAATAAAAATCGAATTTCGGGGAAAAAAAAATTATTTGTAGAAGAATTGGTTTTCGGAGGAAAAAAACAGTTTCGGATAAATCAGATTTTGGGAAAAAAACATTTTTCGGAAGAAAAAAAATAGATTTTTTGAAGGGAAAAATTATTTTTGGGGAATTTTGTAAAAGAAAATATATTTTTTTATTTTAAGTTTGAAATCTAGATTTTTTAGTCCAAAATCCCAACAAATCTTAGGGAGTAGGGTGGGATTTTAGTCCAATACAAATTTTAAAATTAAAATTCCTTAGGATTCAAGAGCCTTAAAATTTTTGGTAGTAGTCAAATAGACGAGGGATCCTTGAATCCTACCAGATCTCACTTTCAATAAGAATCCTAGTTAGAAATCTTGCAACCAAACACACTATAAGTAAATGTTGACTTTGTATTCTGTGAAGTCTCATTTTTGTGGATGGGAAAAACAAGATTGTTATGGGTCTGTTACAACTTACAAGGCTGTTACAATGAATGCCATTAGTTTTTTTTTTTTTTTTTTTTTTTTTTTTGTTGAAATGAATGCCATTAGTAACTCTTTAGGAAAGCTTATTTGTTCAGAGAAAAAGGAAAAAACAGATGGCCGATACAATTGGAGCACATGGAAAAGAAAGAAGAAGAGGAGGGTTTTATGCGTTGGGTATTTGAGCAAGTACTCCATCAATGTTTTGATTGTCCAATCAGCTTTTATAATTCAGGAGGCCTAATGGTACTTGTAGCCCCACTACATTGTCTGTTCACATGTAGAGAAATAAACCCCTACCCATTCTGACTAAAATAGCCCTCATTTTATCAAATATTTTCTTTTCTTACCAAAATCCGTGGATGGACATTGTAGTAATATCTGCGTTATTGGTTTCAGACATTTCAAATGTTTGTGTTATTCATATTTAGACATTTCAAATGTTGTTAATTATCTATAATATAATTCGTTTGAGACATTTTAAATGTCCTAAAAATGTATGTGTTATTCAATTAAGACACCTCAAATGCGTCTAAATATTTATTCGTAGACATTTATTTCGTATAATTATAAAATAACATTATTATTAAAATATTATTATATTTTAATTATAAAATATCAATAATATTAGATATATTTCTTTGTCTCTCTCTACTTCTTCTCCTTCTTCTTTCTCGAAACCTTCTGCTGGAGTGGTATTTATCTTGAAGACCTGCTAAAAAATTCTTCACCTCGTCGAACTCGGAATTCATTTCCTCGTCGAGCTCGGGAATCTCTCTTCGTCGCTCCAAAATCTCTCGCTCTGAACTTTTAGGTTTGTTCTATTTCCCAAATAGAACAAACTGTTTAGGGATAATTTGGGCACCCCAAAACCTAAGGTATTTTTCAGAAGGCACCCCAAGATTTTGGCGCAACTTCTAACATTTTCGCACATAATCCGAATTCTTGGCAGAGTTTTTTCACACCTAACTTAATGCTACAATTTTGATCCATTCCCTACGGGAAAGTCGTAGCAACCGCCCACCAGTTGCTATGCCTATCAAGCCGTAGCCAAAAGATGCTTTTCAAATTTCAGACGAGGTGCCTGCCAAGCACATTTAACACGGGCGCATGCGTAGCAGGTGCATACATAGTTTATAGTTGTTGGTCGGCATTGCCTACGGCCAAAAGATATCTATAGCAAAATGGTGACTAGTAGCTACGGTTCTTGAAGTCCATAAAAAGGGTCGTAGCTAAAGCCTGCCCGTTTTGTAGTGAATTGTACAACATTGTCACATATATCCACGTATGTCCAAAAAGTCAAAAAAAAAATATTTTTGAAATATTGATGAAAGTATTTTAAATAATAATAATATCAACTATACATTTTGTCTATAGACTCGGTATCTTGAAATGTCCACGTGACATTTAATCTATGGACCAACGAAATGTCGCAAGACATTTTGTTTATAAACTCAATGTCTTGAAATGTGTATAAAATATTTACAAGACATTTTGTCCAGGAATGTCCATCCAAATCCCTATCTACCACCCCATGGCCCTCCTAACGCAATATTTGTTTTGATTCGAAATGAAAAATGATTTAAAATTTAAATTGGTCTTAGTTAGATATCAGAATGTTTGTTTTTGTGTAACTAGTTAAGAGACTAATTCATACTGATTTGGGGGGTCATCTGATGGTTATATAATTAGGAGGCTCCAACAACAAAAAAAGAAAATCATTTTTTTGATTCAGCACTCACACTAGTTACTTACTTTCACAATTACCTTTTATCCTTACTCGGCCTTTTGAACGAAGAATTGCTTATCATATGAGAAAACGGAAATAACTACTCTATTCAACTTACCTAGATATTTTTTTATGGGCCAGCGCTTTGGGGAAAGCTAAATAATTTCCCGGGTATATGTAAAATTTTGAAAATCTTCCGGGGAACAATATTTTATGGGGAAATTTTCCACCTCACCTCTCTCTCACCACCTCACCTCTCTCTCTTCTCTGACAAGGTCGCCGGCCGAAAATTTTTTCTGGCCGGCGACTTTTAAACCTAAAAATAAAAAAAAAACTTTTTGCTCTCTCCTCTTTCTCTAGAACTCTTTTTCTTTTCTCCTCTCTCTCTCTAGATCTAGAGAGAGAGAGAAGAAGAAAAAAAAGAGTTTTTGAGTGAGAGATGAGAGAGATCTTTTTCTTTTTTTTAGTTTGAAGGTTGTCGGCCGGAATTTTTCTGGCCGGCGAATTTTGCCGGAGAAGACAATGAGGTGGCGAGAAGGTGAAGTGGAGAGAGAGTGATGTGAGGTGGAGGGAAGTGAGATGGAGGTTTTTATTTCCCTCTAACAAGTTACAAAATGAAATTATCAAACAAAGTTGATCAATTTTTGACCAAGTCTTCACACCCTGGAAACTATTTTGCTTTCCCCAAAGCGCTCGCCTTTTTTATGTTATCATATGAGAAAGTAGTGTTGCTTATCGAGCGGACCCAACGTAGGATTGGCTACAGAATACGAGCCAATCTAACTTGAGTTTTATCTTGGTCTTATGATGGGCCACGATCTAAGTCTTACAGGCTGATTATAGCTATTATGGCCCAACCCAATCAAAGGCCCCACTCAAAGGCTGCATTTGACAAAGCTGGATGTGCCCTTGAAATCAATAGTCATATTCAAATTTTTTTTGCAAATGCAATCGAACGGCTATACAGGGGGGTTTACACATTTTACCCCCAAGACCCCAACTAACTATTACTTTCATCTCCCTCTTCACCACCACTCCTTCGAACGTTGTTTAAAAGAAGAAATAAGAGATGGAAGAGAGAGAGAGAGGACGCATAGAAATAGAATATAGAACTAAAGATGGAGATGGAGATGGATATGTTGGTCAAAAATGGAAGGGTGGAGAGGAAGTGAAGATGGCGATTTGAAACTGAAATGCCAAAATTTTATTTATGTTAAAGTATAGGGTTTGACCAAAGTATGTAAAGTAGGGGTGGGAATCGGTCCGGACCGGTCGGTATCGGACTCTAACTTCATCGAACCGGTCGACTCGGACATAAACTGTTGGCGACCACCTATTTACTCGGGCGGACTCGGACGGTCACCCTCAAGAATTCTTTGTCCATTGACCGTCCAAGACTGTTTATTTTACCGGTCCAGTCGGACACCGGACGGTCTCGGTCCGGACTTTCCAACAAATTTACTTAATTTAGAACTTTATTTTTATTACCACAAAAAAAATTACTTACAAATGAGGATGTTTAGCCCAAGAAATCAAAAGTAAATATAAAAAAGAAAAAACACAGTTGATCATCATTTGACAAGACATAATTAAGCCATGCACTAATGTTTGGTCTTCCAGAGGACTATATGACTATAGCCAACGATCATCATATATTCATATGTCTATAAAATTCAACGGTCAACTTCTAAAAATGAGGACAGTTTAGTCGGTCAACCTATTCGGTCACTCGTACCGGTCGGTCAGCGGTCGGTCCTTCGACATAGAATTTTGACCGTGACCGTCCGCCAATTCTTTCGGGCCGGTCGGACACTGACCGTTATGACCATCGGGTGTCCATGGACACTTTTTATCTCGGTCGAACGGGTCGGATAGCGGTCTTCCGGATCTTTTTCCACCCCTAATGTAAAGTCTCCAACAGTCCAGCTACAAGCCTACAACTAAGATGCCTGAACGCATCTCCAGGCAACCAACCGTTACGAATGGAAGCGGTTCAAATCGGTGGGTAAAACGAGGATAAAGTAGTACTGACATGTGGCATCAGATTATGTGAACGTGCAAAGACGAGTCGTTTTCAACTGATTTCTGCTCGTAATCGCCAGCTGTTCCTCTTTCATTACAACTAGACAGTGGACCCCACTTGCCTGAATAAGTGGTGGGGACCAATTAACCGTACGGTACCCCAACGACAATCTCTTTTCACAACCTAATCTACTGAGATTCTTCATCGAGATGCGTAGTAGATAAACATCAAACGGTTGACCTGAGTGGGCGCTGACATGAGAGTCAGTGAAATTGGCCCTGTAATAAGGCACCGACCCGGAATATGATATATGGGTCGGTCCAGCTAATCTGACTGTTCAGTCACCAATACGCGTCACATCTCGTGTATGTCTATAGAGTGTTTGCTTTAAAGCTTAAGTTACGTACCGTATGCCATGTCATCTTGTATTCGTTTTGGTTCTAGCCATGTCATTTTATAAGTAATATATATATCACGTGTGGAATAAGGAGATTGTTTGGGGATAAGATCTAAAAACGCCAGCGCTTTGGGAAAAGCTAAGTAATTTTCGGAGTTTGAAATTTTAAAGGGAATCTACAAAATTTTGAAAAGTTTTCGGAGAAACATATTTTATTGGGAATATGGTTCAAAATAAAAAAAAACTCTCCCCCTCACCTCCCGCCACCTCACCTCACCTCCCTCCACCTCATCTTCTCTCTCCACCTCATCTTCTCTCTCTCTCTCTTCAACAGGCCAGATCCTTCAACAGACCGGTTCCGGTCTGTTGAAGAACAGACTGATCTGTTGAAGAACAGATCGAAACTCCGACGAAGGGAAATCCCTTCGCCGGAGTTTTTAGAGAGAGAGAGAGCGAGTGAAAAATTATTATTATTTTTTTTTTTTCATGGTCGCCGACCGGACAATTTTTCGACCGGCGACCTAATCGGAGAAGAGAGAGAGAAGATGAGGTGGAGAGAGAAGATGAGGTGGAGGGAGAGAAGTGAGGTGGAGAGAGAGAGAGAGCTGAGGTGGAGAAGCTATTTTGTTTTCCCCCTAAATAAAATTGTCAAACAAAATTGACCAATTTTTGACCAAGTCTTCACACCTCGAAAACTATTTAACTTTCCCCAAAGCGCTGGCCATCTAAAAATGATAGTCTTTAACAGAGAAAAGCATCAGCTATGATTAAGTTCATGTGAGACTCAGTGAGAGTATTCTCACACATTCCTCACATGGAGCATATTTTGTGTTTCACATGTCTATTTTTTTTCGTGTGACGTAGAGTGGGTATGATTTTTAAACTTATAATGTGTGGGTCTAGGTCTCATATCATATTAAATATACAAAATCAATTGGTAATGATTGGAGATGGCCTATATTTTATACATATATATATATATATATATATATATAAATATTTCTTTTTTTGTTGGAAGTTACATTTTTATATTTTTGGTTGTCAGATTATCCCTCCTCCATGGACCATGGGAGACCATTCTCACATAAGCCACCCAAAATCTAAAACTTAGATTCGCACTTAAATTTTTTACAATTTTGTAAAAAAAAAGTTTCTCTAAAAGCATCTCCACTGGGAAAATTTAAGAAACGTTCTCCAGTAGCGCACTTTATTAGACACTCTATGATGATTTGAAAACATTTATTATAGAGTCACTCTACAATTAAAGTGTCTTCTCAAGTTTTTCTAAAGGAGACCTCATCGAAATTTAAATCAATAAAAAACTTACGCTTTTATCTACTTTTTCCTTATAAATTTTAAGAGCGACATGTGTATCAATATAGTTACTGACACTTGCAAACTATGATATCCACAGTTTGTCTTGAGTGTCCCAGACGCTCTTAGAAAACATAATATTAATTAACACTCAATAACTTTTACTGATTGTCCTGTTGGAGATGATCTAAAGATGTGGGTCACAAACGGATTCTGAATCAAATAAAAATGGTGGGGGTTTTTTTTATGAGGAAAAAAAATGGTGGTTTTGGAATGTCAAAACGTTATAAGTGAATCTTTTACGTTTTTAAAATGTTCGACGTTAAGAAATGGTTTGATGTTAAAAACTCGTTCAGTATGTCTTGAGGTTTGTTTGGGTTGATTTGTGGAGATTTTCACTAGAAATAAAATCTTTTACCATATACTTTGATCGTGATGTCAAAGTGTTATTGAGGCTTGGGGCGACACATTTCTCAAACTAAAACGTCTCTCGATACCATTTCTTTCAAATTGTGTTAGGTCATATGGTATTTGCATCAACATAGCCGGTGTGTGTCTTCCACTAGCACATCAATGTCATGGTATATTTTATCTGGTGGACTGCAAAATGTGCCATTTTTAAACTCGAGTACGACTTTCAAGCTCTGACTTTTGAGCCCCCTGCAGACTGTTTTTTCGTTTTCTTTTTCCTGACTTTGACCTTTTTGACAATGCAATTCTACTTTTCGGCTTGAATCTCAATTTTGGGTGGAAGCCGCTCATTATTGTAACGTTGGGCACATGATGTATAAAATGATATAACAGTCTTCAAGAGTTCAAATGTATAAGGTAAGAGTGTAGTATATAGGACCTCTTCACTAGTGTCAGACTACACTTGATGTATAGTCAAGAGCCAAGTATAAATATAGTATTAGCGCCCAATTTAAACATTTACAACAACCTTTAAGTACGTGACAAAAATTCAAATTGTAGAGAAAATGCACCCAATGTGTATATATAAGTTGGATGCTTACAAACTTAGTTGAATAATTTAGAACTAAAAGTCTTTGCCACAAAAAACTTAAGAATTTCAAATATTATACATAAACCAAATTAATTTTCTTTGCTAATAATTCTTTTTTTTTTTTTTTTTTTGTTGAACTCTTTGCTAATAATTCCTAGTATAAGGAAATGAGACAAAGGGATAGATGAAGCCCTAAAGTAATGATGGTTTCACCCACGTTTTCTAATTGGGGACCCAAGTGATAGGTTAAAGCCAATCTTATCTGTTTTTGGGTCCCCTTATTAGGGCAAGACTCGTATGATTGTATCACCCACGATTTCTACTAATAGTACTAACCATATGTATTATCCATTTTGTTATGTTCGACTAATTTTGGTTCATAGTAACACGGTGAGCACATTTGAGCCAAGATAACCCTAATTCCCTAATGGTGGAGGTTTTTTTATGTAGATTGTCGCGGAAGCGTAAAAGTAATGGAATCCACCATTGTTATTAAACTAAGAGTTAATTCCTATATGGCCCCCTACTTTGTGACCAGCTTCCTTTATGGCCCCCAAATTTCTGTAAATTCAGATATGACCCCCTATTTTCATGGAAATGTCACAACTACCCTTCCCATTAATATATTTTCAAAATAAAATTAAAAACAAAAACCTAAATTCCACCTCACTTCCCTCTCCAACTCACCTCTCTCTCTCTCCAAGTCAGCACTCTCATGAAGGTCGCCAGCCGGCGACCTTCAAACTTAAAAAAAAAAAAAAATTTTTTTTTTTCACTCACCTCTCTCTCTCTCTCCAATCAGCACTCTCATGAAGGTCGCCGGCCGGAAAATTTTCCGGCCGGCGACCTTCATACTTAAAAAAAAAAAAAAAAAAAAATTTTTTTTTTTCACTCATCTCTCTCTCTCTCTCTAAAAATTCCGGCGGAGGGGGTTTCCCTTCGCCGGAATCTGGTCTGTTGAAGAACAGACCAGATCGGCCTGTTCTTCAACAGACCAGTTCGGTCTGTTCTTTAAGAATGAAGCGAATTATACAGCTCTAACACCTCTGGTTTCTGGAAAGAGCAGCTTTAGTTCACCCACAAAGGAAATCCATTAGTCATGGATCTTTACATTACTCTTGGCTTCAAACTTACCACAGATGTCGTCGTTTAGCTTCTGCTTTAACCAAAAACTCCATCGGACCTGGCAAAACTGTAACCTTCATTCCAACTTAACTTTCATTTTCTTTTCTTTTCTTTTTTCATTCATTATTTTGAGCTTACTCTTTTCAATTAGGAACAAGTTCTAATTGTTTTTATGGGTTTTCTTTATTTTGATTGTTTAATCAAGAATATACAATCAGATTATGATATTGTTGATCAAGATTAATTTGGGTACTCATTTATTGTTGATCTTTTGAGGTTTGATATTATCTATCTGAATTTGAAAATTTGGAATTCGTTTTCATCCGAACACCATACTTCCAATCTGGATATATTGATTTTGAATTTGTTATATGATGTGTCAAAACAATCTAGGTTTTTGATGAAGTTATTCTTGATTTCTGTTGGACTTTATTAGAAAGCTTATATATGGTCTAGAAACTTTGGGTAGTCCCAGATGGTCCATGGTATTATGATAATGTCTATAGACTGCTTGCTATTCCACTATGATAAATGTCCATGGTATTATGATAAATGATTGATGGATCCCCCTCAATTCTTTCAAGAGCAAAACTCCTCAATAGAATCACAAGAAGAAGAACAGCTTCCTCTATGTTGTTTTCTGGTATAAAGGATCCTTCAATTTGATAACGAAGGTTTGGAGGACTAGCATCAGTACCACCATAAAGAAGAAAAATGGCAAACTCCTTATGTATTCTCGCAGTAGTCTCTGCATCAAGGTTCCAATCATGAAGAAGGGCACGCCGATATGATGAGATTGCTTCATGGGGATCACCGGCAAGTCTCCATAATTCTGGAAGCAATTCGACTACCTTGTTTAGAGTCTCATGTAATTTACTACCCGCTTCAAAGTTTGAAAGAACAGACCGAACTGGTCTGTTGAAGAACAGGCCGATCTGGTCTGTTCTTCAACAGACCAGATTCCGGCGAAGGGAAACCCCCTTCGCCGGAATTTTTAGAGAGAGAGAGATGAGTGAAAAAAAAAATTTTTTTTTTTTTTTTTAAGTATGAAGGTCGCCGGCCGGAAAATTTTCCGGCCGGCGACCTTCATGAGAGTGCTGATTGGAGAGAGAGAGAGGTGAGTGAAAATTTTTTTTTTTTTTTTTTTAAGTTTGAAGGTCGCCGGCCGGAAAATTTTCCGGCCGGCGACCTTCATGAGAGTGCTGACTTAGGGAGAGAGAGAGAGAGAGATGAGTGGTGGAGAGGGAAGTGAGGTGGAATTTAGGTTTTTGTTTTTAATTTTATTTTGAAAATATATTAATGGGAAGGGTAGTTATGACATTTCCATGAAAATAGGGGGCCATATTTGAATTTACAGAAATTTGGGGGCCATAAAGGAAGCTGGTCACAAAGTAGGGGGCTATATAGGAATTAACTCTTAAACTAAACTAACGAAATAAAACTGATGAAATAACGACAAAAGCAATAAAACGATAAACTTGATTAATAATAAACGATAAACTTGATTAACAATAAACTTCATTCATAATATTCTCTGATCTGAATAACAAGGACAGACCTGACTTCCTTTTATAGGAACTTAGAAACTTCTAGATAGACTCAAATTAGGATTCCTAAATATCAAAAATACTCAAACATAGAAACTTCTAAACCTAGACTTAGTAGGAAATATTAAAACATGGAAACTCCTAGACTCTAACCTAATGGGCTCGACCATGAGGCCCTCTAACTAGTTCGGCCGTGAGGCCCATCTTGATGGTCTCCATCATACTCCCCGACCGAGAACGAACTTGCCCTCAAGTGAGACTCAACAATGCAATCCTTAATTCCCACTTCGAGCGAATAGTGCATTGGGGTTGAAGGACACCCACTTGGACGAAATCACTAGCTTCAATCTCATACTGCAAAGAATCTTGCAAAAATAAATGTAGGAAAGAAACTTCCAACAAATTGCAACATCTCCCGTCATCTTTTAATTTGATGAAGAAGATCACAAACACCACATAATACTTTATTGAAAAATCAACCTTGAATTTCTTCACTTGAACGATCTTCCCACGTTCATCTTCGTGTTGCTTATAAACCAAACTCGAATATGGCTTAATCAAATCTAAACTAGAATGAACTGACCTTTTCAAGCTAAAAGAGGATAATTCACTTTGTTCTTCTTTTTCCTCCGTCGTTGAGAAAATTTTATTCTTTTTGTCAAAAACTTCTTCTTCAATACCAACGAACACGGTGACCGAAATAACATTCGAGAACTGTCTACTGGATTCAATCTTTGTTTCCACATATGAAAAAATTTCATCTAAAGGAAGAAAAACATATCTAAAGATGTTTTTCAATGTAGTCCAATCGTCGACGAATTTTTTTCCTTGATCAATGAGTCTCCATTGCATCTCGTTGAATTTTTCATAGACTCTTTTAGACAAGTGTTGTTCGATGACAAAAACCTTATCTTCGTCATGGACTTCTTGGTTTATAAACCAATCTTCCATCTGTTGAATCCAAAAATCTATATGATATTGATAATCAAACATAGGAATTTTGGAATCGACATTAATTTTGTTTTGATCTTTTCGATCAACATAGAGTTGTTGTGCATCTCTTAAAGGATCCCAACCTAAACGCGGAAGATTATTCCAACATTCAAGATGAGAAGTATTTAAAAAAAAATTATCTGTTCCCAGATTCTTAAAGCTCTGAATACCAGCTGATGTAGATTGTCGCGGAAGCGTAAAAGTAATGGAATCCACCATTGTTATTAAACTAAACTAACGAAATAAAACTGATGAAATAACGACAAAAGCAATAAAACGATAAACTTGATTAATAATAAACGATAAACTTGATTAACAATAAACTTCATTCATAATATTCTCTGATCTGAATAACAAGGACAGACCTGACTTCCTTTTATAGGAACTTAGAAACTTCTAGATAGACTCAAATTAGGATTCCTAAATATCAAAGATACTCAAACATAGAAATTTCTAAACCTGGTTCTGCCAGACAAAACGGGTAGATATCGGCGACATTGAAGGCAATCCTTAGTTCCCACTTTGCTCGTGATTTGCCGAAAAGTTGAAGAAGACAAATATTGACCATAGGACCAAATATAATCGGAATCGTATGATGCCAAGATACTCGTAAAAGCAGTAGTAGTGCATAAAAGTCTAATAAATTGCGACATCTTCCATCATCTTTTAATTTGACGAAGAAGACCACAAATACCACATAATTCTCTATGGAAAAATCAACCTTGAATTTCTGCATCCAATTCGTCACTTTTTCAAAAATAGTTATAAATATCATCCCACGTTCATCTTCGTGGAGTTTATTAACCAAAGATCTACCAATAACTGGTAACCTAGTTACTTCCCAAGCCAATATATCAAAATAACTGATCTTGGTGGATGCAGTAATCTGGTTTTCAAAAGATAACGTAACAAAACTCATAGTTTCATTGACCTCTTCTAGAGGTGGAGATAAAGATGGACTAGGGAATATTTTATGATTCGAAACCACGATTTTTTCTTCCGGGATTATACGTGGATCAAATAAATAATTCGGACTTGTGTTATTCAATTGAATTCCTTCTTCTTTTGTCGATTTTTCTTCCCCAGTCATTGAAAAACTAATATCTTTTTTATCAAGAATCTTTCCTTTAACCGTAATGGACACGGTGGGCGAAGGAGTTTCAGAAAATTTTCTCGATTCGATTTGAGATTCTTCATAAGAGAAGTATTCATCTAAAGGGAGAAAAACATATCGAAAAATACTTTTCACTTGATTCCAATCATCTATGAACGATGTGCCTTGATCAATGAGTCTCCATTGCATCTCGTTAAATTTTTCATAGACTCTTTTAGACAAGTGTTGTTCGATGACAAAAACCTTATCTTCGTCATGGACTTCTTGGTTTATAAACCAATCTTCCATCTGTTGAATCCAAAAATCTATATGATATTGATAATCAAACATAGGAATTTTGGAAACGACATTAATTTTGTTTTGATCTTTTCGATCAACATAGAGTTGTTGTGCATCTCTAAAAGAATCCCAACCTAAACGCGGAAGATTATTCCAACATTCAAGATGAGAAGTATTTAAGAAAAAATTATTTGTTCCCAGATTCTTCAAGCTCTGAATACCAGCTGATGTAGATTGTTGCGGAAGCGTAAAAGTAATGGAATCCACCATTGTTATAAACTAAACTACTGAAATAAAGATGATAAAATAACGATTAAACGATGAATAAACGAAGAACAACTGAAATAATTAAAGAAGAAGATGCAATCAAGGAGATTTTGTATTTGATAATTCAATTCGATACCTAACAAGACAGACCGGACTTCTCTTTTATAGAGATTAGACTTTCCTAGATAGACACAAATAAGGACATAAGTAAACTATTAAAGATACTTTCCTTGATTGCTAGGACTCTAAACATGGAAACCCCAAATACTAAATTCTGGAAACTACGCTAATGTAGTAACCTGGCCGTTAGGCCCACTATTAGTCTGGCCGAGAGGCCGACTAGGTGGATGGCCGCCATCATTTTTGTTTCTCAATCAAATATTAGCTCACCTTTCATCAACGTACAATTGCAACAAACACAATATGTCGATGGCAAAAGGAATATCGAAAATTAGAGAAGATTGATAAATAAAAGTATGACGAAAGATAACTTTTTTTTTATAGAAACTTCTCATCCGTTAAGATGGTCGTGAAATTATTATTTAATAAAATTGACACATCAAAGGAGAGTGAAAAGAAAAAATGGGATAAAAACAACAATATAAATAATTTTAACTCAAATGTATTCATTGGTCTGTTGTTTAATAAAATTGGGGGACATAAATATGAACTCAAAATAATTGTCATGATACACTTAAATTAATTATGAAAAACTAATTAAGTGGTAGATTTTATTCTCTTTACAGGGCCTATTGCGCCTTATTATTAACTTGATAATTATCATTAGCAAATGAACTCTATTTCCTTTTTAAACAATTACCACTTACACCATTATCACATGCACAAACGGCGGGTCCTTCTCTTATATACAATTAATTAATCACATTCCAATATAGTTTACATTAAGGATGCTACTATATGCAACTTCAGTTTTGCTAAAGACAACTATTAGACAAAAATAACTAAATAAAACTAACAAAAATATTGTCCTAAATTGCTAAACAACAAACACCAACACTAAAAACCAAGTATAACCGAATTTCTCCTCCATTCTATACACAACTCTAAAACAAAATAACTAAATAAAATTAATTGAATTTCGTCTTAAATTGGTAAACCCAACACTAAAAGAAAAAAAAAAATCAAATATAATCGAATTTTTTCTCAAAATTCAAATTTCTATTACCATAATTAGTTATTCATAAATAAAATATATTCGAACATTAAACTAAGAAGTTAACCAAATATTAACAAATAACAAAAAAAACAAATATATATTTTCAAAAAAAAAATCCAACTGATATTGTTCAACAAAAAAAATCCAACGGTTATATTTTCAACAAAAAAAATCCCTGAGATATTCATAAAATCATACTACATAAAATCACTATGTATATTTTTAAGCTTAGTTTAAACCTTAATAATGTATGTTTCATAAAATCATGCTGCATAAAAATAATGTATATTTTTTTTAAAACCTATAACACTATTTTTTTTAGATAATACTAATACAACCAATTTTATTTTTGTTTAATAATTTAATAAAGGAAAAAATTGTGTCAATTAAATAATTTTGGGAAGTTAACATAGTTGTATTTAGAAATCTAAGTTTCAAAAAATTATTTGCTAGATAAAACCAATAAATCGATCTCTGGTGTTTTTTAGCAATTTAATAAAAAATATATGGTTGTGTCTAGCAAATAGCTTTATGAAGCAATTATACAGCTTCATTTAGCATTTGTCTACATTAATATCTTTTTTTGTTAGCAAGACATTAATATCTAAATATATGTACATAATCGGTCACTAGTTATAGCTTGTCTACAATAAATCAATAATTTGGTTCCAAACTTAAGTACGGGCGATAACTATATAACAATGATTTGAAATAAAGTTGAGTTAGAGTCTCGAATTGGCTCAATAAATATTTACGGGAAAAGGCATTCCTTCACAAGCAAAGGTGTAGAGGCGAATCTAAGAACTTTCAGGCTAGCTACTGGAGTGCCGGGCTAAATGAAAGTAAGTAATCGCGTATGGCTTTATATCAATCCGTAAAATACTCTTTAGATACTTTTATATATATATATATGGTTCACGTGCATGCCTCGAATTCCAAGGTAATAAGTGGTATGAATTATAATAGATTGATCGTTTACTTTTTTCTGTCAATTGTTTTTTAATGGTATCATATGTTTTCACCTGATTAATTTTTAGGATTTGGTTGTCTTTTGTATATAATGGTAGGGATCTCTTTTGACTTAGATGATTCCACTAGTAACTTATGTGGTTTAGGACATGTCAAAAAGACCTGGTCGATCGTCTTTCTTTTCCTATACATACATGTGTTTGAACTTAATTAGGTCGTTCTCGCTTATGTTTAAGTTTCATATGGACCTCAAACTACTTTGTATTTTCTAAAAAGAAACAACATTCGAATTTTGTTATCTCCTGGTAAGAGTTATACAAACATATCAATACTCAGTGGGCTTCAGGAGCACTTTCTCTTAGACTTACAATTTTTAATATGTGATATACACGAGAGTAAACTATGAATCAAATTGAGATTAATTTAATCGAGATTGAAATGGTTTCAATAGATATATTTGTAAAGAGTTATTAGAGTTGTCTCCTTCATTGAAAGATCAACATGTGCTAGCTAGCTTATTCTATTTGATAAATAAAATGTATTTATTACATGTGTTTTGATGCCTTTCACTTCTTCACATGCATTCAACATCATATAATTAAACTCCAAAACATTCATATATATTACGCGTAAATGGGAAAATGTATCATTCCTTATATTTTCCTCAAAGGACCGAAATAATAAAAACACCGGATATTATAAACATCGTATGAAAATCATACTAATGTGATACATACATAAATTTGCAATAACCCCTTCTTGGACAAGGAGAGGAGTGGTAAACCTGTCTCTCTTTCTCTTTTGGACTGGGTGCATTGCAAAATAAATAAATAACGTAAAAAAATATAAAAGGACTAAATAGGAAAAGAAAAATAGAAAAATAGGCTTACGAGCAAACTAATGAAATGTTAGGGCTTCTCTTGCCATTAGCTGATATTTCACTAACTAGTGATCGAATATCAATATCCTAGTTTTTTTTTCCTTCTTGCTTGTTTGAAATCAAGCCTAGTTCAAATGTTATGACTCTTTGCACTTTCTTTTGAGCGTGTAAAGGCATAACTCATGTTAGGTTAAGACAATGATGGATATCAACTTAGAATGTTAGGCGATACCCTAAACTTTAAACCCTACGGGTGAAATTGCCTACAGCATGTCTAGTTCTTCGATAATAATAATAATATAATTGGTGGTTATTAATTATTTATAAAATACTATTACGTGAAACATGTTCGTTAAGAAATTGAAGACAACAAAATCTACAAATAAAAGTGAAGATATCAAAATGAATTTAGGTGGCAATAAACTTTCCAACACAAAAAAGAAAAGTATAAATGAACTTATAATATGATTATGATGGATGACAAGAATTTTACTAATTCAGGCCCAACGTATAAGTTTATCCGTAAGAAACTAGAACCAAATTCCTGTGTGAAGAAGGTGCCCCTGTTTTTGCTATAGGCGCCACCTTAGATGAAGGTACCCAAAAAAGTTTTTGGTTACTTCATGGAAAATGAAGGAATTAGAGAAGTGCTAAACGACCCATTATTGGAGCCGATTACGGGCCAAAAGATAGCGTGGTCAGCCCCAACTGGTCAGGTTGTTTCCCTCTCTTCATGACCTGACACATTGCGGCCGCCCATGTCAACTTTCGGCCTGTGGTTCAGTGGTTAGACCCAAAATTGGGCCCTTAGCATTTTGTAATTGGTCAAACCGAGAAAAAACAGGGTTGCCTGATTTTGGGGGCTTTCTGTAAAAACTTCTGGGGTACCAAAACTTCATACTCGTATGTCCAAATATTTTTCACTAACTTACATTTTCGGGTTTCTTCTTTCGTTGCTTGTCTTTGATCTCCCAATGTTTAGAATGTTCATTTTCTCCTTCCTCTCTTCCTTTATTTTGATACAAAATCATTGGTTGTTTTCAAGATTTTAGATATTGTTGTTCTTCCCTCTTCTTGTTCTTCATCTTCATTAATATCAACATTTTCTTTTTCAATTGGAGCCTATAAAATTTCAAGGTCAACCCAGAGCTGACCCTAGTCAGGACACAGGGCCTTTTTGGCAAACTAGGCCCAGATAATTCTTCCATGGCCCGTCTGTTCAATCTCTCCTTATGTCGCTTCGGCCTCTAATTATGAATTCTCTACTCTCCATTCAATTCTTATGAAAGCACATGTATCAGGCAGATAGCATAATTCTTATGGTAAGTTCAAATTATTACATGGAAAAGAAAAATTATATTTGGTCAGACAAAAAGTGGCCCGAATGGCTGAAAAATATAAATTATTGATGTCATATGCAAAAATTTGTCTAGTCAGTTTATTTGAGACACTTTTTGTCGGAGGACTAAGTAACATTGTTGATTGGAAAAACATACACCCCCTCAAATAGATTACATATATCGTAATACAAACATCGAATGCTAGATAGATCAACAAACTTATTAAAGCATTGTAGCTCGTGAAATGGATTGTGCTACCATTTGAGGTTTCTCCACCAGAGTCTAGACCCCGACCCCGATCTTGATTTTGGCCCACCATTTAGGAGTAGCCTAGTTCCATGGCATACAAGGTACAAAATTTTGCTATCCTTTTGGGCCATTGGGTCTTCCCTGTATTATCTTAAACTTCTCCACTTAACGCATTTAGGAGCCAAAACACGTAAGAAAGAAGCAAAAAAACAAAAATAACAACTAAAACTTGCTTGACAATCCAGTTGTTTGAACCCTACATTTGAAATAGTTGGGGATGAGAAACAAAAATGAGAGGTAGAGGGTGTCAAATTCACAACCTCATGTTTGCTATGCAAGGCTCCTTACCGACTAAGTTTGAACCCCACTAGTCACATTTTCTCGAACACACCCTTGGTTATGCGCCTCAATCAGGAACAATATGGCTAGTATTGTGGCGGGTGTTATATCAGAATCTCATACGTAAAGTACTTTTAAAATTGTATGCGTGTATGGTCAACCATATCTTTTTTATTTCGAAAATTGGAGACCATATCTTGGGTAAGGGACCACTTAGGGAGTGCCTTAAATGCTGCTCAGATGCAAGCGGAAGGCAGAAACAGAGGCAGAAGGCACCAAGCAAGAAAACAAGCATTCATCCATCCATCCCCATGATGAGCTCCCTCAAAACACAATAAGTCCCCTTATTCTCAAAATAGACAAGGGTGATTATATTCACCCAAGGTAAGTTTAAATGAAGTACTCTTTTGATCATCTTCTGACTAAACTCCCCCACATCCAACTTTGGCACATTTTTAGGCCCTTGTTTCATGGGTTGGTAGCTTTGATCATCTTCATCTTATCCCTCAATTTTTTAGATTTGAGTGTGTGTGTGAGAGAGAGAGAGAGAGAGAGAGAGAGAGAGAGAGAGATTTGAAGTGGAGACAAAAACTTCACTATCTTCCAGCTGAGAAAAGTTTGTCTCACTTGGTCACTGTTCTAATACTTGTGACAAGGTGTACATTCTTGTTTCTTATATATTTCAATTATTACATTTATACATATTTCAAAACTACCAATATTCAAATAATCACTCTATATTTCACTCTAAAGTTTCATTAAATCAGAGGAAGCTCAATTTAGAACTAGAAAATTCAGTTTTATTTAGTTCAAACTTCATATATCTACACTACTTTCATCACAAATGAATAAACAAACCAACAAAATAAATAATTTTTTACTTTTGAATTCAAATCATCCTTGTTTTCTAGGTTTAGTTTCAAGCAAAATTCTATCAAAAACCTTTGTATTTTTGCAAGAATTTTGTGTTCGTATCGTGCTAAGCTCTCCTTCTTCACCATCTTATCCACATACATTTATGTCTTTGATTGTTCTTCAAGCTTTTATTGTTCCGGGTGGTTGTAATCTTACGTGTTTATCTCAATAACCCGGTTTTAGAAGAATCAACCCTTACTACTAAAGGACTAGTTACTCTCACCATTTTTGTCTTCCATGTCAAAGACCCAAATACATAACCTCTTGATGGACCAACCGCCTTGAAATTCACTGTAAAATTCAACTTCTGCCCAAACCTTTTGAATATTAGAAACTTTGGAACAATAGTTACTTTAGTTCCTGGAGGAGAAGATACTATTGCTTTGTATATACTTGTGGGATTTCCCACATTTGTAACGGTCCGTGTGACCACGTAGTTGTTCGTAAGTTTGGGTATCGTTATGGACGGGTAATTCAGTTCGGCTCCTGTTGTGAAAGCCCGTTCACACGTGCTGTTATCTCTTGTGAGTAGACGTAGTGATTTTTCGTTGTAGCCGATTGAGCAGAGGAAGTTTTTATAGTCAATGGGTTGAGCATCATAGATAAGACCTGGATTAAGGACTTGTGTTGGGTTCACAAACCCTGAACCAAAATCAAATGGGTTTCCCTTTCTTCCTTGTGGATCTACTGTTATGGGTTTCTTGTTCTTGTTCGTGGTAGTTGCTGCATTTTTCGAAACAAAAGGAACCCTATTAGCATTTCATTAGTAACTAGAAAAAATTCATTAATAGTTGATTGGGAAGATTTGGATAGAGTAAATAAGGCAAGACTTTGTGATTCGAAAAGACGAAAACCAATTTGGGTATTTGAATAGGTTGCAAGCATCGCTTAAAACCCCACTCTAGTCGGGTGACGAAATGTATGTTTCTCCACTCGAGAGTCCACAATATGAATCCTAGCGTTTAAAAAAAGTGATATTTTCGATAAAAAAAAAATCAACTTATTGTTTCCCATTTTTTAAAAAGCAATGTTGCCGTTATAAAATGTTTGTTTTGGAAAAGACGTTATAAAGTTCTTTTTTTGTAGTTAATAACGGTAACAACCATCACAACCACGCACCCGTTATACCACCGTTATCATGGCATTGGCATATTTGTAAGGATGTAAAATTATGTTTGTTTATGAAAGTGATAAGTTTTTACCTGTTGTCATAATGGCAGATTTGATAGCAGAAGGAGACCAAGATGGATGAACAGCCTTAATCAGAGCTGCAATTGCTGTTACATGAGGACAAGCCATTGATGTACCAGAGATGATGTTGAATTGCTGTTTTCCAATAGCTGGAGACCAGGCAGCCAGGATATTCAGTCCTGGAGCTGAAACATCAGGCTAGAAAATAAAAACACAGAATTAATCAGAACAAAGAAAATTGGTGCTAAGAATCTATTAACCCGATACGATTTCTGTTCCAGTATGAAGATTTTTCACCTTCAAAATTTCGGGTGTTAATGAATTCGGACCTTTCGAAGAAAATGCAGCAACTCTAGGTGATGGTTGGTATCCTAGTACAGTCTTTGCACGTAAAATTCGCGCAGTTGGGTTCCTACGAATGAAAACAAAGAGTAACCCATGTTAGAAAAAAGCAATTCAACATTTTTTTGGATGAAGTTTCTAAGAAGAGGAACCGAACCGTGAATGATTATAGTAAGATAGGATCTTGTTCCCCATCCGTGTCCCAACGATAGTCGAAGGAATTGGGAACGGAATTGCTAAATTCTTATCGTTTTCGTCTATGAGAATCATTCCAACTCCACCGGCTTCTTTGACTACCACACTCTTGGCTAGTTTTGACTCTGTTGAACCTTCTGGTTGTTGGCAAATGAGAACTTTTCCTCTAGCCTTTGTACTATTCAATGAACTTTCAAGACAAAAGCTGATAATAAGATGACAAGAAACATAAATTAGTTATCGTCCTTTCGTTTAACTTCGGTGTAAACCAAGTACTGTTTTCTGTAGACTTCACATTTGAGTCTAATATTTTGAAAGAAAACCTTTTAATCTACAATTTGACCTAAAGCAGACAGTCTGAAGTCTGTTATTTTGAATCTATCGAACTTCACATGCGAAAAACCCATAGACAAATACCTCTAGAATGACTCCTTATGTCATTACCTTGATTGATAAGGTGTGAAATATCCCGCATTAGCTTCTGAAGCGGAAATAATCTGTTTCGAGGAAATCATCTCTGAGAGACTCAAACTTTCACCCTGAAATATCAGAGGAATGGTTTAGAACTAGAATGTAAGATGATTCCGCCTAAACTATGAACACACGAAAATAAACTTTATTACCGTGTACTTAGTTCCGTCTCCGAGTAAAATATCAGAAGTAAAATCTCTATCAGTAGAAGTAGCACCAACTGTGATCATCCATGGTGCAAGATTAGTTGCAGAACCTTGATTTCCTGCATTACCAACAGAAGAAACTACCAAAATCCCATGACTAGAAGCATGAAATGATCCAATAGACATGGCATCATTGAAGTAATCTTGTTGAGGAGATTCAGGACCCAAAGATAGAGAAAGAACATGAACTCCATCTCTAATAGCATCATCAAATGCAGCTAATATATCAACATCATAACAACCTGAATCCCAACAAGTTTTATATACTGAAATTCTAGCCATGGGTGCACCTCCTCTGGCTCCTCCATCACCCAACCCTTTATAATTTGCATTTTCCACTAACCGACCGGCAGCCGTTGATGCAGTATGGGTCCCGTGGCCCGACCCATCTCTCGGAGATTTATACTTTTTTCCTTCCATTGAATTTCCTTCAGCTTCATACCCGCTTAGGTAGTACCTTGCTCCTACGATTTTTCTGCGTTATGTTGTATAAACTATAAGAAAAAGTTAAACAATTTGTATCTAAAGCAAGGAAACATGATCAAATGGAACCTGTTGCAGGACGAAGAATTGAATTCTTCGCCCGTTTGACATCGTCCGTTCCATGTTGAAGGCACCTCAGGCATTCCTTCGTCCCGAAAACTAGGGGATTCCGGCCATATTCCTGATTTTTTATCAACTTTAGTAACTAACAGTGATGGGTCAATCCCATAAAATAATAAAGAATATTATAATCCGAACTTATCCGAGAGAGTGAGAGAGGGGAGAAAAAAATGCTCTGTTTTAATAGAACAGGACAAGATGAAAATGAAACCATTTTCATAATCAATTGATGATTCAATTATAAGTTCACTAAATAGAGTAAGGGATTAATTACCTGTATCGATGAAACCAATGATGATATTTTCTTGATTCTTAGTAGAATAACCAGGAATTTCCATGGCTTCATCATTCAAAATACCCATATAATCCCAAGAATGAGTAGTATGTAAACTTCTTTTCAAATTAGGAAATACTGATACAACTCCTGGCATCCCTGCAATTTTATGTTATACTCCATTTACAAGTTGAAGTTTTGACCAGAAGAAATGTAAAAAAACCCATCTTTTCGAACTTACTAGCCATTTCTAAAGCTTTCTCCTCTGTTAATTTTGCTGCAAATCCTCTAAACCCATGATTATAACTATAAACATGTGAAGCTTGAGCTTCTTCATAGCTATAGTTCATGAAAAACCAAATCAATAAACACCAAAAAAAATAGACATGAAGAGGAAGAAAAAACACTGTAATAGTTCATGGTTTATGACCTTCCTCCATGAATTTGAGCAAGTAATTGATGATTTAGCCTCAAATTCTCATCTGGGTCTTCATTTATTTGACTACCCATGTAAACAACATAAACCTGCTTCCATTACCCATAATCATTAATAGAATCATATAAGTGAAAGAGCTTATTGTACTGTAAAATAATGAACCTACCTTTGAAGAAAAACTAGACCTGATTTGTGCTATAAAAATAAATAGGGTTAGATAAGTAAAAGAGCTTCTGTAATTCAGTATTGTACCCATTTTCAAGTATGGGGAAGATAGAACAATGATAATGCAGATTAGAGAGAGAGAGAGAGAGAGAGAGAGAGATTTAAATAAAGGAAAAGGGGGAGAACTGTTCACAGGTTTTCAGTTTCTTGTCTTATAACAGTTTATCAGTATGAGCCAGTATTATGAAACTATTAGACAAAGTTTGCTCCTTCATTTATGGGTATTTGCCACGTGTCACATACCCATTCATTTTTTTAAAAATCATTCATTAGATGTCTTGAAATTGATCACTAGATTTTATTTTGTAGAAAATTTTGATTGGTTTCTTAATGATTAGAAGATCAAATTTTGATGTTCTAATTGAGTATCAAAAGTTTATATCTCAATTATAACGTGTAAAGAATTTCTTAAGAAGCTTTGCTTTTGGACTAACCTAAGAAATCGACTCATCCACTCTCACACGTCATACATCAACCTTAAGTTACCCCAAAATCATGGATTTAGAGACCTAATAAATAATGAAAAAGAAATAGTGCCCACTATCTCATGACCCAAGAGTTGTCATGCATAAATAGGACTTTCTCGTGATAGGAAAACCAATTGTAAAAGAAATAGCGAGTGACATGTATATCAAGAAAGTACTGTAAGATCAGAAAAAGACACTTATAATGTAGATTAGTTAGGTTTAAACAATAAGAAGAGCTAAAACTATTATATGCATAGCTTTGTGAATGTGGTACTTGGTTTTCACTACAAAGATAAATCTTTTATTAATGTGAATCTATATAAACAATGTAGATATAATGCTGCTAAAGGATAGGAAAGACAACTACTAATATATTGGAAACCCTAGAATAAACAAGTACTAATCATAAGTTCATAAGGGAGATGAATTATCATTGTATGAGCACCAAATACTTAAAATGGAAGGATAAGATCTTTTTGTTGTTCCATAACTCAATGGAAGTCCACTAATAATTCTACTTCATTTATTTGATGACATAAAAAATATAGAAGATGAAAGAATTATGCCATCATCATAAAAGATAGATCTAATAATTTTCATCCCTTGAAAGAAAGTATAGCTTTTGGATTCATATAGGTGTAACTTCAAACTAAATAGGTGTCAGGGTTTTATAGATGGCCTTGCCCAACCTTTCGTAAGAATAAAAATCTTTGATCATTGGGCATGGACTAGATGTCAAGAACACATCGGCATATATAGATATATCAATAAGAGCGTAGACTTGGAGCACCACAAATGGCTAATTTAACTTGCGAAGCTGCTGTCAACAAAAACAACTTGCGAAGCTGAACCCACATTTTCATCAACCATTGTCTTGTCCATTAGACATTTAGACATGCTAGGTCTAACAAGAATTGGAATAGTAATCGCAATTTATCTTCTCTCGGACCTTTTTACTCTTCTTGTAAGTTAAAACTTATGTCCATATAAATATATAATAATACCTACTAAATAACCGTTGTGCACATCAAGACAATGTTCATGGGGGGTGTAAACTTAACTATTCTTTAAAACGAAAAGGGTAATTAAACTTTCTTTTTTCATATTTGGATTTCTTGTAAGATCAAGTAGTGAAGAAGACATGAGAGGAGACATTTCATTTTCTACTCCAAAAAGATAGCAACTTTACTGGCTCCACAGTGCTAAAAATATTCATGAAAGTCTAGCAATTGTTTTTTGTTGTAGCCCAAACGCAACACTGAGAGCAATCCCCCATAGATCAATTGTAACTTTGGAATTGGAAATTCTTCCCTCAACTTTGGTAGTTGAGCAAATCTTGTTGAAGGTACCAAAATTTTCACATATAGTTTCTAATTACTCCAACTTAGAAGCAGGGTTAAAAGTGTATTTTCTTCCCCTTTCGCGTGTTGTGTCTTTCTTTCTCTCTTTCTATTTTGCCCCTACGTATATACAAGATCAATCCTTAGAAACTTATATGTTTCGTAGTTAAGGTTTTATAGGAGATCAAAAATCGTTTTTGTCAAAACTCGACGGTTTTTTTAAGGATCGTTTTACTTTTAAATTGTTATTTTTTTTCCAAAAAGCTTTTGTTTAATAATTTTTTTTTAAATCAAGTTTTGTCGAAAAAAAGAACCAAATAATCATGACTCATAGAATTTTGCTTGGAACAAGCAAAATCTTACACATTCACGAGTCATAGGATTCAAAAGTCCTTAGAAATCATGAATCATACTACTTTTGAGTTTCTAATTAGTCAAAGGAGGTAAGCTAAATTTGGTAAAGGAGTAAAGTAAAAAAACCATCTTTTATATGCTAAAACTTGATGTAAAAGAAGTGTATGAACTCTGGAACTATCCCGGTTAACCTTAAGAACCAGGTCCGTACTAAAACCGGTTGTAACGGAATTCACCACCCAATTGCCCCTTTTAAAGGTTTCGACTCCTCCGTCCACAATTTTAACGCAACAACCCTAGATGTTCATTTTCTTCTTTCATGATTCCTTGATCAACTCCAACTCTTCCACCGTCTCCAGTTAGGTCAGTTTTTTTCAATTTCTTCTAATTTTACTCCTATTCCTTCAAAATCTAGGTTTCCGTATTTCTCTAAAATTAGGGCTTCTGCTATCACCTTTTTTACCCTTTCTAGCACGTTTAAAAATTCGATAACTAGGGTTTCTCCCTGCTCTTTCTTTTGCTTATCATAAGATAGTTTTGAATTTTATTATTGTTTTAAACTAGTACAATTCTCTGAAAACCCTAATACCTATTGATTAGGATTCATGGCGGAGCACTTAGCTTCAATATTTGGTACTGAGAAGGATAGGGTGAACTGCCCATTTTACTTTAAGATCGGTGCTTGTCGTCATGGTGATCGATGTTCCAGACTTCATAATCGTCCAACAATTTCCCCAACTCTTCTTCTTTCAAATATGTATCAAAGACCTGATATGATAACTCCTGGTGTTGATCCACAAGGACAACCTATCGACCCTCGGAAAATTCAAGAGCACTTTGAGGATTTTTATGAGGATATTTTCGAGGAACTCAACAAGTTTGGGGAAATTGAAAGTCTCAATATTTGTGATAATCTTGCTGATCATATGGTTGGGAATGTATATGTATTATTCAAGGAGGAGGATCAAGCTGCTGCTGCTTTGCAAGCATTGCAAGGGCGGTTTTACTCCGGTCGGCCAATTATTGCCGATTTCTCACCCGTGACTGATTTCCGTGAAGCGACTTGCAGACAATATGAGGAAAATAGTTGTAATCGAGGTGGGTATTGTAATTTCATGCATGTGAAGCAAATTGGGAGGGAGTTGAGGAGGAAACTATTTGGAAGGTATCGAAGGTCTTATGTGAGTCGGAGTCGAAGTAGGAGTTTGAGTCCTCCACCTCAAAGAAGAGATGCGGATAGGCGTGGTGGTGGTGGTGGTGGTGAGTATCGTGATCGTGGGCAGGACTATCGGAGTAATGGGAGAAGGAGTGGGGATAGGCATGGTAGGCATGATAGTGATGGAGGAAGAAGACGACATGGGAGTCCAAGACGAACCAGAAGTCCCGTTAGGGGGAGTCCTGTTAGGGCTGGAAGTGAGGAAAGAAGAGCAAGGATTGAGCAATGGAACAGAGAAAGAGAGGATAATCATTGATTCAAGTGTTATTTCGTTTTCTTTTTAGGAGGTATGGTTAAGGAGTGGAGCTTGTGTTGGTATTTTCTCATGGATGGTATGAACTTCGATTTCACTTTAGCTTATTCGTTAGCCGTCATGAACTTTGGCACACTACTCTTCATATGAATAGTTGTTTACTTGATAAACTTAGTCGTTTTGAGACTTTGAGTCATGGTTGTCTGATCACTGTTGGTAAGATGAATGCTTGATAGACAATTTAATTTGATGGTCTTCATGTTATAGCCTGCCATCTTTCATGTTTTTTTAGTTTCTCCTTTTGCAATTTCAAAGTAATTGCATATTTTTTTTTACATAATGAATGCTAAGCCTGGAAAAGTACATGTCGGTCTACTAATAGAAGAAAGGGTTGTAAATGATGATCTCTGCTTTACGTATTTCTAGTGGGTGATGCCATAAAGGTCGATTTTGATACAGGAAATGATAGCAAAGCCACATTATGATTATTGCGTTATGCTTTGAGACCCACACTGGCGCAAAGAGAGACATGCAGACACACACACACAGTCACACACACACACTCACACACACACACACACGAGTATGATGCACAATCTCTGTAGCATAGTGGACTTCCGCTAGTGTTGTGCACGTTCTGATGCGACACTGCTCCCAGTAGCAGTCATATTCTCCTTGATTTAGGCATGTCCCTGACCCTACTTCTACATGCTACAAGATTTTTTTTGGAGCGGTTATGTAGTAGACTATCCCAAGCTCCTGCACTTGACCAATCTAAGCACAAAAATCAACCCGAAAGGCCTAACCAGCATGTCACACGAGATGTTATATGTTATACCTAGATTTTGTAAGGTATGCCTAAGAAATGTAGGATAAAGAGCCTTGCACGTGAAACTCTGTTTCACATTACATTTACACCTTCTCAGTATGGGAAATGCAATGAGCCTGTTGGTGTGAAGAGAAAAAAGATCTTCTCGGTGGTCTTACTATGATCCATAATGTACTCCAAGTACGGCATGAAGCTGATTTAGTGTTTCAATAGGGCGGACAACGAATTGGTTTTGTTCTATTGTTGAAGTTTCTGATAATACTTCTCCAATTTTGTGGAAATGAAGATAGTTACAAACTGTTGGTTATTGAATACATGTTTGCTGCTGAAATCCATCTTTGCCATCTTGAGCTTGCAGCTTGAGTTTTTGACATTGGGCTGTCTGCAGCAGGCACAAAATGAAATATTACTTTAAGATTTGGTAGTCATGACAAAAGGGGTATATATGCACCCTGACTATTGTTGTTGGCGTCTCTTGAGAAGCCAAATTTTTAGGTGACTTATGTGCAATTGGGGTGCTTAAAGCAAAAGCAATTATATGGTAAAATGGGAGAAGTTACCAAGTTAGTTTACACGCTTTAATTCTAGATTATTCACAAAAAATTTGCTTGATGCTAACTTCGGTTTAAGCATCAAAGAGTATCTTGCAACACCACCGATCTAGTTTCAATCATTTACTAGTCATGGAAAATCAAACTCAGGTCTATCACACTCTATCTACTTATCCGCTAATTAAAGTGGCAATGTAAAAAACAAATTGTGCTTTCTATACGTAACGCTATAATGTACAATTTCTTTAGAGATTGGTGTAACCATTTATAAAAAACATAATAACGAAAAATCGAAGCAGTTTGACATCAAGATTTATCTCATGTAATTTACGCAATCTATAAAGTAAATAATATAATGTCGGACTTTAGGCCTCTTTCATTGTGTCAGGGTTTAGGCCTCTTTCATTATGGTTTAAGTTAGGCGGTTATCGTGCTCGTCACATCTTCATGATGTATCAATGCCTTGTAACGACTAACGTAGATCGTAGTCGATTTTTCAAAAGAAAAAAAAACGAAAAACAACAACTATCACAATTGTATAAACATCAACGATGCATCAAAAATCGTTCACAATCTCAGTGGCAAACTAAACAACTCTCGTTGCCCACGTATCATTTATTATTTATTATGGAGTAATGCTACCGAACAAGAAAAACTAGTTAAATTCTGAGTAAATCTTTCACGTAGTTTGCTGCGATTCGATTCTAAACTCCAACCATTTGGGCCACCAAAAAAAACCAGTTGGGCCGCCAAAAGTTGATTTTTTTTTTTTTTTTTTTTTTTTTTGTTGAGAATGCCAAAAGTTGATTGCTGGGCGAAGTTTTTGTTTATTAGGCCACCAATACCATTGGGGTAAATAAAAGGAATAATTTGGGTAGTTTAGGAATTAAGTCAAAACCAATGGATTGTTGGTAGTATCGCCGTAACACTCACTATAAAAACTGGTTTTCGAAGTAGTTGAAAGGCAGAAAAGAAACAGATTCACTAGTAGCAGTAGTAGTAGTAGAGCGGAAAATCCAAGTTAAGAGTCAAGTCGATGGATTCGGATTTCGGCGTCCCTAGAGAACTCTCAGATCTGCAAAAACACAGATCTCTTTACCAACCTGAACTTCCTCCATGTCTTCAGGTCTATTCTCTCTCTCTCTCTCTCTAGGTTTACGATTTCATATACTCTTCCGTTCTCCTGTTAGTAGATCACTCGTCTTAAAACTTCACTCTTTATTTTCCCTCTGAAATTTATATGTTAGGAATGTTTCATTTATATTGAATCGCGGATCTGGATCCGTTTTTATTGGATTCAAATGATATACTCTATGAACAATGGTGGATTTTGCGTCTATCATTTTATATATGAAAATTGTATATCAGATCGTGCATTTAGTGGTTGTTTATTTAGATCTGAGAGTTGATATAGAGTTAATCTGGTTTTAAGATCATTTATAGATTGGTTTTTATGTCCATGTTGATTTAAAAAACAGAAATCTATAATGTGTAGCTGATGAATATCGTGACGGCTCACTAATCAATTGCTCTACTTACTCCGATTAAGTTGCATGAATGTAATCATGATCAAACAATTTCTTGTTCTTCTATTAAGGTCCAGTAGACCTGCTTACGAAGTTTTTTTTTTTTTTTTTTGAAAAATGAATTTTGATGGTTTGGGAGAAACATTGTTTTTGCGCGATTAGATCTCGTCGTATTATTATTTTTCCTGTAGTCAGAGGGTCGAGACTAACTCTCATTATGATAGTATATTAATTTGTACTGGTAAAACCAATACCAATATCTGGTCAGTCGAAATTTCGTTGATTGCTACCAGTATCATTATCGAAGTAGTAGTACCCTGTAACTTTTCGAAAAGAATAAAACTATGAAGATGATGTTCAACTGTTAAGAGAACTTGAAATAATCGGGTTTTTTATGCTGCAAACACTTATCAATTTATACAATTTTTTTTTTCGTATCATGACAGGGTACTGCAGTCAGGGTAGAATTAGGTGACGCAGCAACTGCAGCAGATCCTTCTAGTGCACACACCATCAGCCGGAGTTTTCCGCAAACATATGGTCAGCCTTTGGTGCATTTCCTTAGAGCAACTGTAGAAGTTCCTGATGCTAAAATTATAACCGAACATCCAGCAATCAGGTACATAATCAATCTGATGTATTCCATCCGTTTCCCTTGATTTGGTTCCTTGGGTAGTTGAGTTATGATTGAGTGGTAGTTTGAAGTCGCAATGAAGAAATTCTGAATCTGCATAAAATAACATGAAATGTTTCTCTGGTTTATGGATGAACAAATGTTGAAGTCGATGTTCCTCAATCGTTATGTGTTTTTATATGTAAATGATATGCTTACTTGACAATGCCTTAAAACTTTTGTTAGTGCATTAAAGGACCAGGATCGCTGCTTTTATAATGAAAATGTGGCTGTTATACAAGTCGCATATCCCAAACACAGAAGTTTTTAAACGAAAAAAATGGGAAAGCAATAAAAGATCATGACAACAGAAAATAACAGTGGCTAGAAGTGTACATTTTTCTTTTATTGTTAATTGGAAACAATAGCAATGAACAAATAAGATTTATTATGTAAAACAAGAAAGTTCTGACAGTCATAACAACTTGGAACGTACCTTTTCCTTTTTTTACAGTTGGAACAATTACTTCTAAAACTTAATAACATTTTGCTTGAATCACATTTAGTATAAACTTATAATGAAACGCTTTGTGCAGGGTGGGTTTGGTGTTCTGCGGGAGACAATCTCCAGGAGGACATAATGTCGTATGGGGTCTCCATAACGCTCTTAAAATTCATAACCCAAAGAGCACTCTACTTGGATTTCTTGGTAAATGTCCTACCAATCTCATACTTGCTTTTTGGTGTGCGATATTGAAGACTTCTTTTTCTATCTAAATCATCAACCATCTAGCCAGTTAATATTATAGCTGTTGGTGCTGATTATCCGTACTTGTACATATGACGCTTTGGCGCTTTGCTAGCATTTTTTGTAGTATCTTATTCTTTACTTTTTCAACTCACCCAGATTCTTGTTTTCTTCTAAACTCTATCTATCAGTAAATTTCAGTCTAGCAACATGAATTATGAACATCTGCATTTTCTGACTGTTTGAGCTTAATGCTTTGTTTGAAAGGGTATACAATGTTAATATGCATTTCATGTCCTTTTTGTGACTGGTCTCATTGTAATGCTGGTTGCAAATGTTAGGTTTGGTATTTTGTCAGAAGTATGCCTGACTACTTCTTAGGCAGGCAGCATCTTGCATTGGACAATGGTTCTTTTCTTGGACATTGGTCGGTTTTTTGTAAAGTACTTCGTGGAATTTCAAGTCGTTGGTCCTCATCAGCACCCAGACTGCACACCTGCAGCTGCTAATATGTGAATTGATACATCACTTTAAATTTGGTTGTGTGGCACGAGCAAATAGTTGTCCTTTGCGTCCTATTTTTCACTTCCTGACTAGGTCATATCCATCTTCCCATCAAGGATGGATATTTGTTGTCTTTTAATTTTTTTAGCACCTAAGAACTTATTGCAAATGCTACTGAGTTGAGCACTTTGAACTTTTCTTTACCAACTTTCGCTTTGGCGCTACTAGAATAGTCAGATTAGAGGGAAGAAGTCACAAAAACTGATGTTTTATGTTTTCTGTGCAGGTGGTTCTGAGGGTTTATTTGCCCAGAAGACTTTGGAAATCACAGACGACGTTCTCTCAACCTACAAAAATCAAGGTAGGTGGTGTTCCTATCTCATATCTTATTATGGATTTTAATCTTCGTTAATTTTCCTTTTCTGCTGAAAGTTGACTTGTACCTTGCTAAACCGTAACTTCTTGCATTTGAAAGAGATATAATAAGTCTCGTTTATCTTTGTAAATTTTCTATGCCGCTAGTTTGTTCTCTGTGTTGATTCCATGATTGTTGTACTGTCTGAGCATAATTTCATCTCATTTCTTTGCTTAATCAAAAAGTTATTTGAAGTCCCTCAGTTGATGTTTTCGAGGTTTCCGTTTTAACTGGATGTAGTCGGCCAGTCAGGCACTTCAGTTGATAAATTTTACGCATCTTGGTTTTAGCTGTCTATTTAATGTAAGATATAAATATATAATTATAACCCGTCATCGGAATCTTTGCTTGTGAAGGTGGTTATGATTTGCTTGGCCGGACAAAAGATCAGATAAGAACCACGGAGCAAGTTAATGCTGCCTTGGCCGCGTGCAAAGCGTTGAAACTGGATGGCCTTGTCATTGTTGGAGGTAGTTTAATGTATCATTATGGTTATATATAGTACAATATTCTGACAGCTAATAAAAATTTAATGATTCTTATTTGACTGTTCTTTTGAAGGTGTTACATCAAACACTGATGCTGCTCAGCTTGCAGAGACATTTGCAGAAGCTAAGTGCTCAACAAAGGTATTCAAAACATAGGAAAACTTTCATTGTTATTATGAGTTCAGAGAAAGCTAGGTTTTTTTTTCATTGTGTACTAGTACATCTGCAGTTAACTTTTCTTTGGTTCAGTTTTTCACTGTTTGTGTTTTAACTTATTCTGGGTTCCTTACTACTGTATTTTGCTAATCACAATATCCGGGCTTTGCAGGTGGTTGGAGTTCCTGTTACTTTGAATGGGGATCTCAGAAATCAGTTTGTTGAAACTAATGTTGGTTTTGACACAATATGCAAGGTAGTAATTATTTGATACTTACGGTAACTTGTCGTCTTGTACTTCAAAAAAGTTCAGGAAAATCGTACCATTTCTTTAAAATTTATTTGACAATGATATCAATCCTTGCCCCCATCACTTAAGGTAGTACGTGAACTGCTACGGAACTTACTTGTCGAAGTGACCTGATTTCTTTTGTTTGTTTAGTTGCTGCGGAGTAGGCGCACAAGTTGCAACAACTTTAGAAGTAGCTAAAATGTGCTTTTAAATCTTTTTGTGCAGGTGAACTCGCAGCTCATCAGCAATGTCTGCACAGATGCTCTCTCTGCAGAGAAGGTAAATAGTCAGTTGTGTTATTGAAATTTTTGAAATATCTGCTGATACAACATTCTTTGAATTTTTCTGTCCAGATCAAGTAGTAGCAAAATATATTATGTTCTCTCTTTCGAAGCTTATTGTAATTTTTCACCTGTAATTTTATTTTGCTCCTCCAGTATTACTATTTTATCCGACTCATGGGACGGAAGGCATCACATGTTGCTCTGGAATGTGCTCTTCAGTCGCATCCAAATATGGTTAGCTTTCTCATCTGACATTATCCATAGCAGGATTACATCTCTCAATATTTTGTACAATAATTGATCGACTAAACTACTTCTCAGGTCATCCTTGGTGAGGAGGTAGCTTCGTCAAAACTCACTCTCTTTGACCTTACAAAACAAATCTGTGATGCCGTTCAGGCCAGAGCAGAGCAAGGTCTGGAATACATTAGTTATTGTTTATTTATTTTTGTTATAACTCACATGTACACTGGCTCTTTAGTTGAAACTAAATTGAAGAGTGGTCAGTATAGTACCATCACGATTGATGTCTTTTTCTGGTTTTGGTTTTTGAAACAGACAAGAATCATGGGGTCATTCTACTGCCTGAGGGGCTTATTGAGAGTATTCCTGAAGTGTATGCGCTCTTGCAGGTATTGCACATTTCATATACTAGTTCCATTTTAATGCCTGGTTCTTGGTTAATTATCCATACTTCTGACTTACCGTGTTGGTATTTAACAACTGAATCTAGTAATACTTGGTTAATGTAATCACCCATTCCAGGAAATTCACAATTTGCACAGGGAAGGGGTTTCTACTGACAAAATCTCTTCACAACTTTCACCATGGGCATCTGCGTTGTTTGAATTTTTGCCCATCTTTATCAAGAAACAGGTACTGTAATCTCTTCTCTTCCCATGAATGGAGTTCGATTCTGCGTACTAGCTTATCGTGCAATGGATCTCATCTGACCTATATCATTTATTTTGCAGCTGCTTCTTCGCCCTGAGTCAGATGATTCCGCACAGTTGTCTCAGGTATGTGGACTTCCAATCTTTGTCTCTCTGTACAAGGCATGATGAAAATTTTGCTTCTGAATCTCTGATTTTATACTTTTTTGTCACTTCCAGATCGAGACGGAGAAACTCCTTGCTCATTTGGTGGAGGCAGAAATTAACAAGCGATTGGTAAGTTGCCGGTGCTTATAATATTCATGCACGTAGCTAATGGAAACTTGTTATTTTAGATGATGTTACTTGTCATTGTTGTGCATGTCCATAGTTATTGTCTTTCATTTATTTCACATCTCCAATGGGAAACTTGGCTGTTTTTCTTTAAAAGAGAATCTTATATGTGCTAAAATATTGTAAATCAATATAATATTAAGTTGGTAAGTTGATGCGAGTTCATTGTATCTTCGAAGCTCAGTTACCTCACTGATTTCTTTTATTTTGATGTTTCTGATGATATAAACAGAAAGAAAGCACATATAAGGGGAAGAAATTCAACGCTATCTGTCACTTCTTTGGTTACCAAGCTCGAGGATCTTTACCATCAAAATTCGATTGTGATTACGCCTATGTAGGTTTTGAAATACTGGTTGTTTCTTTTGTAAGTTTCAGATCTTATGATTCACATGTAGGTCTAACAATGCTACCTTTTCCAGGTTCTCGGGCATATCTGCTATCACATTTTAGCAGCTGGTTTGAATGGTTACATGGCCACTATTACTAACCTGAAAAATCCTTCAAACAAGTGGCGTTGTGGTGCAGCTCCAATTTCGGTAGGGTCCGGTCTCTGCTTTCTAAATTTATGGTCAAATTTTTATATTTGGTAGTTTTCATGACAGATTTGTGCTTATTTTGAAATTTTCTTGTCTTAGGCAATGATGACTGTAAAGAGATATGCACGCGGTCCTGGAACCTCTTTGATTGGAAAACCTGCTGTTCATCCTGCCACTGTTGACTTAAAGGGCAAAGCATATGAGTATGTACCTGCCAGGACGGCCTGGATACCATTTAAGTTTTTGTTGTGATCTTCATAAAATTAGGACCAAGCTTATTCTAATTCCGCACCAAACCTATAATTTTCACCTTCTTTAACAAAACTCCTGATGCGGCCTTGATTTAGAGTCAAGTGTAATGTGCATTTATACTAAGAAAGTAGTTCCTCACCAGATCATTTTCTGATATTCATTTTGCATTTGACTGTTAAAAAATAGAAGTTCCTAATATGTTTCTTTGAAAATGTTGGGTTGCTCAATGTTTGTAGGTTGCTGAGAGAAAACGCAACAACATTTTTGCTGGATGATGTCTACAGAAATCCAGGTCCACTACAATTTGATGGTCCTGGTGCTGATAGTAAGACCATGACTTTGTGTGTTGAAGACCAAGATTACATGGGTCGGATCAAGAAGTTGCAAGAATATCTTGACAAGGTTGGTTTAATACCTTTTTCGTATTTGTTGCCTCTATCGGATGAAAACTAAAGCACTTCTTTTTATTTCTGAAACACAAAATTGCTGCCGTTTTGCTAGTATGAATGTGACTCATCTAGAAAGAATCTAACTCATTTAAACGCTTAACCCTTCGAGTTAGTTGTTATGTTTAAAACTTTGAAATTGTGGTCTATGAATAAGAAAATACAATATATATAGCGGTTATTGAGTTGGCGAGAACTTGGTTGAAAGTCGTTGGAGTTACTCGGCTCGGCGGGGAGAGGAGATGCCCGGCAGATGACCCTCACCCCCAGCTACTTAGCGCTTGAGTTAGTCCGACTATTGAGTGTTGGAAGTTGACGTAATGCCACTAATCCTGTGATATTCAACCAATTCTTTTGTCTATTTTTTGCTTTTACTTGATTCCTGATTTGCATATATTCTTCTCCTTCACTTGGTCAGGTGAGGAACATTGTGAAACCAGGATGCTCGCAGGATGTCCTGAAAGCTGCTTTGAGTTCTATGGCTTCGGTGACAGACGTTCTCTCTGTAATGTCCTCATCTTCATTCAGTGGTTCGGCACCCTTATAAGTGGATTCACCAATATAAAGTTTATATTCATCTCTCCGATCCTTTCCATCCTAAAGTAGCCGGTAATCTGCCAAGGTTTTTCTGCTCTCCCCGCTTTTGGTATTTATGTTTCCTTTCTGATTTTTGTTTCCTTTTCAAATTAAGATCTGGTTCATTTTGTAGACATTGTTGATCTTGAGAGGATCTCGATGTTTTTCTTTTAGGTTTTGAAATTCTAGACAGAGTTTATCTATAATGTTAAAGAATTCCTATAATCATTTTTCGCCATTTTTCTTCTGTTTAAAACCTGGTCATTTTGATCTTGTGCACAAGTAAATGAGATGTCAATCCTTTCTATCCCCATTTAGTGATTTAAAGTAGGATTCCTAGTACTTGTGGCCTGTGGGGATGACTGTCACAAAGCTAAACAGCTCAGTATTGCATAAAGAAATTGGAACTCCTTCCTGGTAGGAGGTGATGATGAAATAAATATAGTGAGAAATCTTTTGAGTATGAGCTATCAGGGTACCCAAAATCATAATATAAAATTGAGAAGTGGGTGAAATTTGGAGTGTGATCCCTTGCATTTCGTTGTTTAACCTGATTTTAGAAATCCTCGTGACAAATTTTATAATGACCGACTTAAATATTTATTTGTTTAACGGACAAAATTGGGTTCAATCATTATTAGTCTCATTTTTTAATACTATTTATTTTATAATGACCGAGTAGATAACGTGTCACATCTAGTTATAGGCCATAAATAGAGTGAGTTTGTGGAACTTTTTTTTTTGTTGAAAAGTTTGTGGAGCTTTTTTTTTTTTTTTGTTTTTTTTTTTGTTGAACGCTTTTTTTTTTTGTTGAAAAAAAGTTTGTGGAGCTTATAGAGTGAAACATATTACCCTCGATCCTTGCTTTTTTTTTGTACCAAATTGTGGCCCATGTATCAATACCATTCAATATCTAATCAGGGACAATTGCAAATCATAGCAGTGTTATACTTGTAACCCTGATTTGTCAAGGATTGACGTGCTCGTCCCAACTCGGTGGAGGAGTTTTTCTATGCGTAGGCAGCCCGCTGAGCTCCATTTCCTCCTATAAACAATAGTTTCTGTTCATATCTATAGGCAGATTCCCGCTTTTATAAACAATAGTTTCTATTGGTATGTATAGGCAGTCCGACCAAGTTGACTCCCACTCCAACGGAAAAGTTTTTTTCTGTGACGGGCCAAAAGGCTGTTAGCGAGCTGGCTCTATTAGCACTTTAGCAGCAGACCTAACAGTTAATTTCTCTGTTAGCACCGGCCTAGTCTATGAGCACCCGACCTCATCAAACCTAACCCTAACCTCTATCCAAATCTCACAATTGGAAAATTCCAATTTAATTTGGGGGAAATCCTTCACATGAGAATCATCTAGTGACCTAGACTTACCAAAAGTTTACCATAATCTCACCCTCCTTGAAAAGTTGACCATACCTCTGCGTTCCACTTTAAATAGTTGTTGTGTTTGCCTTGAGACCACCTTGGTTTCATTGATTCATTGAACTATAGCCTTCGAAGTAGTTTCCATGGGGTTTTAAGGTGCACTAGTCAATCTCGGTTCCACCTGTTTTTAGTGGAACTTTGGTAGCTTCTCTCATTTGTGAGAATTCCACGGAACACCGAAGACGCTTGGCTATGGTCAATCTCGGGCACCATGAAGAACTTATGCCTTGTATACGTACATCGTATTCCTTTTGTTTTGGAAGAAGATGATGGAAGAGGCAAACAAAGGTGAACGCCATCCACGTTAAAAACCAGTGTTTATAGAGAACTCGGATCAATGGTCATTGACCCGGTGCCTTTAGAAGCACCCTGAGATAAATTATGTTCCCCGTAACTTTTTTGAGTAATTTAGAGCCATATACGACCAACTAATTAAACAGTTACTTGATGGTAAAAATAAGGGGTATTTAGCGATACCCCCTCATCCCTAATGTCCAATTAGGGATGCCCCCTTTTTTACACTTAAAAGTACAAAATTACCTTTATACTTATTGTTTCTCCTTTTTATTCAATTTCTTATACCTCTTTGATGTTACGTTTGCCTACGTATTTTTGCTTCTCATAGTTTTTTTTTATCCATCTTTTTTAAATTTACCAACAACATTTATCGAATAATTTTATTTGCCAGGTCTTCGATATCCTTGCGACCACTTCATCTCTTTACGCCGACGAAAAATTGTTGGCATACTAAGTTTGTCAACAACCCTCGAAGCAAAGACCACCTTCGACCACACCCATTCTCTCTTTTTTCTCCTTCTCCTCTATCTCTTTTTCATCTAAAACTCTCTCTCCCTCAAAGTCTCCCATTCTCTATTTGAAACTTCTAAGGAAGTTTCAAATTTGAGCTTCAATGGAAGCATCAACCCATTCCGTGGAAGTTTAAGAGAGAGATAGATCATTAAAGACTCTTAGAGACAAAGAAAAAGAAATGGCGGTGATGATCGGAGGTGCTTGTAGTGGTGGTCGACCGCTGGTGGTTGTAGTGTTAGTTGGCCAACGATGGTATTGGGAAGAAAAGATAAAAGAAAATTTGTGTTTTTAATGTGAGAGCGACCTTTTACCGACGTAGAGAGAAGAAGTGATGGTGAGATTGGAGACATTCAAACGTTTTTCCCTAAAACTTTGACCTTTTTAAAAGGTGGATGATTTGAGGAAATAAAGAAATTCTTGGGGGTACAAAATTTTGGGGGTAAACAATTTCCTTTTTAAGCTTTTTATTTAGAGGTAATTTCTAGTAAGGTCAAAATAATATTGAAAATGAGTAGAAAAGCACAAAACATTTGGAAATTATTATTCAGGTCAAAAAGTGTGCAAATACTTAAATACCCTTTTTTTGTCATTTTGTGTAACTAAATTCTTTTATTTTTCTTTAAATTTTAAATCGATATAACTTTTGTTTGAGATGTCGGATTTCTATAAAAATTATATATTTAGAAATGATTTTTCATTAGCTTTCTAACAAGATCCACTTTGAATACTTTTTTTCAAAAAAAAAATCCCAGAAAAAAACGTCGTTTTTTTTCTTTACGTTTTTCTGCAAACGTGTTTGCAAAAATCTGTTATGCAAACGTGTTTGCAACAATCTGTTCTGCAAACGTGTTTGCAACAATCTGTTCTGCAAACTTGTTTGCAACAATCTGTTATGCAAACGTGTGTTTGCATAATGTAAACTGCAAATTGTGTTTATAATCAACAATTATTACAGTCGGTCTGTTGGGTATTATGCAAACAAGTGTTTGCAGATAAGTTCTGCAAACATGTGTTTGCAACAATATGTTTTGCAAACAAGTGTTTGCAGACAAATTCTGCAAACACGTGCTTGCAACAATCTATAGAAGAATTTTGGAAGTCATACAAAATATACATACAGAGGACCCAACTGTTGGAAACTCGGGGCCTAATAGGAGGCAGGACAACATATACAAGAAACAGGAGAAACCAAATTCATAATCAAATGATTACCATTTTTGTAGTTTGAAGCTAACAAAGGAAATACAACTATACATAGTCAAAAATAGATCGAAGAAACGAGAAAATTCTAGCAGGTTTGCACTTTTCTTGTCCTTTTTGTGGTCCTTTTTGCAGCATTAGTGAAAGCATCATAAACGGTTTGGTACAATGCTCCTCTCTTGAGGAAGACTCCTTGCATCCTAACTAATTCAACATTTTGTAGCCTTTAGGCCTCATGCTCGGTCTGCAAAGAACAAAATAACACCAATTTAGAGATTAAAAATTGGAACCATTGGCGTACTTGACTATAATGCTCAAACCTCCAACGATTTTACTAGCAACTCAATTGTCTAGGTTTAGTTCAAACGAAGCAAGAAGTCTCAATGAAATCACTATGACAGTTCAAAATCACAAAACAATCAATCTTTTGACCAACGTATCAAACTAAAAGAACTTGACCGATTTACTAACAGAGTGACAGTTATTAGCATTTATGGCCCATCAACTCAAACAAATATTTCGAGGATTCACCATTGTTGCTTCGCCTAGGCATGTTTCAAAGTCAAATCCTTTAAGAAGGGGAAATGCAGCATCAACAAGCTCCATTTTGACCCCGTGCAAGGCTTCTACAGCTGGTGGGATATCAAGCATGTGCAAGATTACAAGCTGGTCTGCCCCCAACATCACTCCTCTAGCGACCATGAGTACAAGAGCATACCCAATTTTGTAAAGTAAATAGTTCATTGAACATAATGAGCTCTTATGGAACTCTAGCCTACATCCTTGTGATACAAGATGATATCATGATACACATTGGAACCCCAAAAAAAAACTAGTTTCATAATAGTGATACACTAAAGCAGAGAGTTTCATGGAGTTGTAATGAAACAAAAAAGTTATGGCTTCAGAAGAAGAAAAATTTAGACGAGATAATATCCATTTCATGGATTTAAAAACATTCTTAAAAGAAGATGAATAATATGATCAAAATCAAGTAAACTACCTCGTCATTTTGCAATGAAGCAAGAGTTACACAAGCTCTAGAAAGTAGAACATCTCCAGCTAATACAACCTTCTGCATCATTACAGAGAATGGTGATGAGACATGAAAATGTCCCATCTGAGTCTCTTAATTTGGACAAGTTAGTCTATCTAGGGCAAGCTACTCTCATGAATTATCTCTTTTTCTACTCAGGTACCTTTTTCAGAGTTATATGTGCAAAACGGATAAAAGTCGGAAAAACGCAGACGAGGGGTATTTTGGTCATTTGTTGATTCTGATATCGAGATTAGTGCTCGGATGGAAAGTAGAGATCAAGACGAACCCGTAGGCGAAAACGAAAGTCAAATCGGAGTCCGGATGAGCAAATTAGAGCAAGTCAAAGTTCGGGTCAAAATAGGTGGACCATGAGTCAAAGCCTCTGCTGACGTCATCATGACGTCAGCATCATCACCTTCATCACCAATTATTCAGCTTAAAACCGAGACTTCCCATTTTTTGGGAGTTTCCATTTTTTTTCTTAGCCGACTCCATCAAAAACCGACTTCAACAATTCAAAAGAAGAAAAAGGAAATAATGAGAAGAGAAAGGAATGTTTCACAAACCGAGATTTAGAGAGATAATCTCTCGGCTAAACCGAAATGGATAGAAGATATTCAGAGAGAGAGAAGATGAAATCTTTCTCTTAACAGTAGAAAGAGAGAGCTGTGTTGATGAAGACTTTCCTAACCGAGGAGATCAATGAAGGAAAGTTTTTAAATGTTTAGAAAGAGAGAATGAAAACCGACAAGGAGATAGTTGGGTTTATTATTTCTTACCATGTTCAAAGATTTGAGAGAGAGAGGGAGTCGGCCATGGAATATAAAAAAACAGAGAAGAACAACTGATGGATTATCTCGGCTGGGGAGCAGAGTTCTTCATACTTCTCCCTCTTTTCTCTTGAGCTTCATTACATATATTATAGAAAGAGAGAGAGGAGAAACAGAAACCATCATTCATCATCTCTCGCCCATTGATGTTATAGCCGAGAGCTAGAGAGAGAGAGAGAAATCTTCAAGTTTCTGTTTTTCTTTTCTTCTTCTTCTTTTAATTCCTCTCTTAGTGAGAAAGAGAGAGTTAGATAGAAAGAGTTGAGAGAGAGAGAGAGAGATATTGTAGAGAGAGAAAGATTGAATCAAATTTATAAACTTCATTATCATCTTCTTCTTCTTCTTTCTTTATCATCACTCGGTTATAATTATTAGAGAGAGTTTCTGTATTCATTAGAGAGAGAAAGAGAGAAGTTTGGAAAGAGAAATAAAGAGAAAACAGAGAAGGAGAAGAAAAACCAGGGAAGGAAAATTATTTTCTCACCTGGAAATCGTTTCCGGGAAGATGAGAAAATAATTTTCTCTAAGGGTCTGTTTGGCAGAATTTTGGGAAAACAGAAGGAAAATCTTTCCCTAAGGCCCTGTTTGGTTCTGAAATAGTGAAAAAGTTAAGTTTTCTTCTCCCTCTCTTTACTTTATTTTCCAATTTCTTTTATTTAATGTCCATGAGTAACTAATTCTCTATCTAGGGTTTAGATGAAGTCATAATAATCATTTTCTCGACAATTTATTAAAGTTTTTACCATTTTAACGATAAAATCTTCCGGGTTTTTAGACCGTTCATGGATTGAAAACCTGAGTTATATAAAGAACTATCTAATCAGACCAAAATTAATTTGTCGTTAGAATTGTTAGGAAGATGGATTCAGAAAACCCTAGGCTCTCCCCCATTTGAGTTCCTTGTATCATTTGTAATTATTTTCTTTCCGTAATTTTATTTTAATATTTTATTTATTTATTTTTAAAACCAAAACCAAAATCAATTTCAAAACCGAGTTACTTCCAAGTATTAGAATAGGTTTCACTTAGTTTCTGAGGAACGAACCGGACTTACCGGAATTTATTACAACTTGACACCCGTGCACTTGCGGGTGTAGACCTATTTAGGAAACTTTCTAGGCACATCAAATGGGTTCAGCATACAACTCACACGCTCAATACAAAACAAGAAAAAAAAATTCAAGGATAAAACATTTATAAAAAGCAGAACAAAAATTACACTAAAATATCTGCAACAAGATTACATAAGCAATGACTGACGAAACTGAAATAGTTACGACATTGTTCCACTTTCATGGTTGACATCGCTCTTGGTATGTGTATTATGCGAACTATCCATCCAACGAGTCGCCACTACCTCATGAATAACCTCTTCCATAAAAGTTAAACAGTCCCCTCGGTTCATAATAGTGAAACATAGACATTTCACGAGAGATTTGATCATCCACAACCCTGTGATGTACATTCTGTACATATGAGAGCATGATCATAGAATATGTACAATCTTAAAACTTGCAACCAGGTCCCAGATTCGTAAAGATACAAATTCGAAGATGTCTAAATCAAGGCCTCGGCAGCTGGAGCAATAGCCGTGTCCCTATGGCATAAGAAGCCTGAAAGTTTAAGCAACAATGAGACCTTGACAAGGATTTGACCCATTTTTTTCAAGTTTAGCCACTCGGCCGTGCCGAATTAATTTTTCGAAAAGTTCGGCCATATCCAGATTCAGAAGCCACGTTCAATTGGCTTCTCATGAAACTTTGTCTACAGTGATCATAGAATCTTGACCAACTAACCGAGATAATGTCTACTACACCTATTGGTCATCCAGAAGCATACAATTATCTTACTGGATTAATTTTTAGCAGAGCTGTACCAGTTGTGACACATCAAACAATGGGTTGTCATCATCCCGTGAGGCATGAATATCTGATATCGGCAGCAAGGCCATGATCCACCATCTGCTTGAGTACAGGAGTTTCTCTTGCGAACAGGAAAATCACGCAATTATATGTACTTTTTCCAACTAAGATACATAGAAAATACCTTATTTCCCATGGAGCAGTTCAACGAACCAATAATACGCCTTGCTTAAGCATCATCTAGAACATCATCGTGAAGAAGGCTTGCTACCTTGAGAAAGAAACGAACCAGTTAAACATTTGCCACGGAATAGAAATATTTTATTGTCTATGATATAAAATCAAAATCCATTAGTTGGTCCAGCACCATAGAAGCTCGGGCCCATGAGTACAATCCAAGTTCAAAGTTTTGAATACCTAAACATGGAACCTTTCTCCACTTTACTTCCCGCACTGATAACAAACCCAACTCAAATGGTATCCGTAATGTTCATTCATTTGAAGGAATGCTTCAAAATTTATCAAGCTTAGCGCCTATTGTTAACTATCCTTCGCAATTGCATCAAGATATTTAATTCTGTCAAATTTCAGATTTTGCCTTTTTTCCTTATTCATAGTAACGAGATCCTGTGATTTTGGTTCTATTTTCAAAATTCTAATTGTGATTTTGGTTCGATTTTCCTCTGATCTTAAGAACTACAGAATCACATTAACTCGAGATCTAACTTATCAACGTATCACCAGTATAACTCTTCAAAAGCAAATTTAAACATAAGAAAATCAAACTGATTCATAAGATCTGAACCATTTGAACTGATTCTAATCAGATCGGATATTTAATCGATTATATGATTCAGTTTCTAACTAGATTAAGATTAGTTTCTTTGACTTCTAACCGAAATCATGTTGAAAGAAATAAAGGTCGGATTTGAATGATTTGATGAGAACAAACCTGCGGCTCCAGTAATGAAAACGTAAACTGGTTCCTTCGCCATTGATGAAGAAATGAGAGAGAAATGATAAGCAGTGGTGAATTGGATAAAAGATAAAAATGGTGATGAAATTGAAACTAAGGATGAACAATTTGTGAAAGGAATACATAATTTCATCTTCTCAGCTGCAAAATCAATATCGAGAGCCCTAGGGTTTCTTTCCATCGATTTCAATCGGCTAAGGCAGAGAGAGAGCTAAAAATAGAAGAAGGGTAATATCGGAATAATTCTAAACTATTTTTAAAATTTTGACCTGATTAATAATTAACCAAATTATTTTAAACTTAAACTCTAATTAGTCCTAATATTTTGATAGAAAATAACTAATAGTAAAAGTTTGGAGTTTTTTTAGTTATTATGAAATATTTTTCTACCTAAATAGTCATTTTCTCTTTTATTTCCTCCAAAGTCCAAACACTTAAACCTTTATATTTGGCAGCTTATTCCCTCTTCTTCCTCTCCCGCTACCACCATCAACTCCGAGGACCTATACTACAAATTTCGACGACACTTCTGCCATCTCCTACAACACTTATTTCTCTCTCATTTTTTTTCTTTTTTCTCTCTCTATCTCCGACGAAGTGGGTTAGCCCCTTTGCTAGAGCTTTAGTTTCCAGATTAAATCAGGTCGGTTTCGTCTGGAAACCATATATTTGATAAAGGGGCTTCTCCCCTTCATCGAAGATAGAGAGAGAAAAAGGAAAGATAAGAGAGGGAGGGAAACTCCGACGACTTTCGCTGGCCGGTGACTATACCTACGCCATAAAAAGGAGGGTGTGTCTGGCAGAACATTTTTATTTTTCCACCTTTCGATATTTTATTCCCCGAAACTTTTTCTTATTTCCCTAAATTACGCCGTTAGTTTTCCATGAACCACACCTAACATTTTCCTACCCTTCTATGTTCTTCTCCTAACAACAAAATGACGTACTCTTTGAAAAAGTGAGAGAGGCATTTTTTTGCTCTGTAGCGGAGACAGTTACAATTCATTTCCGGCACCACCAATACTGGTGGCGATTTACTTCTGCTAAGTTGGTTTTGGGCAGTTTCGGTCGGTTACTTTCAGTTACCGACGAACAGTCACATCTGTCTATCTTTCTTCCCCTTCTTTTCTGATTTAATTTGGTTGAGATTAAGTCTCTTTTCATTATTTTGATCTCCTATCTTCTTCTTTTCTCATTCGATTCATCATGGACGCAACTAATTCAGACCTCTTGCAACAACTTGAAGAACTTACGACAGACGAACCATCGGTTCAAACAGTCGAGGGATTTGAATCCCTCAGCCTTGAACAGTCGGTCATCAAACATGGAGTCCTCAAATTCTGTAGTGACAAGAGAATAGACACTAACCAGGCCATGATCAGGCTCTCAAGGGTCCTTTACGGGCCAAACAAATTCACGATTACAGAAATCAAAGACAATCATTTCTTAATCCGTTTCGCCACAGGAACTGAATTGGAATTGGCTATCGCCCGTTCACCTTGGGTGATTATGGACGAACTTATAGTGTTACAGGAATGTAATTCTCAAATCGCACCAATTAATCATTCATTTGACAAAGTGTGGTTTTGGGTTCAAATGCACGGAATCCCGATGAAACACCTCAACAGCACGAACGTCAACAGACTAGCTTCAACGATGGGACGATATCAACCGACAACACCGGATGACGTTTCTAAATGGACAGTATTCGGGAGGGTCAGAGTGGAAATACCAATTGCCGAGCCATTGCCAAACAGGATTAATCTCTCTATTTCGAACCACCAATTAATATCAGTTGAATTACGGTTTGAAAGATTGCCTCGTTTTTGCAATTCTTGTGGTCGAATTGGACACACATTTACTTTTTGTCCTATCACTCTCCTTATGGGAGACCTCCTTAAGATGAATCTTTCAGAAAGCCAACGTGCCAAACTAACATCTAGTATGATACCAAAATATTCTGATAAATTCAAAGTAAACATGTCCAAAGGTGGAACCAACAAAGAATTAGAATCTTTTGGTAGCACTAGTAACACATACTCTAATGGCATTTTAGGACCTGGTCCTTTAGAGAATATAGATGAATCTGAGTACAATCGCCGGATGTCACTAAATGAAAATTTTGGAGACATCCTCGATCATCTCACCTCGACCAAAAGAACCAGACCTACAAATCAGGCCTCTTCCTCTTTAGATTTGGACACTAATAATCTTCATGAAGTACAGGTACAAAATCAGACTACCTCCAACGACAAGATGGAAGCAACGAGGCCTTACAAACGATTGGCCAGACAGAATGCAACAAGAAATAATGCAGAACAGGTTACGGCTACCTCAAAGCCGATGGAGGAATGAGCATTTTTGCGTGGAATTGCCGGGGAATGGGGAACACCCCGACAAGAAATGCTCTTTATCAGTTCCTGAAGGCCACTAGGCCGGATATTATATTTATTTCTGAAACTAAACTTTCGTACTCGTGTAATTTTCTCTTTTTACATAATTTAGGATATAATAATTACCGCCAAGTTTTATCTCAAGGTAGGAGTGGTGGCCTATATTTAGCTTGGACGGATAATATCAATTTAACTATTAATTCCTCTGATGTTAATCTAATTCATGCCACTGTTCATGACTATAATTTAAATTTGGACTGGGATTTATTCGCTATTTATGGTCCTCCTCATATTCAAGACAGATTCTCTTTTTGGACTAACTTTTCGACAATTCTCTCTTCAGTTACAAATCCTTATTGCTGTATTGGAGACATGAATGCAATCGGTCAAGCATCAGAAAAGAGAGGGGGCAATCATCCAAATTCATTTATGAATCATTTCCAATCCTTCATCCAACAAAGTGGACTCATCGACTTGGGTTTTAACGGACCAGCTTTCACGTGGTCAAATAACAGAGATCGTCATCATCTGACCCAAGAGAGACTCGATAGAGCCATGGTATCATCAGACTGGTTGTTAGCTTTTCCAAATTCAGGAGTATTTCACCTCCCGAGATATGCAAGCGATCATGCCCCGATCCTTTTAAAATTGAAAGTGATAGGTCAAACAGTACCCACAATTGAAAAATTCGAAAAATATTGGACTCATCACCATGACTACAAAGATACTTTCACATCAAATTGGGAATCGGCAACAGGAACATTCTATGATAAGGCAAAATCGGTCAAATCATCTTTATCTATTTGGAGTAAGCGATCCTTTGGTATTATAAAGAACAGACTAAAGGCACTTCGCAACAGACTCTTATCCATTCAAAGACTACCACCTTCATCATTATCATTAGAAGTTGAAAGCCAAATTCAAGAAGAGATAATCTATCTAGAAGAAGTAGAAAGAACAAAATGTGAACAGAGATCTAGACTAAAATGGGCCGCAAATGGGGACAGAAATACAAGAGCTTTCCATACATCAATGTCCATCAGAAAACAAAAGAACAAGATCAACCAAATAAAGACTCAGTCAGGCAATACAACTTCAAATGAGAATGAAATAGCAAATGAACTAATTAATTTCTTTCAGAATTTGTTTTCAGCTGAACAGGTACTTCAACCACCAATGGAAATCTTGGGTGCATATAAAGTAATTCCGGCAGAACAAATCAACGCCATCTCAGGAATCCCAACAGCAGAGGAAATTAAAGATGTGGTCATGAAGATGGAATCTAACAAGAGCCCGGGGCCGGATGGACTTCCATGTGAGTTTTTTCAAGTCAACTGGGACATTATAGGCAACGAACTCATAAGGTATATTCAGAACATATTTCACTTAGGTAAGATAGACCCATCCCTCAACAATACCACATTAGCATTAATTCCTAAGGTCAAGATTCCGAGTTGCGCTTCAGAGTTCAGACCTATTTCACTTTGCACCTCCATTTACAAATTCATCATGAAGATAATTGCTAACAGATTAAAACCATTCCTAGAAGAAAATATCATGTGGACACAAAATGCATTTGTCCCCAATAGACAAATCTTAGATAACATAGTGATCACCCAGGAGGTTTTACACACAATGAAGGGATCTCGAGCACAAAATGGTGGGTTTTGTCTAAAAATGGATATGGCCAAAGCGTATGATCGAGTGAGTTGGGAATTTTTGGAATTGGTGCTCAAGGCCATGGGTCTGTCAGGCCCTTTCCTGAATCTCATATTACAATGTATCACTACTCCCATATTTAGTATTCAACTCAATGGCAGATTATATGGAAGTTTTAGGGGCACTAGGGGACTTCGACAAGGATGCCCATTGTCCCCTTACCTTTTTATACTAACATCTCAGGCCCTCTCCCTGCTTATCTATTATTATGAGTCACATTGTTTGTTCACAGGATATAAGATAAATTCTTCCTGTCCATCAATCTCACACCTTTTGTTTGCAGATGATTTAATTATATTTGGTAAGGCAACATCTACTAACCTCATTGCTATAATAGAATTTATGGAAATATATTCAAGTTTTTCAGGTCAAGCAGTGAATTATGATAAATCATCCATCTATTTTAGCTCTGGAGTCACCCCTGATATTAAACAACAGTTTGTCAATACATTAAAGGCACCCATTATGACAGACCAAGCAAAGTATCTTGGAGCTCTAATCCTAAAACCAGGTAATAGAATAAAGAGTTTTGATTGGCTACAGGATAAATTCAAGAAAACTCTAGCAGGATGGAAACAAAAATTGGTATCACAGGCAGGTAGGACAGTGCTCATAAAATCAGTATTAAGTCCTTTATGTGTGTACCCATTTAGCTATCAACTATTACCACAAGGTGTACTTAACAAATTAGAGAGAGAAGAAAGAGCATTTTGGTGGGGACATGGTATACAGGAAAGGAAGATGCATTTTATCAATTGGGACATAATAACAAGCTCTAAAAAGCATGGTGGCCTAGGCATAAGGTCTTTAAAAGAGGTCAATGAATCTCTTATAGCCAAAATGGCTTGGAGATTTCTTACTAACAAACAGGCAATATGGGTTAAATTACTTAGAGCTAAATATCTCCAGAAGGAAGACTATTGGAGTGTAGAAATGAATTCACCTGCATCACCATTTTGGAAATCACTACTCCAAGTTCGAACTACTCTACAACACAATACCATATGGATGATTGGAGATGGGTCGGATACAAGAATATTGGAGGATAGATGGATCCCTGAAATGAGAGATCATATTCCAACATTAATTCAGCAATTACCACAGAACATAACATGGGTTGCAGACTTGATAGATTCAAACTCAAAAACATGGAAAATTCATCTACTCCAACAATTTTTCACCACAGAATCAATCATTGCAATAACCAACATAACAATCTCAATAACAGGTGAAAGGGACACACTAATTTGGAAGAATACAGAGCAAGGGCGATTCACAACTAAATCATATTATTCAACCATCAAAATTAACCCAACATTACCAATGGAAATTGGTGATTTCCCCTGGTCGAAATTTTGGAAAAAGAAAGAGATGGATCCGAAAGTCCAACTGTTTATATGGAGGTTAATACATAATGGGATTGCAACAATATCAAATATGAATCATAGACCCCAACAGACAAACCAAAATTGCAAGATGTGTTCCGAGGATGCGATTGAATCACATACCCACCTATTTGGGACATGCAAGACATTCAAAACTTTTATTATTTCCTTGCAGGATGTCGATTTCCAGAATCTAACAGAGGATCCGATACAAAATCTAAAAGACATTCTTAACAAAGGGAAGGATTTGAATGAGTTTTGGTACAAATATACTTATCTGTTGTGGCATTGGTGGAAAGCCAGGAACGAGAAGCACTTTCAAAACCAAGATTTTGATTTGAACCGAACTTGGCATAATATCTCTCTTGATCTCAAAAGATTTCCTTCTTTATCTGTTTTCCCTTCTTTTTCGAACATTTTACAGGACAAAGCATGGAATCCACCACCACAAGGACGAATCAAGATCAATGTCGATGGAGCAATCAGGAGGGATAAAGCAGCAGCAGCAGCAATTGCAAAAGATTGGAGAGGGGAGACGATAGATTCAGAAGTGCATAACTTCCCACCAATTTCATCTCTCCACAGTGAACTAAGGGGAATGGAGCTAGGTTTCCAAGTAGCTGAGAGATTAGGGCTTAATAGTTTCGAGATGGAGACGGACTCTTTAGTCCTGGTAAACCTAATAACGGATGGACGAGATGCATCCCCGTGGAGATTGATAAACGATCTGGACCGTCTACGTGGCTATCTAACGGGTAGAGATGTGGTAATCAGGCACTGTCCGAGAGAAGCCAACTTAGCCCCACATGAACTGGCGAAATCTCTTATGAATCCATAACTTTGTCTGTATGTTCTGTTTGACCCTTTTTGGGACTTATAAGCTTGTACTCATTGTATCCTTTGGATATTATCTATGAAATTAGCTTTTCCGTCAAAAAAAAAAAAACAACAAAATGACGTCTACTCTTCAACAAAAAAACAAAAACAAAATGACGTCTCCCGATTTTCCTCCAGTAGAAAGGCAGACTTCAACGAAGAAAGAGAAAAAAAAGACACACTTTCTTCGATCTCTCCGTCACATTTTCTCTCTCTAAAACACAAAAATCATTTTCTCTCTCTCTCTACTTCAATGGAGGAAGAACCAAACGGGAATCATCAACCTTCAATTAAATCTGCCCTAATTACTGAGTTAACAGTATTTGAGTCAAAGAAATCGTCGACTTTTCATACCTTAATTGCTCTTTCGATATGGCTCGGTTCGATTCATCTCAACGTTGTTTTAGTTTTAACTGCCTTCTTCTTCCTTCCTGCAAAACTTGCCTTCGCGTTCGTTATCTCTCTCTCTCTCTCTCACTAACCTAATTTTGTGATTGATTCGTTTTTCCAATTTGTAGAATTCAATTTTGTTTTTCCTATTTTTTGGCAGTGTAATTGGGTTACTGGTATTTCTAATCGTGATTCCTGTAAATGATAAAAGTGTATTAGGAAGAAAATTAGCTAGGTAATTCTCTCTCTCTCTCTCTATACTGAGATCTTCTTCTATATTTATGTTTGGGGAGAAGGAATTATTGATTGGTAATGATTTATTACTAAAAATAGGAACTTTTTGAAAAAATTAGGTATGTTTGTAAGCATGTTTGTGGACATTTTCCAGTTACTCTTGATGTGGAAGATATTAATGCATTTGATCCAAATCAAGCTTATGGTAAGCTTTATTTGCATTTAGTTTGGGTTTTTAATTCATATTTTTTGGTTGTTATAAGTTAAGTTGATCTCTTAATTTGAGAATTGTATTATTAATCAGTCTTTGGATTTGATTTTGACAATTAGGGTATTGTTTATGAGTTTATTTTAATCCTTGTTTGAATCAATCGTCTCTGAATGTAGTCAACAATTTCTTTCTTCTAGGAACAATTTTAAAAGTTTGCAGAAACTCTTCTTGGTAACAATATAGTGCTTTAATGTAGTTTGTTACAACAGTTGATGGCTCTAATTTATGGTTGATGCAGTTTTTGGCTATGAGCCACACTCTGTCTTACCAATTGGCGTTATTGCACTTGCCGATCTTACCGGATTCATGCCATTGCCAAAGATTAAGGTCCTTGCGAGTACTGCTGTAAGTTTAACTTCTCTTAGTACTTGAAGAGAGATGGAATAATTCACACCATTCCCTTTCTTATCAGTGGGAAAAAAAAATTATAGGTCTTTTACACTCCATTTCTAAGGCAAATATGGACTTGGTTGGGACTTGCTCCTGCAACAAAGAAGAACTTCATTTCATACCTGGAAACTGGTTATAGTTGTATAATTGTGCCTGGTGGAGTGCAAGAGACACTTCATATGGAGCACACTTCTGAGGTTCGTTTTTTGCTCTATTTTGAGCTCACAAGAAGCTTATTAGTATATTGTTAAAACGTCTCATCTGATTTATCCATACTCAAGCTTGGTTCCAGCTTTATAAGTTGGTAAGGATGTTTCCGTGTTCTTATATATTTAGTTTAGACATTTCCATGTTTTTCTACGAAGAAAGAGAAAAAGAAGATGAGTTACTAGAAGGTAAGTCAATGAAATTGGTGTTTCCAATTTTGAATCTGAATACAAGACTGAGCTAAGTGTCTTGTCCTCTATTGTTATTACGAGTAACTAAGTAGCAAGAACAGGCGCAAAACAAAAGCCGATGTCCTATTTATCTGTCAATGACCTTTTCTTTTGTTACTCCTTTTCTGCATGATAAAATAGTTCAAGGTACTTCTCAACTTCGTTGAATATTTTTTGAATGGTGCCTAGTAATTTTTTTTCTTCTTCCTCCTCTTGTAGATTGCATCTCTCATCTTGCATCATATCTTGTTATCCTCTGGCTTAAATGGAAGATAACTTCTTCACGTCCTTTAAATGCTCCTTAAAATTAGACACTATCGTATTAGTTTTATTTATATGAGACTGAGATAGTCTTTTCAAAAATTAATTGTTCTTTAGAATGTTTAGATTTCACTTTTTCTTGTTATCTAGGTTGCCTTTGTCAAGTCAAGGAAAGGATTCGTTCGTATAGCAATAGAGAGGGGCCGGCCTTTGGTTCCAGTTTTCGCCTTCGGTCAGGTTAGAAAAGTCATCATTCTATATAAGCCGTATGACTTAATTTACAATGAACAGCAACTGCTTTATATACGATGTTTATGTCTTTCCATATACAGAGTAATGTCTACAAGTGGTGGAAACCTAGTTGGAAATTCGTAGCCCGCATTTCTAGAGCAATCAAGTTCAGCCCAATTGTCTTTTGGGGAATGTTTGGGTATGTGGCATATGCCTTTATCTTCCGCTTTATATTTTTGCAATATTTTTTTATGTAAACTTTTAGGGAAAAAGGGAAAATTCAACAATGCTTCATCTATTTTTGTAATACATAATCCACTGGTTTAGCATAACTGTTGAAATACTTTTGCCAGTTTATACATGGTGACCAAGATATCTGTAGAAAGAATCTTAAGTTTCTCATTTGTTTAACAACAGATCACCTCTGCCACATCCAAATCCGATGCATGTTGTGGTAGGAAGACCCATTGAGCTCAAGAAAAACCCACAACCCACAATGGAAGAGGTAAGGATGTTAACTTCTTTTTAGCATTGGAAATAATAGATTATCGTTTGGTAAACTCGTCTGTTAACAGTGTTAAGTAGGAACGTCGATAGACTTGTAGTCTTGACACTTAGTAGGATATGGTGAAAGTAATCCTATAAACCCTATAATCGAGTACTTCAACATTCACTAGTACAATATTACGAGTTCCAACTAGTGGCATGGCATGGTCGGATGCTGTTGTTCCCTTGTCGAATAAGGATCAACAAAATCTCATTCTTGATTCTAGGCATAGGAACCAAAATGAGTCTCAAAGTAGTCCGAGGATAATCGATTCAAAACTAGTTGGCCACCTTCATGGAGTTTATTTTAACTGGGTCGTATTGGATGGAGGGACTGCACGATTCTCAATATAAAGTTCGAGAATGAAAATCAAGCCAATAAAAGGAAAGCACGACGAGCTAGTTTAAATGTTTTTTCTTTTGTTTTCTGACCGACTTGTCAACTAGTTGAGAACCCTCCATAATTGAGAAATGTAGGAACGATGCCTCTCTTTCCCAGTCCGTGTTTGAACATTTAACTCTATTTGTCTGCATAAAATCATAACCAAGTTCTTTTTCTGTATTTTCCATCTTGTTTGTGAAGGTCAATGAAGTTCATAGCAAATATGTTCAAGCACTTGAAGAGCTTTTCACAAGGCACAAGGCAAGGGTTGGTCATGCCGATCTCCAATTGAGAATCCTATGATCTGTAGCTTGTTTATGTTCTATTTTTTCTCTCATTGTTTATATTGTTAGGGAAAGGGAAGAAACATTTATGTAGTTATTTAGAACTAAATGTATAGTAGATACAGAAATTCCCTTTTACGACTAATAGTAACTTGTGATTCAGATGTGTATAATTATGTAGTTTTTATCAGTGCCTGCTTCAATTTAGGTGTCTGAGAAATGCGTCTTGTGCTTGGAATTTGTTCATAAGTTGGTAAATTTGTATGGTGGGGCATTTCAACAAAACTCTTTGTTTTATGTCTCCACCGAGTTTGTTCGATTGGAAAGGTACTGCTGAAATTATTTTGCAATGTGATGAATCTACCTATGTATTGTATTTGTCAAACACATACTATCTTTCTCTCCCACTTTGTCTCTCAATTTTCAATTTGAAAATCAATCTAAGATTAGATATCAAACTCAATGAATAGAAATCAAACTCAATGAATAGAAATCAAAAGGACATTAAACACTTTTTATGTAAAGTTTGTGACCAAATTTTGAAATCCTTCTTAAAGATCCTTCCAATTAAAAAGCAAAGTAAAATCCTAAAAAGCTTTCCAGAAATCTCATTAAAAAACAAAGATTAAGAGCATCTCCAATGCAAAACTCAAAAAAATCTCTATTCGTCCTATTTGTCGAGTTCCAATTGAGATTCTCACTCATAGGTGTCCAAAATAGAGATCCTCAATTCTTGTATGTCTCCAATGCAACACTCTAAACTCTTTTATTTTACTTATGTGTCATGGTTATTTTTGTAAAAAAATAATTAGTTATTTTGGAAATATACGAAGACTTGATTTCTATTGGTTGAAATTTAAATATTGATGAGTTGGACAATTAGAGATATCTCAAGAGGACACTCTGAAAATAGAGTGTCCTCTTGAGATATCTCTATTCCACTCTCGACACATCACCTTTGAGATCTTAGTTGAGTTTTGCATTGGAGATGATTTTTTAAGAAAAACTCAGAAAATCCTATGTGGCACTCCGAATTTCTAAGATTGAGTTTTGCATTGGATATGCTCTAAACTCTAGAAATCTCCCTCTGAAATCTTTGTGAAGACCCTTTTATCATTAGAAAGGAAAGATTAAACTCAAGAAATCACTCCTAAAATCTCTCCAAAATTTGTGAAATTAGAGAGATATGAAAGCAGTGGTCTCCTCCCACTGACCAGTCCTAGGCAATGCTTTGGGCCACGGATTGGTCAGTCCGGATAGAAGCGCCTACTGTTGTCAAAAAGTGACTTCGGTCGAACGCTCATGGGAGGCGCTTATAATAATTTCGGATGGCGCTTATAGTAATGTTATATACGCTTATCATTTTCACCGATATACTCACTGTTATTCACACTCGCACCTATTTTTACTCTAACACACTCACTTCTCTTCATTCAAATATGTTGGTCAAATTCTCCGGTTCATTTTCTCTCTCTTTTTCTTCCTATTTCTCCTACTCGACATTTCCCTCTATTTTCTCAGTTCTCAGTTTCTTCTCTCTCATTCTCAAGTTTTCGGATAATATTACTTTTAAAAGTTATACAAAATGATTATATCAATTTTAGAATGCGTTATTTTCCTTCAATAAGATGAAATTGATGCTATACCCAAACTTTCAAAAAGATGAAACAATGTGTAACATAAGGCATCTGTACAATCCTACTGACAGATATCGTAGAAGAACATTCAAAAAGAATTTTGATATACGTCAATAAGATAAATCCGATGCTATACTCAAACATGTCAGAAAGATGAAATTTATGTGTGATATAAAAAAGTCAGAAAAAATGTCAACAGTTGGTAGCCCAAGTGGTTCCAGGGTGTTCACATAAACTCTAGAAAGCTCTGGAGGTCTCAGGTTCGAATTCCAGAGAAGGTGGAATCTTTGGTTTATTTGATCTGGGATTATTAGGGTATAAATAATGTAGTTGGGCTATAGGTCCGGTTCTGTTAGAGTTTGAGTGGCCGGTTATCAGGCTTATCACATCTTTGATGTATCAATGTCAAATGTAACGACATACATTGATCGTAGTCGACTTCCAAAAAAAAAATATCAATGTCAAATGTAACGACATACGTTGATCGTAGTCGACTTCCAAAAAAAAATGTCAGAAAGATGAAACTGATGTGTAACATAAGACATCTTTACAGTCACCAATAGGTAACATAGAGCACCACTTGGAGAGAATTTTGATAAGTTTTTCATTAGTAAGATAAAACCGATAGGTGTCATTATATATTTGTAGTTTCGTGTCGACTTATAATGCAATATGTCGGACTGGTACCTCAAATAAGTTACCTTCGTAAAAGAATTCTTAGTTTTTTGGGAGTAGTAGAAATTATAAGTATTTTTAAAAGCTTCACCAATATTGACTTATGGGAGTGTCTAAGGCCCCTTTTTTTTAATCAAATCTACTTTGATCTCTCTTCGCATCTCAAGGACTGGATAAGTTCGAGGGCACTTGGACTGGACCTACTCTGTGTTGGGTTTGATTGTTTGAACAACACGGATTGAGATCAGCCGAGTGCCTTCGGACTATCTGGTCCAAGGTCCACGAAAGTGTCAAGAGTAAAAGCAGTAAAAAAGGAGAGGTGCCTTTAGAGACACCCTTTTTTTATTTCTATCTTCGTCTCCCAACTACCACTTCAAAGCTCTCTCTGTCTTTCTTCTAGTGTATGCCCAAAGATATAGTAATGTATTTTCAAGAATTCAGTTTTTCATCTCTGTCTATCTTTATAGTTACCATGAATGCATTTTACCTTTAAAATAATTGTGGTTAGTGAAAGAAGATCCCAGGAAGTCTTCCCCTACTTAGTTGGACTGCCTGGACAATATGTCTATATATATAGATATATATAGTTTTTTTGATAGATAATATATAATATACAATATTTTTATACATTTTGTGAATGGCAAGATCTAGCTGTATATACTTACAATTATTCATATTTAATATACATATATATATATATATATATATATATATATATATATATATATATATATATATATATATATATATATATATATATATATATATATTTGTAGTACACAGTTTCATTTGGAGACACAAACAAATAATAGTATTTAATTTAATAATTTTTGAGTCTATAGACCAAAAATAGGGTCCTAATAGGAGATTTAATCCTCTATAATCCTAAAAAGGATTTAAAAACCAAATTAATCATCATAAAAGAGATCTAGTCCATTTGTATTCATCTCGAGAGAAATATCAAATCTCTATAATATTTAATCCTTATTAATACCTATTATAACCTTTCCATATATTTTGTAACCGTTTTTGCCAAAATAATCATGTATATATCATTTCCTTAATTGTCTCCATCTTTCTCTCTCCAATCAGAATTATAATGAAAGAAATATTAACAAATCTAATATGTAACCGTAATATAGTATATCTCATTTTTAAGAACATTAACCTAGTTGTTTAACCACTATTAACATCAAAACTCTACATTCATCTCCATTAAACTTATCGAAGATCAATTCTTGAAGGTAATTATTTTTGCTAAAATCATAATGAGAACATTCATTTGTAAGATTTCGTTTTTGTTTTCATGTATTTGATATTACTGTTTTGTATTTAGATTCATTTTTAAGATCTAATAATTAATTTTTTAAACTGTATCAAATTGTTATGTATTATTTCTGAAAAAACGATTCAATTGTAGATCTTTCTCATAATATATATTTCCATCTTTGATAGATCTGAAATGGAAGTCTAAACTTCTCTCTCTCTCTCTCTCTAAAATTTTAATATCAATAATGAAATCTTTGATCTTTATATCATATTTAATGTTTTATTGAATCTAGGTATGTTCTATATCTTTCAATTTTCGTGGTATGTATCTTAAGATTTTCGTTTAATCATTACTGAAGTTTTTTTCAGATCAGATTCATCTTCACTGACGGACTCAGATTTGCGGTATATTCAGATTCATTGTTTTCTCTGGATATAAAGTACATGTACTTTACGCGTACTATTTTCACAAAACAGTTGCCGTTTATAGTACAATAAATGTTCCAAAAATTATATGTAATTTATTGCACATTATACATATTTTTTCACATAACAGTGACCTTGTGATTCGAACTAACGTTATGTTTGTCTTCTAACACATTATGAAGTTTAACAAACAGTATGCATAATTTATTCCATTATACATGTCGTTTCTAGTAAATTGTTTGTTTTGTTAACAAATGTATATGTTTTCTTTTTGCAGTTTTGTTGTTACTTATGGAATTTGCTACTGAAGTTGGTCATTTGTTTCCTGGTGGTGCAAAATCATTTGGATATGCTCTTCGACAATATAGTGTAAATGTTGTTTGTCCTGCTCAAGACTACATATGCTCTTCGACAATATAGTGTAAACGATTTTTTGGTAACAGAATGTAAACGATGTGTAATGTAAAAGAAATTATGTGTTATGTAATAGAAAGTATGTGTAATTTACTGAACAAGACCCAAATACATTTGATAAGTTACGTTGTATACTTGACTAATGATGGTTTATTCGTCATAAATAATACATAATTTACGTATTTGTTTCATAATTTGTATTTTTGTATTTATGTATGAGTAAAAACGAAAACAAATGCTGCTTTAATGTTCCCAGAAAAATATACTATTTCCAAAACTGAAAGTTAAGTGAGAGAAAGTGATATATATGTTTTGTATATTAACCCCCAAATCACGCTAAATTGATCCTAGATTGATTCAGATAATAGGAAAGAGAAAATTTGATTTCCAAATCTGTTTAGAGGAGAGAGAAATTATGATTTGTTTCTATCTTTTTTTTCTAATAAATCTCCATATTTTTGGCTAATAAATCTCCATATTAAATCTGTAAAGAAGAGAGAGAAAATTGATTTGGGAAAGTTTAGATTTTGTTTCTAAACAGATTATAGAAGAGAGAGAAATTTTCGTGAGAATCTAACCGTTTTTTCCTAAATTTATCCTAAAATCAAGGTACATTAAACCGATTGAAATCCCAAATGAAGTAGGTTTAGAGAGAGAAAGTGTCTTTATGAAGATTGGTATCCAATCTGTTTCGGCTGAATAAAGATCCCCCACAAATCACGCCCACGGGTTTTGGGAAAGTTTCCTAAAACCCTCGTAAATTCAAAAAACCCGCGGTTTTTTGATTTGGGATACATTTGGTATTACCCAATAAATTAGCCATACTTTATACCCTTCTTGTAAAAGGACCAAAAATCCATAATCTAAGAAGAATGGTCTATAGACCTATTATCAAATTAATTTTGGTCTATATACCCATGGACTCTTAATTTAACTATAAATCATTAGCCGTCAATCAATGACCGATAATAGCGTGTTTTAGAGAATATTTCTTAGTTTATCAAAATTGACCCACAATGGACATATCTTATTGTTTTAAGTAGTGTCACTGTCAGTTTTGAGTGTAAATTCTTGCGTTTAAATAACAAGTAATGTTAGAAAACAAAAACTACGAAATAATATTTGGACAGACGTGGTTTGCTGCTATTGACATGTTCAGTGAATTAGAATCATCAAAAACACTATATACCTAAAATAACATAAAATCCTTAGATTCCTAGTTTAGCTTGTTCCTTAGCCCTTTTCTTAAACAATCATGTGTAAACTTGGGTGACTTGGGGTTTGAACAAGTGACCTGTGAGGAGGGACGATAGTCTTACGATATGCTTAGGGCGTAAATATTTCTAATATGAAAATACAGAGAGAAATGATATAATAAGGAAGCTGAATATGTGCTTAATCTGGTTTTAGTACTACAAAACAGATTGGAAAAAGGAAAACATTTACATTTTCAATTAGATAATTTATTAATAATTGCATAGTTAAAAAGTAAAAACTTCACAATTTATAATACCTAGTATTTCCTTTAAATGTTAGTAATGATTGGATCATCTAGACCACCTCTCTAATATTCCCTTAAATTAGTTCAAAGAAAGCTAATCTCATTTTCCATTCTCTTTCCATTAAATTAATTAATCAAACATTAGTCTGAACTCTGAATTGCTTAATCCTCTTATAAATTCTTAATCTCCTCCTCCCATACCCACAAAAAGATAATATTGGAAGAAATCATGGTTTCACAACTATCAAAGCGAGTAAAAGGGTTTCGATTCAATCAAAGACGGGGATTTACAGTTCATAGATTAAGGTTCAGTGTTTTCAACTTAATTAAGATTATGAGCAGATGGAATTTAATTAAATCTTCATGCACTAAAACTCTAGAGTTTGTAAGGAAAGGTATTACAATCACAAGGACTAGCAATACAAGGAGAGGAGATTTTAGTACAGTAAAGCGATCGTATTGTCAATCAAATTCATTTTATGCCGAAGCAATTTCTGATTGCTTAGAATTTATTAAGAGATCGTCGTCTCTTTCAGTAGAAGATAGACCCATCATTGTTTGATATATATATGTATTTGGAATTAGATTATTTTTGTCATCTTGAATGAGAAAATTTTGTAGTTTATTTTATTTGGATATGAAACTATGAAAGTTACTTGGTTAAAATTTTGGGACACTAGAGAGTTAAGGGTGAATGAAATGCTAAAATCACTTAAAATTTGACTCATAGTCTTCCTCAATGTATTAACGCCTTAGCAGAAACGATAGAAAGGTAAAACATGCGAAATCTGTATCTTTAATATCAAATCTTTGAGATTTACGTTGAACTATTAACAAGGAGGGGAATGTCACCAAACCAATTACTTAAAATTTTGTTTCAAACTCTTCTTCAATACTTTGATGGCACAATTTGCACTTTTAATTTCAAATTATCAAGACAAATACTTTTTTTTTTTTTTTTGATGAATGTAGGCATGTGCCTAATATTTATTAAGAATTAGGATTTAACACAATGTTAGCTTTGTCCATCGCCAACTGATTTACAATGCAATTAGGGATATTAGGTAATTCCCAAGTCTCATTTAACTTTAAATCGAACGCAGATTTTGCAAGTATATGAGCTACTTGGTTCACTTTTCTCGGGGAAAAGGAAACTTGCAAAGTGTCGAAGAAGTTACTTGCGATTTTGATATCTGCAACAATGTTTCGTATCTTCCAAGGAGGGGTCTTACTTTTATCCGAGCAAGCATCAACCACAAGCTTTGCATCACCTTCAATAATACACTTCCGACAACCCCTTTGATTAGCTAGATGTAAGGCTAATCTTGCCGCCATTGCCTCCGCCTCTAATGCATTCATCGCCATCACCACTCTAGATGTGGCTGCTGTGAATGACCCATCATGGTTTCTTCCAACCGCGACTATTGCTGCTTTACCATCTTTGAAAGCGGCATCAAAGTTGAATTTCGTCACGTCAACCATGGGAGGAGTCCATACGTCATGTCTCTCATTTGTTTCTGTCTCCATTGCATCATCATGTTCAGTCTCATTCATGGAGAAGTCATTTATCATGTTAATAGCTTCCCGGACAACCATTGATTTACATGGATTAATCCCTTCAAATACCATCTTATTCCTGGCTTTCCACAAAAACCACAAGGTATATATCCTTGTCTTAATCGAGCCGTCAGTGTCCTCTCCTGTTAACCACCCACTAATTATGTCAATTAAACCCATCGGTCCTTCCATGTTAAGTGATAATTGAGGACAACTCCATACCTCCTTAGCAAATTTACAACTTCTAAAGATGTGTTCAATATCTTCTCCTTCTTCATTACAAGTAGAGCATACCTTTGAAGCTTCATCATTAAATCTAAGAGCCCTTAGTTTAGTGGGCAGAGCCTTATGTAGTAATCGCCAAAGGAAGAATTTTACCCGCGGAGCCACCTTCAATTTCTTCCAAAATCTATGCCAAGTTAGACCATTAGGCAATATGGAAGTCTGTGATGAAGAAGGCAAGTCCTTCTCAATAGACTTATAAAGTGATTTTGAGGAGAATAACCCATTTTCCGTATGTATCCACAATAATTTATCTTCAGTAATTACTCCATTCAATGGAGTCTGCATGATGGCCCGAACTGAAAGTTCATCAAATGTAGTTTCAATCAACTCCTTCTTCCACCTGTAATCCTCATCAATAAGCTCATTCACCATCTTCAAATCTGAAGCCTCCTGTTCTTCATGTTTTGGACCAGGTTTAAAACCCATAAGGTTTGGCAACCATGGGTCCTCCCAAATTCGAATGCTTGTCCCGTCACCAACCGAGAAACACATGCCTTTTTTCATGACATTCCTCATTCTAACATACTTCTCCAAGTAAAAGTCATGGGCGACTTAGCTGCATAAGTTCAAAAGTTTGTATTTTTGAGATATTTCGCTTTTAGAAGTTTCACCCATAATGCCTCGGGCTCCGTATGGAAACGCCAAACTAGCTTACCCACCAGAGATTTATTGACCATACCCATATTTCGAATACCCAATCCACCTTCTTTTTGACTAGCTTGCAATTTCTTCCAATTTATATAATGCATTTTAGGATTGTCTGTATCATGCCCCCACCAGAAATTTCTTTGATGTTTTCCTATTTTATCAACAACCCCTTTAGGAGCCAAATTAGTTGACAGAAAATAGATCGGTATAGATGCCAATTCACTTTTTAATAAAATCGTTCTTCCCGCATGGGAAAGAGTATTTCTCTTCCAACCCGACAACTTTTTCTCAATCTTCTGCAGAAGGAAATCATACGATGAGATTTTGTGTTTGGGTTTCAACAAATAAGTTCCCAAATATGTGTCATCCTTCTTCATCTCTTTAACCCCCAAGATATTTAACACCATATGTTTTCTGTCTTCATCACAATTAGCACTAAGCTGAACTGAAGATTTATGATAATTAATTAACTGTCCTGAGCAATTAGCATATACATCCAAAATATTTTTTAGTTGACTAATATTAGCTTCTGATGCTTTCCCAAAGAAGAAGAGATCATCTGCGAACATAAGATGACTAATGCTCGGAGCTAAACGATTAACCTTGAGCCCATTATATAACCCAATATTTTCAGCTTGTACAACCAACTTTGTGAGCGTTTCAGAGCATAGAATGAATAGATAAGGGCTGAGTGGGCATCCTTGTCTAAGTCCCCTCTCACTTCGAAAATAACCCTTTGGTCTACCATTCAACAAAATAGAGAAGGACGCAGTCGACACACAATTCATGATTAATAAATGGGTATTAGCAATAATTTCGTACCTTCTGAGAACATCGCTTAAGAATTTCCAGTTCACCCGGTCATAAGCTTTTGCCATATCCACTTTCAAGGCGAAGGATCCATCTTTTGCCGAGGTGTGAGCAATAGAATGAAATACTTCTTGAGCCACGATGATATTATCTGATATTTGACGTCCTGGGACAAATGCATTCTGAACAGGTGATATGAGTTTTTCCAGGAATGGACGTAATCTACAAGTCAGGATCTTTGTAACCACTCTATATAGAACATTGCATAGAGAAATTGGCCTGTAGTCGATAGGAGTTTCTGGAACCTGCATCTTTGGTATTAGAGTAATAAATGTATGATTTAGAGAACTTGGTAGTTTACCCGTTATGAAGATTTGTTGAATCTGATTAGTTACATCATCACCAATCAAATTCCAACACTTCTTATAAAATATTGCCGAAAAGCCATCAGGTCCCGGAGCTTTACAAGCCTTCATTCCTTTCAATATTTCCCAGACTTCGTCCTTGGTAGGGGGTGTCGAAATCATCATATTTTCCACAGCTGAAAGAGGATTATCTGTAAGAGAAATTGCTTCTGGGAACTCCGAGATCGGTTCCACTCTAGAAGCCATGAAAAAATGATCAATGAAGGTGTTAGCAATTTTTTTCGGGTCACCAGACCATGTGTGATCTGGTAATTTTACTGCATTGATACTATTTTTCCTTCTTCGATTCAGAACCGATAAGTGAAAAAATTTGGTGTTTCTGTCATTATCAAGTATCCAGTGTTTCTTTGCCCTTTGGTGCCAAAAACTCTCTTCCAATTTCCTTAGAGTTGACAGTTTATCCGCAACTATTTTTTCTTCATTTATATTTTCCTCACTTGGTGGTCGATGTTGAACTTCTAATAGTTGACCTTCCGCCTCTTTAATTTGCTCGAATAGATGTCCGACTCGACTTTTGCTCCATTCTTTAAGTCTTTTTGCAATCGTTGGTAATTTTTTTATAAATCCCCCACGTGTCTGAGTCCAACAGTCCTTCATCATATTCTCAAACTCGTCATGTATAACCCAATGGGCTTCGAAGCGAAAAGGTAATGCTCCTCTGATTTTCGGCTTTGTAGTATTAAGAATAATTGGAGCGTGATCACTATTGAATCGTGGTAGGTGTTTAACCTGAGCATCCGAGAATCTAACCCTCCAATCTGGACTAGCGAGGACTCTATCTAGCCTCTCTCTGATATGTTGTTGAAGCCCTCTACCATTTGCCCAAGTATACGCCGGACCCGAATACCCAACGTCTAATAGGTTACAATCAATAATCATGTTACGGAATTGTTCTGCAACTTTCCTATTAAACCCAGAACCTCCCCATTTTTCAGCATCTGAAGTTACAGCATTAAAATCACCCATAGCACACCAAGGCTCACAAATTTGTTCTCTGAAAGTACGCATAAAATCCCAGAACTTACCTCTATCATTGACACAAGGAGGTCCGTAAACTAATAATATGCTCCATTTTTGTAATTGACCAATATCACTTATTCTGACATGAATGTGATTTGAAGAAGAAGAGATGATTTCAATGTTTACTACATCGTCCCATAATAACCACAGGCCCCCACTAAGACCAACTGCCGGCACAATAAAGTAATTCTTATAAATTAATTTTTGGATCCACATATCTGAAGATTTCTGCGATAACTTAGTTTCAGACAAGAAAACTATAGAAGGTTTAATTGCCCGGAGGAATGAATTCACGGACAGAATAGTCGGAGCATTCCCCATTCCCCGACAATTCCAACTTTGTATAATCATCGAGTTAGCGGCCTTGAAGGGCTGGCCGCCTCTACCCGAATATTCACTAAGTGATCACCATCATATTTACCTTTCTTGCTAACTTCTTCATCCGACTCTTCGTCCACCAAATTGAGAGACCTGCCACGCTTATTATTTTTTGTAATGACCCCTGAGCTCGTAGTAATTTGCCTTTCCCTTGCACTTCTTTTCCAGTAGCCTTGTTTCTGTTTTTTGGCAACTCCCACGACTTTCTCCTTTCTTTTCAATGGAGCATTATTTACCTTCATCTGTACTAGATCAACACATAACGAGTTGGTTTGGGTCTTCCTCACTCTTTGATCATTCGGTATATTTCCATCAAAGAGGACTACATTATCCTCCAAACAATTTTCTGGCAACTCCAAGGACCTTGCTTGGGTCTTGGACGTAGCACCTTCCCACATAACCTCCTCAAAATTGCATGTATTCACTCCCTCCATGTAATTAACGGGTTCTACAACTTCAGCCAATTTAGAATTGATGGGTCCCCCTTCCTCAATTAATTGCCCCACATCCACATCCATATTAGCTGTTACTGGTTTCCCATTAACTTTGGCAACTCCATCTTGATTTGATTTGGAGAAGATTTTAGCAACTTCCTTGATTTTGGTATTTTGTACATTATTATTTCCCACAACCGTTTCACAAGTGACGACATTCAATTGCCTTGAATGCTGCTCGCCCTCTATGGAATGAGAATTATTATGGGAAGCGTTAGCTGCTAAGTTAGGTAAGTTGCTTGTATTGCTCGATTCTGTGACCTGATTATTGAATTTCCTCGGATCCTCGTCGGATCTCCGTTCTCTATTCCGGCCAACCTGTTCGCCGCCGGTCTCTCTGGACCGAGCATGAATTTTCATATTGCTTCTGAATTCTGCTTTCATAGAGTCATTGAATCTTGGAGATAATAACTTTTTTGCTTTCTCTTGGGTATCTAAAGACCATTTATCAGATATCTTCTCACGAATTGCAGCTCGCGTTCCACAATCTGCCATAAGATGGCCAATCTTTCCGCAAAAATAACAACACTTCACCAGTTTTTCATATTTGATTTGAAGAGTTGTTAGTCGTTTGTCAGATAACTCAATAGAAATTTCAGTTTTCAAAGATTTAGTAATATCGATATTTACCCGTACTCGAGCATATTTTCCCCATTTCTTCTTCTCCCCATCTTGGAATGGTTTAGCCTCACCAATTAAATTACCAATCTTGTTTACTGTTTCTTCAGTTAAGTACTCTATAGGTAAACCATGAATTTGGATATAGAACTCGGCTTTATCGAAACTATACTCCAATGGAATTTTATTCCTCTCACATCGTTCCCAGATCAAAAGATCATCATTAATGTACCACGGAGACCCGACTTCTACCTTCTCTCGATCCGACGTTAGTTCGAATGTCACCAGATATGAGTTTCCATGAAATTCTTTCAGCCAAAGCTTTCCTATCGGTTTCCATGTACCCAACAAGAGTTCCTTCAACACATACAAACTCATTGTTTTACCAGAGATAAGTTTAATGGCCAGACTCTTTCTAGCTTCATCTTCAGATTCAGCATCCTTGTCCGAGAGTTTCAATATATTATTGTCTTCTTTCCCCATTAGAGCACCCATTAATGAAACCATAGATTCGTAATCATCTTCTGTAGATTCCATAGTATTTTTGTGCCGATCTTCCATTTCCAAGTAATGGATTCCGGCGAGAAGATCTTCTTCTCAAAAATCGCCTCCTATAGAGACAAAGTAGTTAGTCCAGTTCAAATTATTTCAAATTATTTTTTATACTTAGTCCACGGCCGTGTTTGAGACATGGGCCCAATTTCAAATTTCTATGATAAATATTGTTAATACTAATATCACACTTGTAACGTGTGTGGCTTAGTGGAGAAAAGATTGTCTTGGCACCAAAAGTCATGGGTTCGATTCCACTAAAGAGCATTATTTTATCTTTGTAATGTATTGCCTCTAGCAAAGTTAGGTCCTGGACCATCATATTCTCAGACACGTTTCTAACTTGGTCCAACTTAATAAACCAGGTTTTGTACTGGGTTGGGGGTGGGAAGGTTGTGTTGGAATCGGAGCCAATTTTGGATCGACCCGACTCGTCAAACTCAGAAACCGAAAGCGCCATTGCGTTCGTCTCGTCGAGCTCTTAAATTTAGAGCAAAGAATTACTCGAATCCGATTCCGGATGAATGAGAAATTCGAGTTTGAAGTTTGGGTGAAAAAACGGTTAAGTCAGGGTCTGAAACGTCAAACGGGACAAGTTAGATCAGGGGTCGTTTGAGCGAATACCACGCGCATCCAAATCTGTGGGCACATTTCGGGACTGATCTAACGGTGGGCGTTCCACCCGAGTTTTCTAGCCAGATCCGACGTCCCAGGGTCCAACCGACTCCAATATTCAGTTATTCTTTCTGTTTAGTCCCTCCTTTCGAATGGATACATCTTTTAACCCAACAGACACTATACACCTATTCAATTCCTATATAAACCCATCAAACCCACTTCATTTTTCATCAATTCAATTCATTCTCTTCTTCTCTTCCCTTCTAACAATTAGAGGTTCTGGTTAGCCTAGAATATCTAATTAAAGAAGTATTTTCTAGAGGTTCTGGTTAGACTAGAATATCTGGAAAAGGAAGAAAGAAGTCTCGAGTGAAATTTGAATTTCAGAAGCATCTAGAAGATCATCCGCATTAGTCCAAGAGCTCATAATACTGACAAAGGTTCGTCCGCTTTCAGAATATAGAAGTACCATCTTAAAATTCTGAAAGGTTAGTCGTTGTATCCCGAAGGCATTCACCCTAACGTTTGGTACTGTTACGGGGGTGTAAAATGTCTTAAGGAAAGAGAATTTATTCTTGCCTCGACTACATTAACACCTATCTCGGTTAGTCCGAAAGAAAGAATATTGATTAATCATTATTCCTTATTAGTTTATCTCTCTATAAGTTAGAGAAAGGAAATTCTGTCTAAATTAAGCCAAGACAGAGAGAAATCGACTTATTGATTAATAAACCAGAGAACAACAGGTTGGGCACCGTAAAACCGGCGCATCTAGAGTAGTCCTTTTACTTGAATATGTAGGAAAGATAAAACGGAGAAACACATAAGAAATCTTCTCCTGTCGAAAAGTCGTTATTTCTGTTATACAGTCTATAAAAGAAAACTAAATTTCGGAAAAAGTAGAAGCAATTTATAAATGGTATCCTCTATTTATTAAATCAAAGTTTAGTCAGTACAATTTGATTTTTTTTCCCTCCACAAAAAGAATATTTTTTACATTGACTAAATTGAATTCATAACCATACTTTCTTCTTGTTGCAGTTAATAGGGTTTCATTTCAGTAACATAATCTGCAAGATCAAATAACCAATTCAATCCAAATATAATCGTGATTTACAGTATAAAACAACCTTTCTGATTTCAATTCGATACTGTTTGATAATAGTCCCACATGGGAGAATGGGTATCTAGCAACCAAAAATATAAAGTATAGGTCCTCTCCACTCATTGCCAATTGGTTTTCAGTTGGATGACCACAAACTTAACAAAAACTACCTGTGAGAAAAAAGCTTCAGAAAGAAAAAAAAAAAAACAGCTTTATATTCATCAAAATATAAGTGGTTTCAATGCAGAGTATCTCCAAATGGTCGACCACGACTAGTAATTCTAGGTTAGTCAAATGGCCTTGCATGCACACCATAGGAGCTGGCCATAGCCGAAGTGGTTAACCACAAGAAGGGGCGTTTCGGTGAAGTATAATTAAGGTGGCCAAGTTATTCTGGCCAAGTACATGATTAGATCGGTATAAAGTATATATATTGAAGAAAGGCTCCAACCCACAATCCCTCTCGAAATTGATGGCCAATTCAAATCACAACTTCTGAAAATTACAAAACCTGACCGCTACCACCATCACAACCTCACCACCACCACCACACCACTACCACCACCAAAGTAATACCATAAGCTCACTGTCATCACCATAACAACACAATCACCTCCACCACCCCACCTCCACCACCCCACCACTATCACCACAGTCACCTCCACCACTATCACCATAGACCACATAAAAATGTTGTTTTTGGAACAATGACATCTTGTCTTACAGAATTTGATGCGTTGACGTTATACACTTATGCTCTATATTGTATTACTTTAATTTTTACTCGTATAAGAAATTGGATAGTTGTAGGATTATTTCTTTTTCTTGTTTGTTGAAGAGGGATTATTTCTTATTTTGGTTCAATTTAGACTTAGTTTGTTGAATTGTCTTCTGATTTTGTGTGTTCAAGACATATAAGGTTCAAATTTTCTAATGTAAAATTATGAATGGGGGGTGCCTTAAAATCAAACTTAACAAATGGGTTTCCGTCGCAGGCCTATGCTGTAACAGAGGGCACTGGAAAATTAACGGATCAGGCGGGTAGTGCATGCTCGGGATTGGTCATTAGCCCATTGGACCCAAGTGTTCCAGATAGCGGCTATCGGGCTTGATTTCCATCCGTACTCCATAATGGTGTTTATTATCCGGAGATACACAAGATATCACATTCCCACCAAAATAAAATTTCCTCTGAGATGGGCGGGTCTGTGATTTCTTTTCCGTTGAATCATTTACCAAGTAGTTATTTATTTCTTATTTGCGGAGTACTAAGACTTGAATATTAGTTTTCCCCGCAAAAATAACGTACTATTGTGTTACAACACAATCAAAAGGCCCGTATGAGTTATCAAAAGTAATTTAAGATGCATTCTACCGAAAAAAGAATTTGAAACAATAACTCAAATACTCAATAATGAAGTTGCATATGGTAAGCAAGAGCTTGGTAGGGAGGAAAATAAAGGTGGTGTTTAAAATGACTTTGGCTAAATGTGAAAGCTCACAATTGTCTTTGAAGATTGGCCCCGCCTATAATGGCACTTAATGAAGGAAGATGGAGAAACGTTTTTAATGAGTTCAACATCGAAAAACTAATAACCACTGTGTTAGTTCAACAAAAAAAAATCCACAGTTTTTTTGAGTAAAACCATACTTATTCTGTGATAGAGTTGGACGCAGACATATCTTAATTCATACATTTAAAATATACTCCGTATAAAATATATAAGTGAGAATTTATAGGAGACTAACTAAAACATAAATTAAGATGACGCGGTTCTCATTTAGTTACAACCCTACAAAAGATTACTGAGACTGTTAACAATTATTAGTTGTAATAATAAGAATTTATTCCTTGAGACCCTTTTTATGACAATTGACAACCAAGTACCTTCTTTTTTTTTTTTTTTTTTTTTGTTGAAAGACAAACAAGTACCTTATTTTCTATTGGAAAGATAGAAGTATGTAAAATGACTAATACTATGTATCATAATGTTTCTCAAAAAAAAATGTATCATAATGTTTTATTTGAAATTATTATGCTTGAATTTGCTTCTCCTCATATGTGAAGTGAAATGACTGACAGACAAATAACTACATGAGTAATGATGCAATAGGATACTGACTGACATTTTGGGGCAGTTATGCTGCCTGTGGCCCTCATCATTAAAGGACGATCAATTTTTTTAAATCATAGACAATGGCACATCAATTGACTCTTGGATGGGAAATGTTCTAGTTCTAACTATTTTAACCTTTTTAACTTTTTTTTTATATTGTTAATACTGCTGACTCCCAAGTTGTGATCAACTCACATTTTTGACTTCCATAAGTGTTTGCTAGTTCCTTTTCGACCACAAGGATCATTTTTTTCCGAAAATGCCCTTAGAGGCCAAATGTACATTAACTAAGGTATATCCCGTGTCATAGGCCACGGACAGTTGTATCAATCGAATGTGACAAAATTTTATTGTTATATTCTAGATACCCTCATTTTTTGTTTCACTTTCCTTAAATTAGTTATTATTTTATTGAGAGAGAGAGAGAGAGATTTTAATTTCTTTTTTTTAACTCTTGAAATTTATTTTATTTCTTTTAATTAGTTATTTTATTTCTAAGAAGGATACGGTTATTATTTTTTAAATAGGTAACTTTATTTCTACGAAGGACTATATTTTAAATTTTGAGAAGGACTTCTAGACAATATGCATAATTAAAAAAGGATGTTTGTCCCAGTCATCGTTTTCCCTTCTGTTTTATTATATAGATTCTCAAAAAGCATTTGCCAATTATCTATTTCCTCCGCTTCATATCTCCTTCTCGCCACCTTATCTCTTGTTTCTTCTCTCTCTTCTTTTCTTCTGAACCATCATATCATCCCGTACGTGACCTTCTAAGTTTACAGTAATGCGTAATGCGTTAGATAGTTATTTTGGTGTATTGTGATCAACTAGATTAAAAAAGTCAAATTTGAATTTCTTAGTCACGGATTTTTTGTTATTGTTTTCGTCCTAATACACATTTCTCCTTTTTTAAATTTTTATATTTTTCTTGAAGGACCTCTATTAATAGAAGTAAATTTAATATTTTAGCTAACGCACCCCAAAAACATAAAAGGAGACATCTCAGGATTCGTGGAAACTTAGGAACCACGCAGGGAGCTGGTCACATTTTATAGGGACAAACGGAGTAACTGAGTAACCCTAAAAAAGTCAATAGGTATTTTTTTCTTCTGTTCTCTTGACATCAAATGTTTCCCCATAAATACAGTTGATTACAAACGGGAACCAAACAGAACCACTAATCAATTATGCTTTTAAGAACCTGGTACACCTTTTTCTCTCTAAACCCTCTGCATCATTACAAGATTTATAAAAGAATTAGAGAGAGGAATCAAACATACTTAAATCTTCTCCTTTCTGCCACCTTTTCACCCTCCTTCCAATTGCTTCTTTGTTTTTAAGGATTTTCCTTTTTTCTGAAGTTCCTATTTCTCTGGAGTAACTATTTTCTTTTTGGGTTTTGGGGTTTTAAAGAGGCCTAAGAAGAAGCGATTTGGGATATATCTTTGCTTGATCTATTATACTTCATGTGACTTTTGACAAGTTGTCCAGCTGATATAGCTGACATGAGAGAGAGTTCTCCAGCAAGTACTGAACCAGCTATAATGGTAGCCAAAAGCCTTGAATTTGATCCTGGTGATTCTTTATTTGCACCTTTTACACCAAGAAGGTTTAAACATGCTGATTGTGAAGCAAGTTGTGTTCCTCCACCAACAGTACCCACCTGAATCATAACCGAATACAAAAATTGAGCTTAAAAAAATCCAATATTTACCACACACCCAGGGTCATCATTGATGCTTTCGAGTTATCCCGGCCACAAGGCCAGAGACTACTTTCATAGCCAAGACTATAATGACTCTTCCATTGTCGCTAATTAGTTTTAAGTTGGTTGTACCACCACTAAGAGCATCTCCACTGCAAAACTCAAAAGAAACTCTAAAACTCCTATGTGTCGAGATTCAAATGTCAATCTCTACTTTTTCTCTTTCCTATTTGTCAAGATTGAGATCCTCTATTCGAAGGACTTCTCCAATGCAACACTCTAAAACTCCAAAAATTGCTTATATGCCATTTTTTTTTTCATTAAAATATATGAAAATGTTGAGTTGGCATTTAGAGATATCTCAAGAGCACACTCTAGAATTGGAGTGTCCTCTTGAGATATCTCTATTCCACCCTCGACACGTTATCTTGGAGATTTGAATTGAGTTTTGCATTGGAGATGAATTTTATAATAAAAACTCTAAAAGTCCTACGTGACATTCCGAGTTTCTAAGATTGAGATTTGCGTTGGAGATGCTCTAAGGTGTGAGTCGGTGTAGAGTTTCTTTTTTCTACAAGAAGGTCACGAACTAACAGTTGATTGGATGTTGCTACTTCAAAATATGTTGCAGTACGATAATCAATATTTGCAAGTTAATAACGGCTAACATTCTATGGTTAGCTCGTGACCTTTTCTATAAACAACAATGATACAAGTACAATCTTGTGCCAACAAAGGGTAACTTTGTCATTTCACGCACTTTGAAGGGTGTGAAATACAAAATTGCCTCTTGTCCTATTAGCCACGTAGGACGGCTGGTCCGTATACACGGGGTGTACTTCAAACACTTTTTAACAAAGGAAAAAATATCGAACAGTAGTCTAAACCCTAGTGTTGGTACTTTTTTGGACTGAAACTTAAGTAACCTTCTCTTTCATGATAATTTCATTAGTTACCTCAATTGAAGGCATGGTGACAGAGATATGAAGGTCTTGGTCATCATTAACAGCTTCCATCATGGTTATACAGTGAGAACTCTCAATGTTCTGTGCTGGGTCTTGGCCAGTAGCTAAGAAAACAGCAGAGACAATATTACTAGCATGGGCATTGAAGCCACCAAGAGCACCAGCAATGGCTGAACCTGCAAGATTTTTCAACATGTTCAGTTCTACTAGTGCAGGGACAGTTGTCTTAAGCACCTTCTTCACCACTTCATCCTTTATAATTGCCTCACAAACTACTGACTTTCCTCTTCCTTCAATCCAGTTAACTGCAGCTGGTTTCTTGTCTGAACAGAAGTTCCCTAGAAAAAAGGTTGAGTAGATAGACAAGTTAACTACTGTTCATGCAAATTCACAAGTTCAAATCGACACCCAGATCACATATGTGAGATATTACCAAAAAAGAACAACTTTAGAAGAAACGCATTCAAATGAGCATGATCTCTAGCTCTATCTCTCTCTCTCTCTCACGGTTGAGAATCTAACCAGATATACCAACGACTTCCATGTCAGGGAAATCATTTTGAAGATAATCCAGCACATTTTGTACACCTTTAGACACCATGTTCATACCCATAGCATCACCAGTACTGCATCTAAATCTCATGTACAAATTCTTTCCGGCAATGGCGCATTGAACATTTTGAAGCCTTGCAAATCTGCTAGACCTATAATTTTATAAACCAAGAAGTTACTTTTAAGTGGATAAGTTGTTATCTAGCTAACTTATAGTTAAAAAGGCAAAACAAATGGTAAAAGGGCCAAAGACCTTGCCCGACTTCGAACCGAAATCGGTCATCAACTAACAAGTTATTTGGCCATCTTAAAGTGAGATGTTGACCCAGAAAACCTCACCTACATACTGATTTCGGCCTTGAATTTTCCGCCCATCTATCATTGTTGTTAACCCTAGGAATCTTAAGTAATAACCATCTAGATCAAAGAAAAGTTATGTTTTGGTTCTTAAGTCAGTTGTAGGAAACCTTTTGCAAAATATAAGCAACAGAAGCAGAGTAAAGTACAAGCATTTTGACAAACAGATTATGATCAATAAGAATGGATAGCGAAAATCCACTTTAGGATTCTATAATTATGATCAATTTTACGCAGACAAGGACATTAATTGTTCAAAACCACCTTCATGTTAAGAGATGAAGGGAGAAAGATAATCTATATGATAAATTAGGAGGGTATCTTTTATATAGAATTTGCCCTCCTTTTTCATGGCTAAGATCACACTTCCCAAACTCATCGGGTTGAGATTATAAAACTGTTTGTGCGGGCACGGGTTATACCCTCCTTCCTTCAAATAATACGTACATATTAACCCCTTCTTTTCTTAGATAAGATACTCTTATAATAAATCATCAAAACTTTTACCCAACAATCTCATTCAACTTTTACTTAATTCCTAATTAATGTGAACAACTGAAATTTGAAGCTTACTTGTTGAAAACAACTGCCAAAGTGTCAAAATTGATTGAATCTTCCATGAAGAATTTCAATTCTGCAGCTCGTTTAACAGTTCCAAATCTCACAACTGGCGCTCTTGTCATCCCATCTTTCAACAAGATACTAGTTGCTCCACCTGAAACCATAAAAATCTTAACTTTTCTATCAATTTCACTAGAAGAAACCAAACAAAAAACAATCTTCATCTATAGAGAGAAAGAAATAGGAAAGATGGATTTTTTTTTCACCTGAAGCATAAATGGCTTTACATCCTCTGTTAGTACTAGCTACCAGACAACCCTCTGTTGTCGCCATTGGAACAGAATACTCAATACCATTAACCAATAGAGGTCCAGCAATTCCAACTGGAATTTGAATAAACCCAACAGGCATCTCACAACATTGCCCTAAAATTGATTCATAATCAAACCCATCTAATGGTAATCCATCAAGAGATCTTCCTGTCATTCTTTGTAAAGCTTCACGACGAATTGAAGCAGCTCTTTTACAATCACCAAGTTTAGATTCAAGTGAATAAGATGGGGTTTTCCCATCCACAACCGATTTAATGATATCTTCTTCATCATCATCAGCTTCATAATCACAAGTAGTGATTACTGAATCAATGATCATCTTTTTAGGTTGTGAACATAGATCACCACCACCACCACCACCAACAACAACAACAGAATCTGAATCTGAAGTTTGTTTGATGGGTTGAATTTGATTTTTGTCATGATCATGATCATGAATTTCCCATGATTCATAGGTAGAAGTTCGGATGATGAATGAATGAACGAAATCTAAGCCGAAGAAACCGTGAAGGTAAATGCAAGAAGCAAGTAACGAAACAATCGCTATGATCTCAGAAATGGTAACTACGTGGAGAGGAGTTGAGTTACGAATTTTCTCTCTCCAACGATGAAGAAGAAAGTAAGCAACAGAAAAGAATAAAGTGAAGAAAACACCATTTGTCATGTAATTTATAGAGAGACTAATAAGTGAATCAGAAGCTTTACTTTGATGATGATGATGTTTCTGAAGGTTGTAGGAACCACCGCCATTAGAGAGAGAATGAGACGATGACATTTTGGTAGTCGGTTTCCGACAAACCTCCATTTTTACCACTCTTTTTCTCTTCTCTATCTGTTTTTTCTTTTAGAGAGAGAAAGTAAAGAGAGAGAGAGATGAGCAGTATAGAGAGAGAGACTAGGGCTTTCGAATTTAGAATATAAGAAGAGAAAGATTAAGGTGGTGCTGGTTTTATAGATACGTAATATGCGCGGGTTAAAATGGACACGCGTGGCGTAGTCAGTCAATATGTTAAGACTCGGAAAACAAGGTTTTGTCATAGACGAAACAACAAGGCTCAATTAACATCTAAACAATTTTCCTTCATCAAAAAAAAAAACAAGGCTCAATTAACATCTAAACAATCCCAATGTAGGGGTGGGAATTCTACCCGAAAGCCCGATACCCGTCACGTTTACCCGCGCCCGACAATGTCCATGGACGCCCGCGCCCGAAGATGGGTACTACCCGCCCAGCCCGATGATTTTTCGTGGGCGGGCTCGGGTGAAAAGCTCTGCCCGCCACCCCGCCCATACCCGAGCCCGATATGCTCACCCGACGGGTGCCTATAGATGCCAATCACTTTGCGTGTCGATTATACTTCACTATAAAGCCCAAAGTATATTTAAGGTTTCTCCCAAGATATATAAACTACACATTGAAGCAACCCTAATAGTTTACCACATTGAATCTGAAAAATTTGGTAGCAGAGAGAGAGAAAAAGAATCTACGTTGTCTCTCTAGCCGTTTCTCTCTTATTTACTAGACCTTCTTGTGCCAACCTTATTCTCTATTATATAAGTTATTGAGATCATCTTCCATCTCTATGTAGTGGGCAAATTTTAAGATTATTTTGATGTGAAGGAAGAACAAAGAAGAACTAATGGAACATACAAATACAAGAAAAAAAGTTGAAGACAACCAAGTCTCATGTTTGCATCTATAGATCTATATCAGTTGTTGCTTTCTTATGTTACGGAATTTGAGTATTTCTTTCATTCTTGATTTATAAGTTTTGTAAAGATTTGGTATCAATTTGTTTAGAGAAGCTTATTTGAACAATATCAAATTCTAGAGTTTCCTGATCTGGTAGAAAAATATCAAATAAAGAAACCCGATGCCCGATTTGCCCGAAGCCCGGCTTGCCCGATGCTTTAATGGGCTTGGGCGGGCTTTGATCATAGGAGATTTCAGAAAAGCCCGCCCGAATCCGCCCGAGAACCCGAGTGGGCAGAGGAGAAACTTACCCGACCCGCCCGAGTCCGACTCAGAATTACCCGCGGGTGCCCATACCCGCCCGATTCCCACCCCTATCCCAATGTGATGTACATGAGATTCCTTAGCTTGGTAGGGTTTGCCAAATGGTTTTTTTTTTAATGGTTTTAGCACATATGTTTGAAAGACATATGATATCGAATTGGTGCAACATTTCAGTATTTCTTTGTGTATTTTTTTTTGTTGAACTGTACGTGTTTGTATATGAATGTTGATGTGCAATTATTTTGTTTCATTTATATAATCTAGTTGTTTGAGGAAAGATAGAGAGACAAATGAATATTCATTTTAAACGAGTGTGATTGATGTTATGGCAAAATAACAAAATCTAGTTGTACTTATATACCAATTTACTAAATAATGTCATACACGTACAAATATTATCAGATTGGTACACATAGTGTCACTTCATGTATGTTTTTTTACTTACGGTTTAAGTTTGAAGTTGGGTTTTATTTAGGTTGGGTTTTATTTAGGTTTAATTTTACTTTTTTATACCCTCCACTATTGTGACATGAGAAAATAAGGAAATTCATCTTGTCATGATCTCCATTAATGACTAAATGTTTTTATGTTTCCATTAATGTGAGGTGAGAAAGTAAGAAACTCATCTTGTGGCGGTATCCATTAGTGAGTAAATGTCTTTGGCCCTTCACTAATGACATCACAACCATCTAGTTGTCCGAGCATACACATGAGGAGCTACTTTTTGACTCTTAGGGTCTGTTTGATACGTGTGCAAATGTGAGTAATAAAATCATTTTTTTAAGAAAATCAGTTTTCCGTCGTTTGGTTGGCCACTATGGGTAAGAAAATCGATTTCTTAAGAAAAAAAAAGTTGACAAATAGTCTAATTTTTTTCCCACCTAAAAGGTGTGAAAACTGATTTCTCACCCTCTCCTCCTGTAACTCTCTCTCCTCCTGTAACTCTCTCTCGTCTTGTAACTTTCTCTCCTCCCATAACTCTCTTTCCCTCTATTCCTCCTGTGACTCTCTCTCTCTCTATTTCTAAAGGCACCTCCACAAAATTCTAGAGACATCTCCATAAATTTTAAAGGCACTTCCATTTTTAGGGAAGATGATGATCGAAATTCTAAAGGCACTTAAAAAAGTAACAATGCAATAAATTTTAAAGGCACCTCCATAAAATTCTAAAGGCACCTCCGTTTTTTTGAGAAAGATGATGACCGAAATTCTAAAGGCACCTCCAAAAAAGTAACAATGCACTAAATTCTAAAGTCACTCCTGTAAAAGTTTCCGATACACTAAATTCTAAAGGCACTCCCTCAGTTTTCCTACATCCCTACCAAACAGTTAAAAACTTAATTTCACATGTGAAAGAATTGATTTTCTTACCCATTAGAAAATGTTGGATTTCTTACTCACACATTCTCACGTAACAAACGGACCCTTAGTATTTACTTTTTACTCTCGAGATAATAATCTCTTCTCTTTCTTTTTATGAACTAGGCATAACTTGTGTTTCTGCCAAAGACTTCTCCATTTAAGCAATTTACCCATTAACTGGTAGACCTTCTATTATCAAAAAAAGAAAAACCTGTAAACAATTAATCAAAGCACACCTGTAAAACTTAGTTGGAATTCATACCTAAAGAAAATTTTGAAAAAATAAATTTGGCGAAGAAGATAAAAGTTACACTAGAGAGAAGGAGATTGAGGCGGAGCAATAAGAATTACATTGTAATAATCATTAAAAGTGAGAAGAGTATAAATGGAATTGACAAAAATAAACGATCAGGCCAAACTGTCGACAAATAGAGGTCAAATTGAATTGTCAGATACTTATGGACACAATGACCAATTAGTCACAAATTAGTTCATCACCTCTTGGTGTAGTGGTTACACTTGCTTCGCAATCCAGAGGCCTCAGGTTCGATCCCATGGACATGAGAATCCATGGATTTATCGAACTTGAGTATTAACAAAGATAGAATAGATTGGCTTTAGGTCACTTAGGATAGGTCACTTAGGATGACCTTTTGAAGGTTGATATATATAGCCTTTAAGGGCTCAAGATGTCATAAAAATGTATTTATTCAATCATGAATCTTGGTGTATCTTTGTAATAGCTTTTCACGATGTATCAATTCCTTGTAATGAATCTTGTAGTCCATTGTCTATTAATATATTTATTATTTGGTAACTATTGAAGTGGTACTAGATAACTTGGTCTATCTATTAATCAAAATTGTGTAGGGCAACATACCTGTGGGTGAATTTATCAAATTGTGTAGGGCATGCAGCAACACTTGTGAGGTCTATCTGTTCATCAAAATTTTGTAGGGCAACGCTAGTGGAACTAAGAACTATTTGTACGTATGTACAAGAAGTGAAGCTTTTGAAAATCTTCTAATATTTTAGTTAGAAATCATGAAGTTTCTTTAAGAACACCTCAACTCTACCAATCAAACTTTGGCATGTTATATGATTCACAACCACCTTATGAAACAAGTCATGTCCATTCTTAAATGGATTATAAATCCATTAGCTCTTAGTTGTAAGGTAACATCCCAACCAATTACTAATGGGGCCGGTTATTATTAAGCCCAAAACATGGGACTCAAGAGAGGATCAGGCCCAGTCTTAAATATTAATGAGAAAAAGACCCACTCTGCGAAAGTACAAGATTACCCTTTGTTACACAATAAAGTAACACCTATATCCTTTCCCCTTTTCCCGCCCAAAATTAATGATTTTGAGATGTGACTGAAAAAGTTTCTCTCTCTTCCTAAACTTTCTTAAAAAAACAACCCAACCTTTCCAACTTCTCACTCAACAGTTTCCCAAAAACCATTACCACTCCTAGTTTTTCTCTTTACTTTCTCTGAACAGTTTAAACCTTCCAAAAAACCAAATCCCATTTTGGAAGATCTCTTAGCGTTTCTCGACCGAATCTCTTAGCATTTCTCGACCGATTGAACACTTTTAGGGTTTTGTTTGAAAAAAATCATGGATTTTATGTTCTATATTTAGTAGAAACAATATGATAGATTGATTTTTAGGGTGAAAAATCCAGGGTTTTTTTCTTCTTTATATTTATATTTAGGGTGAAAAAGTGCAATCTGTTTGAACACTTTTAGGGTTTTGTTTGGGAAATATCTTGGATTTTATGTTCTATATTTAGTGGAAACAATATATATTTGATAGATTGATTTTTTAGGTGAAAAATCTAGGGTTTTATGTTCTATATTTAGTGGAAACAATATATATTTGATAGATTGATTTTTAGGTGAAAAATCTAGGGTTTTATGTTCTATATTTAGTGGAAACAACATATTTTACAGATTGATATCTAGGATTCTATTGAAGATTCTTAGTGTTTGGAACACATGTTTTTTTTTCTTCTTTACATTTAAGAATGATTTTTTTATCATGGTTGATTTGTTTTTTACATTCATTGATATGTAATCAACATTTCTAATTATGCAGAAGTTTTTACGCTATCAAAGAAAATCACTAAAAATCCAACTTTGACATCTGCTTCATCTAAGGCAAATCAGGTAATTTCGGAAACACTTTTCATTTGTCAACAAATTCAGATATGTTTTCATTTTGGATGAGCCAATTTCTTTTTGCATGTAAACATATTCAGATATGTTTATGTTTTGGATGAGCCAATTTCTTTTTGCATGTAAACATATTCAGATGTGTTTCCATTTTGGACGAGCCAATTTCTTTTTGGATGTCAATAGAGTCAGATATGTTTCCATTTGGATGAGGCTATTTATTTTTTGATGTCAACATAGTCAGATATGTTTCTATTTGGATGAGCCAATTTCTTTTTGGATGTAAACATATTTAGATATGTTTTGAAATACCTAAAATGTGTTACTTGCATACGAAACTTTGTCTGCACTAGCCAACATATGTCCTGTTGTGCAAACAATATATTTAATGGAAAGTTTGTTTGCATTAGCCAATAATGTAGAAATCTAGGGTTTTATGTTTTATATTTAGTGGAAACAATTTATTTTATAGATTGATATTTAGGATTCTATTGAAGATTTCTAGTGTTTGGAACACTTGTTTTTTTTTTTCTTCTTTACATTTAAGAATGATTTTTTATCATGGTTGATTTGTTTTTTACATTCATTGATATGTAATCATCAATTATGATTATGCAAAAGTTTTTACGCTATGGTAACATCAAGGAAAATCACTAAAAATCCAACTATGAAATCTGTTTCATCTAAGGCAAATCAGGTAATTTCGGAAACACTTTCTTTTTTGATGTCAACAAATTCAGATATGTTTCCATTTTGGATGAGCCAATCTCTTTTTGCATGTAAACATATTCAGATATGTTTCCATTTTGGATGAGGCTATTTATTTTTGGATGTCAATAGAGTCAGATATGTTTCCATTTGGATGAGGCTATTTATTTTTTGATGTCAACATAGTCAGATATGTTTCCATTTTGGATGAGCCAATTTCTTTTTGCATGTAAACATATTCAGATATGTTTCCATTTTGGATAAGGCTATTTATTTTTGGATGTCAATATAGTCAGATATGTTTCCATTTTGATGAGGTTATTTATTTTTTGATGTCAACATAGTCAGATATGTTTCCATTTGGATGAAGCTATTTATTTTTTTGATGTCAACATAGTCAGATATGTTTCCATTTGGATGAGGCTATTTATTTTTTGATGTCAACTAATTCAGATATGCTTCCATTTTGGATGAGTCAATTTCTTTTTGCATGTAAACATATTCAGATATGTTTCCATTTTGGATGAGGCTATTTATTTTTTGATGTCAACATAGTCAGATATGTTTCCATTTTGGATGAGCCAATTTCTTTTTGCATGTAAACATATTTAGATATGTTTCCATTTTGGATAAGGCTATTTATTTTTGGATGTCAATAGAGTCAGATATGTTTCCATTTTGATGAGGCTATTTATTTTTTGATGTCAACATAGTCAGATATGTTTCCATTTGGATGAAGCTATTTATTTTTTTGATGTCAACATAGTCAGATATGTTTCCATTTGGATGAGGCTATTTATTTTTAGATGTCAACAAATTAAGATATGTTTCCATTTTGGATGAGTCAATTTCTTTTTGCATGTAAACATATTCAGATATGTTTCCATTTTGGATGAGGCTATTTATTTTTGGATGTCAATAGAGTTAGATATGTTTCCATTTGGATGAAGCTATTTATTTTTTTATGTCAACATAGTCAGATATGTTTCCATCTGGATCGAGCTATTTATTTTTCGATGTCAACAAAGTCAGATATGTTTCCATTTGGATGAGTCAAATTCTTTTTGGATGTAAACATATTTAGATATATTTTGAAATACCTTAAATGTGTTACTTGCATACGAAATTTTGTCTGCATTAGCCAACATATGTCATGTTGTGCATATAGCATATTTTAGTATGTTCAGATAATAAGACCTATATTTTGTGAAACATTTTACTTTATTCAGATAATAAAATCTTTTATATGTTCTTCAAGGTTAAGGAGGAGCTGGAAGCAGAGAGTGAAGAAGAGACAAGATTGTTACAATTCAGTGAAAAGTTGGTTCTTCAAGTGAATATGGAAGACAATATAAAACTTGTCGAAGAAACTTAATATTTGGTGGAGCAATTTAATAGTTGCTTAGAGCATATCTAGATTTGTTTAGATAAATCTGTTTCTGTTGTTAACTGGTCTGAGAATGTATATTGAGGATCTTCATTTTGAAGTTAATTAATTAAAAGAGTAATTGGCTTATGATACTGGCATGAAAAACTTAATATTTGGTTGGAGCATATACTTAATATTTGCTTAACTTTGGTTGCGAATGTTTTTTTGGTCAAAACAAGTTTTTAAGTTGTCAATTTTTCTTCATGCAAAAACTAATTTGATCGGAAATATTTCTGAGGTTGTAAATTTTCTTGGAGCATATATGAATTTGTTCGGAAACAAAAAATTATTGAGAACAAACAAAGATTTGTTCAAACAAATCTTTGAAGTTGTAAATTTTCTTCATGCAAAAAATTAATTTGTTCGGAAATATGTTTGAGGTTGTAAAATTCCTTGGAGCATATATGAATTTGTTCGGGATTACAGAATTATTGAGAACAACCAAAGATTTGTTCAAACACCTTTTTGATGTTGAAAATTTGGTTGGAACAAAACCTAATTTGTTGGGAAATATTTTTGATGATATAATAATATACTCGAACACAAAACTAAATGTTAGGGAGTACAGAAATAAAAGTTAAAACATCTTAAAATTAGGTAGAAGGCAAAATAGATAATATTCATAAATTTCCTAATTTGTCTTCCATATTCACTTGAAAAACTAACTTTTCATATTCACTTGATGAACCAACTTTTCACTGAATTGTAACAATCTTGTCTCTTCTTCACTCTCTGGTTCCAGCTCCTCCTTAACCTTGAAGAACATATAAACGATTTTATTATCTGAACAAAGTAAAATATTTCACAAAATATATGACTTATTATCTGAATATATTAAAATATGCTTCATGCACAACAGGACAGATGTTGTCTAATGCAGACAAAGTTTCGTATGCAAATAACACATTTTAGGTATTTTAAAACATATCTGAATATGTTTACATCCAAAAAGAAATTGGCTCATCAAATGGAAACATGTCTGAATATGTTCACATCCAAAAAGGAATTGTTTCCGAAATTACCTGATTTGCTTTCAGCACATCAATTTCTTTGTCCAAACCTGCAAAGAAGTAAAATAAAACATGAAATCTGAAAAACATGAAACATCAACGAAAACATACAGATGAACAAGAAAGTTTTTATGTGAAAACCCCAGACAATATTTACTACCTATAAACACAACAAAATATGCTTCCGTAAACAGTAAATAATCTAAACAAAAAAGTTTATGTCAGTGAAATTGAAAATATGTTCAAGAAATTTATGAAAACAGAAATTTGGATTTTGATGGTAACAACTATAAAAATACAAAAAACATTTTTCAATTTGCTCATTGTATTAACATCGTGCTAACAACATATTCTAAGATGCTTAAAATACTTGTCAATTTGTCTGTTAAACATCAATATCTACTAAAACGTAATTTCTAGAGAGAGAACCCGAAAAATAGATCTAAGTTTGTACTTTTTGAATTCTTAAACAAAAAACTCTGTAAAAGTTGTTCACCATGTAAGAAATTAATTAATGAGGAAGTAATACTCAGATATGAAATTTCTAGAAACATCAAGAAAAACCTCATTAATGGTGTTTAAAATCTTTATGTTTCTGAAAGTTATTTGTTCACCATGGTGCCTGATCTGGTTGTAGGTCAACCTCCATATGCAAGTGTTGTAGAAAAAATGTCTTCAAATTAATATATATTCTGAGAACACATAACTTTATGTTTCTGAAAATGCATTGGTTCGAAGACAAATCCTAACAAACTGACAAAAACAAATTCAAATGTAATGTTCTTAAAAGGAAGAGTTTTTATGTGAAAAACGCAGACAATATTTACTACCTATAAACACAACAATATATGCTTCTGTAAACATTAAATAATTTGAACAAAAAGATTTGTGTTAGTGGAATTGGAAATATGTTCATGAAATATATGAAAACAGATAACATGAAATCACAACAAGGTGAAAACATGAGTATATACTTCCGAAAACAGAAAATACTCTAAACAAAGGAATTTGTGTTTGTGGAAGTGAAAATATGTTTCATGAAATTTATGAAAACTATACACATGAAAATTATGAAAACAGAAAACATATTGGACTTTTCTTAGGACATAACTTGTTGTGTCACAAAATTTGAGTGTAAAAACCAAACGAAATTTCATATAGAAAAAGTTTAAAGAAAAAAAAAATGGAAAACAAAATGAAGATGAAGAACAAAAAAGGTTTAATGAACAAAATATGGTTGAACAAAACATGGTGTTGGTGATAATGATGATGAAGATGAACACAAACTCTCTAAAAACTAAAGAAGGTTCATGGAACAAATCATGGTGTTGATGATAAAGATCATGAAGATGAAAAAAATACAGAAGAAGAAAGAAAGTTTTATGAAACAAAAAAAATAAAGAAGAAGAAAGTTTTATGATGTTTTAAGAAACGAAAATTTACAGAAGAAGATGAAGATGAGGGTTTATGAAACGAAAATTTACAGAAGAAGATGAGTGTCTATGATGTTTTAAGCAAAGTGCAAATAAGATGAAGATGAGGGTTTATGTTGTTTTAAGCAAAATGCAAAGAAGATGAAGATGAGGGTTTATGATGAAGATGAAGGGATGAAGATAAGGAAACTCTAACCTGTAAAACTTTCCGGATCCGTGTAGCTTAGTAGTTGTTAAGGAGATAGAGAGGAGAGAGAAAAATGGAAGGAAAGATTTCTTTCTCTTATGGAGGAGAGAGCAGATATAGGAGAGAGAAAATGGATGGAAAGTTTTGAAGAGGGAAAGAGAAATTTTTTAGAAGGGAAAGAGGTATAAATGGAAGGAAAAAAACCCAGGCATCTTCTCTTATATATATATAAAGGGTATAGTAGGGATTATTTAAAGTATGGGCTTCCTAGAGATGGGAAAAGTGACCTAGGGATCCGAAATTGGGTTGGATTAGGATTATTTTTGAAAAAATGGATTTTGCAAGTTATAATAATCTATGGTGGGCCAAATCCTAGTTATAGGGTCATTTTTTGGACTTTTGAGTAAAAATTTCTAATTAATAGGATAGGGAGAGAAGAGGAAGAAAAATAAATTAGGTATGAAGTTTGTCGGAGAACGTCGCTAGACCACACCTTCTGTCAACGATTTAGTGAGGAAAAAGAGGTGAAATAGAGAGATGATGCGGATAAGTAAGAGAGAGATGATGTGGAAAAAGACAAAAAAAATTATCTACTGAAATGTCATAAGGTATTTTTGAAATTGTTTTGGTCTTTGGTGGCCAAGACAAACTGTAAGACACTAAGAGCATCTCCAATGCAACACTCAATCTTAGAAACTCCGAGTGCCACTTAGGATTTTTTGATTTTTTGACTAAAAATCCTCTCCAATGCAACACTCTATTTGGATCTCTAAGATGACGTGTCGAGGATGGAGTAGAGATATCTCAAGAGGACACTCTATTTCTGGAGTGTCCTCTTGAGATATCTCTAATTGTCCAACTAATCAATATTTAATTTTCAACCAATAGAAATCGAGTCTGCTATATTTTCTAAAATAACTAATTATTTATTTACAAAAATAACTATGCCAGATAAGTAAATAAGATAAGTTTAGAGTTTTGCATTGGAGACATAAAAAAATTAAGAATCTCTATTAACGTCACCTAGGAGTGAGAATCTCAATTGGAACTTAACACATAGGATGAATAGAGATTTTTTTTGAGTTTTGCATAAGAGCATCTCCAATGCAACACTCAATCTTAGAAACTCCACATATGATTTTTAGAGTTTTTTCTTAAGAACTCTCTCCAATGCAACACTCTATTTGGATCTCTAAGATGACGTGTCGAGGGTGGAATAGAGAATATCTCAAGAGGACACTCTAGAAAAGAGGACACTCTAGAAATAGTGTCCTCTTGAGATATCTCTAATTGTCCAACTCATCAATATTTGATTTTCAACCAATAGAAATCGAGTCTTCTATATTTTCTAAATAAATAATTATTTGTTTACAAAAAGAACTACGCCACATAAGTAAATAAGATAAGTTTAGAGTTTTGCATTGGAAACACAAAAAAATTGAGGATCTCTATTTTCGCTACCTAAGAGCATCTCCAATGCAAAACTCCAAAAAAATCTCTATTCATCCTATGTGTCAAGTTCCAATTGAGATTCTCACTCCTTGGTGGCGTCAATAGAGATCTTCAAATTTTTTGTGTCTTCAATGCAAAACTCAAAACTTATCTTATTTATTTATGTGTCATAGTTATTTTTGTAAATAAATAATTAGTTATTTTAGAAAATATAGAAGACTTCTATTGGTTGAAAATCAAATATTGATGAGGTGGACAATTAGAGATATCTCAAGAGGACACTCTTTCTAGAGTGTCCTCTTGAGATATCTCTATTCCACCCTCGACACGTCATCTTAGAGATCCAAATAGAGTGTTGCATTGGAGATGGTTTTTAAGAAAAAACTCTAAAAATCCTAAGTGGCACTCGGAGTTTCTAAGATTGAGTCTAGCATTGGAGATGCTCTAAGAATGAGAATCTCAATTGAAACTTAACACGTAAGATGAATTGAGGATCTCTAAGAGCATCTCCAATGCAAAACTCACAAAAATCTCTAATCGTCCTATGTGTCAAGTTCTAATTGAGTTTCTCACTCCTAGGTGGCCTTAATAGAGATCCTCAATTTTTTTTTTCTCCAATGCAAAACTCTGAACTTATCTTATTTACTTATGTGGCATAGTTATTTTTGTCAATAAATAATTAGTTATTTTAGAAAATATAGAAGACTCGATTTCTATTGGTTGAAAATCAAATATTGATGAGTTGGACAATTAGAGATATCTCAAGAGGACACTCTAGAAATAGAGTGTCCACTTGAGATATCTCTATTCCACCCTCGACACGTCATCTTATAGATCCAAATAGAGTGTTGCATTGGAGAAGAGTTTTAAAAAAAACTCTAAAAATCCTAGGTGGCACTCAGAGTTTCTAAGATTGAGTGTTGCATTGGAGATGCTCTTAGAGCATCTCCAATGCAACATTCAAACTCTAAATCTTAGAGTTCCACATAGGATATTCTAGAGTTTTCTTTAAGATCCACCTCTAATGGAAAACTCAACATGAATCTCTAAAGTGATGTGTCAAGATTTATTTTAGAGATCCTCAAGAGGGCATTCTAAATTTAGAGTGTCTTCTTGAGAATCTCTAAGTGCCACATAGACAAATCAATTAGTTTTATACTAAAATATAGGTTTTTAGAGATTTTTTTAAGTGTTGCATTGGAAAAGGTTTTTCAATAGAGTGTCTCTAAATGGCTAAATAGGAAAGAGACTATTTAGAGATCTATTTTTCACACTTGAAAACCTAAGACTTTTATAGTCTTTCTTGAGTCTTGCATTGGAGATGCTATAATGAGGGTCAAAACAATAGTTAGATATAAACTGAGGGTCAAAGCAACAGTTAGATATAAATTGAGGGTCAAAACGAAATTAACCTTAGAAAATTTAACTACAAACACCTTTTTGAAGTTCTAACAAATTTTAGTTCAAAATCACAAAAATTTCAAATCTATGACTCCAAGTATATTTAAAGAAAATATGGCAAAACATGAATTTCACGGTTGGCCCCAAGAAAACAATTTGATTTTGTTTTTTTTTTCTTTGAATTATGGGAATTGTAGCTTCAAAGTTTTGGGATTTTTCTAACTTGTGCTTTCTCAAGCTTCTTAAAAGTAGTAGTATCTTTTTACAATATTGTTTGACAAATTTTCTCTTCTTCAAACGTGGATTGCATACATCTTTTGCTTATTTTGTTCTTTTACTTTGCAGATTTTCCTAAGAAGGAGTTGAAAATTATAAAAATATTTGGTGCCTGTAGACCTAAGATTCCAACATTTATAAGGAAGTTGTAAAAAAAGACCCACTTAATCCTAAAAGTTTGGTTATTACGCTGACGCTCCAAACCTTATCAGTTCACAATATTGTCTTATGATTGGGAACACATCGGACGGTTGATATAGATTTTTTTTATGTAAATAGACTAAAAAAAAGAAGGCTATCTATGTAAATCAACCAAATTTTGTTAGAATAACTACTAACCACATGACCACATATTTCTCTTTTTCTGTCTCACGGATTACATAAACTACCAATTTTCTCAACTTTAGAGTAGAATCATTGCAAAAAACTTGAGAGTAGAAAACCGTGGGAGAGATCGAAATAACTAACCCACTCTCTCATATTAATTTCTCTCTCAACCGCGTAACTATTTCACTTAAAATTGAAATTCTCTCATTTCCTCTCCAAATTCTTTCTCTACACCATGATTTCTCTCTCTCTCTACAACAAAAAAGTCTATTCAGGAAATCTATTATAATAAAACAGTTATGTTCGGTTAGAGGAGGGATAAGTCTGACCGTCCATTTTATTTTAGAGATTTGGTTGGGAACACATCCGACGGATGATATAAAATCTTTTTAAGTAAATAGACTAAAAAAAGAAGGCTATCTATATAAATCAACCAAAATTGGTTAGAATGACTACTAATCATAGCCACATATTTTTCTCCCAATTTTCTCACTTTAGAGTAGAAAATAGTAGGAAAAATCGAAATAACTAACCCACTCTCTCATGTCTTCCTAATTTCTCTCTCAACCGCCTAACTATTCACTTGAAATTGAGACTCTCCCAGTTCCTCTCCAAATTCTTTCTCTACATCATGATTTCTCTCTCTCTCCGAACAACAAATAAATTTTATTAAAAAAAAAACAATAAAAAAATCTTCCTAAACAAATCGATCTCCCAATTTTTTTTGTCAAATCTTTCTTGTTAGTGATTTTTTTTGTATGTTCTTCCTTCACATAAAATGATTTACCAGCGAAGCCAAGAGAGATCTGTCACGTCCGTAGGACGCGGCTGAAACCTAGTATATAAAAACAGGTCTGTCGGTTATTTTGGATAAGTCTGGCCATCCATTTTTGTTGGGAGCTTGATAGAAATCACTTCCTACGACTGGCATAAATCCATCTTTATGTAAATAAACTCAGAAGGGAAAGGTAATGGTGTCATTAATTTTTTTTTTAAATACGGTTAGGATATCCCTCTAAAATTACTTCTCTCTATTCTATGCAATTCTCTCATCTCTAAAATTATTTTAATGTGTAGGAAGAATTTGAGAATGTTACGGCGTTAGTCAAAAGAGTTCTGTCGCGTTCGTAAGACGCGGCGGAAACCACAATAGTTCCGACTTGATGTATGTATGATTAACAATCCCCTATCATCTGCAAAGGAACAATGGAGATTTTAAATGTCCGACTGAAAGTTGGGATTTTGTGGATGTATATACCATTCCTTACAAAAGTTTTAACTTGATGTATGTATGAGTAACACTCCCAACAATCAATGGACACTTTAAATGTCTGACTGGAAGTTCGTATTTTGTGGATGTTTACATCATTTTGTACATACGATTAACAGTCTCCTATCATATGAGGTTTTGTAGATGTATATACCATTGTCGAGTGATAGAAGTGGTAGGAGCAAGAGAGAGTGAATTGCTTACACACCCTTTATTTTTTATGGTTTGAGAAATCGTCTAGGGATGATTTCCTTCTTTTATTCTCTGAAAAAAGAAAAATTCCCCATGACTTTTCTTTCATTATTCCAGCAAAAATAAAAAATAAACTATTACCCTTTTTCTTTGTTAATATTACCTCTCCACTAAACTTCATTTTCAACCTTCCTCTTTGATCACTAATAACTTTTTTGGAGAATTCCCCATGTTAGATCACTGCAAATTCCGCCCCACCCATCTCCCTTTTCACCCAATTTTACCCCACTCACTTGTTCAAATTTAGGGTTTCTTAGCTCAATCAGGGGAACCTCTGTTACTTTACTAGCTTCATCACTGTTCAAGTTCCCTACTTTTGTTATCTAATTTGCTTATTATCTGTTTAAAACCCTAGAGTCTCTCTCTCTATCTCTCTACCTCAATTTGCGTTGTTCCTGTTGTTAGAACTCCATGTCTTACCAATCAATTCCACGACCTGGGTCGTCGGGATCAAGTTCTAATTCGGGTTTTCAATTTTTGAATTCTCCTTTTGGTGATACTACTTATACCAAGGTCTTTGTTGGGGGATTGGCTTGGGAGACTCAAAGCGAAACGATGCGTCGTTACTTTGAACAATTTGGGGAAATTCTGGAGGCAGTTGTGATCAGTGATAAGAATACAGGAAGATCAAAAGGTTATGGTTTTGTAAGTATTCCTAATTTTGGGTACAAAATTTTCAATTCTCTCTGCAATTACAAGATGAAATGTCAACTTTTCTTTGTTTGTCCTTGTCATTTCTAGGCTTATCATAGATCACTTGGCAGATGGCATCAATACTTAGTAAAGATGGAATAAGCACATAATTGCCATGAAACAATTTTAAATGTTGATAATTTCGTTAGAGACCATGACGAAGAATTCTAAATGCACTATAAATTATATGGTACAATTCAAGATGGTAAACCACAACCCCTAGGAATCAAATACACGACTTCTTCGATTTTAGAAGAGATGCACAAATGTCAAATGTTGAGCTAAATGCCTGAATGCATGGTTGATCAAGAATTTTGGAGAATAGTATGTATAAACACAGTTACATGCACACGTAAAAATGTCAATGGGTTATATTTTTATAGTCTGGTATTTGAGAAAAACGAAAAAATAAGCATCTTTCTGGCATATGTGATTCAATGACTACGCTTGAATAAATAGTTCTGGCAAGCTCGAGAAGTGAGCTGGTTTACCTTGCCTTTATCTGTTCAGGTGACTTTCCGTGATCCTGGTGCTGCACAGAAAGCATGTTCTGATCCGAGTCCTATCATTGATGGTAGGCGGGCTAATTGCAATTTGGCTTCTCTGGGACGCCCTCAGCCATCCCCAACTTATGGTACTTTCTGTCCATTCCACGTTTTAAAATATGGTTACATGTCTTCATATGTTATTTCTCTCATTTACCATTCGTTTGATCTGACAAACTGATTTTCCCATTTCCACTAAATGATAGGAAATAAGAATCAGACAAATGAAAGCTGACTTGCAACCAAATTATTTTTTCCGAACTTGCTGAGTTTTAACCAAATTATCTAATTTAGAAATTCAAAGCCTATGCATTTCTAGATGCTGATATACTTAACCACTTTTCCTTTTTTTCTCTATAGGGCATTTGAGATCAGTAACCCCTTACTTTGGAAGTAACCAAGCCCCTAGCGGGCCGTATCTTGCGAGACCCAGTTTTCAACAAACGGCTCCTTACAGCTACCAGCAAGGTTTTGCATATCCGACATATGGGTGAGTTCTGCTTCCTCAAGCTCTGTTCATGTTTTGTTCCAAATTTGCCTACAGACTCAAACTACCCAGAGCTGCTTATCCGTCTCCAAGAAACAATCTATGGCTACTTAATTCAAAGTTCGAAGTTGTGAAAAGCCATATAGCTGTACAAGAAAATAATCAATATAAGACAAGGGCGAAAGTACCTGGTTTCTGATCTATTTAACCTCGGGTTCCCTCTATGGCCTTATCCAAACAATGGCGAACATATAGAGATCTTTGCCCCTTTTTGTGCTTTGCTGAACATGTGACCAATGATGTGAAAATCGTACGATTTACGATTCAAATCGCACGAATTGAATTGGATCTTACAAGTTTTGATCTAAATTGTACTTAATATAGTTTTGAGCCTGAATCTTAAGATTCATAAGTTGAATCATACTTAAATCGTGAATCCTGGAATTCAGAGTGAATCGCGAGATTCAATTTTCTGTAGAATCCGAAGGGTTTTCGGGTTGACACTTTCATCCTTTGTTCAACAAAGCAAGTGAAAAGATTAATAAAAGGAAATTAAAGAAAGACTACTAAAAGGTTATGTTCAAGGTTAGGAATGAAGATTTACTGTTTACCAAGTGTTTTTTTTTTCTTGTTCCTCATTACTCTTTTTTTCCCTTTTTTTCTTTCTTCTTTGCTAAAGACGCCAACAAACTGATTTTATCTCTCTAAACTCGTCGTTTATGATTTATATCTCCTTCCTTAGCTTATATCTTCTTCCTTTTATAGTTTTATGACTTCATCTCTAAATTGACTTTCTCTCTTGAGCACTTCTTTTATTCATATATCATTATGTATTTGTATACCATTTTTTATTAGTACTCTTTTTATATGTGTTATGTTATCTGTTATATACTATTTTATATTAGTAATCTTTCTGATTTTTTTTTAGAATCTCATTTATGTTTTCTTTATGTAGGTTTAGTAGTTTCAACGTATAGTAAATATACTAAATAAAATATATATGATAAATGTACATACATAAGTAAATCTTACGATTTTCGATTTGAGTCTACGATACCATTTATAAAGTATTGCGTGAACGACAAAAACTATACTTTTCTTGTTTGAGGAAGTACCTTATACTTTTATTGTGGTGTTCTCTAACCTATTTTAAGTTCTAAAAACACTTGTACCAAGGAAAAAGTATGTTTCTTTCTTTTCATTTTGATCTGCACATGATACTCCTTTCGTGCAGGTACACAGCATATGGGTCTGAATACATCTACCCACAGGTCGAACTCCAGATGACTATAATGTTCTAGAAAGTTTGAGAATAGTTGATTAGTTTTGTAAGTTGAATTGTTACCTTTCATTTAGCAGGGTGTTTACAATCCGTATATGAGCCAGCAATTCCTTCAGGTAGGAGCACCTGGAACTGTTAACCCAGTTGTTTATCCATACGGACAGCTTACCCAACCTCCTCCTGGTACTCGTGGATATACAACATTTCAGGGTTATCCAATGGCAGGTCATCACGTCATGCAACTTAGTGGGACTAATGCCAGTGGAGTCACCATGACACCTACTGGTGCTATTCAAGGGCCATATCACCCAGGCAAGATTTTAGGAGCTATTTCCTTTAAGTATATATTTCATATGGAGCGATTGAGTAATAGTAATGTAGCACTTGCAAAAGCCTAAGATTAAATTAAGAACTAACCTACTTTTAACAATGAAGAAGCATGATAAAAGGCATGAAAAGGGAAGGATATAAAAATAGCAGGAGATGGATTTATTTTGTTGATTCAGGGATGATGAAAGAAAAAATTAAACATATCTGTTTGAGGCATACGGCTGCTCTTATGGCTTGGCCGACTTAATATAGTTCTGCTTGGTCTCGTGCGGCTGCTTATGTGACCAAAAGATGTTCCTACATGAATTAGTAGAAAGAAATATATGGGACATGGACCCTCCCTTTAATATTGTTCGCCAAATTGGATACAGATACTTGTACTTGATTGATACTTGTATATCACAAGATATTTATAAGGTACATCTTGTGTGTAATTGCATACAAACATGTTAGATCCGTAAGATACTTATTTAGGTTAATGCTGTTGGTGTTTAACTTAACAATGATTTATCTAAAAGTGAAAAATTTATAAAGGACCAAAGTCCAAACAACCAATATTGGGTTCCCGGCTCTATTGAAATTTGTGAGGTTGTATTCAACACTTCGTAATACCAAAATCCACAAAGTGGTATTAGTGTCCATCTATGTAGAAAAATGTACATATACGAAATATTACATTAATGTATGTGAGTATATTTGAGAAAGAAAATTTTTGTTTAGCTTTTGACCGCTTGGCTCAAGGCTCAGGAGTCCCGAGCCCAACTTCTTAGTTTGTACTACAAATTGAGATATAAACGCAGCCTTAGTGTATATTGTCTGGTTGTACTCGTTTCAGGTTGCGATTTTAGAAGTCCTAATTAAACTAGATATTTTGGTTTGTAGGTATGGTGGCTCCTTTTCCAGCACAACCACATTTTATTATTCCTGCCCCGTCTCCCCGATTTGCACAAGGTAGTGGTTCCGACCAAAGGCAGATTGAGGGGTAGATCGAAATAAGACACATCTCGAGGTATAAAATAGTAATGCTCTCTTCGATCATAAATTCCAGCTGAACTTTATTAACATCTCTGACGATCGCATAAATCGTCTTTATAGGTATTCATCCTTATATTGCAGCAGGACTAAGAGTAGCAGTGCTGCTACTTCAAGTGGCAGGCTTCAAATCTAGCCTTGCAAGTTATCATCTTTGCATTGTAGAGGTCTGCTCCGGTTTCACCTTTTTAAATTGGATCCTGTTACTAGTAGCTTAATAATTCTACCTTAGCTTTCGGCAACCAACTATCATTACATATTTAAGATTATGAGGTAGGATAACAAATAACACAATAGATTATCCGTTTCGGGATGAGAATCATGAGATCTGTACTTATGAAACCAATCGAAAAGCTAATAGCGTAGCATTGTATCTCACCTAACATCGACTTCTTAAAGGGAAAAAAGTGACTGGATCACCACCATGCCACATCAGCTACCTAACCAACACCATCTTCGCCTCAGGGTGGTGATAGTCATGCACTATTTATAATAAAAGCATTATATATATATATATGTTATATACATAAATAAGGTTTAGTGAGAAGTCAACTCGGTTGCGCGGTTGAGTTACCCTGTGAGGGTTGATCACGCCGCAACTGCTTAGCCACAATTCACCAAAACCATCTTATTAGCCACTTCACCAGCGTCGAAATTGTTCACAATTGCTACCTCACAATATACTCACCACCTTGCCACATACAACTACAACCTAACCCGTACCATTTCTGCTATGCTATTATTGCAAGCTTGCATCACCACCATTATCTTAACTCATGAACACGCGATTACGGTCATCACCACTGTTAGTAACAAACTTAATTAATAACTGCAGTTACGTTCAAATTTCTCTTACCCCATTACTTGTCTAACTAACTTTTTTGTTTAATTTTGTAACAGGTCATCCTAGTAATGTTCTTAACCAGAGGTACGAGAGTCAGATGTCCAAGTCTTTCTGAGATGGCGAATCATAATCAAAGGATTTGGGGAAGAGTGTGGATTGCTCTTCCACTGGCCTCCGTTGTCGTTGTCTGCAAAATCCCATATTCATGCAATCACTACCAGAACTCGACCCTTCTGGCAGTGGTAGAAAATTATTTGGGTGCTGCAATATGGTTTTCCGGTATTCATCCATGTAGGAACTGAAACCATGAGTCACTGTGTAAATATATAACTGTGTATATATTTACACAACTTCAGAATCAACTTATGATTCTTGTAAGATTAACTCAACCCAATGTTTGGGTTGTTGTATAGTCTATTTGTCCGTCCATCCTAGTATTTCTTGCATTTGTAAGTAACAGGCAGTCTTCATGCACATTTCTGTGTTGATCATGATGTGTTCTGAAAACCTGTAAATTATCTGTGGTTTCATAAGCTAATATCACTCTTGGGGAGAAAGCACATATTTAGAAATTGTTTTATTTGTGAAGCAATGATCTCCTATTGGAAGGTAAAATTTATCGGCAAAACGAACAGTTTAAAATTGCTTATGTTTCCGAGATAAGATGGGAATTAAGCAGCAGTGAAGTTTGGCTAGAGGGAGCTAACCGTCCGGCTGCTGCCCCATTATGTCCGGCTGATCCCCCATCGCTTGGAGGTATCCAAACCTGTCTAAAGAGAAAGTAAGTCCGCCAGCGAGGGATGGTAGGATTGTGCGGAGGTCTTCTCGAAGAAGTCTATCTTATGTTGTTGTCCTTGCTTCATTTATGTACTATGAAGGAACAAAACGTAGTTATTTTATAGTTGGAACCGAACTTCAGTTTTAGGCATATTTAGTGATAATCTCAAGATTTTATCTTGAAATAGAATGAAGTTTAAGATGTATTTCTAGACTTGGAGAGTTTTAAGATTTGATCTCTTCATGGTCTCTACCACGAGTCTTCAGCATCCTTCGATCAAGATGACAATGCGCTCAATTTGTCTGATAAGACAAATGATGAAGAAGAAGATCATCAAATTCGTCGTTTTAGGGATTGTAATCATGATCTTAAAATCAAACTAATTATAAATCCAATTAAATTCTTAAATTTCATATTAAATCAAATTAAATAAGATTTAGTTTTTAAAGTGAAGTTAATTTTAAGATATGATGAAATAATGGGCAATTCTTTGGTGGTATGAAGTCGTGTAGTTGGGTTGTCCTTTTTGAAAAAATGTGGCAAAGCTTTTTCAAAGTTTAATTTGGAACTCATTGGTTTGTTTTTTTGTGTTTTATATGAAATGCATGCGTTGGGCTTTAATTATCTTCTTTTTAACATCTTACTTAAAGAAAAAAAAATTCCTTTAATTTAAAGTTTGAGACAGCTGTAAGAAAATTCAAAAAGAGTGTGAAAATAGCCACTCCCTGATTGTTTTTTTTATTTATTCAAACTTAAAAAGATTCTCTTAAATCATAACGTTGAAAAAACTTCAAATAAGTTTAACCCTAGAACAATAAATTATTTTATTTAGGCCAGCGTTTTGGGGACTTGGTCAAAAACTGGTCAATTTTATTTGACAATTTTATTTTGTAAGTTGTTATAGGAAAATAAAAATAAAAAACCCTCCACCTCAGCTCCCTCCACCTCACCTCACTCTCTCTCTCCCCACCTCACCTCTCTCTCTCCCCACCACTCTCTCTCTCCCCACCACTCTCTCTCTCCCCACCACTCTCTCTGTCTTCTCCGATGAAGAACATACCAGAACTCCGGCGAAGGGAAACTCCTTCGCCGGAGTTTCTATAGAGAAAGAGAGTGATTTTTTTTTTTTAATCTTTCCAGGTCGCCGGCCAGAAAATTTTCTGGCCAACGACTTGGTCGGAGAAGACAGAGAGAGTGGTGGGGAGAGAGAGGTGAAGTGGAGAGAGAGAGAGAGAGAGGTGGGGTGGAGAGAGAGTGAGGTGAGGTGGAGGGTTTTTTATTTTTATTTTTATTTTTATTTTTATTTTGAAACATATTTCCCATAAAATATGTTTTTCCGAAAAAATTTCAAAATTTTGCAAACTCCCTTTAAAATTTCACACCCCGGAAACTATTTAGCTTTCCCAAAGCGCTGACCTTTATTTATACAAGAAGCTTTAGATAATGATACAAAAATATTCTAATTATGAGGTCATATTTTATTTGCTAAAATCAAAGTTATTTTGAATATGAAAAACTAAAACGATAAAGAAAGGCTGCGGCTTTTGGGGAATAAAGAAAAATTTCAGGGAATAAAAAATTAATCAATAAAAATTGATTTAGAGGGCATATTCTTCTTTTAATCCAAAAATTGACTTCGTCAAACATTGATCCCTAATCTTATCTTCTCTCTCTCTCCCTCTCGTCCTCTCTCTCACTCTCACCATCTCTTTCACTCCCATTGACTATCTCTTTGTCGTGTAGATCACTCACATCCCTTTCGTTGTAGACATATCTCTCTGTAGATTAATTTTTTTTTTTTGTCGCAGTTTTTATCTCTCTTTCTCGCAACCTCTATCTTGTTCTCTCTCTCTCTCTATGTATAGATCTCTCTGTGGAGATTACAGAGTTCGTGACCACGAAACGTTTTGTAGCCACGAAACGATTTGCAACCACGAAATGGTCAGGGTCACAAAACGTTTTGTGACCACAAATGTTTCGTGGTCAAAAAATACTCGAAGGGTTTCGCCAAAAATCCTCCTCGAGGTCTGGTTCTGGTGAAGGGAAAACTTCCCGTTGCAAGAACAGTGTCTGTATTCTCTTCGCCGAAACAGTGTATGTATTCCTTTCGCCGAAACAGTGTCTTTATGTAAGAGAGGGAGAAAAAAAAAAATGAGAGATCGACCAAGAAACAATGAAAGATTGAGAGAGAAACAGTGAGAGATTGAGAGACATAGATAGGGGATCAATAGAGAGAAATAGAGAGAGAGGGGGAGAGGCCGAGAGAGAGAGGGTAACAGAAAGTGAGAGAGGAGAAGAAAGGAGAGAGAAGAGAAGGAAATGGTAGTCAAAATGGTGTTAGTGAAAAGTTGTGGTGGTGATGGTGATGGAGAAGATGGAGATTAGGGGGCAATGTTCGATCTAGTTGATTTTTGAGTTAAAAACTAATATTCCCTCGAAAATGTACAGAAAAACATGGATTTCCTAAAAAAATTATTTCTCGGAGATTATTCTTTATGCCCAAAAGCCGCGGCCTAAAGAAAATACCAAACGCTAAAAGAAGAAGTAAAAGCAAAATTATTTTTTTCTCATTTAAAAATTCATATTAGATAGTGAGTCAAAAAGAATTTATAAGTTCATTCTAGACTAAGGTGCTGTTTGTTTTTTTATTTTTTCAGATCTGAAATCTGAATTGGACTTCAATTCAGATTTCAGATGTTTGTTTTCAAATTTAAGAAAATCTGAAAATTGGTCTGAATTTGGCCAAGGTCTGAAATGGCTGAAAAAGAGCCAACATTTTTCAGACTTCAAAACAAGTCTGAAAACTAGGTTCAATTGCTGAAATACGACAAATGACGTTTATGCCCCTTAGTATTTGAGAAATTTACGTCCCAACATTAAACACCACACCACCGGCAACGCCACCGCCGGCAAAATCAACAGCACCACCACTGGCAAAACCAACAACACCACCACTGACAAAACCACCACAAACCACACCACGACCACCACACACTGCGGCTACCACCACCACCATCTTCTGAAGACCATGGCTCCATACTAATGGAATAACAAACATAATCCCCTTCATTTCCAATCGAGTCACCACAATCATCTCTTTCAGTTCTCTTCTTTGAACATGATTCTAGATGTCGTTCACCGATGATAATGGGATAAGTAGGATTTAATGAAACCCTAGTTCTTGATCGATTTGGTGTTGGGAAATGTAGTTATCAACTTCATCTTACGAGGGCTCAACATTCAAACCCTAGTCTGAGTAGAAAGAGAGAGAGAGTGAGTCAAAGAGAGAGTGAGTCAGAGAGAGAGAAGAAGAAGAATAAGAGATAGAGATGAACTTTCTCTCACTAAGATTCCTCCCTCTGATTTATACATGTGTAGTGGAAAATTAATGAGTCCTTCGTAGAGAGGGAGATCCGGCGAAAGCTTTCCAGAGATAGAGCTCCGACGAGATATTTCCAGCGAGATATTTCCATCGGTAGAGAGAGAGAGAGAGGGAGGCTGATGTCTGAACTTTTTGAGAAGAGAAAGAATACAATTTTAGGGTTTCTAACATTTTATTTAGATAGGCTTAGGGTCTGTTTGGTGAAATAAATTAAGGAGGGCTATTATAGTCAAAATAGTAATTCAGATTTCATCATTCAGATTTAAAAACAAACACCTAATTTTTAAATATATTCAGATTTTTCAGATTCAGCAAATTCAGTTTAGACATTTCAGATTCAGCAAATTCAGATTCAGACTTCTACAAAAAAACAAACACAACCTAACAGTAAAAAAAGAACGACTATCAATTGTATAATAGTTTTTATGTATTTGGTGTCTGGTATCAAAATTTTTAACTAATACGTGTAACTGTACCGTTAAAAACGGTGGTCCAAATATAAGAAATAAATTATTATATTAAATTACTTTATAATATTCAACAAAAAGAATTAACTTTATAATAATAGTCTAAAATCATTTTCAGACTTAAAAAATTCTACAATGGTTATCTTCCTCATAATATGTTATATTTAATTCCACGCCAAAAAAGATTAACCAATTAATAAAAACAAATTTCATTCAAGCTACATGCATGAATATGAGTTTTGTATTATTCACAAGCAAAGTATATCTTTATTCTTAACCATCTAAGAAATAATAATGTGAACAGAAAGATTTGTAATTAGAGATTTAATTGAATGTACCCAAGTGTATATGCAACTTTAATCTGTGTTGTCCAATACAAAAATCAAGTCCCGTAAGCACATCTTAAATCTGAAGTATATGCTACATCAACCGTACAATGTGATATAGAGATTTTTTGTTTTTTTTTTTGGTTGAAAATAGAGATTTAGAATTCGGATACCACAGGAGTTCTGTAACAACAAAATATCTTAGTGTCATTGATTTATTAGCCATGTGGACAAATTTTAAATAGATTTTTTGTGAATATTTAAGAAATCCCAAGATATATTGCTCCGGAAAATTTATGAAAATGAGTCATTTCATGGGAACACGGGCCAAGATTTTTCATAATTTCCATCGATTTATTAGGGCCGCGGCTTTTGGGGATTAAAGAAAGGGGTCCATGGGTATATAGTCCAAAATAATTTTCAAAAAGGGTTTAGGATCCAATCTTCCCAAAAAATAGATTTTTAGTCCTTTTACCATATGGACATAAAAACCTCACTTTCTAAAACAGAGTCCGTCAATGTCCCACCTCCATATTTCACGGGTTTTAAATTTGGGGGCAGAAAAAAATCTGGAAAGGCAAGATTTGGACGTGATTTGGGGGTTTTAATAGGAAGTAACAGATCAAGAATATTTTCCAAAACGGATATTTTCCAAAACAGATTTTCTCTCCCATCCTTTCAGATTTGGAAACCAAATCTATATATCACTTTCTCTCACTTAACTTTCAGATTTGGAAAGAGAATATTTTCTGAGATCAATTAGCGTGATTTGGGGGTTAATATTCAAAATATATATATATATTAACTTTCTCTCACTTAACTTTCGTTTTTACTCATACATAAACACACATCGAGTACAAATTATGAAACAAGTTCGTAAATTATGTGTTATTTATGACGAAGAAACTATCATTTGTCATGTATACAACGTAATTTATCATATGTATGTGTGTCATGTCCATTATGTACCAATGACTACTTAGATTATTTTCTGACATAAATTACTTATTTTTTACGCGTACATGTGCATTATGTACCATAAATTATGGTAACATGTTAGGAAATGTAAATCTGAAATCATGTTTTTTGTTATAAAGTATGTGATTTATCATAAATTATGTATACTGTATAGTAAATAACACAACCTTTATACAACTGAAATGAAATTTTATTGAACAATAATCTGTGTTTTATTGTAAATGAAAAGAACAAAGTAGACTAGGTAACTTAAAAGCAAACTCCGTTGGAATGTTGCCCGAGCTCTCGATCCTTACTGTCTTTGGTCTTCTAGGTGTACGACGAATCAAACATGGTAGTGTTTCTTACTCTTCATTAAATGTACGTGGTTTATCAAAGTTAGGGCAGGGCTTATATGTTCCTTGTAAGTCTTCACATAAGACTCAGTTGTCCAAACAGGATTATAGAAACAATCTTCTTCATCGTAATTTATACTTTTATAGTTTATGTGATGATTCTGTAGGAAATTCCATCAGTGCTGGTTTACTACAAGAAAAAAAATATATACATTAGTTAGAAAAATATATAATTTATCATAAACGGCATTAAACAATGAATAAATTATCCATAATGTTTGATAAATTTCAACATGTGTTGGAGATAAATAGTATTTTAGTTTGATTCACATTGACACTGTAATATAACACAAATATGTGTAATTTGATATAAATTACAAGTACTGTTTCAGAAATTACGCAATTATACGTACTTTATGAATAATTAAACATTCTTTTTAAATAAGGCTGCTAAAGTATGTATAACTGTTAACATATTACATATATTTTGCATTCTGTTATACAGTTGAAGTACGACCGAAATTGGCGTAATGTACTTTAAAGTATGTAAAATTTTATACGAATTACTTATAATGTACATTCTGTTAAGAGAAATCGTACGGAATATTATCTGGATAAAAAATTGTACGGATGCAAAGTTCTGATGTGAAGAAATGTTAGAAAATCAAAAACCTAATATCAGAAAATCAAAACCCTAAATTACAGATCTGAAATCTTCTGTATGAAAAAGAGAATGAATGATGTTTCGATTTTAGAAAGAGATCAAAATCTGGTTTGTAAATAATTAAAACGATTTATAATCAATAGAAAAACTAAATCTAACGAAATATGATATGATGATTCGATGATACAGTGATTACAACCATTTACAAACAAAATCATATAAATCTTAAAAGATGTTAAGCGAAAACACAAATTTGAACGATGGTTTCTTACCTTATAATAAGATGAAACTGTAGATCTTGAAAATAAACTTGATATGAAGAGATATAAATGGAACTGGAGTTCTGAGCTTGTGTATTGAATTATAATGATATACGAAGCTTCTTCACAATAAGAACGAATATAAAAAGTCTTTGTTTTAGAAAGAGAAACAATTGTGGATTTCCCATTTTGATTATAAATGAAGATCATGTTTCGGTTATTAAGATGGTGATTGGAGAGATAAAGAAGGAGATGAAAAAGGAAACAGAATATTAGTGAATTTGATCAAAACGGAATAAAGTTTAATATATATAAGGTTATATTTGGTATTATGAATTACTAAGAATCCTAGGGATCTGGGTTTTCTCTCTAGATGAGACCAAATGGACTAGATGTCCATTTATATTATTTTTTTGGTTTTGAAACCCTTTATAGGATTAGAGAGGATTAGGGATCTGGGTTTTCTCCGGAGAATAAAGACTTTTCTTAAAACTAGTCAAATAAGATTGACTTTTTATGTTTCTTTTTTATTGCTAAGGGGCTTCTAATTTTAGAAGATGCTATAAAAAAGGCTCCTCCATCTCATCACCTCTCTCTACCACTTCATCTTCTCGACACCTCATCATCTTCTCCGGCGAAAGTCGCCGGCCGGTCAATTTTCCGGCCGGCAACCTTCAAACATAATTTTTTTTATTATTTTCTCTCTAAATATTGTTTTATGACATGGGCAATAATAAAAGGATAACTATATTGAAGAAATTCTTTTTTTTTTTGAAATATATTGAAGAAATTCAATTAGGCAATGACAAGGTCTCTCAATAGTGTGAATAGTCTCATAGCTCAACATAAAAAGTGTTGGTGGTTACCCACATGGACTTGGGATTCCATGTGTGTATTTACTCTTCTGCAAAAGGTGTTGGTAAAGTACTTGCTCATTATTTATTGTTTTTGTTTGGTAGCAAAATTTCCATCAAGGACTTTCTTTACTCTTATTTCCATTTATTATCATTTTTAATTTTTCACCCTTAATTTTTCACTTATGACATTAGTTTGCTAACACAACCCATTCAAAACATATACCAAGCCAACTAGGTTGGAGTCTACTTTTTTTTTTTTTTTTTTTTTTTTTGTTGAAATGGTTGGAGTCCTACCAGTTTGGTGATAAAATAAAAAAAGAAAACAACTCGTGATTTCTCTTGTAATGAAGTGGAACATAAGGAAGAATCTAATAAATTTTCTTTTGTTATTGTTGAACTGATTCTAATAAAAATTCAGACAAAACTTTATTAAAAAATGTAGAAAGAATTTGGTTCAATGAATTTTCCCACCGCAAATTACATCAAATTTTCTTTCATCATTTCACAAAATCCAAATCTATTAATAATTACGCTCAATAATTTAATATAGGTTTTTGAAGATTACATAATTTCATATGTAAAATTCATTATTTATTTTGCAAGTAATAGACTTTGTTGGAAGCATGATTTCTTTCGAAGAAAATATATTGAAATCAAATATTTTTAATTTTTATTTTCGAAAAATCTAGTTGTTAGAAATTTTATATGATGGGGCAAATTAATATATTACAGTTTTTAATATTTGGAAATCAATTATAGAGGGCCCCTTAACCAAATTCCATATCTTGCATAAACTTTTTATTTTATATCTTCAAAAATTAATAAACATTTATCTAGGAAGTTTGGGTTATTTAAACTAATATTATTGAGAAGTTATTATTCTTGTAGAAGTTATTATTCTTAAGAAAACAATCTTGTAGAAAAATTATTTTAGACTTTTTTTTTTACCCGATCAATATACATATTATGAATTTTTCTCCCATAAATGTCCTTAGAAATTCGTCACTATCGATTTGACTTTTAATCGAACCCACCATTATATCACATTATACTTCGTCCAAAATCAATACCATATTTTCAAATTTTGGTCAACAAGTGGTCCGACATTGATCTTTTAGTATAGTTGACTTCCTTTGACTCTAATTAAGCTTCTACTACCTCTAGGCTCTAGTCTTCTATTAGAAGTAAGATATCACTTAAAAAACCATGATTATTAACTGATTTTATAGTTATACTACTAAATTAAGATTTTTATGATAATTAATTATTAACCCGATTAATCGCCGATTTAAAAAAATCTTGTAGATATACATGAAAAGAGAGAGAAAAAACAAAATTAAAAAACTACAAAAATATCAGACTGTAAATAACATTTGAAGTTAGGTCAAAAAGGTAAATGTAGATAGAAGTTAAAAAAGTGAAGAGTAAAATTGTGAACTTTCTTTTTTGTTATAAACCGTTGGATGCATAAAACTAACAAATTCAACGGTTTAGATTGATTTAGAAATTGGCGAAACCCTGAAACGGAGGATGTGTATATTAGAGTGGAAAATTTATATTTAGAAAATACAATTAATTAATGATAATTAATTAATTAATAATTATTTTTATTTTTAGTACGAAAGCAATTTCGGCCTGCTTTACCTGCTTTTGAATAAAGCCTTTTTTAGGAGAGAGAAAGATAGAGGAAAAAAAAAATAAAGGAGGAAAAAAAAAACTCTTAAATTTAACGAAATACTCTAGAAATTCTCACATTTCTCTCAAGCCTTCAACCTTTTTCTCCTCTGTTTTTCTTCTGAAACCCTAACAATCTTCATTTTCTTCTTTGGGTTTTTGGACTCTTCACCTGATTTCAGCTTTTTTAGTATTTTAACAGGTAAGAAATTTTGTTATTTTGTTTATTTATTTATTTTTTCTAATTTTAGTGAATTTTTTCGCTATTTTCTTGATTGAATTTCTTTTCTGAATTTTTAATGGTAAAAAATTGAAAATTTATAGAAATTTATGAAATTTTTTGAACACTGTAAAAGATTTTGTAAAGAAGATTTTAATTTTATTTGAATTTTTTGCACGATCTACGGTGAAAGTTCAGAAATTAGGGTTTTCTGAAAGAAAATAAGAAAATTAGGGTTTGTTTCAATTTCTTCTTTTGCTTCTTCTAGTTCTTCTTTTAATCTTCTTCTACTTCGATTAGATTTTTGTATCATTTATAAAAAAAATTAATATAATTTTTAGATTTAGGGGAAAGGGGGTAAAATTTGAGGACTAGGGTTTTAGGGGGTGTAAAGTTTTTGTGTTGAAACATGTGAAATTTCTGTACTTTCTTCTTATCTTCAGTAGAATTTCTTAGTGAACTAGTCTGTGTGTGTTATTTTGATTTTTAGGGTTTTATATTTTGCCGTACATATCTGTAGCTAACAAGACCTTTTAAAAAAGAAGATTCTTGATGATCTAATCTGTGTTATTACGTTTTGTAGGAATTAAAGGATTTCTGTGTCCTACTTGATGAAAGATGTCAGGATCTGAACCAGGAATAATGTCAGGTAGAGAATCATTTGGAATTGGTTTTCAAAAAAATCAAATTCCTTCTCAAAATTCAGGGTTGCCTAATATGAGGTTAGCTTATAGTTCCGACGGAACAGCTGTTTATAAACCAGTTACAGTTAATTCACCAACTTATCACACCACCACAACCACCACCACAACTGGTGGCTCCACCGCCCCTGTTGGTGGTGGTGGTGGCGTTGGTGATGGACAGATGGTCCAGCTTCCTCAACAAGGAATTAACATGAATATGGGGGAACCAATGAAACGAAAACGAGGAAGACCTAGAAAATACGGGCCGGATGGATCCATGTCTCTTTCATTACCACCACCACAAGCTGCCGGTGGTGCTGCTTCATCACCACCTGTTCAACCGCCGACTGGATTTCCTAGCTCCCCTCCTTTATCGGCTTCGCCATCCTCGACGCCCGCACTGAAAAAAGGAAGAGGTCGGCCACTAGGTTCTGGCAAGAAACAACAAATGGATGCTCTGGGTAACTTTCCAAACATTTCCAAAACTCTTTTGGTTTAAAAATGTTTATATTGAATTTGATTATTCTGATTTATTGTCTTTGTTTGTCATTTGGGTGGATATGTTATTTAATGTGTTGTTAGAATCTTACTGGGGTTTGCTCATATTTCCATGGTTTTGTATGTTAGACCGTTTCTTTTACGTGATTAGGATGAGTAAAATGAGGTTGATTGGTAAAGGTGGAGATATGGTGGATGACTCTGTAAAAGGGGGTGGAATAAAAACAGTGTGGTCTTTTGGAATCTGTTAGATCTGAGTCATCTGACCAAGTAATGATACATGGGAGATTTTACTTATATACCCCTTTGTAAGTTATTATAGGTATATGCATCTAGGGTGTTGAGTTCTTCTGTCAGATCCTGGATTTAATATCTTGGGTGATGAATTTTCTATAGTTTGGAAACATTTCTTCTTGTGTTTTTTATATTTAATATTCTCTGGAATTGTTTTGGATATCGTATATCAACTACATGTCTGTGGTCAATAGATATGAAAATTGAGAAATACTTTTGTGAAGATGACGAGTCCGAATTTGTTTATTCAGAGATTCCGATGCTAGGTGAATTTAATGACATGCAATTATCATTTACTGATCTCAGTAATCCTGTAAAGTTTCTCTTTCTGTTTACCGGAAAACATTGAATTTCAAATAGCTACGTCGAAACCTTCTATATATAAATTAACTTCATAAATTTTCAAATATTAGTACTCTAGATTTTGGTGTGGTTTTAAAACATGGGTATAATTCTGGATTGGCTTTATTGTTTTATAGATGGAACATGGGAGTGAATAGGTGTTTTATTGTTTTCGTCTATAAACTTCATGCAGTTCCAATTTTCTAATCAATGACATAACTTGCAGGGTCTGCGGGACTTGGTTTTACACCACATGTGATCACAGTCAAAGCTGGAGAGGTTTGCTCTGTTTCTTTATTCTGATGAGGATCATCTTCATCTGCCATATCATACTTACGAGCTTAAATAATAATAACAATCTATCATGTTGGATATTGTTGTTGATTTTTATTTTCGTTGCTAGTTGAATTTGCACATGACCTTATTTTAGCTGTAAATTATGTTACAACCATCGTTATAATTAGGCTATGCATTGAATGAATTTCTGAGATCATTTGTCCATTTTAAGTGCATTTTTCTTTGTCTTGGGCTTTATTTATTATTACTTTCTTGCTTTATGCAATGCAATCGGACTCAGTTAAACCATCTACAAAAATATAATGCCCTTAACTCCTTCATTGCCAAATATAGAGAGAGTTAATGATGAAGTCATAGAAAAGTACGGTCCAGTCATTTCCTTTTGGGCGTTTGCATTTAGAAACTATTTGCATCTTTCGTCGGGTTTATTTGAAACTCTCTGAATCTTTATGTCCGCTTAAGATAACTTAATAATTTAATTTAGTCCATATTGCTTGATAGTTAAGGACCAATTTATGTTACTTTAATTTCTTAATGGTAAGGATATTGGGTGAAAGTTTCTTATCTAGTTGTCTTGTTAAGTTAATAGACAGTACTTGTTCTTAGTTGTCCAAGAATGAAGGCCCAAGGTGTGGGTATCAATTGAGACAAGAGAAGATATTTAGCAGACAACGTTTTAAAAATGCTATTACTTAAGATATCTTGATTTTTGGATAAGCCTGTGATAGGCAGCCTTCATTCATGCTTCATACATCGTTGATTCGATTTGTCCATGTTCATTTCTATGTGATCTACTATACAGTTTGATATATTTGTTTTACCACACGGGTCACTACTTTTACTTAGTTCGGTTTTCTTTTCTTTCCTTCTTCAGGATGTTTCCGCAAAAATAATGTCATTCTCCCAGCATGGGTCGCGAGCTGTTTGCATTCTTTCAGCTAATGGTGCTATATCTAATGTAACACTCCGTCAAGCAGCAACATCTGGTGGAACTGTCACTTACGAGGTTTGTTTAAAAGTTACATATTCACTATAACTTGTTGTCATGACTTGGAATTTTTTTATCAATGTTGCAAGCCTATCCAATGTGGAATTGTGGATACTCTTCCATATGTTAGCCGTATTGCGTACTCAAATATGCTTGTCTGATACTCCAATCACTTCATTAGGTAGAATGAGTATGTTATAAGTACGTCCCTGTGAACTTCTCATAAGCATGTTGGAACCACAAAATACCAACTCAAAGTTGACGTTCTTTGTTTATCATGTGGCAATGGTTGGCCTGAAAGTAATAAATGCAAGTAATAGTGAAAGGACTAATAGCTAAAAAGGAAAAATATATATATATATATATATATATATATACACACAGCCGAGTCGCCACACTGGAGTTTTCTACTCGCCTAATCTGACACCTCTAACTGGTGTCAAGTACCAATACCTATACTGCTGTTATGTAGCTCCGAAATTATAAATCTAGAGAGGTGATAAGGATATTTAAGATATCTTTTTGCTAGTATGGATTTAAGTATTTGGATCAGACAGTTTAGTCTTATTGTGCGGTTAACTTATAAATCCAGAAGTACAGTCTCTTACTTATGCAATGTTATTGAATTTTACGATGTGCTAATGTATAGATAAGGCATCTATCACTAACTAGAGAGAGAAACATGCTAATATCTAATTGAGAAGGTCAACCAGAATATGATGTACCAAAGATACCAGGAACCAAAATTTTTACTAACCGAATGTCCTGCTTCTTATATCTGATCTTGTTATATATCTTCTCCAGGGACGTTTTGAAATTCTGTCGCTTTCTGGATCGTTTCTGTACTCAGAAACTGGAGGTCAACGAAGCAGGACTGGCGGATTGAGTGTATCTCTGGCTGGACCAGATGGTCGAGTTTTGGGAGGTGGTGTTGGAGGGATGCTAACTGCGGCATCGCCTGTTCAGGTTTATCTCATTTACACTGTCAAAACTTTTTGTAAAACTTCTCGAGATCGTGGATTCTTGTGTGTTGCTCTAATGTACTTCCCATGAATTTAAGATTTTCCGAAAAGGACTGTCGCACCAATAGAAAAGAAGGCACGAAAAAAGTTAACTTGTTTGATTGAAACTAGTATTTTAATCAAAGTGTAGGTCATGTTTGTTTCTTACATGCATTTGAATCTTATTCATGTGGGTCCGACCTTGAAATGTGCATGATGTTTAAACTTAGGGAATTAAAAAACTTAACCAAGTTTGGATCATATCAAGTAAGATTTTAATCCCAAAAATCTGATTCTTTTCTATGGTGTCAAATTTTGCAGCTTTTTGGAATAATATGTTGTTTATTTTCCATGAATATTTAAATATTGATTAGTTCAGGACATTCGAAACATATCAACTGCATCTGCATTCATATCATTTGATTCGTTCAATTAACACGAAACTATCGAGAATTCGGAAGGTATGAATGTCTTCAGATAAATCTAAGAAGTGAGTTGAATTTAAAATTTAGTCAAATTAAACTGGAGTAGTTCAGTAATAAAAGCAATTTTTTCAAGCTTGCCCGCATTTGGTAATAGTTCAGTACTCCAAATTATAGAATCTGAAGTGGGTGATTGTTGGCTGGTTCATTGCAGGTAGTTGTTGGTAGCTTTATTGTGGATTCACATAAAGAGTCAAAGCTGTTGAATCAATCCGAACCTTCCTCCGCACCACATAAGCTTCCTGTAGGCGGCGGCGGTGGTGGAACTTCTGGCGCAGCTAGTAGCCCACCGTCAACATCTTCCGGCGGGCCTGGAAGTCCACTCAACCAGAGCACAGGAGCCTTCAACAGCAATAACGCTCCAGGTATGGCGAACATATCTTGGAAGTAACTCGGAGCTCCGCTACTGCAACTTCTGTATTGTCTTAAACTTGGTATTCACTCATTTCTTAGAGAACCACTTTTACATCTATTTGTAGTTTTAGTTTTTGTTGTCTTTAACATCGGATAAGTTAATTTTAGGCCCACTGCCGAAGTGGGAAGATAAGACATTTGCTTCCCAAGCTTGACCCATATGGTCAAGAAGTAATTACGAGGGTGGTAAGCACCGATTCTCTTCCCAGTAGGCGGTACTGAGTTACAATGTAGAAGTAAAATACAGTAAGTTTAATGTGTTTCTAGATGGGTTTTATTGTTCAATTATGGAGATTCGACTGCTCTGTGTGTTCTCTTTATTCAGCTTCTCTCAAATTGACATTCCATGAAATTTATTTTGTTTCTTTTAGTATTTTGAAAGTCATCTGTTGGTCGTTCTTTTGGGGAAACCAAAAAATCTATATACAAAAATTTGGCTGGAAAAAAGGAAAATTTCTTTTTGTTTCCTCACTCCACCGTTTCCTGTCTTTTCGCATGCTAACCATTGGCGGCACCCCTTAATTTTATTTCTATCTTCTTCCTCCCTCCAACCACCACCACCACCTACTCACTACCACCATTACCTCTTCCCACCACCACCACCTACTCACTACCACCATCACCTCTTCCCACCACCTCCACCTTCGACCACCATTTTACCCCCTCCATCTCTACCTCCCACTATCTGTTTCAGTTGTTCGTAGGAGCAGAGAGCGGGGTGGAGAGAGAGAGATGATCACAATGTTGGTGGTGGTGAGAAGAGAATAAACTGTTTTTTGGTGGGATCAGACTGAAGTAGAAGTGGTGGTGAGGGTTTGAGTGAAAAAAGATTAGATTCGACCTATTTTTCGAAGGATTAGAAGTATAGTTCTTTATAGTTCACTACATTTCAAAAAGGATTAGTAGTGTAGTTCATTAGAGTTCGTCCATTTTGGTCTAAGCTAGATCATAAGCCACTTATGGGGGGGCAAGTTATTGAAGTCCAGATCTATTACCTTGCAACATGGACAGAAAAGTGTGGTTTAGATATAATGCTCTTATGTCTTCTCAGGAAAAGCATTTCAAAATTAAACAAAAGAGAGAGAGAGAGAGAGCGCGCACACACACACACCAAGCGTTGAGCTTGCATTTCCTAAATTCACATGCAAGGGTTGAAGATTGTTCTCCCAAATTTGTCTTTAATAGTTAAAACCAAACTTCCCAAACTTATCTATAAAGATTGAGGTTATACCCTCGTGTGTTTATATAAATAACGTGCATTTATTTGTGATTATAGAAAAAACATTTCATGTGGGTAATTTTTAGAGTAACAACAAAAAACCTATAACTCAAAACCTTCACTATACTTTCGCGAAATCAACTATCTTCATTTTCAGTCAACTCTTCTCTCTCTCTTGATGGACAATGGATTCATTTTAAGTCTGGAGTATGTCTATTTTTGTAGTCTCTTCTATTTTATTTTTTTTATTTAACTCAGTCGAAGTGCACTCAGATTGTCAATGAGAAAATAAGATTATTTCTGCTTTTTAAAAGCAGTAGAGTAACTTGATAGGTGCTTCCAAGTATCTAATTCTTCAAAAAAAAAAAGAAACTAACCTACTAAAGAGAGCCTAAGTGGGTGAACAAAATGGTAGTTTGGGGTATATGCTATGAGAAGAACAACATCATTTATAGAAAGTTACTCTGGTGGTGTTCCTTATAAAATTGACCAAATTTTATTTGAGGTTGAGTTGCTTCTTTCTGTTACTAAAATCATATTCCGCTAAGCTAGCGAAAATGTGTTCAAGAAAAGCACAAGCAAGTCAAAGAGATAACTTAAGCGGTTTAATCTACCAATTAACGTTCGATCTTTTAAGGAAAATCGAAGATACTGGTCTATCACGTTTAGACTTCATAGATGAAATGCCTACAAACTGAGCAACATTACTTCAGTTATATATAACGCACGTACAGTTTGTAGATCTAGAGCTCTCATTTGACTATATTTATAAAAGGAGAAAATAAACAAATAACAAAAATAAAGATGAATATGAAGAGAGTAACAAGATCTTTCCCAAAAGAATTAGAAGAAGCTGAAATTGCTAATTTTGAAGGTGCTTCCATAACAAACACTCCCACTAGCATAAGCATTTAGTAGTATTTCATTTTGTGCACACCAAAACTCAGCTTTAAATCCTCCTCTCCTCAATGCCTTGAGAATTTTGTTCTTGTGTATATTGCTTGTTACTATAACTTTCTGGCTACTACCATCAACTTCAACCTTCTGAATCCCTGCAAAAATCACCCGTAAATTTTCCGCACGAGACACTTTGAAACTTATGACTTATAGATTGCAAGGGAAAAAAGGGAGACTGAGAAATAGTTTAAGCATTGATATTGAATAATTGTGAAAGTTTAAGAATAAAATAGTGAAAATTGTGCCTACCCCTAAGTTTAGATAGGCATTTTCGAAGCCGTTTTTCGTGTACGCCTGCCATATCTACCTTGATTTCAACTGTCTGCAAAACGTAAGCAAAGTCTTAAGATTGGTTGTTATCGAATGATTGTTGATTGAGGAACTATATAGTTTCAACAATTTATTGACAATAAGCAAAAACAAAGTCTTAAGATTGGGTGTACCTCCATGAAGATATATCTGCTTGATATTCTCTTAAACAAAACAACAAATGCAACAAGAGAAGTGCAACCAATAGTTAACAATAGATAGCTATTAATGTAACAATGAAATTGAGAATGCTTTTTTTTTTTTCTCTTTTAGAATGAGAGACAAGATGGGAGAATGTTGCCTTATATATAGAGAGAGAAGGATGGACAAAAAGATAGATGGTAGAAAAAGGAGAATTGATACCTCTACAATGAAAAATGTACAATAGGTTAAATATGTTGAAATTCACAGTCGAATGGGTTGAATTGAGTTGATATATTTTTGAACCAGTAGGAACACCAAGTTTATAAACAGATTGACAAGTTTTTTAATCAAATTTAAAGAGTTGCTTATCAAACTAATGTCTTCTTTTGCTTGTTTCTTCAAGAAAATAGAAAGATAAAGGTTAGTAGTGACTTGGGAGTTTGAGCTTCTCAAGGGCAAAAGCTCTTCTTCCTCTAAAGCAACAAAACAAGTGTGACCCATCAAAATTTTCTTCTTTTTGTTTGTTGAATATGGTTTTGAGAGTCCAACTTCAACTTTATTTTGGGATGTTTGTTTATTGTTAGTCTCGTCATCATTCATGGGCGGTCCAGGTCCAAAGTCACCAAAGCGATCACTTTAGGCCCAACATAAGGAATGGATTCGTATTTATGATTTCGTACGTCAATTTTGAAATAACAATTATATTCTAAACAAACTTATAATATAATTTAAGTTGCATTTCATTAGTTAAGAGTAGTTTATTTGCAAGATAACTAAGGGTTTGAAATTTTATTTTGTTTTATTCCTAACATGTGTCATACGTGCCTTTGGTATATAAAGATCTTTAAAGCCAGTTTGTGAGGCCTAAGACCTATTTATTCAGATCTATGTTAATATATTTTACTAACACAAGTCAATAAACTAATTACATTGTGAAACGGATTTGTGATTATTCGAGTTTTTGTTCTTCATATGGACTCCACGAGTCATTAAATTCAATATTGTATAGATTCATCATGAACAAATACTTAACTTCAGTAACTCCGATAACTATCGTTGTATCTTCTCTTATGGGACCTCCCGCATTTTGGAGTTTATGTCAACACTTTCGACCAGAACGGCAAGGAAGGGTTGAAAGTTAGTTTTGGTGAAGGGTTACATTGGAGATGATGCTCAAATACAATTGTGGTTGGGGCGCCTGGTACCCATACTGAATCCGTTATTGGAGATTACGTATTGAAACCAAAACAAGAAAATCACAACCAGAAGAGAGAGAGAGAGAGAGTGGAGATCAATTAATCAATCAATCAATCATGGAGAGCTTTTCAGAAATGGTTCCATTTCCACTGTTAACAACTCCGATCGAGTCTAATTACAGAGCTTGTACCATTCCTTACAGATTCCCTTCTGATAATCCTCGTAAACCAACTCCAACTGAGATTTCTTGGATTAATCTCTTCTTGAACTCCGTTCCTTCTTTCAGGTTGTTACTTCATTTCCCCCCCTTTTCCATCGTTTTTTTATTCATTTATTTTCTGGATTTTTTGGACGTTATTTGAGTTACATTTTCGATATTTAGGTTAAAATTTTGATTGTTGATATCTTTGTTTGTGAATTCTATTGATTTGACCTAAACATCTAAAGAATACGCAATCTTCTTTAGATGTTGTTTATGTGATTTATATAAAGGTGAGATCTTTCTATTATGTCATCATCTCTGTTATACACAAGCTTGTTGATACTTCATTAGACATACAGAAACTTGATTCATTTAGGAGACCCATACTTTTATAGATTACTGATGCCTAGATATTCTGATGGTATTAACATATTATGCATCTCTTGGGCTATATCTTCTGGAAGTTGCTTACCTAGTTTTGATGCAGGGAACGGGCGGCTACTGATACCACAGTGGTTGATGCTCCTACAAAAGCAGATAAGTTTGCTCAAAGGTAGCTATGATTTATTTTACTTATTTACAATGTAATTTGAAAGCGATGACCCCAACTAGTGTAGGTGCATAGGTTTTGGAGTGAAAATGTTCGTTTTATATCTGATTTTCTGAATTATATATCATCGACTAAAGTTTCCACCGAGTTAGTTTTTCTTCTATTCTTAATACGAAGAAGTCCTCTTTGTGGTAACTTATGCAGTAGTGATACTGTTTTTCGTAGTGTTATATAGGAAAAGTTATATGGGTTATACTTTATTTTCTGTATTTTTGTCTGTAAAGGTACACCGAAATTCTCGAGGACTTAAAGAAGGATCCAGAAAGTCATGGTGGTCCACCTGACTGCATTGTAAGTGAGCTTCTTAATCGAACCTTTTTTTCTTTTATTTAGCTGTACTCGTTGAATTGTTTGTACAGTTCATGATGAATTACGTGCTTTTGTATACTAAATATGATTTCTTTCATGGGTAACTGTAGATGCTTTGTAGGATTCGCGAGCAAATCCTTAGGGAATTGGGTTTCAGAGATATATTCAAGAAAGTTAAGGTAAGTTACAAAGCTTTAGTTATGCACTTAGTCTTTCATGTCGTAGCTCTTGGTTATCTTCGGAATCCAAATAATGCTCTTCTTGACTTTTGTGTCTTTAAATGCACTAGGATGAGGAGAACGCTAAGGCCATCTCACTTTTTGAGGAGGTAGTTCGTCTTAATGATGCAATCGAAGATGGAAACAAACGTGTTGAAAGCTTGATCAAGGGAATTTTTGCAGGGAACATATTTGACTTGGGTTCTGCTCAGGTAAACCAAGTACTTGTTCTAACAGCTATGAGGCCTAAAACTGTATTTTGCAGTTCGTCATGACTTTTTGAGATGCGAAGTACCGGAACAGTGCTCCATTAGGTGGCTAAGCTAGAAAATATTGTCTGAAGATTCAGTTGATTGTTACTCTCTCACAGTTCAAATGGGATTTGAGAAACTGCTTCATTAAATATAGACTGCCTAATCTCTAGGATTTAGAAACTTTTTCTTCTTGTAGAATTCTGCTTTTGCACCATATAGTATCTCCAAAATGTCTAATTTGGAATCACTAAAAAACCCTACTTGAGTTTCTTAGCCCTCCCCTAAATATTGCGCGTTCTAAAAAACCAGTCCAGGAAACAATACAATGCAAGTGGAGTACATAAATTTTAAACATGCAAGCAGTTCGCAACTAAAAAAGCAGATAGGCTACTTACAGAATTGATACTTGCATATTACTTGCATCTGAATAGACTACTGTTTTATGGACAGCGTCTAAACAAGAAAATGTTAAGTGCGGATTTATAAGCTCATATCCTGTCAGCAGACCTTATTATTTAGATGAATTTTCCAATCCAATGGTACGAAATATAAACTTTTATCTGTTTCTCCATTTATTGAAGCTTGCAGAGGTTTTCGCGAGGGATGGAATGTCATTTCTAGCTAGTTGTCAGAATCTTCTACCTCGACCTTGGGTTATTGACGATCTGGACACTTTTCAACTGAACTGGAGTAGAAAATCCTGGAAAAGGGTAGGTTCATCAGTCCTTTCGCTTAAGATAGAGTTATGGTTGTGACGGCATGAACTTATCAGTTCATTTGTTTCTTATGTAGGCCGTGATTTTTGTGGACAATTCAGGTGCAGATATCATCTTGGGAATTCTACCATTTGCTAGGGAGTTACTTCGTTGTGGCACACAGGTTTGGAGTTCACGCCTCCAAATTTAAGTTATAACATCTATACAAACCTTTATGATACCGTCAATGTCTCATTGCTTAGTTGGAATTCTATATCGAGAATTTGTGGTGGGGAAGATTGCCAAATCCATTATCATCCTTCTGTATAATATTTGAATTATATATTAATGGGTTACTCCTTGTGTCAAATGGCGAATTATTCCGACCGTCCTTATGTTTAGGTTAGAATAATATGCCATCTAACTCTCTTTTAGATGATTTGTTTTTGACGATTTTGTGGGCCATCATCACCAATTTTTGTGTTTTACTGCTGCCATATTTGGTCTGGTTTGCCTGAATATCTTGTTTGACGTAGGTTGTTCTAGCAGCCAATGACTTACCTTCTATCAATGATGTGACATATACCGAGTTACTCGAGATCATCTCAAAGGTAGTGAAAGTTATCTTAAATTTATATGCCAACTTCGACATTGGGTATTAGTTCCTAGTTCGATACTGATGTTTATGGTGCCAATTTCAGTTGAAGGATAAAAATGGGCAGCTCATGGGCGTCGATACCTCGAATTTACTGATTGCAAATTCGGGTAATGATCTGCCGGTAAGAAAATGACACCAACTTAAATGCAGTTCTTTATGGGCCTTGTACCCCTATTGTGGTTGATCATAACAATATGTACATATTTTCACCTCATCTACAGGTCATTGATCTTTCAAGTGTTTCTCAAGAACTTGCCTACCTAGCAAGTGATGCAGATCTAGTTGTCTTAGAAGGAATGGTAAGTTATATCATCGTTGAGAAAAAGGAGACCTTCTCTTAAGAAGTCTGTCACGATCAACTGTTTGACTCTTAACCCTTTTGTTAAACTGTCAGTTTATTTGGCAGCATTGACACAACTTTTTATTTCGGATTATCATCTAGTCGGTGATAGATAAAGAAAAAAAAATGTAAAATAAAAATTTCATCCAACCTGATATCACCCTACTATGCATCAAACCATTTGCAAAACGGAAATCGGTATCTGACTTGGTTTAGCCAGAGACAGAACCATTAGGGCGAACTATGCTAAATTTCACTGTACTTTTTCAGAAATTATAACTCTAGATTTCAATATCTTTTGGCTTGCAGGGACGAGGAATCGAAACAAACCTTTATGCTCAATTTAGATGTGATTCTCTCAAGATTGGAATGGTACTTGCTTTCAATTTTTCACTTTTTTTTCCGGTATGTTTTTTTTAAACCGAGTGACTCATCCTGCGTCTCTTTGATCTAAATAACAGGTGAAGCATCCAGAGGTTGCTCAGTTCTTGGGAGGAAGGCTGTACGACTGTGTCTTGAAATACAACTAAGTTGGAAATAGTTGAGATGGTACCTTCTACTGTCTCTCTTCATAGAAATCGTATAAAATTGGAGCGATATAGACGATCTATAAACCTTCTGCTTTTCATGATTCTTTTGCTCTTATCTTGTTACCAGAATACTCAGCTGTTAAAACATTCTGTTTGAAATGCAACATTATCTATGTCAGAGGTTAAGAAGCTACTCCTTATATATATTAGACCAATTTTCTCTTTCTTTCTCTGATATCTGATTAGTCGAATTAGAATAAGCTTAAGATAAACAAGAATCAGACAAATCGAATTTAGACTTTGAAAAACACACTAAATTACAAAGAAATCTTCAGACACTGAAATTTCATAAGCCCACATTCTTCTTGTGTGTTTATTATTGAACAAAGATAAGAAGTAAAATACATCAAATATTTCGGAAGATTGAGATCACTTGTTTTTGGTAGGATAGGAAGCCATTTTGTTAATGCCACATAGCCCGGCTGGTTTACCCGTGTTCCTCTTCATCCTTATATATCCTTTCTCTCCCCATTTTGGCCCCCATGAGTTCTTCACTATTATGTAGTCTGAGCCCTTGGATGTCCCATATCCAACGGCTGTAACTCCATGATCGAGTGCTGTCCCGCAATGCCCATCGAACACACCCTGCAACCATGATTCAGATATTCAGTCAGATCTGAATCAAAACCAGAACCAGTTTTGGAACTTGAACAGGTAAGTTTCAAAATTGTGTAGTTAGAAAGCCTACCCCACTGTAAAACTGGAAGTCTCTACCAGAAGCTTCAATGGCAACGCTAAGAGGTTGCTGAGAGAGTGCCTTTAATAGGCTTTGTTCGTCATTTTGGCGCACATCCTTATAACCATCGATGCTAAAAACCTCGCTTTCTCCCTGAATTTTCAAATTGGAAACAAATTAAAACCCTCACGCCATTTTGGCGGACATCATTATTTTATGACGTTTGTTTATGAAATAGTGATGTTTATAAATGAGATCGAGAGATCGTCTTATTTGCAAGTGAAAGTACCTTTTTCTCCTCACAAGTGCCTTCTTCCATGAGATAAGGATAGTCATCTTCCTTGTGGAGACCACCATTAGCCATAATGTATTGAAATGCATAATCCATAAGACCTCCATTACAACCATTGTTAGAACCAGTATTACAATCAATCAGTTCCTGCTCTGACAATGCAGTGAGATTTCCTGTAACAATCTGGTTAATTCCCTCAACTGCCGCTACTGTTGAAAATGCCCAACAACTTCCTGCAATTTAAGATATAGTAAGATTCGAACCCTGATATAATAAAAAGACATATTACGACCCAACTAAAGTGGCTTCAGACTCGACATTTGAGAACTTACCACATTGACCTTGATCCTTGACATGAGTGACAGCACCTTTCTTTCTCCAATCAACAGCTTTGGGCAATTCAACTATCTCTCTATCACTCAAATCTTCATCAGAAGGTGAAGATTCTCTAGTCCTCTCATGCAACTGGTCTACTTTGAGCCCCAAGTACTTCTCCTTGAACTCTTCATGGCTCATATCTGCAAATTTGTTCAATCCAAGCCAATAGCTACTAACCTTCTTATTTGTCTCATCAATGTGTTTTAAGTTCTCTTTGAATATTTCAAACCTTTCTAGTTTCTCTTCAATACTCTCATATATCTTCCCATGTTTGGACATCCATGACTCGAAAAGGTCTATTAGTTTATCGATTGACTTTAGATCGTCGGGCGAGTAACCCACAATCGAAAATTCGCGAGCGAAACTTGAACATATAAGTAGCGATGAAGAAAGGAGGAGAAGGAAGGAGAACTTAGAAAATAAGGAAGTAGACATATTTGTATTGTTTTGAGTGAGATGAGATGAATGAAACTAAGAGGTGATCAAGGTAGATATTTATAGTTTAGAAATTTGAATAATATGAATTCTTTATGTACTACTATTGCTTTAAAGTAAAGTATGTTTCAAATGTTTTTCTTCCTACATATAAAAAACTAGCCTTCAAGAGTTTCTCTTTCTAGATGCTTTGCTTTTAAGCATGCTATTTTATTGATATTTTCATGGGGTGAAATGAGTGTATACACTAAGTAAAGTTTTGAGTAATACATATATTTCAATCTTGTTTCAATGTTGTGCTCGAAAATGTGCATTAACCGTGATGCTCTGCCCAACCACTATCCCTACCGAATACTAGCCGGGGTATGTGGTCTGCCAGGATTTAACTGTCTTATTTGGTATGTCTAAATCCTGTCTGAATACATAATATGGCGAAATTCTGACCGAGATAGTGGTCGAACAGAGAGATATTTTCTTTGCATTTTTGGATGGTCACTCATAATGTTATAACACAGATTCTTTATATCCACCACAATGGCTGAGCATAACCCCATAAAGCTAGCTTAGCTTGGTCAGGGTTTAAATTTAGCAATTTTTTTTTGTTGAGGATAAATTTAGCAATTTTGGATCCCTATATTTGACAAGCCAAATTGGTCAGCCCATAAATTAATGGATATCATTGCTATTTATGGTCTGGGCTTTAATGACAAAGTACACCTACTTTAAAAATTGCATGAAAAGTTTTAAAGACACCTCCCATTTGTGATATCGTTGCCTCCCGGTTATAAGCATCCCCAATTTCCTAGAAAATTGTTAAGAACGTCTTTTCTCAAGAGAGACACTCATACTTCTATTTCTTACTCAAAACCGGTGGACTTGGGTCGATTTTGATTCAAAATCAGCTAGTCTACCGATTTCAAAGGGGCCGAACACTGTCTCATTTTCGTTTTTTCTATTATTTATCTCCCAAACTCTAAAACTACAAACTTTATTTTTTTTTTCTTTCATTCTGTTTCTCCGAGAAACAAATCTTTTAAGCCTCAAAATTTGAGATAATCTTTGAAATATCTGTTACGCTCTCTAAACTTGTTACAAAGACAAATCTAATTGGATAATTTCGGTGGCTTTTATTTGGATTTTGCTTCAAATTAGTGGAGGGTTCTTTAATGGCCTATAAAAAGGATGTTCTTCCATGATTTTTTTTGGGTATTTAGATGAAATCCATTAGTCTTAAATATGGTTAATAATTTCGTTGATTTTGAGAAAAATGTTTGTAGAATGATCGGTTATAGCTAAATGGTGGATTCAGTCATACTTCAGTGGAAAGTCGGTGAGTTCGAACTGAATTCGCCTCACAAATTCAGCTAAACCTTACCACTACCACTGAATATTAAAATTTGTACTCTTAATGGACCACCACTTTTCAAATAGGATTGACATCATAAACTATCACAATTTAAACTGCAAAGTTTGTAGGATCATGGCTGTCATTTGAGAATTAGAAATAGTTTAGTCTACCTATATATATATATATATATATATATATATATATATATATATATATATATACTAGGGTATATCCCGTGCCCTAGGGCACGGACACTTGTATCAATCAAATGTTAAGAAATTTGTTGTTATATTTTATTGAGAGAGAGATTTTTATGAGTTATTATTTTTTGTATTATTTTTTTGTTTCTTTTATCTTAAATTAGTTAATATTTTATTGAGAGAGAGATTTTAATTTCTTATTTTAACCCTTGAAATTTATTTTGTTTCTTTTTTTCTTAAATTAGTTATTTTATTTCTAAGAAGGAAACGATTATTGTTTTTTAAATAGGTAACTTTATTTCTACGAAGGACTATATTTTAAATTTTGGGAGGGACTCCTAAACAATATACCAAATGTTACGAAATTTATTGTTATATTTTATTGAGAGAGAGAGATTTTTATTAGCTATTATTTTTCGTATTATTTTTTGTTTCTTTTATCTTAAATTAGTTATTATTTTATTGAGAGAGATATTTTAATTTCTTTTTTTAACCCTTGAAATTTATTTTGTTTCTTTTTTTCTTAAATTAGTTATTTTATTTCTAAGAAGGAAAAGATTATTGTTTTTTAAATAGGTAACTTTATTTCTACGAAGGACTATATTTTAAATTTTGGGAGGGACTCCTTGACAATATGCATAATTAAATAAGGATGTTTGTCCCAGTCATCGTTTTCCTTTCTGTTTTATATAATAGATATATATATATATATATATATATATATATATATATATATATATATGTTTATCACTACTAAATAAGAATCCCCACCTTCCATTTTGGATGATTACCTTATCTTCAATAACAAAAATAACAATTCCCTTTTGTATTGATTTATTTATGATTCTTATGCTTCAATCAACCTCTAAAGTCCATTTTGTATTTTATTATAGATATTGCAAATGTATGTAGACATTTATTAATACTACCAACCAAATGCATACCTAGTTAGTTGGTAGAGATGTATTCCCGCTTAATTAAATTTGTTAACAACAAAGTCCTTGTGTATTTTCTTCTTTGAGTTCTTTTAAATCCTCAAATACCAAAGAAAATTTTCAAATCAATTATTTTTCCGTGCTAAATGTATAATAAAAACCCGGTCAATATAGACAACGGTCAACCTACTACCACTTTACGTAGAGTTTGTTTCTTTTTCATTTAGATAGAATTTATTTTTCTTCCGTATCTAACTATGGGCCTAAATTGTTTCGAGACCAAGTTTATATTGTCAGCTAATATCTAATTCATGATGTCTGGTTGGTGTTAATGTCCAATTTAAACTAAATTTTTCCTTCTAAAGTAAACAATTTAGATTCAAACAAATCGATCAACCAAGTCAAGTTCAAGTAACTAGAAAATACAAACACCAACTTAAATGGTTCTTGAACCATGAAGTGTATTCTTGATATAAATTAGAGCAAGTTACCTACCATGGCACACTTACTATTATTATTTTGGGCATGCTTAGGTATATCTTTGAGTCAAATGTACTCCACAAAAGTGGGTTTCCTTAGCTATAATGTGCTGTAATAAGTTCATTATCATAGTATCATACCAACTTATTTATTTTATCATTATACTAAGATATGTTAATCATTGAACTACACATAAAAGATTATGCTTCACATTATACTAAATGCCACTCCCTAATTTTCAACTATCAATATACCCGACTAAAGGTCATGCTCTCCCCATTTATTCGTGATACTGTGAAGATGTTCGATTAGATCATACATCAGATCATAACCACTTAAAAGTTACTTGCTGAAATGGTAAAATTCATCGTCGAAAATCGAAGGGCGCATTGAAATTCATCCTTGAAAATCGAAGGGCGTATTGAGTTGCCCACATTGAAAGGATATCGAAAGAGGAATAAAACCGCTTTGAACCATGTATCTAGGTTCATGCATCTTAGAGGAAATGCATATAACCTACTCTTAAGTCTTAACTATATAAAATAGTATATAGGAGTAGCGGAAATGCATATAAGTAACCTACTCTTAAGTATATATTTATAGTTAAAAGGAAATAAGACGGCTGTTGATACTTATTTAGTGGTTAGATGTGGTAAATTAATCAAAGTATTAACATGCTTAAACAAATCTAATTTTAACGAAACGGCGCATTTTGAATTCTAATGTGATTTTGTATTCGTATTACATTCTCCTTTTCTTTCTTTTCTTTTTCGTTTTTTTTTTTCTATCTTCTTTAATAACCAGTTCCTTGTTTCTTTTTGCAAACATATGGAAAATATACAGAAGTGATGTTTACACATAATTCTTTTCCATAAACGGGACTCTATCAGGTCACTATCCGGTTGAATTCTTGTCAATGTATGTGGTGGTACAAAATTTAGAAATTAAAAAAATGTTGTACTTCTTTTTCAAATCATGTTCAAACACATACCCAAACTGTGATTCAACTAGGATAGTGGTCAGACAGACACTAATTATCACTCTAGTTTCATTATTTGTCAAGAATAATATTTTATTTTAGAATTAGAGTGCTTTCTAACACTGTATTTTAATTAACAGAGTAGGTTTACTTCTTAATAACAAATTAGGTTTACCAAATTCTAAACAAACAGATCAACATGCCATCAGCTCATCAAGTGATTCTCTGAAATCTGAGAGCTTAAGGTTGCGTAGAACCGGTAGCATCATATCATTCCCCATTTTGAGTCAAGAAATGCCAGATAAGCATACAAAATAAATATGATTTAATTTCTTTAATTAATCCTCTTTAATTAATTAATCTCAAAATATAAGTTATAAAAAGACACAAAAAACAGAGAGAACAGAGAAAAAGAGAAATGGAAGGGACATCAGAGAATCGGAACAGAAGAAGTAAGATTAAAAGTTTTCCGATGAGAATGTGGGTATCGGTGAAGAGAACGACGGTAAGATTATTGAGAGAGAGGGGAAGGTTGGTTAAAGGAGTTATAAAGAAAGTTAATTGGGTTTCTCTTCAAATAAAGAGAAGACTTTCAGAGATGAAAAAGATGATAATGAAGAAGAAGAAAGGTGATCAAAGACAGCAAATGCTTTTGAATTATGATTTATTTAGTTATTCTAAGAATTTTGATGATGGAAGATGGCAATTAGAAGAAGATGAATTTTATAGAGTTCATTCTTTTGCTAATAGATTTGGTCAATCATCCAATGGTCAGGATTCTTAACAAGAAAATATTTTCTTCATGTTTTTTTTTATTGTTTTTTTTCCTTTCTTAATGGAATATTTGAGTTAATTGTAATTTGTACAGAGAAAAATGAAAAAAATTATGATAACATTTTGATGCAATTGTGTTCTTAATGTTGGTAGTTTGAGGACGTAAGCCCAAAAGTTATCGATGTTATCCCTCTTTTTGATACCTTGACGAAGTAGTGCAAAAGGTGCATAATTTCGTTCCACCTTTATTTATCAAACAAAAATACATTCACTAAGTTTGAGCTCGCATGTATAATCAGACTTCAAAACTCTCTCAAGGATCACCATTATTGACTTCGGGGAGAAAATATACTTCGAAGAAGAAGTACATCTCCCTCAATGATTTATGGTGTGTTACACATCAAGGGCCGGGCGGGTCATGGCCCCTCCTGACCTATATGTAGATACGTCCCTGGTCTCGACTCATGTCTCTTGTTTGTTTCTCTCATTCAATGATAGGACACATGGAGTTTACCCTTGTCGAAGCGAGGGCTCCATTCGATCAACCGACTCTCCTGTTGCCAGCCGTTTATTTTTTCTTCTTTTTTAAAGTGTGTATTAATAAAATGTATGAACTTGAAAAATATCTGAATTTTGGAATGTGCCTTTATCAATGTATAGGCAATGTAAAAATCTTGTGGGCTCATAACACTTTCCAACCAGTTATGGCAGTACTAAAATCGACTAAAGAGGGGTTAGTGGTAAAGGGAAACGCGTTTAAGAACTTTATGTAACTCGTTCTCTCTCTCTCTCTCTCTCTCTCTCTCTCTCATGACTTCGATTCTCACTCTCCCCCTACTAGGCTACTAACCCACCTTTCATACTCCAAATGAAGTCTCTAACAGTTGTTGAGTTTGGAAACTTTGCATTATCAAGGGTTTCAATTACACATGCCATGGAGATTTCTGTCTCTCTTTCCTCTCTTGTAATAAAAACGTATTACTAAAACATTTGTGGTAGGGCTAGAGAAATCCTCACGTAGATTCGTCACAGAATTCCAAATTAATGACAAATAATCCCACCCGTCCACAAATCAATCAATGGTTGATTAGATTTCTTTCTCAAATCTGTACGAGATTTCTCTAGGTAGATCATTTTCCTCGCTTAAAAAAAAAGGAAAATGTTCCAGTAACCGAGAAAATTAGCGTGAAATTAGCATAAATTTCAATCAGACGGTTGGATTCACGCTACCTCTATCTTGACGAAACCGGATGAGTTTATGTCTTTGGATCTGATTGACACCAAGATTCTAGGGGGTGGCATTATTGTTGGAACAAAAAAGGTCTCCAATCAACTTCAACACCAAATCTTTCAACAAAAAAAAAAAAAAAAAAAAAAAAAAAAAAAACTTCAACACCAAATAAAACAGCCAATAGTCAGCTGTGAATATAACATCTCACTTCACCCACCATTCCATCTCTCTCTCTCTCTCTCTCTCTCTCTCTATCCCCACTCCAACTTTCTCTTCTTTACTCCTCTTTCTCTCTAAACATTACAACCATCAATAAGAACATTTTTACTCTTCAACTCTCCTTCCTCCTCTTTCTCATTTTAAGAGAGAATGACAATGTTAGAGAACATTCATAAGAGAAGCTTCATACCATCAAGACCCATGAAAGATTCACTTCCACTTTCTCACTCAAACTCATCAAATCAAGAACCACCAACTAAATTAAGAAAAAGGGTATCCTCTGCTCTCTCAATTGGCATTTCATCTCAAACAACTTCATGGGCAATTCACAGATCCAAATCCATGTATTCATTTGGTGAATCTACTGGAAATTCTGTAAGAAAATGGTGGGATTTGATTTTGAATTGGATCTTATCTAGAAAATTACCCATCTTTTTTGAAGATCTTGAGATGAATGAACAAGAATCAACTTTTCTTGGATTTCATAACAAAGGGACATTAAGTCATGTCTTTTATAAAGTGAAATTCGAAATTAGGAAGCTCATGACCTCATCAAATGATAATGGTGGAAAGATCAAGAAGTATGAATGTTAATCAATTCGACTGTTTTTAATTATCTTTGGTGAACCAAATTAAGTTATATATAATGTTCTTGATCAAGTAAAAGTTAAGCATTTTTTGGATTTAGATGCTTCTCAAATTCTCTTATCGAATAATATGTGTAAGGATGGGATTAAGGGTATCCGTTGAATATGATGTTAAATGTAATAAATTTTTGTTTGTGGTAATTGAAAGAAGTTAATATTTCAATTTTGTTCAACATTTAGTGTTCATAATTATTTTGTTAGTGTTCCTTGTTGTGGAACAGTTATTTAATTATAAAATTTATGTAAAGAATTTAGTATAAATTAAAATGCCACGTCGAAAAAAGTAAAAAAAAAAAAAATTGTATAACTGATGTAATTTTATAGTACTTTGGTTTTCTTACCGTCTAGTTTAGATACAAAGTGAAATGGAGTGGACAAAATTCAAAGTCAATAGTACGAGAAGGTGTCCAATATATGGGACAACCAATTTTTTTTATATGGATAACTATTTTATATGGACAACTAGAATAATTATAAATGTTTTATAGAAAGAAGTTTTTGTAGAAAACAGTTTTTAAAGGGACATCACTCTATTATTTTTCACACATGTCTTTTACGAATTAGATGTTTTATTTTAAATTCTCCCTCTTTTTTTCATAGACCCTACTTCTACTTCTTCATCACCCATAAATTTGTAGATATAGAAACTTTGGAAAAACATTGTTGATCATGGCACCAAAAAAATTAAAGGAAATTGTTAAAAAAAAATTCCAAAGAGGAATGAGGGTTTGTTCCAACATAACACTAATTAGATTTGAGATGTTTTTTGTCAAATTTGTTAGATTTTTGTTTGAATCTTCCCGAAATATAAGTTGTTGAACAAAACCATCACAATTCATGGAAGATCTGGTCTTCTTCATGAACCCTAGAATCCTTTGAAATAATAAAAAAAAATAAAACCTAGAAAATGATTTTTTTTATAAAACAACAAGCAGGTCTGCTCGTGTTTCGTGGCAAACTACAAGAAATCTTTCTATAGTTTCGTGGTAAAACCACAAAAACAGAATCAAATTTCCGTGGGTTATCTAGGAAATTATGAAACCCATCTCTTTCACTTCGAATTTTGCTCCTTATATCTTTTTCGACTCTTCCAAACTACAATAACGAAAATACGAAACAAAATAATAAAAGTTAGGGTTTTATCCCACCGATATCATTATTTCTTACTATATAAACGCATCGAATACCTTCTTTAAATGGAGATTGAGGGATTTTATTTTCCTCATCCATCTAGGTTTGAGAAATAAGATAGTGAAGTTGTAGAAGTTGTAGTAGCCGTAAAAGAATAAAAATAAGAACAAGAAGAAGAAGATGATGAAGATTAAGAAGAAGAATGAGAAGAATGAGAATGACAATGACAATGACAATTAGGTTTTCTTTTTAATCGGTTATATTTGTTTCTAGTCCTCGGGTTAAATAGTTTCTTAATATTTAAGGTCTTATTGCGTCGTCATCTTATTAAATCAAAGTCAATCACAGTTGACTTGCACTAGACCCGGAAATAATTGTCAACATAAGATAATTGGTTGTCATTGAGAAAATACTATGCAATATCCTATATATTAAAACAAGTCAGTTGATTACATGAGGGATAAGTCTAACCGTCTATTTTATTGGGTTTGACAGATATCACATCCGACGGCTGGTATGATATCATCTTCATGTAAATTAAATTAAAATAGAAGGGTATTAGTGTAAATCGACCAAAATCGGTTAGGATATCCCTACAATAATTACTATCGTATTTCTCTCCTACTCACGATTTTGATTTAAATTTTTTATGAGTCAGTTAGTATCTTTCCCTATTTATTCTCCCTTATCTTCTTTATTTTCTTTTCAAAATCGACATCATCTTTATTATTCATTGTTCTTTGTTTTTCCATATCCAGAGAATTCATAGAAATTTTGATTTAATTGTCATTTCCGACATGACGCGACAGAAATTTAGTCTTTAGTAAAAGTAGCATAGTGAAATCCTACTATTTTTTTCCTTGTTTTAAGCTTCTAGTGCATAGGTGGCACTTTCCACTATTTAGATAGTTAGAAGTAAATAAAGCAATAAACAGTCCAACTTGTGAAAATTACTTTTCCCTTAATATTCTTCTTTTGTATTTAGGAAACTCATTATTTCTCATTTGTAACCTTCTTCTTCTTTTTCTCCTCTCAGTTTGAAAAGAATGATCCCTCGTATATGGGCATGTAGGAGCTCGACAATTGAAATTCGTAGCAGATTCAATTAATGTAGCTTCCTCAGTGGAGATTTTTACGAACTTAATCGAGTCGATTGTGATCTTGGAGAATTAAAAGTGAGTCGATTGTGATCTTGGAGAATTAAAAGTCAGTAGGTGAGGTTCCACGTTTTCTTGAAATTTGGAGTAATTGAGATGTGGGTTCGGATGACCTCCTTGTACTCCCTTGAATCCCTTCTTGCAGGACCCCTTTTCCCAAGTTTTAGATTTTGCACGGTTCGAACAAATGTTTGCCTCTTCTTGTTCAACTAGCTCGATCAGACCTCCTTTTTTATTCTTGAATTAATTCTGTTGTAGCTCCCAATTTGTGACCAACTGGCTTTCTTAGCGTCCCGTAAGTGTCAAGCAATTCGTTTTGAAATGAGAAAAAAGAGAGAAGAAGGAATAAGGAAAATAGATTGAAGGTCGTCGAAAAAATTGACGACACGATTTTCGACGGGGGAGATGGTGAGGTGGTGGGAGACAGATATGAAGTGGAGGAGAGAAATAATGAAATGGGGTAGAGAATGAGAGATGGAGTGAATTTAATTGTTTTATGTTTTTTGCAAATTAATTCTTTTTGCCCCCAAGGATTTTTTCCGAAAAGATCTGATTTTTTTGTCTTTGTGACCAAAACGAACGGTGGGACACTTGTGAAGGTCAAAACGGTGATTTGAAAAGATGTTGATTGGAGTCATAAGGTAAGTTGCCTAAAACCATACATCACCCTTAATAAATCTAGTTTTTGTTTTTTTGTTGAAATTAATAAATCTAGTTGATTACAGTCATAAGATAAAGTTTTGGAAATATTTGTTAGATACATCTAAAAATATGAGCAAAGGCGGAGCCAGGATTATAACTTAAGCAGGGCTAAGCTTTGTCTTCACTGTAACCAAAAATTTAACGTATAACCACCAGAAATAAATTTTTACCTATGATGCATGTAATACATTTTAAAGGGTTATTCAAAGATAATTTCTAGTGACAACAATACATTCTTAACAATGCATTTCCCATTTATGTAAATTTTCAGAATAAAAAATTTAGAACATTCATGAATCAAAGATTCAAACATCAACTTGTATCAGTCAATCTTCATCAAAAAAAAAAACTTGTATCAGTCAACAATCAATTACTGTAAGTATAAATCAATAAAAAATGTCAACCGACAATTAGATGTCAGCTAATTAACTAAATTTAAAATTATCTAAGATTCATAACTCATAATAAATTAAGAATCATAATTCGTAAATCATAACAATCAATTGACAAATGAGCATCAACTCAGCCATCTACAAACACATGATGACATAAATTTTTTTGAACTACTAAACAAAAATATGATTGACATACTAAGCTAGGCAGCTAGCCGTCTACGAAATAAAAGACTTCAACAAGGAGGACCTTTGCTACAACAAATAAGAGAAAAATGGAAGTGGAGAAATACGAAAACAAAAGAGAGAATAATATAATATAGATGAGAGAAAGATAAAGTGAAAGTGAAGAAAAAAAAAATGAAAGGTAACAAAATTAAAATACAACACCATACAAATTTGAAAAAGAAAAAGATGAGCCAAAAGAGAATCCACACAAACAAGTGCCAAAACGGCAGTTGATTCCAAATTAGAGACCCAATCGGGACTTTATTTTAAATTTAGGGCTAAAACGCAATTAAACCTGCTTGAAATGCACAAATAAATTAAAAAAAAAATCATGGGGTTGAAACCCTGACCTAGTAGATGCAGAAGAAGGTTTCCACTCAGACTACTACCTCTAATTGATACATTTGTGGTGGGGAATTTGAAAGAGTCTTCATGTAGTTCCGCCCTTGAATATAAGGGTCCAGTATTATTCGATCACAAACTCGATCTATATAAGGATTCTGAACAGATTTCATCAAGATAACACATGGCTCCACCATATAGCCCCCTATTTAAGGCTGTAAATTTTTTTCATTATAATATATAAATGTGTGTACATGTAAATAGTATGTTGGTACCTGTCTGGTCTAGAGCATTAAATAATTGGTGAAGCAATCTTCCACCGGCCTGTAGCTAGTAGCTCTCCAGGTCTATAAACCCGACCTTCACTCTTTCTCAGAAATTATTTGCACAGTTAACTAGTTTTAAGGTCTGTACTACAGAATGTCATTATGTGTCCCCTACATGAAATGAAATGGGAGGGAGTCCTCCTAACCTTGTTTTAATTCCCTATAAAACAACCACATCTTGTTGTTAAAGCAAATAAATGTAGGGTTATTTTCCTAATGGCCCCAATTTTGTGACCAGCTTCCCGCCTGGCCCCCTACTTTATGAGAAATACTCATATGACCCACTTCCGTTATAACACCGTCACTCTCTCTCCTCCATCATGTTTTCTCTCTCTGCCAACTCACGCCACATCATCTGTTACGCCACCTCATCACCTTCTCCCGCAGAGGTCGCCGGCCGCCAGAGGTGGCCGGCCGGCGACCTTCAAACTAAAAAAAAAAATTTTGTTTTCTCTCTTCCTCTCTCTCTCTCTAAAACTACTCCGGCGAAGGGAAACCTTCGCCGGAGTGGTCTGTTCTTGAAAAACAAACCGAGATCTGTTCGTGAAGAACAGACCACCCTTCGCCGGAGTAGTTTTAGAGAGAGAGAGAGAGGAAGAGACGAAATTTTTTTTATTTTTTTTTTAGTTTGAAGGTCGCCGGCCGAAAATTTGGCCGGTCGGCGACCTCTGCCGGAAAAGGTGATGAGGTAGCGTAACAGATGATGTGGCGTGAGTTGGCGGAAAGAGAAAACATGATGGAAGAGAGAGAGTGACGATGCTATAACGGGAAGCTGGTCACAAAGTTGGGGGCCATTAGGGAAATAAATGTAATACTTTTTTTTTTTTTTTTTGAACTAAATAAATGTAATACTAGTAGTGTAGTGATTATGTTTTCACTTGTACTTTCAAAAAAAGAAAATGTTGTTACTTGTATATAAGTTCAAAAATATAGATTCTTCTTCGTTATAGGGTTTTTGTAAGAAATACTTATATCTACTTTTTTGCGACGAAAAAAATGGCCATGTAGAAGAACTATTCACAATGTTAGAAAATCTTTTTTTGTGTTCATTTCAATGACTTAAAATATAATTTGTTAACTGTAATGCTAATTATGTAACTAAATGATTAACAAAACATGCTAAGAGTATTTCGAATGATTGGATTTGATTTGCTTGTTAGATAAGAAAATGTCATATACTAAAAAGAAATAATGATTTGCCTTACTTTCAACCCGAGGGGCAAAGCTAGAATGTGAAGTCACATGTGCTAGACTAATGGTGCGTTTGGTTGCAGGATTCATGAGTCCTCGGAATTCATGATTCCACGGAAATTACTAAAGAGTAAATTCTTACTTATGTATACTGAGTGAACTGTGATTTAAGGGAACTTTTATGGTGAAGAAGTAGCTCTAACAAAAAATAGTTAAACTTTAAAGAGGAGAAAACCAGGGGCCAAAAAAACAATACTCCTAAAATGAGGGATGAAATGTAGGGTCAGCAATAAAATTGTACATAAAGTATGTCATGAAAAAAAAAAGAACTCAAAAAAATGTGGTGAAAGAAGTATGTGGCTCATTCTTAGTTAGATAAAAAAAAAGTGCAAAGCAAAATCAAATGCTTCCGTATCCACTCTTCGAAAGTGATGGTATGTCGGTCAGTCTCTCGACTGAATTCCGACCAGGTGACGTGACCGGTCTAGATTTAGAGAGAGAAAGCCAAAAATTCTCTTTCTCTAAATCTGAACCGGCCAGGTCACCTGGTCGAGATTTAGCCGGGAGACTAGCCGAGCATACCATCACCGTTGTTCTACTTTCCACTCGTAGTTTGAGCTCCTTCTTTGGTCCGTCTACAATTAGACCGACAATACAGTGTGACGGCCATGATCTAAAGAGAAACTCAATCGTCCATGTTTGATTATGGGACTAAAATCGGACAGGTCCTATCCGAAAAACCTGAGATCATGCAGAACATGACTACTAGACAAAGCACTACACAGACCTACTAGTAAAGGGCAGAAAAAGGACCAATTCATTAACATTGATTCTAGCTAGTAATTAAATGGTAAAAATTAGATTAGATGATATCACCCCTTTGATATTTTTTTCCAAGTTTCTTCTTCTGAGTCTGAAAAGAACCTGAATCTAACAACTCCTATATATCAACACACGCACGCATAAATTCCTGCAACTATCTATGCATTGACTCCTCCTCCTAATCTCTCAATATTTCATCTCTCTCTCTCTCTCTCTCTCTCTCTCTCTCTCTCTCTCTCTCTCTCTCTCTCTCTCTCTCTCTCTCTCTCTCTTTTGGGTGTTTTCTCTCAGTCTCAAGTGCATTTGGGTAGGCCCCCTTTATAGCATTTAATGAGCCCCAATCTATCTACCCTTTCTTGGATTTCCTCTCTTGCAGTTTCAATGTTAATTTTCTCCATTATTATTCCTATATAAACATCCATTCACTTTCATTCTTTTCCCTATCCACACTTACTTTCTCACACTACCCTTTTTTCCCTTTCTCACTTTAGAAGCTTATACTATAAGATAACTTTGTGGTTTTGTTTGAATTGAAGATAATGTTACCAATGGGAGATGTTTTAAGTGAAGTTCATATTGAAGATATGAACGAGAAAGGTTTACCTCCTGGTTTTAGATTTCATCCAACAGATGAAGAGCTTATAACCTTTTATTTAGCTTCTAAAGTCTTTAATGGTAGCTTTAATGGTGTTGAAATTGTTGAAATTGATCTCAATAGGTGTGAACCTTGGGAGCTTCCAGGTATATTCATGTTCCTTGTATGTACAAATTTTTTTTCTATAACTTCCCAAGCTTCATTGTTTTTTCTACAATTTACCCTAATATGAAAATAGTAAGGATTTGGGTATTAAAATTTTGAGTTCTTTCATTTGGAAGTACTACATTTCAGCATTTTCTTATTGAGAACGACAAAAGTTATATGCATGTTCAGACAGGGTGACCTGTTTGTACATATATCTCTATCGTAGAAGACGATTGTAAGTGAGTAAACTCGTAGTTTGTACATACATCCTTCTCTTAAGCGAATTATCTAGCAGTTTCGACATACAGTTCTTTCACCAGAGAAGTTGGGCGCGTTTACCCCGCGGGGAATGCTCTTAGCCCGTCCATGCACTCTTCGTGGGGGTCTCAGACTGAGCCATCCGATGAGCCATCGGAGTGCCCTTGGACAGCCTCAATCCGTATGAAGGGGCACATACCAACGCACCCTAGTGCCGGTGATAACCTGCCATCTCTTGTGAAAACCATAAACTCTCTCTAGACTTTAACTTCAGCATTAAAGTTTGTTTTTAACTATTTATGTGTGTTGTCATAGCAAACCAGGCTCCATAATATTTTAGATAATCTACTTTTGGGAATATGATAGTTTGTGAAGTTATCTCTTTTAATTTCCTAACATTTGTAGTATTTTTTCTGTCATTATCATAGTAAATTTCATGCAATTATGACTTACAAGTCTATTTTCAAGTTAAATCACATCTTCATTTCCTGTCAATTCATACCAGAGAGAGAGAGAGAGAGAGAGAGAGAGAGAGAAACAAAGTGATGTAGCTTCTGTTTCTCACTCTAAAAAGTCTACCCTTTAACAGTTTTGGTTTCAATTGTTGTTTTTTTGTAGATGTAGCCAAGGTGGGAGAAAAAGAATGGTATTTCTTCAGTTTAAGAGATAGAAAATACCCAACTGGGTTAAGAACAAATAGAGCAACAGAAGCTGGTTATTGGAAGGCAACTGGTAAAGATAGAGAAGTTTATAGTGCTTCTAATGGAGCTTTACTTGGCATGAAGAAAACCCTAGTTTTCTATAAAGGAAGAGCTCCTCGTGGTGAAAAGACTAAATGGGTTATGCATGAATATCGCCTAGATGGTGATTTCTCCTATACCCATGCCCCTAATGTACTGTATTCTCTCTCTCTCTCTCTCTAGATTCTCTCTCTCTATAACATCATGCATTGAAATTACACTAACTGTGCTTTCATGGGTTTTTAGCAGGAAGAATGGGTGATATGTAGAATAATACACAAGGCAATGAAAGGAGAGAAGAAAATCTCATTTCTCCAAGCTCATCAATACCTTCTACAAGTTTCTTCTTCATCTTCTCAATATTCTACTTCTTTACCTCCATTACTAGAATCACAACCACCTTCATTACAAATCCTTCAACAAAACCCACTTTTTATCCACCAAAAGCAAAACCTTGAAACCCTAATTAACCCAAACATCAATCAACCCAACAACAACAACAATTTACCTATGAGTTTTAATCCACCTTCCAATTTATTATCACCATCATCAATCCTCATCAAAAGTCTTCTATCAAATCAAGATTCATGTCTTTTGAAAGAAACAACTATTTCTAAACAGTATAAGCCAGAAACCAACTTTTCCTATTTTCAGCAACTAGATTCTACTTGTGTTCCTAATAACTTAGGAACATGGGTAAATAAAGTTCATCATAATAATCATCAAAATCAAAGCCAAAAATCTGTGTCTTTTGAGATGGATAATGGTGTTTTAGGGTTATCTTCTGCTACAGGAGGAACAGTAGCAGCAGAAGACAGGAGGGTACATGAGATGTCTACTTCATCAGTTACTTTAAACAGGACTGCTTATCAAATCATGTTTGATCCTCCTTCACTCATTAGATACTCAAGAGAATCTGGACCTTTAGATGTTTAAGATCTTCAAAAATACTATATAATACTAATTCTAATCTTAATATGTAGTAGTACTAAAAAATCTGATTAGAACCTAATAGATATGTTTGTACTGTTGCTGTAAATAATGAATGCTTCTTTCATATATAAATAAAATAGGGCATGTATGCTAGTTTTAGGGATTTATATAGCTAAAACATCAAGCCTTGTCGAGTATAAGTAGTTCAAACTTTAACAAGGTGAAATTTCATGCATCATTAGGTGCAAATATTTTTCTTTAGAATGGACCTCTATGATACCACTATTGGATTAGTGGATTGGGGGGAACTCGATAGGCCATGTAACTGCATTTGGGCTACATCCTAAGGCCCAAATAACTATAGCTTGGTAAGTGGGCATCCCAGTAGGAAAACATTGTCCTCAGTTTCTATACTATACTTTTAGAAAGCTTACTTCTATGTCTAGATCATTATCTTGTCTTGTTTATCGAAAAAGTTTCTTTCAGAATCAACACATGCAAGGTTTCGTTGGACTCCTGAATGCAATTCACTGTCAATGATGGATGAGAGAGGGAGAGAGGGAGGGGGAGAGAGAGAGAGAGAGTAAACACAAAACAAACCAGAAAAAAGTAATACCTTGCAGAAATCCAAGAAAAGCATATAGAACTTAATTCTACATATTATTAAAATCAATGCCAATCAAGTTCAGAAAATGTAAAGTAGGTACTCACAACATTTGAAAAAGAAAAAACTTGTTAAAGAGTCACTAACACTTGGATGTTTTATTGCAAACCAGAGACATTCAATAGAAGTCCAAGTATTCCGAACATGCATCCCGAACAGCAAAAGTTTCTGCACCAACAATTCTCAATTAGATGAATATGATTAAAAAAAATTGAGCTTCGGACTGTCTTGTTTATGATTCAAAAAGTTTTGGTGAGTTACTAATAAAAGATTTGGCTAATTGATCAAACTCATAAGAAGAAAAGCTCCTATACAAGATCGTATCCTCCCTTGCATACTTGTAAACAAAGGAAACCCATAACAGAAAAGAGCAGATTGAAGAACAATACTAAATCTCAAGCAGAACTAAATCTAGTAACTCGTTTATCATGCTCTTCAAATACGTTTTTACGACTCAAGGTGGTTTGCTCTCACAAGGCGAGGCGCACTCCTTGTTGTTTAAAAGGCGTGAGCTATCTGTTTTTTTGAAGGAAAATGAAATCAATTATGGAAAAACATATTAGTTTTTATACTTTACTACCGTAATATAAAGTCCTAAGTGTTTAAAAAACAAAATACTAATACTTTTGTGTTGTCTAACAACTCAAAAATAGTATGTGACTTCAGATGCAAACGATTTAGTCTCGTTTCAAATACGTATGCCTCGGCCCTCGAGGCATCAGGTGACCGCCTCGCCTCGTTGTGCACCTCAATCCGTACGCCTTGAGAGTTTTTAAAATGTTGCTCTTCAACTCCTTGAATTCTAAATTTTATTGTCTTCAGCCATACTAATATAAGAAACAGGTACGGACAGTTAAAGCTATTTATAACCGACTTTAGCCAACCCAAGGTGGTTGAGATTTGGCACTAAGGCTTGGTTAGATATTTCTATCAGATTCTTCTAAACTTTCAAGATTGGTTATGGACAACAAGGTTCTGAGGAAAATTGAGTTACTTCCTAAAATTTGATTTGAAAAGCAAATGCTTATGAAAACTTCACTTTCTCCATTTTCTACCTAACAACATTGAAATGAAAAAATATCAATAAAAAATGTCTGACGACTTATACATGGGACTATAGCCCAATTGTATGTACCCTTTAAGAGTACAAAGAGACTGTGAGTTCGAGTATTGTGGAATAAAGTCTTCCCTCAAGATTTATCCTATGTAATTCATAGGTGCTAAATAATGTACATAGTAGTTTATTTCATGGACGGTTTATGAGTCTTTCTGATGGCCCGTAACGGTTTCTTTCCAATGGCATTTAAAAGACAGTTTCATAGCAGTTATGTGCTTATTCCATCCTTACGATATATTGATGTCATTTGATTTACTGATTTTTTTTTTTTTGTGGACTAAATTCGAGTTTGGTTCAAAAGAAACACTCTTCCCCTTTTTAATTAACCTAAAAAAGCAGCATAAGAAATTAAACAAATTTCCAACACAAGTAAGCATTATTCTCAATTGCTTTGAAGTATAGATTGATTCATTTTCAACAATCTAAGTGAGGTCTAAGACTATAAACACAGACAGTTTAATTATACTCAGAAATAGTTCATGATTGAAGTTTAAAAGATCAATTACTTGAATCAAAAACCATAATACCAAATTCAGTAATACTAACAACACATCCAAAACTCAAATGATAAAAATCAATAAAAAAAAAAAATAGATGATTCTTGAATTGAAAACCCTTGGGGATAAAAAAGAAAGAAAGAGGAATTAGATAGGGAAAGTAATGAAACCTGAAAAAGATGAAAACTAACTACTTGGATTGATCTTTCTTGTTAGGGTCTTGTTGCGGGGAGTAGATCATAGCAGCGATCATTGCTCCTGGAAGGACGCCGTATTTCGCCAGGGCTGCCAGCTTCGCCACCAATGGTTCTCCTCTCATGAACGCCATTTCAACTCTCTCTCTCTTTCTCTCTCTTGTTCGTTCTTCGTCCTAACCCTCTCCTCGCCTTGACTCAGGACACTTCGCTTATAAAATTTGGGAAAACGATCCTGAAATCCCCAAGTTCCGTTTATACCCTAGCTCCCTCTTGAAGAGGAATGAACCTGTAAAGGGTAAAATAGTCACAATATTGGGTCACTCGAGGTTAGAAGAACTGGTTCAATAATTGAGAAAGGTTTGAACAAGTTAAAGGCAGCACATTGGTCCATCAGCAGGTTCACTTCAATTTTCACCTTAAAATCGACATGTTTATGTTTTACCTCTTAAAACTTCATCATTCTTATCACCACCTTCCACCAAAACCTACAACCACCACCACTTCCACCATTTATCTCTCTCAAACTCTTTATTTATTATATGTTCTAGATGAAGAGGATCGACTCTCTTTTTTCAGACGTTGGGAGGATTACAGCAAAAGAGATCATTCTTCTCGCCGAAGGAGACAGGAGGAGAAAATTGGTGTTGATGGTGGTCGGATGTTGTGGTAGTGGTGAAGAAGATGAAGTTTAGGATGTAAAATGTTGGCTAGATATAACTTTGTCCATCTTTAAGGTTGAGCACCTAACTTCAAGTTAAAGTTCCTTCGCATTTCTTGCCTTCCTTACCTAGAAAGTTCTAATTGAATTGGAGTTTTGATTTAATTAAGATTCATGCCTGTTTATATGTAGTTCTGGGATCAGTTTGAATCCTACAATAAGCATGAATTATAATCATAACTCCTACAATAAGCACTTGGAGATTATTCTCATGAAATAAGTCATAATCATTGTAGTTAAGCGATGGTTGAACGTCCCCTCTAGTACTTGGTTCTTTCAATAGGAGATGGCGTGCAACATCTAATTTATTTGATGGTAGAATACAGTAACTGACTATTGGTCGCACAAACTTACAACAATTATACAACATGTAAAGAACCAATCTATCATCGCAACATGCCGATTGGAATACAAACGCTAATTACATAGTGGAAATTTGTTATACATTGTCATTACCTAATTTCATAAAGACAGATCACAATTACATCATAGAAAATTTGAATATGCAAGCTCCAAATCACAGCAGGAAACAAACACGTGAACGGAAAAACTGAAGAAGATAAATCATACAACAACACAATCTCTCAAGGCTATTAATTTTACCCGAAAAATCAAAGCAGCAGAATTACAGTTCTCAACCACAGGCCTGTCAACTGAACCTTAGTTAACATACCTCTCAAGGCTTCAGAGTTGAAGAAGAATGAAACTTCCTTTTTAAGTCTGACGTCTCCAATTCCTCTATTTTGGCCTTGATCTACGACCTGCCATCATAAAAAGAAATAATGTATCAAATTAGCACAAGCTAAGGACATAGCAGATGATCTTTCCAAAAAGTTATTAAAGTGAAGCTATTACAGTTTTTATATTGTTGTTGAATTGCTTATAGTTGCTACTATGAGAAACCAGAGTTTAACTAAACCATTAACCCAATAGGAAAATGCTTCTGCCTCCTTTTACTCAGTCTTAGCTGATGTGGCATTACTCGGACGACATACTTTTATCAATGGTTTTGGAATATCCTACTGATTTGAATTAACAATGCTTTGAGTAAGACTGAGCAAAACTCTAAGTGACTAGCAATTTCCCGAGTGAAGCAGTTTGATGATGGGATGACATGGCTACACATGCATGACATGTTTCTACATCCCAAATTCCACATATTCGCCGCCACTAGAAAATTCAATCCTTTCTGAAAATTCTACTTTAGTTCGAGGAGGCAAAAATACAATACCTGTACAAGATGAATGCATGACAAAAGACTATTGAGCTCCACCAGGTGCACCTCTCATACTGATGTTGAGACTGTTCCGCATGGTTCTCCTTCCAACTCCTGCATTACCCTTCGTCATCATAGCGACAAACTCACCATAGTCAATCCTCCCATCCTGATACACAAACATCAAATGATCAAACACAAAATTGAGAATAATCCCCAAAATGGAATCTAAATAAATAAGGTCCTAGTCTTATTTTGGTAAATAGATTCAAAAACGGAAAGAATGATAAAAGACCCAGTTAGAAATTTGGAAAGTACACTTTGGGCAATAACTATAACACTGACTTGAAGGAGTAAGTCTGAAATTTCAGTATCATTAGTTCATTACTCACATTATCTTGATCCACTTCCTTAATGATGTCTTCAATGAAAACATCAACCATGTTATGATCTGCACAAGCTTGCTGGAGTTCATCGACGGTAATATAACCACTCCCATCCTTGTCGAAGTATGAAAAAGCTGCAACCAGATGTTCCTCACGTTCTAGCTTGTTAAGATGAACGGTTGCGGCAATAAATTCCCCATAGTCAATTGTCCCACTGTTGTCCACATCGGCCTGATATATAAATGCATAAAAATCTTATATAATACAACAATGGCGCTGTTCGCTTTGAGAAGCAATAATGAACTATTCTGGCATGAAATGAAATAAACAGATTGGAACAAAGCTTTTCTGCTCCAGTACACACCATTTTCCAGAACGGCAAAATGTTAAAAGGAGAACTCATTTTTTCCATTTGGGTGGAGAGAGAGGGGGAGATAACTTACAGCATCCATGAGATCACGAATCTCCCACTCCTTCAAGTTAGAGCCATATCTTTTCAAACCAGCTTTTAGTTCATCAAATGTGATAGCACCACTGTTGTCAGTGTCCATTGACTTGAACATCTCCTTCAATCCAGCAATCTCCTCTTCTGACAAACTTTCAGCTATTACCTGATAACAGATAGTCATGAGCTCCAGAATCCAACAACCTTATTTCCGAAGATAGTGAGACTTATCTTTTCAATTGAAAAGAGTGCAACAAGGTTCCAGCATACATGTAAATTGTGACCTTTGAAATATATATAGTAGAATTAAATATGCTTAAAATGTTTCATATCCTAAGGATCATCATTAGGTAAATTCAAACAAGCAATTACAGTTAGACAAATTCAAAATTGATTAGCGACATGCAAAGGGAGAGCAGTCCTCAAATACAAATTCAGTCATGAAAATAAGATAAAAACATAAAATCTGCAATATAACACATCCAACAATAATGCATATGCAGGAGTAGGACGACTTCTCGTCTTACCATTATAATCCCAGTTTCCTTTTGAAGGCATCTAGTATAACATCAACTAAGAATTTCTCGTATTAAATAAAAAAGTTAACTAGACCACAGACTTCATTGAAGTCTTAAATTATTCAAAGAATTAACAAGTTTCTTTGTGTAAAAAGAAAAAAGCAAAACGATTAACTGTGAACCTACCAATTTGGTTCACTATAAAGAAAGATATAAGCATATTCTTACTCGTAAAGCCATTTTCTTCAATTTATTCATTGCAGAGAATTGTTTGAGGCGAGAAAGGACAGCTGGATCCAGTGAACGGTCAGGAGCAACTCCATTTTCGCAAATCCAAGGATGGCCTGAAGTTAGTACAAAATGTCAGAGTACAGTGAGAAGGTGCTGGAACTTCACGAAACAAGAAATTTAAACGGCCATCATAAAGGCCCTTATTATAAAGATTAATCTAAGGGCTAATTTTGTTGTGGTGTTATTTAACTCTTTATGAAGATTATCCTGACCAAAAATAGCTCATACTTAAAGGTCTATCTGTTCATACCAAACAATTGTAAGAATGGGCTCAGTCACCATTCGTTCTAAGCTGATGACAACAATGAAGTTACAAGTTTCAAATGGGCTTTTTTGTGATGGTCGTCAATATGATAAGTTAACCCAGAAATGAAAAGCTATTCATTTAGATCATCATCACATTAGTCACTCAACCCGTCGTAGGAATGACCCTTCGAGCATAATTTGTCATCTTCAAAGAATGTGCCAGGTAAAATAGAGTAATGAATACCAACATCTTAATGTCATCTTCAAAGAATGGGCTTGTAATCCATAAAAAAATATAACTATTCCAACATCTTAATGTCAAAAAGTGTTGTCAATATAGTTCGCTTGTGCACAGTTTACCTGGAAAAACGTAGATTCGCCACTTTCTCTTATCAAAATGAACCTTCGCAATACTGTGATAAACCCCTTTCTAGAGAATCATTGTAAAAGTGAACAATGACCATCATGCTCCTCCAATTTTTTTTGGCATGCATATTATCAACTAAAGACCAGTTTTCTAGTCATACTTACTTTTCTGTATAAGCTAATTTCTTAACCGATTATCCACTTATTTTATATATTGGTGTAAGTGTGTAACTATATTTGATAAATAGTCTCATATATTCTATATTTCTATATTGTCCACAATATATTTCCCACATGGCATATTACCCCTTGGCCAATATGTACCTGATACTTAGAGTCGCAAATGGGATAATGAAGATATGAAAAGTGAAGCAATGCAGCAATTGTATTCGTCAACTTGCTTAAGAAAGGTTAGCGGTGCACGGAGATTTACATCGCATGACAATTTGACCCCTCTGGTCAAGTTACACTATCCGATAAGGAAAAAACAGGTGTACTGAGGTCTAAGGATATTTTTACCATTTAACGTGTAACTTGATAAAGTTACCCATAACCTAACTACTCCGTATTAAGTTCCCAGTAGAAAGCTTAAAAGGTTAGGATGACGTACATAATACTTCATGAGCCGTCAAGCGATCTTGAGGCTGCGAGCATAGCATCTTCGTGATGAGATCCTTAGCACTGTCAGAGATAACAGGCCATGGGTCAGAATCAAAGTCAATTTCTCCTTTCAATACTGCATCGAATATCCCTTGCTGTGTTTCTGAAGTACAAAGAAATAAAACCATCAATACAAAGTTAAAAAAAAGGCCCAAGTGAAAGACGGCCAGAGAAGAGGGTCATGGCCGATCCATGATTACCTGCCCAAAATGGTGGTACACCACTCAACAATATGTACAGTATTACTCCAGCTGTCCAGACATCAGCTTCTGGCCCATAGCGTTTGCAGAGTACCTCAGGAGCAACATAGTATGGACTTCCAACAACATCAGTGAAAACCTGACCTGAAATAACAACACCAAAATTAGAGCTGACGAACAAAGACATAAAAGGCAAGTAATTGATTAAAGGAGGTCATATCTCTCATCTTTAACACTTCAATGGAAGTAATGATGATATTAATCGAACTTCAACATGATATACTTCATTATAGAGGTGGGAAGAATCAGAGACTTATACCTGGTTTGAAAAAGACCGAGAGTCCGAAATCAATAGCCTTGAGAGAGAAATCATCATCCTTGTTAACCAGTAAAAAGTTTTCAGGCTTCAAATCTCTATGCATAACTCCAAGTGAGTGACAAGCTTCAACGACACCCACAATAATCTTTGTCAATTCAGCAGCCTTTCTCTCACTGTAATGCCCCCTTTGAATAATCCGATCAAACAATTCACCTCCAGCACATAACTCCATTACAATATGAACATATAACGGATCTTCATACGCACCCTTGATCGACACAATATTTTTGTGACCAGAAAGATGGTGCATTATCTGAATCTCCCTCCTAACATCCTCTACATCTTCCTTAGAAATCAATTTCCTCTTCGATATAGATTTGCAAGCAAATTCTTTCCCAGTGGAATTCTCAATACACAAATAAGTAGTACCAAATTGTCCTTGACCTAATTTTCGACCTAACTTGTAAAGATCGCGAATATTCTCAGTTTTATGACCTAATACATAATAAGCATGGTTCTCAGTCCCTCTCCTCATGGTATCCTTTCCTGGGCTAAGCATTGGCAAATTATGCTGCTTTTTAGGGTTTTCTTTACCAAATTCTTCAGCAATTAGTTGTTGAGAATTCAAACTAGTTGGAGAACAATCAGAATTAGAATGATCAGAAGTACTCGTATTTTGTTTCGAAATCGATTGATCTACGGGCTCGTTGAAGCCCTCTATGATTTTTCCTCCAAAAGATCCACGGCATGAATTGCCCATGAAACAAATAAACACAACTCAAAAAGTAAAACTAGAATCTTTCCTCATTCAAGGAAAATACCCATCAACCCAAAACCCTAACACTTCAAGAGCAAATAAAGAAATCAGGATTCAAAATGATAGATTTAGATCTTTCCTCCTCAAAGAAACAACACAAAAACTGCAAATTAAAATAAAAGGGTGATTACAGTTTGAACAACAAAGAAAGAAGGAAAGATCAAAGAAGAATAAATAGTTAGAGAGAGAGAGAAAGAAAGGGATGTGTTCTTACCAGCTAAGATAGAAGAAGAAAGTTGAAGATCTGTTGAAATGGAAAACAGTTAGGAAGAAGAGGATCTTTCATCCCTCTTTCCTTGAAAGTCTTGTCATTTTGTACTTCATTCAAGAAAACTTACTAAAATTGATCTGTCTATTCCTTTTACTTATTAAAGTTGATGGTTGATTTAGAGCTTAATAACCATAGATTTTCACATGATATTATTTTGCCATTAGGGTTACTTGATACAAGTCATGTAACTCAACTAGTCATAATCCAACTAGTTCTTCTAGGCTGGCACTATGTCGTGTTCTAGAAGGCCTTTGGCACAGGAAGAGCAACATTTAGTAAAAGTAGTGTACATTTGCTCTTCCTTTACTAAATTAGTTTAAGGAGGGTGTTACAAGGATCATTTAGTAAATAGTGCTAAAATATAAAGACTTTAATTAAAATTAATAATAAATTTAATATTCTATTCACGTGTAGTTTTCTCTCACTTAAACAACCCAACCTTAATATTGTCACTACTATCAACCAGGGGGGATGGCAGTAAGGGACATGTGGGGGCACATGCCCCCACATCCCAATGGTGATGATGGTAAGTGCACTCACACATCTTGTTATCTACACTCCTAGCTCCTTTAACTTAAAACATAAAATACCTCTGGATGTGAGTGTACCTAACAAGTGCATTTACTTTCCTCCCTTTGGTTACAAGTGTGATATTAAAATTGAATTGGAGTTATCTATTTTAAGAACATATAATTTAAGCCCATCAACTATAAGTCATTACATAAAAGTCCAAGTGAAGTCATTAATCCTGTTTTCCGTACGCATGTACGTCATAATTTACTGTGTAAATTGACTAAGACAAAATCAATTGTTAGTTGCACATACCAAATTTTTTCTCCATCAATGAACGCTGGTGGCCAATGATTAGGTCTCGTCCAGTTGCATCTCTCATTTTCTCTCTATGGTAGGGTTTCAGTCAATAGGTTGTGGACGTGACTTTTTGATCAGGTAAGCTACCAACAATAAGAGGTTGTGCTAACCATCAGTAGCGTCTCACTGGCTATGCGAAATGTTTGTTAGTGAAGAACACATCAAAATGTCAAGCGAAACTAGTGGATGTGTTTACACGACTGTAAGATCCTACTGATGTAACCAATAATGTCTCTTTGGATTACAAAGAGCAAATCGGTTAAAACTCATTGAAATTTCAGTTGGGACTTCGTTGACCAACTATATATAGACGCGTCTACATGTTAGTAAAATGCTACCATTATAATATTATCATCGTTAACGTCTTATCAATGAGGGTGCACAACTAGAGTCGTGCACTAGAGATATCAATTGCAACCACTACCATCACAACCATTATCCTTAACGGTCACAAGAGAGAAAGAGAGAGAGAGAGAGAGAATCAATGATATTACTAGAATTAATATACATGATTTTATCTTGTTATTTAATTTTTTATTGGTACTAAATGTGCCCCCACATACTATAAATCCTGGCCTCGCCACTGCTATCAACATCACCATTAATATAAAAATCTTGCAAAGTTTACCATCACTAGAGTTTTAGTTTTAAGTTTTAAATGATGCCTCATGATCTCATGGATGAGGAACCACAATTAATGAAGGAGACAACCTACATCAAGAAAGAAGAGTTCATCGACTTAAACGAAGACATCGACTTAAACGAAACCAACGTCTTAAACGAGGACATCGACTTGATATTGACTTAAACAAAGACATATATAATGAAGATAATATGTCTCAGGTAAAGAAAAATCATTTTCTTGTCTTCCTCTATGGTTGAACAAAAGTTTTAGGGTTTTAGGTCGTTTTTGTTTCGTAAAGGATTTTCAGTTGGGTCTACTGAAAAAGACAACAAATTTCAAACGGGGTGGCTGAAAAAGACAACAAATTTCGGCCAGGTCCGCTGAAAAAAATAATAAATTTCGGCCGAGCCAGCTGAAATTGTTCTGTTTTTTCATCTGCTCTGGACGAAATTTGTTAAAATTTTCAGTTGTTCTAGATGAAAATTTTCACTATTTTCATTCATGAATTTTTATTTATGCTAAGAGAATTTTCTTTTATGAATCTTCAAAAGTTACTTTAATCAGTGTTAAAACACTAAAAAACTATGGAAAAATCAAGCAATAACAAGAATTACAAACCCCTCTATGGAGATGAGTGTTGTCTTCGTCATCTAGGTTTAGGTTTCCATCTTTATCTCTCTCTCTCTCTCTTTGATCGAAACGAACATATTTAGGGGTTTTTTTTCTCTCTTTTGGTTGAACAAGTTGTGAGGGTGTTTATCTCTCTTCTCTCCCTTTGATCGACAAACTGGTTTTTGGTCGAAAATGATTTTTCTCCCTTCTATATTTTTTGGTCGAAAATAGTTTGAGGGGGGGACCAAAGTTTAAAGTTGGGATATTTTAGAAAATAGTGTTTATCTCTCCCTATTCTAAAAAGAATACTCTCCCTATCTAATGCACTGTCTTTGCTAAATATTGATCTCCTATACCTCAGGCCTATGAGAAATGTACAATAAATATAACATTCTACAAAGTACAAACACACAAACCTACTTTTAGTCGTAAGCATGAATCAACTCTCCAGGAATGTCTAAATATGAATCAACTGTCCATTTAGAGGGAAAAAATCAGTCATAGCAGAGAAAGGGTTATTCGAAAATAAAAACGGTTGATTTTGTATATGTCTTGACAGAAAGAATGTTTATTGGACACATACTCTTGTCGAGATTCGAACAAAATAATAGTCGGACAAAGAGACATTTTTCTAATTTTTAACTCAATAATTAGTTAAAAACTAAACATATTAATAACGTGATCACTAGAGGATGTGTTTAAGAACCCCCATATTACAATATGATGGAATAATCTATAGCACGTTAACTCAAGTCAATGATCACTTTTTTCAAATGCTAAATGTACTTGAGATCATTGGAGGATATGTTTATACTCCTTCGAAGCTAAAATGGTGTTTCTCCTCGTTCTACTAATTTGTCTTCAAAAACATTTGATTAACTTATAGTTAAATTATGACACTTGTAATTCATTTGAATAAATACTAACACGTATTATATAAAGTTGTTCAAAAGATTGTTGAAGAAAAGAAAAGGTAGTATAATTGTAGCGACTTTAGATTATCTTTTGTTTTGTTGAAAGGACTTTATTATCGGTCTAAACCAAGATGTCAAGATCATAAGAAAGTTTGAAAGAAAGAAAGAAAGAGGTAGTACCCTCTTTAGGAGATTATATGCTCAATTGTATTTTTTTTTGTTGAAAAATATCATCTATTTATCGGGGGATAAATTCTAACTCTTTTTGTGAACCACAAAAAAAAAAAATTTATAGCATCAACCGGTTAGTTTTTTCCACTATATACCCAACTTAAAAATTTGAATACGCGTTTCAATTAATTCAAAACCAAACATCAACTTTATACTTGTTTATCTCATCAAAAGAAACTTTATACTTGTTTATTTCAGTCCATGTCACTCATTTTCTTAAAAGCACCTCCAATGGAGATCCTATTACAAACAACGTTTATTTCAGTTCCTATTACATCAACTTTATACTTGTTTATTTCAGTTCCTATTACAAACATACCCATTCCAACACATGCCTACTTGCTTTGTGTTCATAATCAAACTTTTGTTTTTTCAGTTTCTTTTAATTAATGGAGATCCTCGTAGTTGACCGAGGAAAAGGAAAAGAGAAGAATTTACTACTTTTTTTCTTTTTAATTTCAAAATTAAAGAAAAAAAATTTAGAACCTCCGTTAATGGAGGTTCTCCTCGAGAGAAAGAAAGAGATGACGATGAAAAGTGAACAGTGAGAAATATAAAGGAGTAAACCAGAAATAAAGAAGGAAAAGACAATATTGAAAAGTTGTTTGACTTATAAACCATTACATTAGAAATTTTGAAAGGGGTCTCTCGACATTTTTCCTAATTTAGGAGGCTAAGCGAGAAAATGGTCATACTTTAAGGGCCACTTGGAAAATAACACTTTTTAATTCCACCCCCTGAAACAATGAAATTTGGCAGCACAAGAAACATGTTGAGAGAGAGAGAGAGAGAGAGAGAGAGAGAGAGAGAGACCAGCTATAAATTGCATGATAGTACAAAATCAGTAAAAGAATCTAACTAACATTCCCTTCACACCAAATCATCATAAGTTTCTAACTCCAGCTCAGTTTTGCCTCTCAGACTGATCTTTAATTTCTCTTTCAAAATCTGTCTCTTTCTTCATTACCAAACAAAAATGCCAACTTGAAAGACCTTTATCACTTCCATGTCTCTCCTTCTCCACCCATTATTATCCAAAATCTCCTTCCACCATTGTTTTATTCTCCACCTCAGGATACAACCAACTCTTCCCAAACCCTTATCTCCTTGTTTGCTTCTTTTCCTCTTTCTGCAACAAACTCAAATTTCAGTAATACCCATTACTAGTTTCTGCAACATTTGTCTTGTTCATATTTAGGTTATCAATGGCAGATGATTCAATGGGGAGCGGAAGGAGGAAGTCCAATCCTCAAATCTTGGAAGAACTTGAATCGTTAAGTCAATCCATCTACCAAACTCATACTTCTAGTACTAGTTCTCGAAGAACTAACTCTCTTGCTCTTCCTCGAAGTTCAATTCCTCCTGTGTCGTCTACTGATCCAATTGTAATAGCTAGACATGAAGAGAAAGTTGAAAAACCCCGTTCAAGGAGAATGTCGATGTCTCCATGGCGTTCTAGACCCAAGCTTGATGATCAAGAAGAGGAGAAGCGGGTGGAGCGAGGAAAGGTTTCGTCTGGTAAGCAAGATAGTAAGATGGTAGATGAAAAGACAGAAAAGAAAGGAATATGGAATTGGAAACCAATTCGAGTTATTTCACATATTGGAATGCAGAAGTTGAGCTGTTTGTTCTCTGTTGAAGTTGTTACTGTTCAAGATCTTCCGGCATCTATGAATGGGCTCCGTCTTTCTGTTTGTGTGAGGAAGAAGGAAACTAGAGATGGAGCTGTTCAGACTATGCCGGCAAGGGTAATGCAAGGAGCAGCAGATTTCGAAGAAACACTTTTTGTCAGGTGTCACGTTTATTGCAGCAGTGGAAATGGTAAACTTACGAAATTTGAGCCTCGCCCGTTTTTAATATATGTCTTTGCTGTTGATGCTGAAGAGCTTGATTTTGGAAAGAGCAGTGTTGATTTAAGCCTTCTTATTCAAGAATCCTTGGAGAAAAACTTAGAAGGTGAACGGGTTCGAACATGGGATACAAGCTTTAATCTGTCAGGAAAGGCTAAAGGAGCAGAGCTTGTTCTGAAATTAGGGTTTCAGATCATGGAGAAAGATGGAGGTTTGGGTATTTATAACCAAGCCGAGGGATTAAAATCAGGTGGAAGTAAGGGTTCTTCGTCTCTATTCGCTCGAAAGCAATCCAAATCCTCGTTCAGTGTTCCAAGTCCAAAGATGAAAAGCAGAACAGAAGCCTCGGTGTCTTCGAAAACAGGGGTGACGGCAACTGATTTTCATGGAATTGATGACTTTAATCTAGATGAGCCAGCTCCAGGTCCTTCAAGCTCGCCATCTGTTCAGAAATCTGAAGAACCTGAATCAAAGATAGAAGAAATTGAATTTCCAGATTTTGAAGTTGAAGATAAAGGTATAGAGATTCAAGCGAAAAGTGATGCAGAAGAAGAGAATGACGATGAAAATGATGAAAAATCTGCTTCCAGCGAGATTGTAAAGGAAGTTGTTCATGATCAAGTTCATCTGACAAGATTAACTGAGCTCGATTCAATTGCTCAGCAGATCAAAGCTCTTGAATCTATGATGATAGACGAAAGTTCTGTTAAAGCAGATGAAGAAACTGACTCACAAAAATTAGATGCAGCTGAAGAGAACATAACAATGGAGTTTCTTCAAATGCTTGAAGCAGAAGGTAACCAGTTCCAACTAGATCAGCCAGAAATTCCTACTCTCGAGGCAGGAGGAGTCAAAGGAGACACTGAGACTGAATCCAAGGTCTTCTTGCCAGATCTGGGTAAGGGCTTGGGTTGTATAGTTCAGACTAGAGATGGAGGATACATGGCAGCAGTAAACCCTTTTGACATTGAAGTATTAAGAAAGGAAACTCCAAAATTGGCGATGCAGATTTCTAAACAATTGATTCTTCCATCTCAGAAATCTCTTAGTGGGTTTGAGGTGTTTCAGAGAATGGCAGCCATAGGACTTGAAGAACTGAGTTCAGAAATCTTATCTTACATGCCCATGGATGAACTGATTGGAAAAACTGCTGAACAGATAGCCTTTGAGGGAATAGCGTCCGCAATTATCCAAGGAAGGAGCAAAGAAGGCGCTAGCTCAAGTGCTGCTAGAACCATCTCGACAGTAAAAAACATGGCATCGGCAATGAGTGCAGGCAGGAAAGAGAGGATTTCTACAGGAATTTGGAACATAAGTGGAGATCCAGTGACAGTGGACGAAATTCTAGCATTTTCGATGCAAAAGATTGAGGCCATGGCAATTGAAGCTCTAAAGATTCAGGCAGGGATTGCAGAAGAAGAAGCACCTTTTGAAGTTTATCCACTGGCGGGAAAGCTGGTTGATACTGGTGGGAAAGACCCTAATCGCCCCTTAGCGTCTGCCACTCAACTTGATAATTGGTTGGAAGGCGGAGAGCGAATCATTGAAGGTGAACCAGGAAATCTTGGAACTGTAACGATATCATTAGTCGTTCAACTAAGGGATCCACTAAGGAGATATGAGGCAGTTGGAGGCCCAATGATTGTTTTGGTTCACGCTATTTGTGAAAATCCCACATGGGGAAAAGATGAGGAGAGATTCAAAGTTGCGAGTTTACATGTTGGAGGTTTGAAGGTGAGCACGAGGGGAAAGAATCGTGCATGGGATGCGGAAAAGCAGCGGCTAACTGCGATGCAGTGGTTGGTAGCTTATGGATTGGCAAAAGCAGGGAAGAAAGGGAGACACGTGCAAGCAAAGGGTCAAGATACACTGTGGAGCATATCTTCACGGATAATGGCCGATATGTGGCTCAAGCCGATGAGAAATCCAGATATAAAGAATCCCAAACAGCCATAGATATGAGGAAACCTAAATCTGTTCTCGTTTTTCGACATGTATATTAGTTTACTTGGATTTAAACTATTATTTGCTTATTTGAATACTTTTTCCCTATCAAACTTATTCCATGAAATAAAAAAACGTTGATAGTACTACTCAGACTAATTTGGCTTACCTTATATTGGCAAAAGACATGTTATCAGCCTTCTCAAGGTTTCATTTACCAGTAATCTCCACAAGAGCAAATTCCGTTACTGAAATGATGGAAACGATTTGCATCCCGAACAATCAAAAGTCTGCCAGTAACTAAAGATATCAACTTTATCACAATATGACAATCAGTGCAGATCCTAAGGTTCTTCATTACATGGATTGGCATCCAAGCAGGTAAGCATATTAATCCAAAAGCTACTGCAAGCTTCTCACTATGATAACTTCGAGATCGACCTGAACTGTCGTTTTTCTCATATTTGCCTGTATCTTCTATTTTCTTCATAATCTCCTCCAACATTTTATGAACATCATTAATTTGTGGGTGACTAGTATCATTTACGGTAAACACATGTACCCCATTTCCTGCCTCAATCCAACTACAACCCGGGTTCTTATGAATTTGTTTCTCTCTCATCAGTTTCCTTACTTTTGCAACACTGTCCAAGTCCCCTGTTTCTGCATATGTGTTAGCCAGCAAAACGTAACTACCCGAATCTACTAGATCCAACTCAAATAGATGCTTAGCTGCAACTTCTGCCCACTTAGTATGACCATGGATACGGCAAGCACCAAGAAAAGCTCCCCAAACACCTGAGCTTGGTTCAGTTGGCATCTCATCAATTACCTTCTTTGCTTCCTCTAATAACCCAGCTCGTCCGAGAAGATCAACAATACAAGCGAAGTGCTCGGTAGTAGGTAATATACCATGGTTTTTCGTCATGGAGTCAAAGTAGTATTTTCCTTCTGATACGAGTCCTGAGTGACTACAACCTGACAATACAGCAATATAACTAATATAATCTGGTGAAATGTTTGATTTCAACATATCTTCGAAAATTTGAACAGCATTTCTTCCTTGGCCGTTTTGAGCATATCCTGTAATCATTGCATTCCAAGAAACGAGATCCTTATTACCAATTGAATCAAAAACCTTTTGTGCTTCCTCTATCCGTCCACATTTAGCGTACATGGTAATAATACCATTAGCAACTGAAACATTATAATCAATACCAACTTTTGAAGATCGAGCAAAGACTTGGTTACCAAGTCGAACTGCTGCAGATTCAGCACAAGCACTTAATATAGTAGCATAAGTTATCCAATCTGGACGAATACCTTCTTCTCTTAGCATAACTTTATACAGTTTCAGACCTTCTTCCCAATAACCATGCTGTATATATGCAGCTAACATGGAGTTCCATGTTATGACATTTCTATCTGGCATCTCACTGAAATATCTACGTGCATTTTCAACATCACCTATCTGAGAAAATGCAGTGATCATCGCTGTCCATGATATTACATCTCTTATAGGCATTGATCGGAAAACACGGTTTGCATTCTGAAGGTCATCATACTTAGAGTACATCGTAATAAGAGCATTGTTTACGGGAACCACAGATTCAAGTCCAAATTTAATCGAATGAGCATGGATTTGTGTTCCGAATCCCATATACTTTTTACTTGAACAAGCTCGTAGAATAGAAGCAAATGTAAACTGGTCCAGGGCAACTGATGTCTCTCTCATTTGATTAAATAATACAAAAGCTTCTTCTTCATGCTCAAATTCAGTTAAGCCCCCAATTAAAGAAGTCCAAGACACTGCATTTCTTTCTGGTAACTTATCAAATACTCTTCTGGCAGCTTCTAACTTTCCACATTTTGCATACATATCAATCAAACTGCTACCAGTATAAACATCCAGAGTTCCTTCCAATTTAAGAATCCGACCATGCAAGTGCCTACCCCATTCAAGATAAACTAAACTTCCACACATACTCAGGACACTAGAATAAGTCGTTGAATTTGGTCTGAACCCGCAAACCGACATATCCATAAACATAGAAAATGCATCTGATACGAACCCATGTCGAGACAACATTGAAATTATCATATTCCACGAAACAACATCTCGTTCAGGCATTTGACCAAACAAATCAACTGCACGATCTATATCTGATAATTTAGAATACCCGTCAATCATACTATTCCAACAAAACAAACTCGGATTTTGTATCCGATGAAAGACTTTTTCAGCGAAACCCATAGCTCCACATTTAATATACATATCAAGTACAGAAACTTCAGCATATGGGTCTTCTCCAAAATCAACTTTCTTAGCAAGGCCGTGCAACTGGAACGCCAAATCAAGCAATCGAAGATTACCACAAGCTTTCATCACACAGGAGAAGGAAAATGGATCTGGGTTGCAACTAAAATCTCTAAGCAATAAAAAGAAAACCTTTATAGTTTCTTCAGATTGCCCATTTTGAAAATAGCCAGACATAATAGAATTCCAAGAAACACAATCTCTCTCAGGCATTTTATCAAACAGTCGTCTTGCTTCCTCCATTCTCCCAGAATCCGATAACCCACTAATCATTGTATTCCAACTAAAAACATTTGGGCTATCAATTTCCTCAAAAACCTTGCAAGAATCATTAATTGAACCACATTTTGAGTACATATTAAGAAGATGATTTTGAAGGAAAACAGCAGCTATGAAGCCAGTATTGATCAAGTGAGCATGTATCGTGTCAGCAAGTAATAATGAACGAAGATTTCCACAAGATTTCATGGAATCTGCTAATTTCTGGGAGAAATCCTGGTAGGACTCGTCCTTGGAGAGGTTTAGGTAGATAGAGTTCATAGTCTTTTTGACGAGATTTTCTTCGTAAGAGATGTAACGAACGGATTTTAGAGAGAGAAAACGAAAGGGAATAGTTCTTCGCCATGAAAGCTCGAAAAACATCCGAGATACTGAGAGAAAGAGATTTGTCGACGTGATTGTTCATTTCATTTTAGGGTTTTAGGGGGGAACCGGGAAAGAGAAGCTGAAATTAAAAAAGAGAGGGAAATACAGTTAAAAGAATGTTCTCTACAGAAATGCCGTTTTACCGTTTTTTCAGTTGTTCCGTTGTTACCCTAGGTAAAAGGGGGGTGTTTTGGGGAAACAACCTATTTTCGGAGAAACAAAAGCCCTTTTGGGTGGAAAAATCGGATTGTTCTCAGTTTTTTCTCTACTCTTCTTGTTACTCCCCACCTCCTCTCACTACCACCACTGTCGAAAACCGGTAGGCAGTGGTAGCCACCACCATCACTTCTGATTCTCGTCTCTCTCGCCGGACCACTTTCTTTCTCTCTGGTAACTTCTTTTTATCTAGTTCTCCTTTACCAGCAAAAACCCGGACGAAGGGGAATCACAAAGGATTCCTATCTAGAACAAAAAAAAAAAGAGGTTGTGAGGGTTTGAGAAAATATTTCCCACCAAAACTATTGTATCCTGAATTTTTATTTTGTATTCCCAAAGCCATGACCTATGTAAAAATATGATTAATCCATACCCAACCCAAGTCTACAGAGTGTTTTTCATACCTAAAACACTTAACGAGTTCACACTCAAAAGATCTCTGACATAAGCTTAAGTGAAAAGCAGTGTACTAAGAAAGCGCAACTCTATTAGGCCGAGCGAGAAAGAAAGGTTGTCAGCGCGGGTAAGAAAGAGAGGTGAGGTGACTAGCTTAGTGACTGTATTCAATCTAAAAGGTTGGCTAAGTGACCGTCAGTGTTGTTACCATGCACCTATAGTCCAGGCTTCCAATGCTCGCACAATTCTCGCACAATTGATGTGGAATTATTACTATGTCACCTTCAAAAGAGATCAGTTGATCTTTATCAAATCCCAATAAGAAATAGACTACCAGACGTATCTCCAGGTAGCATGATGGCTTGTTTTAATATAGGATTTAACTCTATCTGACTGTGAGCCTTGTGACCCATGCATTTTTTAGTGACGTGCTTCTTAAACATGAGTTTACCTTACACTATTTTGCTATCGGTAAGAAAGTGGTTTAGTATGTGATAGTCTGAGTTTGGGCATGGGGTGTCTAAGCGGAGACAATATCGATATTGCTAAGGCTAAGAGTGCCATAAGTGGTATCAGAATCGAGGGCGACTCTTCGCCGAGGGTGGGAGTTTGTGATAGTCCCACATCGCTCGCGAGAGTGTCTGGATCATGAGATATAGGTGAATGCTCAAGCTTAGTAAGCGTCGAGGCCTTTTGGTTGGGCTCGTGGAGCTTCGCCAAAACAAAATCTTGTTCCTATGGGTTTAGGTCTGAGGTGTCTAAAGCAGGAAAAATATAGATAGTTGTTAAAGCATGGGCGTCACATATTGGATTCTTAATCTCAATTAACAAAGTCATTTAGTTGTTTTTTAACTTCAATTTATTTAAGACTGATGTCAAAATTCTAAAATTCTACATTAGCTGGGTGATACTTTGGGTAGTTCGGTAACTTGTAAAAAATTAAGTAAAATTCCACCACCACTTGATGTAGTGTTTGAACGCCCGCTCTGCATACCGGAAATCTCAAGTCTGTTTCCCATGGAAGTAAAAAAATCCATGATTTATGGAATTTGAGTCTATATAAGGTAAAATAAATGAGTTCTCGGACCCTATATATGGTCTTAAAGGTCTTTTATGACCTTTAGAGCCCAAGATATTTTTAAAATGATAGTTATTGAACTTATTCAATTCATGATGTAATATATTGATGTATCAGTGTCATGTAATAATGTAATGATTCTTGAGTTCTTATCAAACAAAAAAAGTATTAGTAAATGCAGTCTTGTCCAAATTTCTCTATTTGAAATGGAACTTTAGTTTGATAAAGAAGACCACAAACTTTCGCAACCAAGAGATAAATTCATACTATTCACACTGAATAAACATATATACTGTCAATTTAAATTTTGTTTTTCAATTAAATTTTTTCTCTGTTATTAAAATAAAAGTTAATTAAAGATCAAATAAACTAACATTTTGTCCTTTGATCTTTGCATCGTACTCCTTTTCCAGTCATTTTTATAGATATCATATAATACAGTCGAATTTGAATTTGTTTATTCAATATTTTAGATCTATTATATGCGTATCCAAAGTATACAAACAATATTACTACATCAAATGTGTAAGAGGCAGTTTCCAAAAGATGGTATAGGCGGCTTAGATGGGCAGTTTCCAAAAGATGGTATAGGCGGTTTAGATGGCAAATTGGTTTTGGCAATTGGCAGTTTAGATGCTTGTGGCGGTTTCAATTTTGGAGGCGGTTTTCAAATTGGTTACTAAATTCTCGGCTTATATTATTATATAAATAGGGGGTCTTAGAGTGCTTCAAACACATCAACACCAACACAAGCAACAACAACTCTTCTTTAGAGAGAGCTAAAGAGAGAGAGCAAGTGAGAGAGAAAATTTTTGTTCATAGTTTTGAGCGGTGTTTAATTTCTCGGTCGTCGAAGATTTAGTATAGAAGGTTAATTTCTATACGGTACCATCTTGGAACGAACTTGCGGGTTGTGTGAGTCGTCTTCATCTATCCTTCAATAAAGATTTCTTGTTCGCCCGAGGACGTAGGCTTTAAAGCCGAACCTCGTTAAATTCTGTTCGCATATTTAGTTTTGGCATAACTTCTCGATTAATTTTCGTAGTCGGATCAATTTCTAGAATAGGTTCGATAGCTTCCGCGACTTTTAGTTATAACAATTGGTATCAGAGCCTTGTTGAGATTGAACGAAGAGAAGATGGGATCGAGAAGTGGTACGGTCAAATCAGGGAAATATGAGATAGAGAAGTTCAATGGGAAAAACGATTTTTCTTATTGGCGGATGCAGATGAAGAATCTGTTAATCTCGCAGAAATTACACAAGACGTTGACGGGAAAGAAACCAGGAGATATGTCAGATGAGGATTGGGAAGAGTTAGATCTCGAAGCACGGGCTACCATTATGTTGTGTCTTGAGAGGGACGTGGCGTTCTTAGTAGACGGAGAAACAACGGCGGCGGGTGTGTGGTTAAAGCTAGAAAGCAGTTTCATGACGAAAACTTTAACGAATCGGGTCTACTTAAAATCCAAATTATTCACATGTAGAATGGAAGAGGGTTCTTCTGTTCAGGAATATGTGAATAGGTTTGACAGGCTTATCTCAGATTTGAAGGATATTGATGTTAAGGTTGAGGATGAGGACCAAGCCCTCATATTGTTACTTTCATTACCTAAATCCTATGAGAACCTTGTTCAAACTTTGATGCTTGTTGGTGATAGTCTAACCATGGAAGAGACGAGAAATTCGCTATTAGCGGATGACCTTCGTAAGGTTGCTACTAGCAGTATGGCGTCGGGTGGAGTAGACAAGGAACAAGCACAAGGGTTGTTTGTAACGAGGGGGAGGAGTAATGAAAGGGGAAAGGGAAAGGGCGGGAAATCTAGATCCAAATCTAGAGGCACTTTCAAGAAAACGTGCTTTAGTTGTGGTGAGCTTGGCCACTTTAAAGCGGCTTGTCCAAAGAGAAAGTTGAAGCAAAAGAACGAAGGCTACAAGGAGAAACAAGAGATGCAAGAGGCGGGATATGTGTCAGAAGAGGCGGACGAATGTTTCTCGGTGACAGAGGTGTCTGAGAAGATCTTCGATAAGTGGATGCTTGATTCAGGGGCGTCACACCATATGTGCCCAAATAGGGAGTGGTTTACTACCTATAGGAGTATAGATGGTGGTACAGTTATACTGGGTGATGATAGTATATGTAAAACTGTGGGACTCGGAACAATACGGATCAAGATGCACGATGGAATGGTGAGAACATTGACGGACGTAAGACACATACCTGATTTGCGGAAAAATCTAATTTCCCTTGGTGTGTTGGAGCGGAACGGCTGTAAGATAATTATAGAGAATGGCTCCATAAAATTCGTTAAGGGTTCTTTGGTGGTAATGAGAGGTACTCGTTACGGTAATTTATACAAACTTTTGGGGACAACAATTACGGGAGATGTAGCAGTAGGAATCAGTGGAAGGGATCCAACGGCTAGTACGAGACTTTGGCATATGCGCCTTGGGCATATGTCAGAAAAGGGTCTATCTTTGATGTGCGGGAAAGGCTTGTTGAAGGACATGAAGAAGCCTTGCATGGAGTTTTGTGAGCATTGCGTGTTCGGGAAGGCACACAGGGTGACGTTCTCTACAAGCAAGCACAGGAGCAAAGAGGTATTAGATTACGTACATACCGATGTCTGGGGACCGGCAAAGTTACCTTCCAAGGGTGGTTCCAGGTATTTTGTTACATTCGTTGATGATCATTCGAGATTTGTCTGGCTTTATTTTTTGAAGCATAAGAATGAGGTATTCAACACATTTATGGTGTGGAAAGCAATGGTTGAGAACAAAACTGGTCGAAAGCTGAAGACGTTAAGATCGGATAATGGGACCGAGTACACGGATGGGGCATTCAAGGAGTTTTGTAATCAGGAAGGCATTGTGAGGCACTGGACAGTAGTAAACACACCTCAGCAGAATGGAGTCGCAGAGAGATTGAACCGTACACTACTTGAGAAGGCTAGATGTATGCGCTCCAATTCGGGATTAGGCGTAGAATGGTGGGCAGAATCTGTTGCTACAGCTTGTTATATTGTGAACAGGTCTCCACATTCTTCTTTAGATGGCGGCATACCTTACGAGGTGTAGTCAGGTGAACATGCAGATTACGGGAGACTTAGGGTTTTCGGTTGTACGGCCTATTACCATGTTAAAGGTAACAAACTTGACAATAGAGCAAAGAAGGCAATTTTCTTAGGATATGCTACAGGAGTCAAGGGTTATCGGCTATGGTGTACGGAAGACAAGAAGTTTGTAATCAGCAGAGATGTGATGTTTGATGAGTCGTCTATTGTAGCTATGGCGAAAGCTACGGTGTCTAGTTGTGGTGATGTTGGGTCTACTAAAGCTCAAGTAGTGGAAGTAGAAACCGAAGACCAACCGGTTTCTAGGAATCATGATCAGGTGGAGCATCAGGATAATACTCAGGATGAGGAAATTGATGAACCCGATCATGAGGAGGTTCAAGGGGAAGGTACACAAGTTTTACAACAACAACAGGATGTTTCGGTACACACTAGGCCGAAACGGTTATATAAGCCGGTACAGAGGTTAGGGTCAGACAAACCTCTTAGGCATTACGGGCAGGCAAATCTGGTTGAATATGCACTCTCGGTGGAAGACGACGTCGGTCACCTTCAAACAAGCTATTACCGCGGAGGAAAGAGAGAGTTGGTTGGTTGCTATGTAAGAAGAGATGGAGTCTCTTCACAAGAACCAGACGTGGGAGGTTGTCCCATTGCTCGAAGGTAAGTCTGTTATTGGTTGTAAATGGGTGTACAAGAAGAAAGAGGATTCTTCCGAAATCAAGGGTACAAGGTATAAGGCAAGACTAGTGGCCAAGGGTTATGCACAGAAAGAAGGGGTCGACTACAATGAGATTTTCTCACCGGTCGTGAAACATACTTCTATTCGGGTGCTATTGAGTATTGTTGCTCATAGTGATCTTGAGCTAGAACAACTCGATGTTAAAACCGCCTTCTTGCACGGAGATTTGGAAGAAGAAATTTATATGGCTCAACCTGAGGGATACAAGGTTGAGGGTAAAGAAAATCAAGTATGTCGTTTGAGGAAATCTCTTTACGGATTAAAACAATCCCCTCGCCAATGGTACAAACGATTTGATTTTTTCATGCTAAAACATGGTTTTCGCAGAAGTGACTATGATTGTTGTGTATACATCAAGAAACTTCGCGAAGGTGACTTTATTTATCTCCTTTTGTATGTGGATGACATGCTTATTGCTTCTCGAAGCATGGTGGAGATAGATAAGTTAAAATCTCAACTCAGTCAAGAGTTTGAGATGAAAGACATGGGCGCTGCAAAGAAGATACTGGGAATGGAGATTAAGAGAGAGCGGTCAAGTAAGAAACTGTACTTGAATCAGAAAGGTTACATCGAACGAGTAGTTTCTCGATTCGGGATGCAGAATGCGAAGGCGGTGTCAACACCTTTGGCACCACACTTCAGGCTCTCGGGAAAACAATCTCCCACTACTACGGTGGAGAAGGATCATATGAATCGTGTACCGTATGCTAGTGCAGTTGGCAGTTTGATGTACGCTATGGTGTGTACTTGTCCTGATATTTCACAAGCGGTCAGTGTGGTTAGTAGGTTTATGGCAAATCCGGGGAAGACACATTGGGAAGTTGTGAAGTGGGTCTTGAGGTACTTGAAGGGTACTGTTGATACGGGTTTGTGCTTTGGTGAAGACACATGTCAAGTAAGCGGTTATGTTGACTCAGATTATGCTGGTGATCTAGATAGAAGACGATCTACTACAGGTTATGTATTTAAGGTACATGGTGCCCCAATTAGTTGGCGATCGATGTTACAATCTACAGTTGCGTTATCTACTACGGAGGCCGAGTATATGGCTATGGCCGAGGGTGTGAAGGAAGCATTGTGGTTGTGGGGTCTTCTGGATGATCTAAGGATTAAGCAGGAGTGCGTAGATTTATGGTGTGATAGTCAAAGTGCGATCCACTTGGCGAAGAATCAGGTTCATCATGCTCGTACTAAGCATATCGATGTCAGGTATCACTTTGTACGAGATGTCATAGAGGAAGGTGACGTTTCTCTCATGAAGGTACACACAGATGAGAATCCCGCGGACATGTTGACTAAAGTGGTGACGTGTAGCAAGTTTCAGCATTGTCTGGAATTGCTGCAAATCGGCTCATGTTAAGTTACCCGAAAGGGCGTAATGGCGACAAGGTAATCTTTATGTGAAGGGTTGGTAGAACTACGGTAGGCTTGATCCTGTAAAAGGGTACGTAGGCAGCCATGGTCATATGGCGCAGTCGGATGAAGTTACAAGAAGAAGATATATCTTACAAGGAGTATCCTGGTGTTCGTCCAAAATTTGAAGTGTATCAAATTGTGTACGAGGTGGAGAATTGTAAGAGGCAGTTTCCAAAAGATGGTATAGGCGGCTTAGATGGGCAGTTTCCAAAAGATGGTATAGGCGGTTTAGATGGCAAATTGGTTTTGGCAATTGGCGGTTTAGATGCTTGTGGCGGTTTCAATTTTGGAGTCGGTTTTCAAATTGGTTACTAAATTCTCGGCTTATATTATTATATAAATAGGGGGTCTTAGAGTGCTTCAAACACATCAACACCAACACAAGCAACAACAACTCTTCTTTAGAGAGAGCTAAAGAGAGAGAGCAAGTGAGAGAGAAAATTTTTGTTCATAGTTTTGAGCGGTGTTTAATTTCTCGGTCTTCAAAGATTTAGTATAGAAGGTTAATTTCTATACGGTACCATCTTGGAACGAACTTGCAGGTTGTCTGAGTCGTCTTCATCTATCCTTCAATAAAGATTTCTTGTTCGCCCGAGGACGTAGGCTTTAAAGCCGAACCTCGTTAAATTCTGTTCGCATGTTTGATTTTGACTTAGCTTTTCGATTAATCATCATAATCGGATCAATTTCTAGGATAGGTTCGATAGCTTCCGCGACTTTTAGTTACAACAAAATGGTATCTGGATTACTATATATTATTTTATTTTTTATTTCAAAGTAGTACTTCAAAAATCAATCAATTAAGAAAACAGCATACTTTTTTTTTTTTTTTTTTTTTGTTGAAAGAGAAAACAGCATACTTGACAACTACATTTTAAAAAGAAGAAAAAAATTCTTAAGGAAATTGCTTTTTTCTTGAAGATCATCTACAAACAGTCGATGAATAAAGAGAGAAAAGATAAAAGAGAAATATTTGTGAAAGAAGACAGTAAAAATATAAAAGAAAAAAATAATTGTCAAAATTGACTAACATAAGTAGATCGCAGTGTTGGAGAAACGAAAAAATATGGGACGGAAAAAAGATTTGTTTCTTTCGAGCCCGCACCACTCTTTCTGAGTTTCTCTCTTTATTTTTTGAAGGTTCGTCGACTTGGAAAGTTTGTTGCCAACCCTTGCTGGTGAAAGGAGAAGTGTTGGTGGGTTGGGGAAACTAAAAAAGAAATTCCAAAATTTTGAAAGCTCCGATAATTCATTTATGTTACCCAAAACATCGATGTACAAATATGATTTTTCATTTTAGGAACTATTTTTTTTTTTTATTGAGAAAGTAAGTGTTACAACAAATCAAAACGAACTAGTACTATAAAGAATTACGAGAGCTAAATTTTTTAATTGGTCATAAATTAGAGACCATATTAAAAGTTAAGTAGGGTGGCTCTTCAAATTTCAGATCTTAAATTAATCTCTCCATTGGACGGGCAAAAATTGAATTTCCTAAGGTTTGTTTTTTTGGCTTCTTTCGCTCACAAAGATACACAGTAGTCTAGCTCATGAAGTGCTTTAAATATCATTTGCACTCTATTATTGAATCCTATGTTTCATATTTGGACCCCAATTATATTATAAATGTATAGAAAGTGAATCTATTGCTATCTTCTTTGTTAAAAGTTAATAAGCATTAATGAAGTGTTAGCTTCATTTTAATTACAGTTTGCTTTTTCTTTTAAATTATAAACTTGACCACCTTTTTCTTTAAGTTAATTAATAATTTGGAACAATTAATTACAAACCACTAGTTTTCATGATTATTGGGAAACATGTCCACTTGTCTATGTAAGAGTGGTTTAATTAGTTGGCAACTTCGTGGTGCAGTGTTTGGACACTAAATGTGAAAAATTTAGAAGTAATAAATCTAATTCTTAGGGGAAATAAAAATATACGATTTGGTGAAGTTGCATTGTTATAGGTATAAATAATAATATGTGGGTAGTTTGTACTTTGTATTGCTTAGGCTCTGCAAGTGTCTATAAAATAGTTGTCCCAGAGTATTGAGCATATTTCATTCTTTATCATATCAGAATCAGATGATATATACTTGTCTTTATTAGTCATGAAACCTTGTTATTAAAATAAAATACTTTACGAGAAATCATATTTTAATTTCTTGTAGGGGAATCTGATTAATATGGTTTCAATAATTAATACTTACTAGTAAAAAGCACTAAAGCAGACGCATGAGAATATGGGTAGTTGTCGGTCAAAATTACTTCCATAATACTCTAATACGGGGTGGAAGTTTTAATCATCATCTGCCAGCGCAAGAGCATTTCTAACGGAACACTCAAACTCTAAAACTTAAAGTGTCACTTAAGATATTTAGAGTTTTTGTGTAAAAATCTTCTCAAATGGAACATTTTATTTGATATTCTATGATGATGTGGAGACATTTAATATAGAGACTCTCAAGAGAGACACTAAAAAATTAGAGCGTCTTCTTGAGACTCTTTAAGTGTCACTCTAACATTATAACCAATAGAAAGCTTTGTGTTTTAACTATTTTTTTCTATTGAATTCGAGAGTCACATGTGTACTGCGTAGAGATGTTTTAGAGATCTCCATTGGAGAAAAAAAAAGATTTAGAGTGTCTCTATCTTGATTTTTTTTTTTAGAAATTGACTACGATCTACGTTAGTCGTTACAAGGCATTGATACATCATGAAGATGTGATGAGCACAATAACCGCCTAATTTAAACCATAACAAAAGAGGCCTAAAACCCGACAACTTGGATTTTAGAGTTTTCTTAGAGTGTTCCATTGGAGATGTTCTAAACCTAAGAGCATCTCCAATGCAACACTCAATCTTGGAAATTCTGAGTGCCACATATGATTTTAAGAGTTTTTCCTTTAAAACTCTCCAATGCACTCTATTTTGATCTTTAAGATGACGTATCGAGGGTGGAATAGAGATATCTCCAGAGGACACTCTGGAAATATAGTGTCCTCTCGATATATCTCTAATTGTCCAACTCATCAATATTTGTTTTTCAACCAATAAAAATTGAGTCTTCTATATTTTCTAAATAACTAATTATTTATTTATAAAAATAACTATGTCACATAAGTAAATAAGATAAGTTTAGAATTTTGCATTGGAAACAAAAAAAATTGAGGATCTCTATTTCCACCACCTAGGAGTTAAAATCTCAATTGAAGCTTGACACGTAAGATGAATAGAGATTTTTTTTCAGCTTTGCATACTCCAACTCTCCAAACTTGACTACTTATTCGTATCAAAGTAGATAGGAAGTAATAACATTTTTGAAATCAGACGACTCACACCATCTTCTTTTGCTGAAGACTCTTTGTTATGGTTCTTGATCTCTGTAAATTGTACAATTGGTACATGGATTTGTTAATGTCATGTGGTATTGTGTTATTTTATTTCGTGAATTCTCGTACTTATCTTTTCTTTTTAGAGCTTAGGCTAAAAGTCCATCTCAATACCAAAAATATGGTCGGAAATCCTCTCCTAGTAAAAGATAGATCAGAGGTCAGAAAAGCATAAATGACAAAAATACTCATATGCCTTTTCTAGATGAACCACAGAAAAAAAAAATAATGTATTAGAAACAACTACTTAGGTAATATGATAGTTCTTCAACAAAAAAAAGAAGAAGTAGTATGATAGTTCATAATGTATTATGAACAACACGGGATTTCTAGAGAGAGAAATAAAGCTTCAAAAACGCATATGACCGTTTCAATCAGGGGAGAAACAAAATTTTGTATACCAACTTTCAAAGGATTATCTATGTAAAACTATAAATGGACAAACAAATTTGTCAAAAGAAAACAACTTTTTTTTTTTTACATGTAACAGTTATTGTTCTAGAGGGAAACTATAAATGAAACTTAATCATATGAGGGGATATGCTCGATTTGTTTCTTGACTTGATATATCTGTAGTTGGAAATGGAAAAAAAATCTTACTTCTAATGATAATCGAAGTGATAATCATGAAAATGGAAGAAAACGAGTTTATTGTGATACACCAATACGACTTTATTTTCATAACGTATTATGAACAATTATATTGTTTTGTGTTATTCTGTCCATATCATACTATACGAGAAACAAAAAGTTGGTTTAGAAAAAACACAATCAAGTTAGGAAAAAATCTTATAATTTCGTCATTATGCATGAATAATCATAATGCATTACGGAATTTTGAAAGAATCCACAAAGGAAGGGTATTAAGGTACGGTAAAATTGGTTTTAAACTTCGGACCTATTATGGGTTTCTTTCCAAAATCTATGTCTAAAGCTCCAATAAGTCAACAAAATCTTGACTTATCGCCTATATTTGGCCGAGCCAGGATTCACTATCGCTTTTGTGTCACATATTAAATTTTACATCTGTTTTTTTCTTTCTTTTCTAGTTTGATGTTCTTTTTTTAGTGTATATCAAAAAATTTGATGTCACTTGTGATTTTTCAGTGAGGGATGTTTTCTCTGGATCGACTTAGAGGGAGTGTGGATTCTTCTTTCATCTTTATGCAATTGTGTCTCGCTCTCTTGTCATATCTGGCGAAGTGCGGCTTGGAGGTTCACTCCGGTAATTTAAGGCCACGACTTTGAGGCATATAACATACTCTCCGTGGAATAAAGACTTCGACTAAACAAATTTGACCTGAGCCAACTTTATTTTGAGTCAAAAAATCGTCTTGTTTGTTATTTACCCCTAATCTTCACATACCACCTCCGACCACCGCCAACTACAACCACCACAATTTCCGACCACCACCAACTACAACCACCACAATTTCCGACCACCGCCACCATTCCTCTATCTTTTCTCTTGATTTTTTTGGTCTCTCACATTTCCCCACGCGCGAAGAGAAATGATGATCCAAAAAATGGCCAGTTAGCTATGGTCAATAAGTCAAGAAAACATCAAAAGTCCGACAAGTCAACTCGTATCAAGTCATCAAGGAGGTTAAAGATTCTGTAACCTTGATTGAGAGTTTCGTGATTGATTGGTCGCAGGATGTTTCGTGGTCGACCGACTATGAGATGCTTCGTAGTTAACTAACTATGAGATGTTTCATGGTCGACCGACCACAAAATGTAGAATGTAGATGGTGGTCGGAAGTAAAAGATGAAAATTAAAGGATAAATAACAAATAAGTTAATTTTCCGACTCAAATCAAAATTATCATCTAAAACAAATCTAAATAACTAAAGTGTTTATTTTGTCTCATAATGATATGCACTTAAACAAAAGTCTAATAAAATGATAGGCCCCCAAAATTTTCGGTGTAAAATCAGGTTTGATCGGGTTGTACGCTTTCATGCCACTCACTGTTTGGATGAGTTGGGCCAGAAATCGAACCGTCCAATGTCAAAATTTTGTGTGTCCATACGCAGCTAGCCGACTAGGTAATCTTTTGTTTATTTTCTATTTATGTAATAAGAGAGGAGGGTATCTTTTTTTTTTAAATGAAATCATCTTCTTCAATGACCAATATTACATCTCCTAAACTTATCTTCAAGGGTTGAGATTACATCTCTCATACTTGTCTCTAAGAGTTGAGATTATACCTCCCACACTTCTATTAAGTGGCTAAGATTACACCTCTCACACTTATATACAAGGGTTGCAATTATAGGACTGTCGTTTTTTTTTGGAAATTGACTACGATCTACGATAATCATTACATTGGCATTGATATATCAAAGATGTGATAAGCACGAAACTGCTGTCGCCCCTAACATTAGGGGCGACAGAAGCAGTCCCCAATTGGGGATGATCTTGGGCATTAAAAAAATCCAACGGCCAAGATCTTTTCTTTCTTTCTTTTTTTTTCGTTTTTTAATGTAATTAGTTTTAATTGTTTTTCAACTCTAAAAAAAACTTCCAAATTAATAATTAAAATACATTGAACGAAAGTGTCGGCCCCCGAATAATTTTTCAACCTTGAAAAAAAAATATTATTTTGAAAATAGTTAAAACACGTGTTTTGTATATACGCAAAACCACACACGTTTCTCGCACACCAACAAAAACGCCACACACGCATTTCTCACATAAATAAATTTTCGGCCTCAAGAGAGGTTCGGATTGGAGCTGAATTTTTAAAGCTGAGCTGAGGCAGAAAATTTTGAGTGAAAAAATGATTATTTCGGCCTAAGACAGACTGCTATTGGACTTGATCTAACCCAAATTCAACAACATTATAGAACTGTCTTTTGAAAAGAGAAAATGAAATAAATGACGTCATAAAGTCAAATTAGTTTGAAAAGTAGATCGTAGTATCTTACGAGAAGCATGGGCCCATCAAGTTACCATTGGTCTCCACGTAGCATTACACTAATCAAAAGATGAGGTGTAATATTTTAGTACACCGTCATACACCAAATAGAAATTCTTCACGGAGAAACGTCATTTTCTATTATGAAATGAATCATTAACGACATTCTCAGTGTTTTAATTTAATGATTAACATGGGCCCGCTTGAGAAAATTGGTAAGTTTGTCATTAGGGTTAATTCTATTTTGACCCATAATATATGACGAGCTGGTAAGTTTAACCCTCCAATTTAACGGATGCTCGAATTTGGCCGCAAAAAATCTAACGACTTTCCATCAAATACGTCAATAACTCTTTCCAATTTTACCCTCTACATCACAAATTAATTACTTCCTATCTGTCTAAATTTTTTTGTTAACTTTATCTCTCTCATCTTTTATCCTCGCTCATCCTCTTCAGTTATAACTTGAAAACGCTTTATTCGTGAGGTTTACGAATTATAATTTAAGTTCGTAGTACTTAATAGTTCTTTTATTTGGTTAATCTTGAATTTGGGATTACCAGGAGTAGTCATTGGGATCGGAATTACTCTTGTTTCAAGCAAAACTAGATGTGTGAACACTTTTTATGAAAGAGAAAAATTAAATAATCTGGTCTAGATGATTCTGAAACACTATTTACATAGCTACAAAACTAATGACCTAGTTACTGGTCATAGAGTAATCAAATTATCACTATAACTATTATTTAGTTCATAATGCAGAAACTAACGATGTTAAATTCCCTTTTAAAAAAAATTTAACTGAGTATTTCACATACTTTGGTGCCTCCGATAATACTTTGAATAATTTGAATTAGGGATTATCCTAATATGTTAATATGAAATTACATGTAAGCCAAACATTTGATCAAACATATCTAGTTAAAGCAAACAGCACAAAACCGTTAAACTACGTCAGGCAAAGATATTCATTTGGAAAAAAGTTAGATTGTAGTTGGCGCTATTGTCCAACAAAGATGGTGATTCATCTTACATTTCAAAGTTTTGAAAAATATACATAGGGAAATTGATCAAAAGAGAGAGGAAGAAGGGGAAAATAGAGGAAGTAAAGATACAACAAGAAAGATGAAAATGATAAAGTAATTTATTGGAGTGAGGTTATTGGGTATAACTGGAAAGGCAAACAAAATTTGTTTGACAAAAGAAGTGGTGTTGAAGGTCAAGTGTTCTAGTTCGTCAATAATATAAAGGCCAAATTTGATCGATGGTATAAATTAGAGGTCAAAATAGAATTGTTCTTCCTCACAATGATACTATTCACGTCAACACTTGATTGTTCAAGTGGTTTATTGTGTTGACATAAACTCCAAAATCCTGAAGGTCCCAAGTTCGATACCCATAGAAGGTGATATCTATGGTATTGAATTTGGGTTATTAAAGGTCTGAATAATAAGCTTGTCGAGCTTTAATTGATTGTTTCCACAAGCACAAATTCCACTTTTATAGGCCCAAAAATTCTTTCGCAAAACAATCCATCTTTTTCTGGTTTATTGGTTTTGTAATGAAAAGTATAGGATTTTGTCACCTCTCCAACTATCTCTCCATTAGGTATGAATGTATGATTTTATTGGCCCGGACACTTATTTGTTCAGGAGAAACTAATCCAATTCGAAGGTGTTGATGTTTATATCGGTCAATCACAAGCTTCCAAGCCTCTTTAACATGTTGTTGGACTTTAGGCCTCTTTGATTCGTACTTTAATTTCGATGGTTATCGTGTTTATCATATCTTGATGATGTATCAATGTCATGTAATCAGTAATGTAAATTGTAGTCCATATTGAAAAAAAAACAAATGATACGATTCACGAACTCGATGAAAAACGTAATTGTGCTCTCTCTAGTTTATGTCCGTCAGATTTGTAGGTGGATCTTAAGGGCCTAATGTTCTAGTTGGTCAAACAGAAGGGCCAAATTTGATTACTAGTCACAAATTTGGGGTCAAAATAGAGTTATTCTTCATAACTATAATACGTTTAGACGTAATTGCTCCCTCTCTAGATCATGTCCGTCAGATTTGTTGGTGGGTATAAATCTAGATAAGCATATATGGTTTAGATTTAGAAACGAAAAAAAAAACTTCTTTACTAACTTTGTTTGGTTTTCGACCATATAAAAAGGAAGAACAGATCAGCGATCTACGTTCCTTCTCCGTCGCTTATGGTACATTTGATTGGTCCTGGTAAGACGCTCTGTTTTTTCTCTCTCTCTCTCTCTCTCTACTTTCTCTCTCTAGTTTCTTTCTACATTTTTACAGAGAAAGAAAATGATAGATTGTTAAATCTGAGTAAAAGTTTGAGATTTTTAATTCATCAGTTTTTTGATTTTTTGATTTTGACAGATCTAAATTCTCCAACCAGAGAATGAAAGATCTTTTTCAGTGGTAGTTGGAAGATTTTTATGAAGTTATTAGGGTTTATAGAGTAAATAAACTTATTTTTCGATTATTATTCTAGAGGTAGAAATTGAGAGATTTCAGAAGAAAATCGGAGGTTTGAGGAGGCTGGAGATAAGAAGAGAAGGATAGCATATCGGCAAATTCTTGCCATTTGGAACGACGATTTTCAATTCTTAAATGGAAATATAGATCAATCCATTATTTATATTTAAGTTTGGAGAGGTAAAGTTTAGGAAGTCGAATCAGTGTTTTGAGTGGAAATTTGATTCTTCATTTACTTTTTTTAAGTTTTCGCGGTTAGGAATTTGATTAGAGCTTCAATTGAATAATTGAAAGTAGAGAGAGATCTTTAGTCATTTTGTTGAATAGAAGAGAATCGATCTAATTCAGATCTCTTTAGGTTTCAGAACGATTATATCAGTGAAAAAGCTTGTGAATTGCAGGTGTTTGTCTGTTTCATACATAGTGAAGAGTAACGGAAAACGTTTAAAGTTCTGTTTCTCTATCGTCTTTGTCTCTCTTCAATTTGAAATTGGATGAGCTTTTTCAATTTCTTTTACTTTTGTCTGTATACGAAGATCCCGTCATTGAAACAGATTCTTTCATTGATTCCTGTGTGAAACTCACTTATTTTGAGTGACATCGTCTCTTTAGTTTTGATCTGCTTTCAGTTTCTTTTAAGTTTGGTAAATGGCCTTTTCTCCTTCTTGTTTCTGATTTCACTTTCTCTCAAGGGGTAGCCTAACTTTTTTTGGTTCTCTAAGGGTACCTGGTGATCAAGAAAGGCTTCAATTTTTATTTTACATTCCAGATTTGAGTATTGAAATATCCATAATCTGATTGATGTTGTTTTTGCTTTTGTTTTACTTTTTTTGCTTTAGAATCTCACTTTAATTGTGATTTTTTCGAATTTCGTACTTTGCTCGAATCTGGGTATTGAATGAGAAGATTGATACCAACAGTGTGATTGTCTTTCCATCTAACTGTTTGAATTAATGGATTTAATCTAGCTCTTAGAACTTGGTGGTGTGATATAAAGTGGAATTTCTGATCTGTTTTTTTCTCTGCCAGTTTATAGGAGTGCAAATCACTGATTAAAAAGATGAGTGGAGCCGTGCTAGTAGCTATTGCTGCTGCAGTTGGTAATTTGTTGCAAGGATGGGATAATGCAACTATTGCAGGTAACTTGTTCGACTATGTATCTAGTTTTTTTTGTACATAAATAAGGAAAACAATTTTGAAAGTCAGTAGCTGAGGTTCGATTTTTTGTATCTGCAGTTCAGTTCTTAGTTACCCTTTTCATCACCTCGAATTTGTTACTAGGTTCAAATTCTTTTTGATGCAAGGTTGAATTAAATTGACCTATATTCATGGGTTTCTGCAGGAGCTGTTCTTTACATAAAGAAGGAATTCAAGTTGGAAAATGATCCAACAATAGAAGGGTTAATTGTAGCGATGTCACTCATAGGAGCAACAGCTATCACAACATGCTCTGGGCCAATATCAGATTGGCTTGGTCGGCGTCCAATGATGATTATCTCTTCTGTTCTCTATTTTATTAGTGGTCTTGTTATGTTATGGTCTCCAAATGTCTATATTCTCCTCTTAGCAAGGCTTTTAGATGGGTTCGGAATTGGTTTAGCGGTTACACTTGTTCCTGTTTACATATCCGAGACAGCTCCTCCAGAAATAAGGGGATTACTTAATACTCTTCCACAGTTCACAGGTTCTGGTGGAATGTTTTTGTCATACTGTATGGTCTTCGGGTTGTCATTGACAGATAATCCAAGTTGGAGGATGATGCTTGGGGTTCTCTCAATACCTTCTCTTTTCTATCTTGCATTGACAATATTTTTCTTGCCTGAATCTCCTCGTTGGCTTGTGAGTAAAGGGAGGATGGCTGAGGCGAAAAAGGTTTTGCAGCGATTGCGTGGAAGGGAAGATGTCTCAGGTTTGTTTACTAGAGCTGTTTTTGTTATTGAACATTACTGGTGTTTGGGATTTCTTACTTAAATATCTTAAACAAGCACCTAGATTCTGTTCTTGGGACTTGGGAGTTCCACTTATAAGAAATTCTCAGATATGTACACTCTCAAGTTTGAGAGTATATATTGGAGTTTCCAGGTTAAATACCGTGACATACATTAACGCCCTATATGACGTTGAAGCTAATGAGCTTAATACCCTCATATATGTTGCCAAAATGAAACCTGCATGCAAGCTCAAATTGTATCCCAGTTCTCGCTTTGGAAATATGTCTATGTTTCTGTGCATTAAGAACTGTAAACCTTTAATTTACATAACACCTTGGAACTAACTGAGAATAGTCTTAGCATTGTAACTATTAGATTACTAGCTACTTTTGAATGGTCATTCTATAAGAACCTGTGGTACAAGATATTATGTAATATGGATAACCAAGAGGTACTTCTGGGAAGTACTGTTTTATTCTGACAGTTCTCTTGTTAATTGATCTGTTAGTTTACGAGAGACCTGTTGTTAAAGAAAAGGCCTACTAATGGGACGAAGGTTACCCTAAACCTTGTATAATCGTCTTCATTACCAACATAACTTGGCAAGCAGAATTTGACGAAAAATAGTGTTGTTACTGTTCAGATATTCTTAAACCTGAAATATAACTGGAACAGGGTAAAAAATCTCTATGCCTGTTTTGTATCTATTCTACCTGGCTACCTGCTAGCTACTCATCGTTATGCTTGATGATCAATCTCGAGTTCATTTTATCTACAGGCGAAATGGCTTTGCTCGTCGAAGGTCTTGGAGTAGGTGGCGAGACATCTTTAGAGGAGTACATCATAGGTCCAGCAGATGATCTCAATGATGACCAGGAACAGAGCACAGATAAGGATCAAATCAAACTATACGGGCCTGAAGAAGGGCTCTCTTGGGTTGCCAAACCTGTCACTGGACAGAGTACTCTTGGTGCTGTCTCCCGCCGTGGAAGCATGCTGAACCAGAGTAGTATGTCTCTTGTGGACCCTCTCGTGACCCTCTTTGGAAGTGTCCATGAGAAGCTCCCCGAAAATGGAAGCATGAGAAGTATGTTGTTTCCTAATTTTGGCAGCATGTTTAGTGTGGCAGAGCCTAATGTTAAAGAAGATAATTGGGATGAAGAGAGCTTACAGAGAGAAGGTGAGGATTACACATCTGATAATGCAGGAAATGATTCTGATGATAATTTGCACACCCCATTAATCTCACGTCAAACAACTAGCATGGAAAAAGACATGGTCCCGCCTGCTTCTCACGGAAGCATTTTAAGCATGAGACGTAATAGTAGTCTCATGCAAGGGAATACTGGGGAACAGGCTAGTAGTATGGGTATTGGTGGTGGTTGGCAACTGGCTTGGAAATGGTCAGAGAGAGAAGGTCAAGATGGTCAGAAAGAAGGAGGATTCAAGAGGATATATTTGCACCAGGAAGGAGTTGCTGGGTCTCGCAGAGGGTCTATTGTTTCACTTCCTGGTGGTGATGTACCTGCTGAAGGAGACTTCATCCAAGCTGCTGCTCTAGTGAGTCAGCCTGCTCTTTACTCGAAGGAGCTAGTGGGTCAGCATCCAGTTGGTCCAGCTATGGTTCATCCATCTGAAACTGTAAGTTCTGGGCCTAGGTGGGCCGATCTCATGGAACCTGGAGTTAAGCATGCATTGGTTGTTGGGATAGGGATTCAAATACTTCAGCAGGTAACAATCTAATCTCTTGACGAAATGTTATTTACTTCTGTTTTGTCTCTTAATTTTTTTTATCGGACCTCGTGCAGTTTTTGGTCACTCTGGCTTTTCAATATTAGCCTTATTTGTGTCAATTCATCGGAGTAATATTGTAGTACTTAAGAATTTTGTTTGACGCGTTTCCTTTTAACGTACGACGGATCACTTTTGAAAACCGAGATTGCTGATGAAGATAATATCTTCAACAAGAAATTATTATGCTAGGACATTGCATTAAACACTTTTATCTTGAAATAGAATTTTAATACTTGGCATCTATGAGGGCACATGACATCTATTGCTCCATATAGTTTAAATATTCACTTATCTTTGTCCTTTGAATCTTGTGCTGCTCTATAGTTTGTCGTGGTCTCCATCAAATGGTTATCGTTTGATTGGTGTACATTATTCTTCTGGTCAAAAAGTTTCATTGAAGTTTCTGACACACCTCTTTTCTTCATCCAATCCTTTGAATCTTGAAGGATGAACTATTTGTGTTTTATGCTAACTGCTAAGGTTGCGCAGAAAACCACATTCTACCTAATTCAAAACCACATTATATCTAATTCTCATTGCTTCGTCACTAATTGTTACATCTTTCTTCTTGCATATAGTTTTCGGGCATAAATGGCGTTCTCTACTACACCCCTCAGATTCTTGAGCAAGCAGGTGTTGGAGTTCTTCTTTCAAACTTGGGAATCAGTTCGACTTCTTCATCTCTCCTTATTAGTGCTCTCACAACATTGTTGATGCTTCCTTGTATTGCGGTTGCAATGAGGCTTATGGACCTCGCGGGAAGAAGGTAAATCCCGTTTCACATTCCTTCACTATCTCTGTATCTCCCCTTATTCCTTATTTTTACAGAAAATCTGCTTATTTTATATAGGTCCACGAGCAATTTAAGTTTCTTCGGATGAAGAAGGTTCTTTAATTCCTTATCGCTTTTCCACCCATTTTGCAGGTCGTTGCTGCTCACCACCCTCCCCGTCTTGATATGTTCTCTTATCGTTCTGGTCATCGGGAATGTTGTTAGCATGAACTCCGTTGTCCACGCCGCAATCTCAACCATTAGTGTTGTGATCTATTTCTGCACCTTCGTCATGGGATTTGGTCCTATACCCAATATCCTCTGTTCCGAAATCTTTCCGACCCGTGTTCGTGGTCTGTGTATCGCAATCTGTGCCCTTGTGTTTTGGAGTGGAGATATCATAGTCACCTATTCGCTCCCTGTTATGCTCAATACCATTGGTCTTGCTGGTGTCTTTGGTATCTATGCGGTTGTTTGTCTCATCTCATGGATATTTGTGTTCCTCAAAGTTCCTGAAACTAAGGGCATGCCCCTTGAAGTCATTACTGAATTTTTCGCTGTTGGTGCAAAACAAGCTGCAAAAAACGATTAATCTGATATCTAGCTTCATGGGGTTCTCAATAGCGAGTTTTTGTTCTGAAGGATTTGGCATAACAGTTTGAATTAGAAAAAGCTGATGGTTGGTGGTGGTTGTGGGTGTTCGCGGAGTGGTGGTGGGTGGTGGTGGAGATTATTTATAAAAGAGAGGTGGAATCTGATGCGAAACGCGTGGACTAATCAAACGAGGTACTTCAGCGGGCTTGTTACCAATGTGGCTGTTCTTTTTCTTATCATGTTATGGTATTATGAAGCAGGAAGCTTTGGTTTCTCTAGCTGCACTTTTTTTGTTCAGTTTTCTTTAATTTTTCACTTTAAGATGTTCTGTTATATTGTTTGAATCTATATGTTCTTAGATAAGTTCGAACTTCTTCGTTTCAAAAGCTATCTAATCTCCAATGTTCTTTTTGCCTTTCAAGGATTGTATCTGATAAGAAACACCTTCAAATGTTCAGGTTCACCTCTCCATGAGTGAAAAAAGAGAGATGATCAGATGAGCCTAAAGTTAATAATTTGTATTTTAGGTTCGCTAGTTTCTTATAAAAGTCTTCCCAAGTGCTGACTGCCTCCGGCCCTATTTTTTCTATTGTCATCTAAACCAATTTCCAAGCCTACAGCAGAAAAGATGATATAAATTTCCAAATCAAAAACCTAAGAACAGAATGTGGGCTCTCACCAAAAAAAGAAGTACAGAATGTGGGTATAAGAAATACATAAGAAATTGTAATATCTAACACGATTACTTAACCATTTCTTATCTAGCATTTACATATGCAAAATGTGTTTCTTGTAAAGCAATCCCACATTGGCGTTGAGGCGGAGTGTGGTGCTCCTCTTAAGAGATCAAGCACCCTTCCCTAGAGAGGTCTTTTAAAACCGTGAAGTCTGGTTGTGCCAAAGTGGACAGTATCACTAGCAGTCCTGAAGGCTGGTCCGCACCATTGTATAACACGTTATCAACACGATGCGATCTTTGTGATGTGGTCTTGGGAGGGTGTGTTGTAAAGCAATCCCACATTAGTGGTGAGACGAAGTATGGTGCTCCTCTTAAGAGGTTAAACACAAAGGCCTTTTAAAACCGCGAGACCCAGGTGTGCCAAAGCAAACAGTGTCACTAGCAACACAGAAGGCTGGTCCGCATCATCCTATAACATATCTTTATATCTCTAAAATAATAAACGTAAATAGATCCCCTTCTTCAGACAAAGAATTTTACGCGGAAAATAATTTTTTCTTTACGAGAACTGTGAAGAAGGAGAGGGAAGGAAATAAGACAGAGAAAGTCAGAAAGGCAAATGATAAAGCATGGTAGCTGTGGTAATATTGGTGGTGCCATGGCGGTCGGACCATCGGAGTGAAGAGGATAAAAACAATCTTTATTAACTTCTTTTTGGGCTTTTTTCACATGATTCCTCGTTTCGCCTTTTCGTTTTCATTCCGCATCTCCAAAATTCTTTTCGCATTTTGAGCGCGTTGTCAAGTGCACGTGCAAGTTAGGCGCATGTTAGTTTATGTTAGCGGATTGGATCCTTAACGTGCGCAAGGGAGACATTAGTCACATCAGAGCGCGGTGAAAGTTGAAACTCTATCTGAAGAGGACGAAAAAGAGCTTTCTCTCTCTAGAATTCCAGAGAGAAATCTAGGGTTTTTCTTAAAATTCTCCCAGTTGATGGGTAGAGAAATGGATCTTCAAGACCATGATAGTATTCCTCTGGAGAAGAGACCTGGAATCTTAATGATCGGTTCTTCTAATGTCGGCAAGCGAACCCTTCTCTCAAGTGATGACCTTTTCACCCCCCATTTCTTCTTTCCTGATTTAATCGATCTATTGATGTCTAACAAACAAGTAGCTGAATTTATCTAGTACTAATATTGATTTGATTTTTCAGTTGATTCACTTATTTCATGTTCGTTTAGGGGCATATTCTATATGAGGGATTATGTGGGATTGAATCGTAATTGATGATATGCAGTTTGGGTAATTTTTTAGTTTATAGGGTTTATACCTTATGAAATTCATGAAGTTATTGTAGTGATTTTAAGCTGATTTAATTCTCGTGGTGGTCAAATTTTACAATTTAACATTTTCTCTATCGTATTTAACTTTCAATTGCCAAGGTACGGTAGAAATGCACGGATCATATGTGGGGTGGGATTGAATTGGTTTGTATGACCTGGTTTATCAAAAGAAAAAGATAACTATGTCCTGGGTTTAAAGTTGGGCAAATTAGTAGGCGACGTAGTTACTTGTTCTCTCAGTCCATGTGTTGGTACACCTTGCTAAACAAAACCTTGCAACTTATTTAAAGATCTATTGTACAGGATTGCTCTCTGTTGATTTTGAAGATGCGTCTGATTCATCATCAGAAGTACTTCGCTATGGGTATGTAGTATGTTAAATTGTTAACAGTTCTCCTTTTAACATATCCATTTGTACAAAATTTATGTCTTACTTTTATGACTTGTATTGGACAGATGGACTATTGATACCAAATATTATACAGCCGATGTTTCCATGTGGATGGCCCATCTTGACGATGGATTTTCTATTAGCACTTTGCCGAGTTATAACAACTTAGCTGCCTTGGTTATGGTTTTTGATATGAATGATGTTAGTCTCATCTAACCTTCTTGTTTTAACTCATATCTTAGAATTATGATTCGGTTAGTCTACATTTAAGCTAATTCCTTTTTTTTTGCATTTTTAGCTACCATCCTTCACTAAGCTCCAAGATTGGGTTTCACATACTGATATTCAAAAGTTCGATATATTATTATGCATTGGAAATAAAGTTGACCTTTTATCCAGTCACTTTGCCCATGCTGAATATAGAAGATATGTACAAAGACGTGGGGAGTCCTCAGGTGATCCTCATCCAGAATTTTTAGATTATGGTATTCTTGAAAGTGAGGGAAGTAGCTTGCTGGGTGATGAACAACCATCATCAGATATCAGGAGTTCGTGTTTGGAATGGTGTACTCAGCACAATATCGAATATGTTGAAGCTTGCGCATCCAATGCAGCATTTGATAAATGTGAGATACTTGTCTAGCACAAAATTCATCTTCCATATTCTGTTTCCAGTACTTCGCAGTTTATTGTTTCTTTCAGTGTTTTGCTCAAAAGATCACTTGAAGAATGCAAGAATATTATAGTTGTTCCAATCTGCAGTCTCACAGTACATTAGTTTTCGTTCTCCTCTGTTTCTGTTCACATTAAAAAGAAACCAGAGGAGGTTAAATAGATACGTAGAGAACCTGCTAAAGAATAGCATCTAGAGACACGCAGGGCATTCATTTTTGTAATGGCCTTGCCTAGTTGCTGATTGCTCTTTTTTTTTCCTTAAGCTCCTGATAATTGCTTTCTCCTGTGCCATCATAGGAGTATTTTTTGTGTTGACACTTTAAATAGCTTATATCTTATCTAGACCTGTCCCGCTCTTTGTCAGTCATGCTGTCTCTTAGGTCTACTTTTCTCTGTTTGTTCGCAAAAGTTTGTTCATAATGATAGTTTACATACACCAACGTACTTACTATGATAACGTTGACAGGTTTATCTGTTGATGGTGATTCACAAGGAGTAGATCGACTTTTTGGTGCTCTTTCAGCTCATATGTGGCCTGGAATGGTTCTTAAATCTGGCGATAAAATACCTCAACCCTACGCACCAGAGAACGAAGGTCTCGTCCAACCCTTTCCTCGATTTTACATTTTAATATATCATTACTTGAAATCCTAGCTAAGATTTTTTCCCATTCCCTTTATACAGAATCTTCAGAAGATGAATCTGATTATGAGATTGAGTACGAAATCTTATCCACGGGTTCAGCTGAACCATGGGATGATACTGAACCAATTTGGGTATCCGCAACTGGTAAAGCAGTTGCTGTTGACACAAGAGGCGATATAGGTTCTTCCTCACAGACCACGGCAGTGAGGGATCTAGAGCAAAGACACGCAATTAGTGAGGATTTAGATAAAGATCAGCCATCAACCTCTACATCTCAAGGTCAGGAAGAGTTTGAAGTAGAGAAAGCCAGTGAAGCAGTTGAAGCCACAAAACTTGATGACAATACGCATTTAGGGTTTGAGGATTTAGAGAAATTGATGAACGAGATAGGTAATATGCGTGGAAGCTTGAGATTGATGCCAGACTTTCAAAGAAGAGACATGGCTGCAAAACTAGCTATGAAAATGGCTACAATGTTTGGTGATAGCAGCGGTGATGAAGAGGGTTTTGTTTGATCATGAAAATATCGGATAACGTTAATTTCAACCAAAGAAGCAGATCGAAATCTATATAGAAGAAGTTTTGGAGGTAATCTCATTTATGTAATTTATTACTTTATTTAGCTTGCTCTGGAATACAATTTTGTTTACTTTCGTAGTAATTCTATTTACATGCCTGCAGAAAGATTTCATGTGAGTTTCTGAATGCTAACAGTGAGTTTGGTTCCCTTTCCAATCTTCATATTCATATATTTGTCGATACATTTACAGTGGTCTTCTTATTTTTGTTTAATTTAAGTTTCAAACAAAAACATTGTTTAATTTCTTTCAGAGTTTGAACTTTGTCACTGAACCTAACTCTAAGTAACAAAAGACGCGACCCTACTCAGTACCTTTTTCATGATCAGGTGTATGATCAAGTGTATGCCTCCATGTTCCAACCATCTCCAGGTAGTCAGTTTTTAAATTTTTTCGAATTTTACGCTTAATTTGTAGCAATATAGGTTTTTGTTTTTCTGCAAAATTAGGGCATTTGGTCTCACCTTTTACCCATTTCAAGCACGGTTTATAAAGAAGAGAAGATAGATGACTAGAGTTTTCTCCCTGCTGTCTCCATGTTGTTTATCTTGAGCTAGTTCTGAATAACTTATTATTAGTGGAAGAGGTACAAGTAGCATTACATCCAAAATATCTAAATCAGGATATATATATATATATATAGAAATAGAAGTTAAGGCCACGACTTTGGGGCATAGAGAAAAATCTCGAGGGAACAAAGACTTTGGTCTATCTGATGCGACCTATGGGACAACTTCAGTCTTCACTTTGAGCTCAAAAATTGACTCTACTCCCCGGTCTTCATCTCCAAAAGGCAACTTTCTCAGTGAAATTGCAGTTCTTTGCTTTGTTCTTGACCAAATTTAGAATAGATAATAAAGATTAGACAATACAAAATTTCAAGTAAACCAAAAGAAATTAAGAAAAAAACAACTCCATATTGAACCCTAGAAATGACTAACCCCAAACGGAGAAGACCTACTCCTATCTATCAAACGAAGAACTGATTTGAATCCTAGAAATGATTTGAACCCAAGAAATTTCAAGTGATCGAATCCTGTAAATGACTAACCCCAAAAAAAAGAACATTTTTTCCCAATCCATCAAATGAAATGAAGAACTCCTCAACGATTAACCCCAAAAGAGAAAAGAGAAAAGATACAAATGACCTCTCGAAATGAAACCAAATCGGTGCCCTAGTTGGTTACATGAAACCAGACCAATCCATATTTGAAGGAATCAACTTATGTGAATTTAATGGAAGTAGCCCTTAAAATAAAGAAAATTTATGGGAGGTGACAGCAAAGTAATGTTTAGTTGGGAATGATGCAGGCCATGAATTGTTGATGAACTGCTCATTTTAACCTAAAGGAATGATGCAGGCCAATAATTGATGATGAGCAACTCATTTTAACCGCTTTCAACAAAAAAAAACTCATTTTAACCTAAAGAGTGAGAGAGACCGGGAATCAACAAGAGAGAGAGAGATAAGAAATAAGAGGAGAGAAAGGGACGAAGATTAGGGACTAAAGTTTGATCAAGTGAGTTTTTTGGTTAAAAGATAAATATGTTTCTTAAGGCAATCTTGTTTGTCTAAGTTTTTTTATGTTGCGAAGACTTTTCTTTATGTTCCAAAGTCGCAAGAGGATTGAGTGAAATATTTAGAGATGGTTTCCGATTCAGAGTTTAGGCGGAAGTCTGTCTCAAGCGTAGAAATTGACCGGAGAGCCTACTTCGACGGGGATAGATAGAATTGTGAGATCTATATAACAAAACAATGTTCAAAAGATGGTATATAATAGTATAGATAGACAGGTGAATTTGTCAAACAAAGAATAAAGTTGATTTTGATTTATGTACTAATAGTTAAGCTTAGAAAAAGAAATCCCAAATGATGCTTAATTAGACGATGATGATACGTTTGATTTCTTTCTCAATTCGATCTCTCTCACTAAAAATGACAATACTGTTGAACTAATGTTAAGATCTTATAACCCTTGAGACAAAAAACTAGTGGGGGCATAAAAATGACTTCGTTCTCTAATTGAAAAACAAAATAATATTGATTGATAATGCATTATGTCCGTAAAGAGAAAAAAATCTTCGAAGGGGACAGGGTCGGTAGTGGATTTTTTTTTTTTTGAATTGTTAGCGTGTCTCGAACTCTTGACTTCTAAGATAGAAGACTATAGCTCTTACCACTCCAACTAATGATTGTTGACGACAGAGTATAAATCGGGATAATTTAACGTAATGAATCATGGGGTGAAATCCCACTCCACTAAATTAAACATCATCATAACTGAAACCAACAAATAAGACAACAACAACACCACTTTTCTTTTTGGCACATCTCTCTCTCACACAGAACAAAAATACTAAAAAGATTTTGATAAGAAACTAAAACAACAGAGACTACAGAGAGAGAAACTAAGGCATAAACTGGTTAACATCGTCTTCTCTGGCTTTCATCTCAATTTCAGATTGAATTTCACAGCCGGACCTCCCCGGAACTCCACCACATTTCTGACACCTAGAAAAAACCAAAATCTGACGACAAGATGGACAAGAAGAATGAGAACCAAGCCAAGTATCAATACATCCAACATGAAATCCATGACCACATTGAGGTAAAATTCGAATTTCATCACCATTAATGAATTCACTTAAACATATAACACAATCAACTACCACCCCTTTCATTGAATCTTCATAATTAAGTTTGGGTAATGACTTAAGGATCTTCTTCTTAACTCCTTTATTTCCCTGTGAAGAGAAATTGTTTCCTCTTCTGAAAATACAACAACTACATCGAGTAGCTGTGATGAGTCCGATTACACAAATTAGGGCACATAAAAGAGCTGCCATAATGACGACGAAGTCTGATCTTGCTATAGTTGATGGTTGTGGTGATTCTGCTGTTGAATTGTTGAATATTCCGGTACGATTTGTCGGTGAAGAAGACATTAGAAAAAAAAAGTTGGAGAGAGAGAAAGAGTGAGGTTTTTTAGTGAGAGGAGAAAAAAGTGGAGAGGGTTTTGTTTGGGAGGGACGATGCGAAAAAGAAAAAAAAAGAGAGGTTTTTAGTGGGGATCATCTTAGGTGTGGTAAAAATGGGAATTTAAATGTTAATTAGGCATAACGTTCCTATCCGATTATAAAGTTGTTGAGAAAAAGACATAACGTATTGTATGATTGCCTGTAATTTTGTCAGACGAAGTAAGAGTTGGTAAACTGCAAACGTATATGACGTTATCCGAATGCATAATATGATTTTAGTAAAAATTTATTTCTTGTTACGTGAGTTTACAGTTAAACTAATTTAGTAACAAAAGGCAAGACTATCACGTGCTGTTAGTGAGCCTCTAAACTCAAGTTGTAGAATAAAATGAGGGTGAGTTATGTAAAAGCACTCCTCAAAAGTGTTATTGGCGCACTCTTTTCTTTCTCCAAATTTTGCTTTGAGGGGAGCACCAATAACATTTTGGAAGGGTGTATTTAAACCTATCTTAAATATGTGACATTCCCCACGTGTATCGCGAAATCAATCAAGCAACTGATTACCTCTTGAAAATGAAACCTCAGACGGGGTTCGTAGAAATAAGGATGAATTTATTACCAACAGATCTGGAGAAGATAGTAAAGAAAGATAAAAGTGGTATTATAAGAGTTAGGCATAATTGATTTTCAACATTGTTATTATTCTTTGCATGTTCGTCAATTTTGTTGGTCTTTTAGTTTACGCGTATTGGTTTATTAATTCGTTTTAGGTTTCCTTTGTAAAGGGTCGGGCCCTTCAACCCGCTGACAAATTCAAATAAAAAAAATTGTTTTAGCAACTATGCGAGCAGTAGCAAGCTTTTCTAAATGCTTTTCATTATGCTCATAATCAGACTCGGCATGCGAGTTTACCAAATGTTTACCATTAATTTCTTTGTAAGCATAGTGTGTGAGCCTTCAGCTTTTGCTTCAGGAGGATCTATAATAACTTATGGGTCCATATATGTCTATAGGGCAAATAATCTCAAGTCATAAATAGTACTTGTTAAGTATAATCAAGATTTGATCTACAATACTTGCTCCTTTTTCATATTCTTTTTACCAAGAATGATATATTCTTCTGCCAAAAAAGAAAACGAAAAGAATCTTCGATGATAAAGCTGGAATCCGGAATAACGATCCTTTACACTTTCATAATAGTTCTATTTCGCTTCTTCTGGTTGCAGTACTTGCAAAAGCTCTATATTTAGTTCAAAATTAGCTCCAGGCTGCAGAAAATAGAAAGAAATGGAACTCAGTTTAGATAGCAAACATTTTTCAGTTTCTTTCGGACACCCACATTGTGAATGTACCAAGCATAAAAATGTGCATTTGAATTACCGGAATTTCGTTCATTCCTCTTTTACCATACCCAGCTTCTGGAGGCACGATCACAATCCTCTGTTTAATGTGATCAAATAACATCAAAAGGTTACATATATATCTGCAACATATATCGAAAGTTATGAACAACATGACATAACATGCATGGTCTCTTACTCCAGGGTGGAATCAATAGTTAACCGAGTACTGGGTAGGTATGCTTGTACCCTGGGTCTGTAGTAATGGTCCCTATAGATATAGTCTAATAGCTTCGAGGTTGATGTATCGACAGCCCATTCATTAGAGTATTGCCCCTGAGGGCCCTGATTTACTTGACGAGATTGATTTTGGTCATTTCCAATTCAAGGTGATCGGAAACCCATACTCTTGCTTGCATTTAAGCAATCGAACCCACCTTAGGGTTGACCGGTCGAAACATCAAGTATAAAACAGATAGAACGGTGGGGGTTTGTTGACTTATGGTACAAGTGGGTGAATGAGAAATGGCCTTGATCTTTACCTTTCCTCCTACTTTCATCCCTTCAGTTATGGAATACATAGCTGCTGGTGGTTTTGGTGCAGCCTGAGCAGAGAACAAGCCATTTGCATTATCTGCAAAGTCACGCTTCCGTTCTTTGCCTGGAGTTGCTCCAATCTTGAACACGTACGGCTACTTAAGCATGGAATTACGTGTCAAAAGTTTTTTATTACTTCCGATAGTTATTTATCAAGTATGAACAAAGAAAACTGAAATTAGATTCAGCAAACCAAAAAAAGCAGTCCAAAAAAGAAACTAATGAACTTGGGAAGATCTTAATCGATGTATAAACAAAGTGCAGTTAAGACGTGAGCTTCAGTAGAAGTTAGAGATTTCAAATGACCTGGTGGTCGATGTGAGAAATAAGCGAAGAACAAACCTGCGAAATGATGCGATTTCCAGCTAAAAGTTTAGATTCTCGACTTGATACTGCCGTAATATTACGGTATACGCAGTCAAAATGCACCTATAAACTCAAGATCAATGAGAGTGTAAGAATGAATACTAAGATGGAGAGGGAAGTTATTCTTCTGTGATGGAGGAACCTGGACTGTTGATCCTTTCTCAGCTATTGGACCCTTTCCCTCCACTATATCGTAGTATTTTAGGCCATCCGCTGCATTACAAGTTGGGATTAAGAAATGACAAATTCTAATAAAGTAGGTAAATAAATATGCATGTTTAAGCTCTTTGGTTTGATGTTCTAAAGAGATCCAACCAATATATTGTTATTAGGATTACATACTATAAAGTATAACCTAGTAAGGAATTAACGGAGTGATGGTTCATGGTTCAAACCTAAGAGGTTTGGTAGATATCAGGTTTTGGTGTCAAACCCAACCCCACCGGATGAGTCATTTGTGCTTTGTTGTGGCTAGGGTCAGGTTTTGGTTGAACCGGCTCGAGGGAACAACTGGAGATTGACTTATCCAGTCCTATCCTATCATCGGTTGTCAAAGGGGGTGTCACTACCGCGGTGACACCCAAGTACGGTAGCAGGTCTCCTCACCCACCCAAAAATCCATTAGGAAAAAAAGTGTAAGACGCTCATGAGCTGCTCGTGTTTCTGTGTTCAAATTTATGTACCTCCACTTTCGAAACCCTAGCATAAACTTGTCGAATTGAAAGAAATGTCACATTCACATAGACCAAGTATACTTCTTACAATAATGGTCCGAAAAAACGAAGAGCTTTTTGAAAAGAGACCAACTTGTGTGATGCTAAGATGGATAAAACAATTAAATGGATTGTAATTGCATCAGAGTATTCAAACTTCCTCCACAACATTAAGCTCGACCGGTCCGAAAATTATGCAAATTTGACTCCATTAAACTGTACTATTAGCTCCTCATTACCTAAATTGCTAAAATTGGTGCTGAGTTGAGAAAATCCAATCATGTTAATTTTTACCAGTTCTTCTCCCCTTCTATTAAAAAGGGTTTATAATTAACATTACTCACTCCAACATTTTAATTAATATAAAGAAATGGGTATCTCTTAAAACTTAACAATCCATCTAAACATGGTGACAAGATGAAAAAGAAAACCTAATTTTTTTCTCAAATCTATCACATTGTTCATCAAAATCATTTCTCAAGTTGTCAAGCAAAATACCCATCAAACTATTTTGTAATAAATAAAGGGTTTAAAACCATGAATTATAAAGTGCAAAAACATATTAATATCAATACATAGTACATGTTGAAATTCATTAGAAAGTAAAAGGAAAAAAAGTGATAACTAACAAGTTGTTTTGTAGTCTTCAAGAGGGATGATTTTTCTGTTTCTTCTCTCTCTAGCTTGTGAAGGTGAAGAGAGAGAAATGAGGTTAAAAGGAAGAATAGATATCAAAATAGCAGATCTTCTTGAAATGGGTATTGGAAGAGAAAGTTGAATTTGGGTTTTATTTAGGTCTGTTGTTTTTGGCTTTGAACAGAGGAATATATCAACTGCCCATCTCTGAATTGAAGCCATGGTTGTTTAAGAATAAGATTTGAAGCCAAGAAATGTATCTTCTATCCTTACTCTAGTGTGAAATTACTGAAGAGTCCCTCAAGTAGGAAGGGAATAACATTTCTTTGTAGAAGAATATATGAATTTGACAAGTAACGTGCTTATCACATATTTGATGTATTAATGCCATTGTAATGACTATTGTAGATCGTAGTTAATTTCAAAAAAAAAAAATTGAAGCAGCAAAGGACTTAATCAGAAGAAAGAAAGATGAACAAGTATCACCTAATAATGTTCTTCCACTGTTTTACACCAGGCCTTTGCAGGATGGTCTTTTGGCTGCTGACTTTGGTACATAAAGAAAAGTCTCAAGAGCATAAATACTTAGTCAACAAAGATTGCCTTAGAGATCATATTTATTTTTTACCCAAAAATTCACTTGTGTTTTCTCCCCTATTCTTCATCTTCACCTTAATTCTACAAATTCCGCCCACCACAAACACCAACCTTTCATTTTTCTCTTTCTATTTCTCTCACTTCTTTCTTTTTTCTTCTTGTCTTTTCCTTCTCTAAAAATTTACCTTGTCAATCAAACGTACCCAGTCACAAACCCTAACAAATATAATCTTTTCTTCAGTAGCTGTGCACAAGAATGTCAGGTCACTTTGACCGTACGCATCAAAATCTGTGTATTATTCCTTGGGATTCTGGGTCTACGTCTTATTTCTAGGGTTTATACTTGTTCTCCTTGGTTTATTTCTTATTTCTAGGGTTTTGGGTATATCTCTGTGTTATGAATGAGCACACTGTTCATGGAATTCATGTATTAATGGTAGATTGTTAGTGATTGAGGTTTGAATCTAATCAGTGTTGCTGAAGATAAACATTACATGAAAAATCAAAATGACAGGTACCTCCCATGGATGAGATTTACTATCTTACATATTTCAATCTCTTAGAGCATTTCCAATGGGGCACTCTAACAAAGACTCTAAAGTCTAGTTGTCAAATGTCAAATGAAAATTCTCTTTCTAAGTGTCAACATAAAGACACTCTAAAATTTTTTTGTCTCCAATGGAGATCTCTAAAACCTCTCAACTTAATACACATGGCACTCTTAAATTGAATAGGGAAAAAGTAGTTAAAAAAAAATTCTATTGATTCAAATTTTAAAGTGACACTTAGCTTCTCCAATGCAAGACTCAATCTTAGAGCATCTCTAATGCAAAACTCAAAAAAACTCTAATTAGCTTATGTGTTGAGTCTCAATTGAGGTTCTCTTCCCTATGTGGCTAACTTGAGTGTCTCTAATTCAAGTCCTTCTCCAATGCAGCACTCTAAAAAACTCTAATAGATACACATGTCACACATACATTTAATAGAAAAAAGTGATTGAGAAAGAAAAGCTTTCTATTGGTCCAAAAATGAAATTTGATGACTAGGACACTTAAAACTCTCAAAAAAGATCTCAAAAATAGAGTTTCTAGTTGGGACATCTTAAAACTTAATGCTTCCACGTCATCTTAAGATCTCAATTGAGTTTTACATTGTAGAGGTTTTTTCTCAAAAAAAACTCTAAAGTCCTAGGTGACACTTAAAATTTTAAGATTGAGTCTTGCATTGGAGATGCTCTTAAGATTTTAAGTGTCACCTAAGACTTTATTTTCTTAGAGTTTTTTTTTTTTGAGAAAAAAACCTCTCCAATGCAAAACTCAATTAAGATCTTAAAATGATATGGAAGCATTTAGTTTTAAGATGTCTCAACTAGAAACTCTATTATTGAGATCTCTTTTGAGTATCTTAAATATACTAGTAATCAAATTTAATTTTAGAACCAACCACAAGTCTTTATTTCTCAACTACTTTTTCTTATTAAATGTATGTGTGACATGTGTATATATTAGAGTTTTTTAGAGTGTTGCATTGGAGAATGACTTGAATTAGAGACACTCAAGTTAGCCACATAGGAAAGAGAATCTCAATTGAGACTCGACACATAAGTCAATTAGATTTTTTTTTTTAATTTTGCACTGCATCTCTAATTGGAGACTCTAACAAACACTCTAAAAGTCCTAGTTGTCAAGTGTTAATGAAGATTCTCTTTCCTATTTGTCAATATAGAGACCCTCTAAATTTTCATTGTCTCCAATGGAAATCTCTAAAATACTTACACTTAATACACATGCCACTATTTACTTCAATAGGGAAAAAGTGGTTAAAAGGTAAGAGTTTCTATTGGTTTAAAGCTTAAAGTGACACTTAGAGAGTCTCAAAAACTCTAATTTTAGAGTGTTCACTTGAGACTCTCTATAATAAATGCATCCACCTCATAATAGAGTGTCTACCTAAGTATCCCGTTGGAGAAGTCTTTTTGACAAGAACTCTAAAAAATCATTCGTGACACTCTAAATGTTAGAGTTTGAGTGTCCCATTAGAGATGCTCTTAGAGAGTCTCAAAGAGACACTCTAGTTTTAGAGTGTCTCTCTTGAACGTATCTATAATAAATGCTCTCACATCATCGTAGAGTGTCAAATAGAGTGTTGCATTGGAGAAGGTTTTTTAACAAAATATCTAAAAATCGAAAGTGGCACTCGAAGTGTTAGAATTCGAGTGTCCCATTAGAGATGCTCTTGTTTTTTTTTTTGGGGTTTTTTGAGCTTACCCCCTCAAAATTAATTGGTAATTGAGTTTACCCCCTTCAGTAATTGGTAATTAAGCTTACCCCCTTGAATTTAGATTTTTTGTCAAAACTACTAAGGATATGTTTGGTATGTGATAATAAAATCAGAAAGTAAATAATATATAAACAAAATAAATCTTTACTAATCATATTCCTGACCAAATCAAACAATAAAATGAGGTAGAATCCCTAATATGAATTATATTAAAGAATAGTTGTTCTTGATAGTGGCAATTATTTCACGTACGACAAACATAGCCTTTGTGTTTTTGTCACTAATAGTAAGTCTAAGGGGGTAAGCTCAATTACCCATTATTGAGGGGGGTAAACTCAATTACCAATTAGTGACGAGGGGGTAAGCCCAAAAAACCCTTTTTTTTTTTTACTCTTCAGTGTGATTATCCTGATTAGGACTAGATGGTCATTTATTAAACCCTTTTTACAAGAAAAAGAGAATTTTTAATGACTGTGATACCACCTTAAGTTACATCGGATTTAGTTTTGTTTTTTGTTATGGGTGAAATTGGACCTTTTAACAGAGATTGGGTAACTTGGAATCAAGTGTTCATATTAGTTGAAATTGTTTGTTGTTGTGCAACTATATCCCAGATTGTGGCTAGAAGTTGTGGTAGCCAGAAGTTGTAGGGTTGAGATGAGACGAGGTGAAGTGAGGTGAAGATAATATTAAGGGATAAGAGACAACTTAATAAATTTTTGGAATAACAAATAAATATGTCGTGTAAATCAATCTTTATTGACTAAGTCTTTATGTTCGGAAGATTTTTCCTTATTTTACAAAGCAGTGGCCTTTTTTGTTTGACATACATTTAAGGGTTGTGAATTCATGTCAAAACCCAAGATCAAGAAAACTATATTTGGTAACCACTTAAACAAAATGTTTGTTGACGTGATGTAATATGGTAATTGCTACAAGCATAAGAAGTTTCGCAATGGTACAATAGTTTTTAGAGAACGTAGAAAACTTGTCCGGTAATGTGGAGATGAAAATATTTAAAGAGATATTTCATTTGAAAATTCTAACTTTTGTGCTTCTCCAAAAGGCTGCGTCTTGGAGTACCCAAAAAAATCTCTGGAGGACAAAGAGACGGTCAATCAAAATTGACTTAGGGGCATCATTAGTTTTAGTACATAAAATTGACTTGACTCAGGGTATGCTCATTTCACAATTCACATCCACCAACACCACTTGCGACCACCAACCACCTCTTCTCTCTTTGTCACTCTCTTTCTTGTTCTTCGCATCTCTCTCAATGTTTTGACGAAGGATTAAAGAACCCTCGGTCGGGAGTCTGAAACCCTCCTCGAGACCCCCTATGCCGGAAGAGAGAGAGAGATGTAGTCGTGGTGGTCAAATGCAGTGGCAGTCGAAAGTGGTTGGTGGTGAGCGTGAAGGATATGGTGCCTGAAGTCTGAAGGAATGGTATCCTTCCGAAGGAATGTCCTTCGACCAAGGATGCAATGCGTGCAATTTGGCTATTAGGATCTTAATGACCTTATTCGGAAGATCATTAGTCCGGTCCAATTAGGGGTCGTAATGCTTAGCTAGAAGCCAACTACGATCGTCGAATCAAGAGTTGATTCGCGGCTAACATAGACCGGATCCTACAAGGGTTACACAACAGAATAATGATTTGAACGGAGAGAATTGACTAGATGGATAATGGCAAATAAGTGGATTGGATCCGTTATTGGTAAGTCCAGAAAGATTCGGAGAAGTCCGAAAGAGATAAACATGTCCGGGCCCAGGAGGGAGGCCCGGAATGGCTTTAGGGAAGCCGGCCATGTGATGGCCGGCCAAGGCAATAGGGCCGGCCATGTGATGGCCGGCTAGGCCCTAAGTGGGCCGGCCAAGGAAGCCCATAAAGGGCTATGTTGGCCGGCCACACTTAAGTGACCCAATGGAGGGTATTTTGGGTGTTGCCTAATAATTAGGTTTATGGAATCCTAGGTTGAGTCTAATACCTCTTCTAGGGACTTCTATATATACCTAATTATACAACCTAAAGAGAGAGATTGAATTCTCAACAACTGAGAGGGTTAACTGAAAGAGTTTCAGAATATACATCTCAGAGAGAGAGAGAGAAAAGGAGTTTTCTCAAGTATCTAGTCAAGAAGAAGGAGTTCTTCATCTCAACCTTCAAGAAGGTCCTAGCTGACTGAAAGGAGGGAGTTCAAGTCATTATTCGGTGTCTCAAGTAGAGGAGCTACACTTGGAGCTCTTATCTTCCGAATACTGATCGGGATTTAGTTCGTGGGAAAGCGATTAAGAGGTAATCTTCTTTCCAATCTAGTTCATTGGTATGTTCATGTATAGATCCTGGAATTAGTGTTAAACATATGATGTTTGAGATTCCGCTACCAACACTAATAGACAATTAGGTGTATGAGATACACTAGGTTATTCCCCTTCAGTGGCATCACGAGCCGTTTGCATGAACTATCTTTGACTAGATGAATTAGATTCATACTTGAACAACTAGATATTAGTGTTTTAATGTTTGAATAGAGATTTAAACATAAGTTTGATGAGATCAAATTAGGGTTTTGGATGAGATTCATGGCCTAGAAACACTAAGAAACAAAGTTTTATGAAAAGAGTTTTCATAAACAAGTGTTAGGGTTTTAGAATTTTGATAAAAATCATCAAAACCATGAAGATTGGTTGATGAATTGATCAAAAACAGTACCTAACAGCAGCTGGAACAGAAAGAAAGAAAAGAAAAAGAAGTTGGAACGGCAGGAATTTCCAAAAAATTTGGAAACCCTACTGGCCGGACCGGCCAGGACGCGTCCGGGCCGGACCAGCACGTCTCGGACAGACAGTCCGAGACAGACAGGGACACGGACTGGAAATCCCAGTCCGTGAAGGACCGGGAATCCTAGTCCGAGCTGGACTAGGAGTCCGAGACTCTCGGGTCTCGGACATCCCAGAGCGTCTAGGACGCGTCTGGGAATCCCAGTCCAACACGGACTAGGAGTCCGAGACTCTCGGGTCTCGGACGTCCCAGCGCGTGGGACGCGTCTGGGACATCCCAGTCCGAGACGGAATAGGATTCCGAGACAGGAGCGTCTCGGATATCCCTGACGCGTCTGGGACGCGCTCGAGGGAACCTATTTAGAGTCTCGGTCTAGGACCGAGACACTGGACAGGCGTCCGGATGCATCGAGGATGCGTCTGGAGCAACCAGAAGCATCTCGGATGCGACTGGAAGCTTCCGGACGCAACTCGGATGCGACCGGAGCATCCAGAAGCGTCTAGGACGCGTCTGGACGCGTCCAGAAGGCATCCCAGATGGGATGGCCTAGCCGTCTGTGCACAGAAGCGTCTGGGACGCGACTGTGGGGCACGGGTGCATCCCGGACCAAAAATCCGAGATGGCACGTGTGCTGTCCCGAGACCAGACACGTCGGGGACGCGTCTGGGAGTTCCAACAGCTCTCGGATTAAGCATCCGAGAGGCATATGCAGCAACCGGATGGTCTGGACGCGTCTAGGACGCGACCAGGACGCATCCTAGACATCTCACCCGAGATGTCTATGGTCTGTCCTAGGACAGATGCGTCTAGCTGGGCTAGGACGCGTCTGCCCGAGAGACATAGCACGGCAGGAAGGTGCTGTCTCTAGGACCGGACCTTGACCAGGCTGAGTCAAGAGTTGACCAGAGACCAGTCAAGGGGCTTTGACCAGGGTTGACTCAGATTCTTTTGAGTGAGACTCAAGGGCCTTTTGGGCCATGATCTGAAAGGGAGTTTTTCAGACTTTTCTCCCGGTTCCGAGCATAATTTTTCCGACTTAGACCCGGGTTAGAGGAGTACCCGAACGGAGTTTTTCCTTATTTTGGTTTTGGAAACAATTAAGGAAGAAACGTAATGTTTTAGTTTAAGTATTGAGAATACGAAACTTTAGAAACATTAGACATAGAGATGTCACAAAATCCCACGAATAGCTATGTGATAGCAAAACCTAGAAACGAATCTAGGATACATACTTTATTTATTATGATTGTCATATTTTTGTATGTATGGATGTATGTGATTGCGTAGAATATTATACCTTTAGATAGGATTATCGTTTCTTGTTCTAAGCGCAAGGACTTGTGCCCGAATAATACTTAGAGTATAGGGTCTTAGAATCTATTGACGAACTGAATGATGAGATCATGGTTCAAGTGGGAGTAGTCAATAGAGGTTCTTGGATAAGAATCCAATCGAACCATAGGCGAACAAGAAATAAACTTAAAAGATGGGATCTTTTAAGGGGTAATACTAAGATTTAACAAATCATTACGCAAACCCACATAAACTTTTACGTAATAAATCATGAATGGTTATGCAAGAGTTCACAGTAACGCAACTTGATAAATTACGTAATAAGTCCCAAAAAGAATTTTGAGTAAAGCCTACCCAGATTAAGACACCTGTTGAGCCCTTGTTCATCGATGGTGGGTCATGCCAAAGCAGGGTGCCATCTTTTACCTCGGGACAATACGGGTAGATCTATGAAGAGGTCTACATGTCTAAATGGTTATTCTCAAACGAGTCAGCAAAAGGGTTTTGGATTTCGAGGCTAAAGGACGATTTAATGTTTAAATCGTTAACCAAGAGTCATATGAGATATGATCAGTAAGGAGTTACTCACCCAGGAGGGTGAAGTTAAGGGCAGTGCCAAAGTACGCTTAGCTTCACAGGAATGGGATCTTGGAATTATATTATTCTAAGGGGACAACAAAAATAGAATAATATAGGCAAATTAGGAAAATTGCCAGGATAACAAGTTTAATCACTTTCGCATTTCTTACATGTAGTTTAATTATGACAACAAAAGACTCAAGCAGCATTCGCTGGCTTCTGGAAAAAGAAAAGTTGAATGGTGACAACTTTATGGTATGGGAAAGGAACTTAGGACTTGTCCTAAGATCCGAACATAAGGCAAACGTGTTAGACACACCTATTCCTGTTCTCAATGAAGATTCGACTGAACAAGAAAGGGAGCAAGAAAGGAACATTCGGAAGAGGTCCGAACCCATAACATGCCTCATGTTGGCAACCATGGAACCTAATCTTCAGGATAAGTTCATAGAGATGGATGCCTACACCATGATTCGACAACTTAGGAATTTGTTCCAAAAGAAGTCAAGAATGGAGAGGTATGAGATTTCAAGGACGATATTGGATATGCGTCTTGAAAAGGGAAAGCCTGTAGGGCCACATGTTTTCAAAATGATTAGTCTTTTTGAAAAACTGAATCGACTGGGAGTCGATAATGGCCGAGATTTTGCCACTGATATTATTTTGCATTCTCTTCATAGTGGGTTTAATCAATTTAGAATGCACTATAATATGAATGGATGGGACAAATCTCTAGAAGAACTACACGCTATGCTCCAAACAGCCGAAGAGAACATTGTAATAGCTGAACCTAAGAAAGAAGTTCTAATGGTTCATAAAGAAAAGGGATTTAAGAAGGACGGGAAGCAGAAATTCAAAAGGAAGAAAACGGGTAGAGTGAAAGGTAAAGAAGTTGCCATGAACAAGAGTACCCATTCTGATTCCAAGTGTTTCTATTGCGATGGCACGGGCCATTGGAAAAGAAACTGTCCAAAATTCCTGGAAGACAGAAAGAGCGGAGCTGGGAGTTCCGGTCAAGGTAAAAATTGTTAAAAGTTATTCAATTAAATACACATTCCTCAAGGTATGCGATACCTAAAAGACTCTTATCATTATGAATGACAGGAGCGAGAGGGAGCTGAGTATTTATTGAAGAGGAGATGAACCTGTCGAAAGCTGAAGAAGGCAAGAGTTGCTGGAAAAGCTCAAGAAGGATCATAGACTCGATAGGCAATACTTTAAAGTAGTTTTAGTATTTCTATTTCTTTTTAGAACAATGACTCTGTAATGAGATTATGGGAGTGAATAAAATATGAGATATTTTATGATGTTCTTAAAAGAGCCTATCTGACTTTTAAGTAAATTTTAACGGACGATCCGACTTAGTCATTCTGAATCTTGTAAGAGTATACAAGAGTACAATTAATCGTAGAAAACAATGTTGGACATGAAAGTCTGCGATTAGTGTGATTAGAATGGACATAAGACTTGATTGTGGAGGAGTTTTAGAAACAAATCCAAAATCGAGAAGTGGATCTGGATGACTAAAGAATATGATGAGATCATGAGTTCGATAGTCATCGGTCTTCCAAAACACAAAGTCTAATACGTATCTGCCAAACCACTAAAAACCTAAAAGCTATAGTGAATAATTGAGTCCATCCGGATATGGACATCATTTTAGAAGGAGTTCTAAAATTATCAATTATTCCAATGTCTAAAGCGTGTTAGACATAGGTTCTTCAAGAAGAAGAACGGGGTTTTCCTACCAAACATCGGAACACAATGAGATTGTTGCTCTCGATGGTGTCTTCATTAAAAGGAGGGTCCTTCTAAGAAGACAAGTGGGAGGAAAAATCGAATGGGATTCGATAAAGAGCAACAAGAGGAAGTAAGGAGTTACTTGCCTTAAAACAAAAGAGAGTAAGAGTTACTCGACTTAAAACGAAAGAGAGTAAGAGTTACTCGTCTTACGTGACAAGGGATGTCGACTTGAAGGGTTCAAGGGACGATCGCCTAGAAACTTCTTAAGGAGTTAAGAAGGTTGCTCAAAAACCCCAATGAGTCTTGGGAAGATTCAAAAAGAACTATAGCAGAAACCACTCTGAAATTGGATCGGAAATCCAAAGAGATAAGAGTAAGAATGGTTGAATCTTGTGAGACAAGAAGGTAAGTGGGAGTGAAACAAGAGTTGTTTCAGGTCCTGTATGTGGGAGACATACAAGAAAGGACAAGAAGACGAGGGTGAATTAACCATGGGCATCAAAAGTCTATGGAGATAGACCTTAGATGATAAAGACTCGTTCAAAAGGAGTTTTGGAGAGGTCTGAATAAGAACTTCTCTGGGAGAGAAATTCTACCCAACTCCTGTGATAAACACAGGAGAGACACTTATGTTAGGAAACATAAGAACGATCATGAGATGATTGTTGTTTACCCGTACATCTAAAAGGTACTTGGAGTACGAAAAGATGTCGTCGCCCATACAAGTCAGAAGATTGAAGAAAGTCATAAAAGTAATCTTCCGAAAACAAAGATAGGAATCTTTTAGGAAGGGCTAACAGATGGGAAAGAGTTTTCCATGCTGGGAGTCGTTACTTAACTCTACTAGATAAGAAAGTAAAATTAGAACTTGGGAAGTACTAATTTCAGTGGGAGAAAACTGATAATATCATAACAGCTTACGAAGAGTTCGAAAGCAAGATAATTACAAAGCGAAGTGAAAAGGAAACTAAACTGTCACCTTAGAACGATCATGAGATGCTCGGGTCTAAGGAATTAGGATCCAGGAGGAGAATCCTAAAAAGACTTGTAAAATTGAGAACGTGAAGGAGTTCACGCGGGTGCTCAAATTTTACAAACTCTTGTTATCCGAAATAAACTGGGTTTATTTCGTCATCTAAATTGTGGTTTAGAATTTAGACGACAGTCCAAAAGGATGGAGTGTTCCAGGTAGGTTTATTAGATACGTGATCTAATGAAAGAAACCCTACTAAGTGAACGTGGAAGCACATCATCCTACTATCCCTAGTCCAGGTCATTAGTTGGACAATAATGACTTATGAAGACTAGCATGAGTGATTGACAAGATAGCGCTGTTTCTTGGGCTATGGGAATAGGAGTATTCAAAGGTCAACTTCATGGGTGTATAGTTGATACACTGGAAACCCGCCGAATGAGAGTACTTCAAGAGTTGAAGTCATAAGATGTCATAACTCTCATTTAAGCAAATTGGAGAGATTCCTCAAAACATGAGTACTCACTCAGTTTATGGAAGGAATGTCGAACTTTGGTACCGTCAAACGCCATCCGTAAAAAGTGGTTATAAAAGCGGCATACTGGGGGAGACAGGATAGACATGAAATTGAGTGGGAGTACAAGAATGGATTATGTTTTCCTGAGTAAAATCGGGATAAAGTATCTCCGGGCCACTTGATGAGAAACAACTGAAAAATGCATGGCCGTGCTCAAACGGATTAAGAGTTAATCGTTTGGATTGGAAGTTGTTCTCGGGATCAAGAGAGTCTGATAAATATGACATATCAGATGAGATAAGAACAAACATGGGAATCGAGCATTGCACTTGTTCTAAGTACAAGTGGGAGACTGAAGGATATGGTGCCTGAAGTCTGAAGGAATGGTATCCTTCCGAAGGAGTGTCCTTCGACCAAGGATGCAATGCGTGCAATTTGGCTATTAGGATCTTAATGACCTTATTCGGAAGATCATTAGTCCGGTCCAATTAGGGGTCGTAATGCTTAGCTAGAAGCCAACTACGATCGTCGAATCAAGAGTTGATTCGCGGCTAACATAGACCGGATCCTACAAGGGTTACACAACAGAATAATGATTTGAACGGAGAGAATTGACTAGATGGATAATGGCAAATAAGTGGATTGGATCCGTTATTGGTAAGTCCAGAAAGATTCGGAGAAGTCCGAAAGAGATAAACATGTCCGGGCCCAGGAGGGAGGCCCGGAATGGCTTTAGGGAAGCCGGCCATGTGATGGCCGGCCAAGGCAATAGGGCCGGCCATGTGATGGCCGGCTAGGCCCTAAGTGGGCCGGCCAAGGAAGCCCATAAAGGGCTATGTTGGCCGGCCACACTTAAGTGACCCAATGGAGGGTATTTTGGGTGTTGCCTAATAATTAGGTTTATGGAATCCTAGGTTGAGTCTAATACCTCTTCTAGGGACTTCTATATATACCTAATTATACAACCTAAAGAGAGAGATTGAATTCTCAACAACTGAGAGGGTTAACTGAAAGAGTTTCAGAATATACATCTCAGAGAGAGAGAGAGAAAAGGAGTTTTCTCAAGTATCTAGTCAAGAAGAAGGAGTTCTTCATCTCAACCTTCAAGAAGGTCCTAGCTGACTGAAAGGAGGGAGTTCAAGTCATTATTCGGTGTCTCAAGTAGAGGAGCTACACTTGGAGCTCTTATCTTCCGAATACTGATCGGGATTTAGTTCGTGGGAAAGCGATTAAGAGGTAATCTTCTTTCCAATCTAGTTCATTGGTATGTTCATGTATAGATCCTGGAATTAGTGTTAAACATATGATGTTTGAGATTCCGCTACCAACACTAATAGACAATTAGGTGTATGAGATACACTAGGTTATTCCCCTTCAGAGCGGAGTTGGGAGATGAAGATTAAGGGGCACATAGCAAACAAGTCGATTTTGGACTCAAAATAAAGTTGCACATTGGTCAACTCTAACAGATCAAAGTCTTTATTCTCTTGAGATTTTTTTCGATGCCCCAAAACCGCGGCCTTCCCAGAACACCCTCCATCATCTTCTTCACCATTTCCAAACTACCACCCTATTGCATATTAGGCGGCATCTCTCAAAGCTAGGGCAGAGTGGTCAAGCTAAGTCTGGGAGAGATGGGCCAGGAGTAACCGAGATGGGTTTGTGTGGCTTGGAACCAAACCCAAAATGGTCAGGGCCACGGCTGGGGCAGATGAGGCAGAAAGACCGAACCTGAAAGCCGAGCAAGTATGTGAGGCCTAACATGAAGTGCGATTCGGTCAAAATCCGAGGAAAAACAACATTAGTCCCAGAGTAAAGAGTCATCACCTAAATGTAGAAACTGCTGGATTCGATAATCCAACATGAACGTTTTTTACACTTTTGACTAAGTTTCGATTGTCGAAACAACTCAAGGAACACACTGTTCCGTTCGTCTCTTCGAGGGCTTGAATTTCAAGCTTTGGTTTGCTCATCGTATGAATAAGATATTAATTTTCGAAGTTTGGGTTTAAATATGGAAACATGTGAAATATTTAAGGTGAGTCCCACATCCCTTGACTAAAAATAAGGTGAAGGGTTTATAATATCTTTTTCTATCATACTAAAAGTATGAATGAAACAATGGTCCAAGGCTTTGCGTGGTTTGCACCGCGCACGTGCGTGGCATGGGCTAATGGGCGTTTAGGGCGCTTTAGATGGGCCTACACGCACTTTGCCCGTATGCATCCTGGCTAGGAGCGTAGGTAATCCGTCCGAAAGATTTTCAGATCCAAGTACCTCTGATCCGAAAAGGTAATCCGTTGTATCCTGGGAGACAAATCGCATATATTGTTTGTACAAATACAATAAACATGACGAATCCTTGTCTTAAGAAACGAGATCACTCGCCTCGATTCTATTTAAAACAGTTTCTGTTCTTTATCCTCTTTTACTATTTTTTATTTGAAATACAATTCGTATCTAGAATTTAAAACAGAGTATGAACAATCTATCTTTGATTTTGCAGGACTTTTTATTTTAAAATCCAAATTGTTTATCTCTGATTAGTTTTAGAAGGAAATTATCGTTGTTGAAAGAAACATAACGATAAAATAGTATACCTAACACAGTAGAAACTCCAAATTATGCAGTCATTTTGTTTAGAAGAAACTGCAGATATAAAAAATGTTTTTAATGAGCTTATTAAAATTACAGAGTAGAGCGGCTCGGTTCAGGCTTCACTAATGAGAAGTCATCTTTGTTATGAGGTTGTTCTCTTATTTCAGATTCTAAATCTCCATTGTCCATATTAATAGCTGTTGATGACATCATTGGAATATCATCTCTTTCGTTTTCTGATATGTCGGGTTCTGAGAACTTCTTATTGAACGAACTTGTTACATGACCAGTAGTCATGAGACGTTGAAGCGGGTGTACTGGTGAAGTCATTGGCGATGGACCAACACTTGTAGTTGGAGATCTTCCTGACCTACCTTCACTCTTCTTTTTAACTGTCATTCTCCAGTTCATGATTGCCTTACTTGTCTGTTCGTCGAAGACGGATTTCTTCATTGTTGATCCCATCTGCAAGTTACAAACAAAATGAATTATAATCAACGTGGGGTACTAAAGTAGTTCTTAAAAGTCACATAGATTGCATTAAGCATATACAGCTGTAACAAGACGGATTCAGCCAGGTGCAAAGGGTGAGAGACTGGTCTTGGTTAATATCTTCATACAGGACCAGCTCATCAGAGACACTTTGTCCGACCCGTAAAAATGTAAATAATGAACGACAGAAATTACAGTACTGGGTTGACACAATCTTTTTGACACACGTCATCTAACTATTGCTTTTACTGTTTTCCAAGATCTAAGATGCACATACCCGTAAAAATGTAAAGACGATATTGTCTCAAAAAAAACTTGTGTCAACCACAGGGGCGGATCCAGGATTAAAACTCAAGGTATGCCGAAAATATTATAGAACGAAAAACAAATAAAAATATCTGAGTATTACATAATCAAATATTCTAATGTTTTAATTACAACTCAAAATAAAAATCTCTTTCTAGTCCAAGTGTAAATTCATTCTCCTTTTACACATTCCTTGAAAGCGCTTGATAATATCTTGATCGTCGATTGTAGCAAACACATCTTTCTCCACAAATGTCACTAAACAATCATTAAGCCACGGGTTAGACATTCGATTTCTCAACTCATTCTTCACATATCTCATAACAGAAAATACTCGTTCAAGACTTGCGGTAGCCACCGGTAATGACAAAGCTAGCTTCAAAAGAGTGTACACCAATCTAAATGTCTTGTGGTTTTTTGTACGAACAAGAGTCCTACATAGATCTAAAATACCTTTCAAGTTCAAAAAATTATCGTCCGTCTTGACACACTCAGTGTTAAGTCTCAAGTTGGCTAGATAACTCCTTATCACTAACATCCTTAAAGTCATTTGGGTAGAATCTTGCCAACCCCAAAAGTGAATTAAAGTCAAAATCTTGAAATGAAGAACAAGGATTCGAACATGCCACACAATTCAAAAACTCAACATTTTGCAGTGTAAATCGATCACCCAACTCTTTCATTACAAAACCTATGACAAACAAACAATATAAGAACATGAATTATTCAATTCTAAATTCGAATTATTCAATTCCTATTCTCAACTATTTAATTATTCATCTCTAAATTCGAATTAGAGAATTCTAATTCAAACAACTATCAAAACAATTATTCCTTTTTTGGAGATCGGGATTTAAATGTTGGAGAAAATTAAAAATATTATTACCTGTGGCAATTTGGAAAGGGAAATTGTCAGATGGAGATGAGATTTTGGAGAGGGATGGAGATGAGATTTTGGAGAGGGATGGAGATGAGATTTTGGAGAGGGAGAAACAATAGAGGGTTTAATTTGTTTTAGAAAGAAATAGAGGGAATACTAGGGTTTTGGGGTGTGGAGATAAGTAGGATTTTGGGGGAAAAATTAGAGAGAAAAAAATAGAAGAGGAAAAAGTGACTTTAAGTGTAAGAGATGGGTTTCGAACTCAAGACCTGTCGCATAAATTTCGGCACCCTTACCACTAGACCAAGTCTGTGTTTGGATTTTAGGGTTGTCCATGGCATATATGGCAGCCCTCTAAATCCGCCCCTGGTCAACCAAGAATTGTCGTAGAAATTATACCTGAGTTACTAGAGCATAGAGCGGAAGTGTGATATAGCTGCACAAAAATTGTACTCCAATCCTTCACGACCAAAAAGAATATTTAGACGATAGGTTTTTATGTGGTAGGTATAAATGGAAAGTGAAGTTTACCCAAGAGCAACTCTTGCGAGTATTAGCTTCAAGTTCTGATGGAAGCACGACTTTAACCCAAACGCATACTGCACGGAAACATCAAGATAGGTCTAATAAACCCTCTGTCCTGATTTGAAAATACAGACTTGATACAAACCTAATAAGGAAGAATAGTCCTTACCCATATCCAGAAGAAATATGTTATTTGGAAGGCATTCTGCAAGTTAGTGACGGTAGGTAAGTCAGGAACAGAATGACAAAAAAAATTGTTCCTTAAAATGGAAAAAAGAATAGAGATGAGATGAAAATTAGAACCTGGAACAAACTAAAGTGGATGAGATAAAGAATCAATTGAGGCCATGAAAACCAAAAATATTTGTCGCTGACATTAACAAGGGGAATCCCTTCAACAACCGAATGCCTTTCTTGGATTTCGAGAGCCATTTTTCCAATAATAGCTTGAAGCTTTGTTCCGACCGCTAAGATTATCTGGAGACAATTCATTTAGTTTTTTTTCCTTTACTTGAAAAAGTGGACTAGTAAAATCTTAGATTTTGTTTCATCGGTACAACAATAACTTACAACTAATGGAATTATCGATACCCAAAACATTGATTGCGATCCTGAAAAGAAAAAAATACATATATTTTACGTTAAATATATAATATTACGTTTACAAGCAAAAAGGATATATAATATTATGTTGGAATAGAAAGCTAACTCACCATTGACGTTTAGAAGCATAAAGATGACTAGTGTAGCCCACAAGAGGGGACTGCCAAAATCATGAAGAAACTAGGGTTATAGAGTTTCACAATGACAGAGTCAGATTGAGGCTATTTGGTTGTGAATACTTTTAGAGAAATCACACCTGATTCCGACAACAACTTTGAAGTCGTCTTCTAATGATCTTTTTATATACTTTTGGAAGTCGAACTTACAACCAGGAGATATGTGAACCTGTACAAATTAAATTAGACAACTAAATAACAAGTTAAGGTTGAAGATTGGAAGTAAATTGAAGAACAAAAGAGTTGGAAAACTCACAGCTATAAAGCCATGGCGAAGGGTCAAGTAGTCTGCTTTCCGAATGGATCTAAAAAATTGTCTAATGAAACAAGACTGCAATTTATATATAGTTTATATTCATCAGATCAGTCTGTAAGAAACATCCGCGAAATGGGATTTGAATCGTGAAATCTACTTACGATGTAAAAGAGGAAAGAAATCCTATTCCAGATACTGTTGTGTGATTTAACGAAAGATGTCTCGTGACTTAGTCTGAATCTTGAAGGATCTGCAAGTATAAAGATGAATAACTAATAGTTATATAAAGATGAATAAGATTGGCATTATATGACAAGATATTATGAATGTAGAAACTGAGATAGTTGTCTTGAGTGAAATTACCATTAGAAAATTCATGATCATTTGATAAAGTTTCTTTCTCCCATTCCTTCCATCCACGGATCTGCTGATAAGAGGTTCATATATGCAGGGACGGAACTAGGAGTAGTAGTCAAGGGGGGCCGAACCAAAAAAAAAAGTGAAAAATCTAAGTTTATGTGCTCGAACCCAGGTCTCTCACGTCCAAAACTCGGACCTCTACCATCTCACCCACGCTAAATATATGTTATATGTATGACTCGAACTTTATTTATGCGATAAATCAGAAAGCAATCAGCATTTCTAAAACAATTTACGGCAAGTCAAGGGGGGCCATGGCCCCCTTTGGCCTGCATGTAGATCCGTCCCTGCATATATGAACACTTAACCGTTCAAAGTATGCAAAATATATGACACAACTAAGACTATCCCATTGTGCATTCGTGTTAGCTAAGATTCACCATAAAAAACACTTCTAAACTTTATGCAGCTGGATAGTCGTATTTTATGCTCAACAAGAAGACATTACAACAAAGATCCTCGCATTTTATGCTCACCTTTAGTCTTCCAAGACCCATGGTCGCTGCGCTGAATACTACATGAAAGACTGCTAAAAAGAAAATAAAAATATGAATTTGATGTACCCCATTCGCAGAAATAAGCGACGAATACCCCTGTGCATAAGAACCAGATAAGATATAATATAGTAAGTATAGAAGTTCAGTATGTATAGACAGATAGCAGCTCAAGTTCATTTGCAAGAAGTGTTCGAAATACACGATAATACTTACCTCCTTGCATTTAAAAACTTTTGAACCACCAACCAAAATCCGGCGTTCATTCCATAAAAGTTTCCGGTTTTGTTCAGTGTCATCTTTCTCCGGCTCCTCATCATTCTGCCTATATGGGCAAGGCAACATCGTATTTTCCAACTTTACGGGAATACAAATTTGGGAAATGTAAACTTGCCCGAATGTGAGGAGTAAGGAAATGAAACCTAGTATCATCAACTCTGCAAAAATAAAAGGTTATAATTTTGTCACCAAACAAAAATGAATAAACTTTTATGAAAGAAAAAGAAAAGAATAAATGAAAGAAATTGCATAGTCAAGTCTATAATTGGTAATCAAGACGGTCTCTCTTACCACATTTAACCTTTTCAAGAGCTTCAAAAAGAGCATGTTTTCGCTTGTCTGTAAACCACTGAAATCGAAACAGGATTATGTATTCAAACATCCATGATTAAGCTCATAACTTTTAAGTCCAAGTAAACACTTACAGAGAGGCTTGGAAAAAATTAGTTGTACATGAAAAAGTTAAACCAAATGCCAAAACTAGAGAGAAATGGAGATCCTCCCAACTTACAATTCAACATATGTTTTTAAATTACAATACCCATGAGAGAGAGAGAAAGAGAGAGTTCAATATTTTTTGTTGAGAAAATTACAGAAGTGTTGAGAGTTCAATATTTTTTCTATTCATTTCTTTAACATTTTTTTTAGTACTAAAAGCCCACAAAAAAGCCCACAAAACCATGAAAGGTTTTCTCAGATCTCTTCTGTGCCGGCCTGACTTTTGTGAGGTCCCAAACTAGTTAAATAATTGTGTCCCTATACTTGTACATGTATATTAAAAGTTTTCGCAAATCTCAGAGAGTTTTTATTCATTCACTAAGATCACAATTTGTTATTAAACTTCTCTTTAATCTCTACTCAATATATATATAGAAATGATTAACCAATTCTAGAGAGAGAGAGAGGTCATCTGCTAGTTGTTCTTAACAAACTTAACTAATCAACTAACCAGAATTAACAAACTAATTACAATACATGTGTGACTCACACGAGTGCCTGAGAGTGCCTATAAAGTGTGACTCGCACGAGTGTCTGAGAGTGCCTCTAAACTCCTCAGTCGAGTATGTCTTACATATATCAAGGTGTAATTTTCCAAAAATCCCTCGGCCAAAATTCTCTGTTAAAATGATTTATCAACTTTCAACAAAAAAAAAAAATGATTTGTCAACCTTTTTAGTTTTTAATTATGTATATAGGAAGTCTACATTAGTTTGTACATAAGAAATCTTGAATATTTTTATTAAATTTTCAGTAAAAAAAAATCTACCAATTTTATATTTGAAAATTGGATTAATAACATCCCAATTTTATTTTTTTTTTGTTGAAGGGGCATCAAAATTGATAAAAAGTATTTGAAAATCCATGTGTTTTCCTTAGTGAGATTTTTTATTTCGATGTCTTGCATAGAGTTCAGATTATCTCTATCATTCTAACCAAGACTATACGTATTAATATCTACCAACTTTTTTTAGGAGATACGATCTTTCATCATCATCAAATTCCACACAAAGGAAACAAGTCAACAAAAATTCAAACATAAAAAAGAGAAAGAAAAGGTTCATCATTTTTCTTCTTACCCATTATAAAATTAATTCCATAAAAATCACACCAAACCCCACAAAAAATTTCCAAATCCCATTAGAGAAAAGCAAAACAGAGATTCTTACCTTCCCAAGTCGATGAAGAATCAATTCCAATGAAAAAGAAATCATAATAATAACAGCAACAACAGTAGCAACAGCCCATGTTGGTGTTTGATCAAGCTCCCTTGTAGGAGAATTGTTTGTAGCCTCCATGAATTTTTAGAGGGAGCTCACTCAACCCAAACTTAACTTTTAATACTGACCTCAACTAAATAAACCACAAACCAGAGTCAATGGGTAGTCTTCTCGCACAAAAAATCATCCAAAAATCCTTTGGTGTAACGGTTGGACACCCCTCTTAAGTCCATGAGGTCGTGGGATCGAGTCTCGATGGAAGCAGTTGCCATCAAGATTTATCCTATGTAATTTAGGCTATAAATAATGTAATAATTTGTCGGGCTTTAGGCCTCTTTGTTGTCGGGCTTTTTAAGCCTCTTTTTGATTCTCGGTTAAATTAGGTGGTTATCGTGCTTATTACATCTCTATGATGCATCAATGTCTTGTAACGACGAATGTAGATCGTTGTCGAATTCTCAAAAAAAAAAAATCATCCACAAATAACAAAATATCCCAAAAAAAAAATCATCCACAAAAATCATTCTTACACAAACCATACCAGAGTCAACGGGAAGTCTTCCCACACAAATTTGGTAATTGGGTTTGGGCTGGGTGAATCTCATTTGACTTCTTTTGAAACCAAATTTGATTTAAAACCACAGGAGTCACCTACTATTTGATCAAGAAAAATTGGGTTTCAATCTATGAAATTTTATTTGTATAAATGGGAAGAAGATTTGTTTGTCCAAATTGAAAAAAAAAAATTATTACCTTAAATTTATTCAAAATAGATAATAGAAAGAATTTTTAATTCATTGGCGATATTCGTGAAGTGAGGACTCTCAGAGTATTTTTCATTTGTCTTGATAGATAGTTGATTTCTATTTAGTTCTGAGGTAGGCTACTTTTGTCGCCTCTCTTATCATTTTTCTTTATTTTTCGACTTTTGTCCCGAACAAACGAAAAATAGAATAAAAGGAATCACGCTTGTCAAACGACTCCTTCCCCAAACAAAGAGACTTTCTCTTGGAAGAAAAGGAAACTACGAAATATGAGGACAAAAGAGTTGCGAGAGAGAAACAACAAATAAAAAAGAACAATTCTATATAAAGAGGAGGAGGAGGAGCAGGAGCAGGAGCAGGAGGAGAGTAAAGAAATGGATTGAAATAATTAGGCAGGGAATCAAAATTAGGGTATGATTTGATCTAAGCAACGAATATTCGGATATCTATTGACAGACTTACCCAAGATCCACAAAATGAAAACTATCTTGGGTAACCACTTCAACAAATGGTTTGTTGACGTAATATAATATCTTAAGGTCATTGCTACAAGGCGTAAGAAGTTTTGCTAGGGGTACAATAGTTTTTAGAAAATGCAGAAAACTTGTTAGATATTGTGGAGAAGAAAATATTTAAAGGGATATTTCATTTGAAAATTCTAAATTTTGTGCTTTCCCAAAAGGCTGCGTCTTGGGGCATCCGAAAAATATCTCAGAGAACAAAGACACGGTCAAATCAAAATTGACTTAAGAGCATCATTAGTTTTAGTACATAAATTTACTTGATTGTACTCCGCCTCATGATCTTCATCTTCAATTCACATCCACCAACACCACTTTCGACCACAACCACTATTTTCGACCATTACCTCTTCTCCCTCTCACTCTTCCGGCGAAGGGAAACGGCCGAACCCTTTTTCATTTGAGACGAAGGGGACCTTTAGGAGCGTTTCAAGCGAAACCCTCAAGGGTTTCAAAATTTTGTGGTCGGTCAACCACGAAGCCCTCGATTGAGGGTTACAGAACCCTAGATTAGGGGATCTGAAACCCTCCTCGAGACCCCCTTCGGCGAAACAGAGATAGATGTAGCAGTAGTGGTCAAAGGCAGTAGTAGTCGAATGTGGTGGGTGGTGATCGGAGGTGGGAGATGAAGATTAAGGGACGAAGAACAAACAAGTCAATGTTAGTCAAACCAAGGTTGCACATTGGTCAAACTCTAAAGGACCAAAGTCTTTATTCTCTTCAGATTTTTTTTCGATGCCCCAAAACTGTGGCCTTTGGAGAACTCCCTCCATCATCTTCTTCACCATTTCCAAACCGCCACCCTATTGCATATTAGGCGGCATCTTTCACAGCTAGGGCAGAGTGGTCAAGCTAAGTCTGGGACGGATGGGCTAAGAGTAACCGAGATGGGTTTGTGTGGCCGGGAACCTAAACCAAAATGGTCAAGGACCATGGCTGGAATCCAGATGAGGCAGAAAGACCGAAGCTGAAAGCCGATGGAGTAGGTGAGGCCTAACATGAAGGGCTGATTCGGTCAAAATCCGAAAAGATATTATTCCCAAAGTAAAGAATCATCACCTAAATGTAGAAACTCCAAATTATGCAGCCATTTTGAACTCCTTACATACACAAGTGAATTATCCACAAGGGGAGCTTAATAATCAGTTTCCATCTCTTTAGAAGAAACTGCAGAAACAAAAAAATCTTTTTCTAGGTTAAAAAGAACAACTCTTACAGAGTAGAGCGACTCGGTTCAGGCTTCACAAATGAGAAGTCATCTTCGTAACAAGGTTGTTCTCTTATTTCAGATTCTAAATCTCCATTGTCCATATTAATAGCTGTCGATGACATCATTGGAATATCATCACCTTCATTTTCTGATATATCGCGTTCTGAGTACTTCTTATTGAACGAACTTGTTAACTGACCAGTAGTCATGAGACGTTGAAGCGGGTGTACTGGTGAAGTCATTGGCGATGAACCAACACTTGTAGTTAGAGATCTTCCTGACCTACCATCACTCTTCTTTTTAACTGTCATTCTCCAGTTCATGATTGCCTTACTTGTCTGTTCATCGAAGACGGATTTCTTCATTGTTGATCCCATCTGCAAGTTACAAACAAAATGAATTATAACATACTAGCGGTACTAAAGTAGTTCTTAAAAAGTCACATAGATTGCATTAAGCATATATGGCTGTAATAAGACGGAATCAGCCAGGTGCAAAGGGGTGAGAGACGGGTCTTGGTTAATATATCATACTGGACCAGCCCATCAGAGACGCTTTATCCGACCCGGTTACACCTCTTGTCTCACCGTAAACCATGAGGATGAAATATGAACGTAGTTGTATTCTTTGTCATGATCTTGTGTAATCTTGTATATTAGTATATATGTATGTCATTGATCGAAAAGAGCCGACCGAACAGAAATTACAGTACAGGGTTGACACAACTTTTTTGACGCACTGATCGACACACGTCATCTGGCTATCGCTTTTACTGTTTTCAAAATCTAAAGATGCACATACCCATAAAATGTAAGTAATGAGCGTCAGATGATCCCGTGTCAAAAAAACTTGTGTCAACCTGGAATTGTCCTAGAAATTATACCTGAGTTACTAGAGCATAGAGCGGAAGTGTGATATAGCTGCACAAAAATTGTACTCCAACCCTTCATGACCAAAAACAATATTTAGACGATGCAGGAGTAAGTTCAATTCCTACATAATAATAAATGGAAAGTAAAGTTTACCCGAGAGCAACTCTTATGAGTATTAGCTTCAAGTTCTGATGGAAGCACGACTTTAACCCAAACTCATACTGCACGGAAACATCACGATAGGCCTAATAAATACTCGTCTTCATTTGAAAATACAAAATTGATATAAACCTAATAAGGAAGAATAGTCTTTACCCATATCCAAAAGAAATATGTTATTTGGAACGCATTCTGCAAGTTAGTGACGGTAGGTAAGTCAGGAACAGAATGACAAAAAATATTGTTCCTTAAAATGGAAAAAAGAATAGAGATGAGATGAAAATTAGAACCTGGAACAAACTAAAGTGGATGAGATAAAGAATCAATCGAGGCCACGAAAACCAAAAATATTTGTCACTGACATTAACAAGGGGAATCCCTTGAACAACCGAATGCCTTTCTTGGATTTCAAGAGCCATTTCTGCAATAATAGCTTGAAGCTTTGTTCCGACCGCTAAGATTACCTGGAGACAATTCATTTAGTAAGATTTAGTTTTTTATTTTCTTTTACTTGAAAAAGTGGACTAGTAAAATCTTAGATTTTTGTTTCATTGGTACAACAATAACTTACAACTAATGGAATTATCGATACCCAAAATAATGCTTGCCATCCTGAACAGAAAAAATACATATATTTATGTTACAAGCAAAAAGGATATGTGTGTGTGTGTGTGTGTGTGTGTGTGTGTGTGTGTGTGTGTGTGTGTGTGTGTGTGTGTGTGTGTGTGTGTGTGTGTGTGTGTGTGTGTGTGTGTGTGTGTGTTGTGTTGAAGTATATAATATTAAGTTGGAATAGAAAGCTAACTCACCATTGACGTTTAGAAGCATAAAGATGACAATCATAGCCCACAAAAAGGGACTGTCAAAATCATGAAGAAACTAGGGTTATAGAGTTTCACAATGACAGAGTCAGATTGAGGCTATTTGGTTGTGAATACATGTAAAAATTTTACTTGGTTTAGAGAAACCATACCTGATTCCAACAACAACTTTGAAGTCGTCTTCTAATGATCTTTTTATATACTTTTGGAAGTTGAACTTAGAACCAGGAGATAGGTGAACCTATACAAATTAAATTAGACAACTAAATCACAAGTTAAGGTTGAAAATTGGAAGTAAATTGAAGAATAAAAGAGTTGGAAAACTCACAGCTATGAAGCCATGGCGAAGGGTCAAGTAGTCTGCCTTACGAATGGATCTAAAAAATTGTCTAACGAAGCAAGACTGCAATATATATAGTTTAAATTCATTAGATCAGTCTGTAAGAAACATTCGCAAAATGGGATTTGAATCGTGAAATCTGCTTACAATGTAAAAGATGAAAGGTATCCTATTCCAGATACTATTGTGTGATCTAACGAAAGATGTCTCGTGACTTAGTCTGAATCTTGAAGGATCTGCAAGTATAGTTATAACCAATAGTTATATAGATGAATAAGAATGGGATTACATGACAAGATATTATGAATGTAGAAATTACCATTAGAAAATTCATAATCATGAGATGAAGTTTCTTTCTCCCATTCCTTCCATCCACGGATCTGTCGATAAGAGGTTCATATATCTTAACCGTTCAAAGTATGCAAAATATATGACACAACTAAGACTACCCCATCGTGCATTCGTGTTAGCTAAGATTCACCATAAAAAAAACTTCTAAACTTTATGTAGCTAGATAATCTCAATGATGAATAGGACAAGTTTCAGTTTATTAATCGGATAAAGTATTACCAAGAAGACATTACAACTTCAAGAACAACAAAGATCCTCGTATTTTATGCTCACCTTTAGTCTTCCAAGACCCATGGTCGCTGCGCTGTATACTACATGAAAGACTGCTAAAAAGAATATAAAAATATGAATTTGATGTACCCCATTCGCAGAAATAAGCGACGCATACCCCTGTGCATTAGAACCGGATAAGTTATAATATAGTAAACATAGAAGTTCACTATGTATAGAATATAGATAGATAGATAGCAGCTCAAGTTCATTTGCAAGAAGTGTTCGAAATACACGATAATACTTACCTCCTTGCATTTAAAAACTTTTGAACCACCAACCAAAATCCGGCGTTCATTCCATAAAAGTTTCCGATTTTGTTCAGCGTCATCTTCCTCCGGGTTGTCGTCATTCTGCCTATATGAGCAAGGCAACATCGTATTTTCCAACTTTACGGGAATACAAATTTGGGAAATGTAAACTTGCCCGAATGTCAAGAGTAAGGAAATGAAACCTAGAATCATCAACTCTGCAAAAATAACAGATTATAATCTTGTAATCAAACTATAATTGGGAATCAAGACTATAATTGGAAATCAAGACTATAATTGGAAATCAAGACTGTCTCTCTTACCACATTTAACCTTTTCAAGAGCTTCAAAAAGAGCATTTTTTCGCTTGTCTGTAAACCACTGAAATCGAAACAGGATTATGTATTCAAACATCCATGATTAAGCTCATAACTCATAAGTCCAAGCAAACACTTACATAGAGGCTTAGTAAGAAATAGTTCTACATGAAAAATTTAAACCAAAAGCCAAAACTAGAGAGAAATGAAGAATAAAATATTGAACTCTCACACTTCTTTAACCTACTCTCTCTCTCTCTCTCTCTCTCTCTCTCTCTCTCTCTCTCTCACACACACACACACACACATGGGTTATGACTTATGATTATGTCTGTTTGGGTATTGTAATTTAAAAACTTAAGTTGGAGTTGTAAGTTGAAGAATTTGAGAAATCGTCTCAAATGTTCACCATTTTTCTTCTTACCCATTATAAAATAAAATTCCAGAAAAATCAAACCCAAACCCCAACAAAAATTTCCAAAACCCATTTGAGAAAACCAATTATAAGTAAAAAATTCTAATAAAAACAGAGATTTTTACCTTCCCGAGTCGATGAAGAATCATTTCCAGTAAAAAAGAAATCAAAATGATAACAGCAACAACAGTAGCAACAGCCCATGTTGGTGTTTGATCAAGCTCCCTTGTAGGAGAATTGTTTGTAGCCGCCATGAATTTTTAGAGTGAGCTCAACCCAAACTTTCAATAGTACTAAAACTCAATAAACCACTTAACTCTCTTACAACTTTCTCTCACCTAAAAATCATCCACAAATAACAACAACAACTTAATATTGCAAAAAGGGATGACTTTTCATTCTTATACAGACCAGAGTCAATGGGATTTCTTCTCACACAAATTTGGTAATTGGGTTTGGGTTTGGGTTTGGGTTGGGTGAATCTCATTGGAATTCTTTTCCCAACTAAAATGGGAATTCATATCTTTCATCAAGATGTGCTCAAATATTTGATCAAGTTAAAAATTTTAAGTATTGGTAACGGTTGGTCAAAGAATTGATGAGAGGAGATGAGGTCTTTGTCTAGCCACGTAGCAAATATTCATTGTAGTCAAAGGAAGTTCACTTTTGTTCTTAATGACGGTTAATAGCATACTTAAAACCACATTGAGATGTTTTGGAAAAGGTTTTAATTAGGATTTGACTTAATAATTTTTAATGATAAGACATTAATAATCTCCCCTTTATAACTATGAAATATTATTTGGATAAATAATGGGTAGAAGATTTGTTTGTCCAAAATGTTTCAAAAAGATTTCTTACTTTAACTAAAATAAAATACATAATTGAGAGAATTTGAAATTCATTGGGGAAATTGGTGAACTAAGACTTGTGTTTTCATTTGTTGATGTTAGTAGGAGACTGGTGGTGGTGGGAGGATGAGGAGCAAGAGAAAGAAGAATATAACGAGATTGAGAAAAAATATAGAGTCCGAGGTCCGCGACAAATAGGCGGTCCACCGTCTTGCCAACAACTTTTTTGACGACATAAAGAGAACATGTGAAATATATTTTTTGGATAAGGGGTCAAAACAGGAAGAAAATATTGACTAATAAATCTGACTAAAAAAATCATGATTTAGAGGGTCACACGACTCCCCCTCTTCAGCGGTCGAAGAATCATGCCTCATTTTCTTTCTTACTTCTTCCATCCGCTTTCTCTCACTCCATGCAAGAGGAACGCGATCAGTCATACTATTTGAATATCACTTATTAAAATTTATGATAGATAACAAAAAAGAAATGTACAAAATTGGTTGAGCCGAACTCAGTCCACTAGTTCGCCTTGACCCAACTGAATGTAGGGTTGGGAATTTGGTCCGAAAACCCGGATCCGCCCGTGTCCGCCCACGTCCGCAAAGGACCGAGACCGCCCGTGACCGAATCGGGCAAGACCCGTCCGACCGAGAAGGTTTTAGCGGACGGTCACGGACAAAAGGGCCTACCCGGAGGTCCGCCCGTGACCGACCGCTTAAGTGAAGGTCCGTCCGCCCGTCCGGATTACCCGCCTCTAGCCCGAAAGATTACTGACCCTTAGATTTCTTAGGGTTATATTTGAGCCTTTAGATTTGCAAGTGACTTATATATAAATACAAAACAAAACCTAAAACCATTTTACCCTTCTCCTGGCCACTTCTCTTCTCATTCCCAAATTCCTCAATGTAGGTATGACTGCTGAAACACATGTTTGAAGAACCCTAAATCTCTAACCTTTAGTCTCCAACTTTTCAACTTATCTTCAAGATTTCAACCCTCAAGGCTTTAACCGTTCGATCAACTCGGTAAGATATACTCATCTTCTCTTTCTTTTTGTTCGATCTACTCATCTTCTTCATCTTTTTGTTTGATCTACTCATCTTCTCTTTTTTCTGTTCGATCTATTCATCTTCTCTTTTTTTTTCGATCTACTCATCTTCAGATCTAAACTCGGTAAGAGATTTTCTTCTCTGTTTGTTTCTATTTTAACTTTGAATCTTTATTATTTTATCTGTTTAAATCATTATTATTATTTTGTTCAAGTCATTCTTACTTGATTTTTTTTTGTTTTTCAGGATACAACAACATTACTGTCATTATCTTATGCAACATACTGTCATTTTTATGACTTTCTTGATTTGAATATTAACTTTTGTAATTTTTGAATTCATTTAGAGATTAAGTTCTAATCTTATAACTATAATTATGTAAATTTGTTACTTTAGTAAATTTTGAATTTTGGCATTTGTTTAGGTATTTTAACACTATACCCGACGCCCGACCGACCGGTGCCCGGCATGTCCGGTTGGATAAAACGGACACAGGCGGACATTTTGAGGAAAAAATTCCGGTTAGTCCGTCCGTTTAGTCCGCCAGCCCGAGTGGTCATCGCGGAGTTTTGTCCGTTCCGCCCGGACCGGGAGCAAGTCTGCCCGCGGACTGCCCGTCCGGACCGATTCCCAACCCTAACTGAATGTAGTTCCATTAGAGTGAGTGGGGGGTATATGGATGAATCGAATAAATGAAGTATATTCGGTACAATCCAAAAAGTTGATGTAATTTGGTTGGTTATCATTTGGTGACGTTAAGTGGGTGCAGACATGGGCGGGTGCGCAAGTAGAAGTTTTAACCCATGCCCGCCCACAGAAACTTGGCGGGCTGGACGGGTTGTGCCCGAGACGGGCGCAAACGTCTGTGGTCCTCGTTGGGCTCGGGGTGCCCATGGCAGGTTTGGGCTCCTTGGGCTCAGGGTGCCCATGGGCAGGTTCCGGCTCATGGGCATAATTCCCACCCTAACCAATACCGGGCATGGGTTAAAACCTCTACTTGCGCACCCGCCCATGTTCGCACCCACTTAACGTCACCCCTAACCAATACTGGGCACATGGGGGACGGTTGTAACCGCTGGGCAATATTGGGAGGCGCCTTTAAAGTTCTCTTAAAATGTTCAATTAATACTGGACATGGACTCATTAGTGGCGCTTATTTTCGGGGCCCCAATAACAAAATTGAGAGGTGTCTTTAAAACTTACAAGGCCTACATTATTCATTTCACACGTGTAGTACACACAAGCCATATATTAGCATTGAAGTTATCGAAAACAAAATCCCATCTGTTCTAATTCACATTTCTCGTTGTACCTTCCAAGTTCCATCCATCAATTTTACTCTCTCTCTCTCTCTCTCTCTCTCTCTTCGAAATCCATTAAACAATGTCTGCTCTCACAAGTTCTCTCGTCTATGCTCCAAACCCTAAGATCCACTTATCTTCTGGTAATTCTTTGATCTTAAATTTTCCTTATTCATTCTCGTTAAGTTGTTTGTTATTCTTGATCAGCTTAGATTTGATTTCCCAGTAATTTCGTTTTCTTCTTTAACATATCAATTCTTATAGTGAAGTCTGATCCATTTCCCTCATTCTTTTGTATTTGTTTCCAAATAGATGATAGATCAAACTTGTAATTGGTTGAGTTTCAGATAACTCACTTTTCATCTGAACCTCCCAAATTCTACTATCTGTTAATAATATGATTTGTATATACTAGTGAATTTTGTATTGAATGTGATACAATAAAGCAACAATAAGGAGTTTCTTGAGGGGAAATATCTATCTTTTTTTGATGGGTTTTAATTGATCAATTAGGTCGTTTGAGTATAAATAAGCAATGGGTAGCATTTTTTTGTTGAGAATTAGTACAAGTAGGCGGTAGGTGTGGTGGTATTCCACACTTGTGTCATCTGGAACCATAGCTAAGACATACTCATTAGAAACATAGTGATTTGAAAATTGTGTTCTTGTCCGTTGACATTCTTGGGGTTCATGCACTTAAGCTTTAATCCCTAAAAAAACTCTCGAGGCTTTCCGTCACTTCTTTTAGTGTTTGGGTTTGTGGGTTCGAGAGTTTCAGTTGGTTGTACGTTGTTTGTCATGTTTTGGTATGGATTGGCTGGAACTGTGATTCGTTGTTGGTGAACTAACTTAATAAGGTAAAAGTTATCTGCAGTTGTGAGTGAGTTTGGACATCAATCGTGATTCTTGTCGGTGGCTTAATTTATAGCACTGCTTGAAAGAACCATGTTGCCTGAACGTTTAGCACCGCTTGAAAAGCTGTTTTGCAATTCGTAACTATTATGTTTACAATTTGTTTTTTACATTTTTTTTCTCAAAATTGTGTTTTCAAGTTTGTTACCTACTTAATCTTTTATCAATTTCCATATAGGATCCCAATTGGTATTCACGGAACAATGCATGACGAATCTTGCTCCCTGTAAATTGTCTTTCAGCCCAATCATCCAGAGGAATTCAAAGTTTTCAACTGATAACAAGCCACTTGTGGTTCGGGCAAGTTATAGGTATTACTTCGCTTAGTACCTAATTACTTTTTGCTGTTTGCTCTTTCACGTAATTGTGACTTGTAGATTGAAAATGTGACAATTATCATATGTTCATGTATTACCAATTCACATGAAAAAGATGTTTTCATTTAGGAGATCATTCTTAGATTTTTATTGTAAAGAAATTTCAGTCTCACACTATAGCTTAGAGGAAGAATTAGGAGATGGTTCTGCGGAAAGCCTAAACTGAAGGCATTTTCAAAGTATGGCAATTAGAGTTACTGGTAATGCCTGAAAAGTCAAGGCGAGGAGAAGAAATGTCAATGTGATTGACTGGGGTTGTTTTAATGCTTTAGATATTTATTTGCTCGTTCCGAAGTGTTTCTCTATCAAGCACAAAATCCCATAATAAGTTTTGATATCCATAATCGTTTCCCGTGAATGGTTTATATAAACTTTTTTGCTCTCTTAATGTGTTATTTGAAGTTTAAAGTCTAATATACATGTCTTTTATGCGCTGTGGTTGGGTTACTTTACATTGTCCGCTTCTTGCTTCACTCAAGTAAGTGCTTTGCCGTGCCCCAGGCGGTATAGGCATAGTGCTCCTTTATTGTTCTTTTGGCTTGTAATTCTATATTTATTTAAATGATATCAGCAACAACCGTGCTACACTAGGATTAGGTATTTTATTTTAATAAGGATGGGTGTAGCCACATGGATATAACTCACCACCCTTGATTCTTTAGAAGTTTAGAATTCTTCATATGGACGCTAGTGCGGATACCTATATTTAATATCAGTTCGAGGTTGCCAGATGCTAAGTAGGAAAGGCCAAAAATGGGACACGAGCATGGAAATACTTCGCCTTATCATAATATTAACTTTTCTTATATTTTCTTGCTTTTAAATCTACCTCCACTTTTACCACACACACACACACAATCTCACATGATACACAATGAAGCAATTATGTATCAGACAAGAGTATCGAGACCATGTAGGTATGTTTATGCAATGCACCTTTATTTCAATATGTGTGTTTGTGTATACACATATATTATATGTACATATATATTACATGTATATATACTTGTGATTTGTGAACCATTCAGAACCAGGATAAGCAAGGATCAGTGTCGTAGTTCTTTTACGTTGCTTTCACCGAAAGCCGTTTTTTTTGCTTCTGTCATATGGACAATATTTATTATTTGCTACACATTTGAACTGGAAATTCCTGTTTTTCATGCATGTTTAGCAGAGATGGTGGACAGCCTAGCAGCGCAAGTGTCTTTGTTGGTGGCTTCATATTGGGGGGAGTAATTGTTGGAACACTAGGTTGTGTATATGCACCTCAGGTATTTTCAGTATACATTTGTTGCCGACATCGACATGTGGGGGATCTTAATCTATAGAAACACAGCATGTAGTTAGTCGTAGCACTTCCATACAGCGAGATTTGTTTGCATATATTATTGACATTGATGCCCACTCTCTACACGCAAAAATGTTTAGAAGTTCAGTTGTGAATATTATTTGCCTAGTGAACTTTTCCGCTGAATGCTCCATTAGCTCTTGCTCTTATCAGTAGCCCAATATTTGGTTGTTCTCAATGGGAACTTTAATCAATTTATGTAAGTTATGGTTCACCATATATACTTTCTTTCAGATCAGTAAAGCGTTAGCTGGAGCTGACAAGAAAGATTTGATGAGGAAGCTGCCTAAGTTTATATATGATGAAGAAAAAGCTTTAGAGGTTAGCACTTGACCACTAATGCACTAAGTAATCCCAGACAAGATTTTTGTTTTGCTTCATTTTCTTTATTCTCCAATCTTCATTTTTTCGCTTAATTTTGTTTGGATCAAATAACTTCTTTTATATAATATCTTCACCGTACTATGGATATATCAAATATCTTCTTGTTTCTATCTCTAAATTCTTGATCGCCCACTCACCTATATTGAACTGCGTTTTATTAACAAACAACAGAAGACAAGGAAAATCCTGACAGAGAAGATCGCACAGCTGAACTCAGCTATCGACGATGTTTCTTCTCAGCTTCGTTCAGAGGACACCCCAAATGGAGCTGCCTTAAACTCTGAAGAAATTGAAGCTGCAACATGAGAAAGATGGTCCAAGTATAACTTCAACTTTCATTATATTTCGCACAGTTCCCAAATCGCGATACTAGTTCTGATATTCTGGTAATATTTTGTTTTCCTTGTTTTTTGTAGAGATTACCGATTGTCGTCTGACATTATCTTTCTTTAATAGTCATGGAATAGTTGAATCTGCGAGATTATTACCGTAGCAACTTCATAGTTGATATCTAAACTCTAGTGGCATCCCATTTTGTGTTATTTTAATACCGTACTCTGCTAGTTTGATTATTTCTTGATTTTGTGGAGATTTTGGAGAGTTTTTCATTTAGTCGAACTTCTTTTGGCCCTAGAAAGCTCCTTTTTGCTTTTTTTTTTTCATGGGTACAGGTAGTTTTTCTTCTGCTAGAAACATGTGGTTTGGGCCCCTCCAAACTCATTTCCGAAGAGTGGAAAGTGTTAAAGACTGTCGTTTTAACAGCTACCCGGCCACACTTCAACAAAAAAGGAAACAAAAAAAAACAGACTGATCTTTATCATTTTCAATTGTTGTTGTTTCGACGAGAAGTGACTGACTAAGAATATTTTTTTTACAATGTAACAATACTACATGAAAAATATGGGTCGTTGTTTCAGGGAAATAAAGATATTTTCCGGAGAAGACTGTGGGTGGAAACAAAATTTTTTTTGTTTCCTCCAAACACTACTCACTTCTTATGTTTTGATTTTCTTCTTCCACCATCTTCCTTCTCACCAACATCAACTCCCGCGGTCTTTATTTCCGGTGACAACAACTCCGGTCATCTATCTTCTTCCCCCTCTCTCTCTCTCTCTCTTTTATCTTCTCTCTCTCTTTGTTCTCTCTCTTTCCTCTTTTTTTTTTCATAGTTTCGACGAAGGGGACCCTCATGTGGTTCTACCAGACCAAGGGTTCCCGCGAAGGGACCATTCCCTTCACCGGAGCTTAGAGAGAGAGTGTGAGAAGAGAGATACAGAGAAGAGAGACTGAGGAGAGAGACAGACTGTGAAGAGAGAGAGAGAGAGAAGAGAAGAGAGATAGAAAGAGGAGAGAGTAGGCCGGCGGTGGCCGGAAAGAGAGGGTCGGACGGAGAAAAGAGAGAGAAGAGAGATATGATACGTTCGGTTTGAGGTTTTTTTGTTTTCCACCATCTTCTCAGGAAATTTTTCTGCATCCTTCAAATTGGTGACCATAACATAAACAAGCCCTCATAAAACCTTGCTAAATTTGGGCCCAGTAAAAAGTGGGTCAAGGTATCAACTCCCTTCTACTTTTATACAATCCTCTCTGCGATCTATAGTTCCAAAATCCAAGAGCACAATTCCTGATCGTTAATCTTTTGTAACAGGTTAAATCCAATACGTCAGATTCACTAAGGGTCTGTTTGATACGTGAAAAAAGTGGGTAAGAAAACTGATTTTCTTAGGAAAATCCGTTTTCTGGTGTTTGGTTGGTGTTTATGAGTAAGAAAACCAAGTTCTTATAGAAAAAAAAGTGGGAAAAAATGGTGTTTTATTTGCCCACAAAAAAGGTGGGAAAACCTAATTCCCACCCTCTCTCAAAAACGCGCTCTCTCTCCTCTTCTAGTCTTCCGTGTTTCTCTCTCAAACTCTCATCTCTCTATTTCCATGGTTGAAGCTCCATCTCCATTTCTCATGGCTCCAAGAAAACTCTAGTTTGTAGAACTCCTTCAACAGCAATATCAAAAGCATCTTTTCAAAGATTTCTACGTGGAATGGATTGAAACCCTAAAAACCACTTTACTCCCACTACTACGTTTCAGTTCTGGTTTCTTCTTCAAACCATGATTCAACACCATTTTCAAAACTATTACCTAACCCTAGATCTTGCAGCTTCCGAAGATGTTTCACCCTAATCTCTTCACTAATCTTCTTGAAAACCCCCTTTTTTTGGGTTGGCCATTTTCACCCTAATCTCTTCACTAATCTCCTTGGATCATTTCTCAATAATAATAATAATAGTTCAGATGAAGAAATTTATGATAACCATATCGAAAAATCATCAAATTTCCATATCGATTTGTTTGGTAAAGCATGAAATGGGTCGAATTGAAGATGGGGCAGCTCGGAGTACTCAGCAATCCTAACTACAAAATAACTGCTCTGCTTGACCACTTAGCCATGATTACAGTTCAATCTGATCACCGAGGCATCTTTGATTGCAAACTAGTGATCAAGAGTTAGTAATGCTCACCAACTATCTGCTTGAAATAGCTGAGCTCAATTATATGAGTAAACTCGATCACAAGCATTGGGAGTCATATGTATCCAAGCAGCGAAGGCACCACTGAACATATATGAGAAATGTCGGCCGAGCTCAGTCCTCTGCTGAGTTGTTATCTTATAAAATGGAGCTGACGAAGAGATCAAATCGAGCCGAAGTCGGCTTACGGGTACTTCTAGTATTTAATGTTAATATATTATGAAATCTTTGACGCCAGAATGATTGGATGAGTGAAGAGGAATCAACAGAGTTGTAGTCATTTTAAACTTTAGAGTTTAGACTGTCATTTTATACAATTGGGTTTGATTCTAATCAAGGGTGTTATCACTTTTGTTTTATCTCCAAGGGCTTGCTCAATTTTTTGTTGGGTTTAGTGATGGTGAATTACTACATGAATTTGAACATTGCAAGATTCCATTACTTCTTGTTTTTGCTAAATCTACAAGGAATTCAATTTTTAGGAAGTTCAAGATCTTTATTAATCATGTGGATATCTGATGTTTAATAGTAGTTTTATTTGAATATGTGAACTTGTAATTCAACTTTCTTGTGTTTTTTAGATTTTGGAATTCTGAATTAGGTTTTGATTTGATTCAAAATTCACATTTACAGGGCAATTAGGAAGTTGAGGGTTTTGTTCTAACCATCTGGTTTATAAAAGAATAGATCATGAATTTTAAAGACACCCACCATTTTCTTACAACTACACCAAACACTTGAAAACTCAATTCACATCAGAAAATGTTTGATTTTCTTACTCATCAGAAAATGTTTGATTTTCTTACTCACACATTCTAACGTATCAAACGGACCCTAAAATCAAAACGGCCAACCTCTGTCTAACTCATATCAAACGGCACCAGACAAAATTCAGGTGGGTCCCATTTAAAAGCCAGCAAATCTTAGAAGATAAATCCCACTGCCAGAAAAGAAGTTCCCGAATCTAGAAAATAACAGCAGACGTGGCAAAAAAAGAACCCGAAAAAAACAAACAAATTTAGAGAGAGAGAGAGAGAGGTAATTTTAGAGAGAGAAAGTATACACACACACACACAAAGTAAAGAGAGAAGAAGAGAATGAATGCTTGTGCAAGCGCTTGCTTCTCCTTTCGTTTTTTGATGCTTTATTAACTCTAACAACATTCACCAACACTATTTTATTCCATCTTTTCTCTCTCTTCATTAACCCTAACTTTTATTACTTCAAATTCTATCTGATCAATTTTCTTTTGCTGTATGATTTGACCTATCCTCTCTCGAAAACCCTAATTTTTTTTGGTAAAACATTGATCCAAATCGATTCTGAAGTTCTGTGTAGCGCTGGAACTCGTACAACAACTTTAATCATCTTCATCACTTTTTTTTTGGCTTGAGAGATTGGTTCTAGTGTTTTGGAAGATACCGATATCCGATCTGTCGATTTTCAACACTGAAAAAGCTGAATCAACTATGTAAGGTAAGTTTTCGTATTTTCACTGACATTTTTGTACAGTCAGTTTCGATTTTAGGAAATTTTTGTGATTTGAAGCATTAGATCTGGATGATGTTTTCTTCCTTTAAGATGACATCAAATTTCATCACAAATGCTTGTTATCATGGTTTTAGTTCATTTCTAGAGCTGTTGTTTTCTAATTTTTTAGGTTTGAATCAAGCCTTTTGATCTTCTTTAAGGTGTTTGGATCTGTTAGTTTTAGTTCTAAATTGTTTATGCTAATTCTGGATATGTACTTATGATGATATAAGATTTCTTGAGTTGTTAGTGTTATTTTTAAAGTGAAATAGTTTAGTTTTCTAATTACAGGAGCTATTTTTGGGGATGAAATATAGAATTTAGGATTTTCAGAGGAGTTGTAGTAGATGGCTGGTAGCTTTAAAGGCTCTGGTAAGAAGACATCTTTTCTTCGTAATGATTTCGAAGATGGAACAGAAAGGAGTATTAGAGTTGAGAGATTGGTAGGTGAATCATCTCTTCAAAGGGATTTCGAAGACTTAAGTGTATCTAGGCGTCTTGTGAAAAGTGTTAGCCAGAAGTTAAGAAAGAAAAATAATAATAAAAATGGTGAAGATGATGAGGAAGAGGAGAGAAAAGTTTCTTCTGGATGTCTTGGTTTGTATGGAAAAGGTGGTGGTTGTAAAGTTGGAGCAGAAACATGCGAGGATTTTGGAGGTGGAATGAATAGAAAAAAGCCGTGTTCTTGGGAAGAAATCAAAGGGTACCAATCAATTTGTGGCACTGATGAAACTTCAATTGATTGTTTTCCAAATGGTGTTGCAGAGAGATTTTGGAGAAGGGGTAGCAAAAAGGAGAAAGGAATTCAATCTGAGGAATCACCTCTATTTAGTAGAATGGATCTTTTGCTTCCAGACGACCTCTTAGAATTATGTTTGATGAGACTACCTATAACTGCTCTGATGGCAGCTCGACTTGTCTGCAGAAAATGGAGATCACTTACTACCACCCACCGATTTATGAAGATGAGGTGTGAGGGTTTGTATCAAACTCCATGGTTATTCTTGTTTGGAGTTGTGAAAGATGGTTATTGTGCTGGTTATATACATGCACTGGATGTATCTCTTGATAGATGGCACAGGATTGATGCTAATGTCCTAAAAGGAAGATTTTTGTTCTCTGTTTCTACCATCGGAGATGATGTTTATGTCGTTGGTGGTTGTTCTAGCTTGTCTAGTTTCGGGACGGTTGATAAAAGCTCCTTTAAAGCTCACAAAGGGGTACTTGTATTCAGCCCGTTGACTAAATCGTGGCGAAAAGTTGCTTCAATGAAGTCTGCAAGATCTTCAGCTGTTTTAGGAGTTTTTAAGGTCAGCTCTGACTCTTCAATTTTTCGAAATCAGAAAGATAAGAGAGAAAGGCAATTTACCAGGTCAAGGATTGGTGGTGTTTCAGATGTTTATGAAGATCCTCACAGACTCTCAGTAAGACGTCAACTCGGGGATGCTTTCGACGAAAATGAAGCATTAACAGATCCCAGAAGAAAGCCGTATAATTTTGTGAAACAAGAAAGGAATTTCTCAAATCGAAAAGGATTTACTAGGTATTTTCTGATTGCTGTAGGTGGTTTAGGGTTTTGGGATGAGCCTTTAGATTCAGGAGAAATCTTTGATCCAGTATCGAACAAATGGATGGAAATTATGAAGTTGCCAGGAGATTTTGGTATTGTTAGTTCTGGTGTTGTTTGTAATGGGTTCTTTTACGTTTACTCTGAAAGCGATAAACTTTCAGCTTATGATTTAGAAAAAGGCATTTGGATTGGAATACAGACCACTCAATTCCCTCCACGTATTCATGATTACTATCCAAAACTCGTATCTTGCAATGATCGATTATTCATGCTATCTGTCTCATGGTGCGAACATGATTATCTTTTAGACAGGAGAGAGAAAGCTGTGAGGAAGTTATGGGAACTAGACCTTGTAAATCTCACATGGGCTCAAATCTCTCAACATCCAGATGCACCCATGGACTGGAATGCTGTATTTGTTGCAGATAAAGATCGAATATTTGGTATCGAAATGTTCAAGATATTTGGTCAAGTATTAGATTTCTTCACAGTTTGTGACATTTCAGATTCGAGCTTAAAGTGGCAGCATATCTCAAGAAAGCACGTAGCTCATGAGCTAGACGCTACTTCGTGTGTGACCAAGTCATTGGCTGTGTTGCATCTCTGAAGTAACTCCAAAACCTTCGATGTTGTGATATTTTGTAGACTGTTGTATAACAATTATTCAATGTAGATTTTGAATCTCTCTCTCTCTCTATCGATTATTGTTCGAGACTGCAGTTTCCTAAATCAAATGCCGAAAAAAGGTACTATTTCTTTCATTAGCTTGAACTATCGGAATCATTTGTGTGTGTTTTTTATCATAATTTTACTGTCAATTACTTTGTCAAGTATTCTCTATACATTCTGAAGTTCTCTTCTAATCCATCCTTGTTTTTTTCTTCCATCTAAGCTTATCAAAAGTAGGTAACTGTTAGGGTTACACATACCAAGTCATGGAACTAGATGTCCTCAATAGATATTCATGCTTCAATAGTTGGAGGTAGAAAAAACATTGCTTTTTTTTTGTTTATTGTTTATTATGTCAATGATAATGATCCCACATCTAAGAAACGAAATCTCTCTGAGGACTAGAGTAGATTTATACTTGGAATTTAGTAGGTTCAAAATGAGTAGTTCGTTCCATGTCGTTAAACATTGGTTGATGTAGAGATATATGATTCTGATAAGCACTTCACAGTTCCCTTCCTATATTTATGTAGGAAGAGAAACAAAGTATATTCTTTTTCTTTAGTTTTATATGGAAGCACCTTTTACGGAATAAACTGAATTTGTTTTCCAGAATGTTATTTGTCTCAAGGTTATTTGTGGTTACAAGCCCTCCTATGCTTTCTGTTGGAACAATCATCTTCTGTATGTGCTCAATTTGCTTGCATTAGTTAGAAAATCAAGTCTTAAAAAAGATATATTCATCTTTCTCCTAATATAATAATGACACTTGGTTGTCAAAGTGGTTGAAAGTGTTCACATAAACTCCAAAACTCTAGAAGTCACATGTTCGATTATATAGGAGGTGGAATCTAGAGTTATTTAACTTGGGTTATTAAAAGTATATATAAGAAGTTTGTTGGGTCATAGGCTCTTTATTATGTTGTCGGGCTTTATGCTCCTTTCATTAGTAGTTTAATTTTAGCGGTTAGCGTAGCGTGCTTATTACATCTATGATCTATCAATGTCATGTAATGATTAATAAAGAACATAGTCCAAAAAAATAGGCAGAAACTTCGGAGAAATAAGAAAGTTTTCGATATATATAAATTTTTTTAAGGGAAAATGTGAATTTTTATAAATTTTCTGAGGTGCAAAATGTTAAGAGGAAACAAAACATCTTCTTCATCCTCTTATGTTCCTCATTTCTTACCACCAACTCTCCTGCCACCATCTCCAACTCTCCAAGCACGATCTCCAACCATCACCACCATCTTTCTTCTATTTTTTTCTTCTTCTTCTCTCCTTCTAACACAATAAGTTGTCCCGATATCAAGAAGGGATTTAAAAAATTGGGACTTTGGCTAATGCCCAAATATGTCTTGAGAGTTGTAGAAAATGATTCTCAGCATCAATCATCTTAGAACGAAACAAATAAGATTGCAAATGCCTCATAAATCCTTAATATCAGGGTGTTGTATCATTAATGTATACCAAATCTCTTAAAAGTTTGGTCAGTTTATCCCCATTTTTACTTACTAAATCTGCTTCTTCTGTGATGATATTTAGAAAAGAAGAGAGGGGAAAGAAAGAGCGAGGAAGAGAGGGAGAGGAATGAAGAAAGAGAAAAATAATAGTGGTGATAGTGGTCGAGGTAGTTGCCGGAGAAGAAGAAAGATTCAATTTTTTTTTTCAAGTTGTCCGCAATGTTGATGAAAACTTAGTTTTTGAAATATCGTTATCCTAATTTCTGGTGGCAATTGTAGCCAGTCCCTCCTCTCTCCCGAGGAACCTAGTGGGCTTAACAAGTTTTCACAACACATACTATATATCATCAAATCAAAGTGTGATAAGAGTAAACAAGTAATTATCTTCAAATTGCTTATAACTTGAAGAGTTCCTAACAGTAAAGAATAGAATTGCTTATAGCGGTTCAAAAAGTTTAACAAATTCCTAACAGTAAAGAAAAAAAAATCCTAGGGCTTGAAATAGACTTAAGAGTTTGTTCTAAATACATAAACTAAAAGGCAATTATTAAATTTGGCTTGAAATAGACTTAATATGTCTTGAGAGTCGTAGAAAATGATTCTTAGCATCAATCATCTTAGAACGAAACAAATAAGATTGCAAATGCCTCATAAATGTTCGATTGAGACTTAAGAGATGATGCCAAGGTTTTACCATATCTAGTCCATCTCATGTTTGATCGATTATTAATGCATCCCATATGTGTAATCTTCATCTAGAGGAATCATTAAGACAATCATAACAAAAATATCTATCAAGTTTCATCCAAAATTTCATCCAAATTTCTCAACAATCAATATCGTAGATCATCAAATCTTCATAGCAACTCAATTTCAACAACAAGATCAACATCCATTCATCAGTAACTATTCACAGAAACTCAATTTAATTCCATAGCCAGTTGTGTTGGTGGGAAGTATTTAGATCAAGATGCCAAACATTAGAATTCAGGTAATCATAGATCTTAACTATTCAACAACTAGAATCAATTACAAAACCAGATTAAAGATACAATTGAGGAAGACTCCTTATTAGCAATTTTAGAGAGATGGTAATTTTAGTAATTTCTTACCTGATTAATCAAAGACTAGGAGAATCGGTCATTGCTTCCTGTTGCTCATTTCTCACTCTATAAATTATTTAACCCACTTTAATCATCCATGTAGTGTAGGATTATTTTCTGGTGTGCTTGTATGTTTGTGATTCCATTCTTATGATAATCATGTTGGTGATGAGAATGGAATGGTGGTGGTAGTCGGTGAAGAGCAAGATGGTGACAGTGGTCATGGCGGTAGTGGAAGATGAATGTCTAGTGGATGTTGGGGGGTGGTCTGTGAAGATAGAATGGTGACAATACTGGTGGATGATGACTGGTGGAGTGATTAAGGGTGAAAGAAAGAAAGAAGATGGTATTGAAGAGGAAATTAAAATAGAAATAAGGGTATTCTAGTCATGATTCACACATGTAGTTCTCACACACGAAACTTAATTTCGAGTTGATGGTTTCCGTCCACGTGAGTGTAAATCAAAAGTTTTAGAAAAACGGGGGTGTAGACCTAATATTGATATAAAAGTGGGGGTGAATGTAAAAATCACCCTTTTTTTAACAGTTTATAGCGTTATTACCACGCCGACCAAAGCGTATAAATTGGAAGTTTAGAGAGAGAGAGAGAGGCACAGCACAGTACCCTTTTCTTCAACTTGAGATTTTATACTGTATATCAGTGCGTCCATCTGACCTTGAAATTCAAGTAAGTACCCCCTCGTATTCTTCAAATTTCAACTTCAGACTTATAAATACTTGTGTAGTAAATTGACATTCACCATATTTAGGGCAAAACCATCAAGATTTATCAATTGTTGTTGGATAGATACTTCGATGGGATAAATATAAATACCCAAACTTACTTGGAGACCAGACTGGGCATACTACTTTGAGGGTGACAAGATACTTCAATTAGTTTTGAAACCTAAAATTTTGGACAAATCCGTTCTTCTAGTCTTACGCTTCAAGGTGTGACAAGATTCAAAGTCCAAGTGAAAGTTAGTAAACAATCACCAGCCTTATAGCCCTAGACTTCTATGCCAAAATAGAACTAAGGAATGAAAGCAGAACAAGACCCATGAAAATATTCAAAAAAAAAACCCATGCAAGGGGTAACTTTTTACTCTGAAATTAAACTCTTATTTGTATGTATTTTACAATGTATGTTATTTTGGCATACCAAATTGAACAAGTACTATAATTTCATACGCATATAAATGGAAAAATTAGTTGCGCTTTTAGGTTTTCATTTTGAAAGTAGTTGATGTAACTTAAGTAGAAGATAGGTTTTTTAGTAACTTAATCGCTCAAAGTGAAAGGTCTGCCTCCCCGGACCGGAAATTCTGGTTCCGGCCCTGCCCAGAAATGGGTTCAAGATTTTTTGTTGAATGACTAATAATTTCATGAAATTATTGTTCGTATGGAAAAATGATTGATAGTTATTTAAGAAATAAGTTGTTTGCTTTGAATATTATGTAGTATGCAGGGAGATAACTGTGTTCAGAGATCATTATTTGGTGGTGCAATATCGACTACTTTCCCTCTTAGATTCGAGGTTAGTTATTACCTTTTAGTCTAAACTTTTTGATATTTAGTTTGGGTTTGATTCAGAATGATAATATTCTCAATCCATTTCTTTTAGGATGTGAGTAATGTGAGAGAAGTTCCTGATCATCAGGTTAGTTGAAGTTACTTTTTTGTTTTGTGAATTTGTAGTTCCTAATAAAAGTTGTGATTTTTATGGTTTGTTTGATAATATATTGTACTTTTTCTTTTCATGGGGTTGAAGGAGGCTTTTGTAGATCCTGCACGCGACGAAAGCTTGATTATCGAGTTGTTAGATTTGAAGCATGATGTTGAAGATAATGGAAGTGCTACCTGGTTTCTTCAAGACCTTGCAAATGAACAAAGCGCTGAAGGAAACACAGTGAGTTGTAAATTGGGTCTTGGGTTTTGTTGGTAATTACCGAACTTATGCCAGTGGTGGGTTTTTATTAACCCCAAACAATGCACAAAGATAATACAGCCAAGAATCTATATGATTCATATGATTTTAACCGTATCATGATGAGAATCACGCGAGCTTTTGTATTGATATTTGTTATTATGAAAGACAAAGAAAACTTATTTTCACAATGTTGTAGTTTCATTCAGGGGACTTTTCCCCAAGCAATGATGCAGCTAGGTCTTAACTTGTTCATATTTCCAGGTGCTTGAGCAGTCGGGAGTTTTCGAGGTAAATGGGTTACGGTTCCGTAACACGCCAGCAATTATGACAACCGCTGTTGGTCAGATGGTAATTCGTTTTTTATCACATTTATGCTGCAATTTTGTCATTGTTGCTTGTTTTACTTATATTTATTTACATTCTGTAGACACAGGGTTCTTGTTATTCATCTGATATTTCTCAAAGCAATTGTTAATCCGACGTATTTAAATAACGTTATACCTTTTTTGATATAATCGGTCTTTATTGTGACCAAATAATGGAGGATATTAGAATCATATCTTAGGCTTTAGGTCAGGCGAAACATATAATATAGATAGAGTTTTTCCACAACTCTAATTATGTTTCGGAACTTCAAATGCTTTCCCCTTTAAATGTTGACACCTAATATATGTGAACTATCGCTGACTTCTACGATATTTTTCCCTCAGGCGATCTCTAAGGGACGGCAAGGAAGAGAAGCACAAAACATTGTGAAGGTTAGTCTTTGTGCTTTACGATTTTAGTACAGAATTATTAGAGATTGCCTGTCCCAAGTTATCAACTACTTTTGTAGGTTTATTTGGCAAATCTCCGCCTCAAGGAAGTCAGCACTGATGTTCTAATCACTGCCTATGAGCCGATTCTAATTAGGTAAGTTCTAACTAATGTGTAGATCTGAACTTTTAGAATTTTCCTATCTATGACTATTACAAACTTGAAGGAGCGTTTTCCTAGATATTCTGCTATTGCTTAAACTTTTGTTTCTGACTAACTTCATACCCATCAACTACGTGAGGAAGAAAATCTAGTCGTCGAAATAAACTATTGCGAATGTAAAAGATGACATACAGTTTGTACTTCGTATTGTGGTCCATATATCCTAATAGGGCTTCTAGAGAATTACAGGATCTGCAGATAAACGAAGGCGGGAACTATATCTTGTACATTTTACATTTTCTAGTAGTTTCTTTGAACCTAAGCGATAGCAATTTTCTCGGCTTCCTTGTTTGCTATATGTTTTGCAGAAAAAGACATCCCAGTTAAAAAAGACTTATCACTTTGTTGGCTTCAACAACTACCCATTACCAAAATGCAACAGAAAATTCCAACTATTTTTTCCTTTCGTATACTATAAGATTCTTGTCACCGATTTATATCCCTAATGAGTTTCTTGTTTGTGATTATAGTCCTTTCAGTGAAAGTGCTAGCAGTGTGGGAGCTGGCTTAGCTGTTCCTGCTGTGGAATCTGGACGCATGCCGATGGCTGATATCTTCAAGCTTGCTGTCTCAAATTTCAAAGTTCATGACTGGAACCTGTTCGCTGGTGGTGCTTAATAAACCATCGTAAAGGATGTAAGATTAAGGGTTAAAAGAAGTTCCCTTTTTTGCTGTTTCCTAATTTCTATTAGGGTTCCATTAAAGAATGAAAACAGTTCGCAGTGGCAGTAGGAATTGTAGTTTCCGCTAAGCAATCCCAAAGTATGGCTTGTCAAGAAATCACCTTGTAGGCTTCGTTCTATATTAAAATGTTGAATATGAGCGAGTTAAATACTCTAAAGAGTCTGAATTTATCCAGTCAATGTCTGCTTTTTTTATACCTGATTCATTTGAGTATATAAATCTGATTCATCTACATCTAATTCGTCCAACAAAAAAAAAAATACTAATTTCGGTCATATATGTCCTGTTTTAAAGTGAGACAAGTTCAAAATGGTTTCGAGATAACAGAGTATGATGTCTTTAGGAATTATAGTCGACGAGTGAATGTGCGGTCTTATTTTATGTTAGAGTAAGGCTAGTAAATATCTGAAAGTCATGCGCACTTCAAAACCTCAAGCTCGAAAACTTAATTGGGCGGAAACAATTTTGGAAGGTTAAAGTAGTTTCTAACCAACATGGGCAGAGCCGATGGGAAAAACAAGTCCAAAATGAATTCGTAGAAAAAAAACGTGAGACGGAAAAAAAACATGTAAATTGGGAAGGCCAGAAGGACCACATAAATAATGATTTAAAAAATGTTTAAATTAATAAATAATAAACAGTATATATAAAAATAAAAAAGAAACAGTATTTCACACCACATTAGCTGGTTCAACCCTGAACCAAAACAGACAAAGAAAGATATCAGTAGGGGTTTAATGCTTTGAGGTATGAAGATGTGTGGAAGATCTTAGACAGATATCTGATTTAACACCCTTTCTGGCTTAAAATAGAATTTTTAACAAATTTATCATCAAATACTCAACATGAATTACAAAATCCCAAATGATAATAATTTTTTTGGGTCTTTGGTATAGGAAGAGGGATATCTGGTATAGGCAGCGCGTTTGAAAAGTCAACTTACGTATTTGCTCTTCCTTTACCAAATTAGTTTAAGGAGGGTGTTATAAGAATCATATGATAAATAGTGTTAAAATATGAGGACTCAAATAAAAGGTAACAATAAATCTAATCTTCTATTCACTTATAATCTTCTCTCACATAAACAACTCAACCCTAATACGGATCACTACTATCAACATCACCATTAGTATTAAAAATCTTGCAAAATACATAAGTTTATTGTCTTCGTTTACAAGTTTTTAATGATGCGTCAAGATCTCACGGATGAGGAACCGTCATTTATGAAGGAGGCAACTTACATAAACAAAGAACAGTCTTTTGACTTAAGCGAAGACATCGACTTAAACGAGGACATCGACTTAAACGAGGACATCGACTTAAACGAAGATATCGACTTGAACAAAGACATATATAATGAAGATAATATGTCTCAGGTAAAGAAAAATCTTTTTCTTGTTTACCTCTATGGTTGAACAAACATTTTTAGGCTTTTAGGTTGTTTTTATTCCAGTAAAGGATTTTCGGGTGGAACGACCGCAAAAGACAAACAAATTTCGACCAACTCAGCTGAAATTTCTGTTTTTTCAGCCGTTGTAGACAAAATTTGTCGAACTTTTCAGTGGGTTTGGATGTAACTTTTCACTATTTTCATTCATGAATTTTTTTTTTATGCTAAGCGAAATCTTCCAAAGTACTGTAATCAATGTTAAAATCCTAAAAATCTATGGAGAAATTAAGCAATAACAAAAGGTACGAATCTTTCTGCGAAGATGGCTATCGTGTTAGTATTCTAGGGCTAGGGTTCCCATCTCCACCTCTCTCTCTTTGATCTAAACGAACAGATTTAGGGGTTTATATCTCTTTTGGTCGAATAGGTTTCAAGGGTTTCTCTTTTGAGTTTTGATCGGACATAGTTTTAGGGGACTAATGTTTAATTTTGTAATATTTTGAAAATTAGTGTTTATCTCTCCCTAACCTAAAAGACTTGCTTCTCCTTATCTTTTTCGGGCTCCTTAACCATATTTGAAAGACTCAAATTCTTCTTGATATTCATAGTAGGACTCTGTTTGTCGTAATTTTGCTAGTGCAATCTCTGTATCTTCATACGTTGTTCTCCCGAAGCTTTTCCATCCAAGTAATTGATTGCAAACTCTTCCCATGTACGTAAATATTTACCTCTTTTAGCCCAACGACACCATTGCAATGTTTTTCCATCCAAGTAATTGATTGCAAACTGAATCTTTTGATCTTGTGCAGTGTCATAGAACTCAAAATATTGTTCAGCTTGAAAAATTCATCCTTCCACATTTGATCCGTTAAACCGTGTAAAATATAACCTTTCGTCTTTAAAACGATCACCTCTTTGAGACACGATCTCTCTATTATCGACCAATTGAGCAATCTTCTCAATCAATAATGATTGATTTACCGTCATCTCAGTCATCTTCTCTGCCAATTCACCTAATGCTTCTCCATTCCTTTTTTTTTAATTTGTACCAAAAACATGGTTCTCTAACGAAGATAAAAGTAGTGCGAAAACGAATGATAGGAGCGTCTGCTCTGGATACCAATTGATAAGAACCTTATAGTCCTTCTCTAGGCCAGCCAAAGATAAAAGTAAATACTAATAGAAAACTTTATTAATAACTTAAAGATTCATATTCATATCCTAACTACTATGAACTCAACCATATATATAGACTACAACCAAACAAATTAGACTCTAACTAGGACTCATAATTACACTTCAACTAGGATTCAATATTTAGAATATAGGGATATAAAAACTCCTAAATTACCTCGAAACTCTAAAATATAGAAACTCCTAATATTAAATAACTATAGAATATCTTTTAAAATATAGAAAATCCTAATTTTAAATATAGAGAATATCTTTCTCTATCATGCCTCCTCCCTTGACAGCATCCTTGCCCTCAAGGATGGTCTTGCTCATAGTTAACACTGAGTCTCCCTCATCTTCGACAATTGATATTTCATCATCCATCACAACATTGAGGATAAGTGCCTTCTTCAGAACAGAAACATGATGGATTTTCAGGTTTAATGTCCAAAGGTCCTTGTAATGATTGAATCTTTCTTGATTTGGGGATGTAATTTCTCTGCCAAATATGTAAAGATGGTCTTTCCAAGCGACAACCTGGTGAGTACTACGAGGCGGCAGACTATTAGGATTTGATATCAACTTCCACTCCAACTTATCGACATCATAAAGATCACCGTATACGAAAGTCTTGCTTCCATTATAGAATTCACCTACATATATGATCAGTTATGTCTCCTTCAATAGATTGATGTTCATGGAACAATTTGATCGAGGAGAAAGTTTAGGAACATTTTTTTCAATGTGAATTTCCTTCTTTTTAGATTCTTCTTTTTGTATATTCATCAGGATGGCACCGATGTCGTCCTCCTCTGAGATTTTTGTGTTCTCTCTTTCAACTTCCTTCTCCTCTACTTTGGTTGTTTTTCTCTCTGCCTTCTCCTTATCTTTTTCAATGTGAATTTCCTTCTTTTTAGATTCTTCTTTTTGTATATTCACCAGGATGGCATCATCGATGTCATCTTCTTCTGAGATTTTTGTGTTCTCTCTTTAAGCTCCCTTCTCCTCTACTTTGGTTGTTTTTCTCTCTATCTTCTCTTTATTTTTTTCGGACTCCTTAACTATATTTGAAAGACACTCAAATTCTTCTTGATATTCATAGTAGGATCCTGTTTGTCGTAATTTTGCTAGTGCAACCCCTGTATCTTCATACGATGTTCTCTCGAAGCGACCTACAACCGCTTCGACAAGCTGTTCCCATGTACGAAAATATTTACCTCTTTTAGACCAACGACACCATTGCAATGCTTTTCCATCCAAGTAATTGATTGCAAACTGAATCTTTGGTCTTGTGCAGTGTCATAGAACTCAAAATATTGTTCAGCTTGAAAAATCCATCCTTCCACATTTGATCCATTAAACCGTGTAAAATATAACCTTTCATCTTTAAAACGATCACCCCTTTGAGACACAATCTCTCTATTATCGACCAATTGAACAATCTTCTCAATCAATAATGATTGATTCACTGTCATCTCAGCCATCTTCTCTGTGAATTCACCTAATTGCTTCTCCATTCTTTTCTTTTTTTGAATTTGTACAAAAAACAATGTTCTCCAATGAAGATAAAAGTAGTGCGAAAGCGAATGATAGGAGCGTCTGCTCTGGATACCAGTTGAAAAGAACCATAATGTCCTTCTCTAGGCCAGCCAAATATAAACGTAATACTAATAAGTAACTTTATTAATAACTTCAAGATTCATATTCATATCCTAACTACTATGAACTCAGTCATATATATAGGCTACAACCAAACAAATTAGATTCTAACTAGGACTCCTAATTACACTTCAACTAGGATTCAACATTTAGAAATATAGAAGTATAAAAACTCCTAAATTACTTAGAAACTCTTAATATTAAATAACTATAGGATATCTTTCAAAACACAGAAACTCTTAATTTTAAATATAGAGGATATCTTTCTCTATCAGATTAATAGAGAGAGAGATAAATATGAGGATGAATTGTTGTCGAATGTTTAAAATGATGGAATTCCATCAAACTTAGAAAAGTTGTTGAATTCATTTCGTCTAGGTGAGTAGTTTCAAAAAGAAAGTTTTTACTTTAATAAAATCGTATAGTTAGTTAAAATTACATTTTTACATAAGTGGGAGAGGAAATCTCAACAACCTAATATAAATTTAGAAGAGAAGATCCTAGTCGTTAGGGAGGAGGGTAGTCACAAAAAGATAAACCCCTATGATGTCTACATATAGATTGTTCATTAGCCTCCTCTAAATATTTTAATGTGTACACATTTTTTTTTAATGTATACACATATGTTGGTATACCTACTTTTGTTGTCCAATTTCATCAATTAAATAAACTGATCTTTCGTATAAAATGACAAGTCGTGATAGGTATGAACTAGTGAATGCCATGTACAGTCCAAAATGAGAGTTTAGATAAGCTCAAGTAGAAAAAATTAATTGTACGTTTGTCTTGTTGAAGATAATTAAATTATATTAGTAATAGGTGGCTGGCAACCAAGTGGTTCAAAGTGTTAGACATAAACTCCAAAAATCTGGAGGTCATGAGTTCGATTCTCACAGAAGGTGGAATCTTTAATGCTATTGAACGTGGGTTATTAAAAGCATATCGCACTTTATGCCTCTATCATTATAAATTTAACTTAGACGGTTATCGTGTTTATCACATCTTCATGATGTATCAATGCGTGGTAAAGACTAAAGTTGATCGTAGTTTATCACATCTTCATGATGTATCAATGCGTGGTAAAGACTAAAGTTGATCGTAGTCGATTACTCTAAAAAAAACAATTAGAATCTCGTAGTAGAATAAGTACAATGAAACTGTTACACCTTAGCATTCTATAATGGGCCAAAAGGATTAGTGACTTTCTTGGCAAAGCCAAACTCTCCACCAACATCTCAATTCCATTTCAACAAAAAACATCTCAATTCCAAATAACTTATCGTTTTCTCACTGCAGTCTGCAACCATCTAGAGAGAGAAAGTGTTCATGTTTGAGACCCCAAACTCTCTCTCTCTCTAGATCTGCTCAAAACCATCATCTTACCCAACAAAATCAAAATTAAAACCAATCCCATCTTTCAGGAGAGGCCAAAATTCAAGGTAATCCAATTAAATTTTGAAGATTTGTATTCAAATTGATAAAAAAATCCATGGGGTTTGATAAAGAAGCAAGTTCATCATCAAATATTCTTCCACCTTTTCCAAGAGAAGACACACCTCTTCTTTCCAAATCACTTCCTCTTTCTTCAACTTCCAAAACTTTTGCAAACATCTTCATAGCCATTGTTGGTGCTGGTGTTCTTGGATTACCATACACCTTCAAAAGAACAGGATGGGTATTTGGTGTTCTCATGATCTTATTTGTTGCAATTCTTACCTATCATTGTATGATGCTTCTTGTTAAAACTCGTAGAAAACTCGAATCAAAACAGGGATTTTCTAAAATCAATTCATTTGGAGATCTGGGTTTCATAGTTTGTGGTTCAGTTGGTAGATTTTCTGTTGATGCCATGATTGTACTTACCCAAGCTGGATTTTGTGTTAGTTATTTAATATTTGTTGCAAATACCTTAGCATTTCTTACCCAATTGAAAAAAATTCTAGGGTTTACACCAAAAGTGTTTTACATCTGGACTTGTTTTCCATTTCAATTAGGTTTAAATTCAATTCCAACACTTACCCATCTTGCTCCTTTGAGTATATTTGCTGATGTTGTTGATATTGGAGCTATGGGTGTTGTTATGGTTGAAGATATTATGATTTTTATGAAAACAAAACCAGTTTTAGAAGCTTTTGGTGGTCTATCTGTTGTGTTTTATGGTCTGGGTGTTGCTGTTTATGCATTTGAAGGGATTGGAATGGTTTTACCATTAGAATCAGAGACAAGAGATAAAAAGAAATTTGGAAGAAATTTGGGTATATCAATGGGTTTTATATCTTTGATCTATGCAAGTTTTGGAGCTTTGGGTTACTTTGCTTTTGGACAAGAAACAAAAGATATAATCACTACAAATTTAGGTCAAGGATTGGTAAGTAGTGTGGTTCAATTGGGTTTATGTATTAATCTATTCTTCACTTTTCCTTTGATGATGAATCCAGTTTATGAAGTTTGTGAAAGAAGGTTTTGTGATGGAAGATACTGTTTATGGTTGAGATGGATTTTGGTTTTGTGTGTGAGTTTGGTAGCTTTATTAGTACCTAATTTTGCTGATTTCTTGTCATTGGTGGGTAGTAGTTTTTGTGTTGTATTAGGGTTTATATTACCATCTTTGTTTCATTTGATAGTATTTAAAGATGAGATGAAGATTGGAGGAATTACTCTGGATGTTGTGATTATGGTTATGGGTGTTGTTTTGGCTATTTCAGGTACTTGGTCTGCATTGGCAGAGATTTTCTCTATCAAGGTCTAGAGATAGAGAAAGAGAGAATGGAGTTTCTCTATCTAGTTTGTACTTCAATTTGCACACACACTACACACACTTAATTGTGTGAGGTTTGGGTTGTATTTGTGTTTATATATTGAGAAAGTTATATGAATTCATCATGTTCTTAAATAAATTGATTCTCATCAAATGCCAATGTCTAAATGTTATTGTTTCCCTAATTTTATGCTTGTTAATTATGATATGTGCTCTTACTTTAGGAAGAAAATGCTTTTTATGGAAGAAGTTGGAATCCATATACTTTCGTATTTTCTGCAACACAGAGGTTTTCTTCGAAGAGAGAAAGGGAAAGAATAAACAATTTGTCTAGTTTATCTTATTTTCGACATATTTAGGATTATATATACAAAAGCCAGTGAATCAACTTCCACCTTATTTTAGCTTCTTGAGTTATAAATTATAAATTCCTTATGTTAATTAAGACATTTTAAGACTCTGGTTCTGATGGTTTTTGTTTTGGAGCCTTCTTTATTTAAAAGTGAAAAAAAATTGTGTCTTCACAAGATAGAAAAATTGTGGTTTATTTTTATTTTTTTGATGAAATACTTCCCTTGTTTCTTGGGTACTTTGTTGTTAATTGGAGATTACTAGAGTGTCTTTTGTGGGATTCAATTATTAAGGAACTAGTTGCCCTAAACCATTGAAAATAGAAGTAGGTTTCGAATAATTGAAGATTTTGTGGAATCATTATTCATTAGGCAAGCTGACTTTATATGTTAGAAAAGGCTGGGAGAAGGTAGCTTCTTTTCACGTTTGAATTTGGTGATCTTTAATTTAATTAAGCCCCCCATAAACAGATATTGTTGATCAACAATGCTGCAAAAAAGAATTGGAAGCTAATTGAGGTAGAGATATTGGATGGAAGAAATAGATGTGGCCAAATATAAAAGTGACAGACTAAAACGGCCAACATCGAAACTAGAGTGTCAGAACTAGACAAATTTTTGAAGAACGATATGAAAAATAACTTTCCACACATTCGCTTACCTTGAAGGTCAAATTCCATTATTGAAAAACCTAATTATGTTAAGGGCTGTTGGGGTTATGTTGTTTAATTGCTTAACTACTCTTGAGCACCATGGCCCAGTTTTTGTTTGTAAACTGCCACACCGAAACCAATTGGCGGATCCTATTCTTGGCGATGAAATTTTCTATTTTATCGACTTGGGCTATTTTCGATGTGACGTAAAGAGCATGACACCATTGGATCAATCATGTATGAGCCTAGCTATGCTAGTGCTACTGAAGTTTATGACCATCTCACTCAACCGATTAACCTTTTGGGGCATCTAACTGGTCAATTAGCAAAAATCTTTTTTATCAATGTTAAGATGTGAACTCTAACCTCTCCAGTAGAAAGATGTACGTACGACCACTCAACCAAAATGAATTTCACAATTAGCAATAGTTCGAAGTCAAGTATTAGTTTGTCCGGAGTCTTCTTCAAATATTCTAGATTAATTCTTGCACACTACTTCACTTGTGGCATTCTTTCAAATTAAGTATATTGTATATTAACATCTAATTCAACCCCAAAGGCAAACCTAGAGGAAATAAAGTTGAAGACTTGACATAAGTAGTGTATGCACAGTGTAAGAAAGAGAGGAAATTTCTTCATACAGACAGACATGACTACCTTAACTGGGTTGGGTGCCCTATAAATACACACAAATCTACTGCAGGGTTGTGTCAAACAGAGAGGGCGGTTGGCAAAAGATCATGCTCGAAAAGCCTTCAGGTTCACCTGCAACTTCAGCAACGTTTTCAGGATATACTTGAAATCCAATACAAATCTTCAAAATGCAAACCTCAAACGCCAAAACTCGAACCTGTTGGTAAAAGATCATGCTCGAAGATAGTTGTTCACTAACCAATAGCTCGTAATAATCACAGCCAATAAACAAATAGACATCATCTCCGTTTGAAACTAACCCAACTTCTGTCGCTAACTAAATGATATATACAGATGTCATATTCCTAGGCTTCAGACTGTTTTCTTTTCCCAACCATATAATAAAGTTGGATCAAATTCAAATATCCACAACTCAATCTCTTTTCTCCCAAGTTGATTTTATACGTTAGCGCAGAGAGCTCTGATATGGAGTCTAAACTGCGAGAGCGGGGAACAGATTACTGTCTTAGAGCGCATGTGCGCCGGAAACAGTTAGTTTGAGAAGATAATGGAACATTTTTTAACCTTAGATTTAGTTGTCATCTAGTTCCAGTCTCCATGAGTCCTGCTATGTTATAAATTTATCCATTGTCGGAAGAGCCTACTACCTCTTTCTTTGGTGATATGAGATTCCTGATTTCCACACGATCAAAATAAAACAAGATCTGTAGATGAAAAAGAAAACAATTCATTGTTCAAGCAACATTAAAAACAGCACAAAGAGTGAAGCAGAATTAGAAATTACTGAACTACTACTTCAAGATTCAAGAACACGGCATTAAGTTGAAAATAGTACAATGAAAAACTAATTTAATCCACAAAATCCTCACCTTATTTTGTAGTTGAATATTTGATGCATCAGTAGCCATGATCTGTACACCGAGGAACCTGTTTGAGACACTGCAGAAAGGGCAGAAAACAATACTAAACACACATCCATCTTGTCCGGACCAAATACCGTGTTTAGAAGCATCGTTGCTAATAGGGCTATTACAGAGTCGCTGATCTACAGATGATAGGTCACAGATCACAACCGGTATACTCTCGGAGTCGCTGATGGATGTGTGCTCTGGTCTACCTCTACGGAAAGATTTCAAATACACTTTGGAAGATGAGGTTACTGAACACATGACAAGGTATTGGTTCTCAGGCAAACCTAATGAGTTTTTACAGAATGGGCAATAAATATGTACCCTCTGGTGTATTGCAGGACTGGAGGAGAAAGGTGAGGCAGTATTATTTGCTGCACATAATCCTGTGACATTCGGCTTCCTCTCGTATTCTGGAAACTCGGCTTCAGAATCAAACTCAATTCTACGTTTTACTTCCCGAGACGAACTCGTACATCTCAGACCCACATAAGGTTTAACATCAGGAGTTCGAAACTGCTCTGCAGGGGAGCTAAGAAGTGTGGGTGATGAAGTCATCAAATTTCTACTTTCCTGTGTATGATAATCAATACTCCAATTCGGAGATGGCTCTACTTTTGGTTTGAGATCGTGGAAGTTGGCATCTATTACTTTTTCAGGAGAGAATTTCATTGGGCATGTGCCCTGGGAAACAGCTCGACTTGAATTGGATATGGTTGCCAAATGGGAGGGTACTTGATCTGGTAATTTATTAGATGTCGCCACTATAGGGTTATCTTCTTTCTTGACATAAGAACTTCCTGTTGTGTTTATCTTTTGTCTTATACGTTCCTGAAAATATAATCAGATTAGCAACCATTAATCGCGGACAAATTGATGTTTCAGAGAATAAAATTAACTGATGCATCTACAAATAGTTAAGGACCTCGACAACTTGGAAGAAGGATTGCAAATCCTCCATAGACTTGTCAAAGCTGTCATACTTGTTGATGGAATTTCTGAGCCACTTCGAAACATGTTCAGTATTCCTTGCTTCCCTAAACCGTTCGTCTGCAAGAACGACAAGAATGAATTGCTTATAAGTGATGTAGAGGAATTGGCCGAGAAATACATGGATGAGATCGAAGCGGCCAAATACAAGGGTGACAGACTAAAACGGCCAAAATCGAAGCTACGGGTGTCGGAATTGGACGAAATTTTGAGGGATGGTGCGAAATAGCGTTCCGGTCATTTGTTGTCGCTTCGCCACAATGGGCCCACTTTGAGGGGCAAATTCCATCGTTTAGGGCCTCAAAACGGACTTTTACTAGTTTTTTTCTATTTTTGGTAATTGTTTTCAGTTTAGGATTACTACTATTCTAGTATTTTATTTTTTTAGGAGTTTCTATTGGAGTTTGACCAAGATTAGGAAACCATAAGTCTATACAATGAGGGCTTAGAAGTTGTTTCAGTCATTCATTCAATCAATAAAATTCAGTATTTTAGTATTCTTGTTATCAATTTCGGTTCAATAGTCTTTAGACGGAGTTTTAAGGCTTTTATCAGTTTTTCCGCTGCGTCAACAAGTTCAGAAATGAGAACTAGATAATAAATGTCAAGCACTAAAAGCAGATCCTAAATAGATATCCACTGGTTATGGGACTGATCTCGCTTACTACCCTAAAGGAAGGTCTTTAGTTGCTTATCAGTCACCAGTATATTATGACTAAATGGTTTCAGGTAACCGTCTTTTGAGTTTTCACAGGCGACGATATTTTTGGATAAGAAAGTGTAAAAATAATTTCCTCAGTAGGTTGGAGCTATAGTGATGAATCGTAAATGCATTGGGGACTTTTATTTACTAGTTTATCTTTAGTTGCTAATATCTGGGCTTCCTATTTTACTTTGGATTCTACTTAGATTTATTTTCCTTTTCCTTAAAGGAATTAGTTTCTCTTTTATTTAGGATTACTGGTTTAACTAGTATTAGAATTAGAGTGCAATTAGGAAATTCCTCTGTAGATAGAGATGACTGGCCGAACCCTAGAGGGCAGCCCTCTGTTAAATGAAATACCATCATAGTGCCGTTGTGATTGTTTGATCGATTTTCTTATATTATACATTTGGTTTCTAGTTCATACTTTGACTGTGTAACTTAACGCTAATATACTCTCGATCTCAATAAACGATTAAATATTCGCTCATGATGTTTAGGTATATAGGATACGTTAATTCGAAATGTATGAAAATGGTTCAGAGAAATGGTTCCTCCAATTACAAAAAGCACAGCTTTGGTTCCATACCCAGCTAAATTTGAACTTCAACATTTCTACATATGCGAGAAACAAAAACATCGGGCAAAATAAATACCTAGAAAAATCACAGCTCCATAGTCAAACTTATGGCGTATGCAACGACCTACAGAATGCAAATATATTAGTAGTTGCAATATCAAGAGGAATGTACAAACACTGCATTGTTAAATGGTTGTAAGGCAAAATGAATCCATATAACGCTCCTCAACAACATGAAGTACTAAATATTTGGTGACAGATTGTTAAGCTAAGCACAAGATGCAGCCAAAAAGTTCATAGCCGCAATTTCGTGAGAAAAAATACATGAGCATAAACTAAATGGCACAGTCTAGACAACGAGAAACCAAAGATAGAAATTACCTGCAGCTTGATTAAGAGCACGAAATGCTTGGTGACAATACCACTCATTCCCACTCAGCAATTTCTTGGATGGGCTATATGTGTCGTTGTACTTCTTTTTCTGAACAACCTGAGTATCATGTCTATTGACACGCTTGTATTCAGAAATTTGACTTGGTACAAGTGGCCAATATACATTAGTAAGATATTCTGAAGAGCACTTACATGTTTTGGAATGGAATACCGACGAGTATCTGGAAGCATCAAGGATAACTCAAACTAATTATGAAGCAACACCTAGTCCAGTAGAAAGGATAATGATGTGGTAAAAGGAGTGTCCTACGTTCATAGAGAACCCCGAGGCCACATTCTATGCATAAAGATCGAGTTGGAGTACCAATGCGAGATTATAAAGGTGTGGTTTAACCAAAACGTAACGTGTTGTAACTTAAATTCAAATAAAAAAGTAATGTGTTGTAACTTGAAAAATGGGCGAAGGATACAACAACCCGAGCTTTTTCGTCAGAGAAGTCGATCCCTTCAGAGACCTGGAAGAAGAAAAATACCAAATTGTAAATCTTAGACTACAATTTTGGTAACATTTTGCAGCTAAATTATCTCTCTTTTCCTCATCAAGGATAAGGATAATCAAAAGACATGGTATCCTGGTGGAAGATAACCCCTGTAAAATACTCACTGTGTTAGCAGAGGGTTAACCAGATCGGCTGATATTGTATCTCATGGTAATGAATGTAGGACCATCAAAAAGGATCAGCTAAACCCTTAAAGATCTTCTCCCAGCCCAAAGAGGGGATCAAATTTGTTAGTATTGTAAGAACAACCTCCTAGTCTAGAGTTACTATTTTGTTTTATGCATATCTCCTAGTCTAGAGTTACTATTTAGTTCACTGACTAAATCAGCAAATTTACTAATTTAGTAAACTACGAAAGTGCTACAAAATCTATACTGTAACAGTCACCCACTATAATCAGTGCTTACTCTTTCAACGATAAATTGAAACTGAGTTGTCGGTTAAACACAGTTACCATAAATTCACTCGGAAAATTCAAACACAGCTTTCTATGTTCATGATCATATTTGAAAGAAACCAACCCCCCTAGAGGCAGCTTCACATTTTGGGCAGCTTGCCTCCACAAACACCCAACTGTGGATCAATTGAAACACAGGGGGTTCCAATTGGTTAACGAACGTATTTTGTGTAAGAAGCGGGAGGAATTTTCTGATCATGTACTCATACACGGCAAAGTGGCTGCAACCCCTGTGGAACTACTTCATCAATGCTTTCAAGACCAGCTGGTGCCTTCCAAAGTCTATTGACCAAGTTCTAGAACAATGGCAACGAATAAAAACTCTTAAGCTAGGAAAGAAAGTGTGGAACTTGATCCTTTTGGCGATAAAATGGAGTCTATGGAAGGATAGGAAGAACAGGATTTTAAGGACTCTAACCCTCGTAGCACAGTAGGAGTAGAGGATGTTAAAGGCCTGCTCTTTTATGGAGCAGGTAGATGAAATGGGCTATATTTCCAAATCATAACAGATTTTGTTCACTATTGGGAGGCAATGATGATATACCATGTAATCCAACGTGTCACTTGTAAATTCTTTTTGAATATTACTTCCAAGTTTTAGGAAAAAAATTGAAACTGAGTTGTTAAAGTTTATTGTTCTGCCAACAACCCTTCGTTGGAGTGGTAAGCGGTATAATCTTCCACCTTAGAGGTCAAGGGTTCGAGGCACACGATGAACATTTCAAAAAAAAAAAAAGTTTATTGTTCTCTTTATGTTGTTCGCTCATTAGTTCTTGATTTTCATTTATAGTCCTCTCTGCTACGACATTAAGTAGAGAAACAAAGAGTCAAAGATAGTTGCCACAAGGGAAATACTTAATTTAAATGTTTGTAATTTTATACCTTCCCTCGGTAAACAGCCAGTAAAGCAGCCCCTGAGTAATGAGGATCATTTATTGTGGAATGGTTTTGCTTGTCTTTCATCTTGGTTTCACAAGGAGGTGACTTTTTACTTCGATGAATTGCATCGTAGTAACCCCTCAAAACAGACTCAAAAGCGTTCTGGTCTCCTTTTGGCTCTGCAAAATGAGTTAATGAATAACACAATCACCACATTAAAAACCTCAAGGCACATATAAGGTTGTTAGGGGCATATGCATAATAATGCAGGTTGTTAAGATATACCCACATTTAAACTAGAGATTCTTCCTTGACACATTTCTTGGTTTTAATTCTACTATCGGAGCAAACATAAACATCTAGAAGCAGGAGATCAAAAAAATATATCCTGCACACCGATTTTAACGTCCTAATTGCTTCTGCATAATCAACTATAGAAACAACAGACAGAGAGATGCTTCTTACCAATAAAAAGGGACTTCCGAACATTTAACCGACGCCAAATACCAGTTTCCTCCCAGCGCTTTCTTAGCTTTTCCATCAACCCATAGCTAGGAAAGAATACAAGAGCACCACCGGGTACAATCTTGAAAATTTCCTCCAAAGAAGCACCAAGATCATCCTTCACAATAAAGAATCCAATGTTTATTTGTAAAGGGAACTTATATCACCCTTTCCCACAAGTTAGCTTTCGCATTACCTGATACGCATATACATCAGATGTTTTATAGCTTGCATTTAATGAAATATTCCCTGGACCAGTGGAAACTACAGCAGCCCACAGCTATAAATGAAGGTAAATCAGATCACCTGCGCTGCTGCGCAGAGGAAAAAAAAAACATGCATTCAATTTTGACTAGAGATCCATACCTGCGATTTCAATTCTATAACATGTTGGGCTTCGAAACAAGTGTCAAACTTAAGCCCAAGTTCAGACGAAAAAGAGTTCATGGGTGAGAGCGTCCTGAATAACAAATATATACATATGAAGGGAGTAGTATATCCAAAATAATACTATGTTAAATCATTTATTACTGTACAAAATGGACTTTCAGATACAGAGAAGTCCAATATTAGGATATGATGCATGCTAGTTTTTAGTCTGAAATGATCCTAAAATGTTGGGCAAAATTCCACCTTGGACATGTTTATTGTGCTAATGAAATGAATCCTTTTTAATTATCTGAATTATCACATTGTCTATAAGAGAAATTGAGAAAATTAATGTATAAGCATTAGGTGTATAATAAGGTAGGAGAATCAAGAGATAAAGAAACCTAGAGGAAGAGGAATCTGACTCCGAAAGAACCAATATTATCCTATATTTGTTTTAATGTTTATCTAGTTTCTAATATCTTTAGTTTCTATCTTTTATAAGTTCGCATATTTTTTGGCACATATACATGATAAATATGATGTAAGGTGATTCATATGGATATAATGAAAAACATTGATAATCAAATTCTTTCAGTGTAGATATATTATATGACCCAGAAGATTGAAGAAAGCACTTTTTTAATATCACTTAGCGGAAGTATAAAATTCTGCAATTCATGATCATCGGCGATGTAAAGAGTTGATATGCGTTGTCAGTAGCCGTGCGCTATAATGATTACATGTGGCTAATAATTATTATATATTAATCTTAAGAGAGTCGCTGTACACATGAATGTGGTATGATATGAATGTCGGATTGTGCGACTGCATGGTGATGGAATTGTTGAGGGCGTAACAGTAGTTTAGTATTGTGGTTGGCTTTACCCTCTCCCTCATTTGTTTGATGTGTGGTTCTGTGGTCCATATTAGGTGCACTGAGGATCGATCTGAGTATTGACTGTACAGGATGCTAACACAAGGGCAATTATGATGGATTGGTACCCTAATGGACCACACTCTCACACAACAAACAATTAAGGAGGTTTCAAAAGAAAACCAACTTATCACACCTCACTTTTGATTACATAGTGGCATATTCATTAATTTTGCCTGTAATGACTGCACAATTACCAATATGCTTTATCTACTTAAACTCGAGATTTTTTTAATCTACTGAAGCCCTAGAAATCTAAAAATCTCCATTTGGATTCTGGCGCGACCTATAATTTCAAGACAAGACAAAAGTCGTTCGCCAGTTTGGAGGATTCTTTCCCTAGTTGTTTTCCTATTTGAAAAGGTAGCTGCTTGGAGTTCCATTTCCTAGACTCTCAAAGGTATTGTGTCAACTATTTAATGCTTAAGCCTAACAAAACTCAAAAGGTAGCTACAAATGATGTCATTTGAGACTTACTTAATTAGTTGTTTATGGTTTGATATTTAGAAACTTCTGAGCTCCACGAGAGGCGTTATTGGTTCATTGACATTTTTGCATTAACTATGTTGTCACTTGTCAGTTCTGTGATGGGATTTCATGGTAGGTGACCTTGAAATCTATACTTAAGGACTTACACTCGCCTTGAGGTGCACATCAAAACTTAAGTCTCAAAACACCTACAGTAACAATAATATAGGATATTTTGGTATATTTTAATTGAATTTTAGAAAGTTGTTATGTAGAATTATCAGAATACAAATAGTTGCTTACTACATCAGGCTCGGCCATAGACAATGTACGCTTGGTGCTTACCCGGACGTGAGAATCACTGACATAGAAAGATCGGCAATTTTTCTAAAGACAACAGATGGATTCAAGCATGACAAGCTCAAACAATGCGTACTTTTTCCTGCAAGAGATGTTATGGATAAGTTCAAGAATAAATGTAGAAGAATATTAGGATTAACAATATCCATTTTTTATAACAAGATTCTGAATTCTCTGAAACATTCCAATAATATCACAATGTAAAGTTTCTTTGGATATCTCGATTCTCCAGTCATCAAAAATCTTGATCGAAAAATATTAACCTTGATAGTAATAATATATGTACAAATCATGAATATTAATTTTCTCCTTGTGCTTTTACTATGTGCTTAAGCAGTTACATAATCAAAAGCTTTAGCCTTTAGGTACGTGTACGACAAATAAGAAAAAAGAAGCAACTGAATTTTGGGGGGCAAAGAAAATCTAGCAGCTCGCACTCATTTATAACAATATCAAATATCTGCTGCACTTTAATTTGTTTCTGGGTGAAGTGGAAAAACTGCATATAATCCATTTCTTTCAGGGATTTTACTATGATTTGGGAGGCTAGTTTGGCTACATCTACATCCTTGAAGTCCTTTTCTGGTGTTCAGGCCTTTATGATCATTATACTTGTACCATTTATTTATTAGATTGTTTCTCTTCTTCAAAAAGTATCTGCTCCAGTTATGGGCCATGCCAACACTGTTTCCTTTAACATTGTTTGTAGATCTTACTAAATTCTTTAGAAAACTTATTTTAATAGTATCTTGTTTCTTTACTTGACTTTTCGAGCTTGTATCATTTTTTTGGTGCCTGCCGGGCACCCGATTCAATAAATTGCCTATTGCGGAAAAAAGAATACAGCGACAGTTTGCAGCTTTAAGGAAAGATTTCTCTCTGTTACTAAAAAGAAATGGGAGACTTACCAGAAGCTTTTTCAAAATATTTCCGCAAGGCAAGCTGATAATCAAAGGTATTGGGCCGACTTCGAGAGAAATAGCGAAGCGAACAAAACAATTCTGCATGACATTGTCAAGCACAGTCAATACAGTGAACTAAAAGCTAATCAATTCGAAGTGGACTCGGTGGAGTTAATACCTTGAAGTCTGGACACAGATTTCTCGCTTAAACAAACTAGTGATTCTGCATCAGATGCAGCTCTGATTGCCTACACCAATAAAATTGAGCAAGATACAAAAGCTGGTAAGTGTTATGCTAAGAAAATAAATAATTTAAAGAAAGGATGAGAAGTTTGTCCATTAAACGTTCGTTATGAGTGTTCAATCCACCAAGAAAAAAAATGGGTTTTTTTAGTCAAGGGCCTCAAGGCACATCTGTGCCAACAGATAACCCATTAGTCCTGTCCATTACAGCATTTTTTTTCAATAATTCCATTCATATCCCTTCTTAAAGCCAAAGTAACTGTTTGTTTCCCTCCCAAATCAAGAAAAAACTCTCTCTCTCTCTAACAAGTCTTTTCTTCTTAATTAAAACAAAAAACCAACCGAAGCTTTGTCGTCGTTTAATCTTTGTTCACTTTCAACAACATCCCCAATCATTTTCAGAAAAAAAAAAAAAAAAAAAAAAAAAACAACATCCACAATCATCTAACAGGTCCAATAAATCTATAAAATGTTGTTTTCCCTTCACCAAGTTCCCGAAAATATTTTGAAAAGTTTGGGTTCTGTAAGGAATTTTTCCTTCCTAAAATCTGTAAGCAAAAATGTGAATGTTGATTTATTTTAACATTTCTCAATTACAAACTTATTACTCGGTTAGAGTATTTCTTGTATTGAAGTCTCTGGTTCTCGTGATCTGTGTGTTTTTCTCCTTGTGCTTTTGTGTTATTAACCTTTCATTATTCCCAGGATATTCCAAATTTGATTTGTACTAACAAATCTATTTTTGTTTACACAAAGCAAGTTTACATAAAGAACTTCAATTTTGTTGAAATTCAGAACGAAATAAAATCAGAGTTCCGTATCCCGACAAAATTAACTTTTATATCACTAGTGTTGTTATGTGTCCACAAAACTAGGTTGTCCAAACTTCAACAAAAGAAAGTTTATTACATGAGAAATCCAAGAACCGAAGAAACCATGAAGAATGAAGATTGGACTTTCAAGAACAGCGAACAAATGAAGACAAAGAGCAGTGAAGAAGATAAGATAATAAGCAAAAAATCAACAAAAAAGTATAGGAATCGATAGTCTGTAGTGGTAAAGATAACGGTAAGAACATAATCGGTGTACGCCTACATGAAACATGATGTCATGATACAGCCTGCAGTTGGTTCTTTGAAGCAATTTTTATTTTCGAGTATCAGCCAACATAGCAGTTTTAGCATTTCTTACTAGTATTTTTATTTTTATTGAAACTTCCAAATTTAACTTCAACAAAATACGGAAATAGAGTTAGAGTTGAGTTTAGGATTCATGCCCATAAGGGGGGCATGATCGAGCCCTATAAATAGGGTGTTCTTGTTCATTCTTCAGATCATCAAATAATGTCCAAACTTCTTGGATGTGTAATTGCTTCTTTTGTTTCAGTCTTGTTCATTATACTTGTTTTCTTAAAGCTCTTAGCCTTCATTTCAAGTTATTTATTTTTGCCAAGCTACATCAAGACCCTACAAATTTCTTAACCGGCTTCAATGAGGAGTTATTTTGAATTTCGCGAGTTCCAGTGCCAAATAGAATTTTTGACATGCTTTAAATACGAAAATTAATTTCTAGGGTTTGAACTTTGAACAAATGAGTCATATATGCAAATCAGGGTATGGACTGAACTTCTATTATTTTCTTTATATTTTTTTTAATGAAAACCTCCTTTGGTAGTTCCATTGGTAGACCAAACACGAACATATTTAAATAAATAAGTACGTATATAATAATATTAAAGTACCTCTCTGGCACACTTCTCCAATAACTCGAAGTCCTGGAAAATACCAATTTCTTGAAGTTCTCTGAAAGCTTCATCGCCCGTCCAACTGGAAGAAGATAATAATGAAATTACATTGCAAAAAAGGGAACTGGATACAATATCTATGCTGAAGAGCTCAATGCAACCTTCGACGGAGCAGTGTTTATAAGAAAACATGTTCAGTTAGTTGCCATCAAATATCAACAATGAGAAAGGTGGATAAATCACATCAGTGTGATCCATTAATTAATGGATTATGCTATTTGCTCCGAGCTTCTTGCCCGAGCATGGCTCGAAGGATGACGTGGGCCACGTGGCATATCTGGATTCGAGAATGAGCATGCCACGTCAGCTTTCCGCCCATTATTGGGCGACAAACTCGGGCCAAGCACCCTTTATTAATTAATCAAGTTGATGTAAGGGCATCATGGCCAAGTCGGTTTACTGCCGTAAGGCTCAAAAGGGATTTCATTTTGCATATCAGAGCAGCAACTTTTAGAGTGTTAGACTCTTATTGACACCAGCTTCGTTAGGAGTGGTCCTGGCTTATAAATACATCTTCAGTCTTTGTTCAAATCATCTTTGATCAATTGGAAACATATCATGATGCTACCTTTTCTCGTTATCATTCTTTATGTGTTATAATGTCTTCTCATCAAGTTTCAAGGTGTTTAACTGGGTATAGTTTTTGCATAACCTTAGTCTTCTGCAAGCATTACATCACAAATATTTAATATGCCGAACCAGCGAAACATTTAAAAGCTTTACCCCTAAGCACCAGTTAAAAATTCATCCTCATTTAAGTGGATTCTGATTGATTTTTATCTGAACCATCTAATGCAGGGTTAATCAAGATCTATGGTCAGTAGGGTGCAGTGACTAATGGATGTAAACATGTAACTCACCTTGAGTCGTAGTCCCGAAAGCCACGCTCCTCTAAAGTATGTGTCTTTCTCGTAATCCAATTAAAAATCCCCTACACAGTAAAAGAAAAATCAGCGCTGACCGTACTATCATCAATTATAAGGTATTTCAGTAGTTTCATAATAGTATATATATAAAACCTGGATTATGTCATGCAAAGCTTGGTAGACCGTTGAATCCCTGAAGCGTAGTTCTCCCAATTCTTTCTCCAAAGCTTTATACAGATATGATGATCACATTTCCTATTTATGGAACAAGATACAAAGGGGCAATGGACGGCTAACTTACCATTTAAGTCATCTTCTTCAATATCCACACTACCCGCTTCGCGTGCCGTGTCCTCTATATTGCTGAAATAAGCAAAAAATGCCTTTCAAGGAAACAACTTAGAGAAAGTAATAACGTTGTCTAGTGTTGAAAGAATCCACAAATAAGCTGAGTCATCATAGTAAACATTAGGGAGTAATAAAGAACTCCAAGGAATGGATTGAACATAAAACTTTTGGAATCTTACAGAATTGGCGTTGGCAGCCAGACGTTTTGATCACCAAGGACCCACAGTTAAATAAATTCACTTTTTCAGTGTCATATAAGGTGTCTTTAAAGTTTAAAGCACTCAAAAGAGTCTGAGTTTAATTCATTATGTGATGAATGCAGAAGAGTTATAGATGCAGAGTAGTTAATCTTATGAGATAATAATTGCACCATCTAGAAGCACAAGGAACTGGTTATTCAGAGAGTAGCTTCACAATCGAAGTGGAAAAGAAAAGAATATAAAAGAGTACGCACAACGACAAACACGTGTCCGTGAAACTACAAACACAAGCTAGTGAAACAGAGAGAGAGAGAGAGAGAGAGAGAGAGAGAGAGAGAGAGAGAGAGAGAGAGAGAGAGAGAGAGAGAGAGAGAGAGAGAGATTTGGAGATCTAAACAAACGAAACTACAGGCAAAAGTTGGTAAAACCGAACACCATATCAGAAAACGTAGATGGTGAGTTCGACTCACTGACACTGTGTACAGTGTACTCCAATAAGAAGCATCTTGAAAATGAGAGAGAAATAATAACTGTGACCTATAAGAATAACCTTCTGGATTACTAAGGGCCAGTTTCGGTTCGTGATCCTAAAATTTGTTTTCGAAAACTAAACTATACGAACTTAACTATCGCACACTAACAAGCCGTACAACATCCAAAACTGTTTGTTGATTTATTACAAAACTATGTAAGGTTTTTACAATACCACAAATGATCATTTGGTGTTTGCATTGAAATTATACAGGATTTCGTTATACAATAAATCGAATGAATGCTCTGAATGTGTACAAGATGTAGAACCATTTAGGTATAACTTAGTTTCTAAAGTCATCTTTTAGAATAACAAGTTAAAAGGACCCTAAGCAACTTGTAAAGATCTAACTCGAATAAATAAGAGTTTTCTTAATTGAATAAATAACCAAGTTATGCCACTATATGCATTAAGTCAACAAACTAAATTAATAGGAAAAAATTTAGTGAACAGCTTTAAGTACATACTGAGCTTCATCAAGTATCACAATTGAGTCTTTAAGATCTATATCCATTGCCCTCCGTATGAAAGGATTAATGATATAGCTGTATGAGCAGAAAATAAGTTGAGCTTCTTCTGCCATAGAACGTGCTGCAAAATATGAACAACCTACAAAAATTGACCCTGCATAAGGATTTTGTAGACAATAAAAATCCTTCAACAAACTACAGGTAAAAGACAACTAAACCTTTTACTATCTGTCCAACTTTAAGTAGATCTTCAATATCATGAGCTTCGTGGCAGCCACCTTTCTGAAAAGATGGATGAGCTTTGACTTTGTCGAAATTTCTGCTTACGGAGAAACTAGGATATTACTTGGTTCACGCATGAAGAGACAAATTTTATGAGCATAGATAAACAAAACAATAGAACTTACTGGAATTCTAAGCATCCCACTCCTACTTGTGGCTCCTCATCCATGCCGTCACTAGAACATTATGACAATGCATAGTTTAACCAAGATAGGTAAGGACTAAGGACAAATTGGTATAGAGGATTTGGTACATGCACAAAGTCACAGATTCACAAGTAATGAGAAACATTATAAGCGTTGAAAGTGTGCTAAAAGAGAAGTAGAGAGTACAACTTACATGGTTCCTAAGCATTCTACAACTGGTTCCTTCACCTTTAAAAGTGACTTACTGAAATTTTACAACCATACGCAGGTAAGCAGAAGACAAATAGAAACCACCAAATATTTTGTTGCTTTGGGGTTGAAATTTTACCATTTCGCGTCAATGTTTTCTGTCCCACGCAAATCTTCATTTGTGCAGTAGTGTTTCCTTGATCCCTGAAAGAAAAAGAAAAGGCAAAGGTAACAAAAAAAAGAAACGTAAATTCGTAAAATCTTCGAAAGGAGATGATGATTACGATGTTGAAGAGGAAGATATCTACAACAGAGTAAATCATCATTATTCCACCTTCTCCGGGATTGACTTTGAACTAATCGACACCACGGACCCTGGGTGTTAAAAATACAAATGCAAGACACAAAATTTTGGCCCAAAAGAACATTCTGGCTTAGTTTGGATCCAGGGGCCAAGGTGTTACAGTATGGTATAGAAGATACTTTAAGCTTGCAAAGTTTTGATGACAAAGCACAATTTGTTCTAGATGCCAAAATACAGAGACGAGGTTATAGGAATAGACAAACCTACCAAAATTGCCATTGGTACCCGGTAAGATGTTTTGCGATACTCACGAATTACTTGACTTATTTGTGAATGTGTCCTCCTTTAACAAGCAATACCATGTGATAGTTAATATAGGTTTAGCAACAATGTGATTTATTGTCCTTAAATAATAAAAATATTAGTCGTATATAAACTTGTTAAGAAAAAAGACACCTAAAACAAATGAAACTCACAAGTTGAAAAGCTTTTACTGCATGAACTTGTGAAGTTTTTTTCATGCAGCAAATAGCCACATAATCTTTCTATACTTTTTTCGTTCCAACCTATTTTGAAAAGCTTAGATGTGACATTTTACACTGGAATGAAAATTGGCATCACACAAACAAAATTGTCATCGGAATGGTCAGCAAAAGAGCAACTTACGTAGCGTAAAAGATGGTAGGTGTGGTCTTTTTCTTTCGAGCTTTACCATATCCTTGAAAAGGAGACTCACCTGAAAAACCCATGTAACAATATAGAATTAAAATACAACAAACTAATTTCCCTTTCAATATCTTAGAGAATGTAATCACTAAAATCAATATCCCAACAAATTAAGCCCGCTAGTTACACAAGTTCAACTATGGACCATTAGTTCTGAATAACCCATTCAACAGAAAAATCCTGTGTTAATCAGACTTTCTTAAATAGTGACTTGTTGAATTAGTCGGTTAAATAGATGGGTTGTTTAGCGTTTCTCTTTAAATTGCATCTAGGGTGACCTAAACTCAGCACAACCTTCAACAACTCGTCAAGCAAAATTTCAGAGCTTTAAAGGGCCTCAAATCAGATTACAAATCCAAAATACAATACTGGCGCTAATTAGCTTAAAAGGAAGAGAAAATAGGTATCCTGTGATGATTTCAACTACAGAAAGAAATCTATTATCTCATTTTCTTGTCCAAATTAAAGTTTCCAAAAGCTAATTCTAATAATAATAATCAAGAAAAAATACTGCTTACATTGAGGTGAAGAGTGACTGTGATTCTGCTGCCATGCAAGCACAGAGCATAAAAGCGATAATGTTTTTCCAGTTCCAGTTGGAGATTCAAGTAATGCATTAGAGTGCCCTTGTCTTTCAGCTAGATTTAGGGTTGAGATTACCTTCGCCATGAATGCGCACTGTGTTCCGTACGGTTCGTATGGAAACTCTACTTGAAGTCCACCAATGTACTTAGAACTAGGGTTTGGGTTTTGAGTTGCAGAATTCATTTTTTGATCTAGTTGATGATTCCAAGTTGAACAACGTTGAGTTTCTAAAAACCGATTTTCTCTATTTTGGAGGGAAAATTGAGAAGGGAACTTCGAGTCGTCTTTCCCTCAGAAAATTTCAAATTTGGAAGTCGAGACTCCTCACAGTTATACAAAAATGATCGACCTGTTATATATATTGGCTGCCCAGAGATTTATGGTCTATTTTGATGCCACATAAGTTTCCTTAAGAATTAAGGAAGAAGTTAACATGAGGTGTGAAGTTAACATGAGGTGTACCTCAATGGTGATATTTGGCTGAGTAATGAACATGGATAGCATGAGGTGCCCAAAGCTAAATACCTTACCCTCTAAATGCTCCACATCCACTACCAACGTGGATGCTCTTTTGTGATTGGGACTTTTACTATAAATACCTTCATTGTTCCATTAGTTAGGGAGAGAGAAGAAAATATAAATATATGAGATAAATATAAGTTTTCTTTACCAAGTCTTTGTTATTCTTTATTATCTACTCTCCTTTTACTTATTGACAAATAGCAAACTTGTTACACGTTATCAGCACGAGGCTCTAACCAAGTGGGGAAATAATTCCAGTTATAGACGAAGGGTTGTCTTGAAGACCGTTTGAAAATCAAAGTAAGTTGTGTTATTACTTTTCAAATGTCGAATCTAACTAATATAAATTTTGCAGTTCTTGACCTAACAGGAAGTAACTATCTGAATTGGGCTCCTGATGTTGAATCTCATTTAGAAGAAAGGAATATAAAGAAAACCATAGCAGAGGGAAATAATGAAACTTCTCAGAATCGTGCGGCTGCACTGAATTTTATCCGACACCATCTATGTGAAGATCTAAAGTCGGAATATTTAAATATGAGAGACCCTTTATTGTTATGGACCGGTTTAAAGAAACGTTTTGACCATTTAAAAAGAGTTATCCTTCCTAAGGCTTTAAATGATTGGTTGCATCTGAGACTGCAGGATTATAAAACTGTTTCTGAGTATAGTTCTGTTTTATTTAAAATAACGACAAAATTGGCACATTGTGGTTTTCCTGTTAGTGAAGAACAAATGCTGGAGAAAACATTTTCTACTTTTCATGTATCTAACATGAACCTGCAAGAACAATACAGAAATATGAATTTTAAATATCATTCTGATTTAATCTCTTGTCTACTTGTTGCGGAACAAAATAGAGAAGTTATTATGAAAAACCAAGAGGCTCGTCCAACAGGTTATTCAGAAGTATCTGAAACCTATGTGACATCTTATGGACGAGGTGGTCGTGGCAACGATCACAACAAAAATAATAGAGGTGGTGGCTACCACTCTAGAGGACGTGGTCGTGGCAACGATCACCAATTAGATACCAGAGATGGTGGCTACCACTCTGGAGGACGCGGTCATGGGAACAGTCAAAGTTGGAATAACAGAGATGGTGGCTACCACTCTGGTGGACGTGGTCGTGGTTACGGTCGTGGTCGTCGAGGACGTTATAATAACTCGAGTACTAGACATCATCCATTTAGTCGACAAGACAAAGGAAAAAGGGAGTTAAATGAACCATCTGAAATGCAAACTAAATCATGTTATAGATGTGGCATGACAGGTCATTGGCAAAGGGCCTGTAAAACTTCAAAATATCTGGTAGACCTTTATCAAGCGTCGTTAAAGAAATCAACGACGAATACAGAAATGAACCAGATGGAGATAGGTGGTTCCTCCTATAATACTGGATTAGATGTGTCTGATTTTCTAGTTGATGAAGTGGAAATTCATCATACTGAATCACAAACCGAGTTATTTCCTGTTGATTACGGCGGTAATCTGGAGATTCTAAAAGATTGTGTCCCAGCAGCCGAAAGAGATATATACGATGGTAGCTTTGATCATCTACCTCCCGCTGAATTTGACAAACTACTTGATGAAGAGTTTGACAAAATTTTCCCAGAATAGTGTTATATTTGTATATATTACTTTGTTTCTTAAATAATTAATGTAATATATTGTCATGTTCATATAATACAAATATGTTATAATCTTATGTCTTATTTTTGTGTACAAAAGGTATGGATTACAAAAAGACAATATCAAAGGATGATGAGGATATATGTGTAGTTGATAGCGGAACTACAAACTCTATCTTTCGAAACAATAAATATTTTGAAACCTTAAAGTTACACAAGGCTAATGCGATAACAATCGCTGGTTCATCTAGTCTCATTGAAGGCTCTGGTAAAGCAACTATAATATTACCGCATGGTACGAAAATAACCATTGATGACGCATTGTTTTCAACCAAGTCTTTGAAAAATTTATTAAGCTTTAAAGACATTCGTCGAAATGGTTACCACATTGAGACTAGAGATGAAAATAATGAAGAATATTTATATATTACTTCAAATACTTCTGGCGAGAAGCATGATTTAGAGAGACTGTCGACTCTTTCTTCTGGACTGTATCTTGTAAGGATAAAAACGATTGAATCATATATTGTCGTAAACCAGAAGCTTTACGACCCTAGTGTGGTGACACTTTGGCATGATCGTTTGGGACATCCTGGATCTACCATGATGAGTAGAATAATCCAAAATTCTCAAGGACACCCATTACAGAACCAGAAGTTTCTGATAACTAAGGATTTTAATTGTAAATCCTGCTCTCTTGGTAAATTCATTGTAAAACCATCTTTCACAAAAGTTCATATGGAATCTCCTAAATTTTTGGAAAGGATTCAAGGAGATATTTGTGGTCCTATTCACCCATCATGTGGACCATTTAGATATTTTATGGTATTAATTGATGCATCTACCAAATGGTCTTACGTTAATCTTTTATCAACACGTAATAATGCTTTTGCACGATTACTAGCTCAGATTATTAGACTACGTGCTCATTTTCCAGATTTTCCTATCAAAAAGATACGTCTTGATGGTGCAGGAGAATTTACATCAAAGGCTTTTGATGCTTACTGTCAGGCAGCTGGTATTGATCTTGAACATCCTGTAGCGTATGTTCATACCCAAAATGGTCTAGCAGAATCATTCATAAAACATCTACAACTAATTGCAAGGCCAATGTTGATGAAAACTAAATTGCCTATTTCGGCATGGGGATCTGCAATATTACATGCTGCAGCTTTGATCCGTCTTCGGCCCAGAGCAAATGGTTATTCTCCGTTACAACATGTTTTGGGTCATCAACCAAATATTACACATTTACGTGTGTTTGGGTGTGCGGTGCATATCCCTATTTCACCTCCAAAACGTACTAAATTTGGACCTCAGCGGCGGCTGGGTATATATGTTGGTTTTGACTCACCATCTATCATAAGATATCTCGAACCTATGACAGGTGATACTTTTACCGCACGTTTTGCAGATTGTCATTTTGATGAGACAATTTTCCCACCATTAGGGGGAGAAAATCCGTCTACATCGGATAATAAACAAAATGATTTATGTTGGCATACAGAGAGTTTGTCTTATCTAGACCCTCGAACTAGTCAGTCAGAACTAGAAGTAGAAAGGATAATACATTTGCAAGGCATTGCAAATAAACTACCAGATGCATTTAATGATGCTGCAAGGGTAACAGAATCATATATCCCTGCTGTTAATGCTCGTGCACGAATTAATATTCCTAAAGGACCAGGAGAAGCTGCTATAGCAAATGAGTCGTCTAAGCCACATCAGAAACGTGGACGACCAATTGGTTCTAAAGATACTATTCCGAGAAAGAGAAAGAACCAATCACTAAATAATAGTTCTCTAGAAGAGACTATAAATAATACACCAACACTTTCTGAACCAATACCCCTTGAAGTGGGTAAAGCCCTTGATGAGACAGTGTTACAAAACAATGAGGAAGTCTCTATAAATTATGGATGGTCAAAGGAAGTATGGGACCGAAATGAAACAATTATCGACGAGGTATTCTCTTTTGCAGTGGCAACCTCAATTCTGAAAGAGAATGATGATTATGAACCACGCTCTATTGAGGAATGTCGACAAAGACCTGATTGGTCGAAATGGAAAGATGCAATTCAGGCAGAACTAGATTCACTCAATAAGCGTAGTGTTTTTGGACCAGTGGTCCTTACACCCAAGGATGTAAATCCAGTTGGGTTCAAATGGGTTTTTCTAAGAAAACGAAATGAAAATAATGAAATCGTTCGCTACAAAGCACGACTTGTGGCACAGGGTTTTCTACAAAAACCTGGGATAGATTATGAGGAAACATATTCTCCTGTTATGGATTCCATTACATTTAGATATTTAATCAGTCTAACTGCTCAAGAAGGACTCGATATGCATCTACTAGATGTCGTTACTGCATATCTATATGGCAATCTAGATACTGATATCTATATGAAGGTACCTGAAGGATTCAAGTTACCTGAGGGAAAACCACGTGTCATGTATTCACTTAAACTTAATAAAGCTTTATATGGTTTAAAGCAATCAGGGCGAATGTGGTACAATCGCCTCAGTGAATACTTGACCAAGGAAGGTTATGTAAATGATCCGATTTGTCCATGTGTGTTCATCAAGAAATCAAATATTGGATTTGCTATCATTGCAATATACGTTGATGATATAAACTTAATTGGGACAGTTGAAGATGTCTCAAAAGCTGCAGAATATTTGAAGAAAGAATTTGAGATGAAAGATATTGGAAAAACAAAATTCTGCATTGGTTTACAAATTGAGAGGAGCACAAGTGGCATACTTGTTCATCAAAATTTATATACTGAAAAAGTCTTGAAAAGATTTCACATGGACACTTCATACCCTCTTAGTACTCCAATGGTTGTCAGATCTCTTGATACTGTAAAAGATCCTTATCGTCCTAAAGAAGATAATGAAGCACTACTTGGTCCTGAAGTACCATATTTAAGTGCAATCGGTGCTTTATTATATTTGGCTCAATGTACTAGACCTGACATTTCTTTTGCAGTAAATTTATTGGCCAGATTCAGTTCGGCACCAACAAAACGACATTGGATGGGAGTAAAGCATATTCTCCGATACCTTCGAGGAACTACTGACATGGGGTTATTCTATTCGAAGAATTCCTCTGATGGTTCACAAGTGATAGGATATACTGACGCAGGATATTTATCTGATCCACATAAAGGAGTTTCACAAACAGGCTATGTTTTTAGTAGTGGTGGTACAGCTTTCTCTTGGCGATCAAGTAAGCAAAGTATGCCTGCTACATCTTCTAACCACTCGGAGATTATTGCTCTTCATGAAGCTACTAGAGAATGTGTATGGCTAAGGTCTATTATTAGTCATATTAGACTTTCATGCGATCTCCCCGGGATTACAAAATCACCTACTATTATTTACGAAGATAATGCGGCTTGCATTGCTCAAATTAAGGAAGGATATATTAAAGGTGACAGAACAAAACACATTTCACCTAAATTATTTTTCTCGCACCATCTACAGAAGAATGGCGAAATTGATATTCAGAAGATACAATCATGTGAAAATTATGCCGACTTGTTTACCAAGTCTTTGCCTACTACAACGTTCAGAAAACTAGTACATGGCATTGGAATGCAGAGTTTGAATAATCTTATGGTATAAGATTACATCGGTCTAAGATATGATATTCATCAGGGGGAGAATATCATCTATGAAGATTTTCGCATCACTAGTACTGGATATCTACGCGTTGTACTCTTTTTCCTTCGTCCAGTTTTTGTCCCAATGGGTTTTTTCTGGCAAGGTTTTAACGAGGCAGCATTTTGCGTATCCAACGTGATTCAAATTTTTTTTATGAGACAAAATTTTGATTTGTGGTCATCCAAGGGGGAGTGTTATATATATTGGCTGCCCAGAGATTTATGGTCTATTTTGATGCCACATAAGTTTCCTTAAGAATTAAGGAAGAAGTTAACATGAGGTGTGAAGTTAACATGAGGTGTACCTCAATGGTGATATTTGGCTGAGTAATGAACATGGATAGCATGAGGTGCCCAAAGCTAAATACCTTACCCTCTAAATGCTCCACATCCACTACCAACGTGGATGCTCTTTTGTGATTGGGACTTTTACTATAAATACCTTCATTGTTCCATTAGTTAGGGAGAGAGAAGAAAATATAAATATATGAGATAAATATAAGTTTTCTTTACCAAGTCTTTGTTATTCTTTATTATCTACTCTCCTTTTACTTATTGACAAATAGCAAACTTGTTACACGACCTTTATAAATGAGTGTAAATTTCGGTTTTCTTTTTAAATGGACTCTTCTCATTTGGGCTCCATATTTTTACCAACTCGTCTGTTTGGTACCTAAATTTTGAATAATAAGCATTTTGGTCCTTAAATTGACGTTTTCTTTTTAGAACATTTTAAACTAGTATATTTTATTTTGTAATTGGAATTTTTGCCATTGTTCGTTATCTCTCTCCAATTAATACCGTCTTTCTCTCCAGCCAATGTCATCTTTCTTTCTCCTTCCATTTTTTATAAGAGAAAGATGGGGAGTGAGAGGAGATGGATAGAGGGGTGAGAGAGAGGGTCATGTCTCATTGGATCTCTCTTTATCAGCAGCGGCTAGAGGGAGAGAGTATAATAGAGAAGGGAGGAAGAGAGTAGGAGAGGAGAGAGTAACATAAAGGGTAGCTCGGAGACTACACTGTTAATATAAACGTTCTCGTTTTGAAACTATCGATATATTGATAAAATGAGCTGAGGAATCGTTCTACATCAGCTAGAAGAACGGTATGAAATTTAAATCGCATATACTGGCTCCCCCATCAGATTGTTGACCTAGCTTTTGTGTTGAACTACCACACATCAAAACTTGCTGCTGGTTACCCCCTCTCCAAATGAGTTGCTAAATCACAGGTTTTGGACGAAAACCACATCTCAACTGTTGCTGCTATTGATCTTCCATAAAAGAACCCATGCTTTCATTGTTATCACTGGCAGCACACAAGGCCTTCCAAATAGGAACTAACATTTTCACCGGAGGTCGTAATTTCTGCACAAAGAATTTTAGTTATATAAGCTATTTATACATATAAGTTGAGTATTTCTGATTTTTTTTTTAGTTCAATCACAAGATCTGTTCCAAAAGATTTCGGAGGGAAGAGGAGAAGATCAATGATGGCGAGAATAAAAATGATACTGTGGTTTACCCGGAATACTAGCAAAAGTTCTGCTTCTTCTCGAACAATCAAACCCAGAGTCCAGTAGCAGGTAACTGGTGTCACACACTCGCTCAACACAGGTTTTAATATCCTCCCAATGGGAACAAATCGTCGGACTACTTCTCCACTACATTAAATAAATGGAGACATTATTAGCACAAAAGTATGAAATAGGCAAATGCCAGAAGCTGATTCCAATCATCTCAAAATAAAAAGACAAAATTCATTTGGTTGAATGCTCTCTGTGAGTTAATATCATTCAAGCACTTCTGCTGCAGGCAATTAGCTTTAATTCTGTGGGCAGCAGCTTCATTCTTGTCCCCTTTCCGGATAATAAAAGTGAGACAAAAGAAGGAGAGCTACAGAAATGAGGGTGGTATGGACAATTTCCTAAAGATTTGAATGAAATTTTATACGGATGGGGTAGTGTTCATATCCGAAAGGAACGTAAAAAGCTTTAGAAGTTGATTACTTATTCGATGGTTTGGGGTTTATGGGAGGCCCATACATAGAATCGGAATAAGACATAATCAGTGTAATATAGGGATTTCATATTAAATTGGGAGCCAGTATTCTCAACACATGAAGAAAAAGTTGGGCTTGATCCCCGACTACTCCTCAGTCCCCATCTTGTCGACTCGACTAGGAGCCAAAACACTAGTCCCGTGGAATTCCGAGTAAATCCCCGACTCAGGTACGACTAGGACTAAGTCGACTAGTCGGGCCAGTCGGGATTATTTAGCTGACCCTGTTTTTTTCCTTTTGCTCAAATAGATAAAATGTGGGTTTTGGGTTTGCTCATTCTGCTCCCGACCTCTCCCCTCCAAACATCATTACTACTAGATTAAAGTAGGTTTTGAAGTTCTCTTCCCATCAAAACAAGATGTCGAGTTCCTCTTTCTATCTTCTCAATTTTTTTTACTATTTCTCTCTTTAGGATTAGGACCCAGATTTTGCTGTTTTCTCTGAAGACACAAATAAATGTTAGTTTTTAGTGTTTTATACTTCATTAATGTTATAGAACTTGTTGCTAATTAGATGTGTGCATCTTCGAGATGAATTTTTAGTGTTTATACTTCATTAAAGCCTAAATGCGTATATTTATACCTATACGTAAGTATTATATACAAAATAAATCATATATTTATAATCTCCGACTAGTCCCGTGTAAATACGACTAGTAGCGACTAAGCCTAGTCCCGGGTCCGCCGACTAGTCCCCCTTGCCGACTTTTCCAACATAGACTGTAACTATTCGTTTTTGTATTATACTTGTGGACCTCAATTGTATAATTGGTTCACCATCTCTATACACCGTTACTGCGATTGCTGTCCCAATCAAAAGCTCTAGGTGATGAAGCCAGACATGCGGAAAATTTAGAGGAAATGAAACCATAGCATAGTCTAGAGACCAGTCAGCAAAGGAGTAGAAACCTGTGGGGCGGAATATTTTAGCTTAACATTGAAAATGGTGATGTACGAGTTCTATTCCTTGGCTCGCTACCTATGGGTTGACGGAACAACATATGACCACTGCAAGCGGCTGGATTTGGGAAGAAACTGTCTAGTACTAACTAATCATTCATTGGATACTCTCAAGTCGATAAGATGAGACTAAATGAGATATGGACAAAGTAAAGAGGTGGAGAATATAGAGACACATAAATGGTAACAAATTCACTAAATCACTGCCCACAATGGTATTATGACCCACAAGTACCATCCACTTATAATGAGTAGCCACACACTCATCTTTTAAGGGTAGATCGCTCACATGGTCACACGGACCCATAACCCACCCAGCTAAAAAAATCCACCCTTCAAGATGGAAGAGGGAGAATGAACAAAATAAAGTTTGTTTGATCAAGAAATGTTGGGTTTTCGGTCTAGATACAGAACTAATTTATCCACAAGACTAGACAAAAGCACATAAGATCATCAACTCGGATGAAAGTATTATTATCGCTGAGCATACGCTATTCATTTTCTTAATTACAAAATATCTCAAGATTAAAAGGTTACCTCCCAAAGTGTGTTTCAAGTTGCACACCCAATCCTGGCATAATCACAACGGACTCTGCATAAAACACATGAATGAAGTGAAGGAGATGATAAAGCTGCTTGGTCAAAATATAAACTATTAATTCCCGACATAGTTGGGAAAACTGAGTGTGTGGTTCACTTCATCCTTCATATATGACAGACTCCAGTTTTGGTTAGCAAGTAACAACTAGCATGGTTACATGGTATATATTGTCTAACCAGCATGACAGCAGTTCAGTGAAGTACCCCTCCTCTCCCACGAACTAGCTAGATTCTTTGAAACGCCATTTATCCAAATAAATCTTGAGGCCTTTTTTAACCACTATGTTTAGTTGTAGCATCTAAACTGGGAAAACTACTTTTGTAGCTTACAACTACTAGATGCGAAAACGTATATCTGGATATGAACCTTACATGACCCGTCACCCAAGTTAGTGAGATCGGGTCAGCAAGCAATAGAGAACTAAACGTTTCAAGTCAACAGAACATAATGAAAAAGATAAAACAAACTTAATATGACACCCTCACCTTTCCTGATGGAATTCCAGTACATTGACCTGATTACTATGATAGCTAAGAAATTGCTCCAATAAAAAAGAACGCCTGCTTTTTCCTGCCATTGCAGATTGATCATGTTGAGAAAACAGTTTGTCCAAAACAATATTTTCTCTTAAAAGATAATGTAACATAATCTACTATCTAATATAAAATAGAGAATTATTTGTAACTACGTTAAATACTATCAGCCATCTAATCATGAGTTCCTTATCTTTTTCAAGTCCCCTAAAATTAATAAAACGAGAAAGAAACCAATTAGCTAATAAAAACCTTACTTCTATACTTCCAATAAACATGACATATTTTTATGGAATTGACAGCTTCAATTTACTTTTACAATACAACTAAAAATGGACATTTCACTAACAAATTAACATTCCTTGGAGGGTTTGAATATTATGTGAAAATAAAATCATATTCAAAGTTATAAACATTGCTTACCTTTCGCAGAAATAGACAGAAAATATTCCACAGGAAGAGAGGAATTATGAGGTATAACAAGGAAAACTTCACTTTACTTTGGTTCACCATAATATGGTGAGAATCAATTGCATTACAAAACCCAGTTTGATCATCATGGATATAAGAATATCTTTTATCGGAGAGAGGGGTAACTGTCATTGTTAACTGAAGCAAAACACCTTATAAATCATTCAGCTCGTCCCCAGTTACACCTAAGGAAATAATCGCAGGTAAGTAATCAATATTAGTACAAAGTGTAATTCTCTAAATCCAAAACACGACAATTGCCATGAATAAGAAGATCTCAAAGAGTTATTTGATCATCACCACTGCCCGTAAAAATGCATAGATTGAAGAAAAAAATAATTGCCCGAATATGATACTATTTGTTTTACCTATAGAGCGAAAGATTACATCTAACTATGACACAACATACAACAACAATAAATGGCATAAGGCGGGCTTAAAAAAGAGCATATGGCTTCTACGAACCGAACATCCTTCAACCGAAGAGAGAAAAACGCCAAAACTTGTTTTACCTAAAGGAATAGAAAAATTGTACGGCTATACGAAATGAATTTTCTCCGATCCAAACCAAAAAACGAACTAATTTGCTTACTAATAGGAATAAACTGCACTTAACAGATCAAAGATTGTCTTTTCCTGATAAGATTATTTGGATATAATGAATTATTGATGAGCTAATAATCAGTTCAGTTAATTTATCAAATACATTGTTGTAGTGATTTTGTCCCTCCTCTTCCAAGGGTTCATGTGGTTCTCTACTTCTCTAATGAATTTTTTTTTTCTCTCAGATTCATATTGGAGTTCAACCCAAACCTCATTTTGGGGTTAAGAACAGTGAGCGAGATCTACAAATTATGAATCAAAATTGTTTGATATATGAGGACAATTAGGTTTTCAGATGTACAGCTAAGATGATGTTTTTCATGACCTATTTCTTGCTTGAAGAAGAACTAACTAAATACCAGAACTCCAACTGAAAACCCTAAAATCTAACTTAGGATTGCAGTATAGAAGTTCTAGACTTGATGGAGAGAGAGAGAGAGGGGGGGCTTGCCTTGTAGGAGCCTAGTTCACCTCTAATCTCCGATTCCCAACTGTGCTGGAGTGAGGATCATCGTCTACCCTATTACAAAAATCACCATCAATTCCCATTGAGCATGTTTATAGAGAGAGAGAGAGACTAATATGCTGCCGGCTGATCTTTTGTCCAAAGCAAGGAGTGTGAAGGGCATGGAGATTTTGTGTGTTGCTGGCTTGCGAGCTGAAATGAAGCGGGTGGCCTTGGAGAAAGGACCATATGTTCTTAATAGGGTGTTGTTAGGATTCTGTGCGGGTCGGCCAGTCGGATTCATGTCATTCATCAGGTCGGACTTTTAAACTCTCTGTCCATTCGGATTTTCGGGTTTACTTGCGCGGATTATTTAAAAAATCCTAGTGTCCAAAACCCGTCCGTCAAACTTTTTGGGTTTCTCGAGTATCGGGTTTTCACCAAAGTTTCAAAATATCTCGGTCGAAATGACCAAAATATTTCTATTTCGATGTTACCGAAATTTCTATTGAAACTAAAATCTAATTAAATTTCTCTTAACAATGTCGTGTCAAGGGCACTTCGCACTTGGACAGCAATATATGTATATATCTATATTATACACTTCAAATACTTTAAAAATATATTTATATATATATATGTTATACATGCATACATAAAACATACAAGCAAGCATACATATAATGTGCATAGGGATTATCGTATAAATGGATGACATTATTAAGCGGGTTATGTCGGGTAAAGATTATCGGGCGTGCTCGGGCGGGATGTCGAGTAGCACTTCAAAACCCGTACCCGACCTATTGATTTCATCGAGTCGGTCGGGCTAAACCCGCCTTAGGATTTCGGGTATCCGCGGGCTCTAACCGACTCGAGTACCTGTGACGGGTTTGCGGATTTTTTTCCCAGCTCTGGTGTTATAGACGATGGTGGCTAGGTTTTTTCTTTTGGTTCTGTTAGTTCCTTTGTGAGGGTTCGGGCTCCCTAAAGTTTGATGATTTATGAAAAAAAAAAATGTTTTTCACATCAACGTCACGAGTTATGGAAATATTTCAGGTTTAGACTTTCTTTTTAAAACCTTTAGTTGTAGTGGTCAAATAACTTTGCTTCCAACCTCACGGTCACAAATTCTCGGTTCAAACTCTTTTAAAGACCTTCAACTACAGTGGTCAATAACTTTGTTTCTGACTTCAAGATCAAGAATTCTCGAGACATTCTAGGTGAGTCTTTCTTTAAAGACCTTCAGCTAGAATCGTCATAAACTCTGTTCGTGATTTCAAAATCACCAGTTCTTAAAGACATTCGAGGTTCAGAATCTCTTAAAGAATCTGTTAACCTATAAAGAATATTTGTTATTTCACGACTATTCAAATGTAATATTTGGAAGTAAGTCAATTAGTTTGAAATAATTTTTTAATAAGTAGAAGGAAAAGAAATAATTTCTACATATAAGCACAATTTTCCTTATTTTTTGCAAGTACAGTTTTTCTTGACTTAAGAAGTTACAGATCTACACTTTCGTGTAATCAAATATGAATTACATTATTTTCTTTTCATTACTTTTTTTTATATTTGTCTCTCTCGTTCTCTTTGGTGTTGTTTCTTCAAAACCCTAATCAGTTGCCAGTGTTCACCGTTTCAGCTCCCACTTACACAAAGAGACTGAAATGGCTATTGTTCAAAAATGGCTCAAACGAAGAAAAAAAAGTAAGACAAAAGGAAATGGTCAATTACTTCGCAATTTTTGTTATCTTTGTACAAAATTGAATTCTCTGTAGGTTCTTAAACAATTACAGACATCAATTTTGATACCTCTTTTACGTGAGCAAAGAAGATTTTCTACATGAACCTCTACTTGTGGATCTAAACATAGCTATCTTCTTATAAAACGAAACGGAAATTGAAGTTGGTAAATAACAAAATTAATAGTAGAAAAGACAGTTTTCCACTCCAAATGTGTTTATAATTTGGAAATGGCAATAGATTAGAAGATATGGATGCCGATTCTATTGCAAAACTAGCTAACCATTTTGCTGCCCAAGTGTTTCTTTTATGAACTCTTGCACAAGATCTTTCAACTTCCAATGCTTCCATGCTTTTCCCATCATTAGGTTATATTTTCAGTGCTAAAACCACACCGAAGTCCCCAAAAACTGCGATCAGATGAGCTAGGGCTCTCTAAACAAAAATAAGCCAGGGCTAAAAATTATATTTTCTGAGTTCAAACTAATTAGTTCAACGAAAAAAAAGAGTTCAAACTAATTTAATACGGTTTTTACAGGATTAGGTAAAATGCTTCCACAAACACCTGTATCACGTGAATAGCTACCATCATTACTCAGATATTACTCTCTGAGCTCGAGCCCGAGCTCTTAAGTCGTCTCTCAAATAAGTATGGCCAACAATTGAGATAAGTCCACAAGGTAGTCTGGGTATTTTGGTGTTCCTGTTGGATTTTTCCCGAGTAAATGAGACTGAACTCCCCAAACAAGTTCTTACTTCAGCTCTAAGTTGGATTTTATCCAACTATATGAACCCTTTACTTTTTAAAACATATGAAGAGGACGAAAATCAGAGACGTAGCTCGGATTGATGCTAAGCCCTAATGAACATAAAGATCTTACGACTGAGCAATCGAGAACTCGAGAAATAAACCTAAGAAAATAGAACCACTACATGATCCTATACTAAGTTGCATTACCCACTTAAATTAAGTGCCAACCCTAACCATGACAATTACCAAAATTGCCTCCGCTATCCCTGCCCAGCCCACGCCCGACGACTGAACGAGAACAAGGTCTTATCCTAGTGAAGGCTCTGCAAGCTCAAGCTGAAGATGCTCCCCTAACCTCTGCAGGACTACCATAAATGCTCCCTCCTAATTTAAGATTTCTAGTTACAACCTGTATAACTATATGTATGGAGACTAGAATTGTCTTCGAAAACCCTAAAAAGGTTTGATCGCCCAGCAACTGATTTGAACCTAAATAAGCTAGGTTTATCCTAACATAACACAAGAACAGCCTGATGTAATGCAACCTAAGAAGGTTCTATTATATCAACTGAGAAAACTGATACTCGCCGGCCTCCAAAAAGTAAGATTTTTTTATAAACCCTAAAGTTAGCAACAAACCAAAAATTGTGCAAATAAGCCAATAAGCATCTAACAAAGGTTAGCTAAACCATATAACATGAAGGAAGAGCAAGTACAATATCATTCTAAAACCTTCTACAAAGTTGAAGAAACGTACATTTTTCTGTTTTAGTAACATAAACAAAAACAACCAGTTAGTAACGCACAATCTGAAGCTTTGTTTATCAACTACATTTCTTAGTCATCGTCTTCATCTTCCTGTCGAAAGCAAGCGAGAACAAATGATTAAACCCATAACGAATGTGATTAAAAAAGAGGGTTTTGTTTGGTAAGAACACAAACCTCATCGCTACCATCTTCGTCTTCATCGTTAACTTCGGACTTCGATTTGTCCGATTCATTCTCTTCCTCATCCGCATTTGATCCTTCAGCCTGGTTTTAAATAAATGTTACTTCGATTTTTTATCATAAACTACTAAATGTCATGAAATTTCAGAAAAATAAAATTACCAGCTTTTTGTTGTAGGCAACCATGACCTTGTCGTATTCGACTTTTCTTTTCTCTGCTTTTGCTACATAAGGAGCTTTCTCCTAAAAAATCATTCAGCATAAACTAAGAACAAAATAATAATCAAAAAAATAATTTCTCAAATATAATTGTTTGACCTAATATTACTTACAGCATCTGATAAAGACTTCCATTTCTCACCACCAGCTTTGCCAACCTAATTTGTCAATTCAAAAAAGAAAATCAGGCACAATTTCAAAGATCTGAAATTACATGATTTGGTAAAGAAAAAAAATTTATGAAAGTGAATCATACAACTGAGACTGATTTGTTCTTAGGGTTTTTCTCCTTGAATAGCTGTCTGAACTCCTCCCTAGAGAGAGAAACAAGTGAGAGAAAGTATGAGAAACTACTTCCATGTTCAAAGAGCTAAAAATTTCTGAAAAGAGAAAAAGGAGAAGAGTTCTTACATGAAAACGAAGAAAGCACTAGCAGGTCTTTTAGGTTTATTTGGATCCTTCATCGGCTTCTCTTTCTTAGTAGTTTTTCTTCCACCTCCCTCACTTGAAGAGCCTTTTCTCTTCACAGAAAGCCTAAAAAATAACTAAAATTTCAGATCTGAAACTACCGATTTCGTCGTAAAAACTACACATATTCAACTCAAAATGAAGAAAACTAGCAAGAAAACTTACTTGTTATCGGAGTTTTTGGCCGTATCGGCCTTTGATTTCCCACCTTTCATGAATAATCCTGCAAAAAACACATCGAATTCGTGAGAATCGGTTGGAATCGGTGAGAATCGGTTTAGAATCGGTGGACGGGATCGTTACCTTTGGTGTTAGGGTTTGGGGATTAGAGAGAGAAAATGTTTTGTCTGAATTTGGGTTTGATTAGAGTTTATGTAAGAGGACGGTGAAAATTACAAATCAGTTCCACGATTGAAATGAAATTCGGAAATGAAATTCGGATTTAGGCGGGATTTTGGAATGGATTATTTCAATTCTGGTTCCCCAATTTGTGACCAATTGGTAAATCTCCCCCCACATTTGTTCAACTCGAAATTTTGCACCCAAATTTCAATTTATAGTTCCTTTGAGTTTTACCCTTTCTCTTCAAAATCTTTTCTCTCCCAAAATTTTCCATCAACTCGAAATATATTCTCACCTGTAGAATCTCCACTGAATGTGTTTTTAAACGTCGAGAAAGTAAAGATGAGAGAGAAAATAAAGAGGAAAGAAGAGTTTGTATTACAAAGTGAACGATAAAAGAGGAATGAGAATTAACGATGATCTCTTTAAGGGAAAACGTTTTTGTATGACAAGTACGAGATTGCAAATTTTCTAGCTAGTTACTTAAGGCAGCCAAAATTGCATTTATAACTTTGATATTGCATTGATGGAAAATACTGCAATTAAGTCAGAGTTATAGTTTTCTTCCCATCTTTGAATTTATAACTTACCAAAGGGGAATACTCCCGAAATTCAAGGGATTACGTCGTAGATTAAAAGTATTACTGCCAAACAGATCTACCAATATATGATTGCAACTACCTCTATCTCCTCAATAATGTTCTACATCGTTCAATTCTTGTTCCCCTCTCCCCAATTCAGTATTTAATATTGTTGATGTAAAAAATTGTCAATCCTATAATCAATTAGAACCCTAAGATCTTGATGTTGGATCCCGTCTGATTGATGAATTCGTTCCCGCTCCTGAGAACCTGGGGGGGAATCCTGCAAGGAGCTCGGAAACATCTCTGACGCTCAAGACAACCAGTTTGCGCTTGCAGTTAAAATATTGGATATTGAGTAAACCTTTTGTGTATGTTCAACATACCTTTTTCGAGGTGATTTGATGGCCTTTTATACGTTGTTTTGGACCGTCTGTCTTTAGGCGATGATCTTAGGGCGGTGGATGTCCATTGTGTTATAAGATTTTTATGGTTTCTCTATTTGGAGTTATCTTGTATTTTTGTTGTTTAGTAATTACCTTTAAATGATGATTCTCGGGTAGATTCGGTTTCCAAGTTATTAGATCTTAAAGATGTTACCTCCATCGAAGACTTTTGAAGTCCAAGTTAATTAAATACTTAAGATCTTGGCCGAGTGAGATCTTTGATTAGGTTCCGGATTGAGTCAGTAAGCGTTTGGAGCGCTTTTACCTCCCCATGTTTCTGGAGTAAGGTTTCGACCTTGCTGACGTGGGCCCCTAGTCTTCTCGTAAATCTCAGGACATACCTGGTTGTATTTGAGGCAAGACAGGATTGAGGCTCTTAAGATGATCATAGCGACCTCACGTTTATGGGCTTAAGTGGCAGACCTCTTCAAACTCGGTGGTCTTGTTGCCTTGACACGGGTTGACCCGTTGGGCTTTCGACCCTTTCTCGACTTATTGGTGATAGTCAACTGATGACCATTTTTTGGGACCATCGAATATAATATCATAAAGGATCAGTTTTAAAGGTCGAAGTCTTATTTAAGTTATAAATTTATACACGAGACTAAAAACTTTGCTCTTTTTACTGCTGATTTGTAGGCTTTAGAGAATTTATGACAAACATGTCATCAATTTTGGCACCCTTGACAATCGATTGGTTTGGCGATTCTCCTAAACCAGACAACTTTTTTTCGTGATAGATGACCATTCCCTTCGCCGGAACAAATAGAGAATGTGAAACAAAGTGGAACATAGAGAGAGGTGGTGATTGCACGAGGTGATGGTGGTGTCAATGACCAGAGGGCGTTTGATTCGTAACACTTATAAATGATAGCACTTAGTAAGTGATATTCACTTACTAAGTGCTACCACTTAATAAGTACAATGTCGTCTGTTTTCTATCACTTACAAGTGTAATGTCTTTCATCATTTATAACCACAATAAAAAATGTGAATTGTCTAAATTATCCTTGCATATAACTAATAGTTAATAAACAAGTTTGAGATGGATCATACTGAAGTATTAATGGCGAAAACATATATTTTGTTTACTAAAGTTTGTAATGAGTTTTTTTTTGTACCACAGAAAGATTACATTAGCCAAAGAACATGAAAAAATAGAAAAAGAGAGAGAGGGAGGTTGAAAAAAGAGACGGTCGAAATTAATGTTGGAAGGTTGTCGAAGTTGATGTTTGTCGGGGTTAATAGTAGCCAGAGTTAATGATGGTGAGAATGGAAGATGGAGGAAGAAGAACCAAAAAAAAAAAATAAAGAGTTCTAGTGTTTTGAGGAAACAAAAGAAACTTGTTTTCACCCAAAGCTTCGCGTCACCGAAAATTTGCTTATTTTCCAAAATATCGATCTTTTAGTAGTAATATGTATTTGTAATTTTAAATCTTGTTTAGGTCTTTTTTAACACTTAGAAAGTAAGTGTAGAAAAACAAGCTTCAACTTGGAACTTACTTTTTTGCACTTAGGTTGTGTTTGTTTTTTTATTTTTGTCTGAATCTGAATTGTCTGAATCTGAAATGGCTGAGTTGAATTGGTTGAATCTGAAATGGCTGAATTGAATTACAAGTGAGAATGTTTGTTTTTTGGTCTGAAATACTTATGTCTGAATCTTTCTTTGACATTTATACCCTCAGTTTTAATTTTCAATGACCATTCACCAGTTAATTTCTTTTTGAAATTTCAGACCAAATAAAGTAAATTTTTCTTGTCATTTGCTCCCACTTAAACCCTAACCTAATTTATGGCATCTTGGTCATCTTCAACCCCTCTTCTCATTCTACTCATTTTCTCTCTGTTCTTTCTCTCTTTGCAGTCTCAACTGATCAAACCAGTAAAACTTTAATTTTCCAATCCACTCAAATACTTAATGTTTAGAACACAACCTTTCATGTCTATTTTGCAACTTTACCTAAAACTCAAGCAGATCTGACCAGTCAAAACCCTTCAGTTTTTGCCTTTTTTGAAGATCCTCCAAGACAACTTCACACGACTCCTTCTCCTTGATAGTTAGGTCTCAGAAATCCGGTTCCTACGCGCTGGAAAGGTTACCTTTCAAACTAGTGATCAGATCTGCGTTTCCAAGGTTGTGGTTGTCAATGGTGAGCAAATCTGTGCTTCTTATGTCGGTGGTGGAGATTCGATATGCGTTTCTAAAATCAGTGGTGGTGTTGGTGGTGGTGGAGGTAGTGGTTGTGGGTGTAATTAGTGGTAGCGATATTGGTGGTAGCGGTATTGTTGGTGGTGGTGTTGTTGGTGGTGGTGTTGTTCTCGGGTGTATTGTCCGTGAGAAAGATGAAGAGGGAGATACAAAAGATTTTTTTGTTTTCACATGGGTAAAATAGTGATTCAACACATTTCAGAATCTGGACTCTCTTTTCAGACTTGTTTTAAAGTCTGAAATGAGTGGGCTTGTTTTCAGCCAATTCAGACGAATATTCAATTCAACCCAAATTTCAGATTTTCTTAAATAAAAGAACAAACATCTGAAATCTGAAATAAGCCCCAATTCAGATTTCAGATCTGAAAAAATAAAAAAACAAACACAACGTTACTTTGACATCACTTAGAAGTGATATGAACTTATTAAATGAAAAAACAAACGACCTAAAATTGCACCGACCCACACTTGTTAAGTGAAAATCACTTAGTAAGTGCAAAATTCAAACACCCTCCAAGTCTTACATTCCTTCGAAGAGCATCTCCAATGCAACACTCAACAAAAACTCAACTAATCCAATGTGTCAAGTATGAATTGAGATTCTCTTTCATAGGTGGCACAATTGAGATACTCAATTCAAAATAGTTCTCCAATGCAACACTAAAAAAACTCACCATTTACTTAAAGATTTACTCTTGTTTATTATTTTAATATACAAAATGATGATGTGGACAAATTGAGATACAACAATAAATGTTGAGATATTCAAAAGAAAACTCAACAATTGAGTTTTCTTTTGAGTTTCTCAACATTTATTATTGCCACATCATATTGAGATTCTAGTTGAGTGTTGCTTGGAGAGTGTTTTATGCTAAAAACTCAAGTAATCCTATGTGTCAAATTGAGCTTTTCAAGTTGAGTGTTGCATTGGAGATGCTTTAAGTCATAGGACAATATTCTCTGAAACGACACGAAAACCAGGGACATGTTTAGAACCTCGGCCCGCCCAAAGTTCTAAAGGGGCTGGTGGTAATATGGGGATTAGATTTAGCAAAATTAATCGTGCTTATCATATTTTCGTGATGTATTAATGTTTTGTAACGACTAATGTAGATTCTAGTCTATTTCTCAACAAAAGAAAAAAAAAAAATTCCCCTTCCCCAATTGCACCTATTTCGTTGATATTCATGAGAGGTTAAAAAAGACAAAGACATTGATTTCCAAAACCCAAAGAAACACCTCTGAATCGAACCAAACCAAACCCTCATGGAAGAAACCCTAGAAAATAGAGTTTCTGTGGCAGCTCCCTTAATCTTCATCTTAACTGTTTTCTTGCATCTCATGCCTGCTCTCGTAGAGCAATTTAAAAAGGTACGTAATATCAAATTATTCATTCTCTCAATTCTCGATATAGTTATCATTCCGTATGTTTAACCTTTATAGATTATATTCTTTAGTTCCATATAATTTTTGATAGAAAGTTCAGATCTTTATTGAATGACTTAATTTCAGAGCGAGAATCCACTGTTCCGATTTGGATAATTTTGCTAAATAATTCTACCCAAGTAATCTAATTCTTATGGGTTGTTTGTAAACCTTGATGAATTATGTTATCAAAAGATGGTTTTGATAATTTGATTTTGTAGTTGTTGTCATTTTTCATATTAAAAACTAATCTAATACTTTGCTATTAACTAAGTACTTTGTTTGAATCTATGGAGTATTTACTCATTGAATTCTCCTGCTTTTTGTTAGAGAGGATCGTGGAATGCCGAGGAAAAACAATTGAGGCAAGAAATAAAGGATCTCTTGAAAGAGGCTAGCACATTATCGAAGTGAGTGATTTGAATTTATTAGTATACGATGATACGATTTATTCTATAATTCAATTTTGTTTAAGTTTGACACTAGTGAAACCATCAAAAAATGGTTTTACAAAGGAAGTATGCCCTAGATTTCACATACCGATGACCAATCTCATGGTCAGTGTAGGAATATTGCATTATTTTCACCATGCCTCTTGAAGTGATCTTTCATGGCAGCCCCATTATATCATATTAACTTGAGGTTTTTCCATGCGAGTAATTTTATCTAGACAATATGTTGCCATTCGCCCATTCAGTGGCGGGCCTATGGCTTGGCTGATTAGCTGTGAGACCAACTGATATTCGTATACGCCAACGGTGAAAACTTACATACTCTCAACAGAAGGTTGTGTTCCAACATCCGCAATGGTTTGGGTAAACTAAAGAGGCCAATAGGCTAATTTACACATATTCCAGTTTGTCTTCTCAAAACCTACCAACAGAAAATGAGACGTACATTTGGGGGAAGTACAATAAGGTTACAATAGATCTTTCTCCTAGTTACCTAATGCATGAACAACTGACCTAACTTTGCTAATGTGCAATTGAAGATGATAGTTTTTTTCATGGACAGTCCCACAAGGCCACACATATATGATACCACTATCTTCTAATATAGATTGTTCAAAAACTTATATAGCTAAGTTTCACATATAATCTTTATATTGCATATATACATATAGTAATGTGTTTATCTGTGTTTGCACTGACAGTCCATCAACTTTTGCTCAAGCTGCATTACTTAGAAGGACAGCTGCAGCTAAGGAGAAGGAACTTAAACAAAGTACGTTCAATTGTAACATTTTGCGACGGGATAGGGCTATGGTTACCTAAACTAGGAAATAGAAATAGAAGTTCAGTGAAGGGCATGCCCATACTTGGTCGAACCATTTCTAATCAGATAAGCGACATTTAAGCTGAAATTGTTTATTTCCTTCCATATATTTATTTTATAAGAAATGATATGCCAGTAATGGTTCCTTCTTCAATGAATCTAATAGGTATATAGACGGTATAACAGAATAAAGATCTTACATTTCTCTTGTCAATACAGTTTTTTCTCTTCTGATAGATTAGGGGCTAAAAACCCGGGTTACCTTGTTTTTGAATTTTTGATGTTTTGCATGCTGACTCTTTAATCGCTATATCGTATTTGACCTGACACCAAGTCATATTCTGAGGCCCATTTTTCCCCTTTTATAACTCCTTTAGTGAATCATGTTCTGTTTCTGGGTTACTTCTGTGCTTTCTAATTTGTGAAGTACTTACTATTGGGTAGAAAATGCCGTGGGCTGGTGATCATATGGAGCTTGAGGTTGTGAGTTGTGACAGTGCAAGAAAGGGTGTTTAGCTTTCTAGCAACCAACTGTATTAGTCATACTTTAGATGATAAATTAGCATATCTATCTATACATAGCTGTCACTTATGGTTGTTTCTTGACCAATTAGGACAATACTTGACGGTTTGACTTTTGAGTACTCTGTCCTATACAGGACCATGCTTGTTAGTTAATGTAGCACGTGTAAAAGAAGCATCACATTACACCTATATGTAGAATTATCAACTAAAAAGACACTAAAAGAATGCATAGAAAGTATAAATAGAGAGAAGAAAAGGCAGCCTCTGCAAGTTAGGTTCTCATGGACTTAAGAGGTTAGTTATATACATGGAAAGCCATATTTATAGGTTTCATGTTTAAGAATTTTGTAAATGTGCTAATTTTCAGGTCAAGAGGTGCACAAAAAGAAGAATCAATTGCCATATGATATGTGTTTAAAAGCATTCTTCATTTTGAAGGTATTGTTTGGCTGTTTCAGATACATATCTAAAATTTGATTTTTCCTTTTTGATCTGGTCAAATTTTCTTGGTTGAAATTAAATAGGTCACGTCATATCCTCTGCTTATTCTGTGGTTCTGGAGTGAACCTGTTGCAGCTATGTCTCCACAACTCTTGCAACCTTTTGGTAAGTGCCCTAAGGATACTTCTCTTTTAAGTTTTATACATCGTTTCTCTTCTATGTGGATTTTTCCACCAGTTTGTCGGCAGCCATACGATATATCCACTTTCCTTGATAGTTCGTCAACACTTTCATGAAACTTAATCGAGCAAAAACACAATGCTCAGTTGGAGAGTCGGAGTGGGAAGGATAAAGTATTTACTGGCTCAAAATTAGAAAGGAAATGAACCACATTTCCAAATGAACATGATTGATTGCGTAAGAAAGTAAGAACAGGTTCATAATCTCATGGATTCCGTAGTTGGAGAGAGAGGGGGGGGGGGGGGGGGGGGAGGGAAGGAAACTATTGGTGGTCTCATTGATAGTTTAATTTTTTACTTATTCTGTGTTTGTGGATCTAAGGGATCGTAAGTGGATCCGAGTAGTATTTCGTTTTAAATCCTCGGGTAGGTGGATCTGATCAACGGGTGCGTTGCTCTTGCCTTAGTTGGATATAGTGGCATTTGCTCTGTACTTTTATAGTAACAATATGGTTGAATCTTTATTCTTAGTCACATTGGAGCTATGATTTTGATTTTCTTGGGTTCCTTTATCCTGTTATATAGCTAGAAACTATGTTATCGTTTTATATATACAATTTAATTTTGTCATATTTTTTTTTTGTTTAACTTTTGCAGGGAAGATGTTGTCCCGGAGAACTCAAGATCCCATAAACAGTCAAATTGTGGTAAGGAGAAACTGTTTCTTTATTTATTTTATTTTTTTTATCTTTTTCATCCCAAACTGATTCATTAATCTTCAACTGTTTTCATAGGTAGGGATAATACCATGGTTAGTAATATCTAGTCGTGTCAGCAAATTTATCAGTCAAAAGATCGCTAAGTAGGGGACGATATCTCTATTAACCATGACAGCGTTCGTCATGGCAAGAAAAAAAAAGGTAACCTTCTTGTATCATACTCTTCCTAAAACTTTTGTTGTTGAGAAATAATATAGTTCACAATGAGTCAATGAGTTGAACGGGGAGAACTATTTAACCGTGTCCCGCTTCACTTTCTATTTCTTTTAGCATGAGACATCATTATCCGTTATTGCATATATGATTCTTAGTTAGATATTTCTGATTCTCTTCTACATTAAAGTAAAGTGTTCTGGAATTCGAGCTTCAAAAACTAACAAGAATGTTACTACGAAGCACATGTTTATCAGTTTGAGTTACTTCGCTAAAATATCGTTTTCTTAAACTATTCTTTCTAGACATACAATCACCAATACACCCATTTTGTGTTGTATATGGAAGTATGGGGTTGTGTTGTTGTCAGTCGCGAAGCCAAGAACTTCTATCAATGAGAGCTTGTCCATACAAGCTACTCCAATGCAGTAATGGATAGATTAGTCCAAGGCTCTGAGCTAATTAATGTAAATCTAAAAACAATTTGTACCTATTAGATATTAATCCCTTGTGAAAAGAATTTGAATCTTACTATTTCAAAAAAGAAAAGAATTATCATGGCCTTCTTTAGGGTACCTTTTGTGGGTAGGGAGATGCTAGAGTGCCCAATTTTTTGGGCATTTTAATGTCTAGCTGATGTGGAATCACTAAAAGACAAGGTTTTTTCAAAGTTTGACTACGGTGGGGACCGCTTTTATTTCTAAATGAGGAAATATGTCACCCTCTAAGTACCAATTTCTAAGTCACTCTATCATTTCCCTTGTGGGTAGCCTTCTATCTGTTCCGCCTCTGGTTATTGTCCTTGAAGTGATGCCAATATTTTGTCCTTTCATTGTGGAAACCTATAGTCCAATTTGGTGAACGAGAGGATTTCATTTCCAAGAAAATAGATATCCCGAATGCTTCTTCAAACTCCTGACTTTCTTGCATCCATTTACTTGACCGCTTACTAAGCAAAAGCTTATTCTGAAACTCTTGTTGCAGGCAAATTCATATGCACATCATGAGATATGGAGATAAAATGATCTTCATGTGCTGCTACAGAAACACCAACAATGTTGTGCAGAAGTAAGGGATAACTCTGAATGACTGACTACAAAGTAAATGTAAGGAGTATTTGTTTTAATTTCTTTGGGCATTGTTTCATCGAAATGTAACATTAGTGAGCGAGGAGGAATACATACTGATTTATTTGAAAACTATATCAGTTAAGAATTTAAGATTATTCCAATTACTTCGTTTTCTTCCTTCATGCCCTCCTCCCCTAAAGAACTCCAATATTAGTTGGCAAGGATATAGCAAGTTCTGAGGGAGTGTCTTCAATAATTTTACTAGTAGTTATGCTATAAAGAACGTTTTTCTATAGACAGGGTCGGCAACAATAACAGTCCCTTGGTAACTCTTTATTTTCTATGGACGGTGTGGTCAACAATAACAGTCCTTTTGCTTTTTTGAGAGATCGACTACGATCTACGTTGGTCGTTATAAGGCATTGATACATCATGAAGATGCGATGATCACGATAACTGCCTAATTTAAACCATAATGAAAGAGGTTTAATGCTCGTTATAATGAAATAGGCCTAAAGCCGACAAATTTATTATATTATTACTTTATAGATTGCCTAAATTACATGAGATAAATTTTGATGGCAAACTGCTTCCATCGAGACTCGATCCCACGACCTCATGGACTTTAAGAGGATGTCAAACCGCTGCACCAAAGAGTGGTGGACGTAACTGTCCGTTGGCGACTCTTTATCAGTGTTTCAAAAGGGGGTTGAGGCATCTATTTTTCGACACAAAATCTTAAATGTCTCCTAATCAAAACATTTCTACTCCAAAAAATTCCATATGGAATTTACATCCTAAACATAGGAATTTGTTATAAAAATGATTTGAATGAAAAGTCCCAAATAACATAGGACAATTAGATTGTAGTATTCATGATTAAAGAAGATAAAAGTTTGATGCTGAGTCTTTTTTTTTTTGTTGAAATGAAATTTGATGACTAGTTAAATTCAAAACATGTGATACCAATGTGGACATATAGGGAAAGTAAAACAAAATTGTCAGTAACATCAGAGGCCATTTGATTTAGGGGGATTCTAAAAGCCCTCAGCATAATTGCTGCAAGCGCCTCATTTGTCTCTTCAGATATTGGCTGTGAGAGGGCGCCTAAAGCAATTTTGATGGGCGTCTTTAGCCGTTCAATAATATCCATATGATTCAAGTTCAACAGCCTCAATCTAAAGTACAGTCTCTAGATCTTGAAATTGAACTTTTTTTTTTTTTGTTGTTGAAAGATTTCTTGAATAACAATGAAGTCAGGGATCAAAGAAAGAAGCCAAGATTGAGAAATAAATTTTGGAGCAATTAATTGATTCTTTTAGGTGGGTATCACCATCTACCCCACTGTACCTAAAAAACAGAAAGAAACAAAGACAAGATCCAAATGACATAAAATCATAAATTTAAAGGACCAAACAAGAAATTTTTTTTTTGAAATAATAACACCATTACAAGAGGAATATCTCAACTTACCACACCACATACTTCAACTCCAACCCTCTTCACTTCTGTCCAAAGTTATACATCTCCCAATGTTTTCTCTCTCCAAAAATGGGTGATTAATTTGTTTTTTACCTTCTCAGGTTTTAGATTCTTTACCCCCATTTCATTGTTTTTCCTCCTCTTCCTCATTCTCTTATTAGATAACTTGATCTAATCTGATCTTTAACCACCACCACCACCACCACCACTTACCACCACTACCAATGGAAGCACCACCTGCCCTGGTGGTGACTGCTGCTAGTTCCAAGAGCCGTTCAACATATGGGTCTATAGAGACATTGTTAGTGGTACTGGCAGTTATCACAATCTTGGGTGTTATAGCAGGTATTATTGCTCGTCTATGCGGTGGACGACATTTCAGTGCCGGTGAGCATGATATTGAAGGTTGGGTAGAGAAGAAATGCCGGAGTTGTATTGATTCTGGACTACCAGCTGAGCCTCCAGCTCCAGCTCCACCACCGCCACCAGCAGCAGCAGCACCACCACCACCGGAAGAACCAAAGCCTGCTAGCACTACAGAAGAAGCAAAAAAGTGAGTGTAATCACAGAGTGTCATAAGCCACTACACTTATCGCGACGGTGGATAGTTTCTGCCACGGTTTTCTTGGTAGTAACTATTGTTGCTACTTTTTGCAACTGTTAAAAAACCGTTGTTAAAAGTTTAACATTATATTGAGTGTTAAAGAGCAAGTTTTCTAGTGTCTTGGCTAATTGAAAGAGAAACTTTGACTCTTTTTTTTTTCAGATTTATATGATTATAAGGTGGAGAAAAGGGGAGTGGTTATGAACATCATTAGTTGATGCATCCAAATGTGAAAAATATGAGATTTTCCATCTAGAGAAATTATTAACTTAATTTCTTATGTCTTCGGGTCTTACAAGAGATTGAATATTTGTTTGTTTTTGGTATATTTTTCTTTTTTTAAAATGATTAAAATACTTGATTATGTTTCATATGATGTTTTTCTAGTAGAGTTTTAGTTTAAGGTTGATTTAAAAATTGATGTCACCTCACCCTAATCACATCCTTAATTTGGTCAATTAGTATAGGTGGCTTAAAATCGAGGATATGAATAGAGTCTTTGATGCATTGAGTAGGACAGGGAGAGTGCTTGTAGAATTTCTTTTCTTATTCAATTATGTATCTGGTGTTAGAAATTATATATCTGATCGGGCCGTTTAACCCGCTTAAGTTTCTTGTTTTTGTTTCGATAAAAAATTTCCATCTTACCTTGGCCTAAGGTGAAAATCCACAAACTAGAAAATCTCTATTTTACAAAATCACAATGATAGTATTTCCTTTAAAAACAAAGCCGGTCTAATAGGACAAAATCAAAACAATCATTTAAGAAATTCAAAAAATAAATTCAAAATTGTGATTTAGTTTAAAATGAGAACTAAAATAATGTTAATATCCTAAAAGAACTCCAGACCAATTGGGTAAAACAACGGTAAAGTCTAATCCATGTGACAATTTTATATGGTATAACAAATCGTCATTTATCTTCTTCTTCCCTTTTTTTTAACAAAACAGGGAAGAAGAACCATAAAACATCTCACAAAATTGAAAAACCACAATACATTTCACTTCCCACTCTTAAAAGATTCCCTGAAATGGTAGCTAGTTTCTCTTCTTTTTCCCTTTTTTCTCCTCAACTTCGTTCTAGTATTATTTGGTATAACAAATCGTCATTTATCTTTCGTTACGATCGCTACCACAAATTATTTTTTGAAATGTGCACGCTAAGATTGGGTACTTCAAGTAAATATTCATCCAAAAGTTTCTTTGTTTCGTAACGATATACTAAAACACGGGAACATTAATCTTCAATATCTTCAAATATTTTGGAATATCTAAATTTTGATTGTGAGATCTTCACTTTATCAATCGTCACTTATATCAAGGACCTCATTAAAAATAGTTGTTTCAAAATCTATAATTCATAAGTGTAATAGACAATATCACTAAAAATTGGTAATCAACTCAATAACCCTAGATCTCTCCAGCAAGCAAATATCTGCAAATGTCTTAAAATGGTTACTTGTCTTAATCAAAATAATTTTGGATTTTCTTATTTTTATTGTTAAAAAAAAAAGACCTAATTTTGGTTGAGGTTATCCTTAATTCTATCTCGTTAGATACTCCTCGAAATTCTCATTAATTCACCAGATAACACAAAATCACAAATAGTCATGACCCACGTCAGCAGTAACCCACCCAATACGCGTGACTCTCACGTGCTAAGAGGAATTTTACCCTTGTTTTAGAGAGAGAAAGAAGAGAGAGAGAGAGAGAGAGAGAAAGAGAGGAAGCAAATGGGTAAGGTAGTGGAGAAGAAGAAGAAAGGACGACCCTCTCTTCTAGATCTTCAAAAGAGAAAACTCAAAGAGTTAGAACTACAGCAAAAACAACAAAAAGGAAACCCTAACCAAAACCCTAATATTTCTTCAAATTCTTATCCCAAATCTTCGATTTCACCTAACCCTAATTCTAATCCTAATCCTATCCGTCGATCCACTCGTCGGAACCCCAATCCAGATGAAATTGAGTCGAATTTAGACGGAAAAGAGGTCGGGGAAGATGATGATGATGATGACGCTGACGATGATGGAGATGAAGATTTAAGCGGAAAGCCGAGGGAGAAAGATCTTAAGCTATTTCAACCTCAAAATGATAGATCGGTCTTAAATTCTGCTTCTTTGCGGTCGAATTCCTCTAGTTACGGTTTGAAAGCAGAGGATGAAAACAACGAGAATCCTCTTAAGAAGCAGAAGATCAATGCCGTCGGAGATCGATCTGTTCAAATTAGGGGTGAAAAGGTGACAAATTTGTAACTTATTAAGCAAAAAAATCGTAAATTTTGGAGATCAAGGTTATTTCCTACTAAAAAGTGTTGATTTTTCTTTGAAATTTTTGAAAATGCTCGCTTTTATATCGTTGAAGTTTGAACCTTTTTCTTCGGTAGTCGTTATTTTGGAAACTTCTTCTGTCTTTAATTGAAAAAAAAAATCTTTCATTTCTCGTTAGTCTTCCGAATCGGAAGCTTTAAATCATGTTTTGTTAGACTTGGTCCAATTGAATATCTTTTTCAGTCCCTATTTCACTAAGGGTTTCATTTAAAACAGTTTAATTTGGGTAAAAACCATATATTTTCAGCTGTTTATTCCCGCCCTTTTTAGGGTTTTTCAATTTTATGCTACTCATTGAACTCTGAATTTTTCCCTGTTTAACTTTAACTTTTGTGATGGGTTTTTTTTTTTTTAATTATGTTGGCAATATTTTTGCACTATCTTCAATGACTGACTTTTGGGTTTGGACTAGATTTTGCAGGAAGAGAAACAAACCTCCACCCTGGAAATGAAGGACACTTTTTCAGGTTCTTTTGTCATTCTTCAACTGAAAAGACTTTACTGTAATTCTCTCCACTTATTATTAGGGATTTTCTAATTTGTGCATTTTATGGATTAACAGGCAAACTATTGGAGTCAGGTCCCACAACACCCTTACCAGACCAAGCTTTGTTGGTGTTCATACTGGATAGGCTTCAAAAGTTTGTCTTTCCCTCTTCTAATGTATTGTCTCGAATTATGTTTTATGAGTTCGGTTTTAACTACGTTCTAATTTATTTATAGGAAAGATACTTACGGTGTGTACTCTGAACCAGTGGACCCGGAAGAGGTAGTTTTCGACTGTGAATTTTGTAACTAATGATCTTTACGGGAGTTGCTTCTTTAGTTTGGTACTTAGATTCTCATTTTGTGTTGTCCACATTGTCCAGCTTCCAGATTATCATGACATTGTTGAGCATCCAATGGATTTTGGAACTGTTAGGAAGAAATTGTCAAGCGGAGAGTATATAAACTTGGAACAGTTTGAGGTCTGTTAATCAACTTATGTAGAATGTTTTTTTTATATACCATTGTTGCTTATTAGCTTGAAATTAATCGAGTGATGATGTTAAAATGTTTTAACTGCACCTCCCTTCTTGTTTATTCTTTACGTATGTTTCTACACACGAAGTTATAAAATTCTAATGCATCTCTGTCGTGCCAACTTCGGGTTTTGTCTTCTAATATGTGTTTTGTTAGATTCTGGTACTACTGCTGCCTTTATTGGGGTTGTGGTGGAGTGAGCACCCGAAAGGAAGATGCTATTTATTTCACCATCATATAGACTACTACTTACCAAGGATCTGTGTTCCTTTTGGGATAGAATTTATGTTGTAACTAACTACCTGAAAGGATTTTGGAAGTTTTTTCTTCTTGTGATGAGTTAAAAGAGATGGGGATACAGTTGACGAGATTCAACTTGAAAGTGGATGGTTAAATGAGCGCTTATGTTGGGTTTTATAGTAAGAGTGCTGGCTAATGTTGCTGCAGAAGTTCATTTGGAATATTTGGGTGGTGTTCAGAATCAGGCTATTCAGAACCGAGACCTCTGATCTCTTGCGCGTCTGGATGTAAATATCTGCTATACATTAAACATTGAATACATGATCCGTGAACATTTAAATTCAACGTTTATGTTCTAGTGTTGGTTTATTATTAGTAGTATGTAACCTGTCCATCTGCAAAGGACTCTCTTTATATGGTAGATAAGTTAAAATGTCAGTCCTTTTTCTTTTACTGTTATAGTCTTTTTGTTAGGAAGAGCGATTGTTCACGTCATTTGTTTAATTGCCTTACATAGTGAATACCTTTGTACAAGAAAGATTTGCTGCACTTGGTGAACTGATACTTCTTGTATTATGCAGAAAGATGTCTACCTAATCTGTTCAAATGCAATGCAATATAATGAACCACATACAATTTACTTTCGTCAGGTATTGTTACTTTCTTAATCACATTTTCACGTTAGATTTCTTATTCTGCTATTAAACTCTGTTATTTTCCCAGGCACGGTCCATCCAAGAGCTTGCAAAGAAAAATTTCGAAAATTTAAGACAAGATGGCAATGATAACACACCAGAACCAAAAATAGCGAGGAGGGGTAGACCACCCACTAAGAACCTGAAAAGATTGGGCAGGCCTCCATCTAAGATAGCTGGTTCCGAGTTCTCAGATGCATCTATGGTACCTGGTGGGGATAGCAATGCTTTGGCTAATTCATATGGTTTAAGAAAACTTCCTCTCTCAGATAAATCCAGCCTTGATGGTGCATCTGGAAGAACCTTATATGGTTCTCGAAACAATGAACTTCATAATGTTGTGCCCGAGCCCAGATCCGAGTGGAATGATGAATTTCCAGGTTTGGTGTTTGTATACTTACCCGTTAATGTCCTTTCTTGTCAAGTTTCAAAAAAGGAAGTCCTTTCTTGTCCTCTGGGGGAAATCTGATGACTTTCTTCTGGTTTTCAGGATCTATGTTGAAGGGCACATCGATGAAGTCTGGGAAGAAACAATTAATTTTTGACGAGAATCGTCGTAACACCTACGCGAAATCCTCTCCATATGGTGGTGGACGTGAAGTATCAGTATTTAGTTCCTTCGATGGAGAAAAGAGACAACTAATGGCTGTAAGTATGAACTTTAGTTATTTGACCTTTTTGATTCATTGTCAATAAGAAAGTCTTGGGATATTTTGTTTGTGTATGTATAGATGGTAATCCACCATGTCATTGGTCTCACCTGGAAAACCTCATAGACTAAGTAGCTCCACATAATTAGCAATGATGTTTGTTGCCTTATTCCAGCAAACATCATTTGGAAGGGTAGAAGACCATATGACAAACATAGAACATAAATGAATGTTTAGTATCTTCCAGGTCAATCTATCTGCGGTTAAAGGAGATACGCTGAAATAACATGTGAACCGAAAATCTTTGTCAACCTTACTTTTAGCTTAGGTTGAAATTACATGTTATTGTGTTTCCTTGTTTTCTTATGATGATATATTTTACTTATTCTGAATCAGGTCGGTCTTCATACTGAACATGGATACACTAGAAGTCTAGCGAGATTTGCTGCAAATCTTGGTCCCATTGTTTGGAAAATTGCTTCAAAGAAGATCGAAAGGGCATTACCTGCTGGAGTCAAATACGGTCCTGGATGGGTGGGACAGACTGAGGCTTCATTAACCCAATTTCCAGCACGACATTTCCCACCACAAGCAACAATTTCTGAATCCCGTACTTCATCTCCATCTACTCATGCTATTGATTCGACCATAGGAAATTCATCAGTGAATCAGGAATCCCCAAATGTCCTTCCTAACGGAACTGTTACTTCATCCACCATTGCTTCGTCCCCTGTGACTACAAACAGGTATCCAGACCCTTTGTCGAAATCCGCCGATTTTGGTGGATCCGTTAGCGCGTCGAGACCTAATCCTCATATTCAAAATCATCAGAGCCCTGGCTTTAGTCACCCTATCAATGGCTTTAATGGTGGGTTTGGGTTTAATCTTCCTTCTCAGATGGGTAAACTGGTCCGACCCACCCACACAACCACCCGTTTTAACTCAGAGACTTCAATTCATTCCCCTGCCATTGATGCAGTTTCCAGTATCAGCAATAACAATCTACAGTCAATACCTGCAAACCATTCAGAATCACAAGACCGAATTCTACCAGGTACTTCAAGTACAGTAAATCTATGCAATTCAACTGGATTGGTGCACCAGAAATTGTCATCGCTTCAATCAAAAGCAGATTCAGTTCCTCCTGACCTGAATTCCAGATTTCAGTCACCCGGCTCATCGAATTCTACCCAACAACAACCGGATTTAGCATTGCAGCTCTGAACGCGTGGTCATTTCTTGGTTCGATAATATTATGGTAGTGTAGGCAGAAGGGATTAGAAAGGGTAAAAATAACTCCCAAATTCTCTGTTGAGTGTTTGTAAAAGTGTAGGGAAAGAAACATCTGTACAGATTAATGTAATTCCTAATTGATTGGGTTTGAAGAACCCATTTACAGACATCTTAAACTCCTTGATTTAGTGGAACCAAATAACTTGTTGTTTTACCATATCCTCTGTCATCCTTTAATTTGTCCCAAATAGGTGTGTACCGTTGACTCCTTTCAGCTCTTGATTCTCGGCCCGGAGGTAACCAAGATTTGAAAGAAAGGAGGGTTTATATATAATGGCAGCTCATATTTTCGTAACAGATAACAACCAAAATGGCGATTATCGGGTTTGAAATGAACATACTTAAATGTCTGTGTGCATGCTAGGGGTAAAATGCTTGTACACCACAGTAATGCCTTCAGTGTTGACAATTTCAAGCAAAAACCTGAAGTAGGTAAGTCCATAGTAGCTCCAATGTGGGAGGAAATGGAGGAGTTGATCAAGAAGAAAGCATAGAGATCTGGTTCTGTTTTAGCCTTTTAGGTGCAACCAGAGCATCAGATGAGAACAACAATTGATCTTCCCCCGACGAGATCAGAGTTTTATAATGAGAAAAACAAAGTAAACTACATGAGTGTGATTAGGGAGGAATTTCTCGTAATGATCTTCCTGAAACTCGTAGTCACCATAATAGGGATCGATAATTTAATGTTACGTTACCCGACTTAGATCAGAGACATAGTACATGTCTGTGAGCGGCCCTGACCAAGATATTCTCCCTGAGAATCGTTTGAGTGGTTTTCTTATTTCTTCCTTGGGCAAGCTACACCTATTTGTATTCTGTTAGAACTCTTTGGCCTAATATCTCTTTATGGCACTTGGTATGGGCAAATATCCAATTTTCAGCAGTTTGATCTACTTTGGAGAGAAAAAGAAGAAGGAACTTTATGGAAACCGGTTAAGTGATTCGACATCTAACCATGAGCATTTTCTCTATTTGTTTTGCTTCCTTTAAGAGATGAATCTTCATATTTTTAATTTGCTTTTAACTCTACTTAATTGGATAATCATCGGTAAGATATCAGCCTTTCTACTGACATACCAAGTTTGAATCTTGTTGTCCAAAAAAAAAAACTATACATAACTGAAAAAAATCATATCTTGATTATCGATTTTAATGACCGTAAATTATGATTTTCCTTTGATACACGAAGGGTTACAAGTGAAATTAGACAGCAATAGAGACAAAAGCTGTAAAAAGCAGAGCAAATATAAATATATTACAATCCAAGATTTACAATGAAAGTTTACATACAACAATGAGCCTAACCATCCAATTACATTTTTCATCTAAACCCTAATCTGAGATCCAAACCAAGTTCAGAAGTTGAAGAAGAAGGATTTTCATTTCTCTGAGTATTTGTTGCAGAAGATGGGAAATTCAAGTCCCAAAACCTATCATCTTTTGATGCATTGGAAATACCTAACCCTAATAACAATGGCTCATGTTCATCATCTTTCTCACTATGGCACCTCATATGTCCACCAAGGGCTTGACCACTACAAAAAACCTTATAACAAATCTCACATTTATGCACTAAACCCGTTGCCATTTTCCCATCTTTTTCTTCGTTACCATCAATGCTTTCGCCTTCGTGATTAAGTTCTACTATCTCACTATTGAGACTATCGTCTTTACGTGTAATTGCAAAACAACCCTTAACATTTTTATGACTAGCCCTATGACCTCCTAGTGCTTGATGTGACCCAAAAACCTTCTTGCAACTCGAACACTCAAACCGATAATTCAAACTTGATGAACCAATTCCATCAAGCCCTAACCTGTCTGATAGTACTTGTGCACGATCTCGCTCTCTTCTATAGTCTACTGCCTCCTTAGACGAACCCTCAAGATTAAACCTAATAGATTGTCTACTTTCCATTGGAATTGAACCATTTGCTAGCATAAGTAAAGAAGTAGCAACTTCTTGATCTTCATTAGTCCAATTAGTTTTTAAATCTTCTTGTTCCTCGTTTAAGGTTCGAACTGGTTTCTTCAAATTATGAGGAGGATTAATTCCACGCCATTGACGTTCCGGGTGACATCTCATATGCCCAAATAAAGCTTTCCAAGACAAGAATTGCTTACCACATTCACTACAAGGAGGAATTATGTCTGGTTCTGGTTTTTTTCTTGATTCCTGTTTTGGGTATCCATTATTATTTGATCTTGAAGAAGAAGCACCCAAATCATTACCAATTCTGATGAGTTTGGATCTTTTCTTCTTGGGGTTTTCACAGTTGAATCCACTGTCACCGATGCCGTCGAGGAACAGAGACCTTGAGCCTTCTACTCGAGAAGGCGAAGAAGGATTAGGGTTTGGATGTTTGTCTGTGTTGTTGTTGTTATTCATCACTAGTGTGAATTTCAGAGAAAAGAGAGAGAAAGAGAGTGAAAAAAGCTTAAGAATGTCAGTGAGGTCATATTTGTAGTGGTCTGAGTCAGTTATTCCCCTCTCTTTCTCTTTCTCTTTCTAGGTTTTGAAATTGGCAGTTATATTCAGTTAGTTGGTCATATCTTTGTTTCTTGATATTTTCTTTTTCTTCAGTTGAGGTGTTATCATATACAGACAGCTGCCGTTTCAACTGAGCAGTGTGCAAGGTGTTTGAGACCGTCCGATCGAGCAGTTGGATTTTCATCTTCTCTTACAACAAGGGAGCATCTATAGGCACCCTGTCTTTTTTACTCCGCCCACCCTCTCTCGTGGCGCTCTCACAGACTAGGCAAGTCCGAAGGCACTCGGGATGACCCTAATCCATGTTTGGATTGAACAGTAAGGATTCAGACCAATCCGAAGCCCACGGATAGAGCCAAGAGTGAAGGCGGACTTAAGCAAAAAAAAAAAAAAAGCAGGGCACCTTTAGGACACAATTGTTTTTCTAAGGGTGTGTTTGCTTCGAGTTAGTGGAGCAAAAATGCAGGGCATGTGTTTCTAATAAATCTTTCTTCTTCTAGCAAGGTACATTTGTTTCGTCTCCCTTCATCTTTACTTCATCTTCACTACCTCCCCCTTTGAGTCTCCTATGTCTACAATATAACCTCCATAGATGAATACCCTTAGGACCAAACAAAATATTCGTTTGATGGGGCTATTTATTTATCGATAAATGAATATTTATTCATTTAGATTGTATTTTTAATTTTTTTTTTCTTATGATCAGTATTTTTACATTTAATGTACAAATGTATGCACAGGACAATAATGAAAATTTGCAGTTTTTTTTGGGGGGGGGGGGGGGGGAGCATCTATAGGCGCCCTACCTTTTTACTCAACCCACCTTCTCTGGTGGCGCTCCCACAGACGAGGCAAGTCCGAGGGCAATCGGGCTAAGCCTAATCCATGTTGGGATTGGACAATACGGACTTAGACTAGTCCAAAGCCCACAGAGAGCGCCAAAAGTGAAAGCGGGCTTGAGCAAAAAGGGAGAGCACCTTTAGGGCACAATTGTTCTTCAAAGGGTGTGTTTGTTTGGAGTTTGCGGATCAAAGAGAAAGGGATTTAAATATTTCATGTGGGGAATGATTTAATGATTTATCAGAAACACGTTTAACGTCCCCTGGAAATGTCTTTACGAAGTCTCCGATTACCACATTTTGGGGTGTTTTCAAGCAATAATTTCACTGCCGAAAAATTAAGAACTCATTTTAGTAAAATACGAGGCTACCAAAAAAACTAACAACTTCAGCACGGACTTTGGTGAAAGGCACCATGGGGTGCCAAAAAAAAGGTTTGTTGTGTGAAGACTTTTGTGAGAAACAACCAATTTGACGCAAATGATCTTATTAGGTTAGAGGAAGAACCTAATTTTAAAAACCCAAATCTTTCTTTTACAGTAGAGTACATTTTTCCTTGACCTTCATATTTACTTCATCTTCACTACCACCGCCTCCATGTCTCCTATGTCTATAGTATAATCTCGATAGATGAAAACCCTCAAGACCAGAAAAAATATTCGTCCAGTGAGGCTATATGTTTATCTATAAACGAATATTTATTCATTTAGATAGTATTTTTACATTTCGTTTTCTTATGATCAGTATTTTTACATTTAATGCACAGATGTATGCAGAGGACACTGGTCAATTTTTTATATGAAAAGCTTAATTACATTTATTTTCTGACATTGCAAGATTTGGTTAGAAGAAATTGGTGTTCCTGAAGTAAAGAAAAAACAATAGTTATGTAAATGCTATAAGGGGAGAATGGGAAAAAAAATGAAAATCTGGAGTTTTGGGGGCTAAATTGCACCGCGGGACACTTATAAGACCCAAAACGGTCAGTTAGTAACAAATTAGGGTCGAAACAAAATTAACCCGTTTTTATTATACCTAAAACAGTGAACTACTAAACCTTATTTAGTTAGTAAAAATTTACGGAAGTGCTATGCCCACACAAGATTTCGACTTAATTTCTGACTTGATGACTCACTTTCACAAATAGATAAAAGAATTCAAAGTCTAATTACGATCTTTTATACACTTGACATTTCCCAAAAATTTATGACTAATTTTCCTACTTTAACAAGTAATTGCAAGAACAAGTGTAAAAATCTTTTAAGCTTTAAATGACCTTTTATTATTTCTTTCCTGCATGGAGAGTATGAGAGGTAGTAGTTAGGTAAGCATTTTATTCTTCTTCATGTTTATAAATACCTCTCATCAGATTTACAGCTTCCAAACTACTCACTCCCTGACTTCTCATTCAAGTAACAAAATGGGTAAATCTAGTAGTAGTACTAAAAACCCATCTTTCTTCAAAGTGTTAATAGCTGCAGATTTTGATGAAAAATTGGTAAGCAGTGTTTCTTCCAATACTTTTTCTAAGTTCAAGCAGTTTTTTGTAAATTTATCTTGATCTATGCTGATTAAACTATCTATCTTGTATATTAGAGGATACCACCTGCTTTTATGAAGCATTTTGATGGAAAATTACCTTGTCAAATCATCCTCAAGAGTCCAACTAGAAAATCTTGGACAGTTCAAGTGAAAGAAATTGACAAGGATTTTTTCTTTTGTGATGGTTGGGAAGCATTTGTGAATCAACATTCTTTGGAGTTTGGGGATTTCATAGTTTTCAAGTACTATGCCTATTCGAAGTTTAGAGTGATAATATTTGGTCCAAATGCGTGCGAAAAAGAGTTGAATTTTAACCATATTGATACGTCCATACCCGACGTCAACAAAGGAAAAGAAGGTAATAAAATGCTCAACTCTAACCTACTAGTAATATTTTGATTTTGATTTTAGTTGTATATATATATACATATTCTTTTTGAAACTCAAGTATGTAATATTTCATATAGTAGATGGAAATCTTGAGCTAACAAGGAAGCCTAGTGTGGAGATTGGAAGAAAAGTAAGAGAAGTTTTGGGAGATTCGAAAGTGGAAATGAAGAAGCGTCCAAATTTCAGTGGTCATGCAAGGAATTCGAGGAAATATCATATGGTTAGTTCATTTTTTCTTATTCCCATCTCTCATTCTTGACTTGAAGTTGGATTAAAACTCAGCCTACTATTTCATGGAAAATTTTGTGAGATTTTGTTCGAATAAATGCAGAGTATTCCAAGGGGTTTTGGTAGAGAGACTGGTCTTTTTGATAAGACCAAGTTGATGCTTGAGGATCCTAATGGGAAGCTATGGCCTGTTAAAATCGCAGTTAGGAGAGACAGACGTCTTGATATGACCGATGGATGGGCTCAGTTTTGTAGAGGAAATAAAGTAGAAATGGGCGATAACTTCTTTTTCGAATATAACGGAAGAAAATTCAATACGATTTGTGTTCGTGTGAGCATCTCTCGACCAACGGTTAAAACAGTTTACAAGGATGAATGCCAAAGCAAGAAGACAACCAAACTTCATGGTAGTTATGACAAAGATTTTGCTAAGAAGAATGAATCAAATCAATTTGAATCTAAAGGAGGGATGACTTCTAATTTTGGCGATGAACTCGAAGTAATTTCAATTCATTCTGATAGTGAAAGTTATGATGAATATGGTAAGTTTTCTTCGATAATCTTGTGCTCTTGGCATGTTGTTTTGGTTATGGACTTATCGTTTAATCGATAAGAAAACTGCAGGTAGAGATGATTTTTTCGATCAAGAGGAGGAAGCAAATGGAAGTGTCTGTATTAATTTTGATCATAAGAGGAAAGTGAAGGGAAGAGGATTTGAACCATCTAAAGCTTTTGTGTCCAAGTATCCTTTCTGTATGATTACCATGAGGCCATCTTATGTCTCAAAGAAATTTAGTATAGTAAGCTCTTAACTTTAATTCCTAGCTAGTAATAATCAATTTATGTTATCCCACTTTGCCCAGGAGTCTTGGGTTATCCTTTCGTTGCAAGTTGGGTTTCAATAAAAGTTGGGCCCAACGGGCCTTTATGTGGTTTAGAGAACGATTTATTTGGGGCGATCAGGTTGTGACCAGCCTCGTGTGGTCGGGGTGTCGGTACTTTCTTACATTCGCTGCGAACTTTGTATCTCGCTAAGAGCACAAGTCTCCCTTAGTTATATGATCTCAAGGTTAAATAATTCCGATATATAGTTTCTATAAGAAAGAGATAAGCCAGCCTTCCTTCTGGTAAATTTATGAGAACATTTTGTTTTATTTGCAGAATATACCTACTCACTTCGCCAAGCTGTACTTGTTTCATGAGAAACCGTCCAGTCTCATCCTTCAGGTTCCCGATGGAAGAACGTGGTATGTCGGTACGCACTTTGCAATGCATGCTCGTATAACAAAGGGTTGGAATCAATTTGTGGTGGACAATGATCTGGTTGAAGGTGATGTTTGTATTTTGGAGTTGGTTGATATGGACAGTTACGAAATCAATGTTACGATCATTCGACTCTCTTAAGATGAAGAAGTATAGCTTATGTAAGTGAGAAGATATGGCACCTAATTACTAGAAGACATAATATATAGTTTCTAGTTTAATAGTTTGTTTTCTTAATTAAGCTTCCTAACAAAGGTTTGTATAGGCGGAAAAGTTCAAATATAAAAGAACTTTATCTTAACGAGCTATTTCTACGTCTGTGTTTCCAGACCGTCGAGATACCAAATTATTGGGGATATATTCCACCCTCAAGTCAATTGTGCATACGCGACTGGTCTAACTGTGAAGTATCTAATTTTAAATCGTCGGCATCTGACTCTCTCTTGAGTCTAAATCATTTATAACTAAATAGTAAATACCCTTAGGTTTCACACAAAAGTTTGATTAGCAAATGTCATCCTATGCTTATACTTAGTGCATAATGTCTCTACTTTTACCACCAAGATAGGAGCATGTTTTGTTCAAGGCATCTCGAAAAGATTTTTAAGGAAAAAGATGGCTTCAATTGTACAAATAGGACATACTCCTGGTTAATGTGTTGCCTGAAGTGATTCGAAAGGTCGAAAGGGGTACCGTAAGTGACCTAACTGAGTGTTGCCAAAAGTTACCAAAAGTACAACAAAACTGAGGAGTACAGAAAGAATTTTGCCACTCTACAATAAGTGACCAAAAGTGTAGCGAAAGAAGACCAAAAGTCTAAAGCGACCACAAAGCGTCATCAAAAGTGACGACACAAGTGTCATCAAAAGTCACTCCATAAGCGTTGACGAATGTGGCCCAATAAATGTCATCAACAGTGATCCCAAACCCAGAGTGTTTCGAAAAGAGACTGAAAAGTCATCAGTTGAGTTGCAAGAACTGACACCAGAAATGTTGCTAAGGGCGAGTCCAATGTAAGGGCTGAGACTTCCAATTAGGGGAGCCTCTGATTTTTTTCAACTCCAATGTCGGGCTCCCAACAGGGGTATGTGTCTGATGTACGTGTACGGGCTATTGATTTCAATTTTCAACTATAAATTATTAATTTCAAATATAAAATTTGATATTATTCTAGAGAGAGATAGAGAATTTAAAAAAAAATACAAAAAAAAAAAAATTTAGAGAAAAAGATGAAAAAGAAAAAGTTCGGAACAATTACAATTAAAACAATAAAAAAAAAACAAAAAAGTTTGGGAACTCCCAACAGATAGATTTGGGGGCTGGAAGGCCCCCCAGCTCGGGCTCCCAAATGAGAGCCCAAGAGGATGGGACTCTAGAGTTAGGGGCCCAGGGGATGATTTGGGAGCCCCATCCCCAACGTTGGAAATGCCCAAAGGTGACCCCAAATTAAGGTCCTCGAAATTCACCACCAAACAAATGAGCTTCGAGTACCACTGATTTGCTTAAGTCCTATAAGTCGCGTGTTCGATTCTTAGTGGAAGTGGTTTATCTCCATTTTTCTCTCCATTTTGGCTTGAACCGAAGGCGAACCAACAAGTGACAGTTTGACTAAATCGTCGATCGAAGCAGAACCGATCATTCGTCCGATTGACATGGTCAGTCTGATTTGGTTCGACTCAGTTTAGTTCGTTTGATCGGTTTAACCGAGTAAAAGTTTAGAGAAAATGCTAAAGTAATGTTACTTATTTAATTGCATAAGGATTAAATTCATTATTATGATTTTTCATAATTTTTAAATTGTATATACAGAGAATAAAAATTAAAAGTCCATCTTATATACTTTTCCACCATTACAAACAAAAAAAAGAAGTAAATGTGTGATTGTGTATGCATAACTTTTAATATTATGTTACACTGACTCGTGAAAGACTTGATTAAGTTTTTTTTTTCTTTATTTATTCCTTTTCAGCTTAACACTTTTAAACTTTATTAAATTATTATTAGCTTAACATAAAAGAGAAAATTCAGAGTTTAATACTAGAGTTTGGTATTTCTTTTTCTCTACCCCTATATATAATATTTTATTGCGATAAAGCATTTAGGGTTTGGTCGGTTCGGCTTGGGCGATTTCTAGAAACACAAGCCGAAGCCAAACCAAACTGTTTGGGTTGTTCAGTTTTCCTGCTGAACAAAGTCGGATATAGTCGCATAGTGATTGGTTCGGCCCAAAAATCGATCAGTCCAGTTCGACTTGATTTGGTTAGGTAGATTTATTTGGTTTTTGTTCACCCCTAATTGAAAGTGTATTGAATATGAATCAATACCCATTCGGATTGCAACCCGCCAAACTGCAATTTTTGGACGGATTGTTGATGATGAGTTGCGAAGCAGGGCTACTGAAGCATGGTTGATCTTTAATTACCACATGTAGGGGTGTTTTAAGCAATAATTTTAGGTTGATGTTTCGCGAAAATAGAGAAATTTTCCGCGGTACAAATTTTGGGGTGGAAACAAATTTTTTTTGCAATTTTTTGTTTCTACCAAACACCACCCATCCCTTTTTGTAATATTTTTTTCCTCTCTCTCTTTACAGAGATAATCTTAATCTCTGACTCTACGTTTTCTTCCTTTGACTTATTCGTTACCAATTTACCATCAATTCATCTTCTTCACTAAATGAAGATAAAGTAGAGACTCAGTAAAACCAAGTTGGTATACAAATTATTGAACTTTGGTGAAAGACTGGGAGCGAAAAAAAAGGTTTGTTTTGTGAAGACTTTTGTGAGAAACAACCAATTTGAAGTAAATGATCTTATTAGGTTAGAGGAAGAACCTAATTTTAAAGACCTGAATGTTTCTTCTTCTAGCAGAGAACATTTTTTTTCGTCTATACCTTCATCTTTACTCCATCTTCACTACCTCTGCCTCCGAGTCTCCTGTGTCTACAGTATAATCTCGATAGATGAATACCCTTGGGACCAGAAAAAAAAATATATTAGCTGAGTGAGACTATTTATTCATCGATAAATGAATAAATTCGTTTAAATAGTATTTTTACATTTTTTTTTTTCTTATGGTCAGTATTTTTACATTTAATGTACAGATGTATGCATGGGATTGGTTGTACCAGCCCTGAGTTTTGGGGGACCCTAGGCGAACATATCAACCGGGACCCTACACTTTAAGTTGAGAAAATGATTCACCAACCAAAATTTCATTTGGTTATTAGTTTTCACTTGTTTTGTCTTAACGAAATTATCTCTAGCTCCCATTTGTGATTTAACCAAATCTTTATCTAATTTTTTTTTCGAAGCCGCATAAATACTTTCTTGGGCCATAACAATCTAATGAGATAAGGAGCAATAAGAATCTATACATAAACAAAAAATAAAAAACAAAGAAACATCAAAGAAAGAAGAAGGTCACCTCTATGTAATTGTGTAAATAAACCCTTGCGGAGAATGAATTAGAAATGTGAGATTAAAAGTTATTTAAAAAATAATGTGTTTTATAGGTCTCGAACCTTGAACCTTAGGTCCCCTAGACATCTACTCTACCAACTCTACTAACTAAACAAATGTGATATCCATGTGCATAAAAAAATACATATAATAATGACATCTAAGTATAAATGTTATACAAATAAGGGCCCTGTAAATTTGGGGGCCCTAGGCCCGTCTGGGTCGCCAAGGCTCAGGGCAGGCCCTAGATAATAATGAAAATTCTTCCGACATTGCAAGATTTGGTCCGAAGAAGTTGATGTTCGTGAAGTAAAGGAAAAACAATAGTTATGTAAATGTCATAAAGGGAAAATGAGGAAAAAAAATGAAAATGGAGTTTTTTGGGGGGCAAATTGAACCTTGAGACACTTATGAGAACTACATCGGCCAGTTAGTAACAATTTTTTTTTTGTTGAGAGAGTTTTTAGTAACAAATTGGAGTCGAAACGAAATTAACCCTTTTTTATTTATTTATTTTTTTTGTCGAAAGTAACCCTTTTTTATTTACCTAAAATAATGAACTACTAAACCTAACTATATTTGTTAGGAAAAATGTATGGAAGTCAGGAAATGCTATGTCCACACACGATTTTAACTTAATGACTCACTTTCAGTAACAGAAATAATTCAAAGTTTGACTACGATCTGGACTGTTCTTTTACTTGAGTGAGTCGTAATGTTAAAATTAAGTCAAGATCTTTTATACTTTGTCTTTCCCAAAAATTTATGACTAATTTTCTAACTTTGACAATTAATTGTAAGAACAAGTGTAAAAATCTTTTAAGCTTTAAATGACCTTTTATTATTTCTTTCATGCATGGAGAGCATGTATGAGAGGTAGTTGTTAGGTAAGCATTTTCTTCTTCTTTTTCTTGTTTATAAATAACAACATTGACTGTAAAAACTTCTCATCAGATTTACAGCTTCCAAACTACTTCCTGGCTTCCCATTCAAGTAACAAAATGGGTAAATCTAGTAGTAGTACTAAAATCCCATCTTTCTTCAAAGTGTTAATAGCTGCAGATTTTGATGAGAAATTGGTAAGCAGTATTTCTTCCAATACTTTTTCTAAGTTCAAGCAGTTTTTTGTAAATTTATCTTGATCTATGCTGATTAAACTATCTATCTTGTATATTAGAGGATACCATCTGCTTTTCTGAAGCATTTTGATGGAAAATTACCTTGTCAAGTCATCCTCAAGAGTCCAACTAGAAAATCTTGGACAATACAAGTGAAAGAAATTGACAAGGACATGTTCTTTTGTGATGGTTGGGAAGCATTTGTGAGTCAACATTCTTTGGAGTTTGGGGATTTCATAGTTTTCAAGTACTATGCCTATTCCAAGTTTAGAGTGATAATATTTGGAAGAAATGCGTGCGAAAAAGAGTTGAATATTAACCATGTTGATACGCCCATACCCAACGCCAGCAAAGGAAGAAGGTAATAAAATGCTCAACTCACTACTAGTAATATTTTGATGTTCTTGTGAAACTCAAGTATGGAATGTTTCATATAGTAGATGGAAATCTTGAGCCAACAAGGAGTGTGGAGATTGGAAGAAAAGTAAGAGAAGTTTCGGGAGTTTCGAAAGTAGAAATGAAGAAGCGTCCAAATTTCAGTGGCCACGCGAGGAATTCGAGGAAATATCATATGGTTAGTTCATTTTTTCTTATTCCCATGTCTCATTCTTGACTTGAAGTTGGATTAAAACTCAGCCTACTATTTCATGGAAAATTTTGTGAGATTTTGTTCGAATAAATGCAGAGTATTCCAAGGGGTTTTGGTAGAGAGACTGGTCTATTTACTAAGACCAAATTGATGCTTGAGGATCCTAATGGGAAGTTATGGCCTGTTAAAATCGCAGTTAGGAGAGACAGGCGTCTCGATATGACTGATGGATGGGCTCAATTTTGCAAAGGAAATAAAGTAGAAATGGGCGATAACTTCTATTTCGAATATAACGGAAGAAAATTCAATACGATTTGTGTTCGTGTTAGCATCTCTCGACCAAACGGTTAAAACAGTTTACAAGGATGAATGTCAAAGCAAGAAGAAAACCAAAATTCATGATAGTCATGACAAAGATTTTTATAAGAAGAATGAGTCGAATCGATTTGAATCTGAAGGAGGGATAAATTTTACTTTTGACGATGAAGTCGAAGTAATTTCAATTCATTCTGATAATGAAAGTTATGATGAATATGGTTAGTTTTTTTCGATAACCTTGTGCTTTTGGCATTTTTTTTTTGGTTCTCTCGTCTAATCGATAAGAAAACTGCAGGTAGAGATGATTTTTTCAATCAAGAGGAGGAAGCAAATGTAAGTGTTTGTATTAATTCTGATCATAAGAGGGAAGTGAAAGAAAGAGGATTCGAACCATCTAAAGCTTTTGTGTCCAAGTATCCTTTCTGTATGATTACCTTGAGGAAATCTTATGTCTCAAAGAAATTTGGTCTAGTAAGCTCTTAACTTTAATACATTTTGTTTATTTGAGAAACATACTTCCTCTTAGTACATTTATGAAAAACATTTTTGTTTTGTTTGCAGAATATACCTAGTCACTTCGCCAAGTTGTACTTGCTTCATGAGAGACCGTCCAATCTCATCCTTCAGGTTCCCGATGGAAGAATGTGGTATGTCGGTACATACTTTGCAACGTATGCTTGTCTAACAAAGGGTTGGAATCAATTTGTGCTAGACAATGATTTGGTTGAAGGTGATGTTTGTATTTTGGAGCTGGTTGATACCAAGGATTACAAAATCAATGTTACAATCATTCGGGTCTCTAAAGATGAAGTATAGCTTATATAAGTTAGACCATATGGCACCTAATTATAGTAAGACATAATTGTTTGTTTTCTTGTAAGCTTCCTAACTGATGTTTGTATAGGGCTAAATTAACATAAAAATATTTACCTTGACAAACTATTTCTACGTCTGAGTGGCCGACTATGTGTTTAGACCGTCCATATACCAAATATGGGGGATATATTCCACCCTCAAGTCAATTGTGCATATGCGACTTGTCTAACTGTGATGATGAATCTAGGTCAGACTCTCGCTTAAGTCGAAATCTAAGTCAGACTTCATAAAGAAAGCAAAATACTAGTATATCTATTAGTCGATTGAATTAAGTTCCCTTTGGTTAAAAATAGAAATTATTTATAACTAACTAAATACCCTTAGGTTTAACACAAAAGTTTGATTAGCAAATGTCATCTTAAATTTATACACGTGTATAATGTCTCTACTTTTACAACCAAGATCGGAGAATGTTTTTGTTCTTGGCAAGGGGTCTGAAAAAGATACTTAAGGATGGCTTCAATTGTACAAATAGGAAATGGGACACTTCGTTACACACTCTGTGAAATTGACGAAAATCCGGGGTCAAATTTCACTTAAAAATTGTTTGAATGAATTCATGGAATACTACTCAATTCATATTGGACATTTTTTGGTATTCCGATATGATGGTAACTCAAATTTTGTTGTTTCTATATTTGATATAAGTGGTTGTGTGATAGATTATTCACACTACACCAAGGATTTAGAAGAACAACCCGATTATCCGAAAGAATATCCAATTCCTTCAAGAAAAGAAAATGGGTGTGGGGAAAATTTGGGTGCCTTTTATTTTAAGACAGTAAGCTCTTATGCAGAGGGGGTTCCAAGCTCTTTGGACAAGGAACTACTGATCCAGTGATCTCTTTGATATCGGTCGCTGATGCTGACGGCGACTGCACAATCGCTGTTTCTCGATCATGGCCTATTCGACAACTTGACGTTAAGAACGCCTTTATGTGAAGAACAGAGGACTGCCAATAATCCTTATAAGAATAGTGAATTGAATCGATTTAAATTGGAGGGAGAGATAACCCTAGAAATGAAGTTTCAAAGTTCAAATGAAAACCCTCTAATATATATTATTCAAGAGGGACGGAAGGAAACCCTAGAAATTGGAATATTTTTCTCAATTAGCTCAAAAATGAAAACATGGCATTTCAGGCTCTCACAAGACCAAAATCTTGTTTTAAAACCTCTTTCATATAGAAATTTAGTTTCAGATTATGGTTGTTCGTTAAAAATCACCACTAAGGCTTGTATAGTGAGTGAGTGACAGATCAAGGAAAGATAAAGAAGTTAGGGTTAGTTTGACTAATAAATGAAGAGTACCTCCCATCTTTGACCATATTTGCCCCTGGGTATTTGGTGAAGAAAAATAAAATAAAATTCATGGTGTACTTTATTTTTTATTTATTTGTTTATTTATTTTATTACCTTTATTTTACAATTCACTCTTGCTTGCAGGAAGGGTGATGCATTCCAAGTAAAGTAGTCATCTTTAACAAAAAAAAAAAAAAAGTGAAGTAGTCAGAGTAAGGAGATATTTGATTTTTTCTCATTTTTTTTTTTTGTACCAGACTCAAAATCAATTCAAATCTATCATTTACATTGATAGGCAAACACAAATATTCTCATTTCTCAAGTATAATTTGAGTTATACTTCTCATCTCACTTGGCAAAAAGAGAAATATTTGTATACACATTTCCATTTGGCTGCTCCATGAGAACCTAGAGTTTGTATTTGGCCCGTTCTTGTAAGAGTTTGTATTCGGCAGTAATCGTACTTATCACATCTTTGATGTATCAATGCCACTGTAGTGATTATCGTAGTCAATTTCTAAAAAAAAAAAGAGGTTAGGGGAGAGGGGATTTTTACGAATATAGATATTTGAAGGCATTCTAAAAACAAAAATTCTATTTATCTCTCAATTTTGGTCCCTCCCCCAGCCCTCCGCCGATGTTGCAACATATCACTTGAGTATATTTTCTCACAATTCTCTCTCCAATTGCTCCACACTCAAGTGATATGTTGCCACATCGGCGGAGGGTTGGGGGAGGGATCAAAATGGAGGGATGAATAGAATGTCTCTTCTAAAAATGCTCAGATCCCTGTCGTTCAAGCTCTCCACCTACTTGACACCGCCACATAATCACAAATAATACCCAAAATTTAGTTACGCTTAATAAAATAAATATTCTTCTGCTCATCTTGAAAACGTCTTATGGGGGGCAGTGGTTCAGGATAATGTCCACTAGTGTTCTTGATATTGGTTGTTTGTGTTGTTCGTTCAAGACATTCATTTGAAATATCCTGAAATGTATATTATTCGAATATTCGTTTGAAACAATTCAAATGTCTCCGAATGTCTTTGTTATTGATTTCAGACATTAAATCACATACATTTCAAGACAAATTTGATTCATTGACTCTTTATAAACATTAATTAAAGATTTTACTGTCCAAATTAAACTCTTTTTTCTTTGTTTTGTTGAAAGGGGTTAAAATCGAACTTTCATAAACAAAGGTGTACAGTATACTTAGGATACTCAAGAAAGGGATTTCCTCTTATCAACTTACATCAATTTGGTTAGAAAGTTGATGATAAAAGATAGAGTCCACCATTTAATGCATCAAAGATTAGTACTCCAAGTGGTAGTATTTGTTATTGAGGTACACCTCACAATAGAGTTGATCTGATTTTTTGTTCTCATCCTTGAGATCTTCACAATAGCCAACCAGGGTAGTACACTAGTAGCAGCCTTTGCACCAAAGAGGAAACTCTTTTTTTTTTTTGTTAAAAGACCAAAGAGGAAACTCTATCAGACAAGAACAAAATATAGAGATTGACTAACCAAAAGAAGAAAAAATAGCTGTTGAGAGAGAAAAGAGGTGTCCTTTTAGAAGAAAGTAATAAATTGGCCATAAATTTTTAAATTAGGGTCTGATTGGCCATAAAATTAGGGGGCCAGATGAGAAATAATCCAATTTATGAGAGGCAATTGTAGAAAAGAGGTGCCGCTAGCACAAAAGGGAGGCGCATTTAGAACCAAAATTGAGATTTTCCTTATTGTTGGTTTGTCAAGTTGTTATATGTAAGTTGGATCTTCATAGGGTTTAATGGGTATAATAAGTATGGTCCTATGGAGCATAAAATTTGACATATAGAAACTAAGGCTCTAGCTTGATATCAGATGTGGGATAATCTCTTCAAAGTATGAAGCTTGATGTTGGACCCATTAGTATAGAAGACTTAGAAAAATAGCAATACTCCCCGAAAAAAAAACAATCGAATTTACTATATGTCATATCCGTTGTTTTAATGGAAAATTAGGTGACAACGTTGAGTTGACGCTCAAGAATAGGCCCAATGGTCAATTATTTAATTTTCACAGATATGTTGAAGCTTATAAAAATGGTGTATTTCCTCGTGATAATGGAATTCTAAGAGTTGAAATAGAAGGCATAATCAATTCCTAATCATTTTATTTTCCCAACTTGGAATAACTTAAGTTTTCACTCTCACTTTAGTAAGGGGTTTTGTTCAACACTATCAAGACTTCCAACCTTCCAAAGCCGGTTTCGTGAAGTGGTAAAAAATCTTAAACGTCATTCGCTGTATATATATGTATCTTAACTAGCATTTTCCATCGACTATGTTTTCAGACTTTTTGATACCAAATTATGCAGGAGTATTCATCCCGGACCAAACCTTTGAAACTTGATTTGGTAAAGTCGAAGTTGAAGTCCAAGTCAAATTTCATATAGAAAACAAACACTAAGCCGATTGACCGACCTCCAAACGCGAAAAAAATAAGACTGCATAAACAATAGTAATAGATATAAAGTCATTCATACACCAACAAGATATCACATTCATCATTAATGTCTAAAATGAAGATTTAAAACAATAGGAGTCTAGGAGATAACCTTCTAAATAATTCATTAATACAAGAATTTTTATTGCTTAAGAACATGAACCTTCATAACTGGAACTGGAATGTTCTTCTCAACCAACTCGAAAATACAAATATCGTCTTTTACCGCACCAATTTGTCGTCTGAATTTTGCCCACCCTTTCGTCAATTGAACTGCAAAAAACCTTTCACGGTAATCAACTTTGCGTGTTTGCTGGTTGGGTCCTTGAAGTGTAACCTTCTTGATGCCCTTGCACTTCAGATATTTCTTCGCAAATTTGCTAGGAATATGCTACACAATAGAAAGAAACATTTAGCAATTTAGTGGACCAATTACATAAAAAGAAATGTTAATTGCCTATTTAGTTTAACAAAGCACGAAGGCTTTAAGATTGAGAATCGTCACCATATAACCGCAACAATAAGCTTCTCGCATATAAACTACGAAGAAAGGATGTCTAGACTGGAATTTCTTAGCTATTTCCTTCGCTTTCGTTTTTCCTTCAGTTCTAGACCCCCACGAATAACCTTGTCTACTCGATCTCTTCGTTTCTTCTTCTTCTTCCTCCTCTTGCTCTTCTTCTTCTTCCTCTTCTTCTTCTTCTTCTTCTTCTTCTTCTTCATCTTCAGTGATTATGGGTTCTTCTTTTATGTAGTTCTGCATTAGTATGTGAAAGAACTAAGAAATTTGTAACAGATAATTTCAGTTCTAAGGAAGGCCCATACCCATATCCACTAAGTTTATGACTTTGGCCCCAAATTAGGAGCTTAAAAGTTTTAACAGTCTCTTACACACTAAATTTTTTACCGGGCCGTCATAGTGCATGGGCCTTACCTAGAAATCCCATATTTCTACTGGACATAAAACTTAACTGACCAATGTTTAGGGCCGGCCATTTACATTACGGGAATGCTAGGTTCACGGATGTTTTTGAGGAAGGGAAATGCCGGAATGACGTGGCAATTCACGTTTTGAAAAGTTGACTACATCTGGACCGTCAAAGATGAACGGTCCAGATTCAAAACTAATTATTATACCACGTCATCATCTTCCTCACTTTTAGAGAGAGAGAGAGAGAGAGTGCTGACAGAGAAAGTAGGAAACCCTAGTTTTTCAATCATGGGTAAAATGACATAAGGATTGGGTCTGAAGAAGATGATTAATGAACTTGATTTATGTGATGCTTCATCTTTTTCATTTGCCCAACTTCTCTTGAACCTGTGCAAGATCCGGTTACCCTTTGCTCACGCCAAACCTATGAAAGATCCAACATTTTCAAAGGGCTCTCTTTAGATCACTTGCCCAGCAACTATGGAAGAGAGAAGCTTAGGGATGATTCAATCACACTTAACAAAACCGTATAGCATTTAATTTACCGTTGGTTTTCTCAGAAATTTTTGCTCAAGATTAAGAAATCAGAGGATATAGAAGGAATTAGGAAGGGTTTCTTAGCTTATACAAATCCTTAAGAAGGTTAAAGGTCAAGCTCTTGAAGAACTTCATCATCCTAGAAAACAGTGGTTACTGGTATTCTCTCATTCTAAGTGGGGAAGATGATGACGTGGCATGAGAAATATACTTGAATCTGAGACGTTCATCTTTAACGGCTCAGATTTGGTCAATTTTTCAAAAAGTAATTGCCACGTCATTCCGGCATTCCCTTTCGTCAAAAAGTAATTGCCACGTCATTAAGGGCTAAGGCCTGTTTGTTGAATATGAAAGTGAAAGATTGAGGAAGTTCATCACCTTCATCAAGTTTCTGTCAAGAAAGCAAGGAGGCTTTGGTTGAGATGATCCTGTGATATTTTTTCCTCTCTTGGACTCAACTTGTTTGGATGATTCAGCTGGCACTGTGGCACATAAAAAATCATAGACTTAGTTTGATATAAAAAAAAAAAAAAAAAAAAAAAGATTATTGTTCAAGTTCAAATACTAAGATAATCACAAAACAACTACTACTTACAGATATTCTTGTCCAATGGATCAATGGGTATTTGATAGTGAGATAGATCTATTTCACAACCATTTTTCCCATAGATTTTGACATCAAATAGTGAGTTACCCATATAATAGAAGAGTAAGAAATCACCAAACTCAATAAAATGGTAATCAACAAATTTAGGCCAACCCAATCTGAAATACCATTCATCATCTTCATCCTTTGTTACTTGTACTTTCCAACATATACCATTAGGGTTTCTTAGTACTACTTCATTAGGTAAGATGCCATTGAAGAACCTTGTTACAAAATCAGGTGGTATTCTAAGCTCATTGGTGAAATCACCAAGCAAGACCTTGAAAAATGAAGGTTTGTTGTTTCTCATGGTGATCTTTGACAACCCAAAAATGAAAGCTTCTAACTGAGTGAGTGAGTGAGTGAATGAGGATTAGTTTGACCTAATTGCCAAAACAAGAAATGGAGGTGTTGAAGGAGAAAAGGAGCTGTAAATTTAAACATTATTAGAAAAGTAAAATGATAAAGTTCCCTCCCACCTTACTCCCTTGTACACCATCTTGCCTATGTGGCACATAAAAGTAGGGGTGTTCTTTAAAGTTGAAACACTTGCAGGGACTGAAAATGAAAAAACACTCCCTTGTCTAATTCTAATACGGTAGACAAGGCTAGCACAAACGGGAGGCGCCTCTAGAACCAAATTTGAGATTTTTGTTTTTGTTGGTTTATCTATATGCAAATAAACTCAGAAATCCCGGAAGTCTCAAGTTCGATATCAATAGGTGGAATACATGGTTATTGAATTTGAATTATTAAGTGTATAAATAATATGTTTGTCGGCCTCTAGACCTCTTTAATTTGTTGTTGCGTTTTAGACCTCGTTCATTTATTGTTTTATTTCGGTGGTTATCGTGTTTATCACATCTTAATGAAGCTCGATAATAGGCCAAAGACTATGAGTATCTTTTCTAACAAAATATGAGTCGATGACTATTTTTTTTTCTAAGAAAATATGAGTCAATGACTATTTTCAAAGACCAAATAAAGGTTGTGGTTTTACTAGAAACAGAGGAGCTCCATCTCTACAAACTTTCTCCTTACTAAGGTGTTTCACAGAGAGTTGAAATGGTGATTTTCCTTCCTAAAATAGGATTCTAATAGCTCAAATGGAAGGCATAATAACCAAAAGGTGATGACCTAATCAATTCCTAATCATTTTATTTTTCCGAACTTGGAATAACTTAAGGTTTCAATCTCACTTTGCTAATTCTAAACAATTATTTCCTTTCCCCTGATTATGTTTTCATATAACGTAAAACAATTTTTCAAAGTTAAATTCTTATTAACTCGTACCATAGTAAGTGAAAGAGTTAAAGATTTGTCATCATACTTTATTTAACACAATAGATATTGTTGAAAAGAGAAAAATTTTAGACCCTACTCTTTGAAATAGGACTTCAAAAAGAGATAAATCACAAAAGAAAATAGTACGAAATAGGACTTCAAAAGGAGATAAATCACAAAAGAAATTAGTACACACAATGTGGACGGAGGGAGTAATAGTGAGAGAAGTACCATAAGTAACACCATCAAGACCCTCAAACTCCATAGAAAGGCTTTTCGAGGATAGAAGGATGTCAAACTACTACCTTGTAGTCTTATTTTAATTCCACAGATTTTACAAGGGATAAGAGACGGGTCCTCTCCCTCCCCCAAAATTGCAGAGATACTCTCCCTCCCTCATTTCCTCCCACCATTGCAGACTTCCCCATTCGGAGGGTTCGTTCGTCCGCCTATAAACCCTAAACTAGTGCACTTGCTATTTCTGATTCATTAATCTTTAAAGAGATAGTTGAAAGCATAAAATACTGAAGCACCATTACTCGAAAAGAAAAAAAAAAATACTGAAGCACCACAAATGCTATAAACAATCAAAATATTTTAAATTACGGATATAGTTTAACACGATAAACTTTAGACTTGTATGTACAATAAGTCACACTTCTCCATAAGAAAAGAGAGAGAAAAGAGTGGGAGGTTCAAGCCTAGAAGAAGTTCTGAAATAGTCTCTACTTGCTTATTGCATAACCAAAATGAAGTTTATATTTCTCTGAATATGCCCGGATTGCTTTTGCTGTTTAACTCAAAAGATGGGTTCTTGAATATTGTAAATAATTTACTGACCAGGGTTTAAAAGTCGTTCTACTGCGCCATTAACATTACCTGCAGTAGCTCTAAGCGCACGGATATTCTCTTCTCTGTCAAAAAATCCCATTTCTTGAAGCTGTGATAGTTGAGTTGCATATAGTTCTTCTGGTGGCACTGTCAACAAAATGTATGAAATGTCAGAGTACCATACAACTTATAGTCTTGACCCTCAGAAAAGAGAAAAAAAATCAATTCAACAAGTTTGATCGAAAAGCTAGTCGTAGATGTGAGTTTTCTTCCGAGGAAAGGAAAGGAACTCGGTAATACGCTAGGTATGTCCCTGTCCTACTATGGTTCAGGGAATATCAACGACCACATAACTACCTACAGGCACAATCAATGTCATCGAGCTTCCTAAATTCATCAAAACCAGACATAAATTTATCTAAATGCACTTGCAACAAAAAACATTTTCATGCATCAAAATTGACTTTCCTTTATCAAAATCAACTGGATCACCCCTTAGCTAGAAGGGATCTCTTATTAGAGGAAGGCAGGGCTGACTAGGACAAATGCCCCTGTCCATATATATATATAATGATTATGAGGAGAGATACCATTAGATGTGTTAGGAGCAGCTACACCACCGGCCCCGAGTGTGCTAAACATGTTCATTAATGACTCCAATCCCATATTGTTCGGTAATCCTGTAAAATTGGTGCATCTGTGAACAATATTGCAGAGCCAAGGTATAGAAAACAGGGAAGATTGAGATGGCGCTATATATTGCAAATGTGAGTGTATATTAGATCGTCACCAAGATCTTGCATACTTCACTCTAACCATATGACGTATCACATACCTGTGGCTCCTCCAGTCGCACCAGGCTCCCTGCAAGAGATGCATCAAGTAAACCATGTCAATGGAAGTTATCCTTATCAATAATTGCCAAAAGTTGATTTCAAAGACTGGAGACCCTAACTGGTAAAACCCACATGTTACTTTTTCCTTGAAATACAAAAAACTATCAATTACTGTGGAAAGAGATTAAGATCATATATATCATCCAATTTGGAGTTTTTATCGCCTCATATCACTTAGATTATGAGGCAACAATTGCAGTGACCTCTGTAACATAGATGGTAGTGGCAGTACTATATGTTGGATACATCTAAGTGAGAAGGCGAAAACATAGCTTTCGTACATAAACACATACTACATTGTCTCAAACCCTTAGTTAATAGCTCCTTTACTTTTATTTACACTCTTTTTTACCTTTGGGTCAACAACCTTTATTACAGCAGACACGAACTTAACTTAAAGTAGTATCTATGGTTCAAATTTCAAAAACAATTCTAAGGTATACACAATTTGATTGTCAAAAAAGAGTATTCACAATATGCACACACAAGATCTCATTTTATCCCCACAAAAAGTTACTAAGATTCTTCCAAAAGTATTAGACTATTACGCAGGACAAAAAAACAATTATAACGTGTATCCTGTTGACATAATTTTTTACCATCATTTCTCCATAAACTTGGGCAGACACACGCGTGTGTCTGTGTCGAACAAAGTCACCGCCCAGAATAATGCTTAACATTACGTCATGTTAAGAGGCAAACCTAAAAGCTATGAACACAAGCCATGTACTAGTAGGCACGAGTTATGACCGAATTTCAATATTTAGCTATGGTTTTTAGGTTTATATATACATTAGGATTTTATAGAATTCAATGTTTCATTGTCTGATTTTTTTAGCAAAACCACCCACAGCGGGAGTAGTAGAAGCCAAAACAGCGAAGCCCACACAGTTCGATAGCTAGTTGGAAGACAATTTGTGGTTTTGCTCACTCACAGAATTTAGGTGAACATCATAAGCATCTAGACATAATATCCAGCAATAGAGTTAAGATCATTCAAAAGGTGGGCTCTAATGACTCGAGTGGTTATAGCTTTCTGTGTGTGTGTGTGTTTCTGTGTGGGAGAGAGAGAGAGAGAGAGAGAGAGAGAGAGATGTGCCGACTTACTGGCTTGGTTGCTGTAGACCAAGTGACCCAAATGTTCGTTGTAAAGCCAAGACTTGCTGCAGAAAGAAAAACACGTAGCATTACAGTGCAAATAACGGACTCCATCCCTCAATTCAAACAGTTCATTGCCACATTCCTTGCAAGTTGTAACTTGTCACCAGGCCATAACAACTAAGCAGTAAGACTCGGCCCAGTCAGCCGAGTGACTCGGGACTCGGCTCGGACATACACCGAGCCGAGTCTCACCAAGTTCCCGAGTGACTCGTTTATGATTGTTTTTTCCTTTATTTGTCAAATATGAATGTTGTTTTAATATTCTATTTCTTACCTCATTAGTAATAATTACTAAAATGACAAACATATTAAATAGGTATAGAAAGTTGCAATCTAGTTCGTACTTGGTAAAGCATTTAAAATCTTTGGAATACCAAACGATTTTCTAGAAATAAAAAGAAAAAGTTTATTAGTAGTAAGTACTTCTCTAGAGTCTAGTCTCTATAACTTCAAGACTCAGAGTGTTCACTTCATTAGTAGCTACTTATGGGCAGTAGACACTAAAAGAAAGAAATCGGCAAGCTATGGGCAGCAAACTCATGAAACAGGAAGCTGAAATATTGACTCGGCCAAGTGACTTGGCTGACTCGGACTCGGACTCGGACCTTGGCCTAGCCGAGTCCGAGTCGTGCTGCTTAGCATAACAAACCCCACATAGCATTGCGGTCTTAAACAAGATTCTAGCATCATTGAGACTCTATATTGCTCAAGCTTAACATTTCTTGTATGAACAAAGTTACACACTTATCAGTTCTACTTTAGAGATAGTCGTGTTGCTACCTGCATTGTCTCAGGGGAAGTCAACTGGCGAATTAGATCTGGGTTCTGCATCATTTCTCTTATTTGAGGATTGGAATCAACCATGCTCTGAAGTTGGGGGTTGAGACTAAGAATCTGACAAGTGAAAGCGCCATTAGTATTTAAATCTTCATACAGGAGGATAAACTAATTACAGATGAAAAATACCGTACTTGGTTCATGTATTGAGGGTCAGAAAGGAGGCTCTGCATCATCTGCGAAACAGCAGGATTTTGCATAACCTGATTCATTTGAGAAGAATCCTGCATCCCACCAAACATCCGTTCCATCTCTGGAAGACCAAGACCACCTAAGCCAGCAATACCAGGCGCTCTGGCTTCTCCAGTTGGAGTTGTCCTAGTTGTAGTGTTTCTCGGTGCACCTCCTGTGGTTGAACTCACAGTTAACAAAGATTATTGTAATAAATTTTCAGACAAGCAGATAAGATTATTACCAGACGGGTCCTCAAGATTATTAGAGTTCCTTCAATCGCTATTTACAGTTAAATATTTAAAGAGATCTTTATAGAGCTACAACCTTGAGTTCATTAAAATCTAGTGGACACAACGGTTCCTCTATTTCCTACTACTAGCCTCCTAGTTCAGACATCTATTTTAAGATTCCTTAAATATTTTGATTAGAAGTTGAAATGGAAACAGAGATATAAAGAACAGAAACCTCGGATTTTAAACCCAAATACAGATAAAACCTTACCACCAGCACCACCCCAAGGGTTTGGAAGAGGGTTAGTGTTTGGTGCAGGAGACCCATTAGGTCCTTCGGCAGCACCTGAAGGGTTAGTTGACTGATCCCTGGCTTGGTTGCCACCTTGGTTACCCAGAAGGGCAGCAAAGGGGTTAGAGCTCGGATTATTTCCAGCCTCTCCAGCCATTGTCGCATTCAAAAACGGCTCTTGAACATTTTCATACATGCGCCTGAGCATGTTAAAGCCTTCAGGAGACGATTCAATGTTGCTCATAGCCCTATCAGTGTTCCTCATCATCTCTCGCATGAGTTCAGGATTCCTCGCAGCTTCCAAAGTCTGACGAAGTGTACTAGGATCATTGAGTATATGAGCGAGATCAGGATTTCGGTCAATGATCTCCCGCATTTGAGGATTGCTCATGATTAAGTTTCGCATTAGATCAGGATTATTCATTAGATTTTGAATGGCAGGCATGTTCATTATTTCCCTCATCACATTTGGATTCTGAGTCAGCTGCTGTTGGACTTGTTCAAATTCAGGAATTCCAGTTCCCAACAAACCAGACATGCCAGTTCCACTTAGGCCATTCACACCAAGTCCAGGAAATAGTGATGCCGGATCACCGTTGGACCCGATGCCCCTTGTAGAGCTTGGATTGGTTGGTGATTCTCCGTGACTGACACCAGTTGCGTTAGGTGATGTGGCTGGTAAACCCCGCACCATGTGAACAGTGTGATCTGCTTGCAAGCCTATCAACAATAGAAGAAGCAGAAAAAGAAAAAGAACAGTAGTTAAATAATTGGTTATGACGCTCAAATAAAGGTGCTTAGTGTCATGGTAGATCATAAGTGGTGACATTAAGAATTTAAGATCAAATTATTTTAAACACAAAAGAATCAAGTCAATCAACACAAGGTAGGAAACAAGATTCCATCAATATACTTTTGTATATTACGTGATTGAATCTATTATCATTATACACCAGTTTATCTTTCTCCAAAGCCATAAATATTCACTTGCATGCCCCAGAAAAGGAGAAAAATATCTGACTTTGACCTTACCTAAAACAACCACACATGAAATTTACTTGCACTTTGTCCTGTTAATTTCTGCACGTGTTTACAGCACATGGAACAATTTTACAATTTCGCTATACAGATCTCAACCAAAATCCTCAAATCTCATCAATAATCTACCGCATCTTACTTTTTTGACTTTTCACGTCTCTTTAAAGTTTTTAAATAAGCTGATTTTTGGTTACAGTAAAAAAATGTTCGACAATATGCGACAAAATAACACTTGAAACCTCAAACTGACCAAGACTCCACTAACTCGCAATAAAAGCCTTTCTAAAAATTCGCATGTTTAGCATTGACAACCTCGGAATCAACAAATGATCACTATTCACTAGGGAACAACGACAGCCCTGTTCACAACGAAAATTTATGAAATTGGTGTTACACATGACCAACCAAATATCCTCCAGTTATCTTGCTGTAAATAAACATAAGAGATTCCCAAATATCATTCTTGTTTCGCCTTTCTTACCTGTTTATCCATTGCATCAAACTTTTTTTGTTTTTTCATGGACAGTATGTCTAATTTTTAAAATCAATAGTTTTCTGCAGAACAATTAACATGCATTCATCTTCTCACCAACCCAATGCCCTAATCCTATCTCTCAATAACTTAAATAATTGATCTAACACAACACAATCCCCAGACCAAACTTGATGGACCAACCTAAATAAATTTCCTTCTGCTAATCAATTAATACAATTCAGAAAATTAAACAAAATCAGTCAATCAAATTTCAACAAAACCTAGAATCAAAAAAGAAACAGTCAACCCACCATGTGAATTCATGAAAACAATATTATAAAGGCAAATAAATCCACATATAAAAAGATAATAGAGTAAAGGAAGCACCATAGCTATCTAGGGTTTGATCATCCTTCAAGATCCGACCCTTGTAAATCAACCTTTGTTGTTCGGCTGGAACATCAGAAGTCTGTGCTAAAACAACTTTGAACTCAGAAACAGTAGATCCAAGGTTAATCTGAACAGGGAATTTGGAACCATTAGAGCACCGGACATTAACGGTGACTTCGCCACCACCGATTCCTGAATCACTTGTATCGCTAGAATCACCATCTCCACCACCCATACTTGGTTATTCCTCTAGATGAAAGTCTCAATAATTACAGAAGGGAGATGGAAACCCTAATTGAATGGCAAACCCTTGATCTGAGAATTCGATGGTGTTGGTTGGAGAGATGATGGATGAGAGAGAAAGAGGGAGGTGGTGAGTTAAGAAGGTAGAGAGAGACGTTTTAGGGAAGAAAAGAACAGGTAGTAGTAGGAACAAGGTTGGAGTTTGTTTTCCTCGGGATTGGAGTAAATCGAGTCCGATTCGGAAGTAGTTCAGGTCTGACCCACCTGTTTTTAACTAGTTTCAGTAGAGTTTCAAACCACCTAAATACGTACCATAAATCTTAGAAAAAAGAAAATATTGTTGAGACCACCGGTGGAGGATCTCCTTTGACTTCAAACATCTATTAGCTCCGAGATATAAAGAATTAGGATCGACCCCTCCGAAAGCCAAAGCAGTGGTTCGGGCACGGATCCGAACTCTTTCTTTGGCTTTCGGTTGGGTGGGGATGGGGTGGTGGTGGGTCAGTCTGAGGTAGGGTGTGAGAAAAACGCGCAGCCGGGATCTGTCCACGAACCGTCCGAGCCTAACGTGTCTGCGGACGCCTAGTGTCTGAGACGGGCGCTATCCGTCCGAACGGCCAACTTTAAGCGGACGGACACAAACAAGAAGCTCTAACCGCCCTTCCTTCCGAGTCTGGCCGATAAAGATCGACCAAAGGTCATCTATTTGATATACAACTCACTTTAGAATTTTGATTGTATATAATTAGTAATGACTTAACTAAAAGGTTAGCATTTAGGTTGCCCACTTGAATGTACACGTATTATTGGCTTATTTATAAAGTTTTAGGTATCTTTTATCTCAAGGAATTTAGAGCAACTCCGATCCAAGAGGGCTTAGATTAAAAAAAAACACTTTTCCTACCCAAAATTAAATCAATGACTCACCTCAAAAAATCATTTTCAACCCTTGAAGGACTTAGGCCTAAAAATTGTGCTTGTGTCAAATACGTGTGTGGGTTTTTTGTGAGTGTGCGAAAAATGTGTGTGATCTTATGCATGTGCAAAACGCGTGTTTACACTATTTTCAATTTTTTTTAATTTTATATTTTTAATTTCGCACTTTTTTGCTCAGTCAATTAATTAAATATGTAAAAGTTTAATTAGTAATGTGTTAGTTTACTTAGAGTACAAAAAAAAAAATTAAAACTAACTAAAGTTTAAATTTTTTTAAAACTAATCAGGTTTTTAAAAAAATTGTCCGTTAGATGTCTGAGTTTAATATATTTTTTTTTAACTTCATTTTGTTTGCCTTCAAGACAGATTATAACCTAATTTGATTGTTTAACACTAGATCTAATTTGACTGTTCAACCTGAGATCTAATTTGATTGTTCAACACTAGACATAATTGATTGCTCAACACTAGATCTAATTTGGTTGTCCAATGTTAGATTTGAAAATGATTTGTGTATTAGGGTTTGATATTTTAAATTTACTTGTTTTGAAACTTTCTATTAGCACAAATAAGAAGAATTAAAGATGGTGAAACTTGATTGTTCAATACTTGGTTTCACGTTTTCGGGTAAATTTTATGTTAGGAGAATAAACTTAAAAAGAATGTCAAACAAATACACTTTAAAGTCTAGGACTCTAGATGGCTTTGCAAGTTATAAGCTAAAACAAAAATGTTCTAGTTTCAGAGAAAGTTCAACCCTTAAAAATGTCCTTCAAACCCAGCTGTGGTGTCCAGGGACTGATCCAAAATTTTCACTTATGGGGTGCGGATTTATATACCTAAATATTTTTTTCAAACAAAGTAGTTAACAAAATACTTATATTCATTAATTATATTAATACATCAATGATTACAAACGCAATTGACCTCTACGAGAGTTCATATTTTGAAATGTTCGCATAATCGACTCATTGTCAATTTCGCGTCTCGTAAATGTAATTATCAGACTGAGAAATACTGCATAGTGTCAAGACTACTGAAATCCGACAGATAAAATTCAGCAAGACGCATCAACTTGCTTTTGTCAAAAAGTGCAAAACTTCTAGATGGACTCAAACATGCCATACAACATAGCAACTCGGTATTCTTCTCAGTGAAGTGCAAGAACGATCATATCTTTAACAACAAGACTCCAGATCTCCTTCGTTGTTGGTGGTTGGCTTAGATGGAACTTAGACTTATCCTCACCATGAACCATAGTCCACTTATTGACTCGAATCACCAAACTTGTGGGATCCTCCCCCTGAACATATCATCAAAATCAATGTCGATGGGGATATATAAGAATTTAGGGCCTCTGCGACGGTGGCTATCGAGGGGAAGTGGTGGAATCAACGGCAAGCATAGTGCCGACTGTTTCTCCTCTCTTTAGTGAATTTCTAAGGGTTCAGATCAGATGAGATTTAGCTAAAACCCTAGAAGCTGAGTCTTTTATAATAGAGGGGGATATTGAGACAATGGTTGAGATCTTATCTCACACCGACGCGGATATTCCATGGCGATTATCGACACACGTGGCTAATCTACGACTTAGGCTTGCTCAGATTCCGGTTAAAAACCAATATTACCCGCACGAGTGCAACCAAATGGCCCATGATTTAGAAGCTTCGGTCCAGAATCATTAGTATCGGGTTTTAGCCCTCAGTGTTAACCTTATATCTTTTAGTCCCTACTTTTCTTGTATGTTGTTTTATTTCTTTTATTGGAGGGGAGATTTGCTGTTTGGACCCCCTTTCGTATAATTGACTTGTTGTTTGGACTCCCTTTTTCCAGAGTTGCAATTTGGACTCCCTTTTAAAAAAAACAGTTAATTATAGCTGTTCAAATGATAAAAAGACGATTTCACCCTAAGTAGATGGGAAAAATACTATTGTACCCTCCACTTAACTTAACCTAATGTAAGTAGTTAACCCACAAGTTAACTCAACCCGCGAGCTGACCCTTGAAAAATTGATTTTAACCTAACCCAAACAACCAAATATCCATAGAGCTGGCACTGGAAATCAAGCTAAACAAAACGATTTTGCGATCGAGATTCATCTTCTTCGTGGAGGGAGACAGCTTGCAAACTAGAAATCGGTTGGGAGGAACCATAAGATTGGGTGAGTTACTCTTCTTCTCCTTCTTCTTGACCAAGTCTCTTTCTTCCATTTATCTCTGAAACTAAACTTTTACAATTTTAAAGTATCCTTTTTGTTATTTTGGTCATCTTCATCTTCTTTTTCTTCATCATCACCAACTGGTGATTCAGTATTCTTATGGATATTGGTAGCTGCCAATGAATTTGCTTCAACTATATTCATGGGTTGGTCAATGTTTTTTAATGGTGGTGGTGGTGGTGGTGGAGGAGGAAGAGGCAGATGAAGAGGATTATCAAATTCATGGAGGTTATCAAGGATGAATTTAAAACTAGGTTCGGGTAAATTGAAAAAAGTTTATGAGTAATCTCTGTTATTACTGTTGGTTAAAAATTGAAAGAAATGTTCATCTAGCATTTGAAGATCTAGAATTTGTTGATGAAGATTAGGATGATCATCTTCTAATCCTAACCATGATGAAATTGTTCCAAGAGTTTTGGGTTTTGGATTACTCATTTCTTGATTGAATGTAAAAGCATCACTTCTTCCATGACAAAGCCGGTGCTGATTAACCCATACTTTGTTTTACCAATTTAGCTTCTCTCTCTCTCATTTCTCTCTCTAGAGTGGCATTGGTGTACTGAATGCATTTATGTGGAAAAGGGGAAGCTTGAGAGGCCAAATATATGGAGAATTAATTAAGAATTGTCATCCATGTTGTTGGTTGTGGGGTGAAAATGGAGAAGGTGAGCTCAGGACGGAAGATCACGATGGATGCAGGATGCTCACGGGGGAAGAAGTAGGTTGTGTGGTGAAAGTGGGACTTCAAATTGAACCAGGGTAAAATTCGGGCCAGACGGGTCTCTCAAGTCATATGGGTTGAATATTTGGACCTAAGGGGTCGTAAATGCAATATTAATTATGTAAGGATAATTTGGGAATAGTTTAAAGTGTAACTCCAGAGACGGAATATTCTCTTTTGATTCCGTCAAAAGGGAGTCTAAATTGCAACTCTGAAAAAAGGGAGTCCAAACAGCAAGTCAATTATACGAAAGTGGGTCTAAACAGCAAATCTCCCTTATTGGAGTATATGTAATACTTTTGTTTTAGTGTCTCGTATAAAAAAAACAAAAATTAGGTAGAAGATGATGACGAATTTTTATAGGCACCCCTCGCGAAAGGGTATATAAAAGAAGAGAGGATGACTTTCTAAAGTTACTCTACCATTTTTTTACACTCTACCAACCACTTTAAAACTCAATTCACTTGTGAAAAACTTGGTTTTCTTTCCCCAGAAAAGAATGATTTTCACATCACATGTATCAAACAAACCTTTAGGTAAAATGATATAATAAAACTTTTCAAAGATTTACATTCCTATTCCTATTCCTATTCGTATACAAGTCAAACACTAAGTTAGCGATCCGCCAGGAATCGTACTATTGTTCCTGATCAAACCAGACATCAAATTAAAATAATTTGATTTAAAAAGAACACGTTATAGGAATATGACATCCCGCGCACCAAACATGGCTGCACACCAAACATGGCTGCACACCAAACATGGCTGCACACCAAACATGGCCTTATTGTTTTACTACGAAGAAGACGTAAAAGTTATAAATTGGGATTTATATTAATGTTGTCACCATTTGTTTGCACAAGTAGTTAAGGTTCGATTCCTAGTCGTGGTGGAATGCATGGTTTATTGAAATTGAGTTATTAGATATTATGCTCATAACTTAGTTGGATTTAGGTTGTTGTTCAGTTTGGCTTTAAGACCGGTTGTGTAACGGTTTAAATTTTGCCAGAAAAAAGGCCTATCAAATTGTCAATTTAAAAAGAAAAAAAAATCCCAAGCTTTCAAGAGAAAAAAAATAAAAATAAAATTGATGTCTTGAGTTGTTTTTTTCTTCAATCAGTCTCTCTCAATACTACTAGCTGTAGTGGATTTTTCACTTCACTAAACATCATCTTAATTGAGATTTCTTACTAAACCCTAGATAGAAAAAAAAAAACAGAAAAGATACATAGGAAACCAATAAAATCTAATCTAGTTCTTTACAAATTTGATCTCAAAACAAATCAAAACTTGAAATTCTCCAAATTTCAACAAAACCCATTGTTAATTACAAGAAGTTGAGAAAATTTAACCTATCAATTCACATTCAATTTACAAAATTCAAGCAAAGAAGTGAAAAAATTAGTAGTAGCAGTTTAAAAAATCGAAAACGATATTTAAGATGATGAACTTCGAATGGATCTAGTAGAAGATGAAGCGAAAGGTAAAAACCATAGAATATGTAAACGCATCCGCCTCGGAACAGGTGCATCACGAAATAGCTGCTCAAGAACTCCACTGAGAAACATCATGTACTTTCCTAACATCCCTGCAACAACAGCCACCAATATCATCTCTTTCTTTCTTTCTCTCTCTCTCTCTCTAGAATCTATAAAAATTCTTAATTTGATCTTGTTAATAAACCCAGCTAAGATTTTAATAGTCGAGAAATTGGTTTTTATATAGAAAGAAATCTAGAAAGGTCTAAAGCTGGGTATTCAATTTTTTGGTAAAACCGGAGGACTAACCACAGAAACTTCCTTCTTAAGCGGGTTATTTCCTATATGCCCTCTAGATTATGATTGGTTTATCGCTTGGTCCCTAGTTTTAGAAAAATGCCTAGATGACCCCTTTTATAAACTTTCGATCCTCGAACCAATTTTTTTATTGTTATTTAATAAATAGTTCAAAAAAAAAAATTCCTTATTTAGTTTTTCTTTATCTCTATGCTTCATCATCTTTTTTATGGACCTACATTAATGGAAGTTTACATTTCCTTTCCACAAAATAATTTCATCATAATTCATGTTTTACCCTCCCTCTTTTCTATTTCACATTCATTTCTCAACGTCACTTTGACAAACTTTTATAAAGAAATTGCTATTTATTTATCAAAAACAGGTTATTTGTTAAGTTTTTATATTGTTCAAATTGGTTAAACAAGTCGATGAAAATACAAATTCACATGAAAGTTGTACATAAGTGGGAGAGAGAAAGTATCCACTTGTCTCAGGGTCTCAATTTTTATCTTGTTCTTACCCGCAATGTATCTCTTTAGAAACTTGCTCTTTTCTCCATTTTCTTCAAATGAGTATGACTATCTTCATTTCTTTCACCCCATAATTTAATAACTTCTTTGATTCAATCTGAATTGCTCCGAGTTTAACTTATCACGAACATCGAAAATCACTATTATATCTTCACAGTTTTGCATCTCATCAACTAAATTTCTCATTGGAATAAACTTTGAGAAGTAGCGAAGAAGAATGTTTTGTTTCTCATTTCTGGTGAAATCCCAACCGAGTCTAGGTTCAAATCCAAGACGATGGAAGTTCGGGATTCGAATCCGGGACTTTCATCGTCTTGGCTTTAGCTGAATTTGAACCAAATCAAAGAATTTTAGAAAAAAGTTAGTTTTTTTAAATATAAATAACAATATTTCTTATTCCGGTGGAGGATTTCCTTCTCCAAAATTTCCTCTTTTTATAGTATGTATTCTCTTTTAATATAAGAGGGGTCCGTGAACAGAATGTACAACTTATCAAGGAAGAAGACGAAGAAAATAACACAATGAGAGATAACAAGAAGTTTCTACCAATGGAGGAAGGAAGATTACCACATAAACAACAAGAAGATAAAGTTATGGAATTAACTCAACCTTCATCTTTACAATCAAATGTCAATGTCTCTGGTGACATTCATAATTCTTCTCCGGTGACATTTATTTATGTAATTGGTTCATCTTCCCTACATATATTCTAGTCTCCTCCTATTTTGTGACCTTTAGGGTCTTTTCATTAAGTTATTGTAATGTTGTATTCCTTTTCCTTTATGGTGTATTTTTACTTTTGTAAGTTCTGTGATGTAATTTACTTTTGTAAATCTCATGTTGTATTCAAAGGAGTCAAAACTCTAAAACCCATGTAATGTGTAAAATTGATTTTCTACATAAGAATGAAATTTCTAGTTTATCAAAAAATGTTTTTTAAAGTTATTCATAATAATGGTGAGAAATTGAGATGAGAGGGGAGAGATAGAAAACTAATTACAATGAAGATGTTCCCACAAAAAGAAATTTAGACACTTATTAATGGAGGTCCATAACCTAAAAGGAGAGAGAAAAAAAAAATTAAATAAGGGTATTAAAGGAATCATTTAAAAGTTAACCGCCAAAAGATAGTCAATAGATAACAACATTAAAAAGAGGGTCCTCTCAAAATTATTGTAAAATTAGGGGGTAAGGAGGAAATCAGGTCATAAATTTGGCGGCCATATGGGAAATAGTTTGGGGAAATCGAACGGTCAAGATATCAGGAAAGTTTGGGAATTTGTTTGTTAAGAAAAGAAAGAGGTTTTCATGTTTTGCGGAAACCAGTAACCGGTTTTAGTAGACGGTTTCAAATTTTGTGACTGATTGTGCTGGGGTGGTTATTGGACCAACCAATAGGTGACTGATTAACCACGTGATCGGCAGGCTTGATGCACTGAGCTGAAAGTAAAGGGCACCACAGGTACAAGGGAGAATCTATAGGCCCCAAAATCACTCTTGGCCTGCTTTCCTCTACGTGCCACCATGGAATAAAGCGGTCCAAAAGTTCTCCCACTGGTTCTCGTCTATGGTGGGCTTGAACAACGCAGACTCATACCAGTCTAAGGCCCACAAATTGCCGTAATCGCGAGCCTCACACAAGAAGTGTCAACAAAGGGATGTGGCTAGAAGGAGAAGGACGGGGCACCCTAGGTACAAACTTTAATTATGGTTCGAAGTCGAACAACAAAAAAATGAAAATGGACATAAGTAGGAAGTTTTACTTTGCCGACGACAGAGAAGAGATAGAGAGATAAAGAGATTGACCGACAAAAAAAAGATTGGTATTCTACATCGTTTGAAGGAGCGTCTGGAGTTCAGACTATAAATATATGCTCCAACTCAGTAAGTCTCGAGTTTTTTTGTGAGCTCTTGGAGTCTTTGTTGGGAATAAGATTTTGTAATCGCTGGACTTAGGTCTTGTGTCATAATTGCAGACAATAACAATAATTGATAAAACTTAGACCGTTAAAAGAAAGATCGAAAAAGACAAATTGAGAGTGAAAGAGGGGAACAAAGAGAAAGAGAACACACAGAGGGAGAGAACTTGAACAAGATAGAGGAGAGAGAAAGGCAGATGGGAAATCATAGGAAGGTGGTTGGGCTTTGTAAAAGTACTAGGGTATAGCCCGTGGTCGTAGGGCACAAAAATTTCTATATTTATGTTATACAAAATTATCAAATATTTTGGTCTTATATAGATATTGAAGTAATAAAAATATATTAAAACTAATAACCGAGATTATATTGAGTTGTTTTTTTTTGTTAAAAGTATATATATTATTCAACTAAAACAGAGTCGCATTACAATACATATTAAGAAGAAAATACGGAATACAGTTCCACTTTTTAGATCTTTCCTTTCGACGCGCCCATTTCGCTAGCTTGTCCGCTTGAGTATTCTTATCTCGCATTATATTGAGTTGTTTGAAGGGAGAAAAGAAGAAAAAAAGAAAAATAGTTAGAGAGTTTATAGGGAATGGGTAGTTATTTATAAAAGAAAATTGGATAACTGAGATTTATAAACCAAAGTTATGACATGACACCAAAACCTATGTCATTTGTTAGAGCATCTCCAATGCAACACTCAAACTCTAATCTTAGAGTGCCACATAGGATTTTTCAGAATTTTTCTTTAAAATTCATCTCCAATACAAAACTCAACATGAATCTCTAAAGTGATGTGTCAAGATTTAATTTAGAGATCCTCAAGAAGACACTCTAAATTTGGAGTGTCCTCTTGAAGAACTCTAAGTGTCACATAAGCAAATCAATTAGTTTTAAACTAAAATATAGGTTTTTAGAGTTTCTCTTGAGTGTTGCATTAGAGAAGGTTTTCTAATAGAGTGTCTCTAAATGACCAAATAGGAATGAGACCATTTAGATCCATTTTTCACATTTGACACATAAAATTTTTGAGTTTTTCTTGAGTCTTGCATTGGAGATGCTCTTATATAGATGAATACCTTTATAATTTTCGAAAAGAGTGCTACTTGAAATTTAAGGATCGCATAACAGGTTTATCAACTTGAACTGCTATTACTTTACTAGTTTCTTAAATAAATTCATATGAGGATTTTATATGACCCATCAATTTAGCCCTCTAGTTAGACAAATTACTATGTAAGAAAATTTTACGAACATTCAGATTGTTCGTGTTGGAAGGTCATTTAAAAGGGACAGATCAGATATTCAGATTTGAATTTGTCTAACGAGTGATTAACGTTCAGGATCGAGTAGTAACTCCAAATTCATATTACCAATTATTAAAATCTCTTATTTACAAGGCAATCTACTATGACAATTTTACCCAAAATACTAATATGAAAAAAAATCAGGATGTATAAATAAGATACATCACATGATTGAACTCTCTCTAATTTAATTTTAGTAGGATTTGATTATGACTTTCTTCAACAATTTCCAACTTAAAGATCGACCCAATTTTGATATGAATGGTTTCCTGAATACTGGAATAATGGCTACTGGTTCAGCCGATTCCTGTTCTTCATTATCAAAATCTGGTTGTTGATTTGGTTCCTCCGAATCCCAAAACCGAGCTACTTTTCTCTTGCTCTTTATCGTCGCTAATACATCGTATTTGTTGCAGATTCCCCACACCGTTACCTTTTGTAGTTCAAAATCCACCTTCACCGAATATATACCTGAATACAATAGACAAAATTAGTATTTACAACAAAAGGTAAGGGCAAAGATGAAAACGCGTAAAAGACCTCAGATTATGATCAATCTAGTGCTTAAAATCCTTATGTCACAAAGAAATTTAATGGTAAATTTAATGGTGCGTCCACAGACATTTAAATTGTGACGTGAGAAAAAGCGATTACAATGACATCAAATCGTTGTTAAAAACCGAAGTATGAGTTTGTGACATTCAAGAAAGTCTTTAGAATAAAAAAAAGTTGGGGCTAAAAATAGTTTTATCTTGTGTGCTTTTTGACATCTAAGAACATTTTTGGAGTAGAAACCGTGGCTAGAAGTAGTTTGATTTGAATCTGTTAGTGAAGTACCTCGAATATTCGACAATGCTTTTTTTATTTTCCTCTCACAGCCATAGGAGTATAAGGGCACCATCATTTCGACATATTGTGCTTCGACGTTCTTGTAAGCGGGAACAATTTGCATTTCCGTCATTATTGACTAACCGAACTACTTAACTCCCGAGGATGATAATCTCTGTTTAATTAGTATTCTCTCTTTGAAAATGAGAAATGAGATGGAAAACTAAGGGTTTGGAGGGGGTTTATATAGACCACAAAGATCCGACACAAATTCCTTGTGAAACATGGGTATGAAACTTTTGCTTTTCTTCTTTGTTTCTCTATTTTGGATTTGAATTCTTTTTATCTACTTTCTTATCCTTTACTTTTCATGAAAGTTAGACTATTAGTAATTGATTAAAGATTAAGTAAATAAAGTAATTCCTTTTTAAGTTTAAAGAGATGGATTATGACTAGGATGGATTTTTTCTTTTTTGTCTTCACTGAAAATGATAAAGGGGGCTTAAAGTTTTATTTTGAGCTCTCCCCATGTGAAGATTAATTTTTTTTATGTATTCTTTTGAAATATTTTTTCTTTCTCGAACTTCAATATTACGTAAGATTCAACATCTTGTTTGTCCTAAATCAAGATAGTAATGTAGCAATTGATAAATATAAATGCGCCGAAATCACTATAAAATAAGATAACCAGTCGATGTTCTTTGCTCCATTTAGTTCTCAGTTTGATGCGACTGGATTTTAATCTTCACCAAATCCTATTGGTTGCATATTAAATTATTTTTGATTATAAATTTAATTAACAATGGTAGAAGATGCTACAAGTCAAAGCGAAGATTTACTTTCGTAGTCACTAATAAATCTTTTTATTATTTTTCTTCCGTTCTTTTTTCTTTTGTAAAAAGATGAACCCATTTTTACATGGATATTACTAACATAAGATGAAATGGCTATGAAGCCAAAGTGTTTATCTCTTTTGTCTTCTTCTTTACTTTTATTCTTCTAATTTTTCTTTGTTACTTGTCAATTTACAGAAGTCAAAAAGATGAAGTCGGGTGCTTTCTTTTTATTAATAAAACTAATCCAACTTTAGTTAGTTCATTGCATGTGCATCTAATGGATATATTTGTGATGGAGTCATTCTCCTTTTAGGAATGGATAACATGAAAATATGTTAATTAGGTTTAATCCAACGTCATGATGTCGGCTTTTCTGTCTTTTTCCTTATAGCTACGGTGCTTTTCTAGGCCCATGGTTTAGTGACGGAAGACTTTAAAACTAGTCAATGTATTTTGACCCAATTGAATTTATTGATTAAATGCAGTCTTTACTGAAGGACTTAAAAGTGAAATTTATTGTTTCTGGGCCTGTCTCTCTTTTTCTCATTTGTCCATCTTTTCACCATCGTCATGGGGACTACCAACTTCGACAAATTTCTCTTGCTCATCTCTCTCTCCCTATCTCGCTCTTGTCGTCTCTTTGTTTTTGTGTTTGGCTCTTTCTAACATTATAGGCGCATCCTTCAAGAAGGTTTTCTAATTTCAAGCGGAAACACTTTAAAGAGAAAGCACAAGATAAAAAACAATAGCAGGAAAAAATTGTTGGTGGTGGTGAAGAGGGCAACCAAGTGTTAGACGTATGAGTCTATAACATCTGACACTCCGCTCTTAACATTGGATGATACTAAACGATGAATTGGTGGCTTAGGTAAGAGCTCGTGTGAGAAAAGAGAGCACATGATGTAATTCGAGTGTAAACTTAAGTTACAAATGGTGCCTTTAGCTAACTCAAAGCTGGTGCCTATAACTCTATAAGATTCCATAACAGAATTGTCTGTTACTTTAGTTCAACAAACTTTTGTCGTCTCACAATCTCTCTTCTATAACAAACTGATTGAGCCAGCTACTATTACGTACTCTTTCAAGGGTGGTTGCTTTTAGACAAACCTCCTGGCTTTCTGTCATCCACGAGGATCCAACGACTTGCGCTCCACCCGCGTCGGGTGTGGAGTGGGTTTATCCCAAAAACTCCATCTTCGACCTCTCCTGTTGGGCTCCTTTCAGGCCAGATTTAATGGAGAGCGTTTATCCCATGATTTCGAGCGAGATACAATGGCTCAAATTGCAGCCGACCAAGGTCTATTGAAAATTAAGTTAAAGATCACAGTTTCTCAAAAGATGTTCCTAAAACCCAAGAGATGTGTCCTTAATGAAGGTATCTATTCGATTCCTATAAATACGACCTAAATGGACTCCAAATTCCAATTCATTTTTTTGGAGCATCAGACATTATTAAAAGGTCAGTTTAGAGAGTCTAATTAAGAAGAACATTTGATAGGATTTGCAAGGAGTTTCGTAAGAAGCAAGTCCGGTAAATTCGCGTCAAGACTGAGTTCAGAGCCGTGTTTGAGGGGAGACGGGCAGGGCGTCCGCCCTGGGGCCCCACCTCAAAAGGGCAAGGGCCCATTTCTAGTGAAAGGGCCACAACTAACGGTTATATATAATACAATACCAACTTTATCATCTAATGAATAATAGCTCCACTGTGAAGGGTAATGGGTGTCCATACAACTGACTCAGGTTTGAGTCTTGGGCCCTTTAATTTGAAGTTTATTTTGGATGAGAATATAATTGTTAAATCAATCTTTATTTTTGCTCCACAACACTTTGTCTTAACCTTTTGTTATCTTAGGTGTATTTTGTGAATGTTTTTGAAGAGTTTTAAAAAAAAAAATAGAAAGCTAAATGTTTTTTCCACAAAAAGAAACACAATACTATATAAATACACACGTGAATCATCTATGATTTTCATTATCTTATATTTTGTTCAATTTTTTGCTTGTAATTTATTTTTGTACGAAAGGCCTGTAACCAAATTTCGCCCAGAGCCCTCAAATTCTCAGTCACGACTCTGACAGTGTTTAGTATAATTTCATGATAGACTACTTTATGATTCGAAATATCATTCAATCGAAACGTTAATCGTTCTATCCCGAGAGACAAACACCGGTAACTGTGTGGTACTATATAGGGTGTCAGTGGTCTTAAGGAAAGAGTAATATCTCGTCTCGACTAAAATCTACTTCTTCTAATCCTCCGATTTTTTTTTCTTTTTCGTTTATCTGATTTCTCAATCAAAGATTCAAAGTCATCCTAAGTTTTGGAATCAAGAAGTGTAACGATTTTAAAGTAAAAAATCAGAAAAACACAAAAGGAATACAATTCTTCTTTCCAATATTAAATCAGTTATGAGATTCGACTACAAATCATTTGTTCAAGATAACAGAGACTATCGGTACTTAAAAATATGAAAGATATTGAATTATTCTCTTCCTTAGTAATTTTCTATTAATTTAGTACGAAAATATTTTTAATTGATTTACTGATAAAATCAAAATATTAACCAGTTTCACCGATGACGCCAGAACATAAGCCCATCTCGGCCAAGACTAAAATATGTGCGGCCCAAAAGTCAAAAAGATCCCGATGTGGGTGACACCTTCGTAAAATCGATGCAAGATCAAAAGCTCAGGTAACTTGAGATTTTGAGGTAATTTCATTTTCTCTGTCTCTTGTCTTGGTTAAGTAAATAAAACTGCCCTAATCTTCTCTATCTATCTGCTACACTTCTACCTTGATTTCATCGTCACTTATCGCTTCTTTTCCTCGCGAATTTTAGGGTTCAGCAAAAACACATGACTTGTGATAAATCATCTCAAATTCCATAATTTTGACATTCTTCATACTCCTCTTCTTTACCTTCTGTAAGTATACCTTCTTCTTCTCTCTATGATTTTTTATGTATTTTCATTGATCATAACTATTGTTTTCAGATAACAAAGTGATCTATTTGTTTCTTTCTTAGGGTTATTTGATTCATGCAATTGAGTTTGTGAATTCAGAATTTTTTTATAGATGAATTCTGGTGCCTATACCTTTAGCTTACTTGGGTTATTGAATTTATTAAATGCTTGCCGAATTGATAGTTTCATTTTTAAGCTATAGACATACACATTTTAAAATAAGATCTTCATTTATAAAATTGTGTTTATAAATATGGGAGAAAAACTAAAGGGTTTCTAACTTGTTGAGGTTTTGGGGTAGATGCCTTGTGAGTATTTGCTTAAAGTTCTATATGAAATTTATAATTTCTAAGATGATTTTGTCACTAAATAGGAATACCCAAGTGGCGAAATTAAGATTGTATTCTGTAGTCATGGGAAATTCTCTGTGAAATTTTACTGTTCAAGCTGTTATCATGTACTCTTTATAGATTGTGATCCACTTGAACTTGATACACATGTGGATGAATAGATAGTCCCATATAGTGTTAGCACCGTTGTCGTACTAATTACAATGTTATCGACGAAATACACATAAAGTTTCTTATATAACTCAAATGAAATAGATTGGATAACATAGCTTTGCGTAAGGAACTTCCATGCAAGGAAAAAATGAACTTAGATTCACGATCGGTATAATGATATCATTATCTTAAAAGTAAAACGGTTGATTCAATAACATTGCCATATGGAATTATAACTTCCAGGATATGTGCACGTGGATGAGAATGCAGTTTGTAATCTAAATTACATGGATGATGTCATTCTTAGGGTTGTCTTAATGTACTTTTGGTTCAATATGGTGTTTTATGTCGGGAAATAACGTACTTCTATTTATTACAGTAACATGGGCATACTGATTATTTATAGAATGTCTCCATTTTTCGGAAACAGATCTTCTGACAGTTCGTTAGTCTCCGGTTGGCATGTTGAAGATAGTCCGATAACTCGCCACAGCTTTTCTTTCAAACGCCTATCATGGCCTTCGTTTTCCTGGTCCTGTGATTATGTACCCATAGCTACTGTGCTTCCATGGAAGTTATATCATGTTTCATGCCATCTTCTTCTCTTCCTCGTGCTTCACTCAAGTCAATTGGTTCTCTACCAAAACCAAGAAGCTATGCATTCGTTAACCGTAAGCAATATCGTCCCCCTTATTCTCTGTCTATATCTCTATTCTTCGTATCCAGTTACTTCTATTACAAGTTTGTTTCTTCTTTTGGTTCACTGAAATTACACACTGCTGACTAATCTGGTTGTTCTTTATGTTCTTTCTACAGTGTTTCCTAGGAATATCTATGGGGTTCCAATCAGAAATGCTAGCATGAACTATGCCCATTTTAACCATAGAATTGAGTCCCCTCGGCCATATTATGAGTTTAATTCACAAAAAAGGCATGGCTCCTCCAACAATTTTGTTGTCAGATCTGAACTTGCTGGAACAGGCTCCCATGGTGCTACCTATACCTTAACTGGTAAATATGAAAGTTGCAACCTCATTCCTTATATAGCTTTATTCTTGTTTCACTTACTGATTCTTTCTCCTTCTTGGATTTGGCAGAGTTTCAGTTAGGTTCCAAAATCAGGGGAATTTGTTTCTATGCTGTAACTTTGTTCATTGCCGTCTTTCTGTTCGTGTGTATGTTGGTAGCTCATCCTTTTGTTCTAATCTTTGATCGATACCGAATGAAAGCACATCATCTTATAGCCAAGACATGGGCAACGTTAACAGTTTCTCCATTTTTTAATGTTCAATTCGAGGGATTGGAAAATTTACCTGCAGCCAATACACCTGCTGTATATGTTTCCAACCACCAAAGTTTCTTAGATATCTATACTCTTCTTATGCTTGGGAGAAGCTTTAAGTTCATCAGTAAGACCGCAATTTTCGTCTATCCAATTATCGGGTGGGCCATGTATCTTTTGGGTACAATCCCATTGAAGCGCATGGACAGCAGAAGCCAGTTGGTATCGATCTTTTCCTCTTTGGCACTTAAACGATATTTATGCTCATTTCTTTCAATGTATAACTAACGAACTCGTTTTCACGACCGAGTTTCTATATTTAATTATATGCAGGAATGTCTTAAGCGATGTATGGATTTAGTGAGAAAGGGTGCATCTGTCTTTTTCTTTCCAGAGGGAACTAGGAGTAAAGATGGAACTCTTGGTGCTTTCAAGGTGAGATGTTCATTAATTTTCTTAGCGTCCGACTAAGGATCAATCAACTATAAGTGGATTGGTTCATAGACAAAGCTTGGTCGATGCTAGACTTTTCTTAACAATCTTTAGTCATATTTTTTCTTGGAGAAAACTATCTGCATATGAATTGTTAGATTTTCATCATATTTTCCCTTTTTTTCCTTGTTTGAAATAGAACTTGCTTTATTTTTCTCAACTTGTAGAAAGGTGCGTTTAGTGTGGCAGCAAAAACTGGAGTTCCAGTTGTACCCATTACTCTGGTTGCAACCGGGAAGCTTATGCCAGTGGGAAAGGAGACATCGCTAAATTCTGGATCAGTGAAGGTTATTATTCACAAGCCTATTGAAGGAAACAGTGCAGATGTATTATGCGACAAAGCAAGGAACGCTATTGCAGATGGTCTGAATCTCCGTGGGTAAGAAGAATTCATCATGTCTATCATAGTAAAATATGGTTTATTCTTCTCATATCCGATCCTCTCTTTACTTGGTTACATAGTTTAGTATATGATCCTTCTCAATCGGGAAACATGGATTTTAATAAAGAGGGATGAAAAGGAAAACTAGAATAGAAATCTAAAATTTGGGTTCATTCTGAAAAGTTGTATACTTGTGCTAATTGCATATAGTTGAATTCGCCTCTGGGAGTATTTTGAAACTTGTCTTGATACCGGTCTTTGAAAATGAAATGAAAGGAAACCTAACTACATATGTAATAATTTAGGTTTCACTTTGGCCCAGAGATTGTAGGTAGTGTTTTTTTTTCTCCCAAGTCAGATCTGAAAGCTAATTCAAGGTCTAAGTTGACTCAAGTCAGATTTCAGTATTTTTTTTTCTGACTTTAGTTTCATTCGAGTCGAGCGGTTAAGATTCAAATGAGTTAAATTCAGAAATGAGAAAAAATAATACTACATTGGACTTTTGTCTATTCTGTTTTTGTCCGGACAAACTTGACAAGAAATGACGGGGATCATTTACGAAGATCTTGTCCAATTTCTGCATTTATTTCTGTCATGTAATTCATATAATTGATTTGCCCTACCAAAGAAAGTTATAATCATCTTTAGGTAACCAGATCGATATTCGAGGGCCCATCTCCTTTCATTTCTAAGAACTAAAATTTATTAGAGAGATAAGGATACCTTTAGCTATCTTTAAAAGCATTGCTACACTCTTTTTACATTGACATGTTTCCTAAAAGGTAAAAATCAGTGCAGCAAATAGTGAGCTTTCATTTTTATTGGATTCTCGGGTCACTGATTTGAATCATGCAAAATGAAGTATTCTCTAGGGAATCAAGAATAATCTCTAGGGAATCAAGAATAATCTAGGGAATTCATGTTTTTTCGTATACTAGGTATAACCCGTGCTTCCGGCACGGTCTATTATATTGAGTATTTCATACGTCATAAAGTAGTTGGCTACTCGTTATGAAAATAAATGACTCTAAATTTGCAGAAATAAACCTCCTGCTATCACATCTATTAGATCTCTTTTTATCAGAGACGAACCATACTAAATATTTGAAAATTTAAATCTTCAAAAAAAAATTGTGTACACAAACAAATCGAATTTACCCAAACAAAAAAAAAAATTCATTGGCTTCCCAAATAAATTTTTTTTTTTTAGTGACTCTTGATATGAACTAACTATTTTTTTTTCATAATAGATTTCGTATTCAAACCTGACTAATAGAAAGTGATTTCTATTAGACATTTCATCAAACATAGATATGACAACATCAAATATTCACATAAATCAATCAACCAAAAAGTAAAGAAAATACTAACCTTTTGATGAAATATTGAACTCCTGAACTATCAAAATGTGTTCTAAACACCTGAACAATGAAGCAAAAAAAATGATGAGGCAAATGAGAAAACAAAATGAAATCATCAAAAAAAATAATTAAGCAAAAGTGTTCCGACCTTTTCAACGCAATTTTTAGTGAGGGAGATGAAATTGTTGATTATGATTGGGAATCGAGAATATATGGCCGTTGAGAAACCAGAAATTCAGCGTTGAGATATAGGTTTCTCAAGAATTCAGCATGGATGAGAAAGGAGTAAGGGACAGATTGTTATGCTAAGAGCCTAAGACTGCTCATTGCCATATTAATTCGAAGAAATTAATTGATACATTATTGCTGAAATTAAAATTAAATGGTCATAAATTAAAATTGAACTGTTGTTAATCTTAAAATGCATATTGAATCTCACTTAATTGGACCAAAGCAAGAAACCGTTGTTATGCTAAGAGGCAAAGAGTGCATGTTGCTATATTAATTGGAAGAAATTAAATGCTATATTATTGCTGAAAATAAAATAAAATAGACATAATGAACCAACCGTTGATATGTATTGAATCCAACGATTTGTATGCTTTTCTTTGTTAATCTTAAAATACATAGACGGTGGAGATTTAGCACGGGATAACGAACGGCTGGATTTATCTCTGGGTTTGTCTTTGGTTTGTCCAAAACTTTGTCCCAGTCAGCACTCTTCATTCTATTTTATATAATAGATTCTCGGGGGGAATATATTATTTTTATTTTAGTCCAAAAACTCACTTGATTCAACATTTCCCCATAATCTTCATCCTCTTTATCACCTTCACCACAACTTCCCACCACCACCATGCCGACCACCATTGCCACCTTTTTGCGTTCCTCTCTAACTCACTGGTACCTCTCTCTCTCTCTCTCTCTCTCTCTCTCTCTCTCTCTCTCTCTGTCTCTCGCTCGCTCTCTTTCATTGGAGATCACTCTCATTATTTCTCTCGTTGTAGATACTTCTCTTTGTCGAAGCTGTGTTTGTGTGAGAGAGAGAAAGAGAAAATATGAGAGATCGATTGAGAAACAATGAGAGATTGAGAGAGAAACAATGAGAGATCAAGAGACTTGATCATAGATAGTCAGAGCAATAGAGAGAGATAAAAAGAGATAGTACAATGAGGAATCGAGAGAGAGAGACTAAGAGAAGAAGAGCGAAAGAATATGAGAACAAGAGATAGATGGTGTGAGACAGTGGGAGAGAGAGCAATAGGAGAGAACTATGGAGAGAGAGAAGAGAGAGAAAGAGAGATACGGAGTAAGAAGATGAAGATTAGAGGGTAATGTTTGATCAAGTCAATTTTTATACTAAAAAGAAATACGCTCTCGAGTCAATATTTATTGACTAAAATCTTTATTCTCGGGAGATTTTTTTTTCCCAAAACCGCGGCCTTTTTAAATTATTCGAATTTTAGGGTAGCATAAGCTACGGGAGAACTGTTACATGTATAGACTATGTATCTTTTATAGACGCATCCATCTAACTCCATGTCCGAGTGACATCAGGTTGAGTTAGAAGCGACTAATGTGTTGAAAATTTGACTATACCAACTTCGTATCGGTTTGTGGACTCTATATGTATTGGTCATCTCTTTATTCTTTAACTAGCTGTAGATTAGTAGTTGCTTTTATGGACTGATCATCTAACAACCCTTTGTTTAGTACCCTTTCCTTTCTATTTCTTAATTATTCCTCTTCTCCAATTTCGTTTCTTTCTTTTATCCTCTTATCATCTTTTCAATGAGATTAAAGTTTGCCTCCTTATAAGTTATAACCATTGGTCTAGATTGAATTTTCATCCAACCTAGATCCTAGTAACTAGGTCATGCACGATCTAACCCTAGAAAAGAGAAACTATGGAGTTAGCTTCTAAGTACCGAAAGTTTTTATTTTTACATTACTTTATAAACAAAAGCCACAATTTGGGAGTGTAAGTTTGAATCTTCCAGCGGAAAGTGGTAATGTCTTTTTTTTTTTTTTTTCTTTAAACAGTTTAAGTTATGTTTGTTTTTATTAATTTGAAATTTGAATTAAACCAGGTTTTGTTTCTAATCTAATATCTCACAATAATTAGTTCGCTTTTATGTTTTCACAAGATATAAGGGGGGGTTTTAAACATGTTCCTGTTTCAGTTGCACGTGATTTCCGATTTGTATCTTCTGGATCAAACCAACCGTAAGTTCAAATAAGAGTTGATAAATCACGTAATAAAGACGTCAGTGTCTAGGATAAATTCTAATTAATTTCAACAAGAAAATCATTAGTCGCGTCATTTGGTCACTAGTTTAGTATGTGATTAGTGACAATAGATTATCTCATTATCCATTTAAAATGTGGTTTATATATAAGAGGGAGAAAATTAAAATATTGATAATGGGGAGTGAATTTGGAATTGGTTAGCCTATCTTTCTTGGGCAGCCTAATTAAAGTTAAAGACAACCTTACGTTACAGCCACGTTAGCAAACGGGACCTACAAGTACCTTTTGCTGACTCAGCTTTAATCACTAAAAGCCAAAAATACAGGGTCCCATCCACGTGGAAATACCTCGACTTTATCATTTTCCAGAGTATCGCAGCGTATCTTTATACCATAAATCCTCTGCCACGTGACACCCACTCAACAGAAACGAGGGAAAGATGAGTCCCACTTATTAATTATAGAATCAAAGAGAAAGTAAGTTGAATCGTATGGTCAAAATTTGTCCTTGTTCATTGGCTTTAAGTTGATGGGAAGTTGACATCTTTGTACCTGGAAAATTCATGAAGGCTGCATTATCATATAGATAAAAATTTACATGTATTTATCACATGGAAAATTACACTATGTCCGGCGCGTCTCCCTGCTGAATTTCGTCCCGCTCATGTGTGGTTCTCTCTCTAGATCTATGCTCGACACATTAGTCGGCCGGGAGCTATGTGGGATATAGCATCGCGGCTGCTATCACATTTATTTGACATCTCTCATAAACCCATAACCATTTTTATTCTATGGATATAGTGTTCTTGATCGGTTTTGATAATGGTGATTTGCTTAGAGTAGTAGTGTGAGTTAAAGTGGGAGCTGCAAGCTCGATCGAGTGGCTCATATGCATTCAATAAGGTGTAGGATGTTGTAGCCTCACCTTGTTTAGAAAATCTTCGCAAATATATACTACATGAATTCAAGCTTAATAAATATTGAGGCTTTTTGGACAATCACACGAAGAGGCTTTGCCAGGAACAAAAGCATACATTTGTTAACCTGATGTTTGTTTTAGTGGCAAAAACTCAAGAAGTGGACTTAGAAGATACAACTTGCAATTCGTAAAGACAAACTAATCAGAATTACAAGATCTCAAAACTTCGGATAAGAGGAGGGATGCACGACTTCAGTAGCGGATATTAGCCCGACTTGAAGATTCTACTATACAAAATCGTATTTTTAACCAAATTTACTCGAGTTTTTTTAGTCTAATTGCTCAAAAGCACTTTTTTTTTTGTGCGTGACTCAAATTAGTGATTTGAAAAAATATATATTAAATTGCTCGGCAACAACTAAAAGAAAACAAAGGTGCTCCCGAACAATTTGGCTAAAAAATATGAAGTGTTACCATGTAAATAGTTTTCTCGAGCAGAAAACATGTTTAGCATTCGTCTTCTATAACCTAGAGTATCACATAAGAATTTTAATATTTGGGTTACAAAACCATCTCTAACGTGACACTCAAATGGATCGAGTTCTCTATTTTACCACTTAGGAAACAGATTCTTAATTTTTTTGAGAAGTCGATTACAATCTACGTTAGTCATTAACTGGTATTGATACATCATCAAGATGTGGTAAGCACGATAACCGTCTAAGTTAAACCAATAATTAAAGGGGCCAAAGCCCAACAACATAGAGCTTAAAGCTGACAAACTTACTATTATTTATACCTTTAATAACTCAAATTCAATAACTGTGGATCCAACCAACCAGGGCCGTGTGGTGGGGGGTGCGGGCAGGGCGCTCGCACTGGGCCCCCCCACCACCAAGGGGCCTACTTGCTAAAAAAAAGCTTAAGTAAAGTTGCTACATTAGAGATGAAGACTATGTTCACACACAAATCGTATACCAGCTCAGCTGGTAGGCGCCATGAGTTGTCACTCAAAGGATGTGTGTTCGAGTCCCATGGCCATCAATCATAAATCAACCTTTAGTTTTGCTCAGCTACACCTTTTTCATTGTATTATATAATGTGAGTTTAAGAAATCTTAATTTTTTTTAATAAATTCCAACAGTGTAATAAGATCCAACATTCTATGAAAATTTAGAATTTCATTATATTAAATGTAGTTATAAGTATAATTTAAGATCGAAAAATATTCGTTTCCAAATCACATGTGATAGTGGATTTTTAGACTAAATCTCTTATAAAATTGATATCAAAAGATAGATTATTTTTTCGGCGACTATTTTCTTCAAAATACGTTTGGATTCATCTATCTAATAGTAAATTATCTTGCATTTTGTTCGATTTTTGTTTGTATTTTTTTTTTGTTCGAAAGGCCTACAATTAAATTTTGCACGGGGCCCCGAAATTCTCAGGCACGGCCCTGCAACCAACTATCATTGGTTGGAGCGGTAAGAGGTTTAGGTTTAGCCTTCCACCTTGGAGGTCAAGGGTTCGAGACACACTGATGATACAAAAAAAAATCACGGATTCCACCTCCTCTAGGAATCAAACAGATTAACCTCCAGAATTTTACAACATACGTCAACATTATCTAAAGAGATTCTATATTTAACATATAGTAGCAAGTTTCACAAAAGGTTGAAAAACTCAATGGGCTTCAAAACAATATAAATTTCTATAAATAAACTAACTACCAAGTTGAATCTGAAGTTAACTAAATGATAGGTATCTCTTTTCTATTTTAGAAAAAAAAGTTTTTAAACACTAAAAAACAACAAAAACCATGTGAGAGAAAGTGATAGTTAACCATACAATATTACAAATTTATCAAAACTAGACAACAAAAATATATAAATAAAAATTACAAAAAATGACAATGAATTAATATCTCATTGGAATCATGTAGTTATTATTTAATTTCAATGGAAATTCTATTCCATTCATAGTACATTCTCTTACCCTCTATTTAATTAAAACTATATAATATATACTAATTCCAATATTTTTGTTTTTTTTAAATAATTATAATATCATGAAATACAACATGCATTTGGATTTTCATCACTAAATAGTTGAGGTGGTGGGATCCTTTCAATCACATAAAGAGGAGGATACATTTGGTAATACATCATTTTCCTCATTGTTTCTTCATTTTGAAGTACTTCATGATATTCAACTTCTTTACTTGTTTCTTCATTATTTTCACCATTTTTTTCTTCATTGTTCTCTTTATTTTCACCATTCTCATTATTTTCTTCTTTCTTTTCTCCATCTCCTTGGGCCTTTTCTTCTTCTTTCTTTTCACCTTCTTCTTCTTTCTTCTCTTCAGCATTCGCCGCTTCTTCCGCCGGTTTTTCTCCTTCTTCTTTCTTCTCTTCTTCTATTTTCTCTTCTTCTTTTACTGGCTCAGGTTCGGGTTGTGGAACAATACGTGCTTGTTTTTTGGTTCGTCTATATACATACTCGACAAGTCGTTCAGCGTCCATTGTGCCCGTTACGGTAACTTTCCCCGAACTTAATTCCGTCTCCGCCGTTTGAACCCCTATAAAAGTATAAATTTTCTTAGTAAACAATAAGGGTACATAATCAATATACCATATTAAGGGAAATGTGTAAAATACCTCTCATTTTGAGTATCTTTTTCTTGAGTTGAAGAGCACAAGCTTCACAATGCATGTTCACATTTAATTCTACAGTGACCAATCCACTTACCTGAAAATTTAAAACCTCATAAATTTTATTTACCAAAAAGTTCAATTAAGGTCTTAATTAATTAATAATTAAGTAAGTTACTAGAATTTTGGTTTAAGGACCTGTGAAGGGACAACTTGAGGAATTGGTTCTCCTTCTGATGCAGGTAATGGTGAGATAATTTTAGCTCTTCTTTTAGTTTTCTTTTGTATTTTGACACAAAGTGCTTGAGGGTCTACTACTCCTTTCACTGTTATTTGATTTGTTGTCATATCTATCATCACTCCTTCAACTCCTGTTAATAATCAAAATGATTTTAGAGACCCAACGTCATAAATAAATAAATAAAATTTAGAAACAGTAAGATTCGAACTCTGGTCTCTCCAGTGCAGAAACCCATTCTGGCTAGCTAGGTGATTATTGCAGAGACCACAGTTCGAATCTTACTGGTTCTGAAAGAACGAGCGAGAGAGAGAGAGGGGACCTCTGCATTTCATGATTGATCTTTCAATCTTTTTTGCACATCCAACACAATGCAAATCAACAAATAAAACAACAGGGGCAGGTGGTTTTGGTGGTTCTTCTTCTTTCTTTTCTTCAACTGTTTCTTCTTTCTTTTCCTCAGCTGGCTTCTCTTCTTCAGCTGGTTTCTCTTCTTCTTTCTTCTCCTCTGGTTTAGTTTCTGCTTGAGGTTCTGCCTTTGGTTCTTCCTGTTCAATTCAACAAAACCCACAAAAATTAAAACTACCCAAGTTAACAAAATCACAAAATTTAGAAACAAATGTTATCAAATTTCAATTTAAGTTCAACTAATTACCTGTTTAACTTCTTCACCCATTGTACCTTATTAATCAAATGATGAGCTAACCTTAACTAAGCTAGTAGTTCTCTAGAACAAATAGAAGATCTAGAGAGAGAGAGAGAGAGAGAGAGAGAACAAGAGCTAGAGAGAGAAATAAGAGGGATAATGAAGAAAGAAAGAAGTGGGTTTTATAGAAATAAGTGATGAGAATAGTGATTGATGAGTTGGGTTGTTAATTACAAATATAAAGTACCTCTGTTATTCCTAAGCACATGCAATGCCACTAGTTGTATTAGAGAGAGAGAGAGAGAGAAAGAGGTTCTTTCTTACTTAAATCTTTCTTTTTGTGACTTTGTTTTCTATCTCCAAGAATTTTATAAGAGAGAGAGAGAGGGAAAGAGAATGGGGGAGAGAATTCATGGATTGGGTAGGCAAACTTATAGAGACAAGAGAGAGATGGGTTGGTGAAATAAATGGTGAGAGGAGATTTTAGTGTGTAACACTAGTAATATTGTGACTCAATGAATCAACATTTGATCAACTTGATTGATGATTTATAGCCTTTAGATTGGATTACAAGAATCAAAGTTTAGAAGTAAGAGAAGTAAAGATAGATAATTTAGGACCACTAAAAGGTGGGCTCACTAAAGTCTAAACAATATTCTGGTTTCAGTGTAGAAGGGTGTCAGGTTATCTGGTTAGCACTCAGGAATATTAATAACCACTAATTTGTTATTCTAGATCTAATACATTTTAGTTAGAATCCAAGGGAATGCAAAGTTCCAACTTAAAACCGATTAGTCGTTAAGGAGAGGATCTAGATGTTATGTTCTCTGTTACGAAATCACAAATATTTTGTTTATCTAGGACTACTCAAATACATTCCATTTATGTTTATATTCGTTCAAATCTAATATGTATTTTATTTTGTTAGGTGATGCGGAAGATGTTAAGTTATTGTGCCGCTTATCACATACGCACCTAGTTCTTATTGTTCGTGGACGCCCAACTCACTATTCAAAGGAGACGACCTAATCTTGTTATCTTAGTTATGAGAGCAGTAGTATCTTTTGTTAATAAAGGAATATTCGTCGATCTCACTAGTAAACCAATAATTTGAATTAGAATAGTTAGTTGGTTATTAGTTAAGAGGTAGTTAGATATCTGAATCGGAACCGACCTGATAGCTGATAGAGAAAGGTTATTACCATTACAAATACCAATACGCTATTAGATCCACGTCTAAAGGCATATAGTTTAATTTTTTGAAGTTTTGTAGTACTTTTTTCTTGGGATGGAAATGGATGAAACGTGGGGAGGTGAAAGTTTTATAGTCTTTTGTTTGATTAGATTCAGAGATTTAAGAAAGCTTTCACGTGGGTTGGTGTTTGTTGATGGCTTTGAAGTTGGTGGCCTTGAGTAAGAAAGCATTTTCCCCAAATTATCTTTGTTTGGCCCTTTGATGGGTAAGAAAACAAAACTTTCCTCACACAAACACTAATCTTTTTCTCTCTCAATTACTCTTTAAAAATGTAAACCCGTTCATTCATTTCCATCTTAGCTATCTTATCATCATTCTTATCTTCATTTTCTAAGTTTGGTAGGACATTGTTTCTATTTCTTTTCGATGTCTGATGCATATGTTAAACAAACTTTGATTGTGACTATACTCCAACCTTAGTACTTCATGTTTCAAAAATGAAAAAACTCTTACTTTGATGTTCAAGAAATCTCACATGCAACCGCACATATTTGTGACAAATCTTTACGTTTTTTTTTTACTATTTCATTATTGTTCAATTACAAATACGAAAAATGTGATAAATAGATAAAGCAATGGACAGAAGCTCATGTGTTCCAATGGCGTATATAACTTGCATAAATCTCTTCATTACTTAACCGGCTGGTAGTAGCTCAAGTGTTCTAACATGAGTTCCTGATGGTCTAACAGAGGATGAACTACCCAAATTACTAAAAATCTGAAATAAAAATAAAAATCTTACAAAACCTGTCAATTCAAGATATAAGTTCCCCTGGTCTCATAATGGTAAAAGAGAATATTTTCCTGCAAATACTACTGAGGGAGGCAAAGTACACTGGAGATGATATATCCCACTACACATATGAGTGTTGGACATTTGTGGATGTAGGAGCTAAAAAGAACCCTAGATATATATCATATCTCTTGATCAATTCAAACATAGTGTTTGCTACTAATTAAATTTTGTTAGGTTAATCTCACATTGGTTGTAGAAGGGGCAGTGAACGCGTTAATAAGTGTGGGAGGAGCCTTACCTCTTGAGCTAGCTTTTGGGGTAAGAGAGACTCAAGTCCACCCAACAAATTTTTATAAATTGAGTGACTTGAGATTGATGGTTTCCTAAATTGACATTTTTCTTGTTATTATGATTCACAAGTGAGTGTTACAAATAAAGATCTCCAAATAGATTTGGCACAAGGTAATTCATTTCCCCCAACAGATGCTCCCTTGGACTATCATTCATGAGGTTGTTCCTACAATGGATAGGCTTATTGTGATTTGTGAAGTCAAGATACCCTCAATGTAGGGTATGTGTAGTATTTATAGAAGAAGTAAAGTGATTACAATTACATGAGTACCCTTATCAATAATGATAAATACAATGTGTATATACAACTATACTAACACCCCCCCTCAAGCCGAACGTCCTTGAAAAAGAGAGAGCTTGAAACGTAATTCATGAAATCTAGATGTTGATAATCCTTTGGTGAATATATCCGCTACCTGAGACTTGCTAGGAATGAATCTCACTTGTAATTTTCCATCCTTTACTTGTTCTCTAACAAAGTGAAAATCAATTGCCGCATGTCTTGTACGTGAATGTAATATCGGATTAAGTGCCAAGTATGTGGTACTGATGTTATCACAATGAACTGTCGGTGGTGTAGGTAACATAATGCCAAGTTCTCGGAGAAGGTTTTGAACCCAAATTATATCGGCACTCGTGTGGGCCACCGCCCTATATTCAGCCTCGGTGGAGGATCGAGCCACCGTGGGCTGGGTTTTGGAGGCCCACATAATGAGGTTTGGCCCAAAGAAAACACAGGAACCAGTGACGGATCGTCGATCATCCGGTGAACCGGCCCAATCTGCATCTGAAAAACCAAGTAAGGGAGAAGATTGTGCTCGATGAAGACGAAGACCATCATTCGAAGAACCCTTTAGAAATCGAAGTATACGTTTAGCTGCAACAAGATGAACTGAAGAAGGAGCATTCATAAACTTAGAAACCTGATTGACAGCATAAGAAATGTCCGGTCGAGTCAATGTTAAATACTGTAATGCTCCGACCAAGCTTCGAAAGTATTGAGGGTTTGATAATGGCGACCCATCTGATTTGGATAACTTTTTACCTGGTAAGACTGGTGTGGATACGGATTTACAATCCATCATTCCAAAACGACTAAGCAGATCATTGATATATTTGTGTTGAGTGAGGGTTAATGTGTCATTGCCCCTATGTGCTTCCATACCAAGAAAATAAGATAGATTTCCCATGTCTGTCATTTCAAAATTTTGCTTGAGACTAGTGATGAGAGAATGCAACAGAGATGATGAAGAACCAGTGACTAATATGTCATCTACGTAAAGTAGTAATATAGTTAGCCCAAGTGAGGAACGATGGTAAAACAATGAAGGATCAGAGATGGATTGAGTGAATCCTATTTGAAGAATGAAAGAACTGAATTTCGAATACCATGCCCTAGGGGCTTGTTTTAGTCCGTAAATCGCTTTTTTTAATCTACAAACATGATTGGGAAATTCCGGACTAATAAACCCTTGAGGTTGAGTCATGAACACAGACTCAGAAAGATCACCATTAAGAAATGCGTTTTTAACGTCTAATTGACGAATCAACCAATTTTCAGAAATAGCCATTGACAAAACAGTTCTAATTGTAGGAGGTCTTACCACCGGACTAAAGGTTTCCTCATAATCGAGGCCTTGTTGTTGTGTAAACCCTCGAGCAACCAATCGTGCCTTGTAGCGTAAAATCGTGCCATCCGAACGTTGCTTGATCTTATATATCCATTTGCAATCAACCAAGTTCATGCTAGGATCATAAGGAACCAGAACCCAAGTGTTGTTTTTATTTAAAGCTGTGATTTCATCTTTCATGGCCTGTTGCCAATAACTGTTTTTCGAAGCTTGAAGAAACGTATGAGGTTCTTCTATAATAGGAATCTTAGAATCAGATGAGAGAGATGAAGAAGAAGATGTTAAAAGTATTTTCGGTTTTCTTGTGCCATCTTTGCTCCTTGTAACCATTGGGTGGATTGAAGAAGTTGATTTGGACGGAGGAGGAATAGTTGGAGAAGAAGAGCTAGAATTAGGGTTTGTGGGATTTTCGAGTGAAGAAGGTACAATTGGTAAAGTTAAATTAGTACCTGTTGGGACAGAGGAATGGACAGGTTGGACCACTGGTGAAAAAGAGGTGGTGGGTGGAGGTGTGCTGGAAAGAGAGGGGACAATTGGAACAGGTGAAGAGGTAGATGTGCTGACATGAACAGAACGGTCCTGCTGACTAGGCAAGGAAGAAGGACGTGGGTGAGTGGCTGGAGAATGAGATAATGTGGGGACAGCTGATGAGGGCAGAGACTGTTGAGATGGTAGGGTGACAGGTGGTGATAATCCGACGGAAGAAAATGGAGAGTGGAGATTAATTCGCCATGGACCAGGAGAAGAGGAGAAATTAGGGTTTTTGTGTTTGAGATGTGTTGAAGAAGAAGATGCAAAAGGAAAGATATCTTCATCAAAAAGGACATTCCTTGAGATATAAACCCTATTTGAGGATTCGTCAAGACAACGATAACCTCTATGTTGTGGGCTATACCCCAAGAAGATGCACTGTTTGGATTTGAAGTCTAATTTAGAAGATCGATAGGGAGATAGTAGAGGAAAACATCTGCATCCAAAAGTACGAAGAAAATTGTAATCTGGTGCTTTATTAAAGAGTTTCTGATAAGGAGAACAGTCATTGAGTGTGGAAGAGGGTAATCGATTAATTGTGTATATGGCAGTGAGAAAAGCATCTGGCCAAAACTGAAAAGGAACAGAGGCCTGGTGCAACAGACAAATTGATGTCTCGACAAGATGACGAATTTTCCTCTCTGCTACGCCGTTCTGCTGAGGCGTATGAGGACAAGTTCGTCGATGAAGAATTCCATTTTTGGTAAGGAAAGTGGCTAAGTTTGAATTGACATATTCCCCACCACCATCAGTCTGTAGTATTTTAATTGGTGCAGCAAATTGATTTTCCACCATTGATTTGAAGGTTTGAAAAATGGAGTAAACTTCTGATTTGTGTTTTAAAAAGTAAATCCAGGTGAACCTGGTATAATCATCCACAAATAGAAGAACAAAACGATAACCTAAATTTGATAGAACAGGGGAAGGTCCCCACAAATCAGAGTGAATCATTTCATTAGGTGAATTAGTCATATGATTAACAGAGTTAAATGGAAATTGATGATGCTTTCCAGAAACACAGCTAATACATTGAAATTTAGGTAAAACAGTAGAAGTTAAAGGTAGATTGTGCTTGGTAACTAATGATTTGAACTTTTGAAGATGCACATGAGCAAGACGACGATGCCAAACAGCTGGAGAAGCTCTTGTGCCAGGAGACAATGGTTGAGTAAAGAGGAGAAGTGGTGGAGAAGAGGTTGAAGCATTGGATAGACGAAATAACCCATCATCAATCGTTCCTTCGAGTAGTATCTTCCCTGTGGGAAGATCCTGAATATAAAAACCAGAACGATGGAAAATAGCTAAGCAGTTAAACTCTTGAAGGAGACGAGATAAGGAGATGAGGTTTTTCTTGAAAGTAGGAACAACAAGAGTATTTTTAAGTAGAAAGTTGTGATAAGGTAAAAGAATGTTACCAGCAGCAGAAACAGAGGCAGTATTTCCATTGCCAACCATTACATGTTCAGGAGTTGAAGCTTCAGAACGAGCAACCATAGAAACAGAGTCAGAAGCAATGTGAGTTCTAGCTCCAGAATCAACGTACCAGTTGGGATCAGTTGTGATATTATCAAGCCCCAAAGTAGCAAAGGATTGGTGAAGATCATTGGGACGATGAATACTGTAGCATTGACGAGCAGTGTGGCCAATCTTCCCACAATATTGACAAATTAATGGTTGTCTTTCAGGAGGTGGTCCTAAAACAGAGGAGCGAGAATATCCACCTCTGTTATAGTTTCTACCACGACCACCACGAGGGGAGAAGCGACCTCGACCACCAGAGCGACCAGAAGGATTATAGGGTCGAGGAGAAGGAGGCATTGAAGTCATAAAAGCTGTTGGGGATGGGGTTGAAGCAGCAAGAAGCTGAGTACGACATTCATGAGTAAGAAGAAGAGACTGAAGTTCTGAATAAGAAGGGGGAAGAGATCTAGTGGTGATGGAAGTGACAAAACTCTCATAGTCACTTCCTAGGCCAGCTAAAACAATGAGTACAAGCTCATCATCAGCAACAGGGTGGCCTATGGCCGCAAGAGAATCAGAAAGGGATTTGAGACGAAGAAGATAGTCAGAAATAGAGAGATTCCCTTTCTTGGTTGTCTGAAGTTGGAGCTTAAGATTCATAAGCCTTGCTGAGTTGAGTGAGGAAAAGGTTCTTTCAAGAGAATCCCAGACAGCCTTTGAAGAGGTGAGACCTAGAACCTGAGTGAGTATTGGTTCAGTTAATGTGGCATTGAGCCATGAAAGGAGCATCTGGTCCACTCTATACCAGTATGCAAAGTCAGGGTTTGGGAGAGGAGTGGTGGTTTCAGAAGAAGATGGAAGATATTCAGGAGGAGCTGGGAATGTGCCATTAACAAACTTGAACAAGTCTTGAGAGTGAAGAATGGGTAAGAGTTGGCTCCTCCAGAGAAGGTAATTGGAGCTGTCAAGTCGAATAGAAATGAGATTTGAGATGTTGGTTAGAGAAGGAAGTGTAGAAACAGAGGAGGATGATAAGTCTTGGGAAGAAATGGTGATTGGAGGTTGGTTAGGAGATTCGGCCATTAGAACAGGGTAAAAGGAGAGGAAGAAGAGGAAATGTTGAAGGAGATGGAGAAGAAGAGGAAATGTTGAAGGAGATGGAGAAGAAGATGATGGCACTGAAAACCACAAAAAAAAAAAAAATCAGAGAGAGATGGCTCTTGATACCATGTGATTTGTGAAGTCAAGATACCCTCAATGTAGGGTATGTGTAGTATTTATAGAAGAAGTAAAGTGATTACAATTACATGAGTACCCTTATCAATAATGATAAATACAATGTGTATATACAACTATACTAACACTTATAAGAAGATGATTCATTTCCCCCAACAGATGCTCCCTTTGCAAGATGAGTTGTGAGACTTCAACTCATCTTTTCCTCAAGTGCCCCTTTACTGCTAAGGTTTGAGACACTATCTACTTGAACTCCAATCTTCTTAACAATATCATTTCAATCTCTCGTCTTTTTTTTTTAGCATGGAAGCAACGTAAGATTTCAGATCGAAAGTCCTTTATTTATTCATGTATTCTCTCGCCATAATCTGGTCGATATGGTTTGAAAGGAATAACAGAACTTTGAAGACATATTATGAAAAAGAAGAATCGTTGGAGATGTCATTGTTTCAATTAAAAAACTCATTTACTATTGGGCTTCTTCCCAAAATTGGTTTAAAAGCTCTTTTTTTAGTCAGTTAATTAGAGTATGGGATTCCATATAGGGTTTAAGCCATTTATAATTTTTTTTTGTTGAAAGTTTAAGCCATTTATAATGATCTTTATTTTTTGTATTGTTGTTTACACGGGTTGGTTATTCCTCCTGGCTTCCACCCTTGTTTCGAGGATTTTAGTGAATGATACTGTTTCGCCTCCTAAAAAAGTGTTAGTCTCCGATAAAATTATATAAATCTCTTGTCAGAATGTTTATTTATTCACAAGACCTTAAAATGAAAAATGGTTTATATGTTTATTTACTAGTAAACCACTCTCCTGTGAATTCTTTACAGCTTCCCGAGTTAGAGGAAACAATAGGACTAAAAGGAAAAAGAAGAAATATATCATGTATATTTGCCACCTGTAGACTATTGTGTAATTGTTCTTTAAATAAACGAAACAAACTTCGTACTATTTTTTTTTCTTTCGTCATATCATCAATTTTGAGAATAATATATTTGTTGTTTGTCGTATGAATCCATACAAATTGACTGCCTAGTTAGAAATTGTCCCTTCCTCACCTCCATTGTCGAAAGAAGAGTAGAGGGAATTGAGATGAGTGAAAACGGGTCAAACTCGACCAAACCAAGCCCATCAAAGTATTAACCTTAACAAAAAAAAAAAAAAAAAAAAAAAAAGCCCATCAAAGTATTATATTCGTATAACTTCGATGGTAAGTTACCCATTATCTTGGAATCTAGTATGACAAGCTTCAAAACCTTGTACAAGACCTAAAGTCTAAATCAATCAAATTTATTTAACGCTATTACGTCATCGATCCGTCAATATATTTCATGTTGGGGCCTCCAAAAAAGGGATTCAATTACACATAATTAAATGTCCCTCCACAAATTAACAACATATAAGGGGACAAGATTTAGGTTGATGGGTTGGTTTCAAACTTTACAAATAGCTTAATTAGATGCTGGATGGATCTAGTGAACAAGAGAAAATATTCACTATTTAGAGTTTCAAAATAATTTTGGAGTACTTTTTAAGATAAAAAGATGGGGTTTTTTTGAAAGTTACTTTTCTTTAAAGGACTTATAAAAGAAGATCTAATTGAGTCATTCAACACATGGAGATGACTCACAATTAGGCTACATGGAGGCCACAAAAAGTTGCTTCATTACAGTTAGGTCCAAATTTTCTCAACCACCAAATCAAAATTATGAGACCCAAATTCATCATCAACCACCAACTTTCTCATTTTTATGACATTGATTATGAAACTAAATCAAAAAGAGAAAACCATAAGAAAATTGATTTTTTTTCTTAATTTAAGTTGACCAAATTGTGACCTTTTAAAGATTCAAATCTATATTTGATTATAGATTAAGTTGGTCGGTTTAAGAGATTCTAATTATAGAACATCAAAAGAAAATTAATAAAATAGCAAAAGTAATCATAATTAAACCACCCTCAACTTTATTTAGCTTTTCAAGTTTAAAGATTGAAAATTGCAATTTTTAGGTATATCAAAAAATTAATCATGATTAACAACTATAAAGAAAATAGTTCGACATGACACATGGCGATCATTTACAGGTTTTCGTCTATGATTCCACCTACCCATGTATAGTTGGCATCTAATTTTACGTCTTATCCACGTAACTAACTTAATCAGCTACTAAACACTCTTCTTTGTCTTCTTTGAAAATTAAAAGTGAAAATGAAGAAAAAATAGAAAAGAGAATGAGAAAGAAGCAAGAAAGCAAAAGGGAAAGAGCAGATCTAGAAGATGATCTATCCAAGACTCCTATAGGAGGGATCTTCTAAGTTCAAAAGAAACCAGAAACTAATGACAACCTTTTTTACAAAAAAAACCTCTTGGGCGGAACCGTCTATCCGCTATACGTCTCACATGACGGTGGCATGTCGTGTCAAGCTTATTCCAGGCCAACCCATGAGAGGTCTGTATGTACAAACAGATAGTCTGTATGTACATTTAGCGTCTCCGTTTTTATACACTAATATCATGTACTAGTGGTCATTTATACCTATATTGGTAATAGAATTGATCAACCACAATAGTGTAGAATTTGTTCTTCTACATTGAAAATGAATGTCGTAATTTCGGATCTACCAATAAGAGTAATATTAAAACCAAAATATAGTCTGGCTTGATTTTGTTCACATTTTATCAAGTTTTTCTCTCTCTCAATGTTCCTTGTTTCATATTCAAATTATCATCTTCAAATCCTTAGACAAACCAACATGGGATGTCATCTAAAAGCAAGAAAAAATAGAAGTAATCAATGTTGAGTGAGACCCATGCAATACTGTGTTCTATTAGGATGAGAGTATGCATAAAAAACATTGCCAAACAAAATGAAATCTTTGACCTGAAAACTCAAAAAGATAAGAGATGGGAGCTGGAGATTTTAGTGACAAAACTCAAAAGGATAGGTTTCTTTCACTATAGGAATTTTAGGGTTTATACATACTTGAATTCAATGCATGTAGTAGAATAAAGTATGCAAATATGGGACCCCTAAACACTAAAGTGTTAACCCATCTCTGATCTACTGCTCCCCCTCCTCTTCTGGGTCCAGTTCCCACATTCATATCATGTACTCATCAATTATGTACATAAACATTGCATGCATTCATGTTTTGGTCTAACATGTTGAGGGTATCATGCTTGTGCCATGCCAGTGTCATGCATGCCCTTTTTCTCCCAACTAAGAAAATAATTGTGGTTACTCGATCAGCATAACAGAACGTGAGAATAGTCCCACATAGACAAAAAAGAGTTCCAGGACTAAGGTAGTAAATAAGATCTAAGACCTCTCCACTCATTTTCAAATGGTTTTCTTTTTGATGTCCACCAACTTAATACGGAACATATATCAGCACATCAAATCCGGCAAGTCTTGGCCGGCATTTGTATGCATTATTGGATAATTGGATAATTGTTGTATGATTTCCTCTAAACATATATTAGTCCTTTATAGAATTCATAAAACATTGATGTGGATATAATTATAAAACAACATTATTATATAAATACTACAAGAGAGAATATTTCTAAGTGGGTAGAGACTGAGAGGATAATAATTTCTGTTGGAACTCTTGTATTTACTCTCACATGTTTTAGTTATACAATAATTAATCGTTCGACTTACTTGTTTCATATACATATATATATATATACATATTCTTCGGAACAAACATCAACCTGGGATCTGATTGTTTGGTATAGAATAACAAACTAAAATAATATTAACTTCCAGATTATTTTATTTTCATGTTTTGTCTTAATTCAATGCTCCTGAATTTCCATTATATATATGTATAATATTCTGAAAACTAAATTTCGAGCAAAATGAAGCATAGAACAGAGCAAATTTAGTCGATAAAGTTGTCAGCTAGTACCAAAAAATTCTGATTTACTTTCAGTTTCTGCATAAGAAATGAAGGTGGTATATGGAGGGTGGCATTGAGTTTCTTGAGATAATAACATTTATGTAGTTATGTACTGATTATGCTTTAAGAGTAAGAATGTAAACTTGCAACGACTACGGTTAACAGGAGGATGATACTAGTATAATAGCTTTAAATGCCCGGGGGCGAACTCTGCCCTTCATTTGCCAAAGTGGCAGAATGGAGAGCATGGCCCTCCTAATCTTAAACCTTCTGGGGTTCAGCAGCCCCTTATGCTGTCTACATCATCTCTCATTTCGAGGGTCTGGTTGGCAAGTTTCTTCCAACCGTGCAGCAACAACACCATACCTTCTCTGCTTCTCCATCATCATCCGAAGGAAAACTTCATCATTACATTCGCAGTGGGTATGACGGAGGAGACGAAACAGTTCATCTTACTTGAAGTTGATGTTGGAGACTGAAGCACTTGTGTAACTCGGTTCACAAATACAACAAGTATCCCTTGCCGCACCAAGTCTAACAAATTCAAACACCGACAGATATGTTGAATGTCTAGTATACTCATTTGAATTACAACCACAATTCACCCTCATAATGGCCTACCCTAACCCCAAAAAGAAAGGCATAAACAAATTACAGTCCATTTCTCATTGACAATGGTCTCGACTAGATCTCGAAAGACCTTATATGGAAGCAAGATGAAACCCAAAGTGAGCTTTTGGACTTCTATTCCTGCTTTTCCAACTCCCCCATTCTTTCAATGATTGCCTGCTTTTAAACATATGACCAGTTTGAAAGTGGTGAAATCCCAACAATAAGACTTGCGCTCTCATCTTTTGCTATGAAAGTGGAAAGAAACGTCATACATTGGAGGTACATACAAGTTCTGACACGGCTAAACTTGGATACTAGCATCATATTTTGTACAAGAATCTGGTCCATCCATGAACGTGACACAGTTTATAGCTCACAAAATTAATGCGAAAAGTTAAAGATAAACACGAATTAGCACATACGCAAATAGATATGAATGGGGTAGCAAAACTGTATTCTAATATCATATAGAAATAAGTTGCACAATGAAAGTGCTATAAAAGTGATGTACCTTCTTGCTTGTCTCCTGCAGCTCCACAGCAAGAATGAATTCGTCAAGTAATAGATAAACCTAACAGAAAGAGGTACGCGTTTTGCAGTGAGTGAAGAAGGCCTTAAAATTACCATAATTTATCAGATAACCCGCACTAGCAAAAAAATTGTTTTTTAACGTCGTGAGAGAGAATACGCATCATCTTTAATTTCATTTACCACCGTAATGGTAGAACGATCAATCTACAAAAGCATACAAGGCATGCACAGTGGTTAATTATTAAACTCATCCGTCCATCTGCTTAGAGGTAGCCGTGACCTTTTCTATTGAGGGATCTTCAACGAAATGTTCGGTTGATCTCCTACTTTGACGGACAAGACGTTCGACCCCCTGTGAGGAATTATCCATCGAGATATGTTGATTGTCTTCGATTGAATTCTGGTTAACCGAATTGAAACCACCTCTAGTTAAAGTGAGTTTAAACGAGGAACTGGGAGACAATGGGAAGAGAATCAAAGATTGCATGGTTTCGTACATTTGTTCCTAAATTGACACTCAAAGTGGACCTAACTTCAAGTAACACGATATAGTGTTCGCAAGATATATGGAGGACTAAGTTGGTTTCAAACCCAAGAAAGATAAAATGCCTAAAATAAGATATAAAGAAAGATCAACCACCAATTTAAGACTAAAGTTATGCAAAATTAACAAGATTAATCAACTACAACTCTTCTAAAGATTGAAGATGAGTATTTGTTCAAGCTTCAGCAATCAAAATACACTATTTCTTTTTACTTCATGTATTGATAATTTACTAAACCAATTGCGCTCTTCGACTGTGGTCGGCGACCAGTTAGGTTCAATCCAACTGCAATATAATTGTACGTCAGTGTTGCAGAAATCCTGAGCAGAATCTTGACCCCCAACAAAGTGATATTTACCTGTGGCAAGAGAGAAATACATAATCTTTTCGTCGCGGAATCTAGGAAAGTATATATTGTTCTCCATGTGAGTACTTGGAGCTATTACTGACAGACATGAGGTATTGCTGATCAACAACATGCTCTTCTGTAAACTTTTAACTTCAACCCAGACTTTCTTTTCCAAATCTAATCTGAAAACTCGAATCCATTTTCCATTATGACCAACAAACACAGATAGGAGCTTTTGTTCACACTCCACCAAGTATGACTGATAAACAGAGTTACATGGTTTTTGGGGCTTTGCAAGAACTTCCCAATCAAAGCTTTCTGGATAAAAAACTCCTAGAGTACCGTAACGATCTAGGCAGTAGAACTTCCCATCGTAGAAAACTGGATTGTTACTCGAGGGGGAGAAGCGCATGACCTTCCCATTGGAAGGAAACTTGTTATTAAATAATTCGTGATGGCGCCAAGCAACATCTCCTCGTGAAATGGAAAAGAGGTAAACCCTATCAGTACGGACTTCTGCATGTACGGCAAAAATTTTACAGTCAGAAGCAGTAGGCAAGGACGAAAATGAGATTCCATAAAAAGCATAACCACATAAACCAGGAAAGTCTGGAAGTTGGATTATCGCCCTTGTGAAAGGATTGAAGAAGAATATGGATGCCTTCTCTCTAGACATTAAAAACCAACCACCCTTTGAGAAACGTATCGTAGAACCGAATAAAATATCTGAATGGTTCATGAGGAACCTATCACTGTTATGCGATGGATCTGTAAAATAATGAATGTCGTCGTTTTTTCTAGAGAAAACCAGCCATGGAGGTAAAGTGCCATTTAGAGTCTCTGTAGAAGACATTTTCCACTTCGCTGCAGGGATTGCCGATCGATTTCCTCTGCAAGCTGCACGGAAATTCAAATAATCTACTGGACGGAGATAACTAGCAATTAAGCCTATGACGTTCTCATTAAGAGTAGCCCACGCTCCTATATGCTTTAACTCATCTTCATTGCTTTTCTTGCAGATATCATAATTTATATTTGTTGCTTCTTTATCATCCTTGGTGTTACATGATATCTTTGTTTTTCTTCTTTCCTCGGCAATTCTACAAATTTTAAGATCAAACAAAGGTTAGGCGTTTGTTTTTCAAATGCAAATTACGCAATACGTAAAGGTACACACAAACAAGCTGTAATTAAGTTACCTGAAATTTGTAGGCATTGAAATCCAATCCGGTGTATACCAAGGTGTTGTTAAATTCGAGCACGGTAAAGAAACTGATATTGTTTTGCACTCTAGGTCAAATTTGAACAACATATTTCGTTGAGATTGAGTGTAATATACACAACCCCTTGTTAGACCCAAATCCGTAGATGAACAAGAAGCTGTAGTAGATGTGCCTACAAATAGCACATGATCACCCAAACTGTGAACTTGTTCCCATTCCATCACATTGAAATCCATCTTATAGACTTTAAGATCACGAACTTCATTAGTATCATAAGGCTCGAAGAGTTTAATGACCTTGAAGAGTTCATCACTTGATTCTACATAAGATGTCCGTATACCACACACGATACCACCTAATGGTGATTCATAATCATTATCCCAACTTACTTGCAACTGCGTTATAGATAGACTATCGTCATCTTCATCTTTAAGATGACGTTTTGTTTCGACAACGAGGTGATGATTGTTCATACAAGTAATATGTAATTTACCTTTAAAACAAAACATGGTCTGGGGTAATATAAAGTCAATAGGGAGCTTATGGGTTCTCCATTTTTTATCTTTTCCGCATAGACGAAAAAACACAAGATCCTTACATTCAGCATAGATGAAACAAACCATGGAATCAGGGTTAGTTGGAGGCGAGGATAATATGAACTTCAGACGGTTGTTGTTTTCGAAAAATTGAAGCACATTGGGGAGTTGGATTGTTTCAAAAGACTCTGGATTCCATAAAATACAATCCCCAAACTTCCAAATTGAGTAATGATGATAATCTGGTTCATCAAAGAGTATGATTAACCAACCTTGATGAGAACCGTATTGGTATAAAGAAGTTCCACTCAACTCAGGTATACACTTTCTGTAATTGTTGGGTTGTTGTTCAGATAGGTTATAGAAAGTTTGATATTTACCATAATTTCCAGTTGGGAAGACAAGCCAAGGTGATGCTCTGGGACCTGGTGGTGTTGCCCAAATACTCCTCCTCCTTCCTTCATCTTCTTCTTCTGTTGCTCTAGTAACTGGTGGTGGTGGGGGTAAATATTTCTCCATGGATGATGAGACAGAGAAGAGCTTCACAATTGCCCATAAAATAAAATAGGGAAAAGGAATAAAAGTTCATCTTTTAAATTCTTTATTAATAATTAGGGCAAAAAGTCTAGATGAACCGTTCACAAAGCCCGTCTGTTGAACCGTCCCACAAAGTTACTTATGCACGCTCTAATAATATAAGGGTTATTTCCGTAATGGCTCCCAACTTTGTGACCAGCTTCCCGCCTGACTCCCTACTTTACGAGAAATACCCATATGTCCCCCTTCCGTTATAACACCGTTACTCTCTCTCTTCCATTTCTTTTCTCTCTCCTCCAACATGTTTTCTCTCTCTGCCACCTCGTTAAAACCAGCCAACTCATCATCTTCTCCGGAAAGGTCGCCGACCGACCAATATAAGACAAGAAGCTGCAAGGCTATATGTACTGAGATAAGGGGTAGGGCCTTCTCTCGGGATACATGGCCACAATCCCTTTCCTAGTAGCTAGCTCTCCCATGGAAGACCTAGGTTGCAGCTACATAAGAGGAAAGGTCTGAGCCTTACTCGTTCTCCAGCCTCACTCGTGGCTCAGGGACACAGAATTTTTTTATTATTATTTCATCTCCCCTCTCTATCTCTCTAAAAAAAAAAAGAACTTTTTTTTTCACCTCTCTCTCTCTCTTTAAACTCCGGCGAAGGGGGTTACCCTTCGTCGGGGGACCTTGAAGGTCTGCCCGAGCAGACCTTGATCTGCTCGATCAGATCAAGGTCTGCCGGCAGACCTTCAAGGTCCTCCGGCGAAGGGTAACCCCTTCGCCGGAGTTTAGAGAGAGAGAGAGGGAGGTGAATTTTTTTTTTTTTTTTTTAGGTTTGAAGGTCGCCGGCCGGAAAATTGGTCGGTCGGCGACCTTCCCGGAGAAGATGATGAGTTGGCTGATTTTAACGAGGTAGCAGAGAGAGAAAACATGTTGGAGGAGAGAGAAAAGAAATGGAAGAGAGAGAGTAACGGTGTTATAACGGAAGGGGGTCATATGGGTATTTCTCGTAAAGTAGGGGGTTAGGCGGGAAGCTGGTCACAAAGTTGGGGGCCATTAGAGAAATAACCCATAATATAATGCCAAATATGAGGAGGTGCCAAATTGAGTTGGAGAGTAATTCTCCCTAAAAGGCTAAAACGAACAAATGCTTAGAGCATGCAAACTAAGAGCACCCAAGTTGTGGGTTTTCGTGGTGACTGATCGTCATGGAGGGGAAGGGACTGGAATCTATATGTAAAATATACTAAGATTGAGTATCACCAATGGGGTGGTGGCGCAGTTGGCTAGCGCGTAGGTCTCATAGCTTAAGCGAGTAATCCTGAGGAGAGTTCGGGCCTCTCTCACCCCATCTTTCTTTTTTCATTCCCACCCATTTTTTCAGCTTCTATTTCTGACTTTCAGTTCAGTAGTGCTTCCTCCTATTTTCATCTATTCTCATCATTACAATGATTTTTTTTACCTCAACCAATACCCTTTTCGAACCCCTACCTAGCGGTCCTAGTACAGTCCCTCGGAAATTAGCCACGAGCATTCTTACTATTCAAGTACGGGAGAAAAAGTCTGACATAGTCTATTGTATAATCGCGTATCTCATTTTCTAAAACACCAAATGGATCGAACTCAAACTCCTATCCAGTTGCGGTTCCGTGGAGGCGGGTGAGATGGATTGTGAAAGCAGAAGGGACTGCATTGTCGTCAGGGAGATTATTTGCTGTTCTACTAACTTTACACCCTTAATCTTTGTTTTGATTTCTCTCTTCTTCTCTCTTTTACTTTCTTCCCTCTCCTTTCCTTTCCTCTATTAAGAACATCGATCCAATGAAGCCCTCGAAACAGTTGTATTTCCTTCCGTCTATTGAGAACATCCAACAATGAGGTCCTCGAAAAAGGTCCGACAAAGAAGGGGTGACTAGGGCGAAATGATTCAGATTAGCCCTTGAGCATTTAATTGTTATGTAGTGCCTTTGCACCTTAAACTAAGGGATCTGATCACAGCCATGGCTTCTATTTCCTATTCTAATTGTTGTTCAAGTTGTTCAAGTATCATCATTCACCATAAGAAGTTGAACCCAAAGAAAAAGGAAGTACAAAAAACCATGAAAACATAAAGAAGTACAAAAAACCATGAAAACATAAAGTATCACTTAAAACAGTCATCTTCAACTCAAGTACTTCAAGTTTCAAAAACAGCAAGTACTCTTAAACATCTGAGTTTTCAAAACCTGTATTGACCTAAAAAACAACTGAAAATTGTATGTAAGCCACTAAAGTCTAAATATAACTCTTTTTATTACACAAATTTGTATACCTTAATATTGTGATCCTATATATAAAGCTTCTGTCAAACCTAATATATTAATATCAAAATGAACATTCCAACAGTATTGAAGCCCTAGTTCAGCGACTTGATCATGTCCATCCATCCTCCTGCAGTAAAACCCATCACCATGATTCCAACTAATACCACCACAATCACCATACATATATTTAAGAAACTTAACCGACGCGATGGTTCTGCCTCCACCAAAAGGGAGGGTCCTTGTTTCACTTTGCCGATTTCATTTTTCTTCTTAGACCTTGATTTCAAACTCGTCTTGCTTTGTTCAGAGATTTCCTTCTTATCATGGGAACCAGCAATGGATGTTGTCAGTTCGGGGACAGAGGGTTCATCAATAGTTGTAGTTTTGGTAGTTGATTCATTAGCTACCTCAGAAACCTGCAAAAGATCAGAGATTTAACCAGGATCAGAACCAAGAAAACAGATTGTAATAAGATTATCAGAATTAATACGCCTTCATCAGATACTTACATGAGTAACAGTTGGCTTAGTTTCAATATCTTCTGTTTTGAAGGAAAAGTCTCGGCCCTTGAAAGAAACTACTCTGCCTCGACGAGAAAGCTTCCTTTGTAGTCGAATTCTTTTCGGAGCAGTTCCCTGTGTCATTAAGTTCTGAGCTCTAGATTGCCCTTGAGCGACTGTGAATCCAGAATTGTTGTCTCCTGAATTAATCTGACAGAAAGCCGCATCCCAGCCTCCAAACTCTCCACCGTAAGCCGCATCAGTGGTGTTATAACTGAAAGTTGACTGAATATGTGGATAATCATTTGTACCCACAGCATCATTAAACCACCAAGCATCCTTCAAATCCATATGGTTCTATGTACACGAAAAGGTATAACAGATTCAAATATTGAAGATCAGGCTTTTACAACAAGTATACATAGGGCTGACATTAATTAATTAATTAGATGATCGCAAGTGTTAGAATTCTATGGGCCTTTCAATCCGGGAATTTGAGCTTACCGGACAACAACTTATTGGTTGCTTACAGCAAAACTAACATTGGTACAAGGCAAAAGGTCTTAAAATATGTTCATGTCAGGCCTTGGCTCCCAAAAATAATATCTACTAAATAAGTTGTTTGCCTTCTCGGTTTTGCTAATCACACAAGCACAAACCAGAAACAGAGTATCTGCCTCCTCCCATCCTGAGTATTTTTTTATACCTATTGTTCGTTATCCAGTGCATAACAAATTATCAGAACTGAAACAAATTGAACACTAGAATGTTTTAAAATACGTTTTTACACCACAAGGCGGGCAGTGCCTCGAGGCTTTAAAGGCGTGAACTATTTGTTTGTAAGGAAATTGAAATCAACCATGTAAGAACATGACTTAGTTTTTCTACTTTACTATCATAATATGAAGTCTTCAGTGTTTAATAAACAAAAATACTAATGTTTTTATGTTGTCCAACAACTCAAAAATAACAGGTGACTTCAGCTGCACACGTTTTATTCTCGGGTTCAAACACGTACGGTCGAGGCATCAAGTGACCACCTCGCCTCAAGGCGTACGCCTTGAACGTTGTTTTTAACATTGACTAAGATTCTAGTTCAAGTAGAGATTTGTATATCTGGAACCTGTCATCTGGTTCTGATTTATTCAGATTCCAGGTGGATAAATAACCATTCTCAGCCTAAAAGAAGGAAAACAAGATTTTGTTTTTGTACCTGTGGTTGCGCCACTTCAGTGTCTGTCTCACTGCAGGATCCACTCTCCTTAGCAGATGCCAACATTTGATTTCTAGGTAACGTAGACACCTGACCAAAGTTGGGCTTGTGTTCAATACCCGGGTTCCTCTGACTTGTTGTGTCTTCACATGATTGCTCGTCCTCATTCAAAACATCCTCCAACAAGTTTGTGATGGATAGATCCTGCTCATCAATACAATTTTGAGGTAGCCAGTCCTCGAAGCTATCGTTAAAGCCATTGGCGAAGCCAAAACCCATGCCCAAGGATCCAAACTCAGCATGCATCTGAGAATGCAAAGGGGAGAAGACTTTAGAATCCAGTGGTTGCTGCAGTGATGATTCCATGAAGTTTGGGGATTTAGCATCTGGCATTTGAGCCACCTGAAAAGGTAACTGAACAAACAAGTTTAGCTTTCGCCTTCATTTATACCTTCTTGATGAACTAATAGAATAGAAACAATAAACAAGAAACACCATATCACCTCAGAAACTAATTTATGTGTTTTAGGATCTTCTTCGTCAGAAACCATATTACTAAAGTGACTTTCCTGAGAAATTTCTTTTTCTGGTTTATCAGCCTCAGTATCTCCCTGTTCCTTCCTGATCTGCATGTCGGATTCTGAAGTTTCTTGGAGCACTAGCTGTTCCGAAGGTACACTATCAAGAGAAGATTTAGGTGTAGGACATGAAACAGTTGGTTTCGGGTCATCTCCATTGGATTCAGTCTCCTCGTCTGGCTTATAGAATAAGCGGCAGAGAACAAAAGAACCCTGCACAAGATTATAACAAAAATTAACAGAGAGTTAGTAAATATCGCTAAATGCATGAACAAAATGAGGGAAACTGGGGCTCAATAGAAAAAAAGGAAACAAAGATAATAAAAAATCCCAAGAGCTTATTAGGAGAACTTGAGTACTCGAAGAGAGATTAGTAAATAGTAATATACATTTTTTAAACAAAACAAAGCATCACCTCATAAGGTTTAAGGAATCAGTGTCCACGAAACCTAATATGGTTTTGTCCATATTACACTATGCTTGATATTCTGTAATATTATTAGAATAGTCCAATTTATGCTTTGGTATTCCCTTTTCAAGTGCAAATATACAACTCAATTTGCAGTTTGTCAATATGGGTTTGGCAGAAGTTGGTGCGAAATGTATATCATGTTTAAAACTACAAACAATCAATGTCGAAATTTGTATACCAAGACATAATTGTAACACAACAAAAATACTTAAACAGATAATCCAGTATTCAAAAGAAATGTACAATACTAATAGGATACAAAAAATTGAAGCAATATATATAAGAGATAAAGAGGGAAGGAGTCGAACGAACCGGTCCGGAGTTCATACGATATTCGTGCATTTTCCAGGCGGTCCTATCACCATGAGGAGCTCTTCCTTTATAGAAAACAAGTGTTCTCTTCATCCCAATCAAAGTCGAATTTGATTTAATTGTTCGATCCTTCCCAGTAGCTTTCCAGTAACCAGCTTCAGTTGCCCTATTAGAACGACGACCATTCGGATACTTACGATCACGGGCACAAAAAAAGAACCATTCCATATCCTTCGATTTAACCACCGATAACCCTAAAATTAAAACACAGTTAAAACCCTAAAAATTGAACCTTTATACTTAAAACAAGCTTATTAAAGAAAAGATCATAAACCCATATCATAATTCTCGATTAGTAACAAAACCCCCATATTAAAAACCAAAAATTAGAGAGAGAAAATAGAGAATTGAGAAAAGAAAGAACTTACTAGGTAAATCCCATGGCTCCCACTTGCAAACATCAATTTCACGAATCACTTCAACTTCAGATTCTTTACCATTGATCTTCAACCGCAGATAATGATTCACAAGTTCTTTATCGGTAGGACTAAATCGAAATCCTAATGGCATAGATTCTAAAGAGAGTACAGCCATCTTCTCTCTCTCTCTCTCTCTCTCTCTCCTTGGGGAGGAAGACCCAAACAAACAAATATAAAAGAAGATAAAACCCTAAAACTTACTACACAATCAATTCCAAGACCAAAACCCTAAATCAATGGAACAAAGACATCTTGTCCTGATCGAGTTAAGAATCAACAGAAGTTTTTATGTTTCTCTCTCTCTCTAGTCCAAAATGAAAGTGAATATTTGTAGAAGAAGCTTCTTTCTGAAAAGTCGACTTCACCAAGTGGATGAACCTCTTTGTAAGAGTACCCCTGTACTTTGTTTTAATATCGAGAATACCACTCATTATCCAGAGACTGAGAAATGAGCTTAGTGAAGGATAAAGGGGTAACTTGGGGATAATAAGAAAAAAGACGTCAGACACAGTAGCTGATGACACGTCAGATTAATGATGTCACTCTTTTCTTAAATGTGGGACCCATAGACGGTCCAGTTAAACCGTGTGTGAATCGTGGAGTTTTGATGGAACCGTGGATTAGGGCAATTTGACTCATCCTAACCCAAGGCCAGGGACAATGTCACGTGATAACCATGACCCTTTAACAGACGTTATTTTGTCTCCTTTTACGTTGTTAAGAATATTGTCATGCGTACACCACCCTTTCGTGCAACGGTTAGACACCTTTCTTAAGTCCACTCGAATTCTCAAAAAAAGTGTATATATACGTCGGATTTTAGGCTTCTTTCATCAATGGTTTAACTGAGGCAGTTATCGTGCTTATCATTCTAAAAAAATACACGCGGAGCATGGAAGATGAATGGACAGTATATTTGTCGGGTATGTTGATCGCATCGCATGGACAGTTTTAGCTGGTGGCGTTAGAACAGAAGAAACATAACGTTATATTCTTAAAACCTAGAATGTGAATGAACCAGACAAGAAGATTTTTGGCAATTAGTTTCTTGATAAAAGTAAGCAAATTACCTAAAACTAGAAGATATTTAGCAATACAACTATTCTACACAAGCAACAATTGCATAGAAAAATATGATCGTGATGATAGAGGGTGTATTGGAAAAGGAAGATGTTATTCCGCAGGTAATGAAATAACTGTTTGAATATGAAAAGATCCACGGGTACCTGTAATAAGGGGCTTCAATAAGAACCAAGAAAGAATTGGGAAGTGTCACTTTTAACGATATTTTAGCATAGGCAGTACTAAAATTGCCTATTCTCCCACCAAAAAATAATCTCCCACCAAAAAATAAGGATTACATAGACCTTAAGTGAGAATGAAGCCTTCTCAATGAAATCTCTATATCTTTTTTTTTTTGGTTAAGTCAATGAAATCTCTATATCAATCAATAGTTGTAGGGAGAGCTTCAACGTGATATCTTCATGGCGATACATATGATTTTTCTTGCACGAGATTCTAGAAACACTAGAAGAAATATGACCAAGAGTCCAATGTTTCATGTGGAGATTTTAGCATATTGCATTGCCGATAAGAGCAAATTCACTAAAGACTCTGCCTAGTATGTTGGGAATTAACATGAAAACACCATCGATCATTATTGGTTCTTCGTTGAAGGTTCAGAAAAAGTTTATGGTTCTTATCCCCACTAGAAATGAGATCCCCACCAAACCTAACTGTTTTTGCCATGGGCAAAGAGTTGTTTCAACATATATAATTGGGATCTAAAAGGCACCCATCTCAATCTGTATATGGTGTCGACTATGGAAATCACATAATAAGCTGATTTTTTAAGGATTACCCACTTCACAACAAGAAGATATATAACACGAAGCTTGAATGGTACACAAGGATTTTGAAGATGAGATGGAACAAACTCCACGGGCAGAATTGGTTAAAGAAACATTATCCAATGGAAACCTCCGACTGGTAATACTCTAAAAGTAAATGTGGACCGAGCTTTCAAACAAAATAGAGGAGCAGCAGAAGCAATTGCTCGGTCGGATGATGCTACCTTCTTATTGTTCAAATGTTTTCAAGCAAATACAACCATTAAAATTGAAGCATTTGTAGTCAAATTGACATATAGCAACACGAAAGTAAAGTAGCTTATAATTATAAAAATAAAAATTTAGTCAACATCGTCTAAAAAATTCTAAGTTCAGAGAATAGAGCTTAAATTATAAAAAGAAAAAAAAAAAAAAAAAAGGATGAACTACCTAGACGAGGAAGATACAATCAACACCTAGGAGAGATATATAAAAGAGAACCAAAGATTGGGAGACAGGGTAAAGAACTAGGAACTCCTCGTTTTCTAGGGCTGAACAGAGAGGAGAGATGATGAAAGGAGACACTATGGTCCTATGTGCATCTTGTGGCATTCATTGAGATACCCAATTCAAACCGCATATCCAATACAACACTTTAAAAACTTTAAAATTATTTAGGTATCATTTTCTGGATGGATAATTTTTCTTTAAATATTGAGTGTACAATTGAGATCTTCAACAAGAAAAACTCTCAATATTGATTTCTTCTTGAAAATCTTAGAATTAATTGTTACCAAATCATCTTAAGACAAACTGAGATTTTTTTTATTTTAGAATTTATTTGTTAAAATGACTCAAAAATTTTAAGTGACACTTAAAGTTGAAGTTCTTCAATTTGAGTCTTAGTCTTAGTGTCTTACATTAGAGATGCTCTTAAGTGGAAGGAAGAATGTTTAGAGAGAAAACATGTATTAATCTGGCTGCTTCTTTAGTTTCAGTAAATCAAATTTTTACAATGGAAAATATGTTACGTATAACAAATTTTTACAGTAAAGCGAACATTTTTTCTAAGACATACAAAGGCGTCGACTTTTTGGCGTTTGGACCTGCTCCCAATTTATTTATGATTTTCTTTTTAACAATTTGAGCATACCCTAATTCAGCTAACTTTGTGAAAGTTCTTAGAACTTGCATAAGGAGGTTTTTTTTTTTTTGATGAAGGAAGGAGGTTGACATTAGTTGTTTATCTCTAAATAACATAAAAATAGTAGTAAAACAGAAGAATAATTTTTAGTTAAATAAATATTTTTAAAGTAAACGCTATCGTTGGATATTCTTCAATAGACGAATAAAGAAATATAAAGACGACTCCATTAAAATGTCAAAAAACGAATTAAATTACTTTCGTCATTGACAAATATAACTCTAGTTTTCAATAGATGTAGAAGAACATCCACATTAATCGTTAGAAGAAAACTCATAAGCTCGACAAGGAGCAATCTCACAACGTGTCAACGTGCAATAAGCATCGTATCAATATCCAAAAATAAATCTAAGTCGATAAGAAGTATCTTAAGTTTTATTACAAATATATATGTGTATATATATAATTACATCAAATGATACAGCAATATGTTACATATTGAACAATGAGGCAAAATTTGTAGTTTAAAGGTTTAACAAAGCACTACAATATGATATATTTTTCATTTATACATAGGCTGACATTTAATTCACTACATATAATTTCAGAACTCGAATATCTTTGACCTCTTTTTTTAATTCATTTTTTAAACACAAAAAAAGAATAACAGACAACCCTATTTCAAAATGGATAATTGTCAAGAATTATAAAGCTCAAAACCATTTCTAGGTCTTACTCTCTTCCTTGGTTTGATCATTCATATTCTTAACAAGAAACTTGAGATGAAGAGTAACCCACCCGAGTTGATTATAGCTAGCAGATGGGTTCGGAAGATAACATTTTTATCGGTGAGAAAACTACGGTAAGTCGTGCGTGGTCTGAGAGAGAGTAGTTTTCAGGCCACATACCTTTCTCCACTTCACGTGGGAAGAGAACGGCATTCTTCACATTAAAACCAATTGACTCTTCTTCTTCCTCATCTTCAGTTGTTCCTTCTTCCTGATTTTCTTCGGTTTGTTCGAAACATGGAGGATCCCATATCCTTTGCTGCAAAATCAATAAGCCTCTCGTCAGTAACATATAAGATAACTTTTTTTTCGGAAACACAATTCTGAGCTCCAAGAGTATCGAGGAATTTGGATCGAACCCCAGACTTGTTAAGAATGACATTACACTGGTAACAGAATCAACATTCAACAACACGAGGTATCAGACACTGAGTGAAAAGTGCCAAAAGAAGAGATGGTCATCATAGAGGATTCTGGGCTCACTAAAGCAATTCTTAGTGACGAACAAAAGTATCTGAGATGGCAATATTGGATTGTTCGAGAGTCGAAAAAATTATTAAAAAATGGTCTCGGTTACATAGCTAAAAAAACCTTCTCTAATGGGATCAAGATGGTAGAGTATAGATGTTAAATACTGCGAAGTATGATGAGGTACTATTTCAAAGCAGAAACAAGTTTAAAACTGACAAAAATCCAATTTACCTGAAATTCGCTATAATCGACAACACCATTTCCGTCGATATCTGCTTGGATCCACAAGTCCTCAATTTCTTCAGAACTCAATTGATGAGGATGCCCACTTAAACCCAGCTGTATTTGTTGCCAAACAACTTTAGCTCTATTTTTTTCACTAACTATATATGTATCAACACACACACACACACACGTAATACCTGTCGTAGCGCTTCACAGAAACCTGAGTAGGTAACACAATCGCCAGGAGTATCGGCCTTGAGGAACCCAAATGCATCATTTTCAGTCAGAGAAGCATCACGGAGTTCGTACTGGAATCAGGAAACTTCTAATATTAGACATTTAGATAAAAAGCCCCATAGATGCTGCAAGATTCCGTAGACGCCTACAGAAAAACAGTAGAATTTGCTCACCTTGATTATACTAAACACAGCTTCAACCCAACTTGTTTTTAGTGGTTTTCGATGCTTGGTAGGATTTAGAAGCCATATAAAATCTACACCACAAATGTTCCCTCGGTGATTTCTATGGCTAACCCACTACACAATAGAACAAAAAATACATGAAAAAGTAAGCTTTGAGATCATTTGTTGAAAACCTGCTTAAATAGCACCTTACTGTGAAAATAAATTATCACCTTATGTGCATCTGCATCACTGTCAGTGTAGTGATGAGCCGTATCGTATGACGATACGAATCCCTGGGACCTAAGGAACTTATAGACATGCCCTCGCTTGCTCCCGTTCCAGTCACTGTAAAAGAAAAAAAGAGTTAGAAAAAAAGACAGGTGAAACTATTTGCTTTGTTATGATGCAAGCAAAGACCTCGACTAGCATTAATGAATAATACTCACCCACAAAGTAATATAGGCATAGAGTTAAGTTTGTTTTCTTTCTGATACGATTCTACATACTGTAGGATTTTGTAGACCTACAAAATATAATCATAAGTCATGGATTAGGTCCTGTTTATTAAGAGATGGTAAGGAAGTGGTACTGATTTAAATTTTAAACTTTAGTATCTATATTCAGGGGCACAAAGAATATATTTATATGAGCAACATATTAAAGTACCTGATTTAGTCGGACGATGGAAAGACTAGAATCATGAGGAAATAACAAATGGGTATTCACGATAATAATTTCTTGTTGAATATTTTTCTGCCAGCATTGCTGGAAGGGGATGACTGATTCAACATGTAAAAGTTGTGCAACTCGATCACCGAAGTCATTAAAGAGTAACTCTTTATAATCTATAGTCCTAAAATAATCCTTATGAACAGCAGTCAGCAAACCTGTAGAAAACAAATACGATTTCTTGTAAAACAGAAACTACTTGATGTTTACAATAAAAGAAAATGATTATATTGGATATGAGTCATATGACAAGGTTGAGACTTGAGATGAGCTTAAGCAGAAATTTTGGTGTAGCTTGTTGACTTTATTTCTCTAAATAATTTAAAACGAAGGGGCAGATATTGAACTCTTGACTTTAGAAACTAAAGAATAATAGAAATTGTCTAACCCTTATCATTAAAGCCGTTTTAGAACCATGGGTTATTTCAATTCAAATTTAAAGGTTATAGAATTATAGTCGGTTGAGCTCTCGAAATGGCATAAATAACTTTTATTCAATTATCCTCATATTTAAGCATCCAAATATTGAAAAGCTAAACAAACTCTTCCTTCGATGAGTAAACACCTTATCTTTTGATTTTTGTCATTGTAATGAGGGTCCACACAACGAAATGTCAATACACACAAGCTTTAAAAGTGATGGGACCAAGAGTTGAACCCTAGAGACTGATAGAAAATGAGGGATACACATCAAAACACATGCTATTCGTGTCCAGAAATATCATTACACGTGATGGGTGAGAATTCGATGTCATTGGGCTAACCAATCGTTATATTTGAAATATGGTACACAAAAACTCTATAAAAAAGAGTCGTTTTCAGTAACAAGTTCCTAGGGTCAATGCTGCAGATAGCCCAAAACTTAAAAATGCAAGTAGTAAAAAAAGGTTGTTTTTGTATTTACTATTTCAAGACCAATGTATTATTGATCAAGATTACTTGAACATGGAAAATGTTCTAGGACTAATGCCAAAAGTGTATTGGATTTTAATATCGGAAATGGAATCCAATTAGAAAATGAATAACACCATACCATCTCCTCTATTATTTGTCCGAGCAAGCTGGAAATTGATATAGCCGGCATCACCCAATCTTTGTTCATACATTTCAACAAGTTCTTCATTTCCAACCCAGAATTCCTATTAACAAAAACCCCAAATACATAATTTGTAATTCCTAAAGACCAGTATTTCTATACAAAAAACATCTAGATTAAGCAAAAGAACCAGGAAAAACTCACCTGAAGGCAAATAATTGATGATTTATCATTCAATAAACGATCTAATATGCACTGATTCCTGCTGAACCAGTATGCCCTATACTCGCTTTCTCGACGACTTTGATTCTGATTTCAAATAAACATTTCCAACATCAACTTCTATATCATAATTTACAAACATGAAACCAAAAAGTACTAAAATTTCTTCTGTTTTAAATAAATTTCATAAAAACCCCACACAAACAAATCATGAAACACCTTAATGTATGAAATTAGATTAATGGGTAGATTAATTTATCAATTTTGTTTACCTCTTTGTCAAGTCTTTTGTAGATAGGAGCAAGAATATTGAATGTGGTACAAGATATGCAAGGGCTACAAGGATCAGCCATTGGTAAGCAAGTTCCAGTTCTTGAAATCCTTCCTTTAACTTTGTTTTCATGAACAATTGGATTGTTCTTCACAAAATTTGTATCAACTACCTGTTTTTTTTTTTTTTTAAATCAATAAAAAGTAAAAAAACCCATATTAAGAATAAATGAAAACCCATTTTTGTAAAGAATCCAACAGATCTAAATTAACATTTCATACCAATAATAACAAAAATAAAACTTCAAAACCCCTCAAAAACTTGAAAGAAACATGTATAATATTTGGGTAGAATGAGGGAAGAGATAATCGTCCATGGAATTGAATGAAAAGTTTACCATATCTGTGTGCATGTATTCTTTTATGTTATTGAATCTAAAGGGATTTGTTGAAATCGTTGTTGTTGTTTGACGATGAGATTCTAGAGAGAGAAAGAGAAGAAGAAGAAGAAGATAAAAGGGATTGATTTGGAATCTGAAATTGTGTCGGATATGAAATTGGGTTGGGGTTGTAAGCAAAATGAAGAGGAGACCCAAAAGAGAAGATGGTGTGTTTGATTGTGGGATGGAATGAATCAGAAACCAATGGGAGAGAGAGAGAGAGGGAGAGTTCTATCTCTGCTTTAGTTGCTTTTTATATAAAATCCAAGGCTCACTCCTCTTCAACCTATTTCTCTCTCTACATTATTATTATTATTATTATTATTATTACTCCCTCGGTCCCATTTTGTTTGTAGTTTTGGGAAAGGCCGCGGTTTTGGGGAATAAAGAAAATTTCCCGGAGAATAAAAACTTTTCTTAAAACTAGTCAAATAAATTTGACTTTTATGTCTTTTTTTATTGCTAAGGGACTTCTAATTTTGGGAGTTCTCCTCCATCTCATCACCTCTCTCTACCACCTCATCTTCACGAACAGACCTCTGGCGAAGGGAAACCCCCTTCGCCGGAGTTTAGAGAGAGAGAGAGGTGTGAGAGAAATTTTTTTTTTTTAGAGAGAGAGAGAGAATTAAAAAAAAAATTGGAAGGTCGCCGGCCGGAAATTTGGCCGGCCGGTGACTTATGCCGGAGAAGATGATGATGTGGCGTGCTAGATGATGTGGCGTGACTTGGCAGAGAGAGAAAAAGAGATGGAAGAGAGAGAGTAACGGAAAGTTAAAGATAACTGAAAAAGGGGGCCATATGGGTATTTTTGCTAATTTAGGGGGCCAGGCGGGAAGCTGGTCACAAAGTTGTGGGCTATTAGGGAAATAACCTTAAAAGTAAAGGGTAGTTTTGAAAATGTCATCACATTAGTAAATAAATGAATGTTATATAAGGAAAGTTAATAAACATTTTGGGACATCTATAAAAGGAATAACAACCAAACAAAATGGGACGGAGGGAGTATTATTATTATTATTATTACAACAAGTCCCTTTTTACATATTGAAAAGAGTTGGTCTTACAACACTAACATAATAGCAAGCCGTGCTGGGAAGAAATTTGGTTATGAGGCTACCATAGAATCAGTCGAGGAGACCTGAGAGATAGTGGTTTGCTCTATAGCATTGCCAAATGTTCGAGCTCCAAGTCGTGAGCTTTACGAAGACAAAGAAAGTTTTGAAAAATAGAGAGAGAAAGTTAGTTGAGCTTCATGATCAAATATAAATATTAGCTTGATAAAAGAGAAACCATAAACGAAATAAAGCTTCTCTAATGGTTGAACAAGGTCGCACCTATATTTTATAAGTTTAATTAAAAAAAAATATTTGTCAACATCTGGTAGTCTAGTTGGTTTTTTAGGTCGGCGGCAACTATCGTGCTTATTACACAGAATTGATATATCGATATCATTGTGTAAATTATGATTTTACTAATAATAAAGGCAATGGTTTTGGAGCATAAAGAAGAATCTCCAGGCACAAAGAAAAATGCACTTGATCGTATTTTGTCCCAAATTTTCCATTTTCTGATCACCTTCGCCACCACAACTTCCGACCACTGACATCTTCTGCAGACATATACATCTTATATCTAGATGAGATGGTTGTTAGTTAAGTCCATCTAAGTTAACTTAGTAGCCCTCCTATACTAAGATCTGGAGCCATGATTCTGTATTCGCAATAATTTTTAAAAAATATTTAATATATATGAGTACTTCAATATCTACGTTCCAATTGCTAAACAAATCGAAAAATGAGTGGACACCACACCACTTAGTCATAGTCCGTTATGTCTGTCAATAATGTTTTCCAACTTATTTATAGTTATAAAATCACTTTTATGTGGTTTACCTTTTTATATTTTGAGATTCGTCTCCTACCACTAGTTTAGAAAAATGTCCCCCCTACTTAATGGGTTCATAACTTCAATCTTGGACTTGGAATCAAATGGTAAGTGCATACACTAGAAAAATAAATTTAGAAAAAAGACCAATCCGATAGAAACTAATAACGTCGTGTTACTACTTGCAACAGGGGAATATATAATCATTTGTGAAATTTATTTCGAACTAATTAAATTGTAAGTGCTGACTGAGAACCCCGCATGGATCCACATTTGACCTCCGAGAAAACATAAAAAATCCACTTCCCACCGACTGGCGACTGGGACGGTGAATATTAGTATTATTTCTAGGGTTAGGATGATAAGTGAACCCTACTACTCAACTACTTAACTCGTTTTTCAAGCTGTCCTCCCTTTCACAGTCTCACTATATATTATATGGGGAGAGAAAAAAAAAAAAAAGATTAAGTGGCACGCGTATGTATGTATGCATGATAAGAGCACCAGCAACATAAATAGTGGGCCACCGTCTTCTAGGAAAGAGGAAAAGTATCGGTTTTGGGACGGTTGGTCTGTGGAAAGTCAACTGCTCACAATTATATTTTCTTTCTTTACATGCAACTCCAAAGGTAACCCCCCCATTTTGTGGGGTTCAAAATTTATATACCTACCGATCTATGATAATTAAGGTTGAGAGAAAGGGACACTTATATAGAGAGATATATACTCGACAACTTTGCCCGTTTCAAAAACTGCATTTACGACAAAGTTATTTAAAATCTCCTTCAATCTTCCACTTTCAACCTCATACAATCTACACAAATCTCATCTCAACCACAATTAGCTAGCGTAATTTCAATAACTTTTTGTCCTACTCTCATCCACGAGTCTAGGTTTTAATGCATACGAGCAAAGACAAATGCTAAAAATTCTATACAACCATTGTTCAGCATAGGCAATTTTTAGGCCCAAATTTACATTAGGTTTCATTCCCAATCACAACTTTAACTCCACATCCTATCAATCTTTTACTCATCAAACCAATTCATCATGTAGAGATCATTTGATTTGGGGTTTCCAACTGTTTCTAGATTTAAGATCTTTTATCCCTTCTACCCAGCAACAAATACTCACACAGAATAGACGACAAGGATCATTTGATTTTGGGGTTTTTACAAAAGCACTCCACATAGGATATATCCCACCATGGAGATAATAACCCATATGATAATAATCGTCATTTACTTCATAATTAACACGGGGGTTTTACCTGTTGTTACCGCATTAAATACAGGAGGGTGCTCTAACACATTGACGTCATTGCATGATCAAGGCATCCCAAAAAATGCATGCCAATATCCGTATATCAAACTATACAACAACTTCAAGTATGATTGGTAAGCATTGTCAATGGCCAGTGTAGTTTTCATGCCACGCAGTTAGACAATTTTCCGTTTCCCAATGCATACAATCTATACTCCTTAATACATGTTGTTCACCATCAAATATGGCCATCATATCAAGGATAGGTAATCTCAGCCGTCAAACATGGCTGTTATTTTGAGGATGGAGATACACATGGACCCAGTAATTGAAACTTCGCTTTTTTTCTTATGTCAGAAATACCATTTGGTCCGAAATTGGCGGCCAACCACTTGCCCAAAGTTGATATGTCCGACTCGCATTAGTTAGACCATGTGGAAAGATAAATTTCTTAACCAACAAGTTGGTCACATCAGTTTTTGGACTGTAATCGATTCCCACTTTCGAGCCAAGTAGCATTTAACTTCTTTTGTTGAAAGATACCTTCACTTATCATTGAAGTATAGAAGAGGTTGGCAAGTCACCAACTAGGGCACTTAAAAGTTATGCCTCCCAAAATTGTTGGAAAAACACTAAAATTTAAATAACTAGCAATTTACTTCCCCTAACTATGTTACTTTTGATTTAACAATCAAGTAACATTATATTGGAGACATCCAAATAATCTTATTGCGTAGTTAATTAACGTTGACATATTGTGTTAATCGATAAGCTAGCTTTCTTTTCTGTTTATATTAATTAAAGTGATTAAGTAAACTTGAAATATCATTTAACTTGCTCAAAAAATGTTTTCAACCATGAAAGGTCCTTCCGAGTGTGGTAGGGGCAGTAAGGCTTTTGAGTTTTTGGCCACACAAATTCGATACAGTATGTGGTTGATGTACTTGGCCCCTGCAAGTCCCAAGAGCTCAAAAAAATACTGCAAATGTGAGAAAGAGATGTCAACAATAAATCGAATGCTTGTGACGTAATAAATTTTCTATGGCCACTCAAAACAGAAGTAATGTTGTTTGTTTTGTCGCTCTTTTTCAGAAAACGGAAGGAGAAAGTGGCCAGTATATAAACAAACAAAATCTTTTGTAACTTTATCATTTCCCAATACTTTATATGTACAAAAAATTCTTGCAAATTTTTGGACCTATCCCCATCGACCCAAGATTTTAAATGGACAAATACGTACTACATTTTTAACTGACACTCCCCAGAAGATATATTTTTCAAGATAAGTCTCTCCCATTTTGCACAAGGTTCTTCTATAAACCTTAGATTTACTCTTTTCTAGTTACTAACTCCTAGAGGCGCCAACAACCCTTGGCTCAAGTGGTGAGAGGTAAGTCTTCCAACTTAGAGGTCAAGGGTTCGAGGCACATTACCAATTCAAAAAAAAAACTCCTAGAAGCCAAAAGTTTGTACGAAATTGGGAAGTTTGATCGTCATCCGTTGAGATATTTCGTCCAGCGTTAAGGGCTTGCAAGATTAATGCACGGGTGAGTTGCAGGGGTGGCCCTGGGCCAAAGCGAACAAAGCGTCGCTTCGGGCCACCGACTTTTAGGGGCCACCAAGACATATATAAGAAGTCCAACTCTCTAAAAAAGATTATAAAGGCCCCATTTAAAAAATGTTAAGTAAAAAGGGCCACCAAAATTGTTGATCTTTAAATGAATGGTGGGCTCAAAATTTGTTTGATTTATGGGAAAGCAGTGTAGAAAATGTCGATTCAAAAACTGGAGACAAGTGATGATTTAGAAGAAGCATAACCCATTTAAAAAATGTTAAGTAAAAAGGGTCACCAAGACATTAGGTTTCAAGCTCCACAATTACGAGAAGCTTTAGAAGAATTGGTGGAGACAAGTGATGATTAAAAAACAATTTATGATGCCAAAAATATATTAAAACAAGACCTTGAAAATTTTGAATTCCTTTTGAGCATGGTTATTTGGCATAATATATTGTTTGTGGTAAACTCTGTTAGCAAAACACTTCAAACTGAAGATATAGATATTGATGTTGCATTAAATAAATTGAATGAACTCATTCGTTATCTTGAAGATTATAGAGAAGTGAGATTTGAAGAAGGCATGGTTGAATCTAAAGAGATTGTCATTAAAATAGGATCTGAAACAACATTTCGAGAAAAACGTATTATTCGAAGAAAAAAACAGTTTCACGAGAATGCGTGTGAAGGTCCATCAATCTCACCTGAAGAAGCATTTAGAGTTAATTATTATTACATATACATATCATATCAGACTCTTTCTTCATTTAAGAGCAGATTTGAGCAAACTAGAAATACAAAGAAATATTTCGTTTTCTGTTTGAGTTAAAAAAGTTAAACTCCCAAGATGATGGTGATCTGAGAGATTCATGTGTTCGCCTTGAAACCTTTTTCAAGCTTAATGAGTCATATGACATAGACGGAATAGACTTATTTTCTGAAGTGAAAGTGTTGAAGCGTCTTTTACCGAATGAGATCAAAAGACCAACTGAAGTGCTAGATTTTTTGAAATATATGAAAGGTTATTAACCGAACACATGGGTTCCTTATAGAATTATGTTAACGATACCAGTTATTGTTGCCTTTCCAGAAAGAAGTTTTTCTAAGTTGAAGTTGATTAAGTCTTATATTCGATCTACTATGTCACAAGAAAGGTTAACCGGGTTAGCTATATTATCTATCGAGAAGGATATGGCTGACAGTCTTGATTATTCGACGATTATTAGTGACTTTGCATCGAAAAATTTAAGAACCACAAAATTTTAGTGACTGTAATTATCAAAAAATTATTTTGTTATATAAATATGATGAAAATATTTTGCGGTACTTACGGTTTTTATGTAAATACATTTATACGTTTTACAATTTGATAGAAAGGGTCACATTTTCAGACCTCGCTTCGGGCCACCGAAAAGTCAGGGCCGCCCCTGGTGAGTTGGAGAGGTTAGAACTCGTATTCCCATCCGTTATATGTTAGAGATTGATTACAATATTGCAAGATGGATGTGATGATTGAGGTTTTAGTTTAGTTGTAAACTTGTACTCATGGTGAAAGAAGAAGAAGAAGAAAAATGAAAACATGACGGTTAATTGGTTTTACTGTTTTAATCTAGTGTTTTTGTTTTGTAATCTTGATGTCAATTCCTTTAATGTTCGTGTTTATAATTATGTCCCCCGATTTAGTAGAGGTTAAATAAGTCAACTACGCTTGACGTGCATGCATCGGACTCGATAGGTTTGTCCGTAAAAGATTTTTATTTGTCCATAATTAGCCACCAAAAAGAAGGGTCTCTCTTTTGGGGAAGAAGAAAATTTTCTAGAATTTAGCCAAATTCTCCTCCACTCCAGCAAGGTGCGCGACAAACTGCCATTTTCGACGATCTCTGATTTTCCTTTTCTAGGTATTTCTCTCACCACTTCGGACTACCACCACCACCCACAACACCATTTATCTCCCCACTCTCTCATCCCTTTCTTCTTCCTTTTTCATTTTGTCGCTCTCTCCTAATATTTTACCTCCTCCATTCTCTCTCTTTCTTCCTCCATATGTCTCTCTTTCCTCCTCCATTCTCTCTCTTTCTTCCTCCATATGTCTCTCTTTCCTCCTCCATATCTCTCTCGCTCCCCCTTTCCAACACCCTCACTCTCAAATTGTTCCAGCAAGGGGGGTGGGGGGCCTTTTCGCTGAAACGTCGATCTGATTTGGGGTATTACCCTAAAGCAAAACCAATGTGAAAGGGGATTGGGGGACTTCTTCCATTGGTTGACGTTCCGACAAATGGGACCCTCCACTTTGTCGGAACAAATAAAGAGTGAGCGGGAGGAGGAAAGAGAGAAAAGAACAAGGAGAGAGAAATGATATTGGTAGCCAGAGATAGAGGTAGATGTAGAAGAGATAAAGTTTTGTTACAATGAAAATTTTGACAATCCCACAATTTTCCCTTAAAATTTTGTACCTTGAGAAATAATCTTTTTTCCTACAAACACTAGCTAAAATAAGGCAACCTCGTGGTGTAGTGGTTGGCAACCCATGCCACAACCCGGAGGTTCCAAGTTTGAACACGCGGAAGTGCAAATCTAGGATTATCGAATTTGTGTATTAAATAAAGGAAGTGTAAATGAATTTTAGGTCAGGTAGTTCGTATCTGGTTTAAGCTCCCTTATGATATTTAAAAGTCAAGTAATCATATTGTTTATTCCATTCATGAATCTTAATGTATCTTTATATTATCTCTTCACGACGTATCAATGCCTTGTAACGACCCTCGTAGTCTGTCTTCAAAAAATTGAATTTGAAAAAATAAAGTACCATTTTCTAGTTATTTTCTAATATTTATAAATAATTTGGTTTGGGGAACCACATGATTCCATAAAAACCCAAAAACCTAACTAATTACACAGAACAAAAAGGCCCATCTAAACCAATATTAACAATACCTGTAAATTATAAACCACCAAAACCCAAGAAAACCCTATGTTACCAACCACATGATTTCACTCATTCCGAGATTTAGGATATGATCACAGTGAGAGAGTTGAGAGAGAGAAATAGAAAATTATGATTGCAAGATGGTAAATGGAGAAACTAACAAAAATTATAACAATGCCACAAACGCTTCCCCGAAAAAAAAAAAACTTAAACCTTTGTAATTCAAATTGAACGACCGGACACTTACGGTCAGTTACTCACAAATTAGGGGCCAAAATGGAATTAACTTAAGAAAAACCTCTTGTATTTGTCTTATCAAGTAGCAGAGGGCTGCCACTTCCTCCTAATAATCTTTAGTACAACTTCTTTTCTTCTTTCAAAATCAAAATTTAAAAAATATAGCAGCATAGGATCTGTATCTTTAAAATCAAAATTTCTACAAACTAGGTTGATGTATTTCATCCAGAGGAGAAGATGTCTACAAAACTTCTAATATGTGAAGGAAATAAGTTAACTCAGCAAAAACAAGAGGCCTGTTACATGGCTAAGGAAGCTCTTCTGCCAGTATCCGAGAACAAGCTCACAAGAAAAATCTTCTCCGGCTAGTATCCATCTCCGCCTAAATATCACAAGATATTGTGACATAAGCATATGATCCGAAAATTTCAATTGCTTTCCATAATCGTGGAGAGCAAAGTAGAAAAACAGTGATAAAATATATCAAATGACGAAAGCAAAAAAGTTTGATACCTTGTGAACCCACTCAAACTCGCCTCCTTTAGTATCAAATGTTCCGTGTTGCAGACTGATCAACTTTAGTACGAACCGTGGACCACATTCCTGCAAATTTTAGTCGAGAGAACGCATAAGATATGTTGACATTACCCGTATACTGAAACTGGTGCATAAAAAAATGGTGAAAATTGGAACCTGAAGGCGGGCAATGGTTTTCCCTTTGGGAATTTTCTCCTCTTTAGTGTCCTTGGATTTCTTACCCTTCGTGTCGACTAGCTTATCTTCTTTTTCTTCAAAAATGTACCTAGATTCATAAAAGAGAACCGAAGTTATAATAGTGTGAGACTTAATGGAGTCCAAGAACATTAAGACATACCAAGCAAAATGTTGATTAAACAGAGACAGACCTATGGTGGCGAAAGAATATATAATCTCTCTGGTTGTGGAATGTCACAACTCGTCTTCCACGGAAGTTTGGATCTTGAGGGAAAAGTGATTGTATCATTCTAAAAATAAAAGTATACCCAGCAGAGGAGAATGTCAGGAAAAAAAAAACCGCAGTTAGATTTTGAATGAAACAGAAAAAGATCGATACCTTCCAACACGATGTCCTAGACGTGTTGTAAAGTTATTCAGTATTAACTCGGGCAAGTGGGTGGTGGGGTTACCATGATTCTGCCAGTTATAGAAACAATTTATTAGTATAGAGATTCACAAATCCAAAGATATTCAGCCGATAGTCTTAACTAATACACTGAATGACGCCTTTCATGGTCAAGAAAAGCCCAAATATGTACATTTTGAACATACCTTAATATCCTTACGCAAGACAAGCTTGGAGAGCTTAAAATGCGCAGTAGGTCCATTGGGTAAGCCAATAATGAGTAGAGCATCTAAAAAAGAAGCAAAGCGAGTTGAGATATAAAAAGTCTGATTAGAATCACAAGCACTTCGAGGCTTTAATAGCCACGAGCCCATTAGGAATGCCGCTTACCTGGCTCCCTGCGATTAGTGTGGACAACCATGATAGATGTGAACTCTTTGTTATTAGCATAGTCCACAATCTGCAGAAGGAAAGAAAAATATATGAATAACTTAATTCTCAGATTGTAAAGAACTGAACTGTAAAAATCAAATAGCCAGTATGAGAAACAACTTAAAAAAATCAAAGCACCTTTTTCATATCATAGGTTCCTCTCTTATAATAGTGAGCATTTGGAATTACTGTAAGTAGCTCCGAAATAAAAGCAGGTCCTCTCTGCAAGTGAAAGAATCAATTAATATCAAGACAATTGCTTAAGAGACAAACCAACAGAAGGGACAAGAACTCCATTTTATAAGTTAACATTCAAAAAAAAATTGATTAGCCTAAATTATGTGGATTGAGGCATGGAGAAACTTAAAGAGACGCAAAACCAAGTAAATAAGCAAAAGAAACCTACAGTAGAGTTGAAACGACAAGTAGTAATCAAAATTTTTGGTGTCAAGTCCCGTTTCAAAACTCCACTAAACTCATCTGCATCATTTCCCGCAAATAGCTGCAAAACAAACAGTACAATGATTTAGAAAAAGAAGCAGAATAAAATATCAAGAGTCAAAGAGGGAGAGTTTGCGTGTTTCTCTTTCTAAAGAGTAAAGAGACATTCTTATCCAGGGTTTTATTGGAGTTAGTATCACGCTATTAAGCAATTTAAGGTCAACTGCAATATATAGGAATTTGCATTCAAGTATTCAACAACATGAGACTAAGTAAGAAACGCAAGATCAATGAGATCTAACTGTACAAGAAGTTCCCAGTGACAATTTCCACAAGTTATCAGAAAAACATCAGTGAAATATGGAAAGATTATCAGGTCCATAAAATTTGTGTTTGAGATCTAGGGAAACACGATCCTCGATAGGTAGTAAACCATTTAGAAACAACGAACAAGAGATATACAAAAGAAAATATAGTTTAGGTATCAGGCTCACTAGATTTGTACAACCACCTCATCGGATGTATGATAGTCCTTCGTGCTGTTACAGTACTGCCAACTCATGTAGTCGCACAATAGGTAAAACAAGTGACAAACTTGACAACAGTTCATGGTAACAGTAACTTGGAATCTGATACGCTTTAATTGAAGCTAGGCCAAGTTCACCTAAGACTTGTTAATGACACATATTCTGCCGCCGTCTCGGTAAGTTCTAGATGTGGTGATTATCTTTTCCACGTTTCTGACATATGATAAATACAAAAAATCCAGAGGCTGGTCACAGGCCTAAGAGAATTACTCGTCAAAGGAAACCAATAAAAGCACCTCATTTTTAGCACAACCAAGAGTACACGGTCATATATAAGAAATTTGATAATATAATAAGATATAAAACCTAGACTAGAAGAGAGTAGAGTAAGAGCACGAACCTCTTCATCATCAGGCTTACAGACGGTCTCATCAAGCTCCCTTGTGTTCTCAATTGTACGAGGGATCTTCTTTGGAGGTAGCTGCAATAATGAGTAAATCCAAATCAGATTTTTTTTCTAAACATCTCTAATTTGATATATAAATGCAATAACATTGATGAGCGGAAAAAGATAGTAAAAAAAAAAGAAATTGGATGAGGACCTCTTCACCGAGCTCTATAGCTTTCTTCTCAGCAGCTTCACGAGCTTTGGCCTTTTTACGTTTTTCGAGCTTCTTTTCATGCTTAATCTTAGCGTGAATAGCAGATCTCTTTTCTTTATTTTTTATATGAGACGGAAGTATTTGTCTCTTCTTGTTACTAGGGTTTACTTCTTCTTCAACTTCTTCTGCTTCTGCTTCATCCTTCTTTCTCTTCCCACCCATTTTTGTTCCTCTAAGTAGCACAACATATGAGAGATTTAAGATTCAAATCTAAATTCATAACATAACATAGTTTTACTACCATAATATAAAGATTGAAAATCAACAACTAAAAACAATCAAACAACAATTATAACTTAATGTCTCCCAAAAAACAAATCAAACAACTATTACTCTATTAGAAACAATCAAATAACAATATAAACAATCAAACAACAGTAATTGAAGATGTATAATAGACTAATAGTGTATTTTTTCCACTGTTATGTGCACACTAACAGTGTATAACTTCGTAAATCAAATATAAGTTTGAACAGAGAGAGAGAGAGAGAGAGAGAGAGAGAGAGAGAGAGAAACCAGAAAACCGAGAATAAGATGGAGGGTAGAGAGAAAGACCAGAAAACCGAGAGAGAGAGAGAGAGAGAGAGAGAGAGAGAGAGAGAGAGAGAGATAGGATGAAGATGTAGACTAGAGAGAGAGAGAGAGAGAGAAACCAAGTATAAATGAAGAAGATTAAGTTTGAAAAGAGAGAGAGGAAATACCTAATGCTGGAGAAGACGATGGAGGGTAGAGAGAAAGAACGAGCTGAAAAAAACGCCCTAGAAGTCTTCTGTTCTAGTTTAACCCGAAATTCTAAATCTAGTAGGAGGCAAGAAAATCCAAGGACCAATACTCATTTTATTTTTTCTTCTTCACGAATCACAATGAATCGTCTTTATCCAATCTACTCTCTTCAGTCTTCATCGACGCCATGTACCCCGGCAATCCCCATTTACTCAGAGGACCACCATTATGTTCAATCTTCATCACCATTTAAAGGACATTGATTTTAGTAAAACATGAAGACTTAGAGAAGGTTTGGAGAAGATGTGATTTTCGTTCCTATTCAATCCAATTAAGTCACTTCTGCTTCTTTGAGAGAGAAAGTGAAGAAAACAAATAGTAGTAAACGTTTTGTTTTGAAGTGTCTATAAACGGAGATGGATTATACTTGAAAGTGTTGATTTGTCTACTTGAATAGCTTCTCTTTTTAAGATTTTTTTTCTTGGATTGGTTCCTATTATAGAGTACTTCTTTAATGGTTTAGAAAAAATCAAACAAATCAACACATTATTTATTAACAACAAATAGAAAAAATCGCCAAAAATTCATAAAAAATATATCAATAGACAATAGTTCAGATATTTTTTATAGTTCATACATCAATAGTTATACTCAAATTTCATATTGGGGAATGACTATATAGTAATTTCAAAACATTTTTTCTCTGTTTAAAACCTCTATACATCAAAACTACCAGTGAAGATATCAAACACAACTTGTCTTTCTGCCTGTTTTGTTAAAACCAATTCTCTAAGACTTTAACGGATTACTCTAATTCATATAAATTATTTAAGAAATCTCAACTTATGTTTCTGAACTTTCTAGCTAAACCTAACTATGAGACACTACCAAGTAAGAACCTGATTACCATAAACCCTAGAGAGAAAAAAGAGAGGGCGAAAGAAGGCATACCTGTTCAGTTATTGCTCGGCTTAGGGTTCTTTCGCACTGTAATGGTGTTTTTAGGAAGAGTTTTTAGAGAGAGAGAAGAAAGAGAAAAATGTGGAAGGTTTTTATATGGTAGAGTCTTTGTCACCGTCGATCTGAGAGGAAGGGTTTCAGGCTTTCAGCCTTCAGGTCTACTTGTTTTTTGGGCCTTTCTGCCTCGGGCCTGCTTATTTACGGGTTGCATATGGGCCTCCTTCCAAATACATCGCCCTAAATGTAACGTTTGACCCCTAACGGCGAGAGTAAGGGTGGGAAAAAGGCACGGAAGTCCGGATCCGCCCACAAACTGCCTCAACCCGATACGTTTGTGGGGGTTCGGTGTCTGAGACGGATGCTACCAGTCCAGGCAGCCAAGTTTAGTCGGGCGGACACGGACAAAAGGCTCTAACTGGTCTTTCGTCCGAGTCTGACCGATAAGCCCGACCTATAGATATTTTTTACTTACTTAGACATTTTAATTGTACATAGATAGTTATAATCAATTAATAAAGTTAATATTTATGTCACACAGTTAGAAGTATGTGCGTGGAAAGACTATGTTTCTTATTTATAAAGCTTTGTAACTCTTTCAACTCAAAAAATTTACAATGTGGAACTATGTTATCGTTGCAGAATAAGTTTTGGTCTCCACATTTTAACCCCTCATCACTAAAGATAAAGAAAAAATCATTAGGTTTTCTTATAAAAGAAGAGAGGGATAAAAAATGAACATTGATACCGAGTCTGACCAGTGTCACCAGTCTGGTATCCGGATTGCCCCACAATTTAAGTAGGCTCGAACAGACAACCAAACTTTGTCAAGTGGGCACCCGATTTGCATGGATGTCTAACGAATAAATTGTGAATGTTCCACCCGGACAGGAAGAGCAAGTGAACGTGGACTACCCATCCGGTTTGTATCCCACCCCTAGAGACGAGAGTGATTGGAAGGAACTTTTCAAATCAGTCGGCTAGCGACGTTCTAAGGGTAGTTTCATATCTAGACCTTTACCATTATTGTATGGTGAAGACTGAATAAGGAAAAGGAAGTGAAGGAACTATTTTTAGGTAAACTTTAATATGCAATTTTATTCATGATTTTATGACCTTTAATATGTTATTCTAAATATGTTAGAGGCGATGGGTCTATGGACGCATGGTGACCAAGCCGGCCAAAACCCACTTGACCAATATATTTTTAGTGGACGGACGCTGACAAGGGGCCTAACCGGTGTACCACCTGGGTTCCGCACGTTTAGGTTGTACGTTTACCCGTCCGTAATACCCACCCATATGAACCATTAAATGTGTTAGAGTAAGATGGTAGTGTTCGATTAGATTGAGCTATGACATATGCCCCCTCGAAATCAGAAGAAGTCAAACCCTTTTCTTTCCTCTTCTCTTCGACTCTCTTCCAGTCATATCTCTTCTGGTTTTCAACGGCGAAATCCTAACCCTTAATCAGAATTGATGTTTTCTTCTCTTTCGATTTTTTTCTGAGAAGCTTCTTTCTAATTGACGATCTTTTATCTCGGAGTTTTTAATTTTATTGTTATTGTTAATGAACTTGGTGATTTTTATTTTCTGACAAATTACGATGCACAACCATAGTCCTCCCGACCGGTGTACGACATGTCCGGGTAAAAAGAACGGATGCGAACAAACATTTTTATAGAGAAAACCCGAAATGCCCAGGTTGCCTAAACAAACAAGTTTGAATTGCATCCGTTCCGCCCCGACCAGATGGATAGTTATTCGTCGACTACTCGTGCGGACCATTACCCATCCCTAGTTGTATCCTACTTAGTTGCCTTAAAATTTTTAATTTCTTGTTGTATTTCTTTCTTCTTTTAAGAAAAGTTATTCTAAAACACGTAATAGACGACTTAATTACTTTATTAAATTATTTAAGTACACAAATTTAAAGCCCTGAAATGATTTTTTTTTGTTAAACAAATTAAAACCTTTCAATAGATACTAATTGATTATTGTTTATTAGTTTTACTTTAAAGAAATTCCTCCCTTTCCTTTTCTTTTAAGCATTTTGGCCCTTCCGAGTTGTTTATAGTGTCGGAAATAGATTTTTCCCAAGGAAAGATATTCGCGGAAAATTTATTTCCTATGCCATTTTTCTGGCGATTTCGTTGAGGGAGTACTGTCGTTGGAAACACTTTTTCGACGGAATTTTCTCTATCGTCAATCGTATGCCGCCAAAAATAGTCTTCATTTTTGCAGTGCATGTTTTACCTAATATTTTCCTTTGAAATTTTTTCTGACTTCAGACAGAAAATTAGGAGACAAAAGGGTATGCTATTTGATATTTTAACTTGTGGAGGGATTATTTTGAGCAGAATCACTAGTCTCCATTTTCTCATGGAGAAAAGCATCTTCACAACCCAATATCATCATCTTTCATAAATAATCTTGTAAATGGTGAGAGAGAGAGAGAGAGAGGAGAAGAAAAATGGTGTCTACTTCATCCTAAAGCAAGAAAAAGGAGCCATATGAAGGTACAAAAACAAAATATGTGGTTACCACTATTTTACCTACATTGACTCATAAAAGAGAAACACCTTTATTAGTTCAAAAAATGTATTTGGAAACCTTCATTTCTCTCAACTTAATTCCCATGGAGCCAACAATTAATCAAATTATTCATATTCTAGCCATCTGTGGAATCAACTCCATTATTAGCAATTTTGAGTTCTTTTACTAGTTTAAGCTTAACAAAAGGCATCTATACACACACATAGACAGAGAGAGAATCTTGCAATCTGCTAGCTTGCTATATTAAGAAGATGAATAACACAAAGTTACAAAGAAACTATGAGAGTGACACTAATGGTTTTAAGCTCCCTACATACTTGAAAAATGTAACTTTTATGCCCGAACAGATGCTTCATTTTCTTCGTCATGATCTTCCGTTTCTTGAACCTGTTTTGTTGCACAAGATTTGACTTCTCTACTCTTTCCCCACAAGAGAAGATAAAGACCAACTATAACGAGGATCGATCCTAATACACTGTAAAAATTCATTTATAATGGCATTAGTGCATCAAAATTATTATATTTTTATTGAAACAAATGAAATGATTCTTGATTCCCTCTAACCTTCCAAGATGAAGTTGTTCGTGCAAGACTGAAAAATCGATCAATGCTACAATTATCTGAATCAAAGGACTAAATGCTGCAGTAAATAAAGGTCCTCTTTTCTTCACACAATATGCCATCCCAACAAAACACAACCCTGAGCCTACTATACCCTGCACGCATAATGTAAACTTAAATTCATCGCTTTTACCAAATATACATATATATATATATATATATATATATATATTCGAAGGTCAAAACGAAGAGTATAGGTTACTTACGGCGTATAAAACAGTTAAAATTTCGAATTTACCCTTGAGAACCCATGAAGAGATATCTCTATTTGAAACCAAGCTTAAGAAAGCGGATTGAATTGCACTAAAGAAGCACATTATAGTAGTACTAGAATATTGACATGGGTATCTTTTGCTTATCTTAGCTTGAAGAAGAAACCATGAAGACCAAACAAATGAACCAGCAACCAGAGCTATAGTTCCAATAGTCCAACGATCGGTATTTTTGCTTGGATTAAACCAATTTACGTGTCTCATTACATGAATCGTTGTTACATCCTCTCTTGAATTCGAGAAGTTTGTTAATGGCATTCCTTTGTAAAGGGTCAAAATCATCGCCCCACCGACTGAAACAATTGTACCTATAATCTTAGCCACTCCATTCTTGCTTTTGATGTCGACCGTCTCTAACCTGGTTTTATTTAAGATCCATAGAAGAAGAAAAACAAAGTTAGTACTTACTAACTACAAGAAATTTTGATCTCTAGCTAACAGTACGGATTTAGTGTAGAAAATACCGAAATGGGAGAGCCATTATAAATGTGATAACTGGCACCATATTTATGAACGCGCAGGTAAATGTTGCCGATGTATATTGAACCCCAACTAGGAAGAAGTACTGTGTAAGCGTCGCCCTATAAGATATAACACGTTCTTTAGGCGTTCCGGGTGGAAAACAAGAAATCTTTTGTTACTTTCATTTACATATAAAGTATTAGATTGAAATAAAAGTCTAACTCTACTAACTAACCCAAGCATGGCACTGAAAAACAGATGACATAAGATCCCTGAAGTCAATTTAGGCCTGGTTTTCCTGTAATCAAACAACCATTGATCTTCATACAACATTAACAGGTACATACATATATATGTGTGTACGTGTGTATAGAGAGAGCGAGAGAGAGAGATGCACATACCTCTCCCAAAAGTAGGCCATGGGGGCCAAAAACACGGCTGAAATTGACGTTCGATAAGTAATGAGAACAAGATGATTCATTCCTATATCGACGACTTTCTTAAGTATCACATTAGCAATAGCTAAAGCAAAATCAATGGCTACCATTAGAAAAACAGGTAACCATTCATAACACCACTTAAACTCAGCCATCTCTTTCTCCTTCTATATTTTGTTGAATATTGTGTTGAAGCTAAAACAACACACATCAAACACATATTTGTAGCCTTTTTGGCTTCTCTAGATTAAGTGGAAAGAAAGCAAGATTACATTCTTTAATTCACATCAACACTTTAAGCTATTTTAACTTTGTGATTGTTTATTACTTCTTTTTAAAGAAGTGGGAATCAGTTTGTGCTCATTAGCTCATCATAAAATTCCTTCACTCGTCATCTTCTTCGACTCGTATATTGGACCATTAGGCCCATTGGGCGGCCTGTCCGAGTGTCGTAAAAAGGTTTTTCTCTATTCTCTTAACAATAATATGAAGATTTTGAACATGTTTTTCATATTAATCATGCTTGGTTTTGACTATTACAAGTACTATTAATGTATCTCATATAAGAATTTTAGCATATTTTGAATGAAGGTGAGAATGAAAGGAAGTTTTTTTTGTTTTCTCTCTTCTCTGCATGGCATCTAATGCTTGTTTTTTTCTTTCTTTTATGACTAGATTGGTTGAACAAAAATCCTTCTAAAATGTGGGAGATAAGAACATAGTGTCAAATCTTAATTTTTTAAATTTTTTTTAAGACACAATGATTCTTCTATGATAAATAAAAATTCACTCTTTAACAGTACTAGTTAACAACTTGCTCAAGAATATGCTACAACTCCGAAAATCGTATATTTTACGATATTATACATGTATTATACATGAACTTAAATTGATAATATAAAAATACTAAGAACTCAATGTGGCTATTCAGGGGCGACTCTGAGGTAAAGCAAGCAAAGCCTCGCTTCAGGCTACAAAACCAAGAGGGGCGCATAGGAAAAATAGTCTACTTCAGACGGCAACATGATTCAAAGTTTAGTTATATTAAAGTAGTTACTCCATATAAGATTAAACAAACCAATGTTGTAGGTCAATTGCCCGGCCTTAATCATATACTCAAGAGATTTTTTATTTTTTATTGTTGAGGGTTTACTCAAGAGATTAGTAGTTCAAACCTTAAAAAGGTCCCCTTTCTTTTTCTTTTATAAAATAGTTTGTAATTGAAATGATATATGTATTATACTATTATGTTAATAGGAATGGAACACTAGACTACAAGCTAAAACTAAATAGTCTATAGAGTTATCCAAATGAGCTACAACTAACCTCATTATCAAAATACACATCTTATTAGAACTTATTTGTATCTAGTATTGTTTATAGTAGAAATAGTAAATTAGATCTGTAGGGCTTTATCTATTCATTCTCTCAACCAATCCGTGAATTGATCTTTTAGGCTAAGAGAATTAAAACAAAAGATAATTTTTTTTTATCTCTTATTTAGAGAAAAAAAGAATATTTTTCGTCTTTCCAATGGTTTACATTTTTACTATTCTATGTTTTGGTCTAAGTGATATTTAGCAATTTAAGACATGTTTTAGTTAGTTACATGGGTGTAACCTGTGCCCGTGGGGCAAAGGTAGTTCTACGGCACTAAAGAGCGAAATTTACAATCTCAAACATTTATGGAGATAAGTATGAGCTAAACATTCAAAATCAATTTAAAGAAACAAACGCCAAAAACTAGTCAAAATCAATTCATTAGCCTTCTTACTGCAGGGCACATTGGACCCTCTTGGAACCATAGGCATATCTTCATCCTCTTCATATGCCTATTGAGCTTGAGCTTAGTACATAATGATCATCTATTTCTTAATGTTCACATCATGTATGGTCGTTTCCACCACATTCTTCCACCTCCATGGCTGTCATTTGAGTCACTGCCCTGGAGTGAAGGAGTCCGTAAACTCTATAGTGAAATTTGCACATTCATACTGTTATTTCTGTTTGATAGTTTTATCGAGCAAAATAAAGTTGCGAATAGCATCATCCTTGGGCAATTGTGGTTGGCCCTGTTGTTATCTTTTACAAAATAGAATTTGGCAACTGCAATTGGCCCTTATGACCGTGGCTTTTTATTTATTCTTTATTTTTGAATTATTTGTTTTTTTTTGTTATGGACCTGTCTTTGTACTCGTATTTTAGTTTATTCTCCAATTGTTTTATTTTATTTTATATTACTTTATTATTTAATACATATTCGGCGGATGAGAATCAATGGCCGAAAAGGTCTGAAGCAAGCCAAGTCAATAATTTTCTTGTGTTTGTGCATTATTTTTCTTCATCGAAGTTCGTTTTATGCTTCTCTTTTTTTTAGTTCATAAAAAGCAATGCGATTCCATGATTTTTTTTTTTTAATAATTTAAGGGTTTTGGTTATGTTGCTCTTTTCTGCCGGTATAATGCTAACTTAAAAGGAAAAGTTGAGTCAGTTCGCGTTTTTTTATCACTGTTGCTATTTTATAAATCAGAAAAACTTGAATCACAAAGGATTTTGACAAAAGAAGTTCCCAAATTGATGTTGTGATTTGAAATTTTGACTAAATTTGGGACGTTGAGAGATGAGCTGGACAACTTTTGTCAAAATCCTTGGTAATTCTAACATTTCCGCTACAATTATAAGTATAATATAATATTTCTTATTTTTTAATTTCCTAACATGTAAAGAATATTTAAAAATATTTAAGAGACTTTTAACATGTAAATCAAACATGTAAATCAAGTGAAAATCTTCTAACCACAACAAACTGGAGTGGAAATTTTCATCAAAACAAAAAATTTGGAGTGGGAATAAAAAAGAAAGGGAAATTGTGGAAGTGAAATAGTCCAAACATAACTAATAAAATCTATCTTTCCCATTATCTTACTTAAAATATGAAAGAGTTATTTCTTTTTTGGTCTCCTAATTCGTGACCAGTTTTTTTTTCTAATCCGCTGTTTTTGTAAATTCAAAATCAACCCCTTTTTTCTTAATCTACCTGCAATTAGAGTTAACATATCTCTTCCAAAACTACCCTTGGGTGCACGAGCGTGCATTACTCCATCTCTTTTTTATTTCTTCTCTTTCTATCTCTACATATTTATTTAAGTATTATTCGTTCTCTCTCTACATATCTTTTAAGCACTTATTCTTTCTCTCTATCCTTCCAAATTACAATCGCCCCTCACCCTTGCTATTTCATAATTAAAACTTGTTCAATTCCAAGCTAAACATTTTCATCAAAATATTATAGTTATGAGACTTCAATAAAAAATGGGAAGAACACCATGTTCTGATAAAGTTGGTATAAGAAAAGGACCATTGACACTAAAAGAAGATCAAACTCTTATTGATTACATTCAGAAACATGGCCATGGTAGATGGATCGACTTTCCAATTCTCACATTAAAAACCAGATTCAATTTAAGCTCAACAATATTCAAAAATTAACTTCCAAATCTCCAAGAGGATCAACTTTCCAATTCTCACATTCAAAATCAGTTTCAATTTCTGCCCAACCATATTTAAGAACTAAACGATTGCCCATAATTAACTACTACTCTTTTTATCAAATGATCAAACCCAACTAGTAACACACTGTTAAAAAATTTCTACCGACACCCTATAAACTTATGTCAAAATCAACAATCTAATTTGTTGGAGGATAATGTGATTATGCCTTGTAATGGTATCCTTCACTTAATTAACATGCATACTCATTACCTTACAAGGGTCTCATACTCACATCTACCCAGGGTCGACCCAAGTATATCGGAGGTCCCAAGCGAAATTAGAGATTGGGGCCCCATACAATGGATATTAAAATAAAATTTAAACTATACAAAGGGCAGGAATCGAACCCCAGACCTTTTATCCAAGACCTAAACTCTTTACCAATAAGCTACACCAGTGGCGTGGCCGAGAATTTGGGGGCCCAAAGCGGAAAAAATGTTTGGGGCCCTTTCTCCAATAATATTTAAGTTGTGCATTTTTTCCTCCCAAATACTTATATGCAAAAACAATACACATTTGACACTCCTTCCATTAAGTGAATAGAACAATAAGTATTCAACTTCATTAAGATAAACACTAAACTAATCTAATAGTTGTTAGAAATAATTCGAGGCAATGTGAGTTAATAAAATAAACAAAAATTGACCATGGAGAGGATTAAACCTAAGACCTCATACTAAATGTTGAAGAGGTTTACCAATTGAGCTATATCACTATCTTGTTTCATTTCATACTGCCAAATCAATATATTTGATTTGACATTTAGGGGCCCCTGTCTCTTTGACAAAATTATGTGATTTGAGGGGGTCCGGTGCGACCGCACCTGTTGCACCCCCTCAAACACGCCCCTGAGCTACACCTTAAATTATGTTTGAAATTAGTTTAAAGTATAATTAGTTTTTCGAAAGTTATATAGGAAATAAGAAACATGAGGCCCTTGATTATTTGGGGCCCAAAGTGACTCCTTTAGTGGCTTTGGTCACGGGCAGGGGCGAGCCCACATAGGGGCCCGTGGGGGCGCGTGCCCCCACGACCCTAATGTGACTCGTATGTTTTAAGTTACACTTGTCATTATATTATGTATCTATAGTTCCACATTTTAAACAGAATTCGTTTGTAGCTCAAGTGGTGAAATGCTTGGATTACATTGTGGAGGTCTTGGGATCGACCCACACACAACACATTTTTTTTTTGAATTTCCACTACTTACATTTTTTTTCGTAGAATGTCTACTATTTACATTAGTTGAAAGTATTGTTTGGTTTAAGATGACTGCTTATTGAAAATACTTTATAAAGTGCATGTTTGGTCTAAAATTGATTCTTATGAATTCAACTAATTCAATTTTGGCCTCCTCAAAGAGACCAACTTAATAACACGACTTCGTAGAGATGATGAATTTTCTAAATAACTCCCTTAATTTTGATTCTGTCTAATTTTCTAGTGACTTGTATTTTGGACTTCAAGATTGTTTTTTTACACGTTTGTTATAGTAAACATGTTATTAGAAAGAAAAGTTTATCTTTATTTTTTTTCCATTACGATCACTTGCTCTTCATCATCTCCACCATCGTTTTCGTAATCTTCACCACTATCTCTTCATCCCTTCCTTTGTTTTTTATTTTAATATTTTTTGGGAATGCAGTTGGGGGAAAGATCCCCAAACCATATTGATGAGAAAATTATTGCTTGTTGTACATCAAAATTACCATGGAATATCTAAACTATAAATAAAATTTTGTTGAAATTTTGTTTTTTGATTCTAGCCTGATCGTATACTATGGAATTCTTTCACTAACTATAACAAAAAAAGTGCCCCCACTCATAAAATTTTCTGGCCTCGCCACTGGTCACGGGCCGCCCCTGCATCTACCAAATCAAACGCATGTCAGCAAGTGTCTTATTTCTGAATAGCCATTGACTGTGGCATCTTAACATTTATAATGAAAGAAGCGAAAGAAAGAAACAAGGATTGAGAAAAATGCATAAGAATAATATTTGAGATTAACCCTTTTTCTTTACACTAATTGAAAGAAAAAACTACTCAGAGAGTTGAATGTGTGAATGTATTTGGATGTGCTTGGAAAATGGGTCATATTTCTTGAAAACGAAGTGGAAATAATTGATAGGCGGTTGATTTGACAACCTTGAAAAAGAGTAGTGCGGGCTAACACATGCAAGGGTATTTGTGGAATTTTTTTAACTATAACGAAATTTAGACGGTGTTGAAAAATAGGGAGTTATTTTGAATTTACGAAAAATATGAGTCTCAAAAGGAAGCTGATCATAAACTAGCAGGCCAAAAAGGAAATAACTCAAAATAAAATGACGAGGCTATTCTTTTTATAACGATTATATGAAAATGACGAAAAAAGAAAACAATTATAATAAAAAAAGTTATCTTTATAATGGTTATTAAGACCAGATTAGAGAAGATGATGACAAAGAATGAAGAAGAAGAAGAAGAAGAAGAAGATGATGATGATGATGAGGAATCTAGCCATCTAGATATGGTTTTTTCATTTGCTTCTTCCACTTTCATTTTATTTTGCGTTAATTCTTCATTTCCATCATGTTCTTCACCTTTTCAAGGGTGGAAAAAAAAAACTCATGGAAACGTAAATTTAAGATTTATTGAACTTGGATATAAATAAAGTAGTTAGATGAAATTTAGACTAGTAACTTAGTTGAGATTCAGACTGGTAGTTTATATGGGCTTTAGGCCCGTTTCTGTAAAGGTTTAATTCAACAGTTATCGTACTGATCACATCATATTGTTCGTAGTGACTATCGTAGTCAATATCCAAAAGAAAGAATATTACTACTCAAAGCAATTGACTAGGGTCAAAGATGTTGAAGGTCGCTTTTAGCAGAAACGGGAAGCGCTTTTTATAACCTCTGGAAAGTATCCGGACGACATAACTCATCCATCAGAGCCCGTTAAGCCCATTAAAATCCTACCAGGGGCACAAAATGTAAATTAAGATAAAAATATGGGGTAAAAGAAAAACAACAGAAAACCAAAACCCTAGTTAGCTACTTGTTAACATCATATAAGATCTAAAGTTAGGGTTTCCTTGCTTCTCTACTGCCAACCCTATTTCCGGCATTAGAGATTAATCGTAGAGGAGGAAGCAGAAAAAAGAGGGGGCAGCAAAGATGAAAACCATCTTGTCTTCTGAAACCATGGATATTCCAGATGGAGTGAAGATCAAGGTGAAAGCGAAAATGATCGAAGTTGAAGGACCAAGAGGAAAGTTGATTAGAAATTTCAAGCATTTAAACTTGGATTTTCAATTGACTACCAACGCTGAAACTGGAAAGAAACAACTTAAGGTTGATGCTTGGTTTGGATCAAGGAAAACAACTGCTGCTATTCGAACTGCACTTTCTCATGTTGAAAATCTTATCACTGGTGTTACTAAAGGTTATCGATACAAGATGAGATTCGTTTACGCTCATTTTCCTATCAATGCCAGTATCACTAATGGAAACAGGAGTATCGAGATCCGTAACTTTCTTGGCGAGAAGAAGGTACATATATTTCCATTCCTATATTATCAGTGATAATATTTCATTATTTATGAATTAGGGTTTTTGTGATTCAATCTATATCTGTTTTAAGTGAGTGATATTAGGCATTTAGGTATATATTTGATCAATGAAACGATTTGAAATGAACTGAAAATTTGAGGACCTAATCACCGAAAACAGTGAGTAGTTTGTGATGTTGACATTCTAATCAAACTTGAATGATTTTGAATATGGTGGTAAAGTTTAAAATGTTAGTGTTGGATGGGCCCATTTTGACTCGTATCGAATTGGAATTTTGTCAATTGCATGTACTTAGGTTGTGGATTTTTGTTTTCTAAGTCAGTTCTGAAATCTATCTCGAGGCTGAATTGACTCTAGTCAGATTTCAGATTGTTTGTGATTTCCTAACTCGTGATGTCTGGGGCTCATCTAAAGTTGCTAATTTGGGTTGATTTTGTTTCGTTAGTCAAACTATTCAGATTTAGTCGAGTTAGATTCAGATAATGAGAAGAAAAAAAACCGATGTCACCTTACTTTTTTATATTTTCCAAGTGACTGTAGTAGAAGACATTTACTCTGAATTATGTTATTTCAATTGAAAGTACGGATTCGTTTCTTGTGTTAGCAAACTTCATTTGTATATCATGTGAAATCTTATAATTGCTTACACTAGTTTAATGCCTTTGTCAAATGTGTAGTAGCAAGCAACTTGGAAATGGTAATAAGCTCATGACTCATGGGGTATAAACATGAAGCTATTTCTTTTGTTGAAACAACATGAAGCTATTTAGTTACTATCATGATAAATCGCCAGTTTATGTAATAAGCCCTTGTACTACTATAAACATCCAAACCTGATGTCAAATTATAATTTCACGAAGGCTTATATGCCTAAAATTATGCTGCTGAAGAATAATAAATATTTAGAAATTAAAAAGATTATGGTCTTTAAGTTTTCGATATGCAGGATCAGTTTGTTGAAATCATCAAATTAGTTGTATATACTTGCCAAAAAAGTAGGGCTGTATAGATTTTCTTTATGGGTAATTTGGCAGTTCTAATTTATTTGAACTTGGAGACTTCATGTGATAGTTGACCCTAGATGATTTTCTTTTGGTGTATTAGGTACGAAAGGTAGACATGCTTGATGGTGTGACCATTCTCAGGTCCGAGAAAGTTAAGGATGAATTGGTTTTGGATGGAAACGATGTTGAGCTTGTATCCCGATCATGTGCATTGATTAACCAGGTAACCTTACACCTCTCTCTCTCTCCCTCCAACTTTAATGGGTTTGGGTTATATAGGTAATAGCTGGTATCTTATTGTTTTTCTTTGGTGGGTCGAACAGAAATGCCATGTGAAGAACAAGGATATCAGGAAGTTTCTTGACGGTATCTATGTTAGCGAGAAGGGAGCTGTTGTTGGAGAAGAATGAAGAAAGATGGTAAAGAAGTTATCGTTATAGAGTTGGCTACTTCATTTATTTTCGTCTCTTTTTGGTCCCTTGAGACACATCTTTTGAATTGTTTTAGGATTCAAGTTAAAAATTTTGTGGGTTGGATAGTTTTAATTGTAATTCACTTGTTGGTTTTTATTGAAATTTTGCTTAGAGATAGTGATATTGGTATTCAGTATTCTCTTGAAGTTATATTTTTATTGTGGTACCATAAGTTCTATTCGTCACTTGGAAACTAGATCTTGGATCTAGAATGCAACACATAATGATGGTCAAGAGTCTGAACGGCCTGTGATTTCAGGTTACAGGTGGCAGAAAATTTTACGAGACTGGACTCAGGGCGATTATTTTGTGTTAGAGGTCAGACGATTTTGAGGATTTAGAAATAAAATAGATATTTGTCCCTACCCTGCGGCCTGCCACTGCTGAGGATCATCAACCCTCACTTAGTAACCTCTCTCTACAGAATTTTTGTCTATGGCGAAGGGCCACACATTTATCTGAGGTATGAAACCTTGGGGACTTTGCAGTTAAGGGTTAAAGAGAGAAGAGTCATTTATTGAGGTATGAAACCTTAGGTACTTGCAGTTAAGGGTTAAAGAGAGAAGAGTTAAGGTGGTGGTGGTCGGCGGTAATGTGATTTGGGCCTCACTTATCGAGGTCTGAAACCTTAGGACTTCGCAATGAAGGGTTAAAGAGAGAAGTGGTGATGTGGTTTGTGATGGTGAAAATGAAGATGAAGATAAAAGATAGAGAAGTTTCAGTAAGAATATGTATAGCTTATAGAATATGTTTTCTATCGTTTCCCCTTAATCATTTCCTTTTGTAATTGGAAAGTTTCGGAACCAGTCTAATTACTTTGGAAATGCGGAACTGTGAAAAGTATTTGCACACTTATTTAAAATTCCTCCGTTTGTTTCCTCTGTCCCATACCGACTGCTTACTACACAAGAATTGAAAATGGTTTTGCATATTTTTTTTGAGATAACTGCAATTATGTTAGATGGAAAGATTGTTACACGAGAGCGTTGCAGAGGGAGGATAAAACTATCTGACACCCAATCTTAGAGAAGTTATGTCTTCTAGACTATTTAGCTAACTTATCAGTTTCTTTGTTAGCATCTCTATTTACATAGTTAAACACGCACAAGTCAAAAGTAGAACACAAAAGTTCGTTCTCTTTTAATACGTTGAAAGATGTCCAATGTGATTGAGATCTTCTAGAGATTTGTCCCTGTGGCTTTGTTATGATATTCTAAGAGTCTCTAAAAAACACCACCTGCTTGATGTTTGAGGCAATGGCCCATCGAACAGCTTCACGAAGTGCCATTGCCTAACTTCATCTACTGATCGACATCTGGTGGTAGAGGATTTGCTGAAGATACACTTACCTGCACCATCATTTACAAATTACAACTTGGTAGATTTGCTTAGAAGTCAAATATCCTTGCAAAGTCTAAGAAAGCATCAAGTGTCGTTAGTTTATTGTCGATTCAGATTTGATATCCGAGTCCCCACTAATCCAGTTGATCATCTCAACGTAATACACAATTCCATTGATGGATAAGAATAAAGTCAGATTAAGGTATTATCCTCTGAAATAAAAAATCTCTACCCGAAACAACATAAACTAGACGAATGAGTTTGACTGAAGCAAATTAAATCTAGACAAGAAGAAAAGAAAAAAAATTTACAAATGGCATTACCCTTGGTCAAAGGATTTCTGAAACGATTTTGCAGATGATAGCCTTTGATCATATTCCTGCTCAGGGAAATCCATGGCCATGACTTCGTCAAAGAGTTCTGTTCACCGATGCTTCTTCCATTATCTCGTTCCCTGCAAAAGACGAAAAGGGAAAACAATGTATATCTCAAATTTGCAGTCTTTAAAACATAAATCATGTTTAAGAAACAGTACTGGATCAAATACTCGTATCAGTTTATGGATATATATTGCCACGAGTTCCCGTCACCATCAACATGAAAGAAAGATGCTGACTGCTGTGACTCGCATGCTTGATAGGTCCAACAACTACAATACTTTCGTGGGTTCCTCGGGAATTCCTTAAGGTCGAATATTTGAACAATCAAAAGAACCCCTTGTAAAACTATTGACCTTAAAGAAAGGTAGATGTACCTCAAGCGAGTTCATCTAAAAATCAAAAGATACTCATTCCGTAGTACAAAATTCTGCAGCAAATCTTCCCCTCGGACATATCAAATAGCTGCTGCTGAAACCCACTGTCACCATCAACTAACATGAGAAAAATAACAAAAAGAAAAGACCCTTGTGAGGACTAAAGTGCTTGGCAGGAAATCATAGAACCTTTAAGGGGAAGTGACAACAAAATTGCATATAAGCATGAGAGAGATGAAAGAACAAAAAGTGACATAGTCGACAAGCAAATATGTAAAATTCGAATTTCGAAATTCCCAGAAAAAGTATAAATAAAGAATCACCAAAATTTCGACTCTGTAAACTCCGAGCTAACCCCTGTCAAAGGAATATCAATTATAATGTGCTTAGTTGCCTACTATGAAATGATACATGATGAGTAACAAATATGGTTACAAGCGGAGTTTCCGGTATGTTCACTCATTTCCTTTTTCCTAGTTTCTCGGTTTTGAAACCAGGTTACATTTACCTCTATATAGTATACAGGTTCTCTAACCCACCGACTTGCTTAATTGCGGGTATTACCTATTAAGGTGCCTTTGATGCAGGGGTCCGGGCAACCAGTTTCCAATCAATAATCTTGAATCCTGTAGGACCGTTGGTCTTCGTGAGTCGCGAAATTTGACCCGAGTGAAAAAATTGAGCAATTCTGTATGAACTCTACTTGGGGACTTCGGAGGGTAAAATGTAGAAGATTATGTTGGGTGTCCTGAAGGAAAGAAGTGGTTGACACAGTTAGGAAGCATAATTCAAATGACTGAAATTAGCAATGCATTTAATGAAGCAAATGAAAGAACAAAAGGTGACACTGACCCATAATGGAAAAACGTCGAATATTAACATTGCATAAAGATGCCTCAATGAAGAAATACCAAGGTTGGATAATAAGTCTATACAGACTAAACTTCAAATGACGGGATGGCAGGGACTATAAATAAGATTTGGATCGATATGGAATATAACTATCTCAAAGCCGCAAAAAAAAATGAAATATACTATAGATCAAGGTGATTAACAAAAGAGACCTAAATGAGAGAGAAGTCAGGTACGAAACACAGGTGACAGATCTGATTTTGATGTTTAAGACCTCTAAACCTTTAGTAACACTCTGTGCAAGGTTTAAGAGTACACCTAAAATCAACAATAATTGCCTTACTTATTTCAAGACGACAACGTCTTAGGTGATTTTTTTTCTATCTGTATTCGTCCAAAACTGAATTGACTGACTCAAATGGACCTAGAATAAGCAATTCAAAAGAACAAAGAACGATCATATCTACCATAGTACCTTAAAAACTAAGAAAATTAATCTATTCCTAGTAAAGGCAGTAAGTAATACTTAAGAAAAGCAATTTGAAGATGTCTATGTGGGGAAATTGAACTCACCATTAATGACGACTCCACAAACAATAAGGTGCCTTTAACTTTACCCTCGATCCCGAAAACCAGCTCAATATCGATAGATACGAAGAACACAAACGGGGTTAGAAGGAAGAGCCCTTCTGGAGACATTCTTTGAACAAATTCCCCAAATAGTAACAGCTTGTAGGTTGCAACTTGCAGGTGCCACAAGCGCTAACTTTATCAATTTTGCCAATCAAACAAACAAAACTGACACTAAGTTGCATCATCTTTGTTTCGTTTAATCGATGCCTTTTGAAATCTCAATCTATCGATCTCTTTCTCGAGGAAATCCAAGGTCGTGTCTGTAACATGATTAGGAGAGCAGCCAGCATCCAACATCATTTTCAAGAATTTGTATGCTTCTTTAACATGGCCAGCCTTGGTATGAACTTCAATGAGTATATTATATGTGTAAACATCCGGATTAATCCCACTCTTCTTCATCTGTTCAAAGAGTTGGTTCACTTCCTTCATTCGCTTTGCCTTCCCTAATGCATTAATTAAGGTATTATACATGACAATATCAAGATACCCTCCTTGCTTCATCAGCTGATCAAGAACTGCACTAGCCAGATCGGCTCTTCCCATCTTCCCCAACCCTTGAATCAAAACGTTGTATGTTGCTATATCAGTTGGACATAGATTTTCGCCCATCTCAGAAAAAATGCTCCATGCCTCATTGAAATAACCCTTCTTAACGAACGAAGTCATCATGGAATTATAAGTGTAGCCCACAGGATCAACACCCATTTCCCTGAATATCTCGAATAATTTACAAGCTAAGCTTAATTTACCCTTGGCTAAAAAGATGGATAGGAATGTATTAACCATATCAATATCAAAAGATTCTATACTTTTTCCCTGGACTCTTTGACCCCTTGATACTGAAAACTTAAGAGACTCATGGGTAGATCCAATTTGATCTGCAAGCTGATCCATATAAGGGGATGATGACCAATAACTTGATGTGGAGGAAGACCTCTCTTCTGGTTGGACTTTACCACCTTCCGGATCAAGATTATGACCATCTTCTTGAGTATCCTGGGAAGAGCTTAAGAACCTCAGTATCTCACTAAAGCTGCCTTTGTTCGGAAACATTGGGGTTAAATCTTTATTTCGGCCTTGAGGATCTCTCATTGAGGCCTCCATTTCTTCTCTCCACCTTATAACATTCAAAACCAAACCGCTACCTCTAATGTGCTTCACGAGTCTTTCAGTCCAATCCCACCTACCTTGCTTATGGAGTCCAATCAAGAGAGATGTTATTGTAACTAAATCAACAACAAAACCTCTGGCTTCCATTTCTTCAACCAATTTTAACGCTCTCTCTAACTGACCTTCTCTACATAGATGAAATATAACAATGCTATATGTAACACCATCGACAAATTGCCCCTTCTTCTTCAAGTCACAAAATAGAGTATAAGAAGCAATAGCTCTTCCATTTCTAAATAACCCATCAATCAGGATATTGTAAGACCAACATGAAGCTCTAACTCCATCTTGAACCATCTTTTCGAACAATTGACAAGCTTCTGTCATCTTCCTTGCTTTAAAGAGTCCATCGATTACTGAATTATAAACAACAGTATCAGGACGAAACCCATTATACTGCATTTCACTAAATATCCTAGTGGCATCATCCATCCTATAAGTTTTGCAACACCCTTGAATAATAGTCCGATACGAGATTGGATCGGGCTCATGACCCGATCCTTTCAACTCCTCCCAAACAATCAAAGCATCATGTACCTTCCCAACAGCACAAAGAACACGTATTAAACTATTATAAGTGCACAAATCTGGCTCACATCCTAAACCATTCTCTTTCATTTCTTTAAATAGTTTCAAAGATATGTTTAAATCTCCCCAACACCCAAATGCATGAATACATATATTATAACCCCAAGTACCCAATACAAAACCCTTCTTTTCTCTCAATTTCTCAAACATCTTCTTGAACTCTATAGTCATATTACCTTTTCTCAAAGCAACAAATAGTTCATTACATGCCAATGAATCAGGAAGAAAAGCTCCATCACCATTGGAAGCTTCTAAAAGCTTATAAAACATGGATAAAGCTAAACCCACTTGGTTTTTCCTAACCAAAGCAACAATAACAGAATTATACATATAAGGACTTAAACTAGTACCTAGTTCTTCCATGTTATCTAATATTTCAAGAGCAGAATCAAACTTACCCAATTTGATAAATGAGTCAAGTAAGAGTTTAAAAGTTGCAGAATCAATAACAACACCATCTTCCTTCATCAAATTCAAAAGAGGGTGAATTTCTTGAAGACACCCAGCTCTACAAATAGTATAAAAAATCTGAGAATAAGTGCTTGGAGAGTGTTTGTAATTAGGCCTAAGAGAAGCCCAATTGAAGAAATCAATTTTATCTGATGTGTGGATTGATTTCCTTCGAAGAATTTGAAGAACAAGAGATTCAGAGAGGGGAATAGAATCTTCGTCTAGATTACGAATGCCAGATACTGAAAGAGTTTTTGAAATTGAGGCAACAAGGAGGAGATTTCCGAGTTCAGATGGTGTTCTAATTGAAGAAAAGGAAGGGTTTTTCTGATGGGAGATGACACCAGATGATGAAGAAGAAGCAATAATGTATCTTCCTGAAGATCCAAGAAACAATGGAGTTAGATGGAATAATGCTGGTCGATTTGCCCAGCAGATCGACATAAAAGAGCTACCCAGAGCAGAAAAAGGCAAAAAGATTCAACCTTTGATGATTCTAGAGAGAGAAAGATAGAGTTTGGAGATGATTTTGAAGCTATTTCTATGAATTTGAAGGAATGTCGAAACTTATTGGGAAGTATAAAACACAAGAATAAAAAGTGTTGATTTTTAAGTTAGCAAAAGAAAAAACGAATTGGTTATTCAGATATGTTATTGATATAGAGTGAAGTTGGATTGGTCTGATAAAGCGTCAGAATCTCCATTGATTGACTTCCTAGAAGAAGAAGAGATAGGTAGAGAGGTAGAGAGAGAGAGAGAGAGAGAGAGAAGTGAAAGTGTAAAACCTCTTAATTTGTTCTTTTCAGAAGAAAGGGAACGCCCCTAAACCCTCCCGGGCCAGGAATAATTGGTTAATTTGGTGTTTACAAAGCTAAATGGCTATTTTTATGAGTCTTTCATGAGCCTATGTGGTGAAAGGCATAGATCGATAACTGCCGAATTACTACTGACCTGAAGTCCGATAAATTAAATGACCTAAAGCCTACTAACTGGGACTTTCGCCTTGAAGACTAGATGCACTTACCAACTAGGCTACCCGTTGTTGGCTTTTCCAAATTACTATTGATTTATAACTTTTACAACTAATGATGAGGCATTGTTATTTTATTTTGTCACCAATGAAATTGGCTAGAGATGGCGTATTTCGTAAATGTGACTTTCTAGCACTACAATGATTAAAAACGTTTTTTTTTTTTTCGGTTTTTTGAGTTATCACCCCATACTCCAATGTCACTTAATAAGATTCACATGCCAATTTTGTTTTCATGGTTACTTCACTTTGGGTTATACAGTCAATGTTAACACCTCCAATCTGCATTACTACAAAAATCTAAACTAGGTTTGAACCAGAGGAAAGCTTATATCTGATAAAAGCACATCTTAAGATAGAAACATTTCACAAATAAACATTTCAGTATCCAGATCCTTTTCATATAATCTATAGTCTTTGCAGGTTAACTTTATTTTCATAAGAACATGAGTTCTAACAACAAAGAGAGGACCAATACATTATCCTAATTGATATGATCGATCTTTAAGCTTCACTAAATCTTTTACCAGTATAATCATTTTAACGAGCTCTCAATATCAATAACGAATCGATACTTTATGTCTTTGTTGATTAGCCTCTCCAGTGCTTCATTAACATACTGAATTGGAATAACTTCAATCTCCGGGTATATTTTGTGGGTAGCGCAAAAATCTATCATTTCTTGTGTATCTTTTGTTCCTCCCGTTAAACTCCCTGATATCGTTTTTGAGCCTGCAAAATTCAAACTTATAATGTTAAACATAGGCGTAAAAACGAGTTGAAGAATCAAGAATGCTTTATAATCCAAATAAATGAAAAATAGTGAAGATGTACCGAGATTGAGGTTTGCAGGAGAGAGCTTGATTTCACTCGGAAAACCCACTAATACTAAAGTTCCGTGAGTTTTCAGCAGAGCCATGTATGGATCGAAAGGGTGATCACCCGATGCAGAGTCAATAATGAAGTCAAGGGAGTTTGCTGAAGCCTGAAATGATAACATAGTTAGCATCAACAAAACTATCATTTACCAAAAAGCTAACACCCCAACCAAAATAACTGCATAGATATAATAATTTCAAGAATTTATGGAAAAGGGAACGTTCAATATTATAGTAGAGACTTAAAGCAGAAGATCCAAAGAATTCAGAAGTTCGATTCCTTTTGCTCGTACGAAGAAGAAAATGAAAAGAAACCTCGTATCTGGATTAATTTGAAAGAATTTTCCACAAGTTCGAGCTTTTAGAGATAGCAGTTGTATCATTCATGATTCATGAGAAGTATAGTTACTGCAGAAAATGGGTAAAGATTTTCATGGAATATAAATTAAGAGAAATCTCAATAGTATTACCTGCATTTGTTGTATGTCAGAGGAGACAACAAATTTGTCCGCTCCAAGGAGATTCAAAGCCTCATCTTTCTTAGATATGCTTGTGCTGAAAACTGTCACGTTTAAACCAAAAGCCTTCCCGAACTTCACTGCCATGTGACCGAGCCCACCAAGCCCAATCACACCGAGAGATTTACCTGGTTGGTTCATCTTATGGCGCATCATTGGAGTGTAAACTGTAATTCCAGCACATAGCAAAGGTGCTGCCGAAGCTGAAGGATAGTTTTCAGGAATCTTATAGCAGTACCTGTTAAATTTAGCACCACCATCAATTTCTTATTCAATCTAAACCAAATACCTCACAGAAAGGAGAGTGATGATAAACGTAATAAAATAAAGATCGTCCTTGCTTAGCTCATGTACAGTAAAGGATCTCAAATCTCTTGTATCTACGGCTCCTGTTTGTTAAGTTCATAGCTGGAATCCGCTGGGTGTCCATAAAAGCAAATGGAGAAATTCGTCGCATATGCAACCACTAAGTAGTAGGCACGCATATCTATCTAGTTCTTTTAAAAAAAACACAAGTATACAAGCATCGGAGGAGCATTCATACCTCAATACACATCAAATGCAGACGCAAATGGATGTGAAAGGATCAACCTCTAAGTGCTTGGTTTCATTGAATTTTTTTTGTCTGGTTTAATAATACTGCTTATCCTAGTAAATTTCCACCGGGCCCGAAGCTTCTCAAGCTCAAGCACTCTTATTAGAGACTAGAGAGTAGCGACCAACGTCTTGTGGCTGACATGGGATTTGCTCAAGGACCTATTGGTATAAGTAATTCATCTTACTGCACTCCTCAAACAGGGAAATCATTTTTGGAAAAGAACTATTTTACGAATCAAAGACATTTCCCTTAACATATATTAGAAAGCATTAACGATTATAATAATTACAAATTATACTACCACGGAGTACGCAGATATCCCATTAATGTCAGACAATCTTTCAAGAGAAATTCATCCATCATTCTCATATATGGACCAAACAAACTTAACCAAGACTCAGTAGGAGAAAAGAGAGAAACAGTATTCTTGAATTTTTACTTCATAAAATTGATTGAAAGGGTAAAAACAACGCGATATAGTAGAGATTGATATAATGAGATAGTTTTGCAACTTGAAAAATAGACTACGAATATAAGCTTCATTGAGCAGTATTGTCGACTTACCTTTCATGAGCAACAATATAACTGGAATATCCTCCTTTCGTGACTGTGCCATCAGCATCGATACCATTGAAGGTAAAGACCGAACCTTTCACGCAATGAATTTCTAGTCCATCATTACAATACTCACAATCTCTACATGAGTTCACATACGTTCCGACCCCAACATGGTCGCCAATTTTAAAACGACGAACATTGGATCCGACCTCCTTTACCCGCCCAACAATCTCATGTCTGGTACAAAGATATTCAATACTAGATATTTATTTTACTGAATGAAAACAAGAGGAAAACCTCAAAAACTAATAAGTTTTGGAAATGACAAAAGGTGAATAGACGAAAAACATACCCGGGTACAAGGGGATATCTAGAGTCTCCATGTTTATTTCTTGTCCAAACAACATCAGCATAACAAACTCCACAATGGGTTATTTTGAGTGAAATGTCATCAGCGCCAAGTACCCTATAAAAATTGAAATTCTCATCTTTCAAGACCTGCTTTTATTAATCATTTGTACTAAAAAAGAAATTCTGAGGACCAAATGTTTGGAATGAAATTTTCTGCTACATGGGTTATAGAGAGGGAGAGATGGGTTTTGTTCTATGAACACCCTTGATTGATAAAACCCTTGTTCATCATCAAATAAATTCAGATTCAGAAAAGAAAAGCTAATGAAATAGAAATTGAATTATATTGGTTGGTTGTTTGGGGAGGGGGGAGGGCAAACCTGCGAGTGAATCTGTAAGGAGATAGGAGACCAGTTGGATCTCTTGCTGCCCATCCTAAGCATTTTTCTTCCTCCTTAATATTATTAGGCATTTGCTCAGTACTCATCTCAATTCTTAAAAGTCAAACACCAAGCAAGGATTATAAACTAGGAAGACAGAAAGTGAAGAAATATAGTTGTAGAGATATTATTATAGACAGAGAGAGGCTTTTAAAACCTTTTGGGTATTATGATTTATAGAGACGTGATTGAATCTCTACCTAGGAAGCCACTCAAATCTCTCCACGCTTATGAGTTATATGTCATTGAGTCATATACTCATATGTCAAATGAAGACAATATTACGTCCCCTTGGTCAGCCCTTTTGAGAAATAAGAAAATTTGTATAGGTACAAAATTTATCAATTTTTCTAGAACAACAAAATTTCTTCATCCTTCATAAAAAAAAAAAACAAAATTTCTTCATATTCCTCTTCTCCCACAACCAACTTCGACTACCACCATCATTTATCTTTCCTCGTCCCCTCTCTTCGACAACAAACCAATAGCTAATCTGGCGGAGGAACCCTTCCCTTCGCTACAACAGGTAGAGAGAGGAGAGAATGTGAGAGAGGAAAACTAAACGGAGGCAATGGTCCGAAGTGGTTGTGGTGGAGTCATTAAGATTCTATTTTTTTTTGTTGAGAGAGTCATTAAGCTTCTCTTCTAATTTTTATATGTTTCCGGTGCAAATCTCAAGATATATATAATATTTTAAAAGTGATAAGTTGGACAATTAGAAATATCTCAAGATGACATTTTATTTTTAGAGGTTGTCCTCTTGAGATATCCCTGTTTCGCCTGTCTCTACATCATAAATTCAAATTGTAGTTTATGCAGAAGAAAACCTACGTAAATAGAAAATATGTTTTCTTCATTAGAGACCTCATAATCAATGCTAATCTTTCATCAATGGTGCCATTCATGTCCAATTGACGTTTGAATCAAGACCCAAAAAATGAAACTCAAAACCTATTTTTGTAAAGGAAGCCAGCCAAGATGAAGATCAAACTTGGGTACTAGGAGATAAATGACAATGTCTCTCTCTCCCATCAATCAATAATTTTATGTTTGAACCTCTTGTTCTAAATCTTGTTTTAGAAAAAAAAACAAGATTTAGAGGTAAGTAGCTCAGAAATTAGATTTGGGCGTTCGATTATTCTGATCAAACTTGGTTATCATGTATTCATATTAGGTCAGCTGAATTAGGTTAGGGTTCATCCAGAACTCGTAAAGATGTTTCAATCCTAAACTTTTTCATCATCAATTCAATCCAAACAGAATATATACACGAAAGAATCAAATTGAATTTCATAAATGTATAGCAAAATAATGAAAAGAAACAATTAAAAATTCCTCTTTTTTTTCTACATACAAATGATGCACAATACCTAGGGTATAATAAAATCCCCAAATCAGAAAAGCCCAAACAATACAGAAAACCCTAAAACAATAAGCCAAATAATATGAACCAAAAGAAGAGCTTGACCAGAAAGAGGTCCATTACCACCATTTTCAACCTCACAAAACCCTAATTTAGCAACTTGGGTTCCTGAACAATAAGCATCAGCACAACCACACCAGTAGGTAACGCCATCAACACCACAAACCGGATCTGTTGTAAAGCAATTCACAGGGCAAGAAGAAGGAGTCGATCGAGGACATAACGAAGAATCTTCAGAAGGTAATCGAATTGGTTGAAAGTCGTTTAGGGAGAGGACATTTGTTGGGAAGAAGATGAATGTGATGAAGAGGAAGAAGAGAGAGAAAGTAGTAGTTAAGGAAGACATTGAAAGGGTCGGGCGAGCTCTGAATTAGGCTCGCCTTTCCGATGGGAATTTGGGGATTTTCCTTTTCAAACAGACGAAGAAGAAGAACAAGTTGGGAATATAGAATGCCCCAATTTCTAGAGAGAGAAGGACTAAAGGTTCGGTGTCTTGTATAGGGGACCCGTGGTTCGTGTATAAGGGCACCAACTAAATAAAGGACATCAAGTCTTTTGGTAAGTCAACCGCTTTTTATACGATCCACCACTATTTTGTGCAGCGGTTTGACACCCCTCTTAAGCCCATGAGGTCGTGGGATCGAGTCTCGACGGGAGCAGTTTGACATCAAAATTTATTTCATGTAATTTATGCAATATATAAGTAAAATAAATTTGTCGGGCTCTAGGCCTCTTTTATTATGGTTTAAATTAGGCAGTTGTCGTGCTCATCACATCTTCATGATTTTTGCAGTTTGATTTTTATATGTTAAAGTTTATAGAACTTTCTATTTAAGGACGTCAGTTTGATTTTTGCACTTGTTGACTTCATGCCAGAGAGGCCTTCATTTTCTGGTGGTATAAAGCGAATTACGAAAAGATGGCCTAGTTTATTTCATCTTGCTGATAAGTTTGAACCCACCTCTGTGTTTTGGGTTTGCGTGGGCTCTCGCGGGATCAGTTGTTCACAGGTTTTATGGTTTTTCCCACCGGCTCTATCGATTATGAATATTTTTTCTTGCTCCTACATTTGTTTTTTTTGTTGTTGAAATGCCCCTACATTTGTTTTGATTTGAATTGTACGTTGCATATTGGTGATCCAGAGTTGCTCTTCACTGTAACCAAACCCCCAAATTTATGACAATTACAAACGGGATATTGACTTCCGAATTCCCACTTATATTTGCTCTGAATTCTACTAGAGTTCCCTCAAATATTTAATGATTAGGAAATTTTGCTCCAAGGTTGCTTATAAATTGAGAAGATTCGGTTATATGTGGATATATTCTGTGGTCAATTCTCGCACTAAAATTTATGATTTTTTCCTTCAACGACTTTATGCTCTCGATTCTTTATTGCTTTTCAAAATGTAGCAAAAGTAAGATTTTTCACTGGTTGGAAGAAATTACATATTATCAGAAGATGAACGAGAAAAGACCTGTGACTGCAAATGTACTCACCATCTTAATTTGTTCACCCAAAAAGAATTTTGTGCAGTTATGAGATATTAACTTGTATATTTGGTGATTCATTCACTGGGTTCTTTGCTTGAGAGGAACAAAATGAATCTTTCAGCAAAAAAAAGTGGTATAAGGACATAAAAAAAACCTTAATAAAATATAAGCTCGATTCGGAAGTGATGATTTTTTTGCACATACTTATTAAGTGATAAAAAACATTAAAATCTTTGATTAAATTTAGAAATTACTATTACTAACATGACAAAGGCAACATCCATAGAGACATGAGGGGGCGAGAAAGAAAGAGAAAATGGTGAAAAATACGGAAATGAAAGCGAGGGGAGACAAGGAGATACAGAAGATGGAGACCATGATGACAAATGGTGGTGCTAGTGAAAATGAAGAAGATGAAGATATGTGAAAGAGAAAAGAGACTATGACAACCGTGATAGTGACGGTGGTTGTGGTTGTGGTTGTTGATGTCAAAAAATGACTGTCTCTGTTATCAGTCAGGAAATAAAGACCTTAATGTTGGATCATCTGTATGATTGAGATTTCGCATGGCTGAATGATACTGCTTCTCCTAATTCTCGCACCTCGCTCCTAGAAATCTGCGGGGAAAACCTGCAAAGAGTTTGAAAACCTCTCCGACGCTCAAGACAGTCAGATTTTCCTTTGCAGTTAAAGAATTGAGTATTGATTGATCATTGGGGAACGCAATGAGCTTCCCTTGGTGAAGACGATGTGATGCCCTTTTATATGCTGTGTTTGGACCGACTGTGATAGACGATGTAGATGAAGCGGTTTTGATCCATCATTCGGGATTAAGACTACTCTTCGGTAATTAGGGTTTTCTTTTCAGTTTATCTCGTGTCTAGGATAATTAGAAGTTCCTCTGTTCAATGATACTTCGTAGCTATCCTGCCGATATGATAGATATTCTGGGTGATGTTTCCTCCTTTGAGACTCTTGAAACCTAAGTTAATTAAACACTCAGGATTGTAGCCGACTGAGATCTTTAGAAAGACTCAAGATTAAGTCGGTAAGCGTGCAGCGCGCTTCTGTCTTCCCACGTTCAGAACGTAAGGCATCGACCTTGCTTACGTGGACCCCCTATACTTCTTGCAAATTCCAAGGCAGACTTAGTTGTGATTTAGGCGAAACAGAGCTGGAACTCCTTAGATGATTTGGGCGACCTCCCAGTTTTAGGCATATGTGACGGATCTCTTTGGACGTTGCCTTAAGTCGGGTTAACCCGCTGAACTTCTGATCTATTCTCGACTTTAAAATTAACCACCGTTTTATGTATCATCAGTAGTGTTGGTGATGAAAATGTGGGTCCTTTTTTTCTTTTGTAGAAGATAACAAAGTTGAGGGATAGAGTCATCAAGATCAAAAAAACTACTGAACTTTTTTGGCGTCCCTCTATACACCAAGTAGGAGTCCCTATATATACAACCCTCTTTTCCTGTTGGTTTAGGTTGTCTACCGTTGGAAAGCGAGTCAAAACCAACGAATAGAAAAGAAGAAAGTTCAACATAATGTTGATTGCATTGTCGTTGATGCACCCCTTTGATTCTTACCCAATAGAATTACAACAACTGGCATCCCACTTGACCTAGCCGACAGCTGGTTCAACACAAAATACTTTGGAATTCAATTTCGGTTATACAATTAAAGAAAATCATAAAATGGTCCTCTATTATGCTAATTATTTTACAAAAGGATAATACTATTATTTTTTCCCCAAAATACTCTTTTATTTTTTACATTACTTTTAACATATTGCCAATAACAAGTGCTTCACTTGATCTCTTTCTCACATATCAAGAAGAAGATCTCACCTCATCTATCCTATCTATCTTCTTGCAGCTATTCAAATCACTGACATCATCCATCTTTTAATCCTATCTATCAGTCGCTTCCCGGCCCTTCAAAATAGACTTGTAGCCCCCTTTCGTCGATTCTCTGTTGATTTCAAAAACAGAGAGATGCAAATCAGTGAAACCCATGCCATGGCTACTGCTAGCACAAAACTATACTCTTTGATTCCTGAATCAATACGAGTATGGAAAATAATTACATATTTTGATCAACATTGTTGAGTAATATGCAGTTTAATTTCTTAAACCAACCTCTAAAATCAACCTTGAAATCGTAAGCAAATGGGAGAAGAGGGACTTCTTAATTTATACGAAATCAGTCAAAGGACAAAAACAATAAAATCAAATGCTCCTAGTCCCTTTCGCCTGTTAGGGTTAACTCGAAATAACTTCAGACTCGATTACTCTAAATAATTTGAGATGACTCATTCAACTAGGCGACTAGAAGAGTGAAATTGGCCAATGATTATAACTTAAAATGCAGCATGCCAGCATATCATTTAGTAACTACTGGACTAAGCTCCCTTCAAGGAAAACTTACTGGAAGATCTATTCATCCATAGAATTTGAGAATCGATTGTAGTAAGATGTTCATCATCAAGACGCTTCCATGTTCTGATAGATTTAACTGCTCCCCAATTTCCCTTTCCGGTTCTTTCCAATGTTGCCAAAACTACCCTTGCTCTCCTTGACCATCCGGCTTTCCCATAAGCATGATAACCAAAACCTCCAGCATAGCAAAGATGGATACCGGTTAACTCACCACAGAAGTCATTGACGTGATCGTGTCCTGTGAAGACGGCTTTCACGTCCCCTGTCTCTAACATGGCTGTGAAGAAGCCAGAATTAACAGAAGCTGAGCTAATTCCCTCTTGTTTCACTCCTGTAAAGTTTGATGAGTCAAAGTTGGAATATTCGGGTAATGGTATGTGGAAGTATACAAGTCCTGGTGCTGGAACTTTTTGAGCCTTCGGTTTGTTCATGTAGGCTTTCTACATTAAAAAGAAAACAAAGATCAGAACAACAATTGGAGCATATTGTTAAGAAAACACACATATAATAGCTAAATCTTAACATCGAATAACAACTTTAGATTACTCTGGCCGTATACTGGCCTCATTTCATAAGGAACTTGAGAAATTTACTTCCTATATCGTAAATAAATAATTCTTCCTTGATTGAACATGTCGTCTACAAGTTTATACATATAATTTCAAACTTGAATGTGAGTGAGAATAATACTTGCCGAATATCCAAAATTACCTTTCTATAAGTTCACATTTTACCTATAAGAACTACTTATTAGAACAATCAAAATCATCAAAGAACTTCCACAAACAATGCTCATGTGCCAGAGTTTAAGAATCTAATATTAAAAAATGATTTTCGCATATCAAACTTTTCTCATATATACTAGAACATTACGAAAGAGGAAAGAAGAGTACCTGAAGTTTAAGAGAAGTTTGTTGAAACCAAAACTGTTGGGAGGGTTTGATCCAACCATAGCCAGGAACAGAAGAGACAGTGGAGTAGTCTCCACTGTCTAGAAAATATAAATTTAAGATCGACTTGTTTTGGAGACTAGAACCCTCAACACCTCCAACTTCCAGGTTATAATTTCCGAAACCATCAATAACATCAGTATTCACAGGATTCAACTGTGCTAATGTATGCTCCATTGTCACGATATGCTTCATAACTCCTTCTCTTGACAACATTGATTCTTGATCATGGTTGCCCAAAATAGCAGCCCATGGTATTTTAGACGCAATTGCAGCGGAAAATGCAGCATTTAGTGATTTCACTGGATCCGTTGCATCGGCCCCATATATGTTATCTCCTACACCACACCCAAACAAAATACGAAGTTGATTGAGTAATTAGTGTAAGGAAAGAAATGGCCAAAACTCCCTAGGCCAAATTCTCTTTTGTCAATAAAGATTCTTAGACTTTTTAAGCTTCAGCTCCTTATATAAGGTTTGCAGTTTAGTACAGAGTTTGAACATGTCTGCACAGGTTTGACTAGTTTTCACAGGAATCCCAAGTCTAAAACAACATCGACTTGACAGTATAACCAAGACCAACATTTAATTGGGTATGCGGCGGAATTTCCTGTTAGAATAGTGAGAACTTGCTCGTGCGAGAATGAAGAGCTTCCAGTGTAGTTCTATCTGAGCGTAAATTAAGGATTCCTTTATGCCTATGTGAATGGGAGCTAAATAAAGAGTGAGAGAATAGTCCCATACATAGAGAAGGTACTCAACTAATCAAGAATATAATATCTATATCCTCTTCACTTATTGCCAATTGGTTTTCATTTGGATGGCCACAAACTTAACATTGTATCAGAAGTAGGCCTACACGTGAATACATGATAGGTCGCCCAACGCCACACGTGATCCACCTTACTCGAAAAAAAAAGACATGCACACACGATGGAGCGTGCGAGAATAGTCCCGAATGGGAAAAGGGTACTCTAGTTACCAAGAATTAAAATCATCGATTAAATCAAGGTTGTTTGGAGGATCTTTCAAAGGCTTACATGGACTCTATAAGAGATTTTCGGAAACATCTTATACAACCCTAACCATTAATTAGTACTAACATAATAGGCAAACACTTAACTTTGTCACTGATTACTTACTGATATTTGGTCTTTAATTAAAATAGGGTTTATCTAATTTGATACAAGCAACCAATTTCCCATCCCCAAATGGTAATTGAAATAAGAAGTGTATAAATTTAATGATCAAAGGGAAAAAAAGAGAAAAAAGATTACCAGTGAAAACAATGAAATCAGGATTTTCAGCAAGGATCATACGATTGATAAAAGCTGTGGTATTAAGATCAGAACACCCTTTGAACTGATTCGGTAATACATCTTCACAAGGTGTATTAATTCCATTGGCATAGTGCATATCTGCAACTTGTAAGATCTTAAATTCTCCATTTTTACGAAAACGAAGTGAAGATTTTGCATTGACGGTATAAACTTCTTGATTTAGAATGAAAATGGAAGAAATTAGGTACAAGAAGAAGCAGAGAAAGAGAGAAGGGTGGTTTGGAATCGCCATTGAATGAGGTTTTGGTTTCTTCAGTGAAGGTTGAGATCAAATAAGGGTTTGTGAGAAATGATATAGTAGTAGACATTAACCAACGGAATATTGAGATTATCCAGATTAAACCAAGGGAATATTCTTCATTATCAGAATAGATTAAGGAAAGAGATAGAGGAGAGAGAGAGAGAAAGAGAGGGAGAAGAAGTCTGAGTTCACTCCCTAGCTAAACTAGGTCTGTGATTTTAGGGCTCAAGATAGGTTCAAAAAAGAAGTATTGATACAAGATAAAGTTCCAACTTTTTGACTAGTTAGTTTGCTCCTTTACCATTTCAACTTTTAGGTTTGGAATTATGGATGAGTCACATGTGAGAATGTCAATTTATTTTTCTTGTTGATAATGCTTAGGTTTTAAGTGATGAAAAAAAATACTTTCAAATTTTGTTTTTAAGTCTACTCTCTTTACTTTTTGTTCTTGTCTAAAAATGATTTGATGTTAAAACATTTTATATTAAAACAACGATATATGTGTTCTCGTGACGACAAGTACAGATCCTCAAATATAAATATTGACGTCAGAAAATGAATATATATGGACACCTTTCATTTTGAAATTTGTATTACACGACGGTTCTTTAACATCATTTGTGTTTCCAAGTTCGTCCAATTAAGGATTCAGACAATTGGATGTGAGGTCAAATTGAGCTTTTGAAATCCTTCTCTCTTCCACCAAATCTAACCATTTGTTACCCTAATTGTTTTTCATTTCTATATCCCTCATTAATCTCAATCTATTTCAAAAATTAAAACCTAAGAATATAACATCATACCCAACCCCAAGCTTCCATTAAGACCTCCTCAGTCCCACCACAACCCTACATTTTTATGAGATGAACATTCCACATCAGCCTCACCCATTAGCTTCCATGAAATTGTAACTACTCCTAACCGTTTTTCAAATTCCCAGAGGCACCCCCAACTAACTTTTAACGGCTATACCCAATTATGGCACCTAAAAGACTAAAAATAGGTCTCCAAGAAAAAGTCTTCTTCCTCACTTCATGAAAAACAAACTTATTCCTCAAAATTTCTCTATAAAATCCTTCTCAAGGCATTGTAAATGCTTGTTCATTTCAACCTCATTATTTTAGTTTTGAAAATCTTGAATTCAATTTGGGTTCTTCATTTTTGATTTGAAGTCACACCTCCACATCCAAATATCAAAAACCATTTTAGATAAAGATGGGAGGATGTGCAAGCAGACCCAAGGATTTGAACTCCGCCCCTGCTACTCTTCCCGGAGAGAACTCTGTCTCTGAGCCTATCATCAAAGACGTTCAGGTCGAAACCTCTCAGGTATATTTCTACGTAATTGCTCGTCGTCCTACAAATTTACTATAATCTGCATTTAATTCATTGTTTTTGTTCCATCTGAATCTTGTTCGAGCTTAAAGTAATCCATTTTCACTTCGAGATTTAGATTTGATGGTCGATGTCATCAAATATAGAAACAACATTTACTAATGTCAAATATTTGAAATTGCATTTCAAGAGAACCTGGGTTCCCTCTATAGTTTAAAACATGACAGATAAACCCTAAACTCGTTTTCAACTGGTGTTGGATGACAATAAGGTTTGTAGAAGATTCAGCTATTTCCTTGATCAGGCGGAACGTTTACTTACCGTGCTTAGGCATGTTTTTGTAGGCTCATTAGAACATAACAAAATATCTCGTGCTTATAGGCGTGTCTTTAGTCGTGCTTAGGCGCGACGCCTTTACAGAAAATGAGACTTGAGAACTTTTAAAGATTTATCGAAGCAATTATTAGCTTAACAGAACAAGTGATTAAATATGATGTTATGGTTATAAACTGAAATATGCAGGAGATAAAGAAAGAAGAAACAAAGACAGAAGAACCACTTGTAGATCTCTCAGAGCCAATTAAAGACCTCAAGTCTGAAAAAGAGGTGTCTGCTGAATCTAAGACTGAATTAAGTGACCTTGTTACTGAGATAAATGCACCATCAGATGAGAAGAAAACTGAAAAGAAAGTTGAGGAAGGCAATGAACCCACAGAGAAAGTAAAGGAAGAACCAGTTGCAGAAGCTAAAGTTCTTGTGGAGGAAATACCCAAATCAGATGATGAATTGTTGAACTCTGCACCAGAGAAGAAGGATGAAGTACCTATTGTTACTCTTTGATTTGATCGCCTCTTGCAGAAACGAAGAACCCAAAGTGTAAATGATCTGTTAAAGACAAATTGATGCATGTACTCTAAAATGGATGGTTAAAATGTTCAATTACTTAGCTTGATCTTCATGCTATGTTATGATTTTTAGTTGTTAAAATTAAGTTATTTACCTAGTCTCTCTCTCTCTCTCTCTGTGTTTTGGTACCATCCATGGAACAACATTTGAAGGATAAACAAATCTAATTATATTTATACGAATATCCAGAGTGAATGCATCATAAATAGATTAGAGAAGTAAGGAAAACAACTTAGTTATCTCAAAATCCAACAAAAACTCTTATCTGCCGAATACTACCAAGGTCTTCTACTGCCAGAAATAAGAACGAATAAGATAAACCTACACATGATACTTCACTTACGCAAAATAGAAGATCAGAACTTGCGATCAGCCAAACCCATATCTCGAAGCTCCCACAAAGGCTTGTTCTCTTTCTTCACGTCATTCCTAATAGATCTTTGAATAGGTTTAACAACAAAGAAATACTGCAACAACCAACAACAACAATGACATTTTAGAAAGATATTATAACTCTTCAATGTGGCAACATATTATTGTCGTGTTGCTTGAGAATATTTACCTGGAATGCCAAAATAAGTGGGATCATGAACTTGTGTCTTTCGTTTGGGTTTGGTCCGTCAATTAATTTCTTGTCAACAATAATTGCTTTGCTTCCATTTGACACAAGATCAGTGATTGTCTGCACCAAGTTGGGAATCCATGCAGTACCGTTTGGAAGGACCTGCTCATTCCAATCAAACATGATATTGTAAAACTCTAAACAGAAAACAATGAAAATTGATTTATTATAATAAACCATGAATCACTAACCTTTTCGCTGCTGTCATTTGTGTTGCATCTCCCACTGTTCTCTACCAAAACAACAGGAATTCCAGATTCCTACAAACAAGGCCAAGAAAGGGATTTTATATTTCAATCTTCAGGTCAAAGAATTAACTAATCACTTCACCAATAATAATGAAGTTTTTTTTTTGTTAGACAATTTTTTACATATTGTTAGTTTTTTTTCTTCATATACCGGTGATGGAAAGTGGTTTCAAGTCTCGAACGAAATGCACGGACAAACAAGAAGATATTACATGTTTAATTTCTTGTTTGCGGCCATTGAAATGGAAATGTGTTGCCACTCCAGCCAAAATATGTTGACTTTTAGTACCATAGAAGACTTAATAATAAGACAATCCATACCCCTGCCACTCCTAGGGAATTTGTTTATAGTAGAAAATGAAAAAGGGATCAAGTGGGCAGTCCAGTAAATTGGTACTGCACGAAGCCATATATACCATAAAATGAATCTTATACAGTTCGTAAGTTCTGAAATATCATACCTGGAATTCTTGCTTTCTAAGCCTAGCTCCCAAACGGACAACCTTTAGAAGAGCCTCTGATCTTTTAGAGCAAAAATCATCATAATTCAATCCATCGGGAGGAGAGAGTTGAGCATGCGTAAGAACGACTGCAGCTCGGCGCCATATCCCCTTACCAAAGCTATCAGTGATAGCTTTAATAATCTGTTTGTCCAAATTATCCACTCTATACGCGTCAAGTCGATCCACATAGAGTAAAACATCTATGGTCTTGTTCAAAAGGAACCTAAGAAAATTGAAAAAAAAAAACGACTATAAGAAGTAATGCTTTGCTAAGGGAGGGCTAGCCGAGGAGGTAAAAGGTGCATATCATTATCAATATGTAGAAAGTCAAGTACACCGCATATTAGCCCAATAACAAGAAAATTATATATCAACAAAATGTAACTAAAATATAAGAGTTTTTAAATAAACATATCCGTAATAAAAAGAATTCGTATTAGAGATGTCAGTCAAGCCAAAACATAACCTTTTTATGATCTCGAGGGCTTGGTCATTTACATATCCCCCTTCTATAAGCCCAGGAGTGTCGATGATGTTCAACGTGAATCCGGACCTTGATCTTGAAACCATAACAGGTCTTGATCCTTCAGACTGCACCGTAAATCAAAATCCAAGAATAAAGGAACAATAGTAGAAACTACGATAAATGATTTTTAGAACACCACAAAAATATCATGGAAGCAAAGATTAAGAAAACCAACCTGGAAAGCATTGACAGCTACAACTCGTTCTCCAACAAGAGAATTCACAGTTGAAGATTTTCCAACTCCACCCTTCCCCATTACAAGGATAGTAAGTGAGCTCACATTCTGAAACCACATACTCATGAATTATATTACCACGAAAAAAAGTATAACTAAACACTTCGTGAGGATATAGGTGAACAAAATAAAGCAAACCTCTTGCTTCAGTTTTCCTAGCAATTCAAGTAATTTGGTTTGTGTGGCAGCAGGGAACTGTTGAATACCAATCCATTCTCGAACTATTTGGGATGCCATTGTCAACTTCCCTAACCCTAACAACCCAAGCTGAAAGTTTAACAAATTTATGAACAGATTGTGTGACTCCACCATGCTTATGAAAACAAATGAAAACTTCTACAAAATCCAAACTCAATCTTCACCAACAAATTAGGGTAACATAAAACATTCTAATGCAAAGTAAAGCTATGGATAATTCATTCATTAACAACAATAAGAGCACAATATTTCATAACAAATGAGTAATGAATGAGCTAAAAAAGACATTTTTACAGAAGAAAACCACAATTAGAGTTACATATAGGAAGTAAGAAAAACTAAACCCTAGAAGTTAAAACTTTCCAAGTAAGCTTATACATGAAACTTAAGAAGTACAATAACCAATCGTTCAATTCTGATCAATTACAGTTCAAACAGTACTTTGCCCTAAGAAGAGGTAACCAGCTCTCTAGGAAAGAACATCGTAATAGACACACCAAACAAGAATTGGCAACAAAAAAGACATTCAACAGAGCAAACCCTAGAAACTACAGAAGGAGAGAGGTTAGAGCGAGAAAGAGAGAGGTACCTTGTGCGGATTTCTCCTTCGCAAGTCTCGTTGAGAATGGGGAGATGGTGATGTTGGGGAAGAAGTGAAAAAGATAGGGTTCCTCGTTATATTTGGTTTCTTATCTTTCGTACTTCATAACGTGGGTGAACAACAGTTCCATTTTTTTGTCTAGCCGTCAAATAATATGAAATGCTTGGGCTTGGGAAAAACACCAAAGCCCGCTACCCGGCCCTAGCAGCTCGGTCCAAGCAAGCCAATGGTCGACTACTAGTACTACCCGGCTCAGGGCCACGAGTTCGGATATACAGTGTAGCAGGGATATGAGTAGCTTATCTTAGGCGAGTTCTTGATCGGCTAAGCCTGCGCGATGCCCGCTTGAAATCACCTTGTCCTTGTATACTAATCTAATGACTAATGTTTACTCGTTTTACAACCTAAAATATTGCTTATAATTTTTATACCAGTTCAATACCTGGTTGGTTTTCCAACTGATGGCTCAAATAATGTTACTGATGAGAGTATAAAATGAATGTCACATGCTTCATCTTATCCCTGCTCGTAGTGTTTCATGGACACTTCACCGCCTAGGGATAGGAATCGGGCGTCCACGGGTAACCTTGGCCCGGGCTCGGACGGGTCAGGTAAATTAGGTGTTTGGTTATTATGTCACTCGAATTAATCATGAGGGTAATTTTCACTTTTGTCGAACACCTAATCTACCTGACTCGCCCGAGTCAAAGCTACCGGTGTACTCCCATCCCTAAACTCCGCCCCAGCCTGATCCAAGTAAGCCAAAGTCCGTCAAGTTTGTTTCCCAACCCTAATAAAGCCTAACAACACAATAAGTTTGGGTGTCGAAAATATAGGTATTGTACACCCATGTGTAAAGTAGGTGTAGGAAATACGTTTCTTTTTCTTTTCTTCTGGAAATATCATTCTTCAATTCCATATATTAACGAAGAAAGAACTCAGCTAACCATTGTGACATATATAAACCTAAATTCATTTTCCCTCCCCAAAAAATGAAACCCTAACTTTCAGTCAATGTGATCAAGTTCTTCGTTATCAAGGAAGTAATTTGACCATGTCGGCTAGATTACTAAGAAAAGTTCTGAAAGAACAAGAAGAACTGAAAACGAAATCCATCGATGCCGAGCTGGAAGTGCTCAAGGAAGATGAATCTGATTCTCCTGAATCAAACGCTCCTTTACGAAATCCATTTGATCTTCTTAACGACGAGGTCTGTTTCATATTAATCTTTATTGATTTGATTTGTCAGCCTTTTTGTTGCTTAATCCTTGGAGTTTTATTTATTGGAGTTAAGTATGAGGTAAATTTAGTTGTTATTGTTAATTTTCTGATTTTTTTCTAGTATTGAATTTTACATAATATGGATTTGACAATGTTATTAAGTGTTAGGATTTAAGAAGATTAAAGTTCAATGGGTATTTGAAAATTAGAAATTTTAGATAGGAAATTTACATAATAGTACTCATTGAGAGAGGCTTATAGAAGACAAATAAAACCCTAATGGAACAATATAGTACTAGAACAGTTTAATATGAACCCAATCGTGTTGAGTTTATCCTGAGAGTTGACCCCTTCTAATATTATTATACTGATGTAAGTAATCAAGAGAAGAGAAAAATACTTACTGTAAGCTGTTGAGCAAATATAAAATGGTTACTTTCTGATTTTGGTAGGATGAGGTGGAACTAGATGATGAGGAGCCGACGGATGTTTACGAAGAACCACCGTCTGTGGCAAAGAGCTCTGTTGAAGATATTTCATCATCTAATCGCAAATCAAAGAAAAAGAAGAAAAAGACCAAGGGCAACCCTTCTTCTAAAGATAAAGCTGAAAAAACCATAGATGAGGTGCTTGAAAGTCTAAGTATTGACACAGATTCTTCTAGTAAGAAATCTAGCTTTTCAAAGTCAGAGCTTCAAGAGAAATCAATGAAACAAGGAACGTCATCCATATTAGCTGTGGATCCCAAATTTTTGAGACCTGAAAACGAATTACGAAGGATATTTGGTTCTGACGTTGTTAGGTCATTTGAAGCTGGTAATAACAGTAGCAGCTCAAGGCAAATCCGTGGTGGAAGACGTGGAGTTCACAATCCTAGAAAGACTGTTCTTGTATCTCCATCAAGTCATTGGGCTAGGTGGGACGGATCTATGTCCATGGAACTCTTAGAAACTAAGGACGGGCGACACTACTTCAAGTAAGATATCATTTACACTTTATTACGTCTTTGCCAATTTAGAGTTTTTGGAAACTATCAAAACCATGCTATGGATTCTGAATGTAGTATACTTTGCTTTGATATAAATTCATCATTATTTCAGCCTCTGGGTAATCATTGAAAAGTTATAAAAGAAACTATTGCTTCTTTGGCATTTGTGAGCATGAAATAATTTGGCCATAAGAGTAGCAAGATTATGTTATGTTAACTTTGGTTGGTTTTATTCAATTCTCTTAAATGTTCCATACTATGACACCTAATACTTCTTTTTCCTTTTTCTCCGTCAGATATGTGTATTCCTCTTCCTATAGTGACGCACAAAGAGCATTTGAAGCAGCAAAAGCAAATCATGACCTCAATGGAATAGCTAGTATCCTTGCATACTACCCTTATCATGTAGAGTCCCTCTTAACCATCGCAGAGGTGTTAAAGTTCTCTGGGGAGCTTGATTCATCAGCTGATGCAATCTCGAAGTGTTTATTCGCATTGGAGTGTTCATGGCATCCTTTGTTCAGTTCCTTACAGGGAAACTCTCAGTTGAAATACACCCATGACACAAACAAGCCAATCTTCACAGTGCTTTTCACACACATGCAAAATATGGACCGACGTGGCTGTCATCGGTCAGCTCTTGAAGTTTGCAAGCTTTTACTTTCACTCGATTCTGATGACCCTATGGGAGCAATGTTCTGCATCGACTATTTTTCTCTTAGGGCAGAGGAATATGCGTGGCTAGAACATTTCTCAGAGGAGTATAGAAGTGATAATTCCCTCTGGTTATACCCAAATTTCTCATATTCCCTTGCTATTTGTCGCTTTTATCTTGAGAATGAGGCTTCTTCCAAAAATGCTCGTGTGGAGTCTGAAAAATCTACTTCATCTGATCTTATGAAGCAAGCTTTAATGCTTCACCCTTCAGTCTTGAAAAAATTAGTAGAAAAGGCACCTCTAAAGGATGCAGCCTGGACCAAGATACTCCAGCATTCATTTTTTCGATCAGCTCAAGCAGGTGGACCTTCTCTGGAGCACCTGATCAATATATATGTGGAGAGGAGTTATATTATGTGGAGGTTACCAGATTTGCAGAAACTGTTGAGAGATGCGGCTGAGCTAGTGATTAAAACATTGGATAGTAATGGAAGTGATGCTAAAGATTGGGCTTGTGTGAGGAAAGAAACCTTCTCTTTCGACAAAAATGAGTATGAATTAGCTCTATCTCTTGTACATTTTTAAAAATTCAAATCTGACCCTGACTCGGAATGGATTCACTTTCAACATAAAGTTTTCGGCACCAAGTGATTAATTTATCCGCTCGCTAACCGTTTTTCTTGTTATAGGTATTCCCATTTGATGGTCTCAGATTTCTCAGGTTCCGTCCCCACAATGCCACCTGAGGATATGCGGAACTTAATGATCGACCCACACATGGCACACGCTATGCAACATGGAGATCCTGGTATCAATCCTGAGGTAGCTGCCCGTGCTCCACGTGAGGTTCAGAACCGAAATCCACTGATGGTCTTGTTCGAGTCGATGTTGCCTTGGGTTGATTATGGAGATGCCGATGAAGATAACCAAGCCCATGGTCATGACCAAGGTGATGAAGACTAAAGAACTGATTGGAATTCCAATAGTAACACAGGTGAATCTCTATTTTTGACTCCTGGACTTGGGAAACTGTATGGTGTTCTTTCTTTCAACATAGCAAATGTGTTTTGAACATGCCGCCCAGACCTTCAACCGATCATGAGGTTTTTGTTTTAAGTATTGTTCCCACCATTCACACATGCATCATCATTCTACATAGTACACCCAGGTTATATGCTCTACTAAATCATAACCTAGTTCCTGAACTTTAGTAGTTCTTATACTTTGATGATACCAAGCATTATTCAGATAGAAAATATTAAACCGCTTTGCATTCCCCGATGTGAAACTGTGCTGTCTCTCTATGCTCCTTTTGACATATAGTTTTTATTTCCTGATACATTTGGTTTCATCTTTCTGCAGATTTTTGGCAATGAGAGTTTGTATAGCTCTTTCCTCATAATCTAATGAAGCAATGGGGAGATTGGAGATCCAAAGAAGCTTTTGATCTTGAAAATAGTTTTGAAATTTGAGAATGGGTCGTTCGGATAGAACAAAAGTTTGGTTAGGGCACACTTGTTACCCTATTGTTGCTGAACTTATCACTGTTAGGAGAAACTTGGAAATTTTACTAGTAAATAACAAAAAACCATTTGACAATTCTTTTTTGTGCTACTATTATTCGAAAATTTCATTAGTTGTTGAAGCTGTTGTATTCGTTATAACATCTCACCAATCAGAACTTAAACCCCTCGGATTGCAGAACACCATTGGAGATCTTTGCCAGGTTATTTTATTCGCCGTCTTAGTATGGAGTTGCATTGCCAGGATATTATTTGCTTGGCCACTACCAAGCTCGGCAGGTTGAGTAGCATAATAAAATACTCTTTAAGTGAACCAACATGAGCTTCAATATCTTCCTGGCATCGATTTTAGAAGTAGTTTCGCGTGTTTTGTTCATTATTCCATTGATGCTTGCTTCCTATTTCAGAAAATGCACAATTTATAGTTTGCATAGAACTGATTCCACGTGAATGAGATATTAATCTTCACACTTTGAGTTATAACTTGGAAAGATGGAAGTTAGTTTAACTTAGTCCAAGTGTGAAGGCTTATACTCTTATAGACAATTAGTCACGCACTGAGTAAAAATTGATATAGTTTTGTTTGTGGTTTGCACCACGCAAACCGAGCACACACTTGGACACACTTGGGCGAGGCAAATGTCGGTTCCAAATACGGTGGTGCTATTGCCATAAGGAAGTTACATGCATCGAAGATATCTCTAGGATTTCAGTTTATATAGCTAAGTGGAAACTCATTAAAAACAAAAGTCCTGCCTAGCAGATGAGGAAGATAATCCCTGCTTTGGCAGCCTTGAATATCAGCCATGCTTTGGCAACCCTGAAGATCAGTCGTAGATCTATATGAACATGTCCAAAATTTCGCCGCAGTTTCGCAGGTCACAAATTGGGTTAGATATCAGCTGATATTGAAGACACTTTCAGCAATAGGTCTAATGCAATTGTTGCTTATAATGTTGGCAAACAAGTTGGTTCATTATACTCAGACAGTCTTAACCCATTGAATCTCAAAGATATAATTCTGGTGGAGAAGAAAGGAGTAACTCAAAGAAGTTCATAATGGAACATCCTACCACAACCTTGAGTCTAACACTATCAGGAGTTTAAACTTGTAGCCTCCTGGATTCTGGTGTCAGTCGAACACCACTCGTTTCCTGCTTTCCCAGAGTGGGGGATAGTAATAATCCCTTGCCAGAGCTTATGAGGTCTAGGTTATACGTCTGTGCTCAATCATGTTACGTGTCGAGACGTTTCGGGTAAGCTAATGAAGCATTCGCCAAGAACGAACCCTGTACCCCATGGACTTAGGTTTGGCTGTCAAAAACAACAAAAGTATCGATAACTGTTAAGATATGAGGTGTTACATAAACTCAATTTGTTTTCCCCTCTCTCTAAGTTGTGGACATGAGAATAGTCAACTTCATCTATGAAATAAAAAATATGAACAAATTACACAAAAACGTTCTAGTCTGAAGTTCAGACATTGAAATAAAAAATATGAACAAATTACTCATCATACAGTGATAGAATTCTTCTCCTGGGTCCGGTTATCAAATCACCGAACAAGTAACAAATCTTGCTAAAATTGATAAATGAACTCAAATCTGCACGTCTGAAAAAATCTAAGAATATGATGAGGGTCCATCCTGTGAATCCCAATCAAACTCTTATCAGTTAGATCTAGTCGAACCCTATAAAAAGGCTTTCTCCGCTTGTAATTAATCATCTCCGTATATGAATTCACCGCTGGTCGTTTATTTCTCTTGTTATCGTCACATGTTGTTTAATACGATGTCTTTCAATTCTTAGTATAGTTTATCTCTGATATATTTCCGTTGTGTTCACATTAGAATCAGTACAGGATACAAGTAAAAATGATAATCCTTCAATACAATCTCTCTGGGTTTCTTTTCCAGGTAAGACGAGTTGAAGACTATTGATCCCATAACAGGGTGAAAGGAGTTCAACTTCATAGCAGAGAACTCGGGCGTTCCACGTTACTACATAGAATCATGGACACTTCGAAATCAAGTTTTCTTTGTATACAAGACCTACAACTAACTTTTGATACGAGAAAGATACATATAGATGAATTACATTCTTACTAAGAAATGAAGAATCACAGAGGAAGATGTTTTCTTTTCATTCATTTAAATCAGTAAGTCGAATGGAATGGAACTTATGTCTAGGTTTCAGTTTGAGCTTTTTTAATCCACTTCATGTATTTCCGTTACCTCAGTGTGAAATAGTTAGGGACGAACGTGAAGGAGGAGGATACGTTGTGTTTTCCTCCTCAACCTTATCCTTCACGGCCAACATAATCAGTAGCACCAACAACGGATAACTCAAGGTGGTGAGTGACCAATTGACGATTAGCTGAGTTAGCAAGGAGATCTTATGTGTGTCGATTTGCCAAGCAACGGCACCTCCCGCACTCTGTATTCCCTTATAGAATCCAACATACCTAAATGACGATAAAAAAGAATTATTCAACACCAAAACGGTGAAAAAGAAAGTCGGACATTGTTAACATTATGAGCTTTTGGAACAAGTAACTCTTAACAGTATCTTAGCTAAATGACACTATAGTCAGTTGATTTTTGTGGATGCGAATCAACTCCTTGTCAAACCTGCTTTCTCTTGTCATACGCAACTATCTGAGTAACAGATCAAGCTTTTCGAGTAACTAGTCTACGCGATTTCAAATCATTAGATGTTCAGAGGTGATGGGTCTGAGTATCAACTGTTTGTCGAGGGAAGTTTAGTGGAAAGGCATCAAATTCTTAAGACCCATACTAGCTATGTGCTTTATTAGAGTAGCTCTAGCTTTTTAGAGTAAGTTGCTATAATAAAAGCAGTATGGTGCCATACATTAGAGATCTATAGAGGACGTTGTTCCAACTTCCAGATATCCAGCATAGCACTGAAGGGGCGTAGTATGGATACGTTCATCTATTCCTAAGACCTATAAATCATGTTCACGATGATCCATGTTCCAGTAGTTACCGATATTTTTTCTACTTTTACCACCTAGGCTCAAGCTTAAAGCGTACCAAGGCTTTGGTCTTGGCAAAGGAACCCTGAACCTACTCAAAACGCCTGGGAAGTTACTGGCTTGAGCTCATACCTATAGCTGAGTCTCTAGATGCTCCTCCATGGGATGAGGGACATTACAGTTAATACTTCCCTTGATGCGTAACAAATGCAAAAAAAGGAAAAATCCGTACCTGCTAAGGGTCTCAGAGTCGTCGGCTAAGGCACCAATTACCCAATAAACCATGGTCTGAAACATGGCATCGAGCAACCCGAAACTGAAATACAACACAAATGGCCCAGCATAATCATTTCCTGAGGTCTTGAAATCCAACCTTTCAGGCTTATTATCGAGAGAGTAATTCAACTGGTTAGCAAGTCCACCACCCCAAATTCCAGTACTAAGCAAAGCAACAATTCCAATTCCTAAGAGCCCTCTCTTCCTTCGACTTTCGAAACTGAAATCCAATATATAACCAATACCAATTGATCCTAACATCTGTGCTCCCCAATAAAATACATTGTTTAACCCTCTTGTCCTAACATTAAATAGAAGCCCATTTACATTATTGAATTGATAACTATAAAAGAAGTTACTAGCCCAAGAAGCTGGAAGTATAAGAAGCATCTTCCAATTCAAGAACAACTTCAAAATCTCAATAGATTCTGTCGAAACATTCGAGTATTTAATGTTGGTACATCGACTACCATCATCACGAATAACACGACTAGGTGGTAAAATTCCTAATGATAAAAGAGTACCAGCTGCCATGAAGATCATAAATGCAATATATGTTCCATCATTAACAGAAGCAGCATTTGTTCGATTGTAATTTAGTATAAACGGTATTAACCCACCTGTAGAAAATACCATAAACAACTACAATAAGATTACATCGAGAGAGAATAGTCTCACATGGAAAAACAGTATTCCCAACAAAGAATATTAGATCTAGGCCTTCTCCACTCATTGTTAGGTTTTGAGTTGAACGATCTCAAACTTAGCATCGTAATAGCACTAGGCCCGTGCGCGATAATCCCATCATCCGCAAAATACAGTTAGGCTCAAAAAACACCACATATGAGAAGGCGTGTGAGATTAGTCAAGCAAACACTAAAGGTACTCTCATAACCGAGAATATAATATCTAAGTTCTTTACACTCGTCTGTAATTAGTTTTCAGTTGGATGTACACAAACTTAACATAGAGGCGAAATGAAATGGAAGTGATGAAAGCAAATTGAGAGAGAGAGAGAGAGAGGGTTAGTACCAATGACACCACCCATGTTGAAAATACTCCAAAAGATAGAAATATAAGTTCCTTTTCTTTGAATAGGAGGATAAGAAGTCATAATAGCACCTTGACAAGCCCAAAGAAGACCAGCACCAATACCTAAAATAGCTCCAGCAACAATGGCAAAAGCTTGATGTTTATAATGATTATAGTAAAGAAATGAACCTGCATACAAAATATAAGTAGAACAACCAACAAAGAGAGTGAAACGAGGTCCAAGAATATTATAAATTCCACCACCAAGAACACCAAATAAAGCAAATGTTGTATAAAGAGCTGTATTTGCATTATTAGCAGCCGTCGGATCAACTTGACCACCACCACCCATACCGGAAAGTGCATTAAACATCCCTGGACAACAAAAACAAACTAATCCAATCATGATTATTTGTAATAAAGGTGAGTTGTAACGGAAATTAGATTGATTTGGGAAATGGGTTTCTCTTGATTCTACATCTTCTTCTTCACCTAAACCCATGATTGGTTTGTTACTCTGATTCAATTCTCAGAACAACTCTAGTGAGAGAAAGAAACAAGGAAAGGAGGAAGAGTTCTGTATTGTTTTTATTGGAAAGATCAATTTTTTTCTTATAGTACTATAGGTGTTAATCATTTCGAGAAATGGTCCCACAATTGAAAGATCCTAATCTTTTCTTTCTATCTCAATGTAACATATATATTGGCAACCTTTTGGCAGATTCCTGCACGTGGGTCCTTCATTTTTTCTAACATCTATATACAAGTATTTTTTTTTTTTTTTTTTTTTTTTTTTTTTTGTTGTTGAAATCATATCTAAATGGTCAGAGGGTGTTTTGATTTTTTTTTGTAATTGATTTTTTTTGTAATTATTAAGTGATTTTCATTTAATAAGTGTGGGTCGGTAATTTTAGGTCGTTTATTTTTTTTCATTTAATAAGTGAAAATCACTTCTAAGTGATGACAAAGTAAGTGCAAAAAAGTAAGTTCTAACTTGAAGTTTATTTTTTTTACACTAACTTTATAAGTGATAAAAAAAGACATTTTTATCCTTCTCTTAATATAATAATGACCAATATAATCATAATACAAAAGAATTTTTTTAATAATTGATAAATAAAAAAACTCGGTGATGGATTTAGCGACGACTCTTCCTCTTCTTCACTCATCTTTTACCTAAGTTTTTTTCCTAAAACTTTTTCACCTCGTATCTTTCACTAATTACGGAACCACCCAATTCAATGATGAAATGTGGTTTATAATTCTTAATCGTCTGAGGTTAGTTTTTTCAACCCAAAGTACTCATAAATCTTAGTTTTTTTCTACCTAAACTCATGAGTTTAATGAATCAATATGAAAGTGATACTATGGTCAAAATAGACAATTTCTCATTTTTCTAATATTTACAATTAATGTAAAAACAAAAATCAAACACTTAGAAGTGATATGAAACAAACGACATGACGCTTACAATTCAAATCACTTGGTAAGTGATAGCACTAATAAGTGCTAAAAAATCAACCACCCTCTTATTCTAACAAAAATCGTACAGGAAATGATCGTCTGTCCAACCCATCTCCAGTTGAATCCCGATAGACTACTACAATTGAAATCTCACTGGTATTCAACTAAGAGACGGACCAAAAACACTACCAAAATCAGATTCTTTTAATTATTTTTGTTTTTACATTATATTGTATAATATAATCCGGCACGGGTGATCTTTTTGGCTTTGAAGGTCATAAGTGAACTGAAGATACATAACCTTGGAGATCATCTCATAAAAAAAAAAAACCTTGGAGATCCAAAATTTCAAACACTAGAGTAATAAATTTGGGCAAACAAATCCAATACTAAGAAATGGACACCTCGTTTGTTTCCTTACAGGTTTAGACTAGGTTGGGATTCACAACAATGGACTCGTTTAACTTTATAGAGCGTCAACAAACTTATCACATTTTGATAATATATCAATGACCTGTAATAACTAACGTATATCATAGTCTAGTTCAACAAAAAAAAAAAAACGTATATCATAGTCAATTTCTCAAAAAATAAAACTTTTTAGAACTCCCTTCCTTCATAAAAAAAAATATTTTTGTAAACCAAAATCACAATTACATAGGACTATAGGAGTATAATAGATACTCCCTTCCTTCATAAAAAAAAAATATTTTTTTGCATATTGTATTTTTTATTTTGACAGTAATACCCATTTTCTATTTATTTTATTCTAACGTTTCTCTTATGATAGTTAAGTATAGACTCCCTTCCTTCATCAAAAAAAAAAAAAAGTATAGACTCCCTTGGCATGATAGCTTAAGACAAATATGAAGTCAAGCCGGCCTGGCACGTTCCTTTTTAACAAAAAAGAAAAAGCGGGTGAGGCACGTTTCTCACCCATGTTCGGTTTGGAGTTTGGACGGTTTGTAACTTCAGCCTAACAAAAACAATTATAATGATGTAGGGGAGGAGACCACTAATACTACCCCTAATGATAGTAACAATTGGACGGTTGGTAGCTCAAGTAGTTCCAAGGTGTTGACACAAACTCCAGAAATCCCTGGAGGTCTCAGGTTCAAATCCCAGAGAAGGTGGAATCTTTGGTTATTTGATTTGGGATTATAAGGGTGTAAATAATGTAGTTGGGCTTTAGGCCATTGTCTTGTTGGGCTATAGGCCCGGTCTTGTTTCAGTTTGAGTGGGCAGTTATTGAGCGTATCACATCTTTGATGTATCAATGCCAAATGTAACGACATACGTAGATCGTAGTCGACTTCCAAAAAAAAAATTGTCAACACTTCCGCAGACGTTGATAGGGTTGAAGTAAACTTAAAATGCTAGAGGTTTCATTTTGGATCCCTAAAAAGTGAAATGCATTGTTATTGAAATTTGAGTTATTAAAAGAATAAATAGTGGAAATAGATCTGTCAGGTTTCAGGCTTCTTTCATGTAGTTAGATTTTAGGCCTCTTTCGCTTCTTGGTTTAACTTAGGCGGTTGTCGTGCTTATCAGGTCTTGATGATGTATCAATGCCTTGTAGTGACTAACGCATATCGTATTCGATTTCTCAAAAAAAAAAAGATAGTAACAATTTTAAACACTATCTCTTCAAGGAGGGATAAATTTTTCTTTCTAATTTTGTCGTAATCAACTTGAGTTGATATTTCACATTTTTTTCTGACTCGCTGGATCAAACTTCAAATTAAGATAATTTGTTTTTGTACATATGATTTAGAGGATTTGGGTTCGGACAATAAAAAAAAAGAAAACAAACACTACTTCCGTAGTGAAATTTTAATGTGCTATATGGAACCCCTTTGCTATAAAAATAATAATTGATTGAAGATAGACAGCAACTGGCTAATAATAGGAACTGATAGTACATTTTAATGATCATACATTTTTGGCTCTATACTCTCCCAAAGTCAAAAATACTACTAATAGATAGAGATATAGTAGACATGGGACCATTTTATCGCAATTATTTATCACATTGCGTGCATATTTAACCTAAGAGAAGTGCTAAACGGCCCAATTTTTGGGCGAACCATAGGCCCAAAGTGATGTGGCCAGCCCTAATTGATTAGGCAGTTTTCTCTCCTCACTGTCGCTCAGCATTTTGCTAACCTAATTAAAGCTGGGGATGTTTCGGCACAATATGTTAACCCTTCTGCCCAAGGTCTCACCAAGGTGACCTGTCCGTTTCATTTGTTAGATTTACCCGTTCGACAGATTTATCGTTATATCAGTTCGGATTTGATATATTGTATTTTTTTTGGAAATTGACTACGGTCTACGATAGTCATTACATTGGCATCGATACATCGAAGATGTGATAAGCACGAAACTGCCGAGTTCAAACTGTTACAAAGAACGGGACTATAGCCCAACTAAACTATGGCCTAAAGTCCAACAACATTATTTATATCTTAATAACCTAAGTTCAATAAACCATGGAAACCACCTTCTCTCAGAATCGAACCTGAGACCTCCAAGATTTTGGAGTTTATGTCAACACATTGTATTGTAGTGGCCCATATATCAGATTTTTAATTACAGAAATGGACCGAAGGAAAGACTTGAATAGATTAACGGACTGGAGACTAGGAAGTACCTGTTTTTGTTTAAAATATCGCCCGTCTTTTTCAGTTGTCACTGTTGAAAGTTTCACTTCATCCTCAAGCATCCATTCAACTTCATATAATACATACCTTATGATATTGCTTTCTTGACAGAGATTCTTTAGCTACCAACGACAACCTGCATTAAATTTTTGAATAACAGACAATATAGTCAAGTAAAGGTTAGCTCTAGAATAAATTTGATTTGAGAGAATAAAAATTTCCTGTCTACTCCTTGAAAAACTTCAATGCCCATATCTGAAAGTAGTACTAGTGACGATAACATAAACTAGAAAGTGTAAAGAAAAACAAGTCATTGCTGAAATCTGACTGAGGATGATTACAATGAAATTCCAAGCAGCCAGGACTTGATCTGTTTACATTAATGAATCGTGTATCAAGACCTAAGTGGAGCAAATATAGGCTTCTTCAGCACGAGCCATACTTGAATTAGAAGTCAAAATACACTGTTACTGATCAACAAAATTGATCAACTCCATTGTTTGTTCAAGACAACCTTTGCATTGTCAATTTTGCCAGTCATTACCTGAGTGAATTTGAATTCCATACATCTTGTTGCAAACTTTTGGTGTTGGAACACTACCTAATTGCCGCCATGTGAATAAAAGTGTCAGTTGAATTCAGCATGACCTTAGATAGCATCTTTAAAGTTCATTCGAACATGGACTTCCCTTATCACCAGATTCTGTTAGTGTCAAAGTTTCCGACATATTGTCATCCCATCTCCAATTGGTACCTAAGATGTTTCATATAAAAGTACAAGGAACTAGAACATGTCATGTGGAAGTTTTTTAAAAGGGGGAAAAATAAAGTAGTCCTTTATATGGAAGTTATTAATACCCACCATACTAACGCTAACACGATTGTCTTCCATGATACTTTTATTGAAATTTCTTATGCTGACTGTTTTTTGATCATTTACCTGCCAATAAATGATAAGTAAGATTCGGACAAGTAAAATTTGTGATACTTTATGCTTAAAATAATCTTACCAGATGATCAGCAACCTTCCCGTGCCAGAGGACATTATCAACAACAATTACTCCGCCGACTCTCACCTGCAAATATCAAAAGAAATAGCTTCTAAGAAAGTTAAATTCAATTTGTTGAATTGCAGAATCTACTAAACAGTTTCCTACAATCAACCAATCTAAAACTGAAGGCAAAAGAACAACTGTTTTTTTTTACCAACTGATACAGCAACTCAAAGTACTCGAGATACATTTTTTTATCAGCATCAACAAATGCAAAATCGTAGCTGCACAGAAAAATGAATAGCACTGTTATCTGATTTGAGTTTTTAACCCTTTCATTCTTCCATGTAATGAACTGAGCAGTCAAGAAACAGGCAGAAACAATTAAGCAGAAATGAATCAGGGAAAATATTACTACTTAGAACTAAGCAGACCAATTTTCTATTTAGGTGAAAGTGAGAGCACAAACCACGCAACGACACTAACTTAAATACATAAGTACATAACTCTGGTCAATGTAAGATTGATGTCTAATCCACAGAGCCACACTAACATAAATACATAAGATCTGCCTATTTTCCTACGTAGTGGAGGCATCCGATGGACATCTAACTAGATATCCTGACTGAGAACGCACAACAAATTGCATTATCATTGTGAACCAGAAGGCTGATTTGATAGGAAGAGTGAGAAATCCCTGCTAATCCAAAGTACTGGCTAAATTCTAATTACGCGATCATAAACGGCCAAGTCAGTTACAACTCTGAGCTACAACCTGGCTCCAGGAAGTGATAAATATTACATCTGTTTATCTCCACTATCAGAGATATGACAGAAGACGACAACTCCTAAAGTGTACCAAGTACAAGTTCCATTCTATGAGAAAACTTAGGATGTTTCTATGCGATACCTGCAAGCTTCTCCATTCTTAATTAGAGACAGTAAAGTATCCCCTGCTAGTGCATGTCTGACATCCACCTACACCACCAACAATGCAAAAGAACTGTTTTAGGAAATTTGACACTACATCTAACAAAACTATTTATGCGGAATTCTCAACTCAAAAAGATGTTTATCATGAGGTGCATGCTTTGCTTGCACAGACCCTCGAGATCACAGAGAACAGAGAACCCTTTCCTATTAAGCTGAACCTCTTAGTTTTTTCTTTGTGTAACTTAACTTATTAGGCAAATTAGTTCTTAAAAGATTAAAGTTATCGAATAAAATTCACGACATATTTTTAAGCCTCTTTTTGGGTTCCCTTAACTTGGGACTTATGTTCATAACATGGCTATTCTTAATTACTCTGAAGAAACAAAGTTTTGATTGAGTCCACGGTCTAAAGCTCTTGGAGAACTTTACAGCTTTCAGAAGAAAGTAGTTTGTTAATATAAAGTTAGCAACTAAACTGACAACATTGAGAAAGAGGAGACTTGCCAGATGACTTCTATGTTAGACACTTTGAATGGCAGATAATTTTTTTGTGAAGGTTTGAACGGCAGATAAAGAAATTACCTTGTGAGCCACCCCAGCTAGGTCATAGTACTTTTTTGCAATCTCAAGAGACTTTGCGTCTCTTTCACATGCAACCAAACAACCTGATTCTGGTAGGACTAGAGCAACTGCCAAAGACGAATACCCCTGAAAGTAGTAGATTACAGGCCAAAATCATAAGCGACGAATTTCATTTTCTTCGTGCAAGATTAACTGAACCACTTCATATGATTTTCAATAATACATCAAAAAGGTGAGAAATATTTTGATGATTCGGTATATAGTATCTCTTCACAGCTTGTTAATTTATCAGATGCAGTTTGAAGAACAAATGAATCAAACTAGTAACTCGGCTATCCTAGGAAACTACCCAGCACGATAAGAGTACAAATGCTGAGATTATACTTTATTCTAGTGTCCCCATGTCCTTTTTTTGATAAATTCCAATAGCCCTCAGATTCCCTTTTTTGCAGTGGTAATGGCATAGTTGTTCATACAAAGTACATGGTTTTGCCAACTGCTGACCGAAATTTCAATTACAAGATATACTTTAAAATATATATATATACCAAATTAAGGTCCAAAGACACATACAGTAAAGACACCAACTTCAATACATCGTTTTGCCCCAAGAATCTGGACAAGCATTGCGAGTAGTTGTGCCTGATCCGGAGATACCTTACAAACATAACAAAAAGTCGTCAGCATAATACAAGTCCATTTCTATAAATTCCTGATATAATTACAATAAATAGCAAATACAACACATTATTATGATCATAATCGTACAACCAAGACTAGATTATCACTTCGATCATTTCCAAGTTTAAGGGCGAAGTCTTGCTTTGTAGCTAAATAAAACTAACATAGATCATAGTTCTGTTTTCTAGGTTTTTAAGTTGAATGATATCATATAGACACAATTATGAACAATAAACTCCCCAGATAGAACACAGACATGAAACATCAGCAAGATTCACAGCTCATTGGTAACGCAAAATTCTTCACGATAAATAATCGAAGCAACGTTACCATCTTATCTAGCAAAGATACTGATCAAAAGAAACAACAAATCTCAATTTCAAAAAAATGCATCTATGATTTTTACCTGCATTTGGCTTCCTCTCATAGTAGCAGTCTCTTCACGAAGCTTCTTTAGGATCTAATTAATGCAAATTTCAAATCCTTAAACTTCATTTTCGAACTAAGTAAAACATAACCTAAAGAACAATATTTACCTCTGGTTCACGAACATTTGTTAGTATGTATTCATAAAGCTGAGAAGTTACACTAATAATCTGTTTCTTTCCGTACTTTTCATCATCGGAAACAACTACAGAATTAGCACAGTAACTCCGATGATTGTTTGATGCCCTAAGTGAACCGGTGAATCTTTGAACAGATTTGACGGAGTAGTTGATGATTGGAGGAGTTGGAGATGAAAAATGGAGATTTCTGTTGATAGTTTGAACAGATAAGTTTTTGGAGAAAATGAAGTTGGAAATGAGAAAAAGAGAAGTTGGAGATGGATTGGGGTGAAGAAAATTTACATAGCTCGCCATGAAAACAAAAGGAATTGAAATTGTTCCAGTTTCTTCAGTTATCGGACCTGAGAAAGGATGGGGGGGTGGGGGGCGTTGGGCCGTTAGCGAAGGTTTTAGACGCTTTAGCAGTCCTAGACTCCCAAAGGGAGAGAAAATTTGCACTCGAGGGTCAATCTCCGTCCAGTCCGAAGAAACCTTTGCACACCTCCGTTACTTTTTGGGAGACCTACGCCGTATAGAAACTACCTGAGACTGTCCCTTGGCCCTAGGTCCCGACACAAGATTTTCAGACTGAAAAAAGGGAAGTGTTTGTTTGATAGGAAGCGTTTTTATCATTTTTCTAGAATATGGTGGGTGTCGGGGTGCACCTTTAAAATTTCCCCACATATATGTAGAAAAGATGGAGTAATTTCTTAGATTCTCTTCATCAAAATTTTTTTTTCTTAGATTCTATTAGGAGGATTTTTTTAAAAGGGTTATTTTCCAAATAGCCCCCAACTTTGTGATCGGTTTCCTGCCTAGCCCCCTACTTTGTCAAAAATACCCAGATGATCCCTTTTTTGAGCTACTGTTATAACACCGTTAACTAGTCATCACCTTCTCTCCTCCATCTCATCACCTCTCTCTACCACCTCATCTTTTTGCCACCTCATCGTCTTCTCCGACGAAAGTCGCCGACCGACCATTTTTTCGGTCGGCGACCTTCAACCATTAAAAAAAATTAATTTCTCTCACCTCTCTCTCTCTAAAAAAAATTAATTAATTTCCTTTCTCTTCTTCTTCTTCTTCTTCCTCTTTCTTCTTCTTCATCTTCCTCCCTCTTCTTCTTTCTCTCTCTTCTTCTTTCTCTCTCATATCCCTCTCTCTCAAAAAAAAAAACAGAGGTCTGTTCTATTAAAGAACAGAGATCTGTTCGTGGAACAGAACATAAATTTGTTCGAACATATCTGTTTCTGTTTTGTGAACAGAACAAAAAATTGTTGTGTTCTGTTCCAGAACAGAACATAAATATATTCGTGGAACAGAACATTTTCGAACAGACCTGTTTCTGTTCCACGAAAAGAACAGAAATCTGTTTTGTTTTGTTCAACGATCAAAACAGACCTACCTCCGACGAAGTCGCTGGAGGTCTAGAGAGAAAGAAGCAGAAAAAGAGAGAGGAAGATGAAGAAGAAGAAAAAGGAAGATGAAGTAGAAGAAAGAGGAAGAAGAAGAAGAAAGAGGAAATTATTTTTTTTTAGAGAGAGCGAGAGGTGAGAGAAATTAATTTTTTTTTAATGGTTGAAGGTCGCCGCCGGCCGGCGACCTTCGCCGCAGAAGACGATGAGGTGGCGAGAAGATGAGGTGGCAGAGAGAGGTGATGAGATGGAGGAGAGAAGGTGATGACTAGTTAACGGTGTTATAAAGGTAGCTCAAAAAAGGGGCCATCTGGATATTTTTGACAAAGTAGGGGGCTAGGCAGGAAACTGGTCACAAAGTTGGGGGCTATTTGGGAAATAACCCTTTTTAAAAATGAAGGAAAAAGTGGTTGTAACTAACTGTAACTATTGTGTTAGTTAGGCCTGTAAACGGTGGTCCGAAAATCCGAATTTGATCCGCATCCGCAATCAAATAATCCGACATTTCGGATTTCGGATTCGAATTTCGGATGTCTTGTCGGATAATTTTTGGATGCCGGTTTCGGATTCGAATATAGCTATATCCGACTTCGAAAAAATCCGATCCGATTCGCATTTGAAATCAACGGTTAAGATTCACCCAAGGGATTAAAAAATAAACAAAACTTTATCCTCAACTAGTCAACTTCAAGTCTAAGACTAAGTCTTCAGACTTCAAAGAATAAAATTTCAACTTCAAGTCTTTAACCCTTATCAGAATTTTGGATCGGATAATATTGTATTTGAATTTCGGATCGGATAATATTCGAAATTTCGGATAATATTGTGTTATAATGTTACGGCTTAAAATTCAGAATTTCGGATCGGATAATATTCGATATTCGGATATCGGATTTGAATGTCATTTTTTACCATCCGTCGGATATCGAACCCTTATCGGATAGTTCGAATAATTTCGGATTTCGAATTCGGATAGTATTGCATCCGAAAATAGTTCGAACCGTTTACAGGCCTAGTGTTAGTTTACTAAAAGCACCACTGTTACATCTCTGGTATCTAATGTACCTCATTTGGCTTCTTCATCATAGACTTGCACCTTGTTTACACTGTTCAAGCTTAGTTTTAATAGTTGTCTCATACTCGTTTTATATGCTCTCTCAAGTTGATGGTGGTGTCTAAGTGAGATCTCTCGTTTTATTAATTCCTCCATTTTGTTGGAAGTATATCCGTTGAGCATATAAAGATGTTAATACAGTTTGATCAAGAAACGATTTTCACCCGTAGCAAGTTCAGGTTCCTCATCACTCTGAAAGTACTACTTCATAGTTGCGGAAAACAAGTTTTTATTGGCTGCCTTAAAATGCTTCAAGCACTTGATGATCTTTGTTCTAGCAATAAAATGATACACCCAAACATACCTATCGCAATAATCAGTGTGGGTCAAAATCCGGTGTGGGGAACGCCCCTAATAATCCACGACCATTGGGCTTGCTTCGCACCAAGTCCATAAACTATATCGTTGATGGGTTGACCCACGCAAATCTAATACTAACTCGTTAATGGACCAACCAAAGCTATTTGATTATAATTCAATTCGTGACGATCATAAGTAGAAAGTTCATATTCCCCACTACATACAAAAGGTGCTTGGATAAGCGTTATCTGCTCAGCGTGAAGACGGTTCTTCGTGACCGTCTCTCATCAATATACTTGTTGGAGATGTCATACTATCCACATTCAAGTAGACAGTTAACCACTCAGACACTATAGGCGAGCGTCAGAGAGGATCATCCAATTCCCTTGACTGCTTCTTTCTTCACTCTCATAAATATAGCAACTGATCTTCAAATATATTCTTTGTAAGGGACTGTAATGGCTCCCTCTGTTCCTCGATTCTCTTTTGTTTCCTCATATGCTCCATTTCTTCTTGCAGTTTTAGAAGGTTGGACTGCATCAAAATACCGTATCCATCTGCCTATTTTCTTCCTTTAATTGTTCGATCTATGCTGATAAATCCTCAGTGGAAGACATGGCGGAACTCAGGTGACTGGATGTTTTTAAAAAAATATTGAATTTATTGTTCGACAAACGTTACGGGGTAGGTTGGACTGCATCAAGAGTATATCGTATTCATCTGCCTATTTTCTTCCTTTACTTGTTAGATTTCTGTTGATAAATCCTCAGTGGAAGACATGGTAGAATTCAGGTGATTGAATGTAATGTTCTCGATTGATTTCCTACGTATAAACAAAAATTCTAGTTTAACTTTCGAAAAAAAAACTATATATACATAGAGAGATTGAACAATGACATGAGAGATTGAAACGGGTCAGAGGAGATAGAGAGATTGAACAATTACAGCCTTAGAGCAACTCCAGCCCCAACCGGGCGGAGGCCATAAATTCAACATGGCCTCCGCCCGGCACTCAGGCCCAGTCGCCTGGGGCGGAGGCTGGGGTCGCCCCTAACATTAGGGGCGACTGAAGGCTCCCCAACATGACCGTTGGGGAGTCCCAACAGTCATGTTGGGGTGATCCTAACCGTTGGATAAAATCCAACGGCTAGGATCTTCTCTCATATATTTTTTTAATGTAAATAATATTTCTGTAATTTTAATTTTTTTTAATTTTTTTTTCAATTCTAGAAAAACTTAAATATTAATAATTAAAATACATCCCACCAAATGTCGGTCTCAGAATAATTTTTTAACTTTGAAAAAAAAAAATATTATTTCGAAAATAGTTTAAACACGTGTTTTATATATACATAAAATCACACACGTTTTTCGCACACCAACTAAAAGTCCACACACGCGTTTCTCGCATGAACAAATTTTCGACCTCAAGATAGGCTGGGGCTGGAGTTGAATTTTAGAGGTTGAGCTGAGGCAAAAAAATTTGGGTGAAAAAGTCGTTTGGGAAATTTTAAAAGGCCCCCCCGTTTTTGTTAAAAGGCCTCCCCGCTAAAAGCGCCCCTCATTATAACCCATTTGGTTATAGGGCCCCCTCTGCAAAGGAGCACCTCCCTCTTCTATATTTGACCTAACGGCAAAGTTAACGCTGTTAGGTCAAACTTAACCCAAGACCAAAATTGACCCTAAAACCCTTGACCATCTCCTTCCCAACCAGTTTCAGCATCCCTTCTCTTTTTCTATCTCCCGCCTTCTCTCTCTCTCTCTCTCGTGCTCTAGGTCTCTCTCGCCCTCTCTCTCATTCTTCACCATTGTACCAACGGTTAGTATATCTCTCTCTCTCTCCTTATATCTTTCTTTCTCTCTCTCTATATATATATATATATGTCTTGCTCTAGATTTGAGTTCTGAATTTAGGGTTTTTATTGAAAGGGGTTTTTGATTTGTTGAAGGAGGGATAGTTTCATAACACATAGGGTTTTGTTATTTCTGATGTTGATTTAGGGAAAGTTTGATTTTTACATACCCAATAGTATAGTTAGTTTATATTAGTAATAGGGTTTTGATTGGATTGATTTCTGGATTTGATTGTATGTGTTGTTATGATGTTCATGATTTTAGTTTAATTTAGTTTAAGTAGTAATTTTAATGCTTAAAAATCATAATACGGGCGTACCAGACCGTAGAGATAGGAAACCCCCAATTTTAAGCATATTTTCGGTCGAACCAGACCGTTTTTATGACAAGTTACGGCTCGTGGTCACCGTAAAAATGCACAGTAGCTACTGTGCATTTTTACGGTGGGCTCGAGCCGAATTTGTGCATATTTTCGGTTCGAGCCCACCGAAAATATGCGCAGTAGCTACTGTGCATATTTTCGGTGGGCTCGAGCCGTATTTGTGCATATTTTCGGTTCGAGCCCACCGAAAATATGCACAGTAGCTACTGTGCATATTTTCGGTGGGATCGAACCGTTTTTTGGGCATCTCACGGCTCTTGCCCACCGTATTTTTGCCAGTAGGTCAAATTTTGTTGTCTTTATTTCTGCTTTCCAATGCCATTTTTTCCAAGTTGTTTGACTTTATTTATATATCCTATTTTACCTTTAGTCATGTCTGAACGTGTCGCACAAACTGTAAGTGCGAGAAAGAGGAAGGAGGATGCTAGGAAGCAGATTGTCGACGGTTCCACAAGTGAAGCAGGTGCTGATCCTTTTCCAGGAGGGTCGACGGACAGAAGCGTTCTCAAGAACTATGAGAACCATATTGCATACCAGATTTGGAATGGCAAGGTACGTGTATGTTTTTCTATTTTTCGCACTTATCAATGTTTAATATAATGATATATTGTTAACTTTCATTAAACGTAACTTTTATGTTTGTTTACGTAGGATCGTCCTGTTTTGAAACTACATAATCACGCAAGTGGTGTGCAAGTGGGGGCCCTTGAAAGTAAAAGTATACGGGATTCAAAGAAGGAACATGTCTGGGACATAGAACTCGAGTGTAAAGTAGTTCGTGAGAAGGTGGAAGCATCAGGACTTCTGCAAATCGCTAAATACTCTTAGCAGAAACTTGACCGGGTTCTTATCACGGCTTTCACGGAGAGGTGGCATGAAGATACTAACACCTTTCACATGCCATTTGGAGAAATGACGATCACACTAGAGGATGTGCATCGTATTACAGGACTTCAGATTACAGGTCACTCGGTTCATCTTGATAATGATCATGTAAATGAATGCGCATTTCTGGTGAAAGGTTTAGGGGTGACACCTGAGGCTGCGGAAGCAGAATTGAAGACGACTAAGTGCAAGAGTGTCCGAATGTTGTGGTTGAGGGAAATCTGTTCGGGTAGCTTAGACAAAGATGACGCACGGAAGAAAGACTTTTGCGTCAGAGGGTACCTTCTCCATCTTATGGGCTCGACTCTTTTTTGTGACAAGAGTGGTTCGAAGGTGCCTGTTTGCTACCTTACATATTTGATGGACTTGACGAAGGTCCGTAAATATTCGTGGGGCACGGCTGTGCTTTCTTACCTTTATAGGCAGCTCGGTCATGCTTCCACTAAGGGTGGACAAATGGCGGGTTATATGCCCCTCCTCCAGGTATTTCCCACATTATTATAAGTTGATTAATTTAGGAGTCTATCTTCTTGGTAGTAATAATTGTTTTCTTGTTTAGGCATGGATTGACGAGCACTTTAAGCTTGGTCTGTCGGATTTGAAAAAGGATTTCGACATTAGGCCGGATTTGCCTCTGATGGGTAGATGGACGGAGCATGATTTACATGGAAATCTAGATGACAGACTGGTTAACCTCCGAGAGGTGATCGACGATTTGGAGGAGCGAGAGGTAAAATTCTATATACTATGGTATTTTGCATGTTAATTTGACATTGAATGAGCATCTAGTATAATAATTGTGTTATTTAGGTTATTTGGGACCCATATAGACTCATAGGCATTGGTGAGTCATCTCCCCCACTATACGCCTTCTACAGCGGTTGTATCGTATTTGATGATATTGCCGAGTCGTATCAACCCGAAAGGGTGTTGAGGCAATTTGGTGTGGTTCAACATATTCCGTCTGCCCCCATGAGAGCAACAAAGAAGAGAAGGAGTGAAGCAAAGGATTATGGAGAACATACATGGTATTGGGAGAACTGGAAACATCATGTCCTCAACGAGAAAGATAGGTCGCAACGGGTTAGTTCGGCTTGGGAGGTCGATGATAAATATGCTGAGTGGTTTAGTCGAATTTCACACCCGAAGGTCCAAAACCCAACCCATCGGAAGACGAACCAAACACAAAGCTCACTCGGTTCGATTGCTTACTACGTAAGTACACATAAAGCATGTAATCTACTTTATTTAGTATTGATGGAAATACATGTTAACAGACTTGATTTTTTTTTCAGAGAGAGGGTATTCGGCATGCCCTTGCTGCACTAGATTTGTCTGGGGTGAATGCAGGAAAGAAAATTCTTCACCAAGTATTGAGGGAGGAGCAACTTCCAGAGGCACCCTAGAGGGTTCAGGAAGAAAATACAAGGAAGAGGACAAAAACAAAGGCCGTGGGCAAGAGGAAGACCTAGAACGGCTTTAGATACTTTTATATTTTGAGACCTATGTCGGAAACTTTTGAATGATGTCGGATACTTTTATAATTTGAACGGCTTTAGATACTTTATCTTTTGATATGTTAAAACGGTTGGTTTTTTATATGGTTGAAATGTTATATTTTGATATGTGCCAAAAGAGAGAGATACAAAACTCCGAGAGAGAGATATGTGCCAAAAGAGAGAGAGAGAGAGAGAGATACAAAAGAGAGAGAGAGATACAAAACTCCGAGAGAGAGAGATATGTGCCAAAAGAGAGAGAGATACAAAAGAGAGAGAGAGAGATACACAACTCCGAGAGAGAGAGATATGTGCCAAAAGAGAGAGAGATACAACTTTTCGGTGGGTTCGAGCCGTTTATGTTGCTAAAGACGGCTCAGACCCACCGTTTTTTTGCACAGTAGGTAGTTCTTCAACAAAAACCTTTTCTTCATTATTCAATCTATTGACATATGCATGCCCAATTAAGGTCACTGCAAGTTCATGATTATGGATCCCACACACAACTTCCACCTTCCACTTGTCTCCGTCTATCGGTATTCCTTTTAACTTGAAGGGGCAATTGCATTTCTTAGTACTTGTTTTTCTCCTTTTGGTGGACGATTCTTTTGTTTTAGGAATTATTTCTGCCTTAAGATGAGAACGATACTCTCCACTTCTTTCACATCGTAAATCCATCTTCGGTTTTTTACCACCTTTCCGCGCAGCAGACTTACCAATCATAACAACCATCTTGTTTTTTATACCAATTTCTTTTGCACATTTAACTAACTCGTCTCTCGTTTCAAACACTTGTTCAGTTCGAAAATACTCACTAACATCAATGCTGACAAAACTTTCATATGGTCTGTTTTCTTCTTGATTTTCTTCTTTCTTATCTGGAACTTAAAGGTTGGGTTCTTCTTCTCCACATTCACGATTTACAATTTTAAGACATCCAAATTCCGATGATGCTTCGTTTTCTTCGACTGCATCATGCCGCCTTTCTTGTGTATTAGAACCTCCAAAATCCCAAGTGTCTGTAGTAATTTGAGATGGAAGTTGAGAAGAAGCCACAGCAGCAAAGCCCTATAGGGAAAAAAGAAAATTTTAGTCAAAACGGCCCGAGACCACCGTTTTATGTATTGCTTTACGGCTCGAGTCCGCCGAAAATATGCACAGTAGCTACTGTGCATAAATTCGGTGGGCACGAACCGAATTTATTGACATTTTTTGGCTCGAGCCCACCGAATTTTTGCACAGTAGCTACTGTGCATATTTTCGGCGGACTCGAGCCGTAAAATGGCATAAATTCGGTTGTACCAGACCGAAAATACCCTCCGTGTTCAACAACCAAAAAATTTTCATACAACCAACGAATATATCATACAACTTGAAAAAAAGTGTTAGGATATGTTCATCTACCTCTTGGGAGACTGAATCTTGTCCAGAAATTGATGATTTAGGATCCTTTGATGTTTCTCCAAAACTTTTGAAACTTGCTTCATCCATGGTGGTTTAAGAGTTTAGAAAGGGATAGAGAAGTGGTTTAGGAGTGCAACAACAATGTGAGATTGTTACACAACTCCGATGAACTTTCCCCGTTGATGATGGTCGCCGGTGATGTTGACAATTCCGGTGGAAGAAGAGGGAAGAAGAATATAAGAGAGGAATTTCTAGGGATTTGGGTTTCTAGGGATTTGGGTTTTAGGAAGTTTAATAATTAACAACTAAAATCTTAATGTGGGTGAAATATACCTTTAAAGGGGTTTTTTTCACCCATTCAAAGAGGGGGCCCTTTAACCAAGCTAAGTCAAACGTCTTTTACTAAGTCAACGAAATCATGGGGAGGCCTTTTAACAAAAACGGAGAGGCCTTTTAAAATCTCCCAAGTGGTTTTTTTCGACCTAAGACAGGCTGAGGTTGGAGATGCTCTTACATGAGAGATTGATACGGGTCAGAGGAGCCATTATCCTAGTCCTAGCCTCCTAGGAGACTTAAATATTCAACCACTTCATTTAGCTAGTAGATCGGAGGTGTTGGATACCCAACTCGTGAGATGGGTAGACCAGATAATAAAAGATAAGATGGTCCCACATTAAAACACGTAAGAAAGAAAGAATTAACACTCCAACGAAAGCTACTCCGTTACACTCGTTCTTGTAATCGTACTTGGTATAATAATATCCAAGCAATTCCCACATTTGGCTGTTTAAGTGACAAATTTACTTTCATGTTATTCTAATTTCAGTTTCATTTCATCTACTTAACGGATCAAATCAACCAACTATTCTTCTCTCTCTACAAATACCAATCCTCCCATTCCTTTTCAAAAACGTTTTTGTTTCTCTCACGCGGCTCGACGACCCAATATCATCATTTTGTCTTTTAGAGCGAGGAAGCAAGTCTTTTAGAGAGAGAAATTCTTTATCTAAGATAAAGAGAAAGAGAGAGTTAGATTCTTCTTCTTCTTCTTCTTCTTCTTCGTCTTCTTCAGTCGTGTTTCGTATTTTTTGTTCTCAGGTTTCAGCTTCATTTGCAGCGTTGTGATTATGTATGTTCTTCTTCTTCTCTCCTGTTGTACGATTTTATCTGTAGTTTAATTTATATCTGATTTCTTGCTTGTTTCTAACGAAAAACGAGCTGGTTAGGTTACGATTAAGACATCACGATATGATTTTAGTCATTATTCTAGGGTTTTTAGTGTGTTTATGTCTGATTATGACGTTTAACCGGAGTATTTTTAGTTTTTGTTAGGAAAACCCGGAGTTTTTAGACTTGAAATCATCATTATTTTCAGTTTTTCTCCCAATTTCATGGATCTAATGCGTTTCTTCTTCATCTAGCCGAGTTTTGTAATACACGTTTTGTTCTTGCTTTCCTTTATCTTCTACACACAAAACTAGTATAATCTTATCAGTATGATTCGTCTATCCCTTTCAGCATATCTATGATCCATATTTGTTAGTTTTGTTTCCTAGTAGTAGGTACCAATACCACTTGTCTCACCTAAGAAATGATAGATCTAGGGCTTTGTCTGGTTAAAAGGGGTTTTTAGGGTTTCTTTTTTAAATTCCAGAGTATCCTCTGTTTAGAAAGCGAAAGACCAAATTTTGACTACTTCATTTCCTTTTGTTGGGTTATGCAGAACCAAAGGTAAGGCTTGGTACTTGGTGTGTGTGTGTGTTGTAAGTCGGAGACTAGAACTTGGAAGTTGTTGCTGGAGTATCAAACTAAATGGAGGTATTTGGAACATCTATTGTTGCCGGACCAACAAATGTTATTTTTTTGTCGAGTATACTGGGTGGTGGCGAAGGGATGATCCCTAGTCACAAATGTGATTGGAAATGTCAAAACGAACGTGTTTGTGGAAACATGTATCTCTGCAAGCTAACTGGAAATACTCACATATGTGACAGAAACTGTAACCAGAGAATTTTGTACGATAACCATAGCTCACTTTGCAGAGTGAGCGGTCAGGTTTTCCTTTTTACACCATTGGAGGAGCAGGCAGTGAGAGGAGTCCGGAGGAAGCTCGAAGCGGAGAATTCCTCTGACAACACTTGTTCTTCTAAACGAAGGCGAGATGCTAAGTTTCATCCTTCTCCATTCGAGAGGTCTTTCTCTGCAGTCGCTCCAATCTGCAGTCAAGTTGGAGATGGCATGGACATGAATTAATAGTAGTCAAGAGTCGTCGATCATTTCCCTCATCTTCCTTCTCCCCCTTTTTTCATCCTTTATTTTCTTTTTTGTTTTTCATCTTCTGGTCTTTGGAACAAAGATGGAAAGAACAAAACTCGTAACTATGAAGGCTTAAATGGTGGACCTATGTGTTCTACCTGTCTGTAGGAAAAACTCTCTTATTTAGACTCGCTTATATGGAATGTAGTCCCTTGAGTGACTTAACTATTACTTAGAGACTTAATCGTGCTCCAGTTACCGTTATAAATGAAGGAGCTTTTATCAATCTTCATTTGCATTTTAGTTACCTTCTAACTTAGCACAGCTGAACTAATTCGTCTAAGATGGCTTTTGTTTTGTTGAGTTCCTACTTTATTATATTGATCTCTTACCCGTATAACTTATATTTGTTTCTTCTAAGTTGTATTAATTGAGATTATTGTTTATCTCTGAGTAATATGTGTGCGGGTTAAGTTGTTCTTCATTGAGCAAGTCATTTTCATTCTTTCAAGTGACAGATGGTTGTGCTTGATTTATATGTTATAAGTTGTTCATGGGAATGTAATGTATTATACAGGTCTTTTTGCAGCTTCGAAAGGAGAGTATTTTTATAGGTTGTGTTCGGGTTGGAAACATTTCTTTGTTTTGTTTGCCTTCATTGTATTTTTTGCTTGCAGGTTACTTTGGGCGAAATTCTATCTGTGTTTGTTTTATTTGGTTGATCCCTTATTTTCTTTCGCAATTTGCATTGACATTAGAGGGTATCTGAAATTCATGTTAATTTTGCAGGAATTTTGAGGTATATTGCCATCAAGAGAGCTAAGAAATGCATTTATAGAAATAATGATGCATTAACTTGTTAGTTCTATATTTTGATTTCTGAAATTTGACGACCCTGACATTACCATTTTCCTTTCTTCTGTAGGAATAATCAGGTAAGCAGACCAATCTCGTTAGCGAGAAAAAGTCTTGCCAATGTTAGTGTAAGATAGCAGCAGAAAGAGGAAGAGAAGATAAAGATCTTCACAGAAGAACATATCAGACATTCATGGAGTTCTGGGAGGCCTTCCTTACCAGGTGATTTCTATTTCCAGACCTAGAAACTCCTTGACAGCCTCTCGACAACATTACAATATTATTACTACACCTGATTTCAAGCAAGTTAGATTCTGAGTTTGTGTCTCCATTCGATGTCTTCGGTCAGTGCCATGAGAGAGAGAGAGAGAGAGAGAGAGAGAGAGAGAGAGAGAGAGAAGTGGTTTGACTTGCTGCTGCTTGTACCCTAGCATTGTCTATTGATTTCTAGGTTTTTGATTTGTTTTAATGTAGCATGAATTAGAATTCTTACTAAATTATGTTGCACAGAATTCTAAATCGACATTTTATATCATAAGAGATGCTTCTGCAACTTCTTTCTTCCTCTCACATGTGGTGTTCTTGTGTTTTGTGCTCGAGGATGGGATATTACTGTTTATATATCCTTATCTTCTCTTGAAAGGATAGTGGTTCATGAATGCTTTGTTACTTATTTAAATTAGTGATTGTCAGTTATAAAGAAGGCAGGTGAATGAAAAACAATTGTATTTTCAGATATTTATGTTTCCTCTCCAAGATTTTCCATCCATATTATACTTGTCTGTTCAGGTTTGACTTCATTAGACATGTTAATGGATTTTCCAAAAATAATTGATTAAATTATGTGGTTGTTGCAATATCAGTTCTTCATTAAAAATCTGAGTAAATATTGTGGTAGAAAAATATCCAATCCTATTGTATGACTTGAAGGATAAACGAAGATCGATTCACTATTAAGAGTGAAGTCCAAAAAGATAGTTTGACGAGAAAAATCTTCTCCGCTTAAGATTGATTAGAGGAGATATAAATTTTCAATTAAAATGTAAAGTAAGAAAAATTGAAAAACTTAGGGCTCATTGAATATCTATGAGATAGTTGTAAATAATAGGCAACATATTTTGAATTTCACAAGGACAGGAAGAGTGGTGTTGCTACGCCCATTATTAATGAATTTATTTTGTTGGGTTTTGGTCCCCCCCAATTGCAAAGAGGTTAAAAGCCGTGCCTACCACACCAAGTTGAGAGAAATATACAAAATAAATCAATTTTCAAGTTCTTCTTATTGTTATCATCAACTCCTTCTGGTCTATGAAGATAGTTGTCAAAGTAAAATCACGTTATTGTGGTTGTTATCATTATAATGCAACAACCGATGTTGTGTACGATCCGTACAATCAATTTAGAGAAAAAAAAGAAAAACCTTTAACGCCGTATGATTATTATTAAAAGAAAGTTAGATGGAGTAGTGTTTATTTTCTTTAAGTCTGTTTCCAAATGTCCCGGGGAGTCCGTCCTCCTGTCAGCTCCAATATAAGCATAGTTAGGTAGAAGTTGGGTGACTTTTGTGTACCACTTTTGGTTTGATGTGAAGAAATTAGTGTCATCCATAAGTTTATCTTGTCTTCCTATTATTTCACTGGATGCTTTTATATTCAAGGATATTTTTGGTTTCATAATGAATTGTCTCGCCCTATGTCCTATTCTTATGCATTACCTCACCATGTGTACATGTTTTTACAATTAGGCATACAAGAACCATTTGATTTTGTTGTGGAATAGTTGGTTTTGTGGAGAATGGAGGTTGGTGTTATAACATGAGGTTCTCAATGGGACGACCCTAACTACCCACAACTCTAGTTCCTATCTGTCTCATTTCAGTTTTGTAAATACCATGATTTAAAATCGCTATAAACAAGGCAGGTAGGTAACTTTCGGGTACTTACCCTTTTCTTTTTCTGTTTTTACTTTTTGTTTGATCATTTTTACCACTCATTAGGAATCTTTTATTTACTTCATTCAAAAACTTAATTAGTATTTTATTGATGTATAGTAGACTTGTACCGACTTCTCAATTCTTGATTTGGGTGACATGACTCTTTTAGATTCGTCTCTCGATGACTTGGATTAGGGCGACCCATTAGTTCCTTGGTCGTTCTATTGACTTCTTGATATAGCCAAAGCTGACCATTATTCGGTTCGGCAGAAACACGACTTCTTTAACGTTTTTAATGAATTGGGTGTTAAATTCTTTGTACATTTTTTACCCTTACAATTCATACTTGTCTTGTACCTTATTAGGTTTCAGACAGGTCAATTTAGGTGACATGAGGGTGCATCACGCGATGAGTCTTGAGTTTTGTCTCAGACCTGAACCATCTGAAACCCGAAAGAGTATGTATTGGTTTGACACACCCTCTTAAAGCCATGTGGTCGTGAGATCGAGTCTCGGTGGAAGCGGTTTGCTATCAAGATTTATCTCATGTAATTTAGACACTAAAAACAAGTAGAGATCGGAGTAGATGAGCTTTTAGGCCAGTGACCCTAAGTGTCTTTATATAACCCTTAGAGTCCAATATGTGTTAATTAACGTTTATAGTGCTTATCCAAATTCACGATGTATTGCATATTATATTTATGATATCTCAATACCATTGAAATGTAATTCTGTTGGAGTCCAGTCTAAAAAAAAAAAATTCAGAATCCGACCCTGGGAGGGAGTAAACCCGTTACCCGCCTCCCGACCTGAAAGCTTGCCACCGAGTGGAACTGCCACGAGGAAGGTAACATTTCTAGTTTAGTAAGAAAAATGTGATGCAAGCCAATCTGAACCTTCAAAAGACAAAGACTACCACTTTAATGGCGCTATCATCATTTCCATCCTCCTCCTTCCTTTCGAATACCACAACAAATAAATCAACGTCTCTCCTCCATTACCATATCCCTACTCAAATTCATAACCCTAAAAACAACAACTCCTCCTCCTACTACCAATCACCAAGAACCCCAACCAATTCCCTCACCGGCACCACCCAATTCCCATCCTACAACCACCACCGCCGCCGAAGTTCAGTTCAATGTCGATCAACCACCGCAACTAAACCAGTAAGATTATCATCATATTCACACTCTCCTTTCATCAATTACACTCTCTAACCCTCTCTTTAATTCTTTTGGGTATATTACGTGATTTTTGTTACAGGAGATTGATGAATTTGAGAAAGAAAAGAAAAAACATGATTTATTAAGAGAAATTCAAGATACCCAACGTGGTTTACTTACAACCCCTGATCGAAGATCTTCCATTGAAGAGGCTCTCGTAACCACCACATTTTCACTCTTCCTTCTTTCCTTCAATTTGGGTAGTACTTTTCTTTGTTTTGGTAATTTAAGTAATTAAGTGAGGGTAGTTTCGTCATTTTTTAGATATGTGTGGAGGGATACGACGCGGGTACGGCAATCGACTTGAAGGAATTGGATGGAACTTGGCGTTTACAGTACACCTCTGCTCCTGATGTCGTCGTCCTCTTTGAGTCCGCCCAACGTTTTCCCTTCCTCCAGGTTAGGTCAAGTGGTGTTAATCTGTCTCGTCTGACTCGTTTTGAGATTGGATCATCTGATCCAAATGTTAAAGGCAAGCTTGGTAAGGACAATCCCTAAAATGGTTAAAGGCAATGTGTGTATAGGAGGCAATGCCTCATTCAATGATTGACCTAACGACACAATTGACACCGTTAGGTCGTTGCCGGCCGGCTACCTTTATAAATAAATAAATAAAATTCTTTCTTCTTGTTTTTCTTTTCTTCTCTCTCCTCCCGGCAAAAAAAAAGAAGAAGAAGTCGCCAGCCGGTGTCCGACCGTCGACTTTTTGACGGAAGAAGACAAAAGGATGAGGTGAGTGATTAACACCCTCAAATTTGGGTATTGCCTCTAACCACATTTGGTCAACTTGTTTTGACCAAGTTTTTGGTAAAGAAACACATTGCCTTACATGTTTGGGCATTGCCTATAAAAATTCCCTTAATATTAGTATTCAAATTGTGAAGATTTAGCTTCTATTCCTACCCTCATTTTTTCCATGTAAATGTATTACATGTTTTTGTTGTGTGATAGTTCTTTAATTTTGCTTTGAAGCATTCACGTGTTTCTTCATGTGTTCTAAATTGCTTTGGTACAAAATAAACACGGATGTCTCTATTACCATTATCCCACAGATCCTGGACATTGGAATTTGCAAAGTAGATAAGCCTTGGGCAACCTTTCTGTGTAAGCCGGATTTCAAGGAGAGTTAGGCACATAGGTACAAACAAGGTATCAGACCTAATGTCTGAGGGATGTGTCGGGACTTAATATCCTTAGCCCTGCGAGGAGAGGGAGTGTCGAGTGACTTTAACTCTGACGTTGAGGGAAGGTATCACCATTATCCCACATGGCCTGAACATTAGAATTTGCAAATAGATAAGCTCATAAGCCTTTGAGCTCCTTTCCTTGCGGGGTTCTTTGCAAGCCGGTTTTCAAGGAGAGTTAGGCTCAACAGGCTCAAACATGGTATCATTGCTAGTGTCTCAGGGGTCGAGACTTGGTAATATTAGTCCTGCCGAGTGACTCCATCTTTGGCACTGAAGGGAGGTATTAGCGTTATCTCACATCGCTTGGACATTAGAAGTTACAAAGAAGATAAGCCTTTGGGCTATCCTTTCGGTTTTCAAGGAGAGTTGGGCCCAATTGGCTCTAACACTCTCCAACAAGTAAAGGGTTTGGGAGATCCAATTAATTTAACACCTCAATGCCTCACAACCATCTCTAGTGTCGATTTTGTCTCTCAATAGTATGTTGATGGTTGTCTACTCAGCTGTGTTAAGTCGAAATTTTGCATCCTAAGAGGCAAATTCCTTGTATTGTTTAATCTTTGTTTGTGTAGGTGGGGCAAATCTTCCAGAAATTTGAATGTCGGGATCAAACAGATGGAGGTATTGTTCGTAATGTGGTCCGTTGGAGCATCCCATCCTTGTTAGAGGTAAAGTTCGATGTTATCTTTCCCAACCCAATCAAGCTTCGAACTTTAACAGAAGTCTTGCTAAATTTGAACAATTTGTTTTAAATATGCTATTTCTGAAACTAAATAAAGAAGCTCTGAAGACTTACTCTTTCTTTTGTGCTGTTGATGGCATGCAAATACAAACACATGCCTGTCTATTATGGTGGTAATCGTTTTTTTTTGGACATTAGAATCTAATTCATTAAGTCAAGCATCTAAATACTACTTAGAATATCAAGCTTAGGAATTCCGAAGTACACTGATTCCGGCATTGTTTATGAAATTAGACCTTCATCTCAAATTCAGCTCAACCTTTCAGATTGATTCCCCAATTTGAAAATCTGACTCTATGGCTCTAGCACGACGTGAAAGCATTCGAAAAAGGAGTTGGTTATCATCCCACCGATTCAGTCCACTAGTTAAACAAGTTCTAATCTAGGCTGTTCGTTTTCAATGATTGTTCAACACGAACGGTGCAGATCTTGGTCACACATTTTTTACGTAGCAGCTTAAATGCCTCGGCTCGAATTTGCTCTGCGTTGCTTCCCTTTCAGTTATTACTACGAATTGGCTTGTTGTTTTAATGTGTCTTTCTTTTCCCGCCAAACCTTATTAGTTTGAATTGTTGTATTTATTCACTTCACAGGAACAAGATGGCGCCACTCTACTTGTTTCGGCAAATTTCTCTGTTGTTTCGAAGCGTAATATATATCTTCAGTTTGAAGAGGTTAGCTTCTTTCATAACTAAAGTTCTATTTTTCAGGCAGACTTTTAATGACGAGTAAGAGTAACAGTCTCTAAACAGCATAATTTGGTTACGTATGTTGTACATAAAACATCCATATTATTATTGTTACTGTCTAACAGGTTCTAGTATCATTACAGGTTTCGGTTCAGAATATAAAAATAAGTGAAGAACTTCAGTCCTTGATAGCCCCTGCTTTGCTGCCACGGTCATTTTTAAGCCTACAGGTAACTTCCAATCCTCAATCCCAACATTTTGGCTAGCGACAAAGTGTCTATTTTTCGTCGATAAGGGTTATTACCACGGGTTTGTCTTTCTATCATGTTCATACCATTGTACAGGGCGATCCAGGGTGATTATTTTCTGCCCATACAACATGTACATCTCTAGTTTCTGGTTGGACCAATAATGACCCTTTACGAATTAGCCCATTTCGCTATCCATCTTGGGTGGTGTGCTTTTTTCATTGTTTGAAGCGTACTCGTCTGTATTTGGATAGCCTGACACAAATAAACCCATAATAAACTCAAATCAGCCATTTGACGACTTGGACAGCATGAGTCAAAAACAAACCCGGGTCAATTCAGACCTGACTGCGGGGGAAAAAAGCACTACCTTAGACAGTTCTTGAGCCAGTGTGGAGAAACTGTTTGAAATTCATCGAACCAAATTTTGTGTCTACTCTTTGGTGCGAAAATAAGCCTAATTTGTCCATGTTTTTATACTTAAAACCATGGTTGTAATGGGATTCATCCTACTTTTGTATAGATCTTGCAGTTCATCCAGACGTTCAAAGCTGCAGTTCCAGTGTCAAGCCCATCGAGGTGTGTTACCTTTATTATATGCGAAGTTATTTGTGTTTTTCTTAAAATGAATAGATTGAAATGCACTGAAACTGTATATAATTGCAGGCGATCGGTCGGAGGATTATACTACCTTTCATACTTGGACAACAATATGCTTCTAGGCCGTGCTGTTGGCGGCGGAGGAGTTTTTGTGTTCACCAAAGCTCAACCTCTCTTGTCGTAAAAATAAGATTTCTACAACTGTCTGCAGGTGAAAACACAGAGTTTTCAAACCTGCGAGAGAAAATGTAAGTAAAAAAGGACAAGTACATAAAAACACATAAACTACTGATTTCGAAGCAATTAGCGTCAAAATATTTGTATGATGATAAATTACATGTTATAGTTTAAAAATATTTGTTCACCAACAAGTTCCATATGGAAGGTCAAATTGGCATTCCTCCGTTCCATTCCCCCTATGCTCAAGGAAGAATGTCAGAAATTGAAGAACTTATAGATAACCTCATGGGGCTCTTAATGATTTTAATGGCCAATGATCAAATAATTTAGCCGAAATTAGAGCATTGGTTAATGGTATTTTGGTTTTGAAGCATAAATTCTTGTTGTGTGGTAACCCAAGACTAGCGATGTGACCTATAGTTGCATTTATTCCATGGGAGACCTGTTGGATTTTACATTTTCGAAAAAATCTTATTGGAGATGAAGATACCACAACTATATGGATGGAGAATTGGGGATGCCACAACAAAATTTTATTCTTAGGGAACCAAGTTCTCATAAAATATGGACCATATAATAAGAGCATCAGGTACTAACTTTCCCAGCACTCTTGTCAACTTTAGGAGCACCAGGTGTCAGGTTTGTGAGGCTGACAAAAATAAAATCCCCTATCATATAGTTATATAATTTTAGTTTCTTGACTTACAAGTATAAACAATTTCTCTTTGGACTTTGGTTGAATCTCCATATTCTTGTAATTTTCAAAATTGTCTTCTAGAAATATATTCTTTTATAGGTACAATGAAATATATATAGCAGACAACAAATAATTGAAGCTTGAACTTGGCCCTAAAACATATACATCTCTAGTGTTCCAAAACTCATGTTTTACTTATATTAACTATTTTCTTCTAGAAGGGATCTCTTTTATTAAATAAAGGATTTGCGTGTACCAATTTCACACACCTTCAATTTGATTCGAGCTTTCCCTTCTCAAATTATCAACACTAAGACTTTTTCGCGACCAATCCTCACCACTAGGTATGAGGAAGTCATGTATATATTATTTATATGAAAAATGAAAGGACCTTACGAATGGCTTGCAATTTCAGAAAAAATTGATTTTATTGACATTTATTACACCCAATTTCCCTCTGGCCGTTTCAAAATCATTGACTTGGAAAAAAAATCAGAGAGGCGCAATATAACCCATTCAAATCTGACCCCATTATCCATTTACATGGACGTCTCACCAAACTAAAACATATTTCAACAAAAAAAAAAAAAAAAAACTACAGATAAACCTTGTTTTCTTTGGGTCCAATAATAGGGGGAAAATTCAAGGAAGCTTTTGGTACTTTTATCCATTATAACCTCATTTGTCTTTTTTCTTTTTTTCTTTCTAAAATCATAAAACCCTAGCTAAAAGCCTAAAACTAGCAAGTTCTACCTCTATAGAATCCCTAATTTCATTATGTTGAATGATACAAGATCCAATTAGATTTGGGAAGCTTGAAGATGTTTTAGAATTGAATTAGTTTCCAAATGGTCTCTAGTTTATGACCAGCTTCCTGCGTAATCCCCTACTTTATTCAAAATACTCAGATGGTCCCATTTTTGCCGTTACCGTCCATTTACCGTTAAAGTCAGATTTTTCTTCCTAAGTTGCCCTTCTTTTAATTCCTTTCTCTCTAAAAACTCTTTGTGATTCATCTTCCCCAAATTAGTTCTCTCCCTAGAATCTCTCTCTCCCTCTCTCTCTCTCTCATCACTCCAAATGTTCATCATCAAAACACTTTCTCTCTCTCTCACACAACAAAACACTTCAGTAGTTTTTTTTTGTGATAAAATTTTTAGGCCTGAGAATTTGGAGATTGAAAAATGAAGTGTAGAGAGAGGAAGAGATAAAACCAACCCACCATTTATTTCTCTCTCTAAAGTATTCCGTGTTCTTTTTTTTTCTCTCTCTAAAATCACTAACTTAGGATATAAGATGTACCCTAAGTGACAGCTTTTTCTTCAGATCTAACGCCTAATACTAGTGTACTAATATAATCCCTAAATTTTGTTTGTCGTTGATGGCGAATTATGAACATCTGAGGTTCATTTCTGATGATAATGAATTTATAGGATTCAACCCGTAATGTTGATGATGAACATTTGGGATATTGACAGATTTATACCAAAATAGAATCTTTTTTAATCAAAATCTGACTTAAATGAAGGTTGTGGTCAGAATCAAATTAGGGTCCATTCTAACATGTTTGTTGGTTCCGTTTTCGATCATCAAATGACATTGATCTCAGATTAGAGATATCGTTGCTGGAAATTTTTAGAGAGAGAAAGTGGTCTTTATCGAGTTACTATTGAAGTGTTAGATGATGTTGATGTTTTTTATGCTTTAAGTATTAATCTGATGATGATGATATTTTTAGAGAGAGAAGTGTTAGATCGTGATGATAATGATGATAATGGTGTTTTTGATGGTGGAAGTGTTACATTATGATGTTTTTAGAGAGAGAAAGTTTTTAAATAGAGAGAAAAAAAGTTGGATATGTCAGAGAATAAGAAAAGGTTGGGGCCTGCTTTGGAAGAGAATAAAAAAAAGTAACGATCATTCGACGGTAACGACAAAAAAGAGGCCATTTCGATATTCTCGATAAATTAGGGGGTCACGCGAGAAGCTTATCACAAATGAGGAGGTCATTTAGAAATAACCCTTCAAAATTTGGGGAGGAGGGGCTTGTTTTTTATGAATAAAAATGTAGCCATTAACTGTTAATTGATTATAATCTAGGAATATTGTAAGAACGCAATGGAAATATCAAACTAGTTTTTCTTTTAAGCAAAACAATGTTTTCTAAACAATGATATCTATAAATAGTTCTTAAGAGCTCTGTAATACCCGTGGCTTAAGAGTAAAATTCATTTGCAAAATGATTTATTCTCTTTTCTCTCTTCTACAAAAGGTTTTTCAAACTAGTTTTTCCCTTCAGACCCGCATGGTGGGATGTCCGGGCAGGGCCCCTCACTAAGCCCCACCAATTTGGGGCCCTATTCAAATTTGACACTTCTGTGTAATTTGTTTGTCACGTAATTTTTGGTGCTTTGTGAGGGTTATGGCTTGATTTGTAAAGAATTGATTCCCAATATGCAATAATATTTTTGACTATATGAGATTTCAATTTAGAGTTATGTTTGGGCCCTTGGCCTTTTATATATTGAAAATGAGATTTTTTTTGGAATAACCGAACCTTATAGAATCAGAAAACTAACTAAATATTGTTAAAGTTTGTGGTGTTGTAAGTATTTCGTGGGTTTGGAGAAGAAATTTTTTTTTTCCTTTTCCAGTCAAGTTTATTGGTCGAAAATTGTCGAACAGCGACATTTTACTGGAAAAGAAAGAAGATACGTGTCTCTAATTATATTTGGTCAACTTGTTTTAACCAAGTCTTGAGTGAAAATACATTGCCATTAGACATGGCCTATAAAACTTCCAAACCTTTTTTTGTTTGTTTCTGTTGTGAAACATAAAAGAGGTAGGGAAGAAGAAAGATAATGAAAATATAGACCAAGAGATAAAGACAAGAAGAACTTGATTTGTATTCATATGTTTGTAGAGAATTCTCTACATTGGTACTATGGTACATTGGTACACTTAGGTACATTGGTACACTTAGGTAGAGACCTCTTTATATAGGCCTTTGAAGAGTTACATATCTAATACAAGAGTTACATATAATCAATGGTGCTTGAATACAAATAATGGTGGAGAACTTATGGTGGTGGGAGTTACCAAAGTGTGGTGGTCATCCACCATAAATCAAAGATTTATAACACTCCCCCTGGATGTCCACCACATCAGATATTGCCTCATTAAAACCTTACTAGGAAAACTCAATGGGACAAAACCATAGTGAAGGAAAAAGAGTACACATTCTTTGTTTATGTACATCTTTGATGAACACATAAACAGCCTCATTAAAACCTTGTTAAGAAAACCCCTATGGGAAAAATTCTTAACGAAGTAAAAAGAGTACTTTGTGAAAATATAGTATATAGTGTCTTCATAAACTTGCTCTCCCTCATGAAGGTTGAGGGCATTGTTCAACTTTTTATCGTCAGCTTCCTTTTAGTATATATACACAAAATACAATTTGTAGCATTTGACATTTCAAGTTGCATTAGTATAATGTCTTAAAGTTCATGCATACTTTAACTTGAAGCTTGTTAATCCTTTAGGGATATCGATTGAAGTCACTATTTAGTGATCCGTATTTGTGTATCATGTACATCAGTAAGATAACTATAACATCTTGTGAAATTGATGTACTTATCACATTTCGTTGTATAATCTACTTGACACACATAAGAGGTGTTAAATTCATCATTCGATGACTATTGTCTTAAAATAGAGTTGTCTCGCCAAAACCTTGTCAGGAAAATCCAACGGGACAAAACCTGAACGAAGGAAAAAAGACTACAACTTTTAAACAAATTAAAATAATTTTCAACGCATAGTTGCCTCGTTAAAACCTTGATAAGGAAAACCCAATGGGACAAAACCTTAACGAAGGAAAAAGAGTACAACGTGATTGACATTTTATATATGAATGATGGTTGTTTTCTAAAACCACATTACAACACACATAATGTATTGTCTGTACTATATTAGGTACTTCGGGACCTGAATTTCCATGACATATGATAAGTTAAGACAATATGAGTTGCTTTGAATTATAGTCTTTTAGTAATTCAGAATATGTTCATTTTCAAGATTTTCGTTACTCGAATAATCTTTTTCAATACTCTACTGTCAAACTTTGATAAACTCTTCAGGAGTCAAAATAGGATTTATAAATCCTTTATAATTCAACTCTAACATATGTCTACTTCATTACCTTCAGGGTAACTCTTGGTTGGTGCTTCGAATTCATGTCTAAAGACATAAATATTTTGTAACAAAAATCCATAAATAATGAAATATCTCATCAAAGTTTTACCAATTACTTAGAGTAACTCGGGATCAACATGCTCCCAGTAGCTAGTATTTTCATAAATACATCGTCTGAAATAATTTATTTGATTTCTCAAATTCTCACAGCATACATAGCTCAATGATCTCATGTATGTATGTACCTTTGTAAAAGGTCGGTGTCTCTTTTTACACATATCCTCTTCAGGAGATTTTATTAGGAATATGAATCACATTCATTTCTAATTTGATAGCCTCTTCAGGAGGAAAAATTATTCCTTCAGTGTCAAAGAGTATATGTCACTTTGATCAACTTTGATCATTTTCCATTACCTTTATCTGGATATAAGCATATTAAGCTCGGAAAAATATTAATATCTCGAGGTAGCAAGTTTTCCGTATATTGATTCCAAATGAGAGAAACTCGATCATTTTCAAGTATTTTACGACATTGAATATAGGACTTCCTCCCCCTAATGTCGATAGATTTCCGTCTTATTTATGAGCACATACTTCAAGGATGTGACAAAGACGAAGGAAAAATCAATTGCTTTAGGCAAATTTGATTTTTATTTTCATATCATATTTTCCGTTAGAAAAAAATTATTATCTGATCACAGCTTCAGGTGTGAGCAATTTGTTATAATATCACAACTTCGGGTGTGATTAATTACATGTGACATATATCATCTTCATGTGATTTTATTTTATTTTATTTATTAAATCCATCATCACTTTCTCTTTGGTTATTACAACTTCAGGTGTAATATGAAATATGATAATCAAACAATTTTATTTGTCAGGAATTTACAACTCATCATTGTCTACAGACACGTAAGAAAATATCATCATCACCTGAATAGATATTCTGGATTTCGACTTAATATATGATGAGTTTCACAAAAATTGATTACATTCCACGATGAAGAGCTTTGTCAAATTTAATCAAACTATACGTTGGTATAGTAAAATGAGATTCTCAATTTTGTTACTCCATTTCCAATATGAACTCGGTGTAGGATTTTTCTTATCACCGTTTAATTATAATCCTTTAATAATCAATGGAAAATAATTCCAATACTGAAATACCAGTACTTGTCATTCTTCAGGATGTGTAGGTAAATTTGATTTCCAACGGTTTACCCTTTTTGTTGACAATTAATCAACTCATAGGGATATATCTTTTCATCCTTAGAGATTATTTACTCTAGTAATTCTTTTAGAATTTTCTAGATTTGAAGAAGTATATACACCAAACTTCAGGTTTGGTAACTTCATATACAAAAAGATGATTCAGTTTGATCTTAATCAAATTTTGGTGGTTGAGTTTCCTCTTCGGAGAAATCTTCTTTAGCAAACCAAAATATGCACTTATGATATGTTCATACAAAAATAAACATTAGTTATGAAAGTAATACCAATTTCTTTTTAAATCATAACTTACCTTGACCTTACCATCGAATGAATCACATTAACATTCATATTTGATCGCAATGTTAATTATTTGGGAGATTTAGACATACACCCCCAATATTAAATAGATATTAGGACTTCACCCCCGATTTTTGAAAACTTTTGATCTGTACCCCCACTTGGACGGAAACCGTCAACTCAATGTTAACGTGTCAGTGTGCGAAACACACGCGTGAAGTATGACATTTTTGACCTTTCGAATCGGACGGATATCTGTATCTTAGATCCAACGGTTCAAAGAAAAACCTAATATTAAATAGGCTTTAATGGAAATCGTTTTAACTGCCAATAGCCAATTTTCTTCTTCAGCTACTTCACGAGAGATTCACGAGAGAGCTAGGGTTTCGGGTTTCCTTGATTTTTCGAGATTTCTTGATTCTTTTTGGTGTTGGTCGATCAAATTGAACAATAACTCGATATCTCAAGCTTTAGAGTGTCCGTTTCTCTCACTAAAATCAGGAACATTAATTGAGTATTGTTTGGTGATTTGAAGAAACAATTTTTGTCTTTCTAAGTCGCTATTTATTCAGCTTCGTTAATATCCGATCTAAGTTCTTGTAATTTCTTTTTTTTTGTGGTTTTTGTTCAGATTTTGAATTTTGATGACATTGATTTGTTCAATCTGAGGCTAAAATCAGAGTGGTAGCACCTCAAAATGAAGATGGTGTAGAGTTGTTCAAACTTCTAATTGATGACATAATTACGTTGGAAAAATGATCCGGTTCCGAGTCTGAACTAGACTCCATCTGCTTTTTCGTTGTAATGAGCTTTTCTTCGTAACTCTCCTGTTAGATTATTGTAAAGTAAATACAGATATTCAGGTTGTTGTTGGATATCCTCGACGTGATTAACAATTTCAGACCCTTTTTTCGCTTTCTCGAGTGGAATTCCATCATCATTTTCTACTTCTTTTGTGAGCTCATCTTCTTACTAGCCACATCTGCAATATATATACAAAAGGCTTCTTAATGACATAGTCCACTCTGATGAAGATGAACAACATTACGAGATTACCATATACAAAGCAAATGAGCACTTCTATAGTGTTTCATTCTTAACTTGATCAGTTTGACAACCTCGACAAACATAATGTAAAGTATCGACATATAGGCCAATCCTAAAATGTCAATAAAATATGATAATAGTTCTTAATGCGACAAACAATTCTTGTAATTAACAATTCCTCGAACTATGTTAAGACTTCTATTGAACATACAAAAGGGTTAAGAATATGTTTTTCAACTACCAGATTGGTATGGTACTCATATATAAGGATTGAGGATGGTGGGGAATGGAGTTATTTAATAAGGAAGGGGTAGCCTGTAAATCCTACTTCAGAGATAATCTGACATAAACTAGAAGAAATCATTTCTAGGAGTATTGATTAACCACAACCAGAATTGAACTAATCCCATGTCTAAATCAGGGGAACCTCTACAGTGACATAAGTAGACGAGAAGCATAGACCCATCCGAGCAGTACATTTAGCGACATTTCGGTCAGTGAATCTTCCCATCCAGCTCTTAATATCACTTACCTTGATATTCTCTTCCTCGGCAAAAAACCAGGCAGATCGCTCTCTTAATTGATTAGAAGAGTAAGCAAGAAAGTAGTACTTCCGGCCACACATGTAAAAACCATCCAGCATAATAGTCCTAACCCTTTTAAAAACTAAAGTTTTTTGAGGGTATGAATATGATGTGATATCTCTCACAATTGGAGCGACATAATAGGATAGAACATTAGAATTGAGCTGCTTCATACCTTCATCCATGAATATAACCGTAAGGAACCTGTCTGAGACGTCTTTGTACTTTCTTAGAACCCTAAGGAACCTGTCAAAGAAAGAATCAATTTCGAAGGGGTTCGAGGTTCCTGATGGTTTTCAAGAACATAGTTCATGTCTATAACAAATAAAGAGCACCCATGACAAGGAAAGAGCATCCATAAGAAAACAAAACATTCATAAAAAATCCATCATCAAATATCCAGAAAACAATTCAATGAGCATCTTCACATCCAAAATAAGAACAAAAAGAAGTCGAGCATCATATTTGAGCTAGTTCCATTCACAAAGTATCACAAAAAGAAGCAATAAGGAGCCTAAATGATCAAAAGTTGTCTAGTTCCAACAAAATAACTATGGTGTCCTACTTTTTACTAGGTTTTCTCGGCTTGTATTTGGTTGGTTTAAAGACTTGACTAAGTGGGATTGTAGGAGATCTACCAAAGAAAGACTCAGAACCGGGTTGTGAATGCGGAGGAGGTTGTGAAGCTCCTAGTTGAGTAACTGTAGGCTTTTGTTGATTCATTGAACTTCCAGCTTGAGTGGTTGGAGCAGTAGAGGTTGATGCACCATTTCTTCCTCTTGGCAACTTTGTTTGAACAACTTTGGGTTGTGCGGCACCTTTGCAAGTTCTGCTGTTATGGCCAAAACCTTGGCAAGTCTTGCATTTTCTCAAACTCTTTGATTTTGATGGCCCTTCATCCATATCCCTTATCCTTTGTTTCCTTGGTCTCCCAGCTGGTCTGACTATTAGTGGAGGAAGAACTTCATATGATGGCTGCATCAGTAAGTAACATAAAGGAAGTAGTTTAATACTCAATCACAAAACATAATTCATATATAAGTATAAACGAAGTAGTTTTATGCTCAATGAGAAGGTATAAATTAAAGGAACTCATTTCATTTAAAATAAATGAGAAGTAGTTTAATACTCAATAAACAACACGAGAAGTAGTTTAATACTCATTGGTAAGATGATTCATACCAAAACAGAATACTTTTCATTCTTAAACAACAATTCAAGTAGTTTAACACTCGATGACAAAACATGAATTATACCAAAAGAACATTCATTCCATTAATAACAAATGAGAAGTCATATTCATTCCATTCATGCTCAATAAGAAGGTATAAAAATGAATTAAAAAAAAGGTACTTACATTGCCCCATTCCATCATCTGCTTCGTAGGTGTGATATATCCTCCATAAGCTTCAAGATATGTACTAACCTTATGAAAGTTACTGCAAAATCTGGTAATGAAATCACAAACTCACACATTAGAACATTATAAGACATAATATATGCACCAACATCTAAAGAAAGTAAAGAAAACTTACTCTGCCCATTTTCTCCTCATTGGTAAGATGACTGAAACAGCATGCATACAAGGAATTCCAGTCATGTCCCATAAACAACAAGAGCAAGTCATATCTCTTATGTTAACAGTCCATCTATTGGTACTATTCACTTCATAAACATTGAATAAGAAGTCACTTGCTCCTTGCACTCTGAAATTACTTATGCCAGTTTTGAACCCATCAATGACCCTTTGAGCTCTTGGAACAATTCCACTTGCATCCCATGTCATTGCCGTCTTCTTCCTCTCATAAAGTAAAGACATCATCATTAAGTGAAACTTATCAACCATAGATGATAGTGGCATGTCCCTTAGATCTGTGATCCAACTATTAAAACTTTCTGAAAAATTATTTGTTATATGCTCACATTTTGCTCTTACATCAAAGAAGGATCTTGCCCATGAACTCACATTAACTCGATGTAACCAATGGTATGCTTTTGGGTCATCTTTCATCAATTGGTCTGCCCATAGCTGATAGTCTTCCTTTTTGTATGCCTTTGCTGCCCCCCATGCTAAATTCTTAAGATGATCAGAAGGATGACTCTTCTTGAAGTTCTTGTACATGTGCCGAAAGCAAAACCTATGATGGTTGTTAGGAAAAATCTGTGCAACTGCCTCAATCAAACCCTTTTGCCTATCTGAAATGATTGTGAGCAAATTTGGGTGCAGCTTCACATGGTCACTGAGTTGAGTCAAAAAATTGAACCAATTCTCGTAGTTCTCTGACTTGCAAATGTATATGGCTAAGGGGTACAGACCATTGTTTCCATCTAATGCAGTTGCTGACAAGCACACACCACCATACTTTCCTTTGAGAAAACAACCATCCAACCCAATGATTGGTCTACACCCTTTTATAAAACCATCCAAGAAAGGCTTGAATGCAATACATAACCCATTGAACCTGTGGTCTGAGATATTTCTAGAACAAGTTGCTACACTTCCTGGGTTTGAGATAAGCAAATTCATACACATTGCAGGTAAAATTTTATAACCTTCCTCATAATTTCCAAATATCTTCTCCAATGCAATGGCCCTAGCTCTCCAGGCAGTCCAGTAACTAATCTTCACTGTATACTCTTTCCACATTGCATCCTTGATGTTCCTTGGGTTGAAGTTTTTTCTCTGTTGGGACCTAATGGTGTCTTCCAATTCTGCTGCGACAAAATTGCAATCAACCATTTTATTGCTCAACCTCGAACTATGCTCACAAGTATGGGTGTTTTCAATTGACTTCAACTCAATTGAAAAATTATCTTTAGGATTTCTGCGTGCATAAAAGAACCATGGGCATCCTTGGTCTGCATTAACACACTTTGCTCTAAGCCTATAATCTTCATTTTTAATGTATCTGTATTCAAATCTGTTATTCACAGCAAATTTTCTTAAAAACTTTCTTGCTTCATGTATGTTGTCCCATTTGGTACCTTCACTTATCACATCTCTAGGCAATTCAATTCTTTGATGCTCCATTGACTCATCATTCTTGTATAAGTTATCTGAGGCTGCAATAAAGTCATTGAACTCATCAGTGGTAGGTCTAGGCTCCTCTTCAGAATCAGATTCATTTGCTTCTTTGTCATTGCTAGGGTCATACTCATCGTCACTTGATGAATTCAAAGTGAAATAATCCTCTTCTACAGGTATATCATCAATCTCATTAGGAATACCCTCAGTGTGAGGATCCTGAGGTTCAGTAGACTCATCCCCAGCTACATCTTGTGCTTCAGACACTTCTTCGTTAGGCACTTCCTCTTCATCAACAGTGGGATCAAAACCATCTACATTTGGCATTTCATCTAATTGTTCTTCAGCTAACTCATTCAAATCAATATCATTTTGAGACATTCTTTGTTTTGTTTTCTTCCTTTTCTTGGGTTTTCCATTGATAGGCATGTCATTTCCAATCAAATCTTCCCAAAATTCAGGAGACAACTCTTTACCTCCACCATCATCACATTTATCATCACTCATCTTTGGTGGAGATCTATTTCCAGAAGTGCTGCCTACACATAGCTTTCGATTAACAACAGAAGTATTGAGTAAACATGGTGTTCTTGTTCTTACTTTAGTAATATTGGCAGACAAAGGTGAGGATTGACTTTCTTCAAGAGGTTGGACTGCAAATACAGCTTGATGATCCAAGAACAAGTGCACCCTTCCTTTACCATCCAAATCACCTTCCATCCACCATTCTAGCAAGTCACTTTCTTTGTTGATGTCGCATTTAACCCCCTGTTTCAAATACATGAAAAGCATACTATGGCCAATCAAATCTATGTCATTGTTTCCCATCCCATTAATCAAGTCTATCAAATTCAGCTCATCACCATCTACATTCACAAATATAACTTTCTTCCCACTTAAATAATCATCACAAGACCACCTTCCACTCTTAGGAGAAATCCTCCAGTGACCATCATAATTGACAACAATAGTTCTTATAGGAGCAAAACCTACTCTGTAAACAATGATGAAGCAAAGAGAATCAAACTTTTAAAAATCAAACCAACAACAAAAACATAGAGTAACACCATTGGCAGACCTAAAAGTAATAAATTTGAGTGGTACATGACAGTAATAAAATTGAGTAGTATATAACAAGTTCAAACAGTATAATAACAAAATAATAGTACCTTTTTCTAACACCAAATAAAACTTGAAGATAGAAAATTAGCTTACTGATAAACTGAATATCCAATAGAGAAATTGCATATATGGAAACCCATTCTTAGATGTCCAAAAGTAAGAGTGGTGCAGTACTTCTAAATGTCACCCTAACTGGGAAATTATATGGTGTCCACGAAAACCCGTTTCATTACCACAAATCACAGTTATTAAAGGAGTTTAAATAATGTCCTCCATTGTTGCCACTGTGCTAGCCAATCATTTGGAAAAAAAAAATACATAGGAAGTTTCCCAAGTAGGCTAAACTTTCTTGTGGATATGAGGTCCTAAGATTAGTTCTGAAGTCAGAATGAAAAATCTACACATACAACTTGTCAATCAATGAATGTAATGTATTCATGAACCTTAAAACTTGCTTGTAGCTGAGATAAAATTACTTAGAATTTCAAAAATTGAGGTGGGTTTGATAAAAAAAAATCAGCAATTTGCTTACAGAAGGGAGAATATGAGAAATTTTGACCCTAATATATGCACCAACTTGACTGAAATTTGAGTATACATGAACCCTAACTATAACAAAGATAATACTAGAAACAAACATCAACACATTAAGAGAACAAAAAATAATAAGAGAGATTATATAACAGTAACAAGAAACATGAACAAATTGATTGAAATTTCATCAGTACATAAACCCAAATTAGAACAATTGAAGAAGTTAGGGATTAACTTACTGATTACTACCAGACCTTCCTCCTTCTCCCATTGATGGCCTTCTTCACAAGAAAACCAAAAATTGTATCTTCAAATCACCAAACAATACTCAAATGTTCCTGATTTTAGTGAGAGAAACAGACACTCTAAGGCTTGAGATATCGAGTTATTGTTCAATTTGATCGACCAACACCAAAAAGAATCCAGAAATCTCGAAAAGTCAAGGAAACCCGAAACCCTAGCTCTCTCGTGAAGTAGATGAAGAAGAAAATTATGGAAAAATTTGCGCGGGCTATTGGCAGTTAAAACGATTTCCATTAAAGCCTATTTAATATTAGGTTTTTCTTTGAACCGTTGGATCTAAGATACAGATATCCGTCCGATTCAAAGGGTCAAAAATGTCATACTTCACGCGTGTGTTTCGCACACTGACACGTTAACATTGAGTTGACGGTTTCCGTCCAAGTGGGGGTACAGATCAAAAGTTTTAAAAAATCGGGGGTGAAGCCCTAATATCTATATAATATTGGGGGTGTATGTCTAAATCTCCCTAATTATTTCATTATTAGCATGTATGCAATTCTCATATCCTTCTCATATGATTCAATATTTCTTAGCAACAATAAAATAAATGGTTAGCGATAAATAAGAATGAATAGTTTGTAAATTCAACAAAGAAAGGTTCAAATACCTTTTAACTTACCAATCACAATTGACCAAACTTACCAATCTTTTATTTGCTTATAACTTGATCAAGGAGTGAATAATTTCTTCTTCCCTTTAAGCATAGAGCAATTCGTGCTGATAACGTGTTGTGAAACATAAAAGAGGTAGGGAAGAAGAAAGATAATGAAAATATAGACCAAGAGATAAAGACAAGAAGAACTTGATTTGTATTCATATGTTTGTAGAGAATTCTCTACATTGGTACTATGGTACATTGGTACACTTAGGTACATTGGTACACTTAGGTAGAGACCTCTTTATATAGGCCTTTGAAGAGTTACATATCTAATACAAGAGTTACATATAATCAATGGTGCTTGAATACAAATAATGGTGGAGAACTTATGGTGGTGGGAGTTACCAAAGTGTGGTGGTCATCCACCATAAATCAAAGATTTATAACAGTTTCTTTATTTTTCTAAATCTAATTGATCTCTCTCCCTACTATGAATTGTCAGAACAAATGGTCACAAAATCAAAATCAACCAAATCACAGGCTACTCAAAAGTCAATTCAGTCCTTGAGTTTTGGATGTGGCTTTGGAAAAAAAATAAAATATAAGCACCAATAAAACTTGAAACCTCCCTAAAAAGGAAAAAGACATTCACATTTTACTATTAAATGAAAATTTTATTAAATGGAAATTGATTACTATTTTAATTACTAAACCAAAAACCACAATAACCACATTTTTTTTTTCTTTTTTCTTCCAATCTACAATACAATTCACATATTTACATAGTATAAAAAAAAAATCACAAAAGCACACAATTTTTTTTTTTTTTTTTGTAAGGGGTGGATTTTAGTATTTAAATGTCAAAATTGATAGAATGAGAAGAAGAATCAAGAATTTGTTTAGCATGAGAGAGTTCTTGAGTTAAAGACCTAATTTGAGCTTGATATAAAATAGCATGATCAAGAGCTTCAGCTTCTAATTCACCAAGTTGTGAACATAATCTTTCCTCTGCTTCTTCAACTACTAATAATCTCTCTATTGTTCTTTCTAATTCTTCTCTCATCTTCTCTTCTCTTTCTAGACTTTTACTTAATTCTTTCTCTAACTCTTCATTTCTTCTCTTCAATACCTCTTCTTGTTCTGATTGAATCATACTTTGATCCATTGCTTGAAACCCTAACCTGAATTTGAAACAGAATAATTATCTGATAAAAAAAAATTGGGAAGGAATTGAACGGAAAATTGAGGAATTTAGGGAAGATGGGGTTTGTGAAGTTTAGAACTTGGAACACTTTTAGGGTTTTTGAGTTCTTTTCCTTGGTTCAGTTACAACGTTGGTTGGGACTCCAATTATATAGAACTAAAACGGTACGACCAGGTTCAATGTATCTAACTCTAAGGATTACAATTTGGTACATTTTTTCGGGGAAAGAAAAAATAATGGAGTACCATTTTTACAAAAGACCACCCTTGTCACGGAACAACAAAATGCAAAAAGTTTGTACCGATAAACTTTTACATGGGATAAAAAGTTGTTCACCCTCAACCACAATACTAGAGACCACGGAATTTGTCGGTACAAACTTTTACATGGGATAAAAAGTTGTTCCCCTTCCACCACAAACCACCACTTGTTCGACAATGCCTGACGAAATTGTGACGATTCCTAATTCTTTTATTTTCTTTATGCTAAACTCTTTAAAACCTTGACTCTCTCCCGTCTCGGTTGTCACTGTTTCCAAAAAAATAATAAAAAATCTTTGTTGAATTGTTTCGTCTGAGACGAAGGAGCCTCTGGGAAAGCAATACTTTTCTTCGCTGGAATAGAGACATACACCAAGATGAAGAGAGAGAGAGTCAAAGTTCTAGAGAGAAAGATTTAACGAAGAGAGTAGAGAAATAAAGAGGTGGTAAGAAAATGTACCTGTCTCATATTTCAGCCCAAAAAAAATTTTACCTCGAAAATAATTTTTTGTTCATAACACGTTAACACTGACCAAAAAATTATTTTTCACCTATAAGAATTGGAGGTGTTTGTGCCTTTGACTTAAAAGTTACAAAGATTTAAAAATTAGTGGGTGAAATCTGGAAAATGTCAAATTCCAATCAATTCTTTTGTATGGCCATAACATGACTACGGAAATTAACCACTCGGTAGATTTGAGTTGACGTGTAAACAAGTTTTTTGGAGTTTATAACCACTCGAACAAACAAGTGTTGGCGTGTCATGACAAGTTAGAATACGGTCATCAGTGACCTAGATCTCTGAATATACCATAAAATCCAGTACTCGGACCCTTTAGGATTTCTTCAAGTTTTAGCAGATTGAGATTAAACTACTTTTCAAAGAGGATCTTCTCCAAGAATGGGTTATGCTGGTGACCTAAAGTTAGCTTCAACTCGATTTAGCAATAGAATGTCAACATTTCATTCACCTGGAATGGGACTTCATTAGTTAATTGTAGCTCTGCTATTAACGACCCAGGCAAATAATAATCCTGATTGTTGGAAGACCTAAAACATGATAAGTGAGTGATACCGAAAAAACTCCATAACTATTATAGGGTAATAATACATAATTTAATGCACTATTAGAAAAGGAGGAACCCTTGTATATGGCCCAATGAGAGCACACTTATTAGGACATTCTAGCCAGATGCCATTTCAATCTCTTAAACAAATCATAAGAAAGTATATTTACCTTCCACTTTATATAATTTGTTAAGCAAAATACAAAATGATAAAAGAAACTACAAAAATAGATTTACTTCGTCTCTACATAGGTATCGAATGTCCACCAAAAGAGTAGAAAATCGACCATTTAGAAATAAAAAATTAATTAGGAAATAAGATTGTTTGGATCTGGAATAGACTTTGATGTTCAGTCATTTCCATCATTTTTCATTACTTAATGCGTATGTATTGATGTATATCATAATATTTTTTTGAAATATGTGTGATAAAATGTTTATGAATTTCCACACTTTAAGTGACGTTGTTTCTGAAATTTTATTGGAACATATACAATAGTATTTTATATATAAAAGTATACATCAAATTGTAAAAAATTAAACGAATATATCCTACCTAAAAGAGTGAAATAAGAAAAGTAAATAAATAAAATAGTATTTTTTTTTTTTGTTGAAAAATAAATAAAATAGTAGACATCCCTAAAATTTATGAATTAGTCTTCCACCAAACAATGAAATTGAAAGTTTCGTCTTCTATAAGCAATGAAAGTCCACTTTGACATAACGAAAGGGCAAAAAGTTAGAATGAGAAAAAGTTGAGAATTCCTCTAAGTAATGGGGTTACCCAACTCTATAGGCAAAACCCAACTCTTGAGTAAATAAAAAAAACTTATTATTCCACTTGATGTCTCAACTCATTTGTCTTCTCTGCTTTCCAAGTTAATCCCAGCAACTTTATTAATTTTAAATATATATATTATTATTATTTATTTATTTTGAACTAAATATATATATAGTTCACTAAGCAACGCACGTGGAGACCTCCATCGACACCATACTTAAAGCTGAACGTCGACGCCTCTTTTACCAACTTTACATATCCGGCCGGTATTGGATGTATCATCAGAGATGAAGAGTCCACCTTCATTATAGCAGCAACGGACTCGGTGCGATGCCAAAATGCGGAAGAATGTGAAAGTCTAGCCATCCTCTACAGTATCCAATGGGCATTACAATTGGATATCACTCACGCTCATATAGAAAGCGATAATCAATCTTTGATAAATTTTATCAACGGTCACAGTGTCGGACTCCACTGGCAAGCAGTAAAGATTATGCAACAAGTAAAGATCCTTATAGATAAATTCGAGGGCATCATCTTCACGTTTATTCCTAGAGAATGCAATACTCCTGCAGACGCGCTTGCCAAATGGGGAAGAAGGAATGCTTGCAGATATGTGTGGAATTCTGTACCTACGTTTATTTCTGATTTGCTTTAGTTTCTTGGTTGTTCTTTGTACGCTTGGTTTTGGTAAGCGATGTTCCTCTCATAAAAAAAAAAAACAAAAAAAACAAAAAAAAAAGAAAACTACAGATAAACCTTGTTTTCTTTGGGTCCAATAATAGGGGAAAAATTCAAGGAAGCTTTTGGTACTTTTATCCATTATAACCTCATTTGTCTTTTTTCTTTTTTTTCTTTCTAAAATCATAAAACCCTAGCTAAAAGCCTAAAACTAGCAAGTTCTACCTCTATAGAATCCCTAATTTCATTATGTTGAATGATACAAGATCCAATTAGATTTGGGAAGCTTGAAGATATTTTAGAATTGAATTAGTTTCCAAATGGTCTCTAGTTTATGACCAGCTTCCTGCGTAATCCCCTACTTTATTCAAAATACTCAGATGGTCCCATTTTTGCCGTTACCGTCCATTTACCGTTAAAGTCAGATTTTTCTTCCTAAGTTGCCCTTCTTTTAATTCCTTTCTCTCTAAAAATTCTTTGTGATTCATCTTCCCCAAATTAGTTCTCTCCCTAGAATCTCTCTCTCCCTCTCTCTCTCTCTCATCACTCCAAATGTTCATCATCAAAACACTTTCTCTCTCTCTCACACAACAAAACACTTCAGTAGTTTTTTTTTTGTGATAAAATTTTTAGGCCTGAGAATTTGGAGATTGAAAAATGAAGTGTAGAGAGAGGAAGAGATAAAACCAACCCACCATTTATTTCTCTCTCTAAAGTATTCCGTGTTCTTTTTTTTTCTCTCTAAAATCACTAACTTAGGATATAAGATGTACCCTAAGTGACAGCTTTTTCTTCAGATCTAACGCCTAATACTAGTGTACTAATGTAATCCCTAAATTTTGTTTGTCGTTGATGGCGAATTATGAACATCTGAGGTTCATTTCTGATGATAATGAATTTATAGGATTCAACCCGTAATGTTGATGATGAACATTTGGGATATTGACAGATTTATACCAAAATAGAATCTTTTTTAATCAAAATCTGACTTAAATGAAGGTTGTGGTCAGAATCAAATTAGGGTCCATTCTAACATGTTTGTTGGTTCCGTTTTCGATCATCAAATGACATTGATCTCAGATTAGAGATATCGTTGCTGGAAATTTTTAGAGAGAGAAAGTGGTCTATATCGAGTTACTATTGAAGTGTTAGATGATGTTGATGTTTTTTATGCTTTAAGTATTAATCTGATGATGATGATGTTTTTAGAGAGAGAAGTGTTAGATCGTGATGATAATGATGATAATGGTGTTTTTGATGGTGGAAGTGTTACATTATGATGTTTTTAGAGAGAGAAAGTTTTTAAATAGAGAGAAAAAGAGTTGGATATGTCAGAGAATAAGAAAAGGTTGGGGTCTGCTTTGGAAGAGAATAAAAAAAAGTAACGATCATTCGACGGTAACGACAAAAAAGAGGCCATTTCGATATTCTCGATAAATTAGGGGGTCATGCGAGAAGCTTATCACAAATGAGGAGGTCATTTAGAAATAACCCTTCAAAATTTGGGGTGGAGGGGCTTGTTTTTTATGAATAAAAATGTAGCCATTAACTGTTAATTGATTATAATATAGGAATATTGTAATAACGCAATGGAAATATCAAACTAGTAGGGTTTTTGAGTTCTTTTCCTTGGTTCAGTTATAACGTTGGTTGGGCCTCCAATTATATAGAACTAAAACGGTATGACCAGGTTCAATGTATCTAAGGAATACGATTTGGTACATTTTCTTGGGGAAAGAAAAAAATACTCCAGAGTACCATTTTGGCAAAAGACCACCCTTGTGAAGAAACAACAAAATGAAAAATAGTACTCCAAGAGACCACAAAATTTACGGAAATTTATCCGTATAAACTTTTACGTGGGATAAAAAGTTGTTCACCCTCCACCACAATACAAGAGACCACGGAATTTGTCGGTACAAACTTTTACATGGGATAAAAAGTTGTTCCCCCTCCACCACAGACCACCACTTGTTCGACAATGCCTGACGAAATTGTGACGATTCCTAATTCTTTTATTTTCTTTATGCTAAACTCTTTAAAACCTTGACTCTCTCCCGTCTCGGTTGTCACTGTTTCAACAAAAAAAAAATCTTTGCTGAATTGTTTCGTCTGAGACGAAGGAGCCTCTAGCAAAGCAATACTTTTCTTCGCTGGAATAGAGACATACACCAAGATGAAGAGAGAGAGAGAGAGAGAGTCAAAGTTCTAGAGAGAAAGATTTAACAAAGAGAGTAGAGAAATAAAGAGGTGGTAAGAAAATGTAACTGTCTCATATTTCAGCCCAAAAAAATTTTAACCTCGAAAATCTTTTTTTTTGTTCATAACACATTAACGCTGACCAAAAAATTAGTTTTCACCTATAAGAATTGGAGGTGTTTGTGCCTTTGACTTAAAAGTCACAAAGATTTAAAAATTAGTGGGTGAAATCTGGAAAATGTCAAATTCCATTCAATTCTTTTGTATGGCCATAACATGACTACGGAAATTAACCACTCGGTAGATTTAAGTTGACGTGTAAACAAGTGTTTTGGAGTTTATAACCACTCGAACAAACAAGTGTTGGCGTGTCATGACAAGTTAGAATACGGTCATCAGTGACCTAGATCTCTGAATATACCATAAAATCCAGTACTCGGACCCTTTAGGATTTCTTCAAGTTTTAGCAGATTGAGATTAAACTACTTTTCAAAGAGGATCTTCTCCAAGAATGGGTTATGCTTGTGACCTAAAGTTAGCTTCAACTCGATTTAGCAATAGAATGTCAACATTTCATTCACCTGGAATGGGACTTCATCAGTTAATTGTAGCTCTGCGATTAACGACCCAGGCAAATAATAATCCTGATTGTTGGAAGACCTAAAACATGATAAGTGAGTGATACCGAAAAAACTCCATAACTATTATAGGGTAATAATACATAATTTAATGCACTATTAGAAAAGGAGGAACCCTTGTATATGGCCCAATGAGAGCACACTTATTAGGACACTCTAGACAGATGCCATTTCAATCTCTTAAACAAATCATAAGAAAGTATATTTACCTTCCACTTTATATAATTTGTTAAGCAAAATACAAAATGATAAAAGAAACTACAAAAATAGATTTACTTCGTCTCTACATAGGTATCGAATGTCCACCAAAAGAGTAGAAAATCGACCATTTAGAAATAAAAAATTAATTAGAAAATAAGATTGTTTGGATCTGGAATAGACTTTGATGTTCAGTCATTTCCATCATTTTTCATTACTTAATGCGTATGTATTGATGTATATCATAATATTTTTTTGAAATATGTGTGATAAAATGTTTATGAATTTACACACTTTAAGTGACGTTGTTTCTGAAATTTTATTGGAACATATACAATAGTATTTTATATATAAAAGTATACATCAAATTGTAAAAAATTAAACGAATATATCCTACCTAAAAGAGTAAAATAAGAAAAGTAAATAAATAAAATAGTAGACATCCCTAAAATTTATGGATTAGTCTTCCACCAAACAATGAAATTGAAAGTTTCGTCTTCTATAAGCAATGAAAGTCCACTTTGACATAAAAGGGCAAAGTTAGAATGAGAAAAAGTTGAGAATTCCTCTCAAGTAATGGGGTTACCCAGCTCTATAGGCAAAACCCAACTCTTGAGTAAATAAAAAACTTATTATTCCACTTGATGTCTCAACTCATTTGTCTTCTCTGCTTTCCAAGTTAATCCCAGCAACTTTATTAATTTTAAATATATATTAATTGTAAAGAATTTTTGGAACTAGATAATCTATACTAATTATGAGAAATGATTAATAAAGGTTATCTACCTAAAAGGTCATCTTCATATAAGAGGGTTTTTTTTTTACCTCGAATTTCATTCTAATAGATCAGCAACCAGTGGTGAATTTTAGTACAGTAAGGACCAGTCTAACTCTAAACTCTAAACTCTAAAATGGTTAGAAAATAGCTTCTACCTCTAACTTGTATGTATTTCTCTTAGTACTTTGAGAAATACAAAATAAAATAGATACAATTTGTTCAAGACTCTTTGAATTACTTAGATTTGAGTTGTCAAGTGGTTGGAAGTATTGACATGAACTCTAAAATTCTGGAGGTCTCAGGTTCGACTTCCGGAATGGTGGAAATTTATGATTTATTCAACTTGGATTATAAAAGGTGTAAATAATGTAATAAATTTGTCGGGTTTTAGATCTCTTTCATGTTATTGAATTTTAGGTCTCTTTCATTAATAATTTAACTTAGGCGGTTATTATGTTTATCTCATCTTCATGATGTATCAAATGCCTTGTAACGACTAACAGACATCGTAGTCGATTTCTCAAAAACAAAAAGAAAAAGGAAAAAAGAAAAAATATGACTAAGAAATTAAGCACCTGCACAAATGAATGTAAAAGAACAAAGTGTTAATGAGATACAAGTGAAACCGAGCAAAAATGAAAATTGATCTAACAATTGTATAAAAAACCGTAGTATCCGATCCGAGATATACAGACATCAATGACGTTAGAAGTCGGTTAACTTTGAATCCAAATTGGTAACTCTAAGATCTGAGTAGAGATTTTCAGCGGGGACGATAGCCTAAGTTAATCTATAGCGAGATTCTCCACAATTCACGACGTATTAATGTTCTTGATGCTTGAAATCCTGAGACCTAAAATGTTTAAAGATTAAACTTCTTATAACTCCAACCAAGAATAGTCCCACAATCCATAAAAGGTATTCTTCCATTCATTTTATGATTGTTTATGACGTGTTCATGGGAGTGAGTGTGCATGCGTCAGTTCTAAAATGAAATCCCACCAATTTAGGTTAGCCAATCACTTTACAAACTTGGTAAACGACTCACCCTTTTCTCTATATAGGTTTTAAGAAGACTCAACCGAGTCTGTGTGTGAAGTGAAGATCGAGAAGGAGAGAGAGGGATGAACCGAACAGGATGAGTGAAGAAGAGATATTGAAAATGATTTCTATGTATTCATTTAGGTTGTTATACAAGTATATATAGGTTAGTGTATGATAAGATATTAAGAAGATACAATCTAGAATAATCTTAACAACTAGAGTTTGTTAGTTGACTAAGTACATGAGGGTGTTGGTGAGTGTTGACACACCCAAGTGGTCGGGTGTGTTTGTGTATACATGTGTATACGTTAATACTCCCCCTCAAGTTGGAGCAGAAATCGAAGTGATGCCCAACTTGCGAATGATCTTCTGAAACTGATCCGCACCCAGAGGCTTTGTAAATATGTCGGCGAGTTGCTCAGTCGTTGGAGTGAATCGTGGTGCAATTAAGTTGTTCTTTATCTTCTCCCGAACAAGGTGGCAGTCAATTTCAATGTGCTTCGTTCGTTCGTGAAATACTGGATTATCGGCAATGTGGAGCGCAGCACGGTTGTCGCAGTAGAATGACATAGGGTCAGAGTGATCAACACCTAGATCCTGAAGTAAAAATTTTAACCATTGAAGTTCGCAAGAGAGAGAAGCCATTGCCCTGTATTCGGCCTCAACAGACGATCGAGCGATTGTCGATTGCTTTTTAGACTTCCAGGATAGCGGGCTATTACCAAGCATTGTTAGATAGCCCGTGGTTGATTTTCGAGTGGAGGGACATCCGGCCCAATCGGAGTCACAATAACCAGACACATGAAGTGAACTTGTTGAAGATAAGAAAATACCATGACCAAAAGATCCTTTAAGGTATCTTAGAACCCTATGTGCAGCATCAAGGTGTGACGTGTGAGGGTTTTGCATGAACTGACTTAACGTGTTAACCGCATACATGATGTCTGGTCTGGTTACCGTAAGATAAATGAGACGACCAATTAGACGTCGATAAACGGTAGGATCAGTAAGAGGAGAACCTTCGTCCGGACGAAGGCGAAGTTTCTGTTCCATCGGAAATGAAGAAGGCCGAGAAGCAGTGAGACCGGAATCTTCAAGAATGTCAAGTGTGTAACGACGTTGACATAAAAAAATTCCTTTGGAAGATCTGGACACCTCAATCCCGAGAAAATATTGTAAATCACCCAGATCTTTTAAGGAGAAAGTGCGATCCAAAAAAGATTTTAGATCAGAAATTGCAGATTCATTAGAGCCAGTGATGATGATATCATCAACATAGACCAAAACATAGATAGAAATAGATTTGTTTTTGAAAGTGAAAAGAGAATAATCGGCCATGGACTGGGTGAATCCCTTTTGTAATAAGACCGAAGAAAACTTGGCGAACCATTGACGAGAGGCTTGCTTGAGACCATAAAGAGATTTGTTTAATTTGCAAACACGAGTCTCCCTCTGACTAGAAAATCCAGGCGGAAGTTTCATAAATACCTCTTCTTCAAGATCCCCTTGAAGAAAAGCGTTGTTGACATCAAGTTGATGGAGAGACCATCCTCGAATTGCTGCGATTGACAAAAGTGCTCGGACCGAGACAAGTTTAGCTACAGGGGCAAATGTGTCATTATAGTCAAGGCCTTCGACCTGAGTATAGCCTTTGGCAACCAAACGGGCTTTGTACCGTTCAATCGAACCATCAGATCGATGTTTGATTTTATAGACCCATTTGCAGCCAATGGGTTTCTTACCAGGAGGAAGGGTTACCAAGGACCAGGTATTATTAGATTCTAATGCAGAAATTTCCTTTGCCATAGCGTCACGCCAGTGAGGAGATGTCATGGCTTGAGAATAAGATCTTGGTTCGATGTTTGAGATCACCGAAGTAAGAAAAGCTCTATGTTGTGAAGAGATCGAGTCTACATTTATAATATTAGGTAAAGGGTGATCAACCTCGGAAGTAGGAGATTGGATGGCAGTACAAATATAATCCTTTAAATGGATGGGTGGTCGACGAGTCCGAATAGAACGGACTGTTGTATCTGCTGGACCGGGAGTGACAACTTGATGGGAGGTGCCTCCAGAATCTTGAGATTCAATATTAACGTTGGTGTCTAAGATAGGTTCGGTGGTGGGGGTGCCCACAGAATCCGAACTAGAAGATGAGTGATGGTCTCCCGAGGTGCCTATATGGACCGACGGGTCAGTGGAGTGGTCCACTATATTGCCCGACTGATGTAAGAGAGATTGAGAAGTAGATTTGAATTGGAAAGAACCGTCGTCCGAAATTCGAATAAATGGACGGACAGGAATCCGGTCGGGAGAAGGATTGCCGACGGTAGACATGGGGAATCGGTCCTCATAAAAAATAACGTCACGAGATATAAAAATTTTTCGTGATTGGATAGAAAATACTTTGTATCCCTTTTGACCATGAGGGTAGCCCAAAAAAATACCCGGAATTGAACGTGGATCAAGTTTAGTTTTAGGTGAGGGATGACGGGCGAAGCATAAACAACCAAAAACCCGAAGATGGGAAATGGTTGGAGGAGAACCGAGGAGCTTCTCGTGTGGGGATAACCCATCGAGAAGAGGTGTAGGTAATTTGTTAATTATATAGACGGCCGCTAGAATACATTCGGCCCAAAAATCAAGTGGGAGATTTGCTTGTAAACGTAGTGAGCGGGCAACTTCCAAAATATGGCGATGTTTCCTTTCGACAACCCCATTTTGTTGGGGGGTGTAAGGACACGATCGTTGATGGATAATACCATTTTCGTGAAGCCAAGTTTGGATGTCACGATTTAAGAATTCAGTTCCATTGTCGGAACGGATTGTTTGTATTTGAGGAAAAGGGATGTCTCCTTGACCGGATTTAAGTGTATTGATAGAAGAACCAAATTGAGTCTTAATAAAACGTAAAAAATTCATAAGATAATTTTTAGTATCTGATTTAGAGGAAAGAAAAAATACCCAAGTACATCGAGAGAAATCATCGACGATGGTGAGAAAAAAACGACTTCCGGAAAGAGAAGGGAGAGAAAAAGGACCCCATAGGTCAACATGAATAAGTTCAAAAGGTTTGGAAGTAGTAGACGTACTAATGGGAAATGGTAGTCTAGTTTGCTTTGATAAAGGACAAACATTGCAAGAATTCTTATTCAATGAATTAAACGGAATACACGGAATTTTATTCACTAAATACTTGAAACGAGAAAAACTCGGATGTCCTAGGCGACAATGCCATAAATCCGAAATATTATTGCAATTAAATAACGAAGAAAACAAAATTCTAGGTTCCGTGTGAAGAAAATATAAGCCGTCCCTTTAATCACCATGTCCAATCTTCTTTCCCGTTATTCGGTCCTGAAAGGTACACGAAGAAGAATTGAAAATCACTTCACAATCAAGTGATTTAGATATTTCAGAAACGGAGATTAAATGAAATTTAAAACATGGAATATGTAATACATGTTGTAAAGAGAGAGAGCTTGAAAAAGATACCGAACCAATGTGAGATACACGAACTCGACTATCGTCGGGTAATCGGACAAAGAAATTAGGCGGAGCTAGATAATAAATAGAAAACAAAGATAAATCCGAACATATATGTCGGGAAGCACCCGAGTCTATAACCCAGGGGGTGTGGTTAGAATAATTACCTGTAAGGTTCACATGCGGGTCGGTATTGGAAGGACCAGGAGAAGACGTTGAAGGTTGGACCGGTGGGGTGCCTACAGAGGATCGGGACTGTTGGGACAGTAAGTTGCATAAGTTCACATATTGCTCGTGGGACATAGAAGTGGCTAGGGGCGCCTCCTTGTTGGCTGGAACCGAGTGGACAGCAGCAGCAGTATGGTGTTGTCGAGGACGAGGTGGATATCCGTGGATCTTATAGCAAGTAGTGATTAGATGACCATGCATAGGACAGTTTTCACAAAATGGACGTGGACGTTTAGTATGTGGTTTCTCAATGTTGTCAACTTTGTCCGATCGATTAAAATGTCCATGAGTCGATTGATGAACCGCAAGGGCAACACCTTCTGGAGTAATAACATTGTCATTCATAATGTTTTGTTGCACTTCTTCTTGCTTGACCAAGCTATGTATACGTAATATAGATGGAAACGGGTCCATAAGCAAGATTTGGCTTCGAATAGAGGAGAAACGATCGTGTAAACCTTGGAGAAATTCCATGGCACGATCTTGATTCAATCGATCCATCATTGTTTTGCCATGACCACACATACATGGTTCAAAAACAATGAGTGACTGAAGTTCATCCTGAAGAGACTTCAAACTTGTGAAATATGCGGAAACGTCGGATCCATCTTGTCGTAAAGATGTAATAGCACGTTTGAGTTGAAAAATCTTTGGGGCATTGGTTTGATAAAACCGTTCATGTAAGTTTTGCCATATTTCTGCAGCGTTGTCATCGTAAAGAATCGATTGACGGATGTCCGGTTCTACGGAGTTCAATAGCCAACTAGTAACAAGGTCGTTACAACGATTCCATGAATTGAGATCGTTTGGAGAAGTTGGACGTGGGAGAGAACCATCGACAAAAGCAAACTTGTCTTTGGCACGTAAAGCCATCTTCATGGCACGAGACCAAGAAGGATAATTGTCTCCCGATAGAAGGGGTGTGATCAAGATTGTTGTTGGCGATTCCGAATGGTGAACATCAAACAAAGGAGATGATTGAGCACCATTGGTAGGGATAGAACCAGAGGGATTGGAACCCGAGAGATCAGTTGAGGAAGCCATTAGTACTAAAAAAAAAAAACCGAATATGCTCTGTTACCATAAGAAGACTCAACCGAGTCTGTGTGTGAAGTGAAGATCGAGAAGGAGAGAGAGGGATGAACCGAACAGGATGAGTGAAGAAGAGATATTGAAAATGATTTCTATGTATTCATTTAGGTTGTTATACAAGTATATATAGGTTAGTGTATGATAAGATATTAAGAAGATACAATCTAGAATAATCTTAACAACTAGAGTTTGTTAGTTGACTAAGTACATGAGGGTGTTGGTGAGTGTTGACACACCCAAGTGGTCGGGTGTGTTTGTGTATACATCTATATAACAAAACAGAGTGGGGTTGTGCTGACTGGGACAAAATAAATGCTCCTTGATGGTGAGTTGGATGCTGATTTGGACAATCACTTTGATCCTTTTTTTAAATCTGGGTCGTTCAGACTTATCTAACATATGGTACCCACGATCATAGCCCTTGGATCGTACTTGACTTAGGTCATTAAAACGGTCAAACCATCCATCCGTATCCCTTCTCTTTTCCTCTACCAAACGTCATAACCCTCTTTCAAAGAAAAAAACGTCGGAACCCTTGCATTTCCCCTTTCCCTCTCACAACTTTATTCTTCTCTCTCTGCAACACACTTTATGTAATCGCTCATCCTCATCTTCAGTCGTCCTCTCTCCATTCTCTCTCATGTCTAGCCAACATTAAAGGTAAGATTGTTGTGTTTGTTGTTTCTCCCAGATTGGATTTTTGACTTTCCTTTATTAATCAAGTCTCACATTTTATTCTTTATGAAAACATCTTTGGATTCTTTGAAACTAATCACAAATTTTTGGTTTTTAGGATTTCTTCGCCTTTTTGTTCAGTTCATAACAACAGAGGTTACATTACCTCTATGGGGTTTTAGGATTTTCAACAATCCAAGATAAATCTCTGAGTCAGAATAATCTAAGGTAAGTCTATCTCTCTCTCTCTACGACTGTTTCTTTGTTTGTTTTGATAAACTATGCATTATCATTTTGCTTTTCTGATTTGGTAATCTTTTATGTTTCATAGAAGCAGAATTTCATAATGATTTGTTAATAGGCACCCTTAAGAACAAGAAATTGAAAGATTGGGGTAATGCTTTTTTTCTTTTTCTTTCTTCATTAGTTAACTCAGGGTTGTTAGGAGCAAAGCTTATGTGATTTTAAATATGATGATTGGTGTTTTAGGGTTTAATAAAAATTCTTTATGAACATCTCACCATTGAGCTCTAAGTGTTTAGGGTTTGCATGGAACTCGAAGTATTATGACACAACTACCTAGAATAAAAATTCTTCATGGACATCTCAACATTGAACTTGAAGTGTTAAGGGCTTATATTTAACTCAAACCGTTTTTTTAAAGGTATTTAACTCAAACCGTTAAGAAAGTGCGTAGTGACAAATTCTTTACGAACATCATAATATTGAACCCAGTTTTTAGTGTTTAGGGTTCTTCTCGAAAAAGACATTAAACTTAAAGTGCCTACCATTCAGTTCTGTTAAATCAGATTTCAAAGTTGCCAACTTTGACTGAGCAAGGAAAAATTAATTTTGATTATTTTCTGAATTTACGACACAACTTCGTGTGTATTAGTCCGGCGTGTTTATGAATGTGATTACAATACAAGTTACCATAGCCATTTTTTAGATATTGACAAATCCAAATGATAGCTAACGTTACCAGGTATTCATTTTCATTATGCCCTTTAAATTCTTTCAGTTATACTTGTGAGAGACTGGTGTTAGATGGTTGCCTTCCGAGAGGCTATCAGTTTACCAAACATTGAAGACCAATGAATTTATCTACTATCAGTTTATCAAATGAGATTATGTGCTAAGTAGATACGTCAAATCTCCGTTTCTGAGTCCACTGCCCTTTTCTTTTTCATTTTTCTTCTTTTGTTTCCATTTCCAATGTGAGATTGCCACAAAATCAGTGCAGTTGTATCAGGCTTTTCGACTTTAACTTATGCATAAGTAAAATAGCTCTTGAAGTAGAAGGAATGAGGAGATGGATGTATAACAGAAACGAACAATGTAATCATCTTATTGCAAACGTTAAGAGAGTAGGCAGTTGAGGTAGGAATCTTCAAAAAAAATTGTTTGGTATGATATTTCTGTACTTAACCTACTATGGAATTAAGCTATTTGTAAAATCTGCATATAGTAAGTTGTTTGGTGTAATATTTTAGTACCCAGCTTCTTATAGCATGGATGACCTTTCTACTGCGGAGTTCAATTATTTGTATTATTTGTATCTCGATGCAAAGTAATAGTTTTCCCTCTTTCTATGTAGATTTCAAGTAAATTCCAACTTGCTGAATTTCCTTCAGAGAAGAAGAAAATAGGTTTGTTTCTCCACAACTGACTATAGCCAAAAATAATTTGCTAACTTGATGGAAATTTATTGGTAGGGTTGCTTGCACAAAATTTATGTCTTTTATTTTTTAAGTTCCATTTTCTCTATCTTAGGTGCTTGATTACATAACTTATTTGATTTGGGTTTAATACATCAGATATAAGGGTATTCTTTTAAGGGATTTTTAAAGTGATTTTGCTGGATTCTTTTGTTGATGAGTAGTTAATATGGTATTCTACTTCTTCTCAACTTGGTGTGATTTCTGAAATTGAATTTGTGCAGGTTACTCCTATTATAAATTTACAGCATTGAGTGTCTCTTTAGTTGGATTGATTTCTTCAGATTGAACTCTCTGTAAGTAATTGATCTTAGTTTTTTTCTCTAATAATTGCGCTCACAAATTTGGGTTCTTTTTAGGTTTGTTTGCAAGAGCTTAAAATCGAGAGCTTCATTTGTATGTCTAGCCATCTAATTTAGAAAGATTGAAGTTTGGTGTAATGAAATAGGGACGATGAACTGTCATTGCCTCAGGCATTTCTCTTTTTTTTTTAGGGCATCAACTCTTATAGAATCATGGGTTACTTTTATATTATCATGACCAGGCATCATGTGTGAGATCTGTTTAGTTTCTAGAAGAACTCATCTGATACCCTATATAACCAACCAACAGATGGGTTTACTGGATTTGAGTTTATGTTTCTTTTACTATTCTTACTTCCCCAAATACCCATAAGGTGAAGTTGTGAAACCATGAATCTCTTTCTCATATTTGGTCATTAATACATAGAAAGGAAAACTTAACTTCTATGAATCATTAAGTAGAAGTAGATGACTTAGTCTTTCTTTTTCAAGACAAAATAGAGATGCAGTTTGATTCGAAGCGAGCTATCAAAAAGAAAAAGTTAGAAATGAAATAAAAAAACTCGGGCATAGTAATACCAAACCAGGATTTGGTCTCCGGATATTATCCTCTGCATTACTTGAAGATCAACATGATGCAAAATAAATGTACTAATTCTTTTCGTTTTTATTTTTGCAGATCACTTTCTTCTACTAGATCTTTCGTTGGAGAACATGAAAAATGGTTACAAGTTTCCATACCGTGAAGGAGGATTCAATTTGATAAAATTAATGATGAAAAAGATTGATGTTCTGTTCTTTAAAATAATTACTTTCTTCCAACTTCAAAGAATATTTATGCGGAAAAATTCTTCAAACTGCGAAAGCTGTGTGCCTTAACTCTCTCTCTCTCTCTCTCTCTACAGTACCATAAGCGTTAATGGCCAATCAAAATTTGCAAATATACTGCATACGAATGAGCTTGGAAGATGACTAAAGGTACTCGTAGCTCAATTCAATTTTACACCTTTTCTTCGAGAAGTTATTCAGGATTTTATTGGGGAATCTAAGACATTGTTCTATTCATTTGAACAGGAAGAAGACATGCAAATACCCGATAGTTCACTTCATCCGAAGGCTATAATTACCAATCGTCTTCGGCATCTTAGCATTATAAGTTTTGTTCGCTTTGTTTGGAAAAAAATCACAAGTAACATGGTATTATTTGTTGCACTATGCGATTTTTGTTCAACACATCTTTCTAATGCAGGTTTTGCATTACAAATATGACACTTTTGGTCTCCATCCAGGAGCTTACTTACATTTTTAGTTTTGAAATATTTTGTTATATATGTAAATTTTGTCTCACTCTTACCATTACTTTCATTTATAAGTTATCTCACTCTTATTCTTACTTTTATTTATAAAATGTTTCTTTTAATAGACTTTTATCTAGCGCAACTTGTAGATCTCTGCTGCTTTTCTTTATACTACTATTTTTTTTTGTTAAAAGTTTATAATACTAATCTGAAAGTTCACCGTTGGGTTATAAAAGTTTGGAAGAATTTGAGATTCAATAGAGGGAGATATGTAATTATGATCCTTCTGAATTAGTTAATGAGATTATGTCTTTCAGAACAAGAAGAATATATCTAAAAATGTGGAAAATGTGAAAGATATTTAAAGAGTTACAAGAAAAGATTTCAAAAGTATTTCTACTTAAGTAAGAAATGAATAATATTTGCACATGAATAAAACAAAGAATGAATCATGTTCAAGGAAAAATTAAGTATGTAAATGGTGAGGACTTGGTAAGAGGGTTATATGGGTCACTTTTTGTTATCATTGATAAGACGTTGCCATCGTAGATAAAAAAAAATATACGAAGAAAAGAGAAAAAATGTGATTCACTAATAAAACCTAATGGTGTGCAGGTATTATATCTTGCAACAATTAACAAACAAGAGTAACATCTACAGTTTCGGGGCCATCCTTCTCGAGTTTATTTTTGGTCAAGAAACTATATCTTGTGAAAGCGTTGATATTAACTATCAGTACTTGTGTGTCTATAATTCACAATGAAGTATTGTTGATTGATGAAACTAGACAGACTTGCACAAATCAAGAATTATATACAATAATTTCGAATTAACTTAAAAGTATTAAACAGGTTTCAAATCGTATTGAAGGGTGTATTGTGCTAGACCTTCGCACTTGCTTATTACGTAATTTATCAGATAAGTTTTTTCGTGCCGAAGGCACGGGTAATACCTAGTGTGTATACGTTAATAGGTTTTAATACCACCCACACACTATATTATTGGTGGTCCCCAAGGCCGGCTAAATAAATTTATTTCTACCTTGTAGAGTTTTCAAAAGGTATTGGCAGTGATCGAGTGGTCGTTGCGCGACCGACTCACATAGTACGGAGCTACAGTATGGCTGAGCTTCCGTGCCGGGGGACTCAAAGGATTGTCCAATGTTTTCCATCAAAAATGGGTTCAGACACACTATGAATGAAAGACATTATTAGTAGATGAGAAAATACATACCAAAACAACCTCTGCTCCCATCTATATATTAAATAATCGGACAGATCCGGGATTTGATGGATTTGCCAAAAATATAATCAGATCACAAATATTTTTGTTGAAGTGTCGAATCTAGGAATACGCGTAATGTCTTATTATATGTATGATAAAAGTGACAAAAGACCCAAGTGACTAGGTCTATAGTGTTTAATTGAATTACCACAAGAACTCCCACATAATTTGGTTAAGGAGGCGCTTTTAGTAATACGCGTGATGTCTGTAGAACTTCCGTTAGTTCGGCCTACCGTTGTGTTTAAAGAGAAACCCAGAGTTCATTCAGCTTCACACCTTTTTCGGCAGTGGAAAGTTCTATAGGCACCACTAATATACAGCCCAACCCTAGCAAGCTATAGTAGTGGAATTCATTAGGCACCCCCAGTATGGCTACAGATGATTACACGTCACATATATTGTATCAAAAAGGATGATACAGATGTTTGTTTAACATAATCTATTAACTTGTAGTAGTAAAAATATTTACAACTGCAATAACAGTAATAGTCTGTACTCTCGTTCTTTCTATCCTTCATCGATCATTTGTCTGACTCATCTGAGTGAAATATGTTTCTGTTTTTGTAAGATCTTACAAAAATTCAAAATACTTGGTTTATCGTAAATTTGGATTCATTAATTAGTCTTTAATTTTGATAGTCCCCACAGTCTTATAAAAAATCTTGTTGATCCCTTTCACATGCCATCACATTTTATTTATTATGCCAAATCAAACGTGGCAACTAAATAGATTCACATTCAAATCAAAATGATCCCAACTAATCTTAATTAACTTTTTATACAATAGTCAGACACGCAACCAAACATTTTTGTTAATGCTGAAACTTCAATCTCTAATATTTTAGTTTTATCAGTCATCTTACAATATTCTCCTGCCATTTGTATTTTGTAGTTTTATGTTAAACAAATGTCTAATCACAAAGCATTAACTAAAGCAAGTCTGCAATCTAATTATTCCAATTTCTACTTCTTAAAATATTTGTCAATTAAGGTATGCTCGTTGTCACTTTTAATATATACAATATACAATTGGTTCTCCATCTCTAGAAGAAAATTGTTGCACGTTATAAACTCCAAACTTTTCGTACAATGGGGAAACAGTTATCATACTTTTACAAAAGAAAATACTTTTTTCGAGAGTTTCATATAAAACCTTATTGAGAAAATGATTTAACATCAGATGAGTCACGTACTTTCATTAACTATTATTTTTTTAGATGTATTGATTCTATATTATTTATAGTAGGTTTGCATCGCGTCATACGAACGCGACAGATATCTCTTGGCTAATGCCGGCAGGTTACATTGTTTCTAATCTACACCAAAAGAAGAAGATGAAGACGATAATGGTTCATTTTTTATCGGAAAGAAGAAGAAACATAATTTAAACAAAAAAACTAAATTGTTAGATATATATCAGTTTGAAAAAATTTAAAAGGGAGAGAAATAAGGACAAAATTTGTGGGTTGTATGAGAAATACGGGAAGTAGTATTTCAAATAGATTCACTGATGCTAATGTCCTTCTGTTTTAAGTTGATTTACATGAGAAATTTTTTGTATTAGTCGTTGGATGTAATCTTTATCGAACTCTTAATAAAAATAGACAACCAAATTTGTCTCTTCCATAATCGACTGAGTTAGATTTTGAGTTCAACTATAAACAAGGCTCAGTATCTTTTTTTTTTGAAGTATAAGCAAAGCTCAACATGATTGTAGCAACTCTTTTTGAGAGAAGTTCTAATTTGTGTACTCAAAAAAAAATTGCGGGAAGAATTCCACCAATTAATTTATGAAGTGGGCCCAAAGCAGCTCAGCTTGTGTGTTGGTCTGCCAATGAATCCCCAAACTTTGGCCCTTTAAAGAAAAGCCCTTTTGACAACCTACCAACCATGCATACTAGTTGCATAGAATCATGGGAAGCACTAACTTCTCCATATGCAAACTCTTAAGCACACACATAGATATTCACATGCCTACATGTGCCATTTAGGCCCTTTTTCAACCCATCAACATGTGCTTACTTTCCTCACTTGTCCCTTACTAATTCTCATCCTCCAACCCCTTCCATACCCTTTTACACTTTTTTTTTGACATGGCCTCTTCTTTTATGTATACAATTTTATGGTATTGTGTTTGTAATGACAAAGAAGAGATTTTTTAATTTAAAATGAGTTCATTTAGTATGTCAAATAGATCGTGTCAATGCTTGTTTCTCTTTCAAAATGGGTCATTCGCAGAAATATAAAGATTGGCAATCTCATTATGACATCAGACATCTAGAGAATTTATTGGTTCGGTTTAAACTAGCCTAACTCATCCGTCAAAACTGATAATGAATGAAACTAGTTGTGGCGTGAACCCATTCTACGAATAAACTGCAGAGTCATTATACGAATAAGTCTAAACTGTGTAAACTTAAGAATCCATATTATGGAAAATTTCTATGGTTGAATAAATTTTTTCCGTTTTTTTATAATAAGAAAAACAACCAAATCAGGGACGGAACTAGGAGTACAAGTTAAGGGGGGTCCAACCAAAAACCTTATAAAAATTTAAAAACCTAAGCCTACCAGTGCTCGTACCCGGGTTTCTCACGTACACAACTCCCACCTCTACCATCTCACCCACACTACATATATGTTATGAGTATGACTTTGAACTTTATTTATGCTATAAACTAGAGAGCAATCAACATTTCTAAATTAATCTCCAGCAAGTCAAGGGGGGCCATGACCCCCTTTGGCCTGCATGTAGATCCGTCCCTGAACCAAATAATAAAGGTTGTTGATCCGAATAAAAGGTTGACAAGTGTGAAAGCTGTCATATGAATAATGAATTGAAGCTAGAAACTAATAAAAAAATTATGCTTAATTTATTAGTTTCTTATTTGTATCATGTTGCCCATAAACAAAATTTATAACAAACGGGCACATAAGCAATAATATATTATTGCAGCTAATCAAATTGATTAGAGACAACTTATTAAAGGCTCTTACTGTCTTACCATGCTCTCGAATACGAGAAATAAAAATAAAATAAAATCTTTTAGGTATATAAAAGACAACTAATCAACGGTAGAGGTAAATTGTCGTTTCCTTTCAATAGAACTCACATTCTTCTATACAAGATTTCATTTGCCCATCCATACAATGTGACTATTTTTAGTGGCTGCCCACCTTCCTTTAGTTAAAAAAAAGGCACCTAGGTAGAAAGATTGATGCATTTCATCAAAAAAAGAAAAGATCAATGCAAGAAAGAAATATGGGAACCAATAATATATTTTTGAAAGCTGCAAAAAAATCCTATCTAAAAAGATGTCATATATTTACTTTGTAAATGATACCTCACTCAAATCAATTAGTTGTAGGGTGTCTGTTAAGGTGTCTCGTTCTTTTGCGTTTAGTCTAATTCTCTCTCGATATTTTTTGTGGTCCGGAATGAACAGTCTTAAGCTTAGTCTAATTCTCTCTTGACACATTTTGTGGGTCGGAATGAACAGTCTGAAGCTCACAATTTGACTCAATCCGAAATCCACGGATTAAGATAGTCTGGAGACACTCAGACTACCTTTAATTTATGTTGCAACCCTAGCATGGATTAAGTCTGAGTCCTTACGGACTGTCCCAATTTGTGAGAGGCGAAGAAAAATAGGCATATGAGTAAATAGAAGGGACCCCTATAAAAGCACCCTTAGGTATAGGATTCTAAATTTCTACAAACATATCAATAAAGAGAACCAAGAAAGGACATCTCTGTTGGCACCGTCATAGCTGCCCTCATCTACCTTCTGTCGGGCCGTCCACCACTTTCTTTTTTTCCTTTTCTTTAAAGAAAAAAAAAAAATGAAAAAGAAAAGAAAAGTATTTTCTTTCGGTACCTCACTTCTTGGAATCTCATTTCCTTTCATTTGATTCACATTTGAACCACATTTACATTTCATTTCACAAAGGCATTTGGTTTGCCATTTATGTAAACCGAATCTATCATTCTAATTCCTCCTCTCTCTCAAACACACATTTCTCTTTCTCTCTCCATCGTTTGCTATCAAATCTTCTTGGGCAACAAACCCAAAGGAGAAATACAACTGCATCATCTTCTCTCTTTCTCTCTCTAGAGAAAAGGTAATCTCGTTTATTTTCATAATCTTCTTCTCTTTCTTATTCTCGATTTCGTCTATTTTTGTTCCGATTGTAAGGAAACGATTGATTGATTTTGATATAACCGCCGTGGTTTGATAAGCTAGTCTGAGTTATTTGATTACTAGATCTATGTTTCATCTCTTATAGTACTTAATTTTTCATCTCGTCGTAGATATTTGTTTAGTGATGATCGGATTTTAATTCCTATATCTCGTTGCTTGATCTACTACTTTTCATGATAAGTTGAACCGATCATTGATTTATTCACTCAGTATCTCTTAATTTCTACTTCTGTTGATTTAGATCTACATAAATTGATTGTTTGATCAATTATTGCATCTAGAAACGATCGATTTTGGATGATTATGGTGCATATGTGGATCTTTATTGATCTATTTTCATCTAGTATCATCTTTTAGCTAAATACGGTCACTTCTATGGATCAGAGACTTCTTTAGAAGACAATTTTAGTTGTTCCGAATAGAAAAGAAAAGGTCAATTTGAGTTGTTACAGTTTCAGAGAGCTCAAATTAGATGAATATTTCTAGATATCTTACCTTAATCTTTAAAGATTGCACCTTTGCTTATTTTAGTCGAAAATCTATTTAAAATACTAATAGTAGAATGTTTTTTCTTAGTCTAAGAGTCTTCAGTAATTAATTTCTCTTTTCTATTTTTCCAAGGTCAGATGTTGTTTTTGTAATATTAAAATTTCAACAAGCGATTTAAGTTTTGTTCCCAAAAGAAAGTAAATTCTACAAGCATCGGTTTTGGATTTTGAGTTCTTGTTCAAACATTGTTTTTTTTTATCAAATCTTGTCGACAGTGTAGTTTAGGTTCTTAAACCATTTTTAGAACCTATTACACCAAATGCATAGTGTTGAGTTCTGATTAGACTTGATATTTGTTATGAACGCTAGATTTGTTATTTGAAATATCTATAAAACCTCATTTGTATTTTCTGCCAGATCAAATTGTATCTCTGGATCTGCATCTTATTTACATGAATGTTATTTCACCACGTATCTGCAGTAGTTTATGTAAATGTCTAACATGATTTACTTACCTCCATAATGATTTTGGTTCTTTCCACTTTGTTACCAAATTGACATTGCACCCATCTTTTATGTGTTCATATTGTCAAATTTCGTACTAATAAAAATGATAATCCTGTAAAGGAATTTCTTTCCTAGTTCAATGTAAGGGTATTAATAATAGCTGCCACTTGTATCAAATTCCACAATTTAAAATAAAACGTTGTCTCTCTTTCTTCTCTGAATAGCTGGTTTGATTTGTTGGTTTATGGTTCACGATTGCAGTAAATTATGGCAGACTCCGAGGATATCCAACCCCTTGTTTGTGACAATGGAACTGGAATGGTCAAGGTAAAAAATCATATCCAAGCAACGTGTTTGAAATCTTCTTCAGGAGAAAGATATCTATCTGTTTATCCTTTGTACTTATATTCTTCTGATTGACAGGCTGGATTCGCGGGAGATGATGCTCCAAGAGCTGTATTCCCTAGCATTGTTGGTAGGCCCAGACACACTGGTGTCATGGTTGGTATGGGACAAAAAGATGCATACGTTGGTGATGAGGCCCAATCTAAGAGAGGTATTCTTACCTTGAAATACCCAATTGAGCACGGAATTGTGAGCAACTGGGATGATATGGAGAAGATCTGGCATCACACCTTTTACAACGAGCTTCGTGTTGCTCCAGAAGAGCACCCTGTTCTCCTTACTGAAGCCCCCCTTAACCCTAAAGCCAACAGGGAGAAGATGACCCAAATCATGTTTGAGACTTTTAATGTCCCTGCCATGTATGTTGCCATTCAAGCTGTGCTTTCCCTTTACGCCAGTGGACGTACTACAGGTTGGTACAGAAAGAAACATTTTGTGTTATTTATTGTTCAACAAGCTTATTCATGCATGACTTATATCTAACTCTCCGTGAACTTCTTCCTTAGGTATTGTGCTCGATTCTGGTGATGGTGTCAGCCACACTGTTCCCATCTACGAAGGTTATGCACTCCCCCATGCTATCCTCCGTCTCGACCTTGCTGGACGAGATTTAACCGATGCTTTAATGAAGATCCTGACTGAAAGAGGGTACATGTTCACCACAACTGCCGAACGGGAAATTGTCCGTGACATAAAGGAGAAGCTCGCCTACGTGGCACTCGACTACGAACAGGAGCTTGAAACTGCAAAGAGCAGCTCATCAATTGAGAAGAACTACGAGCTTCCCGATGGTCAGGTGATCACAATTGGAGCAGAAAGGTTCCGTTGCCCAGAAGTCCTCTTCCAGCCTTCACAGATCGGAATGGAAGCAGCTGGAATTCACGAGACTACTTACAACTCTATCATGAAGTGTGATGTCGATATCAGAAAGGACTTGTACGGAAACATCGTGCTCAGTGGTGGATCAACCATGTTCCCTGGCATTGCTGATCGTATGAGCAAAGAGATCACTGCTCTTGCCCCAAGCAGCATGAAGATTAAAGTGGTTGCACCACCAGAGAGGAAGTACAGTGTCTGGATCGGAGGTTCCATCTTGGCTTCTCTCAGTACCTTCCAGCAGGTAAGAAAAAGTTGTATTTACTCATTTTTGTTGTTCATTTCTTTTCTTGCATTCATATTCTTGATTCTGATTACGTATTTTTTACTACTTTATAGATGTGGATATCGAAAGGGGAATACGACGAGTCAGGTCCATCCATCGTTCACAGGAAGTGTTTCTAGGTTTTCTCTGGCTTATTCTGGTTTTGGACTATTGTGGTTTTAAGTTTTATGGTAAGAGAGATGTGTTTGAGGAATTATCAGAGTTTGGTTATGGTTGATTTATTTGTTTGAGTTTTTTTCTTCTTTTCTCTTCAAATTATTATTTTTTTGCTATCTATAAATATTTTGTGAAATAATTAAGATAATAATAGTTTGTATTTGTACTCAAATTTGTAGGGTGAATATCTGATTCAATATTTTCTGGGTATTATTTTGTTTATTTGCTCTTTACTTTTTTTCTTGTAATTATGTGTTGATTGCATTTGAAGAAGAATGTTGGAACATGATGATGATTTTGCAAATGATTTTCACCGGTTTGATTGCTCTTTACTTAAGATCCTCACCAATGCCGATAGAGACCCTTGATCGAATTCGGGATTAAGTCGGTAAAACATTAAACGCACTTCTATCCCCACATATTTCGGGATTAAGGTAACAACCCTACAAACATGGACCTTTTTTTTTTCGTTTTTTGAAATCCCATTTGGTGCTATGCTAGAGCAAGACTTAGGTGGCGCCTAGGACAATCATACCCATCCTTTAGTTGGTTTCAACCTCCCTATTGACTTGGTACGGGTTGATCTATTAGGATTTTGGTCTTTTCTTCACTTATCGATCTTAGTCAACTGATGACAATTTTTCGGATCATCATGTCTTCCGAGCTTGCCCCCTATGTTCATTAGACTTTGCTATATGGTTCTCGAAATGTGTCAAGTTCGTATTGGAGGTACCATTGGCACCTAAGTCCAACTTCATTCTCACCTCAATCTCCCACTCTCTCCTCAAACTCTATCCCCCACCCATCCATCCTCAATCTCTATATTCTGGGAAATGTCCCTTTTCCCCGAAACATCGATAGATATTTTAAAGAAAGAGAGAACAAAAAGAGACAAAAGAAAAGAAAGAGACTGATCCATTTTGCAAGTTCGTTATTAAGGGCAGTTCCTACAACATATCAGACTAATGACATATACAATACTTGAATTCTCGATGTAGATGTTTCATAATTGGTTCTCATCCTTGAATGATGATCCTTCAGAGGGTACGAGTGTAATAGGAGCATCCGTTGACAAAAGACTCACTCTAAGATGATCATCTCATGGCTATTGAGAAAGAATCAAATCAGATGGTTCTATTTCTCAATCTTTCTGACTTGCTCCTACGGAACCAAGGTCGAAAAGATTGAATAATTCTGTCATTCAATATAGAAAATTAATGGTGGTGGTGATGGTTGGAGGTGGCAGTGGCAGGTGGTGTTGGAGATGACGGTGATAGTGAAGACGAAGATTAAAACATAAATATGTTGATTTTTGGACTCGAGACTAGGTTGACCACTAAGGCAATTGGGGCAAAAGTCTGTATGCCCTAATCAAAACTCTTTTCCCCAGAGCACCAGAGATGTTAGAAGGTCATTTCAATTATAAGAGCATCTCCAATGGGATACTCTAACAAAAATTCTAAAGTCCTAGTTGTTAGGTGTGAGTTAAAATTCTCTTTCCTAAGTGTCAAAATAGAGTCACTCTAAACTTTTTTTTGTCTCCAATAGAGATCGCTAAAACATTTCTACTTAATACACATGTCACTCTTAAATTCAATAGAAAAAAGTAGTTAAAAAGTAAAATTCGTTAAAATTTTAGAGTGGCACTTAAAGAATTTCAAGAAGACACTAATTTTAGAGTGCCTCTCTTGAGAGTCTTTATATTTAATGTTCCACATCACCATATGGTGTCAAAATTTCGGCCTCAGCCGGAAGGGTCCAACCTCAGTCGGTTAGGGCACAACCTCAACCGACCTCTTTAGCCGACCCAAGGTTTATGGTCGGTTGAAGGTCCTCAACGGTCATGTTGGGGGATCATGTCTACCGTTGGGTTGTCTCTAACGGCTAGATCTTCTTCAATTTTTTTTTGAAATGTATAATTACTTTTAATTTTTTTTAACTTTAATTAGTTTTAATTTTTTAATACTCTAACAAAAACTTACACATTAATAATTAATATAATAGTAAAACCAAATTAATAATTAAAATACATCCCACCAACGTATCGATTCTTGAATAATTCCCAACCTTGGAAAAAAATATTATTTCGAAAATAGTTCAAACATGTGTTTCGTATATACACAAAATCATACACGTTTTTCGCAACCCACAAAAGCCCACACAAGCGTTTCCCACATGCACAAATTTTAGGACTAAGAGAGGTTGGGGTTGGAGTTGATTTTTTGAGGCTGAGATGAGGCTGAAAATTTTGAGTGAAAAAGTGTTTTTTTCGGCCTAAAACAGGTTGGGGTAGGGGTGGGAATTGGTCCGGACGGGCGAGAAACAAACACTAACTCAACCGGTCCGAGAAGAACGGGCACAAGTCCTAAGTGTCCACTCTGATATCCGGACAAAACGGAGGGACATTTCGCATTTTTCTCCAACAATGTGCCGGTCCGTGACCGTTTTGATATACGGGAAAACCGGGTCGGTCGGGCACTGATCACTAATGAACAAATAAAGAAATTTTATTCGAAATTAAAATAGTTTACTAGCTAAATATAACTTTCTAAACTCTCACTTTACAATTCTAAAAAGTAATAGAATACAAAATTAAGAGATAATCGTTGGGATTTCTCATGGATTACGATCGGTTATATTCTTCTTCTCATTAATTACGATTGGTGTATTGTGGATTCTAGAGTTAGTGATGAGATATTGAGATTTTGGAGGAGAAAGAGACTAGAGAAGTAGAGGAGCGAAGACAAGATTAAGAAAAGTGATTTCTACGGTTATATATTTTTACTCTTGAAATCAAACAGACGAGTATGGACGGGTTCGGTTGGCGGACTATATAAGCGGACAGACTTGGTCGGATCATCGGGTAAGGACATATGCCCACGTCCGTCCGCTTAAGCTCTTTCGGTCGGGCGGGTACGGACCGATTCGGGCATCAGACGGTCACAGAACCTTCGGAAGCCGACGGTCGTAGGCGGGTTCCGTGTTTCCGGGCCAAAATCCCACCCATGGCTTGGAGTTGCTTTAAGTTTTGGAGTTTGAGTGTCCCATTGGAAATTCTGTGAGGAATTATCATTTCATTTACATTTCACTTAATTAGGATTGCATTTCATTTATGTGGATGAGGTTTGGTTTTTTTTTTTTTTTTTTTTTTTTTTTAAATGTAAACCACATCCGTCCTTCTCTTTCTCCTCTCTAAATTATTTTCTCTAGCTTGCTTCCCTCTCCTTCGGTCCAAACCCAAGGAGAAAGAAAGTGCGCCTCTCTCTCTCTCTCTCTCTAGGAAAAGGTAAGATTTTCATCTGTTCTTTTTTCAGTCGTTTCTCCCTCTAGATTGACATATCTTCTGATCTTTCTAGATCTCTTATTTTTTTTGTGTTTAACACTTGATTCATCTGAACTCATTCTAGCTTCTTGCATCTGAATAAATCTCAAGTTGATTCGTTCAACGTAACAAGTTTGATTCATTCAACTTAACCGATCTGTTTGTCAGGACTATTATCTCACAGATCTAGGGTTTCAATCTTGTATTTGCTCTCTTCTGGTATGAGTATGGAGATGATTGAGTTAAATTCCTGCATTTTTCTGTTTAGATCTATTACCAAGTCAATTTAGATGGACTATTCTGTCTTTTTTATAGCTTGCTAGATCTACCTTTCTACTAATATTTATAGTCCGTGATTGAGATCTCGAAATGAGACATCATGATTGTTGTTTCGTCGTTATGCCATTGTTGCATGTATGAATTCAATTGCAATTGATTGTGCTATATTGGTGGAATTTTTGTAAGTGGGGGTGATCATCTAGCTGATTAAGCTTGTCTAAAAGAATGAAAAGCGTCGATCCTTGATCTGTGAATTGGGTATTTTCGCATTTTTTTTTTATTCTTCATACTGTATTGTTGTGGAGCCTGACCTAGATTTGTGTTTGTTGTACATTTGGACCTTTGACATGATTAATAATTGCAACTCGATCAGCCTTTGCAACTCTGCTCACTACACGAAAGAAAATGCAGACTGGTTCTGGCTAAAGTATTGGCCTTGTAACTACTTTTTAAGATCATTCTTGATTCAAGTGTGGTGGTGGTGGGGGGTTAGAGATGATAATCTTTGGACAGATATGATGCAAAATGAAACTAGTAATCCTGGCTTGCTTAATCTGTATCACTTTGGTTAGATGACTTAGATCTCTGTTTATGATTTTCCCCCAAAGCATTTTCTTGATTTTGTTTCATTTTTATTACTTACGGTTTATTTGTTTTGTCGATATGGTTATTTTATGAATTCTTCTTGTGCACACTAAAGATTAACTTTGTAAAGCTTTGTAATTGAATGAAGTTTTAGTAGCACACTTTCTAAGTGACTATTGATTATCAAGTCTAGTTCGTCCCTTCACTGCTGAAGGATTCATTTCGGAGTCGATTAAATTGCTTTCCTTTTTATGTTGTGTGATGCGGGAAACATCCAAGTCACAGCAAATTTCAACATCAATCAGTATGTAGCCTAACATTGTGATTCTGTGCTTGGCAGCTCAACTTGCGATAAATTATGGCTGACGCTGATGACATTCAACCTCTTGTCTGTGACAATGGAACCGGAATGGTTAAGGTGAGAAATTTTTCTAAAAGAAATTCATATCCCATGAGAATTATACCAATAGCTTATATTATCATGTACTTTGTTATTTGACAGGCTGGATTTGCTGGAGATGATGCTCCAAGAGCCGTATTCCCTAGCATTGTTGGTCGACCTAGACACACAGGTGTTATGGTTGGAATGGGACAGAAAGATGCATATGTTGGGGATGAAGCCCAGTCTAAGAGAGGTATTCTTACCTTGAAATACCCAATTGAGCACGGAATCGTGAGCAACTGGGATGATATGGAGAAGATCTGGCATCACACTTTCTACAATGAGCTTCGTGTTGCCCCGGAAGAACACCCTGTTCTCCTTACTGAAGCCCCTTTGAACCCTAAAGCCAACAGGGAGAAGATGACCCAAATCATGTTTGAGACTTTCAATGTCCCAGCCATGTATGTTGCAATTCAAGCTGTGCTCTCCCTTTATGCTAGTGGTCGTACCACAGGTTGGTAGAGATACCTTTTGTGTTATGTATTGTGCAAAAAGCTTGTTCTATTGATGTTTCCAAAACTTACATGTCTATTTGGATGATTTATTCATCAGGTATCGTGTTGGATTCTGGTGATGGTGTCAGCCACACTGTTCCCATCTACGAAGGTTATGCACTCCCCCATGCTATCCTCCGTCTCGACCTTGCCGGACGAGATTTAACCGATGCTTTAATGAAGATCCTGACTGAAAGAGGGTACATGTTCACCACAACTGCCGAACGGGAAATTGTCCGTGACATAAAGGAGAAGCTCGCCTACGTGGCACTCGACTACGAACAGGAGCTTGAAACTGCAAAGAGCAGCTCATCAATTGAGAAGAACTACGAGCTTCCCGATGGTCAGGTGATCACAATTGGAGCAGAAAGGTTCCGTTGCCCAGAAGTCCTCTTCCAGCCTTCACAGATTGGAATGGAAGCAGCTGGAATTCACGAGACTACTTACAACTCTATCATGAAGTGTGATGTCGATATCAGAAAGGACTTGTACGGAAACATCGTGCTCAGTGGTGGATCAACCATGTTCCCTGGCATTGCTGATCGTATGAGCAAAGAGATCACCGCTCTTGCTCCAAGCAGCATGAAGATTAAAGTGGTTGCACCACCAGAGAGGAAGTACAGTGTCTGGATCGGAGGTTCTATATTGGCCTCTCTCAGCACCTTCCAGCAGGTAAATCACCTTGACATATATATAGATTAGTTTTTTGTTGGTTTTGCATATGGATTGATTACTCTTAACAGCCTTCTTCAAACTATGTGAATATTGATAATGTGTTGGTGTTGTGTTAACTTTTTGCAGATGTGGATATCGAAAGGGGAATACGATGAGTCTGGTCCATCGATTGTTCACAGGAAGTGCTTCTAGGTTCACTGGCTATTGTTTTTTTTTGTTCTTGTTTTTGTTTAATGGGGATCTGTTGTTTGTTGTGGTACTATTTTTATGATAAGAGATTTTCAGGTTGTGGGATGGTTGTCTATCAGTCAGGTCTTGGTTTGGTTTGTTGGTAGTATTATTCTTCTTCTTTATCTTTCTCTTCTATCTGGATAATTTAGGGTATGTGTACTTATTATGGAATTTTTTCTTATATCTTAATATGTCATGTTTTTGAAGTTCAAAGAAGATAATTATTGGTTAAATGGTAATGACATGCCTTTTCAGCAAGCTTCTCAAGCTATGAGGCTTGGTCTTCCAGATAATTGATTAGGGGGAAATAAACTAGTTCTATCAAGATTGGAAAATACATTGTGGAAATACACATCAAGATTGGATGCATAAAGGATGAATGCATGCTCATATAGACATTTAGATTCTTAGAAATTTTAATCTTAGAAATAAACTAGTTCTATCAAGATCCTTTAAAAAAAAAAAAAAAATTTCATCAAAAAAAAAAAGATCTTTTAAAAAAAAAATTCAAAACTGCACTTTCATAAACTTAAAAGGAGAGTCAAACCAATGGTCTGTGTATAAACCACGTTGTGATCATGTTATTAAGCTCTGTTTTCTAGAGAGAGAGAAAGTTAGAGAGAGAGAGAGTGAGAGTTTGTTGTTGATTAGGGGGGCCACCACCAGTCCCCACGACAAGATTCAAACCGGAGAAGATGCGACATTCAAAAACTAATAATCTCCCTCTCCTTGGTTTTAAATATATTCTCTAATCACTCTATTAATTACCTCTTCAAAGCCATATTAATTTATTCTTATAGATTCATTATCCTCCTCTTTTACTCTCTCTCTCTTCTGCGTCATGAACTTGTTTGTTTAAAATACTCTCTCTCTCTCTGTTCTCTAATGCTTCACGCTACGCAATCCCAATCCCTGAGTAATCGAAAATTCACACGCCTTTTTGTTTTCCAGGTACAAATCTCTCTCTCTCTACCTTTCTTCTCTCTCTAGATTAGGTGGTGATTTTACCCTTTTCTCCTATTCCATCATTATTCACTTCAATTTCAATACCTGAAAAAATCTCTCCTTTACTATCAGTTTCTTGCTCAAAACTATCTGTTGGTTTTTAGGATTTTTAGAATTTTTTTTTTCTAGTTCTTCTTGTTGTTATAGATCTGTATGATTAGTTGATCTGGAATATTTGAGTTTCTGATTCTATTGAGATTAATGATTGTGGATGAATTTTACAGTTAGGCAAGCTATTCATCAGTCCTCAAAACTAATAACAGTAAAGAAGATTTGGGTTTTGGATTTTAGGTTGAAGTTTTGATTAGCTAAGCCATGACTGGGTATTTTCTGCTTAGAGTAAATTTGCCTGAAAGATTCACATTTAGATTTTCCACAGTGATGCAATATTTAGATGATAAGTGGTTTGCTCCTCTTTATTAGAGAGAAATTTGAGATCTTTGATGGTAGATTAAAATGGTGAGTTTGAGTGTATTTGAAGATGGGTAATTGTTTATTAGATTAAAAGCTGAAAACCTTAGGATTTTTGTTAGTTCACATTGGGAAGAAAAAAGAAACACAAAAAAGATGTCTTATCAGGGTAGTCCACACTCTGAATCGGGACGATCGGAACAGATAATCTCCCAGTTCTTATTGAAGAGCTTACATATTATATTGGATTCTAGGATTCCCTCACTCCACACACATGACCATAGTGGCGATCCATCATCGGTAATCCGTGTGAGAAAGAGCGATAAATGGTTCCATTTAGCCCTTGGAGATCGTCCGGCAGCGTTAGAAAATTTACATTTTTGGCATAGGAATATTATGGATCCGATGATAATCGATATCATACTTGTCCAAGAGGACCTTGATTCTTCTGCTGCTGATGATGTATTTACTTCCTCGGGTGAAAGATCATCGAGAGAAACCATTATAGAGAGGTGGGTTGTTCATTACGAGTGTCAGAGGACAATGCTTCATCAGCCTGGTGAAGGATCACTCTCGTATCGGAAAACTTATAAGAAATCGATATTACTCTTACGATCACTTTATTCAACTATGAGACTTCTTCCTGCCTTTAGGATCTTTAGGCAGCTGAGCACATCAAACCAGACGTATAGCTTCGATATCATTTATAAGGTTTCCTCGTTTAGTGAGCCATTCTTGAGGGAAGAAGAAGATGCCATGAAAGTGTACAATTTCGTACCGGTGGAAGCACATCCTGGTCGCCTTTGTGTGTCTGTGGCGTATCGTCCAACCATGTCCGATTTGAACCTTGAGCTTTCAACATCATTCCCGCCACAGATAATTACAGACTATGTTGGAAGCCCTGCTACTGACCCTCTAAAGATTTTTCCGTCGGCAGAGGACCGAGCGACCTCATTTCCATTGAGAGGAGTCCATTCTCCTTCATCTTCGCCATTTCAACGCCCACATAGCTGGACAAGTGGTCTCCACAGAGCAGCTCCATTTACACACAACCATCATCTGAGTGGATCTCCACCTGCTTTTCACACACCTCCTACACCTTCTGATTATTCACCTTCACCTCCTGATATATATAGTCATAGACCTCAAAGTTATAGGATTCAAACCCAAAAGAGGGGGATGAGTTTTGATGAATATCAACTTTCACCTCCATTCTCGCAGTCCCCATCACCGTCTCCTCCAACCCATGTTTCAGCCTTTAACTCTCTACAAACTCGTTTGAGCTCAGAAACTTCTCCTGTTAATATTCCAATGCCAATGATGACCAGAAATGCTAGACACCTTACTCCATATTCCTCCGAACCAAATAGGCGTGCACTTCCACCTATGTCCCCGCGAAACGTGAAACCTGATAATTCATCTCAGGATTCTTCATCTGGAAGCAGGTCCTTTAGAAAGGTGGATGCTTTAAAAGCAGGAGACCTGCAAGCTGGATTTGCAAACTTGAACCTATGCTCGGGCCAAAAGGTAGTCCAAAACATACCGTACTATCTTAACACCACTTGACTTTTTCCAGCTAAAATTTGAATATTAATGCGTTAAATGCGACCTCACTTCACCTTTTATTTGTTTTGTAGGTGTTCAAAGATAGCAAAGATGATTCAGGTCGCTTCTCTTCCAGTGACTCCCCACACGTTGAATTTTCTAGAAGCTCAAGCAGACTGTCTTTCCAGGATGATTTAGATGATGGCGAGTTCTCTTGCCCATTTGCTTTTGATGATGTTGATACATCCAATTCTCATTCCAGGTACCTCCTATATCAGTGCAATAATTTTAGTATGATATCGCCTTATTCTTAACGAGAACAGTTTGTCTTCTCTGATTTTCACGTTGAATCCCCACATGTCTGAGTTATAATCTACATTAGTAAGTGGTATTAGTTAGAGTTCTCCATTGGAACCTATCCAATACGTTCAAGTACATCCTAACTTATTCCTTGGAAGTCATACTTAAGGTATAGTCCATATATTGACAATAGAAAAAGTTCAATACCAGATGATTTGGTAACAGAAATGAACAACTTACATTTAGTTGGAAAACCCATTTCATAGTTGCAGATCCTAGAAATTCGATTGACCTATTATTTGCGAATCTGTTAGTCTGTACTGATCATGAAACGCCATTATGAATGTTAATATGGTATCGTGGTGTGGATGATTTTACATTTTTTACTTGGTATTTGTACGTCCTTCACTCGGAATAAATGGAGGTTTTATCCAAATTATTCTCATAGTACTATCATAACTGGAATTGGGAAATCACATTAGGAGTGCTCTAATAAGACAATTCTTGAGGTCGTAATCTTGTACCTTCTGTTTTTTATTACTTTTCTTACTCAAGAATATCCACCTGGGCCTTAGCAGGACGAGAAGCCTTTGAACCACTCCCTCGGTTTTTTACTTTGTGCTTCAATATCTCAGTTCAAAATTTGCCGCCATTTTCGTGCCAATGTTTTTAATGCATTATCTTCTTTCTTATTTATACAAATATATGAAATAATGCGACTTGAAACGGCTGAGGGGTACACAAAAAGTAAAACTCATAATTGCCAATAACACTGTAAGAATATCTTCCTAGGAAATGTGCTGAAATTGAAACTAAGATCTGATGCTTGCGTGGCAGGATTATTGTCTCTAGAAGTACTCCATTAAAAATGATTTATGTCAATTGAGAGGATTCAGATGGAAAGATCCCCAAAACTTAAAAAGAAAAACAACTCCTAGAAACATCTAAAAAACTCCTATCTTTGATTGTAATACAGGGCCTTTGGTGGGAAAGAAGCTTCAGAATCTATTTCACAGGGCTTTTCTTCCTCAAACAAAACATCCCAAGATGCTGCCATTGGCGTTCTCGTGCACATGCTAAGAACTGCACCTCCTCTGCGCCAAGATCAAAGCTGCTATTCATCGTCCCAATCATCCAAAACCGAATTTGATCGAGAAGCTAGTAGCACTGCCTCTGGATTCTTTGTTCCTCGAAAGACAGCAGATGCTCTAGAGGAACTAAGAAGTTATAGAGAAATCAAGGATCTACTTCTCTCTCAGAGCGGAACTCGGTTGGTAACCAAAGAACAAGGTAATCCTGCTTCTTTTGTGGGCTAAATTTTATTATCTGAAAAGGATTTCTTTTACTCCTGGAAGGCTAGAAATGGTACGTCACCAAGAATGTTTCGTTCAACGGAGAAGATAAAATAGAGAACTTTCATTTCTTCAAGGGGTAGTTCGATGTATATATTATGGTTTAGCTAGCATTATTAAGAACAGTGATAGACTTCCTGACAACTTACAGATTTGGAACGAGAACTGTTTAGATATTGATGAACGAAAGACAAATATATTCCCCCAATTTCGTTTTATTTAGGCTGTATGAGTATGTAAATTGGATTTCAGAGTCTTAGTCAATTAAGAATGTCAGATCTCCCATGATAAACTTGATATAGTTTATGTAGTTTTGAATGGATCTGCTTCTTGGCCCCAAGAACTCATCATCTTAATATACCGAAAATGACATTGTTTTGATCCAAAACACTTATTATGGGTTAGGTTTCATAATCTTGTTTCTTCCTATCAAGTTAGTTACAGCTAACTTCAAGTATCATGTTGTGGTCCGAATTGGTTTTTCACAAAGAAAAATAATTTATTGAGCTCGATCTTCTCTAGCTGATAGCAGTGAATCTTAACATGACATGGTAGATTTGAGAATACTGGAACTTCTAGTGAAAATTCTAGGCTGTACTATATTGTTCACAACCAAAAAAGTACCATTAGAGACGGTTTAAACCGTCCCTGAAAGACTAAAGGCTGTCTTAAATCTCAAGTCCGTCCCTAATAAGTTATAGCTGGTTTTAAGTCTGTTGTTAATGTCGTCACAAATAACATTAGGGAGGAAGATGGATGGTTATGTCCGTCCCAGTTGTGAGACGACGGCTGAGGATTTATATTGTCTCAAATAGTTATTGTCGACGGGTTTGAACTGTCCCTATACGTATTTCGTTACACGGGAAAAATTTGTGGCACAAACATAATTGTTCCTAGATTTTTGTTAGAGACGGTTTCTACCGTTTACTTGTAGTTTGAATTCACTACTGCTCCACGCCACTCCACGCTAGGGGTGGGAATCGGTCCGGAGCGGTCGGTACCGGACTCTAACTTCATCGAACCGGTCGATTCGGACATAAACTGTTGGTGACCACCTATTTACTCGGGTGGACTTAGACGGTCACTCTCAAGAATTCTTTGTCCATTGACGTCCAAAAAATACCGTTTATTTTACCGGTCCAGTCGAACACCGGGCGGTCTCGGTCCGGACTTTCCAATAAATTTACTTAATTCAGAATTTTATTTTTATTACTACAAACAAAATTACTTACAAATGAAGATGTTTAGCCAAGAAATCAAAAGTAAATATAAAAAAAAAAAAAACACAGTTGGTCATCATTTGACAAGATATAATTAAGGGTTATTTTGCGAAAGGGGCGTAGATAAGTACCGGGTTTTGCGAAAGGGACATGGCTATTTGTTATTTTGCGAAGGGGTCGTGGACTAACATTGACCGTTAAATAAATGTTAAATTTAACATCACATTACATGAATAGTTAACATCATTCATCTTTTATTATATTTTTCTTTCTTCCACCTTCGATTTTCATTGGAAATTGAAAGAGGTGTTCGCTTGAGTTTTACAAAGAGATTGTGCCGACAAGAGAAGAGCTTAGGGTTTTTTTGTCAGTTTTTTGATTTTTTTTTTTAATTTTTTTTTTAATTTTTTTTTTTTTTACGAATCCTCATCACACTTCTTAAATTCCTTTTACTTTCTAACTCTTTAAATTGAGTAGACAAGATAAAGTTTAGATTTATATTCATGTGCTTTTAGATTTTTCTCTCTTGTTTATGCCGGAGTTGAAATTTTGCTTCCTTTTTTATATTTCACATAAATATATTTTGATTATATCATTTATTCATCATGTATTAGATTATGAAATTAATTATTTAAATGTGTAATGCTAGAAAAATAATGTTTTTCAAGGTGGATGTCTTATTTTTCACCTTTGCGAATTTAGTGTCAAAATTGCATAAATTTCTTAAATGTAACAATATATTTTTTAAATAAGGGAATTAGATTAACGGTGTTAGAACTTAACTGGTCAATACTAGTCCACGACCCTTTCACAAAAAAATAAAAGGTCATGCCCCTTTCACAAAACCCGGTACTTATGTGTGACCCTTTCGCAAAATAACCCTATAATTAAGCCATACACTAATGTTTAGTCTTCCAGAGGACTATATGACTATAGCCAACGATCATCATATATTCATATGTCTATAAAATTCAACGGTCAACTTCTAAAAATGAGGACAGTTTAGTCGGTCAACCTATTCGGTCACTCGTACCGGTCGGTCCTTCGACATAGAATTTTGATCGTGATCGTCCGCCAATTCTTTCGGGCCGGTCGGACACTGATCGTTATGACCATCGGGTGTCCATAGACACTTTTTATCTCGGTCGAACGGGTCGGATAACGATCTTCCAGATCTTTCTCCCACCCCTACTCCATGCTAATGTTCCCTGCTACATAGAAACAAACAATTTTATGTTTCATCCAACTTACCTTATAAAACTAATACTGGAACTCGATCAAATAATTAACAATATTTGAACTAAAACTTACTTTCTAATAGTATATACTAAATAACAATAGTAATCTCAATATTTAAGATTTTTATACACGTACTTCAACTAACTACAATATTACTAGCAAATTATATTGCTATGTACCATCATTTTTATCCACGACGGTTGTTTCTGCTTGAAATCTTTGTATGTAGATGACATTTTATTCATATAGAAAAGTTAATACACCCAGTGAACAAAAGAATACAACATAATAAATGCCTCTAAAAGAGTGCAAATGAACATTTACTTAACATATTAAAGAATAACTTAGATTTAACATCAAAGTCAAATAAAGGTTTAAAGTCTCATACAAGTATAATAGAACCTAACATTCAAGACCTAACCAGTGCATGTATAATATAAAGAATTTAAATAACAAAAATAATCAAAATTCACACACCCCTCTAAAGACGTGTGAGAATAAACTGTGTTTTGAAAATGAAGGTTTATGCTCAAAATCACTTCAGATGAGAATCAAACTTTTGGAGGTAGGCCTTTAGTTTAGGGGGGGGGGGGGGGGGGTAGTGGTTCAGGACATTGGAGGACACTCAGAGACAAAATGTTCCAGAGACATTTCAAGACATTTCGGGACATTTGTCCGTAGACAAAATGTCTTTATGGACATTTCAGGACATTTGATTCATAGACAAAATGTCTCAGAGACATTTCAAGACATTTGGTTCATGGACAAAATGTCCTGGGGCAATTTCAACTTATTGAATCCATGGACAAAATGTGTAGTGGATATTATTATTATTATTATTTATTATTATTATTGTTATTATTATCTCATCATTGAAGGATAATTGATAGACATTTATTACTTTAATATTATCATTATTGTCAAACCATATGAAATAATATATTTGTACTCATGTTTCAATAATATATTTTTCGACTTTTGTGGACATCTGTGGATATCTGAGGACATTGATGGCAGTTGGTAGACATTTATTATTTTAATGTAATCATTATTGTCTAATCATACGAAATAAATTTGCCCTACTACTTTGAAAATATATTTTTCGACTTTCGTAGACATCCGTGAATATCTGTGGACATTGATAGATATTTAGTTGATATTTATTATTTTTAATATTATTACTGTCTTACCATATGAAATAAATTTCCAAATATATATTTTTCGACTTTCATAGACATCTGTAGATATCTGTGGACATTGATGGACAATTGGTAAATATTTATTATTTAATATAGTTAAATATTAATATAATAATATAATATAATATAATATAATATAATATAATATAATATAATATAATATAATATAATATAATATAATATAATGTAATATAATATAATATAATATAATATAATATAATGTAATAATAATAATTATTATTTTTATTACCTTCCTTACTCAAATATATAATAATAATAATAATAATAATAATAATAATAATAATAATAATAATAATAATAATAATAATAATAATAATAATAATAATATAATAATGTAGTAATATAATAATAAGATAATATCATTATAATATGATTTGGTAATAATAATTATTTTTATTATCTTCCTTACTCAAATGTCCCCAAGTGTCTTCCATATTTTGAGAGACATTTTCTCTCCAAAAGCTCTCCAAATTTACACTAAAATGTCTCTAAATGTCCCCAAAAACAATTTGTCTTGAAATGTCCCTAATTTCGTGTCCCGAACGAATAACACAGACATTTGGAGACATTTGAAATGTCTCCAACCAATAACACGGACATTTGGAGACATTTGAAATGTCCCCAACCAATAACACGGACATTTGGGGACATTTCAAATGTCCCCAACCAATAACACGGACATTGGGGGACATGAAAATGTCCCCCAATGTCCCCAACCACTACCCCCCCTAAGACTTTTACCAGTTTAACAATAATGTTCATAAAAGCTTTACATAAATTTGATTTGTGGCCTCTTTGGCTAACAAGTAGATCTATTAGGTTCTTTGAACCAAATACCTTTTTGAATAGTAGCTAACCATCTCCTGAAGTGGACCGAATGAAATGGTCGTGAATATCTTTATATTTTGTCCTTGCATGACAGATTGAGTTCCTGGCAAGATGAATAACACTATTTATATCAATGTAAATATATTTTTATCCCTCTAATGCCTCAAATCTGCTGAACTTTTCAGCTGCAATATTTTTTTTACTTGCTTTTGTTATTGTTATTACATACTTTACTTCAGTTGTTGACAAATATCACCAGTTTCTGTAACCGTGTGTTTCATCTCATTACAGTCAGCCCCAAGATAAAGACATACCCTCACCTGCGAAGTCTCCATCTACATATCAGCTTAAAATGAAACTCCTCGTCCGTTGCATAAAGGGACATTAGCGGAGCCTCTCAAGTACCTGATAATCCACATTACCGCTTCCTAATGTTGCTTACCAAGGTTGGTGCCCAATGCTCCCACGACATGGGTAATACTTGATCCCGTCCACACTATAACGTACATCAGGCTCCCAATAGTCGATTCATATGGCACACTCGCCATGAATTTTTTCTCCACATCTGTTAGAAACTCTGCAACCTCGAAAGCTTGAGGTGGCCTTCCGAGTGACATTCCAACTTGTTTGGTACCTTCTATATTTAACTTCTTTAGAACCCGTTCAATACATTAAACTTGATCGAGCGTAAGTGTTCCCTAAATTGTCGCTGATGATTCTCATGCACAAATTTGTTGAGCTTCACAAGATATTTCATGTCAAATTCACCTAGCCAATTGAAGCTTCAAGTTCTTGATATTTGTAGAGATGTTCCAACCACTAATATATATATATCGTCAACACATAATAATTAATTTAAACGTAACCGATATTTTTCGAATATTACTGAAAACTTTTAGATGCAGTTGGCAAATGTGTTCTCCGTTCCGATATCAGATAGTTCTACGGATACGGTTCACATCCTTTACTATTTGCTCCATTAAGTCTTCGTTCACACCCGTACCCCCATACCCCATTGCTAAATCTGTCACGATGGAAGCCCGCCTTCCTACCGGTTGATCCAACTAGATTTTTTCTTTTCAAAAAATTAAATTGTTTCTCAAGCATCTGACTCTTCTAAAGGTTTTATTACAGTCTCTCAACTCATTTATGATAATCACTCATGGAATCTTCAAGCACTTCAAACTCTCTTCTCTTCAGACATTATACAAAGAATACAAGCAATTCCTTTAGATGCACCTCATGATAAACAAAAATGGATTATATCGAATTCAGGGGACTTCTCAGTCTCCTCCCTGTACAAGCACTTAGCTTATTCTCAAAATCAAGCTATTACTCAATCTGCTTCATTTCATGCTTGGAAGGAACTTTGGAACTTAAGGATACATCCTAGAGTCCAGCTTTTTCTTTGGAAATTGGCTAATGATATCCTACCATTAAATAAACTCCTTTCAACCTACATCTCAGAGATTTCCCCTATTTGTCCCCTATGCTTATCAGAAGAGGAGGGAACAATGCACTTCCTTTTATCTTGTCCAGTAGTAAAGAATATTATGGAAATGATCATAGGGAACACAGTTATATCTCCTTCATGCTCAAGTTTCCAGGAATGGTTTTCACATTACAATGAGGCTTCGAACATAGAAAACAATGATCATAAATTAAGAATAATAGAAGAAATATCTATTGCTCTTTGGCATATCTGGAAATTTAGATGCAACAAAGTGTTTCAGGAAACAGAGCCTCATATTCCAACACTTATAGCCCAAACTAGAAGCTTCATCCAATCTCAAACAGAAACCTTAAGAAGTTATCCCCTTAGTGTTATATCTAACCCAAATGTTTGGATTCCACCACCTATGGGAGTAATCAAAATAAACTATGATGTTTCTTTTATGAAGTCTTCTTTAACCTCGACTTTGGCTATTGTTATTCATGATCACACAGGAACAGAAATCGGAAAGGAATCACTCCTCACCACCTCAAGATCAGTAGACGAGGGTGAAGGGAAAGCAGCCGAGCTAGGTTTTTTGTGGGCTCAGAAATATGGGTTTGGGAAACTCATTTTGGAGGGAGATTCGATTAACGTCAACAACTTTTTGAATGGACTATCCAGCTCGGTGCATTGGACTGCTAAGATGTGCTTATGAAAATCAAGAAATCTTCCTCCTCTTTTGACTTGTTAAAATTTTTGTATGTACATAGAAACTTAAATGGGAAAGCTAACTCATTAGCTGTCAGTACTAGGAAGAGTAGAACTAATGTGACTGTTTGTACTCCTACTCTCTTGCCTCCTCTTCATAGCAACAATGTAACTCATCTATATGAATGAATAGAATGCTATGACTGTTATAAAAAAAAAAATACTATATGAGTGTCATTTCATGTAGATGAAGACAAAGAATGCCATATCTATACATTTAGGTTTTGGAGAAATTTTTTAATCTACCTAAGCTTTCCAAAGAATACTTTGAAAACAGTGGTTAATTAATTCGCTTGGATAAGCACAAGAAAATGTTATCTGTATTCTCTCTCCCCTCCCCTTTAACAATGAAGGCATGCAAGAAGGGTTGAGTTTAAAGAAGGTATTGTCTCATGTTAAATGCTGATATCACTTCTTTCACCCTGTTTCAGGCTTCCAAACAAAAAACCCTCCTTATATTTTACACTAATTTTCATAGAAATCCTAATGTGGGTGAAATACACATTTAAAGGGGGTTTTTTTCACCCATTCAAAGAGTGGGGGCCCTTTAACCAAGCTAAGTCAAAGGTCTTTTACTAAGTCAACGAAATCATGGGGAGACCTTTTAACAAAAACGGAGAGGCCTTTTAAAATCTCCCAATATGATTTCTATGTACGCAAGTCTAAAATACAATTTCCTATTTCAAAAATAACAGTTCAAAAATACAATTTCCTAGTAATCATGTGGGAGTGAAATATGATTACTAGGAAATTGTATTTTTGAACTGTTATTTTTGAAATAGGAAATTGTATTTTTGACTTGCGTACATAGAAATGTGTCAGTTTGTTGATGTCAAAATTTGTCTTTCTGAAATCAGTCAAGAGATTGAGACCGCTACGTTGAATCTCGTAATGCTCTTCACAATTTGAGGCACGAAATCTGCAAGAAACTCGAAACTCTCTCCGAAACTCAAGATAGAGACCTGCCCAATTATCACGTGCTGTTACTAGTGAATATTGACTTAGAGTAAAATGCCTCATTTCATATATAACGTTAATTCTTCGGAGGTAGTTGTCTATTGCCGTTGCATTGTCGATCTTGGTGGGTGCGAGTCCAAGATGTGGGTAAGTCTATTTTGTCGTTAACAAATGTAGCAGTTACGGGCTTTACGATTTTATAATCTATCGTTTTGTGCGTAATTAGTCAGTTAATTATGTCAACATTGTCGTTCTGGATTCACCGTTGAACATAATATGACATAGAAGAATATACACAAAGCGGCTTCAATTGAATGTGGAGTGACTTCAAATTTGATATAGTTTCAATCAATGCATTTATGACAAAATCAGTACTTTTGATTTTAAAGCCCCAAAGTTTCCAGTAAATAGTTGATGAAACTATGTCGGGAAAGATGTTACATAGATGTGTTAAAATATCAATAGGGTTACTTCCATTTCGGCCCCCAATTTGTTATGGTTGAGAAGATTATAGGTGAAACCGAACATAAGCACATATCTAATTCTCTCTCTTTCTCGAGCCCTGATGCTTTCATGATCAAGAAATGAAGGAAAAATCAAGGAAGAAATTAGGTTTCACAAAAAGGGTGATCCAGTCTATTACTGTAAAATTCTTCAAGTTGGCATACGAAGAACATGGTTTTTAGTTTTAGGTAAGAGAGTTGGTGGAGGAGAAAAACGAAAATTTATGTTTCCTCCTATGACTTTTTGTTCGGTTAAGCTTAGTCAATTAAGAAAGAGAGGAAGAGAGAAGAACAAGAATGAGAGAGAAAGATGAAGATGAAAATGATAGTGGCCCGAAGTTATAGTGGTTGGAAGTTGTGTGGTTGAGTTGATGTAAAGATGAAGATGAATATTAAAAGACAATAAAAAACTTAGTAAATTGTTGGGCCAAAACTTAAATTTGTCTCTTCAGTTAATGTTGTTTGACTAAGGTGCTGTTTGTTTTTTTTTTATGTCTGAATCTGAAATGGATGAATAGAAATAGGCTGAATCTGAAATTGATGAATCTGAAATTGATGGATTATTTTACAAGTAAGATGTTTGTTTTGTGAGTCTGAATCATTAAATCTGAAATGAAATTTTGACATTAATACCCTTTAATTCTATTTCAACTAAAAACCCTATTTTCTATTTCAACCAAAAACCTTAGAAATTTGTTTCCCTTCTCTTCTCTTTCCTGTTCTCTTTTTCACACTTCAATGGCTGCTCCTCTCTTCTCTTTCCTGCTCTCTTTCTCTTTGGAGGTTCAGAAGACGTCTCTCTCTCAAAGATCAGAAGCTACTCGAAGAAGAAGAAGATCATAAGCTATTCTCTCTCTCTCTCTCTCTCTCTCTCTCTCTCTCTCTCTCTCTCTCTCTCTCTCAAAGATCAGGGAGTTAAACCCTCGCCAGATCCGGCGAAGGGTTTCGTTAAATCCCTGATCTTTCGAAGTGTTCCCTGATCTTTCGAAGGGTTTCATTAAATCCGACTTCTACTAAGTTTTTCACTGGTTTGTTAGTGGTGGTTTAGATTTGTGGTGGTGGAAGCTTGTTTGTGGTTTTGTGATCTTGTGTTTTGGTGATGGTGCTCGGTTGCTGGTGGTGGTGGTGGTGTTCGGCTGGAGGTGGTGTGTTTGGTTGTGGTGGTGTTCGGCTGGTGGGGGTGTTCGGCTGGTGGTGGTGGTGTTCGACTGGTGGTGGTGTTCGGCTGGTGGTGGTGGTGTTCGGCTGGTGGTGGTGGTGTTCTCCTGGGGGTGGTGTTCGGCTGGTGGTGGTGGTGTTCGGCTGGTGGTGGTGTTCGGCTGGTGGTGGTGGTGTTCGGCTGGTGGTGGTGGTAGTAGAAATGGAGAGAATTTTTCTAAAACAGAGGGGGCAGAAGCGTCATTTGGCTCATTTCAGATATTGGCTTTGTATTTCAGACTTGTTTTAAAGTCTGAAATAAGTGGCCTCATTTTCAGCCCAATTCAGACATGGACGAAATTCAGCTAACTTTTCAGATTTTCTTGTATTTAAAAACAAACATCTGAAATCTGAATTGAGATTCAATTCAGATTTCAGATCTGAAAAAACAAAAAAACAAACAGCACCTAAGTCTTTATGTGTTGAACCGCCATTTCTGAAAATCCTACTCAAAATTCACCAAACTAAAAAGATAGAGGGTCTAAAACCAAAATTTGCTTCCTAGTTATTACGAACTAATTACATCGTAAAAAGATAGAGGGTCTAAAAAAAAAAAAATAATTACATCCTAATTGAACATAGAATGATGGAATTATTAAAAAGGAAGAAAGGATCTCTCTCTTCTTCTTCACTCTGCCACTACAGTAGTAGTACTCTTCTACTTCTGTTCAGCTCCTAACTATAATTTCACAAGTAAACAAAAAATAAAGGGTTTAAGTTTTGAGAAGCTAAAATCACAAGCGATTTTGGATAAAAGAAGTTAGCCAGCTGATAGTGGTTTGAAAGTTTGACTAAATCTAAACGATGAATATCACAACTGCCACATCAACTGGGTAATTTCTTTTGTCAAAATCTTTTCTAATTCTAGCACTTCCGGCTTCGACACCAGTTTTCATTTTCTAGCCGGAATCCATGGTAAATAGTAACTAATTACACACTAATTGAACTTGGTATTATTGAAAAGTAAGACATAATCTCTCTCTCTCTCACCCACACAAAGACACACTGCCACTGCAGTTAGTAATACTCTTCTACTTCTGCTCAGCTCCTGACTGTAATAACACCGACCCAGATTCAAGATCAACACGATTATCATCATAACTTCCATTACCAGAGCTTGAACTTGCAGTTGATGTTGAGGTTGAAGCTGTACTCATACAATTGGTACGGCAAGTAGGACAAGAAACGTGATCAGAAGACAACAACCAATTCTCTATACATTTAACATGAAACCCATGATTACATTTTGACAGAACCCTAATTTCTTCTCCATCAATGAACTCAGATAAACATATAGCACAAATTGGTTCTGTTCCAGCTAACTTCAATTCTGATGAGAATTTAATACTGGGTCCTGTTGATTTCTCAATTCGTTCAAGTTTGGTTTGTTTAATAGCTGTTGGAATTTCTTCACCATAGACATTGAGACATCGATTAACGATGAAATTTAGGATATATGCACTGATTATGAAAAGAATTATGAAAGCTAAGAGAAAAATTAAGTTTAGTTTTACTTGTGAAGCGTTTCCAACGGTCATTGAATCTGATAATAAAAGTCGAATTTGACGAGATGATGATATTGATGGGGAATACATTTTTAGAGAGAAAGAAAGAAAGAAAGAAAGAAAGGGAAAGTATTGTGAAAGAACTCAAGAAATCATGAAGCAAGAAAATGGAAGTGGGTTGGGAGGATTTAAGTAGAAAGATGAGAGAGAGAGAGAGAGAGATGAAGTGTCATATTTAGAGAATGCATGTTGAGTTTATTTTTGTCATGGTCTAGTATTTTAAAACCTAACATTATGACGCCTAATAATGTCAGGCCGAAAGCTCCTCAATTTTGGTTGCTTTGGACCTGAGCCGACTTAATACAGGAGTGAAATGGCCTCTCTAAAATGTTCTTATCACAAGAGTGGAATTGTTTTGAAAGTAAATCTTTTTCAACTCTTTGATTTGAACTTTTCTAACGTAAAAGTTTATTACAAAATACTTCTTTCATTCACAAAGTAAGAGTTATTTATTAATGTAGGATATTATTTGAATTATAGATTTAAATTATTGAGATCTGATATGCAAACGTAAACCGTATTAGAGGAGTAATACATTGTTATGTAATTGACTATTAAGAAAAGTAACATTTGACTAATTACGTGGGCTATTTTAACGTCTTTTATCTTCTCTTCGTCATCGTGAAAAGTTGATAAATTTGTATCGTCTGTGTCAGAGACCTGCCCAATTATCATATGTTGTTATCGGTGAATATTGACTTAACATAAAACGCCTCATTTTGTATTTAACGTTAATTGATCGAAGTTAGTTGTCTATTGTCGTTACGTTGTCGATCTTGTTAGGTGCGAGTCCAAGATGTGAGTTAGTCTATTTTGTCGTTAACAAATGTAGTAATTACGGACTTTACGATTTTACAATCTGTCGTTTTGTGCGTAATTAGTCAACTAATTATGTCAACATTGTCGTCTTAGGTTCGCCGTTGAACAAAATATGACATCGAAGTATATAGACAAGGTGGCGTTAAATGAATGCAGAGTACTACAATCACTTAAACTTTGATAAAGTATCAACCAGTGCAGTTATGACACAATCTGTAGTTTAGATCTTAAATCACTGAGATTTTCAATAAATAGTTGATGAAAGTACGCTAGTCAAGAAGATGCTACATAAATGTGTAAAGGGCTAATTCTATTTTGGCCCCCAATTTGTGATCAATTCACCGTTTTAGTACCCATAATTGTCCGGAAGTCAGAATCGGCCGCCCACAACAAGCAACTTTTTTAACTCTCTCCGAATGTACCCTCGGGGTCCAAACTGAAATTTATTTAAAAACATTAAGGCCACTTCATCTCCTCTTATTTCCTCCACTTTATAACATCTCACCTCCATATCTCATCTTTCCTCTCTCCACTTCACCGTTTCTCCTGTGAAGGTTGTTGACCGGGCAATTTGTCCGACGACCTTCAAACTTAATTTTTTTTATTTCTTCTTCATTTCTCTATCTCTTCCCCTGTCTCTCTCCTACATTAGGGTTTGACAAAACCCAAGCCAGAGTGAAGCTTCAACAAAGATGAAGATAAAAATCATACAGACAGAAAACTTTGGTTGTTGAGCATTGGCTCTGCAAAATAAACCCCACAATCTAAATTCGATAAATAAAAGAATTAATTAAGATACAACATAATTAACAATATAGGATAGGTAATATAGCATATTCATATGTACATATTTAGTTTCAACATACTCTACTTTTCTCTTTGAGGTGAAATTAAAATTTTCATGGATTTTAGGTCATTTGTTGAACATTAGAATCTCAATATACCACCTAAAGACGGTTTAGACATTGGAATCTCAATATACCACCAAAAGATTCGAAAATGTCGTCATTGTAAAGAAAATAAAAACCCTTAACATCTTGTAAGAATTTCGTTTGAGTCGTTATCCAAGTTCTTACACTAGTCTTATTTTAATGGAATTAAAACAAGCGAAGGTAAATCTAAACAGAACTAGTGATACTGGTGGAGTTCGGGCTTCTATGGGTTCACTTATTACAAAATTAGAGAAGGAGAGAATATCATTGAAGAATACTCGTAAGCAACTTCAATACAGAAAGATTTCTGCCATAGAGGAGAAGTTGAAGCAGACTAGAGAAAGCTTTGACAACCTAAAAATGGCGAGATCTAGGATAAAGAGAGAGATATATTAAGTCTTAAGGGAGGTTGTTGAAGCTTCGTTGAACCTTCACTCTAGGTTTCCTCAAACCAAATCTAGGGTTTGGGGAAAATCCAAACCATAGTGCAAAGAGGGGAGAAGAAAAAGAATGAAGGAAGAAGAAAAAGAGAAAGATCGGAGGATTTTTTAAAATATTTGAAGGTCGCCGGAATAGGATGGCCGACGACCATCAACCAAGAAGATGGTGAAGTGGAGAGAGGGATAAATAAACGGAGGTGAGATGTGATGAAGTGGAGGAAAAAGAGGAGATGAGGTGGTTTTTAATGTTTTTAAAAGTTTTAGGAATTAATTTTTATTTTGGTTCCAAAAGGTATTTCCGGATTTTTTTAAAAGAAAAAAATATGACTGAGGGGCCAAATCAAACTACTAGACACTTATGGGGTTAAAACGGGCTAGTTGGACACAAATAGGGGCCAAAATAGAATTAATCCATATCCATTCGAACTTGAGCAGATCTATTCGAACTGTTCGAATGAAGGAATAAGATCTCTTACGATCTTGTTCAGACATATGCCTTTTCTTCAAACATGAACATATTTGTTCAATTGCTCCAACAAGAAGGGGGTTCCTTTCCATTGGTTTAAACGTTTCAACCACAAGATTATATTCGAATTGTTCGAAGAGAAGGAAACACCCGCTCTTAGGACACGAACCCAATATGGGTTTCCTAGGTTTTAAAAAAAATGTGGTGGTGAGAGAAGGAAGAAGAAAAGACATTGAGAAAGGTTAGTGTCTTGGAGAAACAAAAATATTTTATGTAAACAAAACTATTTGGGTGGAAAAATCTTGTTTCCCGATTTTTTTTTTCTAATCTTCTTCTTCCTCCTCTCCCACTACCACCACCAGTCGTCGGGGACCGGTGGCGGCTGACCACCACTTCTTTCTTTCTCTCTCTATTGGCCTTTCTTTCTCCCGACCTTTCTTTCGTTGGCTCTCATGATCTTTATCTCTCTTTAGTTCTCCTTCGCAAGCAAGAATCTCCGGTGAAGGGGAACCTTTAATCGACCGAAAGGATTTCCAGACGGAGTGGTTTCCAATTTGGAAACCTTTCGTCTTCACGAAAGAGTTCCAGATTGGAACTCATTCGTGGGGGTTCCTGTCGACAAAGGGAATTTAGGGAGAGTGGGAAAGAAAAGAGAAGAGAGAATTGGAAGTGGTAGTGGTAACCTTGTCAGAGTTAAGAGAAGAAGTGGTGGTGAATTTAAGAGGAAAAAAAATGAAATTTTCCCCCGAAAAGATTTTGTAGCTATGAGACTTTTTTATTTCCCAAAGCGGCTATCTTGATAAAAAGGTATTGTATCTTTTTTATGTTTAAAGGTCGCCGGCCGGAAAATTGGTCGGCCGGCGACCTTCACCGGAGAAGATGATGAGGTGGCGTAACAGATGATGTGGCAGAGAGAGAGAAAAAGAGATGGAGGAGAGAGAATAACGAAAAGTTAAAGATAACTGAAAAAGGGGGCCATATGAGTATTTTTGCTAATTTAGGGGGCAGGCAGGAAGCTGGTCACAAAGTTGGGGGCCATTTGGGAAATAACCCAAAAGATAAAGACAAAAATCTTTTTGAAATAAGCCATAGATTAACAAACGATAGTCTTGGGCCAAATTAGAATGCTGCACAAATAAGGGGGGCAGGTTTTTCAGTTCGTCACAAATTGGGGGGCCAAATTGGAAGTTAAAGTCTTCCTTCCCGCACCAATTTTCTCAGTCCGCAAAGCAGCGGGCCTTCACAAACCCTAATTCTCTCATCTCTTCATCTTTGTCGCAGCTCTTCAACAACGTTCTCACTCTCTCACCTATCACGGACGATGAAGAAGAAAGTAAAGAACTCCAATCGCCCCATTACTGGAGACATCAAATCGATAATCAACGAAAACTCTGGTTTCTTCGATAAGCTTGTCGAATTGATCCCTGCTAGGTTTTACCTACCTGTTGAAGATAAAAAGCCATGGTTTCAAGGTTTGAGCAAGGTTGCTAAAGCTTCAGCAAAGAAAGAATCAAGAGAAAACATTAAGAAAGCTCGAAGAGAAAGATTAGACCCTGAGAAACCTTCAGGAACCCTAGATTTGCTCAGGAAGAACATAGAAGAAGAGAATGACGATGACGATGACGAAGACGATGACGAGGATGTAAAATTCGAAAATCCAATCCAAACGGAAGAAAAAGAAGAATCCTTAACCTATGAAGAACTCCGTCAAAAGTTCCATAAGAAACTTGAAGAACTTCGATCGAATCGAAAAGCAGGTCCATCTGAAGAATCGAATAGAGAGAAAAAGAAGAACATAGAAGAAGAGAATGACGATGACGATGACGATGACGATGACGATGACTATGACGATGACGATGACGATGACGATGACGATGACGAAGAGGAGGATGTAAAATTCGAAAATCCAATCCAAACGGAAGAAAAAGAAGAATCCTTAACCTATGAAGAACTCCGTCAAAAGTTCCATAAGAAACTTGAAGAACTTCGATCGAATCGAAAAGCAGGTCCATCTGAAGAATCGAATAGAGAGAATAAGAAGAACATAGAAGAAGAGAATGACGATGACGATGACGAAGTGCAATTTTGGTTGCTTTGGACCTGAGCCGACTTAATACAGGAAGTGCAATGGCCTCTCTAAAATGTTCTTATCACAAGAGTGGAATTGTTCCGAAAGTAAATCTTTTTCAACTCTTTAATTTGAGCTCATCTAACGTAAAAGTTACTTACAAAATACTTCTTTCATTCACAAAGTAAGAGTTATTTATTATTGTAGGATATTAATTAAATTATAGATTTAAAATATTGAGATCTGATATGCAAACGTATACAGCATCAGAAGAATAATACATCGTTATGTAATCGACTATTAAGAAAAGTAACATTTGACTAATTACGTGGGCTATTTTAACGTCTTTTATCTTCTCCTCGTCATCGTAAAAAAGTTGATAAATTTGTATCGTCTATGTCAGAGACCTGCCCAATTATCATATGTTGTTACCGGTGAATATTGACTTAACATAAAACACCTCATTTTGTATTTAACGTTAATTGATCGAAGTTAGTTGTCTATTGTCGTTACGTTGTCGATCTTGCTGGGTGCGAGTCCAAGATGTGAGTTAGTCTATTTTGTCGTTAACAAATGTAGTAATTACGGGCTTTACGATTTTACAATCTGTCGTTTTGTGCGTAATTAGTCAACTAATTATGCCAACATTGTCGTCTTAGGTTCACCGTTGAACAAAATATGACATCGAAGTATATAGACAAGGTGGCGTTAAATGAATGTAGAGTACTACAATCACTTACACTTTGATAAAGTATCAACCAATGCAGTTATGACACAATCTGTACTTTAGATCTTAAATCACTGAGATTTTCAATAAATAGTTGATGAAAGTATGTTAGTCAAGAAGATGCTACATAAATGTGTAAAAGGTTAATTCTGTTTTGGCTCCCAATTTGTGATCAATTCACCGTTTTAGTACCCATAATTGTTCGGAAGTCCGAATTGGCCGCCCACAAGCAACTTTTTTAACTCTTTCCGGATTACCCTCGGGGTCCAAACTGAAATTAATTTCAAAAGTTTTAAAAACATTAAAGGCCACCTCATCCCCTCTTATTTCTTCCACTTCATCACATCTCACCTCCATATCTCATCTTTCCTCTCTCCACTTCACCGCTTCTCCTGTGAAGGTTGTTGACCGGCCAATTTGTCTGACAACCTTCAAACTTAATTTTTTTATTTCTTCTTCGTTTCTCTTCTTCTCTCTCTTCCCCTGTCTCTCTCCTACACTTGGGTTTGACGAAACCCAAACCAGAGTGAAGCTTCAACAAAGACGAGGATAAAAATCATACAGACAGAAAGCTTTGGTTGTTGAGTATTGGCTCTGCAAAATAAACCCCACAATCTAAATTCGATAAATAAAAGAATTAATTAAGATACAACAGAATTACCAATATAGGATAGGTATTATAGCATATTCATATGTACATATTTAGTTTCAATATACTCCACTTTTCTCTTCGAGGTGAAATTAAAATTTTCATGGATTTTTGGTCATTTGTTGAACATTAGAATCTCAATATACCACCTAAAGACGGTTTAGACATTGGAATCTCAATATACCACCAAAGGATTCGAAAATGTCGTCATTGTAAAGAAAATGAAAACCCTTAAAATCTTGTAAGAATTTCGTTTGAGTCGTTATCCAAGTTCTTACCCTAGTCTTATTTTAATGGAATTAAAACAAGCGAAGGTGAATCTAAAGAGAACTACTGATACTGGTGGAGTTCAAGCTTCTATGGGTTCACTTATTACAAAATTAGAGAAGGAGAAAATATCACTGAAGAAAACTCGTAAGCAACTTCAATATAGAAAGATTTCTGCCATAGAGGAGGAGTTGAAGCAGACTAGAGAAAGCTTTGACAGACTAAAAATGGTGAGATCTAGGATAAAGAGAGAGATATATTAAGTCTTAAGAGAGGTTGTTGAAGCTTCGTTGAACCTTCACTCTAGGTTTCCCCTAACCAGATCTAGGGTTTGGGGAAAATCCAAACCATAGTGTAAAGAGGGGAGAAGAAAAAGAATGAAGGAAGAAGAAGAAGAGAAAGATCAAAGGATTTTTTTTAAAATATTTGAAGGTCGCCGGAATACGATGGCCGACGACCAGCAACCAAGAAGATGGTGAAGTGGAGAGAGGGATAAATAAATGGAGGTGAGATGTGATGAAGTCGAAGAAAAAGAGGAGATGAGGTGGTTTTTAATGTTTTTAAAAGTTTCAAGAATTAATTTTCATTTTGGTTCCAAAAGGTATTTTCGGTTTTTAAAAAAAAAAAAAAGAATATGACTGAGGGACCAAATCAAACTACTAGACACTTATGAGGTTAAAACGGGCTAGTTGGACACAAATGGGAGCCAAAATAGAATTAATCCATATCCATTCGAACTTGAGCAGATCTCTTCGAACTGTTCGAATAAGAGCTCTTACAATCTTGTTCAGACATGCCTTTTCTTCAAACATGAACATATTTGTTCAATTGCTCCAACAAGAAGGGGGTTCCTTTCCTTTGGTTTAAATGTTTCAACCATAAGATTATATTCGAATTGTTCGAAGAGAAGGAAACACCCGCTCTTAGGATAACAACCCAATATGGATTTCCTTGGTTTTAAAAAAAATGTGGTGGTGAGAGAAGGAAGAAGAAGAGAGATTGAGAAAGGTTAGTGTCTTGGAGAAACAAAAATAATTTATGGAAAAACAAAACTATTTGGGTGGAAAAATCTTGTTTCCCAATTTTTTTTTTCTAATCTTCTTCTTCCTCCTCTCCCACTACCACCACTCGTCGGGGACCGGTTGCGGCTGACCACCACTTCTTTCTTTCTCTCTATATTGACCTTTCTTTCTCCCGACCTTTCTTTCGTTGGCTCTCATGATCTTTCTGTCTCTCTAGTTCCCTTTCGCAAGCAAGAATCTCTGGTGAAGGGGAACCTTTGATCGGCTGAAAGGGTTTCCAGACGGAGTGGTTTCCAATTTGGAAACCTTTGGTCTTCACGAAAGAGTTCCAGATTGGAACTCCTTTGTCGGGGTTCCTGTCGACAAAGGGGATTTAGGGAGAGTGGAAGAGAAAAGAGAAGAGAGAAATGGAAGTGGTAGTGGTTGCCAGCAGTGACGGTGGTGGTGATGGGAGACGAAGATGGAAAAAATTTAGGGGCGTCACAGTGAAAATTTGCCGTTAACCTTGTCAGAGTTAAGTGAAGAAGTGGTGGTGAATTTAAGAGGAAAAAAAATGAAATTTCCCGGAAAAGATTTTGCAGCCAGGATACTTTTTTATTTTCCCAAAGTGACTGTCTTGAGAGGAAGGTATTGTGTTAAAAGCTGCCGGAAATAGTAGATCGGCAGAATCTTGTAAAAAAGATAAAAAATCTTTTTGAAATAAGCCATAGATTAACGAACGATAGTCTTGGGCCAAATTAGAATGCTGTACAAATAAGGGGGCCAGGTTTTTCAGTTGGTCATAAATTGGGGGGCCAAATTGGAAGTTAAAGTCTTCGTTCCCGCACCAATTTCCGCAAAGCAGCGGGCCTTCACAAACCCTAATTCTCTCTTCATCTTTGTCGCAGCTCTTCAACAACGTTCTCACTCTCTCACCTATCACGGACGATGAAGAAGAAAGTAAAGATCTCCAATCGCCCCATTACTGGAGACATCAAATCGATAATCAACGAAAACTCTGGTTTCTTCGATAAGCTTGTCGAATTGATCCCTGCTAGGTTTTACCTACCTGTTGAAGATAAAAAACCATGGTTTCAAGGTTTGAGCAAGGTTGCTAAAGCTTCAGCAAAGAAAGAATCAAGAGAAAACATTAAGAAAGCTCGAAGAGAAAGATTAGACCCTGAGAAACCTTCAGGAACCCTAGATTTGCTCAAGAAGAACATAGAAGAAGAGAATGACGATGACGATGACGAAGACGAAGAGGAGGATGTAAAATTCGAAAATCCAATCCAAACGGAAGAAAAAGAAGAATCCTTAACCTATGAAGAACTCCGTCAAAAGTTCCATAAGAAACTTGAAGAACTTCGATCGAATCGAAAAGCAGGTCCATCTGAAGAATCGAATAGAGAGAAAAAAAGACAAATGAATAAAGGTAATAGGAAACGTGATAACGAATCAGAAGTGAATAAACAGGAAATGAGTAAAGAAGTCAAGGCAGCTAAAGATATTGCTAGGGTTTCCGAAGAACTTACCTTTGGTCATGTCAAGATTGATGACAAAGATGATGCAGGAAGAAAAAGGAGAAAACTTTCAAAGTCACAGACTCTTGAAGAGGCAAAAAAATTACAAGAAGCAAAGAATGATCCTGAAAAAGGGGAGATTATAGCAAAGAAACATTCTTGGAATGCTGCAACAAGTAGAGCAGCTGGAATTAAGGTTCATGATAACCCTAGGTTGATTAAAGAGAGTATTAAGAAGGAGAAGAAGAAACATCAGAAGAATGTTGGGAAGTGGAAGGAGAGGATTGATAGTAGGGACAAGGTTAGAGCTGATAAACAGAAGACTCGTTCCGAAAACATAGCTGGGAGAATTCATCAGAAGAAGATGAGGAAAATTGAAAAACGAGAGAAGAAGCTTATGCGCCCGGGATTTGAAGGCCGCAAGCAAGGGTTTATCAACGAATCTTCAACTTAATTGATTTCGGTATCTGTTTTAATTTTGATTGGTAAAGTTTAGTTATAACATTTTAAGTTAGTTTCTATATGTTCAATAGTATCAGTTTATCGAAATCAGTAATCACATTTTTCTTGCTCAGTTGCTTGTCATTCATGGAATCATGGTTGAGAATAATTTGTTTTTCTAAATTCGTTTTGAGTGAATGTGCAAGTAGCTTGTTTTAATGATTTTCTTCTCATAGCAACTGATTGATTAACGACCCAAAACTCGAAACATATATTTATTTGAAGAGCTTACTCTTTCTATTTGGATGCAGTCATTGAGATATTGATACTTAAAGAAATCACATAAAGATTTATTGACAATAGATCCGAATGCAGTTTAGGTAGACAAATACACGTGTAACAACCTTATATGCAAACCTACTATATAATAGAGAAGAAACACATACAAATATTGAGAAAAGCTTGGATGCGTTCATAAATTATCCGATTCCTTTTATCAAAAAAATAATCTATCCAAGTCCTTTATGAAAAAAATGAACTCCAAGTCTCTTAGGGGTTGTTTGCCTTACGAAATGGACCTTGCTTGTTTCTTTAGAATTGGGATTCAGCACACGGGTTAGGATACGGCCGTTGTGATTAATGAGTGGACCATATCTATTAGTTTTGATAAGTTTTGGGTTGTGATCTTTCAGTTCCTCCGTCAAGGTCTGAAGTTAGACTAAGTTGAAGTAAAACCTTCAGTTGCAGTGATCAAAGTTGAGTGAGAGCCCACTTCTGCAATTTCAGTTTTATTCGTTACCAGTACCACATTGGTGTCTGCATTCTTCACTGTAGATAGTCTATGAGCAACCTAGGCATTCATTTCAACCCTTTCCGTCTCCGCATTAAGTGCGCTTGTTGCTTAATTTTGGAGGAATATTGAAGGTCTCTTTAACACTGATCTAGCAATAGCTATTCTTTGTCTTTGTACACCAGAAAGTTGGCATCCCCTTTCTCCCACTACTGTACTGTACCCGCGAAGCAAGTTACTGACGAAATTTCAGATTCAGAATCTCCCTCGTTCTCATATGCTGTAGCAGATGTTTTCTCTAATTGAGCAACTAAAGAGAAGTGCTCTTGCTGCACCGATCAAATTTGGCTTCTCAAAATAACTTAAGTTATATTGGTTCCATCTTGTAGAATATTTCCCTCTTGAGTATTATAGAACCTAAGCAGAAGACACAAAACAGAAGATTCCCTGCCCCACTCAGTCCAAAAGTGCAATCTTTGGTCCTCGTTCAACTTGCAAGCTAGTTTTTAGTGTGGTTACCTATGACCTCAAAGGGTAGTTGAAACTAACCTTTTCAAACTTGATTTTCCCGATGATCTTCTGTACTTCTCTGTTATGGTATATCTGTATCAATCTCAGTTTCTGTGTCAAGGATCTGAAAGACGGGCAGTAGCACTCTGAATCTGATAGTTGCCATGACATTGTGAATAAGCATCCATATCTCTGTGATTGAAGGTGCTGTCAGTGAGAAAATCTGGTAAGACCTTACTCCATCCTCGAAACTGGCTTTCTTCTGATTGACCAGAACTGTTGTGTACCATAATGCAACTGTGCGTGCAATGTCCGTAGACAAAGTGACACCCCTTAAATCAACCTGTAATTAATGCTCTGTAATATAATATTCCTTGTTGGTTTTTCAAGTGCGAGTTTTGCTTTTTCAAATGTATATTCTCCGTGAATAAACGAAGGGATTGTCTTTATGTTCGTTGTAGATTCAGAAGCAAGAGTAACTCGCTCTTGATGAGCGGCAGCATAGCAAATCCTTTAGCTTACTTGGCTTGAGTAAGGCCACAATGAAGTGGCATGGCATGACAGCCCAAGCTACATGATCCATTCTCTAGCTAACCTTCATGCTAACGGTGGTCGCAATTGGCACGGAGGATATGCATTGACCAATAACAATAACAGAAATGTGATCAGACAATGGTTTTGATTGTCAATGTGTCATTGATGATCAGTGAGGTAAGTGCTCCTGCACTGCTTTCATATTTCTCAAACCTAGCTATCTCACGACCTTTTTAAGGTTTGTCATGGTTTTCTCTTCAACTATACCATAGAAGTAATGCTGCAAGATATGGGTAACTAAGGAAAGTAATCGTACCTAGTTACCTACTAAACAAAATATTATCAAGTACCACCCAAGAAAAGGCTTCAAAATACCGGAAAGAGATGCTGCAACAAAACCAGTTGTAGTTTTGCTAGTTCGATCTTGTCCAAACCAAATTCGAAACTGGAGTGCCTTTCCCTGTTTTTCAGTGTCTCTTGCTTCACCAAATCAATCAAATGTATGCCTTCTTCTTTAGATCCAGGGACTTGCTCGAACTCTTGAGCTGAAATTTTCTCGTCAGTTTAACTTAAATTGGTGTACCGGGAATTGCATTTTTGTAGTTAAAATTTAACATCAGTTAAAACCTGATTTTTCATGTTTGTAGTGATTTATATGTGATTCAGGTAGGAGATTCTTAGTGAAGTTCAACCTTAGGTCATGTTCTGTAGAGAGATTCTACATGTTGAACAAGCTATAGTATAATTCAAGTACGTCTTGGTCTGTTCGTGTCTTTACAACTTGTCCATTCTCTACAACTTGTATATGCGCACCAATAATGGTAGACATTCTGTGGGAAATTATAATGACTGTTCTTTCTCCCATAACTTTTTCTAGTGCATCTTGAACTAGCTTCCCTGACTCTGAATCCGGGGCAATTGTGGCCTCATCGAGCAAAATAATTGGAGGGTCTTTAAGCATTACACTCTAATTCTAGAAATATACGAAGATTTGATCTCTATTGGTTGAAATTTAAATATTGATGAGTTAGACAATTAGAGGTATCTCAAGAGGACACTCTAATTCTAGAGTGTATTCTTTAACAAAAAAAAAATTCTAGAGTGTCCTCTTTGAGATATCTCTATTCCACCGACACATCATCTTTGAGATCCTAGTTGAGTTTTGCATTGGAGAAATTTTTTTAAGAAAAATTTGCATAATCTTATGTGGCATTCCGACTTTCTAAGATTGAGTTTTGCATCGGAGATGCTCTTACATTGTACCTTTTTTCTGTAATATCCGGAAAACCACTCTTCCACATCACCCATGCTTCCATTTTCAAGTGATTAATGTACAATAAATCTGAGGGCATGCTTTCAAAACAGATAGGAGGCCAACTGAGTAGTCTCTTGACAAAATCCTGCCTAAAAATGGGTTTAATTATAGTGTATTGGGGAGCTCAAAGGGGGTCCTCTGAGTAAAATTATCATTTTCTTATATCTCTGTATCATATTGGAAGTTTGCTTTAGCCGAGTAAATAAAACTATTTTGTTAAGCACAAAAGGTATAATAAAATAGACCAAATAATTAATGTTATTTGGTGTTGTTGAAGAGTGACGCTCGAGGATTATGTTGCCTAAACGTTTGCTTAACGAACTCTTTTGTATTAATAATTGTAAAATGGGATTATGTTGCCTAATCGTTTGCTTAACGAACTCTTTTGTATTAATAATTGTAAAATAGGATTATGTAGCCTAATCGTTTGCTTAACGAACTCTTTTGTATTAATAATTGTAAAATATATTTAGTAGCGAGTCAACGGATTTTTAATTCGGGAAAGATAATGTTAACTAAAACTTCTAAAGAGGGCCTAAGGAATCTTGATCTTAAGGGTAATTGTTTTTAACAAAAAGCCAGTGTAATTATTCACTAAAATGCATCTGAAAAATTGAAATATGAAATGCGAAACCTAGGACATTTTAATATTGTCCTAACCCAAGTAGGAGAGTTTTTCTATATAAAAGAAAAACGATTAGGAGAGTAGACGAGATGCTTTGGTTGAGTTAGTAACGACTTATATAAGTGTACGAGTGTAAATAGTAATAGTCGTAGATTTTGCCACCCAAAATAAAGTTTACTTCGCCCAAGATTTTGTTCTTAACGAAAGTTTGATGAGTCTACCGTATTCCTGACACGGGCTAAACATAACTGGTAGTAGTTGTCAATTTTCAGATCGTCCCTCAATGACGCAAGAATACTAGCTATAGCCATATACTGTTTTTCAATCTTTTGAAGACCCTCGCCTTCTTTCGCTGGCCTTGTGTCGAATTGGCTCAACTAATTATACATATACAACACATCCATTTTATACTTACTTAAATATTGGTAATATTCCTAAATAATTGTTTCCGCTAGATCATTGAGATTGGAGACATATGATAAAACAAACATTTTTTCATAGGGTCAAAAGTATTTGAAAAGATGGTAAAAAATAACAAGGGAAAGTTGGTTGTTGGTGGGAGACAGTGGATTGTCGCTATCTTTAGGTGTATGTATCAACTTATAAGAAAATAAAACCCAAAAGCTTGACGTCGAAAAATGTAAATTTTTATCTCCCATATTAATAGAATAAAAATTAGACTAATAGATGATATTGTTAAATAGTTATTTGGTTGAAGTCTTGAAGAAGATAATGGAAAGGAAAATAGTAAGTTGAGAATTTGGAAGAAGGAATCCAGATTGGCGTGTCTATGCAGCAAAATTAGAACAAAGAATCAGCTCACATTAAATAAAAAGAAGAATAGAAAAAGTAGTGATTCTAATCTAACTATCTACCATTAACTAACTATGTTATTAACAAGTATACCTTTCTTGTATAGGGACATAATATATTTTTAGCACCACATGAGTCGTAAGTTACTCAGCAAACTTAAATTGGATCTCTAAGATGATGTGAGGGTAATTAAATAAAAATATCTCAAGATGATACTTTATTTCTAGAGTGTTCTTTTGATATATGTCTCTAATTATCCAACTCATCAACTTTTGAAATTTTAAATTATCAGAAATTAAGTTTTCTTATATCTTTTGCCACTTCGAAATAAGAATTTCAATTGAAATTGACACATAGGATTGATAAAGATTTTTTTTGAGTTTCGTATTGGTGATGCTCTAAGTCCAATAGAGATGGCATGTGTTGTATTTTGAAGTAAGACATCTCTTTCCCTTCGCTAAAATTCAAAAAGAGATTAAGATCCAATCTTTTCAAATAATAGGATTTTAGTCCTTTTTCCTTTTGGAAGAAACATTGTTAATACATTATGTGTTATGTATGACACATATAAAAGAAATGAAATAAAGTATGAAACTTTAAGAATAAATAACGTGCAAAACAAGAATCAATAAATAGAAAAACACTGTAACTTTGACATCTAGACATACTTTAACTATACTAAATGTGTTTTGTTGTAGAAATATACATTTGATACCAAATAATGTATATATTGCGAAACAGATAGTAAGTTTGAAATCAATCGAAAAAATCTGAGAAAAAAAAAAGAAAGAGAATTTTGAGGATTGGTTTTCAAAAGTGAGTTTTTTTCCTATATAAAAGGTTATAATGAGTATTATAATTAAACAGAAATGATAGAGATCTGTTTTTTCTATAAAGATAGGTCAATTTAGACTAAATATCCATTATAATTAGTATTATTTTGACTTAAAATCCTATATTGATATTAGGATGGACTAAATGTGTGTTTACGTTTAGATTTTTGGACTAGGAACTCAACAATTAATATAATAACACCTATTTCAAGAAGTTAAAGGAATCATTTTGACTCAAATGGTTATTTTGCGTCATTCCGCCTTTTTATTTAGGTTCGTCTTCTCTCTTGACGTTTCCACGAACTAGGCAGCTTAACGACACACGGATTGCGCCTTATTTGTGTTCGACTTTAACGTTAAAGATTCATACGAGTCTGAGTGCTCTCGGTCTTCCGATCCGCGGGCTTCCGCATGTCAGTAAGTAAAGGCCGATCAGTTCGAGGCCCACGAAAAATACCAAGAGGGAAAGACCCGTTTGAGGAAAAAGGCAACGGCACCCTTTGGCTAATAATTTAATGCTCACGTCCCTACCTGCTCAGTATGGAATTGCAGAATTTTGGTTTCTGTCGAGTTCTGATCCCAATACCAAGGAAGAAATTGCAGAATTCCTTAGGATTCGTTTGGCCGCTTGGATTCAGCTCATCTCTTTGATCCAATCATATGCCCCCAGCTGTCTCATATTATCTTGAAGCATTGGGGATAGACAAACAAACAGTACCTTACACGGCGGTTAGTTATCTCAAAGTAAAAATTACTCCAATGTCTCCTCTCGTCCTTTTGTCTGCCATTCTTCTCTATTCATCATAAAATCTTGGCCAGTCTGGATGTTTCAAATAATCCATTAGGATGAGGTCCAAATTAACATGTTCCTATTCAAGATTATTGGATTCCATTGTTTTCTTTGTTTGGATTTTAGTAGATACTTTCTTGCTCTTGAATTAGTCCATTTCAAAGTATGGATATGGAAACAAGTCCAAATATAATTTCCAATTGTGTTGGTCAAATTCCATTTAAATTAAAAAAAAGTCAATAATTTATGCTCTAACTTTTTTTTTTTCAACCAAATGAGACATTCTCATTTCGCATAAATTTGAAATTACATGATGTGGGGTTGAAAGGTGGGAGTGGGGGCATATCACCAATTTAAGAGTTGGGTGACCTCATTCACACTTGATTGATGAGTGAAAATATTCAACTTTTAGAGTCTTTAGTTTGAGAGTCAGTACAAATTTCCCCATGTGATTGATGAAAACTTGGAGGACAATAGCAGACTAATTTTAGATCAATCGAACACTTTAGCCTTCTATTGTTTTCGATAGACTTTTTATTCTCTTAAATTGATAATCGTCGAGTTCTCTTTATTTCTCTCCAATTTTCTTCTCTAATCTCCATAATCAGATAATGAATTCTCTCTGCCTAACCAACAAACTGCAACAAAGAGGATCTTTGTCTCTCTTTCTCTCTCGGAGCACAGTTTCGCTCGGAAGAAAGACTTAGTAGCCCACTAACATAATTGTCATATTTGAAGCCCGAAAAAAGTTAAATTAAGTAAATATAGGAGCTAAGGTGGTAAATTGATCAAAAGTTGGGGGTAATCCATGAATTACCCCAAAACTAAATCAATGATGAGATGGGTTAGGTCTGGCTCCATCCCAAAGTCCAAAAAGGGCTAAATGGATTAGTTTTAATACCTTAATTAATTAATTTAATCTAATTGAAAGAGAATAGAACTTGTTCATAAAGGAGTGAGCTTTTTAAGGCTGGTCACTCTCCTCTTAATCCTCCTCTCTTGCCTTCTGTTGATTCTTCCTCTTCTTCCTCCTTCTCCTCTTACCTCCTCCATGTTTTTGTTTCATCTACTATTTTAGAAGACCTTAAATCTCATCTCCATTTTTCTGGTCTCTGATAGTATGAGCACTCAAATTTAGTAATTTTATTAATCAATTGCCTCTTTAATGGAGTACCCATGTTTTCTTTTTGGTTTCTTTCTCAAAAAGTTCATGGATGATTGTGAAAGATAATAAGAAGTTCAGAGAAGATTAGTACTTTCATTATCTTAATATAAGCTAAAAAAACACAGGTGAGATTTTAACTTAAAATTTTAAGAACTTTTTTCTTTTTTGTTGCTTGTTTATTAGTATATTATTACATAATTTATTGTTCTAATGTCTTAGATATATAGATTCTTGGTTTTTTCTTGATTTATTATTGTTTTCTTTGAAAAGGTATGGGTTTTAATGGCTACCTTTTTTTTTATTTAATGGTGATTAAGATTTTTTCACTCAATTGGAAACAAAACATGGATACATTCAATATGTACATATTTAGTGTTTATATGAAGGCCTAGACAGACTAGGGTTCGAATCTTACTGTTCAAAAAAAAAACTTATGATAGTGATTAGTGACAAGCTTTTTATTTCATTTCTATAATTAAACATTTTTTAGTCAAAGTTTTATAGTTGGAACCCATAAACAAATCTTTCTTATTATAACCCATTAAATGGAGATCTGTTAATTTCTCTCTCTAAATCTTATAGACTGTTTAGCTCTTGTTCTGTTTCTCTGTTTTTTTTTTCTCCATATAATCCAATTCATTAAAGACTTGCTTCTCTTTTGTTTTTCATAAGTTGGGTCATGGTCTCATGGATGTATTGTTTAGGGTTTTTCTTCTAAGTCTCTGAAACTATTTTGTAGGTTTAATGGCTAAAGATTATAGTGGGGGTTCTCCAAAGCATCATCACCAATTAGAAACAAAGAGAAAGAAACTAACTTATATCTTAGGTGTTAGTGGTCTTTGTGTTCTTTTTTACATATTGGGTGCTTGGCAAAACTCAACTTCTACTGTCAATACTCGTTCCGATGTTTCGAGCAATGCTGGTTGTGAATTAACAACTCCAACAACATCTAGTTCTCATTCTAGTGAGTCGAAATCATCGTCGTCTTCTTCTTCTCCCTCTCTTGATTTTGAAGTTCATCATTCAGTTGGTATAAATGAAACTGGTTCAGTTCAAAACATACCGGCTTGTGAGATGTCATATAGTGAATATACTCCATGTCAACACCCACCAAGATCGAGGAAATTCGATAGAAAGATGTTGAAATATAGGGAAAGACATTGCCCTGCCAAGGAAGAATTATTGCTTTGCTTGATACCACCTCCACCCAAGTACAAGAACCCTTTCAAATGGCCACAAAGTAGGGACTATGCTTGGTATGATAATATCCCTCATAAAGAACTTAGTATTGAGAAAGCTGTTCAAAATTGGATTCAAGTTGAAGGAGATCGGTTTCGGTTCCCAGGAGGTGGTACTATGTTTCCACGAGGCGCTGATGCTTACATCGATGACATTAACGAGCTCATTCCTTTAACTACTGGAAAAATCAGGACGGCAATTGACACTGGTTGTGGAGTAAGAACTCTAAAATTCTAGCTCTTCCCCGTTAAGCTATTTTTATCTAAATATCCATTACGCGGTGTTCATTTTTTATTTGTCTGGATCTAACTAGCCTGAGTATGAGTCGTTTGAGTCAGAGTCGCCTGCATCTAGCTTGTTCTGATCAGAGGTATAGTAGTCATTTAAGGCAATCGACTTTTAATTCAAACTTATTTTCTGTCAGACTCAAATAGATCCTAAATCCGTCCGAGTCGGTCATTTGGATCTTGTTTTACATTTTTAGACCTAAATTGGACAAAAAATAAACACCACTGTAACATTTATATAATTGGAATGCTGATATTTTGTATGTTGTACTTTTTGATGTGGAGGTTGCAAGTTGGGGTGCTTACTTGCTGAAGAGAGATATAGTAACAATGTCATTTGCACCAAGAGATACTCATGAGGCACAAGTTCAATTCGCATTAGAGCGAGGAGTTCCTGCTATGATTGGTATCATGGCGTCACAGAGAATTCCTTATCCTGCAAGAGCATTCGATATGGCCCATTGCTCTCGTTGTTTGATCCCATGGCATCAATTTGGTACGTTTTCTCCCATGAGGTCAAGCTTCGTAAGTCTTGAGGCCTTTTGGGTGGTCCGTGGTGCCAGAACCAACCCTGTAAACATTGGGATTGGGCCTTATAGCAAAAGCATAAACAACAAAGATCATTCTTAGGACTTGGGCTTTACCTCCCTTAGTCATAATGAAGTTCAAAGTTGTAACTGATTTATGTTCATTTTGTTGTGAAAACCAGATGGAATGTACTTGATTGAAGTGGACAGAGTTCTAAGGCCTGGTGGTTATTGGATTCTGTCTGGTCCTCCAATCAATTGGAAAAAATACTGGAGAGGTTGGGAGAGAACTGAAGCAGATCTTAAACAAGAACAAGATTCAATTGAGGATGTTGCTACGCGTCTATGCTGGAAGAAAGTGACCGAGAAGGGTGATCTTTCTGTTTGGCAGAAACCACTCAATCACATCGAGTGTGTAAAGAGTCGAAAGATTTATAAAACACCACATATTTGTAAAGCAGACGATGGAGATGCCGCCTGGTAAGCTCTCATTAGCTTTTTATCACTTGAGATCTGGATTGAATCGAGTCAGATTTCAGAACATTTGTTATTTATCTGACTTGTGTGTCTGACTAGTCTGAATAACTCACTTAGACCAATTGTGCCCCTGAGCGACTGTTCAGATTCAGACAAGTCAGCCTCAAACGAGTTTGATTCAGACAACAAAAACAAACAAACACCACCTAACTCAATATTCCGAATAAAATAGTTGAATCTTTTGGTTTTGGAAAATGGGTAAGCTGTCAAAAGTCGCCTTATAAAACTTAGTTCTAAATTTATGAAGTTCGGCATGTCTTTGAACATTTTTCAAATCAAATAGGTACAAGAATATGGAAACTTGCATAACACCACTACCAGAGGTAAGTAGTGCAGATGAAGTTGCTGGTGGAGCGTTAGAGAAATGGCCCGACCGTGCATTTTCCGTCCCTCCGAGAATAAGCAGCGGCTCCATCCCAGGAATAACTGCAGAGAAATTCCGTGAGGATAACGAGTTATGGAAGGATCGTGTGACGCATTATAAGAAAATTATCAACTCACTTGCTCAAGGGAGATATCGAAACATAATGGACATGAATGCTTACTTGGGAGGATTTGCAGCTGCACTGATAAAGTATCCGGTTTGGGTTATGAATGTTGTTCCTGCCAGTTCAAACCATGATACACTTGGTGTGGTTTATGAGCGAGGTTTCATCGGCACGTATCAAGACTGGTGTGAAGCTTTCTCGACTTATCCAAGAACTTATGATCTTATCCATGCTGCTGGTGTATTTAGTATCTATCAGGACAGGTAATTTAAACAAGCCACCTTTAGCAATGTGGGACTAAATTCCTCGCACATGAAACTTTTGTTTCTCATCATTATATGATGCGGTATAACTATCAAGTGTGATAATAGTGATTAATTTGTTGGGGTGTTTGAATATTGATGCAGGTGTGACATAACTTACATATTGCTAGAGATGGATAGAATACTAAGACCAGAAGGAACAGTAATATTCAGAGATACAGTTGAAGTGCTTGTGAAAATACAAACCATAATAGAAGGAATGAGATGGAAGAGTCAAATTATGGATCATGAAAGTGGACCATTTAACCCTGAGAAAATTCTTGTTGCTGTTAAAACTTACTGGACTGGTGATTCTACTTCTACTCAACAACACAACTAGTCCTTCCCTCCTCTTTCATCCATTAACATTTTCCTCAACTTCAAATTTCAGAACTTCTGTTTTTTGTTTATTGGGATTTTATCACTTATTTGTTCTTAAGTTTAATTATAGTCTTAAAGATGAACAAGTTTGTTTCAATGTTTTCTTGATTCTTTTGAAACCCTGTAACAAGAATTATTAGATGTTTATGGGACTGTTTTGAGATGATGAGTTTCAAAAATAATTATAGATGGGTAGATAGAAAGAGGGTTGGGTGGATTTTGAAGGTTTCTCATTGCCTTCTAATGAAATGGAGTAAATAAATGAATATTGTTGAGATGTATTGGATTATGTATAGATAATGGCTTGTAAAAATGAGCTACCCGAAATTCAAGGACTACACCCGCGGAGGCGCGGACCATTAAATTAGATAGCCTACTCATGGAAAACACAAAAAATGTTTACCTGGACATATAATTCGAGCGAATGGCAGGTCTAATATGTCTGATTAATTAAAACCATTAGATAAGGTCTTTCGTGTATTATCCCTCAGATACAAAGTCTAACTTTTAGTTAGTCATGGGTTGGTTACTTATATAAGTCCAATGACAATGGGGCAAGATCGAGAGTCACGGGGAAAGATCATTGGACAAAATCAATATGTTATTTAGTTCAGTTTCTTTCTTCATATTTAACAATTGTAAAACTTAACAACTTCTAAGTAAAGAAAGAAGTAAAGGATTCTACTACCATCTTCTCTAAGTTGACCAATGACAATGGGATGAATAAAGTAGCATTGCTTGTGTAGAACCTCTTCAAAAGAAAGGAGTCTAAAGTGCAAGAATATGTACAAAAAGTGAGGAAGTGTTGAGATAGAAATGTTAATTGGGGCAAATCTGACTCAGTCCACGACCAGACAAGTGTAGGTACCCCAAAAGTGTGTCTTATTAAACATTTATCATAAAAAGAATCAACATAATAAAAACAACATTTTTTAGAACAATCTTCAACTCTCTAGTGTAGAAAAATAATAGTGAGAGGGCAAAGAGTTAAATACTTAAAAGCCCAAGTATTTATTTTTCTCATATTAAAAATAGACTAATGTCAAGGCATTAAAGCGTTGTATTTATAGCCTCATGGAAAAGTCCTACATCGTTCTATATACTGGCTACACGTAACATGACAACAAGATGTAAAGAACTTTAATAAACTGAAAGATGGAAACATATAAGTCCAAATAATCATTCAAATTTCAAATGTTGAAACGCCTACTACCTATCTCAGGCTTTAGGGGGCCATGAGTTCATGCAGACTCTATCATTCCAAATGGAGTTTCGAGTCCTTGGGATGTTTTACCAGCCCTTGTTTGGAATTACTATAAAATACCAAAACTGTGGCTTCTAAACTTGGAAATTGGCACCTCAACAAAAAAAAAAAAAAAAAAAAAAAAACTTGGAAATTGGCATAGCTAGTTCTATTTTGTTCAAAGTATGGGTTTGGATCCGATCTGCGGGGTACGGGTGTTTGGATCCGGTTCTGTCGGGTACGGGTGTTTGTATTCGGGTTCATGGGGGGAGCCGTACGAGCTAGACCACTCTTACTACATCTGTTTTCTCTCTGTTGTGGGAATCTATCTTCTTCATCATCGATTCAGGTTTTAAGATACGAGGACGAACCAAATCATCATTCTCAACCAATCAATCTATCAATCAATCTTTCAGAGAGAGAGAGAGAGAGAAAGATAGGTATTGAGTTTAGAGAGAGAAAGTAATAGGAAAGGGGCTATGGGAGATCCGGATACAGAGAGGAAAGTTGCAGAAGAAGTTTATGGTTTAGCAGATTTAGCTAAAGAGTTACAAGACTCTGCTTCATCACTAATCTCAAAGTCTTCTCATGATGAACAATCTCTTCGTCAACGAGCTGTTGCTCTTGATTCCACTATCGTTAAGCTTCGTTCTTCAATTCATTCATCTGTTAAAAAAGGAGTTTTAGATCGCAAAGAAGCTGATAAGGTATTACTCTTTTTTCTGAGAAAATCTGTTTCCTTCATGTTAAATCTTGTCTTCTCCATCTATATTTTGTAGAATTTGTTCTATTTTAGGGTTCATTTTAGGTTTCCTTTGCATTGTTGATCTCTTTGTCTTTGATCTAATAGTGATGCATGATATGAAGTTGTGTTGCTTCTAGGGTTTCTAGATTGGCAGTATAGTTTTATTCTTAATGGACTTCTTCTGATGAATGAATGAATGCCGTGTGATTCAATTTGTGTTATAGTTGATCAATTTTCTGGTTCTTATTTCATGTTAAGCTGGAAGAAGAGTTGTTTAGAGCGAGATGCATTTTGCATGATGGAGATGCAGCTTCATTTCTACCTGTGAAACCTCATGGTGCTTTCACTGTTTCTTTCTATTAATTCATTGTCATAAGCTTAGGGTTCTACTAGTTTTTGTTGACATTTTCTTATTTTTGGAGTTGCAGGTGGTTTCCTCAAGATGTTTCTAGGTCCTATCAGTGTACGCGCAACCAGGAAAGACGTTCAGTTGAAAATAAAAGAGGAATACAACAGCTATAGGGTATGATTCTTGTTTTCTTCTTTTCTTTATTATATTCCCTGCTTAGAATTAAGTATCTATTACATTTTCGAGTCAAAAGAAAAAGCGAAAGAACCTATGCTTTTTATTGATTGGACTTTTACTGAACTCCATTTTTCTCAGGTTTGATACTAGTAGTTACATGCTCAATGAAGACACAGCTTATGACTTTGTAAATACTAACCAGAAGAGGGTAATCAAAATAATTGCAGAGACGAGAAGGTCGAAATTATGAATTAGAAAACAAAATTAGAATCCTGAAATGAAATTCAGCATGTAAAACAATGGGTGGAACAATAGCATTTTATCCTATAAATCTAGATTATAGAGATAGAGAAACACTTGTCATAGTGATAAGTGAATACAAGTTGAAGTTGTGATTAGTTGTCATACTTATGAGTCTCTGCCAGTGCCTGAACTTAATTTTGCTTCTAGTTGTAAGTGTTACTTTAACTGACAATTCTTATAGATATGTTAATGAAACTATACGCCATCTGCGCAACAAGTATTAAGGTTTACTTGTGCAGTGGTAAAAGGTCACTTGGGTATCAACATTTTGTGTGGTGTACTATAAAATTGTGATTACTAGCCTACTAGGAGCATTTGATGTAAGTGTACTGACAAACCAACAGGCTAGGTTACGGTTTTGAAGGGGGCATTCTCTTAAGAAAAAGAGTTCAAGCTCATATCCTCGTGAGACTTGGAAAGCAAACAAGAGTTTAACAAACTATTTGCCACTGTCTCTAACTTGTTGAGTTTGGATTTCGGAGACCAAATATATGATTTGGTGTTGCTCAGTAGATGCATCTGACCAACAATTAAAACAAAATTCTACCGAAGTGTTATGTTCCATGCTCTCAATATGCAGCTCTAGTAGCTATTTCTAAGAGGAGAAATGATTGCAAAGTATAGTTGAATAAAGGAAATGCATGTGTGTTTTATTCTATAATATCAGTATCTTTTACAATAATGTTAAGTTTTCTGATTTCCATTTGATGGAACATGATATAATTTTGTTTAATGTATTAGTGCTTGCGAACGTCCAGCCTTTGTGAGCTTTGAAAGAACTATAGGCTCTTTAATTTATAAAAGAAAAGGCCCATAACTACTTTTATATCCACTATACTATAAGAACTCTAGATCTCATCATACTTTCATTTTCTGTGAATGTTGAATTATGAAAGTCACCCGAACAATAATGCTACTTGTTGAAAGAAATTCTGACAAATGATGCCATCTTGCTGGATGATCAGGATAGAACAGCATTGCTGTTTCTCGTATTTCCGTTGACACTGCTACTCCTTAGGTCATGGGTCTGGGATGGATGCTTGCCAACATTACCGGTTCAGATGTACCAGGTAGTTTGGAGCCTGCTTATGTGATTCATTCGTTTGAGTATTAAATATTCCAGTTGGCATGATAATCTTATCCAATATTTACTCTAAAGTTGATAGTTAGCATATTGTCATTTCAGGCCTGGTTGTTATTTCTCTACACAAGTTTGGCTTTGCGAGAGAATGTATTGAGAGTGAATGGAAGTGATATTCGTTCATGGTAATTGAATAAAAGGCGAAAGTGATCTGGGTAGTTGCTTGACAGTTCGAGGACTGCGCTCTCAGCAGGTTTTCTACAATGTGACTTGTGTGGCTAGGTTGGACCATCATTTGATAATATTTTCATGCATTGGATCTATGTAAGATTGCAGTGGTATTAATTGAAGGAAGACTGGTTAAATATGGTGAAGGTCGTTCCTTTTGAGACTTGCTACATGGGGAAGGGTTATCCGGTGAAGATGTATCCTCCTTGTGTCCTACCACATAGTCACACATGTAAAAACCCTGTAACTGCAGGCTTCAAAGTCAAGTGACTACCCCGAACACTAAGCATCTCGGTTATAGTTTGTGTATTTTCCCTTTTCATAATTTTGTTACATTTAATATATTTGATTATTTTGTTCATTTTGTATTTGAAAATGCTTCTTTCCTTCGAGCCTTACTTAGAGTTTTACTCGGAAGTTGTGGCACCTGACCATATATTTCATCAATTTGTATTTGGAAAATCTGAATGATCCAAAATCAAAGTACAAATGTGTCATCAATTCATTGAGTAAGATTCTAAGTCGAACTGTAAGTGATAGTAGCATTCCCTTTTTATTTTTTAGGCTGTTGAATTTTCCTTAACACGTGAAAGAAATTATTCTTGAAAGCTCTTACATGGTCATATGCAATTCGTGTGCCCTCGTTTTCTCACACGGACATGTAATCTTGTTAGCTTTTTTCTCCATTGTTTGATTGTCATATATGTTTTCATGAATTTAAGTATGGCGTGGATCATTTATATAAAAAGATCTTGTTTTTAGACTCTTGGTTTTCTATATTCTTGTACACAAAATTAGTTAGTTCAACGTAAAGAAACCAAAAAAGTTCATTATACATATAAAGAGGCCATGCCTATTGTCCTTTTGCTTCATAATTATCTAAATTCCTATGGGTATTTCACCAAATTGTTGTGCAGAATGTTTGATATACTTCTCAACTTTGGAACTATATTGTGCTTTCTTTTCAATGCAAAATTTAACTCCGTTTGGAAAGTTTGCAGGAAGAATATCTAATGATCCTCAATCTTAATTGTGCTTGCAGGTGGATATACCATCACTATTGTGCCATGATGATGGCACTTGTCAGTCTTACGTGGGAGATTAAAGGACAACCTGATTGTGCACGGAAGCAGGTTACTGTTTCACCATTTTAAACTGATTAGTTCATTTATTTCTTGATTAGCACTCCTGATCCTTTGTATTTTAAGCAGAGAGGGGTTCATCTATTCCTACAATGGGCAGTGATGCAAGGAGTTGCAATGCTTCTACAGAATAGATATCAGCGACAGAGACTTTATACTCGTATTGCTCTGGGAAAGGTTTCACTACATGATTGTTCCATTTCATGCTGTCACAGTTTTTGATTTTCAGTTCATTCAGTCCCTCATGCACGGCTTTGAAATTTATAGAAGTTATAATTTCTTTACTACTGCAGGCCAAGAGAATGGATGTGGTGTGGGGAGAAACTGCTGGTGTAGAAGGTCAACTATGGTTGCTATGTCCGTTACTTTTCATTTTACAGGTGATTCAAGTTGTAGTTCACGAGTCTGGTACTCTGGTTTACATATCATTAGCTGGATTCACGTGCATTTTGCATACTTACACAGTTACACATTCTTAGTTCTATTTCTACTTGAGTTTCAGGGTTTTGAGGGATATGTCGGGTTATCACTTCTTAGAATTTCACTGGCTGGTGTTGTATCCGAGTGGCAGGTAAACGATATGCTATAGTTTCATCTTTTTTTTTCCATGTAGTGCTTGTCGTGACATGTACTATTGGTTTCAAACCGAAGAAATATGCAACTTATACAACCTATTTTATTTGGTAATGATAGGTTATATTGTGTGGCATCCTTCTGGTATTAATGGCATTAGGGAACTTCGCAAACACAGTACAAACCTTGATGTCAAAATCAAGGTTTAAAGCAAAAATGAAGAAGAGCAAGAGCAAGCTAGAATTAGAAGTCCCTCCTCCACAAAAATAGAGGTCGGTCTGATCCGTCAATCAGAATACACTAAAAGATCAGAAGAAAATCTTGATCTCTGTTGCTTGGACTTCACCGTATATACCCTGAGAAAATGTGTTATGGGTTTCTTTCCGGTTCCAGGTTCGTTCGTTCTTTTGATTTATCATACAGTTCCATACGATGAACATAACATCGATATTTTGTGTGACCATGGAAATGTATGAGAAGTGAAGCTTGAGGAATAATTAGTTTAGTTGTTACAATTGCTGACTATCAGGATTTTTGGCAGTTTTTCTTTTTTCATGTAGAATACTGAGTACTTCCAATTGATGTTTATTCTATTTGAATTCTATTTTACTAGAGGAATCAAAAAAATTGTCTAGTAGGTATTCTTGTTCAAGTTTGTAATAGGTTATAGGTGCGAGTTCAAACTTGATAGTGTTGGAGCTACTCTTGGTGAGCTCGCGATGCCTTCAAACGAAACCCTGTTCATATTGACCTTGGACCAGGATAGCAAAAGCCGAGACGATATCATCAAACTGCTAGAGCTTGGATTCATGGAACTGTAATTAGTTGCGGGGTGAAAAGTAAAATATGAGAATTCCTTTCTTAATAAAAACTCTGCTTTATCTTTTGGTATCTGTTTTTCTTGTTACAAATCTTTAGTCTCTTTTATTATAATTTGTGTTTCAGATATTATTTTGTTCCATATATATGAACACGAAGTAAAAGTTATTCCCTCTATCAGATGCCGCTGAGATAAAATTTTATCACTCAAGGTTATATCGTCAAGGCGGCTTTGAGGCATCTGAATTGGCTTATTTGTTAGTCCAAAAGTTTGGAAGATTGGGTTCTGTCCCCCCAATTTTCATTTTCCCTTCCCCTCCATCACTACAACTTCGGGTCACCACCGCGGTCACAACTCACCATAATTTTATTCTTCTATTTATATCTTCTTCTCTCTTCTCTTCCAATCTTTATAATCCAGTTGATCTTAGATCTGAGATATACTTGGATGATGAAGAAGAGGGTGCCTCTTCCCCTTCCTCTTCTTTGTATTTCTACGGAAAATACCATTTATGGGGACGCTTCCCGCCTTCATCGTTGATGTGATGCTGCTGAGACATTCCTTTCCTCTTCTTTTTAAACAGATTGAAGAGGCTGCTTCCCCTTCTTGTTCTTCAACAAATTGAAGAAGACGAAGGGGAAGCCCCTCTGTCTTCAACATCACAGCAAATCTCAGATTAGAGAGGAAGAGAGGGAGAAGGAGAAGGAGAGTTCAGAGAAAGAGAAAATAAGAAGATAAAGAGAGAAAAATAAAATGGTGGTGAGTGGTGAAAATGGCGGTAGTGGCCGGAAGTTGTGGTGGTAAAGGTAGGAGAAGATGAAAATGAGGGTGTAAAACTCAATCTACTAAACTTTTAGCTTAAAAATATAGATGCTCCTTAAAAATATAGATGCTCCTTAAGTGAATCTTGATTGGCTAAGTGGCCCTAGAAGCCGCCTCACTAAGTAACTCTTATTTAGTAAATGGAAGGAGTATTTCCCTAACACAAATTTCTTCCTATTGGTGAGAAATAAACTATATGTTTTCAAGCTCGAATTACCAACGATCCCTCGTATGGAATTTCAAATTGGATTGTTTTATCCATTTGCAATGAACCAACTAATCAAACCATTGAAATTATATTTTCTTTAACATCTTTTACCATGCAGAGCCTCGAGAGTTTTGGTTATTAGTTGAATAAAGGAGATACTACCAAATATATGTTTAATCTGAAAACTGATTTTTCGTCTGTTTTCTTTTCAACTAGTGTGTGGGATTCTTTTCATCAAGTGCTAAATTCTATACTTTCATACTCATAATGAAGTATGAGGACTTGTTCAATGGAGTAGTCTTAATGAGAATCACATTTTAAGCGCAACAAAAGTATTTTGTTAGAATGTCTTGTGTCATCATCCCTTAAACAAAAAATTAGTGGTATGGTCAACCAAGCTATGTATACTCATTATATTTTTGAACTACTTTCGTGGTTGTCCTTGTCTTGTTATTGTTGTTGTTCTCAATCAATGATTGATCATTCTTCTTCGACATATTCATCTATGTGTTACCTTCTACCTACTTCTTTCGTTTAATATGTACACATTAATCATATAATATAAGTGTTGTATATACAACCGGGAAGTGTATATAATTAGGTAAATTATGTAAGAATTCAAAGAGTTGGGAGGTGGTATTAAGTTACTACATTTTAAAACATCTAAACCATGGTAAACTAGCTCTATGGGCTCAATAGACCTTATCTATCTACCCAAACTCCTAGAAATATTATCTTTCTTTCCTTTTATTCACTCGCTGGAAAGAAATAACGAAAATTCTATACTATTTAACATATTTCAGATTTAAATGCCTAATAACTTTAAGTTTTAAGAATAGCAACATAATTAGGATTTCTCTTTTTCTGTATTTCATATTAACCATCATTTTAGATATATATTGTAATGAGAAAAACAAATATTTCACTTCATATTTATTTGACTTCTCCATAGTTGTTACTAAGTGCTAATCTCCATGGTATGCTTTCTTTTTCTTTTTGATATCGATTGTACATAATCTTACTTAAATAGGTTGTTCAATAGCACATCAACAATTTGACTAATACATTTTGTGTTGAGATGTCATGTCTTCTTTGACAATGACCTCTTTCTTGTTTAAAATATGTAACATACTACACAAATGTATAATTAATATATAATTTTGAGATGTTTAAACCTAACAAAGGTATGAAACAAAGTTTTAATCCTTTAAATATTAAACCTCAGGCAAAGGGATATTAGGAAGGAAACATCAATCTTAACCACCTAAAGACAAAAAATCGAAAACTTCCTCCATCCTTACCTACTCCAAATATCATTATTTTATGTAGTAATTCGTCTTTGTTTTATGTTAATTGTTTAGTCGATCTTTTTTCAATTTGCACGTACGCGTTATCTATATATTATATACTTCGGCGGAGAGGTTTGTATATGTTCCTAATTGTTAATAAAATCAATATCTAATCTTCTTGGAATTAAAAGAAGAAAATATAAAATAAAAAGAATCTTTTGTAGTTGGGGAAATGATTTTTTACAAATTCAATGGATATGAAACTTATGTCCGACCACCACCAAACTAGGCCGCACGGCCGTGGGGCCACCAACCATCCACAGGTTGAGTACCATCCTCCCTTGGTGTGGTACGACTAATTCATTGATCTTTAGGTTTTGGAGTGATCTAGTTTCTATTACACACATGACCCACCCCAAGATGGATTCCTAGATCATGGCCCTTCAATTGATGAATTGAATAAATGCATCCAGTGGTACAAAAAATGGTTGGTCAAAGAAAGATGCTAACACATAATGTCATTGAGAGAGTTGTACACAGTGGCGGATTTACATGCAGCCTAAGGGGTCTATAGACCCCCCTCAAATGTTAAAATTGATTACATGACTTATAATACTTTTAAGTAATCAAAATTAATAACAATCAACAATATATGGTAGTGTATGTTCCACTTCAAACAGAGCTTGCTTGTGGCACAATGGTTGAAGTTCCTTAGGAACGCTACTAGCTACTTGAGATCGAGTCCTACAGTTTACATTTTTTATTGAGGATTAAAAGTTACACTATAAAATATTAACTTGTTCATTATCTGAGTGGTTATAGCTATTGCATAAGAATGGAATTGCCCGTGTGATTATGGGTTCAATCCCCTCAATCTTCTTTTTTGTGGTAACTTGAATGTTTTTTAGACATTTAAATAAAATTTCCTAGATGTTTTAAGTCGAAATTTTTGAATTTGAAAAATCTAAGTCATAAATAGATCTCAACAAATTCAGAAGTCCCATAATTTTTTCCAACAAATTTATTTTCCATAAGTTCTTAATTGCTTACTAAGAATTTCTACAATGTTAGAAAGATCGTATCTCTATTCTATTTTATTGTTTTTTCTCTCTCAATACAAAGTACGAGAGTTCAAGAACGAAGTCCCCACCAAAATAATCTTATGGTTTTTGTCATCTTTTGAAATTAGAATAAACTCACAAGGTAGATATGGGAAGGCAGGAAAAATATAAATTAGTCTTTTGACGTCGCTCGATTCGAAGGAATGGGTGATGCCGCTAAAAGAAATTGTAGATACTATAGTCTATTTATTTTTTGACTTAAGCACTAGTTTATCTGTTGAAACATCTACAGTGAGAGATCATTTGCTTCAATGAACATCAGCAAAAGTCAATCACGCAATCTGATGAGTGATGAATGGTTGAGAGATATTATGTTTGAATACATAGATAGAGATCGATAATGAGATAATAATGAAAAAGTTCCAAACGAAGAAAACTAATAAAGGTCAATTATGGATGTATGAATTATGAATGTATGACATTAGCCTAAAACAATTAAGGTTTTGAATTTCTTAGTATCAAATATGACTATTAATTTTATCAATAATCTCTTTTATTCGCTTAAGTTTGTATGTTGTAACTTTTAGAATGAACATAGTAACTTTTTAGACCCTCTTGGAAGTATATTTTGGATACGCCACTGGTTGTACATGTACATATCTTTCCATCAATCTCTTTCTATCCCTCAAACTTTAGCAGTTACAAATACTATCTTTGTTTTTTACACTCATACTCACCGATAGGGGGTTTGTTATTAGCGAAGACCCTACAAGTCCATCCAAATGACATTAACACTTACCAGTAAGTTTGAACACAGACTTCAGCCTAGACTTCACATGCTCTCTTAGTCAATGTGGGGCAACGACATTCCCTATATAGTCAATCTATTGTTGTGAACAACTTCGCATCACATGTATACTCTTCCACATTAGCAAAATTTCTTTACCGATTTTATGTACTTTAAGATTCTTATTTGAAAAAGAAAAAAAAAATCATATATTAAAATGCATATACTTCAGATACACAATTGAGACGCCCAAAAATAAATTTTATAGCAACTAATGTGTAACTTCCTCATACTAGAGCAACTATGATATACAAACAGAATGTCAGAACTGACCTCAAGATTAGAATCAACTTACACGACCAAAGTTTTTGAGTAAGCAACTTCTCTCCCAAAATACACAAAATTTTGGTCGTTCTATGCCGATTTGACTCCAATTCGATACTAAATTTTTCGGTCCATTTATTATTTTTGTTAAGAGAGAGAGAGAGTATGAATATTGGCAAAGGAGGGACCAGATGGGTTGTTAGATAATGAGGGCAGCACACATGCCCATGAGCTCACTTTTACTCTTTAAGTAACAATGGGTGCTTCTCAGGATTCTCTCCTACCCTTTCCCTTGGATGGACGGTGCCCCTCTCCCTCTCTAGAATTCATCTACCTTGTGTTAGACTAAAGTCCTCTCACTTGTCTCACTACCAACTCGAACTTCCCAAGCACTTTCCGCCATGTCGGATTAATCCTCTCTCTCTCTCTTCTTTCACTTCAATGGCTTCCTTCTCTTCTCCTTCTTCTTCTCTACCTACCAAATCTCATAACCCATCCTTCATTTTTAGATCTTCTCTTCTCTCCCCTGTCTGTAGGTGGTGGTGGTGGTGGTCTTCTTACCAGTCAACAAAACCTAGAAAAATAAGTTTTTTTTCTTCTTCCTCCTCATCCATCTTCTTCTTGTTTTTCTTATTATCTTCTCTCCTCACCTTCTCTGTTTCTTCTCAACCCATACCCACTCTCTCTATTGGGTCCCACCCCATACCTTCTTCACCTTCACCCTCACCATCACCTATATATCTTCCAAATTCCATAACACCAAATCATCATCATCATCATCATCATCATCACCATCGTCATTACAGGATAACATTGGCCATCTCTCTTACCACTTCAGCTACACTTCTTGCTTGTTTATTAATCATGGCCTTCATTAAATTCCTCAAATTCAAACTTAGAAGAAAATCTAGGAGAGTTGAAGATGCCCAAGATCTTCCCTACCCATCTGATTCAATTTCAAGCTCTATTAAAAAAGATAATCATAAGAAGATTATAATTAATAATCCTTGTTCATCTTCCTCTGTTCCGATTAGATTCAGTTGGGAAGAAATTGAAACTTTAACCATGAAATTCTCATCAAGTTTGATTGGTGAAGGAGGTTACAGTAATGTTTATCTCTCTCATTTCTCTGATTCTTCTCTTGGTGCTCTCAAGATTCATACTGGAAGTAGTGAACGTCTTAATCGAATGTTTAAACAAGAACTCGAAATTTTGCTTCATCTTAAACATGATAACATTGTTAATCTCCTTGGCTACTGTGATGAAAGAGGTACTTCAATTTTTCACTTACCCAGATCTCAAAATTCAAAATTAAAATCTGGGTTTCGTTTAATTCTTCAATTAAGTTCTGGGTTTTGATTATTTTGTATTGATTTTAAAATTTTTTTATTGTTGCAGAAGAAGGAGCTCTGTTATTTGAATACGTTTCAAATGGAAATTTACACCAAAAACTCCATGAAAGAGAAAGTACTACTCAAGAGGTTACTCTATCATGGAAGAATAGAATGTTAATAGCATTTCAATTAGCAAAAGCAATTGAATACCTACACGAAGAATGCAAACCACAAATCATTCATGGTGATATTAAATCATCAAACATACTTTTAGATGATAAACTTAATTGCAAACTCTGTGATTTTGGGTTTTCAAAAATGGGTTTTTCATCAACAGTAACAAGATCTTCAATGACTCCATTAATGGGTTCACCAGGATATATAGATCCATTATATTTAAGAACAGGAATTGCTTCAAAGAAGAATGATGTTTACAGTTTTGGGGTAATAATTTTGGAAATGATTACAGGAATCGAGGCATTTAGCTCGGAAAAAGAAGAGATATTGACTTGTGTAGCAGAGCCAATAATTAAGGATGCAAATAGAGTGGCGGAAATGGTGGATCCTAAATTGAGAAAGGCGGGAGATTTGGGTATTATTGAAGAAGCCAAAATCATGGCTTCAATATCAGCTAAATGTTTAAGAACACAGTCTAGTTTGAGGCCTTCAATGTCTGAGATTATCAAAACCATGAATGATAATATATCCTTCTAAACCTAAGTTTAATTACTACTAGGTTTTATAGTAATTTCAGTATAGTAAACAAAAATACAGAGTCAAAAGAAGAAGAAAGGGTAGGAAATAAAGAATATGAATACAACTTGGGTCAATGGAGCAGGTGAAACAGAGTTATAGAGAGAGAGAGAGAGAGAGAGGGTCTTTCATTGATCCTTGAAATGTGTTAATTGTTAGTCAAGATTTCAGTGTAAAATAGAAAGAAAAAGAAGAAAGAGATGGTAGTTTCTAGTCAAGCTTTGTTTATTTGGAATTGGAACCGTGGGGTTACATACATATTGACCTCTTCTGTGTTTCTTCTTAAAAATTGAATGTGTGAGTGTGACATGAAACTATGATTGAAAGAGTTTAATTATGTATAAAAATGAAATATTTAGTTATGTTTTGAAGTAAATAAAAATGTTTAGTAAATTTGCGAGTTTGCTAAAACTCATTTATAGACAAAGCCAATTTAGAAAACTTGTTAAAAACGAATTTAGAAAATTTGTTTATAAATGCAGCATGTTTCGATATTAAAATCTCATCTGAATTTATTTATCAAGGCGACATGTTCTATCCGAGTATTAGTGGATCAGGGAAGGGGTAACCCAAACTAAACCCACTCTATTTGCATCCTTATTCCACAGTGTGATACAAATGCAAACGAAATAGAATGACATGCTAATATTTTTTATGCTTGGTTCCCTCGAATCTTCTATCAAATGGTACGTGTCTCAAATCAGATATGGAATACTTAATACAGGACAAGACCTAGGCCTAAGTGCTTAGTTGGGTGTCCCTAGTTGTACAAGCTTAGAGAAGTTAGTGTAAACCAGACCAAAATATGTAAATTTACCCAAACTTACTAGTACATAATTTTAGCAAATATGTGCTCACTAAAAGAACATGTGGCAGATGAAAATGAATGTTAATATAATCAGACGTGCAATGTTCGTTCTCAGATATAATCTAATAACTATAACTATGAATATAATATCAAGACTCAGAACCTTCCCTCGATAACCCAAAATTACTTTGAATTACACTAACCACATAAGAAAAGGAAGGAGCATTAGGTGATGGATAAATAGAGGGATTGTATGTACAAAGATATTGTGAAACTTGAAGCTCAAGGAGGGTGGGTGTCCCAAGCAGGTAGGTAGTAGAGTTTGGTGCCGGTTGGAGGAGGGAAGTGGAGGAAGATTCAACCCCACTCACTTACTCCAGATAGTACTCTGACCATGTCAGTCTTGAATAGTACTAATGAGAGATAAATGATCCTTCCTTTTAGAGCTTTAGGGGGATGTGATTGGGGTTTCAAGTAAAATGATGGATTGGGTGATGACTTGAACAGAAAGTTAAGGACAGTCAGAAAGATGGAAAGCTAGGTAGAGAAACCTCTTCTCCAAGCCACTAGCTGATTCCAAGCAAAGCCAATTAAACCACAAAAAGTAAAACCACAACTTTCCCTAAAAGGCTACGAGAAACGAACCCAAAAATGAGCGGTGTTATTTGATTGGGGGCGACTACATGCCGAAGGCTGATGTGGCCGATTAATCGGGTCATTTCTCTCTTCACATGGTCCCATCAAAGGGAGTAGTCACATTAGCACTCGGCCTGTGGTCAGTCCCAGTTACAGGGCAAATAGCATTTCTGTCAAAAGAAAAATAAGACAACACAAATTACTTAGTTTTAAGTGAAATAAAGCTCGCTTGCCCATCCTTAGTGACTAAAGAAATGCTATTTGGTTTAAGACGTTAGGGGGAGAGCTGACATGGTCGTCCACATCGGACTAGCACGACTGACAAAAGGTATGGAGAAGTTCATTTGATCCTATAGTCCAGATTATAATTCGCAAAACTAAACACTAAACTAGAATAATTTCCACATCAGACTACAACGACACCAACACTCCATTCTTGTCGTTTGTAGGTAAGAAAAGACTCTTTTAGCTCTTCAAATTCTAAAGGTTTTTAAATGCCTTCTATGACAAGAGGTAAGCTATTTCTAAAAAAATATGCCACAATTGAGTGTTATTTGTAATAAAAATTCTAACAAGAGGAAACCAGACCTCCGGTGAAGGGGTTCATTCTTTTCTTTGAAGAGAGAGATAAAAGAAGAGAGGAGAAGAAATAATTTTTTTAAGTTTGAAGGTCGCGGGATAAATTTAGTTGGCTGGCTTGCCGACGACCTTCGTCGGAAAAGATTATGAGGTGGCAAGAGAGATGAAGTGGAGGGGAGAGGTGATGAAATGAAGGAGAGAGGGAGAGATGAGGTGGATTTAATTTGTTTTTAAGTTTTTTATGAATTAATTCCTTTTTAGGTCCCTAACGGTACTTTTGGAAAGAGTTGAAATTTTTCGCCCATTGAGACTAAAACGAACTGTTGGACACTTATGAGATGTAAAATGCGAGTTGGTCATAAATTGGGGGCCAAAACAAAATTAACGCTTTTGTAAATCTAGTAATTAAGATTTTATGGAAGTTTCGAATTTCTCAAAAAAACTTTTAAAATTACACCGGAGTATAAACTAGTTGTAACCAAGTATCTCTATTTTCTTCATAAAAAAAAAAAGTATCTCTATTTTAAAAACAAAAATTGTTTGAGTAAAATGAGTAAGCGAGAGAAAACATAGGTTCTCCTAGCCATTATCCTAATTGTTCTTCTTAATCTGATCCCCCTTACATATTTATAGTCTACGTTTTTTTTTTATCACCACTAAATATCTCCTTCCTCTCTCTCCCACAGAGGAACCCCCTTGACTAAGGAAATGAGAAAAAAAAAAGATGGTGGTGGTTAAAAGAGGTGGTAGTGTAGATTAGAGAAAGATGGTGGATTTCGAACCAAAAACCCTTTGAGTGAGGTGGGAGAGTGACCACTGACCAAGGACTCGAAGGTTGACAACTAGAAAATCCTCGACCACCACTATTTTCTCTAACTCTCTAGATGAGATAGAGATAAAATGATTTTCCAACTACGAAAACCCGACCAAAATTGGGGAAAAGCTAGTGTGTGTACAATACTTGCTTGGATGGTAATAAGCATTAAGTGTTATTGTAGACTTGTAGTGTGAATAACAAAAAAGAGAATTGTTGCACTCACATCTCCTCTCTCATTTTGAACAAAAATATACCTTTGCTTTGATGTGAGTGCATATAACAAAAATGATGAGTGCATTTAAAACTTTCCTAACAAATAAGAGGCGTGTACATGAAATTATAGTCTGAATTTGGATTGTGCCTATATATATCCTAGGGTGGGCTTTTCGGAAATTAGCGTATACCATCATCCCTTGTGCAAAATAAGTATGGTAAACTGGCTCAGTTTGCACCATCCCTACCCCTCTCTCTTACTTCTGAAGAAGAAAAAGAACAAGAAGAAGAAGAAGAAAACTAAATCAAAACGTGAAACGGGTAGAAGAAGATTAATGGATCTCTCGGAACTAAACGAAGCCCTAGCTTCCAAATCTTACGGAAGAATCGCTGATATCTGCGATAATCTTATGCTTCAGGCATTATTTCCTCTTGTTTTCTACCCTTTTCATAACTTCTCTTTCTATTTTTTTTAATTCTTCAAGTTTTGTCTAGGGTTTTTTTTTCCTATGTTCTTAAGAATCCTTCATTCATCATCAGGTAGCATCAACACAAGGAGACACTTCTTATCAAGAGGATTGGCCTTACTCTCTTCATCTTCTTGGTCATATTTACTCCAACGATGTGTATGCCTTCTTTTCTCTTTTTACATCTTTTTTAATGGATTTAATGGAAATTAGGGTTTTATAATCTGATGCTGATGTTTTGATTGGGCAGTAATAGCGCTAGGTTTTTGTGGAAATCGATTCCATCTTCAGTGAAAGAGAGACAGGCGGAGGTTGTAGCTGTGTGGAAAATTGGGCAGCAACTCTGGTCTCGGAATTACTCTGGGGTTTATGATGCTATTCGTGGGTTTGATTGGAGTCCTGATGCTCAAGGACTTGTCTCTTCCTTTTCAGGCAAGTTCATTCTTCTCTTTCACTCTCATAATTTCAAGTAACTTTGACCTAGATATGTAGTTAAATCCAACAACTCAATACTATTCCAGTGATCTTTTGTCTATGGGATATGTGAAATTGAGATTATCGTTGCAGTGTCTAGGGTTTTTATATTAGAAGAGAAAACTCCAACTAAAATTGTCATCTGGGTATGGATTTTTTTTTAGAAAATTCTTTTATCAGATTATGATTTGATTTTGTCCACGTTCTTTTGAAGTTTTTTTCTTGTATTTCATCTGCGTTTCTCCCGACTTTTAAATGAATCCACTTATTTGGTTTTGTGCTTATAAAACGGGTATCACTAATTTTCGTGTCTTGTAAATTATTGCAGAGCTATATACTGAAAGAATGTTCCAGCTGCTAGTGTCTGCGTACTCGACAATAGGCATTGGAGAAGCAGCTCACTTTCTAGGGATGAATGAGGAAGACGCTACCAATTGTAAGCATGTTAACCCTCAATTTCGATGTAGAATTATAGAGAACAAGATAGTCACGTTAAATGTACACTAATGATTCGTGATCCTGCCGACTTATTCCGAGAGATCACCCCATTTTTAAAATCACAATTCTTGGAGATTAGATGATCCTCAAAGATTGGATAATCTGAACATTCTAATCTAGAGAAAAGACTACATTTGCAGAGTCGGACTATCTAACCATGACAGTTAATGACATGTTATCTTTCTGTCAAACATGATATCCCATGAACTCAAAAGATGTGAGTTTCAGATGGGAGAGGCATAAAAAAAATTTCAATATGAATGTTTTCGATTGTTGAAAAGCTTAAGCCTTAAGGTCTTGCAGCCTACCTACAACCCTTTTCGATGAAGGTGGGTGTCCTAATATCTAGATGTTTTTCGATTTACTTGCCCCATTTAAATGGTAAATTAACTTTTTGATCACATACGAGGTTGGATTTCGCATGTGAATGTTCATTATGATCCTCATTAGCTCTCTTGAGCTCCATTCATTTGAAAACAAGGCCGAAGTTTGTTAGGGTTTTTTCTAATCATGTATGAGGTGGTGAATGCAGATGCTGTAGGACAAGGTTGGATAGTAGATCCTACTTCCAGAATGCTGACAGTGAAGAAAAAAGCAATTGCAACAGAGCAGAAGTTAGATCACACTAAGCTGCAGCGTTTAACTGAGTATGTTTTCCACCTGGAGCATTAACCACCCGCATCTTCTGATTATCGACAATTCATGGAATCATCTTCCCTTCTGGGAAATCAGACTTAGAGAAAATGCAGCAGAGTAGAAACAAAGCTGCCACCTTATGAGTTTCCAACAGTTAATTTTGTCTGTTTTAAGTTGATCTGTGAACTATCAGAGTTATTACTTTTATTCCCATTGTCATATATGTGCAGTGAATTAATCTTAGCCAACATTTTGAGAAACCCAATTTACTGTGTATCCAAATTGAGTTTTTTTATCACTAGGTTTTACGACCGAGTAAGAGAGATGAGTTGTGGACAGAGTGAGGGTGAGACTTGAGAGTGGGGGCAGTGAAGAGTACAGAGAAATAGAGGTTGTTTGGTTTTGCAGAAAGAAATATTGGGGAGTTCTAAAACGAACCTCTAGATATTTGTCACGAAAGAATCTATAAGGTGTTCGTTTGCGAAAGGAAAGAAATTAGGGATTTCAATGTATTGATGGATTGATCTATAACTATGACATATTCATTCTCAGAGAAACTCTCGTAAGCACAACAAAAGGAAGTTCATTGTACAAGCAAGACTTCATAGTGCAGACATCTTAAATGAAGTGTTTTATACGAAAACCAACTCTAAAATTTCTTCATATTCCTGCAATTCCCCATAGGTTACAGCAAGTACAACAAATAGGATTACAACATTGTGATTTTGATGGTCAGAGCCCGTGGATGAGAACGAAGTGATTACCCATCACTAGTCAAAGTGAACGCGAAAAATACCACAGCAAGGGTGAAAATGGTAGTGACAGAAGCAAATGCTGGCATAGCCCATTTACTAAAATCCTTATCCTTTACCTTACCTATATTGCTCGATGATGACCCATCATCCTCTATCTCTGACAGTAGTTCTCTAACCTTGTTCATGTCCGAGTCTTTGGCTGCTTGGACTAGTCTGTTTTGAATCTTCTCGAGCTTCAGAAATTTTCTTGAGCTTAAATCATCCTTAGCCGACCAAATAAAACCAGTCATCTTCCACAAGAGGATTCCCACATAGATGGCAGCTACACAGTCCACGGTATAGTGATGTCGTTCCCTTATCTCTCTTTGTGCACTGTGCATCACAAGTGCCCATATAACACCAGAACTCCATCCTCCGTAAGCTTCCTGGATCCCACAATTAACTATTTCACATTAGATTTATGCTCCTTCACATTGTTCAGCAAGTAAACATTAGTTATTTGTCGTCTAGCTCGGGCTGGCCCTTGGCCAGTCCCAAGCCGAACTCCGCCTATTTGTATGCAGAAGCTACATGGTCTAAGAAGGATCCCTCCTAAATTAACAACAATGACGGATGAATATGAAGATATGAGGTTAAATCACGATCCAAACTTACCGTCCATGCCATTGCTGTTAATACTGCAACAAGCATATGCCCACTGTAAATGAGATCATTACATCCTCCCCCAGCTTTTTTCAACAGATTGTACCATGAAGATCCATCCGAAGCAGTTGGACGTAAGAAATCTATAAGGAAGTTCATCGACCCCCAATCTGGTCTGTAATCCCCTATATATTCCTCCACGTCAGCTGAAAAGAAAAGGAAAAAAGATAAAGAGAAGTATTAAATCATAGATCCACAAACAGAAACCTATCTGTTAATTCTGATATCTATACATGGGAAACCTTACGTATGACTCGTCAGTGACACAAAGAATTAAGGTATTCAAGTTCCAGTACTAATCTAGATGGGGTCCAACTCCCTTCAGTTTTTCTATTGAAATTTTAGTGTCCGTATCTTTTCAGACACCTAGATACTCTTGTCTGGTGTTCCGATCACTTTACTAGGTATATAAGAAAGTTCTTATGTACATATTATGTGGACTTGCACAGTACTTTGTTAAGCCCCGATATAACTCTCTAAGTTGACGTCTTTTTGTGTACAACTACACCAATTGGTAAGTCGAAAATAAAAATCTTATGGGAAACAGAACGTAATAACTACGACAAGAAGTATACAAGTAAAAAACATATCTCTTTATAAGACCGTACTGTTCGCGATATTAACAAAAAAGCCAAGAAAAAAAGCGTATTGCATGAGCAAAGGTTCAATACTGAGAATAACCATACATACCATAAGCTATGTCACGTTGGATCACCTTGCGAATAGCATCAGCATCTGAAGCATATGGAATATAATACTTCTGAGCCCAAACATGAGGGTGTGACGGGACATCAAAACGAGATAAAGCACACCAAGGTCGGAGTGATGGCAGAATCGTAGAAGAGAATGTTATGGCTCGAAGAAACCGACCAATTGCCATAGTAAACATATATCTTGCACCTAACCCCAGTCCAGGTGCTTTAACAGAGTTGAATGCCACAGAAAAAGCTAACATCATAAACAACATCAGATAATGGTGTAACCCGATTATCCGAGCTCTCAAAATTCCAACAATCCATGGAGGGAGCTTCTCATTCAGTGCTAAAAATAACCATTGCCCAGTGTCAGGAAGAGGGGATGTATCACTGCCACCATGAGAAATTCCTTCAGATTATATCCATATATCAATCTTTAGGTAAGATACAAATCCTTACAATATAAAGAAAAAATTCCGCGAAAATTGACCCGTCGGTCCAAAACATTTCCTCAATAAGGATCAACCAATTTTCTTTTTTATGTTTCAGCTCCCTATGTAAAGGTAGAGTTCTCACAAGATCCCTGGTTTTGGACATAGTCAGCACATGTCAAAAATAGGGTTGTTAGAGATTGATTTGTCCGTAGATTATTTGATTGATGATTCCATAATTCCATGGGAGAAGGAATCACAAACCCATCCCCCTTGGAGTTGGGATTTCCCCTTTTTAAGAGGAATCACATTCCTCGTCAAAATGTGATTTCTGATACATTCTCGTGTACCAAACACTATATCGGAATTCGATTGCTAACATGCGAACATAGTCTTAGATACTCAAGATTAAGATCAATGAAGATACTAACATGCCCTTTTAGTTAAGATGGATAAAATCCATAAATATTACCATAAATAATAATAAAGTAAATAAAAAATCATAAAGGTAATTAGGTAACGTATTTATGATGAAACCCTAATTAGGTAATGTGATTTAACTGCAATACCGAAAAAATAGAGAGATCTCGAGAGAAGAAGAAAGGGGTTAGTTTACTGACCGGTGCCAGTCGAGACCGAGGACGGCGGTGACAGATCGGACAGAAATGGCTTCAAAGAGAAGAGTAGAAAGCAAGAAAAGCATAGAAGCGAGGAAAGGTAGGGCTGAACGAAACTCAGAAGACCAGTGCTTGTAGAAAGGTACACGTGTAACCACTGCAAGAGCTAGCAATCCCCATAGTAATGGCTGCAATCGATCATGCCATGACGGTGCCACGTGTCTCAGGTAGTCAACTGCTATATACGAGATAGCAGCAATACCTAGTCCATGTCCACCATTACCACTCATCTTCTTCTTCTTATTCGACATTTCAATCCTTCTTCTCTCTCTCTCTCTAAACCCTGGTTTGATGTGAAGAGAAGATGGGTTTAGACTTTAGAGGAACAAAGTGAAAAAAAGGGCGACTTCCCACTAAAAAACAGTTAAATGGTAGTGACTAGTGAGAGACTGAAAGTTTAGAGAGAAGACTCTAAGAAATACAAAAAGTCTACGTGACCTGCCTCTATGAACTGGCACTTTGAATGGTCTGTGTGAGAAAATAAAGATTTCTCTCTTTTCGTGACTGGACATGTGAGAGGAGAGAAAAAGCATTGTAACCTTGTTTCCCTCATGGTTCAACTGAGAGTCCCAAAGGGCGGGTTGAATATACTTTTTGAAAGAAATAGGGTACAGTCAAATTAGTAAGTCACTACATTGGTAAAATAATAAAAAAGCTATTTTACATTTTTTCGGGAAATGATTATGATAGTCGTTACAAAGACAAGAATGCATCAATAGCCGCCGAATTTAAACTATGAAAAAAACCCGTCTAAAGCCCACCATGCAATCAAATAATGCATATGTTGGTTGAGGAGTTTAAATAAGAAATGATGCATGTTTTTTGAGATTACATGTCTTGGTCTCATGACTTAGTTTCTAGGAATGGAGATGGAGCAAAGTTACAATGAACTCTCTATCTGCCTGAAAAAATATGCAAAGGAGATACTTAAGAAATTTCATATGGTAGATGAAAAGCTACAATTGCACCTATGTATCACTAAATAAGATGAGGCTGATAAAGTTTATCAAGGAGAAGTTAGAAGTTCGATTCGTTGTTTGATGTATCTCACAAAAATACGACTTGATAATTGATATTCTTTTTGTTATACGTCTCTTGTCTCGCTTTATGCATTGTGCTAGCGAGATGCATTTAGAAGCAGCAAGAATAATAGTGCAATAAATCAGAAGTATTATTAACTTCGAACTTATGTGGATTATCATATAGTGATTGGATTGGGTCCATTGACGACATGAAAACTACTTCAGGATATTTGCTTGAATCTAGGTCCGAGAGTTTTCTCATGTTGCTCAAAGGAACAATAGATCGAACATTAGTCTCTCTAGTGAAGAGTAACTGCTCACAGAGTGAGATTCATTTAAGTTCAGTAGTCATAATATGAGATTTTTATATGCACATCTTTGCAGTGAACCTGAGCAATCGAATTATGAACGTAAAATACAAACTGTAAGTTGCCTGCTTTGTGGACAACATGATAACAGTTGCTTTCAAAAAGTAAGAGACTTGACAGTACAGAGAAAGACCTTATAACTACGACAAAAACCATGGAAAAAAATCGGGTTTTATGCTACTTTTCTCCATTCACCATATCTGACACCTCGTACTGTTTCAGATATCAATACCGAGACGGGTGTTCGTGTTACATATAACATCGTAGACGAAACATATATGTATGTCGTCACGTCTTGTACTCAATGTGTGCAACAGCTTGTACTAGTGCCAGCTACCAAACTTGTAACAGTGTCCACGTTATATGGAAACTAATCGTCCATGTTGCAGATGTTTGTATAATTCCCTGAATCCACCACAGAAAGAAAGTTAAAAACCGAAGGACTTTCATGTCAAACTTGAAATTAATGAATATATACCTGTTTCGTGTTCAAAGAATACAGTTTTTATCATCTTGCACTACTAGTATCTATTGACCCGGTTTCTTGAACAATTGTAGTATTTGTCGCTCCATTATCAACATTCTCTCTCTGTTGGTGTTGGTGTTGCTGCTGTACCACTCTCCTGTTTTGCTGATGAGTAGTTTGTAAATGTCTGCTTGCTCTCCATCTCAAATACTCAACAAGCAGAGAGTTTGTGCTGATTGCAATTCCAAAACCAGTGAAAGAAGAAAGGAGGACTGACAGAATTGCATTTACATTAAGCTGTAAATTATAATACCAAGTGTGAATTTTGATTGTCATAGACAACAGAAATGTCTGAATTAGAGAAATTAGAGAGAGAAATAGATCCTACTTACAATTGCGAAAAAGATATGAGCAAACAGGATAACGATCGCAAATTGGAATGACGCATAAGCCCAAATGTAACTTTTACTCACTGGAACCATAAACATAAAGAAATTTTTCCTGTGTCATATTTCATGGAGTATTCAGATGAACATAAACAGAGAGCAATCCCAATAATAAAAAAGAAGTGCCAGATGTGAGAATAGTTCAACATGGTGAACATGGGAAAGTCTCGTGATTGAGTAAATTCCTAGGACATTTCGCTCATGGTCAAATAATTTTGACTTGGATGTCCACAAACTTAATATGGTGGTAGAGAGGCAGAGGTACTCTATGTGGCTTCACTCAACAAAAAAGGCACATAAGAGTGCGGAAATAGCTCGACATTGGCAAAGGTAGCTCGTGATCAGTAAATACTTAGGACTTTCCTGGTTAGAGGTCAATGAGAAAGATCCGAAGTCTTCAAGCTATACAAGAAACTTCTGATACTTCAAATTTTGTACATCTTGAGGACCTCGGATCATGATCACTAATCTCTAATATCTTTGTTCACGTGCCAATTGGTTTTGAGTTAGATGTCACAAGCTTAATAGCAGATGACTCAATGGACTACTAAAATGAACACTGAAAATGACATAAACCATCATCTAGAAACCCACCTTCTTCCAAAACAAATCCAGTAAAATGACTTCAACCATATAATTTATACTTCACATTTAGATAGTAGAAAAGAAGCCATTTTATGTTAAAGTAAAAAAGCCCAACATGTTAAATCAAAGAACTACGAAGCCCAAGTTTCCTTCTGAATGGAAGAAAAGGATAGAAGAATATGGGAATAAAGCCTCTTTTTGGTTCTTTTTCTTTCCTTTTTTTGTCTTTTATCCACTTTTGAAAATTCAGTTTATTGTGCATGACTTGATGAGAGAGCACGAGTTCAATCACATCTTACCCATTGTAGAAGCTATCATGGCTGATAGGAGACCTAAAACACAAGAAAACGGCAAAGATATGGCAAGAGCACGAGATCCCAAATCAGACACCTGTTTGGGTATCAAAGATCAATTATAGAGGGGTTAATAATGAAAAGAAACACAACTACACATATTTATATAGGAACAAAATACAACAATTTTGCTTTCAATGAGTTGCTAGGATCAAGACACCTCAATGCAACATGAGCCAATTCTTGTATTGAGAGCAGTAAAAGACGCATGTTCATAAGATGCCAACATGTTGTTGACCCCCAGTTCTTAGAGAAATAGGAAATCAAAAACCACAGAGACTAGTTATTCGGCCAGTTTGTCAGAAGACTGAACTCTCTAATCCATGACTATCTTTGCAAAACTAAGGCTCAATGCATACTCAATAGGTTGATAAATTACAAGCATAATATCTGATCTTGTCACAAGTGTGTAGCTGTGTGACATTGATACTCTTTCCTTTTTTTCCCATGTCAATACAAGGATACTCGTATTAGACACTTGTGGCACTTCAATGGGTATAATGTGAGATTTTTATAACATCTAGGGAAAACATCAGTATCGTATTAGGAATCTTATGACCATAAAATACCACTATAGGTTAATGTAAATTCCGTATTGCGTAAAAATGGTGGATCTAGTAGTAAAATGGTGAGTTTTGAATCTACGTAAGAAATACCTAATTGTCTATTCTAAATAGTTTACGCCTTAATCTTTGATATTTCAAAGGAATATGAATATGTTGTAAGGTTAGAATCTTCCAGTGGTGTTGAATTTTAGAATATAAAAGTGAAATCTAATGGTGGCTTTTGAATCCACATATGCACGTCAAATGTTTTACTATTTTCTCTAATAAACATGTTCAGTATGAGAGCAATATATTTATTTACCAGCAGCTGCTCCAAAAAGCAGAAATAGGCAAGCATGCTAACCATGACAAGAACTGGGACATCCTGCCAGACCCTGGCAGAGAAACAGAATGGACACATTATGTAAGTTCTACATACTAATTTGAAGAATAAGTCAGTATTCAATCTAGAATGATAAGAAAAGAAGAAAAAGAAGGCATAACAGAAAAAACAGTATGGATATATTTCGCTGAAGACAAACAAATCAATAGTTGTATTGTCATACTTGTTGAGTTTCACAATTAGGTGATCATCGGAGAGATAAATTGAAACAGGGACACGATAATTTAATGTGGCTTGGACGGAGAATCGCGACCTACATCGACGGAGAAAGCCATGAACAGCTCTTGTATTAATCACCACAATTGTGGGGGTGATTCGTTACACTGGTCAGACGCAACGGATGATAAATCCCTTGAACTCCACTCATATTTGTAGAGTGAATTAGGGTTTCCTAGCTTCCTTCGGTTCCTAAGTAATCTAGGAACTAGATAATATCTTTCCAATAATATAAGTAGAGATACCTACAAGATATTCTAAATATACGAACAATATGTTTTAGATCTTCACATATCGTGAACACTTCTTGATTGTTGCATCTCGTCTTCTTGATCCGTCACGTTAATCACTTTATCTCATATACTATGTTGTCAAAAGCGTCGGCATGGTGCGCTTAAGGACTACTCGATGCGTGAAGAGGTGGTTGCCTCAACTGCGCTCCCCTTGTTTCCCAAATGACGACTAGGTGCACATAGTTGACCACTTCAGCTCACCCATGGACCTAATTGAGCATAGGTCGAGTTTAGGAATATTTCTCACTTTTTTCCAAACCAAATCCCAACTTAGAATTAAGTCCAAAACCTTGGGATTTGGGCTACAGTTGTTAATATACAAATGGTGGAGAAAATAATTTCTAAATGCCACTACCACCCGACCAAGAGAAGCAAATGAAGAAGAATTCCAAGGTAACCACTCGTCACCATAGCACTGAAGCAGGTAACTTTTTCTTTCTTCTTCATCTTATTTACCTTCTCTCCTTTATCCATGTCGAATCTTTAGTAGAACGTTTATGTTACAATATGAGTATATAGAAGTACAGAAACATTAGAAAAATTTAGGAAAATAAACATGTGATATACGCAGTGGGAGAAAGTCATCTAGGGTGCTTTCCCCAATGGTCAGGGCAATCGCCTAGTCGAGGCGACGCGAGAGGTTAATCAACTGACCTCGCCACGCGCCTAAAGCAACATAACTGCAATATTTGACATATTTCAGTTCAATGATTGGTTTCTGTTCACTGGTCAACATATCATCTTTTTCTTGTAAAAGTAGCCTCATGACCAAAATGATTATTTTACTTTCAGGAGTCAGGAGAGTCTGAGAGAGTGAAAGACACTGAGCACGATATGTGGAGTGATTAGAGTCCTGCCCTAATTTACGTGTTTAGATACCTACTTCTCTTCGTATACGATCACTCCATTTTTCACAGAAATGTAATGTTTAATGTGAAAACTTTCAGTTTTCAAAGTTCGCTACAAGATAATAAGTTTACTCAAGACTCTAGAGGTACAAGCTATGCAAAAAAAAACATGACTTAAATTACTAGTGCAAGTAGATGAAAAAACCCCAAGATAAGGGGATCAGAGGTTGAACTCTCTTCAGATTGGAGTTAGAGAGTGTCGAAGAGCAAAGCGACAGCAGCATAAGCATCATTGACAAATTGATTTAAAAAGATTATGTATCACGAAGAATTTGAATAAACAAAAATTCGTAGAGTTTGGGATTCTAATACTTGCCTGTAGCGAGGGACTTCCCTTTGCGGAGGTACAATCGCTCTTTGTCTACTAATAGTTGGTACGCTCTCTATTCTTAATAATGTTACAGGCAAATTCCTGACTTCTTGCTTACAAACATCACATGTCCTATTACCCTTTATACTGAACCATTTCACTGCACATTCTTCGTGAGCAAGTGCGAGGTCACCTTTGCAGCTACACTCCAATTTAAGAGTCTCACCTCCTTCAGCGAGCTCAACGAAACAAATTCTACAGATTGCTTCTTCTTCAGGGATATCCTCACCAGAATCTTCTGTTGCTGAATTAAGAGTATGCCATAAAAAAAAATTTAGTACGAGCGACAACAGAAGAGATTATCCATGAAAAAAAAGGTATCGAGAAACTGGTTTTATCTCGAGAAAATTTCATTTCTTCTCTCCTTATGGTTCTTAAGTATTGGCAATGCTACTTTGACTTTTCATTTTGTTCTCAATTGATCAGTAAATTTGAGTCGATTTTGGTTAATGTACTAGTTGAACTATGTAGTAGTCTGTATTCAGAAAATAATCCAGACAACAGTGATTCACCATTTGAAATAACATATATTTCAACATCAAACCGGTGGCGGTTGAAATGCTACAATGCATTAAAGAGGACAACAGTATTACCGAGTGCCCCTTCATCGTTCAGAAAATGTAGGTCTCCAAAATTTTGCAGATGTGTTATTATGCTATCTCATAAGAGCACAGAGAAAAGTGTCGATGTCGTATTTCAACATGAAGTTTCGAACACAATGATTGTACAAAACCCAGTTCAAGAACAATATTTCCTTGTGTTGGAAGATTTTTAGTTAACGTTAAGTACACTTTTGTCAAGGTATTATTTCGGTTTTGAAATATAGTTCAGGCCTTCGGAAACTGGATATTTATCTGATACTGTACGGAAATGATGGTTATATTATGCATGTGGTGGAATATTTTATCTCATATTTTTCTGAGGTTGGTCTACTCACTTTAACTTGATTTACCATAAAAGCTTAACTATAATACATAGTTAATTTGCTCAAATATAGAACAGTATTTTCATTTAAAATGTTTAGGTCATTGTCACAGCACGAAACACGCCATAAAGTCAAATCAGATGTATATAGCAGTCCAAAGACCAGATTGGCAACATAAACACATATATCCTAATGATCGTATCAAATAGTAATTCTATGAAGCCAAATTTCAGCGCGATGGGATTACCAAAAATCAGGACTTTACCTGTAGCTGTTTCTGTTATATAAGCCGGTGATGCACCGTCAACCACTACAGGACGAGGAGTTGAAATTACTCGGATAAGACCTCCTGTCGAATCTGTCCGCCTCAAACTTGCAGTTTTTGCATTGATTGGAACTGATAACGAGCGTGTTATATACTTCTGATTGGCTAATTTCTGTGAAAAAATACTCTCCACTTTGAAAAACTATAAAACCGTGTTCTATAAACCAGAAAGCGTGCATAATGGCGACCTAAATTTGAGGTGTTCCCATGTAAACCATGTATAGCAGGATGACTTCTATTCCACCTTGTAACATGGGTACTTTTTTGCCATATCACGTACTGATGCTTGTATCAGTGACTTTGGGTACTCGATGCCACTTGAGTATGAGATATATGTAGTTATATTGATGGAGGCCATCATCATGGGCCTCACATTCAAGTCATTGGGCCTCACGGCCAAGTCCATTAGGGTTAGATTTGAGAGTTTCAGGTTTAGAAGTTTCTATGTTTGAGTATCTTTGATATTTAGGAATCCTAGTTTGAGTCTATCTAGAAGTGTCTTAGTTCCTATAAAAGGAAGTCCAGTTTGTCTTGGTCATTCAGATCAGAGAATATTATCAATCGAGTTTATTATTAATCAGGTTTATCGTTTTGTTCTTTACTTTATCAGTTTATTTACGTATTTTATCATTGTTATAATGGTGGATTCCATTACTTTTACGCTTCCGCAACTATCTACATCATATATCTTATATGAGTATGTCTATCTTGGGACTTGGGAGTACTCGCAGAAAATCAATGTAGAATTGTAGTATGCACTTTAGGCTAAACTAATGTGTATCGTGCAACATAGTTCATCATTATTATTAGGGTTAGAATCTTGCACAATGGCATCATTATTTGTATGAAGATCTTTTCCGAAACAATAATAACATAAGAATATCTCGACAACAGTCCAGGAGTGAAGAAATGAGTAGTCAAAGCCACTTACAGTAATCTGATTATGAAGATGCTGCCCATGTGTAGTTTCAACATCTGAGCTTGCAGCAGGTGTAACTGGCAGAGAATTTGTGCCTTTTGCCATTGAAGAGGAGAAGACCTTGGACAAGGAAAACGATCTTGAGGTAGAGGGCTTGTCCACAGGACCTACCGACGGCTGTGTTTCCGGAATCAGGAGAACTGTCTTCTCTCCTTCGTGGTTCAAATTCTTCACCCTGAAGCTCCTCTGTGGAAGCAAATTTTTCACAGATGTTTTATACTTTGCTGAACTTGGTCTTGGGGGCAACCCCGCTCTTGTAGAACTGGGACTTGATACTGAATGTATATCAATTCTTGTGGAAGTGAGAAGTGCATTTTCTATGGACCTTTCAGGTATTTGGAGTGACGACAGGTTTGGGCGCCTCGGATGCTGATCTTGTGAGGGTTCTCCTCTTCTCTGGATTTGGTAAGCATCCTATTAACCACAAAGAGCGTAAATCACATATGTAACTGAATATTTCTACTTCCTAAATTTATGATATTGAACCAACAAGATGAGTAGAATGTAGAACAGAAAAAATGAAAGGTTTAGAATGTTAGTAGTTTGTATGGGGAGATTCATATAATCATACCACCGAAACAACAATAATAACCAGCAATCACAAACGGGGTGTTTTTCAGACTGCTGTTACGAATTAGACTTTTTTAATAGAAAAAGAAAACTACAAGTAATACATCATCATGGAATCATTTAAGATATCCTCATCCATTGAAGAAGAATTTGAAAAATAAAAAGAAAGATGTAATAGATACCAGGACTGCCTGAAAGAAGACAAACTAATATCTTTGTCATGAACACCGCACAGGTATCTATATATGAACTGGTACAAAGTATCGGCATACTGCGAGTAAAAAAGGCCTACATGGGATATTGTTGCTTACTTGTTCTTTCCTCGTAGTTCTTAGGTCCATTTACATTTTTTTTTATTTTCATTTGTCCAATTATTGGTACGATTACCAGTATAAGCTGTCGGATACGGCTAGTGAGGAAGATTTCTACATGGATACAGCAGTACACATCTATAGGTCCTTCATTTTTACTTGCAATTTTTAGCTTTCGAATTGCCAATTGTTACATTGCACAGAAAAGATGTGAACGTGGAGCTCTATTTTATGGTCCAAACAAGGTTATCTGCAAGTTCACGCAAGATATGCATACATAATGTCGCATTACAATCCACTAAAGTGACTTTAAGTGTCCTCATAAAAACTGAATATACGAGTATCCAGGTATTCAACTAGAAGCCTTTACCATTCAAACGCAAGTTAAAATCCAATCGCTCAACTAATATTATGTGGAATACGAGTCGCTCTAGTAGTGGTACATATAAAGGTATGGTACGCTAAGATTCAATATGCAGTATGATACAGATGAATTTCTTAGGTGCACAACGGAATACATTTTGGACTATTTTCCAAAAAAAAGCATTTCGTACTTCGAGTATGGAATAGATATAATCTCAAGTATTCCATCTCTATAAACTTAAAATCTTAACTAGATAAAAAATATCTTGTTGCTAGTTAACACTTATATACTGTAGATTTCTACAAAAAGTAGTTATCCAAGTGTGGAGATTTTGATATGTCACATAACCAGGTAGGCAGTACACGACAAAGGATATAGTATCCAGTAATAATGGGCTCAAAAAGTAAGGAATTGTTCACATCCTTTATGATGTCGGAAAGTGGTTTTCCGGGTACCTTCCTGGTGAATAATCCTTCCAATCTCTACTGAATGGTCTTCCTTCTACGAATGATCTCAGATGGGAAAGAGACCTGCAAACAAGGGAGAAGATACTGCGACACTCAAGTTAGTGGGGTGTTTTTTTTGCAGTTTAAGGAAGTAATTCAATGAGTGAGTGAGGATATCCCCCTTTACAGCAAACTTGATATGCTTATATAAGTTTGGAGAGAACTGGCAAGGCACGGTTGAGATGATGTGGTGGTAAAGGCACCGACTTGATGGCAACCGCGTGTGTATGGTTGTTTGGAAGATAATATTTGTTGAGTGTGTATCTTCTGACACTGACAGATCTTCTGATATTTAACAGGTTGTGTATGAAAAACAGATCTTTGGCTCTGTCTAGCCTCCCGTGTCTTGCTATTTTCTTAAGGCAGAGCCGAACTCGAGATGTCGAGCTTTCTTTTACCGTGAATCCTACTTTGTCTCTCTGATCAGACAGGGCTCAGGGGTAGAGCTAGCCCGGATCCACCTCCCATCTTACCTCGAGGTTGAGTAGGGCTCAAGATGTCGAGCTAACTTCAGCAGATCTCCTTATTCTGTGTCGAGACACAAGCAGAGGTCAGGGCAGAGCTGACCCGGATCCACCTCTCTATTTGCCTCTAGGCTAGTGCGGGGTTCAAGGGGCATAGGAGACTTGTGCCGACCTCTCAACAATCTCTCTGGTTAGAGTTGGGCTCAGGTGATGGAGCTCTGTTAGATTCACCTCCCTAATCACAGCAGGGCTCAGGGGGTAGAGCTAGCTCGGATCTACATTTCCTCGAGGCAGAGTAGGGATCAAGGTGCCTCGAGGTGTTTTTTTAGGATAGGAACCCCTAATACTATATACTAGTTGTATTCATTCAATTTAATCAATAAACTTCAGCAGTTTCTCTAGAGTAATCAGTTTTTTCAAGTTTTAGCCGACGTTCTAGAACTTGTATGGAGTTTTCCACTATATCAGTGAGGTGAAGCCAGTAATTCGCCTAAAATTCAGTTCATTTCCGTCATCCCCTCTAACATATTAATGTATTGAACTGTCCTAAAGAATCCCCCCACCCCTTAATCTTATACATGAACTAAATTCATGGCAGAAAATTGTTTGTTCAGCTAGCACCTACTTAAAAACTAAGCATATACAGGCAGCTTAAAGAGTTCATCATTCTGAAATTACACAAGAGCTAAAGATATAGTATCTAACAGAAATCTTCAATAATACTCTCAATCGAAACCAATTAACTCCATCAAATCATTGCAAAGAAGTATGAAAAATTAAAAAAGTTCAAAATTTAGATCAGTAAACAGAAGAAATCTTCATCTTCACTAACTAAAATATATCATATACTAATACTCTACTAAATGAACTGAAAAACATGGAAAAACCTGTGCATCTGAAGAATCTGGTGTTATTGATACATGGGTAGTTTGTAATTGATCTTCATGATTTGCCATAAGAAGATTCCAAAAAGAAAACAGTAAACCCTAGTTTCTTTTTTTCCTCTCTCTGGAAAGATAAAGAGAGAGAGAACCCAAGAAACAAAATGCAAGAAGATGAGATCCAACTTTAGGATATATATATATAGAGAGAGAGAGAAAGAGAGGAGGGGGAGCAAGAAAAGAAGGGAGGGGGGAATGAAAATGAAATGAAACAACTGCAGAAAGCGGACCCCAAAAGCAAAGTTAAAAAACACTAGTACTAGATAGTTTTCTTTCTTTTTCCTGTAAAAATTACCCGCCATTTTTGCTTTATCTTTTTTTTTGTGTTTCTTAACTTTGCTTTTGGGGAATTTAAATCATAGTTTAGTTCAAGTGGAGTGCACGCAATTCACATGAGGCTGAAATGAAGGGATTGTGTCCTTATCTGGCATTTATTCCTTTTCATTGGCTGCTGCTATTTTATGCACATTTTCTCCACATTTAGATAACTAGATAAGTTATTAATTTACATAAATCTAATGACCAAAGAAAATAAGATTTTATTCTGAAGAATTTAAAATAAAAGATTGGAAACATGAGAGAAGTGCAAATCTTAAATTATTGAACTTCCATATAAATAAGGTAAGTATATGGGTTTTTAGGCTAGTAGTTTCGGTGTTTGTAAACGACAAGATCCAAACCCTAGCATCTCATAAAAATATACATGTTATTGCTTGATCATAATGGGCTTCACATCCAACCACAAAAATTCTCTATAAGATACCTTCACGAAGGACGAAATGATGATCACTTTGTTATATCGAGTATATTCTTATTAATATAGTGTGATGTTAAATTTAGTTTTTTTGTCAAATGGGTCAAGGTGGAGAATTGTTGAAAGTACCTTGAATACGGGTTGATGTCTAATCCGGTTCACGACCGAAAAACGTTTGATATTTTAGGCCAACCCGTTTGTCTATATTTGCGCAAATCTTATCAAGGAGTTGTTATATTTGTAAACGAGGTATCCTGAAGTCGATTTTGAAGAGAGGTTTAAGAGCGAGTGAGTACTAGGGTTTTGTTAGCTACAAATACTAATTGCGTCATTGTTCAACACGGATAGAGTCTCACCAGCTAAAATAATCGCGTCATTGTTCAACACGGATAGAGTCTCACCAGCTAAATCCCGTAAATCTTTTGTGTCTGTGTGATTGTTTACTTCTATTATTGCTTCCTGTTTGTTTTGTCTTGGTCATAACAGTTTTTAATGACACCCTCCAAAATTGTTATACGTCCTTATTCCAAACTTGCCCCGACATTATTTGGTTGGGAGGTTTTACATATGCCTCTTGTTATTGCTAAAGGCACCTTTCTTTTTCCATGTGTTTGTATGGGAGCGCCTATAACAAAACTGAAGGCCCTTATAAAAGATAGACAAAAGACTCCAAGAAATGTTACATCCACCATGAAGCTGATACTAACGTAAATGAAATTAGTTCACCTTAGAGATACTTAAATTAAGGTCATTTTAATGGGCCTTAAAGATCGTTTACAACACTTTTATTCTATTTAGTACTAATAACTAAATGAGATAAATCTTATGGATAACCCGCTTCCGCTAATACTTGTGTGACCTCTGAGATTTAAGAGGGAAATGCAAACTACTAAACCAAAAAACCAATTGTTAGAAGATCCTAATTTAGTAACATGGTTGGTTCCGTACCAATTCGAGGGGTGTCTATAGAATTTCTCTAAATCTCAAGCTGAAGTACTGAAGCTAGGCCTAAGAAATGATAAGGCCGTGTTTAGAGCATATGGAGTGATTTTGTGGAGAAAAAAGAAACGTATAGAGAAGGATAGATGGATGTGAAAGAACGATCAATTGAGAAAGATCTGATGATAAAAAAGAAAGATACTCAGAAGGATTTCAAAACCCTTATACATATATCTTGTAGCCATATAAAATATAATAAGGGTGAGAAATAAATATTGCATATCCTTCTTCGAGAAAAAGAAAATATTGCATATCATTTTCAGTCTCGAATAAATGAAATGATTGATCCCAAATTCATTGAATAAGTAACTAAAGGATGGAAGTTGTTCATTCAGACTCGGACAGAACAATGGATATCGGATGGAACAATGATGTAGACAACAAAGGGGAAGACGAAACAACCACATATGACCTATGCATCTTCCTAGTTGGTAGGAGAAAGTACTTAATATATTCTTTTTTTCATTCTCTCTAAAGAGGGAATATCTCTTTTTTCTCTCTCTCTCTCTCTCAATTATAAAATGTCTACATACACAAATAAGTAGAGTACCACCGGCTTTGCTATCATTTCATAGAAGAAGAAAGAAATTGTAGTGAAGTTGCCAAGAGACCAAAAAATCTTTATATAGGATATGTCCTTCAAATGTAGGACACCTTTTTATTTAAGGACACACCTAGATTCTAAAAGCAAATCTAAATCTCTTCACTTGAATTTTTGGAGTCATTAAACGATTCTTTCATTGTCTACAATGTTTTACTAATCCATTATAAATTAGAAACATAGTTAGCTAATTGATCTTTAACTCTATTACTTCCCCATTGACAAAAGAACAAGTCAGAAACTTAACACAACTACTTTGATCTCGTTTAATTTGTTTAGGTTTGTGCGGTCAGCACCTAAGGACCGACCTTTTTTTGCCGTAGGTAATGATTATCTTTAAATCACCTTGTAGTTAAATATTATAGTAACCTTTCTCTTAAGGCGCATATAATCAAGATAGCCTTTACCAATACAATGATTGTAATCTACGTTTCCTTAGTTTGTTCTTAAAATATTTTGTTATAGACTTGTCATATTTATTTAGCTCGTCTAAAAATTTAGATAAAAGGAACAACCAACTACGTACTATAAAATATTAGTAGTTCTTTGTTGTATTGTTTATATATTGTTTTAGGTAAATTTTGTATGCAAAATATATATATGGTTGTACCTGTAAGAGTGGATTCAATGAGGAAAAAAATAATATAAAAGGACTTATTGTTTATATATTTTGATGTTATGTATATCGTATCAAATTTGAGGTGATGGGCCATTCTTATCTTTGCCTTACCTTCATCTTTCATTATAAAAAACTTAAAAATTCAGGTATCACTAGCTGTCATTTTAGTCAAATAGCTAGAGCTTAACTTAATATCTTTTGAAAGGTTTCATCAATTTGTAGTATCTTCTAGTGACAAAATCAGATTAATAAGAGCTTTTGGTCATCAAACTGCAAACCTATTTTCAAATAATGGATTAATGCTCAAAATTTTGCTAAGTAATATAGTACTTTTGGACGGACATTTTCCGCATTATTTGTGGTTTATGTTATGGTTACATACTTACATTGCCAATACTAGTTTTTTTTTTTGTTGTTGAAACACCAACTTAATAGTTGAATTCATAATCTTAAGAGTAGAAGACCAAAGACCAAAAAATCCATCGAGATAACCATGTCTTAATTTTAAGCACAATGCATTTAATAATTAATTATATGGACCATATTAAGATATCTCTTGTTTAAATCCATGAAATGTCACCATTAGTGTTATACATATTCCTATTTAATGATTACTAATAATTTAAGTAGGTTCATTTGCACTCTTAATTTTTTATTTTCGTCTAAGTTGTTAGAATTCCTTTCATTAATTATTTGATCTAACGGGTCATCAAATTATATTTTGTACCTTCTTTTATTGGAATGACACCCTTTATGTCCTCTTATTAGACACTATTTTTCTGAAGGAAGCTTTTTTTCATGGAAAGATCCGAACACTCTCTAACCAGTCCTTAAAAGAGGACTATATTTACCGTTATAGTGTGGTATGGAAAAAATGGAGTTGCATGTCTGACTGCGTATGCGGACTAGTCGGATCCAGGACCTTTCAAGGCCATTTGGATCGACTGATCCTAGGGTCGGTCCAAACACTCGAGAGGTCTGAAACGAGTTGAAAAATTGGGGCCTTATATAAGCCTTGTTAGAAAAAAAAAAATCTAATAATGTTAAGGAAGGATTTGAACCCTTGACATCTTGCGCATAAAGTAGACTCTTAACCACTAAGCTACAACTTATATCATTTTATAAATTTGTATAGAATATAATAGTTCTTTTAAAACTGGCAGACAAAATTTAAAACATGAGGCCCTTCATTATGTCACGGCCCAAAACGGCTGCTTTGGGACCAAATCGTCCCTCATTGATCCGTTTGACCTAGAGTAGTTATGCAGGATCGTGTTTGACCAAAAAAATGAGACAACAAAAAAAGAACTTACGAGTATAAGTTTAAGAGAAAAACCGTAATTATAAATCTCTCGGATTGTCTTGTCTGAAAGATCCCAGACCAATACCAATCCGAAGGCTTATGTCACAGACTGACTAGTCCATGTGTTAGCTAGAGAGCCCAGACTATCAGGTTTGTGTGTTAGCAAGAAAGGCTAGAGTAGTCCTGTCCGATAGTGGAGATTTTAGGGTTTAGGTTTAACTCCACCACAATCAGTCAGAACTTTACTCAGACATTACTCGAACTCATCTAATATAATCAATTTATATGGGTTGAATCTCTTACAAACTTGCTCAAACACCATATTTGACGAAAATTAAATCTTAGAAGTTAGGGCTTTTTAGTTGTTCTTCTTCGAATAGTCTTGAGAAGTCGGGCTTATGCACGAAGAGAGAATATGATGTAGAACGCAGCGGAATTTAAGAATAAAATAAACTAATACGAAAAACGATAAAATAACGATAAAGAACGATTAAATAACTATAAATAACTGTAAACTTGATTGGGTTTTCTCTTCAACATGAAAATAAAAGACAGACTAGACCTCCTTTTATAGGATATCATACTTTCCTAGTTAGACTCAAACTGGACTTTCCTGAATAATGGAAATACTGAAATACTGCAACTTCCTAAATAGATATACTCAAACTAGACTTTCCCAATTAATGAAAATACTGAAATAATGTAACTTCCTAAACCTAGATTCAATACGAATCACACTAAAACTGGGACTTTCCTAAATCTAATCATTATGGCCGATTGGCCTACGTGGCCGTTAGGCCACGGCAAAAAGCGTCCACGCCGGGTGCCCCTGCATCAGCTTCCCCTTCTCCCACGAGGTTCGTCCCGAACCGTTTCGACGAAGAAATTAATTTGATGCACCCACATACGATGAACTCTATCATGGCGATCCGTAATTCCCACTTTGCACGAAAGGTGTACGAAATCCGAAGGATAGAGAAAGGTACTAAGTTACCAACTATAAATTGATACCCATGATGTGGCGATTCTCGCAGAATCGATATCAGTGAAGAAACGTCCAATAAATTTCTACATCTTCCATCATCTTGAAATTTGATGAAGAAGCTTGCAAATACTAAATTTTCCTCTACCAAAAAATTAGCCTTCAAATTCATCATCCAATCATCACGAGAAGAGCCAAAAAACGTTGCAAGGCATCGTAAAATTTCTCGAAGATGAACAATCATACTTTCTGTTATATGTTGCATGGCCTCACCTCTCATCTTGGCTTGATTGGTTGCTTTCGGTTGAACCTTTTGAGTTAGGTAAGAAAAGTCTTCATGCTCCGGAATGCCAACGAAGTTTTTGAAATTTGCACTAAAAGGTAGCAACCCAAATCTATTAAGTTCAAGTTGAACTTTATCAAAAACTTCTTTCTTGAAATCCTTAGTGCTCTGGAAAACTTCTTCTCTAGATCTTGATGCAATAAGAACCCTAGTGTTACCTTCGACAATACCTTGAACAAATTCTTTAACAGGAATTGAGTGGCCATTAGCACTAGGATGAATTTGTCTATAATTTATGAGACTTTCTTGATCTTCGACTTGAGGTCGGATGGTAAAGATTGCAAGTAAGACTAAAGTAACTATTTCAGAATGCATAGCAAGAATGCCGAAAGTGTAGTTGATAGGATAGGAATGGTGATGGTCACAGTTGTGGTCGTTTCGGAGAAAAGCAAGCAATGCTACCATGTTATCTTTCTCATGAATCATCTTCGAAGATAGGTATTTATTGTGAAACTGTACACCGTTGCCAATGGATTTTGAAAGTGTGGTTGTTGGGAAGGAAGCATTGAAGGGCTCAGAGTCCAACTCAAGCATGAAATAATCATTAGAACTCCCATTAACAAGTTCCTTGAATTCCAAATATTCAGAAGTAGTGAGTTCCTTTGTGATTAGAGCCTTCACATTCATACGTATATATTCCCAAATTCCCGGCATCGGACGAATAGCAAGTGCAACCCATGGAGGTAAAACTAATGCCTCTTGAGTGGCTCGTAACACTTCTCCAAACACCCCCTCACTTAGCTTATTCTTATCTCCTTCTAGTATTGCTTCAAACTCAGCTAACAAAGGCCAACCAATATGGATGTAGAGATCCTCTAAATCGAGTGAAAGAGTCTCGGCAACATCATGCATAATAGATTGAACAAGCTTGTTCTTATTAAACCTTTCCTCACAAGTCTGAATATCTTCTTCCGCAACTCTTCGCTTACGAAGATCGACATAACCTTTTTCTTTACCAACCGTAAGAACCTTAACAGGTTCTTGACGTCCTACCTTGAACAAGCTACTCACGCTACGAATATGACAACGAGAGAGTGTAGAAAACAAAATCATACGATCAAAATTATTGTACGCAAGGAGAGAGATATAAGCACCCATATTTGCTTTATTCTTCACTTGAATCATAACCAGAATGTTTCTAGAACATAGAATATCAACTGACTTTGGTTTATCAAGAATGGACTCACCTTCGCAAAACGATTCGAAAAGCTTCCGTACACTGTCTCGCTTAGGACCAACCTCTTCTTTGCTTTCGTTATGTTCGACTTTCTCTTCTTCTACGTTGAAGGAAGATCCATCTTCTTCTACTGCAGTTTCAACTTCTTCGAAATCGTCTTTTTCTTCTTCGGAGTAGGGTCCAGCAACCTCAAGCTCATCTTTTTCATGCCCTTCGTAATCTTCTTCTTCTTCTTTTATTACTTCTTCATGGTTGATGGAAATAAGAGGCTTCTCCAATCCAGCCAGAGATTGACTAGATTGAAGCATCCAATCATCATTATCCAAGTATTGAGATGAGAGGTTAATCGGGTATGGAGGTAAACCATTTGGATTACTTGTATCCAACTGAAGTGCATCAATTTGATGTTGATGGAGAGTTGGTTGTGTTGGTGGTGTAGAATAGTAAAGAGAAGATGGTGCTATTTGTGGTGGAGGTGCCGAAGATGGTATAAGAGGTTGTGAATGATAATAGTACGGCGGTGGTGGTGTTGTTTCTGGTGTTTGATAGTAATAAGATGGAGGTGATGGTGTATAACACAATGGTGGTGGTGATGACGGTTGGTATGGACAAGGAGACGGTTGTGTTGGATAATAGTTCGATTGGAGCGTTTTTAGACAAAAAGACGGTTGTGGTGGCGGTGGTGGTGAATACGTGGTGGTGGTGTATAATAAGATTGGGGTTGTGATGGGTTTTCTCGTACGGTTTCTCCCGGATTCCAATGATAATCGTACGAATCTTTTTTCGCATACAAACATGATGCGCATAAGCATTGATTCGTTATCCCTTGATGAGTATAATTCGATTGATTATAATCTTCTTGAGGAATAGAATACGATTGATACTGATTTAAATGGTCTGGAAAAAAATTTCCAGAATCATTAGCACAAAACTTTGGTGGCTCTGAATACCACATGATGTAGAACGCAGCGGAATTTAAGAATAGAATAAACTAATACGAAAAACGATAAAATAACGATAAAGAACGATTAAATAACTATAAATAACTGTAAACTTGATTGGGTTTTCTCTTCAACATGAAAATAAAAGACAGACTAGACCTCCTTTTATAGGATATCATACTTTCCTAGTTAGACTCAAACTGGACTTTCCTGAATAATGGAAATACTGAAATACTGCAACTTCCTAAATAGATATACTCAAACTAGACTTTCCCAATTAATGAAAATACTGAAATAATGTAACTTCCTAAACCTAGATTTAATACGAATCACACTAAAACTGAGACTTTCCTAAATCTAATCATTATGGCCGATTGGCCTACGTGGCCGTTAGGCCACGGCAAAAAGCGTCCACGCCGGGTGCCCCTGCATCAGAATATAAACAAGAGAGCTTAGTAGAATTAGAGAAAGAAGTGAGAGAGAAGAGGAGTCAAAGAATGGAAAAACGAACATGTATGAGAGAGAAAACAAACTGGAGAGAGAAGAGGAGTCAGAGAGAAACGACAAGTTAACGGCGTTAATAGCAAAGTCGGGTGTTTAGTTGATTTCCAGCGGCTATAGATTTTTTGGATTTTTGAGTCGCCCGCTAATAGCCATGTCCACTAATAACATTTCAGTCGGGTGCTTTTAGCAACAGTAGAGATATTAGAGTTTGGATCCTACGGTTTGAAAAGAAAGTTAATAGGATAACAGTGACATTCAGAATAGAAAAGTATAACATGCCTTTGCCCTCAAATAAGAGAAACAATGTATGGGTCAAAATAAACAGAATATCATTTCAGATTGATTTTTACTTTCAAAACAAAATGATGAGACTTGAGAGTGGGACTTTGTTTAATAAGATTTGCATGATAAAATTAAGACGATAATCACGGACAAATAAAAGAGTAAGAAAAGACTATACTTGTTTTCTAAAAATATTGTCCATCTATTTTAAGTTACCATTAAGAAAGGCTTCTTTTAGGCATCCTTTATCCATCATATCATATGTATCTTTAACACTACTCACTCCTATCTAGTTCCTTATTCTTTTTCCTTTTCTATTCATTAGCTTTTTTCTAAATGTACTCTACATGTACCATTAGCCCTCTTTAGCTATAGATTATATATATTTTTTGTGTGTGGGAGTTCACATAAAAATTCGATGAATTCAATCTAACCCTAACCGATTTAAATTTTATGCTTCTTAGAGGGTTGCAAGAGTTTCTTTACTTTTCACATTTGGATAAATATTATTAACCGGAAGAAAAAGAAAAGTAATTCCTCATATTGAATGTCTATACATTGGAGTGACAAGGACAAAAAACTAGGGATACCAACCAAAAACCCATCCTCCACTGTATGAACTTGTTAGAAATAGTTAGGGACGGGTACATATGATGTCTTGCTATTCAGTTTTGCTTTCATAGTTCAAGACTTTTGAGCAAGAAAGTGTATTTTGCTTTTTCTATTTTTTTCCATACAAGAACTAATCGAAACAGAGATATCTTGGGTCGTTTTATCTCATAAACGACGTTGCTTGAATACTACTTGCGCGAAGGTGTAGAGTCACAAATCGTCTTAAATAGAGCGACACTGTTTGCTACTCAACCAAAAGAAACTTTATTTTTCTACTAACTTATGAATATTTGTGTTGTAGTTATCGTTCTTTCCTCGCCTTATTTCAACAAAGGAAATATCTTACGACATTTAATTACTCATTATCATTCTATTAATATGTACTCCATTCTTTTTTGTTGGAAATCATAATACTAAATTGATAGGGTAATGCTAGTTTCCCAACAACTTTACTAAACACTTCGACAAAATAATGATGCGGTCATAAACATGGATTAGAGAAAAAGTGATATATGTAGTGATTCTTGAAAAGTAAACAAAAAGAGGTGTAATGATTTTTTTTCTTTTTGATGAAATAAGAAAGGTGTGCAGAAATTCAACAAAAAAAAAAAAGGTGTGCAGTTACTCCACCAAATATCTATATTCTCTTAAATAAACCAACCATGACAGACACAAAATGAGAAGTAGGACCAATCTGAGACAAAAACTGAGCGGCACCCACATCATAGAAATATTAAATACGAAAAACGAGGACCTTATTGATTCTTGTCATTCTTTATATTTACAATTCGTCGGCAGCACTATTGTTTATATTTAAGTGGACCACCTGGTCAATAATTGTCTTAGCAAGACAAACAAAGAGATGAAAGATAAGATGAATATACATTCAAATTCACTTATGCGGTGTTTCATATAGGTGTAAATGGATTATTATCATTTCGGCTAATACAATGTCTGAATTCGTACAAGATAGTTTGAATATAATACAGTATAAATTTTTGCCCCATTCCACCTGAGCTAGAAGAAAGCTTAATATTTGATGCATAATTTGCTTACCTATAAACACATTTGACTAATGGTCTATTTGTATGAAAGAGCTCGCCCTTGGCGTAGAAGTAGTGTCTTAGGATTTATGATTCCTATGACTTTTGGTTGCCAAACAGATCAAAGAAGTCAGACTCCCAACTCGGGAAGCCTAGTATACATAATTTCTCTTCGCTCTATTTCGATTTCTTTAACCGAAACGAGAAAGAAAAAGGAATGATAAAAGGGATTTATATGTCTATATTATCTACCATGAGGATTCAGTTGATACAGTAGCAGAAGAAGTTCTTGGTGATACTTGTTTCAACATAACTGTAGCAAAAATACTTGATTTTCTTCTCTCATTTTCCTTTATTAGTTCACCAGCAAAGTTTTCTAGTTTCTCCAAATTTGTTTTCTCCGCCATTCTCTTCCCTCTAAACAGAACTGACTCAACATTCTTTTGTTTCAAGATTTCTTCTGCCAATTCCAAATTTGATGAGTTAATTTCTGATTTCTTTGATCTGGGTAGTCCATTTCCTTGAATTCTAACGTAGTTATCTGCTCTGAATTCCCCAAATGCCATTGAAATAGCTTGATCTACTGTGTCTGAAGCTCCTTCTCCGGCGATCTTAAGACAACTGGCCGACGAAAGTGTCAGATTCCGACCACAAGAATCTGACTCTCCGTTCCCCAATGAAACCACCAATAAATCTTCAACTCCATCACAATAGGGGAATTCTTGCTTGTTATTAAGCACGTGTGTAATTGCAGCAGCCGTTGGATTATTCATCGCTAATCCACCATCGACGGCTGAAATTCTCGTACACTTATCAACTGATCTCATTTCAACAGATCCAACAGCCGTAGGATCAGCTATCGTAGCAACACAGATTTCTCCCATCTTGAAATCGTAGCCGTCCGTTTCCAGAGCATCAGCGCGGGAAAACACAAAAGGAGCGCGTGTTGATAAATCGTAGCAGGGAATCAAAACCGATTTCAGAGTATCTTTTAAAGTAGATTCACCGAACGTTCGCCGGAAAATTTTCTCCATTTTTGCCGGTCGAAAAATCCGACTAACAAATCCGGTTTTTGACGAAGAATTCAATTTCTTGCGATTATTAATCAAGAATTGAAGAGCTTCATCGGCTTTAAACATCGGCCGACCATCTTTTCCTTTAGTAAATAACAGAGCGGTTAAAATTCCACCGATTCCAGATCCAGCAGAAACATCAAAGAAATCGGCGATTCTGGCATCAGAATTACCAGATTTCAAACAAAGAGAAGCTTCTAAATGAGCTAATGATTTTGCAGCGAGGATTCCATCGGTAGAACCAGCTCCGTCGATTGAGAGGATTCTAACTTTACCGACATCATTTTTGTTAGATTTTAATTCTCTGATTAGATCAGAAACTGGAATTTGGGAGTTTTTAGAGAGAGAAAGTGTTGAATCATCGTAACCAAAGAGGAATTTGTTTTCAAGAATTGAGAAGATATCGTTAGTGAGATTGTCGAAGTCGAAATCTGAGTTGGTAATTGGAGAAACAGCAGCCATATTAAGAGAGAGAAACTGGAGATTGGGAGATAATTGAAAGAAGCTTGTTTGAATTTTAGAGAGAGAAAGAGGGTAAAGAAGATGATGATGAAAGAAAGTAACACGAGTGGGTGTTTAAATAGGGAGAATTGAAAAGGAAATGCGCACGTTAGTGGTGACCATCAGGTTAATTCAACTTATTCTGTACCAACAATAACATTATTAAATATCTTATATGTCCAATTAATCGGCGCTCTGTTTTTTCCATAGTTTTGAATAAAATAAAGAAAAAAGAATATTTTCGAGAAGATATGGCCAAGATTGGTTGACTGATCTCTTCAATTCACAAGGTTGTTTAAGGGCGCTGACAAAGCCATTCGACTTTCCTAATATATTTTTCTTGTTCCAGTGCGAGCGGCTCGGGGGTAACTTTTTAAGAAATCTATATGCATTCGGTTTTTCTAATGAACATGGTTGATTTTTATATTTGATGCATTTGAATGCTCAATGGAAAGTTTCCAAAGATGTATCTAGTTATAGACATGGGAAACTAAATAAACACTGGATTGAGTACTTTAGACAAGATGTGGTGAGCGTCCAAAGAGCTAAAGAGCAACTTCTAAAGCACAACATGTTTGGGCAAAGGTAGGGAGATCTTACCAGGCCCCAAGGAAGTACAACAACTACTAGAAAAGCTTTCTGGGTCGGGCAAGCAAATGTAACATAATACAAAATTTTCGAGTGATCTAAAAAGTTTTCCAGTTGAGTTGCTTTCTTAAAATCATTATATTTTAATTAATTTTCTCTTTTATTTACTTACAAATAACTTTTTTATTTATCACGTTTTATTTTTTTCATTTATCGGATTATGTATTCTTTCTAACGAACATGTTTTGACTCTGATCAGATGAATATGATAGGAAAGAGAGAGTCACTTGTTGGATATGAAATGTAAAAACACATGTGCATGTGTATCTATAGACATAGATCTACATTTAATATTAGTTTTGAAAATGCTTTTCCTAAACACATGAATTTTGCATTGCTAAACCAAATAATATAAAATTAAATCAAGAACATTACTGCAAAGTTCTTTAATGAATGAGATAAAAGTTTCTTTATTATAATTTATAGTTTAAGGTTTTGGTTGTTATTGGAGTATTTCTTTTTCTATATATCTACTCTAGCATTTCATAATCATGCTTCTATTTCTTTTTCACTTATGAGCTAACACAACTCTTTCAATCTCACCCTACCTACTACAAGCATAATTTGGAGATAAATGTCGCAGAAGATTTTCGGTCTCCAATAAATTCTCATTCAACATAGTCTCCAGAAACCCAAGTGGTAGCCCAAGTGGTTCCAAGGTGTTGACATAAACTCCAGAAACCCCTAGAGGTCCCAGGTTCGAATCCCAGAAAAGGTGGAATCTTTGGTTATTTGAATGGGGGTTATTATTAGGGTATAAATAATGTAGTGTAGTTGGGCTTTAGGCCTATTTAGTTGGGCTTTAGGCCTTAAGAGTTTGAGTGGGCTATAGACCAGGTCATGTTAGAGTTTGAGTGGGCGGGTAGCAAGCTTATCACATCTTTGATGTATTCAATGCCAATTGTACGACAATGTAATCGGTTTCCCAAAAAAAAAAAAAAAAAAAAAAAACATAGTCTATTACGAAAAACATAGTCTATTACGGAAGACAACCGTAAAGATAAAGATTAATTTGAATTCTGACACATTGTGAAATAATCATGGGTGACATTCAGTTTCAATTGTTGATTATGGGGTCTCTTTCTACGCATATTGTTTTGGATAATGCTAATGTGTCATTTTTATGATTTCCATTAATTATATTAGATTTATCATAAAAACAAAAGATTTTTAACGACGAACAAACTTATGTTAATCAAATTAAATCTTTTTGTTACTTTAATGTACTTGTTTTTAGTAAGATTCATGATACTGTCAAACATACAAATTTAGAGTTTACAACATTCGAAAAGTTTATTCAGCATTTCCCATTATATCTTTACATCCAAAAGGAAAAAAGATGGGAAATAAAAAAGTGCTCAAAGGAGGTGAGAGTGACACACCAAAGGTCGTGCTACTAATTAAATGAACCAATCGTGCATGTGTCCTTGACAAAATATGTATGACCCACCCCATGACCCATCACTAAAAGAAAGTTGAGGCTTTGGAAAGAGAGACATCATAGGAAATAATTTTAAACACGAAAAATGAAGAACGCAACGTCGTTGGTTGATTTATTTCGTCGGCAACACACTTCCAAACTTTAAGTGGACCTCCTAGTCAAATAGTCAACAGTACGTGTTTTAAAGCCGAATGCTGGGCCAAGGCTACTCAAGGATTATTACATTTTATGTCCATTTTATACATATTATACTATATATATATTTTTTTTACGTTATATATCATTACAATTCACTTTTTTAAATAATGTTTAGTGTGCAAAAATGTGTCATGAATTTGATGTATGATATTTTTTTTCTTAAAATAGTCAATCAAATGATCTACCATCTCAATCAATCACTGGAAACCAAATCAAACAATATATTATAGAGACTCAGGGGCGGAGCTTGGTGTGGACTAACCCTGGCTTGAGCCAGGGTCAAAATTTGTAATTTGTTCATTAGAGTAGGGATAGTTTGGTAGTATGCCAGGGTAAGAATTTGTAATTTTTTTATTTAAAATAGGGATAGTTTGGTAATTAAGGTGACCATTACTTAATTGTCAAAAACAAGTCGAAGAGAGAGAAAGGGACTTTGTGAAGACTGAAGAACACAGCTGGGAGTTGGAGTTTGGTAATTAAGGTGATGTTTCTGGATCTCTTCTTGCCTTAAACTTCTAGGAGATGACTGTACTCACATTATTAAGAGTTTTGGATGATTAAAAATTCAGAATAGAGAAGTAGAGAACACTACAACAAATTTGGGAATATTCTTTTTAGTTTTCTAGGGTTTTTGATTTTGGGGGTTTTATTGGTTCAACTCAAAACGACTTCTTGGATTTCAAGTGTAGAAATCTTCTAACAATCACCACATTACTAAAAAGATAAAATTCTATAGTTGGTATGTAAATTTCCATTGATATCTACTTTGAGAAGGTTTTCACTCTTATTTAGCTATTTACTTATTTAGGTTAGTGATAAAAAAAAATTGTTGATCATGGTTATAAATATTGTTGGTATGTCCTAAACTTTGATATTTGTTGATTTGTGTTGTCATAATAACCATTGTTTGATTAACCCAATTTTGTTATTTTTTTTTGTTGAAAGAACCCAATTTTGTTATTGTTTAATACTTTAGATGTACAAACCAATTCGGTTGACTATTTATTTGATTGTGTTAGACAAAATAGTGGGTTTGTGTCATAGATTATTCTATGTATTGACATATTTTGATGCTATATTTTGTTATTGCATGATGATACAAATTGAAAGAGAACTTGCTGAAAAAATTGATTCAGATTCGATATTTGAAGACTTCTATTCTTTGAAGGATGGCACACCTCAAGTAGTATTTTTATATATATGGTGTTCTTTTGATGATTGAATGATATTTTGATTTTTTTGTACGTAGTTATACCATCTCTTTTGTCTATGAATGTGGTAGAGAACAACACCGTTTTTAATGGAATTTTACTTGGATCTTATTTATTCTTATTTTGAGTTTTTAATACTTATTTGTATATCGTAGGTAGAAATTTAGTTTATAGTAAATTTAGACTAGCGCAGGTCAGCTTAAAATCCTGGCTACGCCCCTGTATAGAGTTGCTATTAAAAAGATTTGTACTACCAGATTGTTATCACTGGTAATCACATAAACACGATCGTTTGTGTTTTTATGGTCTTGGTATGGGCAGTAATTCTAAGACTTGTGGGTTTGATTCAAAATATTTTTTACTAAGATTTTGTTCTTCATCTGATAATATTATCAGGACGCATTATTAATTGTGAATCTCTTATTAAATCGACTATCATTCTGGATTTAATAGAGCACAAAACATTGCAACATCTACATCTAAACTCTTATAAAGTAGTCGATAAAAGACATATAATGGGAGATTGGCCACCAACATTTTACATTTAATTTAATCCCATTGCTTTCTTTTCTATTACCACGACAAAGATAATTAAAAAGAAGAAAGATTAGAATAAAATAAAATTACACGATCCTTTTATTTACATATATAAGTTTTGTTTGCATACACAAATATTTACTTAACAACCGACACTGTTGTCTCTCTACAAAGAAAAATGAATATAGTATGCGCCGGGGACACAATTTTTTCCTTTTTTCTTTTAAATATTGAGACTGATCATTTGGACGGTAGGTAAATAAAATTATAACCTAACGTCTTATGTACGTTAGTGTTCATAAACACAAAAATACAAAATGCCGCTTACACTCATTTATTCTTGTCGGAATTGAATTTTTTATTTAGCAATTAAATATGTTAACTTTATCTATGAAAATATGGGAAAGAAACTCAAAATAAAATCTAGCGTTCATTAGACAATGAAATATTATGTTCACTTTTTTTCGTTATGATTAAGTTCTTTTATTTTTTTTTATTTTCTAGACATGGACTCCAAATGTTAATATATTCGACATGACGCTGTTACATCACAAATAATACGTGATTTGAATAAGTCATATAACTCTCACCATAGACATTTTGGATCCTGAAAGTCATATAAAAGACACTTAACGTCATCCCACGAAGTATGAAGCCCAACCTTTATTAAGTCAAATTTGATAATTCCTATGTAGTATTTCACTAATTCAAAACATATATAATTCGAAATTCTCTAAAATTAACTTGAATGTTAAATAGAATACCACGTCACATTCTCGTTGTGAGTTCTTTTTATTTTATTCAAAGAAAAAGATTTCGTCTGTATCAGATAAAGAAGAACCAACCAACTTTACTCCTCGACAATTCTTGTAGTTTATGTATATTTTTGGATAACAAATTTAGTATTAAAATTGTATATAGTTGTACCTACAAGTATGGGCTGGATCTGAATATAATAATGAAGAAAGAATTGATGAATGTTTTGGCATTGATGATAATGTACAATGTACCAAATTTAAACGGTGGGGTCACTCTTATCTTTAGCCGTACCTTCATGTAAACTACGTAGAAACTCAGGTACCAAATATAATCAAGCTGTCATTTTAGTCAAAGTGCTCATTAGTCACCTGTCTTAATGGTCAAAATTGAGAGAGAACCCAAAATGTTCCTTTTCTCTTTCGAAATTCGAATGATTGGCCCTTTGGGCTTCACCTCTCAAACCTAATGTGATTAGGAGGTTGACTTAAATGTAGATGTGTTATGTGTATCACCATTAGTGCCATCAATGTCTAAATTAATTGAAAGGTTTTAAAGAAGGTATTTGAGCCACTAAAGCTTTGATAGTAAGATAAGCAAGGGCATAATGTTCTGTCTCAGTAAAAATCGGAAAACTGTCAGTTATTTCTTAGATTACCAAGACATGACTTGCAAACAAGACGTAGTGAAATAGCCGACAGTGGAATGACGAATAATGGGGTAACTAACCCAATCATATGAAGTGAAGCCCGAAAGTGTTACTGAATTAGGAAATGAAAGGAAGATCCCATGACGAGGGTCCTCTTCAAATATCGTAAAACTTATCTATTGAGGACGCTGCGTTAACTCACTAGATAATCGATAACGGGGCTCACTACAATGACCAGAGAAGTCGACCAATGAGACGAAAAAATGAAGTTGGATAGTTAAAGGTGTATTGTCCAATAAAATTCTATCAATATCAAGGATAATACTCCTCCTTAATTCTATCAATATCAAGTGCATTTATCAAGAAAGATGATGCATGCACTACTTTTGTCCAATAAAATTCACTAGATTGAATTACAATAAATGCTAGCATTCTTATTTAATAAGGACAATATGGAAACACAAAAAACGAAAATAAATCGAGTGAGTTTCGATAATGGACTATGAATACGAGACGGAGAGAGTATAACATTTCGAAGCCAAATAGAGTTTTTAGCCTCTATATAATAAATGTTGTAAACCTCATTTCCACGAGGAAAACCAAAAAGGATACCATGGTCAACTCACTGCCCAATTTATGTTTGGCACTGACAATATGTACACAGACACCCCAAAAATACAGAGGTTTGAGTAATCTACTGGAGTGTCATAAAAAAACCTCATAAGGAAATTTAAGAGATAAAATATAATCGAAATAATTTTACTTTGCTCTCAATTTGTGACCAACTCACCGTTTTGGCTCCCATAAGTATCCCACAGTTCAATTTGGCTACCAAAAGCAAAAAATGTTTCAACCTTTTTTGGAATTATCCTTGGGAGTCAAAATGGAATTAATTCCAAAAAGTTTTAATAACATAAAGCCACCTCAACTCTCCTCTCTCTTCTATTTCATCACTTCTCTCCTCCACTTCATCTCTCTCGTCACCTCATTCTCCGGCGAAGGTCGCCAACCGACCATTTTTCCAGCGATCTTCAAACTTAAAAAAAAAATTATTTCTTCTTTCTCTTTCTTATTTTCTCTTTTCGTTATTTCTCTTTCTCTCTTCTCCGAAAGTCTGGTTTCCTTACCAAATTTGCGCCACGTACGATACTGGAAAAGGCGCCCCGAGCGCTCGTCCCTTTTTGACTAACAGTCTGAACCATTCCTACCATAATTTCTTCTTCTTCTTCTTTAAGTATTCCCGAATTTTTCTTTACTAACTTCTTCATGTCTTCTTCTTCCCTGATTTGATAGGAAAAATCTCTCTTTCTTCTCTTCTCGATTATTTGATTTCTTCCTGCCTTCTTCTTCTTTGAAAAAAATCAAATCTTGAAAAGCGTTTATCATCGATTTTAGGTTGATTTCTGGTGATTTTAGAGTGATTTGTAAGTACAAATCGGTACCCTAAAGAATTTGAATGATCTCAGACTCGAACCAGTTTGAAACTTTGCTTTGGTTCTCGAGCTGATCAGTCCGAAAAATACTCGTATAGATGTTGGAGGTCAAACGAGATTGACTAGAGACGATCACTTTGATAGTGATCACTTTGATAGGGGGCGAATAACAATTTCAACGAGTGCGCGTTTGAGGGCTCCCTTCCAAGAAAAACAGAAGACAAAGTATAGCTGTAAATTGTAATGAAGAGTGACAGGTTGCACGAAAAGGTATGAATCTTCAGAATAGATTGTGTAGGTTGTTGTTATGTCACTTTCCATGTCAACTAACTAAATTAGTAGTACTACCATGTGGTGTATGTGGGGTGTACTTATTAATTGTTCTCTCACGTACAAGTGTACTATGATCAAGATAAAGATGATACTAATATTTATATCATTGACCACACACACATTTATGACTAAAATTTATTTCTTCTCAATCGGAAAGATACTGAAATAACACAAAAGATTTCATATCTCATAAGATATGGTGAGATATAATGAATAAGAGCATCTCCAATGGAGAACTCAAAAAAATCTATATTCATCCTATATGTCAAGTTCTAATTGAGATTCTCACTCCTAGGTGCAGTCAATAGAGATCCTCAAATTTTGTGTGTCTCCAATGCAAAACTCTAAACTTATCTTATTTACTTATGTGTCATGGTTATTTTTGTAAATAAATAATTAGTTATGTTAGAAAATATAGAAGACTCGATTTCTATTGGTTGAAAATCAAATATTGATGAGTTGGACAATTAGAGATATCTCAAGAGGACACTCTAGAAATAGAGTGTCCTCTTGAGATATCTCTATTCCACCCTCGACACGTCATCCTAGAGATCCAAATAGAGTGTTGCATTGGAGATGGTTTTTAAGAAAAAACTCTAAAAATCCTAAGTGGCACTCGGAGTTTCTAAGATTGAGTGTTGCATTGGAGATGCTCTAAATGTAACAATAAATTATCAATCTAAGGTGAAATAGTCGTTGTCCCTCTCATTTTGACGGGGATTTGGTATAATTTGATCTTTCCTTTTTTTTTTTTTTTTTTCTGGAAAGGTCTCTTTGTATGTCAAATTTGGTTTTGTCAAAATGAACTTCTTTGTTTTGAAAAAGAAAACCAACTCGAGAAATTTAAAATAGGGCATTTGACAATATGTAAGAAACACAAAAGAGTTATATCTACCTTTTTTTTAATGAAATAAAGTTATATCTACCTTAGACCACCTAGAATAAAGGCCCGCATTTCAGAGAAAGAAGAAAATTTTTAGGACCACAAAAACTTTACAACCGTGATACACATCCCGGCACGAAACTCGGCCGAAACCCGGCGGGGTGACGTGTCGGGCTGTGATCTAGAGAGAGAAAGTGATTTCACTTTCTCTCTCTAGATCACAGCCCGACACGTCACTTCGGCGGGTTTCGGCCGGGTTTCGTACCGGGATGAAGATCATTTTCCAAAATTGTAAGAGAAAGGTCGGGGGCATAAAAAATAATCTCCGGGTAATTAGTTTTCTAGGGAATCCATATTAACATTCTCGGAGGAATATTATTTTTTAACCTAAAAATTTACTTGATCAAACATTACCTCCTAATCTTCATCTTCTTTATCACCATCACAACCACAACTTTCCACTACCACCATTTTGACTACCATTTCCTCCTCTTCTCTCTCATTTCTTCTCCTCTCTCACTTACTCTTACCCTCTCTCTCTCACTATCTCTCTCTATTGCTCTCCCTATCTATGTCTCTCGATCTCTCGATGTTTCTCTCTTAATCTTTCATTGTTTCTTGCTTGATTTCTCATTGTTTTTCTCTCCCTCTCACACACAGACACTGTTACGACGAATGAAGTGTTCCCTTCGCCAGAACCAGACCTCGAGGAGGGTTTTTGGCGAAACCCTTTGAATATTTCGTGGCCACGAAACATTTCGCGGACACAAAACGTTTTGTGACCCTGACCATTTCGTGGCTGCAAAACGTTTCGTGGCTACAAAATATTTTGTGGCCACAAAACGTTTGGTGCCACGAACTCTGTGATCTTGATAGAGAAAGATATTCTCTATATTTAATATTAGGATATATTTTAGAAGATATTCTATAGCTATTCAATATAAGGAGTTTCTATATTTTAGAAGATATTCTATAGTTATCTAATACTAGGAGTTTCCATATTTTAGAGTTTCTAAGTAATTTAGGAGTTTCTATATTTTAAAGTTTCCAAGTAATTTAGGAGTTTCTATATTTTAAAGTTTCCAAGTAATTTAGGAGTTTCTATATTTCTAAATATTGAGTCCTAGTTAGAGTCTAATTTGTCTAGTTGTAGCCTATATATATGGCTGAGTTCATAATAGTTAGATATGAATATGGATATGAATGAATATTGAAGTTATTAATAAAGTTTTATATTAGTATTACGTTTATCTTTGGCTGGCCTAGAGAAGAACTTGAAGGTTCTTATCAATTGGTATCAGAGCTAGGCCCACATGTGATAGGCTTAAAAGCCACACGCGCTCCACGTCACCCGTAAAGAAAAAAACACACGTGTTAGGCTCGAAGAACGCCACACGTGAGGGGGCGTGTGAGAATAGTCCCACATGGGAGAATGGGTAACTAGCAACCAAAAATATAAAGAATAGGTCCTCTCCACTCATTGCCAATTGGTTTTAAGTTGGATGGCCACAAACTTAATATGGTATCAGAGCAGTTACTCTGAAGATATTCTATATTTAATATTAGGATATATTTTAGAAGATATTCTATAGCTATTTAATATTAGGAGTTTCTATATTTTAGAAGATATTCTATAGTTATCTAATACTAGGAGTTTCCATATTTTAGAGTTTCTAAGTAATTTAGGAGTTTCTATATTTTAAAGTTTCCAAGTAATTTAGGAGTTTCTATATTTCTAAATATTGAGTCCTAGTTAGAGTCTAATTTGTCTAGTTGTAGCCTATATATATGGCTGAGTTCATAATAGTTAGATATGAATATTGAAGTTATTAATAAAGTTTTCTATTAGTATTACGTTTATCTTTGGATGGCCTAGAAAAGGACTTAGGTTCTTATCAATTGGTATCCAGAGCAAACACTCCTATCATTCGCTTTCGCACTATTTTTTTTTTCCTTCGTTAGAGAATCTTGTTTTTGGTATAAACTCAAAAAAAAAAAAAAAAGAATGGAGAAGCAATTGGGTAAATTGGCAGAGAAGATGGCTGAGATGACGGTAAATCAATCATTATTGATTGAGAAGATTGATCGATTGGTCAACAATAGAGAGATTGTGTCTCAAAGAGGTGATCGTTTTAAAGGTGAAAGGTTATATTTTAAACGGTTTAACGGATCAGATGTGGAAGGATGGATTTTTCAAGCTGAACAATATTTTGAGATCTATGACACTGCACAAGACCAAAAGATTCAGTTTGCAATCAATTACTTGGATGAAAAAGCATTGCAATGGTGTCGTTGGGCTAAAAGAAGTATTCGTTCATGGGAAGAGTTTGTCGAAGCGGTTTTCGATCGCTTCGGGAGAACGACGTATGAAGATGCAGGGGATGCACAAGCAAAATTACGACAAACAACCCCATACAATGAATATCAAGAAAAATTTAATTGTTTTTCAAATATGGTTAAGAAGCCCGAAAAAGATGAGGAGAAGACAGAGAGAAAAACAACCAAAGTAGAGGAGAAGGAAGCTCTCAAACAGAATACAAAAATCTCAGAGGAAGACGACATTGATGCCATCCTGATGAATATACAAAAAGAAGAATCCAAAAAGAAGGAAATTCACATTGAAGAAAATGTTCCTAGACCATCTCCTCGATCAAACTGTTTGATGAACATCAATCTACTGAAGGAAACAAAACTGGTCATATATGGAGGATATTCCAAACAAGTAGCATCTAATAAGAGTAACTGCTCTGAGAAGAGAAGTTCTACAGTAAGAAGGGTGTCTCTAAAGTTATCTCCAAAGTACTATGGTCCATACAAAATACTGAAAAAAATCGGTCCAATAGTGTATCATTTGGAATTATCAGAGGGAACTAAAATTCATCTTGTTTTTCATGTTTCTGTTTTGAAGAAGGCACTTATCCTCTATATTGTGATTGATGATGAAATACCAATTGTCGAAGATGAGGGAGACCCGGTGTTAACTATGACCAGGAACATCCTTGAGGGCAAGGATGCTGTCAAGGGAGGAGGAATGATAGAGAAAGATATTCTCTATATTTAATATTAGGATATATTTTAGAAGATATTCTATAGCTATTTAATATTAGGAGTTTCTATATTTTAGAAGATATTCTATAGTTATCTAATACTAGGAGTTTCCATATTTTAGAGTTTCTAAGTAATTTAGGAGTTTCTATATTTTAAAGTTTCCAAGTAATTTAGGAGTTTCTATATTTCTAAATATTGAGTCTTAGTTAGAGTCTAATTTGTCTAGTTGTAGCCTATATATATGGCTGAGTTCATAATAGTTAGATATGAATATGGATATGAATGAATATTGAAGTTATTAATAAAGTTTTATATTAGTATTACGTTTATCTTTGGCTGGCCTAGAGAAGAACTTGAAGGTTCTTATCAGATCTCCACAGAAAGATCTATAATACTGCAAGAGAGAGAGAGGACGAGATAGAGACTGCGAGAAAAAAACTAATCTATAGAGAGATATGTCTACAACGAGAGAGATGAGAGTGATCCACAATGAAAGAGAGAGATGAGAGTGATCCACAATGGAAGAGAGAGATGCGAGTGATCTACTATGAAAGAGAGAGATCTAAAGTGAGAACGACAAAGAGATAGTCAATGAGAGTGAAAAAGACGGTGGATGGTGAGAGAGAGAGAAGATTAGGGGGCGATGTTTAATCAAGTCAATTTTTGGATTAAAAGAAGAATATGCCCTCTAATTCATTATTACCTGGAGAATTTTCTTTATTCCCCAAAGCCGCGGCCTAAGGGGGGGGGGGGGGGGGGGGGGTAGTGGAGCGGGACTTTCACAGACTTTCATAGACAAAATGTATTAATACTAACATTTCAAAAATATATTTTTCGACTTTCGTAAACATCTGTGAATATTTGTGGACATTGATGGACATTTGGTAGATATTTATTATTTTAATATTATTATTATTTTTTAATTACATGAAATAATATATTTATACTAACATTTCAAAAATATATTTTTCGACTTTCGTAGACATCTGTAAATATTGTGGACATTGATGGACATTTGGTAGACATTTACTATTTTAATATTATTATTATTGTTTAATCACATGAAATAATATGTTTATACTAACATTTCAAAAATATATTTTTCGACTTTCGTAGACATCTGTGAATATTTGTGGACATTGATGGACATTTGGTAGACATTTATTATTTTAATATTATTATTATTGTTTAATCACATGAAATAATATATTTATACTAACATTTCAAAAATATATTTTTCGACTTTCGTAAACATCTGTGAATATTTGTGGACATTGATGGACATTTGGTAGACATTTATTATTTTAATATTATTATTGTTGTTTGATCACATGATGGACTTCAAATGTCTCTTGTTTTTTGAAAGACATTTTGGCTTCCAAATTTGTCCCAAATCCTTCACAAATTCCTCAAACTATGAAGTCCACCAAAGTCTGGGACATATTTTGTCTACAATCGAATGCCTCGGACTTTCATAGACTCTCAAATGTCTGGATTTGAATGCCTCAGACTTTCGCGGACTCTCAAGAGTCCGTGAAAGTCTTGCTCCACTACCCCCCCCCCCAAAGAGAAATTGTAGACTTTGTCAAATTTTTGCGGAGTTCAAAATTTTGAAAAGAAAACAAAACTTCTTTCTTTTTCGTCATCTCCGACCACCAACTCCGCCACATCTACCACCTCTATTTAGTTGTTCAATTTGGGTCAGAGTATACAAAGAAATGGAAATGATTTAGTTGTTCAATCTGGAACTAGGGTTCTAGAAAGAAAGTTTTAGATGGGAGAGATACCTTGACGAGATTTGAGATATAATTCGGTTATGTATCGATTTGCAGATGAGGAAGGGAAAACATTTTTGCCGACGAGAGAGAGAGAGCTACGGGGAGTGGAGAAGGATCGCAATTCTTAATTAAAGTTGTGAAAACGATTGACCACCTGTTTGTAGTTATATTTTATAAATTATTTTTTCTTACCGAAAATCATCCTTCAAACCGTGCAACTCAACTTTCAAAGAATTTCAAAGAAAAATCAATTTGCTGATCTGATTTTCACATGTAAGAAATGGACCCTACTACTTTATAGTCTATTTAACATAGAGATTTTGACATGAATCCCCACATTAATGGAGATATTTGAACAACATTCTTGTTTATATGAAACCACTAATATAAACTCTTCTTGCCACAAAAACTAGTGCTATTAAAATCTAGTTAAGTGCACATGTGCCATTAATAACATATATACCACACTGTCTTTAGGAAAGACACTTCTCACTCACCACAGTTTTTTTGTGGAAAATCACTCACCACAGTTGGTTTCAAAAAAATGAAAAGACTTGACAAACAGATGTTTAAAAAAGTGGGTATCTAGATTTTCCATTTAAACTCATTAGATATTATATCTTATCCCTAATATGTAACTCCATTTCTAGATCTCTTACTTCCTCCTTTTATGTGTTGAAAAATGATATAAGTGAATGAGACCCAATCCCAACTCTGTAAGATCAATCTATCATATTCTTACTGCAAACCGCCAAATAGGTTGTAAGTACTCTAATAAATGAAGGTATTTGTAAATGGAGCTTTCATCTAATTTCATCCCTTTAAATTCTGGAATCAATATCTTCTTTTAGTTGTAGAAGTTTGGCTTGTCAATTCTCTCAGTGTATAAATGCCAATAGGTGGTTAGGGTGGTAGGTCAGCTCATTCTAATATATGGTAGTTCTCTAAAACGACCATTTGACTACGTCTAAGATTACTGGGTGTTTATTTAGTTTTTTTTACGCACTAGACGTGTATATTATTTGGATTTTGGCTTAGACACCATAATTGTTTTAAAAACAACAAGCTCTTCATGCAATTACATCTTCACGAAACCACAATGTAGTAGTCCAGTTGGTTCCGTATTGGGTTAGCTCTTCATAAATGCTCCAAAAGCGAGACGAGGTATGGGCGTATAGCGATCCACAATAATTCTCCAATCTAATAAAGTTCTTTTTTTTGTAAATCAATTCTCCAATCTAATAAAGTTCTTTTTTTTGTAAATCAGACCAGTCACACACCTTACGAAAGAAGCGTGACAAAACATTAAACTACTTTTTCTTTGGAGGGTATGGATCCGTGGGTCTCTTTGGAGGGAATGGATCCATGGGTCTTGAGAAAACTTGAGATTCGGAGTAATGGGAATAAGCTTCAACCAAGAATCGATCCACGGGTCTTGAGAAAACTTGAGATTCGGGGTAATGGGGAGCTTCAACCTAGACTCCAACATTCCTTATTTTGCTATGATTATCCAATCCTCACTCTGCTAATCATCGTTCAGATCACCAGTCAGATCTACAATCTGATTTGAGAAAACACAACACTATCTTAATGAAGAAAAATACCAACTAAGAGCTCGAGACTCGTAGAACAAACTTTGACGTTTTTACTTTGTTTAGAATAATGTTTTATAACAAACTAGCAATGTAGTGATTTAGATTTAAGGACAAACTAGTGAAATACATGTACTAAGCGATGAACTTGTATTAAATAACTCTAATCTCAAAATTTTCCTACAAAAAAATACTCTGAAGGTGCAAAAGACTGGTAAGAGAAACCCTCAACCAAGGTGATTGCATTCTTATCACCCACGAATCATATCCTCCCTCTGGTTCTGTCTCCTGTTCGAACTTCCCCTGGAAATCCAAGACATCAACAACTTCTATTGTGACAATACTTGATGGCTAAATAAATAATGCCAATGATGGGCACGTGAGTAGCTCAAGATTCTTCTTTACCTGTCATTTCATAAAGGTTTTGGTAAGTATAATTAGATTTAGGAATTTCAGATATAAATTCTTTTGGAATGAAAAATGAGAATTTAAGAAGGCCAAGATTGAGGAATACCATTGGAAGTATTAAGTGATTTATCTTCTCGGGGCTTCTTCAGCATCTGTTTAGCTTTCTCAGCTATTTTCAAGTTCACAACAAATTGAGATGAGATCAGAAATGTCATTAAACTCTAGAAACCCTAATATCACTAAATAATGTAAAAACTAAAAAGGTTAACGGTTTCCGGCAAAAAACATCCAAAACGGCTTTTATAGAATAGAATCAGACTTATTACCTCTAAACTTCCTTTTCTTATTAGCCCTCCTTCGCTTCCTATCAGCTTGTGTTAGCTCTACTTCTTCTTTGATATCTCCATCACCAGCAAATACTTCCTGAGGTGCGAGCATAGTCGCATCAGACACTACCACAGGTGCAATCTGCCCAAGGAGAACAAAACCACTATTAGTAATTTCACTATGATCAATACTTTGTGATTAAACAAATGATATTAAAAATTTCATGAGGTTTCTTTCTTGTTCATTTTCATATAGGCAGGTGGACTGGGATTCTTACCTCTTCCATTGCTAAAGCAGGAACATTTACTTGTATTGACATATCTTCAATAACCTATTCAATGAAGGAAACTAAAATAAATATCAAGAAAATAATGGTAGAAGACATCGAGTCTTGTCGAGAAAAGGGAAAAAAAATCAAGTTTAAGAACATTACCGGTTTTGGAGTGAAGTGGAAATGTGAGAGAGCATCCAACTTCAAACAGATTTGTTGGAAAAGACTATTTGCCTGCACATCATTCAAGTCGACAGGGTTTCACAAAAAGATTGAGCAAGAACTCAAACAGAGGCGGTTGTTTCTACTTTTGAACAACTGGATTACATGAGAACAATAGACAATCATACATATTACATCATACGTCAATTGGCTTGGATACATCATTAGGATGAAATATGCTCATAAACTGCCATAAGACTGTCCTAAAGACACTCATAAACCCCAAAGGTAATAAAAGGTAGAAACTACCCGAAAGGCCGTTATATATACCCTGATAACACAAAAATCAATAAATGGAGTTCCACCTCCACCGATATTTGGTCCTGTGGCTCTGTATTTTCGGAGTGGATGATGGACAACCAAGGAAAAAGATTGTTGACTGAAGGAAATAATTGAAAAAACTACCATAAGACTGTCCTAAAGACACTCATAAACCCCAAAGGTAATAAAAGGTAGAAACTACCCGAAAGGCCGTTATATATACCCTGATAACACAAAAATCAATAAATGAAGGAGTTCCACCTCCACCAATATTTGGTCCTGTGGCTCTGTATTTTCGGAGTGGATGATGGACAACCAAGGAAAAAGATTGTTGACTGAAGGAAATAATTGAAAAAACTCACAGAAATGTAGAACTCAATTTGAGTGGATTAACTCAACAAATTATGACCACTTACAATCTCTTTGACATTATTAATTCTCCGTAGTTGATACTAACACTAGAGAGTGCACCCTCAAATACGAGACTACCCATAAATGTTGAATAAATTGCAGATAAACAAAATAAAAACTAGTCTATCATAAGAATTGTGCAACATGAGGAAATATATCTAGATGAGAGATAGTCGATTATACCTCTTTCTTTTGCTTATCTGAGAAACTCAGTGGAGCAGAAGCCAGACCTGTCTTTTGCTCATAATCTTTCTGCAATAAGGAACACAACACGTTGAATTATTTACTAGTTAACATAACATACTGAAAGCAAAAAGAAACATTTAACTATAAGCGACCATAACTAGGAAAAATCAACCGTGCTTGGCATTTCAGAAATTAGTTGTACCATAAATTTGATTCACAGAAAAAAAGACTTACCTCGTAAATATCAGCAAGGGGTTCTTTGCTCTTGTTTTCATCCTGCACAAGTTTATATGAAATCACCATAAGCAATTGTTTTACCATAAATTTGATTCACAGAAGAAAGCCTTATGCAGTACTTACAATATCTTTCAATGCTCTAGGAGCTTTGGAAGGCAAGTTAGGTGCCCTTTGAACATCATCAAACCGCCCCTGAAATATCACGGCAAATTTTTGATGAAAATCAATCTAGACACTGCAAATTAAGTAAATTAAGGACTTCGGAAAAGCTTGCACATACTAACTTCTATTTTTTTAGCTTATCATCCTAAGTTCCTATAGGGGATTTCCCATTACCTCAAGAATCCTTTTCTTAATTATATCTTCAAGGGATGCTGTGATCTCCTCTGTAATTACTGGAGCAGGTCCAGCGTTGTGGTCGAAATCAAGATCAACTCCTAATGCACTGTTTTTTGGCCTTTTTGAAGCAGTTACCTGTGATCAGAAGGGAATTGAGATTCAACTTTGAATCAGGAGGTAGCGAACAAACTAACCTACATAAGTTAAATCATGTGGACTCTGAGCAAAGTTTACCTCTCCCCCCATTGTCCAAATCTTAGGATCCATGTTCGCTTTCTCATACTTCTCGATTTCAGATCGGCGCTTCTGAGTTTCTTTCTCATGAGTCGAGAGATTTTTTCCTTTCTGTTAAAAGGTGTGAAGTAAGCAATCAATTGTATTAGAAACGATGCATAGCATATGAGACTGAACAAGAACTTGAGCTAGGGTACTAGCCTATAATATATCAATACTACTCGTAGAATATGGACATTGTAAGAAACAAGATACCTGGTCAGCAAAGACATCATCATCTCCTTGCACATCACCTTCTTGCACATCATCTTCTTGCTCATCATCTTCTTGCTCGTCATCTGTGTCCAATTTGTTTGGTCGACAAAGAGAAGCTGAGTTTTTTTTTGAACTTTTTTTGTTATTTCCACCAAAGAAGTCATCATATCTGCATAAATAGGTTTCCAAAGCTGAGACTTGCCGCGGAATATAGTGTTACGGTAAAAGTTTAAAGGAATCCCAAAGTCCAGAAAATAAAAACAACTGTAGATGATAACCTTTACGATGAAAATATCGCAAAATTTTTTGAAGAATATAATGCTTTAGCAAGTTTTAAGGATTTATCAAAACCTTTGATTGTTTGGTTCAACAACATCAAGAGGGAACTATATTCCCATCATGTACGTGTCTACACATAACACATGTACAATTAACAATCATATCTATATATATATATATATATATATATATATAAATAAATTATCACTATAACCGAGAGTCACTTTCATGCAAAATTTAAAGTTAAACATCTAATTGGCTTTTCTCCCAATACGTTTTTTCCCTCTGAAAAGATTAGTTATTTAACATATACAAACAAGCATAAGAAATAGGAAGCCAACAGTCAGCAAAAATAACAGAGGGAAGAAAGACCTCGCGTTTCCCAACTCGTCTTCCTCTTCATCACTACCGATATCAAAGCCAATCTGAAAACGAGAAAACACATTGTGAAAAAAGAAAAATCAGAACAGCACCAAAACTTTTAAAACAATGAATTGAACATATAATCACGAAATCATAAATAGAGGACGACGCACATTTTCTCCTAATGTAATTTGGCTATGTTGTTACGTATACAAATTCCTTCTTCAGCAAATGTTTCAAATTAATTCAAAGGGAAAGACTATTTCTCACCTCATCATCTTCATTCTCCTCGCTCTCATCCTCAGTAGGACTTCGTTTTTGTATCTGTTTTGGTTTCTTCTTCGGAATTCCGTACTCTTTAGCCTCATTCTCCTCTAAATACTCTTCTAGTTCATTAATCTTCAGGAACCTATCTTCAATTCCCTCATCACCGTCACCACCTGCCTCCTCCTTCTCTTCCTCCTTCTCTTCATCGTCCTCTTCCTCTACGTCATCATCCTCATCTTCATCAGAACCTTCAACCTCTTCATCATCAAACTCCTCAAAATCTCCATCTTCCTCCTCAAAACCTTCACTTTCCATCTCCAAAACTTCATTTTTCTTACTCCCACTATCTCCACTGCCAAATAGTTTTGAAATTTCTTCCGGACTCTTCTCAAACAGCTTGACTTCTCTTCGTAAATTTGACAAAAGAGGCTTCGATTGAAGATCAATTTGTTGCCATATTTGTTCAGCATCAAATCCTTCTAGAAGTAAAGAATCAAACGGAGCTTTAGGGCAAAATGGATGAAGAGAAGAAAAGATATACTGAGAAGCAGAACGCGCAGCTTGAGAGAGTTCAGCAGATGGAGATAGATATAGTGGAGGATCCACCGTCTTCAGTCGTTGTAAAGCTGCTACACCTCCTCTATCAGTATTAGGGTTCCCCATGTTTGTTATTTCGTTTACCTGCTTCCACTGAAACTATCTTAAACCCTAGTTGATTGTATTAGTTCGTTTTATCTTAAAACCCTAGTTGCTCGGCAGCTTGGCTTCTTGCTGTGGTTAGAATCAAACCAACCGGATCCTTAAAAGAGAAAGTTCAAAGTGAAATCCTCACCAGAAATCCTTGAGAGAGAAAGTGGGTTAAAGTCTAAAGATAAACCCTAGAACTAGTTGCTCTCGGCTCGCCGTTGCTCGTGTCGAATTGAGAAGCTAGAAACTCCCCCTTTCTTTCCCGCCCCAAATCCGATAAATATAGCAAGTCAAATACCTAAATCACCCCTACTCTTTTCAAAAATCACGAAAACACCCCATAAACGTCGTTGTTGATGAAGGAAGTCAGGCCATCAGTTGTCGTGTCGGAAAATTGGTAGTTTAAAGGTGTCCCTTCAAAGTATTACTTGCCTCCGAGTCACCTAATGAGTGGCAGATCGTAGTTGGTTTCTAACTAAACATTATGATCCCTAAAATGATCGAACTTGAAGATCTTTATCATTTGTCATGTCTAAAAAATTGATAGCATTCTCATCTTGATTGAAGGACATCTCCTTCATCAAACATCAGTCGGTACAAACCTCTACTTAGATTCACCCTAGCTTATCACGAGGTTTGGATCCACAAGCAGTAACAATTGCCCTATGAAGACTCGCTTTTATCTGCGATTCCAGTAGGTTCGCTTAACCAATCCACTGCATATAAGTCGTCGAGTCATTCTTCAAAAGGCACACGGTTAGATCCTTGGGTTCCTCCCACTGTTTGGGAGCTTAACGTGCCATATCTTATTTCACTTCCTGATGGGGTGTCCTTTCACCCTTCCCTCACGTGTTGCTTTTATCGGTCACTTAGGTGTATTTAGCCTTGCAAGGTGGCCTTTGTTGATTCACACGGAATTCCACGTGCCCCATGCTACTCGAGTCAGACCATAAGCTAGTGATCTTTCGGCTACCCAACTCTCGCCATCTAGGGCGCAACGCTCCACTGCTTTTCTTAGTAGCACAACGCCTGTAACGCTATCCCACAACCCCGTTTTCACGGTTTAGGTTGATCCAATTTTTCTCGCCGCTACTATGGTAATTGATTTTGCTTTATTTTCCTTTGGCAACTAAGATGTTTTAGTTCGGTAGGTTGTCTCTTGTCTATCCATGGATTCAACAAAAGTTCAAAAGGTTTTCCTATTCTGGAATCTCCAGAGTTATGCTTATTTTCAACTCCCCAAAGCGTTTCGTCGCTTGATACGCTCTTCTTCGTCTCTGGGTGCCTAGGTATCCACCGCCAACCTTTCCTTTTCTAAAGCTCACCGTTCACTTTAAGGCCATTCATCCTAAGGTGTTACTTAACAGAAGCATGAATGATAATCATACATCGAACTACTGAATAAGAAAGGTAGATAAGCGCTCTCGAACCGCTGACATCCGTCACAGGGGAAACCATCGCCTCTCAGGCTTCCCCGACTGATTCTACCATAGATGCCAACAATAGACAATAACTCACTCCAGAACACAGCTTAAAACTTTAATCGTACTGTGCTATATGATTTAAAATCCTTTTTCCAACCGGCTCTCATTTTGAGTCAAAAGATAGATATATAGACACATCCCATTACATTGATCGGGGTTGTCGTTGTGACTGAAGGGGTCAAAGACCAAGGAGCAAGTTATTTATACTAAACATTCTTCTTATGGCTAGATCTGATTTCATGGCCCCCTGTGGAAAGGAAAAAAAAATTCATGTTCTTTATTTCGGAAAGGGAAGATTAGGTAAATTATAGATCGAACTGCTAAATCAGAAAACGTGGGTGCTATTATATACCTTTGTCTCGGTTAAGTTCATGAGTTGGAGATAAGCAAACTCGAACCGCTCACATCTGCCACAAGGTAAACCACCGCCTCTCAGACCTTCCCGACTTATTATACCATAGAAGCCAACGATAGACATTAACTCCCTCAACACAACTTACAACTTTCATCGTACTATGTTCTACGATCTAGGATCTGCCTCTTCAAACTTGTTCCTATTTCGAGTCAAGATCCTTTCTGAACAGCGGGTTCACATCTCTCGGCCAATTGAGAGATGAAACGTCGGATGGCTTGAATTCTCCCTTGAAGCCCCTTAGCTCCTTAATCGTTCTGGGAGAAAGCTTTTATGTAATAGCTTTCTCTTTAGCTATACAGGTCTACTTCAATACCTCGCCGACAATCAAGGAACCCTAAGAATTTTTCGTAGGATACCAAAATGCTTCTTTTTTTGTGGTTTCATCGTTATATCTATGCAACCTGTCGAATACCCTCTGAAGTGTAGCCAAATGGCCCATTACACTAACATGGGTGCTTGTAGTGACTGAGGGGGTCGAAGACCAAGAAGCGAGTTATTTGTACCAAACATTATTCTTATGGCTAGAATTATTTTTGTGGTCCCTGTGAAAAGGGAAAAAAATTCACGTCCCTCCTATTGGGAAGTGAGGATTAGGTAATTCATATTGAATGTAGCTCTCTCCAGACCTCTAGGAAAAAGCATGCAAAAAAGGTTGGAATGGTACGATCCCTTCGTCACCCCTTTCACATTTTGTGATATCGTAGAAGGGAGGAGACGTGGTGGTCCCTCTAGACCGCTCGGATCCCACAAGTGAACAGAAAGTTGGATCTACATTGGATCTCACCTAAATCTCTCCATCCATTTTCCTGAGGAGAAGTTCGGTTTCAAACTTCGATTCGAATAGCGGGAGTACGCCATCGTAATGTGCCTTCGATGGTCCATATCTCCGAATCAGGCGCTGATGAGTACATTGAAGTATCCATGTGGCTGAGAGCTCTCACAACCCTAACACAATTTACCAAGGATGCTTTCTACTATTGAGCAGGTTTTACATGAAGAAGATTTTGCTTAGTATGTTCTATTCAATACGAGTAGGAGAAAAGCACGACTCGATAGCGTTAGAGTAAAAAAGAGGAAACACAACCAAGTTGAGACGATAGGGACCAACCCCTTCTTCTTGCGCCAATATTTCTGAATGAACTAGAGTTACATTTCTTTTCAATTTCCAAGCAAATGTTCTTATAGGTCTCCTCACCCCTTGGAGACCTTGAAAAATGGACAAATTCTTTTTCTTACCAATACATACAAAATTCGTCACTACAAAAAGGAGAACGGGCATGGTAAGAATGCAATACAAGGGAAGGATGTACTGTGCATTTATAGATTCAGTATGCTACTTTATTATTGTTCATTTCTCTCTCTTTTATTTGTACCATTTCGAATCTTTCTCCAAAAAAATTCCTCTGTTTCTTTTCAAATAACATCTCCTTGTCTTCTTTTCAAATAACATCTCCTTGTCTTGTTTCATTTGGTTTCTTCCTTTCATTTTTCTCACTCACACAAGTATAGGACTCAAGGAATTAGTGAAAAGACTGATGGTGTGTTTGGATGGCGGAATCATGAATCCGCGGATTCATGAATCTAAGTAATATCTTTTGGCTTGTTTGGCAACTAAGAATCCTATGATTTATTATTATTTGAGTATTTTTAAACGTCTTTAGAAAAAATATGATTTTTGCAAAGAATAATGATTTTGAAAAAAAAATAATGATTTTGTAGAAGTAAATATTTTTTTGTTGATTTTAAGTTTAAAATTTAGGTTCATTAATCCAAAATCCTAGCAAATCCTAGGGGTAGGGTGGGATTTTGGTCCAATACAAATTTTGAAATTAGGAATCCTTAGGATTCAAGAGTCCTAGGATTCTTGGTAACCAAACAGACCAAGAATTCATGATTCCTACCAAATTCCACTTTTGATAGGAATAACACACCATGAAGTAATTTCATTTTTGTTTCCCAAATACCTAAATGAATTCCTTGGACCATTTTTTGTTTTACTAATATTTTAACAAAAAAATTCGCAGGTTGCACAAATTTGCAAATATTTATACAATGATGCACAGTTGGAAGATGGAACCAAGCCTGAAAATATTGACATATCAGACCAACACGAAGTTGAGTTTCCTGTTTTGAAAAGACAAACAATCAGATAGAAGAAACTGATTTACGATTAAACAAAACACAAATAACCCATGTAAGTTACTGAACACAAATGAAACAAGAACTGAAGTACTAAACTGAGAGAATGTTTTCCTTCTTTTTTTGGTAAGATATTGTTATTAGTAGGTAGTTTATTACCAGACAGCATCGACCAAGTCATTTGCACAAAACAGTACCAAAAGAACGTCAACAAGTACACGAAGATTATCGATATTTAATATGTGCTTAAGTTCCTCCATTGCAATGGTGGAGAACTCCATTACTGTGAGTTTCATCGAGCTTCAAGTTGATGGGGTTTAAGTTCACATGGTTTAAACCCCATATACGGATGGTTCGATCATCACTTGCTGATGCTAACATGTGAGGGTTCTTTGGATTCCAGCTTACACAGTTAATAGCTCCAGAATGCCCAGGTAATGTCTCTAAGAGCTCACCTGTAGATCTGTGCCATATATATACCTGCCATGAATTTTACACCCATCAAACCCCAAAACTAGTAAACTCTGCAGAAAAGATTCATAAAAGAGTAAAGAACCGAAGGCAAATGGTGAGAACCCCCACTGTGGAAGATTTTCATAGAAGTCCATAAAATTTCTTTCATGAACTTCAAATCAATTTTCTGGACATGGCATGGCCTGGCCCGAATCATGCACAGTGGGTCCTCAGCGTGGTTGACATGCCATGGCCCAGTCACTTTGGGCACTGCCCTTTGAGGAACTAAGCTAACGCATTTTATGTAACATAATAATGCCGTTTCTGACAAAATTGCAGATAGGCGCGGTTTTCTTTAGCGTTCAGGGTCTTCTTGGTTTGACATCACAATATCAGTTTATACGAGTAAAAGTGCAGGATCCATCAGTTAACCCTCCTAGAAGATTACTAAAAAACAAATGGTAATGGGCATCATTAATTATCCAACATAAGAAAATGAAAACAACTCGCCGTACTCTAAGTCGTGTAATAGAATATAAACCTTTTGTTGCAGTACCCACACGAACTCGCATAAAAAACAGATAGAAAAAAAACACCAAAAAGAGACAATCATACCTGTGAATCTTCACTACCACTGGCAATGAAACCTTGATCGAACCCACCAAAACAAGACCTAATAATAAATCTAGTTCGTTTGTGACCTTTGTACTTCGAAATGAGCTTTAAATCACCATCGATTCTCCATAAATGTATTTCTTGATTGAGAAGATTAAGAAGCAAGAACTTGTTGTCCCTTGACAATGAGAATGAAGTTATTATTTGATCCTCTTCAATCAATCTCTCAACTTTAACTACCCTATCAAGAAGCAATATAGAAGTTTCCCTACATATAGTAATAATTTGTCTTCCATCACTTGTCATGGCTACATCTGATATTTTCAGAGTCTTCTGCCCTTTCCAACATTCAAGCTCTTTCCCATCCAAATCCCACATGCAGATACTCTTATCAGTCATCCCGGATAATACCCGATTTCCATCGGGATGCCATCCGCATGAGATGAGGCCGACACCATATTTTTCATAGATGTGAAGACATTCACCAGAGTTAACATCCCAACGCCTAATAACTTCCTCCATTCCACAGGTAAGGAGCTGCCGGTTGTCAGGACTCCAAGAAACAGTAAGAATGGGTTTCTGGTGACCAATTAGTCTGTGCTTTAAAGATAGTAGACCATCCTTATTTACCTGAAACAATACCCTCTTAGATGCCTGTAGTATACATCTTTTTGTCGAATTCATTATTTTTAAGTGCAGAAACATAAAATGGTGGTCAATCTACATGAATCTCGACACAAGCTTGTGTTTGTAACATTTTAAGCAACCAACATTCACACTTGCCCAATTCAGGTGACATAACTATGATTCGGTCCACGCAATCTCACTTAAATAAGCACCACCAAGGCATTATTGGTCCAATTAATATTTGCAAGAACTCAAAAGATACTAAGCAGAGACTCAGTATCTTTCACATCCCATAAATATCTGACTAGGACTTCGTATGGCCACAAACAAGTAAATTTTTTACACATCAACAATTAAAAATTCCAAATTCAACAAGAAAGAGTGAATGATAGTACAACTCATTAACCCATACTTCTACAGCAAATTAGCAACTCATACATAAAGAAAAATAATTTCCAAGGCAAAACAGCACAAAAACAACTAGATAGTTAATGATGAAAACTCGTTGGCAGAAGCTTCAACGGAGGTTCACTATCATCTGTGATAATGAGTTTTAATAGAAATTCAAATAATTTTTATTGATATAGGAATGTCGTTCTTCAACTATAGAACTGGATTTGGTACTTGTATATGTGTATTTGGTTCATCGTAGTGGCTTGGTTCGAGGATGCCCCTACTTGTGTCGGGCTTGGCTGGATTCCACCCTAACTTTTTATTATCATCTATGCAGACATGAAAATGGTTGAGATACGCGTCAGGGGCGCGGATAAAGGAGAAGTAAGGTTTCTGAGCTGTGAAGCTCACACCTTTTTGACCAAGAAATAGACGCATGCCTCTTCACCATGATAGGAACCCCTCACAGTGTGTACCTTGAGGCGGGTTTTTTTGGCACATGATGATACAAGTGAAGAAGGGATATCCTTGCTTGGTTAATGATTGTGAAGTTTGTTCAAATACTGAGGCACTTGCATTAATTGGTACAAGCCTCTTTTTGAATATTCTAATTCAGAGCTTCAATATGTATTATATGAGCTGGAGTCTGAGCACTTACAATCCTTTCTTTTTTCTTTGTTAATCACTACTTCGCTAGCTAATTCACTTGTTTAGCAGTAAAATATGTATTATTTGCTTTCTTTTGCACATACAGTGTGTTCTTGTGTTTCTGACATAGAAGATACAACTAGATACTGCCTCGAGGCTACACTTTGTCTCGTCAAGGGAAAACCCCTTTCTCTATAAGAAGTTTAAAATACTATGTCACTGATCAATCTCTAAAATTATACTTCAGAGTTCAGATCCATCTGATATCCTTCCTATACTAGTAATAATGTGAAGCGAGTACCACGCCTTTTTTCTACAAAACGAACGAAGAATATTTTATTGATAGAAATAGTCGAGTACCACTTCTTAGCAAATTCAAGTTCAGTCAAACCCATTAAAGGTGGGTTCACTTACTTTAATTCAAGGTAGTTTTATTCAAATACCGCAGATTTCATTCACTATGTATTTGGTTCTAGTTGAAGAACTAGATATTGCTTCAAGGAAAAGAACCTAAATTCAGTCGTGGACATTGAGGATGTTAAGGGTGTAATTTACTCTTGGGTTAGGAGAATTGATAAATTTAAGAATGTATCCTATATAGATGTAGTAGTCAATTGGGAGGCCTGGATGTCGTGAAACATCACATATAAGCCACCCACCCACTTGTACATAGTTTTCTCTTTTTATATATTCAATCTAAGTTTCAAAAAAAAAAGAACTAGATATTGCCGATAAGTGTAAACCTTCTTAGTTTCTTCCACTTACAGTGGAGTACGAGTTTATGTCAGGAAGCAAGACTATGTCCAGCTGCTTGAGGTTTGCCTTCGTTAAGTCTTGTCTTGAGATAGACATATTAAGAGCGAGTTAATAGACAACACTACTGCACTTAGCTGAACTCGAGATACTTACGAGATCTCCGTAGTACTACATACCTATCTACTTCTAAGCATGTCAAATATTCTGTTGTTTGTATGACCACTATTTACTTTTCTAGTGCCACTAAATAAAATTATAATTTCCGATAGATAAGGGTTACCTCCCAAATAATTGCTGAATGATCATTAGATGACGAGGCTAAGTACTTCCCATCATGCGAAAATTGCAAAAACCAGACTTCATCGTTGTGTTCTTGCAGAACCTACACCATCAGAAACAACAAAATAAATAAATAAATAAATAAATAAATACATTAAAAATTCCTATATTAAGATAAAATGAACTACTAGATAAATTTGTAAAATGGCTTGGCTACTTTTAGACGAGATGGCATGATTTGCTCACCCAAGTTCAAAGATAAATCATGCTATGGAGCCGGTGTAGATGAATAGTAGCTTAGGTTTCATTTCAAGAGCTTTACACTTTCCTTTTTTGATCCTTTGGTTTTTTGTGCTTCTAGTTTCGACTTATTCTTTAAGTTTCTCTATGTGTTCTTACAACTTTAAAAAAGGTGGAGCTTAATTGCCTCGTAAAGAGAAGCAATTGAGAAACAACTACAGCATTGAGCTTACGCACGAAGCAATGGCGCATGAAGAAATTTAGAAAGAAAGAAAATGTCAGACCCACTCACTCCTTAGTAGCAGGTATTTTCCTTACTGACTCTTTCCTCGCTGAATAGATTTTATTCCTTCTTCTCTTAATCAAATATTCAACATATATGTACATATTTATTTAATTTTCTAAAAAAGGGTAACTCGCACTAAAAAAGCATTTATACTTTGCTAGAGTGCTGACACCTCCAACTAAAAAGCACTAGTAAAACTTGGATAATCCACTCTGTATTGGTTTAGATGAGAGAAGTTTGTTTTGAATGATCCTGCAGAGGTTTTTTTTCTTTTCGAGAAGATATTCTGAACACTGAAGCAATTTCATGTAGCCCGAATAAGAGAACAGCTAAAACCTCACAACTTATAAGTTATAGTGTTAGAGCGTAGAGGAAGTACATAAATGATGATACTTGTCAATTTTCACAACCGTGTTCCGGTTCAAAAATGCACAAGTACATGTTAAAGTACTGACAAATGGGCCAAGCTGTCTCACCAAATATTTAACCTAGTTCCATATAGTAGTGTTCTGACAAAATATTTAACCGAGAAAGACCAACCACCATAGTTGCTCAGAAAGTCAGAAAGCCCTGCAGCGTAGTTGGAGGGACTCCTCGGGCCTCATCAAGACCAGACTGCTCTTAATAATATTTTATTTGTTAACCTAGTCATATTAATTATTAAGTTTTTGACTTTTTTCCTTATGCATCTACCTTATTGTGATCTCTAGTTGCAGGACGGTATCAAGTAAAAAAATATTCATTAGTCCCTAATCTAAATGTCTCATGAGGAAGGTTCCAACTAGACTAAATCTTTTTTTGAAAATGAAAGGAAATTATATAAGCCTAAGATACAATTATATGCTGAAGGTGTTGATCAAAGACCTTCCTCAGATCACTCGAGTATTTTTGCAACCTGTTGCTAGAAACATATTGGTGTTCGAGACGAGTTCAAAATCTACGCAGTAAAGGACCTCCCAGTCAGTCGGTTCATATAGTAACAGAATGCAAAACTAATAGCTCGTGTATTCATTGATGAAATAAACATATGCAACTGAATCTTTGCAGTGAAAGTGAAAAATAATTTCGACGTTTCTGAAAGTAGTAATGCACAAATAAAAAGCAAGTCCTAACCTGTAAAGTGCAAGACGGGATATGATTTTTTCCGCATTGATGATCTGAGAACAACGACAATGCCTTATCTGATGAATTATGAAACACACAAGATTCGAGTTGCACATCGAGAGCTTGTTCAACAAGATGTTCCAACCTTCTTTCTGGAATCATAACTGCGGGTGGAAGCAATTTCTGAAGTTCGTCTAGAATATTCAACCGTGACTTACCACTCAATATTCCTGTACTCGAAAACCCCATGGATATGCCCTTTGATGAAGATACCATGCAGGAAGAAAGTTCATGCACTCGATTTACGTTAATGCTAAGAGGCACAATTTCAGTCCTCAATGTCTTTAAAGCATCCATTACTCGGTCCTTACTAAGAAGTTCAAAAAATTTCTGCTCCAATATCAAAAAAGATGCTGACTTCAGAGTAGTTTCATCTAGAATACCAATTTTACGCAATGTGACCACACTTTCCTCCCAATTCCCACCTAGCACTTGTTGCCTAAGTATACCCACCAGAGCAGAATGCAAAGGAATCCCAGATTCATCCTCTAGAAGGGAACCACTCTTCTCGTAACCAAGAGAGTATAGTGCCTCTGTTATGATCCTGACAAATTCCGTTCGTTTAATATTTCCTTTAGAGCCAACCATCTCTTTGTTCCTGTTAGACGGTAGTGGTTGAGCCATGGAATTTCCCAAAGAGCTAGTGGTGGGCTCTATAATAGATGAATTGTTTACGAGTCCCCTCAATTCTAAGGAAACTTTCACACGTTTTGTCGGTGGTTCATCGTCCTCTACACCTCCCATGAAATGACCAAATTCAACCCATAAATATTCCGCTAATGAATGTAAGATTCTTTCAATAGGTAAAGGTTTTAACCAGGATGAACCAGAAGCAAAAACCAAAAGTTTTACCCTGCATCAAAATGCAAACTAAAAGGTTTCAAAGTCTTCATAAAATGGGTAACAGACATAACAAGAATACAAAGCTTACAAATACTCCAATTAAGTTGGATAACAGACATAACAAGAAGGTTAAAAGATTGAGATGATAAAACAATGACTATAACATATCAACTTATGTTACTAATTCAGGACTAGAGACTGACATATTTAACCAAACAATCATACCGAAATCAAATGATATGCGAAATAACATTTTTGCGCTAACGGCTAACCAATTCGGCCATGGATTTCAATAGTAAGCAACCTAGACTCTTAGAATAAATTAAGCTAATTGCAAGAAGACAATTCATGTGCATTACCCTCATAGAAAGATTAGAAATGAAGTGAAAACAAAACAGTTCATAGATTAAATACCCATTCTAGTATTTCACATGGTACAGGAAATCTAAGGTATCCCAATCAATTATGATAATCAATCAAGAAAAACTAACAAGATCAGATATATGATAGGGTGTGCATGAATCTCATTTAGGGCATTATTTTTCAACTACTCTTGCAATATTCCAAGATGTTAAGTTCTTCAATACATAGACAAGACTCATCCTGACTAAAAATATAGCAGCAGTAATTGAGTAAACCCACAAAAGGAGAAGTATCAAAATCATGAAAAATCCAACAAGGACCAATCAAGAACACTGACTTCCAAAACAGAGAATATCTCAAGAGAGAGAGAAACAACAAAAGAGGGTGTCAAACCTTAGCAGATAGACACGCCGATAAGGGAGATTTTTGGATCTAACCCAGCAAGGTTATTGAAGAACAAATTCCCCAAAAATATTTATGATTCAGAGAGAAATTTTTAAGAAATTAGAGAATCGATTTAAGTGAAGGAACCGACAAAGGGTAGGTTAAAAAGGATCAAGTGAAAGATGAAAACAGGAGATTGAAAAAGAAGACCAAAACCCTTTTACAAGGCTTCTATTGCTCTTCCTTTTTTGTACTAAGAAAGGTCTTCAATAATCTAGAGGTAGTTTTGAATTGAGGAAGAACCCCAAAGGGAAGTAAAAGAGGAGTTGAGAAAGGAGATGAAGAATTCAGACAGATAAAGAGAGAGAGAGAGAGATGAGGACATAGAGTTAGACAACTCCAACAAGGATTCACATATGGACATCTTTGTTATATTTCCCTATAAAATGACTAGGGGGTGAGCAAAACCGAACCAATCAGCCGAATCAAATCAAGTCGAATCAGACCGTTCGATTTTTGGGCCGAACCGATCACTGTTCCACTCGGTTCGACCGGTAAACTGATGAACTGATCAACCCAAATCGATTTGGTTTGGCTTCGGCTTGGGTTTCTAGAAACCGCCCAAGGCGAACTGATCGAATCCTAAGAATTTTATCATAATAAAATATCATACATAAGGGTAAGAGAGTAAGAAATACTAAACTTCAGTACTAAGTTTGAAATTATCCTTGTTATCTTAAGTTAATAATAATTTAGTAAAGTTAAAATGTGTTAAAATAAAATGGGAAAAATTTGAAAAACCCTAATCAAGAATAAGGAATTTAATCTTTATGCAATGAAATGAATAATGATTACTTTAACATTTTCTCTAAATTTTGTTCGGCTAAACCGATCAACGGAACTCAATCGAGTCGAACCAAACCGGATCGAATCATGTCGGCCGACCGAAATGATCGGCTCGGCTTCGGCTCATGATTTGGTCGCCCACCACTTACTGATTCGGTTTCGTCTCGAGCCAAAACCGAAAAAAACCGACTGTCGCTCACCCCTAAATATGACAGAACTAACTCCATCCATGTTTCTCACTTATTTTACTAAAAGAGGTGGCTTGGGGACTTCTAAAATAATCTCTGACCATCCAAGATTTGGGTGGAAAAATCTTAAATGCCCGTGAAGGCCCATTTTATTTTCTCTTCTTGGTCGTCCCTGACGAAGATCCATTGACAAATGTTTCAAAAAGAGTAGGCATACGACGTACAAAGAGCTCACGACCTCTTTATCTCTGAAGATAGGATGTCTTAACATCCAACAGCTATTCCATCCCCGTTGTCCATCGAATCCGCTCTGAATAATCTCCCTTTTGCTGGATTATTGTCGACGTAACCATAAAAAGCTAATTTTTCGAGAATTTTAGACCAAGCTTCTGATAAACTCTGATTTTCTGGTAGTCCAGCGCCAACCCTTCGTTATATTTCTTTTTTTTAGACATACTGCTATGGTGGACCTTTTATAAAAGAATCTCCTTTCTCTTCTCTCTCATCACCACCACCACCACCACCACCACTTATCTCTCTCTTTTTTCTCCGCCACTTATCTCTATCTCTCTTTCTCTCTGTCACTCTCTATTTCTCTCGTTATCTTTTTATTATAATGAAGTGACCCTCCCCCCAAATCAAAACACGAGTTCCAGCAAAGGGGGACCCTCTTCTTCAAACAAAATAGAGAGAGAGAAAAAAAAAAGAGCAGAGCAAGAAAGGAGGAGAGAGAAAGAAAAAAAAGGAAGGAATCGTGGTGGTGGTGGTCGAAGGTAGTGACGGTAGTGGTGGGAGGAGAGAAGAGAGGGAGAAGAAGACGAAGGAGGAGGAAGAGAAGAAGAAGATTCGTTTTAATAAAGGATCACTAGCAATGACAGTTTGTCGCCGATCGACGTTGGTGGTGGGAGGAGAGGTTGAAATAGAATTTTTTTTTAAAGAAAGGTCGCCATCAGTGGCAGTCTGTTAGCGACAATTTGCAAGCCACCACACGTGAGGAGAAGAAGAGGCTAGGAGCACTCAAGATTTTCTCCACCCAAAATCTTCGATGCCACCGAAATTATTTTGGAATCTCCAAAGTTTTAGACCTTTTTATTAAATTCTTATCCAATTTTATAAGATTTTTCTTTGAATTAAAATTAGAATTTTTTGGGTTAAGATACAAACAGAGGGAGGGTAAATTAGTCATAGGTATAAATCAACAAAAACTCTAAACCTAAAATAAAACTTGAAATGAGAATTAAGTCTAAATGTAAACTTTTGGTGGCCCGTGGTCTAAAACCATTTCCTCCCCTTATTATCCCTCTATAATATACCCTTACCATTTAGAAACAAACCTAAAGGATTGTTAGATATAAGTTAAGGTCGGGTTAAGAAAACCAAAATCATTTGCTTTTGATGAACTCCATCTTCGAATTAAAACAATGGTTTGTACTCTAAACCGAAATCACCTTAAGATCTTCACCGACTGGGATCTTTCATAGGATCTGGATTGAGTCGGTAACTGTTAAGAATGCTTCCCCCCCCCCCCCCCCCCCCCCCCCCTCCCTGTGTCGGGATTGAGGTCTCGACTCACTTACGCGGCCCCCCTAGTCTTCTCTTAAATTCCAGGGCAAACCTGATTGTATTTGAGCCAAGACAGGACTTAAGGCGCCTTAGATAATCGTACCGACCCTCTATTTATGGGCAGACCTCTTGTGGATTCAACCTCCCTGTTGACTTGATATGGGTTGATCCGTTCGGCTTTTGGTATTTTCTTCAGTTATTGACCGTAGTAAACTGATAAACATTTTTTGGATCACCAATCAAGGTTCTTCTTCACGAAGGTTTGTCTACTTTATTCATTAAGCTACCTCTTCTCTAATATTTGTGTTTTCTTATTAACACTGGCTTGGGTTTTTATCATCTCCAACAATTGTTTTGATTCATCTTTAACTTCTTGACAGTAAGGTTCATTTTTTGCTTTTGTTTTTGTTTATTTTTGGCTTAATAAAAAAACCCAAAAATTATTCAGAAACTTTTTTTCAACCATATCTCGCTGTAGAATCTCGTTTTCTCCAAGAAATGTAATATATTATTTCTGCAAAAATTGTACATATTCTCCTAGCATTTTCTTAATTGTAACAACAAATTTACGTTTTATAATTTCTAACTTACGCAAAATATCATATACACTTTTGTAATTTTCAATGAGCGAGCTTGTTTAGCAGCCGACAACATCCTTAAATTTCTGGTACCATTTCTTTGATATTACTTAAATTTTTGCAACTTTACCCATATTTTCTATACTGTGACAAAATGGAACATATTTTACAAAAGTAACAACGTTGCTCCTAGAATGGCTTTATCAACACTAGAAGTGTACTAATTTTCCGTAAACTTTAAGGATAAAATTGATTGGCAACTCTAGCAAAACTTCGATGTCCACTCTTACCCAAGTCCCCTTCTATTTGAAGGCGTTTGATAGACTCGTGGGGACTATCAGATCCGAAATATTTGGAGTTGAGGATGACCCAAATCCTAAAGGAGACTCATTCGAGTCGTCAATCTGTCGTTGAAATTAGCTTAACCATGCTATTACACCACCTCGACTCTAGACTTTTCGTAGTCAAAGGCCACTTCGAGATATTCGAGCGACGTGGAGTTTTCAAGTGACCTAGTTAAAGAGCATGGCGAGATCTTCGGAAGCGAGATTGACACCAGTACTTTTAAGCGTCTTTATGCATCTTGTGTTCGTAAAAGAAGTGAATTATAAGTACAAAACTTTTAACGTGCCTCCAATAGTTTTATTAGGGCGCCTCCCTATAAAAATCGATGACTAGAACCGATTTGATTATAAAGTCTGCTCAAGTCCACCCATTCCAAAGGAGCCACAAACTATTGAAAACAATTGAGATCAATAGATTCAGGCCAAATTATATTACAAATTTCAACTCAACGAAATTCAACTCTAGAACTTTAACGTTAAATTCAAGAGACTTCGAACCGAATTTATAACAAAATTTGATCCGAATCCACCGATCCCACCTCAAAACATTGAAGTTCAATTCGGTGGATCATTAGCCAAAATTTGTAACAAAACTTGACCACAAACCACCCATCTAGGACGCCTATAACCAAATACAGTCAAACTTATGCAGTGAAAGGTGTCACCATTAACACTTGGGGAAGCACCTTTAAAAACTTCCCTCAAGTAAACAAAAATACTAGCCCAAGTTACTAAACCAACAAAAATGAGGCAAGAACATGTAAACTGGGAGAAACACTTTCCTTTCTCTCTTTTTTCAAGTAAGAAATTGTTATCAGTAGATAGTTTATTACCAGACCACATCCGCCCTGTCATTTACATAAAAAAGGACAACAACCTGAAGGCTACCCGTCTACAATATTCGATTAAGTTCCTCCATTGCAATGGTGCAGAACTCCATTACTATGATTTTCCTTGAGCTTCAAGTCAACAAGGTTTAAGTTGACATGGTTTAAACCCCATACACGTATTGTTCGATCATCACTTGCTGATGCCAACATGTGAGGGTTCATCGGATTCCAGCTCACGCAGTTAATAGCTCCAGAATGTCCAGGTAATGTCTCTAAGAGCTCCCCTGTAGATTTGTGCCATATGTATACCTGCCATGAATTTTACAACCATTAAGCTCAAAAGTAGTAAAACTCTGCAGAAAAGATTCAGAGAAGGAGTAGCTAAAAGAACCAAAAAACAGAGCCAGAAACTCTTCTGTCAAGGATTTTGAGAGAAGTTGGTATAATTTCTCTCATGAACAACAAATCAATAGCCACGGACAGGCCCATTAGTGGGTTGTGTCCAGTTGGTCCACAGCACGGCTACACAACACTACCAGTTGGGAAACTCTACAAGAATGAACCAATTTTTTCATAAACATCCAAACCCTTCGCGTTTTGGGACAGTCCAAAGCTATGGAAACAGCTACATCGTAATTTCATTTCTGCCTAAATTACGGAGATTATCAAAAAATAAATTGACTAATAGGGTAATAACCACCATAAACTATCAAACCTAAGAAACTGTAGGGAAGTCGCCCTACTCTATTTATGTAATAGAATATTTCATCATACCTGTGAATCTTCACTCCCACTGGCAATAAAACCTTGATCAAACCCACCAAAACAAGACCTGATAATAAATCGAGTTCGTTTGTGACCTTTGTACTTAGAAATGAGCTTGAAATCACCCTCAATGTTCCATAAATGTAACTCTTGATTAAGAAGATTAAGAAGCAAGAACTTGTTATCCCTTGATAATGAGAATGAAGTTATTATTTGATCCTCTTCAATCAGTCTCTCAACGTTGGCTATCGTATCAAGAAGCAATATAGAAGTTTCCCTGCATATAGTTATAATATGTTTTCCATCATTTGTCATGGCTATATCTGATATTTTGAGAGTCTTCTGCCCTTTCCAACATTCAAGCTCTTTACCATCCAAATCCCATATGCAGATGCTCTTGTCAGCCATGCCAGATAATATCTGATTTCCATCAGGATGCCATCCACATGAAACGAGACCGACGTCATATTTTTCATAAACATGAAGGCATTCACCAGTATTGACATCCCATCTTCTAATAACCTCCTCCATTCCACATGTAAGGAGCTGCTGGTTGTCCGGACTCCAAGAAACTGTAAGAACGGGTTTCCCGTGACCAGTCAGTCTGTGCTTCAAGGATAGTAGATTATCCTCATTGACCTGGAACAATACCTTATTAGCTCACATGGAATTCGCTTAGTCTAATGAGCGGAGATTAAGGAATCACAAATTCAGTGTACTTTTTCATCGCCTTCTTTTTCTTTGGAACATTGGGCCACAAAGTGACAAGTTTATCTATTTCGAAGTGAAAGTATATAATAGGGTTGTTGTTCGGTCTGTATGAGTTTCCGCCAAAAGGGGAGTGTTCATAGCCATGATTAAAACAACAAACAGGCATACCCTATTTTGCCAAAATCATGTGGTGTAACTATGATGAGGTCCACAGGATCACACTTAAATAACCACCACCAAGGTCTAAATTGGTCCATTTCCATTATTATTCGCAAAAACTGAAAAAATACTAAGCAGAGCCTCAGTATCCTTCATGTCCCATATATATTTGACAATATGATTTTGGCACAGATAAGTAAACTATTACACATAGATGGTCTAAGAAAATCAAGATCATGGTGTTTAAGCATAAGTAAATGCGAAATGACAATACAACTAGTCCGGTAAAAATAGCTGGATTCTTCCGCTGGTAACTTAATTTACTCAGTTGTGGCTACAAAAATCACATTGATTCATCACACTTGAGGAGGGTGTAAAGGAAGCCATCAACAAAAATCCATATAAAACATCACATTGATTCATTACTTAACCTACAGAACTACAGTAGCAATCACTGAACCAAAATGTGCACAGGTTATATTTGAAAGACAGGTGAAGAAAGAAGGGAACACAGAACACGAGACCCAGCTCAACCATCTAGCTCTTCCTACAGAACAAGATCTGGTTCTCATATAGTCGTAAAAGTGTGTGTATGTGTGTGAAAGAGAATGCACGTGAGCCAATCCCCCTAATATCTTGGTTTGGATTCTCTACTCAGTATCGGGCTTGGATAAGCTCCACCCCTAACTCCTTGGGTTCATCCATGGAAAATAAAGATTTATATGAGGTTGACTGGTTGAGGCATGCGTAAGGAGTACGCCCAAAGGGATAACACAAATGAAGAAGGTGAGACAGATTTCCTTACTTGGTTAACGATTATGTGAAGTTTCTTAGAATATTGAGGCACCTTTGTTGACCGGTGATTGCAAGTCTCTTATAATGTTCCAATTTAGAACTTCAATATATTTTATATGAGTTGGAGTCTAAGCACTTAGAATCCTTTATTTTATTGTTTGTTAGCTGTTTGTTAGTTAGCCAACTCACTTGCTTTACATTAGCAAATTATGAATTTCTTTTTCTACTTTCTTTTGCACATCCCGTGTGCTTTAAATTTTCTGAAATAGAAGTTACGCCACTATACTCCTCACTTCTATGCCTAAGCTCTTCAAATAAGAACCCCAGTAAGAAGTTGCAAAAACTATAGCAAACAACTGCGAAGTTGTTCTCTATAATCAATCTCTGAGAGCTTATTTACTTCCGATCTACTTGATGTCCTCCCTAAACTCGAAATGATTAAATCAAGTACGACTTAGCTCGAGCTAAGCATACCTAATAAAGGTGGGTCTACTTGCTATAATTTTCAAGTTTCATAGTTTAATTCAGTTACTACTTATTATAGATTTACTTAATTTGGGTTTTGTTCTAGTTGAAGAGCTAGGAAGCTTCTGACAAGTGTAAACCTCCGTAGTCTCTGCCAAGTGCCACCTATGAGTTTACAGCAAGAAAGAAGACCATGTCAACTGCTTGAGATTTGTCTTTGTGCACCAACTCTAACCAACAATTTCGATTGGTTATTATGGTAAGTTTGATAACTATATCAGTACTTTTATTGTGTCTTGAGATAGACATGTTGAGAGCGAGTTGACACTCGACAGCACTGGACTTAAACTTGAGATACTTGCGAAATCGCCATGACTACTGCATAACTATCTATTTATAAGTCTCTAACATCTCTGTAGGACTACTTTCTTCAATTGAGAAAAATCAAAGTACAAGGGTTACCTCCCAAATAATTGCTGATTGATCATTAGATGACGAGGCCAAGTACTTCCCGTCATGCGAAAATTGCAAAAACCAGACTTCATCTTTATGTTCTTCCACAACCTACCACATTGGAAGAAACATAAAACAAAATCATAACTCTCCAGCGTATGAAGATTAATGATCTCACAGATAAATTTGTCAAAAGTGCCAGCTACCATCTTCTTTTCCAGTTTATACTTTTTTCAGTTTCCCCATGTGTTCTTACACTTTAAATACAACATTTTTAATTGGTGAAGCTTAGTTGCTTCACAAAACACAAACAATTGAGGAACAACGACAAGGTCTCGTGATGCATGAAGAAATTAAGAGGGAAACAACACTCTGCTCATCACCCCTTACTAGGAAGTCTTTCTCTCATTGACTGACTCTTTCCTCGCTGCGAGGATTTTATTCCTTACTAAAGAAAAAAAAACAATTTCATTTAACAAAAAGTTCAAAGACGATACAAGTCTCGTCTTAGAATGCTAATGGAGATGTTCCCTTCTTTTTGAGATGGTATTTTGCAAATCGAAACAGTTCTCTGTAACTCGTATCAGAGATCAGCGAAAACCTTACAGTTTATAGCATTACATGAATGTACATACATAATCATGTTTTTCAAGATCATGTTAGTATTAACAAAAGCACAGGAACAAGTACTGACAAACCCTGTCAAAGGGACCCCTCATCAGTACCAAACAAAGTTTTTTCTTAATTATATTTTATCTGTCAACCTAGCCTTCTTCAGTTTCTGCCTTATCACTCTAGCCTTCTTGCGATGTTTATTTGCAGGAATATCAAATAAAAGATTATTTATATCCCCTATTCAAAATGTCTCGTGAGGAATCTTACAACCACAGTAACCATCACTTATTTAATTTGTATTTGGCATAATCATCCTTCATCCTTGTATATAACGTGTATGAACTAATTATTTCCTAAAGTTGTTGATCAAAGAACTTCCTTAATTTAATAACTATTTTTGCAACGTTTAGCTAGAAAAGAAAATGAGTGTTTGCCACAACTTCATGGTTTGCACTCTAAGCAATTGTTTTTCCGTTTATAGAGTAACTGAATGATACTCATTGATGAAATTAATATATATTTTTAGAATAGAGAATTTATCTGCAATTGAAATAAATATATGTAATTGAATCTGTGGAGTGGAAGTAATAATTTTCCACCTGTCTGGTACTACTGTACAATTCTAAATTCTATCCAGAGAGCAAATGCAAGTTTTCACCTGTAAAGCGCGAGATGGTATAAGATTTTTTCCACATTGATGATCCGAGAGCAATGACAATGCATTATCTAATGAATTATGATACACACAAGATTCAAGCTGCACATTGAGAGCCTGTTCAACGAGATGTTCCAACCTTCTTTCGGGAATCATAACTGCAGGTGGTAGCAATCTCTGAAGTTCGTCTAGAAGCTTCGACCGTGATTTTCGTCTTAAAACTTCTGCACTCGTCGATATGCACTTTGACGATGATACAACACAGGAACAAAGTTCACGCACTCGACTCAAGTTGATACTAAGGGGTGTAATCTCAGTTCTCAGTGTCTTCAAAGCATCCATTACTTGGCCCTTATTAAGAAGTTCAAAAAATTTCTGCTCCAATATCAAGAAAGATGCTGACTTCAGAGTAGTTTCTTCGAGAATACCAATTTTACGCAATGTGACCACACTCTCCTCCCAATACCCACCGAGCACTTGTTGTCTAAGTAGACCAACTAGAGCAGAATGCAAGGGTATCCCAGACTCATCCTCTAGAAGGGACCCACTTTTCTCGTAACCGAGCGAGTATAATGCCTCGGTTATGATCCTGACAAATTCCATTCGTATAATATTTCCTTTAGAGCCAACCATCTCTTTGTTCCTGTCTGAAGGTGGTTGAGCCATGGAATTTCCCGAAGAGCTAGTGGTGGCCTCTATACAAGGTGAATTGTCTATGACCCCCCTCAACTCTTGTGAGGAAACTTTCACACGTTTGGTCGGTGGTTCATCGTCCTCTACACCTCCCATGAAATGCCCAAACTCAGCCCATAAAATTCCACAAATGGTAGCAAGAAACAAATATGTGTTCCTGCATCAAAATTCACAATAAAGGGTTACAGAACCTCGGTAAAATGGATGAGCATCAAGAATACAAGATTACAAGTAATCCAATTAAGTTAGATTATAGAAATAACAATAAGGTTAACATGATTGAATCAATCAAACAATAACTTTAAAGTATTATCATATGTTACTACTGTATCTTCAAGTAGTGTGTTTAGGACTAGACACCATTCAACCCAACCTGACTACAATGCCTAAATCAAATAATAAGTGAATAGGATTTCTGCAACAAACAATTTAACTTAAGCATTTCAACAGTAAGAACCCTAGACTCCCAAAATAAATTAAACAAATCTGACAACAACACTATTCAAGTGCATAACTCCACACAAAGACTATAAGTGTGAATGAACAAAAATTCAGTTCCATAGGTCAACTACTACTTCCAGTTCTTACATTATCTAGAAAATTTCAGGACATTACAGGCAATTATGAGGATCAAAACAAATATATGATTAAGGTATTCATGAATCTTATTTAGGGCATTACTTTTTGTACTACTCTAGCAATATTAAAAAATGACAAGGTGTTTAATAAATACTAGACAAAACTCTTCTTGATTAGTGATACAGCAGCAATAATTGATTGAACCCACAATGGGAAGTATCAAAAAACTAATCATCAAAGAAGAACCAGACATATAATCAATCAAGAACAATGAATTCCAAACAGAGCATATATCAAGAGAGAGGAACATCAACAGAGTCTATCAAACCTTAGATGATAGAGACGCCGATTAGGGAGATAATTGGATCTAAACCAGACAAATTATCGAGAAAATATATCCCCCAACAAATTTTATGATTTAGAGATTAGATTATAAGAAATTAAGAATCGATTTAGGTGAATGAACCGACAAAGGGTAGGTCAAGGAAAGGCAGAAAGATGAAATCAGGGGAAGAGTAAAGAAGACCAAAACCCTTTTACAAGGATAGTCTCTTGCTCTTTTTATAGTAGTGGGAATGTCTTGAGTAATCTAGAATTCGTTTTGTGTTTGGGGATGAACCTGAAAAAGTAAAAGATGACTTGAAAGAAGATGAAGAATTCATAGAGAGAAATGAGAACATAAAGACCATGTGAAATTAGGGGTGGGAAATTTAGGGCCCGGATGTCAACGGGGCGGGTTTGGGACGGTTCATCCCTTCCCAACTCCGTCCTGTTAGTAAACGGTAACCGTCCCAATAATTAATCGGGGTGGATATTCAATTACCATAACCTTCCCAATAAAAATGTGCTAAACCATTACCACCCCGCCCCGCTCCGTTTAATAGAAAACGAGTCAGGTCGGGAGGGGTTCAAAGTATTTTGTTTCACAAAAATTATTTTAGTTTGAAGTAACATAACAATTGTTAAAAAAAATTTATAAGACTTTGAGTTTATCAATCATACACACTACAACTACTTAAATAATATAAAACATAAAATAATTAAATTGATAATATAAGATTAAAGTTTTAGAAACATAACCTTAAATAAAACATATATTTAATATATAACATACAGGGGCGGACCCAGAGAGGGACCCGTGGGGGCACGTGCCCCCACACGTCCTGTGTCTAAAGTTATATAGTTTTCCCGAATAGAACCATTATAAATACAAACAAACCCTAGAAATAACATTAAGTATGTAATGGTGTAGTGGTAATAGAGTAAGGTAATGGTTTTGGAGACCCGAGTTCGAGTCTAGGAGCCTTTCATTTATTGATTTTTTGGTGGGTAAATTCTTGTATGCCCCCTAGTTTTCAATTAGCTGTCATATTAACCCAATGTTATTCCATTTTGACTCCTTTATTTATAAATCATTTCATCTTTTTGCCTTTATTCTTTGTAAATTCACTATTGACTCCCGTAATGTTGTTAGAGCTAGTTTTCTTCGTACTACCATTTTATGCCTTCTTTTTAATTCATTTTATATATATAATTTTTTTCTCGACTATTTTTCTAAATTGCATGTGTGTTAGTTTCTAACTATTTTCTAAAATGAGTTTACACTCTCTGTTTCATTAACTTCTTTATATATTTCAAATTATAAGACTACTTATTTATATTGGTTATAGTCAACATAACTCGCAAGTAAATAGTAGTTGAGTTGGCTTAGAACTAACAGTAATGTATAAAATCACTAGCTCGGACACACATCAAGATTTCTAGACAATTTACAACATATTATAACTAAAAGCAAGGTCGACCCAAACATTCCGGAGGCCCCAAGCAAAGTTAATATTTGTGTCTCTAATATAGTGCAAATTTTAAAAAAATAAATAAAATTTCTAACAGTGCTTAGAATAAGAGGAATCGAACCACTGACCTCTTACACAAAACACATGCTCTTATCCATTAACCTACATGTTAACTCTAGTTTTAAATATATTTGAAATATAAAATCATTTTGAAAATATCATACAAAATTCAAATTTTGAGGCCTTTAACTACGTTGCGGCCCAAAGCGACCATTTTGATGGCTTTGGGTCTGTGCCGTCCCTGACTAAAAGTGCCCCCACAAAGAAGATTTTCTGGGTCCGCCACTGATAACATACTAATCGGTTCAGGGCGGAGTTTACTATCTAATACCAAACCCGCCCTGAACCCGATTAATTTTTTTAACTTCATACCAAATCCAAACTGTTTAATTAACGGGGCGGTAAAACCCGTCCCATTAGGGGCGGGTTCGGGTTAAAACCCGTCGGTTCGGACCAAATTGCCACCCCTATTTAGGAGGTTACATTTAGTACGTGAAGTCACCAACCCAATTGGATCCAAACAGATTTGGGCGGTTTAGGGACTGATTCAATGTTTATCCGGATCGGTTAGGATGTTAAAGGTCAAAAAAGAGTAATTTAATTCGTTGCATGGATTTGATTGACGGATAACCGAGCAACCCGAACAAAATCAATTATTATATTATATATCTATATCTATATAACAAAACAGAGTTGGTTTTGTCGACTAGGACAAAATAAATGCTCCATTTTGCTGATTAGGATCCTAATAGCCGCCACGTGTACTAAGTAAAACTCTTTCTCAATGTTCCCCAACGCCCTAATCCCCTTGGTACCATCCTTGAAGATGACTACAAATATGCTGGAGAAACTGAGTAATCACCATCCTTCAAAATTTCTTTGTAAATTGGTAAGTTTCAAAACATCTCTCTTCCAATTCCCTATTTAGTTTTTATTTAGTTTCTATAGAGAATTTTTGTAGTTGTTTTGTAGTTTGTTAGTTTGTTTCTATACATAAATTTTGTAGTTGGTTTGTAGTTTGTTTCTATAGAGAAATTTCTGTTGAGCAATTTGTAGTTGTTTTTGTAGTTTGTTTCTATAGAGAAATAGTTTATTTGTAGTTTGTTAGTTTGTTTCTATACAGAAATTTTGTAGTTGGTTTCTATAGAGCAAATTCTATTGAGAAATTTGTAGTTGTTTTTGTAGTTTGTTTCTATAGAAAAATAGTTGGTTTGTAGTTTGTTTCTATTGAGAAATTTGTAGTTGGTTTCTATAGGGTTTATATTTCAAACAGTTGCACATAACATGTTTGACAAAACTCCCCAAATAGATTATACCGTGCTAAATCATAGTTCATTATTTTGCTTATGATCATGGTAATTTTAGTTTGACTCTTTTACATTTTGTATCCAGGGTTTACGTATTGCGTCCAACAGTGCTCTCGACATCTCCAGCTTCCATCATTACACATAGGTTAGTACTATTGTCAACTTCCAAATAATGTTTACCAAATGTTATCTCTTGAATAGCACAGTTATCCCGCTAAATAATGTTACAAAAAGCTAGATATATTTATGTTCTTTGAAGAGATTGATGTGATGTCAAGGATATTACAAGCTTTCTAGACATCATAAGAAAACCCTGTTTTGATTTCATGTTCCTTAATGGCCTTGACTCAGTTGTGATCATATGGAGTAAATAGGTTCTGCAATCTATTTGACTATATATGTGTAGTAAGAGGTTAGTATAACAGAAACACTACCTCATATATGTAATGTCAATTTCCTCCTCTCGGACAATCTCTTACACAACACACTCATAACAAAACACTACAAGATAATTTCAAGCCAAATTACAACTACTAAGAGTAAACAACAACAATAAGCATAGTATGAACTTAGACAACTTTAAGTAACGACGTACCTCTTTTTAGTTACTTGAGCTATCTCTGTCAAGTCAGCTCCATAAGGACCCCACGGTTCATCATTTGTTGCATCCAGAACCTTAACAAGTAAAATTGAAATACAATGTCTGGAAATTTATATTGGAATAAAGAATATGTGATATTCATATATGTAGTTTAAACTACAGGTTGGGAGTTTTGTTCCTTCATGGGGCGATGAAATGAAGATTAGTTTTTCCATGTTGTGAGTCTGTTGTCAAACCCGGTACCCTATCGATATTTTTCCATGATCTCCACTTGTTATTGTATATCTTGAACTTTAGTTTCTCTTCCATGTTTATCGATATTTTTGCAGCTTATAATGTTGTGTTAACCAGTGCAGATTAAAGATATGAACACTAGGGAATTTGAGGTGTTAAGGGGACTTCAGGTGAGTGTTGTATTGGTTGTTGAAGATTTAGATACGAGAAATTGTTAACAGCAGGTTGGGTTTACTGATTTCCTTATTATCAGCGTGTTAACAACAACGTATTATGATCGTGTTTTTTGGACAGGCCTCCTGGTTCTTCATATGCTATAGCTCAATTGATTTAATCGAAAAAGGCTTGTGTAGTATTGGTCAAACAAGACTCATGGTTGCTTATGATGCTTTGTTAGTAAGGTCAATTTTCTTAATCCTTTTGACACTGCATGACTTCATATAGAAATTTGTATAGCTTTAGCTCTTCTATTATCTTTGTCTTCACTTTTTGTAGCTCTGGCAATAGTTATTCTTAACAATTTCGATTTATTGGTGTTCAATAAAAAAACTCAAGCTAAGTCATCATGATATAGTCCAGCATAACATTTCTCTTCGCTCATTGTGCTTAAAATTCTGCTAACAATGAGTTTCCTAAGTGTTTATTCTTCACCACTGACCAGACAATTCTTATTGAGACACGTATGCCCTGATTGATTTAAACAATAATATTTTGAGGGACAATTGATTTTAATGGTGAACAATGGTAGCTTTTCTGAACTCTAAAGTATAATTTTTCACTTTTGGTCACGAAATGAAAAGAAAATAATTGTTGTTTGATATTTTCATTATGAGGTCAATGCGGAAGTTTTGACTGTTTTACCGGTTACATCTAAATTTTATTTTGTCATTTATTGATTAGGCGAATCCCTTCACTTTTGCAAAATATTATTTTATGGTAATTGATAAGCAATCCTGAAGTAGGTTTTTGTCATTCTACAAAAACAGAAGTAAGTTTTTGTCTGAAAGAAAATTTATAGCGTTGTCACTTGTGTCTAACTTATGAAGACCAAGACTAATAAGCTTTTGATTTCATGTCTACAGGTAGCCAACCATTTTCTCCTCATATGGAAAATTAGACGCTATTATTGTATGTTTATTTTTTGTGTTTTTTTACTTCACATTTGTATTTGTGTCTTCAGGAGTTCTTAATTGTCCTGAAGTGAAGAAGTTGCTCTGTTCTGCCTTCCATTATTACCTCTGCCATCGACTCCAACTGTTACTACTTCTGCAACATCACAATCTATTTTGTCTCTGTTTTCGGCTTCAAGCAAGATATGTAAACATTTTTTCTCCTTCTTTGTTGTCTTCGCTACAAAGAGATAGATACATTCATCCTTAGTTATGAGCCAGAGGATTAGAAGAATAGAAGGTACTCTTTATCACTTGAGATCAGACATGAACTCAGTTAGTTTTTTAAGGATTCTCAAAAAATCCTATTGCCGTTGCAATAAAACTACATGTATTCCATAAATTTGTGAACTAAAATCGAGTAATGGACAACTTTGATCAAGTAGGATCAACATGGTTGAGAAAGCGTGAACTTGTGAGTCTGACAATATTGAATATTGTAGTATTGGAATATTATTACTATAGTTAAAATTTCCTTCATTATGTTGTAGTGTTGTGCAGGTTCAGCTTTTTGAATTGTTTTTTATATTTGGTATCCAAGAAATATTTTCCAATGCCTTTTCCCTTCTTAGAACACATTGTAGCAAGTCGGGGCGTCGATAAAAGATGAATTATAATTGGTTATTCTTATAAGCTTCTAGCTAACGAGAAGACACATATTAAAAAAAATGCAAATTCAAACTAATCTCAGCAAAGGTCTCCAAAGATGAAAATCTATGTAAATAATACTAGATACAGGCTATAAGTTGTGAAGTAGTAAAGTACGTGATCAACAAAATTAACCGTGCCGAGCATGTTCCTCACAAGAGTCTATTTCTCATGGTTTTCCCATTCTAACTTCCGAAACTTCAGCTTTTCGTGCCGGAGGCACGGGTTATACCTAGTATTATATATGTAAGAGTATATGACTGGGTATGATAGATGGTGGAGATTCAATCGTTTATCGTTTTTTCATCTTCCTCAAATGTTGATAAACTATGTTGAATTAATCACGTACATGTAGACTTAATGGTTTGTGAGATAATACTAATTTTTAACACGTTCGGAATATAATTGTAGCAGGTTTAAAGTCGAAAACTCGAAATTTTGTTCTTAGTAAAATTTTAACCTTTGGTTTTGGTTGAGATTTACAATAACCATTATAGAAAATGCCAATTCCATGAGGTCGAGTTCAAGTCCGATCCAAGAGTCAAGAGTATAACTAGCATCATCGTTGGTTGTATTGAGGAGATATTTAGATTTACAAAACATCACTTTCTTACTTGAAATGCAACACAAAAGCATCACGCAAACAACAAACAGTTTCCTCAAATCACAAAAGATACAGTTTAAGTCACTAAGTCCAAACATCAGAGAAGTATCCTGATTCATAGATCTTCATGACCAGGTTCTTCTGTCAAAAAACAAAATAATCCATGACTGCCAGACTTCATCAATCAGGCCCACCTAAGATGTATAACTAAGCATCCATAAAAATTCAAGTGATAATGATCAAACATATTTGAGTATGGAACGGTGTCAGAAGGTTTAACATCATCACAAAAATAACAGAAGAAAAAAGATACATAATAGTTCCAGAACCTTTCTAAAACAGAAGGTTGGATCTGTTCAATCGAACAAATCATGCGGTTAGATCCGTTTAATCAAACAGATCTGAATAGTGATTTGTTTTAAAAAGGTTTTACATCATCACAAAAAACATACATAATAATTCCATAATCTTTCTAATATAGAAGGTTAGATCTATTTGATCAAATGGATCCTACGGTTAGATATGTTGGATCAAACAAATTCGATTAGTAGTGATATATTTTAAAAAGGTTTACATCATCGCAAAAAAAAAACAAAAGATACAATACATGTACATTAACCCTTTTAAAACAAATTATGATATGCTTGATCAAACAAATCCTAAGATCATATATGTGTGATCAAACATACCCCAATGGTGATCTGTCTTACAAATGTTTACATCATCATAAAAGAAAAAGGAACAAAAGATACAATACATATATTTTAACTTTTCTAAAACAGATTGATGATTTGTTAGATCAAGCAAATCGGAAGATTGAATTTGTTTGATCAAACAGTTCCGAATATGGTTTCGCTTTAAAAAGGTTTACATCATATAAATAATCAGAAAATATTACAGTTAGCAAACAAATAAAGTTGAAGATCTAATTCCTTTAGACGCATCACCTGATCAGTAGATCATCCGCGTTTCAGTTAGATAATCAACTTCGACTTTTTTTGATAAAAGATAGATGAAAGGAAGATTGGTGAGTTTGAAAAAATGAAACGGTAGAAGATCTACAACCTTTGAACGCATCATCTGACCAAAATGACCGTCTGCATTTCAATTAGATCATTCTACTACTTGTTTTTTTTTATTTAAAAAAAAAACAGAGGTGAAGAGGGTTTAGGGTATTATTTACTTACTATATTTGTCTGTTACTAGTGGTAGTGAAGAACATACAGATTTTTTGAGATGATCATATAAGATGAACAGAAACAACGTCAGAGAATCACATCTGAAACAACACTAGAGAAAACTATCATGAGTAGATCAGAAGATGCGAGAAAATGAGAAAAAAGAGAAGTCTGAAGTTAAGAGAAGATGAGAGGTTTGAAAAGTTAAGAAAGTCTGATGATGAAGAAAAAGTGCGAGAAGATGAGAGAAAAGAGAAGTCTGATCAAACAAACGACGTAAAATAGAGGATGAAGGAGCGTCAGTGAGGTGTGAAGAGACGCCTCTTCATATCCAACGACTGAGATTCTCATGCAATCTAAGCCGTTAGATCAAGTATATAATGTATGCGGGTTAGCCGGTATTAGAGCAAGTCCAACTCAGCCTGTCTTAGGCCCTAAAATCCACTTTTCACCCAAAATTTTCAACCTCAACCTCAACCCCAAAAAACCAGCTCCAATCTCAGCCCCTCTTGGGAGCCTTAAATCTGAAATTTGAATTTTCCTCTTTTCTACCCACCCAACAACCATATTCAATTTCTCTACAACCTCTCTTTCTCTATAAATACAATTCTCTTTCTCTACAAACTCACATCAAACTCCATCTTCTTCTTTCTCTACAAACTTGGTGTACTTCATCTTCCATATTATTTTTTCTATACCCTTTATCTTTCTCTACAATGAAAAACAAATTTATGTTATTGAACATGATGCTTGAAGAAGATGAATGGGCTGCAGAAAGGGATGATGATGATCTCAGAATGTTAGAAGAAATGGAAAAGAATGCAACACGAAAATGTTTTCGTCATGTTGGTTCGGTTATGGGTCACCAAACGATATATCGTAATAGACAACTCGGTCATGAAATCATTATGAAAGACTATTTCAATGAAACTCGAAAGTATGATAATACAATGTTTCACACACGCTACATGATGAATCATGATTTATTTTGCGTATTCTCAATGTCGTTGAGGAATACAACCCCAAATTTACCGAAAGAATTGATGCAATGGGCCAAAAGGGATTGTCACCTCATCAAAAAATTACATATGTAATGAGGATGCTTGCATATGGAGGTCCGAACGATTCACAAGACGAATATTGTCGGATTGGTAAGTCTACAGCCATTGAATCTTTAAGAGAATGTAACAGGACTCATCCATGTCTTCGACCCTAGATACTTGAGCGATCCGAATGAGTCAGATATATCTAGACTCCTGCACTTGGTGAATCACAAGGATTTCCTAGAATGCTAGGGAGTATTGATTATATGCATTGAGAATGGAGTAAATCCCCTGGGCCTTAACACGGAACCTACACTGGCTATGTCAAAGCCCCATCTATCATCCTAGAAGTAGTTGCATCGTCAGACCTCCATATATGGCATGCATTTTTTGGGATGCCTGGATCATGCAATGACATTAATATTCTTGAACGTTCACCGATTTTTGATAAACTGTTAATGGCTGAGAGTCCCCTGGTTAATTACGTAATTAATGACACACAATATGATTCGGGTTATTATCTTGTTGATGGGATATACCCTCCTTGGAGTACCTTAATCAAAACTATTTATAATCCATGTGGCCCGAAAGAAGCATACTTTGCCAAAAGACAAGAGTCAGTTCGTAAAGATGTTGAACGAGCTTTTGGTGTACTGAACGAATTGCTTGAACGTATGGTCGAGTTGAAGCCAGGAAATCCATACCGGTTGAAGGCAGATTTTGTTGAACACTTGTGAAATACGAGATCTAACGATGAATAGATTTTGGTCGTTGGATTATTAAAAATGTATTTTGGATTGTTGGATTATCAATGTAAAGTCATAATCATCTTTTAAAAAATACTTATTTTTTGATAATATTTGTTTTAAAAAAAAGGTTATTTCCCAAATAGCACCCAATATTGTGACCAACTTCCTGCCCAACCCCCTACTTTATAAAAAATGCCCAGATGTCCCCCTTTTTCAATTACCGTTATAACTCCGTTAACCAGTCATCACTTCTCTCTCCTCAATCTCATCGCCTCTCTCTGCCACTTCATCTTCTCGCCACCTCAACGTCTTCAACGGCGAAGGTCGCCGACCGGTCAATTATCTGGCTGGCAACCTTCAAACATAAGAAAAAAAAATCCTCTCCCCTCTCTCTCTCTAAAAAAAATCATGCCAGAAGATTCCCAAATTCATAACTGTACATATACAAGTTTGTGCTTATGAGTGAAGATACTCAGATCTAGAGTGAGAAAGAATATGTTGTAGGAAAAACAAGCGGCGGCACCACTTGGTCATCGAAATCTGGCCCACTCACTCACTCATCAATGGAGATTAAAAAACGACCCTCACCAACTCAACTCAAGAACGATTCAACTCAGAATCTCAAAATCGAGTCATTAACTGTCTTAACAAACTCTCAGACTGTGATACTCATTTAATCGCTATAACTAAACTTGAATCAATCAGTCGGAATTTGAGTCACGACTCATTCTCCCGTTCTTAAACTGTATTAACGAAACCGATTCATCTGAAAAGACCCCAGTTAGGAAACAATGTGTTCGAATTCTAGGGTTTTTATCTCAAGTTTATGGCGATGCTCTATCACCATTCATATCTAAGATGATTTCCATCATTATAAGAAGACTTCGTGATACAGATTCAGTTGTTAGATCTGCTTGTATTGATTCAGTTACTTCAATGGCTTCCCGAATTAGTAAACTTCGATTTTCGATCTTTTGAATCCATTAATGGAAACTCTATTAATCGAACAAGATTATAGTATTCAAATCGGTTCATCACTTTGTTTAGCTTTTGCGATTGGTGTTGTTGATGATCCAGATCAGTAGAAGTGAAAAGATTTTGCCCTAGATTGATGAAAATATTGAAAAGGGAGAGTTTTAAACCTAAACCGACATTGTTAAGCTTGATCGGTAGTATTGTCGAATCGGTGGAACTTCTGTGAGTCGTAATTTGATGAAGAATTTGATTCGTTGTTTGATTGAGTTTTTGAGTAGTGAAGATTGGTCGACGAGAAAAGCAACGGCGGGGAAAAAAAACCTAAAATCTATGTGAGCAGGTTGTAGATTGCCAATAAGATAACCGTCTTTCTCAGGAACCCAATCTACTAACCATTTAGGAATTTGTTCGGAATAAATATTGAATTTATTTGTTGCATCTCGAGAGTATTCCTCTGGTTCGAAGAGACTTAGATCTGTTCGAACTAGATCTCCTCTCTCTCTACATCTGTTTAGAGAGAGAGAGAGGGGGGAAGAAGAAAAAAATGTTTTTTTTAAGAGAAAGAAGGGAGAGAAGATTTTTTTATGTTTGAAGGTTGCCGACCAGAAAATTGGTCGGTCGGCGACCTTCGCCGGTAAAGACGATGAGGTTGCGAGAAGATGAGGTGGTAGAGAGAGGCGATGAGATGGAGGAAAGAGGTGATGACTAGTTAATGGAGTTTTAACGATAACTGAAAAAGGGAACCATCTGGGTATTTTTTATAAAGTTGGGAGCTATTTGAGAAATAATCCAAAAAAAATAGACCGTTGGATGTGATCCAACAACCAAATCTAGTCGTTGGATCACATCCAGTGACTGAATGGGAAGCTCCAACATGACCGTTGGGGACCTCCCCGACGATCAATTGGGTCGTTCAGCCGCCCCTTAATTAAGTTCTTTTGAAATGCTTTATAGATTAGAAGTGTTGAGCACGATTTGTGATGATAATTTAGGGAATTTTGTTTTTCGAAGGGCTGAAAGCATTAACCAAGAGCAAAATGAAGTCCACACAGTCTCATTTATGTTTGAATTATTATTTCAGGTAACCCTCTTTTGAAGCTTTAATTGTTGGTAATAGTTTATTCTGACCCTTTTCGCTCTTAGCACTACCATTTGGGATGTTCTTTCCATCTTTTGATAGATTATTTGGGATTTTACACCAATAACCATAAAGATATACCTATAGAGGCCTTCCTATTTGAGCTTCTTAAACCAGTTTCTGTTCGAGTTCAGTTTTTTAGTGTTGCACATGCAGGTAAACATTTGTTTTTGAAGTTAGAAATTTGTTATATCTTTGTAGCCAAATACCATGTCCTGAACCTGACCCAACATATGTCACAACCCAAACCTTGGCCATTTAATTTATGTTACTGAAATGATTGTTGTAAAAAATTTTGTATCTGAAACTTCTTTTTCTCTTTTGTATTGTGAAAAGTGGTTATGGCAATTGCAAGTTTCTCCCGAATAAGTATGCTTATATGTAACATTTCTGGTGAGTTTATTGTAGTAGTCTTTCTAAGTTGAAATCTTTGAAAATATGTGAAAACTTAATTATATAAAAAAAAATTCCATTTGTTGTTTTACTTTGTTGTTTGTTCAACTTGACATAGTAATTGTTTTAAGCTTATTTGATTTGCAGGACTTTGGTAATATCGAGTCTCCAGTTTTAGGCATCAACACTTTTTTGTTATATTTTTTCGAATTTTTATTTTCCAATATGTCGGTATTTAGTTTTTTTATGCTTATTTAATTAATTGTACTTTAACGTTGGTCGCCCACTTTGTTTACAACATTGGAAAGGTCAGAAATAAAAAGTTTGGGTGATGAATATATTCTAAAGAAAAAGAAGAAAATTCATATGACAATTTGTATATTCAAATGTAATGGTTATGTAGAAATTGTAAATGTAATGGATATGTGACAATTTAATGTGGTATGTAGATTCAACAATATGCACTTGTGTGCATATTTATTGAGTGTCAACAAGTTTCGTCATGCCGGAGGCGCGGGCTATACCTAGTGTATGATAAAATACACATTGTTTCAGCAAACAAACTTTTATTTTTTGCTTCTTTGTATTTTTCGTGGATAATAACGCATGATTGTCCGTAAAAATATGTATTTTGTTTTTACAAAAATACCTTTTACCACAACACCTTATATCTTTTATCACCAAGCTTGTGCTCTTAGATTTTTTTTTTGTGATCTTCTTCTCCCTTAATACTCTTTTTTTAATTGGCCTATTTCGTGTCGGTGTGGTCTCATTTGCATGTTTTGATGTCTGACTTGCCAACATTACCACCATATATTCTTAACTGACATCTAACGTTAAACCACCTCTTATCAAAATTTAGAGGTCGTTTGGCAACAAAAAGTAAAAGTACTTTAACTTGTAGTAGAAGTTATTTTACTTTAAAAAAGTCAAAAATGATTTTTTTTTTTTTTGGAAGTCGACTACGATCTACGTATGTCGTTACATTTGGCACTTGATACATCATAGATGTGATAAGCTCGATAATCGCCCACTCAAACACTAACAGGACCGGGCCTATAGCCCAACTAGAACATGCCCTAAAGGCCAACAACATTATTTACACCCTAATAATCCCACTTCAAATAACCAAAAATTCCACCTTCTCTGGGATTCGAACCTGGGACCTCCAGGGCTTTCTGGAGTTTATGCCAACACCTTGGAACCACTTGGGCTACCAACTGTTGACTCAAAAATGATTTTTAGTTTCAAATATGCCATGTTATCTTTTATCAGATTTAGAGAGTACCTAAGGACCTATATAATAGAAGTAAGTTATTCCCTGAAAATGATTCAAATTGTAATATACACTTTATAGAAGAAAAAAGGTTCACCAAACTGACATGTCTATGATAAGATCATAATGTGGAGATGGACGAGAAATCCCGACGACATATAAACAAAAATCGTCATTTGTTATTATTTATTAATAGAAAATATTAAATTTGTAAACCAAAAAAACCAAGAAAAAGACAGAATCGTACCTAATATATGTTTTGATTTTTGAATCTCTGATTTTATTTTGAGAAGAAAGGGACGAGTTATCCACCGAAAAACAGAGTCAGGAAATGTTTATATGATTTACCTACTTAAATGTTCAATGTTTTCAATACGAAAATACAAAAAATGTCTATATGATTTATTGTATTTTAATAATGTTTAGTTAATAAATGATAATTTATTAAATATTTATTATTAAAATTTATTAAATAAAATTTTTATTAAAAAAATTGAAAGAAAGTTTTTTTTTTACAAATGTTTATTTAATACATCTTTTTCAATATATGTTTATTTATCAATGTCTATTTAATAATTTTTTTGGATAAATATATATTTAATAACATATTACTATGATATTGATAAGAGTTTCTATCTATTGGTGAAAGTTTTTTTTATTGAAAGAAATAGATGATTTTGAGTTGGTAGATAATAGTGAATTGGAGGGTACGACTATAATACTGCTAAAAATAAAACGAAGGGTATAAAAGGAGAAACACGTAAAGAAGAATTAGAAGTGACAACATATCAAGTATATAAAAAATGAACCAAATGACAACATATCAAGGTAAGAAATCTTGTTCTATCTTTTAATTTCTTAATTTATATTTACTTGATATAACAATACACTTACATTGATACATTTTAATTAAATTTATCATTACGCATGTTTATTTTGGGCTAAGCTTTAATATTTTTTCAAATATAAAAATATAAAAAATGTTTATATGATCTATTGTATTTTAATAATGTTTAGCTAATAAATGCTAATCTATTAAACGCTTAGTAAAGTTTATTAAAAAAAGTTTTTTATAATAAATTTTTTTTTTAAAGAAATGTTCATTTGATAAATGTGTATTTAATAACTTTTTTTTAATAAATGATTGTTTAGAGATATATCACTACAATATTAGTAAGAGTTATCCCCAAGTAAAATTTGAGTAACATAAATTTTTAATCGACCATCTTTAAAATTATCAATCATATTTAATATTTTATATTACCTACAATTGGTACATATAAATCCAGTAGTACTCTCAATTATCATCTGTTGAATTCCACCAAAAAGTCAAAAATAAGATGAGCTATGCCTTCCATATTTATTATAGAAGATCATCCTTTCCACGATTATTATTCTTTAAAAGATTTAGAATACAAAATGTGTTTATACATATAAAAACCTTTTGTATTCTAAATTTTTAGAATACAAAATGTGTTTATACATATAAAAACCTTTTGTATTCTAAATTTACATTACTTTCCCATCGACTTTGGGTCTATATAGAAAAATTTATAATACAAAATGTGAATAACTACGTTTTGTATTCTAAATTTTACCTCATTTTCCTATCGTCTTTTGTTCCATGTACATCAATGGCAATTATCTTTTTAACAATTTTTTGATAAATATTTATTTATTTAATTTAAAAAAAATTAATAAATATTTTTTAAATAACAAAAACTTCTTATACCATATCACATCATGTTTCTAGTTGAGTTGAAGGTGTGTATTTCAACTCCTTAAATTTATTCGGGTATCTTCCCAACTGTATTTTAATAATATTTAGTTAACAATTGCTTATTAATAAAGTTTTTTTATAATAAATTTTAAAAAGAATTTATAATTTTTTGTATAAATGTTTATTTAAGAAATTTATTTCTAATAAGGTTTTTATTATGTAGATTTATTTAATAAAGTTCAGTATTTAACACAACTCTAACAACAAAAACAACATGCTTAGTTGGTCCTCGTTTGTCCGCCTGTAAGGCATACATTAGTCTGACATAGGGGTGGGAATCGGTCTCGACGGGCAGTCCGCAGACAGACTTGCTCCGGGTTCGGACGGACCGGACAAAACTCTGCTATGATCGTTCGGACTGGCGGACTAAACGGAATTTTTTCTCAAAATGTCCGTCAGTGTCCGGTTAAGACTTCCGGACATGCCGGGCAACAGGCGGGGTGTGACGCCCCGTGTCCCAAAATAACCACGACCAAGCCCAGGCAACTCACAGACGAGACAAAAATCCGGCAGAGTCTCCTCTGTAAATCGAACCGGTCGTACCTGTAAACCTGTCATGCAAACCATACATTCGCATACACAAGAATAAACTATAGAGCGGAAGCTAAACAAACTCAACATAACTTCGGGTCGAAACCCGAACCACAAAAAGAACTACAAAAGCCTCTTACACATCCATACAACTTATAAACAACTCTAAGTGTTATATATATACATATTCGGGTTCAGTTCTGCAATAACTACATAACTTATAAATAACGAAAATCCAATAAACGAAAACCAAAGAAAAAACACTGCTAGCCTCGTCAGACAAGATCACCGCCTGGATTACAACTCCGCCTCGAGGCTACATCAAAGCACCTGCACACTAACAACTGGTAGGGGGTCAGTACTCACCGACACGAGTTATTCTGGTAGAAGACCAATCCAAAACCCATCACGTTTTCAAAAGTTCATTTAATAAGTTGTAAACATCATGACAAAACGAGTTATCAAACCAGTTACCATATATACTATATACAAAACCATTTTCCTTAATCTAGCAAGCAATAACAGTGATTAGCTGCCCACCCATGGTGCGCTCCTAATAAGAGGAGAGTTCCTCAGGAGAGCCTAGCAGTAGCTCCAACCAGCCCTCCAGCTCCAACCAGCCTCAATCCAACCGTCAAGGTTAAACAAAAGTTCTGGGGACTTTTGAATTCACACTTTTGTTAATATCACATATTAACATGTGTATTTTTGTTAAATATTAGAGCTTACAGGCCTTACATGTTACATGTATACTTTTGTTACCTTTAAGTTTTTATGAGGAAGTAGTATTATTTCTGCAATTTTTCTACTTGTAAATATTTTTACATTGATGGGCTACCCGGTACCCGCAGGCAAACATGAAACCCGATCGAGTTCGTGTTTGTAAGCTGGACAAGTGGTTGATACCAAAAACCCGGCCTGATGAGGCCGATGTTTGTTTTTTTTTTTTTTTTTTGTTGAACTGGCCGATGTTTGTTAGTTTACTCTTAATTTGAGAGTCTGACCGGCCCGACCCAACCCTTTGAGTGCCCGATTCCCACCAATAGTGGTGGGTCAACATTTGTTTAGACCAGTCCGGCCTTTCTTTTGGTTGTCTTTTCCTCTGTTTCTCTCTCTAAAAACCCGTCTTAAAAGCTCAATTCTGAAGGTACAGTCACGAACTGTCTGAACCTAGAAAACGCGGAAATTAGAGAGAGAGAGAGAACTGAAGAGGAGAAATAGCTAGAAAGACGGTAAGATACTAACACGAAATGGGTAGTCAAAATTTTTTTTGGTTATCAGTTGCGCTTTTTTTTCGCAAATTTAGCAGTTCGATTTCCCTCACATGAAAGTGAACATATTCAATTTCTTTATTTGTTTCTTGATTTTTTTTTCCCCTTACAATGAAACCTGATTGTGTGACATTGGTGGCTTAGGGTTTAGGGTTTATGAACTTCAATGGTTGTGCTGATTTGCATGCCTGATGCTCTGATTAATTATAGATTGAACAACTCATCCTTTCTTTTGGAAGTTGGGGTTTTAGGCCATTTTATTCCAATTCTTCAAAGAAATGTTTTTTCTTAAAGTTCTCCTTTTTGCCTGTTGAAAAAACCTAATTGCCTGTGAAACTAATTCTTGATTACCATTTTATCTTCAAAGTCCAGTTTTTGCTTTGTATTATTATTGCTGTTGCTTTGAACAGGAGCTGGATTACTGGAGTAGTTCTGTGTTTCAGTATTTTGGTTTCTGTTTTTTTCGATCGCGTTAAAGAGGATCAATGGGGACTGGTGAAACAACACCTATCGTGCCTAAGCGGATACCTCCTACCCCGAAAGCTATTATACACCAGAAATTTGGTAATAGCGCCCGTTATGAGACAAAAGAAGTGAAGGAATCTTCTCAAAATGGATGCCCAGGGTTAGCTATTCCACAACAGGGCCCTTGCCTTTTTCGCTGTTGCTTGCACCTTCCAGAAATTTCTGTTACTTCAGAACCCTTTTCGAGGAAGAAGGATGCAGAGCAATCTGCTGCTAAGATGGCTATGGAAAAGGTGTGCTTTTACCTCTCCGTTTTGGTGTTATCTATTTTAGTTTTTTTCTACATTGTTTGCTTTAGGTTTCATGATGTGATTGAAGTACGTATTTCTTTTGGAATCATAAGCAACAACGACTTTCCACTTTGAGTTTTGAACCACCAAGTCTCTTTCATGGTTATGATCTTCTTGCAGCTAGGTATCCGTGTGTCGGCAGATAATCCTTCTGAACAAGAAGCATCAGATGAATTAGTTGCTCGTGTCTCTTATCTGTTTTCAAATGAGGTCAGTAAGTTTTGTGGTTTCAATAGACAAGTTACTACTAAGGAGGAGGCACATAACTTCCACAATTGTGCATACAGTTGTTTACTTGTTTTTGTGTGGCTAGTTTGGAGGATTTGAACATCTAGTTTTCGAACACAGGGTAGCTGCCAAATTTGCACATAAGGCTTTTACTTGGACAAAATGTTAGTTTTCTTAAGATACAACAACTGTATAGTAGCCATTGAGATTTTTGTATCCCATCACTCGTACATTTATACATAACCATCACCTTTGTTGATAATTTAATATCCTTTTCCAGTAAGGTTTTAATTGTAAGCTTATTTAAACGTCAGAGCGTCTAAAAGAGCATAAGTTTGTTATTTGTGCATCTAGATAACGAGTCAACAACGTGAAAGTTCAAACTCTTTGGGCTAGCATCTCAATTCAACATAAATACTCCAATCTAAATCTTTGAATTTGGTATGTTGTCTCAAGTGATTTGACTGAAATTGAAATCCCTACCACATAGCTGTAGTCTCTTGATTATAGACGTAGAAACACTTTTAACTTGTATGAGCAAAAAAGACAACATGGAAATATCATCAATCCCCTTTCCAATCGTCAGTTCTTTTTTTTGGACATTGAGTGAATCTGTATCGATAAAGAATAAAAGGGTACAAGGCTCGGTAGCTATGTTATATCATCATAGCGGCAGTGGTTTACGGAATCATTATATGATTTAGATTTGGCCCATCCCATATTTCTACTCCACTGAAAAAAACTATCGTCTATAAATGATATCAGAGTTCAGACCGGTATAATTGTTTTAACTGAAGTTGTTATAGCCCTCCAGCTACTCGTATTATTCCTCGTCTATATCTTAATACCATTGCTAGATGGCATGTCATGAAATATAACATTTTTTTTATTTCCCAACCTTATATATGAAGACCAGTACTCTGACCCTTTTATTCTATTATTTATTTTGTTAATGAAGTTTCTCTCGTCTCTTCACCCGCTGACTGGTCATTTAAGAGCTACGCTAGGAAGAGAAGGTGATCTTCATGGTCTCGTCCCTGTATCTATCCTTGCCGCATGTGATCAAAAGCTTAATAACTTATGCAAATCCATCAATCATAATGTGGAATTGAACCCCTTATTGAGCATGCCACTTATTCTGAGGGCAGCAAGATTATCTGGTTCTGTTGCCACTACTGAAGGTAAACATTGGATTTGGAGGCAAACACCATACTCTCCAGAGACTTTACAGGCAATTAACGAGAGTTCAACGGAAGTCATTCGCGTTGAAGCTATACGTATTCCATGCTCAATTGAGAAGTCTGTCCAACAGGTGTCTCTTAACATTTCTTCTTATGGGTATTACATGGATGCTATTGCCGAAGAACTCGTTGTTGAAGATACTTCTCATGTTTTGGTCTCTAGGTGGGTAGAAACGTATAAACTAAAGCTCCAAAGAGATTTTAATCTTCACTTAAATGTTCTAGTAGCTACTGTTTTAGGACCACTTAACTCAACCATTCAAGACGGAAAGAACCTAAGCTGTGCAAATTTGATGATACTTTGTAAATCTAATGAATAATGATTGAAACAACATTATTTGATTATATCATGTAGATTGTATGGGCAAAAACTATCTCCGTGATGGTGGCGTAGGCAACCAATCCTTGATACCTCTATTCTGTAAACATAAAGGGTGGGCCATAAAATGTCCAACAATTGCAAATTTTAGTTGTGCCAAGCTTTTACTAGGAAGTGGAGGTCTATGGCATGATTTCCAATCACCATTGATGTTAGCTTAATTCTTCCTTTTGAGGACGTACGCTTGATTTTAATCATAAATTTTCTTTGCAGGACCATTGGAAAGTCTTCTTCTGAAATGAGATTGTACTTTTCTTCTCTCAAGCTTCCTCTAAAATTGGACTCATCATCAGAAGACCTCTCACACAAAGGAGAAACCCTCAACGTGAGAGCTTCTTATTTTTCTGGGCAAGAAATTTATGGGGATGCATTATTGGCAACCATTGGATACACATGGAAATGTAGGGAGCTTTTTCATGAAGATGTAACACTCGGTGTCTATTACAGGTTTGTTTTCCACATATATCCATGCAGGATATTCTATCTACACAAATCTGTTTCACCTTTAGTTTGTTTTTATTAGGATGGGTTGTCAATTTGAGAAAATGTTTCTCACTGACATGATTCTGATCGTGTCGAAAGATAATCATATACAGGAGCCTGTTTGGAAATGTAATGTTTGATACTTTTGTGGTGTTGCTCACCTCACTGTTGCTTAATTGAACTTGACCAAGGAGGAAAGATATCAGGAAAAATAAGGAGCCTCAGTTGCCTTTACGTTTTACTATCGCTTTTCCTGATCGATGACTTTATATTGGCTGCAATCTATCTATATTTTCTATTTCTTGCTCTAAAGAGAGTGTCCTGAGGTTCTTATTCATGATAAAAATCCTTCTACAGGATGCTTGTTGGTAGACTTCCTAACGGAGGTTACAAGTTATCAAGAGATGCAATGATTGCAGCGGAGTTGCCTGTCGCATTCACTACACGTACGAACTGGAGGGGTTCCTTTCCTAGAGATCTCCTTTCTACATTCTGCCGTCAGCATTGGCTAGCGGAACCTGAATTCTCTGCAAATTGTGTGGACACTATTCAATCTCCGTCCAAGAAACAAAAAGTGCCTGAGAAACAGGTGCTATCAAAACTAGGTGCAGAAACAGAATGTACAAATGGAGGAACAGGTGATACTAATGGTGGAGATTTGGTGGGCTGTGGAGGCACCTTTAGTTGTAAAGCAAAGATACTGTCAAAAGGCCATGACTTGATTATCGAGTGTTCACCTACAGATTGTTACAGAAAGCAGAGTGATGCAGTACAGAATGCTGCCTTAAAGGTCCTTTTGTGGTTGAACCAGTATTTTAAGCGACTAGACATGCCTGTAGAGAAGTGGTCCTTTTCTGAAGAGGTGCTTGGCATTCGTGTTTATCCGAAGTTGCTATCAAAGGCATTTGGATTCTGTCTATCTGTATATACTCTTCAGCATACTAGTTCTCTGCCTAAATGTAGTTTACTGGGATCGAAATGCGTAGAACCTTTAGAGATGAAGCCGCAAACAAAAGAGTGTTTACCAAAGATCACAGGTCCTGAATTGGGTGTATCCCCATCAAACGGCTGTCTTGTTAGCATAAGTTATGCTATTTCTTTGGTGAGGGAAGGTGAACATATGAAAAAACCTCTTGAAAGTAGTACCGAGTTTGAATTTGAAATAGGAACTGGAGCAGTGATTCCTCAGCTTGAATCATGCGTCACTCAGATGTGTATGAGCCAATCTGCATGTTTTGTCACCGAGCTACCACATCACCTCTTAATCTTGGCTGCAGCTAATGATTCTGTTAAATATCTCCAACAGTTGTCTTCAGGTGGGTTTCCTTCCCTTCGATTTAATATCTCTCTTGACAATTCTTTTTTTCTTCCCTTTCATGTCATTTCTACTATTGACTTAGCACGGCAACCATAATCCTTTATGTATGGTGCACTGACAAGTATTGACATTGGATATGAAATGATTTATCAAGATATTGCTTTGAATTGATAACCCAATTTCCAAGAACTGCGTGAATATGATTTTCTTGGGGTTTACTTAAAAGTTCATGTTATTAATGGTAAACAAATGTCCACTCATAATCTCCAGAATGTTGTAGATCTCAGATCGATCTAACGAACCAAGAAGGCTCTGTTTTTCTCGGCTGACATTGGTTTGCCGAACCCTTGTAAAGTGCAGGTACTCTAGAATAAGATGTGAATCAAGCTATAAGCTATACTAACTCAGGTAGAATTTTATTTTAAGTCTCCATTCAGGCTCCAGCCAGGGCAAGGTCATTATGTTGCAGGTGGGCCTGTGAAAATGTTCATTTCGCACCCACGTTACTCGACTGCACAAAGTACTGCAGTGAGTCACTGACTCCGAAACCGTCCTAAAATCCTATTGCAGCATGACGTTCCAGTTTACAGTTCTTACTCTGTTATCATATCTCTATGTTGTACATCAGTTTGAGTTCTTTTTCTCTTGCAGAAAACTGTTTCTTGGAGTACTCCATAAATTTGTTGGGAGTAACAGAGCCCTTGGAGGATCGGATGGAGAAAGCTCTATTTAGCCCACCACTTTCCAAACAGCGGGTGGAGTATGCTCTTAGATACATTAATGAATCTTGTGCTGCAACATTGGTAATCTTTTTTTTTCCTGATAATTAACAATTTTGTTCTTTCAAGCTCTTCACGAGATAAATACTTACGTAACAAGTGTTATTTGCAAAAGCACATTCAAGCATAGAGATATGAGAAGCTGAATCTCCCAAGTGTATATTCTGATCATAACTGCACCGCTCGGACAAAATCCCGAAACTATAAATTGCAAAATTTTATAGGCAGAAGCGGAATTGAACTGTTGCCATGATCTCCCTGAAAGAGCCACTGATCAGAATATATATACTTGCCCTATCCTCTACACACGTTCATTACTTCTTCGCACAGCTCATCTGTCTAACCAATTGATTTTCTATTTTTTTATATAACCAAGTGTGTTGACATTCTGTTTAAATTAACAGGTTGATTTTGGGTGCGGATCGGGTGCTCTATTGGATTCTCTATTGGATTATCCAACTTCCCTTGAGAAGATCGTTGGTGTGGACATCTCACGAAAGAGCCTCAGCCGTGCAGCAAAGGTCTGTACTGTTGTTTAACCTAAATATCTTCTTAAGTTATTATCGAGTTTATTCATCTGCAAATATTTTGTTTCATTAATTTGGACTCCAAGAGTGAAAAGGCTATTTGCCCTGCATGTAGAGATGCACAAGGCTGGATGCTGTTATTAGTTTTCCTGTTATTCAGAAATCATGCTTTTGCCAGGTGTAACTGTGATAAGGACCAGTTTTTATCGTCTTTTTACCATTATATCTTTCTTAAGACATTCGTTAGTATGATCCCTATATCTGAATATTGGGTATGACCCTGCTCAATGAAAGGATGTCTTCTTTTCCCTTTATGACATCACCTGCCATGAAAAGTTTTACCTTAAGACATTCGTGAGTATGACCTCTATATCTGAATATTGTCTGGAACTGCAGGTTCTTCATACGAAACTGAATGCAAAATCGGACCCAGATACACCAAATTCAAAAATTAAATCAGCCTTTCTATATGATGGCTCCATTACAGTTTTTGACTCTAGGCTGTATGGATACGATATTGGTACCTGCTTAGAGGTATGATATTCTCTTTCTATGCATTGCATGTAATACACTCATGTTGTGTTTCAGATAGACTTCCTAAACATAACGGTAATACATGTCACCTACTAGTTATTAATTATACTACTCACTGAGTTAAAGTGAAGGGTCAAGGTAGGACTAACGGAATTAATGTTGACTATTAGATACCGGTTTTGATGACTAGAGATCCCATGTTGATCTCCGAAATCTGCATTATTGATGGTCTATTCTTCCATCCTCGGGGACGACCTAAACTTTTTTGTTTCCTTAGATTTTGGAAGATGCATAGTTTTATTCTTGTGCAGGTAATTGAGCATATGGAGGAAGATGAAGCATGTAAATTTGGAAATATCGTATTGAGTACTTTCTGCCCAAGGATTCTGATTGTATCTACTCCAAATTATGAATACAACCCAATACTTCAGAAGTCTACTATGTCTAACCAAGACGAAGATACAGACGGGAAGAATTCATCTCTACCATGCAAATTCCGTAACCATGATCACAAGTTTGAGTGGACCCGAGATCAGTTTAATTCCTGGGCTTCTGACCTAGCGGAAAGACATGATTATACAGTTGAGTTCAGTGGAGTAGGTGGCTGTGGTGACACTGAACCAGGGTTTGCCTCTCAGATTGCTGTTTTCAGGCAACGCCGTGACCGTAGCTTGACACATGGGGATTTGGCTGACCACCATTACGAAGTTATATGGGAGTGGAATGGAATAGCAGTTAATTGATATTCACTCTTTTTTAGAAACTCTAACCTAAGTTGACACAGTTCTTAGACCAGAAGCCCTTTGAGGTTGTTATGCTAGTTATTTAGATAATATTATTTTGAAATCCCCCTTTTGCTTTAAAAGATCTACTAAGCTTATAGATGACAGTATGTGGGCTTGCGATAGAAGTAATCTGCTTTCTGTAGTAAATCTCAGTATTTTTACGTGTAAATTTTGGGGATAATGCAGATGACATGAAAGCTCAATTTTGGGAATTTATACTCTATCCGTGTTTTTTGGCTGACGGGAAAGCAGCTGTTATTAATGCAAACAACAATGAGAAAGGCAAGCTATCCATTTGTTAAGAATATCTACGGATGTTAACACTTGGTTGCCCAAGTGATTGACACTGTTGACATAGACTCCAAAATCGTGGAGGTCTCATGTTCTTCCAGAAGAGGTGGAATTCATAGTTAGATTAACGGTATAAATAATAATAATAATAAGTTTGTCAGACTTTAGTCTCTATGTTGTTGGGCCTATCATTTTATTTTTTGTGAGAAATTGACTATGATCTACATTAGTCATTACAAGACAAGAATAAAGGGTGTTAGCGGACTAATAAGAATGATCTCAAATTAGGATAAAAGGTGGTATTAGTGGCCAATTAAACTCTTTGACGAACTGGGCACATTACACTTGTCACTGTGTTACTAGTTCTTAACTAATTTAAAACATGCCTGTCCACCCTGGGATCCGCTCTTGTGTGGTGTGTGTGTGTGCGCGTGAGCAGTCTGAGGAACACATGGTTCCGATGTGTTGAAAAGTTTCCAAGAGTTTGATTGTCGTAGTAAAATAATGATATGTGGATAACAATTGAATCTCAAATACAGAGCCTAACAAGGGTTTTGAGAAATCACCAAGGGCTATATCACAAAAATCCTCAAAGGGACGCACATGAAGTAGGCAAAGTAGTGGCAAACTTTTTACAGGATACTTAGATATGATTAACGCTGGTGTATGGAGTCATCCCAGATAGTTGTTGCGTAGGCACTAGATACATACAAACAACATAGTAAGGCCATAAAACAAAGCACTTTAAAAGGGATAGATAAATTAGAGTTATGTCAAATCCTAAGTCACTTGGGGATATGGATATAACAATGGTGAAACAAAGAGTTAAAATTGCATCATGTGAATGGTGCTAAAACACTAAGTAAATGAGTTAAGACATGGTAAAACCCTACCTGGATGACTGGATATCCTACGATCTAGGTTCAAAAAGCAACTGAAGCTATATCCTAACTCGTCAATGACACTGAAATAGATTTTCATCTCTTACTCATTCCTAGGATGAAATCAGTGTTGCATGCATTATAGAGGTTAAGGGTATAGCAGGATACCTTTATAAGTTCATTTTTTTCTCTCCTTGTTCACAAAAATCTTTTATATGTTTTTCTCCCCTGTACACTATCGCTTCTGCAAATTTGAAATTTGGATGTCTTTCCGGGTGATTGGATTTTGAATTTCAAGAAGGTCTGCTCTAATAAAGTCGAAACGTTGTTGTTGGAAGTCAAACAAGTTTTACTCGTCGGATCTTGAGAAGCTGGTAAAAACAATTTTCTTGAGTATTCACTTGCATAAAAAGGCTCGAAATGGAAAGTCTTTTCAAGATCCACAACAATGGCGTCTAGGGTTTCTTTGAAGATGAGAGGATTGTGTGTGAAATGAACATAGACATCCGACGAAAGATCAGTTATTAGGGAGACAAATATCATTCTTGGTCTGCAAGAAAAATAATGCGACATTTTATTTTCTTGCAGAAAGCACGTCGATTACCATTTCTTGAGATAATGGTGAATCAAAATCTACAGAGCCAAAACCAGAAATCTTTCTATCAAAGTTTAATGTCAACAAAAGATTATTGGACGGAGCAATAGGTTGCAGAAATTATCTAGAAGCACAAAGGTAATAGAGTCCTCAATGAATGTCGGGATAGGATGTAATATCGATTGTTGTCCCTTTGCGACCCTGTGACAAGCCGCCAGTCGCCAGTTATCCTTATATTCTCGTACACCTCTGAAACCTGAGAGGTCGTGAGTTCAATTCCAGAGGGTTTATGTGTATTTCATACAAAAAACCGATGTCATTTATGATGTGATAAGTACGATAACCGTCAAATTTTAAACCCTTACAAGAACGAGCCTAAAGTTCAAATAAACTACGGGCCTAAAACCCAACCAAACTACTTTATTTATTATATATTTTTTAATAAATCAACCATGGATTTCACCTCAACCAACCTGAGACTTCTAGAATTTTAGAGTATATGCACTACCAACTGAGCTGTCAGTCAGTCCGTTGTTGGCTGTGTGTGCTCCCTTAAGAAAACAAAACTTACTAGTCGAAGCCTTTGAAACATCCCATACCATCTTTCCTCATATAACTTCCCGGCCCAAAATTGTTTTTTGCCCGGACAAAAATATCACTCCCCCTTTGTGCGTAAGGAAGAAAGTATATGTAGTGACATTCTCTCTTATCTCCCCATTTTACGAAATTCTCCTGTTCGAATTCGGAAGTCTTCTGTTTAACTCTAAACCAGGGACTAGGAGGTTTTGAGCAGCTCTCATAAACTACTGTATTTGTATGATTCTCCTCTCAATTTCTCTTTCACTTTTGTAGTTCAAGTTGAAAAATGTGGTTTCTTCACCATTTTTAAGGTCAAATTGATATATTGAGAAGTTATTATGGAGATAACGTTGATGCATAATCAAATTAGTATCTGTTGTTTGGAAAGGAGTCAGATTTTGTGTCCAAATTATTGTACCAATCCTTATTCCCTACATGGGTTTTTGATTCCTAAGAAACCCATTTCTGGGATTTCATTAAACACAAAAAGGGTTAAAGAAAGTTGGAGTTTTAGTGTGGGAAGAAGACCTAAATGTGGAAAAATCAATGCTTTGTTGAAGGTAGAATCTAATGATAATGGTTCAAGTAATAAGGGGAATGCTGTGGATAAGGACTTTAAATTCCAGCCTTCATTTGATGAGTATTTGAAAGCTATGGAGTCTGTTAAGACTTGTAGGGAGAATAGTCCTACTCGAGATGACGATGAAAATCATCCGAGGAAGAAATCAACGTCAAAGCGCATTTGGAAGCCACCAATTGCTGAAGAAGATCAGGAGAAGTCCACTTTAGAGGAGCATGCTTTTAAAGTAAAAAAGCCTGAATTCCTTGGTGGAGATAGATTACCTGAAAATTCTAGTCTAAAGACTGTTCAAGAAGGCCGTGGTAGAGGTAAATTAGGTTTTAGAGATAGAGGACATCGTACTTTAAATGGTGAAAGTAAACGGGCAGGTAAAGTTGGTTTCACAGAGAAGGGTGGTGTAGAAAGTGCATGGGATTCTGTTCAACATAAATTGATTTTCGACGAGAATAATGAAAATTCAGAGGTTAGTAGAGGATCTAGAGAGAACAATGGCAAGTGGAATTCAGAGGGAACGAATGGAAGATGGTCTAATGATCACAATAGAAGGGTAGACCAGGAGAAGGACTCTGGGTTTTCCAAGTCGAAGCATAGTATTTATTCAAGAAAACGTGATAGCGATGAGAAATATGATGTTAAAAGCTTCAAAAGTAACGAGGATGATGAAGGTGGAAAATTGAGTCGGAATATAAATACTAGAGAAATGCAGGGAAAGCATGTGATGAAAGATGAGTTCCAGGTAAAAGCTCGTGCAAGTTATGCAATTCAGTCATCAACAGAAGTTTCTCACTTTAGAAAGAGTGGGGTTGGGAATTTTGAAGTTCATAGAACTAGTGTCGATAAGATGGTAGCTGAGCACAAGATTGGTACCTACTTGGATAAGAAGAAATTCGATGGACATGCCATTGAAAGGGAGCCGGGTGAGACTAGCAGCAACAGAATGAGGAAAAACGAGCACTTTGAAAGAAGTAATTTTGGGAGGAAGACAGATGCCACTGAGATTAATAGCAGCATTGAAAGGAGACAGTCTTATGACAACCAAATGCCTTTCAAGTTGAAAAATGTTTCGGAAATAGAGCAACAGGATCGTAGAAACAGGGACACATATTTAAGATTGGATAGTAGAAAAATTCAAGTTGATGACACTAGGCATGCAAATCCAGTAATAAGTGGAAAATCCATAAGAGGAAACATAGATTTTGTGAATGATGATGATGATGAGAGCGATGTCGAGATGGAAAGAGCTGCTTTTAAGTCATTTGAGGTATTCACTGATGTTAGAGGTATGCCACGAGTCTCGCGGATGGAAATGGAAGAAAGAATCCAGCATCTAGCAAAGTGGTAAGCCTTATTTAACTCCTCGATATTCATGTATCTTTTATTTGATGGCTAAATGCTAATTGTGTCTCCTGATGATAATTCTGCTCCGCCATGATTAGTTTTAACTTTTGAAGTAGTTTTACATAGTATCAGGACTGAAGAACAATGGCATGTGTCACTGCCAATAATTACCTTCAATTTTTGTAGTAGCATTGTTAGCTTCTGTGAAAACAGATGTTGTTTTCAATCGCTCTTTTGTGGGGATTATTTCATTTGTTGGCATCTATATGTCACAAGAACTTATCTTGATTTGCTTCAGTAGCTTTTACCGCTTTGATTTCTCACTAGAGACCTCCTATAAGGAGTAGAATTGAAGCTAAGTTTTGTTGCTGCCCTAGATGCTTTGTCTGCCTTTATATTTGAGAAACCCAGGTCTCTGTGGACAGATTTTCTTTTAGAATGATAAACTGTGCTCCTATATGCTGGACTATTTTTACCTTCAAGTGTCTATTTATTTGAAGTTGCAGATCATTTGCTTCCTTCTATATACTTGTTTACTTATTCATCATGGGGGATTCATTTACTTCAAATATTTCTCTTTTCAAGGTTGAATGGCGCAGACATTGATTTACCCGAGTGGATGTTCTCTAAGATGATGCGCAGTGCACAAATCAAATTCACAGATAATACCATTTTGAGGGTTATCCAGGTATTAGGTACATTTGGGAACTGGAGACGTGTGCTACAAGTGATAGAGTGGTTTCAATCACGTGAGCGTTTCAAGTCCCACAAGAGCAGGCAAACTTCTTCTGCTTTACCTTAATCAGAATAAAATCCTAGCAGTATAGTACTTTTACGGGTTGCAAATTATATACATTATACAATGGCCTCTGGCATAGACGCACATTTCGCTGGATCATAAGAATCGTTTCCCACCCGAACAAAATATTGAGGGTGGAAAGCATATACTTGATCTGTATGGTCCTAATAGCATTTTGCTCGGGCGACTTGTGCTAGGGGTATGCAAGTATGCCCACAGATCATTTATATCCTTGCTTAACTTGTACCCCTGGCCATTGTTTCGATGTTCGTTTTATTTAGATTTTACAAATCTTTGATTCTATTTTATAGTTTTGCATCTTTCCCTTTTTAGCTTTGCAAGTCTATTAGGGCTTAACTAGTTCGCTAGTCAACTGGATATGCACTAACCCTCTTTGTGCTTCAGGTATATTTACACTGCGGCTCTTGATGTACTTGGCAAGGCAAAGAGACCAGTCGAGGCACTCAATGTATTTCATGCCATGCGGGTAATGCAGATATATAAACCCGTTGAATGTTTTCTTTTTCTAATATATACCTTATTATTACTTACTAGACTCACTATTTGGTGCTATTGCCAGCAAGAACTATCGTCGTATCCCGACCTTGCAGCTTATCATTGTATAGCTGTCACTCTTGGACAAGCAGGACATATGAAGGAACTCTTAGATGTAATAGATTGTATGCGATCTCTTCCGGAAAAGAAGTTCAAATTAGGGGTCCTCGATAAGTGGGATCCGCGACTGGAACCAGATCTTGTTATTTACAATGCTGTGAGTAATTCTTGAATACCCTTTAGGAGTTCATCATCGAAACTCAAAATCCTGCTATAACCAGTGACATATGGCACAAAAATAGGTGGTACTGTTTGATATACGTTATTGCCCATACCAATAATTTGGATGGTAGAAATGCTTCAGAAATGCAGACCTGAACTCGGAATATGTGTTCCTTTGATCTTGAGGATAACTATTGACGAAGGAAACGTATCAAAACTTATCAAAAGCAGCAGATATATACTAAATTACATGTCACCATCTATCCAATTTTCGCCTTTTAGTTTTCAATTTTCAACTGGTACCATAATTCCTCAAAAATGTAGGTTTTAAATGCTTGTATTCGACGTAAACAATGGGAAGGAGCATTTTGGGTATTGCAACAACTAAAAGAACAAAGCCTCCATCCTTCAAGCACAACATATGGTCTTCTAATGGAGGTAGCAACCACCTTCTCAAGCTATTCATTTACTAACACTTTTATGTCAATTTAAACATCATCATGCCAATAAAGTTTGGGTTTTTGCCCCTGTAACTTTGCATTTTATTTCTTGATTCTTTCATCACGTCAATCACTTGCATCTATGTATTTGACATGAATTTCGATTGCTCAACCATTTGAATATAACAGATGATCCTAACAGTGGACTAATATCATAATTGTTAATAATGCTTTAACAGGTTATGTTAGCTTGTGAAAAGTACAACTTGGTTCACGAGTTCTTCAGAAAAGTCGAAAAATCGTCAAGTCCAAATTCTTTAAACTACAAAGGTATCTGAGCAAGCTGTCGTTTCTAAAATGGGGTCGGTAATTTATATATTTGTTATCTAAAAGCTTCTTAAAAATTGCTCCATTTTCTACAGTTCTTGTGAATACACTTTGGAAAGAAGGTAAGACAGATGAAGCTGTGGTCGCAGTCGAAGACATGGAAAGAAGAGGAATCGTGGGTTCCGCAAGTCTTTACTACGATCTTGCCCGTTGCCTCTGCAGTGCAGGAAGATGCCAAGAAGCATTGAATCAGGTCTCTTTCATACTTATCTTCTTAATTTCCTCTATATTTCTAAAGTTTCCCAAACTGCAGCAGACCGATTACATTCCTGTAAAGGACAAAGACTGATTTGTTTCTTCCATTTTCGTCTTTCATAAAGTTTATACTACAAAAGTACTGAATAAAAGAAATTTATCTTATATTAACTATTTATGGCCAGTAATATTTCTCTTGCAGATCGACAAGATATGTAAAGTTGCAACTAAACCTCTTGTTGTGACGTACACGGGATTGATTCAAGCTTGTTTAACTTCGGGAAATGTCGAAGATGCTTCATATATCTTTGAACAAATGCACAAGTTTTGTTCTCCCAATGTCGTGACTTATAACATAATGCTGAAAGGTTACCTTGATCATGGGTTGTTCGAAAAAGCAAAAGATTTGTTTCAACGTATGTTGGATGATAGCATGCAAATTTCGACCAACGCTGATTACAGAGAAAAAGTATTACCAGATAATTACACGTTCAATACCATGTTAGACAGTTGTGTTTCAGAAAAGAAATGGGATGATTTCAGTTACGTGTATCAGCGAATGCTTCATCAGGGATGCCACTTTAACACGAAACGTCACCTCCGAATGGTCTTGGAGGCTTGTAGAGCTGGAAAGGTAATTCCCCAGTCACTTACCGTGTAATCTAGTAAAAAAATATAATGGATGTCTATAACGGAGAATACTAAAATAGGAAATATTTTGTTCGAGAATAGCTGAAAATGGCAAGATCTTGGTCATTTAGGTGGATATATTTCGAAACTTTGTACCATGGTTATAAAGATGAACTTCTCTCTTTCTTTTTGATACTCATTATTAGATCTACTCTAAGTTGTTGCATCTCTTATTAGTATGAATTTGCTGATACTTTTCTTTTGATGAAAAACTGTTCAGGGAGAGTTACTGGATACAACTTGGAAGTACTTGAAAAAAGGCAGTAGAGTTCCACCGGCTCCAATGGTTAAAGAAAGATTTTTAATGAAACTGGAGGAAGACGACATTGCTGGAGCCATCTACTGCATTACGAATCAGCAAACGACGAACGAATTGAATCACGCTTTCTCTGAGAAGGCTTGGTTTGATTTACTCAAGACTAATTCAAGTAGATTTCAGAAAAATACTCTTATTAGGTTGACAGATAATCTGAATAACATAATTGTTGGGAATGATCAACCACATCCAATACTTCAAAATCTAATAACTTCATGCAGAAAATTCGTCCAGACATTCACTACAAAAACAGACATTGATCTGTTACAGAATGAACCAACACTTATTACTGAATCAAATACAAAGTTATAGTCTGTACAAATACTTTGTTTTGATCGTTTAGTTCATTTAATACCGAAAAAAAGTGAATGATTTGTATGTAGTTTCTGTGTTTAAGCATTTGATTCAAGTAACATGTAAGTTCACTAATCTGTTTCTGCAAGACTGTATTTAGGCTGCTGCTTTGGGGAGGGAGGAAATCGTTGCGGAAACGGAAAGTTTATAGAGAAGAGATGAAATTTATCTGATTTATCAGGAACAAATGTTTAGGGGACACTCATTCTAATTTTACTTCTTTTTGCAAAAGCACCCCCATGATCATCACCACTGACCACATACAACAACCATTTTCCTGCTCTCTCATGTTCATCCCTCTCTCTTTATCCCCCTTGGGAATCCACTCTTTGAATAAGAGACATCGTCAAGTGAGGTTTCAGAGTTTAGGGCAAAACAACCGGTGACAGAGGAGCTACGGAGAGAGATTTGTTGTTTGCCCGCGGTGATTTGCGGTGTGGTGGCCCGTTAAGAGGAACATGAGGCCAAAAAGTAACTATTGTAGTCTTATGGGATAGCATAAGACCATGTTGTTGCTCTGTTACTCCATCCGACCTAGTCAACTAAAAGAAACCAACTAAAGAAAAAGAGTAATGTTGTAAGAGGCTGGCTCCAACTCAAACCCCACACAAAGCAAACACTCTTCATTTGCAAGTCAAATACTCTCTCGATAGACTTCTCCACTCTTGATAGACGGTTGATTCCTCTTTAGGTCTGCGATAAAATTATTTGTGTAGCCTCTTCTATCATTTTTTATGTAAAAAGTGGTTATTTTCATATTGGCCCTATAGGTGAACAGGTTGTTTTGACCCCATAAGATTATCCAACATGCTGTTATGCTCCCCAAACTAACAATTCTGTAAGCGAGAGTTAAACTCTTTTTAATTTTACCCCTTATTAACAGATATTTCTTCTCTTCTCCGGTTTATATTTTCTAGCTTTTTCGAAAATTAAATTGCTTTCAGTAAAACAATTACGCGAGGGCAAACAAGAACTCAAATTGTACGGAATGAAGCCTTAAGAAAGATAAAAAGCATCTCTGTTAGCCGAAAACATAGAAATAAAAACTGATTCTATAAACCAAAATCACTATTTTCTGTATTACAAATTCTAATGTTCAGAAAACACCTGCTATTCACTAGTACCCATATAAATAAGCTGCCTCAGTGCCTACACTAAAGGGATAAATAAAGAAAAAAAACACCTATATCTGTTGACTGACTGCAATATTATTAAACTTTCTCTCTCCCTACATATAAAAAGAGACCAATGACCTGCTGCTGCTGCTGCTGCTGCTGCTACCCATTTTGAAAAAGAACAAATCCAATCTCCTCCCCACCCTGTAAAAATTGTCTGAAATCCGCTCGAAGTTAAAAGTGTAATTCTTAGTTCTTTGATAAAAGAGGTCGTAACGTGACGAATCAGTAAGGTAGAAAAGCTGGTGATGGTTTGTAACCATTTCTGTGGGACATCTGCCACTTCCATGCAGTTTGTAAACTCTCCTGAAGATTTGTATGTTGAGCCGTCCAGTTCAGTTCACGTTTAATCTTAGATGGGTCACTGTAAACTTCAGCATAATCACCAGGTCGACGATCTAGATAATCAACTTTGATATTAACCCCAGTTGCTTTCTTGCATGCTTCCACAAACTCCTTTACCGATCTACCTGTTTGAATCAAGTCCATTGGATCAGCATTCAGATAAACCCAACAATAGTTTAGCTCATTTGAACTTTATCTTACCTTTTCCTGTGCCGACATTATAAATACCAACTTTCCTTGGTTTTGCCTTGGCAAGTGCCTTCACATGAGCGTCAACTAAGTCAGTGACGTCGATATAGTCTCTTATACAAGTTCCATCAGTTGTGGTATAGTCGATTCCTTTGACCTGGATCGGAAACAAAAAGGTCAGTTGATAACAGATAGAACATATAATTGAAATATAGTATAAGACTGTGAGATAGAGCAGTCTGCTTTTGTTTACCCAATTGTAACGTTGGTAAACAAGACATATCGCCCAACTGGTGGGGTAATAAGAAGTCTCAACTGGTCAGGTTGGTGGTCCACTGTCTTTATTAAAAATGCGCAAAGAAAATTGAACTAGAGAGTATAATTCCTTTTGGAAACGATAGGAAAACTTTAATCTGTCCAACGGAGAGGCATATATGTTATGACTCAACATTATCATTAGATAATATAAACTTCTTTTGATGATACAAGTTCTTTGAAACAATAAGATTCAAACTCTGGTCCCTCCAGTGGAAACGGTCTACTAAGATATATAAACTTTTTGTTATGGTAAGATTCATACTCTGGTCCCTCCAGTGGGAACAGTTTACTAAGGTAATATGAACTTTCTTTATTTAAACAAAAAGTAAATAGAGATAAAAGTCAGCATACCTTCAAGCCAGATATAACACCCAAGGCTGCATCAAAACAAGCACCTGATATCCGACCGTGCTCCCTTAGTTCAGGCCTGGGAGCTTCCCCTAGCCTTCCATCCGGATCAGATCCAATCACATTGAAATATCTGAAAATTCATCATAAATGGAGATGTGAGTGGAGTTTTCTTAAGAGCAATTCTCAGTTTTAGGCTTCAGTTTGGTCAGGACTTGGGAGCGAGGGGCTCAAAATTGAAATGCCTAATTTTTGCAACTCTGTTTTTTTCTTTCACAGTGGGGTAGAACTGTCTCTCCTTGATAAAAATTTGCAGATTAAAAAGAGCTTCAAAAATTATTATGCATGCATGTAAATTTCCAAAACGACCCACCTTAAAATCATTACAGCCATGTCCGAATTCTTTGAGAAGTCAAGGATGATATCTTCCGCCATCTTCTTGGCTTTACCATATGGATTAATCGGGACCTGCATTATGTACTAGTAGTGTCAGTAGATAAAAATGCTACATGTTATGTCAAAAAAATATTTCAGGTAGACTAAAGATCAAATAAAGAAACAAAATGCACCAGAGTATTAACTTCCAACAAAATGGTAATAAGATATCTCACCTGAGGAGTCTCTTCTGTAATAGGCATTTTCTCAGGCTCGCCATAAGTCGCACATGTACTAGAATAGATTAATGTCTTCACTCTGTGTGCTGCCATTGCCTCCAACACTACCAGTGTGTTTGACGTTATGTTATGATAATACCTGCAATAGAGTTACGAGAGATTCTTAGCTTCATCACTTCTTTAGTGACTTTTATAGTATGGGTATAAATATGATTCAATAAAAAATATATACATTTATATTGTGATAAATAACAAATTTCAATGCATAAATCTCTAATAGCTTAATGCAACCATAATCCTGGACTTTTGAAAAGCTTAAACCAACCATAGATGAAGTGGAAAGATTATAGGAAAACCAGATTATATCTCATATCTCCATGCCTCTCTCACTATGCTTAACAAAATCCTCTCTTTTCTTGTACGTGCCTAATTAGAAGCTCAAACACAGATAACATACCTAAGTGGTTCGAGAGTGCTTTCTCCAACATATGCAACAGCTGCAAAATGCATGACTGCGTCAAATGCATTTTCTGAGAAGATTTTGTTTACCTGAAAACATGATGAATTAAGGAAAAGACTAAAGCATCCAAACACACAATATAGGAGAACATGTTTGTCTAATGATTGATATGGTAAGGATACAGCTTTTGCATCTCCCAAATCCGCATATATGAATTGTAATCTCCCAGGTTCTGGGAATTGCTCCTCTAAAACCTTAACTGCACCAAGGTTACCACGAGATAGATTATCCTGTCAAACAGAGAAAAACAATAGTAATTAAGACACTTAGAAACTGAACTGATATCAGATGAAATTTCAAGTAAATCTGAATGAGAAGTACCACTATTGTTACACGATATGAATCCCTTAAAAGTCGAAGAGCAGCATGTGAACCTATGTAACCAGCACCTCCAGTTACTAAGACATGGGTTACGCCTTCTTCATGACGAGAAAACTGGAAGATGGATAGAAAGTGCAAGTGGTGTCAGAAGTATAAAACGTAAAGAGTATAGGAATAAAACAAAAAAAAAAAGTACGGCTTTCTCTAAAATGTCCTTGATGACAGCATATGGTGATTGATATAGATAAGACAGACTGCATTAGATCATTTTGAGCACATGAAAATGACTCGAAAAATGATTCTTTATGAACATGATCTTCATTACGGAGATCATTTTACATCAAACTTTAGCATCGAAAAATTTGGTTTTATATCTGATGACCATTTTAAATGGGAGAGAACGTAAAACAATACTTACTAAACTTCTAGAAGTGAAAAACTCAAACGGTTTACTCATTCATCAGATACTTACCGGGTTTGGGCTTCTAAAACAAGATGAATTCGTCAGCATAAATATGAATAGAGCAGCTAAAACAGCAGCCAATAGAACTTTTCCAATAAGGTTATTCTTCTTTTTCGATTCTGAGTAATCCATGTCTGCAAACACGAAAGCAATTGATACTTGGTAAAAATGACTGATTATGTAAGTAGAAAGAACATGTATCGTCGATTTATAGATTAATAAAGTGAGACATGTTTGAAAGATGAATAACGAAAGTTCTTCCAGCATAAGGTCGCAAAGGTTATACGATTCCGGCAACTAACCTATTCTCACTGCAACCCAAATTCAAAAACCCTAAATATCCCCATCAATGACCTACAAATACCCAACTTACATGTCATCTTCATACTGTAAGTTGTGACCAAATTCTGTTGCATTTGCACGTAGTAATGTCTATATCAAAAGCAACTAAAATCAGGACCACTCACCAGTAGTACGTTTTTTAAACCATATTTTGAGGATCAACATAAATGACAGTAAAGAAATATTATGCTCTTAATCTCAAAACTAGTGACATTGCCTTTCAATCAAAAACCAAGATGTGTGAAGACTGCCCAATTTATAGTTTGCTAAATTGAATTGATTATCTTAAAGTGTACGAAATCGATTTGGTCTACTAATAATAGCTGAAAAGTGTTAAGTTTGTGGTCATCCAATTCAAAACCAATTAGGTTGAGAGGACCTAGACATTATATTCTTGGTTGGTTGCTAGATCCGCCCATGTGGGACTATTCCTACAAAAAGATCTCTATATCTAATAATATATGAAAACAGGAAGAAAACAACTACCTGCTATTGTCCAAGATCTACTAGCTCTTGTCTGAGGTCTGTTTCTGTTGGTGCCTATCATTTTGGATAGACTTCAAAAGTTGAATTTTCTATTTGAATCTGTGCAAGTAAGAGATCCAAGGAAAGCCAAAACCAGGCTGAGTTTCCTTCAGACCCTACAAAAATCAATCAAAGGAGAATTCAAAACTCTCAAGATCAGGCAAAAGTAGAAACCAATATTATTTCCTAAATCATCACTTCCAAGTTTAAATCATAAAAGTTCCAAAAAAATCTTAAATTTTGAAGACAATCAGAAGATCAAATTCAAAATAAACCCAAAATTTTAAAGAAGAATTGAATAAGAAAACAGAACCATAAGCTAACCAAATCAACAAAAACCCAAATAATACTGTTGATTCTAATAAAAAGAAAAAAACCCTAATGAGGAGAAAACAAAGAGTTTCAAAATCAAAAAAAGTTTGAAATTTATTCAATAAAATCACTACCCAAAGAGAAAAAATCCTTAACTGAGAGAATGAAAATCAAATTAGAAGTATATATATACTGAATAAAAGATATTAGTAGTTATTACCTGAAACTGAAAGAAGGAACACCGTCACATTAGATCAAGGTTGAAGCTTTATTAAACTAGAAGCCAAACAAGAGAAGAAAACGAAATCCCACCACCCCTGGGCCTTATTTTTTAAACAAACGAACTCAACGTTTCAACCTAATCAACTTGAGATGTGTTTGTGTTTTGATCAAATAAGAACAACAGATGTCAACAAAGTTCCCCTTGTTCAATCAAGTTTTAGAAAGAGAAAGAGAAAGATTGTTGCCTCTATATCTAACTCTCTATCTCTCTCTAGGTACGCTTGAACTTGGGGAAGGTAGAGAGAGACACGAGGGAGAGAGTTAGAAATTTGAGTCGATAGTACAAGGACGACTACTAGGTGTAGTAGGACATCAACATTATAGGGACTTGTGGGTTTTGTAGGTACACACCCTATTACATGTTCATTATTTGTGTCCGCAGCAGTTTGGTGTAGTGGTTGGACACCCACGTGGTTTTTCAAAAGTCTTAGTTCAATTCTCATGGAATGAAAGTCTATGATATACTAATTGAAGTATAAATAAAATAGATGTATGAATAACAAAACTTTCAAACCCTATAAGATGGTCATAGAATGGCCTTAAGCATGTTTGTCTGACTTTAGGGTCAAAGGTGTCGTTGTGATGGTGTTGAAATATCTTTCTTATATTTAGATATTGAAAAGTAATAAATATTAGATTCTAGTAAAGATTATTAGAAACTAAGGTTATTTTTCTAGAGGCCCCTACTTTACGATCAACTTCCCGTGAAGCTCCCTACTTTATCAATAATAACGAGAAAGCCCCTTTTTTTCCGTTACCGTTTAGTGTCTGTTACTCTCTCTCCTCCATCTCATCACCTCTCTCTGCCACGTCGACCCCTTTGCTGCATCATTATCTTCACTGATAGGGTCGTCGGCCGGTCAAAAATTCCGGCGACCAGACGACAACCTTCATATTAAAAAAAAAATTTCTCTCTCCCCTCTTTCTATCTCTAAACACTCCGGCGAAGGGAATTAGCCGGAGTGTTTAGAGAGAGAGATAAAATTTTTTTCAAGTATGAAGGTCGCCGAAATTTTTGACTGACGACCCTATCGGAGAAGATGATGATGTGGCGAACGGGTTAACATGACAGAGAGAGGTGATCAGATGGAGGAGAGAGAGTAACAGACACTTAACGATAACTGAAAAAAGGGGGTCTTCTCGGTATTATTGATAAAGTAGGGGCCTTCGCGAGAAGCTGGTCACAAAGTAAGGGGCCTCTAGGGAAATAACCCTAGAAATTATTAGATATAAGAAACTATTAGATTATAAACTAGTAGTATTCCAACTCTATAAATAGTGTCTTGTATTTCTTTTGAAAATCATCAAAGAATAGAAGAATTCTTTGATCACTTTGTACTTGGTTCCAAAGCCAACGGTCGTAAAGTTTTTTCAAATTTTTGTCGATTAGAGGAGAAAGAACCGTTCATCTTTATCTTCTTATTTAATATTTAAGTTAAAGATTAAATTTATTATAGAAAGAAGGCAAAAAAAGAAAACAATAACTTTAATTGTGTATTTTGTGGTATGTATTATATCACGATTTACAAGGTTTTGAGTTGGTCAAACATATCTTCTCAGAGACTCAATTTATCATTTTCTGATATAAAATTTTCCATTCCTTATAATTAATATAATGGAAAAGATGGATTAGACAATTGGTACGATTTTTCAGTCAGGAGGATCCACTAATTCGGTGATTATATTGAATGAAAAAAATTATGATATGTGGTCTCAAATCATGAATATGCATATCGCTGAAAAAGAAAAACTTTCGTTTATTCGTGGTAATTCATTACCTACTGAAGATGACGTTAATATGAAAGTGGTACGCAGAAAATCAAAAGTCAAGAGATGATTGTTAATTTCTATGAATTAAAAAATTATGAAGCCATACATTCATTTATCTACAACTCGTGATATTATGAAAGCTTTATCTAAAGCTTTTTATGATGGATCTGATGAGTTAGAAGTCTTCTCTATGAATCAAAAGGCATTTTTCGTCAAACAGAATGGGAGGATACTCTCGGTATGTTACGGTAAATTGGTTGAAACTTTTAATGGATTAGATAACCGTGACAAAGTTATCGTGGAAAATGAAAACGATATTGTATCTTATCGTAAATCATTTGTCTTGCCGTGTTAAATGATGAGTTTGAAAAAATTCGTGGTGAAATTTTGATAAAGGATCACATTCCTGATTTAGAAGAGTGTTATATATCCTTTGGTTCGTCGGGAGCTTGTTCGACGCAAAACGATGAACGAAGAATCTGAAACAACTGATGCTTCCACAATGATAACTCGCAATAAGACGAAACCAAATCTTCCCAAAGTTAGTCAATCCTACCAAACTGCTTATAAGTATACTCACTGCAACAAAACTAGTCATACCAAAAGTTATTGTTATGAACTAGTAGGTTATCCAAAATGGTGGGATATAATCGAAAGAAAAAAAACTCTAAGAAAACCCCTGTAGTTGCACTTGTTGAGACGGAGGAAGAAAATTTAACTGTTAAGCAAGCTTCGGCGATCGTAGTCATTATATGTAACGTAGAAGCAGAGAGGAAGAACTCTCGAGATAAACTAGTCTACGTGGAGCAGTTGGAGAATCTCAGAAATCAACTAAATGAATGCCTGCACCAAAAGTGTAAGGTGGAGAAGCAACTATCGACTCTCAACTCTCTATCTCAAGAAGGTAGTTTTGCAAATATAAGTATTTTGGTGAAGCTGATGCAAGAAGAGCTAAGGAACTATGAGTTTGAAGTCCAAGAAGCAAGGAAGTTGAAATTCTCTCATCAAAACAGTGAGTTATTAAAAGAGAAGCTATTAGAAGAAAAAAGGTCGAGGGTAACATGCAAAATTCAAATTACTGAAACTACAAAAGACTCAACGTGATGTGGGAAAGGTAGAGGATGAACTAATGTCATGGAAGTCATTGACCAATGATATTCCTGATGTTTCTTGTCCCAGTGACATGCTTATTAAATTCGCAGACTTGCAGAAAGAGGTGAGTGAAAGATCATCGCCCGTTACTTTAAAGACCTATCCTTAAACAATTCGCATATGATCCCCGACTTTAAAGTCCTAGTCTCTTTGGCCAACGACAGAAAACCCTTCGATCGTCACTTAGACAAAGGAATTTCGTCTCAGACCAATAAACTTTTCATCTAAAAACAAGGATTCTTCCCCTTTGTTGAGATGTAGGTTTTGAAATCGCTTCGTCTTATACGAAGGGATCATTCGTCCCAAACAAAGGAGCTTCGTCTAGAACAAAGGAGCTTCGTCTAGAACAAAGCGATTGGCTCTTCATCCCAGACGACAGGCTTGTTAATGGTAGAAATTTTTTCTAGTGTTGGTCGAGATTGAAGAAGCAGAAAGGATAGATAAAATTTTGAAAACGAGACAATAAGATGAAGATGATGTATATTGGGGAAATAAAGAAGGTGAAGAAAAGACGTCAACGACAACGGTGGTGATAATAGTGGTGATGATGGTAAAGAAGATGAAGTGAGGGGTGTTTTTTTAGAAGAACAAAAGTGAAAGGAATGCTGGAGATGTCCCTTTACGAGTTAGTATAGGGAAACAAAATTCCAAATAAAGGAAGTCTTAGGATGCCCCAATACACCACATAGGTGTCCCTGTACAAGTGACCAAAATTTGAGGGTTGGTAAAGGAGGCGGCTTTAATACAGCAAACATGAGGACATATAGTGGGTACCACCTAGTCATACAAATTGTTGATGGTTTTTAGCTGTTATTTTGATTTGATTAAACCACTTTTAGATCCAACGGTCTTAAATCGAACTTTTGAATTTCTTTAATCTAACGGTTATAAATATATACAGTCAAAAAGTGAAATAGTAAGATGCTAATGTCTCACACGTGTCACTAACTGACTGTATCAGAGCAGAATTTTGTTTTGAATACCAGTGTCTCGGTATCTGTGAACTAAATCTAATAGCTTAAGTCAACGGTGTTATGATCCAACGGCTGATAATAATCTTTAGATGGTCAGGGACGGAGGAAGTTGAGTTGACCAATTGAAACTGAGAATTGTCAACGGTATCAGAAGTCAAGACTTTTAACGGTAAACAATCATAGTCTCTCCATAACTCCAGACGCGGCAAGAGACAAGAGTACTCTGAAGTTGCAGTAAAGCCACTTAGCACTGCCCTGTTAGGTTATTAATTTCTACTCGGCTCCCAATTTATGTCCATTTCATATTTTAGAGATATGGATTCATGTCCCATGATCAATTCTCACTCTTCGTGGAACCTTAGCTAAAATATTTTTCGAATGACAAGTTCGACTAATATGCTAAAAATGAATACACCAGAAAGGTGTGTTTATGTGTCTGACGTCTCTAATGTCATCTTTGCTACTGCGGACGGTTATTATTGAATTACTCGCCTATGAATTTATAGATGAAAAATGAAATTGTGTTCTCCAATGATGAGAGCAGTAATGCTCCGACAATTTTGTTAGGGAGATGGGTTCGGGTGTTCACTGATCTCTTGAACAGACTTTATAGATCGAAAGCAACTAATTTCTAACAATTTTGCTAAGAGAGACAGGTTCAGAGTGTTCACTAATCACTCAATCAGACTCTTAAGATTAAAACAAGGCGGAGCACATATTTTTGCGTACAAAGAGTATATGTTCAGGTGTTGTCACCCTCGATGCTGAGACTGCATTTTTGATCGACCAAGGGGGCTACAACTAAGCATGAGGGTTACTGTACGTTAAGTTTGTGGTCATCTAACTCAAAACCAATTGACAGTGAGTGGAGAAGACTTATACATTATATTCTTGGTTGCTAGTTACCCCTTCTTCCATGTGAGATTATTCTCACACGCCCCCTCACGTGTGGCGTGGCTAGCTTAATACGTGCTTTTTTTGTTGCGGCTGACGTGGAATAACTTTTAAACGTATCACGAGTAGGTCTAGCTCTGATACCATGTTAAGTTTGTGGTCATCTAACTCAAAATCAATTGACAATAAGTGGAGAGGACTCACACATTATGTTCTTGGTTGCTAGTTACCCATTCTTCTTCCTGGGACTGTTCTTACATTATATCTTCCTAGTGGGTGATAAAGCTACTCATCAATGTAATTTGGATATTTCTGGGCTTTGTTTGATAACAATTCCCTTCAGTTTTTTCTTCTATCATTTGGTAGTTGTGGAGCTTTTTCTCTAACCATTTCTGTTGACTAGAACCAACTAGCGTTCTCTCCATCCCCATCTCCTTCCTCTTCTCGGGCAGCGCCAGTAGAAGACCTTGGTCTCTGGTTACCTCGGTTATTTTCCTGGAATTTGACTTCTAATAGTAATTTTGACTCCCACATAATTTTTATGTATGATCTCTTCTTTTAGATTTCATCTTTGCTCTCCCTCACACTATTTTCTGGTTCTGCCCCTGCCCTTTTGGTCACCCCACTCACCCTTTAAGTCACTCTAACATCTCCCCCGTATTGATTCTCAATCGTGATAAATGGAACCCAAAAAACGCTTCCCACGACATCCTAAGAGCATCTCCAATGCAAAACTCAAAAAAATCTCTATTCGTCCTATTTGTCAAGTTCCAATTGAGATTCTCACTCCTAGGTGTCGAAAATAGAGATCCTCAATTCTTGTATGTCTCCAAAGCAACACTCTGAACTCTTTTATTTTACTTACGTGTAATGGTTATTTTAAAAAAAAAATAATTAGTTATTTTGGAAATATACTAAGACTTGATTTCTATTGGTTGGAATTTAAATATTGATGAGTTGAACAATTAGAGATATCTCAAGAGGACACTCTAAAAATAGAGTGTCCTCTTGAGATATCTCTATTCCACTCTCGACACATCATCTTTGAGATCTTAGTTGAGTTTCGCATTGGAGATGATTTTTTAAGAAAAACTCAGAAAATCCTATGTGGCACTCCGAATTTCTAAGATTGAGTTTTGCATTGGAGATGGTCTAAGGAGGACCATAGCTCTTGAAAAGAAAAAGGAGGGAGAGTAGATATTCAAACGGACCATGTGACCTTTTTTTTGTTTCCTTGTGTACCAACACAGAGTCGACATGTGTCCCACTTAAATGGTGAACAATAAGATGACAGCAAAAGGAGTTGTTATGCTGGGCCCAAACGAGAAAAATAAATAAAAGCCCACAGTTCCAAAATAATCGTCCGAACATGTAAGATTTGGGGTGAACAAAACCCGACACATGCCCGTCTTTTTTTACTATTTTTTCAGGTCGGTCACTAGCAGATCGATACTGCAGACGACGCTAGAAGAACAAAAGTCCAACATGCGAAAGTTTTAAATTTTATTTTCAAAAAGATGAATCTTTAACGATCAGACTACCTTCAGTAGTAACCAACACAATATTCGGATCCTTAACAAAAAAAAAACACAATATTCGGATTCTTCTATTCAGTTTGTTGTATTGAAAAATGTTCAAATAGATGTACTATTAAGAGAAATCTCATTTGTAGAGAGGAAATTAGCAAGAATGTTGTGATATATCTACTTTTGTTACCGGTTTAAAATGAGCGAGCCACATTTGATGAAGATGTTTCAGAATTTCTTCTTATAAGTTGTTCCAAAATGAAAAAAATAAAAGGACCGGTTCGATTGTAATGATGACAATGATGATGATAAGAGGTAAATTAAAAATCCAAAGACAATGACAGTAGTCTGGTCAAATCAGATCTAAAAGAAGCATAACAAAAGAAAAAAAAACCTTCAAATCACTAGTCCTCCGAGAAAATAAATTTAATTCTTAACAAAAAAAAAAGAGAAAATAAATTTAATTGATTAGGAGTATCTTTGGAACAAAAGTATTAAAATGATCTGAATGATCATTACAAAAATTATTTCACACATAACTCCCATTTAGGCATAAGTGACATGACATTTTTTGTTATTTTAAAAAGTCACACGATCTTTTCCTTACTATGTCTAATATTTCAGACCGTGATCAAAACCTCCCGGCAGTCCTATACATGTGACTAGCTATCAAGAAATAATTACAATAGTTAAACAATGGTGTGCAATGTCGATTAGTCATAACCACATGTTACTGGATCTAATCCTCCGCGAAAAGTGAGAAGCTCTGCATATTTTGACCCATATAAAGTGAAAATAGGGTCGCTACTTCATCAAAACCTAGATAAACTTGAGTCAAAAGATTTCGATTCAAGGTAGATTCTGGAAGAAGTGGAAAATCTTCGGGATGTACTTTCTATAAATTAGCCAATATATATATATATATATACTTGGCTGCCACCAACTATCCTACTTATATTTGGCAGAAGTTGCATATCAGTTGCACAGTGTTTATACGGGTCACATTCCAAAAAAGAAAGAAAGAAATAGTGTCTATATTGGATTTCCACACACCACCAAAATATCCTTCTTGAGTTCTTGTAACCTTTTTGTGGGGGTGCAGTACCACTTCACCAAGATCCCATGTGCACATAAATCATGTATCTCTAAATTAAGTAGAGTCATCCAAGAAATGGGGTAATCTACAAGTGCTAGACACGTGACCTCTAGGGTTTTAGATGGGATTTAATATCATCCAAATACCCTATTTATTTGCAAATAGATGGATCCTCTAACTGGAAGGAGAGTTGAACTTCAATGAAAAAAAGAAAAAGGACTTAAATATAAAAATAGTTACTTAAACATTTAAGAAAAAATCATAATAATTGCTTAATAGGTTAAGGACTTCTATCTACTACAACTCTAAATTCTAAATAAAAAAGAAAGATGATTTCGAACATTTGAAGATTCAATAATGCTTTGTGAGGATAAATGAAGTACTAATGTAGAGAGAATTCCATGCCTTACCGATGTATCTATGAGATGCGAAATGAGAGAGAGAGAGAGAGAATACCATGGCTTATAGGTGAAATAAAATTGGCATCAAATTTTTCGAGCAATTATTGCCACATTACGAGGAGATAACATGGGATCAAATAAGGGCAACATTACTGCTTCTGCTGAATTGCCTCGCTCTTGGAGAAACAACAACCTGTCAAGAAGAAGCAGAGTTTCCACCAGAGGTCCCAAAGCCGCTCTAAGAGCCCAATAAGGACCTACAAGTTCCTGTTTAGGACAATAATTAGTACCAATACACCATTGTTATATAGAGATGACATGAAACTCACAGTATAATTCGATAAACTAAGTTAAGGAAATGGAACAAGATGAAATTTATTCTCTAATTTTTTTACCCGCCAAATTCATGTACAAACATAAACATGAACTTCTGAAAGGAACATCTACTTGCAAGATCCACAAAATAAAGCACAAAATTCACTTAAAACTTCAAATGCATATGTGAATTCGTACAACTGCAACTTACTATGAAAGGTTTAGCTTCCATCCATATCCCAAAAAAATCGATCGCTTGAGTCGGTACGAGACCAAGGCGAGACAATCCAGATGTGCAGAAATTTTCGAAAAGGGAATATTGATCAGGAGATCGCTTGTCCAAAATTTTGCTACTGTAGTTGGAAGATAGATCATGAGACGCATCAGCTGCACAGGTTAAGCATGTTTTTTTATCTGCACAATATATCCTTATGAGTAAACACTAGTAGGTAATGTCAAACCGTTATAACTGAGGTAGGCGCCCTCAAATACCACATAATTACTTGTAATAAACCATATAACATGAAATCCATAACCTGCCTCCAGAATTTGCGATTGGGAGACCATATTTATGGTCTATCTGCGGTGAGATTTCCATTATCAAGATGTTTAATAATATGAACTAATTTACTATGAGGCATTTCGGAGAATGAGTCAACCTTTTAGCATTGCATTAATGTTTTGCTCTTGAAGTGTTCCAACTAAGGCTCTCATTTGTTGTTGCCGACGTAAAGCTTTTCCTTGCCGGCCTATTGAAGGACTCCTCGTTAGGACTTCTGGATAATATTTATGAAGAACCTGCGATAAGAAATGTATGACTTCGCAAGAGCAAAGAAGGGATTTGTTTCATCCATCAAATGCAAATATCTGTTCAAGACACAAATTTGGCGCAAATATACATGTATATATATACACACAGTAAAAATAAAAATTAAGTAGTATCCCATTCGAAGTTCGAAACATGAACTCTCGTCACATTAGAAATCTTTGATTATTCAAACTAATCGGACTTCAGGGAGTGTAATGAGAATGGGGTAGCAATACATCAGCTAAATAGCTATAAACAGGGCGAAGAGAGAACAAAACTACTTACCATCTGAAAGACCGCCCTGAAAGCATGCAACTCAAAATTCTCAAGAGCTGCAACTTCAGACAAGTTTCTCCATCTCTCAGCACTCTAACAAGGTAAAACTAGTCAATGGTTTTTTCTTTGTACAGCAGATTATAAGCTACAAAATACAAATGATAAAACCACAATGCAGCAGTTGTTCATCACAACGGTAGTGCATATTTCTCTTTCTTCTATAGTTTAATTTCTTGCATTTATCTCTGGTGGTGATTGTAGTAATAACATTTATGTGACATCAGTAGGGCTAGCTGTCTGGTCTCAAATGGTCAAAAATGGTCACATAGGTACGAGGTCAGTGCTACAGAAAAGGCCAAGCGAAAACGGGATTCCGCCTTCGTTTCTTAATTTCAGTTTGAACATCGTTAGGTTTTACCTTTGGCCATCACTACAGGCGTCTGTCACGATGAGCAGACAAACTCCAAAGTTGAGATAGTACATGTGTGTGTGTGTGTGCGTGCACATTTAACATGTAAAGTATTATCTTTGTCTTTAATTTACTTTTTACCTGTATAAATAACATGGGCACCATTGTGGATGTCGCAAAAGAAAGGTGAAGAAATCCCAAACTTGAGACATTTACAAATATAAATACATTTGTATCTTACTCTCTTATCTTTTACTTAAAAGCTTTTACATTCTCAACTTTCAACAAAATGATAGCTAGCTCTAGCCTATCATTTGCAATTTTGCATTTCGCGCAAAACCAATATATGTTTGTTTGCAACTAGCTAAAAAATTTATACCAAACTAGAAAGTGAGCACAAAGAAATGACTTCTATTATTTTCTTTTCATTATAATCGGAGTTGCAAACATAACGTTGGAGCTACACCACCATACAACTTAGAGCCTCTCCAACATTTTTAAAGTTTCATAACCACACCTATTTAGCCTGATAAATCAATAATTAAGTTGGCTTGCCGAAGTTTGTCTGGGAAGTCTTTCCACAAAGAAAGAATCACAAACTGATATCTTACCTGACAACCAAGATCACGTGCATCCTTTCCAAGTGACAGTCCAGCCAAACAAACACCATCACTCATTGGAAAACCACATAGAGAACTGGATTTCTCATTACATTCTTCAGAAAGCAAGTTATAACAACATCCAATGCTAACTATTGCTTTTACTTCTTCACATTCAACAAAAGTCCTGAGAAAATAAATGAGCAGTTAAATTGGATCAGATATCACCGGAACAAGAACATTTGGAATAGGAAATGTAGCACAAATACGCTTTAAGAAAATCAAAATCATGATATTTGGCTCACACTTGTAGACTGGAAAATGATCGAACTTAAGCGGAATATGACTTATAAAGCTTAAAGACCTCTTATGCCATTATAAGAACTAAGATCTTTTACATGACACCTTAGAAGCTTAGGATTCTCAGAAAGGTCCCATCATTTTGACAAAATGGATATCACATCATTTTAGATTTAGAATAAGCAGGTCCTTTATGCAAATACTCAGCTCTTTACTGTCTCATTATGACTCATCTAAGTCTAACTTATATGAATCTGAGACGTATGAGTTTGAATTGTTTTGGTCAAGGGCAAAATAGTAATATCAAGCTATTCAAACAACGGGATTTTGATTTATTTTATGTTTTACTGAAATTGATAAAAAAAAAATGAGCCCAAGATGAGTGAGACCTATGAGTCAGATAAAAAACAAACTATCTAAAATTTGTCTCTAAGTCAACACAGATTTAAGATCTGACTTTCAAACGAAACAAACACCACCTTATTTGTTGAACAAGATATTTTCCAAATTTTAGAATAGTTCTATAAGGAAATGAAACTCTTACGACATAATTACATGTAGTACCACAACACTTACTAACTTCTCCGTATTAGCCACAATATCCTAAATACCGTCAACCATGGCATGCAAATTCTGCTGCGAATAATTTTGTGTTCTAGTAGATTGAATTCAAACTGCTATAAGAAAATCAAAATGGAAGCAAACCCAAGAATTACCTAAGCATGTTTACTGAAAGGTCTCCACAGGCATGCAGTCCAGCAAGAACCAAGCTTGGACCAGATGGTTTCCCGGGATTCGCTTCCAATCCTTGGAGGAAAGGTTTGTCAGAACCTAAATTATCTCTCTTTGGTTGTTCAACACTGTCTTTATCTACTAAACTGCCACTCAAAGCTTTCAATGAGTCACTTGACAAAACACGACATGTGATTGTCTGCGGGACATTCAAATGCTCATTTCCTCTTCTGATAAAAAAGGAGCGCAGTGTATCATAAAAATAAGGTATAAATAGTGAATCAAAATATAAAATTGGATAAACACATGCTGGCATACATAGCAACAAAGGTTAAATCATCTCATTAAATGTACAAATGCACTGGAGATGGATGAAGCCATTTGATGTTGACATTAGGTCTCTTCCTAAGTCATCAACCAACTTAACTAGAGTCTAAACCAAATGACGTGTCACACGATACCGCTCAATCAGGAAAGCATAAGAAAAAAAAATTATCATTCTTGATCGACTATAGCCACACCAAATGATGTTAGTCACTCAAGTTTCACTCTTAAAGATCCCACATGTATAACTTACAAAGACAAAGCAACATGGTAATATTTGTATTACCTTTGCCGTTCATGGCCAAACTTTAGAGAGATCAAAGATGAGATTCTACATAAGCATTCGAACAACTAACATAAACATGATTGGCATACTTCTATAAACTGACAAGCTCCTAAGGGAAACATGCACAATTACTGTAGTAGGATAATTACGAGTAAGGAGGAAAGGGAACACCTTTTACTACCTTAAATTTAGGGTTGAGGCGGAAAGGGGGATAATGATTTCAATCAAGGGGTAAAGCAACAATGTTTTGAAGGTCATTAACTGTTCACCCGTGAATGTTAATGGCGAGTCATACAGCCAAATACATTACCACAAGAGTTGTGAAGGAGAATTTTTACCTTGCAGGTGTTGGCATCTACATGTAAACCTAGCTAAAAGTCAGTGAATAGTCAAGCTTGAAATAATGAGTGGAAGCTGTAGCTGCCATGCCTAAACCTTGGTGTAAACTCAAGGTTTACACAGTACTTCCACAACACGCTTCAAATCTTAGAACCTTTTTTATAACCATAGATTCCTAGGTAACCCAATAAAGGGAGATCCCAGAACTCCCGCATGTTGTACAATGATAATTGACCCAAGGTACCTTAAATGTTTCATAGAACTAGACCTGAATAGGTTGCTTCACATACTGTAGTTTCTGCATTTTAGCTGCATAATGCTTCATAATTCGCTTCGCACGTGCACTTGTGACTGTTCCATGATGTGAAGAAGCATCTATAGCGACCACTGAGAGCTGGTATTGGAAGGATAAGACTTGAGCAAGATAACCCTAACAAAATTACCCAATAAACAAGAGTTCAGAAATCAACAATACAATAACTTAACCTGGATAACATGCAGCTTGTTTTGTTATTTTATGGTAAAAGTAGTATGAAGTTTTCTTTTTGGCCAATGCTAGGCTTGTTTACACTCTACACAGGGTTTTGTTATTTATTTAGCTCCGTACAAGGCTACAAAAGAAACCTCATTAAGAGAGTGTGCCTCCGTGTAGCGTAAATGACCCTCCATATAACGCCAGCCTTCTTTGTGGACAAATCAGATACTGAACAAGTCAATGTAATTAATCTGTATACTTTGCAGTACGTAAATAGTATGTTGATAATAGAAACAACCCAAAAGATACTGCTGCAATTTCCTAGTATTCAGATAAACAACTCTTTTTGTGAAGTAGATATTTGTGTATGAGGAGAACTCCTGAAGTACTACGGTTCTGAAATAAATATACCTATGCGTATAGATAAAAGGCGGGAAACAAATAAGAGCGAACCTGACCAGCACCAACATCAACTATTGTTTGAGCTCCAACATTTCTTGCAATTGAGCTGATAACTGCAGCAAGTATTTCTACCTGTTCCAAGCACTCCATTCAATAAAATGGCACCAAAACCTTTTTGAAGGACAAGGAAAATCAATTGAAGATTCAAGAACACATATCATCACATTTGGACACTTATATGTGGAATAATTATAAACAAGTCGCTGTTATTAAGTTGATGCAACTCAAACAGAGGTCGACATAGAGTTTAAACAAAGACAAGTATTCCGCTTATTATGGTATCCAAGAAGTAGCATCACCGTTGATAATTTGATAATTGAATACAAATCCAGATACCAATTTGGTGGCACTTGATATTAGCATATTAGTAAAGGGTATTGGTAGCACACGGTTGAAATTGGATATGTTAATTGTATTATCTACACTTAATTCTTCAAGAAAATTCTGCATTTGATGCTTCAACGGATATTAGTCTTCATGCTGTATATTTTAGCTACTAATTACCAAAAATTTCCTATACATTACATGATGAAAATTTGTGAAGGATAAAAGAAGACCTACTTCATGTTTCTTCTTCAAATTCATGCCTTGAGCAAGAACACTCCCAAGTGAAGTCACATGAAAATCTGGCAACATCTGCATTAAGTTGGAAAATGAGTTTTAGATGTCCGAATAATATGCCCTGCTGAAACAAAACAAGAGTATCCCAGATAAACACACCCATTAGAGGTCCAAAACCCAAAGTATATTCAAATAGTTGAATTTGTTCTAATTAGATAACGTATTTACCCCAATAACATTTACCGATATGATATTTACATTTACCTTATGCAAATCCGCCTGCTCCCGCGGAAAAACAAGAGATCTAGAAGTGAGGACGAAATCCTTTAGTGAAGACGGCCAATAGTCCTGAAGCCAAAGAGATGAATCACATTGCTTTAGAGACAAGAACACCATTGATATAAAAAAGCACAGTGTCTAATGGTCTGTATGCATAACTCTAGAGAACCTTGTTTTCACATAACACCAAAGCAGTTGAGGAAGGGGGTCAACTAAATCTCGGTCCCCGCCGAATTCGGCTAAATTCAAATATGAAAAGAATTGTTGTTGTTAATTTGTGGAAACCAGAACTTCTAATTGAACTCTATCATAACCACCTCATTTATACTAGAATTACAATCAACAAACCTATATTAGAGTCTTAGTTTGTTTCCTCTAATTCATTCTTCGATCAATAAAAATACCATTTAGTTGCTTCTATCATTTCTTTAACTCATTGATCATTTAGAGAGAGAGAGAGAGAGAGAGAGAGAGAGAGAGAGAGAGAGAGAGAGAGAGAGTATTCAACCTGTGCTATGCCAGAAGGAATTTGAACAATATTTGAAACGGATTCTTTGCGAAGACAATCAATCCATTGCTTATCAATAGACTCCCACTGTCTATCCTGTAAAAGAAGAAGAAGAAGAAGAAGAAGAAAAAGAGGGAGAATGATGAAGAACAAATATAAGCAAGTTTTAGTGGAAATTGCAGAAGAGAAGAAAGGCAAGTAAAACAAACCTTGAAGAAATTGACGACATGAGAATTGAGAAGGAATTTATAAGGTTTGAGGAAATCATTAATGGCGTTAATCCATTCTAGGGTTTGAGCTGCTGTCTCACATGAATACTTGAATCCAGTACTACCCATTCGGAGGGATTGCTATTTTGCGCGCGAAGGAAATGCAGAAGCTTTTTGTGTGCAAGGAGAATGTGATAAATGGATCAAATGATCCAACCTTGCGCAGCTAATAGAACTAACAAAACAACTTAAAAAAATGCTCTCAACCTCTTAGCGTTTTGTGAGAGTTTGCAACACTTTTCTCAACTGTAAAAGAGCAATGGGATTATGTGAACTTTACATTACTTTTGAGTTTCAGAAAATAATCCTAGATTAGAATCAGAGAGTAAAAGTTTCACGACCTGTGGTTATAAAGAAAACAACTCCAACTCTTTGTTCCATAAGAGACGTTGCTTAAATGTGCACGCTTCTGAGTTTGGTGCATATTCCTAAAGGGTTGTGTTATTTAGCCATGTGGACAAGTTTAATGTGCTTTTAAAATCTCAATCTTTGTTTTTTTTGAAACACAAAAGTCAATTTACTCAAATGTATTACAGAGTAGCCCAAGAAGTAAAACAAAAGGTTTAAAAACGGGACTAAACTGAAATAAATGTGAACAACAAACACTTCAAAGTGATTTTAAGGGTTTTGGTGGGCTATCGCTGAGGTGGCCAGGCTGTGAGCCTCATTGTTGCTCCCCCGATTGCAATACTCCACGGTAACATGTAGTAGGTTAACCCTTGCTTGTAATCCGTTGATTTCATTAATCAATCTCCATGGGATTTCTTCATCGACGGCCGAGATTAAATTGATCAAGACCAGGGCATCCCCTTCCACTATAAATTCCGTCAACCCTAATTCCACCCCCAAATCTAGGGCTGCCTCCATTCCTTTGAGCTCACTGTAAATCGCCGACCTAGATTCTACTATTCTTACCTTCGTTCCTACATTTACTCCTTCGGAATCTCTTGCAATGGCTGCACAAGAAGCTTTGTCTCCTCGAAAAGCTCCGTCGAAGTTTATTTTAAACTTACCTTCCGGTGGAGGACACCATCGGTTTTCCTGTGTAAAGTTAGTAGAAATCAAAGAAGGGGTGTGAAGAAGAGATACATACCTCAGAGCAGTTGCTGTATTCGACCAAACTCTTGTCAGATCTGTGTTCTTGTTCTGAAAATGTTTATCACATCTAGATTTCCACCATTCCCACATCAAATAACAGAAGGTATACCAATCCTTTTCCCCTACGCCTTTTTGTAATAGAATGAACTTTAGGTTTTTAATTGTATTTCTTTGAAGGATGTGGGTGAGTCCTGCTTTTACAATCAGATTCTCAAATGAGTTACAACTCCCGAACAGGTGCGTAATTGTTTCTATTTCATTTTGGTTACACATGATGCATGATTGATCGATTTGTTGAACTCGAGACCCTATGTTATCCAGGGTTGGAAGACCATTATGAATGAGTCTCCATATGAAGTTATGAACTTTAGGGTTCATTTCTTTCTTTAACCAAAAAAGCTTCCAAGGGAATTCCGCTGCTTCGTTTTGTAAAGTTGTAGGAATCTTTACCTCTATGTAGAATGATTTAGCAGAAAACTTACCATTATCTGTGGGTTTCCATATTAATCGATCCACACTATTAGCTTGACTTAAGTGAATGCTAGTAATCTCTTGTGCTGTCTGTTGGTCAAAATATATTTGAATCAGAGATATGTTCCATATTTTCTGATCATTAAGCATAAGATCCGACACATATTTGATGAAGGGAGGAAGAGGTAGAATAGGTATTGGGATTGGGTTATTGTTATATTGCAGCCAAGGGTCTTGTGTAATTTTTACTGATTTGCCGTCTCCAATTATCCACAACACATTTTTCTTCATAATTTCTTTAGTTTCTTCAATAGCAGCCCAAAATTGTGAAGTCCTTTTTGGTTTTGTCTGATTCCAAAAGTCCCTTGATTTTAAGTATTTTGATTTTAATAACTTAACCCATACTGCATCTTCTTGAGTAATGAATCGCCAGGTCATTTTAGAGTAATGAATCGCCCCCATTATTTTTAGGGTTGGTGATGATGTCCCATTTTATGAAGTGAAGCTTTCTCTCATTAGTATCATGGCCCCACCAAAAGCATCTTTCTATTTTCTCTAATTCTTGAATCACTGCTTTTGGCATGAGTTGATAGCTGCATTGATATGTACAGAAAGATGATAACACCGATTTTATAAGAACTGTTCGACCTGGCTGACTTATCAGTTTGTTCTTCCATCCTGATAAACTTTTGTGGAACTTTTCAATTAACCATTCATGATTCTGAATTCTGTTTCCTTTGTTGAGTATAAGAGAACCCAGATATTTCTCTTGATCCGTCATAAGAGGAGCCGAGAGATTGGTAATGAATTGCTGCTGGATATAATGTGGGATCCCTTTGCCAAAGAATAAAGACGACTTGGTATAATTTACCTGCTGACCAGTGAAGGAGGAGTATTGAAGCATTAGTTCTTTTAAATTGATTAAATTTGTTGTATCCGCTTTACCAAACACTATCAGATCATCCGCGAACAGCAAATGAGTGATTGTTGGACTGTCCGGATTGATTTGGTACCCTGTAAATCTTCCATGGGATTCATAGTGATCAAATAAAAGAGAGAGAGATTGAGTGGTGAGGATAAATAGGTAGGGGGATAAAGGGCACCCCTGCCTAAGGCCTCTAGAGGCCAAAAATTCACCGGTAGTACTACCATTGATCTGAATATTAAAACGAACTGACGTTACACAAGACATAATGAGGTTGAGGATTCTACCCTCAATGCCCATAGACCTAAGAACCTGATTTAGAAAAGTCCAATCTACACGGTCATAGGCTTTAGCCATGTCCATTTTCAAAGAGAATGCTCCTTTTTTAGCCGTAGAACACCTCATAGAGTGAATCAATTCTTTAGCTATGACTATGTTATCAATTATCTGTCTCTGAGGCACAAATGCATTTTGGGTCCAGTGAATAGAATCTTCTAAATACAGTCTAAGGCGGTTGGCAATGATTTTGGTGATGAACTTATAAACTGCATTACAAAGAGCTATAGGCCTGAAATCCGAGGCGAAACTCGGATTCCTAGTCTTAGGAATTAAAGCTATAGTGGTGAAATTTAACGAGGGATCAATAGAACCTGTACTGAAGGCAGATTGGATGTACTTGATTAATTCAGCACCGATAACTTCCCAATTATGTTGGAAAAAATAGCAAGGTAAGCCATCCGGTCCCGGACTCTTCAAAGCCCCCATCTCCATAACCACTGCTTTAATCTCCTCTGGCGACGGAATCCTCGAGATGTCGTCTTGTTGTTCGGCCGACAGAACTTTGAATGAATTAAGCACTTCATTTGGTGGTTGGCTGACTTGATCAGCAGTAAATAAGTTCTGAAAAAAAGCCACAAATTTCGCCGAGATGTCTTCTAAGTTTCTAGTGACTTGTCCAATAGATCGAGTAATTTGATGGACTCTATTTTTCTGACGCCTGGTAGACATAGAAACATGGAAAGCCTTGGTGTTCCTATCTCCATTGTGAACCCAATGATTTTTTGCTCGTTGTTCTACCCTCGTGCGCTGTATATTTTCTAGAAACAAAATTTCTTCTTGAATGTCACTTTCAATGGCCAAGACCATCTCTGTTGGATCGAGTTTTTGAACGTCGAGTAATCTTTTTCTCAAAATCAATAATCTGTTTTTAATTACTCCAAACGCTCTCTTACTCCAACCCTTTAACTCATTTTTGACAAAATCTATTCTTTCAATAAAAGATCCCGTACTCTGGTCCCATTTTTCTTGAAAAGTATCTTTGTAATCCCCATGCTTAGTCCAATAAGTTTCAAATCTTGAAATTGTATTCATAATGTTTCCTTGAACATGAAACTTAAGAAGGATCGGGGCGTGGTCACTATTATAACGGGGAAGGTGAAAAACGCCCGCTTCAGGAAATTTGAGAAGCCAGTTTGTGTCACATAAGGCTCTATCCAACCTTTCTTTCGTTAAGTGATGAATTTGCTTGCTGTTTGTCCATGTAAATGCTGGACCATTGTATCCAAGATCGATTAAGTTAGCATCACGCACGAAATTCTGAAAAGAAGGCAAAAACGGAATCTGATTATTATTTCCCCATTTTTCAGATCTATCTAACAAAGCATTCAAATCCCCAATACAACAATAGGGGTTAGAGATAGTCTCAATTCTAGATAATATACTAGACCAAAAAGTACTTCTGTTGTGGACCTGCGGAGGTCCATAAATGCAAAGAATATCCCAAGGGGATTCCTCCGTGTTATAGTGTAGCATGTATCAGATTTGGGGACGAAAAATGGACATCCAACCGTAGATCCGGAGTCCAATGTAATATAAGACCACCGCTACGGCCTATTGCTGGAACATAATAGTTATTAATTAAGTTAAATTTATTGAAACAGGAAAGAGGAGTGTAGTTAGAGATCCTAGTCTCCGAGAGGAATACAATAGAGGGTTTTATAGCCCCCAGGAACTGAGATAAAGTCTCCTTTGTCGGGGTGTTCCCAAGCCCACGACAATTCCAAGCAAAAGCAGTCACGACCCCTGCGGCATTTGGGGTGCCGTTCCCCTTTCTTTTTGGTCGTCAGGCAAATGACGAACAGTTTTCTTGTATTGTTTAATTGCTATCTCTCCAGCGACCGGAGATGCCTCCTCCATTTCTACCATCGAACTGGACACTTCACATTTTTCCTTTCTTTTAGGGTTGCTCTGATTTATAGAGAATAGACTATTAGTGTAGACTGCCGACACACTGTCTTTAGATTGAACCTTCGAACGCTTAACCTGTATTAAATCAGACACAAATTCCCCAAAGTTATTCTCGGAATTATAAATGGGGTCTGGATTAGTCTGTTCATCCCCATTATTAATGTTCTCATTCAAATTAAGGGATGCTAGTCTAGGGGTGATATCACAACCGTAGGATCCTAGTTCTTTCAGTGGGTATCTGACTGTAAAAGGAACCTTAAATTCCTCTTTATATTTGGGGACGAGAGATTTGTGACATAATCACGGGTAGCTTCATCAATGTTTAGTTTAAGTAAATCCCCAAAAGCAAGAACAGTGGGGCAAAATTTCATAGTGTGTCCCACTAATCCACAGTAATTACAGAAACGAGGCAGTTTTTCAACCCTAATTTCAATGGAAATTAATTTATTGTTGGATAATTTCAGATTAACACGAGAAGGAAGTTTTTTTGTTATGCAAAGTTCCACTCGAACTCTACCAAACAGACTCCATTTAGACGCCTCCTCTTTAGTGGTGGGAATGAAGTTGCCAATAGATCCTGCTAATCGATTAATCACAGTACTGTTAAGATGAGAGACTGGGATTCCATGCAACTGTATCTAGAACCAAGCCTTGTCGAAGGTATGATCGCCTGGAGCAACATCCGATTTGCAATGTTGTAATATGATTAATTCATCCTGTACAACCCATGGAGAACTATCCACTGCGATATCAAGTTCCATTCCCGTGTGAAATTTCATTAGGAAGACGTTGTCTTTGACATCTGAAAGCATAAATTTGTTCGGACCATGGATCACACGAGATAGCCGCATCATTGCTTGAGTTATATCAACTTTTCTGTTGCTTTGGATCCAAACAACCCCATTCTTAATAACTTCATTATCCCAGGGAATAAGATCTTCCCCCTCCACTTGAATTGTTGGAGCTTCTTCCGTGGTAAGTTCGGAAAACTGCTTAATCAATTCGAAGTTTGGTGTAGCCATTGATTATAGAAGGTTAAAGATGATAATTTATCTAAAAAAGTCTGAGAACTTTAAGAATAAAAAGCCCCTATAGAGCGACAAGGAGGAAACCCAGACTATTTCTAGCCGGAATCCGAGAATTTCAAAATTTAAAAACTCGAAAACCACTCAGAACTGCCCAAAACCGTCAAGATAACTACTAAATCCAAATAATAACTGAAAAATCTCCTCCTCAATTGGTGGCGCCTTTACCTAACCGCTATTTCTCCGCCCGGGAGCACATTCAACAACCCACCATTTAAATCTCAATCTTTGTTGCTATAGTTGTAGGTACTAATTGAGGGAAACCAGGTGGGCTCGCCGTGGGGCGAAGGCATGGATAAGCTTTTTCACCCGAGGCCCTTTTTTCTGGCGGGCCGGGGGATATGCCCATAACGGGCATGTTCACCCATGGTCCATTTTGAATTCCAAGTGCCCGTTACCGATAGCGGGCAGTCGGGGAAAAATCTCATCCCTAGTAGGAAATATATCAGGGATGACTCACTTTTACTAAAAGACAAATTTTTTAAAAATTTGACTACGATCTGGACTGTTTTTTACCCGATAGATCGACATGTTGAAGATTAGTAAAAATTCCAAGTACTTGTAGCATTTCCCATATATCACGTGGGCTGAGTCAAAGAAAGAAATACTAGAAGAAAGAAAAAAAATCACTTCTCCCTGTCTAAATTGTAATACTACAGTCCACCAGCTTTTGGTGCAACGTTTAGACACCCCTCTTAAGTCCATGAGGTCGTGAAATCGAGTGTCGGTGGAAGCAGTTGTCTAAGGAGTAACACATATCGTAGTCGATTTCTCAAAAAAACAAAAAAGATATTGTAATACTACTATTTATTTGTAGTGAAAAATCAAGGGTTATTTCCCTAATGGCCCCCTACTTTGTGACCAGCTTCCTGCCTAACCCCCTACTTTACAAGAAATGCCCATATGGCCCCCTTCTATTATAACACCGTTACTCTCTCTCTTCCATTTCTTTTCTCTCTCCTCCAACATGTTTTCTCTCTCTGCCACCTCGTTAAAACCTGCCAACTCATCATCTTCTCCGGGAAGGTCGCCGACCGACCAATTTCCGGCCGGCGACCTTTAAACCTAAAAAAAAAAAAAAAAAATTTCACCTCTCCTCTCTTTCTCTCTCTAAATTTTTTTTTTTTTTCTCACCATTCTTTCTCTCTCTAGATCTGGTTCATTAAGAACCAGATCTGACCTTGAAGAAGGTCTGTTGTAGACCTTCTTCAAGGTCAGATCTGGTTCTTAATGAACCAGATCTAGAGAGAGAAAGAATGGTGAGAAAAAAAAAAATTTAGAGAGAGGAAGAGATAATTTTTTTTTTTTTTTTTTATGTTTGAAGTCGCCGGCCGGAAATTGGCCGGCCGGCGACTCTCGCCGGAGAAGGTGATGAGGTGGCGTAACAGATGATGTGGCATGACTTGGCAGAGAGAGAAAACATGATGGAAGAGTTTCCGGCCGGCGACTCTCGCCGGAGAAGGTGATGAGGTGGCGTAACAGATGATGTGGCATGACTTGGCAGAGAGAGAAAACATGATGGAAGAGAGAGAGTGACGGTGTTATAACGGAAGGGGGCCATATGGGCATTTCTTGTAAAGTAGGGGGCTAGGCAGGAAGCTGGTCACGAAGTAAGGGGCCATTAGGGAAATAAAATACTACCCCAACAGTAACAACAAAGCAACAGTGACTCCCTTAGACGGTTTTAGCTCAACGAAGGTGAGTTTCATTTCCTCTCCTCTCCTCTCCTTTGCGTTTTCGTACTTGTCAACTGAACTTAATTTCTTGATTAGTTTACTACTTCTGTTTGATTAAACTTAAGTTTAATTTAGTATCAAAACCCCCTTAAACCCTTTTTTCCTTTCCTCACAAATTTTCTTTCTTCCATTTCTTCAGCTTTAATTCACCTGTTTCTACCTAATTCATCTCGAAAGGTATGGAAATTTTCTCATCTCTCTAGTTGAATAGGTCATTTATCTCATGTTTTAGATTGCTTTTGTTTTTATACCATTTTTCTAGGTTAAGTTATTAAGTTGATTTTAAACCTTTTACAAAATCATTCCTTTTCTTGAATTAACCCTCTAGTTTTTAAAGTAATACAAATATAAAATTCCTCATTTTATAGCTTCATGTGATCAAATTGAGTAGTTTCCTATCCACTCACTTCAATTGATAAGTGGATAATTACGAAATTCTGTTTACTAGGGCGAAAACGAAATCAAGGAATACTCTTGAAGATGAGTTGTTTGCATGGTCTGGTTAATGCTTACATTTCTCCTGCGAACAATCATCCTCGCTTGTTTAACTCGGGAAGAGGAAGATTTCATGTTAGGTTACAAAACTCCCCACGAATTTCGGCAAGTCTTGATCTAAATGTCGAACCATCAAGTTCTACTATTCCAACAAAGTTAGGGTTTGGGGAAAGTAAAGATATTATAGCAGATGAAGCTAGTGTTATTTTAGGAACCTATGCAAGAGCTCCTATCGTTCTCGTAAGTGGCAAAGGGTGTAAATTGTACGATGTTGAAGGTCGGGAATATTTGGATATGACGTCTGGTATTGCTGTAAATGCGCTTGGTCATGATGACCAAGATTGGGTGAATGCAGTTACCGAGCAAGCAAACATTCTTACTCATGTCAGCAATGTTTATTACTCAGTCCCTCAGGTAAATATAAACCCGCATTTGATTATGTACCAGAAGGTATAGATTAGGGTTTTAGGTGGATACTTTTTTCATGCAATTTGCGGCATTTCCATGTTAAATATATGAGATGTTCATGTAGGTGGAGCTAGCGAAACGACTTGTGGAGTGTTCTTTTGCAGATCGAATATTTTTCACAAACTCGGGAACAGAAGCAAATGAAGCAGCTATAAAATTTGCAAGAAAATTCCAAAGATTTTCAAACCCTGATAATAAAGAACCAGCTACGGACTTTATTTCTTTTACTAATTCATTCCATGGGAGGACAATGGGCGCTCTTGCCTTAACGAGTAAAGAACATTATAGGTCACCGTTTCAGCCTGTTATGCCTGGAGTCACTTTCTTGGAGTATGGCAATATAGAGGAAGCAAAAAAAGCAATTCAAACTGGCAAAATTGCTTCAGTTTTTGTCGAACCCATTCAGGGCGAAGGGGGTATATATAGCGCCACAAAGGAGTTTTTGCAGACATTGCGTAATGCTTGTGACGCTTCTGGAGCCCTCTTGGTATTCGACGAGGTACGATATCTATTCGAGTTCCAAGAATACTTGTTTTACGATGTCAGCAAATGGAGTTGTTATTTCCTTTATGCTAGTTTAATGTTAGGTGAAAAAGCCCCAGAAGTTGTATTCTTATCAATGTCACTATCCCCCTAGTCCTTTTAACTTCTCACTTATCAGAATGTGGGCATCTACCCATGTTACATGCAAGTGGGAGAATAATAAAACTTGCAAGACTAAGGTGTAGACCCAAGCCTTCCCAGTTATCAATCTTATCCTCGTTTTTTCCACGCATGCTCAAGCCCAACGGTACAAGATCTTGTTGTTGGTGAATGCTCTATATGCGTGCCTAAAAGGCATTGACACTTACTAGACTTTAGCTTGTATATGTAGCCCAGTCTCCAGTCATTTCGGCAAGCGATGCGGGATATATTACATAAAGTGTCATGTTTGTACCTAGCTAACAACTTAATCCACTCATTGGATTTTTTCTTTATCCGAAACTTAACTTCATACTTGATTAGGGAAACATGAAGCCCCTGGCAAAATTCGAGTCAAACTTCACAGCTTAAGATGGTGCGCCCGAAGTTAATGTGGCATGAAGTGTCTGATGCTATACCAACTGTTAATCTCCCCTTATGAATTTCCTATTTTAATGTAGTTTGAAGTATACATTTCAAACTACTATAAAAATATGCTTTATACTAATCCTAATATCTTTTATCATGTACTACATCCAACATATAGTACTAGTTCTAATTCTCTTATTTGTTTCTTAGGTTCAATGTGGATTAGGCCGAACAGGTTATCTTTGGGCTCATGAAATATACGGAGTCCTTCCTGACATAATGACACTCGCTAAACCTCTAGCCGGTGGTCTACCCATTGGCGCTGTCCTTATGACCGAGAAAGTTGCAACGTCTATAAAATATGGTGATCATGGAAGCACCTTTGCCGGATCCCCTCTTGTTTGTAAAGCTGCCCTTTCAGTTTTGAACAAAATTACAGAACCTGGATTCTTGGCTAGTGTTTCCAAGAAAGGCGAATACTTGAAAGAATTATTAGTACAGAAGTTGGGAGGAAACAAGCATGTCAAAGAAATCCGTGGGATTGGGCTTATTGTAGGGGTCGAGTTGGATGTTTCTGCATCGCCTGTTGTTGATGCTTGCCGGGAATCTGGCCTTCTAATACTCACTGCTGGGAAAGGAAATGTGGTGAGGATCGTCCCTCCTTTGGTTATATCAGAGCAAGAACTCGAAGTTGGCGTCGATATTTTGTCGAAGTGTTTAGCTGTTCTCGAGCATTAGTAAAGAATAGGTGAAAATTGTGGCGTAAAATGTGAAAGTGGGATTTGTGATATAATACCTTTTTTTATTGTTTGATTAAGGAAGGCTGTTGAAGTATCTTGGTTTTCTGTAACTCTTTTTTTCAAGCTGAGGGTCAGTTGCTCACCCTGGTGTGATGTGGCCATATTGGGTGAAAATTGGAATTTAACGTGGTTGAGTTAGACTATTGGGAGAAAATATCTTCTCGCGGTGGAATCGACTCCACGGTGGAAATTAAAAGTATTTAATTTCCGAATGATAAAGAAAATTATAACTTGCACAAACGAAGAAGAATGAAGAAGATATTTAACTGAATCGAATTACTTGACTTGATTTGATAAAAATAAACTAAAAAGGCTGGTCTATTTATAGACCCAAATTCTACCCACTAACTATGACCACATAACTATGACCACAACTAACATGACCCTACTAACTCAACCATTTACCTATTAACTTAATCAACAAAAAAAAATTAACTTCCCACTAACCCACTAACTTAACTCTGTAGTTGGTTAATTAATTAAATTTGAGTTTACATTTAAATTAACACCCTCCTTTAAACTCAAACGGTATAACGCCCATCATGATCTTCAACTTGTAAAATAAATCAATCTTCAATGGTTTAGTGAAAATATCAGCCATTTGTTCTTCTGATTTGCAAGACTTTACATCAATCTCATTGTCTTCACAAGCTCACGAATGTAATGATATTTTATATCGATATGTTTGCTTCTTCTATGAAATTCTGGATTTTTTGTTAAGGCAGTAGTTGATCTATTGTCACAAAATATAGTTGTAGGAGATTCTTGTTTATGGGCCAAAATACGTCACCAGGAGCGCCTCCAGAAATCCACGATTAATGGGCTTACACGATGACCAATCCCATGAATTAATGGCTAATGGGTCCGACCCATTTATCTTCGTGCACCCCGAAACAACGTTAAAATACGGAAGTACATCCAGACCTGGATGAAGAGGTCCGCTCACCTCCTCAGCAGACCTCCCTTCGAACATGGGAGGCGTTACAGTCATTTAAGATGACATATCCCGAATATACATGTTAAGGGGTTACGATATTCGTATTAATGGTGACAGCTCCGTGTGTTATCACACTGAAGACGACAACCCACCACCAGGTTACAGTTGACCACGAAAGACAGTTGACCACGAAACACTATATAAGGATCAGCTAGTGATCGACTAAGGCATCCAATTACGGAGAACACCACCCGACATTCAATTCACCCGCAATCGACTAACCGCTTATTCTCTCTCTCACATCGATCATCCAAACCTCTAGCAGGTGACCAACGACTGCTACTATCATCAAGTGACCTTTCTCTCTCCTGGCGACCACTTGATCAAGCAGCTGACGACTGATCTTTCTCTCTCCTGACGGCCACTTGATCAAGCAGCTGACGAAGGATCCTTCTCTCTCCTGACTACCACTCGATCAAGCAGTTGACGAGTGATCTTTCTCTCCCTCCTAACGACCACCTGATCAAGGAAGACGACTGATCCTCATCTCTCCACACGACTAAGGAGTACAAACACTTTATTTCATTCGACGACCAGAGAAATAGGTAAGCATACACCCGGTTGTATTACCTTTCTCCCAACGATCGCCTTGCTCAGACAATATATTTAACTCAATAGCTCAATCTCCGGTTTATTATTCATATTTTGTCAAGATTACTGACTTGACCGTCGAAGCCCCCTAAGCCGGCACAATCCCGGTGTCCCAGGGATCTTACGGTCGTGTGTGTTTTGTCTCTTTTTTCACTGGTTAAGCCCAAAGATGTCGTTGGTGCCTGCAAAAATATTAAACAGGTGGAGGTTTGACTTCCGGTCAACGGCCCGGTCCGATTGACTTCTTGACCCTCGATTTCATACCCTCACAGACGTCGCAACCAAACAACTTGACTGGCACATGAGGCTGCAACTATATATTCAGCTTCTACAGTTGAGAGTGCAACTACCTGTTGTTTCTTTGATGACTAAGAAAATATATTTGAACCGAGGTGAAATACAAAACCAGAAGTGTTTTTCCTGTCATTAATATCACCTGCCCAAACATTATCCATAAAACCAACCAGGTTAAAATTGTCAGTAGGTGAATACAAAATTCTATGAGTTTGAGTACCTTTGATGTACCTCAAAATTCTTTTTGTTGCCTGCAAATGTATCTGATTGAATTTATCCACGAGTCTACGTATCAATCTCACTCCAAACACAATATCAGGTCTAGTAGAAGTCAAATAACGAAGACTACCAACTAGACTTCTATAATAAGTTGGATTCGCAAATTCACCCTTACCGTTATAGTCTAAACACTATCTTGATTCAATTTGAGTCCTAATTGCGTTACAATTCCATATTTTGAACTGTTTCAAGATATCTGCAGCATATTTTATCTGTGATACAAAAATTTCTCACATGTTTGCAAGACTTCAAGACCGAGAAAATATGACATAAGCCCTAAATCTTTCATCTCAAATTTGGTAGTCATTGTCTCCATGAATTCTTCAAACATCGTTGTATCACTCCTTGTAAATATCAAATCATCTACATACAAACCTACAATAAGGATATTTCCATGAGAATTAAATTTGATATAAACAGTAGGCTCATAAGGACATTTTTCGAAATCAATTTCCAAAAAATATGTACCAATACGAGTGTACCAAGCCCTCAGTGTCTGTTTCAATCCGTAAAGAGTCTTTTTCAACCTTAATACCTTGTCTTCTTGTCCACTTTTAACATAACCAGGAGGTTGATCAGTGTAGACTTCCTCCTCAAGTACCCCAGTTAAAAAAACAGATTTTACATCAATTTGATGTAATTTTCACTTATTTTGGCATCCAAAGCAATAACCACATAGTTGGCCCGCATAAGGATGATAACCTCAATGCCCTGAGGACGAGTTGGATGTCCGAACGGCTGTAGGATGTCCTGGGGACGAGCTGGATGTCCCTGTGACGAGGTGGATGTCCGAACGGCTGTTGCGGCTGCTGCAAACCTATAGGGTGTCTGCTTGCCAACTGCCAAAAGGCCTTGGAACTGTCTTGTATCTTAAGGCGAAACCCCAACCGCATCACCATTGTATGTTAGTTGGAGAAGTTGACATGTAGAGGTCATTGTGGATTGTGGTTTCTTGAGTACGAAATCTATATGCAAAAGTTGATTTAAGATGTAGCCACCTGATGAAACAAAACTTGATATAATCAGTTTCAATCTAGAGTTAGATGTATAAAATAAAGCAAAAGGTTGAAACCCTTTTGTGATTGTTATTGTTTTGAAGAATCAATTTTGTTTCTAATTGTTTATAAAGAATCAATTAGGATTTGTGATTGTTATTGTTTTGAAGAATCAATTTTGTTTCTAATGGTTTATAAGGAATCAATTAGGATCACTGATTATTGTATATATTTAATCATGAGTATTAATGATAGAAAAAAAAATTAAGGGAGAGGGATATATGTGATACAAGCCACTTCAACTGATTTCCTACGGGAGGATCTGTGAACTCCTATTATCTAGGGTGGGTAGATGAGTTTTGTTGTTGAGAAGATGAATCAGATTTATTTTCTTGATTGTCAATGTATTACTTAGATTTATTTTATTGATTCTTATGAAAATCGATTTTCCAACCTTATTTTCACATGTATCAAACAAACCCTTATTTCTTAAAGTAATTGGATATCACTATGTTCTTCAATAGACACTCGGGAATGACTATGTTATCGAAGTCAGAAGCCCATGTCACTGTCAATATGTTTCTACCCATGACCATGTTTCCCTCCAGCCAATTTGTGTGTCCAACTAATGTCTCCCTTAATTCTTCTCCATTATGGACCTGATAAAGACATGATATACATTGAGAAGTTTGACTTTGATTTTGATAAGAATATCAACACAGTTAATAAACACTAAATCTTACCTCATCTTGAGTTATTTCGGTAACGTTCGTACAATGTTCACTTAGCTCTGTGTTAATTGTGGGCGTCACATAACGGTGAATTGAACTACGTATTTGAAAACTCCTACAATCCACAATGGATGAAGAGAGTTCTATAATCTCTCTGGGACCGAAAGTACCTTCTGCGACACGCAACTCTAAATCAAAAGTATCATGAGTATCAGGAGGAATTGTTGTATTCTCAATTAATTAGGACGCAACTCTAAATCAAAAGTATCATGAGTATCGGGAGGAATTGGTGTATTCTCAACTAATTGAGAATCTGAAGCGACACTTTCAGTATCAATATTGATACTCATTTGTTGTTTTTCTTCAACTGACCCATCCCACACTCCATCTTCAATGAATTCCACATCCCTGATTACAATAACTTTGTTTATTTTGAGATTAAACAATTTACACCCCTTAGTAACATTACTGTAACCAACAAAAATACACTTTTCACCTTTGTCATCAAATTTCTTTCTTCTCTCACCTGGTAGATGGGCATATACAATACTCCCAATACTCTTAACTCTTCCACATTGGGTTAAAACTACTTCATGCCTCTTCATTTGTTTTATACAGAACACTTTTAGTAGGAAACCGGTTCAAAACATAAACAGAACAAGCAACATCTTCTGCCCATAAAATTTTGGCTAGAGTTATATTCACCACCTCTATCTGTTTTGAGTACCTTCAAAAAATATTTACTTTGTTTCTCAACAAAATTTTGAACTCCCTGAATACTTCAAATGCCTCTCTGACTTCTGCTCCAAAAAATAAACCCAAATTCATCAATAAAAGTAATAAAATACCTATTACCTCCACTTGATTTCACCTCAATAGGACTACAAATATTAGAGAGCACAAGTATTGCTCTGTAGCTCTGTTAGATTTTCCCACTGGGAAAAGGTCCTTGTGTTGCTTTCTAAGAACACAACCCTCACAAAAACTATTAGAATTATCTAATACGGGTAATCTAGTAACCATATTTTTCTGAGCCAATAACTTTAAACTATTAATGTTAAGATGACCAAAACGAAAGTGTCATAACCACTTTACATCCATAACAATTGCGATTAAAAGAAAAATGCAATGGAGTCTGTAAAGATAGTGGAAACATACGATTTTTTGTCATTTTCACCATAGCAACGATCTCATTATCCTTGTTCTCTAGTTTGCAAATCCCCTTATCAATTGTAATCTTGATTCTTTCCTTAGAAAGTTGTCCCAAACTCAATAAATTCCAATACAAACTAGGAACATAATAAACATTAGATATATAATTATATGAACCTTTTTTCAAAGTTATAACAATATTACCTTTACCCATAATTGATGCTTTGAATTTATTTCTAAATTTCACTTTTCCACGTTCTGATTCATCTAATTGGTAAAATATTGGGGTTAATTTGACATGGACCCCCATTTATTTAGTGATATTAGGACTTCACCCCCAAAATTAAAAGTGTTATGGCGTTAACTCCCAATTAGCGTTTTTCCGTCATTTTCTCGTTAAATGGTTGGCGTGTGAAACACACGCGTGGTTCGTGACAAAAAATACCCTCCATTTGATCCTCCAACTAATCCAACGGTTAAAAACCTTTCTCGTGATCAACGGTTGTGAAATAACCCTAGCAACCCACCATTGTGAACATCCCATCTTCATAAACCACCATCACCTTAGTGTTCATCTTCAACTACCATCATGACCATGGTCACCATAGTCATCTTCACTGACTACCACCACCATCATCCCCACCATTTCCATAATTCATTTCAAAATTGAATACCAAATTCAAATCTAAGAAGCAACAAGAGAGAGAATCTCCATTCTTATTATTAAGAGATGAACCAGATGTAATTAGTTTATAGAGTGAGAAAATACACCACCAAAAATCCACTTGCAACAAGAACACATCATTTCCATCATTTAAAGCCTAAAACAGTACACACTCACTACAAGTTTCAAACAAATAGTGAAATTGAAATCCAATAAAATACCTTAACAATCAATTTTCCACCTAGGTACTCATCATCTTCATGTGGATCAAGAGCGCGAAGAAAAAAGACTCCAAACCCATTGGTATCGTTCCAATCATCTGTATGACCATCAAGGATAAAAATCCCTGGTTTCAAATCAGACCCAATTCGAATATCAAAGTCGGGTCCACAACTCCATTCACCTCCTTCGTTGTGGGAATTTACAACTCGACACCATCACTTTTCGAATGACATCGCAATTTCTTTTCGTACACCCCGAGTAAAGAAAGAGACAATTTAAAGCTACATGAGTCTTCATCTCACAAACTTGACACAAGATTTCCTGTAAACAAACATAACTCATAACTTTTGAGATAACACCCCACTGTAATTATATTAATTAGAGAAGGACCCCCAACCGAAAGTAGAAGAGAACAAAGTGTACTCCAGTTGATGAACTAGACTTAGCTCCTTCTCCCATCGTTTTGGCAAAAATAAACTTACTTCCTTGGTTCAACCCTCACAAAACCTCAGCATCCCTTGATTGACTCTCTTGCTTCATATAGAGTTTTAGGGTTCCAAATGTTAGAGCTTCAAGGGTTTTTGGGTGAAATTTCAACGACTATTTTGAATGGTCATTTCAACACCGTTGATCACGAGAAAGAGTATTCACCGTTAGATTAGATGGAGTATCAGATGGGGGTATTATTGTCACAAATCACTCGTGTGTTTCACACGCCAACCATTTAACGAGGAGATGACAGAAAAACGCCAATTGGGGGTTAACGCCAGAACACTTTTGATTTTGGGGGTGAAGTCCTAATATCACTAAATAAATGGAGGTCCATGTCAAATTAACCCTAATTATTGAGGTAATTCTGATCCCAAATTCCGATTAAGGTAAACGGCACTTGTAGAAATAGTTTAATCTGAACGGTTGAGTTCACTTGACGGTCCAGATTAGATTCCAATAGGGTTAACTTTTGGATTAATATGATTCTCGAGGGACCTTATTTTGAAAATAAAAGTTCTGTTTCCTATTTTTCTACCACGCTAGGAGAGAATAGAACTTTTTAGATTCCAATATGGAAATTACTATTATCAACAAAAAAAAAATATGGAAATTAGTAGGAGAAGGAATTTCAATTCATTAGGATTCATATGAGATTATTACCAAATCCCACTCTTTCCCTATAAAAAGGTTGATTAGTATCCTTCTTCTTCTTCCTTGTTTTAATTAATAGGAAGAAGACATTCCCAACAAATTTCTCTCTCACACTCTCTAATCCATGGAGGAAAGTTTAGTAGTAGTAGTACCTGTAGCAGAAAAGGGAAAGAGTACGTTATGTTGTAGGCCACCGCGTCCCATGGCCGTACCTTGGCTCGTCTATACTGTTGGAAACAACTGCAAGGATCAAAATTTTGTCAATCTATGTGATCCACACAACAAAGTTGACAAAAAGTCTATACCTGAGTTGAGTAATGGAACTTCTTTTTGGCAATATAACTCTCATCAAGGATGGTTCATTATACTTTGTCAGTACCCGAATTGTATCTACTCAAATCCGCGGAAAGTTGGGGATTGTTTTTTATGGAATCCAGAGTCTCTCGAAACAGTTGAGCTACCCAATATGCTTCAATGGCTCCAACAATCTCGGACTCTGACGGAATATATGGGTTTGTATTATCCTCACCTCCAACTAATTCTGATTCCATGGTTTATTTCATCTTAAGAAATACTACTAATCTTATGTTTTGCCGGACTGGAAAAGACAAACAATGGAGAACCCAAAAGCTCCCTATTGACTATGACACGGTTTTTGGTATTAAACCTCCATCTATGGTTTGTATTGATGGTAAGTTACACATTCCTTACTACTTTGACAACAAGTATATATGGTCACTTGGTTGTGAAGAAAACACTTGATCTTGAAGATGATGGTGGTGATGAAAGTCTATCTGTATTGTCGTTGAACGTAAGCATTAAAATCGAAAATTCAGTATTAGGATCACCAAGTTCGTCGGTTTATGAAATCAGAAACTATATAGAATCTAGTAAAGAAATATTTATGGTTATTCATGTAAGATATTTTATTTAAATAGTAACCAAATTAGTTTTATATTTTCTCCCTATTTAAATAAACTATATTTGGTCATATACAATCAATATTTTATTGGCTGGATTTTTGTTGTTGCAAAAGTGGAATGAGATAAAAGTTTTACCAAGTATATATTTGGTTACCTGATTAAGTTTAACTGCTTGGTGAGTTGGCAGTACACTATTGGTTGGTGCATCCCCTCTATTCTCCATTTCCCATAATGGGCAGGGATTTGGGAGATTTAGTTTTTCTTTATAAAGGTAGGGGAGTCCCACCTCTCACTAAGCAAGCAAACAAAAATTGTGAAACCCATTTTCAATTGCTAACAAAGGGAGAGAGGTGAAGACTACCTTGACTACTATTGTTTTTGTGTCTACTCTGAAGGAAGGGCTATTGGATTTATCTTCTTCTTATTCTATTCTTATTTACCTATTTGCAAGGAGAAAGAGGTATGTGATCCTATGTGATTATTAATGTTATTTTATTCAATCATATGTATGGACTTCTTCTAGTGCAAGATCCTGTTGATTCATGAGAAAATAAAACATAACTATGAATCATGAAATTACTACAGTGGTATCAAGAGCTTGAGTTTTGCCCTAGTTTAAGTTCATTTTATAATTAAATTAGATTTGAATTAAATATAAATAAAATAGTCACTACCTATTAATCATGTGACGGAACTTTTGTTTGACTAAATTGAGTTACCAAGGTTCTGTTAGAACATGTTTTATTAATTCATGTCAAACTTTTCCAAATCAATGTTAACAAATCTAAGTCCATTACGTAAATCCAGAGGACTAAATAATTAAAGTCAGATTTGTATTCTGAACCGCACTAGATCAAGATTATGTTTTAGATTATGTTTTTTTTATTTTATTGGTTATAACCAACTAAATAATTTTTGATTAAGGGTGTGTTTGATATCTCTCATTTCCATGGAAATAAAAGAATTTCCATGGAAATAGGTATTTCCACCGTTTGATACGAAGTGTAATTCCATGGCTTTAATTCCCTAGGGAATCTATTTCCATGAAATAGTCCACTTTTAATTCCTTGCTCCCCCCTCGGAATTAGTTTCCGTGGAAAGTCAAAAATCAAAATAAAAATATTTTAATATATTCGGATACTTAAAACTTAAAATTTAGCTCCATATATGTTTAAAATGACATTTTTACCCATAAAATTTAGCAAAATAAATTTTTACTTATATATTGGACAAATGACATTTTTGTCCTTCTTACCAAATGACATGTTTACAAAGTTGTCAAAATGACATTTTGGATTTTTATAGCCAAAATTACATTCTTACCCTTTTATAATATCAAATTGACATTTTACCCTTATGTTGCAAAATGACATTTTTACCCTCCTATAATATCAAAATAACATTTTTACCCTCCTATAATATCAAAATAACATTTTTACCCTTAAATTAGTAAAGTGACACATGGTTAAATAATTTTACAACATAGGGGTAAAAATATGATTTTGAAAACATAAGGGTAAAAATGTAATTTAGACAACATAAGGATGAAAATGTAATTTTCGTAAAAGTAAAATATCATTTAGACTATATAAAGAGTAAATAAAAACTCTTAATTGAATATTATATTCGTAGAAGTTAGTTGTCAACCAAATAACAGAGTTCGTAATTCCACGGAATAATAAGTGACTAACAAACGAAAGAACTCCTATTTCCACGGAGTAAATTCCGTGGAAGACTTTCCATGGAACTCTTGTATTTCTATGGAAATTGTTTCCCTGATATCAAACACAACCTAAGAGATTTAGATTTTTATATTTTACCATGGATATTAGTTTCTTTTATAATTTTATCCAGTTAGTATAATAATAAATAATGACAAAATAACAGAACACTATTTATGGAAGAATAACTTATTTTTTTCCTATTTTATAATTTTACTTATTTTGAAAAAATGCTAGAAAAGTAAAGCAGCTAAGAGATGAACACGGTAAAGGTTGCAATAGCCAAATAAGTCAACTAAAGACACATTTTGATTCATAACTTATTTAAGGCACCTTTTAATTCATAACTTATTTAGGAAGTACAAGATCAACTAGAGGCACCCTTTAATTCATAACTTATTTAGAAGGTATAAAATAAACTAGAGGCACCTCTGGCCCAAGAAATAATATTTAAAAAAGCCAACTTTTATAACAACAGGAAATAAATCATTCATTTGATAAATAAAGACAATCAAATATTTAATAGTTGAGAAACTTTTTCAAAACAGTAACTTGTTTTTTCTCTTCTATATATGTAAACCAAGTCTATCCTATTAGGGTTTAGGAAGGACAACTAAAGTGGTCGTCATAAGAATTACGACTTAAATAAGTAACGGTCTTGCCCAAAGGTGACTGACTTATTAAAATTGTAATTTTTCTGATTATGGTTTTTTCTTTTAACTATTAAGATCACAAGTTTGCATCCATAAACATTAATTTCATAGTCTTGCCCAAAGGTGTCTAGATTTTCGTGTGGACTGGATGGAGTAGAATAGTTATATATTTTGACAAAATATGGATAACCCTCTGCCTAAAGGTGTCGAAGTATCTGTATTAACTCAAAGTGTATAAGTCTAGTTCTACTTGTGATTATTGTCACGATTAGGGAAGCAATTAGCAATTAATAAGTACCGCCCAAAGGTGTACTCTAAAGATGTATTTGCTGTCCTGCAGAGTAATAAATTATTATACAGGTATCTGTGATACTCTGATTAATTCGGCTTAACCCTAAGACCGAAATAAATTATTAATGGTTAAATATTAAGTTTAAGCATGTGATATGATATTTTATATTATGCATGTTAGACTAATGTTGTATTTAATTATTTGGTAAAATAGTTATGGATGGGTCAATCATTCAACGTCATTTGACTGGTATTGAGCCACTCAATGGCTCGAATTTCACCACATGGAAGTCACAGCTTGACATTGTTTTGGGTGTGATGGAGTATGATCTCGCTCTTACTCAGGATATGCCTGATGTTCCCACGGATGATTCTCCGGATTCTGTTAAGTTGAAACACTCAAAATGGGAAAGAGCTAACAGGATGGCAATCATGATTATCAAGTCCTCCTTAGGAGATGCCATTCGAGGTGGTATTCCGACTAAGAATACTGCAAAAGAACTGATGACAGAAATTGAAAAAACAGTTTGTTGGGTCTACTAAGGCACTACAGTATAGTTATCTGACTAAATTGACTTCTATCAAATATGATGGCCAGGGTAATATTCGTGAACATATTCTGAAATTTTCCAACATTGTTCTTTCTCTTAGAGAGTTGGGGATGCCTCTTAAAGATGATTTTCTTGTGCATTTGGCTATTGCTTCTCTTCCCCGCTCATTTGATACTTTCAAAGTGAATTATAATGCACAAGATCGTAAATGGGATGTGAGTGAGTTGATTGCCCACTGTTTTGTGGAAGAAGAACGACTTAAGCAAGGAAGGGTTGAACATGCAAACTTAGCTATACACGGTAAGGGTAAAAGATTTTTTAAGAAGAAAAACACCAAGAAAATAACTCACAAAAAACTGGAAACAGGTCAGAGTTCTAACTCTACACCACAGGCTAAAGCAAATAATCAAAAACTAGAAGAGATAGAATGTTTTTTCTGCCATAAGAAAGGGCATATGAAAAAGAATTGCTACAAATACAAAGCATGGTTGAATAAGAAAGGAGGTAGTAACCTAGCACTTGTTTGTTTTGAAGCAAATTTAGTTGATGTTCCTTCAAATACTTGGTGGGTTGATTCTGGTTCTTCTGTTCATATTACGAATTCATTGCAGGGGTTCATCAGCAAGCGGGAAGCCAGGGATGAGGAAAAAGTATGGCTGGCAGACTCGGGTGCTAAACCTGCAAGAGTAGAAGCAGTTGGAACTTATCGACTAGTTTTAGATGGAGGTTTTATTTTAGAATTAAAGGACACATTTTTTGTGCCTACAATAAGGCGGAATTTAATTTCTGTTTCCAAGTTAGACTCAGCTGGTTTTGGTTTTTTGTTTGAAGATGATACAGTTTCTATTAGACTGAATAAGAAAAATATTGGTTTTGGTACTATGGTTGATCGTTTATATAAACTATCTCTAGATGCCTGTTTTGCTTCATCATTATGTTTATCAGTAGATTCTGCTGCTTCTTCATCTTTTGGTATTAAAAGACCATTCCTTAAAGAAAATTCTTCTATGTTATGGCATAAACGATTAGGTCATATATCTAAAGAACGTCTTCAAAAGTTAGTTGTTGAAGGAGTACTTGGTGCATTGGACTTTAGTGACTTTCATACTTGTATTGAGTGCATCAAAGGGAAATTGACAAAACATAGAAAACTTACTGCAACTAGGAGTTGTGGTCTTTTGGAACTTATTCACACAGATATATATGGACCTTTTCCAACTCCCTCTCGTGGTGGCCAGCGTTACTTTATCTCATTCATTGATGATTTTTCTAGGTACGCGTATGTGTACCTTATTCATCATAAACATGAGGCTTTGAAAACCTTTAAGCTCTATCACGTGGAGGTAGAAAAACAATTAGATCGCAAGATCAAGGTTGTTCGTTCTGACCGTGGCGGAGAGTATTATGGGAGAGCAGATCAAGATGGTGTGAATCACGGGAATTTCGTCGAATACCTTCGTGAACAAGGTATTGTTCCTCAGTATACAACTCCGGGTACACCAGAGCAAAATTGGGTTGCAGAAAGGAGGAACAGGACATATCAGAACATGGTTCGAAGTATGATGAGTCATTCCGATTTACCAGAGAGTTTCTGGGGTGAGGCATTGAAAACAGCTGTTTACATACTTAATAGAGTTCCCAGTAAAGCTGTGCCAAAAACCCCATTTGAACTTTGGACTGGAAGGAAACCAAGTCTGAATCATCTACGAGTTTGGGGTTGTCCAGCAGAAGCGAGACTTTATAATCCGGACATTCGAAAGTTAGATCCGCGTACCATAACATGTCGTTTTGTAGGATATCCAGAAAGATCCAAGGGTTTTAGATTTTATTGTCCTACAAGGACTACCCAGATTGTAGAGTCGAATAATGCCAAATTTTTAGAGTTTGAGCAAAACAGTGGGAGCCCAAACCATAGAAGATCAAATTTTGAAGAAACTGTGGTGGAATCACGTGCAGTTTTACCTACTATCTTAGTTGATCTTCCCCGAGTCGTTGAAGATACACCGATTACAGTCGTTGCACCTCAAGTTATTGCACCTGAAGTTATTGCGCCTGAAGTTGTTGCACCTGAGCTGGAACCTGTAGTTACACCAGAACCAGTAGCTGCACCTGTCAATGAGCCTATGCCGTTAAGGAGATCCAATAGGGAAAGAAGATCAGCAATATCTGATGATTATCAAACCTATATGACTACAGGAGATATTCTTGATGTAGATGATCCATCAAACTTTTCAGAAGCTATGAATGGTAACCATTCGAAAGAATGGATGCAAGCTATGAAAGAAGAATTTGAATCTATGAACCGGAATGATGTCTGGGAACTTCGACCATTACCAAATGGTGCTAAGATGGTCGGATGCAAATGGGTGTTCAAGACGAAACGTGACGCAGAAGGAAATGTGGAAAGGTACAAGGCTAGGCTGGTTGCCAAAGGATACAACCAAAGAGAGGGAATTGATTACTCAGAAACATTATCTCCGGTCTCGAAGAAAGATTCTCTAAGAATTATATTGGCCTTGGTAGCACATTCCAATCTAGAACTCCATCAAATGGACGTCAAAACTGCTTTTCTAAATGGAGATCTAAACGAAGATATTTACATGGAGCAAGCTGATGGATTTCAAGAAAAGGGTAAAGATCAGTTAGCCTGTAAGTTGAAGAAGTCGATATATGGGTTAAAGCAAGCCTCTCGGCAATGGTACTTGAAGTTTGATCAAGTAGTGACAGCTTTTGGTTTTAAGGAAAATCCTATGGATAGGTGTATATACCTTAAGATCAGTGGGAGCCGATTCATCTTACTAGTGTTATACGTAGATGACATTCTCTTAGCCAGCAATGACATCCACTTGTTACACGATACCAAACATTTTTTGTCAAAAAGTTTTGATATGAAAGATTTGGGGAATGCTTCATACGTTCTTGGAATTAAAATTCAAAGGGATAGAAATGCTGGTGTACTAGGTTTGTCTCAAAGAGCTTACATTGATAAAATTCAAAATAGATTTGGAATGCAGAATTGTGCACCTGGAGATGTACCAGTTGTGAAGGGAGATGTTTTCAGCCAACAACAATGTCCCAAAAATGAGATTGAAAGACGCCAAGTTGACCCCACCGAATATGCGTCAGCTGTTGGCAGTTTGATGTATTTGATGATTTGCACTAGACCCGATATTGGTTTTATAGTTGGAATGCTTGGAAGATTTCAAAAGAATCCTGGAGTAATACACTGGAAGGCAGTTAAGAAGGTTCTTAGGTACCTGCAAAGAACAAAGGACTACATGCTCGTGTATAGAAATTCTGGTGACTTGGAGGCTTATGGATATTCTGATTCAGACTTTGCAGGTTGTAAAGATAGTCTGAAATCTACTTCAGGTTATATTTTCATGCTCGCTGGAGGAGCAATATCTTGGAGGAGTGCGAAACAATCACTGATTACATCATCAACTATGGAAGCAGAATATGTTGCTTGTTTTGAGGCTACTCAACATGCCATATGGTTGAAGAACTTTATTAGTGAATTGTCTATAGTAGACTCAATTCACAAGCCGATGAAGATTTTTTGCGATAATGCTGCTGTTGTGAGATTTGTGGAGAACGATAATCCGTCTAAGAGAACCAAGTACATCATGATCAAATATCTCTATGTTAGAGATAAGGTTCGAGAAGGTCTCATTGTCATTCCCCACATCTCTACTCAACTTATGGTTGCAGACCCATTAACTAAAGGGCTTCCACCTAAGATTTATAAGGAACTAGTATCACTCATGGGAGTTGTAGAGTCATTTATTTGAGTTTATTTGTAGGAGTAGTTATAATTTGATTATGATTCAAATAAAATGTTATCCTTCTGACACAATTACATGAATGCATTATGAATAAATTTTTGCACGTGCATTACAAACATAAAGTTGTAGCCCAATGAGCTTCATACAAGCTCTAGATGTAACTTAGGCTGAACATGATAGGGCACCATGTTTCAAAAGCCTTCATCTTGGATAGTTGGTGATGGTTATTCACATAGCGGACGCTGTAAAATATCAAGATGACATGCACATGTTGTTGCATGAAGTTTGGACGATATGGGAACACATTAATAAGTTGTGTTGCCCAAAATGCACCATATTAATAACCACCGTAAAGTATAAGGATGGCTCGAAAAGATTGATGGTACTAACATTGAGACCATGGAACGACCCTTGCATCAAAATGAATGTGTTGTGTCTTCATGATCCGTTGCTAGTGGTATTATTCGATTTTGGTGAAGGTCTTCAGGAATGATCTCAGAAAACGCTAATGCAACAAATTGTTATTTTTTAACTTCAGGGTGGCCACCCGTTTTTTAAATCTGGAAATCCAGTCGTTTTCTAAAACTAACTATGTTTGTATTGACCAAGTGGGAGAATGTAAGATATTTTATTTAAATAGTAACCAAATTAGTTTTATATTTTCTCCCTATTTAAATAAACTATATTTGGTCATATACAATCAATATTTTATTGGCTGGATTTTTGTTGTTGCAAAAGTGGAATGAGATAAAAGTTTTACCAAGTATATATTTGGTTACCTGATTAAGTTTAACTGCTTGGTGAGTTGGCAGTACACTATTGGTTGGTGCATCCCCTCTATTCTCCATTTCCCATAATGGGCAGGGATTTGGGAGATTTAGTTTTTCTTTATAAAGGTAGGGGAGTCCCACCTCTCACTAAGCAAGCAAACAAAAATTGTGAAACCCATTTTCAATTGCTAACAAAGGGAGAGAGGTGAAGACTACCTTGACTACTATTGTTTTTGTGTCTACTCTGAAGGAAGGGCTATTGGATTTATCTTCTTCTTATTCTATTCTTATTTACCTATTTGCAAGGAGAAAGAGGTATGTGATCCTATGTGATTATTAATGTTATTTTTTTCAATCATATGTATGGACTTCTTCTAGTGCAAGATCCTGTTGATTCATGAGAAAATAAAACATAACTATGAATCATGAAATTACTACAATTCAATATCTTGAAAAACCTGAGGTAGTTAAGGTTGTTGACATTAAAGTCTTTAAGATGAATTTCTCTGTGATGGAGTGGGAAGAAGTTGATGATTTGGGTGATCATGTACTGTTTTTGGGTCGAAAGACTTCAGCTTCTTTATCATGTACAAAGTTGGGTCTTAAAAAGGGTTGTATCTATTACACCGAATATCCCCATAACATCTTGTACAAATTTGATCCAGAATGGCAAAGAATTTCAGTTTCTTTATCAGGCTTGAATCTAACGACGCCATATTATTGTCCGTATTGGATGTCAATGTCTTCAAATTTCAGGTAATTTTGAACAGTAACACATATTATGACGTATAAATGGCTTTGGGTTTAACAAGTGATATATTTGTTTCATTCTTATGAGTTAAACTTATATTGTTTGATTTCTTTGAGTCATAGATGACTGTCAGCCATTCTTAAAGAACAACATGAATTTCCTTATATAGTTTTGTTTGGCATTAAACTTGTCAATGTAGTTTATGTTACATTATTGGGTGATTTCGATTGCAATTTTTTGCTTTATTATATCTGTCTAATACCTAATAATGGGTGCACTTAAATTTTGTAGGGTCGATGAGGGAAGTATAGACGCAAATTTGTTAGGCAACTATAAGGATGAATATTTGATTATAAGAACCGAGGTTGAAGAAACCAGCATAATACAGACCGGAGCTTGGGCTACTCTTAATGAAAATGTCATAGGCTTAATTTCCAGTTATCTTCATCCAGCAGATTACTTGCATTTCCGTTCAGTTTGTAAAGAAAGCCGATTGGCAATCCCTGAGGTGAAGTCGAGAACTTTTTGTGGAGATATCTTACGTGCCACTTTACCTCCATGGCTGATTTTCTCTAGGAAAAGAGATACCATCTATAACTTTGTAGATCCGACGTTTAATAACCAAAGGTATCTTATCAACCTTTCTGAGTTTTTGTTGGATTCCACGATACATTTTTCAAAGGGCGGTTGGTTAATAATGTCTAGAGGACATAAATCTTTGTTCTTCTTTAATCCTTTCTCAAGGGCCATAATCCAACTTCCAGACTTACCAAGTCAACCTTATGAGATGGTTGCTGGAATATCATTCTCGTCCTTACCTACCTCTTCTGACTGTAAAGTTTTTACCTTAACAAAAAAATGCCCATCGAGAACAACTACTGTTTCTATCTTCATCATTTCTCGAGGAGATGCTGCTTGGGACCAGCGAGTCGTTCCTCATACCGTGTTAGGCATGGAATTCTGGCCAAGATCTAGGAATCCAGTTTTCTGCAATGAGAGCTTGTATTACCTAGATCCTAAAGGAACTATAGGAGTTTTTTCTCCCATAAACTTTAGTTAGAAAGTACTTGCCAAGTCCCAGATACCATGTGATTCAATTTATCAGTGTTACTTGGTGGAGTGTGATGAAAAGCTTCTATCTGTATTTGTTGGTTATTCTTTAAATTGGGTTCGGGTTTTCAGACTGGATTGGGAAGAGAAACTCTGGGTTAAAGTTGAAAGTTTACAGAAGAGTGCGTTGTTTATCAGCAGTACCTCTGATAAGCCACGTTAACTAGTTAGTTAGGAATGAGTCAAAATGTGTTTGAATTTTGAATTTCAAATGTAAACTCTACTTCCTGTAATCTTGCAATTGACCAAGTCATGTAACAACAATGTGATTAATCAATATAAATACCTCTGATCCTAACTGATAGGGGTACAGAGACTTAAAGAATTCTCATGGTATCAGTCGCCTAGGTAGATATTTTCTTCTTCAATCATGGCTGCAACAACTCCCACCTCCTCTTCTACCACCCCCACTGCTACCCCATTCAACCTACCTCATTCTTTTCCCAGCCTAACCAACCTTGTACCTTTAGTATCAATCAAACTGGATAACACTAATTTCTTGACATGGAAAAAGCAAGTTATCCCCATAATGAAATCTCAGGACCTCTTTACCTATGTTGATTCAAGTTCAATCCCACCCCCTCCATTCATTCGAAATCCTACTACAGAACAAGATGAACCGAATCCATTGTTTCTTCAATGGACTAGGATCGATCAAACTGTTCTCAGTTGGCTTAACACCACTCTATCCCCTCCAATCCTATGTCAAACCCCTGATTTCCAGACCTCAAGAGAGTTGTTTTCTTATCTTCAAGATACCTTTTCTGCCCAAAACACTGCTAGGAAGTCTCAATTGATTCTTCAATTGCAAACAATACAGAAAAACAATCTATCAATGGCTGAATATGTAGGAAAAATAAAAGAAATCTCCGACGCTATTTCAGCCTCTCATGGTCCAGTTCCAGACATTGAATTAGTTCTTCATACCTTACGAGGTTTAGGATCTGAATACTCCTCATTCGTTACTGCAATTGAAACTAGGGAAACCTTACCCACTTTTACTCAATTGCAACCATTCTTGTATACACAAGAGATGAAGCATACTCATCAGCAATCCCTTACCTCTTCTTCTACTGCCCTGATTGCCAAGTCAAACCCACCTCCTGTTCATAGCTCCAAACCCCAATATCGTCAAACTTCTTCACAAAGAGGTGGTGGTCGTGGCAGACCATATCAGAGAGGTCGAGGTAGAGGCAGAAATCAATACCAGATGAGTTCACAACCTCAATCGAGGTCTTCTCCACATCCCTCTCTTCTCGGGACTCCACCTTCAACCCAGGTAATTTGTCAAATATGTGGAAAAGCAGGTCACACTGCTTATTATTGCTATCACAGGGAAGACCATGCCTACCAACCAAATGATATTCCTCAATCCTTTGCGGCGTATCAACCTTCGGAGATTCAGTACGATCCTTATTATTATGCTGATTCGGGTGCAAGCAATCACATGACAAATGATGCTTCGACTATGGTTACACGGGGTCCTTATTATGGAAATGATCAAGTTTCAATCGGTAACGGATCCCTTCTCCCGGTTCATAATATTGGTAATGTTACTATAGGTTCACCTTCTGCTCCCATCACCTTAAAGAATGTCTTCCATGTACCTTCAATTACTAAAAACCTATTATCTGTCTCCCAATTAACTTCTGACCTTGATTGTTACGTCATATTTGATCGAAGCCAATTTTTTGTGCAGGATCGACGAACGGGGAAGCTGGTCCTTCACGGTCTTAAGAAAGATGGTCTGTATCGGTGTTCGGGCAAAGCTCTTCATGATTTCAACAATAGTGTTAGGATTTTAAATTCATGTTTCTTAGGCAGTAAAATAAAGAGTGATATATGGCATATGCGCCTCGGACATCCCCATTTTCGAAGTTTTAATCAAGTTATTTCAAATAAGTTAGTTTCTCCTTCTCTTTCATCTAACAGTGATAACAAATGTGAAAGTTGTGTTTTATCGAAACATCATCGGCTTCCTTTTTCTTCTTCTCAAAATCATTCTCTCTCTCGTATCTCTGTTATTCATGCTGACTTGTGGGGTCCATCTCCTACCATTTCTAATTCTGGATTCCGTTATTTTTTAATCTTAACTGATGAGTTTACTCGTTTCTCATGGATCAGATTTCTTCGTGACAAATCAGAGGTTTTTGCTTGTTTCAAATCCTTTACAATACTTGTTGAAAATCAATTTCAAAAGAAAATTCAAGTCTTTCAAAGTGATGGTGGGGGAGAGTTTTCATCTAAAGTTTTTCAAGATTTTCTCTCCAATCGTGGTATTTTTCATCGTTTCTCATGTCCCCACACCCCCCAACAAAATGGGATGGCGGAACGAAAGATACGACATGTAGTCGAAACCGGGCTGGCTCTTCTTCACCAAAGCCATGCACCAAAATCTTTTTGGGCCGATGCTTTTAACACTGCTACGTATTTAATCAATCGTCTTCCCACACAGGTTTTACAAAACCAGTCCCCTTTTTCTGCACTATATAACAGAGTACCTGATTATTCTTCATTGAGGGTTTTTGGTTGTCGATGTTATCCACTTCTAACTCCCTATCGCAAAAACAAATTACAATTCAAAAGCCACCCATGCATCTTTATCGGGTACAATGATAATTTCAAAGGTTATAAGTGTTACGATCCGGAAAATCAACGAGTGTACATATCACGGGATGTCATCTTTGATGAATACCTATTCCCCTTTGCACTTCCTGATTTTCATAATGTATCCAATGAAATAACAGTACAAGAAGCACCCCAATGGGTATTTCTTGAGATACCATCCTCCTCACAACTTCTTCTTCCATCTGGTCCAGTCAATGCCATGCCTCCATCATCGATTTCTTCACCTGCTCCTACTCAATCCTTACCTATTGTTCCAAGCACCAATGATGAGTCCCAACTCTTAGGTCAAAGTGCCACCCGAACAGATGATCAACTTGTTGAGCCCGTGTTGGAGTCAACTTCTCCGCCGCCGGTCCAGCCGATTCATCATATGACGACTCGTTCCAAACAAGGTATAAGAAAGCCTAAGGTAATTCCCTCTTTACTTGCAACAAAGTATACTATTGCTTCTTCCTTTCTTTCTACGGTTCCTACCTTGCCGAGGGAACCTACTTCTTTTACAGATGCAAAGCAGAATCACCTTTGGTGTTTGGCAATGGCCGACGAGTTTAATGCATTATTAAAAAAATAAGACTTGGTCTTTGGTACCAAAGAAACCAGGAATCAATTTGGTTGGTTGCAAATGGGTCTTTCGTATTAAGACCAAAAGTGACGGAAGCATTGACAGGTATAAAGCACGGTTGGTAGCCAAGGGCTATTCTCAGCAACAAGGTTTGGACTACGATGAAACTTTTTCACCTGTTGTAAAACCGGTAACCATAAGATTAGTGTTAAGTATTGCTATAACTAATGGTTGGAATGTACGTCAACTTGACGTTAAAAATGCATTTTTGCATGGTTTCTTAGACACCGAAGTATATATGCAACAACCTGTTGGGTTTGTCAATAAAGAATATCCGAATCATGTTTGTCGCTTGCATAAGGCTATCTATGGACTAAAACAAGCACCACGTGCTTGGTTCACTCGGTTCACTAATTATCTTCAAGAGTTGGGCTTTATCGGTTCGAAGTCAGACAATTCTTTATTTACTTATCGGACTTCTTCGTCAATAACTATACTCTTATTGTATGTGGACGATATTCTAATTACAGGTTCAGATGCGACTGTCTTATCGAGCATCATTAGTCAATTAAATAATCAATTTTCTATGAATGATCTCGGCGATATTCACAATTTTCTCGGTATGGAGCTTAAAAGGGATGAATCCGGCCTTTTAATAACTCAGTCAAGGTATACCCTTGATTTGTTAAGAAAAATCGATTTATTGAATTCCAAACCAGTAGGCACTCCGAGTCCCTCGGGTCAAAAGATGTCTCAAAACGATGGTGAACCATTTTCAGATGTCACCTTATATCGGTCGCTGGTGGGGGGTCTACAATATCTCTCCTTAACAAGGCCCGATATCACTTATTCAGTAAATCAAGTTTGCCAATTTATGCAGTCTCCCACGACGACTCACTTTAGTGCGGTAAAACGTATATTCCGTTATTTGAAAGGAACACTAGGTAGAGGTCTTTTCTATTCAACCAAATCAGATTTACCACCTAATGGTTGCAATTACAATTTAACGGCTTTCTCTGACGCTGATTGGGCGGGAGATCCAGATAATCGGCGATCCGTTACGGGAAGTTGTATTTATTTGGGAAATCATTTATTATCATGGGCCTCAAAGAAGCAACCTACTGTTTCGAAAAGTAGTACTGAGGCAGAGTATCGCGCCATGGCGTATACCACTGCCGACATCGCTTGGATACAGTTTCTTCTTCGTGATATTGGTGTATTCATGAACTCGCCTCCGACAGTTTACTGTGATAATATCAGTTCTACTTACATGGCTTACAATCCTGTTTTGCACTCACGTACTAAACACATCGATCTTGACTATCATTTCGTACGTGAAAGAGTTAACCGTGGGGCTTTGAAAGTTGTCTTTGTGCCAACACAAGACCAAATTGCCGACATCTTAACAAAAGGTTTGGTTAAAGCTCGTCATCGTGTACTTTGCTCCAAGCTCTCACTAAAAGATCCGGTCGTTCAGCTTGAGGGGGGATGATAAGCCACGTTAACTAGTTAGTTAGGAATGAGTCAAAATGTGTTTGAATTTTGAATTTCAAATGTAAACTCTACTTCCTGTAATCTTGCAATTGACCAAGTCATGTAACAACAATGTGATTAATCAATATAAATACCTCTGATCCTAACTGATAGGGGTACAGAGACTTAAAGAATTCTCAACCTCATGTGTGTCGGTAATAGCTCCGGATACGTCCATGGAGAACAGAATATATTTTTCCAGTTTCCACAAAGAAAAGATTATATTTTACTCCCTCGACGAAGGTATGTACCACTCTGTTGGGGGCCAACATTCCGCTAAGGATTTGATTAACTCCGAAGAACAATTGTATTGCAGTTGGATTGAACCTATTTGGTCGAAGAACACAGTTCAAGAGCTCAACTGGCTTGATAAATTAGATGAACATGGAGTAGAAATTAGAAAATGGTGACACTAAAGTTGAAGCTTGAATATCAAGTACCCCATCTTGAGTTCTGTCAGAAGCACTGGACTTGATCGGTGACATTCATTTACTCTTATCAGATTCTCTTCCTTTGATGAATAAATGGATGAATGGATGAAAGAGCCAAATAATATGATTCATCGTCGATTTTTTGGAATGGTCGAAGAGGTTTAATATTGCAATTGGAACTTCTCAGAGTAAGGACATCTTACTACTTATTGTGGTGTTCTTGAAGACTTTGACCTATGCTCGACCGCAATCTTTCTCTCTTTCTTTTTTGTTTGGTTTTCGTGGATTCTTAATTATCTATCCTGAAGCATTGGAGTTAGTTTGTTTTGTTTATATATAAATTGACGGCCGAAGTTCGGCCGGCAACTCTGACTGACGATCTTCTTCTTCTCTTCTCTCTCTACTCTCTCTCTCTTTCTCTAAACTCTCCGACGAAAGGGTTCCTCCATATCCTAAATGGTATAAAAAGACTGAAGAATAAAGTTTGATTACATTCTTATTTGTATCAAAGTATGTTACAATAAAGTTTGATTATATTCTTATTTTGATCTAAATTAAATTATAAAGACTGAAGAATAACCTACTAAAAAAGTATAAAAACATCTCATGAATCTGCGTTTTAAATTTTTCTTTCAATGTAAATGGTGTTATTCTTATCTCATAAAAAAAAAATGGTGTTATTCTTGAAAAGCAAAAAAAAAAAAAATCATACAAGTAACCTATTGGAGGTACCAGTCTGACATATTGCATTATAGGTCGATAAGAAACTACGGATATGTAACAGAACACATCGATTTTATCTTATCGACGAAAAATTTATCAAAATTCTCTATCGATTTCTCACGCTACACATTGATTTCATCTTTATCCCTGAAACCTTATCAAAATTCTCTTCAATTTTGATGCAGGGAGATTTTCATGAGATATTCCAAGTATCTTGGATATCTTAAAATCTAGTTATTTTAATATTATAATATTTTTGTTCGTAGAGAATTATTATTTTTAGCAGTTTTATATTTTTAGGAAACCTTTTAGCTTTTAGATTCTAGTATTTTATTTATTTAGAAGTTGTTATTAGAATTTGATTAGGTTTAGGAAAGTAGTATTTTATTTATTAGATATTGTTATTTGAGTTTGATTAGGTTAAGGAAACCCTAAAGTCTATATAAAGAGGATCTAGGAGTTGTTATATTCATTCAAGTTGATCAATAATATTCAGTATTTAGTTTATTCTTATTAATTTCGGTTCAATAGTCTTTAGACGGAGTTCTAAGGCTTTTATCAGTTTTTCCGCTGCGTCAGTTGGCATCAAGAACGAGGTTTCTCCTGGCTTAATGGCAGAAGACAAAGCTAGAAACACAAACCTCGACGGTGAACGAGGTAACAATGTCATGTGGGCAAAAATTGACGGTTTGAGTCATCAACTAACCCAAGTTATGGAGATGATTAACAACCTGAATGTCAATACAAACCCTAGGCAACCTATTAACAGAGAACGTGTTGAGGGATTCGCCCACAACCAAGCTGTTAATGGAAACGAAGGCAGAGCACAACTACTTCAACAATATGCTGGCAACCAAGAAAATAGAGGTAACTATTATCCTAACCAATTATATCCGCGTAGATATTATGATGAATACAAAATCAAGGAAGAAATACCACTCTTTAATGGTTATTTGTCGGTCGAAGAGTTCCTTGATTGGCTACATGAGGTTGAGCGGCAAGTGAATATGTCATATACTGTTCCTGGTGAACAGATGGTAAACATTATTGCTTGTAGACTGAAAGGAAGTGCTGCTGTTTGGTGGGATCAGTTACAACGTCAAAGAGTGGGGCAAGGAAGGGCTCCAATTCAGAATTGGCCGTCTCTGAAAGAAAACCTGAGAGAGAGGTTCTTACCACCAGATTATCAACAACACTTGTTTATGACTTACCAGAACTGTAGACAAGGATTGCGTTCGGTGGGTGAGTACTATGAGGAGTTTTCAAAACTGGCTCAAAGAAATAATATGGAGAACATTATAGAATATGAAGATGTTGTAGCAAATCGATTTTTAAGCGGATTAAAATTTAGTTTGCGAGAAAAAGTGGAGATAGTTACAGTATGGACTATTCAGGAGGCGTACAACTTGGCCCTAAAAATTGAAGCTGAGGAACGGGAATATAGGAAGTTTGGATTTCGGAGGGAAGAACAACCTCACTTAACTATTAAAAAGGTAAAAACGACTCCCTTAGAGAATGTTGAACCACCACGAATTATCACCATAGACGATTCAAACAATATTGTTCATGAAGCAAAATCCGACGTTATTGTGTTCAAGGATAAGTCTCCTAAAATCAATTTACACAATAAAATAATTAATTCTGAAGAAATTATTCAGAAAATTGAGTTAAAGGAAGTGGTTCAACCAATTGAGTCAAAGGAAGTTGTTCAGGAAATTGAGACAACGGACGTTGTTCAGGAAATTGAGACAAAGGACGTTGTTCAAGAAGCTGAATCAAAGGAAGGTGAAAAGCTTCGGAAGTTATACATTAGTCCAATTGAAGTTCCTTCATACGAAGACCCGTTCTCAGAATTTTGCGAATCTCAAGTTGTTTCACATGGATTGACAAGTAATTTTATTCGAAAGTCTTCATCGAAGTTCATAATTTTCAATCATTATACTCATGATCTGTACAAGTTTATTTTTTGGGTGAAAAGAGAGCTTGAGTCAAATTACAAATATAGGCAGAAAATATTTTATGGCCTAGTAAAATCGTCAGTCAAATCTGAAAGTTTGGTAATTCCTATGCATAGTTCACGAGAAGGATATATCAAGGGACTGTCAATCAAGATAACATTCAAGTCAATTATTAAACTCGAGGCGAGTTTTTTTGAAGTGGAGGAGACTGATGCAGGGAGATTTTCATGAGATATTCCAAGTATCTTGGATATCTTAAAATCTAGTTATTTTAATAGTATAATATTTTTGTTCGTAGAGAATTATTATTTTTAGCAGTTTTATATTTTTAGGAAACCTTTTAGCTTTTAGATTCTAGTATTTTATTTATTTAGAAGTTGTTATTAGAATTTGATTAGGTTTAGGAAAGTAGTATTTTAATTTATTAGAAATTGTTATTTGAGTTTGATTAGGTTAAGGAAACCCTAAAGTCTATATAAAGAGGATCTCGGAGTTGTTATATTCATTCAAGTTGATCAATAATATTCAGTATTTAGTTTATTCTTATTAATTTCGGTTCAATAGTCTTTAGACGGAGTTCTAAGGCTTTTATCAGTTTTTCCGCTGCGTCAAATTTGGGGCATGTTGGTATGACAGACTGTACGTATGCATTTGACCACCGACAGTTTTGAATTACAAATCAAAAGCATAGTGAGAGAAAGTGGGGGGAATCCTCCTCTATATATAGTCATCGGAAAGACGGGAAAACCGAAAACCCTCTCGCTCCGATGAATCAAAATCTACGCTCATCATTCCTCTGTCGCCTCTAACGGCTATCGGGATCTTCTCTCAGGTAAATTGAGTAACTCAATTTCTCCTTCACTTTCTTTATAGGGTTTTTTGAGGAAAAAATGAGTGAAAAACCCAAAAATCTAGACTCTAATAGGAAAAAAACTCACTCAAAAATAATAATGTCAAAAAAACCCATTTTCTGAACATTTTTCAAAATGTTCACAACATACGTAATTATGTTGTTAACAAGACAACATATTTTTTCATAATTCCATTTTTACCCTTATATGTTGACAACATATATCATTGTGTTGTTATAAAATGTTGACAATATCTATAATAATGTCCCGACTTATTATAAAATGTTGGCGTCATATATAATTATGTTCTTAACAACATATATAATGTATTAGTCAAGATATTATTTGTTCGTTAACGGATTTGTTAAATACAACGGATAATATGCATAACATTTTATTTTTTGTAAAAGACAAATAAAAAATGCTTTAGTCTTTATATTTATGTCGAAAGCAAAACAAAAAATGCGGAAACCATTTATTTTTTCACAAGATATCTCATTGTGTTGTTATAAAATGTTGACAATATCTATAATAATGTCCCGACTTATTATAAAATGTTGGCGTCATATATAATTATGTTCTTAACAACATATATAATGTATTAGTCAAGATATTATTTGTTCGTTAACGGATTTGTTAAATACAACGGATAATATGCATAACATTTTATTTTTTGTAAAAGACAAATAAAAAATGCTTTAGTCTTTATATTTATGTCAAAAGCAAAACAAAAAATGCGGAAACCATTTATTTTTTCACAAGACAAATCAAAAAATGTTGTAGCCAAAATGTTTGTGTTAGTTTGTCTATGTAAAATGGAAAAGAAAAAAATGCGAAATATTTTGGCAAAACAATGTCTAAGCAAAAACGAATTTGTTCAAAAATTTACAAATTGTTGAGACAAACTAAGATTTGTTCAGAAATTTACAAAATTGTCGAGAGCAAACCAAGAATTGTTCAGAAATGTTCAAAATTGTTTTTGACGTTGATTTGGGCGGAAAATTTCATTTTGGAGGGTAAAATTGTATTTTTACATACTGGGTTTTTTCCTCATTATTATTTGGTATTGGGCCTGATTCTCTTTAACTTCCTCATTTTGGGCCTTATAATTACCGGCCCTTTTTTGAGCTTACCTCTCGTCACTAATTGGTAATCGAGTTTACCCTTTTCAATAATGGATAATTGGGCTTACCCCCCCCCAGACTTACTAATAGTGACACCAACACAAAGGTTATGTTTGGCGTACGTGAAATAATTGCGACTACCAAGGACAACTATTCTTCAATATGATTCCTAGTAGAGATTCTACCTCATTTTATTGTTTGATTTGACCGGGAATATGATCAGTAAAGATTGATTTTGTTTATATATTATTTACTTTATGATTTTATTATCACATACCAAACATATCCTTAGTAGTTTTGACAAAAAATCTAAATTCAAGGGGGTAAGCTCAATTACTAATTACTGAAGGTGTTAAACTCAATTACCAATTAATTTTGAGGGGGTAAGCTCAAAAAACCCTTCTTTATATCTTCATGATATATCTTTCGTTTTAGTTGTCCTAATTCCTGTTTTTTCTTTCTCGATTTTTGGATGAATTATGATGTTTATATTAGGGTTTATTGATGCTTAATCAAAATATCCACAAACATTTTCCATATTTTGAAGACATTCTTACTCTCTAAATTTACACACAAAAAAACATTGAAATGTTTTCAAATGTCCATAAAACTAAAATGTCTGTGAATTCGTGTCTCAAACCCACTATCTCATACATGGTGAACATTTGAAATGACCCAAACCAATGTGTCAGATATTGGTGGACATTTGTAAAGTCTTCTGTTGCATAGGAGAAGGATGAAAGTTCACTCTTCCTAATACTAAACACCGAAATTTAAATTTTCCGCCAAAAAACTTGTTTCCTTTCTACGCGAAAAAGTGATTGTGCCATCCATTTTTTTCCACGCGAAAAGTGAGTGAGCCTTAGTAAGTACCTAACTGATGAGATTTTTTTAACGTTCGTTACAGATTAAGGTTCAGAGTTGGTGAAGGACGGAAAAAATGGAGAAGCAAAAGAGGAGAAAGATAGCGAAAGAGCTTGACGGTGAGGCATGTTGGCTACTTAACGGTGGTAGAGCTTCTTCTTTCTTGTGCATTGCGATATTCGCTTTTCTGGTGCGGGCTATGGTGTCATTACATCCTTATTCAGGGGCTGGTGATGCCCCTAAATATGGGGATTATGAAGCACAAAGGCATTGGATGGAGATCACCATAAACACTCCTGCTAGGAATTGGTATCGTAACAGCACCTCCAATGATCTCAGCTATTGGGGACTTGATTATCCCCCTCTGACTGCTTACCAGAGTTATATCCATGGCCTATTTATGCATTACTTCTATCCTGAATCTGTTGCTCTCTTTACATCGAGGGGTCATGAGACTGCGTTTGGGTGAGTTATGAATAATAAAAACTTACTGTTCAGGTATATTCATGGCCTATTTATGCACCTTGCCGTGATTTTACTCTGTCCTTGTTTTATACTAATTGATCATGGCCATTTTCAGGTATATTCACAATATTTGCATACGTTTCTTTAATTTTTATGGAATTCCGCTTTTTATTTAAGTTCCTTTGTAGTACAATTGCATCAGCTTGGGCTTTACAATTGGAGCTGTTGCCGCGATTTTCTCCAAGCATGAGTTGGCAGGTTGCTTCTTGTTTAGTCTCGCTCTCAATCACAAACAGGTTTGAGTTCTAAGACTGCTAATGCCACAGAGTTTGCTATTTCCTGTAGAAACTTAAGTGGGATAGAAGAAAGGGTTGGTCAGAAACCTTGGTAGAAATTCTAGAGAAGTTAAAATGTTAAAGCTTAGCATGCTCTCATTCTCATTCATGAGAAGGCAACATTACATGAGAAGAAGTGCATAGTAGTTTAAATAGGGTTTTGGACTGAATGTTTGATTAATGGTTCACTATCTTGAAAATCGAACTTAGATTGTGTTCTAGGGTTAACTAAAGTGCTAAACATAGTTATGTGACGTTGCGATCTGACTTGTATATTGAAATTCAGCCGTTGTTATTTCATCTAGTCACGACTCAACCTTTGCAATATGGAGCGTCTAACATGTAAAAGAGTTGGACAGGATTACAATGGATGCTGAAATAAACTCCTTTGAAACTTTTCATCATGTGTATAAAAACTATGAATGTATATCTGAAATTCCATGAATTTTAATTACAAAAGTAAGAATTGAAGTCTTATGTTTTCTCGTTGCAGGCCTTAATTAGAGAGTGAAAATTTTCTATTTGGCTTGAAGATGTTGACATCAACTTTATTTAACAATACGAGTCTTAGATGTACAAAGAGACGCAACGTGTAGCTAAGTCAGAAGTACATTCTCTAGTGTTAGTGCATTAATGCAGCTTCTTGTTTGTGATTTACTTCTACCCGTGATTTCTGATTTGCTTGCAGATGAGTGCCTATTTTGCCCCTGCATTTTTCAGCCACCTATTCGGAAAATGCCTTCGGCATCGGAATCCACTTCTCGAGGTGTTAAAAACTAGGCTTGGTGGTCTTGGGAACGTTTATTCTTATTTGGTGGCCATATTTATATTCAGTAGACGCTGTTAAAGAGGTAAGTATTAGTGATACTGAATAGGTGATGCTAGAAACATGAATATCTGCAGTTTGTAACTTTATCATGGACCTCAAACATTTGCATATGCCATGTCAACTAGATAAAAGTTTGTCGCCAACATCGGCTCGGAAATTTGTTTATGTCAGCAAGAAGTTGTATTGACGTACTTTTGGATGATTAGCGTAGTTAGGAGTTGTTCTGGTACTGGTTTCTATAGAGCACACAGTCATGTATTATTCTTTTGTAATGTAGGAGTGGGTCTATTGAAGACCAAGGTCAACTCTTAGCTAGAAGACTATCCAATAAAGTGTCACAATGTCTGAGTTAGTGTGTCCTTGTTAAGCTTGAAACCTTGTTCGAAATTGTGGTGTTAAGCTATAACACTATTGGTTGAGCAACTGCTTCAGCCTCTTGATGTTGTAACTGGAAGGTTGTATAGTTGATGTCAACTTTCGTTGTTTATAGAGAATCGAGAAATGTCGTAGGTTGCAATTCATTCAAACTGAGTAAGCCGTTATGTTGTTTGCTTACGTTTGTGTATATTTGAAAAACCTAAACTCGGCAACTCGTATATGTTTTAGCCTGTACGGGAAGATTTTCTGTATGTGCTTATTTGTTTTTCTCTTTTGTTATCACTTTAATTTAGTGAATTTCTTCGTCATTATACAGGTGTTAACCCGTCTAGCTCCTTTTGAACGAGGAATATACGAAGATTATGTGGCTAACTTTTGGTGTACTACTTCTGTCCTTATAAAATGGAAGAGGTTATTCAGTACGCATATACTTAAGCTTTTCAGCTTAACAGCAACCTTGTTATCTGTTCTGCCTTCCATGATTCAACAGATAAAAGCTCCAAGTGATCAAGGTTTCCTCTATGCATTACTCAACAGTTCATTATCATTCTACCTATTCTCATTTCAAGGTATGTCTGTATATTTATGTATTCCATCCATCTCTGCTTTTAAGTTTTTCATTTTCCATCATGCTTCTTAGTTGCTCGCAGTTTTTTTTCCTTGCTTCTTATTCCAACATGAAGCAATGGAGGTTGACACCATCTAACCGGACAAAGCAAGCAAAGAAAGTTTTATAATACTCCCCAAAAATTTATCCGATGAGTCTTTGCCTGCCCGTTTTGTTGTGTTCAAAGGAAAATGCCCTAGATTTCATCTTCTTGATTCTTGATCCATATAAAGAACATTTTCCAGGTGGTTGATCAACAATGTTGCTCATTTTCTTGCTTTTTTTGTTTGGAGAACCTGCCAATTCTAATTGGGAGAGGAAAAATACGAAACAGACTTGGGAATATATAGATATTAATGATATCAATTTTTAATTTTCAAGTATACTCTGGACAAGCTCATATAAAATGTTTAGATATGCTTTTGTTTTGGTTTATGTGCAAGGTGACCCGGGCCCAAAGCAGCCAAAACGCTCCGGTTTTGGGCTCCTACGTAATCAAGGGCCTCATATTTTAGATATTGTATATGACGTTCAAAATAATAATTATATTTTAAACAAGTTGATGACATGATTCGTTGTAGCTTGTAGTTAAGAGCTTAGATCATGTATTACGAATCTAGGGTTCAAATCCTCTCAAGCACTACTGATAGGATTTTTTTCTTTTTGCTAATACGCATTAGATAATGCCCTAACTTTTAACTCCACTTGGGGCTTCTAATTGAATGAGGCGGCTTTATCCGCGACCCTTTAATATCTAGTGGTCAAGTCAATCGTTATTAGATCACATCATAACACGACTATGTACTAAAATAGTCATACAATGATACACATGACTTCAAGTATGTGAGCCCAAGCGTGTTGGATATTCCCATCGCCTTTTTTTGTTTCTCCTTCCTCTCATCATTGTCTTGGTAAAGACCTCCACCAAAGGAGGTTCTACAAAAGGAATGATTTGCCTGTAAATTGAAAAGAAGAGTGTGTAGATATTGTTTACTCACACATCTGGAGGCTCAACAGATACAAAATAGAAAGTTTACTAGGAGAGTTCGATTTAAGATTATGTTGATGCTTTGATTGAATTTGATTTGCAAGACATGGTTTTTAATCGTTCAAAATGAACATTAAAAATCATGGATCCAGAGGAAATCTATATAACACGATAACTTATTTCTAAACTAACCGGTTAGTCTGATTTAAGCAAAGTCATTAGATGGTTCCGATCAAGAAAATAATGGAGGGATAGCAAACTAACCAGTGATCACTTTCTCAAAGAACATATGTTCCAATTCGTCTCCCAAATCAACAATTATACGGACCTTTTGTTACACAATGGAACAAGTTTAATTTAGGGATGCGGTTAAGTGCTACCATTCGCTTGATTTCGAACCAAGTTCAAATTTTGATCAACTAGAACAACTAACAACCAAAACCATCAATAAAGCCTTATTACACTTATCATTATTTAGGGTTTATGCTAAGTTTAGTAAAATGCCAGAAAGAGATTTCATGGGATGATTCTGAAGCAAAAAAAGAAAAATGCAGTCCACTTAAACCATTGGAAACCTTGATTACAATTTGCATTCTCCATTTTGTTTTCATTTGTTGTAAAAGTACTCGGAAATATTTCAGTAGAATTCGAGGAAAAATGAATGGATTATGAAAATTTGGGGGTCCGGATTAGGAATACGATGAGGATTCATGATTTGGACAATCTATCATCAATCCAAGGTTCCAACTTGAGTAAACACAGGGGCCTCAAGCCAAAATTTGAATGGTAGTTAATGACGAACTCACCAAAGTGGCAATCCAAGAATGATCACCTCTCAAAATAGTCCCCTAAATTAGTATTTCCTTCTCAAAGCACTTTTCTTTTTGCTTCATCTCTCTTCCATTTCTCTCTTCTTCACCCCCACTCCTCACTTCCCTCTCTCTCTTTTCCTCCCCTTCTCTCTTAGGATAAGGCGAGAGCTGCGTGCTACCATAACGCACTCAAGGTGGATTAGAAGCACATAGAGCTTGTTTTCGGTGGCTACTCGCTTACCATTTCTATGAAGTACAGCTAATAATGCATCTTTTAACAACTGCAGTTAAAAGTAATGTAAATAATCTGATTCGAAAATACAACCCAAAAATGCTTCAGTCTAAACCTACAAACGTATTCCCCCCTTCAGTACAATATTACACTTGTAGAATGTCAAGAATTCAACTAAATAAGCTTCTTCTTAAGAATTCAACTAAACAAGCTTCTTCTTAAGATTATGAGCTTTATTTCTATATGATTCTTTTTTCCATAGAATCAATACCTGAACCTGAACTTATATCAAATCTACCAGCCTTCTCTGTTTAAAGAAAATATATTTCTTACTATCACCATTACCACCAATCACCACCTCCGCTTCCACCCGTGAGCGATATATCGAGACCACGATTTTCAACGAGAGCCCTCCTTCCTGTCTTCCTTGCCCACCTGTAGTAACAAGAGCACGTATGATAATAAAAAAGATTTCAGTTGCATTCCAGTTTTCAGAAATTTGTAACCTAATTCATTCTCAGTTCTGAACTAGTTGCTTTAACAACTGGTTCAAAGTTGAGCTGACCATCCTCAAACTTAAAGACCAAATATAAAGCACTATGGACTTCTTACCTGAAGTGAAATCAAATTCTTCGTGACTCAATCGGAATCATTGCCGAAGCGACCAAAACCACCTGATGAGCGAGGTGAACTACTGCCCGAGCTACCGAAACCCCCGGAACGACCACCAAAGCTACTAGAACGACTAGATCCGTAACTACCCCCAGATCGACCTGAACTTGAGCCACCAGAAGAACCAAAACGACCTGAACCTGAATCACCATAGCCCCCTGAACGACCAGAAGATCCACCAAACCCTGAACCACTTGAGCGACCAAACCCTGAACCACTTGAGCGGCCAAACCCTGAACCACCCATACCACCGTCTCGTGATCCAAAACGACCACCACCGCCCATGTCTCCAAACATGTCCCGACTTCCACCCTCAACAGCAATCCTAGGAAGCTGAAAAGTACAAACATAAAATATGAAGTAGGTAGCACTAAATCAAATAAGCTACTGCAACATTCAGCGGAGTTCTGCACTAACCTCTTTGAATCTGCACCCTACATCTTTTTCAATGACCTTCACGGCTCTGGACTGTGACTCTGAATGAATTAAAATCGCACTACCTTTTTTGCCAGCACGTCCTGTTCGACCAGATCTATGCACAAAGATTTCTGATGTGCTTGGGAGCTCATAATGTATAACCTGGTACAAAGAAAATCAAAGTCAGGTCCAAGTTAATCAATATCGGGTTCTTCTGCACCAGTCAGGGCAGAATAACGGATATTTTTGCACTTAACCTAGAGGGATATAAACAATATATAGGAGATATATCAGTAGTAAATCACGATATTTTTAGTGTATATGCATCACCACTCTAGGAGAGCATAAAGCAGTGTGCTCTTGACACATAATACAACTTAAATCTTTCAAGGGACATGGATAACGCAAGCTGTGGATGAACATCTACATCAAAAACCGATTCAATTCGAGCATTATGAAAAAAATATGGGGCATCCCATTCTCACAATGCTAGAACCACCAATAATACACTGAACTCCAGAAGCAGTCAAACAAGTGCACTAGTTAGGCGGACTAAATCAGGAGTGAAGACAAAATATTAATATTGACGAGCATGGGAAAACAGAAATCTTACAAGATCAACATTAGGAACATCAAGTCCACGAGCAGCAACATCTGTAGCAACTAAGACATTAAAGTGCCCATCTCGGAAGCCAGAAAGAGTTCTCTCTCTTTGATTCTGTGAGATATCTCCATGCAGAGCCTCACACTTCAAACTTCTTCCCATTGAGTTCGCCAGACGGTCAGCGTCACGTTTTGTTTGAGTAAAAACAATGGACTTCCCTCCTTTTGCGTGTTCCTAGCGACCATAATGAAGACCAAATAAGACTAGAGAAACATAAAATGGAAAGGAAAAAAGTAAGCCCAGTTGAGAAGTTGGAGAATCAGAATTAACTAGATGTATTCAGGTGAATCACATTAACATATAGGAAGAAAAGCCACAAAGAATGAATGCTGGGCTCTCACTGTAATTAGAGGGGCAATAATAGATGCCTTCCCGTACATGTCTGACACAATTGAGTACAAGGTGATCCCGTCGGCCAACTTCTTATCAGAATCCCCAACCTGCATAGAATTTGCCAAAAATAAGCTTGCCGTGATTTAAACCAAACCATTTTATGTATACTGATGATTATTGCTCAATTTGGAAATTGATAACAAGGAAAAACAAAATGAACTTCATTTTCAGATATGAAACTTCATATCTCAAACATTTGAGGTTTATGAAAGGCATAGAGTAAAGCTACTAACAAGATCAATAGTTAGCGGATCTTTCAGGTACTTTTGGGTTAGCTTCCTTATCCAAGCTGGCATTGTGGCAGAAAACATCATACCCTGACGCTTTTGGGGTAACTTTTGTAAAATTATTTCAACATCTTCATCAAAGCCTACTGCAAGCATCTGGTCAGCTTCATCAAGTACAAAAAACTGAACCTCTGACAAATTTAAGGCCCCTCTCTTGAGCAGATCAATAATCCGACCAGGAGTTCCAACAATAACATCAACGCCATGATCAAGGGTATTCATTTGATGTGATAGGGGAACACCACCATACACACACAGAGTATCAAGGTTGGGTGCAGATTCGTGGAATTCCTTCTCAACCTGCTTTGCAAGTTCTCTAGTTGGGGCCAAGACCAAGGCCAATGGATTTCTTCCTTTCCTGTAGTTTTGAACAATACGTGATAAAACTGACTAAACCACAACAAAGCAATATCTGCAACAACATACAAATTTGAACAATCAAAGCAAAAGAAGAGAAGTTAACAAACCCATGCTTAGCATTGAACTGTAGGATTTTATCCATGATAGGAATACCAAAAGCCAGGGTCTTTCCTGTTCCCGTTCTAGCTCGAGCAATCATGTCACGCCCCTGCATAGCTGGCTCCAATACAGCTCTCTGTATAAGAAGAGAAAATGAAAAAAAAATTAGTAACTCAGTAACTGAATAAATACATTTTTTACTGGGAGGAAAGCAGAATCTGCAGTCTCGAAAAAAATATAGAGGGAACTAGAATGGGTGTGTTATAGCTGCACTGGTGATCATAAGATACATCCATACCACAGGTATGAAGTAACAGCAATATAGCAAGTAGCCCAATCCTTTTCGCTATAATTGGAACAAGGGAAACTCAATGCATAAAGGTGCAAAATAATTGCTTCAACCAATTCCTAGAAGCAAGCTCAATTCTGTAAATTGTTCATCCTTGATAAATCAATTTGAGGATATTAAAAGTGAGGTGGACTTGCATGAAAAAAAAACCCATAAACAATATCTCAAGGGTAGCCTAGTGGTGAGTTGAATGGGTTAGCTCCAACTTGGAGCTTACCTTTTTGCACTTCACCTTCATATAGTTATAGGATTAACTACACAATCCGAGCTTCCAATATAACAATAGAGCGTTTCATACGTAAAGGTGTAATCTTTTGCCTTCTAGATATTATATATTCTATCATCTTCTTGACATTCAACAGTAATGGCAATAAAAAACGAGACTTTTAGTGTTCAAGCAAAATGAAACAAGACTATATATATATAGAGAGAGAGAAAGAGAGGGTACCTGAATAGGGAAAAGCTTCGAGATACCTCTCTTGGACAAAGCTGAAACGATCTCTTCAGCAATCCCAAGCTTGGAAATTTCAAGGCCTTGGTCAACAACTCCACCTACTTTACCAGACGCCATCTCATCATCGGAGGAATCATCCTCAGCATAGTCGGCCTGTGCAGTCGAATAAGCCCTAATCTCCATTGGAGTATTACAGAAATGAAATCCTTTAGCTCCAAACCTGGAGAAACCTAGCTTCTCCGATACCACCGAACTAGAAGACGAAAACAAACGAGTTTGACTGCTAATTACATCACGATTTTTAGCAGTTTCAGATAGTAAAGAAGATGAAACCAACTGAAAAGCTTCCATTGAGATCAGAGCAGTGAAAGACTCCCTTGATGCCATTGAAGTCATTGAAGACGACTTCCTTAACAAGTGATTCATCTTTCTTCTTTAGAGAGAGAAAATAAATTGATAAAGGTGGTAGTGACTGAAAGTCGAAAACCCTAATCACAGAGTGAGAAGATGGAAACGAGTGAGAAATGCTTTTTTTAGAGCGAGAGAAACCCTAAAAACAGAGTGAAGACGTTTGATGGGAAGGAGGCGGTGGGAGGAAGTTTGTTGAAAACCTCAAGGAGGGTTTTCGCAGAGAAGTTATTTATGGAATTGAGAAGGGTTTAAGAAAGGACACAGTCGGAATTAATTTAAAATGACGTTATATGCAGGTAGATTTTCTCTATGTGAAGGTTGATTTTAGAGCATCTCCAATGCAAAACTCAATCTTAGAAACTCTGATTGCCACATATGATTTTTGGAGTTTTTTCTTAAAAACTCTTTCCAATGCAACACTCTATTTGGATCTCTAAGATGACGTGTCGAGGGTGGAATAGAGATATCTCAAGAGGACACTCTGTTTCTAGAGTGTCCTCTTGAGATATCTCTAATTGTCCAACTCATCAATCTTTGATTTTCAACCAATAGAAATCGAGTCTTCTATATTTTCTAAATAACTAAATTATTTATTTACAAAACTAACTACGCCGCATAAGTAATAAGAAAAGTTTAGAGCTTTGCACTGGAGACACAAAAAAATTGAGGATCTATATATTCGCCACGTAGGAGTGAGAATCTCAATTGGAACTTGACACATAGATGAATGGAGATTTTATTGAGTTTTGCATTGGAGATGGTCTTAGAGAGAATTATGCATAGTTTGAGTTATGTTATGAGGCAGTAGATGACTGCCCATATGAGCAGTTAAGCTTGAAAAATGAGGTGCCTGCAGCATACATATATTGGTCTCTAACTAAATCATGGAAGCATGAGGTGCTTACATTGATCCCATGTTACTAAACCTAGACATTTAAACTTGTTTTTTTTTTGTTGATATAACATGAAGGACCAACAAAAGTTTGATTGCAATAAAGATGGCGGAGAAGTTCAGCAACTACATTTCATTTTTTTTTTTTTTGTTGAGGAAACTACATTTCATATTTACTCGTCCTTAATTCTTAATGGACCATTTTGCCAAAATATCAGTCTAAATGTTGTAAGATCTATTTATAAATTGGAAAGCAAGGGAATGAAACCATGGAAACAACTTCTTGATTGTTTTTTGTTGTTGCCACCACTTGTCATTGGACAGATTTCGAATTGTTCTGAAGATGTTGAATTAAGTTCTCATCAAGTGAATGTTTTGTGTTCTAGCCCACAGTATACCTTCTTTGATGGCTTTAGCTTCGCTTTCCTCGCTTGTACGTATCCCTGAGGGTAGTAATTTTAACTGGCCCCAATTTGTCCCGATTTTGGACACAAACATGATAAGCTAGTTAGAACTCAGTTTATTTAATATTTTTTTATCTTTGGGGTAACATTTGGTCTTTTCTTTTTGAATAGGTAATATTTGGTCTTACATACTCTTTTTTGTTTATGTTCACATTATAGTTCTTTTGGATGTGGACAAGAAGCTATTAATTGGTGCATTGAAGTTGGAAAATAACAACATAAAATTATTTTAGTCAAATTCTCATCACGCAGGAAGAGTACAAAGGCTGAACATGTTTATATACTTTGTCTTCTTCATGTTTAAGATAACATTTGGACAAGAATTGTTGATTGGTTCATTAAAGTTTAGAACCACCGAAATTCTTACAAAACCACTAAAATATAAAAAGACCAAGTTAGTATTCTTTCATGTCTAGGATTTTACAAGAAATACAATCCTTTTGCGACCCTTTTCCTTATTAATCTCACTTTCATTGTCTTCATTGCTTGAGTCTCTCCCTGCGGTGATTTTCCTCTAATGTTTGAGCATTGTGTATGGCTAGAAAATGGGTACTACCCCTCAAGCTTGTTCGTGAAGATCTTAGGCTCATTGGTGTGTCTAAGCTTCTCCACAAGTGTTCAGATTATCTATAATACTACGAAGACTTTCTCTCTGGATTAAAAAGAGAGAAAGTTAGGAAAAAAAACTATAAATAGATAAATAACGTGTTAATAACTTATAAATACTTGCAATCATGACACGTCTTAAAAACAAGGAATTACTGATGTTGATCTTCTGTGCACAAAAGTAGTATCTAGCGGTGTTATTCGTCTATCGGGTGAATCACATTGATATGTGAAACCTTTCTATACCAAGTCATGTATCTTGGGGGTGCATCCATGATTGGGTTTTGTCTCAATTTTGACGTTGTCACTCATAAGGTTGTATCTCCATCGTTTTTATGTCTAGCTTCTCAAGTTTCCATGATATGGAGCATAGTTCTTGTGACTAACCATTGACCTCTTTATGTCTTGTTTGAATGATTTAGATGGAACATCTTGCAGGAATCCAAACTATCATAAGACCCTTTGAGGATAAATAGAGACAGTTGTGTCAAACACACAGTACAACTAGCGTAATATTGGTAGTGTCCCAATGGATTATTTGTTTGATTTGCCTTGTAAGGATCTTGCATAATCTCAAATAAGATGAAAATCATGATCCAATCATCATGTACTTACATCTTCATCTTTGATCTCGTCAATTTCCAGAAGTTGATTCTTCTAATGCAGTTTAATATCGTTTACTTTTTTCATTTCAGGTTCATTACGACGTAAAAAAGACATCCCGGTTGAGAACTACCTAGTTCGAGTCTTCCATGAAGAGTCGTCAAAAATGGAAGTAAATCTAACTTCGTGACAAAAATGGATGAAGCAAAAGAATGTTGTTAATGTAAAACTAGAGAGTTGCGCTTCGTACCTGCAAGAGCGTAATACGGCCAACTATTTGTTGGCTACTCTAACGACTCGCATTCCGAGTTCATGTAGCAAATGTGTCAAACAAGTAGTACCCGATGCATAGTTTTTAACCTCGTCAGTATCAGTAAAAAAGAATAAGTATAAAACTAAACCCTACAACCACTTTTATTTGCACACAAACAAGTACAAAAGATATAACAAAAACGCTTTAACAGTCTGATTTTTTTCCCGACTAAATCAATTTCCTTAAAATTATGAAATTTATAGCTCAACAATGTAAGCCTATTGGTTTTGACTGTTCCTTTCTTCAACTCACCTTTTGAAACCTCTTCTAGCAATCCAAAGACATCATACATTAAGGGATAGATCTCAGGGTAACTCATAGTATATGACTTAACGTCTTTCACTGCTAAACCGTATTCATTAAAACATCATTAGTTTTCCTATGGGATGGAATGTTACATCACCCAAAGTAATCACCATCTCACCAAATGAGAGATGGAATGTGTTTGTCTCGGAATAAAATCTTTCTATAAATGTATTCACTAAAACATCATCAGTTTTCCTATGGGAAAATTGATGCAAATAGAGAAAACCTGACCTTTCTACTTTCTTCTCGACGTAGGGGCATTCTTCAACCAAATTCCAGAAGTCAACCACCAATAGGATACTTAACTCTTAAGACTCTATCATCTTTCTGCAAAAAATAATTGAAGTCATTCGTGAAAAAGATAATACTCATTAACACTTGTGACTAACATAAAAATAAGAAGACTTACCTCTCCACTCCATATCTTATAAACAATGTGATTTTTAAAGTAATGAAGTAGAAAAGGGTCAGATGGTGTGAAAGAAGATTCATTAGATGTCGAGAAACTAGGGATGGTAGAGGAAAGGTAGTAAGAAGATGAAAAAGTTGAGGGTGTTGCAGTAGATACATGTGTTATGACTTTTTCTCCTGAAGTTTGTGTTACGGCTTCCTCCTCTAAAGTTGGTGTTATGGAATCTTTCTCTAAAGTTGGTAGTACGACTGTATGGGCCAAAATCTGCTCTCGAGAGCACCTCCAAAGATCTATGAAAAATGGGCTTATGCACCAGTCAAGTCCAAAAATTTCAATCGGGCCTGACCCACTCATCTCCGGGAACCAAAAGATGCGCATATGGAGGTCAGCATGACCTCCTCACGTGATCAGTCCGCGTCCAAGATAAACGACAAATCGAGTAATCTCCAGATTCTCTCTCCACCCATATAACCGCTGGGGGCGTTATTGACATTCAATATGACAGATGAATAACGGATGCGTCAATATACCCATTTAAGCGGTCAATATACCCATTAAAGTGGGTGTTACCTTCCCGACAAAGGGACACTATAAAATGACAGAGGAAGCAAACAAACAATCGTCAAATCCTGAACAAAAACTGCTATGACCTTACTTTCAATAACCAACTATCCACAACATATATATATATATATATATATATATATTTTTTTTTTCTCTCTCTCTCGTACATATCATAGGTCAAACATATATTTTCCTCTCTCATATAGAGGATCACATTCCCAAGGACGATTGTCTAAGAACAACTGCCTCAGAATGATAGTCGTACTCCTTCCTCATCACCCACGTGATTTTCTTTTACATCATACGGTCATACTCATGCCTAAAAACTACTTCTAAGCAAAACATCTAATTAAGCAGTCATCCTGCTCATTTCTCTCCTTTGGCAATTACAAGAGCTAGACAAGCTTTTATCCTAAGTCAAGCTAATCCATAGAGATCAAATTCTGGTCATTCTACGAGCCACAACATACTCTGACTACCCCTTGCGACGGTAATATTCCAATGACAACAGTCACATATTTGTTGTTTCTCTCACAAATTTACTGACTTGACCGTCAGAATCTCTTTTGCCGACACCTTCTCGATGTCCCAGCGATCTTACAGTCACATGTGTTTCATTTTTTGTTACACAAGTTCAAATTCAAAGACGTTAGCAGCACTAACTCTGTTCAAATGATTGGATTCCATCCCATCTTTTTTGATTTCTTTCTTTCATAACAAAACTTGTGTAAACCCTATCACCATTTCATGAAATTATACAACTATCTTATCTTTTTTTTTTTTTTTTTTTTTTTTTTTTGTTGAAAGTACAACTATCTTATCTTTTTTTGATGAGAGCAACTATCTTATCTAAAAGACAAATAAAACAAACAGAAAGAAAGACAGATGAGACACTGGTAAACAGTAGACACATTTTTGGTTTTAACACAAAAAGACTAGGCTTTGTGTCAATTGGAGGGAAGTCAAAATTTCAAACTCAAACCTAATTAATTAGGTTTACCCCAACAACAATATTAAATCAAGAGAGAGAAACAAAAAGAGGGGAAACTTTGGAAGAGAGAGAGAGAGAGAGAGAAGAGAGAGCCATCAACGCAATTACACCCAATTTTTAATACAATTAGGTACAGGCGTACAGCTGCGTTTCCAAATTATTATTCTATCCACATCATCCATCTCTCTCTCTCTCTCTCTGCAATTTCTGATTCTCTTGGAATTTTTGCTCTTCATTTCTGGTTACGATTTCTAGGGTTCCAAAACAAAGAAGAAGAAGATGGCGCATAGTACCGGAACAGATTTTCATCTACCAGACGAGATATTATCTGTGATTCCTACGGATCCGTACGATCAACTTGATTTGGCAAGGAAGATTACTTCCATGGCCATTGCGTCTCGTGTTTCTAAGCTTGAATCGGAAAACGGAAGGTTAAGACAAAAGATATCTGAGAAAGATCAGATTATACTTGAGCTAGAGGAAAAGGTTTCTCAGCTCGATCATCATTATCACGAAGTTGATTCAAGGTTAAGAAATGTTCTCACTGAAAATGTAAGAATCTCAAACGGGTTCCTTCAATTTTTATGGGTTTCCCCTTTTTTATAGTATTTATGTAAGAATTTTAGGGTTTTCCGTTGATTGTGTGTTCTCCTCTTTGTAGATGAAGCTATCGAATGAACGAGATTCTCTTTCTATGACTGCTAAAAGACTTAACCGGGATTTATCAAAGGTGAGATTTTTACCCGGTTCTTGTTTAACCAGGGTTGTGCAGAAATGTTCATTTGTCGAAAACTGTTAGATAAAATTTTAAGTTAGGGGTTCAATTTTGAAAGCTCTATCTTCACTATGAGAATCAAATGTATGAAATTACTGTCCCCAATAGGTTTTAATCAAACCATCCTGTTGTGGTTGTGAGCATTGGAGGTGTCAACATGTTGGTTTGGTTTAGACGTTTAGTGAATGCACGACCTTATTTTAATTAGAATCCAAAATACCCTTAACTCCCATTACTCGAGCAGAATTTTGGGTTTCCCCTGTGAATCGTAATTCACATTCACTCCATCCATATTGATATGTAACCTCGTCCACGTGAGTTATAGATTTAGAAGGATGTTATATCCTGTAAATTTTGTCTATTTGTAAACAGTAATTGGTAGTATGGAAACAGTTCTCCCTAATAGCAACTTGTGATCTCAATCAACTATATTCTCTAAGAGTGAGAGAAGAAAGGCCATTACATTGCAATAATTGTAGCTGCCACATTTTGTTCCCTCACAGTGAAGGTGCATGTTATATGCTGATGTTGATTACTTTTCTGAGGTGTTGTTTGATTCGAACAATATACAAATCTCTATCTCTAATTCTCTATTACATGCCATTTGCAATTTCAACCATACTATGTGAAGTAACTCAGAGTTCTTTTTCAGTTGGAGACATTCAAGAGGCAACTAATGCAATCACTCAGTGATGATAATTCATCTGTAAGATTCCAACAAGTTGCTTCTATGCAATAATTGCTTATATTTGTATTTGCTCTTTTTTTGTTATTCATGGGCCAAAACTTCTCTTTCGTCGTCCTCGCAGCAAACTGAAACTGTTGATATAGGGACCTGTGACCAGTCCGTCTCCCGGACCTACTCAGGTTTTACTTCTTGAACTTTCAACTTGTTGTTACATAAATTAGCACCAGTTATATGCTAATCTTTCTTATTTTTCTCTGTTGCGTAGTAGTGTTTGTTTCGTTAATAAGCTTGTATTTGATATGTTATTTTCTTTATGTCTAAGATGAAGGAAGGAGTAGCTTCCCGCCATCTCGTACTGCCAGTGGCTTTTCAGACACAGGGAGCCAAACTGATGATGGTATGCTTAACCCTAAGTGCCAATATTTTGGTCATTCCTAGTTTTTTGAAAGTATCTCAAGCTAATATTTGTCATTCCTATTTCATAATTATTATTTAATTGATGTATGTCCCTAGCTTCTAAGCAAGGGCAGGTATTCTCTATGACTCCGTACATCACACCAAGGCTCACACCTACTGGAACTCCAAAAGTTTTTTCTACAAGTGGATCTCCTAGAGGATATTCTGCTGCTGGATCCCCTAAACGCAGCTCCGGTGTCACATCACCCACAAAATCTCACTCTGATGGGCGCGGGTCATTGTCATCATGGTACCCGTCGAGCCAACAGTCTTCTGCAGCAAACTCTCCTCCTCGTAGGCGCCCATTACCAGGTCCATTGCAACAACTATTTAATTAAATTCTAATATCCATGATATTTTCAGCAACTCAATGCAAAAGTAAGTGTCTATTGCTGTATTATTCTGGTAATTGAACTAGAACCTTTTCACGCGGTTCAGTTCCACATATTTCAGCATTGGGATTTTGATGCTTGAAGGTATAGGAATCAGATTGGTAGGATCTGGAGCTGGCTTTTGATTGTTCAGTCTTCAAACCAATTATTTAGGTGTTCCTTAGTTTTCGGATTTCATATAATATTATCTGATACAAGAACTAAATACTGGGAGGCTGGACTCTACACATTCAAGAGTCAAGAACTGACAAGAACAAAAACCAAGTACCTTGTTTTACTTAAGACTGAAACAGGAATCACCACTCACCAGGAACTTGTGGGTTATAAATTTTGGTTCTGGGTCGTTTAATCAACTTAAGGGAACCTGCTCCAATGGACACTGTATTTGACAGCTGTAGAAATTGTTGCACTTGTAGTTTGTTTAGTCAAGTGGATCATGGCTGGTTGAAGGGAACGAAGAGGCAACCTATGTAGTTTTTTTAAACCCTATAGTGTTTGCTTATTACCTGAGAATCCTTGCTGTGTGAACTTTGAGAACCTATCTGGCATACTAACTTCTGCTTTTTTCTTCATAGATTTTTATGCTTCAATTTATTGATTGATTGATTCTTTTCTCCCCAAGAAAACGATTCAATCATTATGTTCCAATTTGAAGCTAGTCAAGATGGCTGACTTAGAAAAGCAAGATTTCTATTCTATTAAGACCATATCTTTTCATAACTAATCAGATGTTATTTATATCGGGTTGCCCAATTTTCAGCTCGCACTCCTCGCAATGATGGAAAAGAGTTCTTTCGCCAAGCCAGGTCTGATATTTGTCTTCCAGTTGTTAGTCAAAATTTCGATTCACAAGTTTGTAAAGCAATCTCAACCTACTTTTAATGAAATTTGTAATATAGGAGCCGTCTCTCGTATGAGCAGTTCAGTGCATTTCTAGAAAACATCAAGGAGCTGAACGCTCAGAACCAGTCACGGGAGGTAAATCACTCAAACACTTTTTGCCAGTTCTTGCACATGTTTTTAGGCGAATCTCTTGGTCTCTGAATCTGAATAATTGCTGAAACCAAAGAAAATGTCTACTCTATCCCTTTTTCCAGGAGACATTGAGGAAGGCGGAAGAAATATTTGGTACAGACAACAAAGATCTTTACCTTTTGTTTCAAGGATTGTTAAACCGTAACAACCATTGAAGGCTGTTCTAATACACTACTGTTGATAATAGGTGAATTACCTCTCTCTCTCTCTCTCTCTAACTGCATAATGTAACAGGAAAAATAAGTGGATTACATTGGCGCTGATTTGGTTTCCAGAAGGAAGGGATAATTTTATTTGCTGACCAGTTTTATGTTTGACGTCGTAGTATGTCATAATAGCGTACTATGTTCCATCTATGGATGGGATAAATAGGGGGTTGAATATAAGAGTATACTGTACTTGTTTCCCCAATCTTCTTCTAACTCGTGATACTCAGCTGGTTTGGTATTGTTTTTCCATGTTTATACACTAAAAAGGCCTAAAGGACGACTTCATTAATCATTTTCTTTCTATAAACTTTTCTCGTCTCTTGACACACATTCGATGCATTGCACCACATAGTATTTCTCTTATGCATTTGCTTGTATTAGTGTTTATTTGTTTACTTTGATTGTTTTCTCTGTTGAAAATTTAATGAACACGAGAAATAAAGAGGAGTTGCAGGGTGTTTAGGACTTTAGCTAAGCTTATTCGTCCCCATTGATTCATTCCATCCTATATACTGTATTTGGATATCGAGCCGTCCAGTGTGTTTGGTTTCAAGAGAGAAGTAATTTCATATTGTAATGTCTTAATGGTGTAAAACGTCTCACTTTTTTATTCTTCCTATATTCACTAGTTTTACGTAGGTAAAAGTCAGGTTTTGCTTATAGACTGATTGATTCGACTAAATGCTATATAGGCAAAACCTTAAGTGAGCCTATGAGCTAGTTTCTCAGCTTGACTGTCATTTTTGGGTTCTGCTTAGATTGATTTCTAGCTAGGTTTACTTTGCTGGGAGTCTTGGATTGTAGATAACTTCATGAAGCAAGGTGCTATCCTTGTGTTGATTAGAAAGAATATTTTGATGAGCAAAAAGTGGCGAACTGTTAAAAGGGGAAGAATCACTAAGCTAGTTATCTTTGTTTTGCAGGTTATTATTGCAGTTGACGTTGCTTCCTTCTGGTTTTTGATCTGGTAAACATCGACGAATTACCAACTTAAAAGCATTTCAGGTTCAGGAGGTCTCATACATGTTAATTTCATCAAATATTCTAAATGAACCTGGTAAAGCACAGATCGTGTTAACATCGTTTGTGAAACAAATCCTTTGTTGTTGGTTAATGAAAAATAGAAATGAAAATTGCTTGATTTCTATAACCTGTTGCAATGTCATTTTGGTTCGATAATGTGATAGGGTTTTTCTGATGCAAGTGAATGACTTGCAGACCTCTTGACCCATGGCTGGCTTCACTTGCTGCCCTCAAATTAAACCACACAAGGGAAAGGCCACTAAGATAGGAAAAGAAGCCCATTGGATAAATGTCGAGCTGTTAGTCTGGTCCGGCCCAATAATTTGTCTCAAGTAGGCCTGTCTGACACACAGGCCTGTTGTTTTTTCATCCCGGGCCAATTCTAAATGGCCTGGCCTGCCGGCCTGCCGACTGGTTGCCATCTATGAAAAGAACAAAGAAATGATCTTTGTGGATTGGTTCTGCTTGGGTTTGAATCAGATAAGGACTAAGAAGTGTACTTTACCACCCTTAGATATTTGAATCAGTCGAAAATGTTGATGAAAAGCAAGACAACCCATGCATGAAGTTGATTCTGGGTCTGTAAAAAGATCAATATTCTTCCTACATAAAAACCTAATCTGCAGTGATCTTATGCTTCAATTCAAAAACACCTTTTTTTCATTGCTTCATTTTACTTCTTGGCCCAAGACATGTATTCAAATGAGGTTGAAGAACATAAATCCCACTTAGAATAGATACAAGAAGAGACATTTGTATCAATTTAGAGATTGCATTGTCACCTCTCTCTCTCTCCAAGTGACTCCCTGGCCTTTCCGTCTTTCTCTCTCTAGAATCTAGATGATATTATTCATTTATTCTTGTAGAAAGATAAGTATGAAGCTGCATGTTTTCTTTCTTGCATTGTAATTTTGATATGAAGAAAAACTAGAGAAGTTAAGGAGATAAGTAATAACTTTACAAGAAAGTTGTATAAATCTTGTAGGCAAGTGGGTATGTCAAAGCTGGCAAGTTTAAGTTTGTTTTAGGTTTGATGGGAGTGAAAAATCAGGGCACCTGATACTAGTAGGAGAATTCTGTACAAAACCCCAGTTAAAGTTTGCTTTTTCTTCTTTTTCTTTGTTTTTCAAGTAAAGATGAAGATCAGATTTGGTGTTTGAGATGATAATTTTCACAAGAAGACAATTTATATTATTCCTTAACCTTTCCTTTGTCTACAATTGGGTGAAAGTTTGTTTGTATTTTTAATTGTGTCCTCACAATCATCTAACTAAATTTTTTCCATACTTCTATTTTTGTTGAAAGAAACCATTACATTAATAACTTAAAGTCTGATTAACACATGAAAAATGAAATGCGGAATATTACACCAAATTTTCTCTCCCGCTTGACTGCTTACCGATTTAGCTAAATTTCTCCATACTGATTTTACCAATTTTTAGTGTTCAATTAGATTGGTATAGATATTCTACTCGTGTAGTCTTAGTATTTTCTACTTATCATGAAACCACCTTTTCTACGAATCGAATCTGAGACCTCTAGAATTTTAGAGTTTATGTCAACATTATCCACCGTTTGGTCTATCAAATGTCGACGAGATCATATTATTGTTAAACTTCTACCCGTATGACTAGTTTGATTGATATAGACTCCCAAGCATGTTTTTTCTAGTGCAACTTGATCTCAAGAAATATTATTCCTCAAAAAATAGGTCATGAAAGAGTCAAAAGGTTTGAAGGGTAGTGGTATTTATTCTAAGATATTGTAAGATTTGCTTGCCAATGAGGGTATTTAGGACAATTTTATGAAATGAGGGGAAGGGTAGGAAGACAATTGAAGAAAAAAAGACAACTTTTGTGGGGTTGTAATTGGGAAGTATATTTTAAAGAACTTGGTCTTGTTTCTGCAAATCTTACTACCCATGTGAAAGATTTTCAAGCTATGAGTGTAGCCTACATATTTGTGTAGTCTTTAATTCCTAGAGGGTACAACTTTATGTACATATCATATATTTGAGGTTCCTTCTTTGCTTCAATTGGATCTTTTTATGTTTTTGTAAATTTTGAAAGGACAATGATAGAACTCACCATTTAAACTACTATTTGATTCACAGTCTTTTTCCTTTGAAAATATTCCAGTCTTGCAGAAGTAATATTATCTTAATTATAATTAGAAATGTTTTGGTGAAAATAGTTCAATTAACTCTCTTTTATCGTATACGCTTAGGAGTATAATGTATAGTTTCTTCTGCATCTGACAAAGAAAAATAAAAATAAAAATAAAAAATAGAGAAGATAAGAAAAAGAACAACAAAATTGATGAGTCGACTTAATATCACAGTTATGAAAGTAATCAGTTTTGAGTATGTGAAAAGTTGAAAACAAAACCACCCCACACGAAATTTTTCCTCTAGTGGACAATAAGTATAGCCTATAGGGCCCAAACAAATAGACATTTTTTTTTGTTTTTAATAAACAAATAGACATGCTGGTAAGAAAGGTTACTCTCCCCCTATGGATGACCTCAAGAAATAGACATGTTAGGTAATAAAACAGAGATAATTTGCTAATTAGCCCACTGTTGTATACTTAATGAGTTTAAATTTTGGGTAGATTCTATTTCAACTAGTTAAACATGAAAAGAGGTGACATTGATAATTCTCTTTTTACATTTATCTATATCTCTTAGAAAGTTGGAGGTAAAAAGCTTTAACTATAAAGATGGCCAATCAAATTTCTTCTTTTACCCCAAGTGTATTTTTGTGTGATGAAAATTTTGTACTTTTGAGATTTGTATATAAATGGTGACACCATCCATCATCATGCATCAAATCCCAACATTTCAAAAATGAAAAGTGCTCCAAAAATGGGGCTGACAATAGCTGGAATATTAATGTGGCCATCACCAATTGACCCATCACCAATTGACCGAACTATTTCACTCTCTCTGTATGGTCTGTCCAACGAATGCTGACTACATCAGCCTTCAACATATAGTTGACCCCATTTTCAGACTAAATAACATTTTACTTCAACATTGCGCGGTTTACTTTTAGAACTCTTCTTGTATCACAAAAATGTGCTTTTGTAGAACATGGAACCTAAAGTAATGCACAATTGCACATAGACAGAAAGGCTCACAAACTGTGAAGTAATATCAATTAGGTATTTTTACAGCAATTAGTTTGTTCATAATACGCGTTTTAACAAGCTAATAAAAGCAAGATATTAACTAGTGACTGTTAAAGTAGTTACCCTTGCCCAGTCTTGAGTCTCTTGACAATACTCCCAACTCTCTCTCTCTCTCTCTCTCTCTCTCTCTACTAGCATATGCCTATAAATTTCCAGCCAACTTTTCCTCATTAAAACTCAAACCCAAAAACAAACTCAATTAGAAAGAATAGGGAGAGAGAGAAGTTTTATTCTGATTAACAATGGCTTCTTTATTCAACTCTGATTACATTTTCCCACCAGAATTATGTGAAATATTACCATCATTCCCTATCATTCAAGACGAAAACCAGATGTTAAATGAAGAAACCCCATTCTTGTGGAATCAACAAGAAACATTTTCATCTTATGATGATGATCATCAAAATGGGTATTATCCTAGTAACACATTTATACCATCATCAAATCTTGTTGATGACAATACAACTTTATCTTCATTGTTTTTCGATGTTTCTTCGTCGTTCCAAGAAGTATCTCAACACCACCATGAACAACAAGAAGAACAAGTTGGGATGGGGATGATGGGTTATCAACCGATTAACGAATTCATGGGTCAATCGTCTTCGTTGCTCGATTATTTCGACATTGATATCTTTAATAATGGTGTTACTACTACTACTACTACTAATGATGATATTCTTAATTCAGGAGTTTATGACAATGTTAAGAGTCATATGAGTATGGAAATGTCGTCATCGTCATCGATATCATCAACCAATACTTATTTTCATGAAGGAGCAGCTGCCTGTAGCAGAAATGAGCTCAAGAATCATAAGAAGTCAGATGAGTTAATTGGATTAGGTCAAAATAATCAGGCAGTATATTATGGTTTGGATCATCATCAGCTTGCTAGTAATGTTTGGGTATGTGCACAAGGATATCTTGTCAGTATAGTGGCACATGAAAAAGTGTTTTCGTAACTAAATATAAAATATTTAGGTCATCTTCACTCATTGTCAACGATATTTAAATCGGATGACCATAAATTTATGGTCAATTGGATACCCTTACTAACTATTGAAGGTTTTGAATTCAATAATTACGAATAAAAAAGGATGCCTTTAAGGGCGTCTCTCTTTATTATACAGGTCTGCCTTCAGCCTTGGCACTTTGCGTGGGCCTCAGACCAGGCAATCCGAAGGCACTCGGACTAGCTTCAGTCTGTGCTGTTTGACCCCAACATGGATTAGGCTTAATTCGAGTGCCCTCAGACTTGCCTAAGTACATGGGAGCACGAGCAGAGAAATATTAAAAAAACCAAGTTTCGGTCCGTCTTAACTCCCTAAGTTAAAAAAAGTATATAAAATAATCAGTGATTACAATCGGAAGTTCGGGCTGATTTGGGACTTAATTAGGTTATGAATTTCGGCTCAGAAAACCTTTATCATTTTTGCGTACAGACTTTTGTATCTCCTAAAATTATATCCATGTAGTTTTTGGTTTTAATACATTTTTTAAATCGTCTAACGTTTTTGATTATCTATTGTTTGGGTGCAGGAAATTCAACCAAATTATAAGGTTAACTCGACACAAATAAAGAGTATTGATCAAGAAGAAACAATGAGTATTGGAGCTTCAAAAGTTCGACGTTATTCAGAACAAGAAAGGAAAGACAGAATTCTCAAGTACTTGAAGAAAAGAAATCAAAGGAATTTTAACAAAACAATCAAGGTAATAAATCTATTTTATAGATGACTCATCATTTATTATTGTATTTAATCACCAAATTTTACAATAAAAAAGTGACTATTATATATATTTATACATGAAAAATAAATAACACAATTAGGGTTGTCTGCATATTGTATAAGCCCAAATTTTTTATGGAAATTAAGCCAAATTTTCCTACTATATATGATTGTAATTGATCGGGTCTAAATACATAAATAATGTGCAGTATGCTTGTCGAAAAACTTTAGCGGATAGGAGAATAAGAATACGTGGGAGATTCGCAAGAAACAACGAAAGAAACGATGAATCAATTACCACACCAAAGAAGACCCACAACCATCAAGAAGAATATGAATATTACAGTGATGGTTACCAGGTACAAGTTTTTCTTTGTTACTAGTAGAATAATTAGTAGGCTTTATTGGTTTGAATGGATCCCCATTTAGTAAAATTAAATATGACTATAATTATTTTCATTTTTATTTAATAAGGTTATATTCTACTTTCTTTGCAGATGAAAAACAATGAGGACTGGTTACAAGAAGCTGTATCGAATCTCATGTATTTACCTGTATTTGCCGAATGATATTTACGATTTTCTCGATGTATTTACCAACTATTATTAGGATTAATATAGTGCATCTCTTCTATATATGCTCTCTCTCTATATATAGAAAGCTTATTCTGACATAATTCTAGTAGCTGATTTTTTATAAGTAGATTTGTTTTTTTTTACATTCTAAAATAAATGGTATTCTAACTTACATATCAAATAACAAGATAAACAGAAGGACAATTAGTATGGGTGAGTGGGAGATCGTATGTGATTATACCCCCACATGTGTCGCAAATGACAGAATTACCAGCTACCATATTATCGTTATCTGACGCTGTAATATCGTTGTAGGTCAGTTGGTTGTGTATCAATTCTGAAATAAAAGTTGAGGTGGAATTAATCTATCATCATTGACGTGTATTAAGAGGTATAAATAAAGTAAAAATAACTTTTAATGCCCCTTTAGAATAACCTTAAGAGGCTTTATATGGCTCTTAGGACCTATGCCTTTAATTTGAGGATAATGCTACTTTGACCAGGCACTTTGAGAGTCTTGGTTGCAAATTTACTGGTCAAAGTAGTTTATAAACCCAGACTCTCAAAGTGCCTCGTCAAATTAGTTATATGACTTATTCAATTCATGTATTTATACATAATAAGTTCAACAAAAAAAAAATGTATTTATACATAATATATCTATGTCAAATAGAACCTAATGATTCTTAGAGTCCATGTTAAAAAGTTAAGTTGTTGCTGCATACATCTGTACAGTCAAAATTTAGGGAGATTCACATGTAAAAAGGGTGCCATTAGCAATAGGAAGTGCCTATAGAACATTTCTTCCAAACACAACCATTCTTCATTCCTTCATTTCTCCTCAAATCCAACCTCCAAATAGGGCCGGGAAAATGGTATGAGAGTCCGCGAGCCATAGGTTCAATTTCACCCCAAATGTGGTTCATGGGTGACTGATACCTGGAACGGGCAAGCCCTGCCCGGTAGGGGTATTCATAGGCGGGAGACGCGTGGACTCTCACACCATTCACCCGACCCGTTACACCCGCACGCTACCCGCCCGATCATGAAATCCGTCCAAGGTTAAAAAAAAAAGTTAGGGTTCCACTTAACTTTCGTCAACCGTATCTTTCCATCTCTCTCTAAACTCGGCAACTGGACTCCCATCTATCTATTTCTCTTTCTTCTTCAACCACGGAGTTTGTAATAAGGTAGATATTCTTCATCTACGGATCTCTTCAACCGGAAGCGTTTAACTTTTTTTTCCATCTGAATCAGTAATGAAAACTTCTAGTTGGATTATAATTCCATCAAGAAAGCCAAACAAATCATTACTAATCAAAACCGTTTCAAATTGATCATTCCATAAGAGAAAATTTATTTCGTCAAGCTTCTCGTATATGAAGTTCGTGATGTTCAAAGCTTGTGGATGAGATTTAGAAGTCGATAATGAAGTCGAATTTTCAGACGAGAAAGAGTCCATTTAAATTATTTCAGACCAAGCAAATTGTTGTCAAAATTACCTGGTATTGACAATTGGTTTCTTATGTGACAAATTTGAAATATAAGATATACGCCATCAGAAAATCTATAAAGAAAGTGATTTAAAAAAACCATTTTGGAAGTTGGTCAAAATAAGGGGACCACTAGGTGGATCGGTCAAGATGAATTAACAACAATTATTTTACTCATAGAGGATGAAACATTTTTCTTTACAAGAAAAGAAAATGAAAAATTGATTTTTTCCCCCACTACCATATTACTCTACTTTAAAAACTCCCTACAAGAATAGGTCCAAACTCCATATATCAAATTTGCTTTTGCAAAAGAACATCCAATAATTTTGTTAGGGTTAAGCCTAATATTAGCATGTCTTTAACTAAGATTAACACGAAATTTAGCTTTCAACCCAATGTTTCAACTCTCTAAGATGTTAGTATTGTAAATAAGTTGAACAAGCTGATGTAATACTCGAATCAGGTACAAAGCAATATTATTCGCACCCACAATCATTTATTTAAAAGAAACTATTACTGATTAATATAGTAGATCGTCCATGTATGTATATTTATAGATATATAATCTTATAATTACAACCAAGACCACACCAAAGACCCTCTCACTCACTTACTAAACTATGTGGGTTGGATGGTACCACTAATACAACCATCATCTCTAACACTAATTATACATAAAATAGTTATACTTTTAAATTCTAAGTATGTTATATATATAGATAAGAAAAAAACGTGCAACCCATACTTCTATAACAATAAAATTATGTGACCTAACGAATCCAGCGAAAATCAGATTCATCCAGTCATGCGACTCCACATGTATGTCAAACTCGTCGTAGAACCCACAAAAGGCTAAGTAAAAAAGATTAGTCGTCTGATTGAATTTTTTCGGATTTCGGTCAAGATTCAAGAAGATCCAATAGCATTATTGCTAAAAGCAGGCCTGCAAGCTACAAAGAAAAAGAACAAACATGTATCATTACTAATCAGCAAGACCACAAGGAAGCTCCAACACTGGCTTGATCAACCACCATCTCCAAAGCAAGCATGGATTTGACATTATTGGGTGTATTTATCATCTTAGGGTTATGGTAGGGATGATGGTGAGTGGGGGATGGATTAGTAGTAGTAGTACTAGTTTCATGATGGTGATGATTAATTGATGTTGAATTGTTAATAGAGACAGAGTTAGGTGGTGCTTGTCTCATCCTCATATGAACCACCTCTGCTTGTGCAATTGCCAATTGGGTTTGTAAGATATCTATTTGTTGTTGTAGTGATGATATGGCACCTACACACCCGTAGACTGGGTCACGTACTCGTGCATTCGCTTCGTATACCATACTGCTAACTGCATCACCTCTTTGATGCACTGGTAATTCCTGCACAATACAAAAATGAGTCCATTGGAGGTCAAATTAAGATTCTATAAATGATGAGACTATTTTTCTTTTCTTTTCTATCATCAATCTAACTAATTTTGACTCTGCTCGTATGATGTTACTTGATGCAACTCCACTTCATGTAAGGCAAACTCATACAATCTGTCTTGTCCAATAATAAATAACTTAATCTAAATAAGATAGATTCTAAACATTGTCATATGCAAAATCTTACGTCTCACGAATTTTTAAGAAGTATAAAATCTTGTGCGAATTTCACTGGTAACTTTATTAGATTGAAGGAGAAGAAGGTGAGGTATGGGTGAGGGAGAGATGAAGTGAAAGAGTGAAGTGGACAACAGAAAAAGTTATGAGGTGGATAAACAAAAATTATAATTACGAAACAACAATAGATATGGAATGCCCAACAAAAATTTGGGGCTAAATTGGAAATTTAGACACAACTGGGAACTAAATCGAATTGCTAGACACTTATTGGCTAAAACAACATGTTTGTCACAACTTGAGGGCCATAACAGAATTTATACATTTTATTAAACATGAAAACTTTAAATTTTTCAACAAAAGAAAAAAATGAAAACTTTAAATTAAAGCAATGAATAAAGTTTTGTATTGGACTTCCATTATTACTTTATTTGGTGCTGGTTGTTGTTTTTGACTATATTGTTAGTTGGAACCTACCCTACAACATAGATTAGTTGGGTACTTTTAAGGGCTACCCAATGCAATATCATTTTTGGGTTGTTTAAGTCGAGATTGAAGTTGCTTTTAGCCCTACCTTAGTATAGTTCAGACTTTCTGGTACAACATAGAATATACTTTGTTGGGTTGAGCTAGACCGCTAGACCGCTAGACCGACTATACTCCAAGAACACTCATCCATAAACTGCTCACAGACACCACAAATACTAAGAGATGTAACCAACCGAAATAGCACACCCAAATAGCACACATCTTTGGGATCAGAAGCCATCTCCATTGATCTTGGTCATGTGATATTGACTAATAATAAAACAATGAGTCTTATCAAATAATTAAGATGAATGTTAGTTCAACCACCACACATGATTTATTCTTAAAAATATTAGCATAATAAAAAAAATCTAAACGATTATATGCGACTTTAAATATTGGCTTGGATCTATAAAAAATAGTACTTCAAAAATATTAGATTTAATATTTCACCATTTTGAAATCTCAAAAACCACCCAGTCTAACGGTTTCTCTTGTACCACCAAAAGTTGTATACGTACATATACAACAAAATTGCTTATACAAATTATATATAGAGATCTTCGACAAGAGAAAAATTATATTATATATAGAGAGTGGGAAGGGGAACCTGTAGCATTTTGTTGACATTGCTAGCACCAAAGACTTTGTGAACATTAGCAAACTTTTTAGGTTCATCCGCAGGGAAATAGGGTGCAAATACACAATCCTGTGCACACCTTCTCCTTAGAAGCTTACAAGCTGCACATGGTGATGCTGCCCCTGATGATCCTCCTTTCCTCATTAGGCTGTTATTTTCTTTCATTTTCCTCGATTTCGAATGATATTCAGATAAACTACAAATATCCACCCAAAAACTAACTCCCAAAAAAAAAAATACTAGGAAAAATGAGATGGTTAGAAACTTAGAGACCAAGAAGAAAAATAAGGTAGAATTGAAGAATTACTCAAGAGCAAGTGAGAGAAACTAATTAAGAGGAGAAAGAGAGGAAGAAAATTGAGGGGTGATGGCATAGGTTGTGGGTATTATATAAGGGAAAATTGAAAGGATATCTTGTGGGCTCACCAACACTAGATTTTGGTGAGACAAGAAACCTCATTAATCCTTGTTGAAAATATATCTTTGACCCTCTTTAACCTCTAAAATATTTTATTGTGACAGAGAGTATGATGAGAGGCCTTAATATTTTACTAGTTTCCCACCTCGCCCGTCGGTAGACCCTATCGGCTAATGGTGTAAACATATGTAGCAATATTTTTTTTGAATAAATAAAGAAAGATGAGTTTTATAAATTGTGGAAGGAAGAGTAAATACAGAAAAAAAAAGAGTTAAGTGATATATGGAGACAATTAAGAAAGACATAGATGGAAATGAGTAGTTATTGTAATTACATCCCCTGGTTTCTTCTTTAGTTTTCGATAATGAGTTTATGGAGAGAGAGAGAGACAAAGAGCGGATGGGAGGGTGTGTCTATACCTAACTCGTAGATAGACGACCAACATGCAGTCACGCCGACAACCACTTTTAGACATGAAAATGACTAGAGTAGAGAGAAACGACGAAGAAGATAGTTTGAAAAAAGGTAAAAAGAAAAATAGTTATGGGGAAATTTGAAAGTAAGGATTAATATGAGGGTCAAGTTTTATAGTTGGTCACAATTAGGGGGCAAATTTTACAATTTGTTATAACTAGGGGTCTTATCATTATAATTAATAATTTCAAATAAGGTTAAATAAAACTCACAAATGAAACTAGGGACCCTATGAACAGTTGGGATTCAAGACCCTATGATCCCTTTTCAGCAAAAAAAAAAAAAGAGGTATATGTGGCCTTGGTTGGTTCATTTCGACATTGAAACATATTCCACCTATATGGGAAGTTACAAAGTAAAATGTGTCTTGCAAAATTGAATGACCCAAACCGATACTTTGCTTGCTTTCGACACAGGGTCGGCCATGCTTACAAGTAATTTTGAAAATATTATGATCCTATTTGTAATAATGTGTCTAATTATCAAAACAGGTGGTGTCTCTCCATCAAAAGTGTCTATTTCAAAAGGAGGATGTGTCTTTAATATCCACTTTTATCTTTTTCTTCTCAAAACTCATGTTTTTGAAAAGGTTTGCCTCTCTAGCTTTCAATTTCATTCACTTGGTTCTAACTACCAACGGTAGGGGCTGACTTGACCTTTCCCTAAGTAAGTTATTATCCATGACCACTCAATTAAGAATAATGAATTGAACTAAGATAAAATAATGATACAGGTGTACAACTCTCCCTTGTTGTATTTTCGGGTGTAACCGCGTTGTGCTAATGTGAAGGTAGATGTAGTAGTAGTGACGGATTAGTAAAGTGGTTGCGAATTTACTTTGTATGTATAATTTGGAGATAACACCGTCCGAAGACATAAACATTGATAATGGGTTCACTAGTTGATTCTTGCCAATGTGAAGATGGTGAAGCTAGGTAATGAATAGTTTTAGTATTAAAGACTGGTGGCGGTTCTGGTGGTGATAGGGGCGGCACTGGTGGTTGCCGTTGGCTTGCTTTTGGTGGCGACTTGGTGGTGATGGGATAGGTGTTTTATCTTTTATAGATTTACCTTTTGACCATGGGGCTAATATCTAATCATTGTTGTTTATTTGGTTGAAAACACTTGCTGTTTTATGAAGAAACAAAACATCCCAAGACTTTTTGACATATAAGTTAAAAATGTCAACATAACTGCAAATTCTAAATAAAATAAGGGTTATTTTCTAAATAACCCCCAATTTTGTGACCATCTTCCGGCCTAGCTCCCTATTTTATTAAAAATACCCATATGACATCTTTTTTCAGTTACCGTTACAACTCCGTTAACTAGTCTCACATCTCTCTCCTCCATCTCATCTCCCCTCGCTGCCACCTCATCTTCTCGTCACCTCATCGTCTTCACCGGTTGATCAATTTTCCGACCGGCGACCTTCAAACATAAAAAATATATATCTATATTTTTTTTATGTTTGAAGGTCGCTGGCCAGAAAATTGGTCGGCCGGCGACCTTCGCCGGTGAAGACGATGAGATGGCGAGAAGATGAGGTGGCAGAGATGCGATGAGATGGAGGAGAGGGAGGTGATGACTAGTTAACGGAGTTATAACGATAACTAAAAAAGGAGGTCATATATGTATTTTTGATAAAATAGGGACTAGGCAGGAAGCTGGTTACAAAATTGTGAGCTATTTAAGAAATAACCTATAAAAGAAATATTTTAATTCTAAACTTCTCAAGACAATCCGACATCATATGATATGGTGACATCATGATTACTTTTTATTCATTATGGGGTGCTTATTTTGAAATGGATGGTATTTTTTTTAATTTCACAATTAAGTGATGGTTCCTTAACAAAAAAAAAAAATTAAGTGATAATCGAGAGATGAACAAAAAAGAATGAATAATAATGTTCAATATAGTTCAGTGGAAGATTTGCACATAATTTCGATATACATCTATAGAGGAAGCAATAATGAATTTTATTACATATAGTAATTTCCATTATTATGAGTTATGAGATGATTCACTAGGTTGGATAATTACAAAACGAATCCAACTCTACCATTCAGTTCTATTTATAGGGTGAATTAGAGTTCTCAGAGCATCTCCAATGCAACACTCAATCTTAGAAACTCTGACTGCTACCTAGGATTTTTAGAATTTTTTATTAAAACTCCTCTCCAATGCAACATTCTATTTGGATCTGATGACGTGTCGAGGGTGGAATTGAGATAACTCAAGAGGACACTCTAGAAATCGAGTCTTCTATATTTTTAATATAACTAATTATTTATTAACAAAAATAACTATGTCACATAAGTAAATAAGATAAATTTAGAGTTTTGCATTGGAGACAAAAAAAAAAATTGAGGACCTCTATTAAGGCCATCTAGGAGTGAGAATTTCAATTAGAACTTGACACATAGGATGAGTAGAGAATTTTGTGAGTTTTGCATTGAAGATGCTCTTAGTTTCCCAAGATTTCAAATAAGTTGAAAGTAGATAATATCTACAAAGCTCTATCTTCAATTGTGGGAAGTAGAAATGGACCATTTATTTATTTAAGGAACACTCCAGTGGGAGCTTTTGAAAAGAATAGTCGAGACAGTAGACATATGAATCCATGAGAATTACCTAGAAAAAGTGTAAGCGAAAAAAAATAATATTAAAATCAATAATTTTTGAGTCTATAGACCAAAAATTGGGTCCTAATAGGAGATTTAATCCTCTATAATTCTAAAAAGGATTTCAAAACCTAAATAATAATTTCAATGGATATCTAGTCCTTTTGGTCTCATCTAGAGAGAAAACACAAATCCATATAATACATATTAAAGATTTAATGTCTATATTAACCTTCTTTAATATCAAAACGTGATTTACATTCTAAACTGTTAAAGATATTTTTTCCATTTTTATCTCAACTTTCTCTCTCCAATCACGTTTGAATTGTAACTAACTACTATGTTGATAATATTCCGTAACTGAAATCCGGTAACTTTCCATCTCTCTCTCTAAAAACGAAATCTTCATTAAACATAAATTAATCTCACCAAATTCCATTGTTCAATATTCAATCAAGAGCTTTCATCAAAACCTCCATTGTTATTTAGGTTTTATACTGTTTATCTCTTTATTCTAGCCATAGTTATTTAGGTTTAAAATCTTATCTTTATTGCTTTATAGGTAAAAGATTCATATAGAATCGTTGAAAACATCAAATCTTGATTTAGGTCTTTTTTTTCTTGTTTTCCATTTCAATAACTTTGAATCTGTTTTGCTGTAATCTTAACTACCTTCGAATGGAAGATTTATATTTTCTCTCTCTAAAACTTTCATAACTCTTTAAGATCTTTGATGTTTATTTCTTATTTAATGATTTGTTCAATGTTAGTATGTTATTTCTCCTTCCAATGTTCATTGTATATTTCTTCAGATCTACGTTAAATCCTCTTCTTTTTTTGTTTTTTTGCAGATCAGAATCATCTGTCCGTACAGTTCTTGATCTTTGTGATTATCCACACTTATTCCTATAACAGAATATAAAGTACAGGTACTTTACGATAACTTTTCATGTTTTCTGATAAAATTTGCTAATAATATCTTGATGTTTATCCTTTCTGATTCTTGTAACAGAATAAAAATTACAGTTACGTTACGATAAATTACCATACTTTCTGATACAATCTGCATACATTTCACGTAAGATGATAGTATTAATGATCAAAGGTTCGTAAAGTATGAAAAATTTATCCAACATTACACGTCCTTTTTTTTACCAGAACAGTGGCCATGACAAGCATATAAAACTTCTCTTAACCTAATAAGCAATTGTACTTTTCCATACATTATACATAATTTATTGATCTGTACCTCTTATTTATGATCCATCTCATTTGTTTTTTATTAAATGTTTCATTATTAATGTATGTAAATTTGATTATAATTTTTTTTAACTAATACATATTTTTTTTTTCTTGTAGTAAACCAGCACTGATGGAATTTCTTACAGAATCATCACATAAACTATAGAAGTATAAATTACGATGAAGAAGATTGTTTCTATGATCCTGTTTGGACAACGGAGTCTTACGTGAAGACTTACAAGGAACATATAAACCCTGCCCCTAACTTCGATGAACCATGTACATTTAATGAAGAGTCAAAAACACTACCATGTTTGATTCGCCGTAAACCTGGAAGACCAAAGACAGTAAGGATCGAGAGCTCGGGCAACATTCTAACGGAGTTTGTTTTTAAGTTACCTAGTCTACTATGTTCTTTTCATTTACAATAAAACACAGATTACTGTTCAATAAAATTTCCTTTCAGTCGTACAAAGGTTGTGTTATTTACTATACAGTATACATAATTTATGATAAATCACATACTTTATAATAAAAAACAGGATTTCATATTTACATTTCCTAACAAGTTACTATAATTTATGGTACATAATGGATAATCTAAGTATTCAATGGTACATAATGGATTCAATGGTACATTTCCTAACATGACATAAAAAACAAGTAATTTATGTCAGAAAATAATCTAAGTATTCAATGGTACATAATGGATGACACACACGCATATGATAAATTACGTTGTATACATGACAAATGATTGTTTCCTCGTCATAAATAACACATAATTTACGAACTTGTTTCATAATTTGTATTCGATGTGTGTTTATGTATGTATAAAAAATGAAAGTTAAGTGAGAGAAAGTTGATATATATGTTTTGAATATTAACCCCCAAATCACGCTAATTGATCTCAGAAAATATACTCTTTCCAAATCTGAAAATTAAGTGAGAGAAAGTGATATATAGATTTGGTTTCCAAATCTGAAAGGATGAGAGAGAAAATCTGTTTTGGAAAATATCCGTTTTCCAAATCTGTTTTGAAAAATCTGTTTTGGAAAATATCCTTAATCCGTTACTTCCTATTAAATCTTTTCAGTTTGAAACTTAAATATCTCCCCCAAATCACGCCCCCTGGTTTGGGAAACTTTCCGGATTCATTCCGAAATTTAACAACCCCGGATTTTTTAGACGAGGGACATGGAGGGTATTTATCAATAAAGTATGAGTTATTTATGCCCTTATTGTAAAAGGACTAAATGTCCATATTTTGGGAAGATTGGTCTATATACCTATTATGAAAATGATTTTGGTCTATATACCCATGGACTCTAAAATCAATTACATGTCAAAAAATAAAAGCTCTGATTTTTTTTTGTTGAAAAATAAAAGCTGTGATTATAATAGCATTATTTTCCAAATGACCCCCAACTTTGTACCAGCTTCCTGTCTGGCCCCTTACTTTAGCAATAATTCCTGTATGGCCTCCTTTTTCGTTATCTTTAACATTCCGTTACTCTCTCTCCTCTATCTCATTTTCTCTCTCTGCCACGTCATCTTAGCACGACACATCATCATCTTCTCCGGCAGGGTCGCTGACCGGCCAAATTTTCGGCCGGCGACCTTCAAAAATATTAAAAAAAAACACATTTTTTATATTTTCTCTCTCCTCTCTCTCTCTCTAATTTTTTTTTTATCATCTCTCTCTTTACACACTCCGGCGAAGGGTTTTCCGGCCGGCGACCTTCAAAAATATTAAAAAAAAAACACATTTTTTTATATTTTCTCTCTCCTCTCTCTCTCTAATTTTTTTTTTATCATCTCTCTCTCTTTACACACTCCGGCGAAGGGAAACCCTTCGCCGGAGTAGGTCTGTTCCTTGAACAGACCGAGATCTGTTCCTTGAACAGACCGAGATCTGTTCAAGGTCTGTTCCTTGAACAGATCGAGGTACTACGGCGAAGGGAAACCCTTCGCCGGAGTGTGTAGAGAGAGAGGAGAGATGTTAAAAAAAAAAATTTAGAGAGAGAGAAGAGAGAATTTTTTTTTAATATTTTTGAAGGTCGCCGACCGGAAAATTGACAGGCCAGCGACCTTGCAGGAGAAGACGATGAGGTGGCGTGCTGAAATGATGTGGCAGAGAGAGAAAATGAGATGGAGGAGAGAGAGTAATGGAATGTTAAAGATAACTGAAAAAGGGGGTCATACGGGAATTATTACTAAAGTAGGGGACCAGACAGGAAGTTGATCACAAAGTTGGGGGCCATTTGAGAAATAACCCTTAAAAGACACGTTTCAGGTCTATCATAGACTAAGGTGCTGTTTGTTTTTTCGTTTGTGTCTGAATCTGAATTGGCTGAACTGAATTGACTGAATCTGAATTGGTTGAATTGTTCTACTTATTTGATGTTTGTTTTCTGAATCTGAATTAGTAGGTCTGAATTAAAAAATTTACCATTCTATCCCTCATTGATATGTTTAACCAAACAAACCCTAAACATTCAAAAAAAACCAAACAGACCCTATATTGGCCAAATAAAAGAGGCAGAAACTAAGGTTTCATCATTTACCTCATCTCCTCTCCTGCTCGCCGGTTCTTCATCTCCTTTCCTGCTCGCCGGTTCTTCTTTCTCTGATGGAAAGTTGTCGTCGACTCTTTCTCTCCCTCTCTCTAACCAATAATAGCTCTCACCGGATCTCTCTCCCTTTAACCGATGAAAAACTCCTGCCAACTCTTTGTGTCTCTTAGCAATGGAGAACACTCGCCGGATCTGCCTCTTTCTCCCTCTCTGTTTAAGCAAATACCAGGAAAACGAAACCCTAGCCAGTTCCGGCAAGGGTTAATAGATCTCCTTCAAAGAAAACAAATATTTGGTGATGTTTTGGGTTGGTGATGGATCCTTTGGTGGTGGTATGGTCTGGTGGTGATACGCTCTGTGGTTGTGGTATCCTCTATGGTGGTGGTGATGTGCTCTATGGTGATGGTGTTGTAGTGTGCTGGTTGTTTGGTCTGCCGGTGTTGGTGGTTTGGTCCGCCGGTATTGGTGGTGGTTTGGGCTGCCGGTGGTGGTTTGGGTTGTTGGTGTTTGTAGAGAAATTTTTTTAAAGTACAAGGTTGTAGTGTGGTGTTGTAGTGTGGTGGTTGTTTGGTCTGCCGGTAGTTGTGGGTTGGTCCGCCGGTGTTGGTGGTGGTTTGGGTTGCCGGCGGTGGTTTGGGTTACCGGTGGTGGTTTGGGTTGCTGGTGGTGTAGAGACAAATTTTTAAAGTACAAGGGCAAAAAAGTCATTTGCTAGATTTCAGAAGTTGGCTTCATAATTCAGACTTGTTTTGAAGTCTGAAATGTATGGGCTCTTTTTCAGCCCATTCAGACTTTGGCCCAATTCAGCCAAATTTTCAGAAATGTATAAATTTAAAAACAAACATCAGAAATCTGAATTGGGTTTCAATTCAGATTTCAGATCTGAAAAAATAAAAATTCAGATTTCAGATCTGAAAAAATAAAAAAACAAACACCACCTAACTTCACTTGAGGAGGAATTTTTTTTTTTTTTGTTTTCTGTTAAGGATCACTTGAGGTGGAATTGTTAACTAACTTTTTTAGGCAGGTAAATCAGTTAACAGATTTTTGTGGAAACAATTGTGAGCCTAGCTATAACCTATCCACACGACTCAAAAGTTTTGGTTGGGCTATGTCACCACCTAAAACTTTAACATAGTTAAGATTACCTTCAAATTTCTACATGTTGTGTTTATGTAATGCCAAATCTTAATGGTTATCGATAATTTTTCAGTTTTTTACGCTCAAATTCAAGTTCAATAGGTATGTCTTTTTGTCTACGAAAGCTTTACAAGCGCACCCAGAAGACCTAAAAAATTACTACGCTTGAGCACACACCTACAATCTAGGCTATGGACGCTCTCCCAAACAATGTTAAAGTCTCCCACGTTTTTAAAAAGAACGCCTGGAGCCTAGATTAGAGGCGTGTGTTCAAACTTAGTAAGTCTCGAGACTTTTTGGATGGAAGCCAGTGTTAAAATCAAAATTATGTCCCCTTTAGGCTTGTGTGTGAGTGCCAAAAGTGAGGACATAATCAGTAACTAATAAGAGTTACATCGTTACATGTGATACCATGGCCGAGAACAACTCACCTCTAAGGGTGCCACATGCGATTGACCCATGTCGCTAGGGAAGCATCCTAATGATGTCGGAAAGTGTCTTCCCAAAAAAAATTTCTTCAAACTTCAGGCTACTGTTCCTCCGTGCAGCTGGTGTCAAGATGTGAAGGGGGGGGGGGGGGGGGATACCTACAAAGACACTTCGACGCTCAATTTTGCAGGTTAAATAATCGAAGGGTAAGGTCCAAATCCTTTTTCAAAGGGAAAACTATGTCATTTATATAGGCCTCGAGGGAAGAAGCAAGTCACTAGCTTAAAACAGGCCACGTGCAAGTCCGTTACTTGAATCTTTTCGATCGAAGCGAATATAATCCTATTTTGTGATAAGACAAGCGAATATCCTATGCTATCTAGCCTTCCGCGAAAATGCCATTTTTCTCAGGCAAATCAGAGCTTAAGGTGCCGAGCGTACCTCTACAAACCTCTTGCGCCATGCCGCAGGTTGCAAAGCTTAACTCGGATCCACCCCTCTACTGGTCTCTAATTCTTGACAGAGCTAAAGGTACATAGGAGGCTCGTGTCGGCCTCCCATCCATGTCGGGGGTCATGTGGTAGAGATCTTTCAGGTCACCTCTCTAATTGTTTAGTCAAGGTCTCGCTTGTGCTTATTCAGGAATTCGATACGTGTTGCACAAGTCAATCGGTTGACTTCCCTAACTGATATAGGCTGACCAATATTTAACTTAAGACGAGTCTCCCCACTCCTTAGCTTAGCAGAATGCAGAGATGCTAAAGAGTAGAAGATTTCAATACTTCTCTACCTACTAGGTTAGTCATAGGCAAAATTAATATTATTGATAATTTTAATTTTGAAGAAGTGAGTCATACCTTGGGCAGAACAAGAGGCGTTGCTCTGCGAGTCAGTTGCTGATTCTTATTTGCAGCAGTGCACCTGCTTAGTCGACTCACATGGGACTCGAGTGGCCTCCTAACACTGTTCTATAGAGCAAATTCCTTAACTTTGGCGTTTATCCATATTCTGATGGACTGAACCTTGTGTCAGTTAACTAAATATCTCCCTCGAAATAATATTGCACTTAATGTGCGTGTTTGGATCATTACGTCATCCCGATGCAACAATTATTTCCGGTCGGTGCCTCAGAATGGATTCATCACCGTACAAATTCTCTAGATCGTGAATTGAATAAACTCAATAACTACCATCTTAAAGACATCTTGAGTCCTAAGGACCATATAAAGACAAAGAAAAAACTCGAAATAATATTGCACTTAATGTGCGTGTTTGGATCATTACGTCTCCCATCATTTTAAGCCAAATACCAAAGCTCACAACCTCAAAAGGTGCACTTAGGCTCCCCCCTCCCCCGTGGCGGCTGAGTTTGTTGCATGAGAGTCTATTTATTCCTACATCTTTTTTAGATCAGAAAAAGAAAAAACTCAATATATCATTAATTTCCACTTTCATGTAGATCGAATTTAAGATTTCCAGTGTGAAAAGTAAGTGTCCAATCGTTACACCAAATAATGGTCATTAGTTAGTCACCCTAAAACACAATGTAAAATGGTTAGATAATGGAGGAGACAACATAAATCAAGAGACCAATTCAATTCAATGGTGGGACAGTTACATCAGCACCCCTGGATGGTCCAATTAAGACCATGCTTTTCCGACCATTGGAGAAATAAAGTAAAAAGAAAGGTGCCTTCGGTTGGTATAAGAAAAAGTGTCTTGTTTGATATAGAAAAGTAGATAGGAAGAATCAAAATAGTGGGGGCCAAATCGCTAGAAACTCTTGCCTTTTGTGGCTTAACAAAACACTTTAACATGTTTATAACCCATATTAAACAAAGATTGTAGTGAACCTCTTTGTTATCATAGATTAATTTGTTTTTTGTATTCCAACTACAAGAATAACATGAATCATATTTATTTTACGGTGATAATTTGTTAGGGACATAATAGTCTCACTTTGTTTGAGAGCATGTCTAATTTTTGGACTATAGGGAGGGGCGGAACGAGGAATTTTAGTTAGTTGGGACAAGTTTAAAAGATTACAAGTCAAACATGTAAGTATTTTGTATATGTGTACGAATTTCAAAAATTATTATGCATAAGTAAAAATCTTGATAATTTTGTTATGTGAAATTAAGTAGATAGTAATTTGAAGAGAGAGAGAGATAAAAATCTTGATAATTTTGTTATGTGAAATTAAGTAGATAGTAATTTGAAGAGAGAGAGAGAGAACAAAGCGAGAACGAGACTCGCCAATGAAAAATCAGTCCCTCTCAACAAACAAATTTTCTCTTTTCTTGAGAAGAAGCTGAAAAGATGAGACGACCTCAGATATGAGGAGAGAACATTCATTTTTTTCATTCACTGTTGAAATTATTGGAAAGATCAATGGATTTATCGAACAGTAATAACCTTCTTCGCAGTGTCGTGGTATGGAGGCCACTGCCTTGAAAGTGATTTTGGAGTAACCTTGGTGCAAATTACTGTTTCCGTTGACGACCACAACTTACCGCCTCTGTCTGCACTGACAGAGATAGTAATGGAGATTGCAGAACTCGAAGCTTAAGCATATAGAGAAAGGAAGATAGCTGAAATTGAGTTGTGCATTTTCTCTCTTGATTTTGGCCAGTATATATAGCTTCTGAGAAAACCCTAACTGGCTAGGAAACGTGGTAGAGAAGTTAAGAGAGTTGGAGATAAACTCGGAAACTAATTGGATTAATCCTTTGAAATCAGTTAGAGATATACTCAAACCCTGATTAGGTTAATCCCACCGACTTAGTCAAAATCCAAGTTTAAGTGAAACTACTATTCGTGGCAAAAAAGTCGTTTCACTATCAGCTCCCAAGCACCCTGGCTCACGACCCAAAGGCCCAAATAGCCCAAATAGCCAAAGAGCCCAAATGGTTAAAAGCTCAAATGCCTCACATGTGTGCGCGCGCGTGTGGGAGCCTTCTCTACTCCACCATGTCTTCACAATGAGTTGTCAAACAACTTATTATAAAGCACCATGATACAAACCCAACATTCACATCGTAGTCGTGCTAATTGAAGTAATGTTAACATGCAAATAAATAAATTTGACAAAATATGATATGATTTTTGAAGCTTCAAATAAACAAATCAAATGTTCACATCTTCAAAAAAAAAATGTTCACATCTTCGCCTATTTTTTCTTTTGAATTTGTGTTGAAAATTGGTACAAGTGGAATATATAAGTAAATACCGCAAAACATAGGTAGATTTTCTAAAAATGTACCAACTAGAAGCTTAATCTTTCAACAAAAAAAAAAAAACTAGAAGCTTAATCATAACTACATTGCCAGGGGTCATAAATTACTCTAGGCTACCGTTTGGGAAAATCAAAATAATTTCTGGGGAAAATAATGAAAATCTAAAAAAACATAAACCAAACACACCCTAAGCGTTTGGTTTATGTTTCTCTCTCTTTCTCTTGTCTCTCTCTTCTCTATCTTCTCTCTCTCTCTCTCTCCCCCCTTCTCTCTCTTTCTCTCTTTCTTCTCGCTATATTTTGTCCCTCTCTAAATCCGGCGAAGGGGAGGAACCCCTTCGCCGGATTTTTGGTTTCCAGACGAAACCAGATCGGTTTCGTTTGGGAACTAGGGTTCCGGCGAAGGGGTTCCTCCCCATCGCCGGAGATATAGAGAGAGATGAGAGAGAGAGCAGAGAGAGGGAAGAGAGAGGAGAGAGAGAAGAGATGGAGAAGTGAGAAAGAAGAAGTGTTGTATGACCTCACCGGAATTTATGATGAAGGTCGCCGGAGTTCATGGTGTAAGAGTGAGAAGAAGAAGATGGGAGAAGCTGAAAATAAAAGTGTTTGGAAGAATTTTTTTTTTGTTTTCACTCAAATATTTGTACCCAAAAACTATTTTGATTCCCTCACAGCGCTGGCCTTATTCTAATAAAAATATCAACTTTATTTGCACCCACAAACAAATGTGAAAAGGAAGTTTAATCCTATGATATACCTTAGAAGAACAAGATAGAAAGAGACCACTAAGGTTTGGTATCCAGGGGGACAAGTATTACTATTAGAGATTTGGAGATGACTACAACCCACCTAACTATATCTGATATTATACATAGTAATAAAAGAAGAATATCTCCAAATTCATTAAGGGTCTAGATTATCTTATATCTAATTAGAGATACCTAACAAGATACATAATACTCTTTAGCTCAACTGGTTAGGTTTAGAGAGTTCCGCTCTATTCTCCGTTGATCGATTCATACGGACTTCACTTTCTATGTTTTTCTCCTTTTTCATGAGGTTGTGTAAGAATCAACCCTTATTTCTACTATGTGACCCCCCCTCTTTCTTAACCATTTATTTATTATTTTGGGTACATTTCCTCCCCCTTGTGAATGGTTTTTAGAAAACAAAATCTAAAATTTTCTTTTTTGAAAAAATCCCAGCAATAGATAAATCGTAAAATTATATGTGAAATTAATGATACAAAACCTACCATATTCAAAAAATTATTTTTATATTTTAAACTGTGTGTTGTACAACTATATATCGTTTTGAGCTAGCCATGTCTTCTAAAAGTCTTTGTTCAACTCCTAATAATGTTCGATAAGTTGCAAAATGAATATTCAATTTGATATTATATTAGGATCCAAACATTCTATGAAAGTTTAAGATTTCAATGTCATTTGTAGTTATAAACTTTTAATCTAAGATAGAATAAATATATATATTTGCTCACAAATTATTGTAGATTCTTAGACTAGATTTCTTATAAAAATGAAATTAGAAAAAAAATTTCCTACGATCATTTTCTTCATAATACATTTAGATTCATCTATACACTGATAAATTGTCTTTTATTTTGTTCAATTTTTGCTTGTAAATTTTTTATTGTATGATGGGCCGAGATTTAAATTTCGCCCAGGACCCAAAAAATTCTCGGTCACGGCCTTGCCAAAATATTATAGGTAAATGATACATAGAGTTTAAAATAATATGTGTAGTTAGCAACAAGGTCATTTTCTAAATTTTCCAGTCCCAAAATACCTTTACCGTTAACAACTTACATCATCTCTAAAATAAACAAAGAAATTCCTCCTCCTCCTCCACCACCTCCTTCTCATCAATCAAAACTAACCCCACGGAATGACTTATAAGAATCTAGATAAGGCATCATGATATCGAAGAGATTTCTGATAGAGTATATCCACTCGATTTTAGTATATGAAAGAATATACTATGCAATATATTGATTCGGTAGAATATCGTGGGTATATTTCTTGTAATATCCTCAGTAATCCTATAATATTCTTTGTAATATTGTTTGTAATATTCCTTGTAATATTCCTTTTGAATACTATATAATGGAATCCCTACCAATGATTATGGTATGGGAGAATTTCACACTTTCATGGTATCTAGAGCTTAAGGTTCTGAATCTAAATTTTTTTTCTCTCTTCAATTCTCTCCATCCCCAACCTTTCAACAATGTCTTCCTCCTCATCCACCCATTTCCTGCAATCCCCCACCTTGACGAATCTAGTCCCTTTAGTCTCTATCAAACTAGATTCCACCAACTATCTCACATGGAAGAAACAAATAATTCCAATCATGAAATCCCAAGATCTGTTTCACCATGTCGAAATCACAGCTGCTGCTCCACCAAATCAAATTTTTGATGAATCGTTGAACATGGATATTGTTAATCCAGCTTTTATGCGATGGACCCGAATTGACCAAACTATCATTAGTTGGCTCAATACAACAATATCTCCCTCTGTTCTTGCACAAACTCCACAGTTCAACACTGCTCGAGAATTCTACAACTATTTGGAGACGACATTCTCAGCTCAAAATAATGCTCGTAAGTCCCAACTTCTTCTTCAACTACAAACTATGCAGAAAAATGCTTTGTCTATGACTGACTATGTAGGTAAAATTAAGGAGATATCTGATGCCATCGCCGCCTCTCATATGCCGGTTCCTGACATTGAACTTGTATTGCATACTTTAAGAGGTTTAGGCCCAGACTATTCAGCCTTTGTGACTGCAATCGAAACAAGGGAAAATCTTCCATCGTTCTCTCAACTTCTTCCTTTGTTGTATACACATGAGATGCGTATCCAACAACAACATACTTCTTCTTTTCAGTCCACAACATTGGTGGCTAAAAGCCATACTCCATCACATGATTCGACTCAAAATCGGTCCTATGGTTCTAGCCGAGGTGGTCGTGGTGCCAGGTTTGGTAATAGAGGTCGAGGACGTGGTAGAAGCAACTGGAATCGCACTTCTACGAATCAAAGAGGTTCAATTCTTGGTAACCCTAATCCTTCTTCTCCTTCTTATGATCCACAAGTTGTTTGTCAAATATGTGGACGTCGCGGCCATACCGCTTATTTTTGCTACCATCGAAGAGATCAAAACTATCAACCAAACGATATTCCTCAATCGTTCAATGCTTACCACCAAAATGCTGAGATTTATGATCCGTACTATTATGCGGACTCTGGGGCCTCCAATCATATGGCTCATGATTCCACCCAAATGGTTAATATGAATTCTTACAATGGCAGTGACCAAGTTTCAGTTGGCAATGGTTCACTTTTACCTGTAAAGAATACCGGTAATGTTATCCTCAATTCCCCATCATCTTCATTAACATTGAGAAATGTGTTTCATGTACCTTCTATAACAAAAAATCTAATCTCTGTCTCTCAATTGACCAAAGATTTAGATTGTTTCGTCGTGTTTGATAAAAATATGTTTTATGTGCAGGATCGGCTAACGGGGAATCTGGTCCTTCACGGACATAACAAAGGTGGTTTATATCAATGCTCCGCTTCAGCCCTTCGATCTTTTCAGAAAAGTTTTAGGAAATTTCATTCTTGTTTTTTAGGATCCAGAGTACCGAATAATGTATGGCACATGAGATTGGGACATCCCCATTATCGTGTATTTTCTAAAATTATTTCGAATAAGCGATTAGATGTTTCTAATTCTAATCATTTATGCTCAAGTTGTATTATGGCCAAACATCATAGACTACCCTATAAACCATCTATTTACCAGTCTCAACAACCATTTTCTAAGGTGCATTCTGATTTGTGGGGACCTTCACCTATTGCTTCAAATTCAGGATATAGATATTTTTTAGTTTTGGTCGACGATTTTACTAAATTCACGTGGCTTTATTTTCTCACTGAAAAATCTCAAACATATGATTGCATAAAAGATTTTCATTTAATTATCCAAAATCAGTTTAATGCCAAACTACAAATTTTTCAAAGCGACGGTGGAGGTGAATTTACTTCAAACAAAATCAAAAATTACTTTAGAAGTCATGGAATCTTACAACAATTATCTTGCCCTCATACTCCTCAACAGAATGGAGTTTCTGAGAGGAAGATAAGACATGTTGTTGAAACAGGACTCTCTCTTTTGCACCAAAGTCATCTCCCAAAAACTTTTTGGCCCGAGGCATTTGGAACGGCAACATATCTTATTAATCGTTTGCCAACTTCAGTTCTGAAAAATAAGTCACCTTTTGAAGTGATTTTCCAAAGAAAACCAAATTATGAATTTCTGCGTGTATTTGGGTCACGATGTTATCCATTATTGTCTCCTTATCGCAAAAATAAGTTTGATTATAAGAGTTTGCCGTGCGTCTTTATTGGATATAGTGACTTGCATAAGGGATACAAGTGTTTTGAACCAAAATCTTCCCGAACTTACATTTCTCGGGATGTTTTATTTGATGAAAAACTTTTTCCATTTGCATTACCTGAGTTTCAAAATCATGAAAATGAGGTGACGGTGAAAGAAGCTCCAAATTGGTTTATCTTAGATTTCGGAAATTCACCCTCATCCTTCTCTATTCCAACCAATCTAAGTATGAATTCCTCACCACCATCTTCTTCTCACTTAGATATTCCTAGGGATGACACTACTGACTTAGCTCATTCTTCATTACCAATTTTAGTGCCTACTTCCGATGTTTCACCAATAGTAACCTCACCAGTAGCATCTTCCTCTTCAGCTAACTCTGACTCCCAAATGGTTCCCAATGATGTAATTTCTCCAACTCCAGGTGTAAGCAGGTCAACTGAACCGAGCATTGATACAGACTCACCTACAACTTTGCCGAATGAACCACCAATTCCCTCGCAACCGGTCCGCTCAATTCATCACATGGTAACACGGTCGAAAGATGGAATCGTTAAACCAAAAGTATATGATTCTTTAATGGCAACCAGACATCCGGTTAGTTTCGCATTACTCTCTTCTTTACCACCATTACCTAAAGAACCTACCTGTTATAGTGAAGCCAAGTCCGACCCAAAGTGGTGTGAGGCCATGGCAGATGAGTTTAATGCATTGATTCGGAATCAGACTTGGACTTTAGTACCTCGACATCCATCTATGAATTTGATTGGTTCCAAGTGGGTCTTCAGAATTAAACCCAAAAGTGATGGTACTATAGATCGTTACAAGGCTCGACTCGTAGCCAAAGGTTTTAATCAACAACATGGTATTGATTATGACGAAACATTTTCACCAGTGGTGAAACCAGTAACTATTCGACTGGTTATTAGTATTGCAGTTACATCAGGTTGGAAACTTACTCAATTAGATGTTAAAAATGCCTTCTTGCATGGTCTTCTTAATGAGGAAGTGTATATGACTCAGCCAACCGGTTTTATTAATACTATTTATCCTGATCATGTTTGCAAATTAAACAAGGCGTTGTACGGGTTAAAACAAGCTCCCAGGGCTTGGTTTCATAGATTTACATCATATCTTCGTGAAATAGGTTTCATTGGCTCGAAGTCAGATTACTCTTTATTCATATATCAAACGTCATCTTCAATTACAATCCTATTATTGTACGTAGATGATATATTGGTTACAGGTTCAGATTCAAGTGTTATATCAGATTTGATTGATCGTCTTCATACCCAATTCTCTATGAAGAACTTGGGAGAGCTTCATCACTTCCTTGGAATGGAGATTAACCGTTCTAACTTGGGGATCACATTGACTCAAACAAGATACACACTTGAACTACTTGATAAAATTGATTTGCTCAATTCCAAGCCTGTGAGCACTCCTAGTCCCGTTGGTAAGAAAATATCGATTACAGAAGGAAAATCCTTTGATAATGCAACTTTATATCGTTCATTGGTTGGGGGTTTACAATACTTATCGCTCACTCGTCCAGATATCAGTTATTCTGTCAATCAAGTTTGCCAATATATGCACTCACCAACAGACATTCACTTTGCAGCGGTGAAACGTATCTTCCGCTACCTAAAAGCTACCTTGGGTCGAGGTTTATTCTTCGGGAACGATAATCCTCCCATTTTTCAAAATTCCCATTCACAACTTGTAGCATATTCTGATGCCGATTGGGCTGGTGATCCTGATACTCGTCGATCTATTTCAGGTAATTGTATCTTTTTTGGGTCTCACTTAATTCAATGGGCTTCTAAGAAACAACCTACCGTGTCACGGTCAAGTACAGAAGCTGAATATAGAGCCATGGCCATAACAACCGCTGAAATTGCTTGGATTCAATTTTTACTTCGTGATTTGGGAGTACCAATGAACAATGCTCCCATTCTTTATTGTGATAATGTCAGTGCAACTTACATGGCTCACAATCCCATTCTTCACTCACGAACCAAACATATGGATCTTGATTATCATTTTGTTCGTGAGAGGGTTACAAGAGGTGCTTTACAGGTTAAATACATTCCAACGCGAAATCAGATAGCTGATATTTTTACGAAAGGGTTAGTGAAGGCTCATCATCAAGTATTATGTTCCAAACTCTCCCTCCGGGATCCGAAGGTTGAGCTTGAGGGAGGGTGATAGAGTATATCCACTCGATTTTAGTATATGAAAGAATATACTATGCAATATATTGATTCGGTAGAATATCGTGGGTATATTTCTTGTAATATCCTCAGTAATCCTATAATATTCTTTGTAATATTGTTTGTAATATTCCTTGTAATATTCCTTTTGAATACTATATAATGGAATCCCTACCAATGATTATGGTATGGGAGAATTTCACACTTTCAATTTCAAAGTGGATTGATTCTAGGTCCTGTCCTTGTGACGAGAGAGTTACTTTTGCGAATTAGGGTTCACCCCGTTCCCTCTCTTCTTAACACTTTTTGATCTTATTGGGATATGGGAAATCAGATATACCTTCATCTCATTGGAATGAATAAAAATGAAGAACAAGTTCAGCTATGGAACTACAATTGATTTGAATGAAAAAAAATGAAGAGCAAATCCTAATTTCGATTTCCCCCTTAATTTACTATGAGGTTGCTTATGAATTGAATTTTTTGTAGTTGGTGATGCTATTACAGATTTATCTGCAGTTCTAACCGATCTAGGTGGTGTTTCAATATAATTGCATACAATTGGTTGATAAAGAAGAAAATTTTCATATTTGAAGAAGTTTTTTAGATTTGAAGAAGAAGAAACTTCAATTTTGTTTTGTTCTCGATTTGTAAATCGAGTTTTCAAGATTTGCAAACTGAGATTATATTAAACAAAACTTGCAAATCAAGTTTGTAATTTACATTTTGCAAATCAAGTTTGCTATTTACATTTTGCAAATCAAGTTTGCAATTTATATTTTTCAAATCAAGTTTGCACTTTACATCTTGCGAACCCTGTTTGTAATTTTCATTTTGCTAACCCAAATTGAAATATACCTTTTTTGAACTCAATTTGCAATATACATTTTTGTGTACCCGTTTGCAGGAGAACAGAAGAACAAAATAAAATACCTTTTTTTTTTTTTGAATTCTTTCTTAGAAAAAAAATATTGAAAGTAGATCTTGTTAGAAATTTATTGAAAAATTCTTTTTAAATAAAAAGGTTTATCGAAATCTGATATTCAATAAAAAAGTTGTATACATTTAAAGTTAAAATAATAAATTAAGGAGTTAGTTACACCATAGTGTGTTTTAGTCTTATATGTTTTTGTGATCTAAATAATAAGTATGAAATGTTTGATGATCTTTTACTTATTTTCAATATTATTTTGACTTATTGGTCAAAATTCCTTGAAACTGTGTACGAACTTGTAGAATTTTACAAACCTATAATATAATCCAGTGCTACATAGACTGGTAGACCGGGTGTAGTCCAATTTTTTTTTTTTGTGAAGTAGTCCAATTCTTCTATCCTACAAGGAAATGGATGAAATATATACGCCTATACTATGTCATTTAGATACAAGAAACATTCAAGATAATATTAAGAAGTCAAACTCAAGATTTATTTGTGATATAAGGTAATCGATTTATTTAAGTGCTATAACGTAATCGAGAATAGGGAAAATAAGAAATACAACTATAGAGGTATGAATTAAAAACTTTAATTAGTTGGCAAAAGGGACAATTAATATATCTAAAGATGTTTGGTGAGGTCATTGAGGAGACTACTAGTATTTTTCATTGCTTAAGAGAATAACCAAAGGGAAAAGAAAGGCAAGTAACATCATTGAAAATGAAAGCAAGATTTAGGTCTTTGGTGCTTAAGCACCAGTCTTAATTAATTATAGCATGTTTAATTAAATTCCCTAATTATCCATATCATTTAAAATCATAAGCACACAAGGTTTTTTTGTTTGTTGAAACAAGCACGCAACGGTTAGGTAACGATAACATTCCATTGTACGCATAAATTGATATTGCGATCTTTCTCTTTGTCTATGCTCGTATTATATAACTAACAAATATTTAAACATTTTCGCCGACCTGGAATAGAAATAAACCAAAAGACAAATACCTTTTTCTTCAAATATTTGACAAAGAGTGTTTTGTTGCTGTATTATATGTCTTCATAGTAAATTTGCCTATAGGGGAGTAGGTACCCAAGCAAAGTGTATAATATATTGAGATCTACCTGAAAATGCAGTCTATTATAAAATTTGAAATAATATTGGAAAGTTTTAAGGACATCCTAGAAAGTGTTATTGATGCATCTGCGCTATAGGCCCCTCTTCATTATTGGTTTCCCCTTATATTTCAAGTTGTTAAAATTGCCTCCTATCAAAACAAATATTCCCACTTTTGTTTCGCTAAGAATGGGTAGACTCGAATCCACTGGGTTACAAAATTGACTATCAAGTCCAACTACTACTATTTCAACAAAAAAAAAAAAAAAAAAAAAAAAAGTCCAACTACTCCAAAGGGGGGGAACAACTTCTACTTGATATATCTTATATTTGGTAGACTCAGTGTCGAATTTTGAACAAAATTTAGGTCAGTCACTGACATTAGGGTGCATCTAACGAGAGCTAGTCAACCCACATTTACCAAGTCAAAAGAGTTGCCTTGGGGGCTCTTAACAAACTAGCTTTAAGAACTACCCAAGTATATTTTAAATGACATAATACTCTTATATATATATATATATATATATATATATATATATATTAAACGAGTTATGATAATTATACATTTGAACTTTGGGTGAATGCTCTTACAAAATAATATAGTCGATATAGAGTAGTTAATCATCTGGCTGGACGAGTCACAATTTATTTAGAGTACCTTTAGTAGAAAAGTTAGTTTTGTGGAGGGAAACAAAATTTGTCATATTCGTATGGAAAGTTAAAACAATTTCTTGACGTTTTCAAATCGTCTTTCTGCTTTAACTTCCTAAGGATCTTTTTTTCTTCTCCTTAAAACCAACATAAAATCCCTTTTCCTCCCTTCTATGTATATATTTTTTCAACTAAGTTGTGGTTTGAAGAGTTGTACATCTTTTTAACTGAATGTATTTCATTTTGTCTTAGATAAACGTCATTAGATCTATAGGATTCAACAAGCCAAACTAAGTTGTGCCTAGTGAAAATTTGATGGATTGATGATTTATACTCCTCCAACTCTTACATATTTTGAGTTTGTTGGTAATGTCATCAAGTGATCAAATCCGCTAAGCTAGAACACTATATTGAAACAATTTTTACCCAGCTGGTTGCCCACTTGAGACCTCTATCAACGGTTACATTAGTATCAATCAAGATTTGGTTATTATTTGAAGTATGTGCGAATATCAATATAATGAATTGGGAGGAAATGTAATTCTCCGCTGCTTTTGAACTCGAAGGACCTAGGGCCAGTGGACAAAACATATAGTTTTTCTTTTGGGTTGCAAACCTATAGAACCTTCACGGTTTGGTTAACAAATTGCTGAGTCTCGTTATATAGTGCTCCGAAAAATTCTTGTGGAGGAAACCCAAGTATTCCCACCTATAGTTGTATATATGTTCTAACTGAAAATCCCACGTTTCACTTTTATAAAGAATATTTTGATTTTTTCACCTTGTTCATACTTTTTTTGCTTAAGAAATTTATATCATCAATTAGAATTCCTCACACGGAGAACACCAAAGATAAGAAAAAACAAGTGCGTCAAATTAGTGACTAAAAAAAGAAATATACACGGCATTAACGAATTAACTTATTGATTTTTTTGATTTATAAATAGTGTTTTGCTACACTAACTTTATGTTATGTTGTGCTTATAAAAGTACAAAGATTATTGGATTCCAAATCAACCACCCCCAATAGTGAACAACCACAATTACGCACATATTACGGTGTCTCAATTGATTCAGAACAACAAATGGGATGATACCTTGCTCTGTTCCATCTTCGATTCTAACAAACTTAATCTTATTCAAACTATTCTTGTTACTGAAGGAGGACAAGATACTATTAAATGGACATTTACGAAATAAGGTAACTACAATGTTAGTTTGATGTATCATCAAATGATAGAGGAGAACATTCTTGATGACCATAATGCGATCAACTGGAACATTATTTGGAACATTAGTATTATCCCGAGAATTTCACTCTTCCTATGGAAGTGTTGCACAGAAAGCTTACCAGTTGTCATCGTATAGCAAATATATTAGTAACATTTTGAATTCCTCTTATTGTCATGAAATTGAAACTCAGGATCACGCTTTACTTCACAGCACTTTTGCTAGAAAGATTTGATTTGATTTTAATATTCATTACAGTAACAATTTACCTTTAAAGGAATGGATAATGTCTTGGAACAATGTGCATCATCACAATAATAATCTAGACACTCTTTATGCAACTATTTTATGGTAATCTAGAAAGCTCGTTGTGACCATTGTTTTCAACAGCATAACATCTCTCCGATGCAGGTTATCAATCATATTTTGGCATTCTCCAGGCTACTGTTTATAAAGTTACAAATTTTTTTCAAATGACAGTGATTAAGTGCTAATCGTTATGTTAAAGTGAAAACTGATGTATCCTTTACCAACGCTAATGAAATTGCAGGAATTAGTTACATAATTCACAACCATAAAGCTCAATTCACAAATGCAAAGGTCGGTACCATCAGATTAAAAAACGAGGAAGAATGTGAAACCCAAGCAATTAATGCGAATCGAATGGGTTTCAGGTAACAATGTTAAATTCATACATGTATAAAGTGACAATCAAGCAACAATCAAGAATCTTCAAAATCCAAGTAAAATGATTCATTGGCAGTCGAAGGCTCATGTCAAAGCAATCAGAAACCTTATATCACAGTTCCATGGTGTCAAATTCTATCAAATATCATGCAAAAAAAACGTGAAGCTGTCAGTCTAACTAAATGGGCTCATGCCCATTACTGTAATTCTATTTGGACATTAGTTCCATCTTTTTTCTCGCACAAATATTGTAATAATGCGCTTGTTTATTAATTTAGGCTGTGATCTTTGCAACAAAAATAATTAGACTTTAAAGTTAACCTTATTAACAAAAGTAGATCTCTTAACAAAAAAAAAAAAAAAACAAAAGTAGAATAACCTTAAGGGAAATTTTAGGTGCAGACACTTTTTTTTAGTAGTAGGTACACATCTCCATTGACTTGGACAAAAAAAAACATATATGCATGTGCATAAAAATTTCACCCAGCTTGATATTGGTTTGCTTTGAAAATACTATAAGTGAGTTATCAGTTCTTTTTGAGTAACCAAATACGCCAAACATCTAGACAAGGTCCTAAAGTGCAAAATGACATTTTCACCCCTACTGCATTATTCAAATACTTGTGTTGGTTTCCACTCAAGATCTAAAATTGTTATATATTTTCTTTCTCTAAGCCATTACTTATGCGGAGAAAATATTGACCAGCAAGTCAACAGGTAAATAGAGTGACAAGGAATGAAGCAAATACATCCTCGCCAAATCCATTAGAGAGGTGGACCCGAAAGAATTATACTATCTGAGCTCCTGATATGGGAGGTAGGTACAAGTCTCTTAGGCACCTTGCCTTGCATCATTGCATGTATCAGAGTTAGCTATAGTAAGATCACTGCTTTGACATCATAACAGCGGAGGGAAGTCAACTAAGTTACCTCAGCCCCGCCCTGCCTTGAGGCAAGAGGGGAGGTGGATCCGAGTCACCTTTGCGACATAAACCCCACCCTGGCCTATTTGACCTTTGTCAGACATTCTAAACACTAGATATATAAACTCGACTTCAACAAGGAGTCGTATGGGTTCGAGAAAAACTAATCTCCAAATATAAGAAAAAAGACTTATCTTTTTCCCCCTCTGAATTTGTCTCTCGAAGTATTTCATCTACATTTGATTTGTTTTCCTCTCTGTTTTTTTGCTCTCTTCCATGCTTTCCCCCCTTAATTTGTTTCTTTTTTCATTCTTTTCTCTCTAATCTTTTTCTTCTTGTTCTTTGGTGGATGGATCTAATAGAATATAGGGGTGCTTATAGACCAACGAACATTAAGTTTCTGTTCTTTTTAATGCTTTTCTTCTTTGTTTATTTTTCATTCTTTTATCTCTTATCTTTTTCTCCATATTTATTGGTGGACGGATCTAATAAAGTACGACCGTGTTTACAAATTAAGGAACATCAAGTTTCTTAGGATTCGATAGTTGGTTATCGACAGTGGTGGACCCAGGAAATTTTCTTTTTGTGGGCACTTTTAGTCAGAACGAAAATTGTCCAAATTTTTTAATGTGATGTGAAAGCGAGTAATTTTTGCACATTATCGTTACATTCGAATCCAATTCAACTACTATTGTCTTGTGAGTTATTTTGATTGAAATCAATATAAGTAAGTAATCTTGTACACATTCGAATTATATATAAAGAAGTTAAGGAACGAGGGTGGACAAGCTCATTTTAGAAAAATAGTCAGAAATGAACACACATATATATGTATGAGAAAATTAAATATAAAGAAGGCGTAAGAATGATATGGAGAAAAATATCTCTAACAATGTTAATGGAAGTACTTGAATTTACAATGAAAAAAGACTAAAAAGTGATCGGACCTGTAAATAGGGGGTCAAAATAAAGAAATATAGGGCTAAAAACACAGCTAATTACAAACTAAGGGCATATCGGAATTTACTCATTAAAATGTTAAAAAAAATGGTGAGGCCTGAGGGATTCAAACCTAAATCAACAAGGTAGACATCTTAGCGTACTACCACCACGCTAACTCTTCTTTGATGATAAAAAACTAGAGTTTTCCCTATATAACACATATCACCTCTATTAGGAATCAACCCTTAGCCCTAAACCATGGGATCGTGGGGGCACGTGCCCCCACGGGTCCCTATGTGGGTCCGTCCTTGATTATCGAAACCTAATACCAAAATGTTGTTGGGATTTACACCCTTCTACTAGTGTTTATAGCGGAAATAAGACATCTAATGTCTACACTAGTATTCCCAGGATCACATGCAAAACTAGTAATTAATCTAATGGAGATAGTAGATTACCTTAATCGCTTTTCCCTCGAACTAGTTGAATTGATTGAAGAAGACCAAGAGCTTCAAGTGTAGCTCCTCTACTTGGGACACGAGCAATCAATTTGATCTCCCACCTTGTTGTATAGCTAGCACACCAATGGTGGTTGGAAAAGAAGAACACCTTCTTCTTTGACTAGGTTGATAGTTAATGGGAATTAGCTCACTTTCTCTTCTCTACTTGATGTGGTAGAGTAAGAAAGCTGAGAGAGAAATTCCACACCTTATTCTCTGCCCTAAGAGTGTTTATATAGAACCCTAATAAGAATCCACCTCCTTTTAGGTTTCCTAAAACACCCTTTAGAATAAGATTTAGGGAAATAGTCGAAAATAGCAACTATTGGTATTTTCTCAATTACCTAAGGAGGAGGTGTCCAAACACCACGAAAATTGGCATATATAATGTTTATTATATCAGCAACTAACCCTCCAAAATTCAGCCCAATCCGAGTCCTAGAAGTACCCGAACCGGTCTAGGCCCAAAAACCCTGTTTTTGGCCTTTTTGTACTATCTTTGCCTAATTCCTTTTTAGGCCTATGAGATATGTTTATGGGACACCCCCATGATTATATCTCACTCCCACTAGTCATATCCTAGATCAATTTGTCACTCTTATGTGTAACCCGTTGTAGGATCCGATCGAAGTTAGCCGCGAATTACTTCGTAATTCGACGATCGTAGTTGGTCTCTAGCTACAACTCTACGATCCCTAAATCAATCGGACTTGATGATCTTCCACATCAATTGTCCTATCCGAAAAATTGTTCGCATTGTCACCTTGGTCGAAGGACATCTCCTTCAACTCCTTCAGACTCCCACTTGGACTTAGAACAAGTGCAATGCCTCGATTCCCGTGTCAATTTAGTATCCCATCTGATACGTCACATCATTCAGACTTTCTTGATATCCGAGTACAACTGCAAAAGACAAACGATTAACTTTTAATCCGTTTGAGCGCGGCCACGCATTTTCAGTTGCTACTCATCAAGTGGCCTTGAGACACTTTGTACCTAATGTGATTAGGGTGACACAATCCATTCTTGCGCTCCCACTTAACTTCATGTCTATCCTGTCCTTCCCAGTATCCGTCTTTATAACCTCCTTTTACGGCGCGGCGTTTAACGGAACCAAAGTCGGGCATTCCTTACATAAGGTGAGTGGAGCACTCATGTTTTGAGGAATCTCTCCAATTGTCTTTATGAGAAGTATTGACGTTCATCACGAATAATGTACTTCTCATTTGAGGGTTATCCAGTGTATAAACCTTTTATACACCCACGTAGTCGAATAGAATATACTATTCCTATAGCCCATGAAACTGCGCTAACCCATCGACTCCCGTGCTAGTCTTCGTGAGTCATTGTTGTCCATGCAATGACCTGGACCAGGGATTTTTGATAATAAATATTCCAAGTTCACTTAGTAGGGTTTCATTCATCAGATCACGTATCTGACAAACCTATTCGGAACGTTTTATTATCGATGGACTGTCGTTTAAACACTAAACCAAGTTTAGACGACTGGTGAAATAATTCTTATTATTTCTGATAACGAGAGTTGTAAATCTGAGCCTCTTCCGTAAAACTCCTTTTACCCACTCAGTTTTACTTGTCGAGGTTTAAAATTTATACCTCATGCCTTAGACTGTGTATGAATCTCATACTATGTCTTAGGTGACAGTTTAGTTTGACTACCGTGGTGGTCGGTTTTAAACTTTGCTTATTATCAATTAATTTGAAGTACTATATTCAACCTTGATAATATCTAGTAATCTTTACTAGAGTTAAGGCCTTTAATTCTTTGTGTAGTATTTGCAACAGTTCCCGGCTTAAAACACTTTTAGCCTACTTTCCTTCCATGTCTGGAAGTTTGCTACGATGACATGTTCAACTTTGTACTACTTCATCCTTTAGCCTTCTAGGATGTACTAAGTAGTGTTTCGGTTTTCCAATCCGAATTCGGATGTTTAAATGCTAATCATGTCCAACATGATTGACTTTATGTTTTCGAACATAAATGTCTCTCTCATGCGTGCTAGCTCATCGGTGTCTTTTAGACTCCGAGTTTTGCAACGCCCTCTGTCATGAGTTTTTGGGTCGAAATTCTTTTAGACTTTCCGAGTCTTAGATTTTCTGTTTCGGATCTCAAGCATCTCATCGTACTGAGTCTCTCTAATCCTATCATCCTTTTGATCTATGCTTATAGATCTTCAGATGCCCAAAATGACATTTTATCCTTTTGTGTGTGGTCCTTTATTGAGTCAGTTCGTTACTGTTATACAACACCTTATGTCGTACTCAATCTTTTGTATGTACTCTGCATACGGACCCGGAAGGTTTGTTTACTCCCACTTACCTTCTTGAAACTCGTGATTCAAGATTTTCTTCATTCTCCAGGAATCAAATTTCTCTGATTGCCTTTTGAATCGAAGATTCTAACTCTTGCGTGCTTTTAATCCGTCGATATATTTCTGAAGCATGCTTGTGGACATAACTTGATTGGAAGAATCTTTATTCTTCTTGTCTCGTTTCGGGAAACACGAATGTTTCCATCCTTCTCAGTTTTCTATTTTGGAAAACCAATTTAGGTCTTTTGTTGACTTAAATTATCAAGCTTCATGTCTTGACGAGATATGGATTCCACGATGATTTTGGGTTCTAGCCAAAATCTAGAGTCAGTTTCCGTTTCTGCGCCGGTCTTTTATCTCTTCAGAAATAACCTTTATTTTCTGTGTCTTTGAGTTTTGACCTTTTAGGGCTTTTGAACAACAATTTGGAATTTTCTCAATTACTTTAAGATATTCCTTTAGAGACACTTTCACTTGTTTTGAGAGTTCTCCGGCGAATAACATTCGCTTTTGTGCGGTGGGTTTATAAGATCATGTCTTTAACCTTTCCTTTTCCGAGGAGCCGCAGTTTGTTGCTCTTGGTCGACTTTAATCGACTTGTACAAGTTCCATGATTGTTCTTCATGACCCTCCATGATTTTTCTCATGATCGAATTAAATCGACTTAAATCGTCTTGTACTTTTTCTCCCACTTATTCTTTTAATAATTAGTGTTTTCTCCCAGACTACTAGGTGTGCTAATTATTAGAAGAATACTATCATGAGCAACAAACACTTTGTTCTCTTGATTAGTTATGGAAGAAGCCCAAATTTCTTTTAAAAGAAATTGCGTCAGATATTAGCTAGTTTTGTAATGCTTTTACAAGCTTTGCTGTTAGACGGAATTTTGGTAGTTTTGTGAGAAGCTATGTCTAAACTAAATGGATTTTGGAGGATAGAGTTTGATTCGTGTTCTTCATCTTAATCCTTTTGGACACTCCAAATATGGATAGGTTAGAAGTACGTTTGAAGATCAATCTCTGTTTTTGACTCAAGGCTTTCTTTCTTGTCAGTTTGATTCATGTTTTGGTTATAGTGGACTTGTTGTCCTCATCCCTTTCGATTGGGATGAACCTATCTTATAGGTTTTTGACCAAGTTTAGAATCTTTTGGTATAGTTTGTTAAACTTAGCACTTATTAACATCTCAATTTAGAAATAAAATTCTTTATTGATTCTCCATAATACTTAGTACAGAGATGATGTTAAAAAACTAGAAAAACGATTAATCTAGAATAGTGCCTAAAGTAGACTTCGATCCCTTTCAGCATCCTTAGCAGTCGAGGCTTCTGCTCCCTCTTGGATCTTGTCTTCCTTAGCCAAATACTCAGTTCCCAGCTGCGCCTGTACATTCACAATGAAAGGGCAATTTTAGGTATCATATACCAAGGTTTGGGAATTTTCAGTATTTGATAAGTTAACTGTTTATACCTGAATTGGAAGCTACTGTTCCATTCCTTTTGTCCTCCAAGAACTTAGGGCAGTTTCTTTTCCAGTGGCCCTTGCCATCACAGTAGAAACATTTGGTGTCAGGAGGAGGACCTTTGTCTTTAGGTTTGGCAACTCGTTTGCTTTTACCTTTTGACGTGGTTTTCTTCTTCTGTTTTCCACCTTTCTTGAACCCTTTGTCTTTTTGTACCATCAGAACGTCCTTCTTAGTTTCCACTATAGCGACGTCCTTTTCGGTTGTTAGAAGCATAGAATGAAGTTCCTCCAACGTTTTATCCCATCCATTCATGTTGTAGTTCATCTTAAACTGATTAAAACCACTATGGAGGGAGTGAAGGATAGTGTCGGTAGCTGTCTGTTGGCTATAAGGGAAACCTAGTTTAGCCAGTTTGCCTATGAGCCTGATCATTTGACGAACATGAGGCCCAACTGGTTTTCCCTTTTCAAGGCGCATGTCCATAATCGCTTTAGAGGTTTCAAACCTCTCCAATCTCGACTGTTTCTGGAACATTTCCCGAAGTTGTCGCATCATGGAGTAAGCATCCATGTCTATGAACTGCTCTTGCAGAGTCGGTTCCATGGTTGCTAGCATTAAGCAAGTTACGGGCTCTGCCTTTTTCCGCACACTCCTTTCTTCATCTATCTCTTCTTTAGTCGAATTATCATCCAATACAGGAATTGGAGTTTCTAGTACATGTTGCTTTCCTTCCATCCTGAGAACTATTCCTAGGTTCCTTTCCTTGTGTCATCTTTAAAACTACATAAAGTAATGGCAAAGTTTTAAAACTCGTTATCGTTTTTGAAAAACATTAGTTTTCCCACATTATTCAATATAAAATCGTCCCCGATTGAATAAGTGATTCCAAGACCCCAGTTCTTCGAAGTAAAGCGGACGAAGGCCCTACCCTTTGACTCCGTCGTTCCGGGTGAGCGAACTACTTCACTGATCATACCTTATGACTCTTGGTTGATAGATTTCATTAATGAATGACTAATCTATCCTTTTGCCTCGAGTATCCAAGACTCTCTTGCTGATCTCGTTGAGTAGAACCATTTAGACGTGTAGGCCTCTTCTATAGACCTACCCGCATTGTCCCAAGGTAGAGGAGGTACTCTGCGAAGGCCGACCCACCTTCCTCGAACAAGGGCGCAACGAGTGTCTTAATCTGGATAGGCGATTACTCAAGATTACTTTTGGGGACTTTTACGCTAGTCTGGCGTTTGTTATAGTGAACTATTTAGCCTAACTAACATCCACGACATAAAGCGTAAATAAGTAAGTAAATGCGCGCGAGAAAGTAAATCAAGCAGACATGGATCCTAGTATGGCCCCTAACCTAGAAGATCTAATCACCCTTGGTTTTCTTCTTGTTTCGCCTTTTGGTTCGTCTTAGATCGCCATCTTTGAACCTCCATTGATTTCTCCCACTCGCCTTTGGATTTCATCCTCGAGTTTCTTCAATGGACTCATAGACCCTAAACTCTAATTACAAGACTCTAACGATTCGCAGATCGTATAAACTTGAAATTAAAATTAATTACAAAGCGCATGCACCCATCCGTGCTTAAAACAAGAATAAAGAAATAAATCTATGGCCATACTAGTTTCCCGCATTCACATCACATGCAATCATATAATATATCAAGGCTAAGAATTATATATGCATGATTATCTTGGGAGATACTTTTGTTGACATCACATGTCACATTACGGACCTTAAGTCTAAATTCGAAGAATTCTACTAATGGTGCTTTCCGGTTTTATCTTTTATGATTTCTAAACTCATCTTTAAGAAAAACTCCGTTTTGGGCTCGAGAAAGCCCGGGTCAATTTCGGAAAAAATATTGGTTCGATTCTTAATGATTTCATAAATCAATTTAAAGAGAAATCCGTTTTGGGCTATTGGATGGCCCGGATTGATTTTGGAATTATTTGGTTGGAATCGGAAAAATTTTTGGCAAAAACTCCCACTCGAATGATGGTCCCTTTTCGTGGTCCGAAAAGCCTCGAAAAAAGCCCGGGACAAGTCCTAGACAAGTCCCGGCCCAAGCCCAAAAAGGGCTCGGACAGGGTCCGGACATAGCACGGCCCATAGGGCCGGCATGTCCTGGCCGAGGCCTATCAAGGCCTGGTCTCGTCCTGGCCGGAGCCAGGACGCTAGTCCATGTACCAGACGCGTCCTAGACGTGTCTGGTACTGGACCGGACCAGCACTAGGTGTCTCGGACTAGTCCGAGACATCCAGAACCTCCCAGACGCGTCTCCAAGACGCGTCTGGTCGAGTGCTCTGGACGCGTCCTAGACGCGTCCAGGAAGCTCCTTCGCAGCTGCTGGTCGCGTCATCAAGACGCGTCCTTAGTAGCTGCTATGGACGCGTCTCAAAGACGCGTCCAGAAGCTTCTGTCGCAGCTGCTGGTCGCGTCTTCAAGACGCGTCTCAGCAGCTGCTCTGGACGCGTCCAGAGGACGCATCCAGGAGCTTCTGGTCCGGCCAGGAAGCTTCCTGGCCGGACACTAGGGTTTTTCAAAACCCTAGTTTCCAAAAAGAAATTTTTTTTTTTTTTTTTTTTTTTCTTATGCAACTTTAAGTTGCTATTTTCCAATTTTAAAACTTTTCTTAAATTTTTGAAATTCCTTTTAGAACACTTCTAAATTTTTTTTAAAACTTTTAGAAACTTTTAAATTTTTCCAAATTTGTTTTGAGAGCTTCCTAAAGTCAAAACTACTCCTTTTAGAACACTTCTAAAATTCTAAAATTCCAAAATTTTGTTTTTCAAAAGTTTCCAAAACTTAAAAACAACTCTTAATCAAACCAATTTTGGATCAAAATCTAGGTTTTTGAAATTTTTCAAAGAACAATTTTGAAATCAATTTTGAAAAATCTTTGAATCCAATTCAAAATTAATCAAATTTTATGTTTTAAAATCTTTTTAAACATAACTATCAATTTAATCAAGCATGGATTAGTTTGAAATTCAATCAAATTGAGACTTTTAAAACACTTTTAATCATCAATGTGATTCTCAATTTGAAAGTTTATTGAATCCCATCAAATTATGAGTTGAAAATACCTTTTTAAAAACACCTTTTAAAATACTTTTATAAACTCAATTTTCAAACTATCAAGCATATAAATTAGTTCGATTCTTAGCAAAAACTAGTTAATAGCAAGAGGCTCTGACGCCACTGTTGGGATTTACACCCTTCTACTAGTGTTTATAGCGGAAATAAGACATCTAATGTCTACACTAGTATTCCCAGGATCACATGCAAAACTAGTAATTAATCTAATGGAGATAGTAGATTACCTTAATCGCTTTTCCCTCGAACTAGTTGAATTGATTGAAGAAGACCAAGAGCTTCAAGTGTAGCTCCTCTACTTGGGACACGAGCAATCAATTTGATCTCCCACCTTGTTGTATAGCTAGCACACCAATGGTGGTTGGAAAAGAAGAACACCTTCTTCTTTGACTAGGTTGATAGTTAATGGGAATTAGCTCACTTTCTCTTCTCTACTTGATGTGGTAGAGTAAGAAAGCTTAGAGAGAAATTCCACACCTTATTCTCTGCCCTAAGAGTGTTTATATAGAACCCTAATAAGAATCCACCTCCTTTTAGGTTTCCTAAAACACCCTTTAGAATAAGATTTAGGGAAATAGTCGAAAATAGCAACTATTGGTATTTTCTCAATTCCCTAAGGAGGAGGTATCCAAACACCACTAAAATTTTCAGATATAATGTTTATTATATCAGCAACTAACCCTCCAAAATTCAGCCCAATCCGAGTCCTAGAAGTACCCGAACCGGTCTAGGCCCAAAAACCCTGTTTTTGGCCTTTTTGTACTATCTTTGCCTAATTCCTTTTTAGGCCTATGAGATATGTTTATGGGACACTCCCATGATTATATCTCACTCCCACTAGTCATATCCTAGATCAATTTGTCACTCTTATGTGTAACCCGTTGTAGGATCCGATCGAAGTTAGCCGCGAATTACTTCGTAATTCGACGATCGTAGTTGGTCTCTAGCTACAACTCTACGATCCCTAAATCAATCGGACTTGATGATCTTCCACATCAATTGTCCTATCCGACAAATTGTTCGCATTGTCACCTTGGTCGAAGGACATCTCCTTCAACTCCTTCAAATGTACGGTTGTTCTATAACAATTATGTGTTTATTTTATCCTTAAGATATATTAAAGTCATAATATAAAACATGATTAAAAGAAAATTTTCACATGAGAGCAATATTTTGGTCAAAACTCCCTATAATTTTTTTGTGTTGGTAAAAAAAGATTAATCAATTTTTTTTTGTCTTCAGCTCCGTAGGTACTTTTTTTTAATTTGCAACAACTTTCAACAGCTTTGCAACATCTTGCGACAACTTTGCAACACCTTGCGACAGCTTTGCGACACCTTCGCAACATTTGCGACAACTTTGCAACACCTTGCTATAACTTTGTAAAAATATTTGATTTTTAAAAAAAAGTACAAATTTTAGATTATTAACCCAAAAAAAAACTCGTCTTTATAACTCAAAAAAGTTTAAAATTGGGTCTTTGATCCAATTTCTTGTTTTAAGTATTGTAAAGTTGATTACTTATATAAGCAAAGGCATCAAGGACAAAAATCTCAATGATTCGCCTACCGGGTCAGAGCGACTGACATGCCAACTAAATGTTTACTACCAGACCAAGTCAACGTTCCAAACTCAGTCTTTGTACCCATAGGTTGCATCCGGTGATCTCGCTTTGACGTAATCTTGAGCACATAACTTTGTTTATCCTCCTTCTTTGTAAAATCCAATTTGGGTGGATTAACCTCCATGAACGTTCCAAATGGACTATCAATTTTTACGGTGTAACTCGATGCATCATTTCTAACGTGTGTAGATGTTCTTGTAACATTAATCTTATATTTCAATGATTTAGATTTACCAAATGTAACATATATGGATGGGTAATTAAAATCCCAAATATTCAAATTCTTGTTACACTTTACTGATTTATGAGTTACTTGTCTTATCATAATATCATTATAGTTAGAAGCACAAGGAATATCCTAGTAGTCACCAGTTGTTAGATCATAAACAAGACCGGATTGAGTGGCTTTTCCAGAATACACGTAACCACATCACATGTCCCACACAGTTGATGTGCGAGAAGAACATCTAAAATGGAAAATGATAAAAAGACCTCATTTGGATTTCAGAATAGTATTGGGCCTCAAACCCTTTTGGAATACTAGTTTACAACATAGAAAATGAACGTTGTGCATGATCGCCCATGTCAATCTTTTAGACTACTAACACGATAAATTATGACACTTGTTATCGCAACTTTATCTATTATCTTCGGCGTGAGATCAACTTACAAACCCTTAGAAAAGGGTAATGTTTGGATGCCAAAAAAGGGAATTCAACTGGTATTTAATGTGGTCAAATTTTATCTATTTGTTTTCAACATTCTGTCACAATTGTGTAACAAACAAGCGGGTTTTATAATTATATATATAATTTAATTATTATCTACAACTGAATTATTATCTATAATTCATAATTACATAATATTTATAATTATACCAACTAGGGACTAGTTCCCAAGCGGGATGTCATCGGAATCAGTCGGATTTCATTGCTATATATATATATATATTATGAGTGATACCTTATTTATCTATGTGGGGGGTTGATTGTACAAAATTCATTTTAGTTGTAGGTTCTATATCACATATCACATATCATATACAATATTCTCATAAAAAAGAGATATCAATACAATATAAGCATTTTATTTATTGGTGCAGAAAGTAAACATGGCTTTATTTTTGCATGTGTCTTTATAGAGGGAGGATTTCCCATTATTGAATATTAGTAGATATTTTTGATAGGTATGCATAAGAAGTATTTTGTTAGAGACAATCATATAATCTAAAGAAAGCTATGTGCTCAAGGTTACTTTGAAGCGAGTTCACCAGATGCCACTTGTGAATATAGAGACAGAGTTTGGGAAGTTGACTTGGTCTGAGGGTAAACATGTAAGTGGCTTGCCAGTCGCTGTGACTTGGTAGATGACATTTTGAGATTTGTTTTCTCAATGCTTCTGTTTATTCTAGTAATGCAGTATTCTAGAAATGAAGTTTATAATATTCAAAAATTGTTCTAATGCGGAAAAATATCTTTAAATCATGATTTACATCATAGTCACCATTACATCATAACAATAAAATAAACACATAACTACCCCAAAGATCCGCATTTTGTTACCGTCAAATCTTTTTTGCTTTGATAATCAATTACCAAAATCTGTGATATGTGATATGGGATGTCATATGTGACATGGGATGTCATAGGAATTAGTCGAATTTCATTGTTTTATATATATATTATGATTTATAAATATATATATATATATATATATATATATATATATATATATATATATATTTTATGATTGTGTACGTCATAATTAATTTATCTTCGTAGCTTATGTATCTATGTGGAGGTTGGTTGCACAAGATTCATTTTAGTTGTAAATTCTATATCATATACCACATATTACATATTACATATCACATACAATATAAACATTTCATTTATTGGCGCAGAAAGTAAACATGCCTTTATTGCATGTGTCTTTATCGAACGAAGGTTTCTAGTTATTTAATATTAGTAGGCATTATTGGTAGGTATGCATAACAAGTATTTTGTTAGAGACAAGTGTATACTCTAAAGAAATCTATGTGCTCAAGGTTACTTTGAAGCGAGTTCACCAGATGCCACCTGCAAATACTGAGATAGAGTTTGGGAGGTTGACTTCGTCTGAGGGTAAACATGTAGGCAGCTTGTCAGTCACTGTGACTTGGTAGATGACATTTTGAGATTTATTTCCCTAATGCTTTTGTATATTCTTATTTTTTTTGTCGAACGTAATGTTTTTGTATATTCTAGTAATGCAGTATTCTAGATATGAAGTTTATAATGGAGTACTCAAAAATTGTTATAATGTGAAAATATTTCTTTAAATCATGATTTACACATGTCATTATTACATCATAACAATAAAATAAACACATAGTTATCATTGAACAACCCCAAAGATCCGCATTTTGTTACCGCCAAATCTTTTTTGCTTTGATAACCAATTACCAAATCCTAAAAGAACGCTATATTCCATAATCCATAAGCACCCCCCATGTTTTATTAGATCCATCCACCCAGACCAAGAAGAAAAATACAAGAAAGATAAGAATGAAAAAAAAAACAAAGCGAGAAAGCTTTGTAAACATAAAAAGGAACAAACAAGAAAAAAGAAACGATGCAGATGAAATATTTAGATGACAAATTGAAAGAAGAAAAAGACAAGTCTTTTTTTTCCCATATGTTTGGAGATTGGTTTTTCCCAAACTCATAGGATTTGTTGTTGAGATCGAGTTTACATAGCTTAAGGCCACTTACAAAGATTTTGATTAAAGTGTCTTTCGTGTTTCGAGTTTTTACATGAAAGACTGTCTAATTAAGCGATCAGTCTAAGTAAAAAAATTGAATTCTAAATCAACATTGATTTTACAAAACACAAACATTTGATGTACCTTTTTAGGTGTTCGGTCGGATAAAACAAAAGCACTATCATACATACAAAAATAAAGACATGACAAAATATACAAACTTAGTGAGCAGACGAATTTCATCTTGGAATTAAAGCACTTGATCGTTTAATATTCCAATAATTAAACAATATTTACGAACTTGACCTCATCTGGCAGGAACACAAATCTTTTTTTTTTACTCTGAAGTATTCAAATAAACTGACGTACCTTATTTCCTCAGTAAGAGATACTTCTAAACTAAACAAATGGAATATTAAACCATTAGGTAGTTATTCAACCGTCTATACCAATCCCTTATTTATATCAAATTGGTTGGAAGTAGCCAAATCTTATGTGCTTGGCAGAGTCTTAGAAAGAAAGTGCATCAAGGGCTTGTTGTTTGTGTTGTTAGAGTCTTAGAGAATAGAAATAAATTTCTAAAGATAAAATGAAAACAATTGCAGGAAGATAGATAAAAGGAAACAACAAAATGGTGGTTCGGCGTCTATAAACATCTTATACGATTTCTCGTCTAAAACCAAGTAGATTCCTATCTCACAATTCGTTTGTGGTAGCTTTCAATTTATGTCATGCTAGATTTAGTATTTTAATCAAATAATTTCTGTAATGATTTTATAAATGGTTTAGATATTAGTTTTACATTAAATTTGATATTAATTGTTAAAGATTTTCGGTATGTTTCTTCAATAGTTGGAAAGGTTTGTGTGTTTATTTTCTAATGCTTCAAAAGGTACATTAATCGGAGTTCTTAAAGAGGAGTTATGATAGTTTTTATACAAGCTGTCAAGATAGTCTCTGATGTATGAATGTATCAACATGATTCACGTGGTTTTAATAGGCAATGTATCTCCTAGGCCGATCCCTTCCTGTAGTGAGCAGGCATTTGTTATTTATAATTGTTATTACTTTCCCTCTTCTCTATTTTTCGACCATCAAGCGAGATAGTTTTAATCATGGTTATCATGGCAGAACAATAATTTTTTAATGGCTTGTTTGAAGTTGCGATCCATGTGAGGATCTAGTATAAGTATAATTTTGTTTAGATTTATCATGTTTTGTTGGCTTGGTATGTCTAATAAACTTGTTTGTATCTTTTATAAGAGTCAATGTTGGTTGTGTTGAGATCTGAGACACCGAGTGAGTGTTTGGTGATTTGTATAAGCTTTTTGATATAAGTTTGTGTTGACTTACATGTCAAGTTCAGAGGCTATTAAGGTTTACCTTATTTAAAGATATGATATTTATATCTAGCAGAAAGAAGAAACATCGTTCTAGCATGAATGTTAGTATTAGAATAGAATACGAGATACCTTGAAAACCTAATAATTAAATAACATAAAGTATTAGTTGTTATAAGCGTTGGGTAATTCTCTCTTTAAAATGTTTGTTATAACCTTGAAATTTCAGATAAAACCGAATAATGAATACGAATACAATACTTGCTCGATTGACGATTGAGCTTGTCTGCCCAGCCCATAAGTTTGTGAAAATCTACTGCAGTTGGGTTTTGACCCGGCTATCATATTTTTCAGGGTTGATTGTGCATTCTTGATAGGGTTGCTTGTTGATCCAGTTTGAAGGTATCAAGTCCTTAATTTCAAAGCGCAAGCTTGAGATTTTGGGATTTGAGCCGCTACACCACATCACTCCAACCTCATGCAACAAAATTTTCCTCAATCATCCCCCTCTATAGTTCAAAAGGCGATCCAATTTCCTACCACTCAATCTCCCCTTACCTTTCTCCAATATTTTAATCTTCTCCTAATTTGCTTTTTCCAACTTTACTCCCTCGCCACTTCCACAATCGGTAGGGGCGGAGTTACAGGTGGGCTCAACCGGGCTACAACCCGAGTCTTCCCACCTGTAACTTCTAACTTGCGTTGCCTTTTTTATCAAGCAGCCTGAGTCTTCCCACCTGACTTATACTTTGCGTTGAGCTGTTTTACCAAATACATCAACAACTTAGTTGGTAAGGCAAGAGGTTTATACCCATGAGGTCGTGTGTTCGAATTAAGGTTTAATTCTTGTGTATATTTCTCCTCTCATACTAAAATATATTAAGAAAAAATCTTTTCGTACAAAGATTCTTATTAGTATTAAACCCAATAATGTCTATTTTGTATAAAAGATAAATATGGATTAAATGATACAATGATTCTGTAGTTTAGCCAAAATGTTAAATATTTTCAAATATAAATTCGAACTAACACTATGATTATGATCATTTATATAATTTGTTTTTTACAAAACATTTTTCAGATGCATGAATATTTATAGCTTTTAAATTTAAAAGGGTGTGTATAGAAATTGAAAATTTTCGTGAACTTAATATAAGTTTTGCCCCCCATACTCAAATTCCTGGCTCCGTCTCTGACAATCGGCAATCGCTTCCACCATCGGACCTCCATCCCTTCTCCCAGTTCGACCATCTATCATCTCAAACTATGCAATCTATACCTCTCCCATTTCTTTTCCTACTACACCACATTGCACGCCTATTTGCCCAACCATCACATGCATCTTTCGTGTTTCACAAATACTAATACCATCATCTTCCTCGTCCCTGGCCCCGTCCGTTTTTCTTATATTTGTAGTCATATACTCAGTGGGTTATTTCCTTAATAACCCCCAACTTTCAGACCGGATTCCTGCCTAACCCCCTACTTTATAAAAAATATCCGGATGACCTCCTTTTTCAGATTCCGTTATGACACCGTTAACTAGTCATCACCTCTCTCTCATCCAACTCATCGCCTCTCTCTGCCACCTCACCTTCTCGCCTCTCTCTGCCACCTCACCTTCTCGCCTCTCTCTGCCACCTCACCTTCTCGCCACATCACCATCTTCTCCGGCGAATGTCGCTGGCCGGCCAATTTTCCGGCCGGCGACCTTCCACCATTTAAAAAAAAAATCTCTCTCCTCTCTCTCTCAATGCTCCGGCGAAGGGAACCCTTCGCCGGAGCATTGAGAGAGAGAGAGAATTAAAAAAAATATATTTTTTGTTTTAGAGAGAGATAAATGTTTTTTTTTAATGGTGGAAGGTCGCCGGCAACCTTCGCCGGAGAAGATGATGATGTGGCGAGAAGGTGAGGTGGCAAAGAGAGGTGATGACTACTTAACGGTGTTATAACGGAATCTGAAAAAGCGGCCTATCTGGGTATTTTGATAAAGTAGGGGGCTACGCAGGAATCCAGTAACAAAGTTGGGGGCTATTAGGAAAATAACCCTATGCTCATATACCATCATTACTGATCTCAAGGCAACAAATAAAATGTAAATATGTACACTAAACATCTCTCATTCTCCATTAACCACAATTTCCTTTCAACAAAAAAAAAAAAACCACAATCTCAATTCCACTACCATGTATAAAGTCAATCTGCTATTTAAAATCTCCTAAAATTTTGCCATTATTGTGGATTGACAGGTCATGTTGAGAGATTTTGCACCAAAGAGATGTCATCCTTGAATTAATTCCAAACGAAATTTCATACAGATTCTTCAATCCATTCACCAAGCTCAAAAACCAACATTTCCTTCGACAAAAAAAAAAAAAAGCTCAAAAACCAACATATTTTGGAAAAGTTACATTTCATTGATCGGTCTCTCGGTGTCCCTCAAGGTCGAGCGAGTTCCTGACCACCATCATCGCTATGCCGACCATCCCATCATCCTGATACCACCCTCCCACTCCTTTTCCATATGCAAACTTCTCAAAAAATTCCCAACCACTTCCAAGTTTTTCAACTCTCGTAACTATACCGAACCTTTTAAGTATAAACTCTAAAAATCTTAAGTATCACTTTAATTTTTAAATTCGCGTGTACCATATTCGGCACTATATAATATTCTATGTCGAAAAGTATCCAATCATTCCTTGGTTTTCTACGGTTTTTCTTCCCTCGTTTTTCTTCCGGACAGCAAACATTCTATTTTCTTTCTCATTTTCTCTCCCATTTTCTCTCTATCTCCCTCCATTTCTCGATAAAGATAAGTTAGGTTTTCATCGAGCAAGCTGAACTCAAAATCTTAATCTTAAATGCGATGGGTTGGTTCCTTAGATGTCTTTGCTTTAAACCTCATAATCGTCGCCGATTTTCTTCCCAAAACAGAGTACCCATTTTTTTTATCTCTTTTCATTTTATCAATTAATGTCATCATTCAAATACTTCGATTCTTAACTATTTGTTTGAATTCAGAGAGATCATTCGGTATCGCGAAGTCGAATAGCATCTTTACCTCTTCCTGAAGGTGATTAAAATTTGATTTTGTTCTTTGTTGTTGAAATTGGATGAATGAGAATGTTAAATTCGATGAATTCGGGTTGTTATAGCCGTCATATTCTTATCATTTAAACTACTTAGAATGGTATATATGAAAATTATGATTGTTGGGTAATTGGTTAGGTTTTATTTGTTCTAGATTTTTTAAACTGGTTTTGTCTAATGATTTGATCCTTAGCCACAAAATCTTATGTTTAAGCAACATACATTCTTTGAGATAATCCCACATTGGTTGCCTAAGGGCATCGGGTGAGTTTATAAGTGTGGGAAAAGTTTTACCTCTTGAGATATTTTTTGGGGTAAGAGAGGCCCGAAACCGCCTAACGTTGGTACCAAAGCCCAGGTATAACAAATCTCGGCCAATATCTATTGAAGTTAAGATTTAAGAACGTGAGGGGGAGAATGTTGAGATAAGGTATAACAAATCTCGGCCAATATCTATTGAAGTTAAGATTTAAGAACGTGAGGGGGAGAATGTTGAGATAATCCCTCATTGGTTGTGGAAGGCAGTGTAGGAAAAATTTTACCTACATTGATGATTTCCATCCGAAAGGACTTTAGGAAATTTTCACTTATTTTACTTTGTTATTGGTGGCTAATATAGAGGTGTTTCTTTATGACTTTATAGCTGAGAATGTGTTTTTTGGTTGTTCTTTAAAGAGAAAGAAGGTTCTCTTTACAAGGAAAATGTGAATCCTCGTCTCGAGTCTGGTCGCCAAGCCAATAAAGAGAAGGAACTTGTGGAGAAGAAGCTTGTGGAGAAGGTGCGTATTGTTTTTCACACTTTGATTTTGTACGTATCGTCTTAAGCATGTCTTTTTTCCCTTTCTCTTCCATTGGTTACAGCCATTTAACTGCATTTTGTTTGAACAAAATGATACTTATCGTGTTACTAAATTGCATAGACTCGGTGAGAATGATATGAAGCAAGATTAAATTATCTTTCTTGTTACCATTTGATTGTAATTATTTGAGAAGTAGATTCTCACCATTTTGTTTGATTTTGGTTGTGTCCGGCAGGATCCTTGGGTACCACAAAATCAGCTAGCTTCTTTACTTCATGCAAGAGGTGATAATCGACTTATATTATTGTTTTTTATTTTTCATTAGTTTGATATTAATAAAATATCCGAGAGAAAGGGACTCTAAATTGGAATTGACTTAATATATTTTGTATGTTTGCTTTATTGTCTTTTGAAGTAACGATCGTGTTAGATTTGAGTTTGGTTGCTTGATCTTCGTTTGCTTAGTTTTCTTTAAGGATTTGGTTTGGTCTTTCGGCATGCAATTCTGTATCCGAGCAGTCCCGCATAGAAAATTAGATGTCTTAGGTTTAATATCAACATGGAAGCGAAAGTGGAAAACTTTTACTCTTTCAGTCTTTTATAGGTGTTATTATTGTGATATTCTCGACATGTTTGATCATACTGATTCAACCTGCCTTTTCAACACTCTTTTAGCATAAAGATATTTATGACTTGTAACCGGTGATTTACATAATTCTTGTTCTCTGAAGACTCTGAAGAGAAACAAGGATCTCCTCGCAAAGACAATGTGCGTCAAGAGATCGAATTTCCTAGCCATGTTAATAACGAGAAGGAGCTAGTGAATGAGGTGTGTTTCTTTTTGTATGCCTTGACTATCTCTATGATCTTAAGCATTCATCTCTTATTCTTAACGCAGTTAGCGTCAATTTTCTCTTGTAGAATGTGATATCTGTGATGTTCTTCACCATTCCCATTCAACAAATAAAGTCGTGTGCCATATAAAATAAGTGTTAGTACTTGTCTATCTAGTACTTCGTGAACATTCTGGTTACTAGAATTTTGTCAATGAAAGGTGTGAAGTAGTCAATAATTCAATACTTAGGTATTTAGAAGTTGCCATGGTTTAGGGCCTCCATGTATTTTTTTGGATCATTCAAGTTTTAATGAACTCCTTTGCTCTTGCATTTTACCTAGTAGTTAATTCTAGTGTTAGTAATTTATATATGATTTAAAAACCGGCATGTAAGCACCTCAATGTATCCCTAGCTTGCCTAGCTTTGTGCTTAACGGTACTAGATCCTTTTTTGGGTAGAAGTACTAGATATAATTTAGCTTATTTAGGTCTAATGATTCATCTTCGTCAAATTGTTTCTTTTTATTTATATCACCACTGATGAATATCTTAACATAGTTGGAGGGCTTGTATCTGTTCATAATCAGTTAAGCGGGTATTCTTTGAAGATCTTTCTGAACTTTTATCATCAAAATGTTCTGAATTGAAACAGGTTCCAGTTTCCCCTGTTAAGCAATGTGAAGAACTAGGAAAGGAGACAGGTTCTTTAGAGCATAAACCTTTTGAATCAAATCAGGCTCCTGTTTCCCATGTTAATTCATCATGTGAAGAACTGGAAATGAAGTCAGGTTCTCCAGAGCATAAACCTAGCAGGTTCGATATTCTTATCTTCTTCATCAGTAGCTATTCTATATTAGGTTAAATGAATAAATCTGTGCCATACAGTACGCATTCTGCCGAAGCAGAGATATGGTTCAGTGACGCAATCGTTTTATTAGTCCCATCCTGGAGCTCCTTTCTGCCTCTAATTCAACTCCCTCATTGGATTGATAATTGTCGTTTCAAAAGTGTCTTGAATGTCGGTCGATCTCAAACTCAAAGCGTTACACGGAAAACCATTTTGGGGCCGACCAATTTACTTCTTGTTACCTTGGGGGCGTCGTTTATCAATAATGAATTCTATTTTCGTTTTCATATATATTGAAATCGTCTTACCATTTTCACAGTGGGCTAGGTCTATACGACTGAACACGTAATTTCTTGTGTTCTTGCGTGTGATTGGTTATTATTGTCGTCGTTCTTTAGTTTCGTTTGATTCATTATAACAAATTTTAGGGCCAACTGATCTTTGATTATTTCCTTGGTTTCCATAAAGCAGTACATCAGTGGAAGAGAAGTCAGAAGATAAGAATTTTACCAGGTTTCCTGAAACTAATGGATTTCATAGTTCTGATGAACCAAGAAAACCACCGGTTCACATTACTGACAGACCCATTTTTGGGACTGTTGGTTTATACTGGAATTACGACGACCTTTAATCATTTTGAGCGAAGAACACACATTTCCGAGAAATTACGAATGCAGCTTTGCCTGAGTAGCCAAAGGAGAAGAAGAATCTAGCTGGTGACTAGTTTAACGTTCTTCTTGTTTTCTTTTTTCCTTTCTTGTACAGCTTTAGTATATAAATAAACACGAATACCCAACTGAAGTGAAAATGATGTAAACCTGTAAAATTCTGAATGCAGCTTTAATATACCATTTTTATTTCCTCAATTGAATTAAAGAATGAATTTGTTCCACAAAACTGCATACAAAGAATAACACCAGGAAAACTAAGTACAAAATCACAACATTTACATCGTACCAACTTCAATACAAAATTGCTTTCCATATTAAGAATCGAACTCTTGGATTTGGCAGAGCTAATTCATTAACAACATGAAGCCTGCCATCCTTCATTACTGGTTTTGAATCCTTGAGGCGAGCAGTGGAACGAAGGACTGCAGTATTGATCTAAAAAACGTTTTGCACCATAAGCTTGTTGCTTGTCATTGTTCTCAAAATCGTGGAACGGAAGTTGCTTCAAAGTATTTGGTTCTGTGTTTGGATGAGAAGACAAGAAATCAAACCCAAGATTTTGCTGATTTCCATGAATAGGAGATGCCTCAGATTTGAGACACAAGTTCATGGGAGAATTAAGTGATTCCAGAACTTCCAAATATGTATCAATTGGCAATTCATCCAGAGGTGTTGGTTCTATGTCTGAATCCTCTACCCATCTTCTGTTAAATGGGGAATCAAACCCGAGATTTTGGCAATCTTCATTAATCGAAGAACGGTGTGATTCTGGGCATATGTTCATAGGAGAAAACAACGATTTCTGCACTTCCATATATGACTCTTCCATCTCTTCATTTGAATCTAGAACCGATTGTGACTCAAGTAGAAACAGCAGATCGACAGCACGGTCAAATGATTTGATATAAGTATCTGCAATTTTCCGTTCAGTAAACCAAGGTATAACAGTCTGCAACAGAGATTTGCCTTCCTTAATTCTTTCCGTCCTCATCAAACAGATGGCAAGATTGCATTGCTTGTTCTTGTCTGGTTCTATAGATAGAGCTTTTCTGGATCCAGAAAAAAAAAGTGTCATTTTATAGCTTGATCAGAAGCAAATATTCAAAACAGATTCTACTAGTATGCAAACATTTTATGCTTAAACTTTTGATACGAATGTCCAAATTCTATTTAATCAATTTATAATATGGTCATAAATATTCGAAAAGAAGGGAAAGTTGTACATATTATGAGGTACCTGTATAGTTCTTCTGCCGCTCGATAATCATTTTGTTGCATGTAATCCCACGCCAAGTTGCCTAATAATCTGCAATCATAGAGTAAAAGAGTGAGCAAATTACGAATCCAAATGGAAAACAAGAAAGAATTTAAAATGAGTTCATTTACCTTGATCTCTCTTTCTCATTGGAAATATAAAATTTGCCCCTCTGAGATCTAGATATCTTTGTTCGATTCTCAACAAGCCTTAATTTTCGTTTAAGGAGTGCGATATGTTCAGGCATTCGACCACCTCTCTGCACATACCCACACATACAAACGCAGTTAGTTCACGAATTATATAAACGATTATGATGATTAAAAAGGAAAGAAATTTAACAAAAATGAGACAAGTTTTTACCTTGTAAAGTTCAAGAAGTACATTATCAAGACTACCCTGAGCTTGTTGAGAGCAAAGATGGCGAAAAGATTTAATAGCTTCAATCCCTTCATCGTTTCGGTTTAATTGATGCATTAACATTGCCATGTCTTTTAGGGCACTATCAACACGATCACCAGAATTGATTGCAGACCAGAATAGTGCAATTGCCTTGTTTGGGTCTTTGTCTATCAACTGTAACAGGCAATTAAACATTCAATTATAATGATATTAAGAAAGCTTCAAAAATTACTTCCATCCAAAAGTAGAAACGAGAAATACTAATCCTGATGTGAATAAGTTAATAAACCCTAAAACTCCTATAAGCCTAAAAGTAGAACCCTAAACCCTAAATCCAGCCATTCCCCTACATGGGATTGTGGAAACTATTCAAAAGAACTTAAAGTAAATAAATTTCTGAACTTTTTAATAAACCCTAAAACCCTCTATAAGCCTACATGTAAAATCCTAAACCCTAAATCCAGCCATTCCCGAGAATGGGGTTGTGGAAACTATTCAAAAAGATAACTACATAAATTTCTGAACTTTTTAAGGGGTTTTAAAGATTCAATTAAAAATTATACTAAAGACGCACGAACAGTACCAATTTCCGAACCATTTAACCTAATTTCTAAATCGAAGAGCATAAACGATTAAAAACTAGAAACCCACTAAGAAGAAGAATTTAACAAGCAGAAAGCGATTAAATACCTGAACACGTTTGGCTATAACATAAGGAGAATCTCCGGCGGGAACTTTGTGAATGACGTGAAACGAATCTGATCGGTGGAATTGTTTCTTTACCATCGGTAATGGCTTTCCCGCCAAATTTTTGCCGCCTCTCTTCATTGTACTTAAGTAATTTGCTAAAGAAAGTGAATCGCTTCAACTAAATTTGATCAAGAGAGTGAATACTGAGAAATACTAGTTGGTTTCAGGAAGTTTCTTGATCGAGGAAGGAGAAGAGAGAGAGAGAGAGAGAGAGAAAAGTGATTGATTTCAAGAACTGGTAACCTAGAAATAGGAAATTGAAAGTAGCCGTTGTATCGATTAGCCGTCACCGACCTGTGTTTTCGAATCTGAATTTTGAATATTTGGGCGGGAAATGACGCGCGTTTTTTGGATGTCTGGGTTTTTAGTGCGCAATTTCCAACTTCATCTTATATTTGTTTGTTACACTTTTTTTTTTTGTTGAAATATTTGTTTGTTACACTTGGATTACACTTCTAAAAGAGCAGTTCATTATTTTTTTTCCTGTAATTTATATAAAAGAAAAAAGTGAAAGTGCTCGTTCTGCCAAATACTAGTTCCAACTTCCATGGATAGAATTTGTTTGTTCTATCGTTGGCTTTGCCCTCGGTGGGAGACACGTGATGGAAGATCAAAAAATTATTTTTGAATCGACTAAAACCATGAGATCAATAAACTATAGATGGTAAAGAATGGGAATTAATTAAAATTCACTAAATATTTCATAGAAGAGAATAAAAATCTTTATTTTGATTATTTTTGGGTTGTTTTACCTGCTTAAATTCTGTAAATTAGATGAAGGGATAAATCAAGTATAACATCTCGCTCCACAATCTCACTTTCGAAGTCTTTTATTTATTAAACTCTCTAATGTGTTCATTGTTTAGTAAAGGTATAGATCTACAAATGTATCACCAATGTGTTAATTGTTTACTGAATGTGTGTAGATATGTATATGGACAAATTTGTTTTTAACATGTTACAGCTAAGTTGCTTGAAGTCAAACACTACAAGGCGCGGACACATTTTAAGTTTTGTTCAATTTAGTGAGATAACAATTCATGCAAATATTGTTTGTTTGGTGAACTCCAAATACAGTGTCATGCAAAAAAAGATCCAAAGCTTCTAAAATTTTGGCTTTTTGGTGGACTTTGTGTTAGTATTTGAGCTTATGGTGTTAGCAAGGACTATTTTTTGGGCCTTGGATCCAAAATTTCTTAAATAAAATCTTACAAACTAACTATTATACAATATGTAGGTCTTGGATGTGTTCTTTTTAAGACTCTGCAATCTAAATTGACTTGAATCAAATTTCATAACGTTTGAATCTTCGAGTTGATTTTAATCCCCTTCAGCCAGGCATAATAGTAGAAGCCAATCATCTGAAATAATCTCGAATGGTTATTCTCAGACTAGGTAGACTAATGGGAGTCAGATGAAGACAATAAACAAATACCATGGTGGATAATAAAGTAATTCCTGATACAATATATTAAGACTCACTTGGAGAATTTCTGTTTCTGCCCTAATTTTAAATCAACTTCTATTATGCTGAATCCTTGAGTTCTTTTGTTTTGGATATGGACTACGATAGTCAATACAAGGCATTGACATTCATCAAACCGTGATAAACATAACTGCCGAAATGAAACCCTTAAGGCTAAGGTTGACCTGAAGTAGTGAAGTCCAACATACAACTTTTTATTTAAACCCAAATTCAGTAAACCTTGGATTTGCACCAGGGGATCGAACTTGGGACCCCCGTGTTGCGGAACCTTGGATTTGCACCAGGGGATCGAACTTGGGACCCCGTTTTGCGGAGCCCCGTTTGCAGAGGAGTGTCCATTCACTAAGCCAAATGGTGGTGGACGAAAATCTTGAGTTGTCAGCCTCATTTCCGCCCTATTCTTCTCTAAAAGGATCTTAACTAACATATATTCCTCCTATGTTAGTAAAGTATGGTCTATCCGTCTATCCATGAGACTTGAAATATAGAATTGCCACAACAATTGCAGTAATTATGAACTATCATTCTCTTACAAACTATACGCATTTATGTACGATACAGTGAACTGTTATACTAAACATACAAGAAATGAACAATACAAACTTGAAGTTCGACTCTCCTTACCACATAACAATTTAATCAAGTTCCAAGTTGCTGTAGGCCAAGATTATGTCCATCTCTTTTGGATTAGTTTAGAGACTGTGAGATCCGCTCCACCGAATGCATCCATTGTAGCCTTGGCCGAAGGAAATTCAGCTCTTGCTGTCAAGCTTGATAGGGAAAGAAAATTATGAGTTTTAACAAAGTCGCAACTTAATTAGTGTAACAGAGAAAGGACTACAATGCTGAAATTAGATAGTTATTTTTACTCGTTCAATCTCAGTTACTAATATCATTCTAATATTAAGGAAATGAAATAGACAAGATTTATCTGAAAATATGACAGAAGAACTTATGAATTATTGTGATTCAGCATAGAGAATATTGCTGCAAAACCCTGGGTACCCAGACAGGACGGAATTAATAGCCCAGGCTACCCTACTAATGTCTCTGAGTGGCATATTAGCAACATGTACATCTATATACATTATTCGCTTACTGGGTTTAATTGTTAACTATAAGATTAGTACTGAGAAATCTTACCCCTTCACAATCTTGAACACCTACAATCAATTCTTACGACACTTTGGTGGCACTCTGTTGGCTAGAAATTCAAACTATTGAGATCTAGTATGGAAATGTGAGCGTACAATATGTGGTGCGGAAGAGTGCCACCCCATCATGTCATAGGGAGAGAAAGTAGCATTCTCATTTTTCCATACCTTCGTACAAATGTAATCACGCTTTACCTCGGGACTGAAACATCTAATTAGTCCTTTCCATACAGAGACGTAATTAAATGTCTAGCAAGGGAGTGGGAGTTTAAACATCATGAGGGTGAAATAGCATACCAAAGAGGTATATCACACTAGCTTACGACATAATGATGATGGGTTTACCACGTACTAGTGGAGCACTCTGCTTTCTAGAGAACTCAACAGCGGATGGCATTTTAGTTTAGAAATTAGTTGATGTTTTTGTAAGTGTGTCCCATTGAGTAAACCAACTTGTGGTTGCCTTCCCAGCAAGATTTACATCATAAATTGGAATTAACGGTGGCCATACAGGGAAATCTGAAGAACATTGAACAAAAAGGATCCTAATCCCAACGGCAGCATAAAATATGAAAAACATTAGGGAATACAGAATACTACCTGCTTCGGAGGATAACACATGGCATGCCTATGCAATCGGCTCCAACTAACCCAGATTGACCTCCTGCAATTAGCACACAGTTTGGCACTGAAACCCCAGAATACTCCGCCCCCGCTCGTAATGCAGCCACAATTTTATCGGAGCTGAACAATTCTCAAAGCATAAATATTCTGAATTTATTGCACTATTATGTAGCATAAGGTGAGGTGATAAATAAACACCAATGAGTTTATCTTAAATTTGATATATTTATGCAAAATAACATAATCTTAAAGTTGAAAATGACTCGGCAGACCTATCAGTTGGGGTTGTATCAAGTTGGACGCTCACTTTGAGCACAGAAGCGACCTCCTCGGCAATCCTTTGCTTCTGAGCAGAAGCTGAGGACAGGAAAAACGTAAAAAGAACCTATGAGTAGGATCACTTGTTTTTTTTATTAGCCTAAGAAAGAAAGGCAGTCTTAGAGAAGGGAGGGCATCGATGCTCAATGATAAGATGGCCTGAAAAAAAGAATATGGGATTTAAGAATGCACCTGCTTTTCTTGCTTCTTTGGCTAGCTGGTCATCCAGACTAGAAGATGCTCCTGGACCAAGTACAAGTTGACCATATAAACTTCCTTCCGTCTCTTCCTTCCCTACAATCTTTATCTTTGGAACCCTATCAGAACCAAGCTTTTCAACGATGGCCCTAATCATATTTAAGAAAAAAAAGTAAACTTTAAGTCCCTCCGTAGCCTGGAAAAAGTACACCAAGCATGAAAACAGAGGTATATTAAAGCAGAAAGGAAGCAAAACAAATCAATCAAAATTGTTTATTTCCGGGAATCATTCTACCAAAGAAGTCGAGTTTTGGAGAATATACTGCTTCTTATTTTCCTTTCCCCTTCTCTTAGTTATAAATGGTGTCGCTTGGAAGCAACATGGTTTGCCGCAGAAAAGATCATTCCCTTCATTTAATCATTATCCAATATGATTAAGATTATAGTTAACCATCCGTCCATCTCATATCTAGTAATGTAGATCTTCTTCTCCATTGTTTATCTTTTTTTATGATTTATAATACCAAGGTAGGATTTCATGAATCAATATCGTTGACTAGGGAACAATCACACAACATGAGAAACTTTTAAATATGCAAGATTCTACGAGATGCACAACACATGAAGCTAGGTTATCCAAATTATGTAATAATATAATATACCTGGCAAGTTTATCCCCATTCTTACTGTAAGCTGTTAGGATGACCACAGGTATACCTCCACTAAGTGCATCATCAATGAAACTGGAAAGGAATACAACATGTATGGTTCAGGTACAATTAAAAATCAAACCATGGAAGTGTTCTCGGTTTTGCGCTGAGTTTAAAAATTACAAAAATAATCTCTATCCGAAGACAAAAGATTGTTACACTTTATCGTTACATGCATAATTCTCAACAGAGCCTAAAAACTGTAAAGCGGACCTTTTATTGAAGATAAAATAATACAAGCAGATATGTTCCAAGATTAAAAAGGGTAAATAGTACCTAATTATAAATTTATAATACAGAAATTTCTGTGAACCCTGACTGGAGACTGTTGGATTAAAGGTCAATCAAGTCCTTAGATGTCACCCTCTAACATTTCATTAAGGCATATATGTGCATCTATGTTCGAAGGCGCTACAAAGTATATGTAAATCCACTACAACTTTATAAACCATGTTTTGTAGTATAATCTTAAACTATAAACCATTATACATAATTAACTTACAAAGAGAGACACTTAGAATTGCTTTTATTGTAAAGAATAGAAACTTAAGTTCAAGATTAATTAGGATGTCCTTTTTCATCTATACCATCGGACACATCCTGCAGATACAAGCGTCCTAAAAGAATTCCAGGAAAATGATGTGTGACTGCTATATCGTGATCACATGCTTAAAGGTCTAGCAAAAATTGCATTAGAAAAAGCAGATATTATCAACAAAAGACACAGCTTAATACAGATTAAGATCTCTAGAACTCACTCACTTTTCGACTCCTGGTCGTAAAGGTAAATCTGGTGACATCACAAACTCATCCAATGCATTCCGCTGACAACAAACTAAGGAGTAAGTGAATAATCTTACAGTAATGCACCTCAAAATCTACCAAAACCTATGTAACAATTCTACCATTCTCTAAAAATTGTATTGTAGTGTTCAAGCGATGTGTTTAATACATGTAATCCCTACTTTGCAAACAAGGTCTACGTGAACTAAACGCAGCTCTGTGTTAGATACATATTATTGCTTTGTTTCTATGTTCTGTCTAATGCTTAAATCTTCCAGTATATGCACAATGGGCATTGATTACGTTACGTCTATGTCCACGTAAGGGTGGGTTTTCTAACACTTTGTGCTGCTGCCAACACTGTACATGTATGAGCTCTTGCTAGGTAAACTTAGATGAAATGGAGTATGACATATGCAAAAATAAGGCAAAAGTATAAGAATCAGGTTAAATAGTTTGAATTGTGAGAAGGAATTCTTCAACATTTCAAGGATACACACATTTGTCAGGTTGATTTCAAGCAACCACAGGAACCTTAACAAAACTAGCAGATAATATAGACCACGGGGAAGAAATTCATGCCATAAGTTGTATGAAATGATGTTTTCGCTATGTGAGTCTCTAGTACGTTCATTCAACTAAAATCACTAAACCATGAATGAAGGTACATCCTACAGCACTTTTTGAAACAAAACCATGCATAACGTGCATTTTTATCAATAAACTACCTTTTCCCTAAGAACACTTTTCATGAATGTCTCTTTTTCACTTGTTGGCAACGATGTTGGCCAGCCAATCTGCACAAATCAGAAGAAACAAAATAAAGCGCACCATCCACAAAATATGTTGTTTGTAACTTATCCACCAGCTATACACATTTTTATACACAAACTTCGGGAGGAAATGATCGAACTCACTCTGTTGAAAAACAGGGTTAGCATCTTGTCCTCATCCCCGCCGGTCTTCCTATGAAAGTATTGAATACAAAAGATGATTTCAGGCGTAATGACTTAAATCCGACCATTAGTAATGGAGATGCAGGTCACTATAAACTAAAACACGACGGAAATTATGTAACTTACTAGTATCAATTTGGTAACTAGCAAAAATATAATATTGGTTAAATAGATCATGTGAGACAAAAAAACATCACGAATGAACCAAATTCAACCAAACATCACGAGTCAGACAAAAAACAAACATTCTGAAATTTGACTTAAGTCCATTAAGATCTCTGAGTTAGATTTCGGATCTGAAACAAACACTACCTAAGCAACCTCAGATAGTGCATTTTGAGACAGATAAATAGGACAAAGACAGCTAAACTAACGCAGCTAGTTTTTGTCTAATACAGCAAGTAAATTTTGCTATAATACCAAAGTAGGATAGAAATTGAGACGTTCACAAAGATTAAAGTGAGCAACAAACCTTACAAGATCAAGATAAATTGGTTCGCTCCAATTTGCACAATCCAGTCCAAGTTTTTTAAACGCTAACAATTACCAAATCATAGATAGATATAACAAGCATTAAATTCACGATTTCCAAACCTAGCAATTGCAAAAAATTACAGAAAAAATTCAAACCTAAATTGAAGGATTGACGATTTCCTAACCGATGTACATCCATAAGAACCCTAAATCAAAAGAAAAAAATTCCAAGTTAGTCATAAAAACAAAATGAAATTATATATATCATCATGAATTATAAAGGTGAATCTGAAAAGAAAAATGAGAGTTGTAAACCCTTCAACTTCAAGGAGAAGAGCTAGTTCTTGAGATGATGAAGTTTGATCATCTCTAGTAGAGATTGAATTATAAGCAACAATTCTAGGAGAGAAATTCCTAGAACGAGAAACTGAAATCGGAGAAGTAAAAGAAGATAGAGAAGAAGAATAAGAAGTTGTGGTGGAGATAATTGGATGGAAATTAAGGGTTTCAAGAGGAGAGAAACGAGTAGTAGTAGAGTTGTTAAAACTAGTAGTTCTGAAGAATGAGGAAGATGGAGTTGTTATTTCCATGGCTGACTGACTGGTCCAGTTTCAGTGACTACTGGTTTTTGAGTAACAAAATTCTTTCTCATATATAAAAGTTATTTTCTAATAAATAAGTTATTTTCTTTTTGGCCTCCTACTTTGTGACCATCTTCCTTCTTGACCCCCTATTTTTCATAAATTCAAATTTGACCCTATATTTTTTTAAAGCAAACGCCATAACTACCTTTTCTATAAATATATTTTTAAAATAAAAAAAATAAATAACATCTCTCCACCTCACCTCTCTCTTCTCTGACGAAGGTCGATGGCCGGAAAATTTTCCAGCCGACAACCTTCAAACATTAAAAAAAAAATTTCTCTTTCACTGAACACTCCGGAGGTCTGGTGAACCAGATATGAACCAGACCTCGGCGAAGGGAAACCCCTTCACCGGGGTGTTTAGAGAGAGAGAGAATGAGAGAATTTTTTTTTTTGGTTTGAAGGTCGCCCAAAAAAAATTTCGGTCGTCAGAGAAGAGAGAGTTGAGGTGGAGAGATGTTTTTTAATTTTTATTATTTTGAAAATATATTTATAGGAAGGGTAATTATGGCATTTACTTTAAAAAGGGAGGCAAATTTGAATTTATGAAAAATAGGGGGCTAAGAAGGAAGCTGGTCGCAAAGTTGGGGCCAAAAAGAAAATATCTATAAAGTTGTGTTATTTATTATCCTCTTTCTTGACCAATTGAAATTGATATTGGAAATAAAAACGTGTATCTACCCGGCCATCCGTCTCTATTCTGTCTGGTACACAGTGGATAACCTTTGCACTTATATTTATCTCAAAATTCCTCTCATTTCTCCCAACTAGATTTTGCCAAACACCATACATGTATAGATTAAGAAGTGTTTGTTTTTTTTTTAAAGAAATCATCAAATCGGTCTATTTTCGGCTGTCATATACATAGTTAGGGCATTCGTCATATTTAGCAGCTCTGTATCAAGGTCAATATCGTCACTAATATCATCACTATCATCAATATCTATATTCTTACTATTATCAATAAGATAACCTTTAGGCTTGTCATCCAGTAACTTGTTCGGAAATACCGTAATGAAAGGAAGATAGGAGTTTGTCGCTAGGTATTTGACCAAATATGATCGTCCAGTTCCTATAGAACCTATCACTAAAATACCCCCATAGAATATTTATTTTGTCTGTTTCGTGATGTTTAATTCGCTTAAATTATTGATATAGGTTGAGTTTAAGTTCATTTTAGTTAATCAGATTTGGGAGTTTTACTCTGCCACTATCAACTGAAAACCAAAACCGTACCTTTCAACAAAAAAAAAACTGAAACCCTAACTTCGAAAAATAATATAAGGCCAATTCATATTGCCCAAAGCTCCTCCTACATTGTTCTGATTGTAAACAGCTTCAAAACTGCAAACCAGTGCGACAATAAATCACAAGAGTACTCTCTAGAAGAATGAAATACAAGAAACCACCAATGTATTCCCTGTCTTGTTCACAAGTTTGATCTTGGTAGTAATTTCTAATTTCACTCCACAACTAGATAAGCAAGATAACACAAATTAAAGCAAACGGAATATTTAAAGTTTCATTATATTATTTATCTGTTAGAATGTTAGATAAGGTTGGGAGGTGGATAGATAAGATACATAAATAATAAACATTTTTTTTTCTGTTGACACACAAATAATAATCATTTTGTAGGCCTAAGTTGTTCTTCCTGTGTTATCCACTTTCATTTGAATATATTCCTGCCAAATTAAGAATTTAAAACATATTATTTTTGTACATTTTGTACTCAAATTGAGATTTAGAAAGCTAAATTATTCAGTTACATGTACAAAAAAAAACAGAAACGTAGTTTGGAGTCTTTATCTTGTCGAATGATTGTTATCCATTTAATTGCATTCACCTGCATTTGTGATACTTCTTTTTTTTTGTCTTTTTAATAACTACTTTAATGGAGAAATGACTTCAGAAAGTAGAAATTGTGAGTATTATGATGAGTCTGACGATGATAAAAACAACATTGGACCAAAAATAGAAGTAGAAGTATCTAGGTCTGGAATGGAGATCAATAGTTTTGAAGAGTTGTACGATTATTGCCTTTCTTACGCTAAAAAAGTGGGTCAGCCAGTGAAAAGACATCATTGAGAAGTATATAAGGAATTTTAAAATATGTTGTATAGCACGTGCTAAGGGGAACTATACATCCACAACAAATAATCCTCAACCAAGTAGCAAAAGTATTGTAAAGCAATAACTAATGTTAAGTTACAAGACAATGGAATATGAGAGACTACTTTTGTGAATCTTGAGCATAACCATATTCTTTGTGAAAGAAAAATTCATCATTATAAATGCAACAGGAAGATAAACCTTTATGCAGCTAGACAACTCGAAATATCACTTTCAACAAAAAAAAACTCGGACTATGTGATTTGACATGGGCTAAAAAGAGTCGTAGCTTTAAACAACAAGTGATGGCAGCCGATGACCATGAGAAAGTCACATTTACCGAAATAAAAATGCAAAAAAACTACATCGAAATGAAGAAAAAGATACGTCTTGGGGAAGGAGATGTTGTTGCTACTCAACAATATGTTTGACTTTAAAAAGAGAGAACAATGATTTCATTTTTTTCAATGGGAGTAGATCATAACTCTCGTTTACGTAATATTTTTTACACGAACAGGAAAAGTAGAGACATAAAAAGAATTTGAAGATGTCGATCCGAAAATCTGAATCAACCCATGCGGAGAACCACGCGTCATCTCCCCTTTTGGCTTCTTTCGTGTATCTGAATCACCCCATTGGGAGAGAACCACACATCATCTTCCCTTTTGGCTGCTTTCGTGTATGATCAAGGACTAAACTGTTTTTTTTCCTAACTATTCCGCTCCCCATTCAGACGAGTTAAACATCATGTATTAGATATTAAAGGGAAAACAAATTAAAACTATATGACATGCAATTTGAAGAGGATGCCAAAAAACATCTAACTAATTAAACAAGGAAAAAGATTGTCTTCCCAATTAAATCCTTCAAGTATTATCATCTTGCTCTATCTTTTAAGTTTCACTCAACAAAACAAAATACAAAATTTTCTTCCTTCTCCCTGAAAAAACTTAAAAGAACTCTGAAATCTAACACTGTTTTACTCAGAATAACTAAAGAAGTTGCACAATTCTCTTTTAAGACAGTCTGTAAGGCGAATTTCCAATACACGAAGAATAACCTTCCTAACGAGTAGTCTGTGCCTGCGCTGATTCTAGTACAAGGTTTACGTATTTGTAAGTACGGAGAGAGAGTGCTTTGGTATTCTCGATTATCTGTTCATACCTGGAAATACAAGAAAACAGGCGAAAAGGAAATCAGCAATAAAACAAAGATATAAAGGGAAATTTAGAAAAAAAAAAACATGAAAACTATGGATTTATTATGAAACTATCTCTTGATCTATTTGACAACCAAAATCCAGTCGAAACTAGAATCGTTTGAAGCAAACTTACACATTAAGATGGGTAGGTTCCATGACAATAGTTCCAAGCTTCGAGTCAATCTTAGCATCAAGCTTTGCATTTTGAACAAGATTCACTATCCATCTTTCTGCCTCATCATAGTTCATATTCAGCTTCTCTGCAAGTGTTCTTTTGGGGAAAAAAACTTTATGTTAGTTAAAAGCCAAGAATTATAACCAATATTAAAACGGGAAATAGAAAAGAGTCTAGATGAAACAAAAAAAAATATTTGTAAATAGTCTGAATTCAATTGGAAGAAGAATCGAATATTATTCAGTAGTCTGTAATGCTACAATCATTTGATTCTAGATTATTAGTTACTAATGAACTTAAATTAAAGCGAATATATCTGGTGCTAAATAAAATTATGAAGAAACTGTTCAAAAATAAATTTTAATTATGTTGTGCTACCAAGCCTACCAATAAGGTCTATATTACATGCCCCATCATATGTTTAAATGGAACAGGTGGAAATGAATTACAGGGAATACACTCTTTGATATCAGAATACCTTAATTACAGGGAATTTAGTATGTGATGACTATAAAACTTGTGCTTATGCGGATAGCAGTATCTTTACTTAATGGTTCAAGGATTATGCGTTGCTTTTTCAGATCAACCCACCTTCGAGGCAGGAATTTTTTTTTCTTAAAACATTGAATAAACAAAGACTAAATAAAGCTATTTTATAACCCCTTGCTCTCAGTGCGCTTAAGGCTTGCCAACTAAAGAGTTTTTCCACTTTGAAGCGAACAATGATGTTATACAATGTGTATACTCCGGCAGATTGATGTGATTGCACGTTTGAGAAAAAGGGAAAAAGTCTAGCCTCCATTGAGTTCTAGGTGTCTCTCTTCCTATTCAATGATGTTATACAATGTGTACACTGTACAATACCAAAATAAAATACCATAGATGCATAGGAAAACAATTCAAAGAATTCTGGAAGTATAAAATTTAAAGAGAATAATTCAAAAATGGAGTTAAGGAAAAAATAACTCAAGGAAAAATGCGTACTTGATGTCAATGCACTGATGTATTCTGCAATAAGCCTCAAAGATGAAGAGGCGAGCATTTTCAAGAAATTCATCCCTCAAAGATACAGAGCTGAAGTTTCCTTCTTCATCTCGTTTACCAAGAAAAGGATCGCTCATTATCACCTGCGTGAGATTTTCCAATGACCATAAATTAGAAAGCTTTTGCTATGAAACTAAAAATATGAGAACACATAGAGAGCAATAAACCAAAAAAATAAATAACAAACAGCAAATGGTTCGAACATTGAACAACATAATAAACAACCATTAGGACTTCTTGCGCAGTTGCACCAACCAACTGCCAGGAAAAGCTCTGAATCGATTTCAGATACACTTGGAGCTGCCAACTGATCTAAGAATAATATCTCACCATGTCTAAACCAGAGATCAACGAGTCCGATAGTTTTTCACAAGAAAAGTCAATCTTAGTTGGCATGGTAAAATGAGTTTCAGTAATCCAATTCTATATGAATGACAACCTCCCACCATGATGTGCGTAGGTTTTCTTGTAAAAGACAAACTATATCTGTATCTCACAAACAAGTAAACCAACGTTTTAATACACTACACAACTAACAAACAACAAATACATTTTTTCAATAGCACAAATAGGTACAAAGAAAGACAGGATCAACATTCTGGTTCGTGCAACACAAAATAAAGAAATCCGGAAGCTTGGGTTTCTCATGTAATTTACATAGTGCTTATGCACCTTCTTGGGTTATTACTGTATAAAACTATAATTTCTAATGAAAAAATTGTTCCCGTGAAGAATAATGGCTAATTATTAAGTCTCTCTTTTATCTGTTCTTTGAAGTTTCTCATGTAATTTACATAGTGCTTATGCACCTTCTTGGGTTTTATATTGTTCACACCTTGCTTCATCACTTGGACATCCACTTCGCACTCTCACTATACAGATATATGGTAGCAGGTTAACTACTTTCGGAGAAAACAAAAAACTTACTTCCTCACACTCCCGTAGCTTCTGTTGTGCACCATCAAAGTCATAATTCACATATAAGCAATATAAGAAATCAGTGATTGGGTCTTTGTAAGAAGTATGTTCTTGCTGAATGACTTTGATCAGCTCTTTGAGCTGAGGTCTTCTCTTTTTGTTGATAATCAATGCAGTAGCCAAATATCGCAACAGATGGGGTGCATTAGTTTGGATGGCATTCAAATACCTGCAAAACATGGTTTCTCGTTTAGTTTAGCAGGTTCAAGAATCAAGAAATCATGGTACATACCTTTAAGAAGTTCAAAACAAGGAGAAATCAGTAATCGTGAGCATTCCTTTCGTGCTCTACTTTCAATCAATTGAAAGAAATTGGAGAAAAAGACATAGACAATCGAGTAGTGGCCGGGACAAAGAAACAATGGAAAACTAGAAGCGCACTACACTAGAGTAGACAGTATATGGTGGTGCACGAGAAAAAAGAGAAACAAAATAAAGTCATGGGAAGTAATCATTGTGTCTGAGTTTAGATATGGTATACCTATCATTGAGAAACAGATCAATGATTCCGTTTCTTCCACCTTCATGGTTGAAAAATATGAAGAGGCTCCAGTGCATGAGCCAGATTCTGTTTTGCAGAAGATTTAATGGCGACTTGAAATTCTGCAACCACAAATACGACTTGTTAAACAAATAAAAAAACACAAATAGTTAAACTAAAAGAGGAAATATGTGCATCCAACACAAACCTTTGATTCAATAATTTCTCTCAACCGATTAAGCTCTTCAAGAGCAATGTCCCAACTTTGCATCAATATCTCTGCCGATAGCTTTCCCCACAATGCACTTAGACTCCTCTCACTGTTGGTGCATAATGCTCTATATTGATACAAAAAATCAGCCGCACCAGAGTAATTCCCACATTCAAATTGAAACTTGGCGTACTGATATAAAGCCTCTATCTGATCTGGACCAATCTGATTATACAAAGAAATTAATTTCACATCTCCTAGTTAGATAAGAATAACTTCTACGAAAACAAGCTTATCAATTCTAAGGAGTTGGGGGCGGGATCTGCTCAAGATTAGACACCAGTCTATCCCGATCCCACCAATCGGGGTCGAATTCTAATGAGCTTTCTCTCGCTCTTACGCACACAGACACCCACTAATATTTCATATTAAACTCTAACAATTCAGAGTTCTACACATTTAACACACATGGATCAGCTCGGACTACTGTCAACCTCAATCTGAAAGCGAGTTATTTAGACTAATCGGCCGCTCCCAACAACTAGGGATGGATTCATGACAACTAAAAAGTTAAAGAATCTCCACTTAGCAAATTCCAGTAACTAGAATTAGTAAGTAAATGAAATTTTACTTGGTATCGGTCCTGCAACATCTGAAGATTGTACTGCTTATCAGTACGGAGTTCCTGTACCATGTTGGGGCTTTGAAGAAAGGAAATCAATGGGGCAGCAGATTCTTCAAGAGATTTCAATCTCCCAACTACCTCAGCTCGCCTATCAATCATATCTAATAAAAAAAACACCATTTAAAAATCAAAACCCTAACAAGACCCTTAAAAATAACTTCACATTTTCCAAAAGATGAACTTGACAACAAACCTTGTGGGACTTCTTCTGTATGGTAGAGACTCTTGTGGATATCCATGGCGTAATCAACCATATTAGTCTGGCTGAGAAGTTCGATTTTGGCTTTGAGGATTTCATCACTAGGATGAAGTTCATGCTCTTGCAGAAATTCCAACAGAGGAAATACAAGATGTCTATCCAGATTGGGAGCAATTTTGGGGGTTAAGTCGTATTGCGCCATGATTGAACAATTAGGTTACGGAAAACCTAACAGTAACACCAAATATTTCAATAAGATTCTTACTCCGGCAAGAAATTTACACAAGATATTTCGTGAATAAGAAACGTTGCATCACAATTAGAAATAGTTCAAACCCTAATATTAGAGAGAGATATAGAGAGAGAGAGAACCTGGAGGCTGGAAGCTGGAGGAGGATTGAGAGTTTATCAACAGATCTCTATATCCAATGAAAATTAGGGCTGGGAAAAACAACTCCCACAAACCAAAACCTGTTGTGAACACCCAAGAGTCGAGACCCTAAGAACTCATAGACACCCGATAGCGAAGGGCGGGCTCAACCCGACCCACCCGGTAAAATGAATGGTTGAATCCCGCCCTAGCGGGCCTGGCCTCATCGATTAGGGTTTGACCGATACTAGTCGCTTATTGGTCCATGCTCATTTGCCTATTGCCATTTCTACTGGCCTCACTGGCCACACTCACGTATCCTTTGACTTCTAAAAAAAAATTAATTATCCACTACACTTATTGGTAATTGAGTTTACTCCTCAATAAAGAAAAGAAAAATTTAAACGTCAGTGTATGTAACAAAAACAGTGAGAGCACTTAAAATTTTCGAAATTATAATTGTTATCATATAGTGGCTGCCCATAGAATTTTGTGTGTTCCCTTATAAACCACCTCTTCAAGGACAAATATAATTACATTCTCACTTACAACATTCTAAGTTAGTCATTCCATCTTTCATCAAAAAAAAAAAAGTTAGTCATTACATTCCTTCAACAAAAAAAAATTGTTAGTCATTACATAACATAGGTATATATATCATGAAGATTTGATGAACACGATAACCATCGAAGTTAAACTACTAATGAAAGAGATCTAAAATCCAATTCTATTTCTTTTGGAAATCGAGCCTCGGACTTTTAAGATTTTGGAATTTATGTCAACACTTTCAATCACTTGGGCAACCAAGTAATGACACCCCTCTATACTTGTGTATGAATAGTTAAGAGACAATAATATAACCTCCGTTGTTACAAGCAATAAAAGTGTTTACATCTTGTAACCTTTTATCTCCTTCACAATCAGGCAATATGGGAGCTATCGACAAGTTGAGGAGAGAAACTTTATCTGTTTCTTATGACTTCTCATTGCTTGCTTCATTCATTCATGACATTACTGGTTATCCTTACTAATTTTTCCAGCTTATTATTACGTAATACGATATCAGCACGATAGTTTCTGAAGACGGGTAAAGAGATTTAAAAGTATAAACAAAGGGTTATCTTTGAAGGTTATCCGAAGGTCAAGGTAAGTTATGATATTAATATTCAAATGTTGAATGTAACTAATATCATCAATTTTGCAGCGCTAGGTTTATCGAGAAAAAACTATATTAATTGGGCACTTAATATTGAATCCTATTTAGAGGAAAAGAATCGAAGAGGACCATAGTGGAGGGTAATAACGAAACTTCTCAAAATCGTGAAGTTGCACTGAATTTTATCCGGCACTATTTGTGTGAAGATCCAAAGTCAGATTATTTAAGTACGAGAGACCATCTATTGCTATGGATTGGTCTAAAGAAACGTTTTGAGCATTTAAAAAAAGGTTATTCTTCCTAAGGCGCGAAATGACTGGCTACACTTGAAACTGTAAGATTATAAACTGTTTCAGATTATAGTTCTATTATGTTTAAATAATGAAAAAATTGGCACATAATGTTTTTTTTTTTGAAAGAAAACATTTTCTACTTTTCATGCTTCTAATTGGAACTTGCAGGAACAACACAAAAATATTTTAAATGTTATTCTGATTTAATTTCATGTCTTCTTGTTGCTGAAAAAAATCGTGAAGTTATATGAAATATTGAGTTGAGATTCGGGTTATCGAACAATGGTGATTTTACTGGAGTCGGCCCTCCTTCTAACACCAATTTGTTGATGTCAAAATGTGTCTTCTTAGAATCAGTCAGAATGATAAGACTGCTACATTGAATCTCGCTTTGTTCCTCTCGATCTAGAGGTGAAACCTGCAAGGAACTCGAAAACATCTCTGACGCTCAAAATAATAATAAAAAAAAACATATCGAAGATACGGGATACTTTCGAGTGGAAACTCTAATATCTTCTAACTACAAAATAGTAGTTTCAATCCAATACGGTGGATCTCTACCGCCCCAATTACACGGTCAATCAACAGTCGGTCACATCAGCTCATAAAAAGGTCATCAACTCGCTCTGATCTGCTACTCACTATCTACCGTTGTATTAGATCTCAAAATCCAAAAAAATAGTATCACCCTAACAACATCTCTAATGAGACACTCAAACTCTTCTCCAATTGAACACTCTATTAGACACTCAATGGTGACGTGAGAACATTTATTATAGAGATTCTCAAGAGAGACATCTAAAATTAGAATGTGTTTTTCCGACTCTTGAAGTGTCACTCTAAACTTCAAAACAAAAGAAAATTTTGTATTTTAATTATTTTTTCTAATGAATTTAAGAGTGACATGTGTATTAAATAGAGTTTATTTTCAAAATCTCCATTTGAGACAAAAAGTTTAGAATGTCTCTATTTTGACACGCATGAAAGAGGATCTTAATTGACACGACAACTACGAGTTCTAGAGCTTTTCTCGAGGATCCCACTAGAGATGCTTTAAACTCTGGTGCGTGAGCTTTGCGTGGTGTGAGTGGTACAGACCGCACAACACACCTTATCATTTCAGAGAGTCTACCCGTAACACATGGAATACTCTATATAAGGAAGTAAGACTTGCCTTATGTCGTAGATGTTAGACTCTAAAACACGTTTTGTAGTTAGCCTCTTCACATACCAAAGAAATTTGTTATTAAGTCTTTCAAACAAATTTTGACAAACTTTAAGTCTAAACTTAAGAGCTCGAAAGTCGAATCCAACTAGACATCGTGTTCTTGATTTAGACAAGTATAGGCCCCTAAAATGAGGAAATAGACGTCCAAGTAATGTTAGCTAGCATGGGACTCCAACTAAAGCAACCATGTCAATATTCTGTTAGAAAAAGAGTTTCAAGTCTAGACTGAAGACTCCAGAGTATGTGGACTTATTTAGATTTATTTATTTCTACCATATCTTCTCCATCTCTCTTTTCTCACCTGTCTGTCAAAGAACAGAGGAAGAAAGAAGAACGGATGCAAAAATGACATCCATAATACAATAACAACAAAAGAAACCATGAAAGCTTCCCCAGTTAATACACCAAAGCTAAGGTAACACGTTTTCCACTTTTGTCTAACACTCCATTTTCATGCTTGTTTTCATTACTTCATCACTACCCCATCACTTCTTGACCTAACTTCTCTTTCATTTTCTTCAATCTGTGTCCTCTTTTTCTTTTCTGGATTGCTTGTTTTCCAATTTTTGAGACTTGGGTATTCCTTATATGACTTTGATTAACTTTACTTTCATTGTTTGGTGATGATTCTAGTATCAATTTGAAAAGGGTCTGAACTTGATATAAGAGTAATGGTATCATAATTCTCATATTCAATATTTAGTTATTGAAATTTGGAAAATTGAAATTGAGAATATAAGTCAACCAAATTGATATTTTCTAATTAGTATCTTTTTTTTTCTTGATCTCTGGGTACAACCAGAAAGCTGCTTGGTGGTTCTTCAACATTTTCAACTAGGTAATGGTGATATGTGGTTCAGTTTAATCTAATTGCTTTCTTTATCTGACATAATTGACTTCACCACAATGTGATATTTCATATGATTTTCTTGTTATATATTTAATGAAGTATACGACTATTATTTTACGAAAATGCTTAATACTATATGTCAATGATTCACACATGTTGGGGATATATAGTGTTCTTGCCCTTAACGTCTGACTGGTATGCTTGTTGCTTGAAGTGTATTTAACAATTTATTTCTTCGCAATCAGGAAATTTTATGTAATTTATACTGAAGTTTTGGGCGATATTATTTTGCTAGCAATTAGTTTCTTCGCAAGGTTATAGTGGTTATAAAGCTAAAACAGTTTGAACATGTGCATATATTACAACTTAAAAAATGGCGTAAACTTTATTTATTAGATTTGGAGTAATATTAGGGGACCTAATCGTGACCGTCGAATTCATATTTTTTGGTGTATATATTGTAGTAAAAATGCAAGCCGCAGTCAAGAAAACCGGATTGAAGTTAATTTTAGTGTTACTTCGCATTCTCGTTTCTTTATTTTTTGCTCATTTGATCTCTTTAGCAAGTGTAACCATCGTGGCAAGAACACTTACTAGAAGCTAGAGTCTCTAATAGAAAAACGTACTAGCTACTCAGCGAATGAGTCTCTTTCCTCCAATAAAAGACTTGACAATCACAATCTGCTTTCTGAGCGCTTTCCGATCCTGAATCCTTGATTACAATTGATATCATAGTTACAGATGAACACTAATACCCTAGGCCGACATCAACAAACAAGTTTTATGTTCGACTCCAAAATATGGATTCCCTTATGGCTTAAACATCTAAAGAGTGCGACAATATATGGAAACGAATAAAAGAACTGCATTGAATTACAAATATTTTTGTAAATTTCAGAAATTTCGTTTGAAGTATGATAACGACATTGACTATTTTGCACTTACTGGATCAATAAATAGGCTTAAGGCCAAGGCTTAGTAATATTTTGCATTGACTTCTGTACTCAGGGGTTGTTCTGATGCCTATTTCTAAGAAGGCAATTATGGCAGTCAAGTCTTACCAAAGTCAAGCTGAGGTGCTGTTTACGAATTACTTACTAGCAGATCCTGTTATCCCTTACACTTCTGTCCTTACTGGTGTTTTTGCTTGCAAAATGGTACGGAAATCTCCTAACCTTTCATGTATGAAATTTCATTGTAAGGCACATCCTTAGGGCTTTCTAGGGGCAAAGGGGAAAAGATCGAAAGAAAATGAAAAATGAGTAGTAGAGATAAAAAAGAATAAAGAAAGGAGAGGGTCGAATAAGTTGATAATAACGTTTGGATCTTTTTGTCTTGTTTCTACTGAAATTTTATGTAGTGGCCAGTGCTCAATTCGTATTTAACACTTTTTTTTTTTGCTTTTTGGTTCCTTCTTCTTAGACGTACGATCTCTCCCAATTGATTAGTTTGCTATGCTTCAAGACCTACTCAAGCCTTACAAAAATCCAACGGATTGAGTGGAATAACCGGTAAGTACATATATTTTGTTGCCCTATGTTGTCAGAGGCGAGCTAGGTGACCAAGATAAGGTGTTGGCGAAATGGTCATCTAGGCAACATAGTGTCTAATCCAAACTTTTTTTTTCCCGTTTCACATCTTTCTTATATTCCGTCGTAATTTTTGCAGTGGCATCTCTACTCTTCATGCCACTTTTATCACTGTAATGTCATTATACCTTGTATTCTTCTCGGATCTATACTCTGACCGTCGAAATGCTGGTTTTGTTACATTTAGAACTTCACCACTTTCCAATTTTGCACTTGGGGTAGGCATTTACTTTCCTATTAGAGCTTTCATCAGATATGTGAGGCAATTGCTCAAACAAAATTCGCTCACGTTATAAATTTTATATTTATCACCATCTAAGTCTTTTTAATATCATAACTTGACATATGACAGGTTTCTGTTGGATATTTCATTTCGGACCTCGCCATGATACTTTGGCTCTACCCTTCTTTAGGCGGCATGGAATACGTAAGTACATAACTATATCATTTTCCTTATTACGTTCCCAATTTTCTTGCATATCCCGCTTATTAGAATAACCTGGCCGCTAGAATAGTTTGACTTGTGTTCTTGAATTCGTATGATTTAGATTGACCATCTTTTTGTTTTTTATTACTATTGAGATATGACATGGATCGAGATGAAGAATCCGACGACCAAGATGAGTCCAAGATATTGGAAGATATGAAAGTTATCGAAGATATATTTTCCTGCGATCAAGTCTCATACCAAACATGTGTTAGCTAATGAGGGTCAAGGAACGAAATAATCAATGAAAAGAAAAAAAGAAGAATAATCGATCTTCATTTCGGATGAACCAATCTGAAATTATGCATACAAAATCAAACTGATGAAATCTGTTTTTTCAGGTTTTTCATCACTTTATTTCTATAATTGGGGTAACATACTCAATGGTATCGGGGGAGGGGCAGCTTTATACTTACATGGTTCTAACATCCGAGGCTACAACTCCTGCGATAAACTTGAGATGGTAATTATGAATATATTAAATACGACTAGTATATGTGAGTTTCTTTTAAGCAGGATTTCAAGATTCTATTTCTTGCATTTGGTTTTGATTTGTGGTGGTTCTGGTGAAGGTATCTTGATACTGCCGGTATGAAGAGATCAACCGTCTATATCATTAACGGGGTTGTTATATTTTTCGCCTGGCTGGTGAGTTGAATTCTCCTTATTCCTTAATTCACATTATAGTTTATAATACTACGAAAATTTACTTAAATGAATAATTTTCTTGCCCCAGATTGCTAGGGTTCTCCTCTTTGCTTACCTGTTTTATCACGTTTACTTGAATTATCATCAGGTAAGGATTTATATAAGTTTACTCTTTTTATGTAAAATCGTATGAAATGAAATATATACGGAGATTGAATTCCGCTTTGTTTCATTAGAACATTTTAGGAAGTGCTACCACTTAGGGTCTTACTCACTGTATTAATGGCAGAGTCTGTGCCTTTATTTTATATTACCGAGATTTTCGAAAAACAGTTGATGGAGTTATGTGGTTACGGAGATTCACACCTTATATTTTCTTATTTTAGATGTAGTAATAGGCATCATCAGTTTCTTTCTTGTTCCACAGGTAGAACAAATGCACAAATTCGGAGTGTTATTGGTGTTTGTGGTTCCGGCGGTGTTGGCTATTATGAACTTGATGTGGTTCGGGAAGATCCTCAACGGGTTGAAGAAGACATTAGCAAAGAGACAGTGAGATGCGCCATTAACATTCTTCTATCTCTCTTTCTCTACTGTATAAATTCTAGAGAAGAGGAGAAAACACGGTAAATGAAGGAATACGAATGTTGTGAATTGGTCTGAAGCAGAAAAAACATCGAAAAGAAGAAAACCCATATGCTTATTTGTTTATATTACAAAGCAAAATATGTATTTTTACTACAAGTATATGACGAGGGAATGAAGAGCAAAGAATCTGTCGGTTACATTTGTAAATGGAGTTGTAATTTCATTGAATATTAGACATAACTTATCGAAGGTTGTGATTGTGATTTGAACCCATTTTACATAATTTTTCGTTCTTTCATAACAATCCTAGGGACCAATAACTCTCATAGATGTTTTAGACTTACCAATTCGATATCAAATGTAAGAGTCCCCAAAGTTGAACCTTCACCATTGGCCAGGCGAGTCGGATTAAAAATTGTTGTAAACAACCTCTGCCTGTCGAAAAACTGCACAAAACGAGAGAAAAAAAAAGCTTCAAGATATTCGAAAGATCGAACAATGGAAATTACCATTGCTGAAGATACCGACTTTATAGTAAATATGTCTACCGCTTACATTCTTAGCTCAAAGAATGCGACAATGTGAAGCGAAGGGACCTGTGAGAACAATCCCATGAAGATAACGGAAGTCCCATGACCAGCTACATTATATCTAGGGCGTTTCTACTCATTGCTGCAATTTTGAGTTGGAAGTCAACAAACTTAAGAAACATAACTCACCCTAGCTCTTTCGGGTCAACATATGTTCGTACATTTTGGGTCCTTAAGTCATTGTTGCATGATTGAAGATCTATATATATATATATATAAGTTTTTAGAGTGGTAGTAGATGAGTAGAAATCATACATTTGGAGGGATCGGTTCTTGAGATGTGTTTTGGTATCCTTGAGATGGTGGGATGATTACTCGACGAATACTGCCTACTTTCATCGATCTTACTGCAGCTTCAATCCCTGAAATTACCTACATTGAATAGCCTAAATATCAATACCGAAAGGATACTTTCTTTTTTCAGTTCATGTAACAGATTGTTATTTGACTTCAACGTAGCCGATTTTGCCTACAAAATTTGCTATTCATACTCGTCTTTACGGACAACCAGTTCACTGTTATTTGTTCTTTTAGCATTTACTAGAGGAAATAAGAGAAAAGAATAATTGCACACAGAGCTTTACTTTGCCAGATCCAAGGATAAAAGTAAAAGGAGTTGGTGCACCAGTTGCATCTTTGTGATCATATGTTGAATCAAATCTCCATCCTTGCTTCGCCGATAACCTCCCATAGTAATGTATTGAAACCTTATTATCCAAAGCAACAAGAAAAAAAACAACATGAATCAGCCATTCAAATAAAATATACGTCTCAGAGTCAGACAAAAACAAGCAAGCCGATTTCTGACTTGAGTTAGAAAGAATACTCAAGTTAGAATTCGTATATCCGACTTGAGTCAGAAAAAAAACATATACATCATCACGTTCTAGTCCAACCGAAAACAAATGACAAATTTCCATGTACACCTAACAATAAAAATGGATAAAAGATGAATGGATATTAAAATTTCTAATATTGAAAAACTAAAAGTCCAATGGAAAATGAAATAAAAAGAATTTACAATTCAGACCTGATCTCCATTGGTGGGAATATCACCTTCACCCATTCGAAGATCCAAATACTTCACTCCACCGGAGTCTTTGAGCTCTACGAACTCAGTAATGGCTGCTTTTGAAGACGACGAAGAAGCGAAAAAGGAGAGAGTTGTAAGAAGAGGAAGTGAAGCCGAAAGAGAGATGAACTCCCTTCTTCTCCTTGTATGTTGAGTGAAAAGAGAAAGAAAATTGGTTGATTCTAATAGAGGTTTAAGAGTAGAAAGATGGATGGTTGGGTTCTTGTGAGGGGATATAGATGATGAGACCACTACTAGTCCACAACTCTGAATGACCATCTTTGCTTAGCAGTTTAACAGTTTTATCTGGAAAACATGAGCTAGAATTATAAAGTTTATGGTTCTGTTAGAGGATCCTGATTTTAAATGTCTAGACTCTAGAAGGAAATGATAATTTCAAATGTGGGAACTAAAAACTTGAGCACATACATAGTTAAAATCCACTAACCCACTAGAAGATGCTCCACTTCCAGCCGTATCGAAGTTATGAAGAGGATATACAAATGTGATGCTATGAGATGGTTTGATTTATAGGAGAGCCGGATTGAAAATGGAGCTAGACTTATTCCTCGACCGAAATGCTCTTCTTTTTTTTAACATAGTGAGGCAATATTATTAGTTGAGTAATTTCTCAATAACAAGGGTATTGGATAATATATATGTACACACACAAACAAGTAGATAAGAGGGAGTTTTCCCCCATGAAGCAAAAACATATGGGTTAATGTAAAGATCAATTTTACGCCAAAAGTATATTGCATATAATATAAACATAATTTCTATAAACAATTCCTATTTCAAAGAAAACATTTTGGGAAGAGGGTCAACAACTTTTGACTTCTTAAGATGGTCAATAAAATCTGTAAGACAGGAAATTGCTCTTGAATTTCCATCTTCACCTGTTAACATCACCTTCATTTTCATTACCCTTTCTTCCATATCACTTCCTCTTTTCATCACCCTCTTTACACCTTCTTCAACATCATTCTTTCGGATACCGTCCATTTTTGCTCCGACTCCCCAGACGTCAACGATATACGTAGAATTAATAAATTGATCGCCTGCTACAGGATAACAAAGTAACCTCTTGCCACATTGAATTGCTTCCATTGTCGAATTCCATCCACAATGAGTAATATAACATCCAAGGGATGTATGTTGAAGTATTTCCTTCTGTGGAGCCCATGAAACGATTTTACCCATACCCGCGACTCGGTCCAAGAACCCGATGGGTAACCCTTTTCGCCATGTGGAGCCCAGTACCCATATGAATGGGCTTTTAGCACTTTCAAGGCCCAAGGCTAACTCAGTTATTTTATCTTCCCCAATTGGACCTACCCAACTTCCAAATGAAACATAAATTACAGAATTTTTCTTTTGTTTATCTAACCAATCCAAACAACTCCTATCTTCATCCCAAAAGCTAGGAGTATTGGTCAACTTTGTGTTACTAGTCAAAGGTCCAACTCTGAAGACATGTGGACAACTTTTTGGCCATTGGATTGAACAACTCATTTGTTGGTCAATGTCATCACAATCATGGGTATCTGCAGGTTCTTCTATGAATGAGTTGATTAGTAGCCATTTGAGATCTCTTGACCTCTCCATAGTCCTAAGCCAAAACTTGAATCTTGCTTTTTGTGAAGATAAATTTCCTATTATCCATGGTAAATGTTTTGTGGTCAAACTTGGTTGACCAGGTGATAAACTAATATTTCCTTGATGTTGAGGAATTCCTGTGAAATTTTTCAAAATTATAGAGATATCAATTTCAAAAATTATGTATTTGTAGATGAAGATGGTAGTATTCTAGAATATATCCAAGTTATTATTTTAAGAGAGAAATATATGCTGGTTATTGTTCGAAAATAAAAATATTGAAATTGAGTGCTGACCAATTATATTGTTGATATTGTAATGCTAGTACACATGACATGTCTAGCACATGGAGAAATGTTCAACTAAAATCTATGCTTGCTTAATAAAAGAAAGAGTATCTATTGAATAACTAAAGACGTCGACGCGTTAAACTAAGATTTTTTTTTTAATTTAAGTGCAACTTGGTTAGATTGACTGGATGTACAAGTTAAATACTTAGTTAAATTTTTGGGTTTTGCCAATCAGATTGTTCATCAATGAATCACGAGTACTAAACCACGTTATTATTACTAATAATTATTAATTTATGATATCAAAACCCATTAGAACATTTCTCTTGGAGAAATGAATACTATTTCTTTGAAATGATACTAATATATATTATATGGTTGACAATTACAAAATCATAACATGGAATTCCTTAAGGTGTGGCCAAAAAGCACATGTTGAGATTATAATGAACCCACAATATTTTCTTTTATTTTTTTGTGTTTTGGATATTGAAGCCATCATGTATTTATTAGCTTTAAATTCTTTTAATCTGTTTTACCCTTTTCATCTCTATAAAAAAAATGGTGGCACATAAAAAGAACTTCCATTCTAACCAAGTTTGATTTAAAGACTTATCTTTATAATTTAGATAAATCATAAATTTAGCTCTTTTTTTTGAAGATCAACAAGTGATGGGAAGTAATTTTCTCTATAAAAAGAAGTGAGGTAATTTGAGTTCTTTTTTTTTTGGTGTTAAGAACTAATTGAAATTTGACTACTATCACAATAAAGTCATATGTTCGATGACTGAGATATTCTACTTCAATGATATGTACTATGTGAATTTTACAAATTTAAAATTTTATCTTGAGTATACAAAATACAAAAGAATAATAAATGCACGTCAGCGCATTTATGTGTAGATTTTGTGGCATAAAAAAGAATCAAATGTTATCCTGTCTAACAAAAACGTGGTCTGACAAAGCCAACTTGCAGATGTCATGATGATGCCATCCTGACTATATGCTTAAATTTGTTTTTTTTTTAATTGTTCAACGTGTCTGGACTCTTGACCTCTAGGATGGAAGACTATACTTGTTACCACTTCAACAAAAGGTTGTTGATGTTCAAATTTGACCTCGTTGTAATATTCGGACCACATTTTTTTCGTCCCACATTGGGTAGATTGCATACATACTAATGAACTTTAAACAACTTATGCAGATTTTAGAAATCCTGAGGAGATTTACTTATGTGAAAAAAAAAATTGTTAGAGCTATATCCACATACTTGATTAGATTAAGAAATATTAACAAAACAAATACGAAATGGTAAATATTTTAATATAATAACATGAAAAATTAGCACTTACCAAATTCGGAAATATCACCATGGCGAATCATATCAGGAATAGAATTAATCAACTTATACGTAGCAAACATGGCCGGCCAAAACCCGGCGATTTCAACATTACATCGAATTCCAACCTCAATAGCCCAAGAAGCTAATAAATCAACAATCAAACAAACAATTTCTTCTTCTTTTTCTTCTTCGTTCCGAATTATAAGTTTTTCTAAATGAATTGGCATTTTATTCTCCATTGAATAACTTATAGAGAAGAAATCATAATTTTCATTTTCATCATCTAATCCACTTGGTATTGATACAAATATGATCTTATCATTGTTTTCGACTTTCGAGACGATTTGACGGTGGATGAAATCAGGTAAGACTATTATTGGTTGATATCCACGGTCATAAAGAGCTGAAGCTAATTGAACCATTGGTGTTACATGTCCTTGTGCTGGATATGGAACCAATACCATTCTTTGGCGCTTCTCTAATAAGTACTTCATCTCTCTCTCTCTGTGAATCTTATTCTCTCTCTATTTGTTGTTGGCTGAGAAAAATGTGGGCTGTGTGAAATGAAATAAGGAATGTGTATATTTATAAGGTTGAGTTTTAGAGTTTTTGATTAATTTAAACGTGCATCGATGTGGGTATAGTGTTGTTTGGCCAGATTGACTGCGACTTATTTGCCGACAAACAAATAAATTAACGAGAGTGGAAGATGAGGAAAAATTCCCGCTTGGCGACGTACTTTATGAGTAACTTTGCGTTTGACCGTTAATTATTTTTGTAGTTTTCGAAACCGCCCTTATTACATTTTCTTGTTTTCTCTTCTACTTCCAACATTTTTTTTTTGAAGTTTCTTTTTACATGCAAACAGAGACTTCAAAGTGGCGCTCATTTCTAAGTCGCTTGCGTGGGCTCTGACGGAACTACATTCCTTAGATCTGGTGATTTTTTTGTTTGTTGGGTATTTATTTTCAACTGAATCAATAGATTTCGATTGATGAATGATGTCGTCTAACAATGATTTTAGGTTATCACTTAGGTAATGAAGATTCAACGAACTGAACAATGACCTTCTCTTTGTGATTTTGGAGACAGAACTTGCAGAAACTCAGAAACGTCAAGTTAGTAGATGTTTTTGCAGTTAAAGAATTGAATTCAAAGTCTAAGTTTAGAAGTTGAACCTGACACGCTTGATTAGGGCAAACATGTTATCTTCATATAGGCTCGGTTGACCGACTAAGATGGTTGGCTGAGATGGTGCGGGGATGAATCACCGACTTAGATGAATCCACGCTTCGACGATCCTAAATGATAAGTTTTCTTATTTGCGTATCTTTCGCATTTGATAGATCTTCTTACTGATTTTGTAAATCGCATATGAAAGGTTGGTTTTCTGGTGTGTTTTAGTCTTTCACATTTTTTAGATTCGTTGGTTTCTACACCCCAGGCCTTAGATTAGGTTAAGACTTAGGTTGGGCAAACTTTGACACAAATTCGCCTTCCTGCACCTTGAGGCAAGACGTGCTCAAGAACCAAGCTGATTTCCGCAGACCTCCCTTGCTGCTCCAAGACCCAGAGCGAAGTTATGACCAAAATGACTTGGTTAGTTTTAGAGCCATAGCAGGACTTAAGGTGCCTAAAAGACTCGTTCCGACCTTTCAGTTTTGGGCTTAGGTGACGTAGTTCTTTCGGATTTACCTCCCTGGTGACTTGGATACGGGTTGACACGTTTGATCTTTAGTCTTTTTCGTTAACTTATTGACTGGTCTATTAATGACCAAATTTTGGATCATCAACGAAGGCTTATTTTTGTTTTATTTCTATCATTTTGTTCTATCTCTCGTGTGTCTTTCATCTTCTCTCTTCTCTCTTTCATTGAAGACGTCCATCTAATAAGTAGATAATCGACAATTACTCTCCTTTCTTAGAGAAACTAAGTAGACTCTTTCTCCAACAATGGGGAGAAAATTGACACCTTTATGAAGAAGATAACTTTCTTTCATTGAGAAGGTCAGGGAGAGATCTTCTCTCTCTCTCTCGTTTCAATCCTTTGTTAGAGAAGAAGATTCCACGGAGAACGAGAAAGAAAAATGGTTAATTTCTTTTAACGTTTCAATAGATGTAAAATTAGCTTAAGATAGTTATTATGCGTTGCTATCATAAAAACATAACCGTAAAGGTTTTCTGTCAATTACTTTATAAATTCCACTACAGTTTAAATGTTTATTTATCCTCTTGATGTATCGGTGTCGTACATTGTGGTCCTGGAGGGGTTGTTGGGGATCATGGACTGATCCATTGGTCCCCTCTACAAACTATAATTGAAATAGCTCCGTACTCAAACATTAAGTAACGCGACCATTTATCTACCAATATATTATAGCTTTCAATCCTGCCTAAAAGCAGTTGGTTCAAACTGGAGGATTAGAACTATGAGTTTGATTTTGAACAGTGATCATTGACTACTTCACCTTTAAACAAAAAAAACGTGCTCAATTCTAATGCCACTTAAGAAACGGGAAATTAAAAGCAACCCTATAAACCTACTGACCTATTGTGGGTGACACCCTAATTTCTCCTTGACAAATTTAAGCATTCCCACTATCATTCAAGTGTTAGTACCCCTTCACCAGTCACCACTAATGTCCATTTTTTTTTTTTTTGTTGAAATCACTAATTAATGTCGAATTAGATTCACTGTTTTTAACACACTAGCAGAGCAACCTCTTGAACTAACAGAATCAATTTGCTTCTGTAGTACCCTGATTTCTTTTAGGGTGCCATTAGAAAAAAAATTACATTGGGTTCAAATAACATATACCCAGATTTCCTATTTTGCCCTTGCCCTTTTTAATTAATAGTAACCCTAACCCTCCCTATTTCTTTTTCTCCTACCGTAAGAGCAAGTTGAAGAAGGGATTCTAGAGTGAGAAAGTGAGGTTTTAGAGAGAGAAAGTGAAGAAGGAAAAGGAGGAGCTTGGAAGGGATTTGCTAAAAGGTTTAATTTCTTCTTCTTTGTGCTCCATTATCAAGTAGGTTTCTTCTTCCCTAGGGTTTACATAGCCCTCTTTAATTTCAAACCTAGATTTGAATGGTTAGAACAATAACAACTTTAAACCATGAATTTTTGCTAGGTTATCATCATATTAGTACTAATTAGTGATACCATAGATATATAATATGATTAGAAACTAATTACAACAACAACATAGTAACCCTAGACCATTATAGTTATATTAATGGAGTATACATATACCCGGACAGCAACCTAGGTTATTTAGGTTATATAAATATGGTATATATATACACCCGGACAGCAGCCTAGATATTAAGAATTGTTTGTGTTTATGTTATTTATGTTGATAATTGATTGTATGCGATGATGTGTATGATATTGGAGCATAAGTGCTATCAATAGTTGTGTGTGATATATTGCTTTAGGTTGTTAACCTTGAAAGCATAGGCTAGTCGGAACCAAGAATGGTTGGCTCCACATGTGGGTCGATTGCAAACACTAGTTACCATTACGATATTGGATAACTTGGTGGACCATGATCTTGAGTTTCGTTAATGGATTGAACTAAGACTGGTTGGCTCGACATGTGGGTCGATTGCAAACACGGGTTTGTCAATTTGATATTGGACAACCTAGTGGACCAGGGGCTTGGGTTCTAATATGGATTGACGGTTGTAATCCATAGGTGGTTGGCTCGTCAGGATGATCGATGCAAACACAAGATCATTCTTGTGGACCACATACTTCTAGTTTGAGAAGTAATTTACCAACTAGAGGTTGGCTCGCCTCCTGCTCATATGAGAAGTGCTCGTGTTGCACGGATTGCCTTTTGGAGAGGTATCCATGGTTTATTGAGAGGTTTAAGTCGATGCAAACACGGATGCTAAGTGAAGCTATCTCGTGGACCTCAAAATTGGTTATGCCCCTCAAAAAGGGAAGTTGTATTGTTTGAATCTCTTCAACTGTGAATCAGGTTGACTTTAGTGGTGTTGACACGAAAGGTGTAACACAATAAACTGTTATTGTTTTTCTTCTGTTCGATATTTGGTTTTGTTATTGAATTGGTCTATTTAGACCTTAGGTAATTAGAAATCTACTAGCTGGGTTCTGACCCAGCCTACTATTTTTCAGGTGATAGAGATCGGGGAGCGCCACCAGCTTGATCCCAGTTCGTCAGTTCAGAGCTTCTTTCTTAGTTTTCGCTTCCGAGATTAGGTAGTTATTTGGAGTTTCACTTTCTAGATAGTTATTTGTTTCATTCGTTATTGTCCGACCTACGTGTCGATGATTCAGAACCATTGTTTAAGTTAAGAAAGTTTAATGGATTTCTTTTAGATGATTTATTGATTCTTATGAGCTTCATATTTGATATTATTTGTCTCTTTTGATGGGTATATCAACTATGTTTACTGTTCTGCGGAGAAATGCTTTGAGTTTAGGTTTTCATGGCGGCCGACGTGGAAATCTAGGCTTGGGGCGTTACAGCTTCTTGCTTTTTCTTTTGTTAAAGGGGAATAGATTAAACAACGACCAAGTTATTACAGTACAAATGTCGAATAAAGTAGGGAACATCCTCCCAATAACAACTACTATTAGAGTTTATAGCCCATTTGGCAAGAGAATCAGCTATAACATTAAGCCTTACGAGGAATATGCGAAAAAACAACTTCTTTAAAGTTCTCAAACATCTTCCTGATTCTGGAAATGTGAGCTTTGGAGTACCAATGAGTGGAATTTTTAGCGTCCTTGAGATGGCTGATAATCGATAAATTATCACTTTCTATGTGTAGAAATTCCACCTTGTGAGTAATGGCCCATGTAATACCTTCTGCGATTGCTAGAATTTCACCTTCTTCCGCATTTCTAGATTTGGTGATGGTTGTGTAAGCATGAAGAAATTCTGCTTTGTCGTTATGAAATATAATACCAACACCCGCGGGGTCTTTAATGTTAGTGAAGGAAATATCAGTATTAAGTTTTATAAAGGGTTGGTGGCACCATCTTTTCCAAGTTGAAGCATGCCCTGTGAAGAGGTAAATCACCTCTTGATAATAGAAGATTATAATTAACTGAACACAGAGAGAGAGAGAGAGAGAGAGAGAGAGAGAGAGAGAGAGAGAGATGGGAGAAAGAATTCTCTGTGTGTTGTATTCATTGGTTTACATGAGTATTTATAGGTTTACAAGTGATTTACATATAGAAGTAATCTAGGAATATTGGAAACTTACTTATACATAAAATATTACATAATATAGCAACTTCCTATAATATTAACCCTAGTCGGTTTGCCCCTTGCTCATGGTCGGTCGAGCTTGTCGAGTGGGCCTGGTGCTATACTCTAACATTGCCCCTCAAGTTGGAGCAGAAAGGGACGTGAGGCCCAACTTGCCAATAATCGTCTTGAATGCATCAGCTCCTAGTGGTTTGGTAAAGATATCCGCAAGTTGTTCAGAAGTTGGTGTGAAATGAGGAGCGATGACATTTGCTTTGATCTTTTCCCGAACGAAGTGACAATCAATCTCAATGTGCTTTGTTTGTTCATGGAAAACTGGATTATCGGCGATATGGAGAGCAGCTTTGTTATCACAGTGAACCGTCATGGGTGAAGAATGTGTTATGCCAAGATCTCTGAGAAGATACTTCAGCCATTGAAGCTCACTAGTGAGATGTGCTAGCGCACGGTATTCTGCTTCAGCAGAAGATTTAGCAATCGTTGGTTGTTTCTTGGATTTCCAAGAGAGAGGGCTAGAACCCAACATAGTGAAGTAACCTGTGGTAGAACGACGAGTGGAAGGGCATCCAACCCAGTCAGAGTCACAATATCCAGTAATGTGAAGAGAACTGGAAGAAGAGAGAAGAAAGCCATGGCCAATGGATCCTTTGAGATAACGAAGGACCCGATGAGCAGCATCAAGGTGAGTAGTGCTGGGTTTTTGTAGAAATTGACTAAGATTATTGACCGCGTAACAGATATCAGGACGTGTTACGGTAAGATAGAGAAGACGACCAATCAGCCGTCTGTAAACGGTGGGATCTGGAAGAGGATCACCATCGGAAGGACTGAGACGAAGCTTTTGTTCCATTGGGAAGGGAGAAGGACGGCATGCCGAAAGACCAGAGTCTTTAATGATGTCAAGGGCATATTTGCGTTGGCAAAGGAAGATGCCTTTGGAGGATCGGGAGACTTCGATCCCTAAAAAATATTGAAGACGACCCAAATCTTTGAGAGAGAAAGTGGTGTGGAGAAAGGATTTGAGTTTAGAAATGGCGGATTCATCATTTCCAGTGATGACAATATCATCTACATAAACTAGAACGTAAAGTTGTACGGAAGATGTGCAGAGAGAAAATAACGAATAATCAGAAAGGGATTGTGTGAAACCCTTTTTGATAAGGACGGAAGAAAATTTGGAAAACCATTGACGAGATGCCTGTTTGAGGCCATAGAGAGATTTCCGAAGTCGACAGACTTTGGACTCCCCCTGTTTGGAGAAACCGGGGGGTAATTTCATGAAGACCTCTTCATCGAGGTCGCCTTGGAGAAAGGCATTATTTACATCTAGTTGGTGGAGAGACCAACCTTTAATAGACGCGATTGATAGAAGAACGCGTACAGTAACTAATTTTGCGACGGGGGCAAAGGTGTCATGAAAATCGAGACCCTCGATTTGTGTGTATCCTTTCGCTACTAGACGGGCTTTGTAGCGTTCAATGGAACCATCGGCCTTGAATTTGATTTTGTAGACCCATTTACATCCAATTGCCCTTTTTCCAGAAGGGAGGTCCGTAATGGTCCATGTGTTATTTGATTCTAAAGCGGCAATTTCTTTAGACATTGCCTCACGCCAATGAGGTGATTTTACGGCTTAAGAAAAGGAAGTGGGTTCAACGGTTGTGATTACCGAATTGAGAAAGACTTGATGAGAACCCGAGAATTGTTCAAAATTCAGATATTGAGTAAGAGAGTATACCACGTTAGAATCCGGGTAAGAGTGACAGACGTAGTCATTGAGATGAGTGGGCGGTCGACGGTTGCGTGATGGCCGTGGAGGATGAATCGGATCAACGGGAGGAGGCGCCTCTAGTGAAGTAGGCGCGTGATCGATAGAGGAGGAAGCTGGGCTCCGGCTTTGATCCGTGAGGTGCTCAGGGGTGCCCGAAGGGAAGTCACTGTCGGGTTGATCCGAAACGGAAGGGACATAGATGAAAGGCCGTGAGGGAGTGCCTATAGGCACATCAGTGGCGGTATGAGAGGCTTGTCGAGTAGCCGATTGTGGATGTGATGTCCTCGGAAAAGTAAAAGTGCCATCATCGTGGATGGAGACCATCGGTCGGTAGGGAGGAGGAGAAGGGATCGGATGTTTAGATAACATCAGAAATTTATCTTCGTAAAAAAGAGCATCACGAGATGTGATTATTTTACGAGAATTCAAGTCGAATACGCGATATCCTTTTTGATTGTGGGGATAGTCGACGAAAATACCCGGAGATGCTCGGGAATCTAACTTTGTTTGTACCAAAGGGCGTCTAGTATAACATAGACATCCAAAGACACGAAGATGGTCAAATTTGGGAGGAGAACCCAAGAGTTTTTCATGAGGAGAAAGGCCTTGTAATGTTGGTGTTGGCAATTTGTTGATGAGATATACTGCCGTGAGAACACATTCACCCCAAAAAGAAATCGGGAGATGAGCTTGAAGTCGTAAGGAACGTGCTACCTCTAGAATGTGTCGATGTTTTCTTTCGACGATGCCATTCTGTTGAGGAGTATGAGGGCAACTAGTTTGATGAATAATGCCCTTCTTACGGAACCATGATTGAAGTTCATGGTTCATAAATTCCGTACCATTATCGGATCGGATTGATTGAATTTTCGGAATAGGAATCGTTCCTTGTCCGGATTGTAAATTTGAGATTGAAGAATCAAATTGAGTTGATATATAATTAGAAAAATTCTTGAGAAATTGAGTAGTGTCAGATTTACGTGACATTAAAAAAATCCAAGTGCAACGAGTAAAATCGTCCACTAAGGTTAAGAAGTAACGACAACCAAAGTTTGAGGGAATGGAGAAAGGTCCCCATAAATCCGCATGAATTAATTCAAAGGGACGAGAAGAAGTAGAAGTACTTAACGGAAAAGATAATCGTGTAAATTTGGACAAGGGACAAATTTCGCACGGATTTTTATTGAATGAAACTAATTTCATACATTGATTCTTTGAAATTAAAGACTTAAAAATAGAAGAAGAAGGATGTTCGAGGCGCCAATGCCAAATATCGGAAACATCTTTATTATATAGACTATTACTGGAAACTGAAAAAGAGCAAATCCTAATATCCGTGCGGAGAAAGTATAGTCTTTCATAGAGATCACGAAGTCCAATCCTCGCTTTCGTCAATGGGTCCTGAAAGACACATGAGCAAAAATCGAATGTTACTAAACATCGAAGAGAATTGGTGAGTTGGGAGACAGAAATTAAATTGATTTTAAATTCCGGAACATGTAAAACGTTTTTGAGAATTAAGTTTGAATTGAAAACAATCGGTCCAATGTGACGTACTTGAATACGTTTACCATCCGGTAAACGGACAAAACAATGAAGTGGAGCATCAACATAATGTGAAAAACGAGATAAAGAACTACATATATGTTTGGCGGCACCGGAATCAATAACCCAAGGAGAAGAGAGGAATTTAATACCTGTAAAGTTAATACCTGCGTCGGTCGAACCTTGAGTAGGGTTGGAAGCGCCGTTAGACTGGCGTTGGTGATCAAGTAGTGAAAGAAGACCTTGATATTCCTCTTGAGTTAATGAGGTGGCTAGAGGTGTTCCCGTGGGAGGAGTAACCGATTCGGTTATGGTGGCGGCAATAGGACCGGTCGGTCGTGGTGGGCGATTTGGCCGAGCACCCGAGTTGGATCGGTTTGGATAACCGTGTAGTTGATAATATGAAGCCCGGACGTGGCCATGTTGTTGACAATAGTCACAAAAGGGACGAGCTCGTTTGGGACGTTGAGCGTTTGGTTTCTCCATTCGAAAAGGTCGTCGATCATTGTTGTATGTTGCAAGGGTGGCGGCTTCCGGTGGATTGGAAGTAGCGGCCATGATGTTTTGTTGGATTTCTTCTTGTTTGACAAGAGAATGAATCTTTAGGATCGAAGGAAAAAGATCCATTAACAAACTTGACTTTGAATTGCCGAAAAACGATCATGAAGCCCTTGAAGAAATTCCATAGCACATTCTTGATTAGTACGATCAAGTAACGATTTCCCTTGACCACAAATACATGGATCGATTACCATAAGGGATTGTAACTCATCTTGTAGAGATTTGAGTTGAGTAAAATAGGAGGATACATCATGTCCTTCTTGTTTGAAGGAAGAAATTGCCTGTTTCAATTGATAAATTTTTGGGGCATTGGTTTGAAAAAACCTTTCATAAAGATTACGCCAAATATCGGCGGCACTTTCATCGTATAAAACGGAAGACCGAATATCCGGAGCAATGGAGTTGATAATCCAACTACTAACAAGATCATTACACCTTCCCCATGAGTGTAATTGAGTTGGAGAAGTGGGTTTGGGAATAGAACCATCTACAAACCCGAATTTATCTTTTGCCCGAAGAGCCATCTTCATGGCTCTTGACCAGGAGGCATAGTTATCTCCGGTTAACAATGGAGTGATGAGAATTGTAGTTGGTGAATCAGAATGATGAACATCAAACACCGGATTAGGTGGAGAATTAGGAGTATAATCTCCAGAATCGACTTCAGTAGTAGTCATGATAGAGAAAATTGATTATTAAAAAAAATTGAATTGGCTCTGATACCATGTGAAGAGGTAAATCACCTCTTGATAATAGAAGATTATAATTAACTGAACACAGAGAGAGAGAGAGAGAGAGAGAGAGAGAGAGAGATGGGAGAAAGAATTCTCTGTGTGTTGTATTCATTGGTTTACATGAGTATTTATAGGTTTACAAGTGATTTACATATAGAAGTAATCTAGGAATATTGGAAACTTACTTATACATAAAATATTACATAATATAGCAACTTCCTATAATATTAACCCTAGTCGGTTTGCCCCTTGCTCATGGTCGGTCGGGCTTGTCGAGTGGGCCTGGTGCTATACTCTAACATGCCCACTTTCTGCCCCTCACAAAGAAACAACCATTGTGGGCTACGTTCCTTTTGACATCCAGGACCACACTTCCTGCTTCAACTTTATTCATGCTGAATTCCTCTCTATATTTTATATGTGAATGAGGCTTATGTTTATGTATAAGAGGTCTCCCAAAAGTGTTATTTACGTTTGTCGCACACCGTTGATTTGGTAAAATTGGTTTGACCTAGTTCGGTTAACGTTGTCATCTCCCTTTCGTGGATGTACATGGATCTTTTTTGCACCTATCCCATTGTGTTTTTCTGTGTTCCAACTTCAAGTGAAAGGTGGGTAATTTTTTTTTGTTACAGATGAAGGAAGTTCCAAAAGAATTGGGAGAGCGTTTAAGTATTGTACAAAACCGATTTCAGTACCTGAATCAGTTTCCAAATAACACATTATTGCATGTTTGAAGAAGTTAATTGTCGTTTCTTGGAAGAAGAAATTTGGAACACGAACACGGTTTCGGTTTGGTCATTTACGAATTTGCTCACTAAATTCGACTGGACCAAATCGATTTCAACTTTAGATAGCCGAGTGAAGTTACTGGAACTGAAATCGGTGGACTCGAACCGAAATTTGGGAACAAAGATTGGCTCAAGCCCACCGATTTTATCTCCAGTAAACAAAGTGAAACTACTGGGCTTGAAATCAGTTAACTCGGACCAAAATTTGGTACAAAAATCGGCTCGAGCCCACTGATTTCAATAACATGATATTGGGCCAAAAACCTAATTAAAATTTTTTTTTGTTAAAAAGAAAAGTTACATTTTTTTTGTTAAAAACCCAAATTTTGTATTTTTTTTTATAAAAACTCAAATATTTTGTATTTTGTTTGGTTAAAATCTTAATATTTTTTACAAAAGTGTGACAAGGTGTTACAAGGCATTACAAAGGTGTGGCAAGGTGTTACAAGGCATTACAAAGGTGTTGCAAGGCACTCCAAAACTGGTGCAAAGCAGTTTAAAGTTGTCGCAAGGTGTTGCAAAATTGTCGCAGGGGGTTGCAAAGCTGTCGTAAGGTTTTGAAAATTAAAAAATTACTCATGGAGTTGAAGACTAAATAAATTGACTGATCATTTTTAACCGAAATCCAAATTTTTTAGGGAGTTTTGACCAAATTTCCCTTTCAATAATGGTAACTTCACAAACTTAGTGGAGTTAAATTTTTTGAACTTCCTCAAACCGAAGATAGCTTGTATGACGAAGCTGGTCGAATCCCTCGGAGCACTAGTCAAGGCACCCTTTCCTGTAACTACTATTAAATGAAACAAAATTGTCCCAAGTTTCTTGCAATTCTGAAGGATCTTCCGTGAGAAGTTCTCAAACCCTAAGATATAGATTCAAATGATTGTCTAGTAAGCATTGATGTTGGAGTGTTTTTTCAAACTCAACAAGTGTTTGAATCAAGAGACAATCTAAATCGACTAAGAAAATTGGAAGAAATCATTTGTTTGTGATTTTGATTAGTAAGTCAGGTGCTAGGAGAGATGGTAAAAAACGAAAGTTAGAACTACAGTGTGAAAGAGGTGGAAGGGATCGTTCACATATTAAGGCGGATTTTGATTAAAAGCACAAAATAACCACTCCAAAAGAAAAAAAAAATCAAACACTAAAGCAAATGTAATTAATTGTCTATTCAAGCTTAAAGAAATACCGATTAATGGTACATGGAAGGTGGAAGTGGTGTCTGAAATTCATAACCATAAAATATTCGAAATGTTATTGGTCATGCATACGTGTATACGTTAAAATCTGAAGAACATACTATTGTTGAGACCTATTTAAGATTGGAACAAAATCATGACAAATTCCTTCTCAAATATGTGGTAGCTTTGATGACAACACTTCGATAATTCGTACTATATAAAATGAAATGATACAAATTCATTATAACCAGCAAGAAGAAAAAAAATCCTATGCAACAATTCATGAAGTTATAATACAACACGACCACATTTATTGACATAACAGGTGGAAAAATTCTATTCACCCCTCTATTTTGGTCCCTTCCCCAACCCTTCGCTGATGTGCCGACATATCACTCGAGTGTGGAGCAATTGGAGAGAGAATGGTGAGAAAATATACTCCAGTGATATGTCGCCACATCAGCGGAGGGTTGGGGGAGGGACCAAAATGGAGGGATGAATAGAATTTTTGTCACGGGTAAGGTCACAAACTTATTTTGGATAAACCTCGAGTCTATCAATTGCTCAATTGCTGAAGTGCTCCTACTTTATGTTGATGTTTGAGTGAGAGAGCGACTTCAGAGAGGTCAGAGAGAAAACCAAGAGAGATAGATAGAGACAAGAGAGGAAAAAATGAGATAGATCCAGAAAAGTGAAAGAGAGAAACAAGAGAGGAAAGAAAGATAGTTTCTTGATTCAAACACTTGTTGAGTTTCAAAAAACTCATGCGATTAACTCGTCTCGAGTTTGGAACACATATTTAGTCAAAAAATAGTCACCAACATCAACACTAATTGGACACTCCTTATTTGAACGTAAATTTTCTTCTTCGACATGATACTTATCTTCCTTAAAAAGTTCCCCAAAATCAATTTGAGATGTATTAAGGTCTGGAATATGCCAAAAGGGAAAAGGGAAAGCATCAGAATTATGGCCAAACAGACTGGTCAATCCGATACCACTCATGTCAAAACATGTTGGTCAGTCCGTGACCTAACACATCCAAAAGGGTCAGGTGATCCATTTGGTTGTCAAAGGTACCTGTAACGCCCCAAGCCTTAGCAGTTGCCGATATTGTCCCCGCTTTAACCACCTCACACAGGTACGGGGTTTTGTCCTTGGCGAAGGCACCACAAGCCTACCCAAAAGGCCTCGGTACTCACTAAGCTTGAGCTTACACATATAGCCCAGTCTCTGGACACTCTTGTGAGCAATGTGGGACTATTACAATCCCCCACCCTCAGCGAAGAGCCGTCCTCGACTCTGATACCACTTTGTAACGCCTCAAGCCTTAGCCACCTCACACAGATACGGGGTTTTGTCCTTGGCGAAGGCACCACAAGCCTACCCAAAAGGCCTCGGTACTCACTAAGCTTGAGCTTACACATATAGCCCAGTCTCTGGACACTCTTGTGAGCAATGTGGGACTATTACAGTACCAAACCCAATCAGCCTGACTACGTAGCCCAGACTCATTTATTTGTGTGCATCAAACTATCGATAGTACAATACAACTTTGTTGTGACTAGGACAAGCTGACTAGGACAAACTGACTAGGACAAAAAAGAGAAAAATTATATGAATTGGAAAATGACCCCTTGTATTTAACCTTCAAACCTCACTTTGTATTTAGCCCTCTATAAGTGCTTAGATGTAATGACATTGCATAACTCATACCATATAAGGGGATTCCAAACACTTCTCCTCGAGTAACCTCCATAAGTGCTCTCACGTAATTCGAAATCCAATAAATCAAAGAATTCATTCAAAAACCATCCCCAATCTTCTTTCCAACACTTTCTGCTATCGTTAAAAATATCTCGATACACTTTCTATTAATCTTCAAACTATACATCTCCATATTATACGATAATCTGCAATCTATACATATCCATGTCATATGATTCTTGTATATTCATTCACTTCGCTAACTTTTTTTTGTTTGTTTTGTCAAAGATAAACTCGAAAAGATTATAAGGTCTTTTCCTTAAGCGTGACTATAGTTGGGAAGTTTCAATCAGGGCCGGCCCTGACTTTTCGGTGGCCCGAAGCGAGGTCTGAAAATGTGGCCCCTTCTATCAAATTGTAAAACGTATAAATGTATTACATGAAAATCGTAAGTACCACAAAATATTTTCATCAAATTTATATAACAAAACTAGTTTTTTTGATAATTACAATCACTGAAATTTTGTTCTTCTTAAAATTTTCGATGCAAAGTCACTAATAATCGTCGAATGATCAAGACTGACAGCCACATACTTCTCAATAGATAATATAGCTAACCCGTTTAACTGTTCTTGCGACATAGTGGATCGAATATAAGACTTAATCAACTTCAACTTAGAAAAACTTCTTTCTGCATAGGCAACAACAATTGGTATGGTTAACATAATTCTATAAGAAACCCATGTGTTCGGGTAACAACCTTTCATATCTTTCAAAAAATCTAGTACTTTAATTGGTCTTTTGATCTCATTCGGTAAAAAATGCTTCAACAGTTTCAGTTCAGAAAATAAATCTAGTTCGTCTATGTCATATGACTCATTATGCTTGAAAAAGGTTTCAGAGCGACCACATGAATCTCTATCACCATCATCTTGGGTAACTTTTTTAACTCAAATAGAAAACAAAATATTTCTTTGTACTTCTGAAACGAAACAACTTACAAAGAAAAACAATAAACTTTGTTTCTAGAAATTGAATAAGCAGTCTGGTTCGGCAGTTTGGCTTGAAGAAAGAAAGGGATATTGGGACTTCATGATTTGGATATTTAAAAAACATTTTTGTTTCATAAGTCAAACAAACTGTTGGGGCTCGCCCTTCATTTAAAGATCATCAAATTTGGTGGCTCTTTTTACTTAACATTTGTTAAATGGGGCCCTTATAATTTTCTTAGAGAGTTGGGCTTCTTATATATTTCTTAATGAAATTAATGTCTTGGTGGCCCCTAAAAACCGGTGGCCCCTAAAAACCGGTGGCCCGAAGCGACGCTTTGTTCGCTTTGGCCCAGGGCCACCCCTGGTTTCAATCCATGCCTTATTACGTACATCTTCTTGCTCGGAATGTCTGTATGCCTTATTACGTACATCTTCTTGCTCGGAATGTCTGTATGCCTTATTACGTACATCTTCTTGCTCGGAAATAGTTGGGAAGTTTCAATCCATGTAGATCTCATTTTTTTTCGAATGCCCTTCACCTGTGGTTATCTTCTTTTTTGAAGTTGTTATAAACAAATGGTGAATATCTCACGCGGATTAATTATTCTGTATATTTGAGTTGCCGCTAGTATGTTAATGCCGGAGATTGCCGGAGATTGTCGGTGATGGTAGAAAAACATAGGGTTTTGAAAAAAATAAATTTGTTAAAGATTTTTTTGGAAGAAGGTAGAAGAGATAATGAAGGCGAAGTTGACTCTTAAATACCCAGGTTAGTTGCCTGGGTGCTTTTAGAGGACTCATTGACCCAAGTATGGCTATTTTGGAGGGTGCTTTCAGTGCCCTTGTATAATGTACTATGAATTTTTTTCTCCTTTTCAACCCTTGTGCAATAACTTACATTTGAAATTCACCTTAACTATTCTACCAGTACTTCATAATTATCTCAATTAAGTACGCATAATAAATCTTTTAGATAAACTACTTCAATCAATTCCGTTATACTTAACTTCGTTTGCCCTTTCTAAATGAATCATCAAAAAATAAAAATTAAAAATCATTGAAAAATAAAAGATATTAAGAATATTGAAGCATCAAACAAATGAATTATCATCAACTAAAACTTCCATTATTTTATTCATATCAAAATAAATAAACATAAGAAACCACAACCTGTCTTTGAAATACATAAACTCCATTCATATAGCAATATATACTGACATATATATATAGAAAACTATTTAAAGCTTAATTAATTAGACCTCCTCAATTCTTACTTCCTTAATTAGAAGACCAGTTTTAAAATCCTCACATTCAATCTCATACATAGCAAAAGTTAGTGCCATATCTTTCCTGAACTCTGTAGGCACTGTGAATTCTAGGGTTTCATCAGGAACGTTGCACCATGTTCCTGAACCCTTAATTAAGTTCAATCTCTTACTTTTCTGGTTCGATTTCTGTCCAGTTAATCGTAAATTAAAACAAATATCGTAATTTTCCCAACCATTTCCCTCCTGTTTCAATTTTACTACGTAATACAATTTGTATGTACTCCCTTTTTTTAATTTATTTAATGGGAATTTACCGCTTACTTCTAGCCAATAAACCCCCACAAGCTCAAGCGCATCAATTCCGTCATCGGTTTTTGTTCGCTTCCAATAACGATCGTTCGTCCTTTTTCCACCCCATATTACATTTAGCGCATCTGGTTTTAGGGTTATTACATCTTTTCCGTCTTTAACTTCCTGTATACACACGAACAAATTTAATACATTTATAAATAAGCAAAAATAAACAAAAATCACAAGAGCAATTCTTTCGATAAATTCAAAACCTGCCAATTGTCTTTTAATTTTATAATTACAACATAAAAGATGTCATTTTTGTAGGCTTCATACTTTGTAAAATGTCTTAAATTTATAAAAGTAAGAAATGAACTTTACCTTAGTAAAACTTAATGGGTTTCCTCTTTGATGAGCCATATTGGATTAAATATTTGAAACAAGAGCTTGTTTCTTCTTTCTCTTTCTTTTGTTTTGGATGGATAAATGATAATATTTTTCAATACAATAGCCTTGAAAGATAGCCATATTTATACACATAAACATGCATATATGAGATGAGTAAAGAAGTCCTATTGAAGGCAACCTTTTTATATTCCAAACTCTTTACTTTTGTTGAAGAATCCTTATCTCTTTTCTGACTAGATCTCTAGATATATCTTGAGAATTTGTTCCTTTAAACTTCTATTTGTTTTGAAGTTGTAATACAAGAGAATGTCTACATACTTTGTACATATAAAACAATACATGAACATATTGTGGTCGATTTAATATATAAGATATTCGACTCTAGGAACCATAAAAAGGTAAATCCTAAGGTTATTAATCAAACTATATCTAGCGGTCAATATTTAGCACGTATGTATGACTATAAAAGGTTGTATAGACCTACAAGTCTCTACATGTAGAATTTTTTCGAAAATACATTGGAATCCAAATGTAGTTAGAGCAAAGAAAAGGATTGTCCTTTTATTGTTTACTAAAACAAGTTAAGAATCCTAAGCGACCTATAATGAAACACGTGAAGGTTTAAAAATGCTCATTTGTAATAGAAAATGACTATTTAGGTAGTAAAAAATTTCATAATAACTAGAAAAGCCTACACTTTTTACTATTAACTAAGAGTGGTCAAAATATAATGAGTATTAACTCATAAAGTTTAAAATAATATCAGAAATTATCAATCAGGTCACTTCCTAATATTTTGGTTCCCAAAATACCCTCATACATTAAAATTCCTTTCTCTCACAAAACCCACGAATTTCTGGGAATTTTTTTTGTTCTTCTTCTCGATGGTTCTTCTTCTTCCTTCTGCTATGAGTTCATGTTTTCCATCATCATCTTTGCTTGAACGATCTGTTGGTTTTACTTCGACGCTTCTTTTTGATTCTTCGCGAACCTTTCCTGCTATGTGTTCGATTTCCCCAATCTCGAGTTTTCCCCCGAATCCCATCTTTTAGTATTTCCTTCATGTCTCCTTATACTCTAACGATTCCGATTATCACGCACCGATAAATTACACATCATGATTTAAGAAATGGGATCAATTTTCGAACGGTTTAGAGTTCAAATCTTGAGTAATTTCATCTCCCCAAAGATTGTGTAGATGGGTTTTCCCTAGAACAGATTTATTCTGCTGTTACTGTCAGTACTACTAGTACATCTGATTGTTTGGGTGAGTTTGAATCGTGGAGATTTTATTTAATTGTATAGGATTGATTTATTTTTATAGTTCTAGGGTTTTTGGAATTAGGGTTTGAAGAAGGAAGATTGATAGAGTGTGGGAGAATGTGATTGTGAGGTGGATTTGAGTTTTTCTTTTCTGAGTATTTGTTTTAATTGGTGGAAGAAGAAAGAGAAAGATGATTACTTCAGGGATTTAACTTGGTGATGCCAGTAATTGGATTTGTTTTTTTTTTTGTTAAGAGGTTCGAATCATATTAAGAAATTAAAGTGTAATTGGAGATGCCAGTAATTGGATTTGTTGTTAGTAGGATGTTCTCTGTACAAGACTCATTTGTGCTGGAATTCAATTGAATGCTGTTAGACGCTCATTTCCTACAACTACTAGATCTGATCTCAGTATGATATCACATATTTCATCTTCTAACCAATTGGTTCCTCATTAACCCCTAGTTTCTTTACTGAATCATTAGAACTTAAAAGATTACTACCAATTTATACCATGGGTTTGTTGTTCCTGCTAGTGTTTCTAGGTTTTGTTAATTTGGATTCTCATATGTGAACCATTGTTTTGTTATAGAACTCGATTTGAAATGTATTATTATTAGCACTTGGTAATATGTTGATTTTCCAAATGCATCATTTGATTCTTTACCACTTTTTTATATTTATCTCCTAAGTCCTAATTGTGGATTCGAAATGAACTATAACAATACCTAAAAGAATCTTGAACTTGTCTCTAGGATTTTTTCGATCTTCACATTCTCAATGTGTTATATGTCATACTCAATAAGGCGGAGGTTTGCTATTTACTTGACACCCATAATCTAGTATTTGTTCAACAAAAATGTCTAAGTTTTCTTCTCAAAATGTGAAACATAAATTGTTCCTGTATATTCATACTTTTTAATATAAAAAGGTAATAGTGGCCTTACTTTTCTATCAACTAGCTATCGGCCGATAATTCAAATTCATTTATGTGAAGTTATGAATGATGAAATTAATTCCAAACTCAAGATTTCGTAGACATATACTCTTAGTTTATATTCTCAATTTGCAAATCGAGTTTGCAAGATATGCAACTCAAAATTATATTCTGCAAAGCTTGCAAATCATGTTTGCAATCTACATTTTGCAAACACAGTTTGCAATTTACATTATGCAAACACAAGTTTGCAAAACAGATTGTTGCAAACACGTTTGCATAACAGATTGTTGTAAACACGTTTGCAGAACAGATTGTTGCAAACACGTTTGCATATCAGATTTTTGCAAACACGTTTGCATAACAGATTTTTGCAAACACGTTTGCGTAACAGATTGTTGCAACACGTTTGCAGAAAAACGTAAAGGAAAAAAAAAACGTCGTTTTTTCTGGGTTTTTTTTTTGAAAAAAAGTAATGAAAGTGGATCTTGTTAGAAAGCTAATGAAAAATCATTTCTAAATATATAATTTTCATAGAAATCCGACATCTCAAACAAAAGTTATATCGATTTAAAGTTTAAAGAAAAATAAAAGAATTTAGTTACACAAAATGACAAAAAAAGGGTATTTTAGTATTTGCACACTTTTTGACCTGAATAATAATTTTCAAACGTTTAGTGCTTTTCTACTCATTTTCAATATTATTTTGACCTTTCTAGTAATTACCTCTTGTAATAGACATATAGATAGGGACCCAGTTGTAAATGTTTTCTATTACGAATGAGGACAAAGTTATACTCGTTTATAAATTTCAACCCATTACTTATTTTTTGTGATTATTTTATTCCCATTTAGGTGATCATCCTCTATTTTTTTTTTTTTTTTTGTTAAGAGAAGGTGATCATCCTCCAGGATTATTTTGAATATTATTTGTGTGATGCCCTTTTTGTCCTAAAATTCTTAATTTCATCATTCACTTCAATCATAGAAACATAAGTAACATACGTATTCACCTAATAATATCCAATTTTTCTTAACAGTATTTCTAATGGAAGACTCAAATTGAAAACCTTCTAAGCGCACCAATGATGTTTTGATTTTTTTTTACAAAAAGTTATATCTAGCATGTATCCAAATCAACCGGATTAATAGCTAACCATTCAGACGAGTCAGATATAATAAATCAGATAAAACTCAAACATTCTGTAATCATTAACTTGAATCAATTTGGCCCCTAATTAGATTTCTAGTATGATTATGGAAAGAGATAATTCAATTTTGGCCCCTAAAGATAACTTGCTTCCAATTTGACTCTTTTTCACATTTTTATCTGTCAGCCAGTGGCGAGGCCAGAAAATTTTATGAGTGGGGGCACTTTTTTTGTTATAGTTAGTGAAAGAATTCCATAGTATACGATCAGGCTAGAATCAAAAAGCAAAATTTCAACAAAATTTTATTTATAGTTTAGATATTCCATAGTAATTTTGATGTACAACAAGAAATAATTTTCTCATCAATATGGTTTGGGATCTTTCCCCCAACTGCATTCCCAAAAAATATTAAAATAAAAAACAAAGGAAGGGATGAAGAGATAGTGGTGAAGATTACGAAAACGATGGTGGAGATGATGAAGAGCAAGTGATCGTAATGGAAAAAAATAAAGATAAACTTTTCTAATAACATGTTTACTATAACAAACGTGTAAAAAAACAATCTTGAAGTCCAAAATACAAGTCACTAGAAAATCAGACAGAATCAAAATTAAGGGAGTTATTTAGAAAATTCATCATCTCTACGAAGTCGTGTTATTAAGTTGGTCTCTTTGAGGAGGCCAAAATGGAATTAGTTGAATTCATAAGAATCAATTTTAGACAAAACATGCACTTTATAAAGTATTTTCAATAAGCAGTCATTTTAAACCAAACAATACTTTCAACTAATGTAAATAGTAGACATTCTACGAAAAAAATGTAAGTAGTGGAAATTCAAGAAAAAAATGTGTTGTGTGTGGGTCGAACCCAAGACCTCCTCAATGTAATCCAAGCATTTCACCACTTGAGCTAGAGAAGAAGTCTGTTTAAAACGTGGAACTGTAGATACATAATATAATGACAAGTGTAACTTAAAACATACGAGTCACATTAGGGTCGTGGGGGCACGCGCCCCCACGAGCCCCTATGTGGGCTCGCCCCTGCTGTCAGCTATTAGTCAACTTTGACACCAGACTTTGATTTTCCTTTTTCACCCTTCAATTCCTTCCAAAGTTATTATCTTTTGAATCTATCATAAGCCTTTTGGAGTAGCACGAAGAAGAAGAGACGAGGAAGGTGGTACGGAAGCAGATTTTTCCTCTCTGGTTGATCATCTCTTTCTTCATGACAAGAGAAACCAATACAACAGCGTGGCTGGCTATAGTTAAATAATCTTCAGTAGGGACTGCGAGAGAGACCGTTGGGGAGAGAAATAGATGAGGGGAATTTGAGATATGTCGTGATTTTGTCGGGTTGCATGACTCCCCCGACAAGTTTCTTCATCATCAATCTCTAATAAATGAAAGGTTTCTTCTGGGATGAAAGATGACGATTCCAATATAGCAATTATATCATCGGGAAGTTCGTCATCAGGGAGAAGGGGAAATTCGCGCCTAGATTTTAAAGGATTGCGATTCATAGAGATCTTAGTGACGCCACACAAATAACAAAAATTAAATCCTAATTCTTTGAAATCTAATTTTTCTATATGTTCTGTTTTGCATTATACGAGACTTTCTCACTCTAAAAACAGTTTCAAGGAGGGCTTGATGAGGAATGTTGATGATCATAGATGTGCAGTTATATTCCGAAGAGGGTCTAAGAGGAACTTGCATGCCTCACAGTATCTGCTTCTTCATCACCACCTCTCTGGGATATTTCTTTCAAACTTTTGCTTTCACAATGATATGTGTTTAAGGATGGCAGTGAAACGTGTTTCAATCATAATGCATTCTCTTAAGCTTCCACACCTTTTGGTTGCATATTGTTCCTCATTCAGTAAGGACATTCGAGAGGTCAGAAGATGATTCGAAGTTTGAAGACTGACAATGGACATGCCACTAGTCATAGATTTAACTCATGGGGTGATTTTCATTACCCTTGTGTAAATATCTGTAGATTTAAGGTATAAATAAAATATAGGCTTCGACAAGAATCATAGTTGATCAACAATCTCTGTCTGGTAGCCTCAAGAGCTCTCCAAATCATCCAATATTTGATTAGGTAGATATGTAGATGCTTAGTACTCTTAAATCCAAGATATCACAGATAACTAATGAGGTGCTTTTCACTACCCTTGTGTAAAAATACGTAGATTTAAGGTATAAGAGCATCTCCAATGCAAAAAAAGAAAAAGACTTTATTTGGCTTATGTGCTGAGTCTCAATTGAGATTCTCTTTCCTATGTGAGGCTAACTTGAGTATCTTTAATTCAAGTCCTTCTCCAATGCAGCACTCTAAAAAACTCTAATAGATACACATGTCACACATACATTTAATAGGAAAAAGTGTTGAGAAAGAAAGACATTCTATTGGTCCAAAAATTAAATTTGATGACTAGGACACTTAAGACTTTCAAAAGAGATCTCAAAAATAGAGTTTCTAGTTGAGACATCTTAAAACTTAATACTTCCACATCATGTTAAGATCTCAATTGAGTTTTGCATTGGAGAGGTTTTTTCTCAAAAAAACTCTAAAGTGCTAGGTGACACTTAAGATTTTAAGACTGAGTCTTGCATTGGAGATGCTCTAAATAAAATATAAGCTTTGTTGGGTCGAATCATGCTCTTCGTAGGTTTTACTGTGGTTTCTTATGACCTTTAAAAATCCACGTATCTATGTTTATGGCAGTTATAAAGAGCTAATTTGATCATAATGATGTAACTTAATTTTGTAATCATACAATGTAATCAAAACCATGTAAAATGTTTGAATTTTATTCCATAAGAAGCAAGTTTCTTTCTCAAACAGAAAATCAAATTGTCAACAAAAATAATAGAAAAACATATGAAACCACACCAAATGTATGCGGTCACAAAATCAAGGGCTACCTGCATTTTCACTTTTTTCTTCGCTTTTCTTTTAGCTTATACAGTATAATCAAGTGTTAAAAGTGAAATTCGATTATGATAAATGAAAAAGTATATACAGATAAATAGATAAACGGACGTGCACGATTGAATTGGCCGGTGGCTGATGTGGAATTAGTGGAGAATCGAATATTTTATAGTGAACGGTGAAAAGTGCTCATGAGATGCCGTGTGAATTGTGATGTCGTTACCATCCATTCTAATCATAGCTGAATCAAAATTCTACCTAACTTCGTTTAATTAGAAGCCAAAATAGTAAAATAGGAAGTCCTACTAGGTTTATGATGTATAATACTCCCACGACGAGTGAGAAAAAATATTACGTAAAATATACAGGAGAATGTCAAATTCGGGTATATAAGATCTAGGGTGTAGCCAGTTTTAACTCAATTGTCACTCTACAAATTTAACATCATGTCTTAGACATCGATGTGATAGACCTAATAGTCACATGTGCTCACAGTGATATTTGAATAAGGATAATGTATTTCGATACAAGAAACTCATCCCTGGTAAGAAAGAGAGAACGGGTCTCAATGTCTTTTTTCCGGAATCAAAGGCCACACTTTCGGTTTACAATGTTACTAACACGAATAAACTTTGTATCCTTCCGTCCACTTTAGAACCTTATTAAAGGAGTGGTCATTAAGATGACATGAACCAAAATTCCTTATGTGTTTCACTGTCACGGACAGACAGCCAATTTGAGATTGAGAGTGCCTTTATTCTTTTTTGGTTGAAGTGTAATACTTGGCCCCAAAAGAATTGGGCCCATCAAAGATCTTTCTTTGGGCTAAGTATCATTTTTGTTCGAGAAATGTTATTAAGCCCGCAAATGGATGCCAATCACAGACAGAAAGTTGATGTGGCCGACTGTTATCAGTGTTTCTTTCTCCACATAGTCGGACCAATAGAAGCCAATCGCACTAGTTTTCGGCCTGTGGTCGGCTTCATTTTCGAGCCAAACAACATTTCTTCTTTTCTTCTTTCAGGTTAGAAGCCGATATCATCCATCAAGAATAGAATATCTTTTTGAATGTAATATTCAAAGTAGTTCATCTTTTCCTTTGAGTCCACTCAGAGCACATTTAGCTTACTTTTTCGGTAGAACCGACGAAAATGCCATTCCACTCTTATCTTATTATATTCGGTTTTTCATCTTTAAATAAAAGAAATCGCTCAAACCCATTAAAACCCTAAAATCCTAGTAATTAGTGAGTGATATCTTCTCTTTCAGCAATGTCGCTTCAAGATCTTCACTATAGAGGAGAACCAGATCAAGTAGATAAATTGGTAACGATTTCTCCATCATGGTTTATCTTATTATCTTTTTCCACAAAATATTTAAATCCGAACCTATTTATTGCTATAATTTGCGTCCAATGTCTCGTGGTATTAGGGAAATATGAAACTAAAACTACTTAGGTTTAACGGAGTTTATTATGTGGTAATTATATTCTATAAATTGCCTCGTACACATTATTTAAAACTTCAAACAGGACTTTTGTAAAGTTATAAGAAATTATCGACTTTTCCACTATTAAAAAATGTAATACATTTTTATTGTCTAGACTATATAATCTTCTCATATGAGCCTTATTGTCTCGTAAATTAAATTGTGTTTCATCATTTATACGCATATATAACATTTTACTCTAAAAATAAAAGCACAATACAAATGGAAATATAAATATAAATTTTAGAATAATCTGATTTTGTTAATATGTTTATAAAATGTAATTCCTTTAACTACAATGGAGTTTTTCCGAGGTAATGACAATAAAAACGTGGAATTATAATTTGAGAAATCATACTAGAAAAACATTTAAATCTTCATAAACCTTAGAACTCGTTGAATAACTACCTCAAGCAGGCAGAAGTAAATTCTTGCAATACGAAATTATGAATTCATTGTCGAAATTATACTTGTATGGGCATCTAATTCGGTATTAATTAATTCACGATGAACGACAAGATTAATAACTTGACTCTAATACTTCGTCTTGTACAATTAGAATTAATTTTGCACACTTCTTCACTTGTAGCCTTTTTACGAAAGTAAGACTTGTGTTTTATTAAATAGTTAAAGTAAGCGTGATGGGTGGACTTCGTTATGTTTCGATCTAGGTCTAATATCGTATTACATATGTGCTTAATTCCAAACTTCAAAGAGAATTCTTAGATTTTTTGTCTACCTACTTCACTAGATAAAGAGTTGTTCATATAAGTAGTCAAGATAGTATTTCTGTTTTTTTTTATATTATGCTAAAAAGATCTAATGATATTTTGGTGAATGAAATACACAGAAAGATGGTAGTTTCAGAATCAGACCGTGGGGATTTGACGTCACGTGGGGCATGGACAAACGATATTGGCGTATGCCTCCCAAAGATGACCCTAGGTGGTACCCTTCTTTTCTTTACCACTCATATTATTGCATAATGTCTAATCCAAAATTTCAATTTCTTTCTATTTTGACATGTTCTTTATTTTACTTTAAAATTGTTGAGATTTAAGGCATTAGTCATTGTATTTATATAAAATATGAGATTTCTAGATAAAAGGAAAATCCTAAAAAACGAACATGATTGTTTTGATTAGGAGAGAAATATCAGAAGAATCTTGAAAAGATGGTCTATGTAACACTAAAAATGAAGCAAATTCGACAAATGAAAAACGAAATTGATTTTGATATATGTATTAGTTATTATTCAAGTGAGAGAAACTACAAATGAAACTTAATCAGATGATGATATTCTCGATTCAATCGTTCTCTTGTTAGAAATAGCATTAATGATCGACCTAATTATAAAATCTTCTTTCTAAAGCGTAAACACAAAAAATTGATTTAGGAAGAAAACGATTTTGTATTTCGAGTTAAGGAACAAACTAGATTTTTTTTTTCACGATGCAATATGATGGCTCATGTAACATTATGACTGCACATACAATGAAGGTCTAAAACAAGATAGTTCATAATACATTATGAACAATCATAATGCATTACGGGATTCACGGGATTTTACATGATTCCACCAGGGGTATTATGGTCCGAAAAAAGTTGGTTCCGAACTTCGGGTCAAGTATGATTTTTTCTCCCCAATAATTTTGTTTAAAACTTCAATTAGTCAAAAAGAATACTTGTACTAGTCGCCTATTTTTGGCCGAGCTAGAACAAATTGCCGACTTCGTGACAGATAATGGATTTTAGATCCTAGGTTGATTGAGTAAAAGGTCCAAAAAGATAGGGTCAATAAGTGAGAGGTCCAAATCAGATAAAGAATGAGGGGCAGGTCCAAGAAGTCAGGATTGGACTGACTAAAAAAAAGTGACTTTCCGAACTTTTTGCCCCTGAAAAAGTTTTCGTTTTAGTACATAAAAAATTGTGTTTTAACATATTTCTTCTTGTAGATCACATTATGTACAGTACAGAATGCCATATTTCTCCGATGCACGATGCATTTCTAAATGTCTTGCCCTTCACCTGTTATATTGGAAAGTGCATAAATTTGTGCACAGTACATTTTGAAATGTCCAATACATAATTTGATGTTTTTCGTTTAACATAACCATGTTCCCGCTATGTACGCTTGACATAACTCATGTGCACTTGGTATAACATATGTGAATTTGAGTATCTGACACAAACCCATGTACAACACTTATGGCGTTCACACCTTTACCTCTCAGAGATGTGATATTATCACATCCAAACCTAACTATAGCCATTACGAACCTGACATTTCAGACCCAAACTTTGCATTTTGGGTTGATTTCATACATTTTTCTCTAACATAGATTTTTCTTTTCTTATTAAAGGGTTAATTGTTAAACCACTCGCTAATCTTTAGTTTTTTCTATGGGCTTGGTATATGAAACATGGACAAAATCATTCATTTTAAGTCTATTTTCAACATACATATAGCTAGACCTAATGGACTTCCATTTTTTTGAGTTGGGTTGCCTTCATGTAAGAGAATAACCTTATAAAATCATGAATCATATTAAGTTGTAGCATAGAATAGGTGTATATAGTGTCAAATATAAATAAACATCTAATTTCGATCGAATATGATTTTTAACATGAGTTAATATGGTTCAATGAAATCATATATTAAAAACAAGTCCTAATACTATATTTCTTAATACAGAAAGGAACCACCACTTGAGCTAAGACAGGTATGTTGGTTAGAAGTAATAGGGAGGATTAAGCTCAAAGAATTAAAGCGTGGAGCAAAATACAATATAAGTTTCAAAATCAAGATGAAACCTGATGCATTTGGTTGGGCAGGAATTCCAATTTATATAATGGCTAGGATTGAACCAAAGGGTAAATATCTTTGGAGAAGTGCTAATCTATCTAATGTTGATAATAAACCTTGTGAGATACCAAATGGTGACCAACTTCAAATTGAAATTCCCCACCATTCACCTAAGGAAGATCAAAATGAAGAACTTCAAGTTGGTTTATTTGAAGTTTGGAAAGGAAGATGGAAAGGAGGTTTAGAAATTTATGAAGCTATAGTTAGGCTTGATGAGTAATAATGACTAATGTATATGTTTGGAGAATCGACTTTAAGTTTTCGTTGATTTACTCTTTATATAGACGTACTTCTGCAGTAAATTGTACTAGTTATAATATAATAAATTGTCGGACTTTTTTATATGTGAGCTGTTCTATTTAAGAGACTAGTATTCACAAGTCAAGACGTTAAGTCGTAATATTTTTATTAATGTTATTTTTACTTGATTTATTTGTTAAAAAATGATGATATATCATTTCAACTATTATATCGTTTATAATATGATTTGAAGACTTCTTGGCCAGTTCATGAACTTGAAAAGATCTTGAATATGATAATTGAAAATTGTAAGCTTATATGGAGAGTGACGATCCCTCTACGATAAATTGAGATGCTTAAGAATATAGAATCTAGTGTTGTCGTAGGGCTCATGAAAAGTCTCCTTTTGATTCATATTAACAATGGTTATTTGAACTTACTTCTAGAATATATTTATATATATATATATATATATATATATGCCTACCTCCCAGAATAAATGTCTAGATGAACTTTACCTATTTTGACCTAAGGGGGTCGGGTTTCAGGTTTGTAATACAATGTTAAAATATTTTACTCCTTGTCGGACATAATACTCTCAACATATATATCTGTTGAAAGTGTTTTGAATATGGATTGATATCGAATCCTGTTTACGACCCGCCAAGAACTGATTACTGAAACAGAACTGGTATGCGAAGCAGGGTTCCGAGGCAGAGCTGGACTCCGAGACAGACTTGGAATGCGAAGCGGAGCTATGTCGGTTATTAGTGTTAGTGTATCCATGTGTATTTTGGATTTAGAAAGAGAGTCGGTGATGCGGTGGGATTAGGGTTTTAGTGGCTATATAAACTAAAAGCCTAAGAGATATCTGTGTCGAATTCTCGCGAATCCCTTGTGAACTTGTTTGCTTATCATAGTGAAAATCATCGCGGTGTTGTCGTCGTGGAGTAGGTCTCACCAACCGAACCACGCAAATCTCTTGTGTTCTGTGTGATTGTTCTTCATTTCCTATTGCTTTTCTTGGATTACTCGATTTAGGCAGGGGCGGCCCCAAATATATGAGGGCCCCAAAATGTTAAATATATTAGTTTTGTACCGAAATTCCTACATAAAAACAAATATTGGCCTAGTGGTTTGTACCATGGTTTGTGTCCCAAACGACCAAGGTTCGAATCTCCTTACTTTCATTTTTTTTATAATTTTACGAAATGAACCATGAAACACTTACTGTTAGGGCCCCAAATTTGTAGTTGGCTTTGGGCCTCGTGAAAGGTAGGGCCGGCCCTGGATTTAGGTCATAGCAAACCGCTTTTACCATAATAATTTCAATTAAATTACATCCCAGCTATCTTCTTCTTCATTTCCGCTATTCTCCTTCATCTTCTCAGTTCTTAGTTCTATCTAGCTTGCCGATTTTGGATTCATGATTCCGCTCAAACATTTACTCTTTATTTTTCATCCTTTTACTCGTCAAACAATCTCTTTATATTTGTCATGCGAACCAAAATATTTGAGCAACTTCAAGATAAGCAGTAACATAGTTGGTGATGTCAAATTTTGTCTTTTTGCTATCACTCAAGATATTGAGACTGAAATTTAGATCCCACTTTGCTCATCTCGATTTAGGGGCGAAACTTGCAAGGAACTCGAAAACTTCTTTAACGCTCAAGAATCAGATTGCCCTTGCAGTTAAACAATTGAGTATTGAGTGGACTTGAGTTTATGGAGTTGTGACTTACTCGTAGATTTGAGTTTGTTCACTCTTCACTTCTTCGAGGCGAGTTCGTTACCTTTTTATCTTTGCTTGACCGTATGTTGATAGGTGTTGATGAGGCGGCTGAGATCCACCGTGTTGTATTGGAACTACTATTTTGTAGTTGTGAGATAAGAGGATTTTTATTTGGAATTATCCCGTATATTTGATATAGGCAAGTTCCCTTATTCAAGGATACTTTGTAGATCGTGTTTCCGATCTTGTTGATTCTGTAGGAGAAGTTTCCTCTTTGCAGGACTCTTGTAGTCCAAGTTTAATAAATACTTAAGATCCTCACTGTCTGGGACTTTGATATGATTCGGGATTAAGTCGGTAAAGCATCAGTCACGCTAGCTTCTACCCCTTATATTTCGGGATTGAGGTGTCACCCCACTAACACAGATCCCTTGTCTTCTCTTAAATCTTTGGGTAGATATAATTATATTTAAGCCAAAGCAGGACTTAGGCGCATAACACAATTGTATCGACCCCCTAGTTATGTGCTTTAGTGGTAGATCTCTTTCGGATTTAACCTCCCTGATGAGTTGACACAGGTTGATCCTTTAGACTTTTGGTCATTTCTTGACTTATTGACCGTAGTGATCAACTGATGATATTTCTTAGATCATCAATACCAACGCGAAGAGTAATTGTGAATGAGGCCAAACAAGATTAAACGTGGGTTCATCATCATTTTCACATGTGATGATGGCGGAAAGTGGTCTTTCCATATATCTTCGTGATGATTAAGACCTCCGGTCAATGGTAACTTTCCTCTGTTTTTTCGGATGGATTCAGGTGGGTAAGAGCCTGCAAAAACCGAAGAAGACTCCAACGCCTTAGTCAATGAGGTGTTTTTTATAGTTTAAGGAAAGAATTCAAAGTACGAGTTTAGAAGATTACCTTAATACATCCCTTTTTAAGGCAAACTATATATGCTTATATAGTTTGGATGGTCGCGGTAGAGCACAACTGAAATAATGTAGTGGGAAAGGATCGACCTTGATGTTAGCCACGTGAATGTGATTGTATAGAGGATAATATATGATGGGTGTGTATCTTCTCACAGTGTCAGATCCTGTGACAGATCTGTGACACATAAAGATTTGTGTGTGAAAAGTGGATCTTTCGCTTTATCTGGACTTCAACGTCACTGTTGTTCTCATTAGGCAGATCTGAACTCAAGGAACCAAACATACTCTGGCTAATCTACCCACTCTGTCTAGGGTTATGAGTCTCCTAATGTTCTAAACGCAATCTCAGACGTCTATACGTCTAAAATTAAGTTGCCCAAGATCTAATGAAAAAACAAAATAAACTAGTTAGGTTAGAGATATACCTTATATCGCTTTACCACAGGCTAAATTGACCGCTTTATCTCGAAGACCGAGAGCTCCACTTGTTCAAATCCTCTTCTTGAGAAACCCGAGCAATCAACTTGATCTCCCACCTTCCAAGTCAGCTTGGACCTTTTTCAGTATTTAAGAAGAGTTGTTTCTTCTTTAGATTATATAGATAGCTAGGATTAATTCTTTATTTCTATCTTCTGCTTGATCTAGTCAGATATAGAAATCTTCTTGGGAATTGTCGAATTCTATTTCTGTTCTAATGAGGTCCTTATATAGAAACTCCTAGAGTTAGAATCCTAATCAATATCATTTCTGTTCACCTATAGTTCCAACAAGTGTATAAGATATATCCAAAATTGGTAATATAGAGAGAGGTAAACACTTAAAAAGATAAAGTAGAAGAAAAAGAAGATAGGTGTGATAGAATTTACTTAAAATAGTGAGGGTGTTTCAATTCCTAACAAATAAAGGAAGAGGGTTTACGTATGGGGGGAATCAGAGTAGGCTTAGGCGCCCCATGCGTACCTATGGTCCAGGCTCAGCGTTCCAGGTAGCTTATATCAAAGACCAGTGAACTTATCATATGGGCTCGGGTCAGAAATTTTTTTTCCAACATAGCCCTCCATGGCCACTAGCCCACGACAAGTTGAAAAAGTATTGGGCTAGCCTGGATCGGTCGGGCTGGTCTTCGGTTCATTCATCACAAAATATGGGAAAAAAAACTCAATAACATACGTATGTGGCGTACAAAAGGGCCTATATAGCATAGCGCCAAATTGCACCAAAAACAAAGTTGAGCCCTACCAACAGAACAAATAAAGAAAGTTGAAGGGAAAGTGAGAGAGGGAGAAAGAACACTCCCTTGCAAGAAGAACATAGGCCAGAACGAGTCGAAGGAAAAGAAAAGGAGCTTACTACAAAAATGAACAAGTAGGTGTAACTGTTGAGTTATACAATAGTGAATTCAATGGCGTGAGTTATAGCGATCATGCTATTGTGAAAAAAGATTTTGTAGTGCTCAATTTGGTGACATTTGCAAATCAGATCGTGTTAGTTTTCAATCTGATGGTGTTTTTCGTATCAGTCTAAGGGCTTGGTTTACTTTTGGACATTGTCATTTGCTTTTCTTATTCGGACACATTGCCCATGGGTAGCCTATCTAATCTATCAGTCAAATCGAACTTGTCTCGGACTTTGGGTAGCCTATTTTCCTAAATATTTCTGGTTTTTTTGGGTTAGACTATCAGACTAACTTCGAATTATAGACCAATCACTTTCTTTGTAAATTATGCAATTTGAGAGCTAAATTCTTATGTTGTCAGATCCGGATGAATTTTTAATCGTAAACTATCTCTGCAAACTCATAAAATGGAAGGAAGACGAGACAGAAAAGGAAATCATATCGAGAAAATTACTAAGTTGAACTCTGATGTACACAAAATGCATTTTCTCGTAGACAGTGACTCAGAAGATAATCAAGCAAACATGATTTCGATATTCCATCCTCAAAGAATTTGGTTATGGTTTGTGGTGAGGGGAAGGGGTTTATTGATTTTTATGATCATAAGATTCCAAGATCCTTTATATTTGAATTGAAGTATTCGTTTTCTTTCCAAGTCAAATCCGAACCTGACTCGAGTTACATATTACAGAGTGTTTATTTTTGCTTGACTCGTGATGTCTGACTCGTCTTATTTAGGTTGATTTTGGTCTATTTGTTTCACACAAGTCAGATTCAGACAATGAGAAAAAGATAAACACCATCTTACGTTATGTGAATACTTAGGTGGAAGTGTCTTTTCTCTCGAAATTGTATTCAATTACTTTAGCTGACACGCAAACTACTTAATTTGTAATTGGTAAAAAAAAATAAAAAAATGAGGGTCAATGCCAGCTACAATTTTGTTTTGGAGGGTGTAGTCTTAATATTGCTAAATAATTGAGGTTAGTGTCTGAAGAACTTTAAATAATTCACGGAGGTTATATTTATCAAAACTCGCACATGTTGTTAGAAAAATCGAGAATATGAGTAAATTCTAGACATTTAAGATGTAACCGTGATGTCATTAAATAGTTGTCAACACTTGGTTGTCCGAGTGGTTAAAGTGTTGACATAAACTCCAAAGGTCCCTGGAGGTTTCGGGTTCGATCCCCAACTAAGGTGGAATTTCTGAATTATTGAACTTGGAGTTATTATGGCATAAATAATGTGGATGGGCTTTAGGCCATAGTTAGGTAGGCCGTAGGCTTTATGCCCTAGTTTAGATGGGCTTTTTAGGTCAGTTCCTGTTTGATTTGGTTGGCCTTTTTTTTTTTTTTTGGTGAAAGGAGGTTAATACCTCAATTTATTAACTATTAGAGCCTGAATTCATGTTGGATAAATCTGTTTCCAACTGACTTACAAGATAACTCGGAATCTGATAGATTTCCGTAGTCTGATTTAGATCGCTATTATAAGCACGTTTAGCAAGAGTGTGAGCTACATTATTAGCTTCACGATTACAAAAAAAGAAGTCATTATTTTGTAGCCTCGAAGCTTCCTCTGTAATTTCCATGATAAGTGGTCTGATTCTCCACGGGATGTTGTCCTTCTCCTTCGAACAAGCCTTTATAATAGTCATTGCATCCCCCTCTAATAGACAACCATATTCCGGTAACTTAAGCGCTAGGTGAACTGCCAATCGAGCTGCAATAGCTTCGGCCTCCATTGCCGACGATGCGTTTGTTCTACTCGATAACGCCATTACAAAATTCCCCTCTTCATTTCTACACACTGCAGCTGCTCCCGCTATATTATTGCAATACGCCCCATCGAAATTGATTTTTAATAAACCCCTTGGAGGCGGCTTCCAACAATCCACTTCTTTCACCACCAGACGATTCATATGATGTTCCATATTGGTATTTCTATTCGAGAATTCAGTTTGCATGTCTTGAGCTTCTTTAATAATTTTATACCCGTCGGGTAGTTACCTTCGAAAACACAATTATTTCTAGCTTTCCACAGAAACCACATAACATAAATCCGAAGTTCAATTACCCCTTCTTCCTCATTACTTCCTAGCCAACGACATAATAATTGTTTGAAATTCTCTTCACCTTCAACTCTTAGGTTTAAAGGGTAACACAACCAAGTTTCTCTTGCCTTCTTACACATTCGAAACAAATGGTCACTATCTTCTACTTCCTCCTTGCAGACACTACAAAGTTTTGAAACTTTTGTATTATATCTAAGTGCTCTTGCCTTAGTAGGGAGAGCTTCATTTAACACCCTCCATAAGAAAAGTTTAACTCTTGGAGCTAATCTGAATTTCTTCCATACCACATTCCAACTTAATCCATTAAAGAGTTCCACCCTTCGTGAAGAAGATGGTTTCTCTTTTATAAGTGAGGTATATAATGATTTTGTAGTAAACTCTCCTTTCAAAGTATGTACCCAAATCAACCTATCGGTATTATTACTCCTGGATAACGGTATTTCAACAATTGCTCTTGCCGACACTTCATCAAATAAATCATCTATAACCCTCTTCTTCCACTGTCCATGTATATCTATAAGGTCTTTTACCAAGAACACATCTGGAACCTCCATATCACTCTTTTTCTTACTTGGTCTAAAACCTCTTATATTAGGTATCCATGGGTCTTCCCATATACGAATACTATTTCCATCTCCAATAGAATAACACGCCCCTTCTTTCACGAACTTCCTCATCTCGAGTATCCCTCTCCAAATAAATGTGTTACCCGGTTTTGCTAAATGGTCCCAAAAATTTTCGTTCTTGAGATATTTGGCCTTCAATAATTTAACCCACAACGCTTTAGGTTCCGTAAGGAATCTCCAAGTTAATTTTCCGACTAACGAGCAGTTAACAACTCCCATATCTCTAATACCCAATCCTCCATCTTTCTGACTAGCTTGCATTTTATCCCAACTCAAATAATGCATCTTCGCCTTCTCACCACTATGACCCCACCAAAAATTTCTCTGAATTTGCTCAATTTTCTCCACTACTGCTTTTGGAACAATATTGGTTGAAAGAAAATAAATAGGAATTGATGCAAGCTCACTTTTTAATAATATCGTCCTCCCTGCATGTGAAAGAGTATTTCTTTTCCATCCCATCAATTTATTTTCAATCTTCTTCAAAATAAAGTCATATGAGGCAATTTTGTGTTTAGGTTTCAATAAATAATATTGCATTGTTTGAAAAGCAATAAAATTTTAAAAGTTTGAAAAGCGTCAAAAGCGATAACGAGGGAAAATTGCCCTCTTCTCTAAATTGAAGATCGAAAAGTTGAATGTCGACCCACTTCTGTTCCATTGTTGAATCTCTGAGAAACCCTAATCTTTTCTGATCATTTGGGATTTTTCTCACAAAACAAGAGCAGTATCTGAAAATTTCGTTCTATTAGTTTCTCAAAGTGAAGCTGTAGGATAATAATACCCTTTCCAGTTCTCTCTCCCCCACAGTAGCAGCTATACGAGGGGCATGAACTTTGAAAGCAGGTAACTAAATTCTATATCATTTTTATTCATCAATTCATGAAGATAAGGATATGTTTGTGGTAGTTTCCTTGCTAACTTTTTTGATCCTATTCTGATGAAATAGGATATGTTTTGATCAACTTTTAAGGGTGAAAGGTTTGAGTTATTTGAATTGTGTAGTTCAGAAAGATATTTGGTTAAGTGGGGAAGAAAGATTCCCTTGGAACTCAACCTGGAAATGAGAATTTTTTACTCTGCTCATTTTGTGTTTGTGATAATGTCCAAATGAAAGTGTTCAGACAATATTGATTGGTTAGTTGTCTTAATCCAACTTATTATAGACATTTACTTGTGATGATAATAACTGAGATGTTGAAAGAACAACAAACTTCTAATTGGGATAGCTCATCATTAGATTGTTGGAAGATTTAATTTCCATTTTGCATTTTTATTTTCAATCATTGATATGTAAGTATTAGTATATTTTTGCTTTGGCAAAAACTGTTTAGGTAATGTATTAGTCAATCTCAGATGTGCATCCAATGCCTATCTGAAATGGCGGATTTCGGATTTCCATCCAGGGTGGGCTAAAATCAGAGCTAAAATTTTCGAAATGAAAATACATTGTCAACTAAAAATCATTTGAAAGGTTTTTATCTTAAATTGTCCTGCTTCTTTTTCCTTCTTTCTTCAGTTTTAGGTGAATTTTATTCTTTTTAGGTTTTTTCTTTCTCTTGAGAAATCTTAAATACACACACTAAAAGTGTTATACACATACACAGACACACGCTGTTCACTTGATTTGGTCACTTTAGTATGACCAAGTCAAGTGTTATAAATACATCTTCTTTACCAATAGAGAGAGAGGGAAAGAAAGAGAAAACAGTGGTGGTGAGACTCCGGCGAGGTTAAATTCCGCCTGAAATTGAGGAAGAAGGTGTTTATATATAAACATATGGGTGTCAATAGGAATAATTGGTTCTGATTTTGTGTGTATAACTCTTTCCAAATGTGGGTATAAAAATATCCTTTGCTTTTTAGGGTTTTAATTTTGTTGGGGTTGGCCGCTTGGGAGAGGTACTGTGCTGTTGCTTTTGGTTTGGATGCGGGGTACTCGTTGGGTTCATATTTGGTTTAATTGGTAGTCAAAATCTATAAGGAAACTCAAATTTGCGTGATGGGGGAATTCAAACCTGCACTATCCTCTTTCTCAATCTCGACCTCAACCGCGTGCTGGTCACACTTTGTGTTTGTAAAATAAATTGTCAGGTACTAATAACGTTTTTCAGGGTGGTCTAAAGACTTCCTTTTTAAGAATTTTCCGCATGTGACAATAGGTTATAGCCTACCCTCATAGTAGATTCACCCTTGCCTATCAGATATAACAAAGTAGCATTCTTTTGTTAGACTGATTAATATAATAACGCTTAAAATATTTCCGTTTAAAATGCATACTAATATGTTAAAAACGTTTAACGCATATCTACAATTGGACCATTGGTTAGCAAGTAGCCTTTTTATATATGGTGTTATGGTTGTACATTTTTGCAGGTAAATCACCCGAAACACATTTCTATAACAAATGTCAAGCAGAAGAAGACAGTTAACTGTTTCAGGTTTCAGCAATCAATAACCAGTCTGGTGGAAAAGGAAGAGGGATTCTGATGGCTGGAAGTTTCAAACTAACACCTGCAGTAACAGTTGGGGGAACTTTTGCTATTACCCCGCACAAAGTTTCCGTGTGTATCCTCCTCCAGTTATATGCACCCCCTGCCCAAATATCGGTCCCCTTCCCTTTCTCGTCTGTTTCGCACCACAATCGCCTTGGCCTCTTCTTGCTTGCCTTGACTAAGGTACTACTACTAAACTAGGGGTTTTACTATTTCGTTTCTTTCCTTAAGGTTGGAATTTCAGTTTGAGAAATGGCATTGTTTTTGTGCGAAGTGGAGCCTGCAACATATGTCACAGTGCCCAGAGCGGCCCCATGACCATGGCAGCTCGATCAAGAGTGTCATATTGTTCCTATTTTATACATCTTATTTTTTTTTTTTTTTTTCCTTATTTATGTAAATGCACAAATTTAGGACCCTCAAACTGTATTTTTCTCTCGAAATTAGTTTATCTTTGTCTTTTTAACTACAGTTCATCTTCAAATTGCTAGATCCTAGTATTTTGAGGCCCGTCATATCCCGTTTTACAGTTTTCCAAGCTATTTTTTGTTGTGTAAAACTTTATTGTTAAAGCATAATAAGTTACGTCGCCCTCTGGTTAAAGTTGATACTTGATAACTACGTTTATGATATCTACGAGCTGCATTCAGCCCTGCTTCCATTTTACTCTGCTCGAGGTTCAGTTCTGGAAAACTACTCAGCTTTACCTTGTCCCTTAACTTGTCAAAAAGAATGTGGTAATGATCAGCTGGGATACTTGCCTTGCATTAGAAGCACCAGTGGAAGAAGGATTTAACCAAGGATCTTTTCCTTGCTCTTTTGTGTATTAGTTTGTTCTGTTGTATAGTGTGCAAGCTTAGCGATTCTCTTTTGATTGAGTTTTAACACTACAGCCGGTCTTAGTCTTTAGTATAATATTTTTGCTGACACTATTTTGTAGTCATGTGATGATATTTTGGAGCCACAATTGGATGACCTTATCAATCAACTAAAAGAAATTGGTGGTGTACTCAATCATTGGTTAAGTGAGCATTTAACACGTAGGCTTTCATCTCTATCCTCACCTGATGACTTATTTAACCTGTTCGGCGATCTTCAAGGTGGGTTTATTTTGATCATAAGTCATAACTTCTATTTTCTTATCACTCTCTTCTTTGGTTACTATACTTCTTTTTTCACATTTCGGTTCCATTAACAACTTAAATCAGGTGTTCTTGGGGGCCCCGAATCTAGCGGCGTGGTAGATGATCAGATCATAATGGAACCAAATAGCCACCTGGGGATGTTTCTAAGGCGATGTTTACTTGCCTTCAATAGATTGTCGTTTGAGGTATTATCACTTATCTCTCTTTATAATAGCTGACTCTATGTATACAATGTAATTAATGGCAGATTAATTGATGTAAAATGGTCAGCATAAGCTTTAGTGAAGGTTTACACTTTTATAACAAAATATAAAATAAACTGAACTCTGGAGTTCTCCAACTAGTTCTTGTTAATTAAAATTCTATATTGGGTCTTGCTCAAACAAACTAACAGTACTTTACTAAGTTTAGCAACAAAATAAATAGGTAAAGTAAATAAAAACAAAATTAATTGTAGCGGGTCTGTTACTTCTCTCTGCATGCTGACTGTGGGCTTGGACTTTGGCTGCCTCACATCATCCTCTCCTACTTGGTGAAGTTCAGCCCCCAAAGTAAAGATGTGATGCATCAGACTCTGCTTTGAAGGTATAGTCTCAATCGACATTTATTCATCATTCCGATGTTGACTTAAATAAAGGGAGTGCCCCCTACTAATAGTTATTATAATATTATTACCAAATTTAGTAGTTTAGCTACCAACGAGTATAAAAAACTCTTAAAATTTGTAATTTGAATTCCTAATATTAAAAGTGCTATAGAATATTATATTTTCTATTTTTTAAGTTTTGAAGGCCTAATTCACAATGAAGCGAAGATTAAGTTTTGAATTCCTAAATATAAATTATGCTGAAAACAGAAAAAGCGAAGAACAACCAAAAGAGAAGAAAAATAAAGGAAAGGAAAGATGATAAATTACAATTAAGTCCTAATTCAAAGGAAAACAAACAATACTTATTCATTAACTTGAGCAACAAATAAATAGTTAGAGTAAATAGAATTAAAGTTAATTGTAGCTGACCTTCTTCCTGCTCTCTGCCCACTGGGCTTATGGCCGGGGTTAGGCTGCTTCACATTACAAGATGTGGGTGTTTGATGGTCTCATGTCTGTCAATCACATATGCTGATATGCATGTAACTCGGATCAGATGGACCTGACAAGACGGTGCTTGTATCTGGATGATGAGGGATTAGGAAAAAAAATTATGAGCACTATAAAAATATGATTGACTTAGCGAAGTTTCAGAAAACAATATCATTGGCTTACCCATGTGTATGATCGTTGGTGATTTTGCTATTAAACCTTTCAGGAGTCACAATCAGTATACTTATTACTATTTTAACTCAATCATGTTTTCATCTTTTAGTATTACTCACTTATAGACTTATAGTGTCCTGTAATGAGTAAACCTATGACTTGATCCCTTTGGATTGTTAAGCTTACAGGGGCATATTATAAATAATTTCACTTATCTTTCTTTACCTTCGATTTGAACATAAGCCTGTCTTGAAATACGCAAATTGAGTCAACCAGGTCGTTGTATTCGTCAAGAATTATTTATTTGTTCAATGTACTTTATTTTAGTTATGTCTGATGATTCAATGTTTTATAGTAGAACTGGAAATGTGAGAGTACTTTTAACATAATTTCTGCTTTTTGTATAGGAAATCTTTATGTTTTGATATTAAGCGTTGATAGTGCTTGAAATATTATGCAGGGCGTATGCCACCTTCTGACCAACATAGGCACCTATTGTAAAGAAGCCCTCTCATCTTGCTCTAATTATGGTTTGCCTGATGAAGATACTGACCTAGAAGAGTTATCAGAGTATGAAGACACAAATGTTGAGAGTTTTGTTTCGTGGAAAGTTGCTGAAGACATTGAAACTAAGACAAGAGATAGAGATAGTTTTCCATTTCATATTCATGCACCAAGGTCACTTCTTGGATTGGTCGAGGGTACGACAGTTTAACCACATGATGCATCTTTGGTTTCTTTTTATCTCTGATAACATAAGTTTCTTTTACTTATGTTTGTAGATACCAGTCCTTGTTAGTCAAATGGAATCTTGAATCAAATGCCTATATTCAGCCTTTGGGAGATCATTAATCGTGTTTAAGAATTCAACTCATTGGAGAACAATTTTAGTACTTCACTTTGTTTAGAGTTGGTCTTAAGCCTATTGGCAAACTTAGCATTTTGTTTGAACTTACTTTCAATGCGTCAAAAGTTAGTCTGATACTTCAGCTAAGCAGTACGACTCGGACTCGCCTCGGCCAAGGGCCGAGTCCGAGTCAGCCGAGTCACTCTGAATATTATGAAGTTGTTAGTAGTGTATGTATATAAAATAATAACATGATAATACTTAATAAAATCAAGTTCAAACTTCAAAATTAAATTACTAGTAGAGTTAGGAACAAGTAGAACTAAATAATCACTCTAGTAGACCCATACTGTAATAGTAATAACTAATAACTAGAATAAAAAAACTAGTAGACTTACTACAAAAATAATTAGAAATACAATCTCTACCGAGTCAGCCGAGTCACTCGGGCTAACCCTAGACTCGGCTGACTCGGTGGGACTCGGCTCGGTGTACTGCCGAGTCCCGAATCACTCCCGAGTCACTCGGCTGACTCGGCCAAGTCGTACTGCATAGTACTTCAGACATAAGTAAAACATTGTCACTGAGGTTTTCATATAACTTCAGGAAAAACAAAGTCTGTAGCAAGGAATGAAATTTCGGTTTCGGTGGAAACTTCGGTCGGTCCAAATGTGGAAACGTTTCGTAGAAATGTTTCGGTCAGTGTGGAAATCTTACAAATCTAAAGAAATGATAGAAATATGATGCAATTATGTATAACAAGATTATTAAAGCATAAAAATGATGTTTAACATTATCTATTAGTTTGAGGGAGTATTAACAATTACACAGTTTTTCGAGTTGGCTATAACACCCAAAAGATAACATTCTTACTGATAATAGTTAATAGTTAACAAACTATGTTAGTTTGAGAAGGTATCGCCAATTACACAGTTATATCAGGGGTGTTAGTAAGATAAAACCAATTTAGGCAGTTAAGTCAAGGCATAAATCATTCAAATAAATTTAAAAATTATTAAAAACATAACATACAAATCAAGAGAGATCTAAGAGAAATGAAGATAAAAAAGACGAAGGATGGGATACATTTTCAATATTAGTTTCTCCAGGTTTCTTGTGCTAGACTTCTACTATGTCGGTCGAAATTTCCATCACGTCGGTGGAAATTTCGATATCTCCAACAATTTCGGTGGAAATTTTGATCATGTCGGTGGAAACTATGCAGGAAATAGTTGTAAGTGTTATTCGTGCACCTAATCTCATTTTAGGAAACGTTTCGCGAAATTTCGGTGAAATTTCAGGAAGTTTCATTCCTTGGTCTGTAGTATGCTAATTTTGAATTTTCCTCTGTCATTTTGCATGGATGTACTTCCATGCAATTGTGTTAGGACCATAAAATACTCCTCTAGCTTAACGTCTTTTCTATATATCGTAACAATGGTAAATCCAAGAGTTCAAATCGTAAGTCAACATAAAGGATGTAATTTCATGCAGATATACAGGTTTCTTCTGACCCAAGGTATAATCACATCCACGAAGGTGGGCGTTCTACTGATTTAACACATCATCCAAATGATGTAGCAAGAGCTGATAGCAGCACTGGGCTTTTCTTGCGCACTAATTGGCAAGTGCAAGGGTACTTAAGGGAGCAAGCTGATTTAATTGAAAAGTAAGTCACTAATTGATGTTTAATTCATTCGGGCAAAACAGTTTGGGCCCTAAATACAACTTCATTCCGTGAGCAGGCATGGTAGCTCTTTTTCTCTAAATGCCTTTGATTCTATCCTAAAGCAGCTTCAGAAACTAGCGCCTGAGCTCCATCGTGTGAGTTTTTAAGCATTGTGGTCTTTCAATACTGATTTAATTATTTCCATGTTATGGTCCTATTTATTGGTAGTTTGATGTTTGTAAAAAATGGTTCAAGTATATTTCCTATCATCTTATGCAGGTTCACTACTTACGGTATTTGAATAATCTTTATCATGAAGATTATCCAGCTGCTCTAGAAAATCTCCATTGCTACTTCGACTACAGGTACATATTTATTCTTGCAATCACTGGAGCAGTTTGATTTTCCAAAAAGTTCATGCAAACCATCTGGCCGTTTTAACAGTTATCATATTCTTTTGTAAGCATGGTTTTAGCATATATCATCAAATAGTTGGTCTTACTTCCTACGGGCCAAGGCTTATAATTCTCCTAGAAACTTACTTTTGTGTCATGTAGTTATTGGCAAGAATCTTGTTACCTGCAATGTCCGATTAATAACGTTCCAGGATATTTTTTGTTATCCCAAATAGTTGTGATGCATTCAAAGATGATCATCGCATAATAGGTTTTGATTTTTATGTCAAATTCGTGTCTCGTTTTTGTTCATTTTGAAACAGTATTATTTATATTTAGTTTCTATGTTGTGCAAAGTGAATGATTCTAATATGTTATTTCTTGATTGAAGTGCAGGGGCTGAAGGGATCGATATTTCTGCATCTCCCACTTTAAGTAGTTTTGGAAGGTATGAAATTGCTTTGTTGTGCCTAGGAATGATGCATTGTCGTTTTGGGCATCCAAAGCAAGCTTTGGAGGTAAGACTGTGGAAGTTACTTTCTCCCTTTCCTTGTAGCCTGACATTTTAGTTCATAAACTGTTTTTCGTTTTGATTTCCATATAATTCCCTTACTCCTTTGTCCAATTTTCAGGTGTTAACTGAAGCTGTTCGGCTAGCCCAACAGGTAAGCTTGTCCATTTGATATTGAGATCTTTTAGGGTTAAGTTGATACAGTTTTGCATTTGATTTTTCTTTTATTGTATATAGATCTAGTTCCTTAATGTTGCATGGTAGATTTTGGACAATCTTTACATTATTTTACCCTTTATGAAGCTTCTTTCGTTTCTTCTTCACGTTTTATACCCTCTCACATAATTGCTTCCTAGCTTTCTTATTTATCTTTCTTTGTGGCTTTCAGCATACAGATGATACTAGTCTTTCCTACACCTTAGCAGCTATTTGCAGTTTAATGTCTGAGATTGGCATTTCTAACGCGAGAGGAATGATAGGCTCATCATATTCACCATCACCTCTGACCAGTTTTGGTACTTCACTTCCCATCCAGCAGCAACTACTTGTGCTCTTAAGAAGATCATTAAGTAGAGCAGAGGATTTAAAGCTAACCCGTCTGGTGGCTTCAACTCGTCTTGCAATGGCAAAATTTGACCTAATGGTAATTTTGTATTTTATCGTAAACATGACTTGAAAACATTAGTACCTCTTAGTTTGAAGTATTTATAGGTATTTGACTTTTATGAGGTATTTTTACATCAAAGACAAATAATGCTCCTATATGACTTTAGTGGAAATTTCTTTCATACGTAACTCCTTAAGACATGAATATGGTACGGGTGCTTCCTAGACATGGATGCGTCATACATGTGTATGTGTGTGCACATGTGCTCAATGTGGATAATGAGCTAAGATTCTGGGTGCAAATGAAGGCGTTGCTTAATTTGGGGTTTAGCAGTGAAGGGACCTCCTTTTTTTTCATTTTGATTTGATAACCTATGTAATTGGACTTGCTAGTCCTTTCAGGTTTGTTGGGAGCCCGGACGGAGTTTGGGTAACTCGCGTGAGCTCGCACCCCTTTACTTGTCTTATCTTTATGTTTATTTGTTTCACAAGTCTTTTCATTTTATATATGGAACTGTTGGGTGGTAGTAAAAACTATAAGGGTATAAATTTTGTATGATACGGCAAAGATATATCTGCTCTTCTGTCGCATATTTTGTGTATGTAAATTACTATAGTTTATTATTTATCCATTATAAACAGCTACGTTTCCTTAATTCTGAAGTATCTCAATATATTTAATCCTTTTCTTACTGGTGAATCTTGATATATTGTAGTGTTGTACACTTTAAAGGGTATTTATGCACTAACGATTAAATAAATTAAGTTGCTTACACCCTGTATGCCTGTCGATTATGAGAACTAAGAAGATGATCACATTTTCATACGTAAGTATATACATTATATATTTATATCGAGCTTGGTCTGTAACATGATTTGAAGCCAAGCCATACCTTTTTTGGTAGATGATGGAAGTTTAGCAGACGAGGTTGGCGCTCGGACAACAAGGACAAAATTGATTATATAGAGAAACCTAGTGGTACGGAGCCTCTTATGCAGCTGGTTAAGGAAGGTCTAAGTGGATATCGATATCCAATGACCTTATATTCTGTCAACTGAGGAAGCGTTCTCAGTTGAGAGATCATTGGCATTATGAGCATGACTTTATTAGGTGTGCTTACAGTTCAAACATTATTTAGTTATACCCTTACTGAAGAGCATAATGTCATTAACGTATGTGTAGAAGGTTGCTTGTATGTTTTTTTCAATAATCATTAAAGAGCGATACGGGAACTTGTAAATCGACAATAGCGCTCAATCTTGATTGATATTCTGTAATTCGTTCCTGAAAATCATATCCACGGTTGCTTTATGTCTTTTAGAATGGCAGACAGACTAAAAAGTTAGTTGGTTGCTTGAATGGAGTGAAAAAATGTAAACTAGATAAATTTAGTATTATTATGAAAGCACGGAAACTTCACTTTTGCACTTATGGGACTAAGTCAGTGGCCCAGCGCGCCAGGCTTTGACATCATCATTTTCTCATGGAGGTGTTGGTCTTTGCAGCATATTGAAAGACCTTTGCTCTCATTTGGTCCAAAATCTTCTTCGAAGCTCAAAACTTGCCCTGCTGGTGTTCTCAAGGTACTAAGAAAATGTCTCAGAATTTATGTTATATTTGTATTTCATACTTTTAAACATCTTTCTGACAAATCTATAAATCGGATCATTTCAGGAACTGCGGTTGAGTTCTTATTTGCTTGGCGAGCTCGGATCAGATGGCTCATCACTTGAAATGGATGGTGCTTTTAGTACCGCATGGCTTAAGAACCTGCGAAAACCAATGGCTTCATCAGTTCTCTTGGAAGAAGACAAATCTGAAGACAAGTCCATCACTTCCCAGTTTAGTTCACAACCGAGTTCCATTCCTGGGTCTGTATTGCAATTAGCTGGTTCATCTTACCTTTTGAGAGCTACTGCATGGGAACTCTACGGCAGGTTAGGATAAATACCAAGTACCAATGTTCTGATTATTTTTCATCAGCCGGTGTCCTTAATTTATTTTTCTTTCTTTTGGACAAGTTAGTTTCACCCACCGTTCTATGGTTCTGTTGTTCAAACTGCATATAGAGTGCTATTAGTTTTCTTACTTTGTCGACGAAAATTTCAATAATATCAAAGATAACTTTACTTTCATCGTGTACCAGCTTTAGATCCTTTCCTTTTCATCCAGTCTCCTCAAAATGTCAATGTGTCTTGGCATATGCTTGTCTTAATTTTGAGACCTAAATATCAAGTTTATATGCTTTAAATTTGATGTAATTTTTAGAACTCTATTTTGTTACTATTACTTAGTAGCTTAAGGGTCATTAATGTGGGGACTGTGACTGGCTTTTAATGATTCATAATCTCTATTTTGGTTTTTTACATGTTAAGGCTTGAGCTTAACAATGTTACAATGTTTTGGCTTAAATGTTCATGGTAATGTGTTAAGTGATCTAATATATGCATGGCATGTCCATTGAAACATTCCTGCATGATCTTAGGGTTCTCTTGCTGTACTTTTGATCCATTGGGCCATTAAGGGTTTTCACCTTGATAGATATTTTCAGTTAACCTTGTTTTTCTTGATCGCTTTTCAGTGCCCCTCTCGCTAGACTAAATGCGTTGGTTCATTCTACTTGTTACGCTGATTCTTCAAGGTGACTTACGAAATTTGAACCTTTAAACTGAAACACGATTGCATGGAGTTTTATTCTCTTTTGTCGATTCATCTTATAATTATCTACTGCATGGAAATTTTTTTCTTATCAATTTGACCTTGTTTGAGTTTTTTCAGTTCTGCAGATGTTGCTCTAGCATATGTGAAACTTATACAACATCTAGCAGTATCTAAAGGATACAAAGGTCAGTTTTACTGCTAATTATATTGCAATTTGCTAACTCTGTCCTCTATTTTTTTGCACCAGACACCACCCTAATGCTATCTTAGTTGAGTTACAGATGTGCATTGGTCAGTCTGTTGATGTTTTATTGTTTGTTGTCCAACCAGCGCCCAACGAATTAGTTTAACCTTTTGTTTATTGTGGTCTGATTTGGTTTCTTGCCTGATATACTTTCTACCAAACTGACAGTTGAAGAAAGTGAGAAGCACGCTGTTTTCCTATAACTTTCTGTTAGTATATTTTGAACTCGCATTAGTCTCACGTTATACATTATTGTTCCTGTAGAAGCCTTTATTGCGCTGAAAGTGGCTGAAGAGAAGTTGCTTTCTGTTGCTAAATCGCGAATCCAGCTACTAAAGCTACAACTACTTCACGAGCATGCCTTGCATCGGTAAGGTTGTCCAAATTCCTAGTCTAGAACTGATCATGATGTGTAGGTGAAGGTATTTAAGGTCATAACCCAATGCTGTCAAATTGTAAGTCGTAGCACGAATCATTTTCGGATTTATATATATCATCGTAAATTCAATTTATAAAATGTAAAATTTATTTGTGTACAAAAATTTATCATATATGATATATATATATATATATATATATATATATATATATATATTTGTGGCTTGGAACTACTAAGCCTGCATAACAAAAAAAATGAGATTCTAATAACAAAATCAGGATATATGTAAAAAGAGTACTATTAGAAATGGTATACTAACAAAAAACAGAACACATGTAAAAAGAGTACTTACAAAAAATGAGTCCTTGAGAGAGAGTTAGTTTGGAGAGAGTCATAAAAGGAAGAAGATATAAGCAAGGGAAGGAGATAAAAACAGTGAGTTAGCGAAAGTCAGTCCATTGGTGTCTTTAGATGAAGTAGAAAGAAAAACAGGGAAATAGAGTAAAGAAAGAACAAGAAAAATACTAGGTGAACTGTAAATCTTCATTTCTAACCTTGAATAGTCTTTTCTTTTCCCTTTTTCTTTTCCTTCTAACTTGCTTTCTTCCAACAAGGGATTAAAGTTCCAAACCCGAAAAGCCCTTTTGATTCTACAGAAAGTTAAATCTTACGATTCACTCTGAATCCCACGATTTAACTTATGAATCTTACGGTTCAGACTCAAAAAAATTTAAGTACGATTTGGATCGAAACTTGTACGCAAGATTTGAATCGTAAATTGTATGATTTTAACATCATTGGCCGTAACTATCTAAATTTTTAATTCGAGTCTGGACTGGTTTGTACAGTGGACACTTGAAGCTAGCTCAGCGAGTATGTGATGAGTTTGGAGTAATGGCTTCTTCCGTCACGGGTGTAGATATGGAGCTGAAAACCGAAGCAAGTTTGCGCCATGCTCGTACACTACTAGCGGCTAATCAGTTTAGCCAGGTTTGGTGTTTCCCCTTTCACTAAAACTTCGCTGTATATATCAAATCTATTGTTTGTTGTGGAGGAGCAATTTCTGAAGTGAAGAGAAGATCAGTTAAGAATTAACTCATTGTATCTACGTGCACTTTTTTGGAGAAGGGTATTTGCTGTCTAAATAACCTACATACTGTATATCTCACACAAAATGCACTCGCCCACTCCCAACACTTTATTTGTTGCCCGAACATGGGCATGTTGATATGAGACATTTACTGAGTAAATTCTAAAACCGATAGTTGGTCAATGAAGTAAATAATCCTAATCAAGAACTTTTGATTTCGGTCATATGTAGAAATATGCGTGGATAGGTAAAATGTTTTGAATACGAGAGGACCGACAGAAATGATACTTCTTTTCATGGCATGTGCATCTAGTTCTTTGGAAAAAATATATAACAGTAAAGGTTTCTGATAAAAATATAATAAACTTATAACATGTAAATATTGGATTAGCAAAAAAAAGAATGTTTTCGAGCACCAAAACTCAGAAATTTTTTTTTTTACAAAAATGGTTCGCTAACATAATATTTTTTCTCTCGCAGGCTGCAGCTGTGGCACATTCATTGTTCTGCATGTGTTACAAATTCAATCTCCAGGTTGAAAATGCAACATGCCTTCTCCTGCTAGCTGAGATTCACAAGGTGATATGACTTTCCTTTTGTGAAGCATTAAGAATGTTAAAAAAGATTAGGTTAATCAAATTCCATTCTTAATCTTTTATATATTTTAAAATTTTTCTCTTCAAAAACTATATACAAGAGGAAGCTAGTACTTCAACAAAAGAAAAAAAATGTTAGAAAGACTACAAATTTAGGTTAACCAAATTCTCGTTGGCGCATATTTGATGCCTCACGTCGGATCCATGCGATTTTCATCAGTCTCCCATCCTTGGCTGGAAGGCTCCGAGCTCGAGATATTATTTTGGTATATAAATCCAGATTAATCTGCTTGAACGTTCAGACTCTAAATTTATTTTTCTCATCAGAAATCAGGCAATGCGGTTTTGGGCCTACCTTATGCATTAGCAAGCCTATCATTTTGCCAATCGTTCAATTTGGATCTTCTAGAAGCATCGGCCACTCTGACTCTAGCAGACTTGTGGCTTTCATTGGGAACAAACCATGCGAAAAGGGCACTATCACTAATTTATCGTGCTCTCCCAATGATTCTTGGTAATGGAGGCTTGGAATTGCGTGCTCGAGCAAATATTGCAGTCGCAAAATGTTATTTATCAGATCCAAAATTTTCAGGTACCATGTTGTATGCTCCTTTTCCTTGTCCTACTGAGCAGAACTTTGTTTATATACTTCGTTAGGAGCAAAAATGTCCAGCAGAAAAGGAAACAAAATATAAGTAATACCATTGATACTTCCCAATGGTTGCATAACCCACTGTGTTTATATACTTTGTTTATATAGCTCAACCCCTGAATTGGGTTTAGCGGCTTCAGGTGAGGTTCGGCTCAGGCTCTCTTGGAGCCCTACCCAACCCCATGTTACTCGAGTTGACTTGGTGAAGCCCAAGTGTCAAGTGTGTACTGTTGGCTTAGTCAAGTTATAGCATTGTGCACAACATAATGTCTGCATTATGTTCAACACCTTTACATGCAAACACGAGTAGTTACTTCACTCTATGAATTTCTTGATTGTTCAGTTCATTCGATATTTTTTGCTTGTCAATAGCCTTCTAATACATTTTATCTTTGCTTTTGGACCATCTTCCAGTCTCTGAAGATTCTGAGATTGTATTGGAATCTTTGATGCAAGCCTCTGAGGAGCTCCAAGTCTTAGAGGTGAGTTTGTGATATGGTTTTCAATGTCAACTCGACATCTATATGCAATTGTTATACGAGATTTTCATCTAAAGCTCCCATCTGTCATATGCATTTTCTTGTTGGCCTGTCATGTTATAAGTTCACTACATTCAATGTAATTTGCTTATCACTCTTATCAAGCTTCTTTTTCTCTATCTGACTTGTTTAACCTCCTGGATAAATAGAAAATAGAAGTTTAATTTTGTTAACTCGCCGTTAGTGTGGGCGAGCAGCCCAGCAAAGCCCACAACTATGACTTGTTGGTCTGCAGTTGTGTGAGTTCATTTGTCTCTTATCCTTAGAAACACAACTAATACCCGATAATAAGTTTTGAGGCTTCAAGAGTGAGTTAGCTGAGTTGAACACTTCGTTTCTTTTTGCTGGGAATTTATGTTATTTCTTTTACATTATATTTTCATTACTATTCGGACTAAACATGATTTGATGCAGTATAATGAATTGGCTGCGGAAGCTTTTTATTTGATGGCGATCGTCTATGACAAGCTTGGAAAGTTAGAAGAACGGGAAGAAGCTGCAGCTTCATTTAAGAAACATATCACAGCTCTCGAGAATCCACAGGATGAAGACAATTTCCTGCTCTTCAGTTGAAGAAGATTGTAAAACAAGTTGGAGTCGACATCCATAGGGAGATGGCAAACGAGTTCCATTCCTCTCCCTCTCTCACTCGGCTTTTGTTTGGCCCTTGTAGTTTTAAATTAAGAAAGCATACAAGAGTAGTCTTATTTAATCTAGAAATGTAACATTGAGGTGTAAAATTAGATTAGCATGCTTTGGCGAGGTAGGTGAAAAGTGTGATTTTTAATGCAAGAGTGTTCTTTGAGAAGTAAATTTATAATGTGTTTGTATGGGGTATGAGAGCCAATTTTATTCCTATATCTACCTAATTTCTAATCAAATTGAATATATGGTGTGTGTATTGGATCCTCAAATAAGTCTGAAAGATTAAAAAAGGGGATTGACCCAACACTCTAAAATTTCCGAGTAAAAAGATTAGTGGTAGATTTACCACTAATAAACAAATGTAGCTTATGAATTGAAGGTGTACTTTATACGATATCACAGATATGCTATTGAAGAAAATCTTGTGTAAATTAGAAAAGCGACATATTTTGTGGTAAAATTAAATATGTGCCATCTACTAGAACAATGAGAGGTACTTTCTCTTTCTTTCGTTTTTAATCCTCTCCCAATTGAATTATTTTTCGGTATTTTTTTCTCCAATTCCTACTTTCTCTCTAATTTCTATTTTTCTTTCTTATTTTTAATTTCTCTTTCAAAATTTATTATTTCTCCCTATTTCTAATGAAAACTTATAAAACATTTGGAACATTTATGAACTGCACTGTAGATAGATTATTTCCAGTAGAATTTTCAAATTTTACACTTTTTGGAGAAAGTATGAGACATCTGTTATGTACAACACATAATGAAATGTACTTCACAGGATATTTTTTTATGTACAATAAATCATATGTACTATACTGTATATATGATTATGTCTTGTACACTTTTCAAATTTCTTACACTTTCTAAGAAGAAGTACGTAACATTTTATTATGTATTGTATTGTATATATCTAACTAGGGTATAGCCCGTGCCTCCGTCACGGCATAATTTCGTGTGAAAATAAGTAGGAAGTGGGGAGGAAAAGAATTTAGTGGGTGGTTTGTAACTAATTTTCTGAAAAAGTGGGAGGGAGAGAATAGTGGGTGAGTGGTTATTTTTTAGCAGTGAGAAACCGTGGTTTTTTGTGGTTGGTTATCAAAAAAGTGGGAGAGAATTAAGGAGGCTCTGATTTAGTGGGTTTGAAATTCAATTTTAGTCGTTAGATTAGATAATTCTTGATGAATATCGGACGGACGTGAATATCCAAAACATAAATCTACGGTCCACCTCAAAAAACACCATTGTGTTTTATATAATAGATATATTGTACATATGATTATGTTCAGCTTTTCAAATAACTGACCGACCTAAGATTTATAAGAACATTTCATTCTTTAATATCCTAATTTGCATATCCGTACGTATTTTAAGCTTAAGTGATCCTTGCAAGCAACTGCAGAAATCAACAAATTAAAATCTTTGAATAGCGGTTTCTATTGAACCCATTAATGACTATCAGTAAGGAAGAGATGAAGAACTTGGGAAAACACCTTCATTTACAACAAAACTAATCAGAGAGGACATCAGCCATCTTCATTTGGTTGATATCCATTGTTCGTAAACATCGGCCGATTTTCTCTTCCCTTGAAGAAGAAGAACACGTAGAAAAAACTTAAAAACTAATGGGATTATTTTTAGAATGAAAGAGATACTAAGTTGGGTTTTATCATCTGTGTCTGGCGGTGGAGACATGAATTCATACCCAATACCCCTAAAAGTATGTTGATTTAAAAAAAAATCATGGGCAGATTATATTTCAAACATAAGATGCAATTTCACATAATAGTATGACATGCACTTTTTTCAACAACAAAAAAAAAGTATGACATGCACTTGTTAATTATTTGAAGAATGCACCGACTTTTTTGTTCATTATGTGCAATGTTTTACTCAAATAGTATTTTCTATATCGGGTAGCACACATGAGTCATATTGAAGGAGCCACCCGATAATATTTGGATAATTTTAAAAGTGTCCCTCATAAGTGTTATTGCCGGCTTGCCGCTCCCCTCAAAGCAAATCGGAAGATTGTGGGGGAAAGGAAGCCGGAGTAACACTTTCAGGTGGCGCTTTTAACCCTTCCCATTATATTTTTGAGTTTTTCTAAAAGTTTGATTTGTTGGAAAAATCAAATATATGTGGGTCCACGTGAAGTCATGTGATTGATCTTAGTACATAGTAAGTCGTAATGTTGTCTAATACAGATTGACCTGACCAATAAGTATTAAAAAGTCATGAAATAAATATGTAGAGATTGTTAGGTAATTTTTAATTTCACGAAGGATCAAATTAGAAATAAAAGTATAGTTCATCTATAGGTATGGGTTATAGTCTCCATTTGACATTATTAGGTGAATTTTGTTGGATTATATACTTGTATGATTAAGTTTTACTAACATGATCTAGAAGTAGATTTCATATCTTTCTGATCACTTTTTCATCATCCTTTCCTAAAAAATTCATTGATCTCAAATATAAAAATATGTAACTAACCCATAGACTATTTTGGAAAAACACTCATTGAGGCATAATAAAATAGAAATCAAACTTATTTCCCATTGCATATGATAGTTTTGGAAATAAGTTGAGCCCTAGTTTAATGAGTTGAGGATCAAAGCCATAGAATGATTTTGATATGATGTTTAATGGATTCTGCTAGACATAAGATGTTTAAAATATTTGAGATATCTAGCTTATATTTTCTTACCTATATCACATAAATATTTATAATTATTTACTTAAGATCAAACTCTGATGTTTGATATCTAACTCATTATTGTTGTGATCTTTTGTATCACAAAATATTTTTTTCCAAATTTGGTTTCTTCCTTAGGGTATAAGAAATTCTACTTCTAGTTCTTGTCTAATCTTTCCATCTTCAATCCTCTACTATATAAACACCCCTTCATCATATATTTTAAACCCTCATATTTTATCTTAAAAATCTACTTCTCTCTTTCACATTTTCCCCAATGTCTCAAGGTAACTAATCACTTTCTTCTCTTGGGTCAACTACAATTTTTCAATTTGAATTAGTTCATCAAAAGTAATAATTTCCATGACACTTTCTAGTGTTTAATGGTGTCAACCATTTTTATGGGGTGTTTGATTTTTTGCACTTTCTTGTCAACATTTTTTTTTACCTCTAGAAGTATGAGAGTAAGGCAGATTGTATTATAATATTGTTACTAGTCTAGCAAATGTGACATTTGATTTGAACCTAACTAATCATATATTAGTTACCCTAATTTTGATTGAATGCTAATTTGTGAGGGTATAATTATAGGTTATCCTCCCCCGCAGGCGTATCCTCCCCCGCAGGCGTATCCTCCACCGGCACAAGGAGGAGCATGTCCGCCTGGGCCGCCTCCGCCCATGTATGCACCTCCGCCCACTGTTGTTTACAACACCACTCAACAACCACCTCCTCCGGCAAGCAATGACAATGGGTGTCTCAAAGGAATGTAAGTAATTATGAGATTATTCTTAAAATAATGAGATTAAAAAATTGATAATTAATTTTAAAATTTTAATGTTGTTTTTTTCCCATGTATTTCAGATTAGCAACTGTATGTTGCTGCTGTATGTTGGAAGCTTGCTGTGATTAAGTGATATCTAGTGGGGTTCTTATTTCTTCTTCTTCTTCTTCTTCTTAGTTTGTTGGATTGTATTTCTTTGCTTTGATCTATAAATTGTCTTGGGTTATTAATGTAAGTTTAAATTATGGATATCATTATTGTTTTCTTTTTGTAATTTCTTTTTCATTTTCTATTATTTAGTAATTGAAATTGATATCACTGAAGTAATTCGTTTTCAAAATCCAAAGATTTCTTAACGTTCATCAAATATGAACCTATTTTTGTTTTCTAAACTGTTCACGTAGTTTTAATAGATAGAGGACCAATAACGTCATTACTAGGTAGCGAACTGTGCCTAACATTATGGACAATGATATATGTCCTGTAAGGGAGTTTCCCGAAGGAAGAGAGAAATTATCATCAAATTATACATGAACCTAATCTCATTTTAGAATCGATCGATAACTATAATTAAAGAGAAAGCTAAATGTTTTTATGAAATCTCTTTCTCTTAAACTTCTATGGAAGTCATAATCATTCTTAATATATCATTAAAGTTGTGAATACTGATTGAACGAGAATCAATTAAATGTTATCTTAGACAAAAAGTAATGACATGAATTGTGATTTGTGAAGATAGAACGATTCAAGAATCACACTAAAAAAAATCATCGACATAACAAATATGTAATAACTATGTGTATAACCAGCGTGATATTCAGGTAGTTGTTTTCTTTCAATCATATTGAATTAAGATAATGTCGTAAGCGACCAATATACACAAATAGAATATGTAGCTTATTTTTTTTTTTTTTGTTGAAAGGAATATGTAGCTTATTTGTGTACAAGCTACGTTACCCTTCCACATGACTACTTATCAGATTTTTTTCATTTTGGGAACAAGTCTTCATGGTCTCACGTTTATATATAATCGGATTACAAAATAAAACACAACCGACCTTAGCTCAGTTGGTAGAGCGGAGGACTGTAGTTGTTTCAACAGATAAATCCTTAGGTCGCTGGTTCGAATCCGGCAGGTCGGATTTTTAACATTTTGTTGTCTTTTTTTTTTTATAGGTTAATTCCATTTTGACATTCCTTTTATCTTACGAACCAGTTTTACCCTTCTGCTAATTCCGATCAATAATTATGTCGAAATGGAACACCGCTATCTCCGCTTAATATATATATATATATATATATAGATGAAGATTACATAGTAATATATGAAGTGAAGAGCTTAACTTACTGTTGTTAATACGGAGGTTAGGTGGGAGATATTGATGTTCGTTTTTAGTTCAACGAGGAAATAAGATTAAAGAGTAATGGAACGCTACCTTCATATTTTACAAATTATTCTGAATACATCATACTTAACAAAACATATTCCTCAATGTTTTAATGCTTTCGAATATGAGTACCGATCAGAAACAAAAAGAAAATGTTAGAAAGGTAACCCGTAAACGTTCGAATTTTCAGAAAGGTTAAATACTAAAATTAGTATAGAAAATAAGAGGTAAATATTGTTTGACGGACCAGTGAAACAAAAGTTTCTTGGCAGGTCATGTATTGGAAATTAATCATCTTTAGAGATGGTCATTCAAAAAGTTGATCATATTTACAGAGCTGAAATGAAATTAACTTTATTTACTTATGGTCGTTTTCCTTCCTAATAATATAAAGTTTAAAGACCCGATTCAGATTTCCAACATAATTTATATCCCCGATGAGCAAATTTTAAGGTTTAATTCTGTTAAGTAAGAGAGATCTATTACGTGGGTCAACCTATCTTATACTCCTATAGATTAAGAAATGTAAGAATAACATTTTGATTTTGAAAGATCTTATAAGTTAAGAGTTTCAAAAAATGAAGTTATTCAGTGGTGGAAGAGATTTATGAGGACATCAGTAGATTAAGAGATAAGATATGGCAAATAAAATGGTCCACAAGGTATTTTGGGCTTCTTAGAGAAATCCAAATAGGTGGGGTCTCAATTTGGGAGTTTTTAAACTTTCCAATTCAAATGTGGGGTTCCGGACCTAAATTATGTACGTGTATGATATACGTGGGTAAGATTTTAATTTAAATTTTTAACTATAAATTATGAGTTCTAAATATAAAATTTAAATTTGATATAATTCCAAATAGAGAATTATATCAAATAAAACTTTAGCTATCTTCATCGCATGAGAGGGTTGGGGCCTAGTTTCTCACGACTTTCGCAAAAGCACCACTCTTTCTCACATGAGCACTAATTTTTTTCTTCGACCAGTCCTTACCCATCTAAAAACTTCTCGAGTCCTCATCTTTTTTCTCCTACTCGTTAATCTTCATTTATTACTCTCGTGAGTTGTAAAACTAAACATGTTCCTTGTTTGCTATCTTTTCTCTCTCCAATCTTTAATGGGTATCATTTTCTTCTTTTAAATAATCCTTTATTATACTAGATCTAAACTATTAAGTAGTTTTAGCTCTACTTCTACCAAGATTCTTTATTATATCTTCATTTAGATTTTCTTTTGTTCTTCTCATCTCACTCGTCATTTTGTTAAAGTTAGACATTGATCTTATCCAACTTTTGTAGTTCTTATTTTTTTTCCTAAAAAGATTAGGAGTCCTCTTTGAACCCGTCTGCTTCCTTGGAACTTTTATTTGTTTTTTCTTAGTTTTGATCCAGAAAAATGCCTCCTTCATACTTTCCTAATCGGTAAGAAAGCACAAAAGATCAACGGTAGTATGTTTCTCCAATCAATTGGGCAGCTGCAAATAATCATTACGATTTGATTCGTAAACTTCTTTATTTCGATAACAAATTCAACTTGAAGATTCGAAAAAAGAAATGAAGAGGAAAGAAGAAAATGAAGATATGAAAGCCAAAAATAGAAGTAAGAATTAAAGGGAGAGAAACTAAAAATTAAGATGAGGGAGAAACAATTCAATCTAATAAACCTCATAAATAAATAGAAGGGTAAACATGAAAAGTTTAATGGAAAAAATAACATTAACAAAAAAAAGGAGACCAACTTAGAACGTCTAAACAAAATTAAGGGTCAACTGGGCGAGTTGGTCATGCTATGGGGTTATATGAAAACTAATCCAAAAATTTTCTTAACAGAACCGTCAATATGGAGATCTAGTAGTCTAAACATAGGGATGAAAAGACGAATTGGTTAGAATATAGGGGTCAAATAGGAATTATAAACCTTATTCAATCATAAAGAAAAGAGAATATAATTAAACCGAGGGGGGAGATAACGACGGAGTAACGGAGATAACAAAACGACATATAACTGATTAAATATCAACATCAATACTTTCTCTCTCTCTCTCTTCCTGCAATTCTCTGCTCTCTACTTGTTGTCTTTTCTTCTGATTTTAATGGTTATCAATCCAAACTACAAGAAGAACAATTATCATTCATTATCATCAACTCCATCCAACCGTTGATTCCATCATCATCTTCTTCTTCTTCTTCTAGTTACTATTATGCAAGTAACTTGTAATTCCATGAAAACCAAACGAATCATGGATCATCAACAATTCATTCCTTCTTCTTCTACTTCAATTATTCAACAAGATGAAGAAAATCATCCACTACGAAAGAGAAAACAAAATTCCATTTCAGAATCCATTTCAGCTGAGAAATCAAACAGACACCAAGAAGATGAGGAAGAAGAAGAAGAAGAAAACGATGAATCTGAATCGAACGGTTTACGTCTTTTAGGTATTTTATTACAGTGTGCTGAAGCTGTATCAATGGATAATCTTGATCTAGCTAGTGATCTATTACCTGAAATTTCACAACTTTCTTCTCCTTTTGGTTCTTCAGTTGAGCGAGTTGCTTCCTATTTTGCTCAAGCAATTCAATCTCGAATTATAAGTTGTTGTTTAGGTATGTACTCTCCTATTGAAATCAAAACCCTAACCCTAATTCAAAGTCAAAGAATTTCAAACGCACTTCAATCTTACAATTCTATTTCTCCTTTGATTAAATTCTCTCATTTCACTGCAAATCAAGCTATTTTTCAAACCCTAGAAGGTGAAGATCGAATCCACATCATTGATCTTGATATAATGCAAGGACTTCAATGGCCAGGATTGTTTCATATTCTAGCCTCAAGATCTAAGAAGAAGATAAAATCGGTTAGAATCACTGGAATCGGATCGTCAATTCAGTTACTCGAAGCAACCGGTAAACGACTCTACGATTTCGCGAGTTCACTCGGTTTGCCCTTCGAGTTCCAACCATTAGAAGGGAAAGTTGGCAACATAACCGATCTGAGTCAACTCAGTCCAAGATTGGGAGAAACTACAGTAGTACATTGGATGCACCATTGTTTGTACGACATCACAGGATCTGATCTCGGAACGTTAAGATTGTTGAAAATCTTAAGACCTAAATTGATCACAATCGTTGAACAAGAACTGAGTCATAGTGGGAATTTCTTAGGCCGATTCGTTGAAGCACTACATTATTACTCAGCATTATTTGATGCTCTTGGTGATGGATTAACAGGAGAGAATTGGGAAAGACATCAAGTGGAACAACAATTATTTGGATGTGAAATCAAGAACATCGTGGCCGTTGATGGACCAAAGAGAACTGGAGAAGTCAGAGTAGAGAGATGGGGAGATGAGTTGAGAAGAATCGGTTTCAAATCGGTCTCACTCGGTGGTAACCCGGCAGCTCAAGCGAGTTTGTTACTTGGGATGTTTCCTTGGAAAGGGTATACATTAGTTGAAGAAGAAGAAAGTGGGTGTTTGAAACTGGGGTGGAAAGATCTATCTTTACTCACTGCTTCTGCTTGGCAGCCCTCCGACTAAACCTAGAAAAAAATAGCATGTACAAATATCCGGCAATTCTCTCACGTGAGAAGATTCTATGTACAAATGTGGGGTGATTATCTCACACGAGAAGATTGTTTGCGGGTTACAAAGGGATAAAACGTATGAGTAATCTACCCTTAGTTTTTCTTTGCGAGAGGACCGTATGAATATAATTGTACACACTCGTCCTCTTAACTTCTCGTTGAATTGATGCGATTTTCAATCCTATTGAAGTGTCGTGAAAGTTAGTCATCTTTCTAATCGGTGTCTCTTCGGAGGAGACATTTATTCCATTATGAGAATATATGCTAGATTTCTCCTTACTTTTACTTTTTGTTTATTTGGAGATTGATTGATGGAATTAAGCAAGCATAATTCCTTTATCCAACTTTGATCTCAAAATCTACTTTTGTGTTTAATTCTTTATGTATTTGCGTAGTACAAAGGCTAAATTCGTAAGAGCTTATTTTCTCCAAATTCTTGAATATTTTTAATTTGTGATGCAGTTTCCTTCCATTCCAATTTAGAAGTAGTTTTTCCTAGTATTATGTATTTTTTTTTGTTGAAAGGTCAATTCCCTATTAAGTACTCAATACGTTATACAATACATATTAACTATAAAATAAGGTACATTATGCCAAGTCTTCGATTTGTTCTTCTTTCTAGCTCATTTGACTAACTTATCTGCTGGAGAATTGAATTTCCTATTCGTGTATTTGAATTGCACCTTTTCGATCCTATGTTTGACTTCGTGGATTCTTTGGATGCGAATTATGGATTGCCATTGGACTCCATGTTTGTTGTTTTGTATGTTTATTTTTATGATGTTGATGTTGTCGCTTTCTATGATGATATTTCTATAATTATGTTCTTCCAAATAAGGCCATTGAGGATTGCTTTGGCTTCGCTTTTCTCGTTATTTCTGCTTCTGGTTGTTGATGTATGAGCTTCTATGAATTTAGATTCTGAATCATGAATTATTAGGCTGGTACCTGATATATATATCGTGGACATTTGTAAAGGAAGCGTCTACATTAATTTTCACACATGTAAGTTCTGGGGGTTGCCAATTTCCTTGGAGGATTTGATTAGTATTTGTCTGTGTGATATTGCTTTTTGGGAAAGATTGTATCATGTATATTATCTGCGATAGAGAATTTATTTCATGTTGGAAACAGTGATCACATCTAGTTTTTCATATAATCCAAAGAATAGTAGTGTAGTGTATTTTATTTGCAGTATTACTATATTGAGATGTTTGTTCCCATGAAAAGATCCATTCTGCCACCGAAGTGATGTTTTCAGAAATGATGTTATAGTAGAACCAGATGTTTCTTGCCAAAGGACAATGAAGAAGCGCATGTTCAATAGATTCAGTTTCATTGCAATTAAGGCATGTCAAGCTGTTGTCAATGTATTTTCCAATTCTTTCTCTCACCGGGAGAGCTTTGGAACATATTTCCATATGAAGTTTTGTATTTTGGGCATCGTAGGGAGTGACCAAATGAAGTTCTAGTCAGGGGAAAGAGGTGTAGGAGAATTCATACTAGTGCATAGATGATGATACATCGTTTTAACTGTAAAATTTCCTAGTGTTATGTAGATAAATGTTCTTTCTTAGGGTCTTGCTTGGAATTTGACTTTGGGAACCGAAGGAACATCTTTCACACTCCCTTTAACTTCGGTACTATTTTCTGAAAAACCATTAATTCGTCAAGAAGGACTTTGAGTCAAACTCTACTAAGTGATTTAAGCATACTACTCCGACCAAGTGTGTGATTACCATTCAATTTTGTAGTTCACATAGAAACACATGTCTGCAAATTTGCGGTTGCACTTGTGACTCTTGTTCAGTCTTCCTCAAAAATTTTAGAGATTGAGAAACACGACGCCAATTGTCTCTCTCTATCTCGACCATAATTCGTCTTTCTCAATTTTTGAGAGGTTAATTAAGTAATTGCACCTTTAAAAGATAGAAAATGAGAAACCATGCAAAATGTACAACCTTCATGTGAAATTGGTCAAAGTCAAGAAAAATAACAAATCAATACAAAAAGTCTGGTTGGGGATTAAAAGGACAAAATCCCACATCTTGGGGTTCAAAAGTATGTCACGACTTTGGCGAGTTAATGTCAGGCGTACATAGGTATATGTTAGAGCACAAAATTTGATGACTCTACATATTTTGAAAAATGTGGCATACATCAATATTTTGCTCGGTCCAATGACATTTGTGGTATGTGTGTCTTCTTTTGTGTACAAGCGTATCAGATTTTGACAAGCAAAAAATAGAAAACGTCAATCACATATATGTCACTGAACAACTGGATTATAGAAAAATAAAGTTTATAATGTTAGAAGTATAATTCATCTAACATTATGTGAGATACAATTGAGAATGGTCGCGGTTTTGGGGAATAAAGAAAATTCTCTGGGGAATAAAGACTTTTCTTAAAATTAGTCAAATAAGATTGACTTTTATGTTTCTTTTTATTGCTAAGGGGCTTCTAATTTTGGGAGTTCAAAATAAAACAAATTTTAGAAGGCTCCTCCATCTCATCACCTTTCTCTACCACCCCATCTTCACGCCATCTCATCATCTTCTCCGGCGACTTTTAACCATAAAAAAAAATTCTCTCTCTTCTCTTTCTCTCTAATTTTTTTTTTAAATTTTCTCTCTCTCTAGAACAGATCTAGAGAGAGAAATTTTTTTAAAAAAATTTAGATAGAGAGAAAGGAGAGAGAAAATAATTGTTTTTTTATTTTTGAAGGTCGCCTTTCCGGCCGGCGACCTTCGCCGGAGAAGATGATGAGATGGCGTGAAGATGAGGTGGTAGAGAGAGGTGATGAGGTGGTAGAGGGAGGTGATGAGGTGGTAGAGAGAGGTGATGAGATGGAGGAGAACTTTCAAAAAAATGTATTATGTATTCCCTTTAAAAATTTATTCTCCGGAGAACTTTCAAAAAAATCTGGATTCCCTCGAGAATTTATTCCCCGGAGAATTTTCTTTATTCCCCAAAGCCGCGGCCTTGAGAATATGTTACATACAAGGTGGTATATGCACCAAAGACAGTGTAAAACGGACACGTGACTTTTGGCTACTCTAAATTTGAGTTTTTGGACCCGTCCTTAATTTATTTTGGACCTTGGGCCTATTATTAACCCCAATTATTTGGACTTTTTTCCAACCACCCTTTAACATACCTATGGTTTCCCTGTCTTTTGTTTTTCTAATCAAAGCTTGATTGGATTCCTCGTGATTTTCTTTGAAGCATATCTGTTTTACACTGTCTTACAAAAGAATAAAAGACCAAAGACCAAAGGCTCAACCTATCTCAAGACAACAAGAGCGCTGAGCCCGAAGAGGTCTGCCACTTAAGCTCAGAATCATGAGGTCGGCAAGATCGTCTAAGTAGCTCCAACCCTCCTTGCCTCAAACACAACTAGGTCTGCCCTAGGATCCGCAAGAAGTATATGGGGCCCATGTAAGCCAGCATGATGCCTTACACCCTGACATATGGGAAGGCAGAAGCGTGTCGCACGCTTACCGACTTAATCCCGGATCTTCCTACAGATCTCAGTCGTCTACGTGTTGAGATTTACACCCATCTACTAATGTCTATAGAGGAATTTAAGACATCAAATGTCTAACATTAGTATTCCCAAGATCACATGCATAAGCCAATAATGTTAAGTAAATAAAACTTGAAAGACGATTACCTTAATCTCTAGTTTTTCCCTCGAACTTTTCCAATCGCTTTTGAGAAGACCAAGAGCTTCAAACGTAGCTCCTCTACTTGGGACACGAACAATCAAATTGACCTCCCACCTTGTTGTTAGCTAGAACTCTAATGATGGTTGGATGAAGAACTCCTTCTTTGACTAGATAGATAGTTGGGAATTAGCTCACTTTCTCCTCTCTACTTGATGTGGTAGAGTAAGAAAGTTATATGAGAAATTCCACACCTTATTCTCTGTCCTAAGAATCTTTATATAGAACCCTAATAAGAACCACCTCCAATTAGGTTTCCTAAAAGACCCTTTAGAATAAGATTTAAGGAAATTGCCGAAAATAACAACTAGTTGATATTTTCTCAATTCCTTGAGGAGGTGACATCCAAATGCCAAAATTTTCATATTTTATGTTCCCTACATGAGGAATCGACCCTCCAAAAATCAGTCCAATCCGAGCCCTAAAAGTGCTCGAATCGTTTTAGGCCCAAAACCCCGTTTTCGGGTCTTTTGTACTATCTTTGCCTAATTTCTCTTTAGGCCTATGAGATATGTTTATGGGACACTCCCATTTTTATATCTCACTCCCACTAGTCATATCCTCCGATCAAATTGACACTCTTATGTGTAACCCGTTGTAAGATCCGGTCGAAGTTAGCCGCGAATTACTTCATAATTCGACGATCGTAGTTGGTTTCTAGCTTAAACTCTACAACCCCTAAATCAACCGGACTTGATGATCTTCCTCATAAATTGTCCTAGCCGACAAATTGCTCGCATTGCATTCTTGGTCGTAGGGGATCTCCTTCAGACTCCCACTTGTACTTAGAACAAGTACAATGCTCGATTCCCGTGTCAATTTGGATCTCATCTGATACGTCATGTCATTCAGACTTTCTTGATATCCGAGCACAACTGTAAAGACAAACGATTAACATTTAATCCGTTTGAGCGTGGGCACGCATTTTTCAATTGTTGCTTATCAAGTGGCCTTGAGACACTTTATACCTAATGTGATTAGGATGACACAATCCATTCTTGTACTCCCACTTAACTTCATGTTTATCATGTCTTTCCCAGTATCCGCCTTTATAACCTCCTTTTACGGCGTGACGTTTAACGGAACCAAAGTCAGACATTCCTTACATAAGATGAGCAGAGCACTCATGTTTTGAGGAATCTCTCCAATTTTGTCTTATGAGAAGAATTTGGCGTTCATCACGAGTGATGTACTTCTCATTTGAGGGTTATCCAGTGTATAATCCCTATTACACACTCACGTAGTCAAATAGAATACACTATTCCTATAGCCCATGAAACTGCGCTATCCCATCGACCTTACGTGTTAGTCTTCATTGGTCGTTGTTGTCCATGTAACGACCTGGACCAGGGAGATGATAATAAATATTTCAAGTTCACTTAATAGGGTTTCATTCATCAGATCACGTATCTGACAAACCTATTCAGAATGTTTTATTATCCGTGGACTGTCGTTTAAATGCTAAACTAAATTTAGACGACGGCGAAATAATTAACTTATTCCCGATAACGAGAGTTTGTAAATTTGAGCCTCTTCCGTAAAAACTCCCTTTTACCCGCTCAATTTACTTGTCGAGGTTTGTCTATAAGATACCTCATGCCTTAGACTTATGTATGACTCTTATACTTTGTCTTAGGTGATAGTTTAGTTTGACTACGGATGTAGTCCGTTTTACACTTTGCTAATTATCAATTAATTTGAAGATTTCTTTCTTCAACCTTGATAATTGCTAGTAACCCTTTACTAGTGTTAAGGCTTCATTCTTTTGTAGAATTCGCAACAGTTTCAGGCTTGAAACACTTTCAACCTACTTTCCTTCCATGTCTGAAAGTTTGCAACGATGACATGTTCAACTTTTATACTACTTCATCCTACAACCTTCTTAGGATGCTATAAGTAGTGTTTCGGATTCTCCAATCCGAGTTTGGATGTCTAAATGCTAATCATGTCCTACATGATCGAAACTATGTTTTGTACCTAAATGTCTCTCTCATGCTTGCTTGCTCATCGGTGTCTTTTAAAGCTATCGATTTGTTTGCAGGATCCTTTCTCTCAACTGTTGATTAGTAGATGGAGAGGAATTGCAGCGAAACCCTAATTTTAAAGGATCCCTTCTTCAAGTTTTGAATTACCTATCAATGTGGTGATTTTTAAAGGAGACCATTCTTGGACAGGTTAGTAATTCGTCTTATACGCCCCTTATATTCTGTTTCAATTTGATATGGAGTTGGTCAATTCTTCAATCAATGAAAAAGAAATTTGAGATTTAAGAAGTCTCAATTTCTTTTGGAGGTTTAGATTATTCAGTCCTTTCGCTTTCTTCCACTCTCATGCACGCACACAAAAGATTGAGGTCATGCTTCCTCTCACCACCCTCTGGGTGTTTTTCTCTTTGTTGCTCTTTGTTCGTCTTTCTTTTTCACACACACACATACACACACGTAAAATTGATTTAGGATTTCCAGACATAATCTCTTTCTTTTTTGAGATTTAGGTCATCTTTCATTTCATATTTAGCTGTTTCATCTGTATTTCTACTTCATTTTCTATCATTTGTCAGTGTTTAGTTGATATTATGTCTACAAAACTCTGTGGTTGGTGTTTAATGATGATATTTTGAAGTGTCTATCTCACTATGTTAATCCGAACTATATGTAATTTTAGTTGCTAAAATGTTTTGCCTTATTATAACTGAAATGTTTTGGCTTATTATATGTCCTTCACTATTATATGTGTGTATGCCCTTCGTTATTATATTAAAAATTCAAGTTGTTTTTTTTGTTAATTTACTGTTTCTTCTGACTTTATGCGATCTTCAATAGGTGTCGCCGGTCAGATTTTTCTGCTACATTTAAGTAATTTCGTCTTCTTCGGCTTTGCTTATTGATTGTGTTTGCTTCTTTACAACCGTTAAAGAGGTGTCGAAAAATGTAATTTTGTGTTTTTATATCACGAACTTAAACTGTTTTTTTTAATTTACAGTTTCTTCAAACTTTGAATGACCTTTAATAGGTGTTGTTCGTAAAATTAGTCTGTTATGAGCGAGTAATTTCTATAAACGATCAAGTGTCAAGACTTGGTTAATGAAGTTTGGTCGGCAAAACTTGGTTAATTCATAATAGTTGAAGTAGTTAATTCTTAAAGTTCTCTTTGTTAATTCATTAGTAAACAAATACTCTTTATTTCCACAGATTTGTAAGCTTTTGGATCCTTTTAGATACAAACTTATTAGCTTTTAGGACTATTTTGTCGCTACTTGTATGTTAATCTGAACTCTGAACCATCTAAAACACATGTTAATCCACCTTTGTTTGTTTATATGTATGTTTGTGATAATTTCAGTTGTTTTCCTTTACTCTTTAGTGGGTTTTTATTACGATTCATCCCAAGCTCTTAATCCGATCCATTAGGTTTAATTTGATGGTTTAGCTTATTTGTTAAAGGAATATTGGTATTAGTGGAAATAAGTTCCTATTTTTGACTATTTTAGGTATGAAACGATCTATGCAGTTTATGTTTTCACATTTTTTTTCTTTGTTTGTTTTATAACATTTATCTAACAAACTAATCCCTAATGTTGTTGATTCTCTCTACATGGTTTGCTAAAAATGTTTTGTCCTTTTCTCCTTACAGTTTTGGTGAAACATTTTGTTTGTTAATGTCCAGTGCGACTTCTTCCTCCATTACAACTCTCCCAGGTAAAAATTCTGTTGTTCTATGCAATATGTTGATTTTATTGTTTCTGTCACTCTACATTTTCACTAGATTTTTGGTCTCTTAGGCTTCGGTGTGTTTCACTTCATCTAAACAGAATGGACAGATCTACTAATACAGATTGAAGAAACTAGTCTATTGGGAAAAAAATAATCTAAAGAGACGAGAGAAACAAATAATGAATAAAAATCAAAATTTTCTTTGGAACAAAACAAAAAGAGTCTCCAATATCAACATTACATCTCTAAACAAAAAAAACATTACACAATTCAAGATGCCAAATATTAGAGGTCAAACTTCTGGAGATCTGATTTCTATTGAATTGTCTGTGATCTGGATTTTTAATTCTTCCAATCTCGTTCTTAGTTTAACACTAATGACATTTAGTTCTTCTTAAACCAGTAGATTAAACTAATCGACACTACAAGTATAACTAATTCTGCTGCAACTCACTTTTATGCACCAAAATAGAATTAGATAACGTTAGAAATTAAATCATACAGCTTGTTTGATATAGTTTACACTATTATAGTTTAAACTAATTAGAAATGACAAATTTGAAAGCTCGAGAATATAATTTCATGTTTCGAAGTTTATGAATTTGTTAAGTTCACCTATACTGAAGTATACACGTTCAAATGAATCATAACGGTAAATGCTTCAATTGCAGATAGACTATTAAGATCGTAAAACTGTGAAAGTTGAAACCTCAATGGAATTTCTTAATAGAGCGTCCCACGGTCTAAATTAAATCCACACATAACTTAACCGAAGTTCATCAGTTTTCTCCACTAACAAAGAGTAACATGCATAAAAATACATTTGATCCATAAAAGTAGTGCGAATACAAGTGTAGATTCAACATCATTCTCTATTAGCGCTCCAAACTCAGAGGGAATACAAGTGTAGTTTCAATATCATTCTCTATTATCACTCCAAACTCACAGGTAGATCGATCAAATCATTCAATTGCTAGAATTGATTTTCTTAAACTGCTCAATCGTTTGAATCGACATTATTCCTGGTTATAATCGGTTAAGAAAACATACAATTAACAATATTAATTTGAGTAGGATGCAGGGTTATATGTTGTCTGGTTAGACTTAAACATTGTGTAAAAGTAATTTTACCTAACTAATGTGAAAATAACTCGTCACTCTCACGATTTCTGTCTCATGTTCTCTTACTCTCAGAAGTGAAAGTGAAGCTATAAAATGCTTTGTATTAAACCCTATTTTTAGATAAATAAACAGATTCATGAACAAAAAGCAAATCTAATTCATATTAAGATCAATCATTCAATCATATTTTCAAACAAAAATGAAGAAGAAAATGCCTTGTATTAAACCCTAATTTTCTAGATAAATAAACAGATTCATGAACAAAAAGCAAATCTAATTCATATTAAGATCATTCATTTCATCATATTTTTTCAAATAAAAATGAAGAAGAAAATGTCTTGTATTAAACCCTAGATAAATAAACAGATTCATGAACAGAAATAAAATCTAACCAGCACGAACAGGAGGGAGAGGCGGCTTGGAAGGCAACTCAGGCTGAGGAGCAAGTTTAGTCGGCATTTTCTTAGCAATCATTCGGCTCGCCATTTTGTTGAACAGATGATAACAAAACCTAAAATCACTTCACCTGCAAGATAAATTAGGGTTAATTGTAACACCCCTATTTTCTATATATATCAAAATAGGTGGAAATAACAAAACTCTAGGTCAATTTGGGGTTGGGATTAATATGAAGAGTTAGTGTGGGCTTCAGCATCATAAAATAGAAGTGGGTTAGAAGGGAAACTAGGGTTGCTTGATTATATAAAACGGGGTCTAGAGCTCTTTTTGTAGATCTATAACAAAACTTAGAAAGAGAAAGAGAAATGTTATTATTTGGAGAAGATTTTGATGAATAAGTTGAAGAAATCTATATATTGTTTATGTTATGGTTAGTATAACTTCTTAATCTTCAACAAGCCACTCTTAGTGAATGAAGAATGGATAAAGAAGGAAAGAGGTAGAGATGGAGTTTTCTAGAGACGGAAACACGACACATTAGAAACGGAAACACGACACGCCACGGTCCGTGACGTTCCTAACCCGCCACGACACGCTAACCCGTTAGAAACGGGTACTTAATTTACAAAACATTATTGTTATTTTGTTAAAAGTAGTTGTTAATTGATAAAATTAATAGTTAATAAAATTATTAAGTAATAAAATAAATATAGATTCTAAAGTATAAACAAATAGCACAACATTTGACATGAAAATTATTTAGTTCTTTCTTTTGTTACGTTTGGCAACAGCTGGCCCATTAGCCACGACCCGACACGGAAACGACTAGGATCGCCACGGAAACGGCACGACAACGGCTGGGTCGTTGCTATGAGGCGTTTCTGTGCCAAGACCTTGTAGTCTAGGCACGACACGCCACGACACGACTCAAAGCCGTGCCTGCCGTGGCTGTGGCGTGTCTAACACGCCACGACTGTCAAACGGGCCGTGTCGCCACAACACGACCCGTTGGCCACTACTAATTGATTGGTAAGGAATCTAGGTGTCTATCTTATATGGTTGGAAAGATCTGTTTGTCTACTTTCTAGTGGTTCAAACAGTTAATTAATTGGAGTTCTGAGCGAGGAGTTATAATAGTTTTCGTACGAGGTGTTACAGCAGTCCCTACTGTATTTCGGTCTAGATTAAAATTAGATCTGGTATTAATTAGTAATGAATCATAACGGTAAATGCTTCAATTGCAGATAGACTATTAAGATCGTAAAACTGTGAAAGTTGAAACCTTAATGGAATTTCTTAATAGGGCGTCCCACGGTCTAAATTAAATCCATAAATAACTTAAACAAAGTTAATCAGTTTTCTCCACTAACAAAGAGTAACATGCATAAAAATACATTTAGTTCTTCTTAAACCAGTAGATTAAACTAATCGACACTACAAGTATAACTAATTCTGCTGCAACTCACTTTTATGCACCAAAATAGAATTAGATAACGTTAGAAATTAAATCATACAGCTTGTTTGATATAGTTTACACTATTATAGTTTAAACTAATTAGAAATGACAAATTTGAAAGCTCGAGAATATAATTTCATGTTTAGAAGTTTATGAATTTGTTAAGTTCACCTATACTGAAGTATACACGTTCAAATGAATCATAACGGTAAATGCTTCAATTGCAGATAGACTATTAAGATTGTAAAACTGTGAAAGTTGAAACCTCAATGGAATTTCTTAATAGGGCGTCCCACGGTCTAAATTAAATCCACACATAACTTAACCGAAGTTCATCAGTTTTCTCCACTAACAAAGAGTAACATGCATAAAAATACATTTGATTCATAAAAGTAGTGCGAATACCAGTGTAGTTTCAACATCATTCTCTATTAGCGCTCCAAACTCAGAGGGAATATAAGTGTAGTTTCAATATCATTTTCTATTATCACTCCAAACTCACAGATAGATCGATCAAATCATTCAATTGCTAGAATTGATTTTCTTAAACTGCTCAATCGTTTGAATCGACATTATTCCTGGTTATAATCGGTTAAGAAAACATACAATTAACAATATTAATTTGAGTAGGATGCAGGGTTATATGTTGTCTGGTTAGACTTAAACATTGTGCAAAAGTAATTTTACCTAACTAATGTGAAATAACTCGTCACTTTCACGATTTATGTCTCTTGTTCTCTTACTCTCAGAAGTGAAAGTGAAGCTATAAAATGCTTTGTATTAAACCCTAATTTATAGATAAATAAACAGATTCATGAACAAAAAGTAAATCTAATTCATATTAAGATCAATCATTCAATCATATTTTCAAACGAAAATGAAGAAGAAAATGCCTTGTATTAAACCCTAATTTTCTAGATAAATAAACAGATTCATGAACAAAAAGCAAATCTAATTCATATTAAGATCATTCATTTCATCCTATTTTTTCAAATAAAAATGAAGAAAATGCCTTGTATTAAACCCTAGATAAATAAACAGATTCATGAACAGAAATGAAATCTAACCAGCACGAACAGGAGGGAGAGGCGGCTTGGAAGGCAACTCAGGCTGAGAAGCAAGTTCAGTCGGCATTTTCTTAGCAATCATTCGGCTCGCCATTTTGTTGAACAGATGATAACAAAACCTAAAATCACTTCACCTGCAAGATAAATCAGGGTTAATTGTAACACCCCTATTTTCCATATATATCAAAATAGGTGGAAATAACAAAACTCTAGGTCAATTTGGGGTTGGGATTAATATGAAGAGTTAGTGTGGGCTTCAGCATCATAAAATAGAAGTGGGTTAGAAGGGAAACTAGGGTTGCTTGATTATATAAAACGGGGTCTAGAGCTCTTTTTGTAGATTTATAACAAAACTTAGAAAGAGAAAGAGAAATGTTATTCTTTGGAGAAGATTTTGATGAATAAGTTGAAGAAATCTATATATTGTTTATGTTATGGTTAGTATAACTTCTTAATCTTCAACAAGCCACTCTTAGTGAATGAAGAATGGATAAAGAAGGAAAGAGGTAGAGATGGAGTTTTCTAGAGACGGAAACACGACACATTAGAAACGGAAACACGACACGCCACGGTCCGTGACGTTCCTAACCCGCCACGACACGCTAACCCGTTAGAAACGGGTACTTAATTTACAAAACATTATTGTTATTTTGTTAAAAGTAGTTGTTAATTGATAAAATTAATAGTTAATAAAATTATTAAGTAATAAAATAAATATAGATTCTAAAGTATAAACAAATAGCACAACATTTGACATGAAAATTATTTAGTTCTTTCTTTTGTTACGTTTGGCAACAGCTGGCCCATTAGCCACGACCCGACACGGAAACGACTAGGATCGCCACGGAAACGGCACGACAACGGCTGGGTCGTTGCTATGAGGCGTTTCTGTGCCAAGACCTTGTAGTCTAGGCACGACACGCCACGACACGACTCAAAGCCGTGCCTGCCGTGGCTGTGGCGTGTCTAACACGCCACGACTGTCAAACGGGCCGTGTCGCCACAACACGACCCGTTGGCCACTACTAATTGATTGGTAAGGAATCTAGGTGTCTATCTTATATGGTTGGAAAGATCTGTTTGTCTACTTTCTAGTGGTTCAAACAGTTAATTAATTGGAGTTCTGAGCGAGGAGTTATAATAGTTTTCGTACGAGGTGTTACAGCAGTCCCTACTGTATTTCGGTCTAGATTAAAATTAGATCTGGTATTAATTAGTAATGAATCATAACGGTAAATGCTTCAATTGCAGATAGACTATTAAGATCGTAAAACTGTGAAAGTTGAAACCTTAATGGAATTTCTTAATAGGGCGTCCCACGGTCTAAATTAAATCCATAAATAACTTAAACAAAGTTAATCAGTTTTCTCCACTAACAAAGAGTAACATGCATAAAAATACATTTAGTTCTTCTTAAACCAGTAGATTAAACTAATCGACACTACAAGTATAATTAATTCTGCTGCAACTCACTTTTATGCACCAAAATAGAATTAGATAACGTTAGAAATTAAATCATACAGCTTGTTTGATATAGTTTACACTATTATAGTTTAAACTAATTAGAAATGACAAATTTGAAAGCTCGAGAATATAATTTCATGTTTAGAAGTTTATGAATTTGTTAAGTTCACCTATACTGAAGTATACACGTTCAAATGAATCATAACGGTAAATGCTTCAATTGCAGATAGACTATTAAGATTGTAAAACTGTGAAAGTTGAAACCTCAATGGAATTTCTTAATAGGGCGTCCCACGGTCTAAATTAAATCCACACATAACTTAACCGAAGTTCATCAGTTTTCTCCACTAACAAAGAGTAACATGCATAAAAATACATTTGATTCATAAAAGTAGTGCGAATACCAGTGTAGTTTCAACATCATTCTCTATTAGCGCTCCAAACTCAGAGGGAATATAAGTGTAGTTTCAATATCATTTTCTATTATCACTCCAAACTCACAGATAGATCGATCAAATCATTCAATTGCTAGAATTGATTTTCTTAAACTGCTCAATCGTTTGAATCGACATTATTCCTGGTTATAATCGGTTAAGAAAACATACAATTAACAATATTAATTTGAGTAGGATGCAGGGTTATATGTTGTCTGGTTAGACTTAAACATTGTGCAAAAGTAATTTTACCTAACTAATGTGAAATAACTCGTCACTTTCACGATTTATGTCTCTTGTTCTCTTACTCTCAGAAGTGAAAGTGAAGCTATAAAATGCTTTGTATTAAACCCTAATTTATAGATAAATAAACAGATTCATGAACAAAAAGTAAATCTAATTCATATTAAGATCAATCATTCAATCATATTTTCAAACGAAAATGAAGAAGAAAATGCCTTGTATTAAACCCTAATTTTCTAGATAAATAAACAGATTCATGAACAAAAAGCAAATCTAATTCATATTAAGATCATTCATTTCATCCTATTTTTTCAAATAAAAATGAAGAAAATGCCTTGTATTAAACCCTAGATAAATAAACAGATTCATGAACAGAAATGAAATCTAACCAGCACGAACAGGAGGGAGAGGCGGCTTGGAAGGCAACTCAGGCTGAGAAGCAAGTTCAGTCGGCATTTTCTTAGCAATCATTCGGCTCGCCATTTTGTTGAACAGATGATAACAAAACCTAAAATCACTTCACCTGCAAGATAAATCAGGGTTAATTGTAACACCCCTATTTTCCATATATATCAAAATAGGTGGAAATAACAAAACTCTAGGTCAATTTGGGGTTGGGATTAATATGAAGAGTTAGTGTGGGCTTCAGCATCATAAAATAGAAGTGGGTTAGAAGGGAAACTAGGGTTGCTTGATTATATAAAACGGGGTCTAGAGCTCTTTTTGTAGATTTATAACAAAACTTAGAAAGAGAAAGAGAAATGTTATTCTTTGGAGAAGATTTTGATGAATAAGTTGAAGAAATCTATATATTGTTTATGTTATGGTTAGTATAACTTCTTAATCTTCAACAAGCCACTCTTAGTGAATGAAGAATGGATAAAGAAGGAAAGAGGTAGAGATGGAGTTTTCTAGAGACGGAAACACGACACATTAGAAACGGAAACACGACACGCCACGGTCCGTGACGTTCCTAACCCGCCACGACACGCTAACCCGTTAGAAACGGGTACTTAATTTACAAAACATTATTGTTATTTTGTTAAAAGTAGTTGTTAATTGATAAAATTAATAGTTAATAAAATTATTAAGTAATAAAATAAATATAGATTCTAAAGTATAAACAAATAGCACAACATTTGACATGAAAATTATTTAGTTCTTTCTTTTGTTACGTTTGGCAACAGCTGGCCCATTAGCCACGACCCGACACGGAAACGACTAGGATCGCCACGGAAACGGCACGACAACGGCTGGGTCGTTGCTATGAGGCGTTTCTGTGCCAAGACCTTGTAGTCTAGGCACGACACGCCACGACACGACTCAAAGCCGTGCCTGCCGTGGCTGTGGCGTGTCTAACACGCCACGACTGTCAAACGGGCCGTGTCGCCACAACACGACCCGTTGGCCACTACTAATTGATTGGTAAGGAATCTAGGTGTCTATCTTATATGGTTGGAAAGATCTGTTTGTCTACTTTCTAGTGGTTCAAACAGTTAATTAATTGGAGTTCTGAGCGAGGAGTTATAATAGTTTTCGTACGAGGTGTTACAGCAGTCCCTACTGTATTTCGGTCTAGATTAAAATTAGATCTGGTATTAATTAGTAATGAATCATAACGGTAAATGCTTCAATTGCAGATAGACTATTAAGATCGTAAAACTGTGAAAGTTGAAACCTTAATGGAATTTCTTAATAGGGCGTCCCACGGTCTAAATTAAATCCATAAATAACTTAAACAAAGTTAATCAGTTTTCTCCACTAACAAAGAGTAACATGCATAAAAATACATTTAGTTCTTCTTAAACCAGTAGATTAAACTAATCGACACTACAAGTATAATTAATTCTGCTGCAACTCACTTTTATGCACCAAAATAGAATTAGATAACGTTAGAAATTAAATCATACAGCTTGTTTGATATAGTTTACACTATTATAGTTTAAACTAATTAGAAATGACAAATTTGAAAGCTCGAGAATATAATTTCATGTTTAGAAGTTTATGAATTTGTTAAGTTCACCTATACTGAAGTATACACGTTCAAATGAATCATAACGGTAAATGCTTCAATTGCAGATAGACTATTAAGATTGTAAAACTGTGAAAGTTGAAACCTCAATGGAATTTCTTAATAGGGCGTCCCACGGTCTAAATTAAATCCACACATAACTTAACCGAAGTTCATCAGTTTTCTCCACTAACAAAGAGTAACATGCATAAAAATACATTTGATTCATAAAAGTAGTGCGAATACCAGTGTAGTTTCAACATCATTCTCTATTAGCGCTCCAAACTCAGAGGGAATATAAGTGTAGTTTCAATATCATTTTCTATTATCACTCCAAACTCACAGATAGATCGATCAAATCATTCAATTGCTAGAATTGATTTTCTTAAACTGCTCAATCGTTTGAATCGACATTATTCCTGGTTATAATCGGTTAAGAAAACATACAATTAACAATATTAATTTGAGTAGGATGCAGGGTTATATGTTGTCTGGTTAGACTTAAACATTGTGCAAAAGTAATTTTACCTAACTAATGTGAAATAACTCGTCACTTTCACGATTTATGTCTCTTGTTCTCTTACTCTCAGAAGTGAAAGTGAAGCTATAAAATGCTTTGTATTAAACCCTAATTTATAGATAAATAAACAGATTCATGAACAAAAAGTAAATCTAATTCATATTAAGATCAATCATTCAATCATATTTTCAAACGAAAATGAAGAAGAAAATGCCTTGTATTAAACCCTAATTTTCTAGATAAATAAACAGATTCATGAACAAAAAGCAAATCTAATTCATATTAAGATCATTCATTTCATCCTATTTTTTCAAATAAAAATGAAGAAAATGCCTTGTATTAAACCCTAGATAAATAAACAGATTCATGAACAGAAATGAAATCTAACCAGCACGAACAGGAGGGAGAGGCGGCTTGGAAGGCAACTCAGGCTGAGAAGCAAGTTCAGTCGGCATTTTCTTAGCAATCATTCGGCTCGCCATTTTGTTGAACAGATGATAACAAAACCTAAAATCACTTCACCTGCAAGATAAATCAGGGTTAATTGTAACACCCCTATTTTCCATATATATCAAAATAGGTGGAAATAACAAAACTCTAGGTCAATTTGGGGTTGGGATTAATATGAAGAGTTAGTGTGGGCTTCAGCATCATAAAATAGAAGTGGGTTAGAAGGGAAACTAGGGTTGCTTGATTATATAAAACGGGGTCTAGAGCTCTTTTTGTAGATCTATAACAAAACTTAGAAAGAGAAAGAGAAATGTTATTCTTTGGAGAAGATTTTGATGAATAAGTTGAAGAAATCTATATATTGTTTATGTTATGGTTAGTATAACTTCTTAATCTTCAACAAGCCACTCTTAGTGAATGAAGAATGGATAAAGAAGGAAAGAGGTAGAGATGGAGTTTTCTAGAGACGGAAACACGACACATTAGAAACGGAAACACGACACGCCACGGTCCGTGACGTTCCTAACCCGCCACGACACGCTAACCCGTTAGAAACGGGTACTTAATTTACAAAACATTATTGTTATTTTGTTAAAAGTAGTTGTTAATTGATAAAATTAATAGTTAATAAAATTATTAAGTAATAAAATAAATATAGATTCTAAAGTATAAACAAATAGCACAACATTTGACATGAAAATTATTTAGTTCTTTCTTTTGTTACGTTTGGCAACAGCTGGCCCATTAGCCACGACCCGACACGGAAACGACTAGGATCGCCACGGAAACGGCACGACAACGGCTGGGTCGTTGCTATGAGGCGTTTCTGTGCCAAGACCTTGTAGTCTAGGCACGACACGCCACGACACGACTCAAAGCCGTGCCTGCCGTGGCTGTGGCGTGTCTAACACGCCACGACTGTCAAACGGGCCGTGTCGCCACAACACGACCCGTTGGCCACTACTAATTGATTGGTAAGGAATCTAGGTGTCTATCTTATATGGTTGGAAAGATCTGTTTGTCTACTTTCTAGTGGTTCAAACAGTTAATTAATTGGAGTTCTGAGCGAGGAGTTATAATAGTTTTCGTACGAGGTGTTACAGCAGTCCCTACTGTATTTCGGTCTAGATTAAAATTAGATCTGGTATTAATTAGTAATGAATCATAACGGTAAATGCTTCAATTGCAGATAGACTATTAAGATCGTAAAACTGTGAAAGTTGAAACCTTAATGGAATTTCTTAATAGGGCGTCCCACGGTCTAAATTAAATCCATAAATAACTTAAACAAAGTTAATCAGTTTTCTCCACTAACAAAGAGTAACATGCATAAAAATACATTTAGTTCTTCTTAAACCAGTAGATTAAACTAATCGACACTACAAGTATAATTAATTCTGCTGCAACTCACTTTTATGCACCAAAATAGAATTAGATAACGTTAGAAATTAAATCATACAGCTTGTTTGATATAGTTTACACTATTATAGTTTAAACTAATTAGAAATGACAAATTTGAAAGCTCGAGAATATAATTTCATGTTTAGAAGTTTATGAATTTGTTAAGTTCACCTATACTGAAGTATACACGTTCAAATGAATCATAACGGTAAATGCTTCAATTGCAGATAGACTATTAAGATTGTAAAACTGTGAAAGTTGAAACCTCAATGGAATTTCTTAATAGGGCGTCCCACGGTCTAAATTAAATCCACACATAACTTAACCGAAGTTCATCAGTTTTCTCCACTAACAAAGAGTAACATGCATAAAAATACATTTGATTCATAAAAGTAGTGCGAATACCAGTGTAGTTTCAACATCATTCTCTATTAGCGCTCCAAACTCAGAGGGAATATAAGTGTAGTTTCAATATCATTTTCTATTATCACTCCAAACTCACAGATAGATCGATCAAATCATTCAATTGCTAGAATTGATTTTCTTAAACTGCTCAATCGTTTGAATCGACATTATTCCTGGTTATAATCGGTTAAGAAAACATACAATTAACAATATTAATTTGAGTAGGATGCAGGGTTATATGTTGTCTGGTTAGACTTAAACATTGTGCAAAAGTAATTTTACCTAACTAATGTGAAATAACTCGTCACTTTCACGATTTATGTCTCTTGTTCTCTTACTCTCAGAAGTGAAAGTGAAGCTATAAAATGCTTTGTATTAAACCCTAATTTATAGATAAATAAACAGATTCATGAACAAAAAGTAAATCTAATTCATATTAAGATCAATCATTCAATCATATTTTCAAACGAAAATGAAGAAGAAAATGCCTTGTATTAAACCCTAATTTTCTAGATAAATAAACAGATTCATGAACAAAAAGCAAATCTAATTCATATTAAGATCATTCATTTCATCCTATTTTTTCAAATAAAAATGAAGAAAATGCCTTGTATTAAACCCTAGATAAATAAACAGATTCATGAACAGAAATGAAATCTAACCAGCACGAACAGGAGGGAGAGGCGGCTTGGAAGGCAACTCAGGCTGAGAAGCAAGTTCAGTCGGCATTTTCTTAGCAATCATTCGGCTCGCCATTTTGTTGAACAGATGATAACAAAACCTAAAATCACTTCACCTGCAAGATAAATCAGGGTTAATTGTAACACCCCTATTTTCCATATATATCAAAATAGGTGGAAATAACAAAACTCTAGGTCAATTTGGGGTTGGGATTAATATGAAGAGTTAGTGTGGGCTTCAGCATCATAAAATAGAAGTGGGTTAGAAGGGAAACTAGGGTTGCTTGATTATATAAAACGGGGTCTAGAGCTCTTTTTGTAGATTTATAACAAAACTTAGAAAGAGAAAGAGAAATGTTATTCTTTGGAGAAGATTTTGATGAATAAGTTGAAGAAATCTATATATTGTTTATGTTATGGTTAGTATAACTTCTTAATCTTCAACAAGCCACTCTTAGTGAATGAAGAATGGATAAAGAAGGAAAGAGGTAGAGATGGAGTTTTCTAGAGACGGAAACACGACACATTAGAAACGGAAACACGACACGCCACGGTCCGTGACGTTCCTAACCCGCCACGACACGCTAACCCGTTAGAAACGGGTACTTAATTTACAAAACATTATTGTTATTTTGTTAAAAGTAGTTGTTAATTGATAAAATTAATAGTTAATAAAATTATTAAGTAATAAAATAAATATAGATTCTAAAGTATAAACAAATAGCACAACATTTGACATGAAAATTATTTAGTTCTTTCTTTTGTTACGTTTGGCAACAGCTGGCCCATTAGCCACGACCCGACACGGAAACGACTAGGATCGCCACGGAAACGGCACGACAACGGCTGGGTCGTTGCTATGAGGCGTTTCTGTGCCAAGACCTTGTAGTCTAGGCACGACACGCCACGACACGACTCAAAGCCGTGCCTGCCGTGGCTGTGGCGTGTCTAACACGCCACGACTGTCAAACGGGCCGTGTCGCCACAACACGACCCGTTGGCCACTACTAATTGATTGGTAAGGAATCTAGGTGTCTATCTTATATGGTTGGAAAGATCTGTTTGTCTACTTTCTAGTGGTTCAAACAGTTAATTAATTGGAGTTCTGAGCGAGGAGTTATAATAGTTTTCGTACGAGGTGTTACAGCAGTCCCTACTGTATTTCGGTCTAGATTAAAATTAGATCTGGTATTAATTAGTAATGAATCATAACGGTAAATGCTTCAATTGCAGATAGACTATTAAGATCGTAAAACTGTGAAAGTTGAAACCTTAATGGAATTTCTTAATAGGGCGTCCCACGGTCTAAATTAAATCCATAAATAACTTAAACAAAGTTAATCAGTTTTCTCCACTAACAAAGAGTAACATGCATAAAAATACATTTAGTTCTTCTTAAACCAGTAGATTAAACTAATCGACACTACAAGTATAATTAATTCTGCTGCAACTCACTTTTATGCACCAAAATAGAATTAGATAACGTTAGAAATTAAATCATACAGCTTGTTTGATATAGTTTACACTATTATAGTTTAAACTAATTAGAAATGACAAATTTGAAAGCTCGAGAATATAATTTCATGTTTAGAAGTTTATGAATTTGTTAAGTTCACCTATACTGAAGTATACACGTTCAAATGAATCATAACGGTAAATGCTTCAATTGCAGATAGACTATTAAGATTGTAAAACTGTGAAAGTTGAAACCTCAATGGAATTTCTTAATAGGGCGTCCCACGGTCTAAATTAAATCCACACATAACTTAACCGAAGTTCATCAGTTTTCTCCACTAACAAAGAGTAACATGCATAAAAATACATTTGATTCATAAAAGTAGTGCGAATACCAGTGTAGTTTCAACATCATTCTCTATTAGCGCTCCAAACTCAGAGGGAATATAAGTGTAGTTTCAATATCATTTTCTATTATCACTCCAAACTCACAGATAGATCGATCAAATCATTCAATTGCTAGAATTGATTTTCTTAAACTGCTCAATCGTTTGAATCGACATTATTCCTGGTTATAATCGGTTAAGAAAACATACAATTAACAATATTAATTTGAGTAGGATGCAGGGTTATATGTTGTCTGGTTAGACTTAAACATTGTGCAAAAGTAATTTTACCTAACTAATGTGAAATAACTCGTCACTTTCACGATTTATGTCTCTTGTTCTCTTACTCTCAGAAGTGAAAGTGAAGCTATAAAATGCTTTGTATTAAACCCTAATTTATAGATAAATAAACAGATTCATGAACAAAAAGTAAATCTAATTCATATTAAGATCAATCATTCAATCATATTTTCAAACGAAAATGAAGAAGAAAATGCCTTGTATTAAACCCTAATTTTCTAGATAAATAAACAGATTCATGAACAAAAAGCAAATCTAATTCATATTAAGATCATTCATTTCATCCTATTTTTTCAAATAAAAATGAAGAAAATGCCTTGTATTAAACCCTAGATAAATAAACAGATTCATGAACAGAAATGAAATCTAACCAGCACGAACAGGAGGGAGAGGCGGCTTGGAAGGCAACTCAGGCTGAGAAGCAAGTTCAGTCGGCATTTTCTTAGCAATCATTCGGCTCGCCATTTTGTTGAACAGATGATAACAAAACCTAAAATCACTTCACCTGCAAGATAAATCAGGGTTAATTGTAACACCCCTATTTTCCATATATATCAAAATAGGTGGAAATAACAAAACTCTAGGTCAATTTGGGGTTGGGATTAATATGAAGAGTTAGTGTGGGCTTCAGCATCATAAAATAGAAGTGGGTTAGAAGGGAAACTAGGGTTGCTTGATTATATAAAACGGGGTCTAGAGCTCTTTTTGTAGATCTATAACAAAACTTAGAAAGAGAAAGAGAAATGTTATTCTTTGGAGAAGATTTTGATGAATAAGTTGAAGAAATCTATATATTGTTTATGTTATGGTTAGTATAACTTCTTAATCTTCAACAAGCCACTCTTAGTGAATGAAGAATGGATAAAGAAGGAAAGAGGTAGAGATGGAGTTTTCTAGAGACGGAAACACGACACATTAGAAACGGAAACACGACACGCCACGGTCCGTGACGTTCCTAACCCGCCACGACACGCTAACCCGTTAGAAACGGGTACTTAATTTACAAAACATTATTGTTATTTTGTTAAAAGTAGTTGTTAATTGATAAAATTAATAGTTAATAAAATTATTAAGTAATAAAATAAATATAGATTCTAAAGTATAAACAAATAGCACAACATTTGACATGAAAATTATTTAGTTCTTTCTTTTGTTACGTTTGGCAACAGCTGGCCCATTAGCCACGACCCGACACGGAAACGACTAGGATCGCCACGGAAACGGCACGACAACGGCTGGGTCGTTGCTATGAGGCGTTTCTGTGCCAAGACCTTGTAGTCTAGGCACGACACGCCACGACACGACTCAAAGCCGTGCCTGCCGTGGCTGTGGCGTGTCTAACACGCCACGACTGTCAAACGGGCCGTGTCGCCACAACACGACCCGTTGGCCACTACTAATTGATTGGTAAGGAATCTAGGTGTCTATCTTATATGGTTGGAAAGATCTGTTTGTCTACTTTCTAGTGGTTCAAACAGTTAATTAATTGGAGTTCTGAGCGAGGAGTTATAATAGTTTTCGTACGAGGTGTTACAGCAGTCCCTACTGTATTTCGGTCTAGATTAAAATTAGATCTGGTATTAATTAGTAATGAATCATAACGGTAAATGCTTCAATTGCAGATAGACTATTAAGATCGTAAAACTGTGAAAGTTGAAACCTTAATGGAATTTCTTAATAGGGCGTCCCACGGTCTAAATTAAATCCATAAATAACTTAAACAAAGTTAATCAGTTTTCTCCACTAACAAAGAGTAACATGCATAAAAATACATTTAGTTCTTCTTAAACCAGTAGATTAAACTAATCGACACTACAAGTATAATTAATTCTGCTGCAACTCACTTTTATGCACCAAAATAGAATTAGATAACGTTAGAAATTAAATCATACAGCTTGTTTGATATAGTTTACACTATTATAGTTTAAACTAATTAGAAATGACAAATTTGAAAGCTCGAGAATATAATTTCATGTTTAGAAGTTTATGAATTTGTTAAGTTCACCTATACTGAAGTATACACGTTCAAATGAATCATAACGGTAAATGCTTCAATTGCAGATAGACTATTAAGATTGTAAAACTGTGAAAGTTGAAACCTCAATGGAATTTCTTAATAGGGCGTCCCACGGTCTAAATTAAATCCACACATAACTTAACCGAAGTTCATCAGTTTTCTCCACTAACAAAGAGTAACATGCATAAAAATACATTTGATTCATAAAAGTAGTGCGAATACCAGTGTAGTTTCAACATCATTCTCTATTAGCGCTCCAAACTCAGAGGGAATATAAGTGTAGTTTCAATATCATTTTCTATTATCACTCCAAACTCACAGATAGATCGATCAAATCATTCAATTGCTAGAATTGATTTTCTTAAACTGCTCAATCGTTTGAATCGACATTATTCCTGGTTATAATCGGTTAAGAAAACATACAATTAACAATATTAATTTGAGTAGGATGCAGGGTTATATGTTGTCTGGTTAGACTTAAACATTGTGCAAAAGTAATTTTACCTAACTAATGTGAAATAACTCGTCACTTTCACGATTTATGTCTCTTGTTCTCTTACTCTCAGAAGTGAAAGTGAAGCTATAAAATGCTTTGTATTAAACCCTAATTTATAGATAAATAAACAGATTCATGAACAAAAAGTAAATCTAATTCATATTAAGATCAATCATTCAATCATATTTTCAAACGAAAATGAAGAAGAAAATGCCTTGTATTAAACCCTAATTTTCTAGATAAATAAACAGATTCATGAACAAAAAGCAAATCTAATTCATATTAAGATCATTCATTTCATCCTATTTTTTCAAATAAAAATGAAGAAAATGCCTTGTATTAAACCCTAGATAAATAAACAGATTCATGAACAGAAATGAAATCTAACCAGCACGAACAGGAGGGAGAGGCGGCTTGGAAGGCAACTCAGGCTGAGAAGCAAGTTCAGTCGGCATTTTCTTAGCAATCATTCGGCTCGCCATTTTGTTGAACAGATGATAACAAAACCTAAAATCACTTCACCTGCAAGATAAATCAGGGTTAATTGTAACACCCCTATTTTCCATATATATCAAAATAGGTGGAAATAACAAAACTCTAGGTCAATTTGGGGTTGGGATTAATATGAAGAGTTAGTGTGGGCTTCAGCATCATAAAATAGAAGTGGGTTAGAAGGGAAACTAGGGTTGCTTGATTATATAAAACGGGGTCTAGAGCTCTTTTTGTAGATTTATAACAAAACTTAGAAAGAGAAAGAGAAATGTTATTCTTTGGAGAAGATTTTGATGAATAAGTTGAAGAAATCTATATATTGTTTATGTTATGGTTAGTATAACTTCTTAATCTTCAACAAGCCACTCTTAGTGAATGAAGAATGGATAAAGAAGGAAAGAGGTAGAGATGGAGTTTTCTAGAGACGGAAACACGACACATTAGAAACGGAAACACGACACGCCACGGTCCGTGACGTTCCTAACCCGCCACGACACGCTAACCCGTTAGAAACGGGTACTTAATTTACAAAACATTATTGTTATTTTGTTAAAAGTAGTTGTTAATTGATAAAATTAATAGTTAATAAAATTATTAAGTAATAAAATAAATATAGATTCTAAAGTATAAACAAATAGCACAACATTTGACATGAAAATTATTTAGTTCTTTCTTTTGTTACGTTTGGCAACAGCTGGCCCATTAGCCACGACCCGACACGGAAACGACTAGGATCGCCACGGAAACGGCACGACAACGGCTGGGTCGTTGCTATGAGGCGTTTCTGTGCCAAGACCTTGTAGTCTAGGCACGACACGCCACGACACGACTCAAAGCCGTGCCTGCCGTGGCTGTGGCGTGTCTAACACGCCACGACTGTCAAACGGGCCGTGTCGCCACAACACGACCCGTTGGCCACTACTAATTGATTGGTAAGGAATCTAGGTGTCTATCTTATATGGTTGGAAAGATCTGTTTGTCTACTTTCTAGTGGTTCAAACAGTTAATTAATTGGAGTTCTGAGCGAGGAGTTATAATAGTTTTCGTACGAGGTGTTACAGCAGTCCCTACTGTATTTCGGTCTAGATTAAAATTAGATCTGGTATTAATTAGTAATGAATCATAACGGTAAATGCTTCAATTGCAGATAGACTATTAAGATCGTAAAACTGTGAAAGTTGAAACCTTAATGGAATTTCTTAATAGGGCGTCCCACGGTCTAAATTAAATCCATAAATAACTTAAACAAAGTTAATCAGTTTTCTCCACTAACAAAGAGTAACATGCATAAAAATACATTTAGTTCTTCTTAAACCAGTAGATTAAACTAATCGACACTACAAGTATAATTAATTCTGCTGCAACTCACTTTTATGCACCAAAATAGAATTAGATAACGTTAGAAATTAAATCATACAGCTTGTTTGATATAGTTTACACTATTATAGTTTAAACTAATTAGAAATGACAAATTTGAAAGCTCGAGAATATAATTTCATGTTTAGAAGTTTATGAATTTGTTAAGTTCACCTATACTGAAGTATACACGTTCAAATGAATCATAACGGTAAATGCTTCAATTGCAGATAGACTATTAAGATTGTAAAACTGTGAAAGTTGAAACCTCAATGGAATTTCTTAATAGGGCGTCCCACGGTCTAAATTAAATCCACACATAACTTAACCGAAGTTCATCAGTTTTCTCCACTAACAAAGAGTAACATGCATAAAAATACATTTGATTCATAAAAGTAGTGCGAATACCAGTGTAGTTTCAACATCATTCTCTATTAGCGCTCCAAACTCAGAGGGAATATAAGTGTAGTTTCAATATCATTTTCTATTATCACTCCAAACTCACAGATAGATCGATCAAATCATTCAATTGCTAGAATTGATTTTCTTAAACTGCTCAATCGTTTGAATCGACATTATTCCTGGTTATAATCGGTTAAGAAAACATACAATTAACAATATTAATTTGAGTAGGATGCAGGGTTATATGTTGTCTGGTTAGACTTAAACATTGTGCAAAAGTAATTTTACCTAACTAATGTGAAATAACTCGTCACTTTCACGATTTATGTCTCTTGTTCTCTTACTCTCAGAAGTGAAAGTGAAGCTATAAAATGCTTTGTATTAAACCCTAATTTATAGATAAATAAACAGATTCATGAACAAAAAGTAAATCTAATTCATATTAAGATCAATCATTCAATCATATTTTCAAACGAAAATGAAGAAGAAAATGCCTTGTATTAAACCCTAATTTTCTAGATAAATAAACAGATTCATGAACAAAAAGCAAATCTAATTCATATTAAGATCATTCATTTCATCCTATTTTTTCAAATAAAAATGAAGAAAATGCCTTGTATTAAACCCTAGATAAATAAACAGATTCATGAACAGAAATGAAATCTAACCAGCACGAACAGGAGGGAGAGGCGGCTTGGAAGGCAACTCAGGCTGAGAAGCAAGTTCAGTCGGCATTTTCTTAGCAATCATTCGGCTCGCCATTTTGTTGAACAGATGATAACAAAACCTAAAATCACTTCACCTGCAAGATAAATCAGGGTTAATTGTAACACCCCTATTTTCCATATATATCAAAATAGGTGGAAATAACAAAACTCTAGGTCAATTTGGGGTTGGGATTAATATGAAGAGTTAGTGTGGGCTTCAGCATCATAAAATAGAAGTGGGTTAGAAGGGAAACTAGGGTTGCTTGATTATATAAAACGGGGTCTAGAGCTCTTTTTGTAGATTTATAACAAAACTTAGAAAGAGAAAGAGAAATGTTATTCTTTGGAGAAGATTTTGATGAATAAGTTGAAGAAATCTATATATTGTTTATGTTATGGTTAGTATAACTTCTTAATCTTCAACAAGCCACTCTTAGTGAATGAAGAATGGATAAAGAAGGAAAGAGGTAGAGATGGAGTTTTCTAGAGACGGAAACACGACACATTAGAAACGGAAACACGACACGCCACGGTCCGTGACGTTCCTAACCCGCCACGACACGCTAACCCGTTAGAAACGGGTACTTAATTTACAAAACATTATTGTTATTTTGTTAAAAGTAGTTGTTAATTGATAAAATTAATAGTTAATAAAATTATTAAGTAATAAAATAAATATAGATTCTAAAGTATAAACAAATAGCACAACATTTGACATGAAAATTATTTAGTTCTTTCTTTTGTTACGTTTGGCAACAGCTGGCCCATTAGCCACGACCCGACACGGAAACGACTAGGATCGCCACGGAAACGGCACGACAACGGCTGGGTCGTTGCTATGAGGCGTTTCTGTGCCAAGACCTTGTAGTCTAGGCACGACACGCCACGACACGACTCAAAGCCGTGCCTGCCGTGGCTGTGGCGTGTCTAACACGCCACGACTGTCAAACGGGCCGTGTCGCCACAACACGACCCGTTGGCCACTACTAATTGATTGGTAAGGAATCTAGGTGTCTATCTTATATGGTTGGAAAGATCTGTTTGTCTACTTTCTAGTGGTTCAAACAGTTAATTAATTGGAGTTCTGAGCGAGGAGTTATAATAGTTTTCGTACGAGGTGTTACAGCAGTCCCTACTGTATTTCGGTCTAGATTAAAATTAGATCTGGTATTAATTAGTAATGAATCATAACGGTAAATGCTTCAATTGCAGATAGACTATTAAGATCGTAAAACTGTGAAAGTTGAAACCTTAATGGAATTTCTTAATAGGGCGTCCCACGGTCTAAATTAAATCCATAAATAACTTAAACAAAGTTAATCAGTTTTCTCCACTAACAAAGAGTAACATGCATAAAAATACATTTAGTTCTTCTTAAACCAGTAGATTAAACTAATCGACACTACAAGTATAACTAATTCTGCTGCAACTCACTTTTATGCACCAAAATAGAATTAGATAACGTTAGAAATTAAATCATACAGCTTGTTTGATATAGTTTACACTATTATAGTTTAAACTAATTAGAAATGACAAATTTGAAAGCTCGAGAATATAATTTCATGTTTAGAAGTTTATGAATTTGTTAAGTTCACCTATACTGAAGTATACACGTTCAAATGAATCATAACGGTAAATGCTTCAATTGCAGATAGACTATTAAGATTGTAAAACTGTGAAAGTTGAAACCTCAATGGAATTTCTTAATAGGGCGTCCCACGGTCTAAATTAAATCCACACATAACTTAACCGAAGTTCATCAGTTTTCTCCACTAACAAAGAGTAACATGCATAAAAATACATTTGATTCATAAAAGTAGTGCGAATACCAGTGTAGTTTCAACATCATTCTCTATTAGCGCTCCAAACTCAGAGGGAATATAAGTGTAGTTTCAATATCATTTTCTATTATCACTCCAAACTCACAGATAGATCGATCAAATCATTCAATTGCTAGAATTGATTTTCTTAAACTGCTCAATCGTTTGAATCGACATTATTCCTGGTTATAATCGGTTAAGAAAACATACAATTAACAATATTAATTTGAGTAGGATGCAGGGTTATATGTTGTCTGGTTAGACTTAAACATTGTGCAAAAGTAATTTTACCTAACTAATGTGAAATAACTCGTCACTTTCACGATTTCTGTCTCTTGTTCTCTTACTCTCAGAAGTGAAAGTGAAGCTATAAAATGCTTTGTATTAAACCCTAATTTATAGATAAATAAACAGATTCATGAACAAAAAGTAAATCTAATTCATATTAAGATCAATCATTCAATCATATTTTCAAACGAAAATGAAGAAGAAAATGCCTTGTATTAAACCCTAATTTTCTAGATAAATAAACAGATTCATGAACAAAAAGCAAATCTAATTCATATTAAGATCATTCATTTCATCCTATTTTTTCAAATAAAAATGAAGAAAATGCCTTGTATTAAACCCTAGATAAATAAACAGATTCATGAACAGAAATGAAATCTAACCAGCACGAACAGGAGGGAGAGGCGGCTTGGAAGGCAACTCAGGCTGAGAAGCAAGTTCAGTCGGCATTTTCTTAGCAATCATTCGGCTCGCCATTTTGTTGAACAGATGATAACAAAACCTAAAATCACTTCACCTGCAAGATAAATCAGGGTTAATTGTAACACCCCTATTTTCCATATATATCAAATTAGGTGGAAATAACAAAACTCTAGGTCAATTTGGGGTTGGGATTAATATGAAGAGTAAGTTAGTGTGGGCTTCAGCATCATAAAATAGAAGTGGGTTAGAAGGGAAACTAGGGTTGCTTGATTATATAAAACGGGGTCTAGAGCTCTTTTTGTAGATCTATAACAAAACTTAGAAAGAGAAAGAGAAATGTTATTCTTTGGAGAAAATTTTGATAAATAAGTTGAAGAAATCTATATATTGTTTATGTTATGGTTAATATATTTTCTTAATCTTCAACAAGCCACACTTAGTGAATGAAGAATGTATAAAGAAGGAAAGAGGTAGAGATGGAGTTTTCTAGAGAGAGAAAGAGGCATGATTGTGGTCTTGATGTCATTTAAGGCAAAAGAGGTAGATTTCTTATCTCCTAATTCTTTTGTAGGCTTTTTCAATCTATTCCATGATAGGTTTAGTATTGTTAATCACTTAAGTTCTACAAAGAATGATTGAATGATTTAGATATTAGTTCTATCTTGAATTCCATAAAAGATCTATATAGGACAATATTTAGGTCTAGTTTAAAATTAGATCTGGATTGATTGTAGTGGTGGCCAACGGGTCGTGTTAGCACGGAAACGGACCGGCACAACCCGTTTATAAGGCAAAACAATACGGTACGGCACGGAACGTCGCGTGTCATGTCGTGTCGACCCGTCACCGGCCAAACGGGCCGTGGCAGGTCTGGGATTTTAAGCTCCCAGACCCGTCAACCACGGCACATTAGAAACGGAAACACGACACGCCACGGTCCGTGACGTTCCTAACCCGCCACGACACGCTAACCCGTTAGAAACGGGTACTTAATTTACAAAACATTATTTTTATTTTGTTAAAAGTAGTTGTTAATTGATAAAATTAATAGTTAATAAAATTATTAAGTAATAAAATAAATATAGATTCTAAAGTTTAAACAAATAGCACAACATTTGACTTGAAAATTATTTAGTGCTTTCTTTTGTTATGTTTGGCAACAACTGGCCCATTAGCCACGACCCGACACGGAAACGACTAGGATCGCCACGGAAACGGCACGACAACGGCTGGGTCGTTGCTATGGGGCGTTTCTGTGCCAAGACCTTGTAGTCTAGGCACGACACGGCACGACACGACTCAAAGCCGTGCCTGCCGTGGCTGTGGCGTGTGTAACACGCCACGACTGTCAAACGGGCCGTGTCGCCACAACACGACCCGTTGGCCACTACTAATTGATTGGTAAGGAATCTAGGTGTCTATCTTATATGGTTAGAAAGATTTGTTTGTCTACTTTCTAGTGGTTCAAACAGTTAATTAATTGGAGTTCCGAGCGAGGAGTTATAATAGTTTTCGTACGAGGTGTCACAGCAGTCCCTACTGTATTTCGGTCTAGATTAAAATTAAATCTGGTATTGATTGGTAATGAATCATAACGGTAAATGCTTCAATTGCAGATAGACTATTAAGATCGTAAAACTGTGAAAGTTGAAACCTCAATGGAATTTCTTAATAGGGCGTCCCACGGTCTAAATTAAATCCACACATAACTTAACCGAAGTTAATCAGTTTTCTCCACTAACAAAGAGTAACATGCATAAAAGAACATTTGATCCATAAAAGTAGTGCGAATACAAGTGTAGTTTCAACATCATTCTCTATTAGCGCTCCAAACTCAGAGGGAATACAAGTGTAGTGTAAATATCATTCTCTATTATCACTCCAAACTCACAGGTAGATCGATCAAATCATTCAATTGCTAGAATTGATTTTCTTAAACTGCTCAATCGTTTGAATCGACATTATTCCTGGTTATAATCGGTTAAGAAAACATACAATTAACAATATTAATTTGAGTAGGATGCAGGGTTATATGTTGTCTGGTTAGACTTAAACATTGTGCAAAAGTAATTTTACCTAACTAATGTGAAAATAACTCGTCACTCTCACGATTTCTGTCCCTTGTTCTCTTACTCTCAGAAGTGAAAGTGAAGCTATAAAATGCTTTGTATTAAACCCTAATTTTTAGATCAATAAACAGATTCATGAACAAAAAGCAAATCTAATTCATATTAAGATCAATCATTCAATCATATTTTCAAACAAAAATGAAGAAGAAAATACCTTGTATTAAACCCTAATTTTCTAGATAAATAAACAGATTCATGAGCAAAAAGCAAATCTAATTCATATTAAGATCATTCATTCCATCATATTTTTTCAAACAAAAATGAAGAAGAAAATGTCTTGTATTAATCCTTAGATAAATAAACAGATTCATGAACATAAATGAAATCTAACCAGCACGAACAGGAGGGAGAGGCGGCTTGGAAGGCAACTCAGGCTGAGGAGCAAGTTCAGTCGGCATTTTCTTAGCAATCATTCGGCTCGCCATTTTGTTGAACAGATGATAACAAAACCTAAAATCATTTCACCTGCAAGATAAATCAGGTTTAATTGTAACACCCTATTTTCTATATATATCAAATGTGAGAAGATTGTATGTACAAATGTGGGGCGATTATCTCACACGAGAAGATTGTTTGCGGGATACAAAGGGACAAAACGTATGAGTAACCTACTCTTAGTTTTTTCTTTGCGAGAGGACCGTATGAATATAATTGTACACACTCGTCCTCTTAACTTCCGGTTGAATTGATGCGATTTTCAACCCTATTGAAGTGTCGTGAAAGTTAGTCATCTTTCTAATCGGTGTCTCTTCGGAGGAGACATTTAGGGGGGGTATTGGATTGGGACTTTCGTGGACATTAGAGAGTCCGCGAAAGTCCGAGACATTCAAATCCAGACATTTGAGAGTCCACGAAAGTCTGAGGCATTCAAATCCAGACATTTGAGAGTCTATAAAAGTCCGAGGCATTCGATTGTCTTCCAAAATGTCTCAGACTTTGGTGGACTTCATAATTTGATGGATTTGTGAAGGATTTGGGACAAATTTGGAAGCCAAAATGTCTTTCAAAAAACAAGAGACATTTGAAGTCCATCATGTGATCAAACAACAATAATAATATTAAAAATAATAAATGTCTACCAAATGTCCATCAATGTCCACAAATATTCACAGATGTCTACGAAAGTCGAAAAATATATTTTTGAAATGTTAGTATAAACATATTATTTTATGTGATTAAACAATAATAATAATATTAAAATAATAAATGTCTACCAAATGTCCATCAATGTCCACAAATATTCACGATGTCTACGAAAGTCGAAAAATATATTTTTGAAATGTTAGTATAAATATATTATTTCATGTAATTAAAAAATAATAATATTAAAATAATAAATATCTACCAAATGTCCATCAATGTCCACAAATATTCACAGATGTCTACGAAAGTCGAAAAATATATTTTTGAAATGTTAGTGTAAACATATTATTTCATGTGATTAGACAATAATAATAATATTAAAATAATAAATATCTACCAAATTTCTATCAATGTCCACAAATATTCACAGATGTCTACGAAAGTCGAAAAATATATTTTTGAAATGTTAGTATAAATATATTATTTCATGTGATTAAACAATAATAATAATATTAAAATAATAAATGTCTACCAAATGTCCATCAATGTCCACAAATATTCACAGATGTCTACGAAAGTCGAAAAATATATTTTTGATTAGCACAAATATAATATGCATTACACATTTTGTCAATGGACTCAAGATCTTAAAATGTCCCCGTCTATGGATCAAATGTCTTGAAATGTCTATAAAGACATTTTGTCTACAAACTTCAATGTCTTGAAAATGTCTATGAACACATGTTGTCTATAATAAGTCATTCGAAATGTCTTGAAATGTCTACGGGACATTTTGTCTATGAAAGTCTGTGAAAGTTTCGCTCCACAACCCCCCCCCCCCCCCCCCCCCCCCCCCCCTTATTCCATTATGAGAATATATGCTAGATTCCTCCTTACTATTACTTTTTGTTTATTTGGAGATTGATTGATGGAATTAAGCAAGCATAATTCCTTAATACAACTTTGATCTCAAAATCTACTTTTGTGTTTAATTCTTTATGTATTTGTGTAGTATAAAAGCTAAATTGGTAAGAGCTTATTTTATCCAAATTCTTCAATATTTTTAATTTGTCATGCAACTCCTTCAATTCCAATTTAGAAGTAGTTTTCCTAATATTATGTAGATAAATGTTATTTCTTAGAATCTTACTCCGAATTTGACTTGGAAACTGAAGGAACATCTTTCACACTCCCTTTTAATTCGTTACTATTCTCTAAAAAAACCATTAATTCGTTAAGGACTTTGAGTCAAACTCCACTAAGTGATTTAAGCACACTACTCCGACCAAGTGTGTGATTACCATTTAATTTTGTAGTTCACAAAGAAACACATGTCTGCAAATTTGCGGTTGCACTTGTGATTCCTGTTTAGTCTTCCTCAAAAAAATTTAGAGATTGAGAAACACGACGCCAATTATCTCTCTTTATCTCGACCATAATTCGACTTTCTCAATTTTCGAGAGGTTAATTAAGTTCTTGCACCTTTAAAAGATAGAAAACGAGAAACCTTGCAAAATGTACAACCTTCATGTGAAATTGGTCAAAGTCAAGAAAAATAAGAAATCAATACAAAAAGTCTGGTTGAGGACTAAAAAGTCGAAAATCCCACATCTGGGGTTCACAAAAGTATGTCACGACTTTGGCGAGTTAATGTCAGGCGTACATAGGTCTATGTTAGAGCACAAAATTTGATGACTCTACATATTTCGAAAAATGTGGCATACAACAATATGCTCGGTCCAATGACATTTGTGGTATGTGTGTCTGCTTTTATATACAAGCGTATCAGATTTTGATAAGCAAAAAATAGGAAACGTCAATAACATATATGTCACTGAACAATTGGATTATAGACAAATAAAGTTTATAACGTTAGATGTGTAATTCATCTAACAATATGTGAGATACAAATGAGAATATGTTATATTCAACGTGGTATATGCACCAAAGACGGACAAACTTTTATTGATGCAAAAGTAAAACGGACACGTGACTTTTACCCAGTCTCAATTTGAGCTTTTCGACCCGTCCCTAATTTATTTTGGACCTTGGGCCTATTATGAACCCCAATTATTTGGACCTTTTTCCAACCACCCTTTAAAATACATATAGTTTCCCTGTCTTTTGCTTCTCTAATCAAAGCTTGATTGGATTCGTCGCGATTTTCTTAGAAGTATCTTTTTTTTTGTTGAACATAGAAGTACTTCTTTATCAAGAAAAAAGAAATGATACCAAGTCTTACAAAAAGTACATGAAAGTGTATCTGATGATACATAAAATGGTCACCCGTCGACTATCGTCAATAAGTTAAGAAAAGACTAAAAGATCAAAGGCTCAATATGTCTCAAGCCAACAAGACCGCTGAGCCCGAAGAGGTCTGCCACCTAAGATGTATAATTCATCTAACAATATGTGAGATACAAATGAGAATATGTTACATACAACGTGGTATATGCACCAAAGACGGACAAACTTTTATTGATGCAAAAGTAAAACGGACACGTGACTTTTACCTAGTCTCAATTTGAGTTTTTCGACCCGTCCCTAATTTATTTTGGACCTTGGGCCTATTATTAACCCCAATTATTTGGACCTTTTTCCAACCACCCTTTGAAATACATATAGTTTCCCTGTCTTTTGCTTCTCTAATCAAAGCTTGATTGGATTCGTCGCGATTTTCTTAGAAGTATCTTTTTTTTTGTTGAACATAGAAGTACTTATTTATCAAGAAAAAAGAAATGATACCAAGTCTTACAAAAAGTACATGAAAGTGTATCTGATGATACATAAAATGGTCACCCGTTGACTATCGTCAATAAGTTAAGAAAAGACTAAAAGATCAAAGGCTCAATCTGTCTCAAGCCAACAAGACCGCTGAGCCCGAAGAGGTCTGCCACCTAAGCCCAGAATCGGGAGGTCGACAAGATCGTCTAAGGAGTTCCAACCCTCCTTGCCTCAAACACAACCAGGTCTGCCCTGTGATCCGCATGAAGTATATGGGGTTCACGTAAACCAGTCTGATGCCTTACACCCTGACACATGGGAAGGCAGAAGCGTGTAGCGCGCTTATCGACTTAATCGCGGGTCTTCCTAAAGATCCCAGTCGTCTACGATCTTAAGTGTTTGATTAACTTGGGTTTCAAGAGTCTCAAAGGAGGAAACATCTCCTAGATGATCTATCAACTCGGTAGGATATTTAGCAAGAATCCTTGAACATAGGAACTTCAAAATATCCAAGATACGAGATAAACTCAAAGAGGAAACTCGAACTACAAAATAGCAGTTCCAGTACAATATGGTGGATCTCAACTGATGCAGGCACATCTAGGCTGGCCCATTAAAACAAGGGCCTCTCGGCCATACTGGCCCGTTCAGTCATATTAATTAGGGTTTTTGGGAGATTCCTTAATTTTAGGTTTAGAAAGTTATCTGGTTTTGGTATTTCTATTATTTAGGAAAGCCTAGTTTGTGTCTATCTAAGAAAGTCTAATAGTCTATAAAAAGAAGTCTGGTCTGTCCTTTTATGTTCATGTTGAAAAGAAACCCCTTGAATTAATATAGTTTTCAGTTTTTAGAGTTATTTTCCGCTCCTTCACCTTTATTTTACTGTTCTTCGTTTATCTTTACCGTTTAATTTTAATTCCGCTGCGTGCTACATTAAGTGGTATTCAGAGCCAATTTTTTTTTCTTCACCGTTACAATGGTTAACCCTACCGTTACTACCACCCCTTCTAAAGAGAAGACGCCTACTTTCGCATCCGAATGGGATAACATCAACAAGAAGTTATCTTTGTTTACGAAGTTGGAAGAAGCTTTCGATACTTTCAAAAAGGATGCTACAAAAAAATTTGAACATATCGATCTTCGGTTCGATCAAATTTGTAGCTCCCTCGAGAACCTAACAACTCAAGTCGAAGTGCTAACTCAAAAGGTATCGTTCTCTACCACCCAAACTCCACCGACACAAACACCACCACCACAGTCCACCGTCCAACAGTCGGCTTCACACTCGACTCCCATTACTACACCACCCACAACCACCTTCGCCATACCATCCGGTTATCCACACCACGTATCTCACGTGGAAACTCATGCACTCAATACAACCCTATCACCCCATCCAAACCCTAGTGGCCATCCAATACCTATTCCCAGTACACCACCTCCACTACCTCGTTTTGCATCAACCGACTACCCCCGCCACTACTCGATTTCGACCGATTCATGCCTTGATCAATCAACCTTCGTTTACACGAGCCTTCCAACGTTATACCACACACCGATACCATCCATCCACCACCATACCACCCACCATCCTCGAACAATTGTCGAGCACCACTTTCGACCGACATCCACCAACACCCCACCATTATGCAATCGACCAACAATCCACCAACACCCCAACCCTATCTAAGGCCCATGCCCAACAGTTGGAACAACACCAACCATACCCTATTACAAATCACTCACGTCCACCCGAGGGACCACTCAACCATACTCACAAACCCCACCATACTACAACCCACCTAAGACCACACGAGAGCCCACTACACCACACCTCACCTATCCATTCTTATCCACCACTTACGGATCCCACACCCATATCTTTGATTTACCATGAGACACATACCCGTCCGTTAGATACCTTCACTTTCAACCGAACCCATGAAACCGACGCCTCCACCAGTACCCATCACCGTCAACCCGAGCCCCTTTCACGAAACCGAGAACACGAGGTCACCCTTGGTCGAATCACTAACCAACAACCTCATCTGACCCGATCACCCGTAAACCCACGTCACGGTTGGAGACCGATTACCCTATCCCAACTGAGAATGAGATCACTCAACCGAGTCCCGGTTCTTCATCAAGTGCTCCATATCGTATTCGTATGGACGTTCCTTCTTATAACGGGTCCATAAATATCGAAGAATTTTTGGATTATATCTCACGATTGGAGATTTTTTTTATGTCATGCAAGTTGAAGGGGCCGAGCAAGTACGTTGTGTTACTGGCTACTTATCTAAGATGGCTTTAACTTGGTGGAAACAGGAAGCCGAACGCCGTCGTCAATTAAACCTACCACCTATTTCTTCGTGGTTGGAACTCAAACCACTTATGCTAGAAAGATTCCTACCACCGGATTATGAAAATCAACTTTGTGCTGAATACTTACGATGTCGTCAAGGAAGGAAGACAGTAACGGAGTATGCATCCGAGTTCCACCGTCTAAGTACAAGACTTAATCTTCCGGATTCAGAGTCTATAAAAATAGAGAAATTTAAAGAAGGCCTTCGGAACGATATTAAAGACTTGGTCAACTTGAGATCCTTCTCGTCCTTGTCCGAGTGTATCAGTGTGGCCCGATCTTTCGAATCGGATTCACGTTCTATTTACCGTGGGTACAACAATCGTCATCAAGCACCTCAGTCTACACCGGAGGAGCCGGATAGCATGAAACTAGGGGACGAGGGTGTCAAACCCGACAACCCTTACAAAAGACCGCCGCCGGTTAAGTGTTTCCGTTGTTTTGAAACGGGACATTATTCTAATGCTTGCCCTTCTCGAGGTAAGACGAATCTAGTGGAAAAGAAGTTGGATTCGGAGTCCGACGATGATCAAGTGGAACATGTCAACCTTGACCCCGACAATGGTGATAGAGTTATGCTAGTCACACGGAAGGTTCTTTTTACTCCATATGAGAAGGAAATATCACAACGAAAGAACTTATTCGTTACACGTGGTACTTTGATGGGCAAGGTTTGTACCATTGTTATTGACAATGGTTGGGTCGAAAACCTTATTTCGTCGCGTTTGGTTGATTACTTAGGTATTACTACACAGCCTAAGCCTAACCCATATCGAACCGCGTGGATCCAATCGGGTAACACTACAAGGGTTGATCGTATGTGTACAATTAAGCTTTTTATTGGTTCAACCTACTTCGATGAGGTTACTTGTGACGTTACCGACATGGACTTATGTCACATTATTTTGGGCCACCCATGGCAGTCTGATGTGGACGCCACTTACCGTGGTCGTTTGAATGTTTATGAATTCCCGTGGAACAACAAGATCGTGACGTAACTTCCGATTGAAGATGGATCTGTTGAGTTTATGAAATCAAGGAATTGGTTCGGGACGAACCTCCAGGAGGAAGGAGGACCTGATGCAGGCGCATCTAGGCCGACCCATTAAAACAAGGGTCTCTCGGCCATACTGGCCCGTTCAGTCATATTAATTAGGGTGGTTTTGGGAGATTCCTTAATTTTAGGTTTATAAAGTTATCTGGTTTTGGTATTTCTATTATTTAGGAAAGCCTAGTTTGTGTCTATCTAGGAAAGTCTAATAGTCTATAAAAAGAAGTCTGGTCTGTCCTTTTATGTTCATGTTGAAAAGAAACCCCTTGAATTAATAAACTTTTCAGTTTTTAGAGTTATTTTCCGTTCCTTTACTTTTAATTTACTGTTCTTCGTTTATCTTTACCGTTTAATTTTAATTCCGCTGTGTGCTACATTATCAACCGCCTCAATCTCACCGTCTATCACAATCGGTCCAAAGAAGCCTATAAAAGGGCATCTCATCACCTTCAACAAGGTACGTTCTGAAAGGTTCAATCAGTACTCAATACTTTAACTGCAAAGGGCAATCTGACTATCTTGAGCGTCGGAGAGGTTTCCCAACTCTTTGTAGATTTTCCCCTAGTTTCCAAGAGAAGGAGTGGGAATCAAAAGAGCAATATCGTTCATCCAGACACGATCCGGCATTAGGTCGCTAATTTCAGACTGATAACCAGATTGCCATTTTTTGACATTAGCAGTATCCTTATGCATTTGGAAGAGATCTTCAGTCGATGAGTTCTAATGTCTCCGTTGAGAGAGAAATCGTTGAATATCCCTTGTAGAGAGAGTGATGAAAACGACATAGAGAAGAAGAAAGTTGAAGAACACGACTAATAAACAAGATGAAGTGTGAACAATTGTTTTTATCTTTGTATCGAGGGTTGTGTGTTAACTAATAAACTTTGGAGGGACTTAAAGGCAAAGTGGCATGCCACGTATACTTGTCGGGACTCTTCAGGGAGCATGGTTGGCCAGATGTTAGACAAATACCTAGAAAGTCGAAAGATTACCGAATGACAAGAGTCAAAGTAATTAATTGATCCATCAAACTTCAAAAAAGAAAGTCTAAGAGCATCTCCAATGCAACACTCAAACTCTAAAACTTAAAGTGCCACAAACGAAAGAGTTTTCTTAAAAAACCATCCCCAGTGAACAACTCAACTTGAAGTATTATTATATCTTTCACAAAAAAAAAAAGTGTTCTTCAACATAATAAAACACTTAAAAAAATTGATTGGAAAATATTTTTGTTTATAGACCATTTTCTAAATCTCTAGTTATTTCAGACAGCAGAAATTTGATAGATTTATTTTAGAGATCTAGACACAAAAGCTTTCAATAATTTCTATCTTCCTGTTTGAAAAAAAAATTTTAATTGATACTTGAGGACTAAGATTTTTAGAATTTCAGTGGACTATCACAAACAAACTCTATTGCAAGGGATCATGTGGGATGATGCTAATACATAGGTCCATCTTGACCAAAGTCCATGAGTTGCATATAACAGAACCTCGGTCCAGTCACTATATCAAAGTCGAGTGACGGCCGTCCAAGACCAAAATCAGATTCCTTCTCCAAAATTAATCTCCCCCCTTCTGCTAAAACCCCAAACGGATAAACCCACAATCTCCCAAGAACTTGCTTCACCATTTGTGTCACCAGAATGCTTTTACCCAAAATCATCCTCTGAAATTTCATTCCATTTTAGAAACTAATGGAACTTTCAGTTCATTACACTCACAACCCACTTCAAATTTCTTCCAAATTTTCGCATCAATCCTCATCAAATCTATCGATTTTGAAACAACTTCCACCACATTTGAAGCAGAGAAGAACTAAAAGTTCACGTAAAAGAGTGGTATTTCGAGCTTCTTCTAATGGAAATGAGAATGAATCTGATAGTTTCTCTTGGTCGAGAATTTCTCGCTCAATACGTCGAGGGTCGGAACAATTTTGGTCGAATTTTGGAAAATCAGTGAAGAAGGAAACTGGGTTTGATTTTGAAGAAGCTAATGGGAAGGTGGTTTTGTTTGTTGGTAGGGTTAGGGATGTGGTGAAGAAGGGTGAGGTTGCTGTTGATAGGTTTAGGTTTGAACTGGTACCTGGGTTTGTTGATTGGAACAAGTGGGAGAATTGGAAGGTAATTTCTCTCTTCCCCTCTCTCTACCATTTTATCAAAGTTCATGCCTTTCTTTTACTTAATGCTAAAACATAATGGATTCTCAGTTAGACAATTTACAAAATCTTTGTTCACAAACACATATATTTATTCATTTTATAGAATGCTCATAGTAATTAAAGCGAATTTAGAATGCTTAGGATCAAAAACTAAATTTCGCCAATTAGCAATGCGAATGACCAACTACTTTAGAATGTAAACTACACTATATTTTATTAGCCAACAATATTTGAAGGGAAGCGATTACTAATAGACTCCCATTGGAAAACCAATGACTAAGTAGTGGATAATTTATCAAAGAACATAAACTTCATGTCAATTGAATATCAAAGCTAGTAAGAAGCATACGAGAGAAAATGGCCGTTATATAAGCATAGTTGTCTTTATGCATATGCTGGTAATCTGCTACGAAACTTGACCAACTATGGACTACTGGGAGTATTGGAGAACCACATAGCATAACTTCTTTTCCTTAAAGTTCACTTCATCAAGCACTTGCGCGATATTTTCAATGATATAATCGCCTTTGGTATCCAGGACCTCAAGAATTGGGAGCCCAAGAGAATTGGAGCCCTTATATTATATATTTTTGTTGTCATCATTTCATGTCAAAAAATGTATATGGCATTTAAAGCGCCTTTGGATCGTCGAAGCAAGAAGGAGTTAACTGAGGCATATATGGAGGCAGTAATACCAGAGCCATCTCCAGTTAACATTAGGAGGTAATTGTCTATTTACTTTTGAGCTTTTCTTCCATCTACTTTTCTTTTATCTAAACTATGTTATCATTTACTGCAGGTTTAAGAAAAGTATCTGGCGAAAGACAATGCCCAAGGGCCTCAAAATGAAGAAGTTCATTGAAGGCCCTGACGGGAAACTTATTCATGACAGCTCTTATATAGGGGAAGATGCATGGGATGATGATCAAGAGTCTCCTGAGGGTAATGTAAATCAGATCATTGATAGCAATGCAAGATTAAATCTGGAAGAAAAAAAGAAACTGAAGAAGGACTTGGGCATTTCAGGTTAGTATATCTACATGGCAGTTATCTTTCTTAAATCACATGATGCAAAAATTGTTTCAAGGTTTCCTTTTACGGTTTACTAGACTTGCACCCAATGACTCAAAGCATGTGAGGGGCAATTAGCGGACCGGAGACATCTAAATTTAGTGGGAGGGGTGGAGGGTCTTCCTCACATTATATGGATATATATCATTATATTACATCGCATTTGTCTAAACTAGGTAGAAGTTTCTTAACAATTTCAACATCCAAATAAAAAAAAAGAAAGAGTTGGATAGGGGGCAAGATGTATAATATTTCTGGACCTGTGAATGTACTGTAGTTCCCTATGTCAACTAAGTATACCTGATACCTTGTCCATTTGTGGCTTCCTGATGGTTAGCTCCAGCCTGAAACAAGGAGCAATCTCCTATATATATATATATATTGTTGTGATACAGCTTGGGGACCCATAGAACATTCAAGCTATTTAAGACATAATCACCTGAAGTGTTTCTTTCATTTTTCTCTGCCAGGGTTAGATGAAGAAATTAAAGGAAACTGGCGTGAAAGGCTCCGTACATGGAATGATGTTCTTAGAAAGGAGAGATTGTCTGAACAAGTAGATTCTTTGAATGCTAAGTATGTAGTTGACTTTGACATGCAAGAAGTTGAAAAAAGTCTTCGTAAAGATGTGGTGGAGAAAACGTCGGATAAGCAAGGGAGTAGGGCGCTATGGATATCTAAGAGATGGTGGCGTTACCGCCCGAGCCTCCCATACACTTATTTTCTTCATAAACTTGATTGTTCTGAGGTGAGATATATATATCCAGTTACCAGTTACCAGTTACATGCCACTATAGATTCTTCAAAGTTAATAGTGGTCATTACTTTTCAGAGTTAGCAGGTCATGATTTCTGCATAAAGTTGCATTCTATTTATTTGTTTGATCCCTCTGATTATAATTTTTTTTTGTCCTTTACGACCATCAATCTAGTTTTATGTGCATGTTTTATACATGATTTCATATTTTACATGCTGCAAATTGTTTTTACGTAAATGTACAGGTTGATGCCGTTGTCTTTTCTGAGGACCTGAAGAAGTTATATGTAACCATGAAAGAAGGGTTCCCTCTTGAGTATGTCGTACGTATGTTGACTTATTTCTTCAGAATTTCATAATTCTAATGCCAATATGGTCTCTTGTTACAAGCCGTGCAGCCTGCAGCCAAAAGTATCCATGCAATCAACAAAAAAGAAAACTTCATTTTCTGATGCTAGTTGCCTTTTGCAGGTCAATATTCCTCTTGATCCGTACTTGTTCGAGATCATATCGAGTTCTGGAGTTGAAGTAGATCTTCTTCAAAAGAGGCAAATACATTACCTCTTGAGAGTGGTGGTCGCATTGGTCCCTGGAATACTGATTTTGTATCTCATAAGGGAGTCTGTGATGCTTCTTCATATCACATCAAAGCGTTACCTTTACAAAAAATATAACCAACTTTTTGATATGGCTTATGCAGATAACTTTATTCTGGTAAACTTTCAGAATATTAATTGAATTTTTTTTTACTTTCGTTACTAATGTGCATATCATTTAATTGATCTAATTTACCATTACTTGTCCAGCCAGTAGGGGAGGCTGGAGATTCGAACTCCATGTATAAAGATGTAGTGTTAGGGGGTGATGTTTGGGACCTCCTGGACGAGTTAATGATTTATATGCAAAACCCCATGCAATACTATGAAAAACAAGTCCAGTTTGTTCGGGTAATCTTTTAAACTATCTTGAACATAAAAGAGATGTTGAAATTAAGTTGAGTGATTCTTAAAAAAATTGATTTGAAATGTTTGATGCTTACATAAATGACAGGGTGTTCTTCTTTCTGGACCACCTGGAACTGGCAAAACACTTTTTGCACGGACGCTTGCAAAGGAAAGTGGCATGCCTTTCGTGTTTGCTTCTGGGGCAGAGTTCACAGATAGTGAAAAAAGTGGTGCGGCGAGGATTAATGAACTTTTTTCGATTGCTAGGAGAAATGTGAGCTCTCATCTTTGAAATAAAGTCATATTGGGTGAAATCTGAACTATTTTTGAAGGTTTATGCTTCAATGTTTGTTATTCATTGGGAATTGTACCTGTAAGTGATTCGGTATAGAAGCATAGCATATAATCATGAACCTTCTATCGAGTGTCTTATCTCGTCAGTGGCATATGAAAAACATTGTCTCGGTTTAGTATTCAATCATTTAAGAATGTTCTGATAATTGAAATCTTAATTTTTTTTGAGGGGTTAGGAGTTTTCAAAGGTTTATTCTTCGAAATTTCTGCTTAAGTTTAAGAGAATAATGCTACAAACCGAGGATTCTGTCTAAATTTTTCATTGTTATTTGGTCTTACAATGAAGTATCATATGAAAATAAGCACACTTACTCTTCATTTATTAGTTATTCTTTTTGATGTTGATGCCTATATGTTCTTCCTTTGTTGTGTGTTCTCAACCCAATTTGGCGCACTCTATCTAGTTCTTTGTCGTTGGTTCATCGCAATGTTAAGCTGCGGTTTAAATCAACCTCAGTAACCTAACTTACATGGTGACAAATATACTGTAGAAAATGTTGCATACAAGAGTAATGCTTCAAACATTTCTTGATATTTATAGTGATGCTCGTGTCTGCAGGCTCCTTGTTTTGTGTTTGTGGATGAGATCGATGCCATTGCAGGGAGACATGCAAGAAAGGATCCGCGAAGAATAGCAACGTTTGAGGCTTTGATTGCTCAGCTTGATGGAGAGTATGTATTTAACTACCTCACAAGTTCTTCACACAGACTTTTTTTCTTCATTTAATTTCTTAAAATATAATATAAGCAACATATGAGTGTGTGTATGTGTGTTTTTTTTGAGTTTGCACTTTCTTTTCCTCTTTAAAGTTTTTTTGTTGTGTTTTACTGTTCCATTTCTTGAAGATGATACCTTCTTTCTAATATCGAATGCTTCATCAACAGTAAAGAGAAAATTGGTGTTGATCGGTTTTCACTGAGACAAGCTGTGATATTCATTTGCGCAACTAATAGACCCGACGAACTGGATCTAGAATTTGTTCGTCCTGGTCGCATTGATCGTCGTTTATACATAGGTTTACCTGATGCAAAGCAGCGGGTACAAATTTTTGGGGTTCACAGTGCAGGAAAGCAGCTTGCAGAAGATGTGAACTTTGAAGAGGTAAGTCAATGGCGTTCAATGTTTTGTTTTCCTGTTTTCAGTTAATTGTACAAAAAATATTCCATTTGATCTTGATTTCAAATACAGAATTTCGATTGACACATCAAAATTTATTTATTGCTCTCAATCGGAATACTGAATTTTCAATTAGCTTACTGTCACCATATTTCGTTGTTTTACAGCTCGTTTTTCGTACTGTTGGTTATTCTGGGGCAGATATTCGAAATCTTGTGAACGAAGCGGGCATAATGGCTGTAAGTTGATGTAGTTTCTGATCTCTAGTGTGGCTTGTCTTTTTTGCATGTGAATTTGTAGAAAATGGTTTTACTTTAGACACCATTCAGTTATGCTCAAGCTAATCCATCTTGTTCAATGTTAATTTACTAGAGAACCGTCTATGAGAATGGTCCCACATGGAAGAAGGGTGATCTTAGTAACTAAGAATATAATGTCTAAGTCCTCTACATTCATTGCCAAGTGGTTTTGAGTTGGTTGACAATAAACTTAACACGGTATCAGAGCTAGGCCCACACGTGATAGGTTTAAAAGCCACACGTGCTCCACGTCACCCGAAAAAAAAAACACGTGTACGGCTCAAAAAACGCCACACGTGAGGGGCCGTGTGAGAATAGTCCCACATGGTAGAAGGGTGATCTAGTAACCGAAAATATAATGTCTAAGTCCTCTCCACTCATTGCCAATTGGTTTTGAGTTCGATGACCATAAACTTAACGCCCAATATTGAGAAACAAGCTTTAACTTTCCTTTATAATGGTCGATTCACTCGATTGGAAATTTGAGTCAGTGTTTATAGGTAGAGCTATCAAAGATCATGGCTATTATGAATGGAAATTGTTATTTTCAGCTGGTTTTGATACGAAGGCACTAGCTGAGGTAAAATTGCTCATATACTGTCAAGTCTACCCTCAGTGCGGTGAACAGTGTGCAGAAATTTTAAGAAAATATATATAAATATATATACATTTTAACAAGCGAGATAAATATGTTTCCAGAAATAAGCATGTAGCTAAGCTGTTAATGAACAAGATGTATAGACAAGGTTCTTCTGCAAAAGCTTCCGCAAGAGATTTTTGTCCTCTTATTGAATTAATTTTTGCATTAACAGATACTATGTATTTGTACCCAATGTTCTCTTTATTTCATCAGGAGATCAGTGAAACTGGGGATCCTATTTTTCAACTTTCATTCGGTTCAAAGTTAAAAAAGAAAAAAGAACTCTCATTTCACTTAGGTCAGTAACAGATTTGCGGTTAGCTATCCTTACATTTTGATATTTTGTAGGTGAGGAAAGGACACTCTAAGATCTTGCAACGAGACATTATTGATGTTCTAGACAAGCAGTTGCTTGAGGGTATGGGTGTATTACTTACGGAGGAAGAACAACAAAAATGCGAAGAGAACGTATGTGTGTATGGTTCATATAGATCAGAATGGTGGATCTACTTCTCCAACAACTGTTTTATCATAATTGATCTTTTATTTTCCTGCCTGTATGTTACAGATATCTCTTGAAAAGAAGAGATTGCTGGCCGTACATGAAGCCGGGCACATATTGTTAGCTCATCTGTTCCCTCGATTTGATTGGCATGCATTCTCACAGCTTCTCCCAGGTGGCAAGGTATTTACTTCCCGTTCACCCGATGATATTGAATAGTTGTTAGTGTATTCTTTACTGGTTTGACCCTCTAAATGGGTCATTTCTAACTACGGCAGGAAACAGCAATATCTGTCTTTTATCCTAGAGAGGATATGATTGATCAAGGGTATACAACTTTTGGCTACATGCAAATGCAAATGGTTGTTGCTCATGGTGGTCGTTGTGCTGAACGTGTTGTTTACGGTGATGATATAACTGACGGAGGAACAGATGATCTTGAGAAAATAACAAAAGTAAGTTGAACTTCTTTACTTAAGAGAATTTTGAAACTATTGGACAGTTATGCCTTTCGGAAAAATATTTCGGCAATTTAATTTTTTTGGTCAAATGTGGTTGGACGCGTTATCAGTGACCTGTTTATCTTTCTCTTTTGCATAGATTGCCAGAGAAATGGTAATTAGCCCCAGAAATCCCAAGTTGGGACTCACCAAATTAATAAAAAGAGTTGGACTGAATGACCGACCAGATAATCCAGATGGGGAGTTAATCAAGTACAAGGTATTATTTGGCTTTCTGGCATCTTAATTTCAGTAATCAGTTGATCTTCTCGTTGAATATTTGTTCCTCTTTTTTGAGTAACTAATACATTTTTTTCTATTGTGATAGTGGGACGATCCTCAAGTAATTCCTGCTGATATGACACTAGAAGTCTCTGAACTGTTTAGTCGAGAATTAACAAGGGTAAGCAGACTCTCTCTTTCTGTAACCATTAGTCAAATGAAGGTTTAATTATATGATAATCTGCGATCCTTCTTCTCGAAAATTTGAATCCACTAAGCCTCTCCTTTTGTTCATCGGCCTTTCAAAAGGCGTTTCATTGGTTTTACATTGTGTAATTTATGTTCATGTTTGCCGTCTGCTGTAATAACAATGTTGGGAATTTTTACCTGTGACAGTATATTGAAGAGACAGAGGAACTAGCAATGAGGGGTCTAGAGCAGAACAAGCATATTTTGGATATGATCGCGAGGGAACTTTTGGAAAAATCAAGGATAACTGGACTGGTATATAAATCACCATTTACTATATCTTTTACTTTCGGTTTCCTCATTTTTAGTGGAGTCACTTATTTGGACCTCTTCCAAGGAACACTGTGCTACCCCCCTTTCGTTTTCTGTCTCTCTCGAGCTCGATCCATGTACTTTCATTGATCCCATGCTCTCTGTTTCTATGCTTTTTATATCCTTTACCTGTATCAATTCCACGATTAACTTTTTGTACTTAAAATGGCACCTTCTTCACCTTCAAGGCTCAGCTGTTGACTATATGAATCTGTTCGTTTTCCTTTTCAACTACCCAAACTCATGTTTGTAATTTTTTTCTTACCGACACTAAAAATGTGTAGCTGTGTTGGGGATGTCTCTTGCAAATTTTTGACTATCTTATGTTCTATACTTTATAGGAGATTGAGGCAAAAATGAGTGGACTATCTCCAGTAATGTTTGAAGATTTTGTACGGCCTTTCCAAATAAATATGGATCAGGTTTCTACTCTTGCTTGTCTTTAAGTTAACGAACAATTTAGCTTTATTATTTTGGTATACAAAAAGAAAGTAACTCTTTTTTTTTAAACGATTGTGATATTTTCACAGGAGGAACCCTTGCATCGAAATGAGAAACTTCGGTATCAACCATTAAATGTATATCCTGCGCCACTTCACAGGTGCTGAAAGTTCCATTGAAAATCCGCTGCCGAATACTCAACAAGACAAACAAGAAAAGCTTCAACCAAAATAGGCAATCGAGGGCGCTTATTTTGCTATACGAAATATAAGAGCCCTGCCGATGCCGAATCCACCTCAAGTCTGGCAAGATGAAATCTTTTTTATGCCAACAACGGATTATTTATACCTTGAAAATATGCCTGTGTTTTTCGTTTAGTCCGGTTGAAGAAAAGCTTCGTCTTATTTCTGAATTGGTTAGTTGTTGAAGATGAAAACATGCCTGTGGTTTTTATGTGATGGCTAGTTTGGGGAGGGAGAATCGAGTAACATATTGGTCTATCTCAGGCTTCTGGGCTATACAATCTGTAATAGTTAGACGCCGTTTCTATGTAATTTGTGAGAATCATAATTTATTCCGTGTATGTCTCATTTTTTTTGAGAAACTCATGCTACATTTTTGTGTATTCATGTAATGAGCTCTCTCTGTTTCAACAACAAAAAAAAAAGGGGCTCTCTCTCTCTCATTAATGAAGGCCCTTGACTTGAGTGTGGTACTTATTGAAATGTATTTCAAACATGGATATCAGTCTCAATTTTATAATGCAACTAAGTCAATACCTACTTTAGGATAATTTTAGTCTACCTCCATTAAAGCTTACATGTGGGAGAAAATCAGAAAGGGTTAGTTCTGTTTTGGTCTCCCATTTGTGAGTAATTAACCAATGACTCCTACAGGTGTTTGGCAGTTTGATTTGCATTTCGAGGGCAAAACTCTCTTTACTCGTGTCGGCAAAGAGGTTCTTTAAGCCAACGGGAGTAGAGAGAGAAGGAAGAGAAGAAACAAAAAAATTGGGTTGAAGGTCACCGACTGAAAGTTATCGACCGACTATCTTTTGCCGGAGAAGAAAGATGAGGTGGCTAGAGGGAGAGATGAAGTGGAAGTGAGAAGTGATGAAGTGGAGGAGATGAGGTGGAAATAGATGTTTTAAGATTTTCTATTTGGCCACTAAGGGTATCTCCAAAAAAAATTTTACTAAAATTTTATTGGTCCTTGGGACCTAAATTGAATTGTCGGACATTTATGTAGGCCAAAACGATAAATTGATCGCATGTTGAGCCAAAGCGGAATTAATTCTATTAGAGATGTTAAACCCAAAAAACTTTCCCTAAACACACCTTTAAAACCGCCGACAGAAAGTCGCTCGATCGATCGAAGTTGGTCGACGACTTCATCTTCTCTCACCCTTCTCTCTTCTTTCTCCCCTCTTTTCCTCTCCCTTTCTCCCCCTTCTCTCTCTAAGGTCCGGCGAAGGAAAAAATGGTCCCTTCGCCAGAACCCTTCGTCTGATTGCACTAGACAACCTTGTCTGGAAAATCAGACAAGATTACTGGCAAATGGGTCTCTCCTTCACCAGAACATACGATCGTAGAAAGAGGGAGAGAGGGAGGGAGGGAGGGAAGGAGGGACTCTGTCAGAGTTAATGATTGCCGAAGTTAATGGTGGAAGGAGAAGGGGAAAGAAGTAAAAGGGGAATATTAAGTGAGTAGTGTTTGATGATCCACTCAAAATTATTTTTCCTATTTCCACAAAAGACCGATCATATAAGCAAAGAGGAAAAAAGAAAAAGGGGCAATTTTGTCCTTTACCTTTACACATAATCCATACGTGCAAAATAGAGAAAATAATGAAAACTATCCAAAATTAAGACTTAACCTTTTGATTAAACTAATAAAGTATACTAACATTAAAATAATACTACCATTAATAGAGTTACTAACTAAAGTAAAAAATAATTAAAGTATAGTAGTTGGTTTAATTAATACGCTAGTGGCACCACCACCAGGTCCATTTCACAACCTTCAACTCTCCACCGTCTTCCTTCCCCTTCTTCTCTTTATCCCCACCAGGGGCGTAGCCAGGATTTCAAGTTGACCTGCGCTAGCCTAAATTTACTATAAAGTAAACTTTTACTTAGGATGCACGAATTTGGATATTGTAACTTAAGAGTAAACCTTCTAGTTCAACAAAAAAAAAAAATATGAGTAAACCTTCTTGACAAATAACTTCGTTAAAACAAACAATCAATTGGTTATTATGAATTACAAATATCAAAGTTTAGGACATACCAACAATAATCATATCAATTATCAACAACCTAAATAAATAAATAAATAAATAGCTTAATAAGAGTAAAAACCTTCTCAAAGTAGATATCAATGAAAATTTACTTACAGTCTTATCTTCTTACAAATGTGGTGATTGCTAGAAGATTTCTACTCTTGAAATCCAAGAAATCATTTTGAGTTGAACCAATAAAACCCCCAAAATCAAAAATCCTAGAAAACTAGAAAATATCCTCAAATTTGTTGTAGTTCTCTCTATTCTAAATTTTTAATCATCCAAAACTCTTCATAATTTGAGTATAATCATTTCCTAAGAGTTTAAAGCAAGAATAAATTAAGAAACATCACATATCCATGGAAGAAAACAGGGTCTCCACTCTCCAGCCGTGTTCTTCACAAAATCCCTCTCTCTCTCTTCATTTTGTTTTTGAAATTAAATAATGGTCACCCAAACTACCAAACTACCCCTATTCCAAATAAAATGTTATAAATTTTGACCCTGGCTTACTACCAAACTATCCCTACTCTAATGAATAAATTACAAACTTTGACCCTGGCTTAAGCCAGGGTTAGTCCACACTAAGCTCCGCCCCTGATCCCCACCACCTACTTTCTCTCTCTAAAACTTCCCCTCTCTCTTTCTCTCTCTAGAATTTCTCTCTTCTGAAAATCAATTTCATCTCTTTTATATTGTTTTGGATTCATTTTTCCTCCTAATAACAATGGATCTTCAAGCTGAAGAACTCCAATTTTTAACAATTTCTGACATTTTAAAAGAATCAGTTTCAATCCCTAAACAATCCCCAAAAACTTTCTCTCTCTTAACCCTAACCCTACTTTTCCCTCTTTCTTTCGCTATTCTTGCTCATTCTCTCTTCACTCATCCTCTCATCACTCAACTCTCAAATCAAACCTTATCAAACGCTCAATTTCATCAATCATGGACTCTCCTCTTGATCTACCAGTTCTTTTACCTAATCTTTCTTTTCGCTTTCTCTCTCCTCTCCACCGCTGCCGTCGTTTTCACCGTCGCATCTCTTTATACTTCTAAACCAGTTTCTTTCTCCTATACTCTCTCCGCCATTCCTCGTGTCTTCAAACGTCTCTTCGTCACTTTTATCTTCGTAACCCTAATTATGGTCGTTTACGATATCCTCGTCGTGATGTGCTTAGTGGTTCTGGTAATCGCTGTTGATACTGAAAGTCCAGTCCTTTTCATGTTTTCTTTGATTGCAATTTTCTTCCTTTTTCTTGTTGTTCATGTTTATATCACAGCTCTTTGGCATCTAGCTAGTGTTATCTCTGTTCTTGAACCAGTTTATGGAATTGAAGCTATTAAGAAAAGTAAAGAATTATTAAAGGGTAAAACAAGAATGGCATTTGTTCTTGTTTTTGGGTATTTGATGATGTGTGGTGCAATTAGTGGTGTTTTTAGGTCAACTGTGGTTGATGCTGGAGAAGAAACTGGAATAATGGGTAGGGTTTTATTGGGTGGGTTTTTGGTTGGTGTTTTAGTAATTGTGAATTTGATTGGATTACTTGTTCAGAGTGTATTTTACTATGTTTGTAAAAGTTATCATCATCAAGGGATTGATAAAAGTGCTTTATATGATCAACTTGGTGGGTATCTTGGTGAATATGTGCCATTAAAGAGCAGTGTTCAAATGGAAAGCATGGAGATTTAAGGAGAAACTAGGGTTGGAGTTAAATGCTACTACTGTAATGTGTATGTTTCTTACTCACTCTTAAACTTAAACAGTTATTAAAGTTCCTGTAAATTGTTGAGATGTCTGTGTGTTCTTACTTCCTTTTAATGGTGTCTTCTTTTTATGGGAATTTTGTTATTTGTTTTCCACTTAATAAATATGTAGAAGATTTATACTTGCTTAGTTCTTTTTTTTTTCAGCTTTTGTTAGGTTGCTTGCATAAATGAATGCTTGAAATTTGTGGCAATTACTCAATTAGTAGTAAAACTCACCTAGTGCTGTCTTCCAAGTATAAATTAGGTAATTTGGTTGTGAAACTTATGGCTATTGGGTGGTCTTGGGCCTCTCTCGCCCTAAAAGCTAGCTCAAAAGGTGATGCTTTCCCTGACACTTACAAACTCACCCAGTGCGTAATCAATATGGTGTTACCTCAACTATCCCCCCTCACAAATTGGCTTTAACTTGAATCGGCTATTAGGCCGAGACTTCGTTATATCATTGGCTCTTATACCAGTGTTTGGGTGTTCTTGGGCCTCTCGTACTTCGAAAGCTAGCTCAAAAGGTGATGCTTTCCCTCACACTTACAAACTCATGGTCGCCCCTTCCACAACCAATGTAGGATTATCCCAACAATGGCTTAGTGATAAAGAGAGAGTGAAAATATTAATCTGTAGAATTGTTATTTGATAAGTCGAAACAATCGAAAGGGTTTGTGTTCCCGGGAGACAGCCGGGACTACTTGTTTTGCTTAATTTCCACTCTGGTTATTAAGGTTTCAGTTTCTTTTGTTATGTTATTTGTGTTGTTCTGTACTTGGTCTCAACTTTAAAATAACAAACTGAAGATTAGAGGTTTCCTGTGTAGGCCAATCACCTATATAGGTAATTTCTGGTCTTTGTGTTTTACACTCGAGTAGATAATAAATTGAGAAACAGGGTTTTGCCAATGGATTCTTGGTGATCGTGGGTATTTTTTTTCTGCATTTATATTTTTGAGTTAGGTCAGTCTTTTTGTTTCTAAATTTGCGAAGGTAGTACAACAGAAGTGCTATAATTATCCTCAAGGTGGTGTATTGATGATGTGTTCTCAAAAGAATAGTATTCGGATAGAGAGGTAAGAGATACGAGGATACAAAGAAACTAGTAAGTTCTTAAATCTAATAAACGAGTGACCTTATCTTTCATTTACTCTCTTCTTTTAGTTGATACAGTAGATACGAAGAAGATTATACTTGTTGTTTCTTAGTTTGCTTAGTTGTATTTTGCTAGCATTTTATTAGAATACGTTACACGTACGATGATGGATGCTAGACATGCACAGACAGTATCAGTCGTGAAAGGTCGAATCATTTGAATGATCTTTTATTACTGTTCATGTGAAAAGAAATTTGTGTTAACGAACATAGTAACCCTCATCTACCATTTCTTAGAACCATTAACTTGTAGTTTTGGTTTCCCTATTCTTGTGAACTGTTGTTGAAGCGTGATTAATGAATATAATCCAATTGATGTGGGTTTGACATCCCCTGCAGTATGAGGGCGAGTCGACTCAGTAATAATTATTGAAGGCGAAACACAGGACAATAGGTACTTGTATTTGGATTGTTCTAAGATCAGTTCAGGTCGTGTTTTGATCAATTGTGGTTCTTTTGCTGGGATGATTATAGTTACTGTGTCTGGGTGTTTCCGATAGGGTACAGTGGTGATCTTAAATATGATTAAATCCGTAAGAGGGCTCTGTATGGTACTTGTTATTTCCTTTTCTTTATCAATGGGTGTTAACTAAAAACGTTGAGCCTTTTTATCATTAATTGAAAATTAGCTAGAACCGTTGAGCCTTTTTATCATTAATTGTTTGTGTCGGGATAAAATAAGCTAGAAACGTTGAGCCTTTTTATCATTAATAGTTTGTCTCGCATGATTTCCACATTTGAATTTTTAGAAAAATCATCGTCACTCACATAGGCTTGAAACCTAACCTCAATAGTCATGTTGTGACATTATATCATGGAGGTCATTAGAATTTTCAGAAAAATCATCGTCACTCCCATAGGCTTTACTCAACCTCGATAGTCATGTTGTGACATTATATCATGGAGGTCATTTTTAACGCACTGGTCCCTTGACACTGGTCCCTTGACACTGTAGAATTGGACTTGAAGAACACCAAATGCTCATTTACATCTTTCTGAATTGTTTCTTGTACCATTTTCAGTTGTTGAGGGTGAAAGATATTTCGAATAGGCCGCGGCTTTGAGGAATAAAGAATAATATGCGGGGAATAAATTCTCTAGGGACTTCATGTTTTTCTGTACATTCTCGGAGGCATATGTTATTTTAGTCCAAAACTTGATTTGATCAGACATTGCTCCCTGATCTTCATCTTCTTTATCACCTTCACCACTACAACTTCACACCATCACCATTCTGACCACCGTTGCTAGCTCTTCTCTTTCCTCTCTAATTCACCACTACTCTCTCTTTCTTTTGTTGCTTGCGACTCTCTCTCTTTCTTATTGACCATCTCTCTGTCATTCTCACTCTAGATCTTTCTTTTTGTCATTGTAGATCACTCTCGTTATTTCTCTCGTTTTAGTCATTTTTGTCTCTTTCTCGCTTTCTCTCTCTATCTCTCTCTGTCTGTATAGATCTATTTGTGGAAATCATAGAGTTTGTGGCCACGAAACGTTTTGTAGGCACGAAATAGTCATGGCCATGAAACGCTTTGTATCCATTAAATGGTCATGGCTACGAAAAGTTTTGGGGGCATGAAATGTTTCGTGGCCACGAAATCCTCGAGGAGGGTCTCACCAGAAATCCCCCTCGATGTTAAGTTCTTACGATGGGAACACTTCCCGTTGTCGGAACGGTGTCTGTGAAAGAGGGAGAGAAACAATGAGAGATTGAGAGAAAAACAGTGAGAGATCGATAATCATAGATAGTGAGAGCAATAGAGAGAGATAGTAAGAAATAGACAATGAGGAATGGAGAGAGACTAAGAGAAGAAGAAAGAAAAAGTTAGGGAATAAGAGAGAGATGGTCAGAGACAGTGGGAGAGAGAGATAGAGAGGGAGATAGAGAGAGAGAGAGAGAGAGATAGGGAGAGAAGATGAAAATTAAGGAGCAAACATTATGTTTGTCTCGTACAATTTCTGCACCTGAATTCGTAGAGAATGCGGACATTATATCGTGGAGGTCATTTTTAATGCACTGGTCACTTGACAATGTAAGGTATGTTCACGAACAGATGTGATTGTTCGGTCTGTTCACGAACAGATCGTTTATCATCTTTCCGACATGTTTCTTGTATCAGCCCTTGAGGCGGAAAGATAGTTCGAGTAAGAGATGACCATTTCAGATATATATCCTCAACAAAACCATACCCGACATTACGTTCTTTTCTTTGGGTGAAATACTGTACGGGAATTTTACCATCCTCCCAATTTGTAAATGAAATAGATGATTGAAGCACATTGATTGCCGAATCCCATATGTGCGAGGGTAGTATCTCCTAACTTATATAGTTGGCATAGCATTTTCTTCTAAATACAATTATCTACTGGGAGATGTTAGCGCCTATCAGTGTAATATCTTGGAATCCACCTTATCTTGTATGGAGTTCAAACCAATATTTGGGTATGATAACATTTCAAAGGTGTAAATGTGAAATCATTATAGCATAAAACACCACAGTAAAAACACAAAAATAAAATTCGATAACCATCACCAAAGATCACATTATAGAATTTATTATATGATAAATAATATAAAGGGACTTACAATGACAAACAATGGGTAGTCATCATACCTTGCGATTGACACGCAGTTATTTTATCCAATAGTTTTATTACTAATTGAGTTTATATAAATACCATTGTTCGATATGAGCTACAATAACAATGAAACCAGTATTGCAGATTGGCTTGCCTGCTATAAGTTACGTTTGTTTTCTTATCTTACAGCTTGCTAGTTGTTGGTGCTTGTCTTGACCTCCTTTCCATGACTCGAGAGAGCTCCTTAATCATTTCTCTTGAAGCCTGGCGGGGTCGACTCAACCAAAGTCCTCCGTCAACAATCATAGTAGTACCATTAACATAGTTACCTATAAAGAAACCGAGAGCCTCAAACTACAAGTTATATTCAACAGTAAGTTATACGTGTATGTGTGTTTGTGTGTGCTTGTGAGAGAGAGAGAGACAGAGAGTTTGTCTAGTCTAATACTCTATAACCTTCGAACAATTCAATTATGTAAACTACTTATTAACTAAGCAACTATGTGGTAGTGAGACCAGAAAAATTGAAGATGATTCCTTCTTTTTCCTTCGGAAATGTACAGTGAAAAAATTAATTCAGTGTTAGGAACTCGGGATTATGAGCTACTAAAGCCTTAAAACAAAAAATATTGCACATAAAGGACTGCTCATCAACTATGTAACACGGGTATTACTTTTTCGATGAGTCAAAAAACACCCTCTTATCTTACACTAGTAGTTACTTCATTAGGTATAAGTCTGACCATTTTGTATCTAAAATTTCTGCCTAACAGTATTAAGACTATAAATGAATACTCTAGATCAGTTTATTTTGTTAATGTGACAAGAGTTGATCGAAAAGTAAATATTATAAAGTTATCCCTCTCTCTGTTTTGGCCTTCTTCCACTAACCTTGTTTGACAGTTCATACCAATGTCATATAGCTTATTACTTTTGGCACTTGGCAAGTTCGATTAACTTAGATCCGAAATGAAAGAACGGGGAATAAATAGTTTCAGTAGAAAACTTACGTAGATAAAAAATTGGATGGTAGTTGAATAGCAAAGTTTTATTTCTTGATCCAAAAACAATATCTTAATCAAGAGCAAAAAGAATAAGGTTACTGACCTGCATCTGAAGCTAGGTATAGAGCAGCCATAGCAATATCCCATTTCTTCCCTAGCTTATAGAGAGGCATGGATTCTTTGACTTGACTAATGATCTCGTCAGGTCCAAGCTTACTCATGCCAGGAGTGTCTCCAATAGGTCCTGGTGCAATCCCATTCACTCTAATGTCGTAATCAGTACCCCACTCCAATGCTAAGGACCTAGTAATGCTATCAACAGCTGCCTGTTCGAACAAGAAATTCATGCAAATTATCTTCGTTTTAAATTTCTATCCAACGTTATTTTTCAGTGAACTCGTAAACGGTAAATAAAAGATGAGAGTTCTTGTGATAAATAAGCGCATATGGAAGATTAAAATCAAAAGGTCAGCCTTTTGGGTCATCTCCGTGCAGGGGACAGCCTAAGGCGTATGACTCCATGGGGTCTTGCGAGAGAGGGATAGAGAAAGAGAAAAATTTGTTGCAAGTAAAATATAGAAATTATGAACAGAAAATTATTATGAACCTTAGCGGCAGCTACGTGAATTTGATACCAAGATGCTGTATAATGTAAAGTCGCACTTATGTTCAAAATGGTTCCTCCGCTTGATGTGCCCCTTCCTGGACCTCCTTTCTTTAAATACTTCAGAGCTTGATGGCACATAGTAAATGTGCCTACCGAGTCAATATCCATAACTGCAATTAAATAATAACACCGTTAAGCCTTTGGCTCTGATGATAAACAAATATGAAACATTATCTCACTTCCTTTTAATGAAAATGATATAGCCTATGAGAAAAAAATAAATAAATAGCCTACTTGTTTCTATAACACAACCTAAACAATGATTTTGTCGAAATCAAGTCACTAATTTTTTGTTCCTTGTTACTCAAACAGGTTAAGGTGAGCTCCATCGAAATACAATTTGATTCCCAATAATAGTCGATTATAAAATAGAGTGTCTACAAATTTAGTTTCCAATCAGATGACACAAAACTTCTTACAAGAAAATGCACAAACAAGATCAACAAATTGAAGAAAATTATTGCAACAACAAAAGGTTTTCTTATCTCAGTTCTGTAAGAGCATTTTAAAGAAAGTGAAATAGAAGTAAACCTGTCCGAAATCCATTAGGAGACAAATCCTCAGCAGGCACAAGAAAATTCCCAGCTGCAGCATTTACAAGAATGTCGATTCTGCCGAACTGATTAAAAGTTTGTTCAAGAACCCTAGCTGCATCTTCCTTCTTACGAACATCTCCCTCGAGTCCAATTGCCTAAACCATAGAAAGCAGATCAATGAACATCTCAGTTTTATAAAAACCTATCTGTTTGCAATACCAACTACTGGCATGAGTTAAGCTTTGAATTTCTGGGTAGAACCAGGCACAACCTTTTGGATTAAATTGAGTAGGTTATCAACAAAAAGATGCACAAAAATGAAGCCAATTCAGTATGGAAATGAGGGGAAATTAAAATTATTCTTAGCTGAGATTAATTGGGGCCCTACCCTATTATTGTTGTGGGTTTAAGATTTGATTTTGAAAGAAGTTTGGATTAGGGCTTTGAAAATGGGAAATTATGTTAAAGGAGACCAATTTGTTTCAATTTTGAGGTAGACATATACACTCAACTGCAGGAAATGATTCAATAAATGAAGATGAGAATTTAGAGAGAGAGAGAGAGAGAGATGAAATGATGAATTACCGGAATACCGAGGGATCGAAGAGAAGAAGAAGCAGAATCAAGAACGTTTTTACGACGACCCATGATGGCAACTGAAGCTCCATGTTTACCTAATTGAGTTGAAATCTCAAATCCAATCCCTGATCCTCCCCCTGTCACTAGAACCACCTTCCCTTTCACTATATCATCCTTGAACGGAGACTCCATTAAAATTCAAAAATCTCTCTCTCTCTCTCTCTCTCTCTCTCTCTCTCTCTCTCTCTCTGTCTAATAAATTTGAGTCTCGTGTTTGTTTTTAGTACAGAATTTTGAGCATACGTCTGAAATCTGTTAATCACGATGAAGTAGTAGTTGGATATGGTCCCCTCCAACTCCAAATACTATAAGCTAAGGAATTTGGTCAAATCATCTCATTCGACTAAGGACCATTTAACACTCAATTTTAGAAAAATGCATGCCACTCACGATACTATATAACTTTTCTACCCATAGTTACACACTCAAAAAGCAGAGTGACATGTTTATTATGTGTAATTGTGATTAGTGTGTGACATAATGTCTCTAATTATCAATAAGATTAGTTTGTATTTTTTTTTTTTCATTCTGAGGATAGCTATTCGTCAAGGGCAGAGGATTGTGATAGTCCGACATCACTAGCGAGAGTGCCCGGAGTGTGGGATTTAGATAAACGCCTTAGCTAATTGGTAAGTGACAAGGCCTTTTGGGTGGGCTCATGGAGCTTTCGTCAAGAATAAAATTTTGTACCTATGGACTTGGTCGTAGGGTGTCAAAAGCGTGGACAATATCGTTAAAGCTTGGGGATCACAACGACTTTGAGAATGATCTTCATGTTTGAAGCTTGAGTGTTATCTGCCTCCATCTTTGTTTCTTAGGCTTCCTCTACCTCAACCTCTTGCTCTTGAACTTGAGGATTTCAGCGAAGGTTGAAGCTTGCAATGGTTGCACTTTTATGAGGTTGTGGTTGCTCGCACATACCTATTTTGTTCATGAACTTGCAGAGGCTTTGTAATTCATCAATAACAAGTTCATTTTGTCACCATGAACCTCATCTTGTTTGCAATAGCCATTGTTCTTAAAATGCAATAGTTTACCGATTTTCTAGTTGACTATACATTTACTACGATACTCTTTTGATCTCAGAAAAATATCCATTTCTTCATTAAAATGCTTGAAATCTGACTGCTAGTGTTGGTGAAATGAGGCTACTATCTTCATTGAAAACCGAGATGACAATTTCCTTCATTAAAATGCTTGAAATCCGTAAGAGAAAGACATTGTTGCGTTACGGTCTTGTGTCATTGCTAGCATTTGAAACGAAGACGAAACAAACCATGAAAGAGAACAAGATTATACTATTAATGATTAAGTTTTGAAGTATGATTCATTATACATAAAATATTTGACCGACGTTTAAAAGACTTTCATGAGGTACATGAAATATAACACTATGTTCCCTGCATATCCTCTTAAGAAAAGCATAAATATAATCGATCACTATCTTCTTAAACAACTTGGAGTCTCTTCTTGCTCTAACTACTGTATTCCCCATTATATGTACTACTCCAGCATCTCTACAACTATTCAAGTACTCCAATTCATCGGTTTCTGTTTGATTACTCATCTGGCCCGAAGATCTTAATAGATTAATGGCCATTAATGGGGATCTTACCGGCATTATTGCTTCACCGGTTGTCTCTATGTTCAGAGGTACCATGTTTCTGTAATCAGTCATCTCTGATTCTCCTGATCTTTCTGTTTGCTGTCCATATAAACTGTACTCATCTGAATCAGAACATCCTTCCATCATTGATTCAAGTCGAACGAACAAGAAGAGATTATCGAAGATCTTTTTCTCAAAATCATCATCTTTTTTGTGAAGATCTTTGTACCCGTAACGGGCAACACATCTGAACATGTGAAAGTTCTTCGGTCCAATTCGTTTCACAAGAAACCGCTCTTCTTGAGGTACAGTATAGACAGGGAGATATTTCACACAGACAAAAACTACTACAGAATGAATTGCAGGGAGATTTGTGATGAAGTGTGAGAAGATATGGGGTACTCCACTTGCTAATTCAGTATAGACGAGCCCAATTCCTGGGACCCGGACTAAACCCAGACTCGGACCCAAACCGAGGATCCAAGCCATGGATACTCGACTGTGCATTTCAACTTCGTAACGTTTTACGGTTCCGTAATGCCAACCGTACATGATGATAAGAAATGCAGCAGCAATTACCAATGGAACCCAACCACCTTGACCTATTTTTAGAATCACAGCCGAGAAATACGTGCATTCCACGATTAATGACAAGACGGTGAAGATTAGAACCAGAATCCAGTGGCTTCGCCAGACCAATAACATTATGAGAACCATTAGAAATGTTGTTACAAGCATAACTGTAACAACTGCCGTTCCTGTTTGCAGTCACAAGAGAATAAATATGTTTGAATTGTTAAATCCCATGGACGAAGAATTTAAGTACAATGATAATCGAAAACAACTTTATAACATTTCCAAATTCTACTCAGATAAGCATGTACGAACAACACAGGAAACATAAATGAAGGTGGAGTTTGCTTTTCTTGTTGTTAGTGTCTAACTCACCTGTATCTTACTTGTCTGAACCTGACTTGGTTTATTTAGTCATAGGCATAACAGTCATTTCAGTTATTTCAGACAATAGGATCTTAATTCAGACTTATTTTATGTCCAACTCAAATAGCCATAACCTCCAGGCAACCTTTCAGACAAGTTAGTCCCTCAGGCGGAACAAAACAATAGACATTCTGAAAACTGACTCGAGTTGATTCAGATCTGAATCTGTAAAATACAAACACCACTGAAATTAACCAAGTGGGGATAGCTTGGTTGGTGGGTAAAGTGGAAAAAAAACACCCTGAAAACTGACTCGAGTTGATTCAGATCTGAACAACCTGATTTTTGAGCTTCCACTTGGTAACTGGAGGCTTTGCCCAAGTACTAACTTCAGGAGACTCAAATAAGTGGGATCATAAAATAAGATTATTGGAGAAAAATAAAGAAGAAACGAAAATCTAAAGAATAAAAAACGAGAGGAACTCACCATAAGCATTCCCGATCTGGCTTTGGTTTCGAAAGCCGATAGTAACCGCAATGCACATAATCATAAGAATCCAGTTAATATCGGGTATGTATATCTGCCCAAGGAAGTTCTTAGATGTATGAACAACCTTGACCCTGGGAAAACAGCCAAGTGCCAAAGCTTGCTTGATTATGGAAAATGTTGCGGATATTGTGGCCTGACTTGCAACAATAGCCGCTGCTGTTGCTACAATAAACACAGGCCAGTATATGGAATCTGCAAATAACCCATCAAGAAGTTATCAGAAAAGGGTTATTCGCTTTAAATAAGTGAATTCGAGAACCGAAAATAGGAGATCAGAAGAGACTTGGAATGGAACGATAGAAAGCATCAACTACGTGATCTTGGTTCTTGATGATATAAGCAGCTTGGCCTATATAAGCCAATAGAAGGCAAGGGAAAACAACCAATGTGAAAGCTAACTGAACAGCTGATACCGGAAAATGGCCTAAATCAGCATAGAGAGCTTCTGTCCCTGAAATTATAGTTTACAGACATCAGAACCCAATTAAGTTTACTTGAAAATAAACTTACCACTTACAGGTAATAAGCTTACCACCTACCGGTGATACTAAGCATGATTCCACCGAGAGTTCTCCAACCTCCCCGCTTTAGATATCTATAGATAAAAACTGGAGAAAAAGCTTTCAAAACTGAGCTATCATATTTCCATATGTTGAAAGCACCAATTCCTCCAATTAAAAGGAACCAAAGAAGGACAATAGGAGCAAAGAGCCATCCGACTTTCTCTGTTCCGTAATGTTGCATGCTAAACAGTCCAACTAGTATAATGGCAGAAACAACTACGAGTACATCTGCACCGAAGCCAAAAGAGAGGTAGAGAAAAAAGAAGTTAACATCAAATGTTGAAATCTTCACCAAGTAAACCAAAACACACCCGATTCTGATAGAGAAGAATCAGAAAGTACAAATGTAAAAAAGCACATCTAGTTTCTGCCGAGAAAAATACCGCTACTCATCTTGGGGAAGCCCAGTTTTATACCTCCAGCAGCCGAAAGTACTGCAGAAAAGTAGATTTAGTCCACAATGTAAAAGTGAAATGGAAATAAAAGCCTATGTAAATTGATCCTTTTTAATTTTCTTGTTAATGTGATTTTAGCAATCCAGAAGTTAAGGGATTTTCAAATGCGTAGGATTCACTTGAGCGAGATGAACAGTCAAATCCCTATACTAATCACTGTAGCAGTATATGATGGATGCATCACAAAGATGTACATATATGCGTCTCCTCAAGCAAGCAAGAGCGAACAGACCTGATATGGCTGGAGTTAGAATGCCATCACCGATCACCATGCAAGTCCCAACAACAACAAGAAGCAAAAGTGCTTTCCTCCTGTATGCTTTTTCCTCCAACCATCTCTTGGTTTTTGCTGCAAATGATTTCTCATCAAATATATGACGACTATAAGTCGTTAAATCCTCGTCTGTCCGGTGTTGGTTTGGAATAGTATTTATTTTTGCATGTCTACAAAGTAGTGAATAAAGAGCAAATGTTCCTCCTGCAAAAGAACAATAAAAGAGAACACACGTGTTAATCTCACACGGAAACCCCATTCAGACATCAGGAACATCTAGTCAAATTTGGACAAACTCTGATATAAAAAAACTGAATTTTTCCTAATATTCTATTAAAAGGTACATAAGTTACCAACAAATACATCACTTAGCCATTCTTAATCAATAAACCCTCAGTCCTTTGAAGTTTATGTTGCATGGTGCATAGACAACCTGATTAATTAACTGAGGACTGGAACTCTCGAGTTTTTAGGTTACTAGAATTCGTAAGACAACCCCTCAATTTTGCAGTCTACAGAAACAAAGGACTACTGGGAGTTGTTGGAGGATGAGAAGCTGCTAATGAGATTATACTGGAGATCAAATCCTCGATTTATGTTACGGCTTCCAGGTTCAAGGAATTGGCGGGCTCCAATTACAGATTTTGTGTCTATTTGGGATTCAATTCTTGCATGGTAGGTGTCTCAGTGACCCTTATGGAGAGTTATTTTCTCGGCATTCGCGTACTCTTAGCCTTTGGGTTTCTAATCAAATCTTTCCTTGTCAAAAAACAACAACTTGGTCCAGAGGAGAAATTTGCACTTGTTGACTACATGTATAGGTCTACCAAGAGTCTACTTATTAGAATGACTCGTCTAGTTGTAAAATTGTCAATTACCCTATGTTATCATTAATTCCATCAAGACAAGAAACCGAGATTTATCAATGTCAAGATACTTTTTCAGCTAATTAAAGCGAGAAATCATGCAATATTTCAGCATTTGGCAAGTTCATATATTACTTTCTTTGTATTAAAAGATGGATTTATGTGTCTGTAACTAAAAACTCTTGCTCCTGCATCAGATTCACAATGAGCAGAATCATGAATAGTAGATTGACGTGACGGTTTACCTTGACCATTATCATTTGCCCTTAACACCACAAAGACATACTTGATGAGCGGAATAAGAGTAAGAGAGTATATAATCAGCGATAACGCTCCAATCACATCCTCCGGATCGCTAATTCCATCAGGAAATGTATTGTAGAAAACATATAAAGGCGACGTTCCCAAATCTCCATAAACCACTCCAAGACTCTGGAATGCAAGTCTTAGAACTAATAAAGATGAGAATTCCTACACAAGAAGCAATGGCAAATCAGCATAAGAACAAACTTATGGTGTGTTTGGTTACAGGATTCCTAAGTATCCTATCAAAAGTGGGATTTGGTAGGATTCATGAATCCTTGGTCTGTTTGGCTACCAAGAATCCTAGGACTCTTGAATCCTAAGGATTCCTAAATCCAAAATTTGTATTGGACCAAAATCCCACCCTACCCCCTAGGATTTGCTAGGATTTTGGATTAATGAACCTAAATTTCAAACTTAAAATCAACAAAAAAATATTTCCTTCTACAAAATCATTATTTTTTTTCAAAATCATTATTTTTTTCAAAAATCATATTCTTTCTAAAGACGTTTAAAAATACTCAAATAATAATAAATCATAGGATTCTTAGTTGCCAAACAAGCCAAAAAATATTACTAGGATTCATGAATCCGTGGAATCATGAATTCCAAGGACTCATGAATCCGCGGATTCATGATTCCGCCATCCAAACACACCATTAATGTCCCCCATTCGAGAATAGTCCCACACCGACCAACGATTAGCGTACTAACCAAGTATAAAAAGATTAAGGGCCATTCCATTATAACCAATTGTTTAGAGTTGAACGCCACAAACTTAATACCCCATATTATATTACCCAAAACCTGATCTCAATGACAAACCCAACTATAATTTCGAGAATTCGTTATAAACTAGGTACTTGTTTAGTGGATCATTCAAAGGATTTGAAGACTATAAAGTTGCTTTTTCGAAAAAAAAAACATACCATAAAGCTTAAGTATGAGCTTAGTATCAGTCCAATAATGGATGTCTAGTGTACCCACAATCTCCAAATATCACAGTGAACTGAATAAAACAGACCCATGTGAATTTCTAGGGTAGTCACAGAACTTACATAATAATTGGTTGGGTAATTTGTAAGTGAATAACTTTCAACTAAAAGAAGAGAGAAAAGAAAACAAACTTTCACATCTTACCTTTTCTCTGTACATATTTCTCAGTCTTCCAGCTTCTTCATCCATTGGTTGATCAAGCTTCTGGTCCAAAACCCACATATTTCCCTTATCATTATTAATACTTTGTTCATCAAAAGGAATTGAAGTTGTTGAATCCATTTTAATCCAAACCCACAAATCAAAACTCCTTCCTCAGCTCCCAAATCCCTCCTTCCTCAACCAAAAGACTAATCAGAAAGACCTAAATGATTTTAACTCAGATTTGTCAAACTAAAAAGACCCATCTTCTCCATTTGATTCAATATGAGAGTATAGAATAGTAAAGCTAAAACCCACTTCTCTGACAAACTGTAAACCTAACAATATTTGTAATTTTGAACCACAGAAAGACTGAACCGTCTGAAGATAAAACACTTGGAAAGACTAGTTATTTTGTTTTTTCCCCTTAATCCTTCACCTATCAATTACAAAGTGGGGTCCAAATTGAAAATTAAGCAGATCAATGAACTAAACTATCAAAATCTTGATTACCCAATATAGATTACAAATGTTTTAGTACTTCTTTTTTGTTTTCAAGAACAGTAATTTACAGAGATCGGAGAATCACTCTCTACCATCAATAGTTTTCTAGAGAGAGAAAGAAAGAGAGAGCCACCAAAAGCAAAGATAAATGGCTTCTCTCTCTCCTTTTCTCTCTTCTCTTAGATAAGAAGCAGAGGAAAAGAGGAGCTTTATCAAACATGTCTTTGTTATAGAAAGAGACAAAATACTCTACCATTGCAAAGAAAGAAAGAAAAATTGGACTCTATTAAGATTTAGCTGTAAATGTAATTGTTGGGATTTTGCTGTAATTGTGATTGTTTGGTTATTTAGTATGTGATCAAAAAATGATTAGTAGTAATCCTAAAAGTTCTCACTAAATTGGTGGTGATAAATTCACCCAAAGATTCTACTTTTTGTCTCACCAAAACTAAATTGTCTACCTATTATGGATTCAACCATTAATTAAGGATACACATATCTAGAAACTATATAAATTTCTGATTTTGTTTTACAAATTTTTCGGCTTTGGGTATCTAAAATGTTGTCACTGATGTAAATACTTTAGTCAATGAGATTTAATCTGGTGTCAATTTGGTTTTTCCTTTAATAATCAATTTGTTCGTATTTATTACATAATCTTTATCTTCATTTTTATCTACAACTACCACGACAACTTCCAACCACCAGACGCAATCTCCGAGCACCACCACCACTTTCGCCCATCACCCGCCAATTGCGATCACCACTATCAATTTTTCTCTTTTCCTCCTCTCTTTCTCTCTATTAGCAAAGGGGAGGCTCGTCTTAGGCAGAACAACTGATTTGATTTAGGACTCCAAAACCAGATCGATTGTTCCAACGAGTGAGTCCCTCTCGTACACCAAAACAAGGAAGAGAAAGAGAGAGAGAATTGGTGGAGTGATGGGAGGTGGTAGTTGAAAGTGGTGGTGGTCAGAAGTGGTGGTGAAGATGAAAATAGGGGGTAACAAACCAGTAGTTTTCTTGGACTTAAAACCAAAATTTCTCCTTGGATCAATTTTGGTTATCCAAAATCCTCAGAGCATCTCCAATGCAACACTCGACTTCAAAACTCAATTTGACACATAGGATTACTTGAGCCTTTAACAAAAAACACTTTCCAATGCAACACTCAACTAGAATCTCAATATGATGTGGCAACAATAAATGTTGAGATACTCAAAAGAAAACTCAACAATTGATTGAGTATCTCAAGATTTATTGTTGTATCTCAATTGGTCCACATCACGATTTCATATATTAAAATAAGAAACAAAATTAAATGTTTGAGTTTTTTCTAGTGTTGCATTGGAGAAGTATTTTGAATCGAGGATCTCACAAATGTCAGCTATGAAAGAGAATCTCAATTCATACTTGACACATCGGATTAATTGAGTTTTTGTTGAGTGTTGCATTGGAGATGCTCTTATATTCCGGAGAATACTTTGGAAACCTCTAAGAGCATCTCCAATGCAAAACTCAATCTTAGAAACTCGGAGTGCCACATAGGATTTTCTAAGTTTTTCTTAAAAAATCATCTCCAATGCAAAACTCAACTAAGATCTCAAAGATGATGAGTCGAGAGTGGAATAGAGATATCTCAAGAGGACACTCTATTTTCAGAGTGTCCTCTTAAGATATCTCTAATTGTCCAACTCATCAATATTTAAATTTCAACCAATAGAAATCAAGTCTTCGTATATTTCCAAAATAACTAATTATTTTTTTACAAAAATAACCATGACACATAAGTAACATAAACGAGTTTAGAGTGTTGCATTGGAGACATACAAGAATTGCGGATCTCTATTTTCGACACCTAGGAGTGAGAATCTCAATTGAAACTTGACAAATAGGACGAATAAAGATTTTTTTTGAGCTTTGCATTGGAGATGCTCAAAGAGTATCTCCAATGCAAAACTCAATTTTAAAATCTTAAGTGTCACCTAAGACTTTAGAGTTTTTTTATAGAAAAACACCTCTCCAATGCAAAACTCAATTGAGATATTAAGATGATGTGGAGGTATTAAATTTTAAGATATCTCAATTACAAACTCTAATTCTGAGATCTCTTTTGAGAGCCCTAAGTGTCCTAGTCATCAAAATTTAATTTTTGGACTAATAGAAAGTCTTTCTTTCTCAACAACTTTTTCTATTAAATGTATGTGTGACATGTGTAACTATTAGAGTTTTTTAAAGTGTTGAATTGGAGAATGACTTAAATTAGAGAAACTCAATTTAGCTGTTTAGGAAAGAGAATCTCAATTGAGGCTTGACACATAAGCCAATTGGAGTTTTTTTTTAGTTTTGCATTGGAGATGCTCTAAGTTCCGGACATTTCTTCTTTCTAAATTCTAATACAATGGTTCAACAAAAAAAAATTCACTTCATCAGAAAAAAAAACAAAAAAAAATTCTAATACAAAAAAACTTTAATTTTGATCTCTATTGTGGAGCTACACATGCATTTTACTTCTTTAGATATTGCGTCGGTTAGCCATCTCACTTTTGTATTAAAGGCTCCTTGATATTTTACGTGATATTTAAGTTAAAAGAGTTTTGCAACACCTTGCTACAATTTGCGACAACTTTACAACAATTTTGCGACACCTTCCAACAGATTTGTGACAGTTTTGCAATACCTTGCAACAACTTTTTTTTTTTTGTATCAAACTTTTTACCAAACAAAATAATAGTGTTTGAAATTTTAACAAAAAAAAATATATAAATTTTTGATTTTGAACAAAAAAAAATATGACTTGTCTTTTTAACGAAAGAAATTTAAAATTGAGTCAGACCGTCGGATTCCGTATTTCTTAAAAATCCCGTTTATTGCATGGGAAAATTTAGAATGGAGTGGGATTGCTAAATAGGTTAATTGCCACGTAGGAAGATAGTGATGTTAGCAACTGAGATGGTGAGTCTGGTCACTCACCCTTCATACAATTACTCCAATATTGGCATGTGGTTGGTGGCTTTTTGAATAATGGGGGACCAAAATACTTTATTCATATAGTATTATATTATGCTTTGAATTCTTTTTCACTACTTGAATGCCCAATGACAAGAGACTAGTAGTCACTATTGTTCTTGCAAATGGGTAATGTGAACACTCGTTCAAATACCACCATTAATTTGATTTTGAAGGATTCCTACTTGATGAGATAGTCCCACAACAAAGAATCAAATTCTAGATTCGGTTGGTCTAAAATACATTCTTTCTCTTGAGATGTTCTACTTTAGTAGGCGTGTTTCTAGAATAAAATGAACGGAAAAGTAGCACAATCCGTACGTTTAAACATGTACCGCCTATCACATGAGAAGTGTGTCTGGTGGGTAACTCTCTAGGTTCCAACATCAATATCTCTTACTCGAGTGATGGAAGTGTATAAGTCGATAAACCCTAGAATTATCTAACATGGATGGATATAGCAGGTAATGTAAACAAGTTGGATAAAAGTAGAATATTCCTCTGAGATGGATAATAGAGTTGAAGTCTGAATTGATTATCAGATCATTATCTTTTCTCCTTGCCACAAGCATCTGAAAGCTACAAACAGATGGAAGAAAGTGATGACTTTAATGTTGGTTTGTTTGATGTGGGTTGGCAGCTTGGCGCACAAGTGGTGGCACAGTTGACAGTAATCGCCTCCAACGTTTCTCTCTTCTCTTTCAGTAAGTGGGTACCTATCACTCGATGAAAATTACACATTTCTGATCACATTATGACAATTTCAACATTTATTCTTCACCATTGAAACTTATTGAATCTTAAATTTACTGCAACAAAGTCTCACCAAATTTGACTCAACTTTTCATACAATAAAATGCTTATTAGAGGAAAAAAAGCTAAAGTTAAACCAGAGGATAGAGAAGTTTTATCTCCGAAATCATCGTTCGAGGAAAAAGAACAAGGAAAAGAAGAGAAAATCCATAACCATTTACTAGTTTGAATAATGATGTGCCAAAGAGAACTTCTTGGTTCTTATTCAATTCAATGCTTAGCATCTTCCTCCTCGCAGAAGTTGGAGTACTGGTCTGAGTCCATCAAAGATTTCAACTCGCCAGAATCTTCAATTTCCACCTTTATGATCCATCCTTTTTCGTATGGACTTGCATTGACCTGAATAAACAATCAAGATATTGAACTTGTTACCTATACAATATTTTGTACTAACAATTTACCTAGCTCAAAATAAAATCTCTAGACAATATGATAATATGATTTCAAAGCCTAGTTGTGATCTTGGGCTCAATAATACTGATGAACTGAAATATGATTTTCGATCTTTTATTTTTTCATGTTAGTCTTATGAAGGAATTTAGTGTTTTAGTATTTGAATCTGACAAGTAAGTTCATACTTTTCAGCCTTATACCTCGTGACAACTTGACTTGAAATTTTAGGTGCAAGTTACAGAATGACATGCAACAAAGCGGGTTTTATCGAAAATTTAGTTTGTTAAAATAGGCAGAGAAATAATGTCATAACGAATTAGAGTATGGGTATTTCAAGAATCAAATTTTGAATGTAATTAAGAAATACTAACTTTGAGAGAGTATTGTGCGCGGTACCCTTGGTACAAGATTACTTACCAAACCCGGGGAGTTGCTAAGTTCTTCGTTCACTTCAACTACTTTTCCTGAAACAGGAGAGTTTATATCACTGGTTGCCTTGACACTTTCTACTGCACCAAAACCGTTTCCTTGTGTTACTGTAGCACCAACTTCTGGCAATTCAACATAAACAACATCTCCTAAATGGTCTTGAGCATGGTCGGTTATTCCAACAGTAGCCGAAATACCATCAACTTTGACCCACTCGTGAGATTCACAATATTTGAGATCCTTCACAACTGCGAAGAAAAGGGAACAGAAGTTAGTCTCAATAGAAAATGTCAGCATTGTCAGTGTCAGACTACTTCGACTTTGAATCTTCATCCTGAGACATTAGTCCGAGGAGAAACTAAATTATCGGGAAATTCAAGAGGTAAATCCTGCTGAATTGTATCACATCTAGAAGACTTTCAGATCAGGAGGACTCCAGAAGATGGATGCGTAACCAGACAGATGATACTATGGTTTGTAACATGTATAACATTCTCTCCAACCACAGGTCGGAAGGAACAGGACAGAAACATCTTCAGAATCATTTGGTCAAATAAGATCCCTCCGAGGGTAAGTTTCTTCCTTTGGGCTACCAATATGGAGAAGATCCCCACAATGGTCATGCTGAGAAGAAAAGATATCATTAGCCCTAATAGGTGTGCCTTATGCAAGAAGGGCTAAGAGTCTGGTTTTCATCTTTTAACCCACTGTGAAGTAGCATCATCAGTGTGGCTTTCCTTCCTCAAAAGAGCGTATACGCCCTGGGTCTTACTCTACTCTATAAGATCTCACTTAACAACCTAGACAAGGATCAATGGCAACAAAAACATGAAACAATTGATGGATTTGATCCCTCAAGCACTGTTCTGAGCTATTTGGAAGGTGAGAAACGAGATCATATTAAAAGGAAAGAATAGAAGTCAGGACTCAGGAGACCATCTTCTTTTGACTCCAAAAATCTAATTTTCAATGGAGCAGAAAATATGCCCTGGCTACACAAATCTTTCATGGACTTAGTGGAGAACTAAGACACTTTCAAGTTTCATCTAAATGATGAAACATGTTTTTTTCTTTTTTTTCCTTTTGCCAATTCTCTCCTTGGTGACATGTACGTTCTTCCCTCTTTCTCAATTTTAGTTCAAATATCTCAAAGAAAAAAATATGTAGCCATTATCACAAGCTCTACCCACAATTTTGCTTATCGGGTAGCTATTGATTCTTACTATTCCAATATCCATAGCTTCGTAAATTGTTGGGTTATGTGAATATATAGGAAGACAAACTTACTTGCACATCTTTCAAATATAAGTAGTAAGCTCTGTCTAAATTTTCAACTGATTCTGAATGTCCTCTTCGAAATTGAAGTGTAATAGTTAAAATTACAAACCTAGCTCTATGTTGTTTTGAAGCACTGTAATGTCAACACGAGTCCAGGAAAAAAATCATAAATAGAAAAGGTCATCGGTCTTTATACATGTGCCATACGGCTGTTTTGGAGTAGTCATACTCAATCCCAGAAAGAATAAATCTCTTCCAACTCAAACAAAACTTATGATATGTTTCTTTATTATAAAATACAAATCAAAACTTATTGATGGATAGAATTTCCTACATCCCACCTCATAAAGAATCCTTTTTGTCACAATAAGCAAACTACAAGAAACTAATCACCAAACACACAGATAGAATAGATTATAGATCATTCAACTCAGAATAATATCAAGTAGATTTTTTTTAAAAGACATGCTAAAGCTAAGTAAGCTGTGCTCTACATAATCTTTTGAGCTACGAATACGCAAAAGGGAAACCTATCATATGTCGTCTTCGGGCTACAACCTACAAATTAACATGGCCAAGTGGCGTGCATTTAGTTTACATTTTAGAATATTTCATAACATGAACTGATATTCGATTGTTCTCCATCATATGGAAATTTAGACTTAGAATTAAAACGTAAAGATTGACATAAGACTATGTGGCTCTTTAAGGGCTTCATATATATCCACGAGTCACGACATAAGAGAAAGTTAGAATTACATGACACGAATATTCACATTTTCAATTATAAGCAACACTTGATAAAACATTATAGAATTCCTCACATTTTCTTTTGAAAGGCAATATACGTATCCGTGTCTCTAATCGGAGACCTAGAGGGTAGTAACCCTCCAGCCAAGGGTAAGTAGCCCATTATAATAGTGATTGCACATACACAAATGATCCCTTGAAGGTTCATATAGAAACCTAAGAATATTTCGATTAGTTAAAAGATTGGTAAGCTCTTAATAACTTGGATCACAAAACCCAAATTAAAATGAAGTTCAATAAACATAACCCATTTTTAGAAATCAGATTTTAACTATTAAGAACAATAGATCGAGCATTTTAGATGATGATCCTGTCTTTACTATATTAAGACAGATGAAAACAAAGATTAAGAAAAAAGAAAGGTTAGAATGAAAAAATAGTAGTAGTATATATTACCAGAAGCAAACCCTCTGTGAGAAACAACAGAGAGTCTGAGATAAGAAGCAGCTCTTGTAGCCCACAATCTAGTCGCCATTGTTACTCTTGAACTGAAATATAAATTACCCTTTCCTCAAATACGATTGATTGATTGATTGATCGGTCGGAAATTCTTACTCCGGCAGTGGGGATGGCTCGTGTCAATAAGACGATGAATGACCAGAGGGGGAGACAAAAACTCCAACAAACTTTACCTTGCAGGAACCCTGAAATTGGTCAGGTTTTGATTACTATGAATAATGGGGGGGCCAGGCCAATACGACAATATTCACCTATTCAACCAACCACTCCACTTAAGATACATATGACAATCTTTCACAAAAAAAAAAGATATATATGACAATTGAATATACAGATATTACTTTTGTCCTCCGAGTAGGGTTGAGAATGTAGCTCGAAATTCCAATCCTAACTCCTTCAGTCTAATGGGAAGTTTGTCGAGGCGTGATGATGGAGACCATCAAGATGGGTCTCACGGCCGAACTAGTTAGAAGGCCTCACGGCCGAACTAGTTAGAAGGCCTCATGGCCGAGCCCATTAGGGTTAGAGTTTAGGAGTTTCCATGTTTTAGTATTTCCTACTAAGTCTAGGTTTAGAAGTTTCTATATTTGAGTATCTTTGATATTTAGGAATCCTAATTTGAGTCTATCTAGAAGTTTCTAAGTTCCTATAAAAGGAAGTCATGTCTGTCCTTGTTAATCAGATCAGAGAATATTATCAACCAAGTTTATTATTAATCAAGTTATTAATCAAGTTTATTGTTTATCGTTATTTTATCAGTTTTATTTCGTTAGTTTAGTTTATTAACAATGGTGGATTCCATTACTTTTACGCTTCCGCAACAATCTACATCACGTGAAGATCGTTAATTTGGTGACGATCCATATGAATTTTGTGTGCGTCTAAAGCGTCCTTCTTTTTTACTCTTGGACGGGTCTCATTCTTAACCTCCCACCCCAACAGAACAATCTATGGGCTCTCGACCTGAGCCTGATCCATATTAGACTTGAACAACACGGACTCAGACTAGTCCAAGAGTCCACGAACTATTCAGTACAAGACACAAAATGAGAGTTAAGAGAGGGGCGGCCCTAAAATAAATAGATGCACCTTTGAATCTTTTGAAACCTTCTCATATTTTATTTCTTTTTATGTTTTGTATATGATAAGATCTCTATTTATGTATCTAGATTTGGTCACTTTTAGTTTTTTTTTTTGGTAAAAATAGGATTAAGTCTATTAGTTTATTCATTCATCGTTGGGTTAACAATAGATAGCCTATCTTTTTGGATAGCTAAAGCAATACAAGGTGGAGGAGTGATTCCCTTCCCAAGTTTGAGTTACGTTATTTAAATAACCAAATTTGGCTAGTTGATGAGCCACAAAGTTGCTTTCACAAGGAATGAGTTTAAAATTGATGTTCTCGAACGATCTAGCTTCTTCATGAATTCATGGCATTATGTTCCTTATCTTCCATGACGTGCTTTCTAATTCGGGTTCACATGCTTTTATTATTCTGTACGCATCTCCCTCAATAGTGATGTTACTTTCTTGCCTTTGTTTTGCCATCTTAAGACCTAACGTAACGGCTTTTGCTTCAGATTCCATTGGATTATTAGGGCTAAACGTGTCCACCATTGCTGCCACCATATTGTCTCTCCCATCGCGCATTACTGTTGTTGCTGGTCCTCGTCTTTCAACAAAGGCCCCATCCACGTTAATATTGTAAGAACCATGTATATATTATTTCTGTATTTTTTAGATATGAAATATGTCATTAAATTGAAGATGAAGATCCATGTACATTCATTTAATTGAAGATGAAGATCCATGTATATTCATTACATTGAAGATGAAGATCCATGTATATTCTTTCAACCAAAAAAAATCCTGTATTTGTCTATTTTTTATTTTCATTTCTTTGATTTTTATTTCATCGAGAGTGCTATGCATGCAAAGGATTGTGACAAAATCTTAGACATGTTGACTCACTTTCATTGCAAGTTAAAAAATTTCAAAGTTTGATTGTCCGACTGTTTTTTTTGCCCGAGTGACTTAGGAAATGAAGGACTTTGTCGAAATCTTTCATACACTTAACATCTAAACTACCTGGCACCCAGCCCACCCAGAATTTGTAAAGGTCGTCACAGGTCACTCTACTATGGCGGGCCCTATGCATGATCAGGGCCGGCCCATGTTAGAAAAAAGTAAGTAAAAAAAACTGTTTTAATGCCCTTACAAGAGAAATTGAACCCTTGATCTTTTGCACATAAACTAACCTCTTAACCGCTAAGCTACAATTACATTATGTAATAAATTTGTTTAGAATGTAATTCTTATTTAAAAACACACATCGAAACCCAAAATTAGAGGCCCTTCATCGCTTTGGGCCCGGGCCGCCCCTGTGCATGATTCTAGAGTATTATCTTCCCTCCACCCGAGAACTAGACTCATTCATAAAGGTAATTCTAATGTTGACCCAATTTTTACCAACTGTCATTTTAGCTCTCAATTGTTGACCGACTGTTGTTTTGGCTTCACAAGTGTCTGTCAGTTCCTTTGGCCTCGAAGATCTATTCTTTTGTTCCTTGGTACTAAAAGTACTATTGTTGTATTATTGTAGTTTTGGTTAATTATCCACCCATACTTTTTGTCTCCTCCACATCATCAACCTCTCCACCTCGTCTTTTATTCTCGATTCAAATCCTTGGTTGTTAATGATCATTCAATATGACTTCAAGAACTAATATGAACTCCAGTTATGACTCAACATTGATGGACTCGTGCCATTTTTTGTGTTTGTCTACTGATTCCTACAAAATAGAAGTTGGTGCTTGATTGAGTTTGATTGGAGAAACAAGATGGTCTTGATACACCTTTGAATCATTTTGGTTTTGCAATGAACTTTCCCCTTTTCTTTTATTGAGCATCCTTGACTTGCAAGTCTTCCTCTTCCTTCAATCCTACCTCATATTCTTTGAACATTAAGAGTTGAGTCAAGTCATTTATAGGGTCCACCTAGACGCTGTATTGAAAACTACACTTTATGCTCATGAATTTCTCCATGTTGTTACATTTTGTTACTTTACAGATTTGAATTAGTATCCTAATAAAGATTGATAGTTCAACGAAGAAATATTGTGTAACAATATATTTAATCTGAACCAACATTGAAACTTCTGTAGAAACTTTTACCTACGAGTTTATATCACATTATCTTCTAGAATTCTAAAATATAATTTCTCATTATTCGACGATGTTGGTTCCCTACTTCATATAGTCTAATGACCCATTCAATTATGAAGTGAAAATCAAGTTCACCTACTACCACTACTATCACCACCACACAAAGGTAATGTGTCCTCTTTGTGAACATTGACTTCCAGCCCCTTCTTTCATGGTCTCAAAGTCATCAAATGATCTAGGATATATGATGTCATGATATTGACTTTGACCAAGAGGTTCCTTCCCTATATAATCTGAACAAAAGTGTAACAATATTCAACTAGAACCTGATCACTGATCCTTCCTTAGCTTTGGTTTAACCTAGCTTCTAATTTTTCGGACAGATCTTATTTCAATTTTGTCAGTTTTGCACGGTCGAAAATACTCTTCATTGATGTCAAGTCCAAACCACTGGGCTGAGCTCTATCACCGAGCGATTGCTGAACAAGAGACGCCCGACCCGTCCCACAATCATCAAGAACCATTCATCTCTTCTCATGGAAAATCCACAATGATGACAACGGATGCCATTGTTGGCTTTTCAACCTCGAGTCATGAAGGAAATAGTTCAAGACCTTGTCGTAAACGGACTAGGGCATCAAGAAAAGCTAACACCACACTACTCAATACAGATATTACCAATTTTAAAGACATGGTTCAACAATTTACTGGTGTCCAGAATTGTCTTTCATCGGTACCGGAAATTGGGACTCAGAATGTTACTTTAGAGCCCATGATGGGGTTTTCGGACCATTATCAGAGTGATTTACAACAACACCTCTACCACAAACAAAACCAACATAAACAACGTAACCAACTCAACCACCACCACCAATATAACCACCCTCAAGAACAACAAAACCACCCCAACCACGACGACCACCAACTGCAAAACCAACAGGGCTACTACAACCAGAACAATTACCAACAACACCACCACCAAGAACAGCAACAACACAACCATCACCAACAACACACGTACGCGGAATTACTGAGGAACAAAAGTGATAATTTCGCTCGAGGGTCCAACAACTCTTCATCTAACTTGCAAAACATGGGTTTTTAAGTATGATATATCTCCCTAGATCATCTTTCAGTAACAATAAAAGCAGGAATGTTGAACATGCTAGACTATATCGTACGAAAAAGTGGAGCTCGGCCAAACCACTAGATTGCTCCAGTCAATGCATGGTGGTTTCTATGTCTTGTAAATTATCACTTTGGTGGAGCTCCGCCGACCCACTAGACTGGCCAGCTCCACCCCATGGTGGTTTCTATGTCCTGTAAATTATCACTTTGCCATATAAATAAAATATTTTGGAATTTCATTTTCGTACAACATTTTCAAATTTGGTGGCCAGGCAAACACCTGTCTGGCTATCTTGTATAGTTTCAACAAAATCTATGAAAACCTTGAAACTCGAACAATTCCATCACTAGGAATCTTCACAAACAAATGTAATACAAACTACAATTCACCAATCAAGCAAGTCAAGAAGCGCAAAAAATGTCAAAGCTTACAAACGTATTAGAGATTTTAGAATGATGAGGGAAATTAAAATCTACATGTAAAATTAAGTGCTCTTCATTCATTTGGGAGGACAAAATGGTGGAGGGGAAGATGTTTTGGTATTGTTCTTGAAGGGGGGAGGGAGGGAATAAACCTGGGTTTGGACTGAATTTGGTGCTAGTCTGAATTTGGTGGATTGCTTAATTTGAGATTAGAATGGGTACTCAGGTCAACAGCAACCGTATTAACTTATTGGAGACAAAAATGTTAGTCCAAGGAGGTAAGAGTCGTGTAATTGCCATTAGTTTGTTCTTGTTTCGGTGTTTTGGGTGGTTAACCATCTTGGTTTCCGTCATGGTTGTGTTTTTTAATCTTCTTATGAATTTATTTTACCCTCTCTAAAAAATTACAACTGGGGTAAAGTGAAAGCCCTTAATAAAAGAACGCCTTTCAACCTCTTGTTACGGTGTTTTTTCCTGTACTATACCAAACACCTTCAAAAAACGCCCTTCTACTCGTTCTTTTCTATGTTGGGGAGTTTTATAGGGTTCCCCGTTTTTGTTAAAGGCCCTCTTTGCAATGAGTATAAAAGCCCGCTCTGAGGGTTTATGTCACCCACATTAGTTAGTTTTTTCTCTCCACCTTAAATCACTCCAAAACTCAAATTTCGAAGCACCTCTCTTCTTGTCACCGGAATCTCTTTGGTGGTCCATTGCCGACGAGCTTCAAAAACGAGCTTACGTCACCGAATTCGTACACCATCTCACATTGTTGTTGCTTCCAAACTCTGAAGTCAAAAGATATCTTCTTTGTTCCATAAGTTCCAAAATCTTTAAACAAATAGCAAAGGACTCTAAAAAATTAATTTCTGGACATGATTCAGTCTCTAAAGAGTTGTATGAACATTCCCTAACACATTATTACATGTTTGATGATTTAGTTTTTGGTTATATGAAGAAAAAAATTTGAAAAGCACAAAGGGTAACTCGGTATGGTTCAACCGAATTTGTGTGTAAATTTCGATTAGTGATGGGCCTAAAAGGTTACCCTAAATAGGTCTACACCCGCAAGTGCACGGGTGTCAAGTTGTAATAATATCCGGTAAGACCGGTTCGTTCCTCAGAGACTAAGTGAAATCTATTCTAAAACTAGGAAATATTACAGTTTTGGTTTTGAAATTGATTTTGTGGTTTTGGTGATAATAATAAAGAACAAAATAATAAAACAAATATAAATAAAAATGAACTCAGATGGGGAGAAGTCTAGGGTTTAGGAATTCACCACATAAAATTACCTTTAGAGCAAATAATTATCTAATTAATTCTCTTTTTTTTTATAACTCAGAATTTCGGATAATGAACTATCCTAATTCCGGGAGATGTTTTCGTTAAAACCGAATAAAACATAACAATGTAATCATTTCATTTTAAATAAATAAATTTCTAAACTACTATTTATCAATTAATAAGTATGAGTCGTCAAATGATTTAACATAAGCACGATGCATCAAATCGAAAAGTATAAATAGTGAAAAGAAAATCTATTTATCAAGCTAAAACGAATTAAACTTTATCGTTCAATCAAAAGAATTAATCAATCAAGAATATATCTAAAAGATCAAGAATTAGTTTCTTCATAAAATCCTAGATGAGAGATTATTAGATAATCATGATCGAGATTTAAAATAAATACGAAAAGAAAAGTAGGAAAGTTGAATTTCTTACTAATTTTCCAGCCAAACAGAGCCTAAGGAAGTGATTTCCTTCTGATTTTCCACTGCTCTGCCAAACGCACCCTCCGGGAAAACGATTTTCTCGTCTTCCCGGAAATATTTTCCCTGTGAGAAAATTATTTTCTCACCTTCTTCAACCTCCTGTTTCTTTCTTCACCCTCCTGTTTTCTCTTTCTTTTCTTAATCTAATCTCTCTCTCTATATTATTTCTTGTTCTCTCACTAAACAGGAAACAAAAAGAAAGAGAAAATCGAATAATATTTAAATTTCTAAAACCGAGTCTTTCTCTCTCTCTCTACAATACCTCTCTCTCTCTCTCTCTCTCTGTTATTCTTTACTTTCTCTCACAAAAAGTATAAATTACAGGAGAAGAAGTTCAAAGATAGGTGCTGATGATGATGATTAAGTGAGAGATGATTGATGTTTTCTGTCTCTGTTCTTTTGAAACCGAAGATAAAACCGATTCACCTTGTCTCTCTCTCTCTCTCTACTGTTATAACTGTATGTGATAATCTCTCCCTCACCCTTTTTCTGTTTTTCTCTCCCTGTTATAACCGTGGAGTCCTCTCTCTCTCTAGATCTCTGTTTTTATCTTTCTAGCCGTGAGGAGATAATCCAGCCGAGAGAAGATGTGATGACAACTCTCTCCCTCTTCTTCTTCTCTCTCTCTAATCTATTTCTTCATTTGAGCTTGAGAAGATGATTTGATCCCCCACCGAGATCTCCACCACAATGGCTCTGTTTTTCTCTTTTATCAAGTTCAGCCGAGAGAATATATCTCTCTCTCTCTCTCTAGATTTTCCTTCCTTCTTCATCATTTCCTTCCTTTCTTCTCTCTTCTTTCCTTTCTTCTCTCTTCTTTCCTTTTCTCTCTCGGTTTCTATAGAGAAACTTTCTCTGTTTGAAAAATCTCGATTTGAAGAAGAACAGCTCTCGGTTCTAATAAAAGGAAGAAGATGACGATGACGTCAGCTGACGTCATCGAGTCGGGTTGGGCTGTCCGGGTCACGCGTATAGCTTGGTGTACCTCTGGACGTGACAGAAAGTAGCCCGCGCATTTCCTGGTCCATTCGATTTCTTGCCGGATGCATGCCACGTGTCCCTCTTGACTTTTAGTATACCAAATTTGACCCGAACTTTGACTTGCTCTAATTTATTCATCCGGACTCCGATTTGACTTCCGTTTTCGCCTACGGGACCGTCTTGGACTATACTATCCATCCGAGCATCAACATTTGCCAAAATTTACAGAATCAAGAAATGACCAAAATGCCCCTCTTGTGTCCGTTTTTATCTTCTTTTCGCCCTAAACTCCACAAAAGACACCTGAGAAAGAAAACCAAGCAAATCATCAGAGTAACAGCTCGAACTGGACTAACTAACCGGAGTTAAGAGAGTCAAATGAGACATTTTCACGTCTCATCAAACATCCCCAAACTTAGATTTTGCTAGTCCTCGAGCAAAACAGAAAAATATAACCAAGCCCAGTTCACCACTTTCGTAGGGAATCACGATTGCACTTAGCTCGTGCAACAAGCCGTTAAACCTTTAGGTTACCCTAGAGGACGAGTTTTGTCTCGTGAGGGTTTGCAGTGAATATACCCACAAAATTCAAAGATTTCAAAGATGCAGAAGGGTCTAAATATGGTATGGACTAAAAATGTTATCCGGTAAGTTTTTCGAAAGTTAATAGAAATGAAATCAAAGTTGACCAAACCATACAAAAGCTAAAAATCCCTTCACTAGTAATCAAGACCTAAAGTGCACATGACCAGCCAATATGAGTATCATTTCGGTTCCGAACAGACAAGACCTCGATTACCTTCTCAATACATTTCGCCTCGACTGCTGCCTCACGGTCATACACTCAAAAATTAAAGTCACTCAGAAATGTTTCACTCAATGTGCGAGTATGAGCATGAAGAAAAACTCAACACATTACAAAAGACGGACTAAATTTTTGGTAAACGACTGATCTCAAAGAAGGAAACAACCACTAATACGGAATGGGGAAGTTAACCAACTCTTCTCACCTGATCTACTTTCTAACAATGCTTCCTAGAGGTCGATAGACTAAGGATGAACTAGAACTCCTGAGAACTCGACGTCTTCAAATCTTCAAGAACTACTTCAGGGAATAAACACTTAAACACAAACTAACATTTTTTTTTTCTTTGATTTTTCTATTTATTTTTTTTTTTTCCTGTTTTTTGTTTTTTTTTTTTTCTTTTTTCTCTTTTTTTTTTTTTTTTTTTTTTTTTTTATATAGACTCTGGTAATCATAATACAAATAGGACTTTCTTCACATTATTCATTCCTTGGGTAAGATTCTCTTCATTTTGCTTCATGCCTTATTCTCAGGGTTCTAACAAATGGATGAGGTTCCTATCTTCCTCTAGTTGACACTGCTTTCAAGTTTCTCAGACTACAAGAGAAAGGTTCGCTTCCTGATGACATCCCTAGTGGTTGTAAAATTCGAACTCAAGAGATCAAATGAGTTCTAATGAATGTTGCGAGGTTGAGTAGCTCTTCACTCTACTCGGAGTTCACGCAGAAGAGGTCACTCAAAGCAAAAAAAGAAAGGCTCAGAATCTCACATAGGTTAAGTCTCCACTAATGATCGATTAAGTTTTCTCAGAAAAGTCTACTCTTCACCTATCTAACACTCACATGGCTAGTGCACAGACAACTCCAAGACTCGAAATTCATGGAAAAATCTTTAGCAAACGGATAGTCTGACGAACTAGACTCTATAACTATTAACAAGCAAAAACAACTAGACTCACATTTTCAATCCAAAAATTAAAAATTTTGAAAATTTTTAAACCCTTTTGAATTTTTGAAATAAGGACTTAGCAAAAATTTCAATCCCCTATCCCCAAACTTAAACCGAACATTGTCCTCAATGTTCTGAAGACTATGCAAAAATAACAGGATGAGGGAAAGATATTACCTGATTCGGAAGTCCTAAGCGTGGGTTGCCTCCCAGAAAGCGCTAAGTTTAACGTCTTCAGCCAGACGAAACAGATGACTCGAACAAATAGAAAGAACTAACCTACTGGATTACAGATATGTGTTTAACTGTAAACCAATATTCGATACATCTGTGGGTCCACCCAAAACACAAAGTTTTCAGTGAACGATAGTCTCACATCTTTGTGAATTGCAGAGAGTGCATGTGAGACTATTAAAGATGAGGGGCAATCCCCAAACTTAGTGGATGCACAGTCCACTAAGTAACTATAAATACTTGGACCAATGACTAGAAAGTCATCAAAAGGATCGACATAACAATGAAGGGCCAATATATCCGTCGAAGGCAGAAAGTCATCTGCAAGCTTAGTGGATAGAATATCCACTATTTCCATAGACGTTCTAGAGGAGACATCTGAAGTGTCCCAAAAGGGATCAACAACCGAGTCTGAGACCATGTGAAAGGTCAAACTAGACTCTAAGGGTAAGGCAATATGCTCGGGGACCAGGTCAAGGTCCATGGTTTCCTTAGGTACACAGTCTGACAAAGTATCTAACATGTCTCTAACGTTATCAATGTCCTCAAAGACATCTGAAGCCTCGCAGTCAGGTATAATATCATGCCTTCCTAGAATTTCATCTAAGGCTGACTCCTTACAAATCTCAAATGTCGGAAAGTTCAGAATAGTGTCATTCCCAAACTTGCTCATAGAGCCATCATCTTGAATATCAATGTCTAGTGTAGTCCTATCATGGTGAGATGACATAGGTGGAGGAAGCAAGACAACAAGGTCATCAGACCTTTCAGGCTCTAGGGTATTATCAGTAAATTCATCGACATTTAACTTAGTACTAGGGTTAGACGTATTAACCTCGTCACCGTACCTAGTACCTTCCTGAGTTTGGGGTGGTGAACCCCCTTCCTCGTCGGCGAATAACTGCGACTTAAACATTTTCATCTGTTGAGCCAAGGACTCAGTATCCTGCTGCATTTGAGTCGTAAATTGTGACATAATCTCAATAAGACGACTCTCGGACTCTGATCGAGATCTATCTTCAAGAGTCTCCTCATAATAAGGCTCACTAGTGTAATTAAATGAAGACTCTTGATAAAAACTCTCACCGTACATATTAGGATCATACCTGTCTCTAAAGTCATTGGTCTCAGAATAGTGTGGACTATAAGGTCTCTCATATATATTTGGCGTCGGACCATATCCATCGCTAATCGGACCATCTCTACACATTTGCTGATAATCTCCTAATGTCATATGAGATCGATCAGGCTCATATGGTCTACTCCACTCACTAATCGGACTATTTCTAGACATTCGTTTATAATCCTGAAATGTCATACCCGGTCGGTTAGGCTCGTCTCTACACATCTGTTGGTACTCTCCTAGGGTCATACCAGTTCGGTTAGGCTCAACTAGCCTATTCCCCTCGTTAAGTCGTTGACAATCTCTTAGAGTCGTACCACGTTGGTTAAGCCAGTCTTTACGCAACTGTTGGTATTCTCTTAAGGTTATATCAAGGTCATCATCATCAACAGGGTATGTCCAACCATTAGAAAAATGCGCCATGATGATCAGGCACGATCACAAGATGGGAATTGACACTTGCAAAAACTACACTCGATTCCTTTTTATTGGCCCCTTTTTTTTTTTTTTTTTTTTTTTTTTTTTTTTTTTTTTTAACACGAAAACCGAGGAAGCACTACTAAGATCTTATAAAAAGTACCCACTAACATGGGATTCGTGGGTGATTAGAGAAAGTTACCTCCCGTTCGAGACGGGCGACGACCTTTGCAGACGACTCGGGCCACTCTCCCCGCGAGTGTTCGAACCCGAGGCTTCGTTTTGGTTTTTCGGTTACAATTTATGCCCTTTAAATTAGGGTCAAAACTTAAATCCAAAAATAAAGTCTAGAAAGTCTAAAGTCTCTCTCTCACCAAAAATAAAATAAAACTGTAAATTTCTTCTTTTCGACTCCTCCTCCTTGTTTGCGCCTTCTCTTTCGCTCCTTAATGCCCTGCACACCAAAAATAGAGAAGCAAGTCAAAGTGGCCAAAAATAAAAAAACTTACCAAAAATAAAAACTTTCCAAGTTTAGAAAAAATTTTGAACTTAGTCCCCGGCAGCGGCGCCAAAAACTTGATGGGCCTAAAAGGTTACCCTAAATAGGTCTACACCCGCAAGTGCACGGGTGTCAAGTTGTAATAATATCCGGTAAGACCGGTTCGTTCCTCAGAGACTAAGTGAAATCTATTCTAAAACTAGGAAATATTACAGTTTTGGTTTTGAAATTGATTTTGTGGTTTTGGTGATAATAATAAAGAACAAAATAATAAAACAAATATAAATAAAAATGAACTCAGATGGGGAGAAGTCTAGGGTTTAGGAATTCACCACATAAAATTACCTTTAGAGCAAATAATTATCTAATTAATTCTCTTTTTTTTTATAACTCAGAATTTCGGATAATGAACTATCCTAATTCCGGGAGATGTTTTCGTTAAAACCGAATAAAACATAACAATGTAATCATTTCATTTTAAATAAATAAATTTCTAAACTACTATTTATCAATTAATAAGTATGAGTCGTCAAATGATTTAACATAAGCACGATGCATCAAATCGAAAAGTATAAATAGTGAAAAGAAAATCTATTTATCAAGCTAAAACGAATTAAACTTTATCGTTCAATCAAAAGAATTAATCAATCAAGAATATATCTAAAAGATCAAGAATTAGTTTCTTCATAAAATCCTAGATGAGAGATTATTAGATAATCATGATCGAGATTTAAAATAAATACGAAAAGAAAAGTAGGAAAGTTGAATTTCTTACTAATTTTCCAGCCAAACAGAGCCTAAGGAAGTGATTTCCTTCTGATTTTCCACTGCTCTGCCAAACGCACCCTCCGGGAAAACGATTTTCTCGTCTTCCCGGAAATATTTTCCCTGTGAGAAAATTATTTTCTCACCTTCTTCAACCTCCTGTTTCTTTCTTCACCCTCCTGTTTTCTCTTTCTTTTCTTAATCTAATCTCTCTCTCTATATTATTTCTTGTTCTCTCACTAAACAGGAAACAAAAAGAAAGAGAAAATCGAATAATATTTAAATTTCTAAAACCGAGTCTTTCTCTCTCTCTCTACAATACCTCTCTCTCTCTCTCTCTCTCTGTTATTCTTTACTTTCTCTCACAAAAAGTATAAATTACAGGAGAAGAAGTTCAAAGATAGGTGCTGATGATGATGATTAAGTGAGAGATGATTGATGTTTTCTGTCTCTGTTCTTTTGAAACCGAAGATAAAACCGATTCACCTTGTCTCTCTCTCTCTCTCTACTGTTATAACTGTATGTGATAATCTCTCCCTCACCCTTTTTCTGTTTTTCTCTCCCTGTTATAACCGTGGAGTCCTCTCTCTCTCTAGATCTCTGTTTTTATCTTTCTAGCCGTGAGGAGATAATCCAGCCGAGAGAAGATGTGATGACAACTCTCTCCCTCTTCTTCTTCTCTCTCTCTAATCTATTTCTTCATTTGAGCTTGAGAAGATGATTTGATCCCCCACCGAGATCTCCACCACAATGGCTCTGTTTTTCTCTTTTATCAAGTTCAGCCGAGAGAATATATCTCTCTCTCTCTCTCTAGATTTTCCTTCCTTCTTCATCATTTCCTTCCTTTCTTCTCTCTTCTTTCCTTTCTTCTCTCTTCTTTCCTTTTCTCTCTCGGTTTCTATAGAGAAACTTTCTCTGTTTGAAAAATCTCGATTTGAAGAAGAACAGCTCTCGGTTCTAATAAAAGGAAGAAGATGACGATGACGTCAGCTGACGTCATCGAGTCGGGTTGGGCTGTCCGGGTCACGCGTATAGCTTGGTGTACCTCTGGACGTGACAGAAAGTAGCCCGCGCATTTCCTGGTCCATTCGATTTCTTGCCGGATGCATGCCACGTGTCCCTCTTGACTTTTAGTATACCAAATTTGACCCGAACTTTGACTTGCTCTAATTTATTCATCCGGACTCCGATTTGACTTCCGTTTTCGCCTACGGGACCGTCTTGGACTATACTATCCATCCGAGCATCAACATTTGCCAAAATTTACAGAATCAAGAAATGACCAAAATGCCCCTCTTGTGTCCGTTTTTATCTTCTTTTCGCCCTAAACTCCACAAAAGACACCTGAGAAAGAAAACCAAGCAAATCATCAGAGTAACAGCTCGAACTGGACTAACTAACCGGAGTTAAGAGAGTCAAATGAGACATTTTCACGTCTCATCAATTAGACCATACCGAATTTAACTCCAAAATAAAAGAGCATGAAACCTAAGATGGAAAGGGTAGGGTCTTACCAAAATGGTAAGAGAAAAATTTGCTTCGGGCATACCGATCCAGTAACATAGGACATGTTACCTTCTTCTTAGTTGTACCGTTTTGCCCTATTAGACGACTCTCCCGTTTCATTGGTCGAGGGGTCGTACCTTTGCTTCTTTCTAGTTTCTTCTTTCATCTTTTTCTCACTTTCCGTGAGAGGGACATGACCATGACTAAGATTAAGCCAAATGAAGGGAGATGCATTAGACATTGATAAAACAATACTTAAGAACAAAGTCAATTTAAACTTAAAGAAACAATGGAACAATCACAAATTCGGTAAGGAAAAACCAATACATATCTAATATTTGGGGGTTGGGGCCAGACATATAAACACAAGGAATCCACTCGAGTAGCCTATCTTTATACTGGGGTTAAATTTTGTGTCCTTGAGACGAAATATAAACACCATTTCGACATTTACTCACCGAATTTAACACAATTAAGAGAGGTTACTAAAAAAATTGGTGGGCTTGTATGGAGTTGATGAAGACAATATCAACATAGGCATATCAAATTCAACTCCCGTTTGACCGAACCTAAAATTTAATAATCAAAACTTAAAACGCTAAAATCACAAGTGATTTCAAACATCAAAAGTAATACAAACATACATAAAAGAAGTACAAATATGAGATGATCAATATTAACTTCATAAAACCACAAAAAATATGATATTTTAGGGTATGCTTGAAATTCAATTGTTTTCCTGTTCATTCAAAAAAGAACACCAGACGAAATAGACTTCAAATAATGTCTTCAAATAACCGTACAAACCTTCCTAATAAGTTGAGTGGAGCATTCAAACTATTCTATTTGAAGAAATCAAAAACACGAAATCTAGGGGAAATTCAACTTTTTTTTTTTGCCCATGAATCACACAAATATTACATGGTGACAAAGAGAGGCGGAAAGAGAGAGATTGATGCTATCACTACAATTTTTCACCGAAATTAGAGAGGGCGAGAGATGATAGAAGATGAATGAGTTGATGAAGAAAAGGATGAATGAGAAGGAAGGAAGGAAGGAAGGAAGGAAGGAAGGAAGGAAGGAACAGTTGAGTTAACTCAACTAATTTTTACTTAATAGTGACATAACGGCGTTAACTTTATCATTAGGTCAAACTGTATAGTAGGGGTGCTTTTTAGAATGGGGGCTTACAACCAAAAACCCAGATAAGAGGAGTGTTTTTCAATGGGAGGCCCTTTTAACAAGAAACCCCCTTCTTTGTTTATTAAGTATGCCAAAAAAAAAACAAAGAGACGTAAATACTTGTAAGTGCATAAATGAATTAGACTTATTCTAAAGGGGAATTTGGCCAAAACTCCCTAAGAAATTATGATTTTGGTTAAAAAGGATTCATCAAAGTATTTTAGGCTTCACCTCCCTGATGGCAATTATGTAATTTTCAATTTCAGTAAAAATACCAACTTAACCCTAGTGTAAGAAAATACCTTGCAAACATCTTGCACTGTCTTGCAAACACCTTGCACTGCCTTGCAAAGCCTTGCAAACACCTTGCAGAGCCTTGCAAACACCTTGCATGGTTTTTGCAAACACCTTGGATAGCCTTGCAAACAAATTGCAAAGCCTTGCAAACACCTTCCAGAGCCTTGCAAAAACTTTGCAGAGCCTTGCGAACACCTTGCATGACTTTTACAAATACCTTGCACAACCTTGCGAACACCTTGCAGAGCCTTGCAAAGCTTTGCAAATACCTTGCAGAGCCTTGCAAACACCTTGCAGAGCCTTGCAAAGCCTTGCAAACACTTTGCAGAGCCTTGCAAACACCTTGCAATGCCATGCAAATGGTTTGCAAATTAGTTTTTGAATTGATTTAACATGAAATTTTTTACAAATTATTATATTTTGTCTAATAGAATGTTGTATCGAAAAACTAGCTAAAACCCGTACAAATTCATAATAGTCATTTTATAAGCTCTAGCACCATCATTTTACTTTTCTTCGAAAAACTTCCAAAGCTTTCATGAAATTCTCAATTTGAACATAAATACCAATCATGATTGTCCAAGAAAAAAATATTTCTCACAGGCATTTCATCTAACAACTTTATAGCTATTTCAACCAACCTACGTCTTGTATAACCAACTAACGTTGCATTCCAAGCAACAACATCTCTTTCAAGCATTTTATCAAACGCATTGCTTGCATCAACTATACTTTCACAACTTCCATATAAATCCAACAAATAAGTTTGAACATAAACATCAAAACTAACAAATTGTCATCCATCATTCATAACTCAATGAAAATAAAACAATGAAGAAGTTGGATTATACCTTGAAACACTATCAAATTCTCCTTCCATTGAAAGTATATAAAATTTCTCTCTCTAGAATTTAGAACCAAAAACTAAATCAAACCCCTTAAAAGCCTCTTCAAATAACAAGCAAATATATTAAATCACCAAAACCTAAAAACATCAACCTATCTTATAGCCAAAATCGATTCAAACCCCAGAAATTTTAATCGGCGTCGACAATCCAACTTGGTTCGTTCATGAGAAAAACTGAAGTTCCTGATTTATTAGTTAGATTATTACTAGGTATTTCTAATTGAATGAAGGGTATTTTTGACTCTTAAAAAGTTGGTGCCTTTAAAAATGTCCTTCAAGCCTATTTTTATAACTTACTTGGGGCCTAGCTAGTTAAAAAGATGGGTTGTCTTTTTAACAAAAAATACAAGAAATTGGGCCTCCGACCCAATTTCCTGTATTCTAAATGCTTATAAGTGTCTCAAAAGAGAAGTTGAGACGGGTCGGACCAGATTGACCTGTCATGTTCAAAATCAAGCCTAACTCAGGATTGGGTTACTAGGACTGCCTGGACTGGCCCGCTATCGTACGGGCTGGGCTCAAACTGACCTGGTTCAACAAGCAACACTAAGATGATGTATACTCTTGTATTATTTTCTGCTATAATTTTAGTTAAAAGATTCCAGAAAAATAACACATTTAAACAATAATATCATTAATACAAAAAATAAATAAAATACTTACTCGTGATGGGTGAGACAATATCTTTATGGCATTACCGCACGACATATTTCTAGATAAATAATTATGTTCCTACATCCAATTGACCAACCGTGTGGACGGAATGCAAACAATTAGAATAAACCTAAAAAGTTTTTTTCTCTAAATATGTTGTCCATCTTGATCGACCAACTCAATCCCTTTAAGGCGTGATCAAATTTAAACTCTTACAAAAACGAGTCTAAGAGTATCTCCAATGCAACACTCAAACTCTAAATCTTAGAGTGTCACATAGGATTTTTTAGAGTTTTTCTTTAAAATCCATCTCCAATGCAAAACTCAACGTGAATCTCTAAAGTGATGTGTCAAAATTTATTTTAGAGATCCTTAAGAGCACACTCTAAATTTAGAGTCTCCTCTTGAGGATCTCTAAGTGTCACATAAACAAATCAATTAGTTTTAAACCAAATATAAGTTTTTAGAGTCTCTCTTGAGTGTTGCATTGGAGAAGGTTTTGCAATAGAGTGTCTCTAAATGGCTAAATAGGAAAGAGATTATCTAGAGATCCATTTTTCACACTTGACAAAAGATTTTTAGAGTTTCTCTTCAGTCTTGCATTGGAAATGCTCTAAATCCAATTAAATTACGGTCTAAGACCCAACTATGTTATATATAACTTGATAATTCAAGTTCAATAAAAATTGAAATTCACTTCTTCTATAAATCAAAGGTGAGACCTCCCACGAGTTAAACAACCAAATATAATTGTTGTTTGAATAAATCACAGTGAGTTGACTTGTTAAAATATTTGTTTTTTTTTTTTTTAACTTGGTATTAGATGGAAAACGAAAGGAAGTTGAAATTTGTAGAGGAAGAAAGAGTTTGGTCATTGGGTTTTGCGAAATAGAACAAACCAACGCAACGAGGTACAAACCACGAGAAAAAAAAAGAAGTAAAAACGCAGGCAGGCAGAGGACTGAGTGAAAAGGAGAGAGAAAAATGGAGACCGGAAAGGCTGAAACAATGAACGGTGGTTGTGTTACCGATCCATCTACCGACCGCCCTCTTCGTGTTTACGCCGATGGAATCTACGATCTCTTCCATTCCGGTCATGCTAAATCACTTGAACAAGCTAAAAAATCGTAATCTTCTTCTCTCTCTCTCTAACTCCTCAAATCTTCATTTGATTTCATCTTCCTAATTTGGGTTACTCTAATTAATGCCTAATATGACTTCCTTTCTTTTAAATCTCCAATTGATTTTCCTCTTCTTTTTTGTTTTCTCTCCTCCTGGTGCGGATCGAGATATAAACTTATTAAGTACTAGTTCTAATAAAAGTTGAAGTATTGAAATTTAACTTTTTTTGGGGGTTCAAGATGGGGCATTCGATCATTATGTGTTCTTTGCATTTTATTGTAATTTGAAGTTGTGGGGTTGTTGTTAACATCTTAATGCATAAAGGGTATTGATGAATTTTTTATTTTGCTTTTGAAAATCACATAGGTTTCCAAATACCTATCTCCTCGTTGGATGTTGTAGTGATGAAGTCACACACAAATTTAAAGGCAAAACTGTCATGAATGAATCTGAACGTTACGAATCTCTTCGCCATTGTAGGTAAGTTCTTCTTTCTTGGTCAATTTCTTTTATGTCTACGAATATATATAGCGATTGAGTGATAGATATCGATGGAAGTCTAAACTTTGAAGGCGTACACGTACACCTTGAGGCGAGGCGGTCACCTAGTGCCTCGAGGCATATATATTTGAACTCAAGAATAAAACTTGCTTGCCTGAAGTCACTTGTTATTTTTGAGTTGTTGGGCGACACAAAAATGTTAATGTTTTTGTTTGTTAAAACACTTAGGACTTCATATTATGGTAGTAAAGTAGAAAAATTATGTTATGTTTATACATAATTGATTAAGTTTTTCTTACAAAAAAATAGTTTATGCCTTTTACGCATAGAGGTGTACGTCTCAAGGAGTCGCCTCGCTTGTGAGAGCAATCCTCCTTCAGGCGTAAAAAAACATATTTGAAAACATTGGTCTGGTCGAAACATAAAAAGAAGGATTTTGTATGATTCGAGTAGGATGAACATGATATGAAGATTTGATTAAAATGGAGATCTCATTTCTCTTTTTGTTTGATTGTAAATTTTACTCAAAATGCATAGGTGGAGTGGTTTTATATGAACTAAAAGTTAAAATGTATTATAAGCCCACATTATAGTTTTATTAAGTAAATATGATCAAATTGGGATGTCATTTCTCTTTTTGCCTTATTGGGAAGTTTACTCAAAAGGCATAGGTGGAATGGTTTTATATGAACTAAAAGTTAATTTGAGGTATAAGCCGACATTATCGTTACATTAAGTAAATGTTGTCAAATCAGGATGCATTTTTTCCTCTTATCTAGTGTCTAGTTTAACTCATAATGTATAGGTACTTCCGTTCATTGCCAATAACTTTTGACTTTGTGGATTGGTACTACTCAAGCTAGTAACCAAGTTCCCTAGAATATCTTACTCAGGTTGGGCCACCTTTTCTACAAAGTGTGAAAATCATGGTTGGAATGAAACCCCCTTAATTGTGTCTTTTGATTGATTCTTCATTCTGTTGGTTTATTGGCAGGTGGGTCGATGAAGTTATTCCAGATGCCCCGTGGGTTATCACTCAGGAGTTTCTTGATGATCATAAAATTGATTATGTTGCTCACGATTCTCTCCCGTAAGGTTAATCTGCCCATTATGCACATATTTACAAGTGAAAGCTAAAGTTTTGGTTGATTATGTTCTTAAAATTTGGTTCCACATATTCATAGATTGGAAACAATTACAAGTTTAAAAACCCCTTTTCATGTTGATAAGTACAATTTAAGTAGCTCCAATTGTGTTTTCAGATAGTAATTTATTCTTGACATGAAATATATTCAGTTATGCTGATACAAGTGGAGCTGGAAAAGACGTATATGAATTTGTAAGTTATTATCGATGATGCCATTTTGGTGCCTCTGTTCTTTCTTTGTATTGATTTTAATTTTTCCTTCCGTTTCGCTATTTCTAGTCCAGACATGCTCAATTTGAGTCAATCAGTGCAGGTTAAAGCGGTTGGAAAATTTAAGGAAACACAACGTACCGACGGAATTTCTACATCCGATATTATCATGAGAATTCTTAAAGATTTCAATGAGTACGTTATGCGCAATCTTGATCGTGGTTATTCACGAAAGGATCTAAATGTTAGCTATGTGAAGGCATGTATCTTTCATAAACGTCATTGTTTAGTCCTTACAATAATTTATAATATGTCAACCAGAAAGCATTTCTTTTTTGGATTTGTTCACAATTCAATTCCAAACTAAGATTTTCATTTCGGGTTTTCTTAATTATCAGGAAAAGCGTCTAAGAGTGAACATGGGTTTGAAGAAGTTGCGGGATAAAGCAAAAGAACACCAAGAAAAAGTAGGAGAGAAGGTAAAATGTGTTTCCTTCATTACTCGTTTATGGGTTTGAGTAGTTTGTAGGTGGAAATAGGTATGCATTGTGTGCATGAGTTTATTGATAGAAGAAAAAGTAACAAAAAGAAAGAAAAGAAGCGTGTGTGTGGTTTCATCTTCGGAATAAAATGCAACTTCCGCCAAATCAGTTGAACTGATGATGCCTTGTTTCCTCGAGATGATATGAATAGCGATTAGGGATTAGATACGGCTTCATTTGTGACTTGATACACAGTTAGAATTCATTATCTTTAACTCTTTGTATTATTGACTTACTCAAGAAACCCATTGAAATTTTATGATTATGTTTCTCGATCAAAACGTTGCAGATACAAACAGTTGCAAAAACTGCTGAAATGACTCGTAACGAGTGGGTGGAGAACGCTGATCGTTGGGTTGCTGGTTTCCTTGGAAGGTTCGAGGAAGGTTTCCATCAAATGGTAACTTTTCCTTTTCCTCTTTTTTCTGTTAAAAGTCGACTCCTGAAATTATAGATTCCTTCTTTCGCTTAATCCAGAATTGTGGTTATTTTCAGGGAACTGCCATAAGGGACAGAATTCAAGTACAGCTAAAACTTGTCAATGGTGATATATCATCTGACGATGAAGAATACTATTATGAAGATGAAGAATATTACGACGATGATGAAGAATATTACGACGATGATGAAGAAGAAGAAGAAGATAACAAGGGAAGAGGTACTTAAAAATTCCACTATCTCTTGTTGGAATATACCATTTCAAAAAAACGATTGTGTTATATAGCAATGGATGGAAGTTGGTTAAAAGGAATGATCAGTATGTGAAATCTTCGGGGTTGAGGTTTTATTATGTATAATACATGTTTCCATTATTATATAATATTACCGTGTTACGAACTCTACTCTGTATAATAACTTCTAAATTGGGTCGTACCTGCATTGTTAGCGATTGTGGATGCTATTCAGCTACAAGATATATGAATTGGTGATAGATCATATATCATCAGGACTTGGGAAGTGTTGACTGAACTTTAGAAGTTCTTAGGAAACAGGCTGATCGATTCACAGCAAGATTGTTAAAGCTGGTTCAATCGGCTTCGTCCTTTTTGGTGGTGTTAGCTTTGACAGTGCCAATTATCAGCTTAGAGTTTCCCCTAAATGTGACCAATTCTAAAGCCAAAATTTAGATTGCAGATTGCTCTTAGTTTTATCTCTAGATCGTACGATATCTGCTTTGGATGGCTCTCGATTTGCATAATGGCACATGAGAGAAAACCCAACCACACCTCTAATAATTCCTCAGCTCGCTGTCGACTATAGCCTTGATTGATTAGCTGTCGCCCCATCATAGCCGAACTTTTTAAAAAAGAATTAAAAAGAAAGATTCATAGATGAACTTTTTAAAAAAGAATCAAAAAGAAAAAAAAAAAAAAGTATCCGACCTGCCGGATTCGAACCAGCGACCTAAGGATTTATCTGTTGAAACAACTACAGTCCTCCGCTCTACCAACTGAGCTAAGGTCGGTTTGTGAAATGTTAACGAATTAATTCTATTTGTATATGTAAAGCCAGTTTCTAACCACAATATACTAATCCAACTATGCCAAAACAATTTATTTAAAGAAACCCAATTGAAACAATACTGTATTAGCTATTATAATATCAAAAGAGAATAGGGAGAAAATTGTAGCAGAAGTACAGTATACGTGCCGTTTTTTTTTGTTTGTTTATTTCATTTCCTCAAGTTACGCAGGAATTTGTCTATATTTCTGACTGAATGTTCTCATATTCTTGCCTATATTTCTGATTGAATGTTCTCATTGATGGACGCTTCATAGAAATAAATTCCTATTTCGTTTCTAAACAGAGAAAGAGTTATTTCGAATCCAAACATAAAAGCCATCTACTCTCAACAAAGTACAGGACATAGAGGCATATAAAGAGGAAATTGACAGAGGAAAAAACAAAAGATGACACAAAAAAGAGAAAGGGGGAGTGCTAGTAAAGGACATAGAGGCATATAAAGAGAGATAAGAAAAGAATAAGCTGCAGAATTCTCTTAATCATTCAAGAAAAATTAGATAAAAAAAAGTACAATATTCAAATTTCACTAATGGTGTGTTTGGTTGCAGGATTCCTAAGTAGGATTCCTATTAAAAGTGGAATTTAGTAGGAATCATGAATCCTTGGTCTGTTTGGCTACCAAGAATCCTAGGACTCTTGAATCCTAAGGATTCCTAATTCCAAAATTTGTATTGGACCAAAATTCCACCCTACCCCCTAGGATTTGTTAGGATTTTGGATTAATAAACCTAAATTTCAAACTTAACATCATCAAAAAAGTATTTCCTTCTACAAAATCATTATTTTTTTTTCAAAATCATTATTTTTTTCAAAAATCATATTTTTTCTAAAGACGTTTAAAAATACTCAAATAATAATAAACCATAGGATTCTTAGTTGCCAAACAAGCCAAAAAATATTACTAGGATTCATGAATCCGTGGAATCATGAATCCCAAGGACTCATGAATCCGCGGATTCATGATTCCGTCATCCAAACACACCATAAATTAACTTTCAATTTTTAAAAAACATACAAAATAACAGGAGAGCATGGTAAATAAAATGAACATTATTATTTCTTGACGTCCACATAAGTAAGACATAACAAAAACAAGAGCAAACTTGAGCTTCATCGTTCCGAGAATAGCCCAATAAGAAAAAGAGATTATAAGAACCCATTTGTAGTATGGATATGTTTCGATCTCAATACACACCCCCACCTAAACCATCCATACTCGTCGTTCTTTCACTTTGATTAACTAGTAGATCTTCACGTATGTAGATGGCTTTCAACTTCACCTGAATTTGTCACAACTACGGCGCAACCAGATAGAGTGTAGGAATGATTGACTGCAAACGTTTGGATATCATCCAAATTGGATTACTTCATGTGACTCTGACCTGAAGTATTAGATGCACATCTCTCTTGAAGATCGATCTCAGCTCTTCATTCGCTTCCATACCTATTCTCCTGAAGTTATCACACCTAACTTGTTAAGCTAATAAGTTCACGGTAATTGAGCTATATTAATTTTGCAAGACAACATTAATCAATATATATTTAATTACCCTATTTTAGATCCATTCTTTCCAACAAGGATTTTCCGTTGACTTTGTTTATGAGTTATAAAATGTTGTTCGATCCTAAGAGAACCATCTCTCAACTCTTTCCAATCGAATAAGCGATGTTCCAAAGCATAAGGAATTTCCTGAAACGAGAATGGAAGTTAGGAATAAGCTCATTTTGAGGGAAAAGCAACTTCCTTATAAATAACATGGAGAGAAGATAAAAAGATACCTGATGAATATGGTCTAACATCCGTTCACGGACAACTTCTAGTGATATATTTTTCATAACCTCTTCGGTCATGGTTGTAGGGTCTTCATCCCACGGTCTCTTAACTGCCTAATCATTAATAAGACAAAAATTAAGGTATCCATGCCAGGTGACGTACACAAGTGGGAAGAAAATCGTACAACGGAGCATCGAAAGTCACAACAATGAAGAGTTAAGCCATAAAAGGTTTATACCTGCTCCATCAGATATCGAGTAAGATCTTTTACTCCTGATCCCTTCAGCCCAGAAATCATGAAATATCTACAAATATGAAGATAAAAGCACGAACATGAGGAAAGAAAAGCAGATCAGGAGCATCACCAACAATTAAACAAAATTAATAACCCAACCTTTGGTATCCAGGAAGATCTTCAAATTCCTTGGCAACTTTCAACAAGTCTTTTTTGTTGTCAACTAAATCAACTTTATTCATGCATAGAACTCGCTTTTGTCTCGGGTGTGCCTCAGCTCCTAAATGTTTTATCAATCTTATCACTCTTTTGTCGGGCCTACATATGTGTAAATTTAAAGTCAACGACAGATGCCAGATATAGTGGTTCACCATAAAAAACAAATAAGTATGAGTAAATAGGTCACATTTCAAATACCTTCGGAAAATGAAAGTTTAAGAAGAGATCAATTGGATATTGTGTGCAGAAATGAAAGAGTTGAGACAATCATATCTTACATGGTAAGATGCCTGTAGACATCAAAAATAATTATAATTGCATCGTACAGATCAACTGAGCTCCAAGCACTTTCTACCCGGACTCCGACATCAGTTCTATAGGGATGACCACTACTCTTTAACATTAATCCTGGCGTGTCAAAAAAGCACTGCATGGTGCATACAAGTAATCAATATAAATTGTCTAAGTAGATTATTTGAAACTACGGGCAGAACTACTGGACAGTTTAGTTCTATAATGCACCAATGCAAAAAACTTAAATTTAATGGAAGTTATGAAATTTATTTCAGAATAACAGGAAGTATTACTAGTGATCCCATTATTAGGACTAAGATTAAAAGCATACCTACACAAAGAGGTCAGCATTTGTATTGCACTTATGAACAAGCAGGTCACTTTACTTTCAAGAGCTCTTAAAGTAGTAAGCAGAATTATAATCCGTGCTTCGTGTATTTAGTCAACCTAGCCCTACAAATCTGGGTGCAGCCTGGACGAAGTCTCCTCCATCCAAGACGAAGGAACATGTGATTATGCTTAATCTAATTGGCACATAACTTAGGTCGTGTTCAATCCTAGAAAGAGAAGATGAAGTTGTAAGAATTTCAAATAGTGATTGTTTGGCCAAAATTCAATACCATGACAATAGTTATGGTGCCATGTTAATTCCAATGGAAAAACATATTTATGGAGACGGTGAAGAAAAGACACTTTATGCCATGATCGAAGGGCTTCGGCCACAAGTCATTCAATTCAGAGAATTTAAATCCGGACTTCTTGAGCATAAGACGAGATGTGATTGACGAAATAAGATAATGCACTTACTATTTGAGTGTTCCCTTTCGTCATCACTCCTAAAACTTCGTGTGTGGTCGTATTAGTCTTGCGTGAAACAGCAGCAACTTTAGTCCCCACCTAAACCAAAATTTTGTAAGAAATCATACATATATGTCTAAAATAATACCAAGAAAACAAAAACACAAGGGTATAAAAGTAAACAAACAGAACTCAATGTAGTCAGCGACATAATGTTCAATTGCACACGGGTATCAGTAGTTATTTTTAGCTTTACTTGCCACGTCAGGCACTCGAATAGTTGGGGCCTCGGAAGCTCCTGCCTGATATTCTGGTCACTTCCGAGGGAATTAAGTAAGATTCTGTATGTAACCTTCGACTCTTCGAGTGTACTTGCACAAACAAACACACACACAGATATGTGTGTGTGTGTGTGTGTGTGTGTGAATTATGATTGTATAACCATATAATAGCTCTTTTCTACTCAGAGTAACTGACACCTAGAACCGAATCACCGATGCCCATGATACATATTTGATAGCCCTCATAGATTATTAGCCAACCATGAGTATATGAACCACAAATTAATATACCTCTTTTCGTGCATTTCATACTTCATCCAAATTATAGTCACAATCTCTTTCTAAATTTTTTGTTTCATATACATCTTTGGGACTCAAATAAATAAGCAAGGTTTGTTTTCAGCTTCGTCGTCACACTCCACTCGTAGGTAAACATTACTGAGGTATTCTAACATTAGGTTTTCTGGCAATTAATCTCAAATTTGGTTCTTAGGTAAGTTAAGTACTTAAGTGGATTTCTCACAAACATTTTCATAATGAATGACAACCAAATAAACCACTTCAAACTTCCCCAATCAAACCATTTGGAACAAACACTAACAGTTGGTTATAGTAAGACCAAATTCACATCGGAAATAAAACTATGACTAAAACAACAAAAACCCATTTCCTACTTTCATCAAAACAACACATTAATTGCAGAATTGGATCAAGTTATAGAAACCCTAACACTGAAACAGTTAGTAAAAAAAAAATTTAAAGAAACTAACCATGAAATTGGTCAAAGCAGATTTGCCAGCATTAGGAGCTCCAATAATCCCAACAGACAAAGACTTTTGATCTTCTTCTTTAACAATCATATCTTCTTCTTCAACATCATCAGGTTTTTCCAAGGCAGCTTGAAGCAAAGCTTTAGCAAGAAGATTAGCTCTTCTTCTCTCTTCATTTTCTTTCTCATCATCATCATCATTTGTATGAGAAACCGATTTCTGTTTAGTTTTTCCAAAGATAACTCTATCAGCTTTTGCTCTATAAGCTTTATCCCATGTTGGTTGTTGTTGTTGTTGTGAAGTTTTATTAGAGGAATTGGAATCTAGTGTTGGGAATGAATAATCTCTGCTATCAAAGGCAGGAGGTTGAGATTCATCATCTTCTACTGTATGGGTTGAATCTTCAGTTTGAGGTTGAGCTGAGTAAAAGCGGAAGAGATAGAAAGAAGTTGAAAGATGGGGGTTTTGAGGGTTTAAAGAAGAAGATGAAGAAACGGGTTTAAGAAATCTGAAACTTCTCAAAGCTTTCATCTCAAGATCAAAACATGAATATCAAAAACACTAAATCAGACTCACAATCTTAGATATAATCAGCCCTAAATACATATGAATATCAAAACAATCCAAAAAATGGATTTTTATATGTTTGGGTGGATTACCAATTTCTGTTTTTTTGCTCAAACTCTATAAAAAGAGAATATGAGTTAAAGCATAAGTATACCACAAAATGAGACCTAAATACAGATGAACACTAGAACTAACCTGAAGAAGAAGAAGAAGAGGGTTCTTCGGTTCTTGCTCTCACTCACTTATTTTTGGTCGATTAGGGCTAACTGCTAAGGAGAGAGAGAGAGAGACAGGAGACTGATTTCAAACTACAACAAGCCCACTGGGCTTGGACTGTTAGTGTCAAGAAAATTGGGTAACCTCGGCCCAAGTCGAATGGGCTTTGGCAGATAACACACACTCTCCCTTACTTGGGCCTATATGCTAGAACTACAAACTTCAAATTTAAGATACAAGTAATTAGTTTGTTGGTCTTCAGGCGTCTTTATTATGAAGAGGGTGAAATATTTGGTTATTGTACTTGGGTTAATAGAAGTGTACGTAATAAGTTTGTTGGACTTTAGACTCGTTATTATGTTTTTGGATTTTAGGCCTTTTTTATTTGTAGTTTAACTTCGGCCGTTATCGGACTTATCACGTTTTGATGATGTATCAATTTCATGTAATAACTAACGTAGAACATAGTCCATATTCAAAAAAACAGTAAATAATTGGGTAACCTCAGCCCAAACTCATAGGCCTCTACATCCATGCTTAAATTTAAGCTTAATCCCAAAACTATTTATATATATAGATAATGATAGTTGGTAAATAATCGAGTCCTATTAGGTGTCTGGTCTGGAGGGATGGGAGTCTTGTAAGTAAGTTTGGTATGGTGGGGGGGGGGGTGGGGGGGGGGGGGGGGGGGGGGGGGGTTGTCAGGATCGTGCATGGCACATTATAGAGGGTCTGGTGCCAAACTTCAATCGACGTTGTTGTTTAACTAAAATGTGAGAGCCAAAAAATATCTTTATAAACAAAGTAATAAAAATAAATTGAAAGTATGTAAATATAGATATAAAATTGCAAATTAATGAAAACTTAATGTATGACGTTGGTATATAATCGGCTAACATTTTTTGAGTAAATCTTTTCCTGATTGCAGATGCCTTTATTTCTACAAACTCCCCTAGATGTAACATTTGGATTAAGGATTTTGACACTTTTATCCGTAACTTTTTAAGATTGAGAACTTTGAATTTTGGGAGAATTACTGAAACCCCCCAACTTTGATAATGCTTTTACTGAAACCTCCCACTTTAATTAGTAATTACTGAAACCCCCCAACTCCGTTTGATTTAACTTTGATATTTTCAATATTACTTTTTTACCCTCTTACATTTTACCCCCACTTCTGATAATGCGTTTACTAAAATCCCCCACTTTTATTTATAATTACTGAAACCCCCCACTTTAATTAGTAATTACTGAAACCCCCCATTTTTTATTAGTAATTAAAGAGGGACTCTGTAAAAAGTAAAACCAATTAAACCAAACCCTACTAATAGTTTCTCTCTCTCTCTCTTTCTACAAAATAAGTACCTCTTAGAAACACCCCATGAGACTAAATTGGAATTAAGTCATATTTTATCTCAATGACACAATCATACGTACCTACCATTCTACCTGAGTTTGTATAATCAAAAGGACCCACATGATCCGAGCCAACAAAACCAGTGCCTAGCCAACACAGGTATAATCTTTGGCGCCTAGATGCCCATTTTTAAAGCTTAGTCCAACAATCATCTAGGCTCTAACCCACTCAAAATATTTTCACATTCACCTTTAATACATTCTTTATTTTGTGATTATAGTAAGAAGCAATATAAGGAACCATTAGAACATCTGAGATGATTTTAAGAGTTTCAAAACAAATCCATCTAAGATTTCAAAGTAAATATTCTTTTCAATCTCAACATATACTAGCTGCTACATTATTGATGGGCAAAGAAATTTGGGACTACTTAAAATTGAAGTTTGACTATAACACCATGATTTGTACCAAAATAGAGATCCAAAGAGTACAAGCCGATCGATTGTTTCTTTGACAAGGATGCCAGCAGAGATGAAAGAAACAAGTGAAGGCTCCGCACAACCTCTACCCGGTTGCCACCATACAGCTCACTCAAATCCTGCAAATTACATAGGAAGAAAACAGATGAGGAGCAACATCAGACTATGCCCAAAGCTCGCACATTAAACAACATGTCTTCTTTTCTTTTTGCAGTAAAAGAAGATGGTGGAAAGGCCGCAAGTGAGTCTAAGAAACAAAATATAGTTAGAATTGAAGTTAAAACATCCTTAGAGGGCTACAGGTGATAACAGAATAATGGTTCAGGATGCCAATTTTACAAGGTGACGAATTTTTGAAACATACTAATATTTAGGTATCAATCATCTAGGCTCCAACCCACTCAAAGACCTAATCAATATTGTAAGCTAAGATAAGGTGTTATGCTATTTAAGTTATAATCCAAGTATAGAAAGTATGGATGTACATATATACTGAACTTCCTCTCCACTTTTTGTTTGAGGAATTTCACCAAACATGTATACTACAACTGTACTAACATTTCAAAGTGGTTAAACCTTAAAGACTATTAGATTATCTTGGGCTTTTTTAATTTGAGCAGAGTTAAATGGTATCTAGGGTTACGAAAATACTAGATAAATTAAGATGAATGAACACTTAACCTGAACAAAATGACAACTTTCTGTACAAAAGATGAATGAACTACTACTACCTGATGAGTGGGAAAGTAATTCGCTGAGCCGTCCTCCGAGAGAGAGAGAGAGAGAGAGAGAGAGAGTATACGTATAGAGAATGAAATGCAGAGCCCCAAGAACTTCACTTCACTGTTTAGTCGATGTGGGGATGAAGTCGATTTGGGAGATGAAGTCGATTTGGGGTTGGGAGATGTAGTCGATTTGGGGTGGGAGATGAAGTCGATTTGGGTTGGGACAAGGGAAAGTGAGGGAGAAGATATAAGCGCCTTTATTTTTTGTCGAAGGCGCCCCATTTTCAGCTCACTTTATCAGGTCCGGATTTAGCAAAGGGAGATTTAAGTAATTTCCCTCCCACTAACAGCTCAAATCTGTTTAATCAAACGGAGTTGGGGGGTTTCAGTTGGGGGGTTTCAGTAATTACTAATTAAAGTGGGGGTTTCAGTAAAGGCATTATCAAAGTTGGGGGGTTTCAGTAATTCTCCCTTGAATTTTATCATCTCACACCATCCAAACTAGCATTAAACGGTTAAATTTGACAAGTAGAGATTAGATAAAAGAAATTAGAGATTTAAGAGAAGAGAACTAAAAGATAGAGGAATCAACAAGAAAATGGAATGGAAGATAGAGTAATTTATGAGAGGGAAAGAAATTGCAAAGGTGAATTCACCTGATATCTAGAGAAGTTTGAGTGACTCAAAAAGAAGAAAATAAATCTGTGAGCCCTTAATATCTTAGCTATTGTGCAAATGCTCTACAATTGAGGTATTAAACTATGAAAAATAGACAAAAATAGACTATGAAGTAAACATGATAGATAAGATATTCAAAGTATTCACTAATATGAGAGGTGATTCAATGAGCTCGAGCTCATATGGTGAAGTATGAGCTTGAGTTGGTCACCATTAGATCTCTCAAGATCATTCTATAAATCAATTCCCCAAATGGATCCTCTTTGATTTAAGGATTTGGTTGAACTAACAAAAATTTACCTTGCTAATCCTTTTACTTACGAGAGTGAAGAAAGTAAAAACAACAAATTACAAAACTTTCCACAAATCACATATCTTGTGGCACAATCAAGTTAAAGTAGCACCTATAAAATCTTCATTTGTTTTTCAAGCGGCTAGCTACCCTTCCATCAATCAAAATAGTTCTTTCAACACTTTTCATATATCAGTACTGATGAGCCATGAAAATGTCTCATCTGAGTCTCATAACTCGGACTAGTTAGTCCAATTCGAGCCTTTACTCTGATAATTTGCTTGTTTCTCTTTCCAGGTGTCTTCTACGGAAATGTGCGCGAAAAATAGATAAAAACGGGAGAAAGACATAATTGTGGGCATTCTGGTCATTTGGAGATTATGATAGTCTTGTGAGTTGGCCAATGTTGATGCTCAGATGAAATTAGACATTGAGTCGAACCCAACGGCGAAAACAGGAGTCTAATCGGAGTCCCGACGAACAAGAAAGACTAGGTCAAAGATTGGGTCAAAGACAGTTGACTAAGTATTAGATGGAGGACACATGGTACATATTTAGTGGGAGAATACGGGGCATCTAGACGTGCACGGTATAAGCGGGTTACATTCGGATCTGAGCTCAGCTTATGTTCCTTTGTAACGGGAAGCAATGTAATACGGTGGTCCACAGATATCTGACGGCTGAAAAGCTTAGCACGTGTGGATTAGTAAACATGTGGGCAGTGCTTCATTTTCTTGATGTCCCCAGCTGCAGCAAATTCCAGCCCTTGAGAGCTCTAAAGAGATAACATGATTGATTGCAATATTTAAGAAAGTTCTGATTGGGTGTTAGGAAGTTTCTCATTTCTATCTAGTACATCTAAACTTAGGCTGCTAGGATGATCCAGGCAATCTCGTGTTCCATCTCCGTGTCATTCTTAATCTAACGGCTCCTATGTAGTCTCTTCCATCCAGCGATTGCAAGGTGCACTGTTTCATTGCTTTAAACCGCATGCAATACACTGAATCAGAATCTCATTTCAGTCAAACGGTTTTTTTGGTAAGTCAATCCCTCACCTCTCTTAGGTGCTGTTTGTTTTTTTTTTAATGTCTGAATCTGAAATTGTTGAATCTGAATTGGCTGAACTGAATTAGCTGAATCTGAATTAGCTTAATTGTCTAACAAGTTAGAATGTTTGTTTTCCCTATCTGAAGCACTATATCTGAATTTGTACTTTGACATAAATACCCTTATTTCATAGTATTTTTAACAAACATCCCCTTAAGCTTTATGTACTCCTCCTTTTTCTAAATAAAAGGAAATTGAAACCCTAATTACCCTCTCTCTCTCTTTCTCCAGGAAACCCTAGTTCCTGCCCCCCTCTTTCTCCAAGAAACCCTAGTTTCTGCCTCCCTCTTTCTCCATCTCTACAGTCACTCTCTCTCACTCAATCGTTCTCCCTCTCTCTGTAACAATATTCAACAAAGGTTTCGTCTCTCTCGCTCTCTCTCTCAATCGCTTTCTCTTTCTCAGTTGCTTTCTCTCTCTATCTCTCTATCTCTCTCCCTCTCTCTCTCTCTCGCTCTCTTTCTAACAGTAGATCGGAAAATGGTTCACCACAACCAAGCTTCCTGATGCAGTGGTGTTTATTTTGTGATTTACAATAGTGGGATCAGTGTTTACATAAGCTCTACCCTATTGGATCAAAAGCAAACAAGCAATTTCGATAAAAACCCTAGTTACGAAATTTTCACTTCGATATCCTGTTTCTCTCTCTATCTCTCTATCTCTCTCCCTCTCTCTCTCGCTCTCTTTCTAACAGTAGATCGGAAAATGGTTCACCACAACCAAGCTTCCTGATGCAGTGGTGTTTATTTTGTGATTGTGGTGGCTGTCCGGCAGGTGGTGGTGGTGGTCTGGCTGGTGTGTTCCTGTGGTGGTGTTCTTGGTGGTTCATACCTATCGTGGTGGTCGTCTGATTGGTGGTGGTCGTGGTGGTTTGTACCTGTGGCAGTGGGTGTTTGATTGGTGGTGGTGGTGGTGGCGGCGGCGGCGGCGGCGGCGGCGGCGGTAGTGGTGGTGGTGATGGTGGTGGTGCTACATAGAATATTTGAGTATGAGAATGTTTCTCATTTATGGGGTATAATTGACATTTAACATATTTCAGCCATGGACATTTATTTTCAGACTTGTTTTTAAGTCTGAAAAATGTAGGGTACTTTTCAGCCAATTCAGACCTCACTCTAATTCAGCCAAGTTTTTCAGATTTTATTAAATTAAAAAACAAACATCTGAAATCTGAATTGGGTTCCAATTCAGATTTCAGATCTGAAAAAACTAAAAAACAAACAGCACCTTACTCTTTATTTGAAACAGAGAAAGTTATATTCTTAAAGATGGAAACAAAGAAGATGGGATTCAAGAGATATTCTGGTTGCTGATTTGCGGGATTTTTACAGAGAGATTGGGTTATTATTTGGACCTTCTTATTTTCATATAAAAGGGAAGGGAAACAGAGAAGGGGATGATCTGATCTTTGGGTTGAACAGGAAGAGGACTTGGTTGGAGTTGGATAGTTGTTCTTCTTATTATCTCTGGGCTTTAAAGAAATATTTGTAAGAGAGATAAGGAGAAGAATGTAACAGGTTAGAACAGAGAAGAGAGAAAAAGAGAGTTTCAGATAGAAAATAGAGAGTTATAGAGTGAGAAAGTGAAGACTTTGTTTTTTGTTTTCTCTTGTTAGAACAGAATTGTAGAGAGAGAAAAGGAGCAGAGAGAGATAATTTTAGTGACAGAAAGAGTCTTGTTCTTCTATTTCTTTTGTGATAACAGAGAGAGGATTGTAAAGAGAGATTGAGAGGAGAATTTCTATTGAGTTTTCTTTGTGAGAGAGAATCTCATCAATATTAATTCACCTTCTTCGTCTACATCAATGTTCATCACCATCGTTAAGGAGCCTATCTTTGGGTGATTTCTTTCTACTTATTTTTTTTATCTTAACTCTTATAATGAAACCATCTATGAATATGTGTAACCAAGTTTGTTTCTCTAGAACAAAGATGAAGCTTCGAATATGAGTAAATAGTTTAATCTTTTTCTTGCCATGATTCTCATTAATGTGCTTCATTGCTTAATATGCCTAATTGATTCCATCGAGTAATACTAGTAACTTCATCGTTTATACTTATAGCTTGATAGGTCATACTTAGAAGTAAGTCTCTTTGATGATTTATACTTGTCGTTTGATAGGCGATAGTTGGGATAGGATTATTTAGAATTTCAATTTAGCATAATTTGTCCCGAATGTATTTGTTCAAAATGTTCAATTTTCCGATATTTAGATAAGGTTATTTTTCTAGATATTGAGTTATAAAAATTATGGAATCATGCTAGAAAAGAGTTAAATCATTTATGATAGGTGAAGGTGGATTCTGATCTCTAGACTCCTCCCCCATTTGAGTTCCTTGAGTTCATTTTTATTTATTTTGTTTCAGTATTTGATTTTATAATCACCAAAACAATTTTCAAAGAAAAACCGATTTATTTCCAAGTCTTAGAATAGGTTTCACTTAGTCCCTGCGGATCGACCCGGTCTTACCGGAACTATTACTTGACGCCCGTGCACTTGCGGGTGTAGACCTATTTAGGAAACTTCCTAGGCCCATCAAGTTTTTGGCGCCGCTGCCGGGGACTATGTTTTAAATTTGTTCTAATCTTGGAAATTTTTTATTTTTGGTAAGTTTTGATTTTTGGCCACTTTGACTTGCTTCTCTATTTTTGGTGTTTAGGGCATTAAGGAGCGAAAGAGAAGGCGCAAACAAGGAGGAGGAGTCGAAAAGAAGAAATTTACAGTTTTATTTTTTTTATTTTATTTTTGGTGAGAGAGAGACTTTAGACTTTCTAGTTTTTTTTTTATATTTGGATTAAAGTTTTGACCCTAAATTAGAGGGCTTTTAAATTGTAACCGAAAATCAAACGAAGCCTCGGGTTCGAACACTCGCGGGGAGAGTGGCCCGGGTCGTCTGCAAAGGTCGTCGCCCGTCTCGAACGGGAGGTAACTTTCTCTAATCACCCACGAATCCCCTGTTAGTGGGTACTTTTTATAAGATCTTCGTAGTGCTTCCTCGGTTTTCGTGTTAAAAAAAATATATATATATATTGATGAGAAATGGATAGATCGTGGTCCCAACATAATGGCAGAAGGGACGAGAGTTCTTCAAATCTACCATGGTGGTATTTAGCAAATGGGCAGAATCGTAGTAGTCATCCTAGGGACAATGTGCATAATGATGGTCGTAGGGATTATTACCAACCTCAAGAAGGTTATGAACCATATTATAGATATCCTGACAGATCATCTTACATGCATTATAGTAGAGAGTCTTATGCTCCAAATGTGTCCCAACCTCAATGGGAAAACATTGAAACTAATGACTCTTACATGCATTATAACGAAGAATTTTATGCTTCACACGTATCTCAACCTCAATGGGATAACGGTGAAACTATTGATCCTTCATCTTTAGCATCACCTTCGTTGACCGAAACTATGAGTATGTTAAAGAAGGTTCATGAAGAGTCTATGAGTGCCCTAAGGAGGATTAATGGAGAGTCTTCTGCTCCACACGTGTCTCAACCTCAATGGGATAACGGTGAAAAGGTTGACTCTCCATCTTTAGCATCATCTTCGTTGGCCGAAACTATGAGTATGTTAAAGAAGGTTCATGAAGAGACTATGAGTGCGCTAAGGAGGATTAATGGAGAGTCTTCTGCTCCACACGTGTCTCAACCTCAATGGGATAACGGTGAAAAGGTTGACTCTTCATCTTTAGGATCATCTTCATTGACCCAAACTGTTAGTGATCTTCAAAAGAGTACTTTCGAGTTTTGTCAGACTTTAGAAGAAAAGAATGACAATACCTATAGAACTCTACAAGAAATAACAACTAGTATTATAGAAGAAGATCACCATGAGAATGTAGAGTACGGTCCACAATGTCCTGTGTACTATGATGACGAGGATACAATTTTAGAGGAGTACAGTTCTCCCGACAACATCGTTATTGAGACTAAAGTCTCAGAAACGATGGAGCCCAATATTGAGATATCCTCTCATTGTATCGAACTTGAAATCCATTCAGAACAAAATGAAGAGTTCACTAGAGTTGAAGATGATTTGAAGTCGTTTGACTCAACTGAGGATGATGAATCATGGTTGACCAATTTGCTAAATGAGAGGATTGACTCGCCTGATTTAGGCGAAGATTTAGAATTCTTTAGGGACACCGATGATAACATGATAAAAGAAATTATAGAAGGACTATCTAACTCGACTTCTAGGGATTGTGAGTCTGATAGTAGGGTTTCTCCATTGAAGGAACCCGAAGTACCTGTTTTAGAGAACCCTAGTTTAAGTCCGGGTGTCATTGATAGTCCTCTAGATTGCTTTGTATTTTGTCCCTCAAGACCATGTGTAGATTTTGAAACACTCACTCCCTCTGTCGATCATCCATATGAAGACCCTTTCTATCCGCTTTGTACACTCTCTGGTGCAGTACCAAACTTAACGACCTTATTGTCGTCTAAGTTTGGGGATTGCCCTTCCTTTTTGATAGTCTCACCTACACTATCACCAATTTATTTAAGTGTGAGACTATTGTTCACTGAAAACTTATTGTTTTGGGTGGACCCACAGATGTATCGATTATTGGTTTACAGTTAGTTACACTTTTGTAATCCAGTAGGTATAATTCTTTCTATTTTTTCGAGTCATCTGTTTCGTCTGGCTGAAGACGTTAAACTTAGCGCTTTCTGGGAGGCAACCCACGCTTAGGACTTCCGAATCAGGTAATATCTTTCCCTTCACCCTTTTATTTTTTTACATAGTCTTCAAAACATTGAGGACAATGTTCGGTTTAAGTTTGGGGATAGGGGAATGAATTTTTTGCTAAGTCCTTATTTCAAAAATTCAAAAGGGTTCAAAATTTTTCAAAATTTTAAATTTTTGGATTGAAAATGTGAGTCTAGTTGTTTTTTTTTTTTTGTTAATGGTCATAGAGTCTAGTTGGTTGTACTACACTTTTGCTAAAGGTTTTTCCACGAATTTCGAGTCTTAAGGTTGTCTGTGCACTAGCCATGTGAGTGTTAGATAGGTGAAGAGTAGACTTTTCTGAGAGAACTTAATCGATCATTAGTGGAGACTTAACCCATGTGAGATTCTGAGCCTTGTTGTTTTGAGTGATCTCTTCTGAGCTAATTCTGAGTAGAATGAAGAGCTACTCAACCTCGCAATATTGAAAGAAGAACTCATTTGATCTCTTGAGTTCAAACTTTACAACCACTAGGGATGTCATCAGGAAGTAAACCTTTCTCTTGTAGTCTGAGAAACTTGAAAACAGTTTCAACTAAAGGAAGATAGGAACCTCATCATTTAGATGTTGGGTTTTACACCCTTCTACTAGTGTTTATAGCGGAATTAAGACATCTAATGTCTACACTAGTATTCCCAGGATCACATGCATAAACCTATGATAATCATTAATTAAAACTAGAAAGATAAATACCTTGTTCGCTAGTTTTCCCTCGAACCTTTCCAATTGCTTATGAGAAGATCAAGAGCTTCAAGTGTAGCTCCTCTACTTGGGACACGAGCAAACAATTTGATCTCCCACCTTGTTGTATAGCTAGCACACCAATGGTGGTTGAAAAGAAGAACTCCTTTCTTCTTGACTAGATAGATAGTTAATGGGAATTAGCTCACTTTCTCCTCTCTACTTGATGTGGTAGAGTAAGAAAGCTTAGAGAGAAATTCCACACCTTATTCTCTGCCCTAAGAGTGTTTATATAGAACCCTAATAAGAATCCACCTCCTTTTAGGTTTCCTAAAACACCCTTTAGAATAAGATTTAGGGAAATAGTCGAAAATAGCAACTATTGATATTTTCTCAATTCCCTAAGGAGGAGGTGCCCAAACACCACGAAAATTGGCAGATATAATGTTTATTATATCAGAAACTAACCCTCCAAAATTCATCCCAATCCGAGTCCTAGAAGTACCCGAACCGGTCTAGGCCCAAAAACCCTGTTTTTGGCCTTTTTGTACTATCTTTGCCTAATTCCTTTTAGGCCTATGAGATATGTTTATGGGACACTCCCATGATTATATCTCACTCCCACTAGTCATATCCTAGATCAATTTGTCACTCTTATGTGTAACCCGTTGTAGGATCCGATCGAAGTTAGCCGCGAATTACTTGTAATTCGACGATCGTAGTTGGTCTCTAGCTACAACTCTACGATCCCTAAATCAATCGGACTTGATGATCTTCCACATCAATTGTCCTATCCGACAAATTGTTCGCATTGTCACCTTGGTCGAAGGACATCTCCTTCAACTCCTTCAGACTCCCACTTGGACTTAGAACAAGTACAATGCTCGATTCCCATGTCACTTAGTATCCCATCTGATACGTCACCTCATTCAGACTTTCTTGATCTCGAGTACAACTGTCAAAACAAATGATTAACTTTTAATCCATTTGAGCACGGCCATGCATTTTCAGTTGTTGCTCGTCAAGTGGCCCGAGGACACTGTACCCTAACATGGTTAGGAGGACATAATCCATTCTTGCGCTCCCACTCAACTTCATGTCTATCCTGTCCTTCCCAGTATCCGCCTTTATAACCTCCTTTTACGGCGCGGCGTTTAACGGAACCAAAGTCAGACATTCCTTACATAAGATGAGCTGAGCACTCATGTTTTGAGGAATCTCTTCAATCTTGTCTTTGTGAGAAGTTTGACGATTTCATCATTCTTTGGATGAACTTCTCACGTTGAGGGTTATTCCAGTGTATAATCCCTATTATGCACTCACGTAGTCGAATCGAATACACTATTTCTATAGCCCATGAAACTGCGCTATCCCATCGACTCCCGTACTAGTCTTCGTGAGTCATTGTTGTCCATGCAATGACCTGGACTAGGGAATTGATAATGAATCACTCCAAGTTCACTTAGTAGGGTTTCATTCATCAGATCACGTATCTGACAAGCCTACTCGGAGCGTTTTCTTTATCGTGTGGACTGTCTCTTAAAATACCAAACCAAATTTTAAGGACAAAATAAAATTTCTTTTATTTTATTTATCGAATGTAAGTAATTAGGCACATAAACTCTATTATGAATCCAAATTACATTTGTTGCCATTCCCCAATGCGCTTTATACCAATGTCCCTCATGTGTGAATCATGTTTGGGTTGAGGTAACGGTTTGGTTAACGGATCTGCAACGTTATCATCCGTATGAACCTTGCAAATTACCACATCTTTTCTCTCTATGATTTCTCTAATCAAGTGGTACTTCCTTTGGATATGTTTGGATTTTTGGTGTGCTCTTGGTTCCTTGGCTTGAGCTATAGCTCCGTTGTTGTTACAATAGAGAGTCACGCCCTCTTCCATGCCAGGTACGACACCAAGTTCTATCATGAACTTCTTGATCCAGACTCCTTCCTTTGCAGCTTCCGAGGCCGCTCGGTATTCTGCTTCAGTGGTAGAGTCAGCAACTGTGCTCTGCTTGGAACTTTTCCAACATACCACTCCTCCATTCAGACAGTAGACGAACCCAGATTGTGATTTGAAGTCGTCTCTATCCGTTTGAAAGCTTGCATCCACATGGCCTACAACTTTTAGTGTATCTTCCCCGCCATATACCAGGAAATGATCCTTAGTCCTTTTTAGGTACTTTAGGATATTCTTGGCGGCGTGCCAGTGCGCTTGGCCTGGATTTGATTGGTAACGGCTACACATGCTCAAAGCATATGAGACGTCTGGGCGAGTGCAGATCATGGCGTACATGATTGATCCTATTGCCGAAGCATAGGGTACTTTCATCATGTGTGCTAGCTCATCAGGACTCTTAGGACACTGATCTTTGCTAAGCACCATACCATGTGACGTGGGAAGGAATCCTCTTTTGGAGTTTGTCATCTCGAACCGTTGAAGAATCTTATCTATATAAGTTTCTTGACTAAGTCCGATCATCCTCCTTGATCTTGATTCCCAATATGTATTCTGCTTCCCCTAAGTCCTTCATAGAGAAGCATTTCCGAAGCCAGTCTTTAACTGATTCCAACATCGGAATATTGTTTCCTATGATTAATATGTCATCGACATAAAGGACTAAGAAAACTAGGTCGCTCCCACTAACCTTCTTGTAAACACAAGATTCTTCTGCATTCTTGAGAAATCCAAATTCTTTGATTTTCTCGTCGAATCGAAGATTCCAACTCCGGCTTGCTTGCTTGAGTCCATAAATGGATTTCTTAAGCTTGCAAACTTTTCCAGCATTTTTGGAATCTACAAAACCTTCGGGTTGTGTCATGTACACATCCTCTTCCAAGTGTCCGTTCAGGAAGGCGGTTTTGACATCCATTTGCCAAATCTCATAATCATAATGAGCTGCAATTGCTAGAATGATCCGAATGGATTTAAGCATTGCGACAGCTGAAAAGGTTTCATCATAGTCTATGCCATGAATCTGTTTGTATCCTTTTGCCACGAGTCTAGCTTTGAAAACGCTAACGTTTCCATCCTTGTCAGTTTTTACTTTGAAAACCCATTTGCATCCGATTGGTTTTGCTCCATCGGGCAAATCGATCAAGTTCCATACTTGATTTTCTGACATGGAATCCATTTCCGATCTCATGGCTTTTAGCCATTTTTCGGAGTCGGGGCTCGTCATAGCTTGGTTGTAGGTACTCGGCTCATTATCTTCTAACAGTAGGATATCTGTTTTCTGAGATAATTCCTGGAGCCTTTGAGATCTACGAGGGGCCTGAGCAACTTTTGGAGTGTTCTCAACTAGTTGAGATGTCTCCTGCGAATTTGATTCGACTTGAGCGGGAGGTACTCTCTCGACCTCATTTTCCTCTTCCATACTTTGTGTATAGATAGGAGCCGCTAAACCTCTTGATATTTCTATATCTGTGTTTATTTGTTGCTCATATCGAATTTCATCGATATCTACATTTCTCCCACTTGTCTGTTTGGAAAGGAATTCCTTTTCAAGGAAGACACCATCTCGAGCAACAAATACTTTGTTCTCAAATTCGTGGTAGAAGTAGTAACCCCTTGTCTCTTTTGGATAGCCCACAAAGAGACATTTGTCTGATTTAGGTGCGAGTTTGTCTACTTGTAAGCGTTTTACATAAACTTCGCATCCCCAGACTTTGAGAAAAGACAGCTTTGGAATCTTTCCAAACCATAACTCATATGGCGTCTTTTCTACAGCTTTTGACGGAGCTCGGTTAAGTGTGAAAGCAGCCGTTTCTAGAGCATACCCCCAGAACGTGTTTGGAAGATTTGCTAAGCTCATCATAGATCGAACCATGTCTAACAAGGTGCGATTTCTCCTTTCAGAAACACCATTCATCTGGGGTGTTCCTGGCGGAGTGAGTTGAGATACTATACCACAACTCCTAAGATGATCGTCAAATTCTTGACTCAAATATTCACCACCTCGATCGGATCGAATGGCTTTTATTTTCTTGCCAAGTTGATTCTCTACTTCGTTCTGAAATTGTTTGAACATGTCAAACGATTCGGACTTATGCCTCATCAAGTATATGTAACCATAACGAGTGAAGTCATCCGTGAACGTGATGAAGTAGCCATAGTTACCTCTCGCCGGAGTACTCATTGGTCCGCATACATCCGTATGTATGAGTTCCAAGGGTTCTTTGGCTCGGTCTCCTTTTCCTTTAAAAGAAGACCTCGTCATTTTACCCATTAAACATGATTCGCATGTGTCATATGATTCTAAATTATACGAACCTAGAAGTCCATGTTCATGGAGCTTCTTCATGCGTGTCATGTTAATGTGACCCAAACGACAATGCCAAAGGTAACTTGGATTTGAATCATCTGACCGTAGCCTATTGGTTTCTATGTTGAAGACTTCGTTCTCAATATTCGTAATATAGAGACCGTTGTATAGCTTAGCACTGGTATAAAACATTTCACCTTTGTATAAAGAACAACGCTGGTTTTTTATTAATAGGTGATATCCCTCTTTGTCTAATTCTGAGACTGAGATAATGTTTCTAGAAATAGAGGGTACATAATAGCAATTATGAAGTTCTAAAACTAGACCAGTTTCCAAAGGTAGACTGAAAGTTCCTACAGCTTTCGCAGCAACCGTTGCTCTACTTGCTACTCGTAGGACAAGCTCCCTTCCAGATAAATACTTGATTCCCTTAAGGCCCTGCACATCATAAATGATATGAGCACCACATCCGGTATCGAATACCCAGGATTGAGAATCAAATGTATTTGCTAAGTTAACTTCGATAACATAGATACCTTGGTCGGAATCGTGAGTTCCTTCCTTTTTCCTTTTGTTCTTCTGAATCAGTTGAAGTTCTTTCTTTGATTCAGACATTCCAATGCCTCTCCGGATTGCCTTAGAAGTTCCGTACTTCCTCAACCGTGATTTGTTTCGGGACATGTCCCTTAATCGACGGATGATTGTGTGCGCATCCATTTTCCTGAATCTCTTTTGAAGATTAGGCTCCATGGTTGCCAACATAAGGCAAGTTACTGAAATTGATTTCATCCGGATACTTTTGGCCTGCTTTTGTTCCTCAATCTTTGAGTTCGCAGTTATTCTTGGAATAGGGGTATCCAGTACGCTTTCTTTGTTTGTAGATTTGAGAACACTTCTCAATCTCTTTTCCCAATCAAGGAAGTTATCCATGTTCAATTTGTCCTCATTAAGGATTGAACATAGGTTGAAAAGATTGATTTTTGCCATAGTAAAACTACATGAAACAGAAAAAAGGATTTTGCTAAGTATTACATTCGATAATTTTTGCAAAAAGTCCTAAGTTTTTGCCACATTATTCAAGATAAAACGTGTCCCTAGATGAATAATGCGATTCCGAGATCCCATCTCTCAAGGATTAAGCGGACTAGGGCCCTGCCCTTAATTCCCATTGATTTAGGTGAGTGAATACTTTCACTGATCATACCATATGATTCTCGGTTGATGGATTACATGTTTAGTGTAAAATCCATCCTTTTGCCTCGAGTATCCAAGACTCTCTTGCTGATCTCGTTGAGTAGAACCATTTAGACATGTAGGCCTCTTCTATAGGCCTACCCGCAATGTCCCAAGGTAGAGGAGGTACTCTGCGAAGGCCGACCAACCTTTCTCGAACAAGGGCGCAAGGAGTGTCTTAATTTGGATAGGCACTGTACTCAAAATTACTTTTAGGGACTTTTACGCTAGTCTGGCGTTCGTTTTAGTGAACTAATTAGCCTAACTAACATCCACGACATAAAGCGTAAATAAGTAAGTAAATGCGCGCGAGAAAGTAAATCAAGCACATATGGATCCTAGTATGACCCCTAACCTAGAAGATCTAATCTCCTTTGGTTTGCTTCTTGTTTCGCCTTTTTAGTTCGTCTAGATCTCCGTCTTTGAACCTCCATTGATTTCTCCCACTCGCCTTTGAATTTCTTCCTTGAGTTTCATCAATGGACTCATAAACCCTAAACTCTAATTACAAGACTCAAACGATTCGCAGATCGTGTAAACTTGAAATTAAAATTATTACAAAACATGCACCCATCCGTGCTCAAAACAAGAATAAGAAATAAATTCTATGGCCATACTAGTTTCCGCATTCACATCACATGCAATCATATAATATATTTCAAGGCTATCAATTATATATGCATGTATATCCGGGAGATACTTTTGTCGACATCCGTATGTCATGTACGCACCTTAAGTCTACATCAAAAGATTAGACTAATGGTGTGTCTTGGTTTGATTTTAAAATTTGATTTTAAAGAGAAATTCCGTTTGGGCCTTGAATGGCCCGGGTTAATTTCGGAAATATTTGGATTGGAATTTTGGGAGAAAATTTGGATAAAACTCCCACTCGAATAGTGGTCCCTTTTCGTGGTCCGAAAAGCCTTGAAAAGACCCGGGACAAGTCCTAGACAAGTCCCGGCCCAAGCCCACAAAAGGGCTTGGACAAGGTCCGGATATGGCACGGCCCATAGGGCCGGCATGTCCGAACCGAGGCCAATAGGCCTGATCTCGTCCTGGCCGGAGCCAGGACGCTAGTCCAAGCACCAGACGCGTCCTAGACGCATCTGGTGCTGGACCGGACCAGCACTAGGTGTCTCGGACTTAGTCCGAGACACCCAGGACCCCAGACACGTCTTCAAGACGCGTCTGGTAGTAGCTATTGGACGCGTCTGGAAGACGCGTCCTGGTTAAGCTACTGGTCGCGTCTGGAAGACGCGACCTGGAGCAGCTGGACGCGTCCTCAGACGCATCCAACAGTAATCTGGGACGCGTCTACCAGACGCGTCCTCCAGGCTACTGGTCCGGTCAGGAAGCTTCCTGGCCGGACCTATTGAGTTTCTAAAAAACTCAATAGTTTCCCTTTTTTTTTTTTGTGTTGCAATTTTAAATTGCTTTTTCCAAAATTTGAAACACTTCTAAAATATTTCAAATTCTTTTTAGAACTATTCTAAATTTCCAAATTTTGTTTTTCACAAGTTTCCAAAAAACTTAAAACAACTCTTTTAATCAAACCAATTTGGATCAAAATTTTAGGTTTTGAAATTCTTTTCAAGAACAAATTTTGAAATCTTTTGACAAATACTTGAATCTTATTCAAAATTAATCAAAAATTTTGTGTTTTAAACACTTTTAAACACAATAATCTATCTAGAAAAGCATGGAATTGGTCCAAAACTTAGATAAGATAGGCTAATTGCAAGAGGCTCTGACGCCACTGTTGGGTTTTACACCCTTCTACTAGTGTTTATAGCGGAATTAAGACATCTAATGTCTACACTAGTATTCCCAGGATCACATGCATAAACCTATGATAATCATTAATTAAAACTAGAAAGATAAATACCTTGTTCGCTAGTTTTCCCTCGAACCTTTCCAATTGCTTATGAGAAGATCAAGAGCTTCAAGTGTAGCTCCTCTACTTGGGACAAGAGCAAACAATTTGATCTCCCACCTTGTTGTATAGCTAGCACACCAATGGTGGTTGAAAAGAAGAACTCCTTTCTTCTTGACTAGATAGATAGTTAATGGGAATTAGCTCACTTTCTCCTCTCTACTTGATGTGGTAGAGTAAGAAAGCTTAGAGAGAAATTCCACACCTTATTCTCTGCCCTAAGAGTGTTTATATAGAACCCTAATAAGAATCCACCTCCTTTTAGGTTTCCTAAAACACCCTTTAGAATAAGATTTAGGGAAATAGTCGAAAATAACAACTATTGATATTTTCTCAATTCCCTAAGGAGGAGGTGCCCAAACACCACGAAAATTGGCAGATATAATGTTTATTATATCAGCAACTAACCCTCCAAAATTCAGCCCAATCCGAGTCCTAGAAGTACCCGAACCGGTCTAGGCCCAAAAACCCTGTTTTTGGCCTTTTTGTACTATCTTTGCCTAATTCCTTTTAGGCCTATGAGATATGTTTATGGGACACTCCCATGATTATATCTCACTCCCACTAGTCATATCCTAGATCAATTTTTCACTCTTATGTGTAACCCGTTGTAGGATCCGATCGAAGTTAGCCGCGAATTACTTCGTAATTCGACGATCGTAGTTGGTCTCTAGCTACAACTCTACGATCCCTAAATCAATCGGACTTGATGATCTTCCACATCAATTGTCCTATCCGACAAATTGTTCGCATTGTCACCTTGGTCGAAGGACATCTCCTTCAACTCCTTCATTAGAACCCTGAGAATAGGACATAAAGCAAAAGGAAAAGAATATTACCAAGGAAAGAATAATGTCAAGAAAATAGTATTTGTATTTTGAGTTTTATTACCAGAAGCGTATTGAAAAAAAAAAAAAAATAGAAAAATCAAAGAAAAAAGTGTGTTTGTTTAGTTTAAGTGTTTATCCCTTGAAGTAGTTCTTGAAGATTTGAAGACGTCGAGTTCTCAGGGGTTCTGGTCATATCATCATTAGTGTCTATCGACCTCTAGGAAGCATTGTTAGACAGTAGATCAGGTGAGAAGAGTTGGTTAGCTTCCCCATTCCATATTAGTGGTTGTTTCCTTTCAATGAGATCAGTTGTTTATGAAAAATTTAGTCCATCTTTTGTAATGTGTTGAGTTTTCTTTCATACTCATACTCGCACATTGAGTGAGCCACCATTACGAAAACACATATTGATGTCATTGAAGACATAGATACACTCCTGTAAAGACAAAACTAGAGAAATTCTTTAACAAAATCCATCAACTGTATAAGAAAATTTCCAAAATCCCAATTAGTTGAACAACATGGAGATATAGTTATCCAACGTCGGTTAATCACTTACACTCCTAAATTTGATTAAAGTGGTAAGCGGCGAGCCCAAGACTATCCTAAGATTAAAATAATTGTCGTTGTTAGATTCTCAAATCAAAGAAACAGAATTGAAGTAGGATAGATAATTGATGAAGGTGGAGTATATGAGCATGAAACGACTTAGATATCACCATTGTCACTATCTTCAACATCGAGTAGCCATGACCAAATTCTCTTGCTCTTTCATACATCCGGTACGTCTCTAGATCTCTTCTCGCTTCACTCTCAATTTCTCTTGATCTGCAATGCATTGAAGAAAGATTGAAAAGAATAAATTTGTCATTCTGAGCACGTATGTGGATTTTTACAGTCTTTGGCCACGCGAATACTGAATCAAACCAACGATTAAAAAGGGAGATTAGTCCAATTAAGAATCTTTTCCACAAGTTAAAAAAAGGGTCTTTTATTAGCATTTTTAAGCAAATATTACCACCATTATACTTAAGGTGTCTTATTGAGATTAAATGGTACCCGGTAGCACATTATAATACTCAATTACCGCTGCGGACGTCCACAGTTTCTCCAATTCAACTAATAACAAACAATACTAGTAATTTCTTCAAGTTGGGCAGTATAGATATGAAGATACTATTCTCCAATCTCAGCCGTTAATTAACCCCATCAAGAAAATCCAACGGATGCTATGTTAGGGAAATCAGAAAATGTATTAAGATCTATCTATGTGCTATCCATTAAAATAGTGAAGATTTTACATTAAAATAGGTTTTAGAGAGAGAGAGAGAGAGAGAGAGAGAGAGTTTAATTGCTTCTGAAGAGAAGAGAGTAAAACCCAAGGCAAATCCCAAGAAGAAACAATGGGTGGTGGTATAAATGAAAGATTAAAACCCAAAAAATATACTACTACTTATTTCTAAGCTGTGGCGATTTGGTCTATGGAGGATGAAATCTTTCAGATAATTTTAGCTTCTGGGTAAGTTCTTAAACCTTTCAGTTTGTCTTTATGGGTTCTCTTGTTATGGAACTTTGTATGAGTGAAATTAACAGTTGTGTTAGGAATGATCTATTTGGTCTATTTTTGAGTGAAATTAACAGTTTGTTTTTGTGGGTTTTGATTACTCTTACTGTTGATGTTCAAAATCAGGGAAGAAATGTTTCAGATAGTCCACATTTGTTTTTAAGTTTAATGGGTATCTCACCTTTTCTTGCTTGGGTTTCTTTCAATGTCTTGATTAGGTTTACAACTAGGTTTATCTTTTCAGATAAGCTTGTTTTCTATATTTAGTAAGTAAGATCCTAAGGGGGTTCAATTATTTTCTTGGATGATTGATGAGAAAGTAGAGAAGTTTATATTGAATCCAAACAATGTGATTTATGATGGATGAGTTTCTATACATTTCTGAAGTGGGATAGCTTGAACTCTAGTCAAGTATAACTTCTTTGTTAAATGTCTATGCTTGCTAGTTTGTCCCCAAATGTAGCTTCTCTCACATGCTATTTTTACTTTTTATGCTTCAAAGAATACTCTTGTTTCGTGTAAACGATTACAATCAACATCCGTGTATTAGATTCGCTTTCATTGAGTCAATGTATATGTTTCCCTTCTATGATTCAAACTTTAGTCAAGGGTTATTAGTGGAACGTTTGGCACTTCTATATATGACTCGCTAGAAATCCAGAAGCCGGACTAAGAATCTTGAGTGTGTAGGAATATGTATTAAAAAGTCTGTAATTCTACCGTATAGAGCCAGGTGATGGAGAATTTGTGTGATATCTTCCAAGAGCATGAGCTATTCACTGTGATTACTTGGTCGGGGAATATAAATTTGTGTTCATAATTACCACTATAATTAGCGTTCAGGTGAGTACTTGCTATCTCTTAGAGTAAATCATTGATACTTAAAAACCCATGCGAGATGAGTTATAATGTCTGGCATAGTACTCTAGTAGGAACACTGAAAAGTGAAACAACACAAATATCCGTGAAAATGTAGTTTCGGTCATTCACTTTTCTATGCTTTCTTGCTAAAGGTGTAAGATTGTGCATCGCTGTCATATACTTTCTTGCCTTTCTTGAAATTATTTAGTCTCATTAGCTTGCTTGCTCCTTAATGTTACAAACGTATGTATGTGATATACAGGTACTGATGTTTGGACAAGTACGGGCTATTTGAAACACTGAAGAAGCTGATTTCATATGGTGTATCTCACCCGTCTGCATAAAAGATATAAATTTTCTTGTCTCTGCCTCCATTACTAAAACCCATACAATTTTAGAGAAGTGGTCTTGAGCTTTGATAACTGGAAATGTCGATTTTATCGAGATTAAGATGTATAACTATCGACGTTACTGGAACGTTAATAGCTTACAAAGGAGAACTTGGAGACTATTACTGCATGGCTGCCAAATCTGTTGGGTTGCCTTGTCCAGACTACAAACGAATGCACGAAGGGTTTAAATATGCGTACACTGATATGGCAAAGCAGTACCCATGTTTTGGTCATGCAGCAAAAATGCCGAACATTGTTTGGTGGAAGACATGTGTGAGAGATTCCTTCATCAAGGTAAGATTCATTCATTACTTCTTATCATCTGTTAGCATATGAACCTTTTTTTGATATCCTGTGAGTATTCGCTAATATTTGTGTTTTCTTCTATGAGTTGGTTGTGTTTATTTAAGGTCTACCTTATGAACCAATTCTTAGTTAGTCGACATGAAATTTGCAGCACAAGGTTTGAAAATTTGCTGTTCTAAACATGATTATAAATATTCACACCAAAATTTTCCGACCTCATGTTGATTAACTACAAATTGGTCTACCTGTCTGTACTTGGAAAGACAACCAAAGTATGAACCAGATTTTGAATATTTGCAACAACTCATGGAATACCAAGTAGTATCCAAGCAAATTGAAACATTTATATGTCAGTGGTGTTATATATTGACATTATGTTTATGGACATCTAACTCAAACAAGCCAAGAGTGCAAATGTCCATGTAGGACTATTCTCACAAGCCATGTAGGACTATTCTCACAAGCCATGTAGGACTATTCTCACAAAAGTCTTGTTTGATTGACAGGCAGGTTATGATTACGATGATGAGACGTTTGAGAAAGTGTTTAGGCGCATATACTCAGTCTTTGGATCCTCTGCACCTTACACCATATTTCCTGATTCCCAACCATTTCTAAGATGGGTACGTGAACAAGGGATTATTGTTGGGATCGTCAGTAACGCAGAATACCGCTACCAAGATGTCATCCTCCCAGCTTTGGGTTTGAATCAGGTAAGCGAATCAGCTGAAACTCGGCTTCATACTTCATATATTTGCAACCATGGTATCCTAAAATTTTCCTTTTTGATAAATCAGGGAACAGAATGGGATTTCGGTGTTTTCTCTGGTCTCGAAGGAGTGGAAAAACCTGACCCAAGAATTTACAAAATAGCTCTTGAGAAAGCTGGGAATATTGCACCAGAAGAAGTGTTACATATCGGGGACAGTATGCGGAAAGATTATCTGCCGGCGAGGAGTTTGGGAATGCAGGCATTGCTATTGGATAGATTCAAGACACCTGATGCTAAGAGTTGGAGAGATTCTGGTGCTACTGTTCTTCCCGATCTAGATGCTGCTAAAATTTGGCTTACTTCAGAGAATTGAAGTTTTCTTCATTTTTCGAAAGTATATGATGGATGACAGAAAAGTTTATTAGTAAGTAGCCACTAATTGCTTTGTCTCCATAAAGATATCGTAAAAGTTGAAAAATAAACAAGTGATGTATTAGCTTACTTTCTGTAATAGATCTTGCTGATTCAGTTTACATATATACATTTTACTTTAATTCAGTTCACATATATGAAACATCTTGTAGACCGATACTAGTTTTCAGGTTAGGATTCTATTTTGTTGCGAGGAAGAGGGCATAACAAAATATAACAAATGCAGCCAGCCATCCTATAGGTTTTAAATCTGACTCCTACTTCTGGCTTAATTTCTTTTTTCCTCCGAGGTCGATAATAATCTCGTAAGAGAAAACAAACCAGAATTTGCATCAAATAGATCCTGATCATCCTGTCGTATGCGAGATGAGATCAAAATTTCTATTTTCGACAGCTTTTTTGGCTGTGTATTCTTGTTCGATAATAATCTCATAAGAGAAAACAAACCAGGATTTTGCATCAAACAGATCCTGATCATCCAACCAGGATTTTGCATCAAACAGATCCTGATCATCCTGTCGTCTGCGAGATGAGATCAAAATTTCTATTTTCGACACTTACAAATGAGCTTTTTTGGCTGTGTATTCTTGTTCAATCCCTACTTCCGACACTTGCAAATGAAAATCTCAACTGTAACTTGATACATAAAACTAATCATTTTTATTTGGAGGAATTTAACGATGCCCCTTCACCACTGATGTCCAATTAGCGACTTCCTCACCACTGATTGGATATTAGTGAAACCTTCTTTTTACACTTAAAAGTAAGAAAATAACCCAACACTTATTATATTTTCTTTTTTCCCTCTCATATCACTACGTCCGACATAATATTCTAACTTCGCATTTCCATGATTTTTTCTATGTAATTTGTAAGCTCACGGTTGACATAACACTCTAACTTCGGTCTTTCATGAATTTTTCTATATAATTTGTAAGTTCAATTAATACTTTCTCTTCTCACTTTTTAATTTTTTGTTTAATTCATAATTTCAATTTGCATCGGTATTCTTTGTGATTTATTAATTCTAAAATTTTCGGTAATTGTTGTTGGTAAAGTAGAGAAAGATGTAAAAGAATAGGTATGAGAAATGAAGATTCGTCGGCAAAACATTACATCGAAGAGATATGGGAGCTCTAAGAAAAAAAGATAGACAAAACAATAAAAATAAGGATATTCTTCTTCTTCTTCTTCTTCTTCTTCTTCAATTCCGATCACCACCACCATCTTCACTTCTTTGTTCTTCCTCCTATCCCTCCCTTTCCTGTTGCTCTCCTTCTCCATCTCTCATTGTCTTCTCACTCTCTCTAGCTCTCTCGCCCTCTCACAATCCATTTTTCTCTCTAATTTTTTCTCTCACTATTTATCCCTCTCTCGCAACCTATATCTCTATCTCTCTCCAAATCTATATCTCTATCTCTTTTGCATACACAATTTTGGCGAAGGGAAGCATTCCCTTCACCGGAACCACATCTCGAAGAGGGTTTCGCTGCTGGTTGACCACGAAACATTTCGTGGCCGACCAACCACAGACTTTTCGTGATCAGTCGACCACGAAGGCTGCGAGAGACTTAGTGAGACAGAGATAACAAGATTCATTGAGACAAAAAGAGAGGGAGAACACAGTGAGCGAGAAGCAAGAGAGAACACAATGAGCGAGAGGGAGAGAGAGGCAGTGATAGTGAGAGAAATGCAGTGGGATAGAGAAATAGCGATAGAGAGAGGGGAATACAGTGAGGAAAATAGAGAGACAAAAAATGAGAGAGAGGTAAATGATAACGGTGGTGGCTAGATTTAGTGGTTGGAAAAGTAGAGATGAGAGAGAAAGATTTGAAAAAAAAACTGAAGTCGCCAGGCAATGCAGTTTACGGGCGATTTTTGTCGGAATTGAGAAGAAATGATCGACAATTTTTTTTCTCCATAACAATTAGAAAATATATTGTTAGTTGACTAGTTTTTGACAAAATCTTTACCCACCAGTCTTATTTCTCCAAACTGTCAGACGTTTTTTTTTGGTAGTTTTGGACCGGAGAAGTGATATGATGCTCTTGGACAACACGTACAATCTCCGTACAATCATCAACCCAACAGAACAAATCGTACAAAGTTAGAGAGATTAGACTTTAGAGGGAGAAAGGGACGGCTACTACTAAACCATGCTTTATGAACTATTGAGTTAGAAGTTAGGGCTTTACAGAAGGAGAAAAGGATTGTTTTTTATTTCTTTTGAGAGAGAGAGAAATGGAGAACAAAAGAAGGATATCTTCATCATCAACATTTAAACCACACTTCTTTAAAGTTCTATTCAAAGACTTCGAGACCAGTCTGGTAAAATAACTCCCCCCCCTTCAGTTTATTTTGTTATGAAAAATTTTATTTGTCTTGTTCTAGTTTTACCCATCCATATACATCAACTGTGAAAAACACCTAAATTTTCCCCAAATGCTAATATTTCAGTTTGATTTCACTTTGGCTTCAACCATCAAGTTTGTAGCTTCAATTTGTGTTTACTCCTTTTTCTCATTCTAAATAGCTGCAACCATCAAATTTGTAGTACAATATATGCTTCTTGTTTTGATTCGGCTTGTTACGACGTAGTAAACAATCACACAAACACGAGATATTTACGTTTTCGGTTGGTGAGACCTACTCGAACGGTGAAGAATGGCGCGATGATTTTCACAATGAATGAAGGACGAGATCATATAGATTTATCAAGGGTTTTAATATTTGTAACTCACTAAAACCCTAACTCTCAACTGCCTCTAACTCCCTCAAAATAGGATGATCTTTTACATTGGTTACAACCCCTAATGAGAGTTGGGCAAACATAAGTAAACAGTTTGGGCCAAAAATTCGGGCGCCGTTGGCGTAGTTCCAAAGTGGGTTAGACGTCGCCCCATGTGCGAGGCACTTTGCGCACAACCCATCTCTTATTTTTCCTGCCCTTTTATGTGAAAATTGTGAACCTCCATCTTTGAATATCTAGTAGCTTCAACAGTACTAGTTTTTCAAATAGATACTGCTAGTGTCAGGGAACAAGAAAATCTAGGCAGACTCTAGACAAAAATCCTATGTGGCTTGCCGTGATTCGCGTTTAGTGGATTAGAATCATCGGAAGTACGAATCACATCAAGCCGCATAAGATTTCTACCCAAGTCTTCCTGGTTTTTCTTGTTCCCTAGCATTTCTCTTTATTCGTACGTAGGCGAAGTTTTATTTTGGTAACTGATTGAAAACAAAAAAAAATAGAAGAAAAGAAAAAGAGGATATTAGTTTTAAGCTTACGAACACATTTATCATCTATATTGTTGTAATGCTCAAAATCAACATTTTTCTGATTTTGTAGCGGATTCCAGATGGTTTTCTTAAACATTTAGCAGAAGAATCAACTGAAATTGCTACTTTAGTTGGTCCAAGTGGTAATAGTTGGTATGTTAAAGTAAACTCAACTAATGCTCCCATGTATCTAGAAGATGGTTGGGAGACTTTCTATAAAGATCACTCTTTAAAGAAAGGTGAGTTTTTGGTCTTCAGATATGATGGTAATATGCAATTTAGTGTAAAAATATTTAGTACAAGTGCATGCCAGCGGGAGGACGCAATTCACGTCAAACCTACTCAACTATCAAAATTTTCCGAAAGGATAAGAAGAAGAGGCAGGCCTTGTAAGGCTATCAAACCAAAAAGTGTTGGAACAGAACAAAAGAAAATCGCTGAATCTGAGCTGCAGATTCCTCATTCAGATGACAACTTGAAATCATCAAAAGGTATTAAAAGTGATACTTGGTTCTAGCGTTTACTTAATTTTTGCGTGAACAATATGACTCTATTAGAAGGTCAAAAGTGGTGACAAGGAAATCATTCTTTAGAATTGTAGAGATCAACCATGGAATAATTTTTCTATATGTAACATGAACATCAGTGCTAGTTTCGTTTCCTAACACCATCATGAGGTATTCCCTAAGATAACCTAAAGAATCTCAAAACTCGAATTACAGTACAGAGACATGGATGCAGATGAAGCTAACCTAGGGTAGGATTTTATGGATCAAATTGTATGTAGTTACATATCTTCAAACATCACTTGCCAAAAAGGACACGTTCCTTTTGATAATAGACTACATATAGATACGGTATGTTCCATTTCAACAATATCATTGCTGCGGGTTCAGAATGAAAGATTATTTGAACTTATAACGGACTCTTTTAGAGTTCGAAGGTAGTTGTCTCCTCTAGTCTTCTACTTCAATTAACTATTCTCTATTTGATACAGGCAAACTAGATTCGCCATCAACCACCCAGAGGTCTAAGAAAAAATTCAAAAAGGGAGCAGAGGAAGCAGCCAAATCGTTTACATCTCATTTTCCTTATTTCGTGTCTCTTTTAATGCCATCCGCCGTGCACATACCATTTAATGTGGTAAGTAATTGAAAGTACGGCTTCTCTAAGAAAAGAACAACAAACTAACAAAGAGTTGGAAATTGTTTATTTTTTTTATTCTGGTTCATCTATTATCATTAATCACCATATATAACATGTACGTAAGAAGGATACCATTACCGTGTTTGCAGACTATACCAGTTGTTTTTGCTCGTGAACATCTCTCAAGACCAAACGGATATAATAAGTTGGAGATCTGTAATGAAAAGGGAAGGATATGGGAGGTGAGTATGTATGTACGTAAGAATCAAGTTGCCATTCGCGGAGGTTTCAAATCATTCGTCGAAGATAATCATTTGAAGGTAGGAGATTACTGTGTATTTGAGCTGATTGATCATTCCGTCTTACTAGTACATATATATAGATGCTAGAACTTGACCTATATCATTCATAGAAGGCCAAGAGACGATTACTGTAAGCTTTTCCGTTTAAATGTTATGTAATGTGTTACTCATTCTAAGGTTATACTTTATTTTCGTGGAGCTTTTTATCTGATAATGTTGTACCTGTTATCAAGGTGATATTCTTTCTTACTACGGAGGTGTTTGTTTTTTGGCTCCTCTAAATTCGACTCTTCTGAATCGTCTTACCAAACTTAATTTACTCAGGAAACACTAGGCACTTTAGGTTATTGCCGTATAATGAACAAAATCGTCCTGACCCATGTTTGACATTTTTAATTGAAATCTTGTTTCAAAACATCTTGGAAGACAAAGTTTACGACTATGAACAACACAGACAGAAGAAACTGAGAGAGAGAGAGAGAGAGAGAGAGAGAGATTATTTAAGACAATCGAATTTTATTCACGCAAAATGAGTTTGTACAACATCCCAGATTTATTCAAACAATTCGTAGTTAGAAAATACGTACACTGATACTACTAATACTAGTAATACACTTGAAAGATCATGCAGCAGCATCGGCTGTGGACGAGACCTTCTTCAAGACATAGATTGGATCTCCAACATGAATGATCTTTCCTTCGCTCGCAGAGTCCTTGCATACTAAGTTCTGTCCAAAGTAAACCTGCAAACCAAATTTTATGTACTTAAAAAAACTTAAAACTTAGTTTCTTCGTTGTTCATTCCACTAATAAAGAACTAAGAGAAAGAACATCAATTTTCTTATTACCTTATTTCCTTGTTTCTTGTTGGGACGTAAAACTTTGTCAGAGCGGATTTTAGCGAGTGTTTCAGTTGGTTCGGGACCTGAGATCCCATTGTCTTGATTTATCGTAGGAACCTGATAAACAACGAGATAAACATATATCAAGTTTGAATAATAGTTAAAAGAGTTTGTGTTTGATATGGTATCAGAGCAAAAAGATCCAAATAGCCCAATGATTCAATTGAGTCGTTAGTGTGAACCCGTAGAGGGGCGACGTCTATATCTGCATAACTATAAATTTGTAACGACCCAAATCTGATGTACAGGGTATTCTTTCCGGCCAAGGACACCATGAACCCACCCAAAATGCCTCAACACTTGCCGTATTTGAGCTCGCAGCTACGGGTGGGCTCTGTACACTCCAAGAAGTGATGGGGGACATAACAAAAAATGATCTCTTTTTAAAAATTCTAGCTCTTAGAGAAATCGGTTCTTGAATCAATTGGGTACACGTTTGTGTTCTCATATTAGTTAATACCTGGATAATGATTAATATACCTTACAGCGTGCGCATAACTTCACACCTTGAAATGGTGTCTTGTTGATTTTGATATCTGTCCATAAATCTTCCGAAAATGGCTCACAACCATCAACAAGAATGCTGGTAGAATCAAAGTAAGAAACGCGATATAATTATTAGACAAAACGATAACAGAAAACAAGCATGAAGTGTAGAGAACTTCTCTGCAAAAAAAGTTGAACTAGACCATGGCTAAAATAGTTATAAGAAGATCTGATTACGAACTTTGGTCTGAATCGGTTAATGGGCAACGGTTCTGGGAGAAGCTCGTTTAATGCATTCAACGATCCCTGCAAAACTTTTTTATACTTAGTCCAAATAGCAACTTGATATTATGAGGAAGGCTTAACATTCGGACTTGTCTAACCTGAGACGTTAACATGAATGGATATTCATCTGAGAACATGGTTTTGTGCCCATGGGCAAACGCGGGATCGACATTCCTCTTTTCCGATGCTGCACCAATTAACCAAGTTATGGTTTAGTCATTGGGATCTCCACTTAGTAAAATCAACACTTGATTTGAAGTATTGTGTTATTTCAAAAAAAATGTGAAATAGAGGGATATACCTGCATTAAAACGCACTAAACGGCTAGGTTTCCCAAGATATTTAGAAAACCATTCCGCTGCTTCAGCACCTTCATCCAATGCAGAACCAGTCCATTCCCATACAGTGACATTATCAATCACTTCACAAGTTTTGCCCAATGGAACCTTTAGCACTTCCATTCCAGGTGCCCTTAGTACTGCAAGAGAAAGTATAAGCTAAAAGTAAACACAGGAATAATGTGAACTTGAATGTTGATATGAAGGATTTTTGTATTCGATGAATATTAACAGTATTTGCAAATTAAAGTGAAGGATTTAAAATGAACAAGTTCTCTTTAAAATGAGATCTTGGTAGTACCTAAGTATGAGGTATCTGTAGGTTGCCATACTTCATTAAATGCTTCAGTTGGTAGCTCAACTTGAACTAGAGCAAGAGTTGGTTCGACTCTTTGAGTACATGCCCGTCTTTTAGCATTTACGACAACCCACTGTCTATCCCATCGAAATCCTGCGTATTAAAAGGACACCAAAAATAAGAGGAATACGGCATTCTCATTGAGACCAATCATCGAATATCTTCTAGTTCATCCTTTTTTCGACATCTCTTGCATCCAAGTAGAAGTTAAGAAATTGCAATTATCAATTAATGAATGCATCCCTTATCAAATGAAACAAAACTTTATGAAAAATGACAAAAGAGAACCAAGGAAAACAACAATGAATCTTAGTACACTTATCTCTAATAGTTCATCTACGTAAATGAACAAATCTTGTACTTCACTACTTTAGTCCTATAAATTCTTACAATAAAGTTCGTAAACTAACAGAACATTCAGCACGCCAAATTTTGAATATGAATTGACATAGTACCCAATCATAGTATGAGGTCGGTGGTACGCGGTATGCACAGGGTCCCTAGAATGGACTAAAGTTTCCGGTAATATTGGATAAAACACATCACAAATAGATATATAAACAATCATTTTATGGGGGGTTATGATTCTTTAAATTTTTAAAAGAACAGTAAAAGCATCAAATCTAAAAAAAATATATCAAAAAACTATCTATCATACTTTAATAGACTACTATTGAATTGCAACCATGAAATATGTGTGTTTCTCTCTTCTGAATAGATCAGAGTTAGAATCTTACTGTTTCGAAAAGAAAGGCGAGTAAATTAAAAAAAAAAAAAAATGATTATAGTGGAAAAAAGCCCAAACAAGATAACAAAAATTGGTTAAATGAAATTTTAAGAGAAACCCAAGATGGTTCATAAATAAGTTTATGGTCAGAGGTTCAAAGTATAACACAAAGTGGATCACTTTAGCTCATCATAGATATTAAGGAAAAAATATGACACAAATTAGAAGTAATTGAAATGCTTTCATTTACATAATGAGTTGAAAATAAGTGTATATGATGGTGAAAGTCAGATAGAAAGGAAAAGATAAGAAGTGGAGTGGGATTAGGATTTATACCAGTAGAAGAGATGGGTGCTTGAGAAACAGAGATCCCTCTGCATGATTTGATTGGGTAGATGAATATTGAGGTGATTTTAGCTGTGGGTTCACCTCCAACTCCTCCACCAAACACTGATTTGAACATGGATCTTCTCTTCTCTCTCTCTCTCTCTCTCTCTCTCTCTCTCTTTCAGAGTCTTAGTAGTCAGTCAATTAATGAAGATTTGATAATCATAACCAGAAAAGGGTGCAAGCAAAAGTCTGATGGTTCACGTGGAGCACGAGTGTGTGTGGTTTTGGCTGCACCTTGGGTAGTGGCCTAGTGGGGTTCATTGAGTTTTTTTTTTGTTGAGGGTTCATTAGAGTTGATGTCATTAGATGAAGACATTTGAATAAATGTTTGTATTATTCGTTTTAGACACTTAATAGGATGCGTGATACAACTGATCGAAAATAAGAGATCTGACGGTCAAGATGAGTTCCAGAAATAATATGCGTGTGTAACACGTGCATGTACGTGACGGATCGAGAAAACGAGATCCGACGATCAAGAAGAATTCAGAATATATTTGAAGATATATGAAGATATTTGAAGATATGTGAACATATGTAATATTTAGTATAATATATTCAGAATATCTCTTGTAACGATCTAATGGTAATATTAGATAGATTTTTATATTATTTCCTAGTTTAGTAATAAAAAACTAGGAAATCCTAAATCTTAGAGTGCCGCATAGGATTTTTTAGAGTTTTTCTTTAAAATCCATCTCCAATGCAAAACCCAACATGAATCTCTGAAGTGACGTGTCAAGATTTATTTTAGAGATCCTTAAGAGGACATTCTAAATTTAGAGAGTCCTCTTGAGATTCTCTAAGTGCCACATAAGCAAATCAATTAGTTTTAAACAAAAATATAGGTTTTTAGAGTTTCTCTTGAGTGTTGCATTGGAGATGGGTTTGAAATAGAGTGTCTCTAAATGGCCAAATAGGAAAGAGACCATTTAGAGATCCATTTTTCACACTTGACACATAATTTTTTTAGAGTTTTTCTTGAGTCTTGCATTGGAGATGCTCTAAATGAAGAATAAGTTACAAAGATATCTCAATTCTCAAGGATTCAGTTTATATAGTTTACTGAAAAACTCTAATCCCACCTCTCAATCTAATGTCGGAATATACATTAATACCCATTATAGAGAGAAAGTTTTGCCTTGCAGACAACGGAGATCAACCCTACTTCGACAACCTTAAATGTCAACCCTGAAAATTTAGTGCCTGAAAAATGAGTTCGAGAATCGCAAACTGATTAGATATTGACTCATATTCAAGACACATTCAACGTGTATCTGTACTATAATTTGACAACAAAATTTGGAAAGTCCTTGCTTTCCCTTGAGTCTCTTTAGTGGAGCAAGAACTTTAGGGGATCTCAGAACATATTACCATTGTTTCTGGAATGTAAGATAACTCAAAAGAGTTATATAGAAGGTTATACGATCGTTGTAGAATTATTGTTTAGAAATCTTTTTTGTTGATAACGTCTCAAGCAAGAGAAATAAAAAAGAAATTAAAAATCAATAATTGCGAATATAAAAGTGCAAAAACAACTGCTCCATTTGTTTTTAATATTTGTTGTTATTTTGAGAGTGGGTGCAACTTCAAGGAAGAATATGTTACCACAGTCACTCATTGAGAGATAAAAAAGGAAATGGATCTCCAAAGTGATAAGAAGAATATATGGAAAGACTTCTTTTTGGATAAGAGATTCTTGTAGTTTCATGACTTTTTTTTCTCATGAAAAGTTTATTATATGAGTGTAACAAGAAAAATCCTTATTTGAGCATGAAGAAATTTCAATCATACAAAATATCTTAGCCTTTTAAGTTTTTTTTTCTTTTTGTCGAGAAGTCTTATAAAGTTTATTTTAATGAAATATACATATCACTTATAGCCGTGTGATAAAATCAACCAAGTGTATGAGATTCCACCAGTTAAATATACATACGTATAATTATTTGGAGTACACGGTATTATTAGTTAATAAAAAATACTTTCAACAAAATAAGAAAGAGAAACATTGTCCTATATAGCACGGGGAGACCCTCCCAACCTTCATGTCACAGAAAATGAAAGGAATGTCATGTTACAAAAAATGAAAAGAATGTTTATTTTGAGATTAGAAAAGTCAACATAATTCAAGAAAGAAAATCTATAGACGTGATAAGCACGAGATAACAACTTGTTTTGTACCTACAGACTTTGACTTGTAAATATATAAACGACTTGGTTTTACCTTCGTGCTCATTTAGGTAAATGGTTTTTTGGAAAAATGAGATATAAAGTTGCCTTTGGGAATGTGACTTCAAATCCTCTTACAACTCTTAATCCCATAAAGCTCAAAATCTCCTCATGGGTTTGCTAAGATGATTTCTAACACAAAACTGAAGGCACAGATTGCACCACAATTGTGTACTGAGACTCCCAGTTTGTTCCATCAATGGAATTGGTAGAACTATACTGATTTTCCGTCGATGAAGGGAAGCTATGACTGCATATGGAGCTTTCAAATGAGCCACATGCCCATAGTTGACAGAAAGGTATTTCATACTCTCATATCGACTTGTTCGTTTAATCAAGCCATCTTTAGTTAAAGAAGATAAAATTTGGAAGGAAATTACTTCAAAAGAAATTTAATGTATCGGTCGTGTGACATTTTACAATGAAGTTGCAACTTACATGAAAGTTCTCTAAATTATACATGCATTTTCTAATTCTATCTCTCTCTCTCTCAATATGATTTAGTCTTTCAACTACTGCATTTCTAGGAAAGAAAACAAGAATAACAAAGAGTATACACGTAAATTTAACTGTATTTACCAGTTCACATAATGATATATTAATCGACCCGAAACAAACCAAGGTTGATTATCTGAAGGAACCTCTTTAAAACGTCGTCTTAGTGCCCTGCTGGAGTTATGTTCCATGACAAATATGAAGGATCCCCAAGTTGCCTGCCGAAAAAAAGAAACCAAACATTATAATCTCGTTAGACCAAGAGACTTGAAGACACTGTGAACTTTTTATTGTTTATATACGATATGTATTAGTAATAGAGTTCTCACCTTGGCTTGACCAAATATATAATGGTGAAAACCATGGCCAAAAACAAGCACAGCCCGCCAATTGTCAAATATGCGATTCCGAGAAAATCATTCTTCCCACCAATCCAGCTTGTTGTTGAAAGAACGAGCTTCTTCTTCCCACTGAAACTATATGTATTATAGTTGTTCTCCAGAACCACATTTATAACCTCATTCGCTTCAAGATTCACCTCTATCTTCCCATATAGTTTCCTAAACGTTGGTAAAGCTGCTGTTCTCATCCAAACGATGAGGTTTTCTTGCTCACTTAACTGTAACAGAAGATCAATAACAACAAAATCAGGGCTTTAAATCAAATACCAAAATGAACCCAAAACTTCGAAAAGAGTGAAATTACTTACGGGTTTGGATGTGTTCAGGCTTCCACCACCTATAAGAGGTCCCTTCTGGAAATTTTTTGGAAAGACTTTGTCTCCAAATTTCTTGTCCATGTCACTCTTCCACGCAATACCTTTTGTGTTCACTTTCAATTGCTCGTTGTTTCGAGAGAAACTGTATGTGTCATTGAATAGACTCCAAGCTATGAGACCACATGGTACAATAGATAGACCACCATTTTTACCTTCGGGGTCACACAGGTCTGTTTGATTCTCGTTTTTCGGGCTTCTTAGTTGTGCATCACTTCGACTCTTGACATACCTGAGACACAAAGTTATCATGAAATTAAAGCCCACAAAAAATATTTTAACAGGAAATTCTTAACCATGCAAGAAACCACCAGCTTATTCTAGTTTTCTTTCTTATAGTAGTTCTTTTCACTTTAATAAGTTCATAACAAGATAATGAAAGTTTGAAGCATCTCAGTCTAAGAACATACTATTACATTTTTAATGTTTCTTATCATAGTTGACAACATGGGCAAAACGATGAAGGGGCTAGCCCTGGATGTAGCCTGGTTAGCCCATCAGTGGTTAGCTCCATTTACAGGATCTAATAGGTAAAACTATTTTTTCGATTAATATAAAGTATAGAAATTCTTGGTTACATCTCCGATTGACAACCTAAACGGTTTCTAAGTACTTAGACTTGGTATCTAGAATGTGAGAGCACAAAAAGTTAAAGTATACCTCCGATGATTCTGGTAGAAGTTATCAAGTTGATAATACACGTAAATCGGGGCCTTCATAAACTTTGGCACCTGCAAATGAATTTAAATGATATTAATCACATACCAATTCTGAAATGGTTCTTCCCCTTATTAAGGTTTTGTTAGAAAAAATGGAGCTTACCGTTACATTTCTGTTGCATGTTTTGTTTTGTGCACTCTGTATGAATTTAACCTTATCACTTCTTTGAGGTTCTGGTATGCACTCAGTCTCATATCGATCAACAATTTCGACAACCTTTCAGAACGGCAAAATATTTAGTATCAGACATCCAATAAATAGAGAACAAATTAAAGTTTTATTCAAGGGCAAGACTTAAAACATACATTTCGTGAAGCGAGCAAGGAAGCAACACCGATGGGAATGAAGATTACACTGATGAGCATAAATGCTGAAATCACCTGCACCAAAAAGTGGATATGTTCAATTTATCATACCCGAATTACGCATAATAAACACTGAATCAAGAAAGTATATATTTTGACGCTAACATACCCATCGTGGTGTTAGAATCGGCTTACAAGCTGGAAGTTCTTGCTGAGTAAACTTTGAATCTGGAAGAAAAAATTGAAGTACATATGAGTTGAACGGAGATCATCGAAGGTTCTATAAATTTGTGGGTCGGACTCAAGTCTAAGGTAATTTTCTAACTGACATCATTAAAAGATTGATGTACAATTTGGTTATTGGATTAATAAGTTTGTGATCTAAAGTTACATAAAAACTAAAACTTAGACAACTTAACTCATGATCGAAACATCGATCTTTTAATTTCGACAGCTAAAATATGATATTGAAGGTTCAAAATAAAAAGTAGCAAGAAACAAACAAGTTTCTTCCTATTAGGGTTTGGTCTTCAAGCTCCCATGAAACAACTATGGTACTAGTTATGAACTCAATTATCAAGCAAGCAAATTCTCCCCTTTGAGCTATAGGATGATACTTTGGGGGTATCAGATACATATGAAGTTAATTGCCCTAGAAATTAAAATTTTATCAGTTCACAAATTGGAAAAATTTGTAAGTATAAGATATGGGTAATTTTTAGTTAGAAACATATGAAAGTTAGAGTTATTTTTTTTCTCATTTAAGAGATTAATATGAATAATTAAGCTAAGAAATAAACCCTAGCTTGTTGAATTAACTAACACAAAAAAAACCCTAAAATTAAACCAAATAAGGTGAAGAATCAAAACTTACATTTGGGTCTTTTTGAAACCTTCCTAGGTGTAGTTACATCACCAGATCCACCACCAGAACTTGTCCCGGCATTAGAATTCATCGAAATTTTTTTAAAAAAAAAAAAAAACAAAGTCAAGAAGAAAAACAGAACAAACCCAAAGTATAAAAATTGAAAAGAAATCAAGGGTTCAAAGAAGAGATTTTTGGTTTTGATTCAGAGACTATGAAATGGGTATATTTTAGAGAGAGAGAGAGAGAGGTAGGTTGGTAATGAATGAATGAATGAATAATCTTTTCTCTGGGGGGTTTTTCTCCTTCTCTCTTGTGTTTGACTTTGAATAATCTAGAGAGAGAAAATCCTAGAGAGAGAGAGAGTATTGTTGTTTGGGTCTTAGAGGAGGGAGGGAGGGAGATAGCCGGCGGCTCTCTCTAGAAATGAAAAAAAGAAGAAGGAAAGACCGAAGAAAAGTAAGTATGAAATAAAAAAACGCGGTTGATTTGATTAGTAGGTGGCCTTTCTTCTTCTTCTTCTTCTTCTTCTTGGTTGAATATTAGAAATTAGAAAGAGTTATGATTAGGTGCTTCTTTTCCTATTTTTGTTATATAATCTGATCTCAATCTTGCCGTTAATTTATCAAAAATGAATGGTTTTAATGACTATGGATGGATGGAAGTAACTTTAGGTTTTGAAAGTGTACGAAATTATATAGTGGTAATGGGAGTTAAATATGGATTTGAAAGTTGCGGGAGTTACTGTTGCACGTTAGCACGAAGTTTAATAAAGATAAAGTTGATTGAAAAAGTTAATTATTGGCCTTCTTTCCTCTTTTATAGGTGTCGCACGTGGGGATGCAATTAACTTTATTTGGTGACTTATTGTGGTTGGGGACGTCTAAAACCGCCTCCCATAATTACTATAGGAGCCTCTTTTGAGTGTTTGGCCATGATCAACCCCGACATTTGTGGGCGCCTCTTTTCGGGATGGGTCAGTCCGAGGCCCATAGCATTGTCTCGGACTGGGACAGTACGAGGTTATTCTTTGAGCTTCAGACTGGCCCGTCCGACACCACTATTATCCCTCTGATTCTCTCTAACATAGTGCTCCCCTCTCTCTCCAACGAGTGCTCCCTTCTCTAACCGTTGCTTTCATATCTCTCTATCTCTAATCGTAGTTTTGTTTGTATAGATTTGTAATGTAGGTAGAGGTGGTGGGTGGGTAGAGAGTAACTTTTAGTACTTAGTTTTGAGAAGATGATTTATAGAGTTTAGTGTCACAAATTTTAGAGAGATTTTCGGGGTTTATTCTTTGCTTTTTTATGGTAAAATGGTCTTTGAGAGAGATCTTGTGAGAGACATCTAGGGTTTAATATTTGCTTTTTTAATGGTGAAAAAAATCTTTAAGAGAGATTTCTTTGTAAAAGTATCTTTTATCATAAACAAGTGTTTAATGTCTTTTTGATTGTTATTCATTGAGTTTGATTTGTAATCTTTGCTTTCCAATTGAAGAGAGAGAAAGAAAAAGGAACGAAGAACAGGTGAAGTGGAGGTGCTCTGGAGGCGCCTACAATAGTTTTGGGAGGCCACTACAGAAGCGAGGTGCCAACAGTAATTTGGGAGTAGTTTTGGGAGGCGCTTTTGGACGCTCCCATTGTGTTTATATTGATTTAATAAGATTTTTCTTTTAACAATTACTATATTAAAAGATGTTTTTTTTTGTTGCAAATATTACAAGATGTTGGTAAATCGTACTAAAAATAAATACAAAGATAAATTAAGATTCGTACATTGGATAGTTATTATAACGACTTCAGTTTTATCATGAGTAGTTGAAGTAATCGTCAAAAGTTATAGTAGGGGTCAGCGGGGTCTATCTAAAACACATCTAATTTATTTTTATTTTATTGATACTCAGATTCAATGTGTTAAAAGTGTCTTGAATATGGGATTTAACTAGGTTTTTGACTTGCTAACCCGTTTCGGTCTCGGTGCAGAATTTTAGATTCGTTAATAGGGTTGATCACCGAGGCAGAGCTGATATGTGAAGCAGGTCTCCGAGACAGAGCTGGAATGCAGAGCAGAGCTTATGTCCGTTATTACTGTTAGCGTATCCATGGCGTGCCAAATAATGTTATCAATATAAGACCAAGTTTGTGTGTTGACTTTCTTTTAGCTAGATTTCAACTTGAATTGACTGTCTTTCACGTCAGAAAGTTTGCTTTTTAATCTGAATTATTGTGTCTCTTATTTTAACAGTACTAGTGTCATACAACTGAATTTCTATAGGCGTCTCCTATTGTTATTTCTACAACACCTCCCCTTGTTATTTCGACATGCACCTCTTCTTTTCATAATATTCGTATCCAATTTTTTTTTCTCTTACCTCATTTTTTATAGACTCAAGAGTCATTACATCATTACATGACTACATGATACATTATGAACTAAATAAGTTCTATAACTACTATTACAAAGATATCTTGGGCTCCATGACCATATAAAGAACCTTAATGCCGTCCTATATGGTTCTTTTTTCTACTTCTTCACTCGCACTGAGAGTCCAATTTACTTTTCTGCTTTGCTTATTCCGAATCTAGGAATCCTAACTTCTAAAAATCCTAATATTTTTTTGTCTAACTTCAACCTCTCTTCAACCTTTTAAAAAATCTTTTATGATATTCCTTGCGTCACCTTTTATGAGTATATTTTAGAGGGTACTTCTAACTCTAATGCCACAAGATTTTTTCTCAGTTTAAATCCACTACACAAACCTGAGTTTTTTTGCCGGAAAAGGACTTACACGACGAAGGTCAGACAAAACTGAAGAAGATGAAGAATCGCACTTTCTCTGGAATGTAGAGGGATATGGTGTCGGTGGTGAAGAATCGCACTTTCTCTGGAATGAAGAGGGATATGGTGTCGGTGGTGGTTGTGATCACCGGTGTGTTGTCTGTGATGGTGAAGTAAAGAAGATGGAGAGAGAAACATTTCATTTCCTCTGGATATAAAATTGCCATTCGGTACATTTCAAACTTGTTTTTAAGTCTGAAAAACTAGGTTTTTATTAAGCCCATTAATAACACTGGCCGATTCAACCCAACTTTCAGATATTGCTTAAAAGAAAAATAAACATTTGAAATCTGCATTCTCTCTGTTCAGATTTCAGATATGAAAAGTATAGAAAAAACAAACAAAAACAACCTAATCATAAATTAAACGGTTGTGTTGTCTTGTGTCTTGTAGTGTAAATGCATGCTTATAAGTTGATACTGATAGGAAGTCTATTCGGTCCACCAAACTGTAGACACGGGCGATAGCGTGGTTCACTACGTTGGGTGTGGTTCACTACGTTGGCCGGATTGAAATGCCAATTTAGGTTTCCATAGGTAATAGTTTTGTAAAGTCTAACACTGTGTTTATCTGTAAAGTCTAACACTGCCGGGGATCGAACCCGGGTCACCCGCGTGACAGGCGGGAATACTTACCACTATACTACAACGACTTCAGTGCTCAAGCGGTTTTAGTTTACTTATATCAGGAGTTAACTTGTGCCAAAGGTGATGAAAAGGGTGCTTTTAGTAAGAGTGGGAGTTGCCTTAAAACATAAAACATTTTTGAGGGGACCTTGTTAAGGGATGCAATTGATATGGAAAAGGGCGCCTTTAGCAATAATGATGGTCTATAGAACCCCTAACCCATCTTTAACATAAAACATTTTTGAGGATTTGAGTTTGTTATTTTACACATGGATGGTTTAGTGCTATATGCGAGCATGTTCATCTCACCAAGATCTTCTTAGAGCTATTATTCTCAATCTAAATGAAACACAAGACGTTGAGGTAATGAAATTATTGTTGAGAACTAATATTTAAGCCACAAATTATGGTTTAGTGCTATATGCGAGCATGTTCATCATTCAGCCTAATTAATTATGATTGATTTCGTAAGTTTCGTATAGTCATACAGAAACCCCAACTAAAATTTGGCACCGCAATCTCAAATTTTCAATTATGTCCCAAACTGCAACTACAATATCACTTCACAACTTAGAATACAATGCTACGAGCACGGAGCTCCACTAGTGAAGCTCGATTTGAAGAACTCCATTTTTATAACCTCCGCCCAAAATTTCTCATAAATTTTTACAACTTTTGAAATGAAATGAGAGGCCACACACAAAATCAATATACAAGGGTTAGAGAACAAATAATACCAAATGTTAGTTTGAGAATTAAAATTAAAAAAGATATGGAGTTAATTAAGTATTTAACTCTCTCCCTTCTCTCTCATTATTCTTCTTCTTCTTGTATTTCAACTAGTAAAACAGAAGCAAGAATGAGAACAAAAATGAACTTCTGAAACAGAGGATTTACAGTAGAGTACAGGAGGAAGAAGAAGAAGAAGAAGAAGAAGAAGAAAATGGGTTAAGAACAACTCGTTCAAATCTTCAGAACAATTCTCAAGAATCTTAATTACAAGGTCAGATTGGAATTACTGTTTCTTTCATTACCCACTCGTAATGTGATTGAACTTCTCTACTAGTTCTCTCAATCTTCTCCTCTGTTTCGATTTCTAAGTTTCAAATGTCAATTTGAGTCTCTAGGTTTAATCAAAGAATTTACTTTCTCTGGGTTTCCTTTTAATTCTTCATAATCTTCTTGATTCTTTTTATCTCTGGGTTTCCTTTAAATTCTCATAATCTCCAATTTTCTTGAAATCTTTATCATCTTCTAGGTCGAAACGATCAAGACAGTTGCTCCACCTTGTTTCAAATTCCGGTAAAATGTCTCCACCACCTTACATTTTTCTACCACCAGTTGATCTTCCACCATCACCACCACCACCACTTGAAGATATTGGTTTTGATTGGACTGAAGAACAAATCTTTACATATTTAGAACAAATAGTAGGCGGAAACCGTTTCCCGTCTAACGTGCTTACAAATGTAAACCCTTTCGATGTGTTGCCTTCAACATTGTCACGTACGATTTCATCTATCTCATTTTTATTGCATTTCTCTTAAGAACTCAGTCATAAATATATCAAAATTGACTAACTTTTGAGGTATATGATAATGGGCAGAAAATGTTTGGTACTTCTATGAGGAAGATGTAGTAATTCCTGAAAACAATTATTGGGATATGATTGAAGAAGATACTAAAACATTTTCGAATTCTCCTACCATTGGTGTGAAATCACTACTTCAATTCAATACAGGCCAATACCCAAATGGGACTAAAACCAATTGGATGATGCATTCATATAGGATTGATTATATACGACTACTTGAAATCAACCAACAACATGTAAGTTAAAGACCGATTAATTGTTAATCCGATATTTGAATACAAATGTCATTTTTCTTTAATTTTCATCGAACCCCATTTTTTTTTTTTTTTTTGCAGGATGCAAGATCACTTTGTAGAGTTTACTACGATGGCGAACGAATTCCACAAAACCAAGATGGAAGTGATAATATCTTGGATAATTTGAATGTGAAGATTATGAACTTAACTTAGTTTAGTAGTAAAAAAGAATTGTTGTGTTATTTCATATTCGATGTTGAAGTTTTTCGATGTCATATATATTGCAGGAAATCATTCAGGATGAGGCGCCTGTGCCAAATGTTCAGCCAACAGAAGAAGCTAGAGACCCAAGTTTTGGGGATTGGATTCAAGGTGTTAACGAGAACAACGATTTGGCTATTGAGGACCATGATTTTTCTAATGAAGGCTACATAGAGTTGCTTGATCTTGATGAGCCACTATTATATGGTTAAGATATTTCGACTCACTTTAATGTACTGTATGATATTGTATATCTATATATAGTTGAATTATAGGCTAACCTTGGTTTATCTATGTGGGACTAATGCAGATGAAAATTTTGGACCGGATGATTTTTTTGAGCCGGATGAATATTTTGACGCGGATGAACTTTTGTGGGAGATTGAGAATAATCCAATCAACCAGCAAAACCATGCAGATAATGGCTCACATGGATCTTTGTGAAGCTTGATATATGTTTAGGCAATCTAGGTTTTAGATACATATGTTTTGTACAGACATGATATGAGCACAGGCAAAACTTGATTCTTTAATTCTATTTCCATAAGAGTTTCATTTTTGAATAGGATATCTTACTGAAGTATTAATAAAATTCAATTTTCCAAAAAATAAAATAAAAAATAAAATAAAATTCAAATTTTGTTTAACACTTCATTTTCGAGTATCCTTTTACTTGGGTCACATTGTTAAAGTTGTTCGATACCAACTTTAACTTTCAGTTCATAATCTCGAATGAAGCCTTTTAGCTTTCAGTTCTTCCACTTGACGTCTCTGTTCTTCGCGTTCTTCAGCACTCATCCTATAATGAGCTCTATTAGGCAGTGTTGCGCCCGGGACAAGATTGATTTAATGTTGAATATCCCTCAACGGTGGTAAGCCGTCGGATAGGTCTTTAGGGAAAACATCTGTGAATTCTTCCAATATTGGACGAGCAGAATCAGGAATAACGTCATCCTCAATTCTAATTTCCTTCCTAATTAACATATATCCAACATCCATTTGTTTAACCTCCTTAACGAACAACCTCTGAGATAATAAATTTGAAGTCTCGCCTCTCTCAGTCGTAGGAGGAACCCCTCTACTTGGTAACAACACAATTTTTCTCTTGTCGAATAGAATACTATAAGTGTTCTTTCGACCATCATGAAGGACTGACCTATCAAACTGCCAAGGTCTACCCAATAATAGATGACACACATCCATAATGACGACGTCACACCACACACTATCACAATATTTTATTCCTACAGAAAAGGAAACAAGACACCGTTTAGAAACAGTTACCTGAATTCTCTTCTTAAGCCACGCCAATGTGTAAGGATTTGGGTGTTGTTCTGTCTTTAAGTTAAGTTTGGTTATTGCTTCTTCAGAAATAACGTTCTCACATGCACCAGAATCAATGATAAGCTTACAAACTTTTCCCCCAATCGTACAAGTAGATTGGAAGATATTATTTCGTAACCAATCTTCCCCTTCAAGACTACGTGGTGCATAACACGCCCGCCGCACAACCAGTAAGGGACCAACATCCCCCTCGACGTATTCTTCCAACTGATCATCATCATACACGGGATCACTACCATCTTCTTGATCGGCCCCCTCTTGACTAATGTTATCAATATACAACCCTTTACCATGTGGTCATCCTTTCGAACATTGATTAGCACGATGACCAAGTTCACCACATTGAAAACATTGAATAGTCGAACCACTAGTTTGAGATGGATTAACTGGATTAGCTTGTTGTCTTGTAGTTATGGGTATTTGTATAGGACCCGATGTATTGCCTCGTTGTTGGTTACCACCAACTGGCCTAAACTCAACACGACTACTCCCAAACAACGAATTCCAAGATGTTCCTCTACCTCTTTTTTTTTCTTGTTTTTCCCAAATAAGGGCACGTGGATGAGCATCTGATATCGTGAATGGATCAAACATATTGATTGTATCCTGATAGTCTTCCTTAAGACCACCAATGTAGCGAGCGACTAATTGTTCTTCGGTTTCAGCAAGTTCATTGCGAGAAATTAGAAAGTGAAACTCAGTAGTATACTCGTCTACAATACGAGACTCTTGCTTCAATTGTTGCAATTTTTGATACATTAACTTGATGTAGTTATGTGGAAGAAAATTTGCACGCATATATTTTTTCATCTTCTCCCTGTCTTGGACCGCATTAACTTGTGGTGTTGCCACCATGCAGCATCCCTGTCAGGAAGTCTAGTAGCCACAAGAGGAACTTGCCTGTCATGGGGTACCTCCTTAAACTCTATCGTCGACCGCAGTTAGCCAGTCAAGGAATTCTTCAGGTTGACCACGCCCTCCGAATTCTGGGATATCAATCCTCAAACCCGCTTCCCATCTCCGAGAATCGTGATTGGGTTGGTTCCTTCTCACCTGAACGTCTTTAGCAAAAGGGTTATCGGAATCATCTTCAGTAGACCCATCATCCTTTTCTTAGTGACGTTTTGGTGAAGTCGGTTCCCTTTGATGAACAATTAATGCATCTATCCAATGCGTCAACCCTTCTATCATTTGAGTCATCTGTTGCCGTCATTCGTCAACACCATATAATCGTTGATTTATAGTTTCATCTCTTTCATTAACAATATCCATGTGATTCTCCCTACCTCTAGCAGGTTGTCTTCTCGTATGACATTGTTAAAGATCGACGCAAGCTCTGGTACCAACTGATGCTGCGCGTAGTAGGCAAGAGATTAAAAGTATAGTGATCGCTCCTCTATGATTGATTAAATCAAACAAAATTATATTCGATAAACTAAGCTCCTTTAACAATGAACATAAAAGGCCTATTTATAGCCTTTAACCCCTAAAATAATAGAAGTCTAAAATTGCTAAAACTCTAAAATATCTAAAATCTAGAAACTACTAGAAACTAGAAAAACAACCAAAATTAGAAAACTGCTAAAAACTAGGAAAACAACCAAAATTGAACTGCTAAAAACCAGAAAATAGCCAAAACTGAGAAACTGCTAAAAACTAGAAAATAACCAAAACTGAAAAACTGCTAAAAACTAGAAAAGTAGAAAGATAGAAAATCCTCTAGCAGGGCTGACTTGCTAAACCCAGGTCTGACCAAGCAGGGTTGAGCTATGTTGTATCACGGTCCCATTTATTATAAAATACTAACGCTGCTAGGTCTGTTGCATCAAGGTCCTCCACTAATAGAGATCCCCGAAGATCTTTCTTTGTCAAACATAGCAAGTCTAACTATCACATACTAATATGAACATATACCTACAAAATACCCAAATTAGCTAACATAAACATGCAATCATAATTAGAAAAATGTTACTTTTAGACTCTCAACAACACAGAAACAACCTCATGTTCCAATTTAGAGAGAATACTCACCCTCTTAATTGTATTTAATAGTACGTTTTGGCGATCAATAATCAGTTGGATCTAGTAGGCGTTTTGTGTATTGTGTGTTTGGTAATTCGTTTTGGCTTCTAATTTTGACAAACTTATTTATTTTATTTTTATGACGTTTATGTAATTTTGTTTGTTTTTTTTATTTTGTTTTCCACTCTTTAATTTCTTCATTTTTCTTCTATTACTTTTTTTTGTTGAACTGTTCTATTACTTTCTCTCCCTTCCATACATTCGCTCTCTTTTCTCTCCAACCACAATACCATCTTCATCAATAGCTTAGGCATTTTCTATCCTCCTATCACCATAAAAAACACAATAAACATATCTCTAGAAAAAACACTCAAGTTTACACCTCAACCACCTTAATGAGGGTCAAAGTGTACTACTAGACACAATTGGAGATCAAAATGATTAGTTATTCACAAATTAGGGACTAAAAATGAATTAACCTTTTTTTAACTATAATTTTTTTTTTAACAAAAGATAGGCTTGCAGACAACGAGTGAAAACTTGGGCATTAAAAATATTCTTTAGGGCATAAAGACTTCAAACAATCAGGATTGCCTTGGGAAATTGTTGTTTTTGATGTTCCGAACGAGTTGACCTCATGAGTCTCTTAATCGAGTCACTGGTGAAACTGGTTCTTATTTTGATTTTGTTAGTAAATCAATTGAAAACACTTTCATTCCAAAATTAATGGAGAAACCAAGGAAGAGAACAATTCAATATCTTTCGTATCTCTAACCAATAATGCATGTTATAAAAATAAGATAATTCTTAGTCGAATCTCACTATCGATTTAAGATTGGAAAGAGGAATTGCATTCCTTTTGTGTTTTCTGATTTATTACTTTAAAATCAATACGCTTCTAATTCAAAAAATCAAAATGTCTTTGATTTAGAAATTAGATAAACAAGAAAGTAAAAGAAAAATCGGAGGATTACAAAAAGAAGATTTTAAAAGGGGGGAGGTATTCATTTTTCCTTAGAAAATTTATATATTGTATAATACCACATAATTACCAGTGTTTATCTCCCAAGATACAAAGATTAAGATTCAATGGTACTTTGAATCATAAAGCATTCGAACTTAAAAATATGTTAAATCTGCGACTTAATGTGAATGAACCGGACTTCCTTCTTATGAAACTCTTTGAAAATTCTCTTAAATGTTATGCTTAGACTCTCTAAAATAATCTTCTAAGAAGGCTTGATGATCTGAAAAACGGATAGAAATTTGGAGTTCATTGGTGGGAATTACATGTCTCTGAGACTACCCGAATCATCTAAGTAGTGTTCACTACAAAAATACGGAGTTTATGTGACGGCCAAAGTCCGTCATAAAAGTACACATACCCAAACCAAAATTTGGCCCAAACTGCAACTACAATATCACTTGACCACTTAGAATACAATGCTAAGAGCACCGAACTCCACTAGTGAAACTCTATGAATGGAGTTCCGTTTATAACCTCGGCTTAAGAAATTTCATAAATTCTTACAATTTAATATTAAAAAAGATATTAAGTATTTAACTCTCTCCCTTCCCTCTCAGTATTCAACTATAAAAACAGAAGCAAGAATAAGAACAAACATGAACCTCTGAAACAGAGGATTTACAGCAGAGTACAGGAGAAAGAAGAAGAAGAAGAAGAAGAAGAAGAAGAAGGATTAAGAACAACTCGTTCAAATCTTCAGAACAATTCTCAAGAATCTTAATTACAAGGTCAGATTAGAATTACTGTTTCTTTCATTACCCAATCGTAAATTATGTGATTGTACAACTTTACTAGTTCTTTCAATCTTTTCTCCTCTGTTTCGATTTCTAAGTTTCAAATTTCAATTTGTGTCTCTGGGTTTAATCAAATTTCAATGTGATTGAAATTCTTGTTGATGTTCTTGATTCTTAGTTCCAGTACAATTTATCCTCAAAACTTTGAATTATAATATCTGGGGTTCCTTTTAATTCTTGAAATCTTTATCATCTTCTAGGTCAGAACCGATCAAGACAGTTGCTCCGCCTTGTTTCAAATTCCGGTAAAATGTCTCAACCACCTATCATTTTTCAACCACCAGTTGTTCTTCCGCCACCACCACCACCACCACCTGAAGATATTGGTTTTGATTGGACTGAAGAACAAATCTTTACATATTTAGAACAAATAATAGCCGAAAACCGTATCCCGTCTAATGTGCTTACAAATGTAAACCCTTTCAATGTGTCGCCTTCAACATTGCCAGGTACCATTCAATTTATCTCATTTTTTATTGCAGTTCTTAAGAAGTCAGTCATAAATATATCAAAATTCACTAACTTTTGATGTATATGATAATGGGCAGCAAATGTTTGGTACTTGTATGAGGAAGTTCTTGAAATTCCTGAAAACTATTATTGGGATACGATTGAAGAAGAAACCTATAGATTTCTGAATTCTCCTACAATTGGTGTGAAATCACAACTTCAATTCAATACAGGCAAATTCCCAAATGGGACTAAAACCAATTGGAGGATGCTTTTATATAAGATTGATTATATAAGACTACTTGAAATCAACCAACAACATGTAAGTTAAAGACCGATTAATTGTTAATCCGATATTCGAATACAAATATGTCATTTTTCTTTAATTTTCATCGAACCCCATGTTTTTTTTTGGCAGGATACAAGATCACTTTGTAGAGTTTACTACGATGGCGAACTAATTCCACAAAACCAAGATGGAAGTGATAATATCTTGGATAATTTGAATGTAAAGATTATGAACTTAACTTTGTTTTGTAGTAAAAAAGAATTGTTGTGTTATTTCATATTCGATATTGAAGTTTTTCGATGTCATATATATTGCAGGAAATCATTCAGGATGAGGCGCCTGTGCCAAATGTTCAGCCAACAGAAGAAGCTAGAGACCCAAGTTTTCGGGATTGGATGCAAGGTGTTAACCCGAGCAACCAAGGTGTTAACCTGAACAACCAAGGTGTTAACCAGAACAACCAAGGTGTTGACCAGAACAACGATTTGAATATTGAGGACTTCAGTTTTACTAATGTTCAGCCACCATTATATCCTCCCGGTTAAGATATTTCGACTTTAACACACTATGATATTGTGTGTATATATATATATATATAGTTGAATTATAGGCTAACCTTGGTTTATCTATGTGGGACTAATGCAGATGCAAATTTAAGACCGGATGAAGTTATTGACCCGAACAACCAAGGTGTTAACCCGAACAACCAAGGTGTTAACCAGAACAACCAAGGTGTTAACCAGAACAACGATTTGAATATTGAGGACTACGGTTTTACAAATGAGAGCCGCGTAGAGTTGCCTGATCTTAATGAGCCACCATTAGATCCTCCAGGTTAAGATATTTCGACTCACTTTAGCACACTACAATATTGTGTGTATATATATATAGTTGTATTATAGACTAACCTTGGTTTATCTATGTGGGACTAATGCAGATGAAAATTTAGGACCGGATGATTATATTGACCCAGAAGATTTTGACACGGATGCATTTTTTGTAGGAGACTGAGAACATTCCGATCAACCAGCAAAACCATGCGAATAATGGCTCACATGGATCTTTGTGAAGCTTGATATATGTTTAGGCAATCTAGGTTTTAGATACATATGTTTTGTACAGACATGATATGAGCACAGGCAAAACTTGATTCTTTAATTCTATTTCCATAAGAGTTTCATTTTCGAATAGGATATCTTACTGAAGTATTAATAAAATTCAAATTTTGTTTAACACTTCATTTTCGAGTATCCTTTTACTTGGGTCACATTGTTAAAGTTGTTCGATACCAACATTTGGAATGTATATATGAGTCAAATGGGGTGCAAGCAATTGTAACGTCCATTTCATAAATCACTCTGAGGGCAAAATCATTGTGGTCTTAGGGGTCAGGTCTGCTCCTCGGTGAAGAAAATAGAGGGACTCGGGCCATCCGATTCCATTTTTTTTTTATGAAAAGAGAAGAAGATTTAAACATATTTGTGATAGTCAAAATGTAGGATTCAAACAGATGAGTTAGTTATAAATGAGAGGAGATCTTTTTAGGCAAGGGTTTGAGATATACACTTTGAAAAGGTAGTTCTTGTGCCCATCCATAGGATAGATCAACAAAATGAGGTGTGAGAGTGAGATTTTTAATGGTAAGTTTTTAGCCAAATTTTCAGAACGTTAACAATCCATAGGATAGCTCAAGTGTTTATTAAAAATTGGGTTATTTTTAAATGTCCTCCTAATTTATGACCAATTTTCCGTCTAGTCCCTGTTTATCGAAAATATCTAGATGGTTTCCTTTTTAATGTTACCGTCCATTGACTGTTAACTTCTTTTAAAATTTTACTGAAATGCCTTCTTTGAGTTACCACATAGTCAACTTTCTTTCTCTAAAAATTATTTCCCTTTCCTATCATCTCTTTCTCTTCTCTTCCCTAGATTTTCTCTCTCTAAAAAATCATTTGGTAATTAAAACAGGATTTTTCTTCTTTTCTTTTCTTTCTCTAAGAGGGCATGCAGGTCCTCCATTAATGGAGATCCTGAAGATCTTTCTTTGCCTTTACCTTTAATTTGAACATAACATAGCAAGTCTAACTATTACGTAGTAATATGAACATATACCCTCAAAATACCCAATTAGCTAACATAAACATGAAATCATATGAGACAACTGTTACCTTCGGAATCTCAACAACACCAAAACAACCTCGTGTTCCAATCTAGACTTCTAGAGTTCTGTCCTTCTTAATTATACTTAGTAGTTTGTTCTGTCGGTCAACTTGGTCTTCATCCATAACCTATGGCATCATCTTTTGTCTTCCTATCACCGTCACAAAAAAACACTCAAATTTGTACCTCAACCACCTTAATGAGGGCCAAAGTGAACTATTAGACACAATTGAGGATTAAAATGATTAGTTGTTCACAAATTAGGGTCTGAAAAGGAATTAACCTTTTTTTTCTCTTTAACTATAACAATCTTTTGAACAAAAGGATAGACTCGCAAATCACTTGAAAAATGAAGGTCGTGACTTTAGGGCGTTAAAAAATATTCTTTAAAGCATAAAGGCTTCAGTCAATCAGAATTACCTTGGGAAATTGTTGTTTTCGTCGTACCAATTTAACGAGTTGATTTAATGAGTCTCTTATCCAAGTCATTGGTGAAACAGGTTCTTACTTTGATTTTGTTAGTAAATCAATCGAAAACACTTTCATTCCAAAATTAATGGAGAAAGACCAAGGAAGATAACAATTCGATATCTTTCGTATTTATAACCAATAATGCATGTTATAAAAAACAGACGATTCATAGTCGAAACTCACTATCAATTTAAGATTGGAAAGATGAATTGTATTCTTATTTTTTTATCTGATTTATTACTTTAAAATCAATACATTTCTGATTCAAAAAAATCAGAATGTCTTTGATTTAGAAATTAAATAATCGAAAAAAGTAAAAGAAAAAAAAACTGAGGATTAGAAAAAGAAGATTTTAACTGAGGCGAGTTATTCCTCTTTCCTTAGAAAAATGTATGCATTGTGTAATACCACATAGTTACCAGCGTTTGTCTCACAGGATACAAAGATTAACCTTTGGATTTAATGGTGCTTCGAATCATAAAGCATTCGAACTTGAAAATATGCAAACCTCTGACTTCAAGCGATTCAACCAGAGTTCCTTCTTATGAAACTTCTTGAAAATTCTCTTAAATGTTATGGACTCTCTAAAATAATCAGTACCCATAACTTCTCTAAAAAAAATACCAATAACTTCTTTATTCTTGAAGTTGAAAAATGAAGTGATTAAATAGTTAATGATTTTTGGGGCAAGCAATTTGAGAAAAAGAATTTCCTCAAGCTTAACCTATTAGTTTGGGTTACAAATTAGAAAGTAGGATGGGGAGGGTAAGAGGAATAACAAAAAAAAAATTAGGATTATTTCTCAAATAGCCCCTAACTTTGTCACCATCTTCCTGCCTAGCTCCTAATTTTATCAAATATTCCCATATGACCTCTTTTTTCAGTTAACGCTAGCACACTGTTAACTAGTCATCACCTTTTCTCCTCCATCTCATCTTCTCTCTCTGCCACCTCATCTTCTCACCACCTGACCGTCTTTACCGGCGAGGGTCGCCGGCCGGCAAGTTTTCGGCTGGCGACCTTCAAACATTAATTTTTTTCTCTCCTCTCTCTCTAAATTTTTTTTCCTCTTCTCCCTCTCTAAGAGCATCTCCAATGCAAAACTAAAAAAAACTCTAATTGGCTTATGTGTTGAGTCTCAATTGAGATTCTCTTTCCTATGTGGCTAACTTGAGTGTCTCTAATTCAAGTCCTTCTCCAATGCAACACTCTACAAAACTCTAATAGAGACACATGTCACACATACATTTAATAGAAAAAAGTGGTTGAGAAAGAAAGGCTTTTTGTTGGTCCAAAAATTAAATTTGATGACTAGGACACTTAAGACTCTCAAAAGAGATTTCAAAAATAGAGTTTCTAGTTGAGACATCTTAAAACTTAATGCTTCCACATCATCTTAAGATCTCAATTGAGTTTTGCATTGGAGAGGTTTTTTCTCAAAAAGAAAAAAAAAGAGATTTTATAGGGCCCCTCATTTTTGTTAAAAGGCCCCCCTCAATGATTATTTCTCAAGTGAAATGGTTCATGGGGAGGCCTTTTAACAAAAATGGGGAGGCCCTATAAAACTTCCCAAAAAAAAACTCTAAAGTCCTAGATGGCACTTAAGATTTTAAGATTGAGTCTTGCATGAGAGATGCTCTAATTAGATCTAGAGAGAGAGGAGGTATGTTCTTGAACAAACCACCTCTCTCTAGAAAACGTCAAGAGGTGGAGAGGTGCTGCTCGATCCCTTATAAATGAGTTTGGTGGCCCCATATTCGTTTTAAACCATCGGGTGCTTTTAAAAATCCTCTAAAACAATGGGTGCTTTGGGTGTTTTTTTTTTAAATAAGATTACTTTCATAATAAAAGGATACAAATGTCTCAGAAGAACAAAGACAAGTCCACGAAATTCAAAGACAGATTGTAAACAAGTTAACTGAGAGGACTAAAACAATAGGTGCTTTGGGTGTTTTTTAACTTTCTTTTAAAATATAATATTAGGTGAGAGGCCTTAAATTTCACTGCTCAAAACAAGCTGGTGGCCCATATTCTTCAAAATAGTGTGTGTTTTTAAATTTTGTTCCATAACAAAATAATGGCTTTTGCTTTGGTAAAAAATAGTGATAGTTGTGCATCACTTGGAAGAGTCCTAAGCGTCGTAAGTAAATATTTAAAATTATTAAGTAAAGAGGTCTCTTAAATGGGTTAGTAGAGTCTTCGTCAAAAACAAAACCCCGCACTTATTAAACTTGAGCGTGAATCTCTAAAATAACGACAATATCAATAACCGCTAACGTTTGAAGCGTCCATAAACGTACTAATTCCATGCAAATATATAGCCATTGAAGCCCTAAATCAATAAAAGAACCAAAAAAAGACTCACTAGAGAGTGATAGACACAAGATCTTAAACAACTTCCAATTAATTGGATAAGGAAAAAATAATAGAGGAGAATCCTCCGCATTTAATGTACAACCAACGTTTATTCGGTCTAATTACGTTTCTAATTTAACTGGCTGGCTCCTATTCATCTCTTAACAGTTTGTCCTCATCTTTAACCGATCATCTTTGACGTGTTCAAGGGTATTTTCGTCTTCTTACCTTTCTAAACCCCATCTACTTCCCTAATTTATCGCTAATTAATCATGATTTTCCTAATTAATCCATCACTAATAATCTATCACAATCTCCGAATATTCTCACGAACAAATAATCAATATTCTGAAATTCTCGCGTTTTTTTAATTCATTTTATCATATCGCGATATTTTGAGTATTGAATTTCTCTCAAATCAAGAGACCTATAAATACTGATATCAATTTCATAGAAAAATAAATTAACCAGCATTCATGCGTTATAAAACAGAATTCAATCCTCATTAATCGGAGCTCGGAGGATCTCCTCCTCTTTCTCTCTCTCTACTTTTTCTTTTTGTTCATCTGTTCGTCATCAATGGCGTTTCGCAAAACCCTAATCAATCAAATCCTCCATCTTAACAACAATATCTCACAAATCAAAGCCCTAAACCGATCATTATCTCAATCACAAAACCTAATCCTTCAAAATCATGCTATTACGACATTTAATCGAGAGTTTCTTACTAGTGCTGATCCTAGGTTAAGTTTTTATAAACGAATCCATCAGAAAAGAGAGATAGGTACACAATCTTCTGTGGTACCGACGACGTCTTTGCCGTTTGGTGATAAATTGATCGAGAAGTTGAAATCGATTAATGTTTGTAAAAATCGTATTCGATTTGATGGATTAATAACACCAGTTCCTTCTTCTCCTCCGGTGAAGGAATCAGATTATGGATTAGATATGATTTCTGTGAAGGATGCTAAGAAATTGTTGAAATTAGCTCATTTAGAGATGTTGAAAATGAATCTGAGACAGATTGAGAAGAAAAGTATTTCGTATTCGGAGTTCGTTCAAATCTGTGTTGAATGTTCGAATTCAGATCAAGGATTAGAGTTTGCGAAGATGTTGGATGAATCTGGATCAGTTATCGTTTTAGGAAAAACTGTTTTCCTTCGTCCTGAAGAGGTAATAATAATAATCTTTATCTTCTTGTTTTTAGTTTTCCCCCAATTTTTAGGGTTTTCGTTTCTGTTTTGTGTCAGGCTTTGCATCAAAAGCCCAAACTCCAAGAAATTCACGATCTTCAACCTTCATTCAAGTGAAAATTAAGTAAAATATAAAACGAAAAGAATCAATTTTTTTGTTAGACAAAAGATCTGATGAGTTTTATCCATGTTTTTCTTTTTCTACAGGAAACCTTGATTTCGCCAGATCTAATAACGTGTACAAACGTTACGGAATGACCAAAAGAAAAACCCTTATTGTTACTGTGACCAAAAATTTTGGAGGTGGTTGCGTTTATTTTGCATCAGTCAGTCAGTCTGGAACCCACATTGATCTTGTTCTTACCTCATAGAATTAGAGAAAGAAAACAAAAACAAACCCTAGCCCAAACCAAGAAAATCAAAAAGACATAAAGTCACTCAACCACTTCGGGGAAAAAAGTGATAGAAACCCTAGATATATAGTCATCATGTATGATGAAATCCAGCTTGATAGTGTTTGATTTGTTTGGCCTCTTAGTTATTTTTCTTTGATTACTTAGGTGTTGATGACTCAGATCTAGATATACATCACATTGGCAAGCACAAATTCATAAAATAATCACATTTAGTATAGGATTAGGAGGGATTAATTGCCCATGAGAATTTGAGCATTATAAATTGATTAAAAAATCGATTCTTGGTTTATTTCTTTGTCTATTATGAGTACTTTTATGCCCATTTTATTTATTGAATGCTTATTCTAGGGAGGTGTATCATGCTAAAGGTTTAAATCAAACAGAAGATGATTTGTTTATTTGTGGCATTGATTTAACTATCATGAAAACTTTAGTGGGTTCATTGATATAGAACATGTTGATTCTTGGATTAGAATATAGCTTTTGTAAAGTAAAAAATTTCTTATGCAATTTTATTTGTTTGGGTGCTTCTTGGATTAGGTCTTTTAAGTGTCTAAGTAGTCATGTTGATTCTTATAGCCCTATTGAGTAATCCAAGACCCGATGACTAGTCCGCTTGAAATTGCGGATTTTCCCAAATCATTACAATATTTTGTGGTTGCAGGTAACAAGAGCAATCGGAGGCTTAATTCCTCTACCGGTGGCTCAACGTGACGATCCAAGAAAGATAGAACTTGAGAAAATGGAGAAGGAAAAGGCGGAGATAGATGAAAGAGCCCAAATTTTGGTGAAAAGAGAGTTATGGGCTGGACTTGGTTTCATGACGATCCAAACAGCTGGGTTCATGAGGTTAACTTTCTGGGAACTCTCGTGGGACGTGATGGAGCCAATTTGTTTCTTTGTCACATCCATGTACTTCATGGCTGGCTACACGTTCTTCATGCGCACTTCAAAGGAACCTTCATTCGAAGGATTCTTCCAGAGTCGATTTACTGCCAAACAGAAAAAGTTAATGAAGAAGAAGCAATTCGATGTTGAGAGGTTTAATGAGCTCAAGAGGATCTATTATCCTTTTTCTTCTTCAAAGTCAACGACGTCAAGTTCCAATACTTGTACACCACTTGATAAATCTGAGAGGACTTTGATGAGTGCTCTTCAGAATTGAAAATTTTATAAGAAACAAGACAGCAAGTACTATGGGGGCAGGATGGTCTAATACTATTGTTTCGATAATGGTGGTAGAGGATAAGTAATGGAATTTTGATATGAGTTTTATCGTAGTTTTATATACATTTTCCTTTTTGTTTCGGTGTAGGTAAGGTGTTAGTATTTTGTTGTTGTCGTGTTGTGTATTCTCTAAGTAAATGCCACACCACTCCATAAGAAACTTCGTTTATATTATTTGTTTTCTTGCTTTTTTAATTTCTCTGGACGATTTCTTTCCTTGAAATGTGAGGTTCAGTATCGTTGGAGTTAGACACGCAAAAGTTTGTCATCAGCAGTTGAGGTGTTTTCTGGTATATATCAGCAGATAATTAGTTTGGTAGTAGCTGTTTCTTAGCCAATTGTTGAATTTAAATCCACAACTTTGTGGTGTGGTGGGTTCTCATTAATGACATGTACACATTCCCATGAATTGGTTTTGATTTTGATCTGCAAGGGAAGATTGGGGCCTACCTTGGAAAGACTTGGCTTACATTTCGTTTTCTTTTTTCTTAAAAGCATCGTGTTTAAAAAAAATCCCCGGCACAAAGGTGGGAAGCTAAAAAACAAATCGTCATACGCACCTTATCTCTCTTCTCTCTCTCATCTCCAGCCGACTCTCTCTTCTCACTCTCTCTTTTTTCTCTTTAAGTTTCGACGAAGGGACCATTCACTTCGCCGGAACCCTCCGTCTGGAAAGTTTGAAGTCCATAACCAGACAACTCGTCTGGTTTTTCAGATGAGGGTTCCGGGGAAGGGGCATCCCCTTCGTCCGAAGCATGAAAAAAAAGGGATGAAGAGAGAAAGAAGGAGATAGACGACCGGAGTTGTTGTCGCCGAAATTAATGGTTGTTGGAGTTGATGGTGGTGATGAGAAGGAACATGGAGGAACTAGAAAATAAAAACATAAGAAGTGGGTAGTGTTTGAAGGAAACAAAAAAAATTTGTTTCCACCCAAAACTTTCTTCCCCGGAAAATATTCTTATTTCGCCGAAAAATCGACTTTTTTTATGAACAACGAAGAAAACTTTTAAAGACTATATTTCAAGATATGTAAGACATTAACTGAAATCTTCTCTCATTACTCTCTCCAACTGAACCGCTAGGTCTTAGTTGACTGAAATTTAGGTTACAATCAAAGAGCGAATGAGGGTGGAAAGAGTTTCATTCGAAGAGAGAGGGACAAAGAGATGGTGGTGCTTGACAGTGGTGGTCTGAGGGGGAGAGGTAACAGAAAGATCTGTAAAAAAATATAAAAGGTCGTCGACAATGGCAGTTTGAAAACGACCCTTACCAACATGGAGATAAAATGGTAGTGGAAGCTTGGGAGAAATAAAAGGGGAACGAAAAATTGACTAAAACTTAAAATGATGTTCTTCCGAAAAGAATTCCTTCAGAAGCGGTGCCATGTGTGAGAAAGGGAGTGAGAGACCGATACAAAAACAGTGGGAGTTTAAAGGGAAACAGTGAAATATCGACAGAAGATAGTGAGAACGATAGAAAGAGAAAGAGAAAGAGAAGATAGTGAGAACGACAAAGAGAGGTATTGAGATATACAATGAGGAGGAGATAGGGGGTAAGAGAAGAAGAGAGAGTAAGAGAACAAGAGAAAGATGGTGAGAGACAGTGAGAGAGAGAGAGAGCACCATGAGAGAGAGAGAAGATTAGGGGCAGAGCGTAATCAAGTAAATTTTCGGGGTAAAATAAAAATATACTCTCTAAGTCAATCTTGATTGACTAAGTCTTTATGCACAATAGATTTTTCTTTATTCCCCAAAATCGTGACCATTAAAAAATATGGTGTCCGTGTCAGACTTTTTATAGACATGAATTTCTAGGTATTGTTGAGCAATTGGTGGATATATTATTATTATTATTATTATTATTATTAAATAAAGTAACTTATTTCCATTGGTATTTTAAAAATATTTTGACGGACTTTTGTAGATATTTATGTATTTTGTGGACATCGGTGAAAAATTGGTAAGCATTTATTATTATCTTGCTTTTACGAAATAATATATTTTTTACGATATATAATATTTTTAGAGAGTTGAAGCATCCAATGGGAAACATTACTTGCGCAACGTTCGAATGATTTTCTGATCCAAACGACCCTGATCAGAAAGGTGAAACTGTTGTATCTTGAGAGACACTCACTACAAAAAGAGGTATATTAAAGATGAACATTTCAACGTCTGTCTCGAATAATCTTAATATAGGGACAAAATGAACTATTTGTCCCTGAATGTAGGACAAACGATCTAAGTTTTCAGAAAAAAAAATCACTTGTCTTGGTTATGTTATTTCAATTAATTTTTCCAACCCTCCCCCAATTTGTTGAACTTTTATTTTCTTCGATTTTGATAAAAGTTTAATGGTTTTATAAAACTATAAAGATTTGTATATGCAGCCAACAATCCTTGATTGGAGTGGTAAGAGGTATAATCTTCCACTTAGAGGTCAAGGGTTCGAGGCACAATTTGAACCATTCAAAAAAAAAAAAAAATACATTTGTATATGCAGAAAGAATCTTTTATCAAGAGTTGGTTGTCAGTTTATATGCCGGCCAACAACAACATATCTCCTTTGTATTTACAAGTTTATTTATTTTTATTTTTTTGTCAAGATCTACAAAAATGTGAATTTGGTCATTGACATTGAGGGTATTTCGTTTTCCATTCATTTCCATTTGTAAGTGACAATAACTTATTACATTGTTTAGTTTAGTTAAGAATAAGGATTGCATAAATCGACTTTGTTCATAAATTATTTTGACGACTCTAATGGAAAGAGAACGCTGACCTACGCATCTTCTAGGTATAGGCCTTTAGGAAGAATCGCATTCTTCTTTCACATTTCTAATTTATTTTTGTGTAAGTCATTTTAAAATGTAATTCCTATAGCTAAAAGGCGGATTGGGCCATTGGTCCAAAAAGGGGCCTAAAATGAAAATCCCACCCAAGGTTGTCTAAAAATGAAAGGGAGGTCCAATGTGTCAGTTTGGGGTTCAAAATTACGTAAAGGGCCCTTAGAAAATAAAGTATTTACCGTTCATGCCATAGAAAATTACAAAATTGCCATCGAAATTTCTCGGGAAACGATTTTTTTTCTGAAAAAGAATCTGACAACCCGTCCATCAGAATCTGTACTGTTCAGAAATTTACGGAACTGCCACCGAAAAATTCCCGGGAAACGAAATTTTTTCGGGAAATTATTTTATTTACTGGAAATTTTTTCTGTACTAGACACTTTTGCTTGGCGGGGATTTAAAATTTCGTAAAAAAATTTGAAAATTTGGGCGGGAATTTGAAATTTCGTCCAAAAAAATTTGAAATTTTTCGTGTACGGGAAATTATTTTATTTACCGGGAAGAGATGGTTTGCTGGGCGGGAATTTGAAATTTCGTTAAAAAATTTTGAAAATTTGAATTTTTCGTGTACTGGTAAATTATTTTATTTACCAGTCAGTTTTTTTTTTCAGGAAAACGTCAGCATGTCCCGTCCAAGGGCAAGAGAGGGATAAAAATAAAAAAACTGACATTTGGACCTGCAACTAATTTTTGGGCAAGAGTGAATTTTTTTTGGGTTTACCCCCCAGATTTTGGACCTTTGACTCAAAAATCCTAGCTAAAATACATGGTTTTTCAAATCTGATTGCCTCTCTCCAGGGTCGGATTATATTGAGGAAACCGAACCATTCCCTATAGCACAAAATACGTTGTTATGTTATTCAAATCTGGAAACCTCATTCCACTTACTACTTCCATTATATAGAGATTCGTCCGATGGAGATTATCCAAAATATTATTGGCTTCTCAACAAGGGCGGAGCCAGGAATGAAACCTAGGCCTGGCTAGCTAAAAATATTGTGGCAAGGTGAAACGGCACATTGACGGTCTGGTTATTCCAACTCAAGTTACAAACATTTTTTTTTTTGAACAACAAAAAAAGAAAAAGTTATACACATTTCAAATTTAGCAGATTAAATTTTATATGATATTTATAGATTTTCCTGTTAGTGACCACAATAAATACATTGAGATTTACACAGATGTGTGCGAGATCTACACTGATACATTTGAGACTTCTATTGAAAATAAAAGAAAGAACAAATTGTTCTTAGACAACATGGTTATTTCTTCAATGATTATTGTAGTATTCATTTCACTTGTTCTTTTCAAAAATAAATGATAATGAGCCAGAGAAAGGGAATGAAAGAGATCAAAACTAATCCTTCTATTTTATGTCATCTAAGTGACTATAATCTCTTCTTCACCCTCTTTAGTATCCGACTCTCTGCCTCTCTCTCCAAAATCATAGTCGAAATTGCAAGGTATTAATAAGAGCTAACCCTAACAATCCAACGGTTTCAATCTTAACCCTAAAATCTAAGGGTTTAGATGGGTGCAAAAGAAGGATGACAAAATTAAAACACAAAAAAACAAAGGTGGGACTCGAACTCAGAACCTAGAGCACGGGCGTCCTTCACTATTAGTGTATGACCAACTAAGCTGCCTCATTCATGCTAAGAGTATTAACCACTTTTATTATAATATGATCCATCCCTGGCTGCAGCCTAGTTCATGCTGAAAGTCTTAACCACTTTTGTCATAATACTAGAAATCCATCCCTGGCTGCAGCCAGGGATGGTCTCTATATAGATCCGCCCTTGCTTCTCAATCGAATGAAAGTTTGGAGCTCAGACCGATTGACCCCAACAGCAGAGTCCATAAGTGATCAACGAAAAGAACCCGACGAATCAGTTTCAACACTCAGAGAAGACATTTGGATTAGGCTCGTTCTTTGTTTATCATATTGGTTATTTTATTGCTGCAAAAGTTGGTTAAAAATGAGATCTTAATCTGTAACTTATGTGTAATTCTAGAACACATATGAAAGTTTTTGTAAATATCAAAAATATACTCTTTAAATATCCGACTCTGTAAATAGCTCTTGGGAGCTCTGTAAATACAAGCTACCTTTTATACCGAAGCACAAAGGGTATATTCATCTTTTTACGAGAAACAAAATGAACCAGTAAGACCTAAAACAAAAAAAATAAAGTTTTAGAAGATATTTTAGTTAAGCATGGTTCATTTTGTTAAACTCCGCTTTTAAAGCATCTCCTTTTTCTTATCTATCTCTTTGTTTGAGTTCTCAATACCAAAACTTAATTTTAAACATAAAATTTGACTGATTAGTATATTTATAATGCAATTATATTATTGGTAGTCAGCCGGTTCGCTTTAACAAATTACATATGCGGCAAAACATAAACCATAAGATGCCATGGTGAGTAGTTCCTTAGTCAGCATTCCTTAATTTCTTTCAATAATAGTATAAAACTTCAGATATTCCATAATTATTTTGGAGCAACTTTAATTCAACCTAATTATTGAACCACGCATTAGAGAGTCATTTAATCTTCGGATATGAGACGTTGGGATGCCACTAAAAAACATTTCCTTATGCGTTATGGTATTTGCAGAAAAATGTCATAAGTTTTACCCAGGGCTGTGCCTGACAATTTAAGGGCCCGGTGCGAAATTTAACAGGGGCCCTTTGTATAGATGTGAGGTAAACAAAATTTACACGCGAAGTGATGACACAAATTTTACCAGTAAATTGTTTTATTAAAACTATGATGAATCTAAACTCAATGAATAACAACTTTATATTATTTGTCTAACATTTTTTTTCTGATAAAGTTGTCCTTGATTAGTATAGGTTTTTATTCGAAATTAAGAACGCAAGGGAGAGGGAGAGAGAGACAAATGAGAGAGATTGTATATAGAGTTAGAGATAGAAAATAAAAATAAACAAGATTGCGAGATAGAGTTTTGTGTGAAATATTTGAGAATTTGAGAGAGTAAAAAGACCTGAATTTGAGAGAGTAAAAAGACCTTCGCGTGTATTTTATATTACAAGAAATTATTTGACTATTAAAATCAAGTTTGAATTAAACCAGTAACATTAGGTGGAACGGACATTTAAAACATTCCTTAGGACGCACCGAGAGTTGGCCTATATAAAAAAAAGTATAAAATTGCTTTCCATGGAGTTTGAACACATGACCAATTGAGTGACATTCACTAACTTTTCCACTGAGCTACACACAACAATTGATTTAGGACTGTGTGTTTAATATAAATTTAGGAAAGCAGGCATTAATGACCAACCAAAAACTGGGCCCTTTGTGGTGGGGGGCCCTGTGCGGGCGCACGGCCCGCACCCCCCACCACACGGCCCTGGTTTTACCTTTATCCTACTGCGTAAAGTGACCCTAATTAACCCGAACTCTTCTAAAGGCAGGCTTGTCAACGTATAATATTGATCTTTAATCGGTCTGTTTGTGAAGTCTATTAGTGGTCCATGGAGAAGAGAACAACACCCAAACTATTGTCAAAAGATAGATTTATTATTGCATGGAACTTTCTAAACTTAGTGTGATTATATAAATTGGAATTGGATTCTATTGTTTCTAGGGTTTGGGGTGTAAAATTGTTTCAATGAAGGATACTTTTTTATGCTATAACTCAAATGCTCAAGAATTCAAAATATGCTAACTATATATACATATGATTAAGAGAATAAAAATAAGAATAATGTTATCCAAATCTCTATCTGATCTCGTAGTAATGGTGGAGGCTGGTTAGTAGTTATACTTGTCTTTCAATGTCCTCTAAGATAGTTGTGAGGCTACAAATTGTTGCCTAAATTCATAATTTCCTTCGAGAAAGAAATAAAAAAACATTAATATATTTTTATTTTTCTTCAATATAAAGAGGCGCGTTTGACCTTAAGTACTTAAGTATCTATTTAAAAATCAACTCGTATTACTACTACCAGCCTATACTAGTTAATTTTCCCCTTCATTCTGAGCGTCCAGACTCTATATATACTTCGATATTGGTTGTTGAGAAAGTTGTCGGTGGAATAATTTTCTTACATTTGCCTACGATACGTATATGTGTGTATATATATACGTATGCATGTGGAAGAGTACTTGATGCCATTATTCCCATTTGTTAATTATTTGAACACCAACAAGCACTTATTCTTCAATCATTTTTTTATTCCAATTTGAAAATAATAAGAACAAATAACAATGATGCTAGTAGCAAGTACTAATTGAAGATATCAGCTGCAAGAAGATTAAATGCTTTTAGACCTAGACAAGTATAGGTTTGGACATCAAGCATTAAATAATGTGAAGAATAGTTTTTTGTGGGCTTCAATATATGTTATTATGAGATTTAGGTGTATTGTCTTCAATATATGTTATATGAAATAAAAAAAAGGAAAAAAAAGGATGTTATTTTCGTTGTGTATTGTCTTCCCGTCCTTTTCCTTTTGTCGTCTTTACTTTTAAAAGATGTGAAAGCAAACCCAAATGAACCGCTAAGAGAAGAATAAAGATTTGAACGAAAAAAAATACATTTGGAGACAATTAGAATAATATAAAGTTTATACGTTGCTCAAATTTGCTACAAGTCGATTTTTAAAATCAATTCGTATTGGTACAAGTCTATACTAGTCTTTTTTTTTTTTAGTTGTAAAGTCTATACTAGTCTATTACCCTTCAGTCAAGGTTTTGATGCAAGGAATTTTTTAGAAGATTGTTTCAAAATTTTCAGATAACTTAGAATGTAATAAATTTAACTGTTAAATATTATAGGTCATTAGATGAATATATTTAGTAATTTTATATTTCTAAGGATCTTTCTACCTTATAGATTCTAGTATAGTAGTATTTTATTTGTTTAGAATGTCTTTTATTTAGAAGTTTGTATATAATTTTATTCAATTCAATTACTTTTTTTTATCAAGTCACCTATCTGAGAGTTCTATATCTTTATGATTCTCTTTCTTTGAAGTGAGAGACTTATCTAATGCTAGCTTTAGCCTCATTTTTAAGTTTTTTCACTCGATTTTTTGTTACGTCAGTTGACATCTGAAGAAGGATTTGCCTAATTCAGTATAATTAACGCGGATATCACTTTAGAACAGATATATTTGCCAAAGATGCATCAAGTTAATTTAGAGGTAATTGTCTTATTCATAAAAAATCACATTATTTTTTCTCGTCAAATTTGTGGAGAAATTTTAGTATGGTGGTCGAGGATTCAGTACTCTACGAGAAACAGGTGAAGATTAGAGACTACAAATATTTCTAGAACGAAAATGGTATAGAATAAGTGTAGGGAGCCCGTCAAATTGGGACTCCCTCCAACCTGTCTACCCTATTTGGGTTAAAAGACAAACACAATTCTAGAGAGAGAAAGTGGTTTAGTGTTTGTCTTCTAACTTAAATGGGGAAGACGGGTTGGAGGGAGTCCCAATTTGGCGGGCTCCCTAGACTCACTGAATGGTATATTATGTGTCAGTTAAAAGAACAAATTTAAATCTTCATCACATTTGCTTCTATCGTAAATATTTCGAGTGGATCACTAAGTTGAACAGTTTTTCGAGGTAATGGGGATTTTTATAGAGAATCGTCATATGTGCATGTATGGGCTAAAATCCGCTCTCGCCAACGCCCCTAAAACTCTACGTCAAGTGGGCTTAAGTATGGTGGCTAATACGTGGACAACTGTTTTTTTTATATGGACAACTAATTTTCGGGCCCGGTGCGAGTCAATTATGCTTGACTTAGTTGACTTTGATTTAATAAGGGGACAACTCCATAAAGTCTGTAATACTAACAGTTACTAACTTGTGGACCATTAACAAAATAATAGTTCAAAATTGAAAACCTAAGTTGTCTTCTTCATCATCTTCTTCTTTCTTCTTCTTAGTCTTATTCTTATTCTTGTACTGCTACTAAAAGTAAACTATAGTTTCTACCACTTTCTTTTATTTTTTATCATACCCTAGATGAATGAAGAAGATAAAACTCATCAATCTCCACTTCCCTTATTTTTTAGTAAACTATAGTTTCTACCACTTCTCTTTGTTTTTTAGTGAACTATAGTTTCTGCTACTTCCCTTTGTTTTTTATCAAACTCTAGATGGGTTTTAATCAAACCCTACATTGATGAGGTAAAACTCTAACTTTTTTAATTTCATTTTGTATTTTCGTTTTAGTAGTTTGAAAGAATACAAAACGATTTAAAGGCAAAAAATCGAAGTGAAGAAGAAATTCCCAGAATTTCGTGGGAAATCTACGAAAATATGCTAGATTTTCGTGACAAGTTTCCTTCTGTCTTGCCAAATTTTCGTAGGAAATCTACGAAATTGGCAAGTCAGTTTTTTTTTTTTTTTTTTTTTTTTTTTTTTTTTTTTTTTTACAAAAACTCAGAAATTAAGATCTCTCGTGTTTTGTCGATTTTTCACGAAGCACGAGCAACTCTACTTGTTTGTACAAAATCTAGGGTTTTGAAATTTTTGATTTCTAGGTTTTAAAAGTTTAACGGGTTTTAGGGTTTTTAGATCTGATCTTTTGTGGTTAGGAATATCCTTCAACAATTCCCTTCCCTTTGTTTGATGTCATAATATTTTTTTAAAAAATTCTCTCTCTAGAATTTTGGGTTGATGATGAAGATGAAGTAGTAGAAGAAGACCAAACTTACTTAGGGTTTATGAGAAAAGAGGGAGGTGTTAAAATAATACATCTAATTCTAAGAGGACTTGAGTGAAAATAATAGAGAGTTGTCCCCTTAGAAACTGGTGTCCATATAAAAAAAATTAATTATTTCGGTTGTCCACATAAGATAGTTGTCCATATAAGAAAAACAGTTGTCCACGTATTGGCCACCTTAAGTATTAGCAAAGACCACAAAGTGGATAACCATTGTGTCCGACCCAAACGACTTTCAAAGTCTAAAATAGGTGGCAACTGGATATCAGAACACATATACAACCGTTACAAAAAGGAAAAAAGAAAAACATGACACAAGTAGGTGTATCTAAATTTTGGTGTGGAATTAGACTTCTTTTTCTCCTTTTCTTAACTTAACATTTAACTAGTTTAATTTAGAGTTAATTCCTATTTGGTCCCCTACTTTGTGACCAGCTTCATTTATAGATCCTTATTTTCTGTAAATTTAAATATGACTCCCTTTTTTGATGTAAATGTCCTAATTACCCTTATTGTAAATATTTTTTCAAAATAAAATAAAAAAGAAAATTTGAATTTCACCTCACTTCCCTCTCCACCACACATATCTCTCCATGTCGCCTCTCTCTCTCTCTCAAACCCACCTCTCTCTCCAACTCAACTTTCTCTTCTCCGACGGAGGTCGCCGACCGGAAAATTTTCCGGCCAACGACCTAATCGGAGAAGACAGAAAGAGAGGGGTGAGGTGGAGAGAGAGAGGTGAGTTTGAGAGAGAGAGGTGAGGTGGAGGGACGTTTCTAAATGTTTTTATTTTAAACATATAAATTTAAAGGAAGGGTAGTTAAGGAATTTATCTTAAAAATGGAGTCAAATTTGAATTTACAAGAAACAGGAGACCAAGAAGGAAGCTGGTCACAAAGTAGGGGGCCAAATAGGAATTAACTCTTTAATTATTAATTTGTTAGTCTATTTGATATGAGATGCTCGTTTTACATGCAACTTTTTTTGAAGAAGAACAAAAACAAGTGGATTCTTAGACAAAATTGATTACCGATGTTACGTTAAATGGTTACCAGTTGAATATCGCCTATAACTCAAGAAAAGACAAAGAGTCCAGCGGGCCAACCTGTTTTAAGGTTACAGGACCACTGAGCCTAAAGAAGTTTGTCACCTAAGCTCATAATCGAGAGGTCGGCAAGATCGTTTAAGGAGCCCTAACTCTGTCATGCCTCAAATACACCCAAGATACTATTAACAAGATTCGTTAACAAGTAAACTTCTTGTGCCCTTGTTTTCTCTATACCGACGGGTTCCTATGGTAACTCGTTTCCTCTCTCAAACACACTATGACTGTATCTCTTTTTCTTTCTTTATCATACTTGGTCGACCTTCCTGACCTTAGTTGGACTAACAACCTGACTTGTTGTCGAACTAAATCAACAATATCAATTAATATAACCATAGAGAGTGTGCTTTGGGCACTCTGCCAGCCGCACCATACTCCAACTCCCTCATAACGGTGGTATCTTTGTCGTAACTCTATCGTCTTCTTTATTCACCACTCTTTATACTTTTGAAAGTGTGAGGCTCATTTTTTTTAGTTTAGGCATCTTCTTCACCTACATCTAAAGTGTGAGTCCGACCGACCACAAATTCTCAAAGAAACGAGAGTGAGACCCACTATTAGGGTTTAGGGAGCGGCAACGAGACAAAGAGAGAACGAGATACAGTGAGAGAGAGGCAGTGAGAGCGATAACGAGCGAGAGGGAGGAAGAGAGGGGGATAAAGAGAGAGGGAGAAAGAGAGGGAGAGAGAGAGAAAGATGCAAATGATGATGGTGGTGGCCGAATTTTGGCGATCGGAAAAATAGATATGAGAGAGAAAGATTTGAAAAAAAAAACATTAAGGTCGCCGACAATGGCAGTTTACCGGGGACCCTTGCCGGAATGGAGAAGAAATGGTCAACAAATTTTTCCCCCCTAACAATTAGAAAATATACAGGTCAACTAAAGTTGACCAATATTTGACAAAGTCTTTCGAACCCCGAAAAAAATTCTGATTTTCCCAATGCGCTAGTCAAAATTAAACTTAAATAGTACATGGGAGCGGTAAAAGGACTCGAAAAATTGTGGTTAGCACCTGAGGGAGGAGATTGAATAAGGTTCATCTTTGTTGACCCCCAACATCGGTTAACACCCAGGTACAAAGGTCTCAGATCCTCCCGTCTGAAATCCAAAGCAAACCTTCGGACTCGGACCAGTCTGAAATCTTAGGTCAGGTCCCGTGACCAATCCGAGAGCATTTTTAATCGTGGTTTTGATCCCTATTATAACCAGAAGGGGAATAAAGAAGATGGTGTGAAACTGGAAAAGATCAAACCGAAGTAGTAGTGCATTTGGAAATCCATAAAGAAAATAGAAACAGTTTCCTAACATGATAATACTACTCTTGGGAAACAAGTCATCTTAATATCCCGATTCTATTAGAATTAGAAGTCTCCTCAAATTAGTTGTTTCCAAATCAATGACAAAGGGGGATTCGATTTCTATTTAAAGGGAAAAGTTGGAACCATGTGTGAAATTGCATTCAGAAAACCTAGTTAAAACAGGTACGTCTACTTAATCCTCTCTCTTTTTCTCTTCCTCTTCCCTCATCTTTGTAAGCTTTGAGAGTAAGAACATCTCCAATGCAACACTCAAACTTTAAAACTTAAAGTGCCACATAGGATTTTTTTAGAGTTTCTCTCTAAAAACCATCTCCAATGCAAAATTCAATATAAATCTCTAAAATGACATGTCAAGATTTATAATAGAGATCCTTAAAATGCCTGTTGAGGATCTTTAATTGGCACATAAGTAAATTGATTAATTTTATGGTTAAAATGTAAGCTTTTCAGGATCTCCAATGGAAAACTCAAAAAAAAATCTCTATTCATCCTGTGTCAAGTTCCAATTGACATTCTCACTCCTATGTGACGAAAATAGATATCCTCAATTTGTATGTGACTCCAATGCAAAACTCTAAACTTATCTTATTTATTTACGTGTCATAGTTATTTTTGTAAATAAATAATAGTTATTTAGAAAATATAAAAGACTCTATTTCTATTAGTTGAAAAACAAATATTGATAAGTTGGACGATTAGAGCTATCTCAAGAGGACACTTTAGAAATAGAGTGTCCTCTTGAGATATCTCGATTCCACCCTCGACACATCATATTGGAAATCCAAATAGAGTGTTACATTGGAGAGAGTTCTTAAGAAATAACTCTAAAAAGCATATGTGACACTCAAAGTTTCTAAGATTAAGTATTGCATTGGAGATGCTCTTAGAGATCCCTAAATGGCCAAGTAGAAAAGAAACCATTTAGAGATCTAATTTTCACACTTGAAACCTAGGATTTTTAGAGTTTGTGTGTCACACTTGAAACCTAGGATTTTTAGAGTTTGTGTGGGGTGTTGCAATGGAGATGTTCTAAACGATCTTGTTAATTTCAAGTACCAAAAACCAGAACCTAACGATTTCTCACCTTCTATTCGCTGATGATTGCATCATCTTCGGGAGAAATTCGATCGAGAACGTCCACAATCTTAAAGCCATTTTATCCTCTTTCTGCTTGGCTTCTGGCCAAATGATTAATTACAACAAATCTAATATCTTTTACTCCAAAAATTCTCATCCAAAATTTAAACGCATCATTATGAAAACTCTAAAAGTCAAATATGTTTCCACTTCAGAAAAATACCTAGGAGCTCAATTGTTCATAGGTCCTCAGAAGACTAAAGTATTTAACTCTATTCTAGATCAAATAGACAATAAATTATCCAAATGGAATCATGCTTTCCTTTCTCAGGTTGGGCGTACGGTAGTTGTTTCGGCCGTAGCAGCAGCCATTCCCCGATATCAGATGCAATGCTTTGCTCTTCCAAAGAGTATAAGTAAACGCATAGCGACTTCTCAGAAGTCTTTCTGGTGGGGAAAATCTAAAGGTATATGTACCAAAGCTTGGTCATATATTTGTCAGCCGAAAAAACTGGGAGGTTTAGGTATTCATCATCCGCATCTGGATAACCAAGCCCTTCTGAGCAAGCTGGCGTGGCGTCTCAAGACTGATTCAGACGCGATTTGGGTGAAATTCCTCAAAGCGAAGTATTTCCATCAATCTAATCACCCAGGCCCGGTAAAAGCATATCACTCCTGGATATGGAAGAATCTGAGGAGGCAGTATGATCTTATAGATAAGCACATTATATGGGAAGTCCATACAGGAGAGCACATTGATATTTGGAAAGATAATTGGATTCCTGGAGAAATCCAACAACTTCAAAACACTAATAACTCTGGTTTAAATAAAGTGTCTGATCTCATTAGTAATAACAATTGGGATGAGAACATCCTTAGACAAACTTTCCCGGATAATATCTGCAATCTCATTAAAGCAATACCGATTCAGCATGAAGGGACAGATAAGATGAAATGGAAGCTGACGCAATCAGGAAACTTCACAGTTAAGTCCATGTACAGGCATCTTAGCTCAACAGACCAATCTCCTCCTTCAGGAGACATTAACTGGAATTTTGTTTGGACTTTACCCACCATTCCTCGAATCAAACTTTTCATATGGAAAATATGTACGAAAGCACTTCCGGTAAGGCAACGCATAGGTAAATACATCGGAAATATTACTAACTGTCAAAACTATAGAACATGCGCTATTATATTGCCCCATAGCTAAGAGAATATGGTTTCACTTTAACATTATTTCTGAACAAATTCCTTCAGTTTCTGAGTGGATCATGTCTTGGCAAAATCAGGATCACACCAATTGTACGATTGGCGATTTACATTTTGTTACTATCTTATGGTTTATATGGAAAATGAGATGTGATCACTGCTTTCAACAAACGGCTTATGACGTAAACAAGGTAATAGAATCGATTAAATCTTTTCCAAAAATTAGTGCAAGTAAAGTGAATCAAGATAAAACTGTCATCTCTAAATGGCAACCTCCGACTCAACCGTATGTGAAAATTAACGTTGATGCATCTTTTGTTAATGTGGTCCAAATAATAGGAACTAGTCTGATTGTACATGATTACAGGTCTAAGTTTATAGGTGCAAGCGTGAATATTGGTAGAGCAAGAAACAGTGAGGAAGGAGAGGCTTTAGCTATTCTGAACGGCATTACTTGGGCAAAAGAAAACAATTACATGCAGGTCATCATCGAAAGTGACAATATAAATCTTATCAAACATTTGAATAACTCGAAGCATCAGGTTCAATGGCAATCACTCGTTCACATTCGGCAAATCAGAAATGTAAAGAAGGAGATGCAACAGGTTAATTTCCATTACATCAAGAGGGATCAAAATACTAAAGCAGACAAGTTAGCAAAATGGGCGCGTCGAAAGGAAAGAGTAAAAAAGTGGAACTGTATCCCGTATTTTCTTCTTAATATGTATTGTAATGAGACTCTGATTTAGTTTAATAATATATATACTTTTAACAAAAAAAAAAGTACCAAATACAAAGAGAGAGGGAGATAGGTGCGAAAGAGAGAGAGATGAGAAAGAGGGAGATAGACAAAAGAGCTTCCTGGGTTTTGAGTACTAATTTTTTAGCACTCATAAAGGCGCCTACCATTTTTGTCATTGGTGCCACCCTAAGTGTTTAGGAAAGTGCCAACTGCAATAATGTTGGGTGCCCTTAGTAGTTTCCCATATATTTTTTCATGCCTGTCAAACACAATCAAATGAATTTAGGGGGATTGGGCTGGACGTCCAAAAGGAGGCCCAAAATGGGCTTGGCGTCCACGGTTGCCCCTAAATAAACGAGAGGTCCAAAATGTCAGGCCGGGACTTAAAATGACGGAAACAACCCCGAAGTTCATCGAATTTACGCCCCGTGCCATTGAAAATGAACCGGGATTTGGCGAATTTTTGGCGCGATTTCTGACTGCTTCGAGGGACGGAAGTGACGTTTCCTGCAAACGGTCACTTCCACATTAACTCTTCCCACGCCGAGTCCCTCTTCCCAGGTAACTTTGGTCCTTCTCAAGAAATTTCTTGATCCAACTTTTTCTTCATCCTTCATCTTCCTCCTGCATCTTCCTCCTTCAACTTTTACTTCTGAAGGGATTCAAGTTTTTTTGAAGAAAAGGAAGGGATTCAAGTCTGTTTGGAGAAAGAATCGACAAGTTTGTGAAGGGATTCAAGTAGGTTTTACTTCTATCTCATCCCCCTAAACTTGTTTGATAAAAGTTTCTTTAATAAAAGTTTTTTGAAACCCTAAAATTTGTGAAAACCTTAACTTTCTGACGCAGATATGGTGATTGATCTTTCTGACAAAAATATGTACTTGACATAACTTAGGAAAAAATATTCTAAAATCCGGGAAAAATTTAACTTTCCGGTAAATAAAAATATGTACTCGACCAAACTTAGAAATTTTTCGGAAAAAATTCCGGGGAAACAAATTATTTCTGGTAAATAAAAAAATTTACTAGACCAAACTTAGAAATTTAACTTTCAGTACATATTTTTACTCAAAACATAACATGCCGAAGCTTGGGCAGAAGATTTTTTTTCCCAAAAGCTTAGAAATTTTTCCCAAAAAAACTTAGAAATTTTACGGAAAATCCACATGTACTGGACAAAACTTAGAAATTTTGTCCCAAAAAAACCCGGAAAACAAAATAGTTTCCGGTAAATAAAAAAATGTTCTAGACAAAACTTAGAAAAAATCCCTACGAGAAAATATATTCTCAAAACATAAAATAATTTTCGGTAAATAAAAATATGTACTCGACTTGACTTAGAAAAAATAGATTCTGAACACTGGAAAAACTTAAACTTTCCGGTAAATAAAAAAAAATTACTGGACAAAACTTAAACTTTCTGGTAAATAGAAAAATGTACTGGACAAAACTAAAAGTTTCATATAATGCATTATGTTCAGGCACAATACACACTAACAAAATATAAGATAATACATGGATTTTTGAGTCAAAGGTCCAAAATACATTAAGTTCGACAAAAGATACAAAAAAAATCAAAGCAGCACTAGGCTAAAATGTGACTCTCTTCAAAAATTTGAAAAGCTCACAACACTGTAAATGCTTTTCAAAGTTGTAGAGTGCCCCTAGTTTTTGCTGCTGATATAAAAACGATTTCAATCACTAAATCGCTTCGTTGCACGAAGCACGGTTGTGATAAGAGAGCTTCTTACACCTACCGCATATCCGCTGCCTCTTTCTAAAGTTTCCAGAACTTTCAATTCTTACAGAACGTGGTCTGCCCGGACGTTTCTTGGTTAAAGGAGGAAGTATCTTGCTGGCTTCCTCAAACGTTGTTGGTTGATCGAAAGATGGGACAGGATTTATGGAATGACTATAAGTCTTACAGTATGCATCCGTTGTAACAGCGGGATCAAAAAAGGATGATGAATCACCTCCATGCACTTTAATACACAATATGGCATGCTCACAAGGGATACCTTGGACTTGCCACTTACGACATGTGCATGTAAGAGCCCCAAGGTCCACAGAGTGACTCGGCATGGACATTACTTCATACACAAATTTACCTGATTGTATGCACTTCCAGCTACAGGCAACGTTGAATCTAGACTGCATTTTTTCGTTGACCTTAGGGCACAAGAAAGAGTCCCAAGTTGCCGACTCAGATCTTCTGGCATTCATCATGTTCATAATTTTGATCCTCAACATATCTAGCATTACGGTTATTGGAAGAACTCTCTCATCCCTTATCCACGAATTGAAGGATTCCGAGAGCGAAGAACATATTAAACCGTACCTTTTTCCTGGAAAGAAAACATCAGCCCAATGTTCCGGATTTACAGAGTGAAGAAATGCATCCACGGCATTGCCACCCATGACTACGAGTTCAGAAGTGTACTTCTGAAAATCCGATATAGTAAGGGCTCTAGCCGCCTTAAACATGAGGGATTGGAAATAGTCCGACTTCTTCGCACCATTCTTTACACGTACATTCAAATTGTTTCTTAGATGCCAAACGCAGAATGAATGGTGCGCGGTTGGGAAAATGTTCGAAACTGCATTTATAATACCATTGTGTCTGTCCGACATAAAAGTCAAAGACTCACTAATATCAACCATTTTCGCCAAGTTACAAAAAAACCAGGTCCAGTTTAGATCATTTTCTACATCAACGACAGCATAGGCGAGAACAAAAAAACCTGCAAAGTACATATTGCAGTACGAAGAACAGGAAATTAATTAATATTTCAGCCTAAATCTTTAGGTTAGGAAATAAAAAAAAAGCCAGTAAATAAAATTGTGTACCGGACGGAAAATATTGGTAAAATACTTACCATCATTGCCATTCTTCGCTACAGCGGCAAGAATGCACCCATTGTATTTCGTTTTCGCAAAAGTACCATCAACAAATATCAATGGGCGACAGTGCTTGAAACCTTGGATGCATGGTCCAAGAGCAATAAATATTCGAACAAAACGGTGGGAATCTTTATCAACTTGAAGATCAATTACACTATTAGGGTTAGAACGTGATAGGGCATCAACATACCAGTTGAGTTTGGCATAAAAATCAGCTTCCTCCCCATAGGCCAAAGAAATACTCCTGTTTCGAGCCTTATATGAATAGTAGTAGCTGAGTTGAATTCCATAGTCTTTCTTGAAAGATCTGACAATGTCTTTAGTACTTTTGGTCGGATTCTCCCTAATGTCATCGACTATTAATAAGCTAACACTTTCGGTTGATAATCTTGGCTTATTCTCTGACATTATAAAGTCTTGACATGTGTGCACAGGGTTGTAAGCTTTTAGAACAAACATTGACCTTGACTTCAGAGGAGCCACAACGTGAATGGTCCAAGAACATTTTGGGGATTTGCATACGCAAGTAATACGATCAAGATCATTCTTCAAATAATTAAAATTGTACCGTGCTTTATTGAATATCGTCCAAGCGCATTTCGAAAAGCGTTGGCGCCTCCAGGGAATTCCTGCCCCAAATGTGTAAACACCTCAGGCCAGCTAGCAGACCTTAAAGGTTCAGCCCTGACAATGGCAGTACATGCATCCTCAACCAAGAGAGAGGAATTTCTTGAAAAATCCCGTAGAAGACTGCACAAAACAAAACTCTTTACTTAGAAAAAAAATTGTTTTCGGATAAATCAGAACAAGAAAAACATAAATATGTACTGACCATATTCTTGTTTACGGTAAACATAAATATGTATTCACCAAAATTTTAAGTATTCATGTATACTGAACCAGTAAATTTTTTTATTTACCGTAAAGTAAGAGATGGTTATAAGTACACAACAAACAACAATATGTAATGACTTCCACACATACTTATTAGACATTTGTTACTCACCCAAATTCTTGTTCACGGTAAACATAAATATGTACTTACCCAAATTTTAAGTATTTATGTATACTGAACCAGAAAACTTTTTTATTTTCGGTAAACATAAATATTTACTGACCATATTCTTGTTTACGGTAAATATAAATATGTATTCACCAAAATTTTAAGTATTCATGTATACTGAACCAGTAAATTTTTATATTTACCGTAAAGTAAGAGATGGTTATAAGTACACAACAAACAACAATATGTAATGACTTCCACACATACTTATTAGACATTTGTTACTGGTTCATGTAAATGGCACAGGTAAATTATTATTAGGTAAGGAAACAGTTTTGTTCCTGGTAAATAAAAATATGTACTCACCAGAGTTTGGATTCCGGTAAATTAAAATGTCTACTCACCAAATTATAATTTTAAGTAAAACAATAACGAAACAGTAAAGTTCAAATTAGTTCCAAACTTACTTATTAGATACGTGATTGTGGTTCATCATTTCAGATGATGATGCAGCAGAAGTAGATGAAGTATAGCCGAAAAAATCACGCTCCAACCTGGATAGAGAGAGAAAATAAAGAAGGTATGAAACGATAATTTAAATAAAAGAAAAAACAAAATTCAATATCCATTGTATACTGTTACAACTAAGTTGAAGTTTGTTTCACCAGAGAGGACGGCGTGCAACAATGTCCCCAGAAAGCATTCCTTCAATATCCATTGTATACTGTAAGGAAAAGCAAAATAAAGAAGGTATGAAAAGATAATGTACAGCAACGAAAAAAAAACCTTTCACTTTGTCTGTCATTTTGGAATGTCAAAGTTTCAACATAGATTTAGATGAGTACTTGTTCATTTACAAAAGGCATTATCATCTTCCTTAAAAGTCTATCATTGAAAACAAAAGAAAAAGGCATTATCATCTTCCTTAAAAGAACAAATGGAATATTCAGCTTCCTTAAAGTCTATCATTGAAGACAAATAGGATTTGCTCATTTAAGAGGCATTACCTGAAAAGGTTGGAAGATAAGAGCAGATTCTGGTTGGAAGATATTAAGACAGTGGGTGGTATAAATAGGTTGGAAGATGAAATTTGAAAACTTTTCAAAGATTTTGAGACTGATCAATAAAGAAAGAGCGGGATCCCAAAATTTTCGCCAAAAAATTTGGCAAAAGGGGGGGAAACTCGAGATTAATGGAGGATAATTTAGAGAGAGAAAGAAAAGGAAAGAAGGAAGAAGTTGTTGGCGCAAATGGAAGGGAGGAAGGATGTGATTGTCTGTGAGATAGGGACGGGTATTTAATGATCCCTCAAAAAACGTGGGAGAGAGGAGGGCTGGGTCAAGTCGAGGGGCAAGAAAGGAAGAAAATAAATAAAAAAAGGTAAACAAATAGTTTCCCTGACATTAGGACCTGCACCTCATTTTTAGGCAACTTAGGATTTTTTTTCCATTTTACCCCCCACTTTTTGGACCCCTGGCTCAAAAATCCATGAATTTATGATGAGAAAACTTGGTTCTCTCACGGATGAAGGGCCTTAAATTTAGTGTTACGAGGTGTTTGCAGTGTCTCATGAAGGGCCTTAAATTTTGAATTTGTTTCAAACTACTAAAATCTTAGGGGAGCCTTGGTGTAATTTTAAGAAAGAAAAATGTGATTTGGCCGGCAAAAAGTGGTTTGAATGGTCCGGACAAGGCAAATTGGTAACATAATGTTGTCAGCGAAATTTGTCTTGTCGGGTTATTTGTGAGCACCTTTTGTCGGCCCAAATAGAATTGTTGTTTAAGAAAACTTATGATTGGAAATTTGTGAAAAAACTTCTCTTGAACCAGCCAAAAACCGTGTAAAACTTGAGAAAGATCAAATTTAGAGATTTGGTTTCATCAAAAAAGAAGTCTAGATATTTGGAAATTCCTAAATACATATTTTGGTAGTTTCCCTTCTTCCTATGATACAAGTCTTGGGAAAGAAGTATCTGAATTAGTGCTAATAGCCGACTCTAGTATTTCTATTTAAAGAGGGAACTAGTCTTAGAGGTTTCAAATTGCATATTGCTTTCCCTTCTCTTTTGTTTCCCTTATCTTCTTGAGCTTTAGAAAAGAGTATTAATGGAGTTAGGTCATGACTCTAGCCGTCAGCCACACAAGAGGAGGAGGAGGAACAGAAAGAAGACTAAAAAAACTTCATCTTGGGAAAATATAGTCAAGCATGTATGGTTGAATGAAGCTAAAGATAACAACTTTGTATTCTCTCCCTTTTCAATCTACTCTGCTCTATCCTTATTAGCTTCTGGATCAGATGGTCAAACCCTAGAACAACTCTTGGGTTTTCTCAAGAGCAAAGATCTCAATGATCTTAACACTTACGTTTCCGAAATCGTTAACTCGTTAGATTCAACCACACACGACGTCACAAACAAAGGCGGTCCTACTCTCTCGTTCGTAAGTGGGGTTTGGGTTGATAATTCATGCACTCTAAAACCTTCTTTCCAAGAAACTGCTACTTCAATCTATAGAGCTAATGCTGAAGCTGTCGATTTCAAAACTCAGGTACGACTTAATTAAGACCGCTTAACTACAATTAATGAATACTTGTCTATAATTTTATTTAGTTTTATTATATATGGTTTGATAATAACTAATGACTTGATGATATGAAGGCAAAAGAAGTGACATTTAAGGTGAACAAATGGGCTGAGGAGAACACAAAAGGCCTAATCAGAAATCTACTTCCGGACCGAGCTATCAATGAAGGCACAAAGATGGTATTGGCGAATGCACTCTATTTCAGAGGTTCATGGAGAAAAAATCAGTTTAATCCATTAAGAACAAAACAATCAAACTTCTATCTCCTGAATAGAGCCACAGTTAAAGTACCTTTCATGACTAGCTGCCTTGATCAATATATTTCTTGTTTTGATAGCTTTAAAGTACTTAAACTTCCTTACAAACAAGCTACCAACTGTCAAAACCAACGCCTATCTATGTATGTATTCTTACCTAATGAGCGAGACGGACTTTTTGATCTGATTAAAAAGGTGGATTCAGAATCAAGTTTCTTCGAAAATCATCTTCCAGAACAAAGGGTTATAACAGGAGAATTTTGGGTTCCAAAATTTAAAATCTTATTTGATTTTGAACTATCAAGAGTTCTAAAGGATGACTTGGGTCTGAATTTGCCTTTTGACAAAGTGAAAGCAGACCTGACTAAGATGTTGGATAGTCCTCCAATGGAAAATCTTTGCATATCCAAAGTCATACACAAATGCTTTGTTGAAGTTGATGAGCAAGGAACTGAAGCTGCCGCTGCTACTTCAGTTGGAATGATTTGTTGTTCGGCGGGGCCGCCACGTTATCCAGTACCTCAAGTGAACTTTGTAGCAGATCATCCTTTCATGTTCATAATCAGAGACGACATCAACAATGTGGTGTTATTCATGGGTCATGTCCTTAATCCTTCCTTAAATTGTTAGTATTTGATTTAATCGTTAATAGAGTAGATTTACTAGTTATTTGATCTCTATAATTGAAGTATTCAAATTATTTTTCGCCTCCTGAAATTAATGTACTAATATAAAGGTTGAGGGATTATGTTTAGATTTCTAATGCAAATAGTACTTCATGAGTAATTAGATCAAATTGCAGTACCAACTAGTTGGAATATATGAAATCAAATAGTTGGATGCTAGTGCGGGATATGATATCATCTGAGTATCTATACACATTTTTTTCAAATGAAACAAACTTCATACGTGCCTATGTATGGATACATCTATTCCTAGAAACTCCATCTGCATGTACACAAAATCCTCGTTTTTCATCGTCTTCTTTGTCAATTGTCATCTTCTTCGTATTCATCTTATGCATTAACATTATTTTTCATCTACTCCCTATTCATCTTCTTCATTTTAATCTTAACATTCATCATCTTAATCTTCTATATATTCAGTGGATTAATTTAAAAAAGTTTGGTAAGATAAAAGAGCAACGGAGTGCTTTTCAACAAGGTGTGTCTCAGCAATTCGGGATATTTAAGAGGCACCATTAGTGAATATGCGCCTTTAACTAGAGATGCCTTAGAACCATAGATCTTTCTGGGAGACTGACACCGAAGTTGTAAGAGATGCCTTAGATCTTTCCCAAAGATTGACACCAACCAAAGTTCTAAAGGCCCTGTGTAATTTTTCCTATTACACACCATGTTTGCTTCGTATCAATTTGGGAGAAAGAAAGAAAATAAAAAAACATTTACTCCAATAGACATTTGCTCCATGAAACATTTTTTCCATAAATATTTCCTTAATTTTTACCGCTTGGTTTTGCTAAGGGGAAAAATAGTTTTCTACATTTCATTGTTCGGTTCACACGAAAAAAAATAAAGGTTTAATTTTCACACTTCTATTTTTCCTATACACCCATAAATAAGTGTTAAAATTGTCTAGTCTCGTTTAAAATTGCTTACGCCAATATGGATAACAAGTATCAAAGTTGTTCCTTCGATTCACTTGAAGCAACAATTGATCATTTCTCCAAATTTCGGCCTTATGAGTCATGGAGATAACAAGTACTTGACTTGGTTTCAATTGAGGAATTAGTGTTCTGTTAGGAAAAATAACCTAATTAACTTGTTCAGGAATATGAAGAGAAACGATGTGAAAGTAAAAGTAGAGACACCAAAATAATTTAACGTGGCAAAACCCCCCTCCAAGATAGAAGGTAAAAAACCACGGGAGCTAGTCCAGAAATCTTCTACTATAATGATAATAATAGGTTACACAATTCTTCCCTAAAGCAATAGGAGATTAACCAATTCTTCAAGATGTGTAGAAAGACTCTTGGATAACAACTCTTCACCAAAACTATGGTGGATAAACTGAACAAAGAAACAAAGAAATAGAAATCTCTTACTCCTTAGGATTTGAACAAATCCTAGATTACCAAAGGTTGAAAGAGATAACCACAAACTAAATTGCTTCACAAGATTAATAATCTTCTTTTCTTCAAACCGATATTCTTCTCTTTCAATCTCTTTTGAAAGAACCACTTCAGAAATCTCTCTTTCTCTGACTTCTCTTTGCTCTGAAAATTGTGAATAATCTCTTCCCTTTCATTCCCTTTTATAATGATAAATAAGGAGGTTTACCAATAGAAATAAGAATTCCTTTTTAGGATTAAAAAATAGAAGTTTCTATTTTTTCTCCAAATAAGGAATAAGGAAAATCCTATTTCAACTAGGAGTCATTTTATTATAAGGATGGACCCCAACAAACTCTCCCTCCCGACTTATGAAGAGGGACCTACCATCCCCAAACCTGCAACACTGCTACATAGCTCATGCTTGCCTTTGGGTAATGGTTTTTTCATCATATCTGAACCATTGTCGTCAGTATGGATTTTCTCGATCTTCAACACCTTGTCTTCAAGAACATCTTGGATCCATTGGTATCTCACATTTATATGCTTGGACTTGGATTGAAAACTAGAATTCTTACTGAGGTGGATGGCACTTTGACTGTCGCAATGAATAACATAATTATCCTGTTTCATACCAAGTTCTTCTAACAATCTCTTCATCCATAACATCTCCTTGCAACATTCTGTAATGGCAATATATTCTGCATCTGTAGTAGATAAAGCTACACACTTCTGTAATTTAGATTGCCATGACACTGCTCCCCCTGAAAATGTAAATAGGTAGCCTGATGTGGACCTTTTGGAGTCTACATCTCCTGCCATGTCTACATCTGTGTAACCGACTAATACTGGCTTATCATTACCAAAACATATACGAGCTTTAGACGTACCTCTAAGATACTTCAGAATCCACTTCACTACTAACCAATGCTCTTTGCCTGGATTAGCAAGAAACCTGCTTACTACTCCAACTGCAAATGCAATGTCCAGTCTTGTACACACCATTGCATACATCAAGCTTCCTATAGCTGAAGCATAAAGAATTTTCTCCATTTCTTCTTTCTCACTTCTAGTTGATGGACACTGATCACGAGTCAACTTGAAGTGACTGGCTAATGGACAACTCACTGGTTTTTTCTTGTCCATATTGAACCTTTCTAGAACCTTCTCAATGTATCTTTCTTGTGATAGCCAAAGTTTTCCAGTTTTCCTATCACGTGAGATATGCATGCCAATAATTTGTTTTGCTGGATCCAAGTATCGAAATACTTGTTTAGGTCTTTCTTTAACTTGTTAATTTTGTTAGCATCTTGACCAACAATCAACATATCATCAACATAAAGCAGAAGTATAATCAAATCTCTATCAGGAAATTTATGAACGAAAACACAATGATCTGAAGTCGTCCTGTGATACCCTTGATCCTTCATGAACGATTCAAACTTTTTGTACCACTGTCTGGTGTTTGTTTCAGCCCTTATAAACTTTTCTTTAACTTGCAAACCAAGTGTTCCTTACCTTTAACTTCAAACCCTGTTGGTTGTTCTATATACACATCTTCCTCCAAGTCACCATGAAGGAAAGCGGTCTTGACATCTAGTTGCTCAATTTCTAGGTTCTTACTTGCAGCCAATCCTAATACTAACCGTATAGAGGACATCTTCACCACCGGAGAAAAAATCTCATCAAAATCAATGCCCTTCTTTTGCCCAAATTTTTCACCACTAGACGTGCCTTGTACCGTGGTTGTGAATTTTTTTCTCCGGTCTTGATTTTGTACACCCACTTGTTTTTAAGAATTTTCTTATTCTTAGGTTTTTCAATCAACTTAAAAGTGTTGTTTTTATGCAAGGATTCAATCTCATCTTGCATAGCTTTCAACCACTGTTGTGTACATCATCTATGGCTTCTTCGTAGCAGTGCGATTCTCCACCATCTGTAACCATCACATACTCGTGTGGAGGATACTTGGTAGATGGTGCTCTCTCTCTAGTCGATCTTCTCAATTCAACTGGTGGTTCATGTTGAACTTCCATTCCCTGCTCAACATTATCACTCATAAGAGCATCTTCATGAGCTTCATCTTCATGATTTTGTTCTTCACCTACATTATCATGCATAACCTTAGAAGAGATATGTGGATCTAGATCAATGAGATCATCACTATGATTCTCATGTTTCTCAATTTTCCAGAAGTCCTCAATAGTTTGATCTTCAAGAAATACCACATCTCTACTTCTAGTAATATTTTTATCGACTGAATCCCATAACTTGTATCTGAATTTCTCATCTGCATACCCTAAAAAGATGCATTGCTTGGCTTTACCATCAAGCTTTGCTATTTGATCTTTAGGTATATGCACAAAAGCCCTGCAACCAAACACCCTTAGGTGCTCATAACTGACTTCTTTCCCAGCCCACACTCTCTCAGCTACATCTCCATCTAATGGTGCTGAAGGTGATAAATTGATCAGATAGCATGCAGTACGCATTGCCTCACCCCAAAAGCTTTTAGGCAGCTTAGCTTCTGAGAGCATACATCTGATCCTCTCCACAATAGTGGGATTCATGCGTTCTGCTACACTATTTTGTTGTGGAGTTTTGAGAACTGTCTGTTCATGTCGAATACCATGGGTTTTGCAATACTCTTCAAATGACCAGATGTATTCTCCTCCATTGTCAGTGCGAATGCACTTTAAAATTTTCCTGTCTCTCGTTCTACCATGTTGTGGAAATTCTTGAAAGCTGTAAGTACCTGATCTTTGGTCTTCATAGCATATGCCCAAACTTTCCTGGAAGCATCATCTATAAAATTAACAAAATACAAAGCACCACCAAGTGTTTTGACCTTTAAAGGTCCACAAACGTCAGAATAAACAAACTCCAAAACACTGGATTTTCTTTTAGATGCATTCTTTTGAAAAGAGACTCTATGTTGCTTACCTACTAAACAATGAGAGCAAGTGTTTCAAAATATACCTTTCATGTTCGGTAAATCTTATCGTTTAACAAGGATTTGAAGTCCCTTCTCGCTCATGTGCCCGAGTCTTCTATGCTAAAGATCAGTGGAAGAATCTTTTTCAATTGCATTCAGTTCTCCTTTACACAGTTTTGCTTGAGTCCTGTATAAAGTACACCACTTCTTCCCTCTTGCTATCACCATTGACCCTTTTGTGAGTTTCCACTTTCCATCACCAAAGTGATTGCGATACCCTTCATCATCTAATACTCCTTTAGAGATTAGGTTATATCGAAGATCTGGTATATGTCTCACATTCTTAAGAATCAATGTACTCCCTGTGCTCGTCTCAATTTTCACCTCTCCAATTCCTACGATTTTTGAGAAATTTAAGTTCCCCATCCTGACTTTGCCAAGGTCACCAGTTCTTAAGATCTAAAGAAATCATTACATGGAGTAGCATGATACGAAGCACCTGAGTCAACCAACCATGTTGTTTCTAGTTCTGACTCAGTCATACTTAAGCAAGTGTCTCCACAACCTGAGAGTAAGATAATGTCATCACCTGACGCAACTGCTGCAACATTTTCTTGTTTTTAATCATCCTTTTTATTTCTTTCTTTGGTTTATTCTTCCATTCACTCTTGTAATGACCCATTTTTCCTCAACCAAAACATTTAACTTCTTTCTTTGATTTTGATCTCCCCCTTGACTTATCACGGTTATGAGGTTTTCTACTTTTACCTCTCTTCTGTCTTTCTGTAACAAGTGCTTCTGAATGAGACTCGTCTGACAACGATTTCCTTCTTGTTTCTTCATTCAACAAACTATCTATTACGTGATTCATACGATTATGCCATCAGGAGTAGAATTGCTAAGAGACACCACCAATGTCTCCCAACTATCTGGTAAAAAATTTAGAATAAGTAAGGCTCGCAACTCATCATCCAAAACTAACTTCATTGCCGAAAGCTGATTTACTAGACTTTTCATCTCATTCAAGTGTTGAACAATTGAGGTTCCTTCTTTATATTGTAATTCTCCTAGCTTTCTGGATAAGTAAGCCTTTTTGGCAGTTGTCTTCTGATCATATAATTCTTCTAATTTCCTCCATAGACTAAGCGGAAGTCTCCGTCGATACATGATGAAAAACACTGGGTTCTACCCATTGTCGATTAAATCTAACAACCTTTCGATCTAATACCTTTCAGTCTTCTTCATCCATCTTCATCGATTTTGTACCGTTATTTTCAATGGGTGCAGCTAGGTCTTTGCAGTATAATAAATCTTCCATTTTTGCTTTCCACATCAAATAGTTTTCTCCAACTAAACTAATCATACGATTAGTATTCACTTTCATATTTCTGAACAATAAATCCAACCTGGCTCTAATACCACTCATTAGCAAAAATAACCGAATTAACTTGTTCAGGAATATGAAGATAAACGATGTAAAAGTAAAAGTAGAGACACTAAGATAATTTAACGTGGCAAAAAATCCCTCCAAGATCGAAGGTAAAAAACCACGGGACCTAGTCAAAAAATCTTCCACTATTATGATAATAATGGGTTACACAATTCTTCCCTAAAGCAATAGGGGATTAACCAATTCTTCAAGATGTGTAGAAACACTCTTGGATAACAACTCGTCACCAAAACTATGGTGGATAAACTGAACAAATAAATAGAAATCTCTTACTCCTTAGGATTTGAACAAATCCTAGATTACCAAAGGTCGAAGAAGATAACCACAAACTAAATTGCTTCACAAGATTAATAATCTTCTTTTCTTCAAACCAATATTCTTCTCTTTCAATCTCTCTAGAAAGAACCAGTTCAGAAATCTCTCTTTCTCTGATTTCTCTTCGTTCTGAAAGTTGTGAATAATCTCTTCCCTTTCATTCCCTTTTATAATGATAAATAACGAGGTTTACCAATAGAAATAGGAATTCCTTTTTAGGCTTGAAAAAATAGAAGTTTTTATATTTCTCTCCAAATAAGGAATAAGGGAAATCTTATTTCAACTAGGAGCCCTTTTATCATAAGGAGGGACCCCAACATGCCTCTTCATATCTTTTGCAAAGTTATAGTTTTAGGCCTTTGGCTGTGGTCGAGTGGTTCAAACACCTTGATGAGAAGAAGATTGAGAAACACCACCACTAAAACTTCGCCAGAGATTTTAATTATTCTCATATACTTCCCCATCTTCTATTTTTTTTATACGACAAATTTAAACACCATAAAATCAGTTTGGAGAGAAAATATATTGGGAAATGGGAGATGAAGAACAGGTGAAAATGAAACAGAAAGAGAAGAGAGAGAGAGGGAGAGAAAAAAAAAGTGTGTGTGTCTCTTCGTGGTTTAGATAAAACCCAGAGAGAAAGCTACTTAAACTCTGAAAAAAGATGTGATAAACACGATAACCGCCTGATTTAAACTCTTACAAGAACAAGCCTAAAGCCCAACTAAACTATGACCTGAAGCGCAACAAAATTAAATATACTTTAATCACTCAGGTTTAATAAACCATGAAATCCACCTCCTCTATTAATCGAACCTGAGACCTCTATGACTTTGGAGTTTGGCATCGACCACTTGGGCTACAAATCCACCTCCCATCTCTCTGTTATTATCTTTCTCTACAAACAGCCAGTCCAGATTTTTCAAGATGAGTTTAGAAGCAGTGATACCCGTAATTTCAGTGAGATTTCCCTATAAACTCAGTGTTCAGAAGCAAAGATAATACCAAGTGAATGAGGGGGTAGAAACTTGAATGTCAATGAACCCTAACTTCATGGCAAGAATGAGACGAACGATTAGGGTTTTATATGCGGTTGTCATTACTTCATGAACTCTAACTTCAAGATTTTGTTTAGCTTCCTGATTTAGTAATGATTTGGTTCTTATGAGCCCTAACTTCAAGATTTTGTTTTGCTTCCCATGATAGATTGTAAACTTGGAAGTTTCTTGATGGGTTTTTGCTTGAATCTCAATTTGCCCATTAGGATTTGCTTGAGATTAAGAGCATCTCCAGTGCAACACTCAAACTTTAAAACTTAGAGTGCCACATATGATTTTTTTGAGTTTCTCTCTAAAACCATCTCCGATGCAAAATTCAATATAAATCTCTAAAATGACATGTCAAGATTGATAATAGAGATCCTTAAGAGGACTTTAGATGATCTTTAAATGCCACATAATAAATCGATTAATTTTGTGGTTAAAATGTAAGCTTTAGAGTTTCTCTTAGATGTTGCATTAGAGAAGGTTTTCTAATAGAGTATCTCTAAATGGCCAAGTAGGAAAGAGACCATTTAGAGATCCAATTTTCACACTTGGCACTTAGAATTATTAGAGTTTTTGTGGAGTGTTGCATTGGAGATGTTCTAAATGATCTTGTTAATCTCAAGTAGCAAATTCAAAGAGAAAGGGAGATAGGTGCGAGCGAGAGAGATGAGAAAGAGGGAAATAGACAAGAGAGCTTTCTGGTTTTCGGTACTTACTTTTTAGCACTCATAAAGGCGTCTACCATTTTTGTCATTGGCTCCACCCTGAGTGTTTAGAAAAGTGCCAGCGGCAATAATGTTGGGTGACCTTCGTAGTTTCCCATAATATCTTCTCATGCCTGCCGAACACAATAAAATGAATTTGTGATGAGAAAATTTGGTTTTCTCACTTATGAAACAGACCCTTAATAACTTCTTTTGCATCAAGTGTAATAAGGTGTTTGCAGTATCTCAGGCAGGCCCTTAAATTTTGAATTTGCTTCAAACTACTAAAATCTCAGGGCAGCCTTGGTGTAGTTTTAAGAAAGAATAATGTTATTTGGCCGGCAAAAGGTGGTTTGAATGGTCCTAACAAGGCAAATTAGTGATATAATGTTGTCTAGATGACTGGATGTGCGAAATTTGTCTTGTCGGGCTATTTGTGAGCACTTTTTGTCGGTCCAAATAAAATTGTTGTTTAAGAAAACCAAGGATTGGAACTTTGTGAAAAAGCATCTCTTGAACCAGCCAAAAACCTTGTAAAACTTGAGAGAGATCAAATTTAGAGATTTGGTTTCATCAAAAAAGAAGTCTAGATATTTGGAAATTCATATATACATATTTTAGTAGTTTCCCTTCTTCCTGAGATACAAGTCTTGGGAAAGAAGTATCTGAATTAGTGCTAATAGCCGACTCTAGTATTTCTATTTAAAGAGGGAACCTAGAGGTTTCAAATTGCATTGCTTTCCGTTTCTCTAATCTCTATCTCCCCTTTTTCTTCCTTCTTCTTTATCCCTTTTCTTCTTGAGCTTTAGAAAAGAGTATTAATGGAGTTAGGTCATGACTCTAGCCGTGAGCCACACAGGAGGAGGAGGAACAGAAAGAAGACTAAAAAAAGTTCATCTTGGGAAAATATAGTCAAGCATGTATGGTTGAATGAAGCTAGAGATAACAACTTTGTATTCTCTCCCTTTTCAATTTACTCTGCTCTATCCTTATTAGCTTCTGGATCAGATGGTCAAACCCTAGAACAACTCTTGGGTTTTCTCAAACGCAAAGATATCAATGATCTTAACACTTATGTTTCCGAAATCGTTAACTCGTTAGATTCAACCACACACGACACAGACGGAGACGGTCCTACTCTCTCTTTAGTAGGTGGGATTTGGGTTGATAGTTCATCAACTCTCAAACCTTCTTTCAAAGAAACTGCTACTTCAATCTATAGAGCTAATGCTGAAGCTGTCGATTTCAAAACTAAGGTACGACTTAATTAAGATCGCTTAACTACAATTAATACTTGTCTCTAATTTTATTTAGTTTTAGTAGTATTATATATATATATATATTGTTTGGTACTAATAATTAATGACTTGATGATATAAAGGCAAAAGAAGTGACAATTAAGGTGAACAAATGGGCTGAGGAGAACACAAAAGGCTTAATCAAAAATCTACTTCCGGCCGGAGCTATCGATAAAGACACAAAGATGGTATTGGCGAATGCACTTTATTTCAGAGGTTCATGGGAGAAAGATCAGTTTAATCCATTTAGAACAGAAGAATCATACTTCTATCTCCTTAATGGAACCTCATATAGAGTACCTTTCATGACTAGCTGCCTCAATCAATATATTTCTTGTTTTGATAGCTTTAAAGTACTTAAACTTCCTTACAAACAAGCTACCAACTGTCAAAACCAACGCCTATCTATGTATATATTCTTACCTAATGAGCGAGACGGACTTGTTGATCTGATAAAAAAGGTGGATTCAGAATCAAGTTTCTTCGAAAATCATCTTCCAGAACAAAGGGTTATAACAGGAGAATTTTGGGTTCCAAAATTCAAGATTTTATTTGATTTTGAACTATCTAGAGTTCTAAAGGATGATTTGGGTCTGAATTTGCCTTTTGACAAAGTGAAAGCAGACCTGAGTAAGATGTTGGATAGTCCTCCAATGGAAAATCTTTTCATATCCCAAGTCATACACAAATGCTTTGTTGAAGTTGATGAGCAAGGAACTGAAGCTGCCGCTGCTACTTCACTTGGAATGGTGTGTTGTTCGATGGGGCCGCCACGTAATCCAGTACCTAAAGTGGACTTTGTAGCAGATCATCCTTTCATGTTCATAATCAGAGACGACATCAACAATGTGGTGTTATTCATGGGTCATGTCCTTAATCCTTCCTTAAATTGTTAGTATTTGATTTAATCGTTAATAGAGTAGATTTACTAGTTATTTGATCTCTATAATTGAAGTGTGCAATTATTTGTCGTCTCGTGAAATTTAATATTCTAATATAAATGTTGAGGGATAATGTTTAGATTTCTAATTCAAATAGTACTTTATGAGTAATTAGATCGAATTGCAGTATACCAACTAGTTGGAATATATGAAATTAATTAGTAATTAGATTGAATTGCAGTATAATTATTTTAAACATACATGTTCTTTATCACTGCTAGTATGAGTCTCAATGTGTCAATACAAATATTTTGAATGAAATTGAATCCAAAATATCATTATGCTCAAAAGAAAACTTTGGAAGTCTGTTAACGTTATCAAACGTTCGATCGCAGTTATAGATGTTATGTCAACTGGATTGCACACTAAATTTACATAAGTTTCCATATAGTATAGTCAGACCTGCAAGTCTTCCATATATGTTTGATGAAGGCAATTGTTTTGTAACCGAGATAAGTGAGCTATCTCATGACCCGTTTAATGGTCGTGTCTACCCGACGAACCTTAGAATTTTAACGCGCCAAACTACTTAGCTTACACTCGATATTACCCGGAGCAGCAAACAACTTCAACATGACTCATTTTAGACATACGTAGTAGGGGTACACGTGGTACGGATAACGGATACTAGTGCACGATATGCTATCATCTGAGTATGTGGTACACTAGGGGTACATTTGTTTTGTTTTGTTTTTGAGAGAGGGGTACATTTGTTGGCTATTTTTCAAATGAAACAAACTCCATACATGCATGTGTGGATACACCTATTCCTAAACATTCCATCTGCACAAATACACAAAATCCTCGTTTTTTATCGTCTTTGTTGTCATCTTCTAACGGTAAGTCTTTGTGAAATAACTCCGATGAGAAGAAAAAAAGAAGACGTTAAGATACCCTCCTGGCCCAACCCTAGACGCTCTAGGAATCCTTTTTCAAACTTGCTCTCATTTTTCAAACCTACTCCCATTTCGAAAAGAGACATCTTCATATTCATCTTATTCATTAACATTTTTTTTCATCTACTCCACATTCATCTTCTTCATTTTGATCTTCACAATCATCATCTTAATCTTCTATATATGCAGTGGCTTAATTTTAAAAATAATTTTTGGGTTCCTAGTCCAAAAATTTACACCTAAACACACATTTAGTCAACCCTAATATTAATATAAGATTTTAAGCCAAAATAATAATTATAATGGATATTTAATCCAAATTGACCCATCTCTATAGAAAAAACAGATCTCTACCATTTCTGTTTAATCATAATACCCTTATAAACTTTTATATAAGAAAAACCCCACTTTTGAAAAACAATCCCCAAAATTCTCTTTTTTTTCTCAGATTTTATCGATTAATTTCAAACTTACTATATGTTTCGCAATATACACGTTATTTGGTATCAATTACGTATATTTCTACAATAAAACACATTTAGTATAGTTAAAGTATGTCCAGATGTCAAAGTTACAGTGTTATCTGTTTATTGATTCTTGTTTTGTTTCATAAATAACGTGTTATTTATTGTTAAAGTTTCATACTTTATTTCATTTTTTTTATGTGTCGTACATAACACATTATGTATCAACAATGTTTCTTCCAAAAGGGAAAATGACTAAAATCCTATTTTCTGGGAAGATTGGATCTTAATCTCTTTTTGAATTTTATTTTGGGCCTAAAACCCGTGGACCCTTTTAAAAGTTAGGTATGAGAAAAGGTCAAGGAAGTGTTTTCAACGAGGTGTGTCTTAGCAATTTGGGATATTCAAGAGGCGCCTTTAGCAAAGAGACGCGTTTAACTAGGGATGCCTTGAATCCTTCCCAAAGATTGACACCAAATTTCTAAGAGATGCCTTAGATCTTTCCCAAAGATTGATACCAAAGTTTTAAAGGCACCGCGTCATTTTTTGTATTTCACGCCCTATTTCCTTCTTTGTAGCAATTTCGGAGAAAGAAAATTAGAGAAACATTTAAGAAAAACAAAGATGTTTTGGTAACCAACCTGGAGAAAATGATACTGCAAGCAAAGTGAGCAACTAAACCTGGAATGAGATTATTTATTAAGAAAAACAAAGTTGATGAATAAGACATCAAAAACATGAATATTGGTCTGTTATTTTCCATAATTACAATTTGATTTGGTTTTATATGGGCAGTCATTTAACCTAATTGTTTTTTATTTAATCCTACATCCTGCAAATGTTCTCCCCCAAAAGACTATGTCTGCCACTTTATTATTAATTTTGAGTAGGAGCTCGAAATAACTTGTTTAATATAATTTACAAGTAATATTCCTCGTGGGGAGGGGGTTAATGTATTTTCTATTTAAGAGGTAGAAAGATTACAACTAGTCGCAAAATAAAAGTAAGGACTAAATTATGTGTAAGTTCGAGTCTACATTAGCAGGATGCACTGATGACAAAAAGATTTGACCTACCACACCTACATGATATACAACCGTGATGCTATGCCTCACATCTCCCGGTGGAATCCTGTTGTGTCGGGCATTGATCTAGAAAGAAAATATAGAATTTAACTTCCTCTCTTAAATCAATGTCCGACACATCAACTGACCGCAATTCAGCCGGAGGTGTACCGGGCATATGGTCATTTATCCATGATATATCCTCCATTCAGTTATATAGTGAAAGGCTGTGCTTTTACCTGAATTGAGGGGGCGGATTGGGCACCACTGCACTAGGCACCGGTCAATATAGTATTGCTATAAATGTTTAATATAGTATTGCTATAAAGTAAACATAACCTAATTTAGTATTTATCCACTCCAATTATGGGGACCCCATATATTCTCATTTACTTACTTTAGTCAGCTTCTTTTATACTATAATTAACATATTAAAGTCTACCAAATCTTGGATTAGGTCAAGTGGGTAAGGATTTTTGGTAGATTTCACTAGATAAAAGAAAATCTGACTGAAAACTAAATTTTGTGTTCGTCATCAGGGTCAGTCATGCGGCCAAGCGAACAAACCCTTACTTCTCACCAGAACCTAGCCAGAGAACTACAAAAGAAAAAGAGGTCCCAACTTATTAAATTTTTATAGAAAAATTATCAAAACCAGCAGGCGCTCTACTCTAGCTCAATCTCCAGAAAGCATATTAGAGAGACCAAATGGCTGAACTTCAACCTAAGTAGAAACATTTTACTTCTTAAAAATTGTATTGTTTTAAAGGCCATCGTTTTGGGGATAAGAACAAAAAAATATATTTTTTTTTGTTAAGGAAACAAAAAAAATATATATAGTACAAAATTTTAGGTGTAAAATTTTGGACAAATTTTTTGTTTCCCTTTCGTATATCCCAAACACCCCTCCACCATTTATTATCTACACTGCTAAGAGTCGCGGAAACTGTCACTGCCAGGACTTTTTATTTTCAGATTTTTCTCTCTCTCCTCCCTCTCTCTCTCTCATACCGAACTCTCGCTCTATCTCTTATATCTGTTAAGTTTGTGATCATCCAACTCAAAACCAACTGGCAATGAGTGGAGATGACCTAAATGTTATATTCTTGGTTGATAGATAGTCATTCTCCCATGTGGGACTATTCTCACACACCCCTCACATGTCGGGCGGTTAGCTTAATACGTGTTTTTAGGCGCGTGGAGCACGTATGACTTTTAAGCCTATCACGTGTAGTCCTAGCTCTGATACCTTGTTAAGTGTGTGGTTATCAAATTCAAAACCAATTGACAACGAGTAGAGATGATCTAAACATTGTATTATTGGTTGCTAGATAGCTTTTCTCACATGTGAGACTATTTTCACATAAAATCTTCAAGTTGCTTGCAAAGAGATGTTGGGCCATTAGATGTGGCTTTGGAGTTCCACTTCAAATTCATCAGTTACTCGTAGATAGATTGCTTTGGCAATAGGGATACCCCATTTTTTCCTTTTATTTTAAGCAACCAAATAGCTTTTACCTTTTATATATATAGGTTGAGATTTTCAGGCCTAACTAACCACTCCCCACTGCCATGGAATTGATTAGACAACTATAAAGTGTTTTAGGTTTGATTAGCTAATACGCTGCCGTTTTAAATCACTCACTCCCCCAAAAAGGGCAAAAAAAAGTTGCTTTCCATTATGTGGATTTTCACCAACTCCTTTTGCCCCTCTATTATTTCCTCAATAAATCTTTGAGAACTAACCTAAAGAAATTAAGAATCTCTTCTAAGATCCGAGAACTAATCAGACAACACCACTTTTATGATAATTTTCCCCTTTGAAACGGAAAGTTAGTGCGAAGAATCGAATCTTATTGTAATCTTAACAGTGGTACAATTTGTTTCGTTTTAATAATTGTAATAATCTAATATCATTTATGTGCAAGTTTAACAATACTATGAAAATTTTATTGAATTTTAAAAAGCGAAAAGAAATTTTGTTCAACTTCTTGTTCGATTTTACGAAGAGATTAAAACAGAATATGTTTTTCTATTGTCTGAATTTGTCTAAAAATCTGACATCGTGTGATTCAAATAAACTTAAAATCAACAAAAGTTTGTCATTTAGATGTTACGAGTTAGACAATTATGAGACCTCACTCTCAGTCAATTCATTATTAAGAAAGAAAACTCGTTTTCGGAGTGTCTACACCTCATCCTGTCCCAAAAGTACTCGTCTTGCTGTTATTTTTTCACCACATCAACCATCATCAATGTGCAAGTCCAACCGTTTTGGAGTGTCTATCCATCTCATTAATGTTATGTTATTAGAGCGTAGTCACAAGAGTTGTTTTCATGCAATAAGCATCCGCCCTCTGTATTTAAAACTTGATTGAGGCCAACCTTTTGGGTTTCCTAGTGGATAAGAGTCATTGATATGTACCTCTTTGAGGTAGATGATCTCTCGCTTTATCATAATTCAGTTAGACCATCCTTTAGGGTTTAGACTACCTTAAATGGTGGAATAAGATACTCCACTAAATTCTTACTTTTGTTAATCATAATCGTAGCAACATAAGATATGATTACATTATTAAGTTACTACTTTTATTCTAAGTCGTCCACTACATCAATTTTTTGATTATAATCGATCAATGACACCTATTGGTATATATTGTAACTGACCAATAACAACTTCTGGTGGTGAACAACATATTCACAGTCCTGCAGACGTACTTCCTCCATGTTCAAAAAATAAAACTAACGTCTAAACAATTGAAATCATATCATTGTACTCTTATCTCTTACACTTTGTTTATACTTGTAAGGATCGTTATATATATTGGTAGATGTATATTATACGATCATTTTACATAAAGATTGTCTCGTAAGAAAGATCTCTAGTGAAAGAAATTTATAGATCCACCAGGGCACCTTAAAATGAACCTTTGTATATCCACTTCTTTTCTATTTTCTATCAATCTCTCAAGAAATTAAGGGTGGGACCAATGGTCCAATAGAAAATTTTTTCCCTACACTTTATTAATTAATAATTCCCCTTGTCTAAAATCTAAGCACATGTAATGTTTCCACCATAAAACAAATTCTCAAAAAATCATTAAACTTTGTATATTTGATGGTAGATTACCTGTAATGGGACTACATATATATTTGGTAAACAAATCCTAGACAAACTAGTATGGATCAAATATTCAAAATATTGGGATAATATAATCAATGAGATAAATAAACAAATTGAGGAAAAGAATAAGAAACAAAAGTCAATCAATTACCAAAAGCAATAAGAAATATACTTGAAGGCTTCTTTCTTTGTAGGTTAGGAAATACCAAATCTTTATCCACTTTCTAAGGTCATACCCTAAAAATAATGTAGAGTGATGTGTGGGTTTTTTCTTCCTTTGGTTTTGGTTCAAGATTTATTTGTTCCTTTATTTTTCAAATAAGAATGGTTCCAAACCATATACTTCAATCCAAGTTTTGTTAACTCCTAAGGAAGTGTTTAGGTTTTTGTTATGCTTCTTTTTCAAGAAAAGTAGGTGGAACAATAGCCTTGGAGATTAACAAAATTGCAGAAGTACCATTCCAAAATAAAAATCAAATAATTTTGAAATTTAGAAGTAAATATTTTGGAATACAATATTTATTTTGTTATATTAGATGTTGCTATAAAATTAATTATTAATTATATACATTTTATTCACATTATACTAAGATAGAAACTCAAATAACCAATTAGAATATAATTAACATAAGATACAGTATGTGAGATCTTAAAATTCGCAAATAAATCAATTAATCACATATTAAAGTCGAGTATCGGATATCTGACATATATTCGTTTAGTATACTCAATTAGTATTGTAATCTTATTAGTTTCAATATGGAGATATTCGTTGAGTTACCAGATTAGTATTGTAATCTTATTGGTTTCAATCGGGTACTAAAGTGTTATTGAGTATGAAAATAATGACCTATGAGGCGTAAACACTTATGCTTCTAACTCGGTAAACGAATAACTATTACCCTCACTAATTATTATATATGCAAAGGTATGTACAAACTAAAATTATGGTCTATGCACCTCCCCTGAGTGCAGTGGTTGGACAACTCTTCTTAAATTCATGAGATTCAGAAATTAAACCTTGGTGGGAGCGGTTACCTGCAAGATTTTGACATGTAATGCCTTATTAGTTTAATGTGTTTCATTTATCAACTCTTTTAATCCGAACTAAAGCATTATTAGCTTAGGCCTTAGTGAGACTGGCCCAAATATGAATTTCTTAATTACGTTCAACTACCCCACCAGAGATGACCTTACTTCACCTAAATATAAGTAACTAAAGTCCATGGATATCATATGGCATATTCAGTTTGTACTTTTTAAATTTTGACTATCTCACTTGTTCTAAATGTCGATCTCTGTATATTTTCTTTGTTTTAAAATGACCTGATAAGAAATAACAGATGCTACCGCTACAACAATATGAAAACAACCATGTTTTCGGCCAAAATAATAATACACAGTTGGTAAGAAGTGAAAAGATCTTAGATTATATATTGGGTCACTTATCGTAGAAGAATAAATTAGTTTTCTCTTGCAAAACATTCTTGCGCTACCATATTATTTGGTGGCGATTCAAACGTACCCACTTACTATGTGTTGTAACCTTAGTTTTTTTCTTTTTGAAATGATATACTGAGAGATAGTTCAAACCTAAAAACAAAGAAAAAAATAGACAAACAAAAATTAACTTCTTAATTATGATCTCTAGCGAAGGTAAATCTGTCTGCCAACTAGCTAGATGATCAACCACCCTGTTTGCCTCTCTATACGCATGCTCGACATAAAAGTATCCAAAATACTCTATGAGTTGAGAAATGCTTCTCCATATTCTCCAACAGTGCCATGGAGGGTGAGCATTAGTAGAGTTGAAGTAGGAAACTATCGTCTTTGAGTCTGATCTCACCTGAATTCGTTGTTCATTCATCGAGCATGCTAGTATCAGACTGTCGCTAAAGTTACCACCCCTGCAATTGCACCTTTGACATTACCACGATGGTCTCTCCTCAAAACTACAAAACCTGCCTATTCGTTCGTAAAGAGCTAGTTGTGTTTATCTTCATAAATCCCAGTATCGGCGGCTCCCATTGGCATATAATGCTACTAGGTTGAGTATATGAGGCCGGAATGCCACTGTTGTCAAAGAACCCCCTATTTTCTAAAGTGTCTTCCACAACCAAATTCATGCAAGCTGCTTTTATTCTCACTTCATTTTTTATGCTCCATGTAAGTACTTCAACAATTTTAGTTTTACCTCTAAATATTCTAGCATTTCGTTCGCCCCATATGTGATAAAAGTACGCTCCGAGTATGATCTTCTTGATATAATCATCTTTGATGACCCTCGCAAATTTTTCATATACCAGTCGATCTCCTCCTCCATGTTGAGAGTTAGTTTCTGAATTCTCATGTATTCTAAGAGTCATCGCCACGTTGCCAAAGAGTAAGGGCACCTGAAGGTTAATCTATGTATTATTGCTTTAGGTATTATTACTTAGCCGTGTGTCTCACTCTTATCTATGTGAGATTATTCTTACAGGACGCTTCAACTCTCAAGATCAATATGTGTCCGCTAATCATTGTTTAGCCTCTAAATCTGAGCGATAGCTTGTCTCCTCTTATACTTGACCATCTTTCGTTTTAACAGGTTAACCCTATATTTGTTCTTTCATTTGAAAAAAAAATCGATTTTGACTCTTGTTTTCCAATTCTGCCTGGGTCATAATTTCCTTTGTTTTTCTCTTTTCTTTATGTCTATTCCTTTGTTTACCTAACCATGTAAAATCCCTCTTTCATGTGTCTATAAGCTTTATGAGAAGGTTGAATTTGGTGATAATAATTTCCCAAGTCACTTTATTACACTGGTTCTATTTGTGGTACTGGGACAAGGATTGGCAACTTATTCAACTAATTAAGATATGAACCATTTAGTAGGATCATTTCTAAATCTTTATATGATGCCAACCAGCTAGAAAAAACTCAAAAAGTCCCCACTTTCATTCTCACTTTGAGATTATTATTTTTTGCATTGAACACTTTGAGATTATTTGTAGCTTCTAAATGTTACTACTAAATTTCATATTTATATATGAAAATAAAATTACTTCATTAAATTAGAAATAAATTTTAAACTTAACCACTATGTAATCGCTTTATTATTTGAAATTTATTGGAATAAATAAAATACAGAGATGCCAATGAAGAGTGTTAAAATTCAGCTATAAGACTGTCCCTATTGTGAATGATGGTCGAATGATGGTGGTGGTGACAGAGGTATGCTGAATTGCTGATGATGAAGGTATGGTAGCAGCGGTAGTGCTAAAGGTGTGTTCCTGGTGGTGACGGTGGTCGCGGAGATATGATGGTGGTTGCTGTGTTGTGGTTTTACGCTTGTGGTGACTGTTGTTGGTGGCAATGTAGTAGTGGTGGTGGGGGTGCAGTGGTGGTAATGATGGAGGGGAGACGGTGGTTGGTGGTATTGGTGGTAGTGATGGTGGTGGTTGGTGGTAGTGGAGGTGCTGTGGTGGTTGTGATCGAGGTGCGGTGGTGGTGGTAGTAAAGATGCGGCCACGGTCTTTGTGAAGGTATGGTAGCGGTGGAAGTTTTGTTGTAGAGGAATGAAGGTAACTAGAAAGAGAATTTTTATCAAGTAAAATTCGTGTATAAATTGATCTGAAGCCATTTATCTTTAAAGTAACACTAAAAGTTATATTTAAGCTTTAAAAGAAAGTTAAATTGTAACAGAAGCAAAGTCAGAATTTTTCGCATCACCGAACTAATTTATTCAGCTTTGTATTCAAATACGTAGAAAAAGTTACTTATTTATATTGGCAAACAACAGTTTCATGATAAAAAAATTAAAACATGTTTAAGATGTTTTCAAAATTAATCTGGTTGGAATCTTACTAACAGAGTACTTTATAGAGTTATATTAGCAAATTTATATGCATGTGACTGGATTTCTGTATAACACTATAACATCTTATAGGGTTAATTTTTTGGCCCTTCTTTTGTGGTTAACTGTTATTGGCCCCTGCATAAATTCATAAAACTTTCTTTTTATTAAGGTTACATATAAACTTGGCTAAAATTATTCATTTATTCCCAAAGTACTCTTACATTTATAACTTATAACCTATTATTTATCCCTTATTTTAATTTAAACAATACGGATCCTAATTATTAATTTTTTTTTTGTTGAAAGTACACGGATCCTAATTGGTAACACAAATTTGAATCTGCTTTTTTTTTTGGCCAAAATTGGCTTAATATTACCTTAACCTACATTTTTTCCCCCTTTTGTAGCTTTTTTAGCTTCATTTTTTCTGTATTTATTTTCATTTTCAACTAAAATGAATTCTCATTAATGGAAAACCCATTTCTGTTTTCTATTTAAAAAGCAATCGACGAGTATGAGGAGAATGGGAGAGAGAAGACAAAGAGATAAGAGAGCAACCATCTGCACGATGGGGAGGTCGACCGTAGTTAGAGTTCTATCTTCCTCTACCCCCATCTCTCTTCAGTCTTACCCTCCCTTCTTCAATTTAGTTGCAATTTTGTACGCCCGATATTCACATTATGATTCAGTTAATCTTCACTCTTTAACTAAGTTACGTGAACCAGAAGAAGTGTGTCTGATTCATATCCTGACGCTGAATATAACACCTTCAAATCCAATAATTTTTTGGGAAGTTTTATAAGGCCTCCCCATGAACCATTTTACTTGGTAAATTATCATTGGGGGGGGGGGGGGGGGGTGGGTCTTTTAACAAAAATGAGGGGGCCTATAAAATCTCCCTAATTTTTTTTTTTGAATTGTTTAGCGTGCCTCGAACCCCTAACTTCTAAGGTGGGAAGACTATACCTCTAACCACTCGGACCAAGGGTTTTTGGCTTCAAATCCAATACTTGGTTTATCTTTCCTCTTTGTTTTTATCTACACGTAGTTAGCTATTTATTATTTGTTGTTTTTCCTGTTTTTAATTCAACTGGTGATTGTATGACTTATGTAAAAGAAGATTTAATCCTGCCACTTCGAGTAAGAATCTCGTTCTTTATTGAAAGAGTTGAGATATATAGAAGACAAGAGATGTCTAATGAGGCAAAAACAAGATGGATGAAGAACAAGAAGAATATGAAAATAAAAAGATAAAAGAATAGTTAAGGGCAATGACAGAAAATTTTGGTCAGTATTGTCGAAAAATTTGGTGAAAGTTGTGTTGCTAAAATCTGAGTTGTGAAGCTGAATTTGTCTACCGAACAATTAAAATAAGAGGGACTCCCTCCATCCCATTTTGTTTGGTTGTTATTCCTTTTATGGATGTCCCAAAAAAATGTTTGGTCATTTTCTTTTTATAACATTCACTTAATTATTAACATGATAAAACTTCCAAAACTACCCTTTAGTTTTGAATGCCATTGAAAGGTTCTAATTGGTTCTCCATTTTCACCAATGTCCTATTTACAAAAATACTTTATATTAAATGAGGATAGTTTATGAAATCTCTATAGTATTTGTCAACAATAAATAACATGTCTTTAATAATAAGAATGCTCCGAAACTACAAATAAAATGGGACAGAGGGAGGGAGTATGTCTTAAATGTGAAACATAAGGGCGGGGACTAAGAGCATCTCCAATGCAACACTCAACAAAAACTCAATTAATCCAATGTGTCAAGTATGAGCTGAGTTTCTCTTTCCTAGGTTGCACTATTGAGATACTCAATTCAAAATTCATCTCCAATACAAGACTAAAAAAACTCAACGTTTACTTTAAATTTACTCTTATTTCTTATTTTAATATAGAAAATGATGATATAGACTAATTGAGATACAACAATAAAAGTTGAGATACTCAAAAGAAAACTCAAAAATTGAGTTTTTTTAAGTATCTCAATATTTATTGTTGCCACATCATATTGAGACACTAGTTGAGTATTGCATTGGAGAGTGTTTTTTGTCAGAAACTCAAGTAGTCTTATGTGTCAAATTGAGTTTTGTGAGTTGAGTGTTACATTGGAGATGCTCTAATGTAAACTCGTAACAAAATTCGGATGAAACTTTAGTACTATTGGCCATTTGTTAATTTCTGAATATAGGGTCAAAAAGGAATTAATCCTTTCAATATAATAGATTAATAATTACTAGTAGAAAAAGCAATGAGTGGTCATTTGGTAATTAAACTAAAAAATATGGTTAATTTATACACCATTAGTGATATTAAAATTCAGTACATATTTGATATACTAATAATCTCCTCCACGTTTCTCTCAATTTACTTTTTCTGTCTCCTGTTTTATGATCTCTCTTTCTCTCTCTAAATATTTCACTGATTTATGCTCTTATCGGAGTTTTTTTCAGTTCACTGAAAATCTGTTTGTTGTTATTGTTTTAAACCACTAAAAGGAAAGTACTCACATTTCTAATCAGTTCAACCAACAACAATAACAATCATAGTCTAGAGAGAGAAAATTTTCTAGATTTTGTACTTCTTACGTTTTTTATCTGGCCATTTCTTATCTGGGTATTAATCAATTTGTTGAAAGAAATAAAGGGTATCGATTTTCTCTCATTTTTGAAGGGTTGGAATGCGGAAGAAGCAGAAATTTGTCATGGTTTTGAAGCAGATCGATAACTTTATCATGTTTTGATGGAAGAAGAGGTGTTTAAGGGTTTATTTACTCCAACAATAACATTTCATGGAGGTGAAGGACTTTAATAGATGTCTGATTTCCTCCAAATCAAGATTTACAAGTTCCATTTTATTTGTAGCAGTTGTTTTTGAGGTAATCTTTACTCTTTTTTTCACTAATTTGTTTGATTTTCTTCTTTTACTTTACTGGGTATGGTTTTTCTGAGTGAGGGTTTTCTGGGTTTCTGAGTTGAGAAGTGGTAGAAGATTTAGGGTTTTTTCTAAGTGGGAATTTGATGCATGGATTTGCTAAGATATGGAGAAAATGCAATCATCTACTCAAGTTTGTGACTTTTTTAGGGTTATAAACTGTGGAGACTGTGTAGATTTGGTGTTTTGCTTTGTAGCAGATCAAAATTCCCGTCTCTTAGAGCAAAAGTGGATTCTTAATTTGGGATTACTAGCCAAATTTTGGATCTTTACAGATAGAGTGTGCTTTTGCCTTTTGCTCAATTTAGGATTTTTTTGGGTATTTAGGTTAAAAATGTGAGGAGAAGTCTCCTTCTTCCTCCCCCTTTTAGATTTAGCTTGTAACTGGAAGTAGGTTTGTTTGATAAAACTGTAAAAGCTTAGCTGTTGTATGCTTTATTGGATTCTTCTGCATATAATCAGTGGGCAAAGGTAGTTTTTATTAGTAGGTTTCAACTTGCTCTGGAAAACCCAAATTCTTGTTTCGGGTTTGGATGAATAAATGAAAATGACACAAGTATATGTGTTTCATTCGAATTAAGCTGGATTTACTGCTCAGGGTGGGATACAATTCCTGTAAAATTCATATTTTTCTTTCACTTGTCCAATAGTTTCTTAGGTATGGTGAAAATTCAGATAGGAGAACACTGGTCCTTCTATTTGGTTTTATTATCCTTATTCATGTGTTTCTATTGGGTCAGTTGGAGATTTGATTTCTTTATACATTTGTTTCTAATCGAGTTACTTGCTTCAATTCAGAGCAAAGTCCTAGAACTTACTCCTTTTCTTTGGTTTGGCTCACTAGGTTGTATTATTTTTTATCTGGGCTGAAGCTGCTAGAGCTGAGTTTCTATTGCCAGGCCATGAAGTAGTGAAGAAAGAAGTTCTCTCACATTCCTGCATTCATGACCAGATACTCGAACAGAGACGCCGTCCTGGTCGGAAGGAGTACTCGGTTACGCCACAAGTCTACAAACGGTCTGCCATGTCAAGACCCCTTCACCACAAAGGGAGGTCACTGCTTGGCATCTCTAAGTCTCGAAAATCTCAGAAGGATATCAGACAACCCATAAGAATATATTTGAATTATGATGCTGTGGGCCATTCACCTGATAGAGATTGTAGAAGTATTGGGGACACTGTCAAGGTTAGTAATACAATCAAATATTTGATGGGATTGGTAATATTATATGGTGTGGAAGGTTGTTTAAATCAATTTATTTCCTACGATTTCCCCTTCTCCAGCTTGGGGAGCCCCCAGTGACCTCCATTCCTGGTACACCTGCCTGTGATCCTCGAGCAGATCCCCCTATTTTCGGCGATTGCTGGTATAACTGCACTTCAGATGACATTTCTGAGAAGGATAAGAAGCGTCGTCTTCGTAAGGTTCATTTCTTAACTTCAAAAATTTGTCTGTGTCACCACAATGTGCATTTCAACTTAACGTAGAAAAAGATCAGCTAGCTGATGTGTTCATTTGTAACTAAATCTATCATCCTGGCATAGAAATGAGTTTTCGGACTGTAAAGTTAAGTTCTTCAAGTTGTGGAATTTCAAGAGTAAAAATAATGAGTAGGATGTATCTAATATTGTTATCTGTACGTCAGATTAATTATTCAATAACCATTTGAGACACAAAGATATCCTATAGACACTCATATATTACATGAAGTGTTATCTTCTAATAATTTCACATTTCCGGTGTAAGTCTTTTCATCAGCACGGTCTACGAAGTTACTTTTAAAATAAATATTGTGTCTAATAAGTTATTTCTTTCTGTGAAGGGTTTATATATATGTTGTTTCTAGTTCAAAAATGTCATATTCAGTTATAACATGAGTATTTGCCAAGATGGACTGGTTTTTGGCCTTTTAGGTTGCCAATACAAATTAACTTCTGGTCTCTGTAAAATATATCCAATCTAAAGCTATATAACATGGAGATGGATACAAGTATCGAGATGGGTATGGGATGCCAGACATGGAGTAGGAGAAACGCCATAATAGGACACCAGTAGTTACAATTTTCTTCTTCTGATTAAACATTACACATGAAAGACATTAACCTCAAGGACTACTGTATGGCCTTAACACTATTGCTTATAAAAATCACTGAAAAGAAGTGGAAGTGCCTGCAAGTGCCCGATAAGGTAAATGACTGAAAAGAAGTTTCATCAATGTTTATAAAAAGCTAAGTATGAGACGATACTCTATCAATGTTTGTAAATGAAGTTGGAGGCTAACACTTTGAGGCTCGCTTAGATTCTGTCACTTGACACCTTAGCTCTACCGCGCCGATAAATTTCCGTTTTGATGGTCTTTTTCTCCTTAAGTTGTTAATTTATGTTTATGTGGTTTCCTTTTTCATCTTGCGTTAACATCATAAAGCTATTGAAGCAATGTACTAAATGAATGAGGAGTTTTGAAGGTGTCAGATATGGACCACGTCTTCAGCGTTAATCAAGAATTGCACACACCTTGCCTCAAGAATACATTTTACGTTTTAAAGCAAACCACCTCAAGGCTTAAGATTGTCATGGCTTAATATTGTAATGACCTGGAAAGCTTGGTAGCCACCTAGCCGCCAAAGTTGTTAACTTTAGCTCTTTTACAGGCTCTGGGAAGGACGGCAGACTGGTTTAGAAGAGCCTTGTCTGTTGAACCTGTGAAAGGGAACTTGCGATTGAGTGGATATTCGGCATGTGGACAAGATGGAGGTGTACAACTTCCACATGAATATGTAGAAGGTAGTTCTGAACTATGACCATCTATAGCTTGCTCATTTTGCGTCCTCGTCTTGTTCCTGATTAACTCTTATTTCTTTTTTTGATGTTTCTTGGCAGAGGGCATTTCTGATGCGGACTTGGTACTCTTGGTAACTACCAGGCCTACAACAGGAAACACTCTGGCCTGGGCAGTGGCATGTGAACGTGATCAGTGGGGTCGTGCAATTGCAGGTACTTTTATTTGGAAATGCTTGTCATGGACTGTTCATCTGCTTCTGTACGGCTATGACTCTTTCTGTATTTTAACTTAACTTTGAGCTTATGTGACATTTTTATGTTTATTACAGGACATGTGAATGTGGCTCCTCGCCATCTGACAGCTGAAGCAGAGACATTGCTTTCAGCTACTCTTATACATGAGGTATGTGGTTGTCAATTAACTACGACCAAAAACTGGAAATTAAGGTAATTTTTTGATACGACAATTTCCTTATTTCAGGTGATGCATGTACTTGGTTTTGATCCTCATGCCTTTGCCCATTTTCGTGATGAGAGGAAAAGAAGGCGTAGTAAGGTATTTACTTGTATAAGATCGTTTATATCTAGAACTGACCAAGGAATGAAATTTCGGTTTCGGTGGAAATTTCGGTCGGTCCAAAAGTGGAAACGTTTCGTAGAAATGTTTCGGTCAGTGTGGAAATCTTACAAATCTACAGAAATGATAGAAATATGATGCAATTATGTATAACAAGATTATTAAACCATAATGAAGCATGAAAATGATGTTTAACATTATCTATTAGTTTGAGGGAGTATTAACAATTACACAGTTACTTCCGGGGGGTAAATTGAATAATTTTTTGGCTATAACACCCAAAAGATAACATTCTTACTAATAACAATTAACAAACTATGTTAGTTTGAGAAGGTATCATCAATTACACAGTTATATTAGAGGTGTTACTAAGATAAAATCAATTTAGGCAGTTAAGTCAAGTCGTAAATCATTCAAATAGATTTAAGAATCATGGAAAACATAACATAAAAATCAAAAAAGATCTAAGAGAAATGAAGATGAAAAAGACGAAGAAATGGATATTTTTCTAGTATTAGTTTCTCTGAATTTTTTTCTAGACTTCTACTATGTCAGTCGAAATTTCCATCATGTCGGTGGAAATTTCGATATTTCCCACAACTTCGGTGGAAATTTCGATCATGTCGGTGGAAACTATGCAGGAAATAGTTGTAAGTGTTATTTCGTGCACCTAATCCCATTTTAGGAAACGTTTCGCGAAATTTCGGTGAAATTTCGGGAAGTTTCATTCCTTGGAACTGACAGGGACTGATGAACGAAGAACGATATCCTTATTTTCCTGAAACACTGAATATCAACAATTATTCTTACATTGCCGAGCATCTCCATTCTGTTTTATTTCGTTCTGAACCTGTGCTTAGGGAAAAGTGCTCAATGCAGAAGTATTAAATGTACTTACTGATACATTCATTTTGATGTATATTTTAGTGCCTTGTCGATAGGATTAGCTATCTTTGTGTCATGTGATCTTTTCCTAATCCAAGTAGCTTAAATGGTAAATAGTAATTGGCGAAACTAGTAGTAGTAAAGAAATGGGAACCTGCTTCATTGACCTCATCATTTTCTATTCCATACTCATGGATTTACCCGTTCAAATTTGGATTTCTTTGTTTAGTATCTCCTCATTATTGCTGCATTTCTAGCACATGCATGAGCACTTTGAAACACCCAGATTTTCCGGGCTCTGGAGTGATGCTTCTTCATTCTATTTGCAGGTCACTGTACAAGTCATGGACGAGAGACTCGGAAGGATGGTGACTCGTGTGGTGCTTCCACGTGTTGTGATGCACTCACGACATCACTATGGGGTGAGTTCATACGTCTGAAAGATGTAGAGATTGTCACTACAGAAAGAAGAATGGATTAAGTGTTCTTGATTTATATGTAATAAGTTAAAGAATACGTAATGACTCTTTCTTGGGCAGGCTTTCTCACGGAATTTTACGGGTTTAGAACTAGAAGATGGAGGAGGCCGTGGCACATCAGGTACGTTCTTTCTTTCTACACAGTTCTATAATAAGTTGGTATAAAGTGGAATTTGAACCTTAAAGCTTCTAGTCATAATCTCGAATATTAGGAAATTTTTTTAAGAATACGTTTTATGTCCGTCCTGTCCTGCCGAATGCTGTTCACAGTTAGCAGGGGGTTTATCTTGATGTTATTAAAGAAAATGTGAGTACTAATAATTGTTCCTGAACACCGTTACGTGTGCAGGATCACATTGGGAGAAAAGGCTTCTGATGAATGAAATTATGACAGGGTCTGTGGATACCAGATCTGTCGTTTCTAAAATGACGCTAGCTTTATTAGAAGATAGTGGATGGTACAAAGCTAATTATAGTATGGCAGACCATTTAGATTGGGGTCGCAACCAAGGGACAGAGTTTGTTACATACCCGTGCAATCTCTGGAAGGGAGCATACCACTGCAACACAACACAGTCGTCAGGATGTACCTATAACAGGGAAGCAGAGGGGTATTGCCCTATCGTAAGTTACAGTGGAGATCTTCCTCAATGGGCGCGCTACTTTCCACAGCCCAATAAAGGCATGTCTATCTCTTCTTGTTGTATTTTGACTTTATTGATGTATATCTTCTCTGAGGTTCCCGTCTACATGCGCGTAAACCGTGGTTTTGTTTTCCGACAAATTATGCAGTACGATATACTTCGTTAAGTATGCAATGAATTCGAGAATGTGTAATACTGTAATTACAGTTTCTTGTTAATCTGTTTGTGTGATGACAATGTTTCAACTGTCTCTGTTTAAATACAAAATATCTGGCTGTGATCCTCGTCCCGTGTGCAATTATTAGAGCCAGCGGTTGGAAAGCCTCATTTACACGAATAACCTGGACTATCAAAGATTCTTAGAGTTTTTAGATATTGACATAGCTAACGTTAGGAAAGGACTGATGGTTATTGAAATCTCAGAATCATGCATAATAATTATATTCTTCGTTATGCAGGTGGGCAGTCGTCATTGGCTGATTATTGCACATATTTTGTAGCCTACTCTGATGGTTCATGTACAGACACAAATAGTGCACGAGCACCTGATAGAATGCTAGGTGAAGTAAGAGGGAGTAGTTCCAGGTGAGATATGATCTGGTAAGGTTACTACTTGCTTAATATTTCGGCTTCAGCTAATGGTAATTCTCGTTTTCTATTGCAGGTGTATGGCCTCATCTTTAGTGCGTACTGGATTTGTCCGGGGATCTACAACTCAAGGAAATGGGTGTTATCAGCATAGATGTGTAAACAACTCATTAGAGGTACATTATTTTTATTTATGTAAGCGTATAGCTTCTTCCCATGTGGATGATCTGGTTTTATCTTTTGAGATTTACATACTCACGAAATGATCACTTTGTGCTCACGTTGTAAAAAAAAATGAAAATATGCTCCTTTTACACTTGGTGGCCTTCGAGGAATTCCACTACAAAACCTAAATTTTGTGACATGATATTTTGCATGTTCTGTGTGGTTCAACCGTTCAAGTGTTTAATAGGAAGCTTGTTTCTATGCTATATAGGTTTCCGTTGATGGGATGTGGAAAGTGTGTCCTGAAGCTGGGGGGGCTATTCAGTTTGCTGGCTTCAACGGTAAAAATAGCTCTGCCATCTTTTAGTTGAAATTTGGCCATCAACATTTATGAGTTTCCTTTCTTCTAATACTAAGTTATATGTACTTGTCTGCAGGGGAATTGGTCTGTCCAGCTTACCATGAACTCTGTAATACCTTGCCGGTTCCCGTATCTGGTCAATGTTCCAATTCCTGTAATTTTAATGGAGACTGTATTGCTGGGAAGTGCCACTGCTTCATTGGATTTCATGGCCATGATTGTAGCAAACGTGAGTGTAAAAAAAGCAACATTATTTCCTTGATATCGTTTGGCTAAGTTAAGAATGTAAATATTGCACGTTTTGATGGTACCTATACTGCTAATCTACTGAAGGCAAAATGTTACAGCAAGACAATTTAATCATGCACATATCATCGGTTGTTATAAAGCTTTCTCAAAGTGCAGACAAAAAGAGAAAATAATACAAAAATAATGACGGGGGTAGTTGTTCTTGAAGAGATCAATCCGTCAGGTTTAAGGAGTTTGGATAGTTTTTCTACTAAAAAAATTCTGGAAATTAGCTACATACATTCTTCTTTATTCTCTGTGTGTAATTTATGTGTTTACTCGCTAGCTAGCTTTACAAGTTTCTTCAGAAAGTTTTGGCTTTTAATATTGTCTAAGACTGAATTATGCTTTCTTATGTGCAGGTTCTTGCCCAGGTAATTGCAATGGGCATGGAAAGTGCCTTCCAAGTGGGACATGTGAGTGTGAAAATGGACGAACTGGTGTAGACTGTTCTACAGGTAAGTCTTTCTTTTGAAGTGTCTATCTGAGTTTATGATGTCATACACTTCCCCGTACCAGATAATACTCATTGCCTTCTTGTACTGAGCAAGTTCTTGTGGAAGGGCTAAAAATAAATTCTAACACCACTCTTGTTATGCAGCTGTATGTGATGAGCAGTGCAGTTTACATGGTGGTGTCTGTGATAATGGAGTCTGTGAGTTCCGCTGCTCTGATTACGCGGGATACACATGCCAGAACAGCTCCAAACTCCTACCTAGCCTTTCCATTTGTAGAGATGTTCTTCTGGCCAGGGATGCAGTGGGCCAACATTGTGCCCCTAGTGAATCAAGCATATTACAACAGTTAGAATCAGCTGTTGTTATGCCTAACTACAATCGGTTGATCCCAGGAGGTCGGACCATATTTAATATATTTGACAATGGCTACTGTACTGCAGCGGCGAAGCGGTTAGCTTGTTGGGTAAGTTCGTTTTTCTTTGTTCTTACGTATTTGGTTCGGGTGTATGATATATTAAGTCATGATCAATGCAGTAATTTTCGCCTCTTGCTGTGCTTTGTCAGATTCAGATCTGAAATCTTACTCGAGATCTGAATTGCCTCGAGTAAGATTTCAGAATCTTTTTATTTGTTTGACTGTCTGAAGGACTAAAATAGGCTGGATTGTAATCCAATTAAACCAGATAGAGAACAAGTCAGAATTAGGCCCCCCATTGGCTGATATTATCTGAAAAATGATAATTGTGCACGTGACCAAAACAAGTCCGACTGAGACAAGTCGGACTCAGACGAGCCTGATTCATACAATAACACATTTCACCTCAGTTTCCAGTATTTGATTGGTGTTTTCCTGTGAAATTTAAGTAATTGGGTTGGTTAATTACAGATCTCCATACAAAAATGTGACAAGGATGGGGATAACAGGCTTCGAGTATGTCATTCGGCGTGCAGGTCGTATAATGCAGCATGTGGAGCATGCCTTGATTGTTCAGACCAAACCCTATTTAGTAGTGAGGAGGAAGGAGAGGAACAATGCACAGGTTTTGGTGAGATGAGACCATGGTGGCTTCGTCGCTTCCGAGGTTTTTACTCCTAGAAAGATTATTAGCTTTTAGGAAATATCTGTAAAATATAAGCCCTCTGTAGTCTTTTTTTTTTTGTTTGTAATTTCGGCTAAGGTTTTAAATGTCGGAAAGGAGGCACGCTTAAGCCGTGCACCAATTAGGGTTTGTCTTGCACCCAATTAAAAGAAATCCTTAGAGTTGAAGGATTGGGTGTTGTATTTACTAAGTTGGCCTTTCAAAGATGAAGGTCCAAAGTAGAGAAATTTGAAAAATGAAAGTGAAGAGAAAAAAAGGAGAAAATGAAATGTAAAACTATTTGCTTGGCCGAAGGCCATATTGAGCAAAATGCCTTTTTTGTCTTGTTTATATTTGTTCGTCTAGGTATATATACTACTTGCTTTATATTTATGGTGTGCTACAAAGGGAATCAGTTGAACTTTTGTACTGTGAGAGAGAGAGAGAGAGAGAACGAGAGAGAGAGCGAGAGAGAGAGCGAGAGAGAGAGCGAGAGAGAGAGAGAAGAGTTGCCTACAAACATAGCCTCTTCTAAAATTACTCGCGGGACAAAATGTGTCGAGGTAAATTGAACCTTGACTGCATGTAAAGGTGCCATATGCATCAACCGTAGGCACAGCTATGAGCAGAAGGGCAAGCACTCTTCAACATCTGAGTATCTACTTGACCAACAAGTACTTGGCGTGGAGTTCTCTCCTGTGCAACAGAACTGTCTGTAGCTCTACTATTGGCAACCACCACATACCTGCTGCAGCTGCCTGTAGTGTTCACATCGGCTGTGCGACCAGCATATCAGCAATTTGCGGTCGCACTAGATGAAGTTATACCAATAATACACATTCCACAAGACCAAAGTTGTAAAAATCTTCGTCATTGGGTGTGCCAGTGGTTCCAATTGTAAATTCAGCTAGGCTGGCTGCTGGTGCTCCACCACCAATACACCTGAGTGACTCAGTCTCTGGTGGAGCAGACACCACTTTCGTTGTTGTCGGAAGGAGTCACATCGCATTCTAGCCCAATATCGGACCACTACTCAAAATGACCATTATCGTCATCTAATCACTACCACAAACACATTAAAAAGATCAATCATAAAAACAAGGGTTAATTCCATTTTGGCCATTATCGTCATCTAATCACTAGTACTGTACCACAAACACATTAAAAAGATCAATCATAAAAACAAGGGTTAATTCCCTTTTGGCTATTGGTGACCAACTCATCGTTTTGGCCCCATAAGTGTTTGACGGTTCGATTTGACCCCTGGACATCCTATTTTGGCTCTCAAGTTTTTTTGAACTTCCAATTCTACTCTCATGGTATCTCTGTAATTTAACTTTTTTGTCTTCCTTCGTCGGAACAGAGAAGAAAAGAGGGAGGGGAGGGTGAGAGAGAAGAGGAGGGAGGGTGAGAGAGATGGAAGAGAAGAGAGAACAGTAGATAGAAAAAGGAGAAGGGGGAGAGGTTGGGGAAGAAGAAAATAAGCAAAAATTTAAGGTTGCTGGAAAAAAGTCCCCGACCTGACCTTCTCAGGCGACCTTCTTATGTGGAAGAATGTGAGGTGGAAATTGTTGAGGTGAGGTGGACAAAAAGAAAAAAAAATTAATTATAGAAATGCCATGAGAGTGGAAATTGGGAGGTTAGAAAACGTTTGGCTGTCAAATAGAAAATATGGGGCCAAATCGAACTGCCGGACACTTAAGGAGGTCAAAACAATGAGTTGGTCACAAATTGGGAGCCAAAAACATAATTAACCATAAAAATAATTAGGTTTTATAAAAAAGAGAAATGGAGGTCATTGCCCTTCTTTCCTCACTACGAGGAAGGCAATAGATACACAGAAACGAAAGAAGAGAAGAAGAAATCATAAGTTAATGCTCAATTTCGAACAAGAAATCAGAGAGAAGAAGTCGAAACCAAAGGAAAAAAAATCAGGGTAGATAATAGTATTTTTGGGATTGTTATACTAAAAAGAGGTCAAGGGGCACTCGAGGCGCCTATGGTAAAAATGGATGTCGGTACAGTTTGCGAAGAGGAAAGTGTGGCAAGAGAAATTTTTGGAAGCACTTATAGAGTCACCCATTGGGCAATTATTGAGTTGCTTAGCATTTCTCAAAGGGAGCAACAAATAATACCCGATCAAATTACTATTTTGCACCCGTGAGAGGAGATCGACCTTAGTTTATCTCATTTGACCCCAAACACTTATTGACATCGGGGTATAAAAGACATAGATCGATCTGTCCGAGATCTAAAGCAAGGCCTCGAACTCGAACCGATCCGGTAGGTCTTAGATTGGCTAGTCCGAGGGTATCTTAATGGTGATTTTGGATTCTTAGATTTCGTTTCGAGAATAAGGGACTAAGTTTTGGAATCAAAGTTCTTTCCTTGATAGTTACACTTTCTTCTAAGACAAAGTTCATTCTCTCTCTCTGTAACTCCTTGTCGTGAATCAATGATGATGAGTTTGGAATCAAAGTTGTTTCCATGATGGTGTGATGATGATACGAAGGAGGGAGAAAAAATAACTTGGGGCAGTCAAAAGAAGGGGAAGGCGGGGGCCCTCGGCTGCCTCCCCCTGTCCCACTGAGTACGGCCCGCCTCGCCCGGTTCTACTGAGTGTTAATAGGCACCCTTCGAGGGGTGTCTTTAGCCGGACCCTCTCAAACTTTGAGCGCGTCAAATCGAGATCGTTGACGCCTTTACAACCAAAACAGCCACAGCCCTATAACTGGCAACTGATCCGGTAATTTTAGTGGGCCGAGATTAGGGCCTATCCGAAGACCTGCCCGAGCCTTAGAAAGAGGCTGATGACCGGCCCTACAGGCTGTCGGCACTAAAGAATTATTAGGGTTTTGGGAGATTCAAATGCAATCAACGTACGGCGCCGATAATTAATTGTAGCCGTAGGATTTAGGGCAGTTGAAGGAGTCCTACTTCAACCGTTCGATCAGTAGACTAAAGGAAACCCTAGAAACTGCTGTGGTCATCTTGTTCCATTTATATATCGATGTTTCGCTGCTTTCAGAAATCGGGGATCTTTCCTCCCTTATTCGGGAACCTAAATAAAGCTTGCACGGTTCATATCTCTCTAGTCTGAATGTTAGAAGACTGATAGATTTTCCAGTTCTCTCTGATTGAGAGAGTACAGATCTGTATTGTCTAATCTGTAAGCTTCTCTCAATCATTCTTTATTATGTCATCTTCTTTTTCATTTCTATAACATACAAACTTCTTAGATTTTATTAGCTAATAATTCCTTCTTGTTGATAAAATTACAGAAAGAGAAGGATGGGTAATGACATCAGATGTTGGATGGATCTTGTAGACTGATTTTCGATTTAGTGGTGTCATGGGGGACACCAAGTTGGATGGGTGCTGATTGTGTTACTAGAGGAGTCTCTAATCGGTTGAAGTTATAATACTTTTTTTATAAGAATGTAAAAGGGGATTTGAAGGATGGATTGATGTTATCTCTTATACTGTTATTATTCATTGTTTTCTTCTTTATCATAAGGTTGATAAGGCAAAGCACCTTCTTCATGAATTGATTGAAAGAACGATTTTTGTGAAGAAGGTGCATTGCCTTATCAACCTTATGTTATTGAAGAAGACCTTGAAAGATAGTATTATAAGGTTCATTACATTAAATAATTTCTTTGTCATGAGGCTGATAAGGTAAAGCACCTAGTTTATGAATTGATTGAAATAACGAAATTTGTGAAGAAGGTGCATTGCCTTATCAATCTCATGTATTGAAAAATACCTTGAAAAAGAAGTAATGAATTTGATTCCCTGAAATAGTTTCCGTGTGTAATTCCATCTATTTGATGTATCCTTGTAATTTAACAATTTCAACCCATTATAAATGAGAAATATTTGGTGAATTTGGTGTTTTTTTGTTTTCTTTGTTGTTTCGAGTGATGCATGTTTTAATTTGGCAATGTATTTTTTATGACAAGGTAGATTTATTTTAGCCTCTCCATGGAGACCTAAAAACTAACATTTTCTTGATGTGGATTCAAGTTATGGAACAATGTAGTAGTGCATTTGTTGTCTTGTTGATGTTCCTTAAGTATTTGATTTTACCAATTTGTATCATAAGATTCTTCAACTAAGTTGTTTTGAAAAAATCCTCTTCCTACATCATAATGGTCATCATCTCAACTTCAAATTGGAAGTTCATCAAAATCTAACCAATGGAACACTAGAAAATCACTCAGATTCTTCTCATTTGACACTGTTTAATCTTACTCAATGGAACCCTAAAATTTCTCCATGATTGTCACCATTTGAGATGGGGGAAAGAAGAATGGAGCAGAAAGCCAAAATTCTAAAAGGCACCCGTCAGTAGTCTAATCTATATATTACTTTCTAAACGCACCCTTTCAAAGTCCTATTTATATGTTATTTTCTAAAAGCGCCTCTTATCTTCATACTCTTTATCACACTAGAAACATAATTTCACATGTGATTAAAATTTTCACATGGGATTAAAATGTAAATAAGGGCACTTTTGTCCTGATCACCAAATTTTTAACTCAGAGTTACGTTTTCCGTCCACGTGGGGATGTAAATCAAAAATTTCGAAAAATGAGGGTAAAAGGAGTTTTTAGGTCTCTTTCGTGTTGTTGGGGGTTTAGGCCTTCCTCATTATTAGTTTAACTTAAGCGGGTATCGCGGTTTCATGACGTATCAATTCCTTGTAACGACTAAAGTAAATCGTAATCTATTTCTCAAAAAAATAAAAATAAATAAAGGTGGGGGGCGATGTCAAAATTTCCCTTTTATTTAATTCTTTATCATCTACTCCAAACTTAAAAGTTCTTTATTTTGGTCAAGATTTGGTAGCCTAAGTTGTGGATAATGTTGACATAAACTCTAAAATCGTGGAGCTCCTAGATTCAATTCATAGAGTAGGGGTTTCCGTAGTCAATTAAACTTGAGTTATTAAGGTATAAATAATGTTGTTGGACTTTAGATCATAGTTTAGTTGAGCTATAGGCCCGTTCTTGTTAGAGTTTGAATTAGGCTGTTACCATTTTTATCACATCTTTTGACATTTTGTAATATTGAGTTGTCAAGGTCTTAACAAATTGAAGACCTTAATCCGAAAATCGTTAAGTCGGGGAGGGAGGGCCACATTTTGTGTAAAGAATCGAAAGATACTTCTTTTGTGTAATTTTTGTAGTGGCAAACTTGAAATACCTGGAAGTGTTGTAACATGTAATCAATGACCTCTAACCTTATTTAATGAAATTTTAAGTTTCCCAAACAGGAATTTAAATTTGATAATCAATATTAACTTGCAGGTAAACTCGGAGCCCGACTTCATCGATAATCAGCAGACTCGTCCAATCAGTCGATCACAATGAACATGTGTCAAACGATTATGAATTTGACCAGACCGAGTAATTGATGGTCATGGATTGTTTCTACCTGATCGAGACCAGACTATAAGACATTAAGATTCACAAATAACTCGACGACTAGTTCCCATTGTGGCTATAACCCCATAGCAATTGTCTACTACCCAACCGAAGTGACTGTCTACACAAGTACATTGGTGATGTCTTAATTGGTCATTATTCGACTAATGAGTTTAAAAACATTTTTTCCAAAAAATAAGCTAATTGCGCGGATGTTCCAAACTATTATAAAAACACCAATTACACCCTTCGGCAAAATTCTAACGAACATTTGCTCTCTAAAAACTACCAATTGAATCATTCTTTGTTCATTGGATCTAACCGATCTTCATCTTTTTTACGTTTGATCTTCATCTCTTTTTTGATTCATACATTTTTACCAAAGTCCACTTGAATCGCGAAATCAGAAAATTTTTCAATCTAAATAACCTCTTTTCTCTCTAAACTTTTTAAATTATTTGTTTGATCGAGAAAATCATTAACCTTCGTTTCTTATCATCTTATTTTATGAATGTAATAAGATTTATTGATATGTCGATGAAATCGCTTATTTTCTTGTGTCATTCAATGAAATATCGCTCTGATCTTCTGTAACACCCCTATTTTCTTATTTATATCATATTAGGTGGAAATATAGGTCAATTTGGGTTTGGGCCTAATATAAAGAGTAAGTTAGTGTGGGCTTGAGTATCATAAAATAGAAGTGGGTTAGAAGGAAAAATAGGGTTGCTTGAGTTGATTATATAAAAAGGGGTGTAGAGCCTTTTTGTAGATCTAGAACAAAATTTAGAGGGAGAAAGAGAAATAGTATTCTTTGGAGAAGATTTTGATGAACAAATTGAAGAAATCTATGTATTGTTTATGATATAGTTGGTATATCTTCTTAATCTTCAACAAGCCAAATAAAGAAGAAAAGAGGTAGAGATGGAGTTCTTTAGAGAGAGAAAGAGGCATGATTGTGGTCTTGATGTCATCTAAGGCAAAAAAAGGTATTGATTGTGCACTCATCGTAGGCGTTGCTCGTGGATCCAGTTTGAAGGTCTCAAATCTTCTATTTCAAGGCGATTAGCTTGAGATTTGAGACGCTACAAAATGGTATCAGAGCTCTAGGTTTAGTGGTCCTAGGGTTGTATTGTGGGTTTGATTGTCAATGTTAGTCACGTCATTCTTAGAAACACTTTCATTAATGTCTTGCACAACTGGTTGAATCTAGAATATGTGTTTGAAATTATTTTCTTGTGAAAACTTTAAAGAAGTTTGTTTTGTGTTTTCTGAATCTAAATTGTGGGTGTAAAATTTTCATATGAAGGATGATGCCTATTGATATGATGCGTTTTTGTCTGTGATACGTGTGGTCAAATGACTTATCTGACTGTGATGTCAAACTTAAGGTATGTGATCGTGATTATAGCAATCCATATGTTTATGATGTACACGAGGGTAGTGAAACTCCTTACTTTTATGGGGCTTTGAATTGTTTGAATGTATGTCGTCGCTAGTGTATCAGTTGTTTATTAATTACTTCAAAATTTGATTGAGTGAGAAAATATTAACCCGAATAGAGGTTGCCTCTGACGTAAAGGTTGATACAAACACAGGGCTAATTTGTGGTAGACTATCTAGTGGAGCATTGAGTTGGATGTTTACTCAATGAGCAATATCATAAGTTGGCTCACTTCCTGCTCATAAGAGGTGCGATGACTGGAGGGTCGCATGGTTTATTGGAGAGGATTAAGTTGATGAAAGTTTTGATATCATATGAGTTTGTTATTATGATATAGAGATTGTTCATCGCTTGTGACTTGTATCGAGTCTAATCATGTGTAACTTATGACTTGTTGTATCGAGCTTGTAAATGTTGTTTGCTTAAACTTGTGGGTACAGAGTGTCTTATGTTGTTTTGTATTTCTTGTGTTTGTATAACATTTATGTTCTAGCATTTACTACACTTGATTGGATATTGTTTGTGATTGTGGTATGTTTGATTTCGAGGACGAAATCCTCCTTTAGGGTGGAAGATTGTAACACCCCTATTTTCTTATTTATATCATATTAGGTGGAAATATAGGTCAATTTGGGTTTGGACCGGGCCTAATATAAAGAGTAAGTTAGTGTGGGCTTGAGTATCATAAAATATAAGTGGGTTAGAAGGAAAAATAGGGTTGCTTGAGATTTGGGATTTGGGGCGCTACATCTTCTTCTACAATTCTCTAATCAAGTATGAAAATTCATATTTCAACAAAAAGAAAAGTATGAGAGTTCATAATAGTGTACATATGCTTCATGAAATCTTTTGAACGCCTTATACGGCAATATGGAGTTTTGTCACGTTTGTGGAATATTAATTTGGAGTACAAAATTTTAATAAAAATTATGAAGCATCATAAGAAAAGTTGAAGCTCTGTAACAAAGTATGAAGTTACGATAATACGTAGCTTCACGATGTGGAATGAAACTTCATAAGGTAATTCAAAATATATTAGGTTTCATAAGCTCTGTAACTCAATCTCAATGTGTTTAAGTTTGGAAAAAAGAAGAAGTTGTGTGAGTTTCCGGGAGCCTTTGTTTCAAGAGAATAACATAGGGGGTGCTTCTAAAGGCACCTGACCAAACAGCTGTTAGCATCCAAAAATATTGTTGACGCAAGTCAATGATTTTTGACTCGAGGTCTCTATAAGCACCAGTTTTTAATGTGGGTGACGTTCACCTTCGTTTACTTCTTCCATCTTCTTCTTCCAACAAAAAAGGAATCCTAATCAATTCTTCTTCCAAAACAAAACCCTAGAAAAGAGTGCAACATTCTCCGGCAACGGCGACGGCAACGTCTCCGACACCTACCGGCGATTAAAGTATTAATTTGACTTTAATCTTGTTGATCAAAACATCCTTCTTTACCCTCCCAAAACAACCCAATTTCATTTCTCATTTATCTGCAAAATTTGTCTAGAGTTTTGGAAACCCTAAATCTCATCCCTTCTTCCTACTGAGTGGAATAAAAAAAGATGAGTTATCAAAAGGATTCATACCCATACGCTCCTCCACCAGGTAACTATCACTCTTCAATTTCATTTAATTTGATTATTTTTCTGTCAAATTTGGGATTGTTGATTTCTGAGTATAATTTGTGACAGGTTATGGTTCTCCATATCCTCCACCTGGGTATTCTTCACAACCACCACCGTATGAAGGGTATCCACCACCCAATCCTGGGTATCCTCCACCGCCACCAAATCCTGGTTATCAGGGTTATTTCAATGATGATTACCAACAACAACAACAACCACCTTCTTATTATCACCACCACCATCATCGTGATGATTCTTCTTGTTCTTCATTCCTCAGAGGCTGGTATGTGATTCATTATCTGTTTTTATACTTGATTTATGAGGATTCTCCATGGGTTTAAACTCGGTTTTGTAAGAGCTCAGAGAGAGAAAGTTTAAAATCCCCAATTTTGGATGGATTTTGTGAGAGATGGATGGAGGGGTTAGGGTCAACAGATAATGGACCGGTGCCTACATACTTGAGTGGTGCCAACAGAGAATAGAGCGGTTGGGCGTGGTGCCAACAGAGATGGATGCTAACAGCTGTTTGGTCAGGTGCCTTTAGAAGCACCCTAACATAGGTTATAAATCTGTTTGGCCCGAGAAGCAAAACAAACAAAAATATTTCAAGGCATTAGGCAAATATTCAACTGTATTAACTAACTCAGTTATAACTAGTTTCAACTGTATTAACTAACTCAGTTACAAAATCTAGCATTTCAAAAGTTAGTTAAGACAGTTACAACTGTCAACTTGTTGATGACTCAAAACTAACAAAACTACCGTAAATTCCTGTTATCAAGAATCGTTCTGGTAGTTTGTAATTAACAACCCAGATGATAAAACTGATCATATTTATTGTCATCTTCTTTAACACTTCAACTCCTTTCCTTTCAGATTCAGTTCAAACTCATGATCTGATCTGACTGACTAACAGTAGAATTAATCCGACCAAGAAGAAGAAGAAGAAGAAGAAGAAGAAGAAGAAGAAGAAGAAGAAGAAGAAGAAGAAGAAGAAGAATATACTATCATGGATTCAAGAGAAACATGTGAGGATAAAAAATCAGAGGGTATCATTGCTATTCCTAACAAAACAATCTCTGATTCCTCAAGAACTACATTTAAGGTTGGTATTTAGGTTTTGATCAAAAGTTTTTTAGGTCATCAATTTGTTTTCATATTAATAATCACTATCACTAATCTGACATTGTTCTTGATGTGTTTCTTGCTAAAAGATTGATGAAGCAACCATTGAGGAGATCCAATTAGCATTTCAAAGAAATGAACTCACCTCGAAAGAACTAGTCCAATATTATTTGGATGCCATTGAGAAGCAAAAAGACATACTTTTTGCAGTAATTGAGGTGAACCCAGATGCCCTGGCACTAGCTGAGAAGGCAGATAATGATCGGAAACTTCCAGGAGGAGGAGGAGGTGGGATGCTTCAAGGAATTCCAGTTTTGCTTAAGGACAATATTGCTACTAAGGATAAACTCAACACAACAGCAGGTTCCTATGCACTTCTTGGATCCAATGTTCCTCGAGATGCAGAAGTTGTGTACAGGTTAAGACAAGCCGGGGCGATTATATTAGGTAAAGCTGGGCTTTCTGAGTGGTCTAATTCTCGATCCTCACGATCCCCTGGTGGCTGGAGTGCAAGAGGTGGTACTGTTCAAGTGAGTAAAGTTCGATACTAGTTTAGTTCATTCGACCACGAATATCTTGGATTCTTACCTTGTTTTTATATTTTTTCTCAGAACCCATATGTGCTTGAATTAGACGCCGGTGGTTCTAGCACTGGATCAGCAGTTAGTGTTGCGACAAATCTTGTAACGGTTTCTCTTGGCACTGAAACCAACGGCTCAATCTTGTCACCTTCGGCCGTTAATTGTGTTGTGGGTATTAAACCAACCGTGGGTCTAACAAGTAGGTCTGGAGTCATACCTTTTAGTCTTAGACAAGACAGTGTTGGGTAAGCATCATTTTCTTCTTGGTTCTTCTTCTAATATTTAGCTCTGCTTTTTCAACTTTCGTATCAAATGAGACTAGAAGTTTATAAATTTATTATTCGGCAGTCCTATCGGCAGGACGGTTTCCGATGCTGTCCATGTATTGGATGCAATTGTGGGTTTCGACCCAACGGACCAGATAACAAAAGAAGCTTCAAAATTTATTCCATCTGGTGGGTACAAGCAGTTTTTAAAAATTGATGGACTCAAGGGTAAGAGACTAGGACGTTTGTTGAATTACTCCCAGAACCTTTATTCGGATAATGAATACCGTGCATTTCTTGAACATTGTTCTACTTTCAGGTAAAACTAATCTTTCTTGGCATTTATACATATTTATTTATCTTTATCGGTATTATTAGTCTTCGAATGGCGTTCAATAGAAATGATGTTTCTTACTTTGGGTAACTCTATTATAGACGAAATGGAGCTGACGTTATAGATGTTAAAATACCCGATATCCGTCACATCGAGTCTGAAATTGTTGCGAACATGGGAACTGCTGTTGTACATGAGCTCAAACGCGATCTTAATATTTACTTGTCCAACTTGCCTCAATCTGAAATCAGAACGTTAGCAGATATTATCGCCTATAACAGAGCTCATCCTGAAGAGGTAACTTCACAGTTACATATATGTATTTATTTCTGAACTTGTGTTCTTTTTTACAAGCAAATGCTTTCATGTCTTTGCAGGAGAAATTAGATGAATATGGTCAAGACGGGTTCGAAGCAGCAGAGGATACAACACTTCCGAATACAAAGTACGAACAAGCGATCGAAAAATTGGATGAGATATCGAAGGAGGTTTTTGAGAAGTTAATAAACGATTATAAACTCGATGCAGTGGTGGCTCCACCGTCCAAATTAACCCTTTTCTTTTCGATCGGAGGGTACCCTGCAATAAGTGTGCCTGCAGGTTTCGAGGATGACATGCCATTAGGAATTTTGTTTGGTGGACTAAAAGGATCAGAGGCGAAACTGATTGAGATTGCCTATGCATTTGAACAAGCAACCAAGCTTAGAAAGCCACCACCAAAATTTGCTGACAAGTGAAGTGAACTTGTCCATATTGTAGTGGGTTTGTAAGTACATACATGAATTTGAATAGAACTCTTGTGATCTCTTCATGAAATCTTTTGGATGCCTCGTACCGCAATATGAATTTTCGTACCATTTATGGAAGTTTTGAAGTACAAAATATAAATCTTTATGACAAAGTTGGATGTTATGATAATATGTAGTTTCATGATGAGGAATGAAACTTCATAACTTCATACATTTTGAAGGTTCTTACTTCATACACGTTATAAAGGTTCACAATGCATTATGAAGATTATAAATGATTTGCAAGGCACTTGTAATCCTTTATTATGGCTATGTACTGTATCATTTATGAAGGGTTCGTAATTTGTTTTGAAATTTGGCACCTAAACTTGAAAATGTTTGGAATCAACAAGGTTAAAATTCATTGGGAATAACACCAAAAATAATTTGTCTAAGCAACACATAAGTAGGGATGTCAACGGGGCGGGTTTGGGAAGGTTCATCCCCTTCCCAACTCCGTCCCGTTAGTAAACAGGTTTTACCATAACCGTCTCAATAATTAATCGGGGTGGATATTCAATTACCATACCCGCCCCAATAAAAATTGTTAAATCATTACCGCCCCGCCCCGTTTAATATAAAATGAGTTGGGTCGGGTCCAAACTGTTGTGAAAAATAAAAGAGGGAAAAAAAATAATGGAAATATGAGCCAAGAGATATAGACAAGAAGAAATTAGATTGTATTCTTGTGTTTGTAGAAAATTTTCTACTTCGGTATATTGATACTATAATACATTGGTTTGATACATCCTATTCATTAGCAAAGAACCTCTTTATATAGGCATGTAGCTAGATGAATTACATAACCAATAGTGACACAATAATGATGCTTAAATACAAAGTAATGGTGGAGAACTTATGGTGGTGAGAGTTAGTGTGGTGGTCATCCACCATAAATCTAATATTTATAGCATTCCCCCTGGATGCCACCGCATAAAAAATTGCCTCATTAAAACCTTACTAGGAAAATCCAATGGGACAAAATCATAGTAAAACCTTGTTAGGAAAAATCATGTGGGAAAAAAATCTTAGCGAAGGAAAAAGAGTATAGTTTGAAAATGCAGTATACAATGTCTTCATAAATTTGCTCCCCTTCATGAAGCTTCAGGGCATTGTTCAACTTTTTATCGTCAACTTCTTTTTTGTATATATACACAAAAATATATTAAGTAGCATTTGACATTTGAAGTTGCATTTATATAATGCTTTAAAGTTTATGCATACTTTAAACCTGCAGGGATATCAATTGAAGTCACTATTTAGTGATTTTTGTTTGTGTATCATGTACATCAGTAACATAACTATAACACCTTGTGAAATTGATGTATTTATCACATTTCGTTGTACAATCCACTTGACACGCATAAGAGGTGTTAAATTCATCATTCGATGACTATTATTTTTGTCTAGCCAAAACCTTCTCAGGAAAATTCAGTAAGACAAAACCTGAACGAAGGAAAAATACTACAACTTTAGTACGCATAGTTGCCTCATTAAAACCATGACAACAAAAATCATATGAGACAAAACCTTGACGAAGGAAAAAGAGTACAATGCGATTGACATTTTATACATGAGTGATGGTTGTTTTCTGAAACCAAATTACAACACACATAATGTATTGTATGTAGGGGTGGGAAAAGAGCCCGAGAGCCCGATATCCGAAGCGTTCACCCGAGTCCCGAAGAAGCCCGTGGGTTCCCGAACCCGATGATGGGTACTACCCGCCCAGCCCGCTAAATTTTAGTGGGCGGGCTCGGGCATTTGACTCCACCCGTGGGTCCTTAAGCTACCCGAGAAGTTAGTCTGACTTTACCTTTATAGGCACTGGCCTTGTTTTATTCATTCACCTGCGGTCCTCCACCGTTGGATGAGGGATCTTTAAAATCTCCCTCATTCGTAAGATTTGAACACAATTATCCCTAATATAAACCCTAAATTCCTTGACCTCTTCATTTCTACCACAATCCCAGCCCCACTATCCCCTTCTTGCTCTCACCTTCCCTCTTCCTACTCTCTCTTCTGTCACCTCTCTTTCTTCTCTTGTTGCACCTCTCCGCCTCTTTCATACACTCTACTTTCTCTTTTCATCGGCTCTCTGTCTCCCTTTAATTCTTTAATATCTATTATATAAAATAGAATGAAGAGTGCTGACTGGGACAAAGTTTTGGACAAACCAAAGACAAACCCAGAGATAAATCCAGCCGTTCGTTATCCCGTGCTAAATCTCCACCATCTATGTATTTTAAGATTAACAAAGAAAAGCATACAAATCGTTGGATTCAATACATATCAACGGTTGGTTCATTATGTCTATTTAATTTTATTTTCAGCAATAATATAGCATTTAATTTCTTCCAATTAATATAGCAACATGCACTCTTTGGCTCTTAGCATAACAACGGTTTCTTGCTTTGGTCCAATTAAGTGAGATTCAATATGCATTTTAAGATTAACAACCGTTTAATTTTAATTTATGACCATTTAATTTTAATTTCAGCAATAATGTATCAATTAATTTCTTCGAATTAATATGGCAATGAGCAGTCTTAGGCTCTTAGCATAACAATCTGTCCCTTACTCCTCTCTCATCCATGCTGAATTCTTGAGAAACCTATATCTCAACGCTGAATTTCTGATTTCTCAACGGCCATATATTCTCGATTCCCAATCAAAACCAACAATTTCATCTCCCTCACTAAAAATTGCGTTGAAAAGGTCGGAACACTTTTGCTTAATTATTTTTTTTGATGATTTCATTTTGTTTTCTCATTTGCCTCATCAATTTTTTTGCTTCATTGTTCAGGTGTTTAGAACACATTTTGATAGTTCAGGAGTTCAATATTTCATCAAAAGGTTAGTATTTTCTTTATTTTTTGGTTGATTGATTTATGTGAATATTTGATATTTGATGTTGTCATATCTATGTTTGATGAAATGTCTAATGGAAATCACTTTCTATTAGTCAGTTTTGAATACGAAATCTATTATGAAAAAAAAAAAAGTTAGTTCATATCAAGAGTCACTAAAAAAAATATTTATTTGGGAAGCCAATGAATTTTTTTTTTGTTTGGGTAAATTCGATTTGTTTGTGTACACAATTTTTTTTTGAAGATTTAAATTTTCAAATATTTAGTATGGTTCGTCTCTGATAAAAAGAGATCTAATAGATGTGATAGCAGGAGGTTTATTTCTGCAAATTTAGAGTCATTCATTTTCATAACGAGTAGCCAACTACTTTATGACGTATGAAATACTCAATATAATAGACCGTGCCGGAGGCACGGGTTATACCTAGTTGATTTATATTATGTGAGAGTAGGAGATGAGAACTGCAAGAAGATAGATAGTAGAAGACAAGAAGAGGGTCAATCTTTATTTAAGTCATAGTTAAATTTAACTTAGATCTATAGAATGAATCATATGTGATGAAGATATCTTTTCTTTTGTACATTGATTTGTTTATTTATTTCATGATGAGCAAATCCTTTAATCTGTTATGTGTATTGTCAAAAACAAATCTGATGTGAACTTCAGATCTTGATAAGAACAAACCTAATGAAATCTTAGGTCTAAAAAAAAATATATTTGAGATGTTATTAGTTAGTGAGATATGCCCGACACCGGACTTGCCCGTTACCCGCTTGCCCGAGTTCTTTGGCGGGCTTGGGCGGGCTTTGAGCATCACAAAACTGAAATATACCCGCCCGAGTCCGTCCATCTACCCGAATATCCAAAGAGAGGAAGTGCCCGACCCGCACGAGCCCGATCACTGTAGAGCCCGTGGGTACCCATGCCCGCCCGTTTCCCACCCCTAATTGTATGTACTGCATTAAGTACTTCTGGCCCTCAATTTTCTATGATAGATTACAACTCGAGACAATATGAGTTGTTTTGAAGCTTGGAAGCTTTTAACATTTCAAAATATGTTTATTTTCAAGATTTTCATTACTCGAATAATCTTTTTCAATACTCTACACTAAAGCTTTGATAAACTCTTCAGGAGTCGCAATAAGATCTATCAGTACTTCATAACTCAACTCAATAACTTTTTTAATCATATAGAAAATTTATAAATGGACGTCAAACCCTTTATAGACCATGACTTTGTATTTCTTCCATATATCCACTTTATTACCTTCAGGGTAATTCTTGGTTAGTGCTTCGACTTCAGGTCTGAAGATTTAATTATTTTGTAAGAAAAAAACATAAGTAATGAATGATTTTGTCAAAATTTGGTCAATTACTTTGAGTAATGTAGGAACAATAAGGTCATAGTAGCTACTATTTTCAGAAAATGCATCGTTCCTAGCAATTTAATTTGATCTCACAAACTTCCACAAAGTGCATATGTTTCAATCAGTTTTCTCGTTTGGGTACTCTGCCTCGTTCAGGGTCATTATCTCTTTTCAGACATATCCTCTTCAGAGGATTTTATTTAGGAATATTAATCATATTTGTTTATCATTTGATAGCCTCTTCAGGAGGATTCTTATACAAACTTGTTCCTTCAGTGTCCAAGAGTATATGCCACTTTGATCACCTTAGTATTTTTCATTTTCCATGACTTTATCCGTACATGAGCATATTAAGCTCTGAAAAATATCAATATTTGGAGATAGTGAATTCTAAGTTTATCAGTTCTAAATGAGAGAAACTTGATAATTTTCAAGTATTTTACGACATTGAAACTAGGACTTGCTCCCTTTACTGTCGATAGATTGGTCTCATTTAATAATAAAAATCATATGCCATGTGCGCACATACTTCAAGGTTGCGAAGAAGATGAAAAGAAAAATCAACTGCTTCAGACAAAATTTGGATTTTGTTTTCATATGATATGATTTGTGGGGTCAAAATTGTTATCTAATCACAACTTCATGTGTGAGTAATTTGTTGTAATATCACAAATTCAGGTGTGATTGGTATATGTGGGACGTATCATCTTCATGTGATTTTTTAATTCAATTAAAATTCATCATCACTTTCTCTTTGGGTATTACAACTTCAGGTGTAATATGAAAGTTGATATTTAACAAATTCTATTTTCCAAGAATTTACGACTCATCACCGTCCAAAGACGCGAAAGAAAATATTATCACCATTTGAATAGATATTTTGAACTCAGTGTAGTAATTTTCTTACCAACAATTTAATTGTAATATCTTAAGAATCATTGCAAAATAATTCCAATACTGAAATATCAATATTTCTCATTCTTTAGGAATGAGTAAACAAATTTTGTGTTTGCAAGAGTTTACCGTTTTGGTGATAATTAACCAACTCATAGTGGTCACAAATTTTCATCCTTTAGAGATTTGGTATATCAGCATCTCGTAGAAATCTTATACTTCAAACTCTTCAAGAATATTTGAGATTTGAAGATTTATTTCACACATACCAAACTTCAGGTTAGATAAACTCATATACAAAGATATGCTTCAATTTGATTGCAACCAAAATCAGGTGGTTAAATTTCCTATTTGGAAAAATCTTCATTGGCAGAATTAATAAGAGAGGAGAATTGAAGTACTTATATGAGATAATATCATCATAGTTGTAAAATACAAGTCAAAAGAAACATTGTTTGTCAAAGACTCAAAAATGTCATTTCAAAAAAAATATTAGTTCTTCCTTCTTTAATGAAATTACCAGTCATGTATTTGTAAAATGTTTATCAAATATACATTTACGATATGAATATAAAACTAAAAATGAGTTATGAGAGAAATACCAATTTATTTTCGAGACATAACTTACCTTGACCTTACAATAGAATGAATTGGATTTACATTCATATTAGCTTGCAATATTAACCCTTTAGTCATTTCATCTATGTAATTCTCATATCCTTTTGATACAATTTATTATGTCTCAGAATCGAGTAAAAAACGCAAACGGGAGAAGTGTTGAGCTTACAGTTATTGGCAGTTAGGCGGGAACTTTGACGGTTTCCACTTCGGTGGTGATCTATCCTTGGTCTTTTAGGACCTTTTCTTGGTCTTAAGGACCTGTTGAGTAGGAAACAATTGGGAAGAAAGCATTAACTTTCAAGATGAATGATGATGAAGAGTTCGCAAGGCAACTGGCAGAACTATCCACGGAGGAACCAGAGGTGTTAATGGCGGAAGGAGAAGAAGAGGCTTTCGGCAACAAAAATTACAAACAGTGTTGTATGGTGAAAGTCTTAAGTTACAGGCAATTTAAAACGGATCTCCTATTACGGAAACTACGAGGAGTATGGAATCTACCTTTCCCATACTCTATGAACGAAGTTGGCTACAACATGTTCATGGCAAAACTTGAAACAACAGGAGAAGTTGAGATAGTGGTATCCAAATCCCCATGGATTATTAAGGAGGATATATTCCTCGTTGAAAGATGCGTAGCAGATAAAGGGCCGGAAGATTACACATTTGACAAAGCCTGGTTTAATATCCAATTTCATGGCTTACCAGTTAACTACTTAAATGCCAAAACCATCAACATCCTAGCAGGGCAAATAGGATGCTTCGTCCCCACAAATGAAGAAGACGAAGGGAAGTGGACCAGTTATGGAAGAACCAAAGTGGAGGTCAGTATAGCCAAACCATTGCCGAATGAAGTAAGACTTAAAATTAGCAATACACGCCTAATTAAGGTTCAATTAAGATTCGAGAAACTTGGACGATTCTGCTTTTTCTGTGGTTTTTTGGGCCATGTAATGTCATTTTGTAGAAGAAGACTGAAACTACTCCAACTCTTGGAGGAAACAAATGACAGTACCAGACAAGAACGGATAATGGCACAAGTCCAACCTAAATACAAAGAAGAGTTCAAGGTGATTCCATTCAAGGGGTTGGGATCAAGAGTTGCTACCCAAGGACTTGCCGCCGATGAAGATGACGACGCCGGAACCTCGAATCAAGCTGGCCGTCGGCGACAGGACGACGAAGAACTGCCAGGAGACGTGTCCAGACCTCAACCGGCAACTACGCCCACACCCCTATTAGTGGGGAGTCAAGATAGTGGACACCTTTCCCACCCTAACCCAGCAACTTATGGGGCCCACAATCAATCGCTCTTGCAATTGACACCGCAGGTAGATCAAAACATGCAGGAAGTAACTAATTTTAAGGTGGGGGAACAAAATGAGAATGTGGCAGTTGAAGACATAGACTGCGCCCTAGCCAACTGGCCTAGGCGAAATCTTAAGAGGCACTCGGTGAACCAGGAAGTGGCGAAAGGTAACTCCAAACTAACGAGATCTTTTCAAAAGGTAAATGAAGATACTAATGCTAAGGTCGTGGCGGCTGTACCAGAAAAGCCGCAAGGCCAATGTTAGTATTTGCGTGGAATTGTCGTGGATTGGGGAACTCATCGACAATTAACACCCTACATCAGTTCCTCCAGGCAGTAAAACCTGATGTGATTTTTCTGTCTGAAACTAAGTTACAAGCATCAAAAACCCCAAACCTTGAAAAGTTTGGTCTTCTTTATTCTTCGGTGGTTCCAGCGATAGGTAGGAGTGGCGGTCTAATTTTATATTGGTCTGAGCAAGTGGACATGCAAATTGAAGAAACCTCTGATCACATCATCTCGGCTAAGGTAAACGATTCTATCTTTAGTTGGGATTTATATTGCATTTATGGTCCTCCTCGTGTTACAGACAGGCCAATATTTTGGAACGAATTAGAAGTGAAGCTGAACAATAGTTCCAATTCGTTCTTATGTATGGGCGATCTAAATGCTATTAGTTCTAGATCAGAAAAATGGGGGGGTTCTTCAACAACTCCATTCATCAATCAATTCTCCAACTTTGTTAATTCTACGGGTCTCATCGATTTGGGTTTTACGGGCCCAGCATATACTTGGTCTAATAATAGAGGTTATCAGCAACATACAAGGGAGAGGTTAGATAGGATCCTAGCTAATTCGAGTTGGCTGAATCACTTTCAAAACTCAGGGGTATTTCACTTACCCAGATATAACAGTGACCATTGTCCGATCATATTGAAGACAGATATCCACCCTGTGGTTATCCCAACTCGTGACAAATTTGAGACATATTGGTTAAACCACGAGAACTATAAAGAACAATTGAAGAATCAGTGGCAGAACCAACAAGGACCATTACTCAAGCAACTGGAACAGGTGAAAAGGGATCTTACTAATTGGGGTAAACAAACGTTCGGTAATATCGAAAAGAAACTGAAATTGCTAAAGACTCGGCTTCTTAGTGTTCAATCATGCCAACCTACTGAGGCCACACTATTTAGAGAGTCAGTCATCCAAGAAGAGTTATTATTTTATGAAGATCTTCAAAAATCTAAATTGGAACAACGATCAAGACAGAACTGGGCTCTGAATGGCGATAAAAACACCAAGGCGTTTCACACTTCAATTTCAATTCGGAGAAAGAAGAATCGTGTCATCTCTATGAGGACCCCTACTGGAGCGCTACTTCAATCTGAAACCCAAATTGCAAACCACATTGTGGATCACTTTCAGAATTATTTCAGGGAGGAACCAGTCACCCCGGCCCCCCCTGAGGTGTTGAAGGATTTTAAGCAGATATCAGCTCATAACCAGATAAACCTCTCGAGGATCCCATCAGAAGATGAAATTAGAAATGTGGTATTCGAAATGGGTTCTGTTCAGAGCCCTGGACCGGACGGCTTCCCCTGTATTTTCTATCAAAATGGATGGGAGATCATGAAAACTGAGGTTATCGAATTCATTCAACAGGCATTTAACCAGGGCTCTCTTGATCCAGCATTAAACCACACCAACATTGTACTAATTCCAAAGACTAAGCATCCGTCGACGGCTACTGATTACAGACCTATCGCTCTGTGCAACACCTTATATAAATTCATCACGAAGTTGATTGCAAACAGGATCAGACCACTACTAGATGATTCCATCCATTGGAATCAGAGTGTCTTTGTCCCCAAACGTCAAATTATTGATAACCTGGTGATAGCCCAGGAGTGTTTGCATTCTATGAAACTTTCGAAGGCGACAAAGGGTGCGTTTGCTTTAAAAATGGACATGGCGAAATCCTATGACCGAGTTAACTGGAATTTCTTAAAGGAGGTTTTGCTGGCTTTCGGAATTACAGGTAAACTACTTGAGCTTATTATGTCTTGTGTCTCTACCCCCTCTTTCAGTATTGTGATAAATGGCAAACAGTATGGTAGGTTTAACTCCTCTAGAGGACTCAGACAGGGTTGTCCTCTGTCGCCGTATTTGTTCATTCTTACCTCACAGGCTCTATCCCTCCTGATCGACAAATACACGAGGGACTCACTGTTTGAAGGATACAAAGTTGCCAAATACGCTCCGAGTATTTCCCACCTACTTTTTGCAGATGATCGGTTGATCTTTGGTAATGCTACACCAAATAATTTGAAAGCAATAGTAGAGATAATGGATAGCTACACCAAATTCTCTGGGCAGGCAGTCAACACACCCTATATTTCAGCTCTGGAGTTCAGACAGCTATAAAGGATCTGTATGTTAACACTCTGAACACACCCACAATGACTGATGAGGAGAAGTATCTTGGCACTCTCATACTGAAGCCAAGAAACAGAATCAATTCCCACGAATTTCTTGTTGAAAAATTCAAAGCTAAACTATCGGGTTGGAAGAAAAAATTAACATCTCAAGCTGGCAGGACTACTCTAATTAAATCATCCCCGAGCCCAATCTGCACTTATTTCTTTGGTCTCTCCCTTATTCCTCAAGGGACCTTAATTAAATTGGAGAGACTCGAAAGAAACTTTTGGTGGGATCATGAGGAGAATGAAAGAAAGATGCATTTCCTCCCATGGGATTGCATTCAGAAAGCAAAGGAACTAGGTGGGTTGGGTATCCGTTCCTTAGCTAAGGTCAACGAATCTCTAGTGGCGAAACTCGCCTGGAGATTTATCACTAATCTAAATTCTGTCTGGGCGCAAATTCTACAAGCTAAATATTACATCAATGGGGACTATTGGACAGAAAACAAGAAAAGTAAATCTTCTCCTATCTGGAACACCATGCTTCAAGTCAGGGAAACACTCCGCAAAAATGTGTGTTGGCAAGTTGGTGATGGTTCAACAATTAACTTCACAGAGGATCAGTGGGTACCTACAATTATTGGATACAAACCAACAGTCAAATATAGGTGGAATTACAACAGAACACTCGTTTCAGATCTTATTCATAATGGGAAATGGAATGAACCACTTATATATGACCTATTCGAGCTTGAATCGGCAAAGGAGATTCTAAAAATCCCTTTATCTTCCTATGTAACAGAAGACAAACTTAGATGGGTACCACATGAGAAAGGGCTTTTTTCATCAAAATCTTACTACAGAGAAGTTACACCACAAATCTAATCTGCTAGAACAAATCTACCTGTGCCATGGTCAAGATTTTGGCAACTCAAAAACATAGAACCCAAGGTACTACAGTTCATATGGAAGGTATTAAATAAAGGTATACCTGATCTTAGCAGTATCAATAGAGGAAATCCGACAGTAGATCCGACTTGTATACTTTGTGGGAACGAGCCAGAAACAGCTAATCATCTTTTTGGAACATGCTTAGTGTTCCAAGACCTCCAACAGCAAGCTGCTGGTGTCGAAACGATCCACCTCTCCACAGACCCAGAAGAAATAGTAAGAGATTTGATAGAAAACAGAAAGGATGAAAGAAAAGTAGTAGTTACAACTTACCTTTGGTGGGGGTTCTGGAAAGCAAGAAATCTCAAGCAGTTTGAAGGAAAACAGATCAATGTTCGCGAGATCATACACCAGGCCCGAATTCATGCGAAAGGTTTATCTAATAGATCTACAAACCAGACTCATGAAAGCATCATTCAAGAGTGGATCCCTCCACAAAATGAGTGTCTCAAGATTAACTTTGACGGAGCATACTCCCACAGAGGCTCGTCGGCGGCAATCGTTACTCGGAATAGTATTGGCTCGAAGATTTCAGAGGTGGGTAAACGAATTTCCAGCAGCTCGGCAATGGAGAGTGAAGTGAAGGCTTTGTTAATGGCTTTGGAGGTGGTAGAGGCAAACTCAGACAAGGACTATATAGTGGAAGGCGACTGCAAGATTATTATTGACCTAGTAATCAACGGTCAGGATCAAGCCCCATGGAGAATACAACCCTACATTCTACAGGCGCGCCATTTATCTTCTCTCCAAAATATGAGGTCTCTCCAGTTCAGCCCAAGACAAACCAACAAGGAGGCCCATCAGCTGGCTCAAGCGACTCTAGAGGCACCCTCCACGGGTTCTGTTTAATTGTCCCTCTTGTAGTTTCTTCTTGGTTTTTTCAACTTCATTATGTAATTCGAATCAGCCTTTGGGCTTATATATGAAGTTTGATTCCAAAAAAAAAAAAAAAATTTATTATGTCTCAACAAACATAAGATCAATGGTTAGAGATAAATACGAATAATAATTTTTTTTTAATATACAACAAAGAAATATCCAAATACCTTGTAACTTATCAATGACAATTGAACAAACTTACCAATCTTCTATTTGTTTATATTTTGATGAAGGAGGTGATAATTTCTTCTTCCCTTTGATCATAGAGGAATTCGTGTTGATAACGTGTTGTGAAAAATAAAAGAGGGAAGAAGAAAGATAATGGAAATATGAGCCAAGAGATATAGACAAGAAGAAATTAGATTGTATTCTTGTGTTTGTAGAGAATTCTCTACTTTGGTATATTGATACTATAATACATCGGTTTGATATATCCTATTCATTAGCAAACAACTTCTTTATATAGAGATTTAGCTAGATGAGTTACATAAGCAATAGTCACACGATAATGATGCTTAAATGCAAAGTAATGGTGGAGAACTTATGGTGGTGAGAGTCAGTGTGGTGGTCGTCCACCATAAATCTAATATTCGTAAAGCAAAAGTTATTTTAGATTGAAGTAACATAAAAATTGTTATTTTAAATTTAATCTTACATTTTGTATTTTGTTTCACAAAAGTTATTTTAGATTGAAGTAACATAAAAATTGTTAACAAAATGTTATAAGACTTTAAGTTTATCAATCATAAACACTACAATTACTTAAATAATATAAAACATAAAATAGTTAAATTGATAATATAAGATTAAATTTTTCAAAACATAACCTTAAATAAAAACATATATTTAATATATAACATATTAATCGGTTCGGGGCGGAGTTTACTATCTAATACCTAACCTGCCCCGAACCCGATTATTTTTTTTACTTCATACCAAACCCGAACCGTTTAATAAACAGGTCGGTAAAACCCGTCTCATTAAGGGCGAATTTGGGCAAAAATCTGCCGGTTCGGACCAAATTGCCACTCCTACACATAAACGGAGATAATAGATTTCTTATTATAGTGGTCTTAAAACATAGAAATAACTTTTCCAGACAGAGATCCAAATTTTTCTAGAGAGATAAACTAGGTTATCCATCTCAATAAATTTAAATTTCAGATATTTTAGAGATTAAAACTAGGTTTGTTTGGTTATTAAGGTTAGGCATTAATATATTTTTAAGTCAATTAGTTGGATTCAAAATTTTATTAGGTTTTAAAGAAGAACAAGTTGTTGGTTTTCCAGAAGCTTTGTTTCAAAAGAAGGAAATTTAGTTAAAACTCCCTATTAATTTTTGTTTTGGTCAAAAAAGATCAGTCAATATTTTTTAGTCTTCAGCTCATTAGTTACTTAATTTGCAACAACTTGCAACAAGAATATTGAAATTTTAATCAAACAAAATACAAATCTTTGAGTTAAAAAAAATGTAATAGATATTAACCAAAAAATATAACGTCCTTTTTACTTAAAAAAAAAAATATATTGCTCATTCAAAATCACTAATGTGAAGTAACTGAAGTTGATGATGGTTCTTGTACTATTAATTAGGTTTAGGGAGTAAGGTCATATCACTTGAAGTAGATTCTTATTTTTAATTAATCAAACCCCCTTCCCAAACTGTACAAGCTTCTTCCAAAGCATACTTATATATATGATAATATCTAGACAAATAGATCTTATATGAACCATATGATGAAGTACCATAACGGTAATGGTTGATAGTTATTTTCTAGTTTTTGTTGGCTTCCTTATGCAATATGTTTATTGCAAGAAATGTCCCAGACTAGTTTCAAGCGTCGTTGTAGATGGTTCAAGTGTGTATGCCCATTCTGGAATATCATAGTTGTAAGGGTCTGGTTGTTGGCGTTTGTCCCAGCTCAAGATGAAAGGCTTTCCTTGACACTTAAAAATGACCACCACCCACAATTGGTATTAGAGCCAAAGGTTTACCACAATCCTGGTTCCTTTATGGAGGGGGAAGTTGATATTCTAGGCTCAATTTGTAAAGGGAAAGATTGTAGGATTTAATCAGACGTAGATTTTGTGAGGAAACGGTGGTCACTCTATGTGTGAGACAACCTCACTTCTGGAGCTTGGTTTTTGGGTGAAAAAAACCTAAGACAAGTCGTGGGCAAGAAATCCCCAAGACTACAGCCAAACAAGCTTCAAATTCCAATACTCCATTCTCAAAAGGTACGTGAAGCTCTAATGTAGTTGTTCATGACGTGACAATAGTATCTAGGGCCTTAGCCCGTTGGTTTTGAGTATGATTTTCACAAACCTATCAAATAGGCCCAAATTACCTTTAAGTCGCAAGCCCAACGGTTGTATGTGCTCCACGTCAAGGAATAAAATTTTGGTTTCAGTGGAAATTTGAGTCAGTCCCTAAAGAGAGATATTTCGTGGAATATTTCGGTCAGTGTGGAAATTTTACAAATCCATACAAACTATAGATATACGATGCAATTGTATCTAACAAGATTATTAAACCTTAATGAAGCATAAAAGTGATGTATGTAGTTAATTAAAATAATCTATTGGTTTGAGGGGAGTATTTAACATTTACAGGATTACGTCCCGGGATAAACTGAATAACTTCTTGACAATAACACCCAAGAGGTAACATTCTTCCTTATAATAGTTAATAGTTGACAAACTCTGTTAGTTCAGGAAGGTATCTTCAATTACACTGTTAGACTAGAAGTGTTAATAAGATAAAATCAATTTAGTCAGTTAAACCAACGGTAAATTCTAATAGATTTAAAAATCAGTATAACATAAAAATCAAGAGATATCTATATGAATAAGAAAATGAAGATGAAAAAGATGAAGTGAAAAATGTTTTTAGTTTTAGTTTATTCAGTTTTTTTTGCTATATCTCTTCTATGTGGGCAGAAACTATGCAGGAAATAGTTGTAAATGTGATTTCGGACACCTAATCAAAAATTTCATTCATTCGTTGCTCCATGAAATAGATAAAATTTCTATTTCATAAGATAAAATGAGAAATATAGAAATTTAACATAAAATTTCTTTCAGGGGTGTTAATAAGATAAAATGAATTTAGGCAATTAAGTCGGGGGATAAATTCAAATAGATTTAAAAAACAATATAACATGCGAATCAAGAAATATCTATGAGAAATTGAAACCAGAAGTATTATCTTATTAATTCTTGATTAACCAAAAACGATTACATCTCTTTATCTTATGTAGAGTTATAAAAGAGGGATTAACAGAAGAGAGAAAACAGTTTAGAGAGAGAAACAGGTTAGGAAGTTAGTTAATTATAACTAACTCTATAACAACCTAATCTGTTACTAGTTAATACCACCCACGAGTGAACCGTACGAGTGTAGTGAGTACCTTTAAAAACAAACCATTTTCTCTTCAACCCATCTTTTGAAACCGTCCATTCTCTTTTAAACCCTCATCTTGTCTTGGTCTTCATCTTCAGTCCCTTCTCGCTTACAACCCCCTCAAACAGATGTTTCAAGGAAGGAAGGAACATTAATGTGCCTCTGATAAAATCCAAAGTAACAAAGAGAACCCCTTTAGTAAAGATATCAACCAAGTTAGCATCAAAAGACACAAACTTAATCTCCAGTTGATGTTGTTGAAGCAAATCTCGAACAAAATGTAAATCAATCTGCACATGCTTTGTTTGAGCATGAAAAACAAGATTAGAAGCCAAATATTTAGCTCTCATGTTATCACAATAGAGAACCATAGGCAATTTCACAATAACTTGAACCTCTTTGAGCAAATAAGATACCCAAAGGAATTCAGATGTAGCCAAGGATAAAGCTCTATATCCAGCTTTAGTGGATGACCTAGAGACTGTGTTTTGCTTCTTTGATGACCAACAAATCAAAGTAGACCCTAGAACATGCAATAGCCACTTGTTTATCTCCTTTAATCAGGACAACTCTCCCAATCCGAGTCTGAGTAGCCTAAGAGCATAGAGACATGTCTTGAAGCTATTGTAATACCAACTCCTACAGTTCCCTTCAAGTATCTAAGAACCTACTTAAGAAAAATCAAATGTACTGATCTAAGCTGATGCATAAATTGAGAAAGATAGTTCACAACATATGTCACATCTGGTCTAGTCATAGTCGCATACTGTAATCCTCAAAAAATGCTTCTATAGAACAGTGGATTATCAATCAAAGTACCATCCATTTTGGACACTCTTTTGCCATGAGACACAAGAACAATGCTTGGTTTACAATCAAGTAATTCAGACTTCTTGAGGAGCTCGACTATGTATTTTGTCTGAGTAAGCTGAAGAAAAGAAGAAGCGGAGCATATGTGGACCTCAATGCCAAAAAAATAATGAAGAATCTCCAATTCTTTCATTGCAAATTATGTTCCCAAATCAACAACCAAACTCTGAATCAGCTTTAAACTTGAGCCAGTCAATATGATATGATCCACATATAGAAGAAATATCAAGAGCTGACCATTAGATATATAAACAAACATAGATGAATCATAAGAATCCTAATAAATCCCAACTTAACCAAATAACTTGCAATCCTGGTGAACCATGCTCTTGGAGCTTGCTTAAGCTCATACTAAGACTTGTGTAAATGACATACAAAATCAGAAAACTGAGTATCAATGAATCCTTGTGGCTGCTTCAGATAGACATTCTCATGTATGTCTCCATGAAGAAAAGCATTGGAGACATCAAGTTGATGAATAAGCCATTTGTGTGTAACTGCTAGAGTAAGCACCACCCTCACTGTCTGTATTTTAACCACTGGACTTAAAGTTTCTTGATAGTCAACTCCCTTTTGCTGGTTATAGCCTCGAGCTACCAGCCAGGCTTTATATCTCTTTAGAGAGCCATCTGACCTATATTTTACCTTGAAAACCTACTCGCTGGCAAGAACATTCATACATGGTAGCATAGGAACCAAGGACCAAGTCTTATTTTGAATGAGAGCTTGGTATTCTTCTGTCGACACCAATGCTCACTTTTTATAGCCTCTTTATAGGATGTAGGTTCAGAAATAGGTAGGCTTTTATCAGCAAGAAAGGATGAATGTCACACATAAGGAGATATGACCAAGCCATATGGTCAGGAATGTGTTTGGGTTTAGTAATGGTACTCTTTAGCCTTGTTTGCATAGTGTGAATATTTGTGTGAGATGGAGTACATGTAGAAGTGGGAGAGGAGTCAACATCAGTAATTTGAGTCTGATCAGAAGCTACAATCTGGTCATTTGGTGGATAAGTTGTATGATGAGAAACAACAGAAGTGTCTAGGCTAGGAGGTAAAGCTGGTAATGTGATAATTTCATAAGAAGAGATAGGCTCTTAAGCTAAAGAGTCAAACAACTTACTATATTCACTGAAAGAGAAGGAATTTTCATCAAATATGACATGTCTAGAGACATATTCCTTGTGTGATGATAAGTCTAAGCATTTATACCCCTTATGAATAGGACTATAGCCTATGAACACACATTTCGCTGACTTTGGACTGATCTTGTCACTTTCAGTATCACCAAGATAAGGATAGCACGCTGACCCAAAGACTTTAATCATATCATAATTTGGAATTTTAGTAAACAATAGTTCATAAGGAGTTTTATAGGATAATACCTTACTTGATGTCCTGTTGATAAGATATGAAGCAGTGGAGTAAGCATGATACCAGAAATGCTTAGGCATAGAAGCTTGGAACAACAAAGGGTTTCCCACAGATGTAATATGCCCATTTTTTTCTTTCCAGCCTTCTCATTCTGTTGTGGGGCGTAGGGACAAGAACTCTTAAAGATTATCCCACATTTACTGATATGAGCTAGAAAATCTCCTTTAGTCAATTCCAAAGCACCATCACTTTGAAAACTCTTTATGGGAGTAGAAAATAGGCTTCCATAATGTCCTTTGAAATGTTAAAAACACCCTAAACTGTCAGATCTTTGTTTCATGGGGTAGATTCAGAAGAAGTTGCTAAAATCGTCCATGAATAGGATAGTACCTGACTCCAGACTTGGTAGTGACAGGAGATGGTCCCCACATTGTAACAATGAATCAGTTCAATTGGATTAGAAGAGATACTTGTGGAAGAAGGAATAGGAAGTCTCTGACTTTTCCCTAATTGGCATGAAGTACAAACATCATAGCTATCTTTTGAAGAGATATGTATTTGCTGGCTCCTTTTCAAAACTGAGATAATGTCTTTTGAAGGGTCTGTTATGCCAAGTCATGGCTGAGACATGCTCAGTGTATGCTTCTTCCAATGTTACTTCTTTTGGACTATCATAGAGGCTCATGGTGAAATCAATACTATACAAATTGTTCACCATGGGACCATCTGCAAGTATCTCTGTTGACCAAAGATCTCTAATAAGGAACCCCCAAGGTAGAAACTCAACACTACAAAAGTTTTCCTTAGTGAATTTTGAAATAGATAGGAGATTCTTATGGATAGATGGGACATGTAGTACCTTTTTGAGCTGAAAAGAGTGTGCACCAGCTAGCACAATTGCTCTTCCAATATTACTATTGTGTAGGCAATGCCCATTTCCTATCATAACTCTATTGTCACCTTTACAGGGAGAACTTTGATGGAGAATCTCCTTTGTGTGTGTCATATGACTTGTAGCCCCTGTGTCGACTATCCACTTCTCATCCTTGTCACTGTGACAAGTCAAGTTAAGCTCTTCAGATGAAATAGTAGAGGGAGTCTTAGAATTGCTCATCAATGCTCCAAAGTGAGCCTGCTCTTCCTCCACTTCCTGTTGCTTTAGAAATTCCTCCCCTTCTTCTTCATCCTCTTCAATTTCTTGCAAATGCAAGTTTGTAAAGTTTTTTGAAAGGGTTTTTTATGAAGATGATGATTCTGAAAAGTCTTTGAATCTCATTCGACATTGTCGAGTTGTGTTAACCCATTGATAGCAAATTGCACAAGGAATAGTAGTATAATCAAAGAAATTATTTCTGACTGTTTTAGAAGGATTTTGTTTAGGTTGAAATCTTGATCCCCAATCAAGAGCTTGATTCTTGGCTAATTGATCTTTGGCCTTGAAAGTATATGATCTAGTCATACCCCTAGGTGGAAACTTCTTCACAAAATAAGACTCACGCTCATCCATGGTTTCTTGTTCCTTGAGCCAATGTTCATGATGAGTGAGTTAACTTCTGAGTTCAACAAAATTTAAGGCCCCTTCTCTATTTTGAATAGTACTAACAAATTGAGAATACTCTTTGCCCAGACCTTGCAGTGCAATTCTTGATAATTAAGAGTCAGACACTCTATCACTCACTGCCACAAGTGAATCAACTATGTTCTTTATCTTACTCAGATATTCAGAGATGGAGGCCGATCCTTTCTTGATGTTTTGAAGCTTATTTCTCAAGGAATATTTCTTAGCTTTAAATTTTTGAAGAAAGCTTACCTCAAAATAGATCTGAATATCTCTAGTTATCTTCAAACCCAATATATCTGAGGCTATTGAGTAATGGTGGCTTTAATGCAAGATTTGACAAAACTGTCATTTTTCCTCCATTGAAGGTAGGCTGGATTAACAACATCTCTACCTTCAAGAACAATAAGCTATGGGGTTCTTCATAGGTGCCATCAATATAGCAAATTAGGTCATTCCCAATTAGAGCATTCTCAATCTGATCCTTCCAGACCAAAAAAATTTGAATAATCTAAACGAGATCAGACTAGTGATATTTGCATTGTGAGAGTACGACCTGAATTAGGGTTCTGATTGTGTGGGAGAATTGTTCCAGCATTCTCCATTTGTGAAGAGATTGATTATCTGATTCTATATACAGAAGATGCAACTCTTTCTATATGAACTGAGATCGTTTCTCAAATTTAACAAAGAATAGCAGAACCACTCTCGATTTTAAAGATATCTTGTTCTTGAATTTAGTCCCAATTTGAGTTTTCTTGAACTTATGGATTCGGAAAAAAACTAGCTAGGACTCCGATACCATGAAAGCAGAAGTATTATCTTAATACTTCTTGATTAACCAAAAACGATAACATCACTCTATCTTATATAGAGTTATAGAAGAGAGATTAACGGAAGAGATAAAACAATTTTAGAGAGAGAAACAGGTTAGGAAGTTAGTTAATTATAACTAACTCTATAACAACCTAATCTGTTATCAATTAATACCACACACGAGTGAACCATACGAGTGTAGTGAGTGCCTTTAGAAACGAACCATTCTCTCTTCCGCCCATCTTTTGAAACCTACCATTCTCTTTTAAACCCTCATCTGGTTTTGGTCTTCATCTTCAGTCCCTTCTCTCTTAGAGAAATCAATAAGAAAATGAAGATGAAAAAGATGAAGTGAGATATATTTTTAGTTTTAGTTTATCCGGATTGTTAACAGTAGCAGTCGCATGAAGAAGAAGCTAGGGTTTGAAGAAGTAAAATGATTTAGGGTTTCTTTGATATTGGATATATATATATAGTTGACTGGTCAAGTCAAACTATATTACAATTTGACCATTAGTCAATCCCAAAGTCAAGGCCCAAAAAGAAGTCAACAAGTCAGCTTGTCTGAAGGCACTCACAAGATCATCTGCAATAATCAAGAAGATTAGTTGTTAACAAATCTGTTAATAACTAATTATGTTATTATAACAGAATCTGTTATAATAACAACTTTCTCTTTCTCTTCTCTTTTTCTCTTAGTATAAATACTGGTTGTAATAAAACTTTTAAGGTGATTGAATAAAATCGAGTTGGAGAATTTCTTACACGGATTTTTTACCCGATCTCCTTTGTGTGAGTGGAAACTATGCAAGAAATAGTTGTAAGTGTGATTTTAGGCACCTAATCTTAAATTTGGTGAAACTTCATTCATTGCTCCACGTTAAAATACGCCACATATGAGATTAGTCCGACGGGGACCAAGGGAAGTGCAATAACCAACCTTAGACTGTCTAAGGCCTCTGTAGTCATAGCAAAACTTAATAGTTCAAACCATGTATTGGGAATTTCTACTAAATAATTTAATTCAAGAAAGAGACCTTGAGATCAAAATAATGTAAACTGATTCTTGCTAAATTAACTAACTCAGTTACAAAATCTATTATTAGAAAAGTTAGTTAAGACAGTTACTTACAACTGTCAACTTGTTGATGACTCAGAACTAACAAAACTGTATAAAGGAGTTTCCAACTGTCAATCTAGTAATTTCCTGTTATCAAGACTGGGTTAAATCAAGAATGCTACTGGTAATTTGTAATCAACAACCCAAATGATAAAACTGTTCTTACTGATCATTTTTAATGTCAATCATGATTTGGAACTAATAAAGCTCTTCTTTTTTCTGTAGGAATATATACATTTCACCTCCTTTCACCCATTCAGATTCAGTTCAAGCTCATGATCTGATCTGACTGACTAACAGTAGAAGTAATCCGACCAAGAAGAAGAAGAAGAAGAAGAAGAAGAAGAAGAAGAAGAAGAAGAAAAAGAAGAAGAAGAAGAATATACTATCATGGATTCAAGAGAAACTTGGGAGGATAAAAAATCAGAGGGTATCAATGCTATTCCTAACAAAACAATCTCTGATTCCTCAAGAACTACATTTAAGGTTGGTATTTAGGTTTTGATCAAAATTTTTTAGGTCATCAATTTGTTTTCATATTAATAATCACTATCACTAATCTGACATTGTTCTTGATGTGTTTCTTGCTAAAAGATTGATGAAGCAACCATTGAGGAGATCCAATTAGCATTCCAAAGAAATGAACTTACTTCGAAAGAACTAGTCCAATATTATTTGGATGCCATTGAGAGGCAAAAAAACATACTTTTTGCAGTAATTGAGGTGAACCCAGATGCCCTGGCACTAGCTGAGAAGGCCGATAACGATCGGAAACTTCCAGGAGGAGGAGGAGATGGAATGCTTCAAGGAATTCCAGTTTTGCTTAAGGACAACATTGCTACTAAGGATAAACTCAACACGACAGCAGGTTCCTATGCACTTCTTGGATCCAATGTTCCTCGAGATGCAGAAGTTGTATACAGGTTAAGACAAGCCGGTGCGATTATATTAGGTAAAGCTGGGCTTACCGAGTGGTCTAATTCTCGATCCTCACGATTCCCTTGTGGTTGGAGTGCTAGAGGTGGTACTGTTCAAGTGAGTAAAGTTTGATACTTGTTTAGTCCATTCAACTACGAATATCTTGGATTCTTACCTTGTTTTTATATTTTTTCTCAGAACCCATATGTGCTTGAATTAGACGCCGGTGGTTCTAGCACTGGATCAGCAGTTAGTGTTGCGACAAATCTTGTAACGGTTTCTCTTGGCACTGAAACAAACGGCTCAATCTTGTCACCGTCGGCCATTAATTGTGTTGTGGGTATTAAACCAACTGTGGGTCTATCAAGTAGGTCTGGGGTCATTCCTTATAGTCTTAGACAAGACAGTGTTGGGTAAGCATCATTTTGTTCTTGGTTCTTCTTCTTATATTAGCTCTGCTTTTACAACTTTTGTATTAAATGAGACTAGAAGTTTATAAATTTATTATTCGGCAGTCCTATCGGCAGGACAGTTTCCGACGCTGTCCATGTATTGGATGCAATTGTGGGTTTCGACCCAAGGGACCAGATAACAAAAGAAGCTTCAAAATTTATTCCATCTGGTGGGTACAAGCAATTTCTAAAACTTGATGGACTTGAGGGTAAGAGACTAGGACGTGTGTTGAATTACTCCCAGAACATTTATTCGGATAATGAATGCGGTGCATTTCTTGAAAATTGTTCTACTTTCAGGTAAAACTAATATTTCATGGCGTTTATACATATTTCTTTATCTTTATCTGTATTATTCGTCTTCGAATGGTGTTCAATAGAAATGATGTTTCTTTGTTTGTGTAACTCTAATATAGACGAAATGGAGCTGACGTTATAGATGTTAAAATACCCAATATCCGTTACTTCGAGTCTGAAATATATGCGAACATGGGAACTGCTAATGCAAATGAGCTCAAACGCGATCTTAATATTTACTTGTCCAACTTGCCTCGATCTGGAATCAGAACGTTAGCAGATATTATCGCCTATAACAGAGCCCATCCGGAAGAGGTAATTTCACAGTTACATATTTATATATATTTCTGAACTTGTATTCTTTCTTACAAGCAAATGCTTTCATGTCTTTGCAGGAGGAATTAGACGAATATGGTCAAGATGGGTTCGAAAAAGCAGAGGGTACAACACTTCCGAATACAAAGTATGAAGACGCAATCGAAAAATTGGATGAGATATCGAAGAAGGTTTTTGAGAAGTTAATAAACGATTATAATCTCGATGCAGTGGTGGCTCCACTGTCCAAATTAACCATTTTCTTCTCGATCGGAGGGTACCCAGCAATAAGTGTTCCTGGGGGTTTTGGGGATTACATGCAGCCATTAGGAATTTTGTTTGGTGGACTAAAAGGATCAGAGGCGAAACTGATTGAGATTGCCTATGCATTTGAACAAGCAACCAAAGTTAGAAAGCCACCACCAAATATTTGCTGACAAACGTGAACTTGTCTAGATTGAATAGAACTCTTGTGAAGTTGGGCAGGTGGAGAAGAAGGTAGCAAAAAAGTATGAATATTTCTCGTTTTATATCATGTTTTGAGCTTCGGTTATAGAATTAATTGTTGTTTATCATGAAGATGGAGTTGAGCTACATTGGAAGTTCTAGTCAGATTAACTATTGTTTGCTTCTTTTCTAAGTCAGATCCAAATTCTATGTGAGGTGTGGATTGACTAAAGTCAAATTGAAAATGTTTGTGTTTGTCTGACTCGTCTTAATGGGCTGATTGTAGGTCTATGCATTTTAACGAGTCAGACATATCAGATTTTGAGATTGAAAAAAATCGATTTTTTCTATCTACTTGAATCAATAACCTCGTTTTTTTATCTTAATTTGGTGTCATTCAATGAATTATCGTCCTGATCTTATTCTACCGTTCTTTAGTTAGGTATGAAAGTTCATAACAATGTAAGAATGTTTCGTGGAATCTTTTGGATTCCTCGTATCGTAGTATGAAGTTTCGTAACATTTATGGAAGTTTTGGAGTACAAAAGTTCATAAAAATTACGAAGCATAACAAAAAGTATAAATCTTTGTAACAAAGTACGAAGTTATGATAATATGTAACTTCGTACTGAGGAATGGAACTTGATAACTTCACACGTTTTTGAAGTTTCTTAAGCTTCATAAGCATTATAAAGGTTCACAATGCATTATGAAGATTATAAATGATTTGCGAGGCACTTGTAATCTATTATTAAGCTATGCATCATTTATGAAGCATTCCTGATTTGTTTTGAAATTTCGCACCTAAACTTGAAAATTTGAATTGGACAAGGTTGAAATTCATTGGGAAGAACACCAGAAAAAGTTTAATGTAAGAAACACATGAATGGATCTAATAATTTCCTAATACAATCGTAGTTCCTTTGTGGAGGGGGAAATTAGTATTTCATGCCCAACTTGTGGAGGGAAAGATTATTGGATTCGGTCACACGTAGGTTGTGGGAGGGAACGGTGATCACTCTACGTGTGAGACAACTTCACTTCTGGAGCTTGATTTTTGGGTGAGAGAGGCCTAAAACTAGTTTTGGGGCCTGCTGCATAACCTAAACGTACGCGAAGCTTTAATGTAGTTGTTCATGTGAGAATAGTATCTAGGGCCTCTCACTAACCAGTTGGGTTTGAGTAGGAGTTCTGTGAACCTATCGAATAGGCCCAAATTATCTAGAAGCAGCAAGCTCAATGGTTATATGTGCTCTACGTCAAGGAATACAATTTCTGTGGAAATTTCGGGCAGTCCCGAAAGAGAAATATTTTGATAAATATTGAAATTTTACAAATCCATGGAAATGATAGATATATGATGCAATTGTATGTAACAAGATTATTAAGCCTTAATGAAGGGTAAATTTGAAATAGATTTGAAATCAAGGGTTTAACAAGATGAAATCAATTTAGGCAGTTAAGTCGGGGGGTAAATTTGAAATAGATTTAAAAAAACAGTATAACATAAAAATCAAGAGATATCTATGAGTAATGAATAAGAAAATGAAGATGAAAAAGATGACGTGAGATATATTTTTAGTTTTAGTTTCTCCGGTTTTTTTACTAAATCTCCTTTATGTGGGTAAGTGGGTGGAAACTTCAATGGTTAAAATACGCCACATATGAGATTAGTCTGTCGTAGACCTAGTTAGCCTGCCTAAGGCCTCTGTATGGGAATTTCTACTAAATAATTAATGTAATTCAAGAAAGAGACATTGGGATCAAAATAATGTAAACTGATTCTTGCTACATTAACTAAACCAGTTACAAAATCTGTTATTAGAAAAGTTGGTTAAAACAGTTATCACTGTCAACTTGTTAATGACACAGAACTAACAAAACTGTATAAAGGAGTTTCCAACTGTCAATCAAGACTGTGGGTTAAATCAAGAATGCTACTGGTAATTTGTAATCAACAACCCAAATGATAAAGCTCTGATCCAATCTTCTTTATTCTGTAGGAATATATACATTTCACCTCCTTTAACCCTTTCAGATTCAGTTCAAGCTCATGATCTGATCTGACTCACTAGCAGTAGAAGTAATCCGACCAAGAAGAAGAAGGAAAGTACTTCTTTCTCATTGAAGGTGAAATTATAATCCAAGTTTTAATTGCATGGTCAGAAGAGATTATCATGGATTCAGGAGAAACATGTGAGGATAAAAAATCAGAGGTTATCATTGCTATTCCTAACAAAACAATCACTGATTCCTCAAGAACTACATTTAAGGTTGGTATTTAGGTTTTGATCAAAAGTTTTTTAGGTCATCAATTTGTTTTCATATTAATAATCACTATCACTAATCTGGCATTGTTCTTGATGTGTTTCTTGCTAAAAGATTGATGAAGCAACCATTGAGGAGATTCAATTAGCATTTCAAAGAAACGAACTTACTTCGAAAGAACTTGTCCGATATTATTTGGATGCCATTGAGAAGCAAAAAGACATACTTTTTGCAGTAATTGAGGTCAACCCAGATTCCCTGGCACTAGCTGAGAAGGCCGATAATGATCGGAAACTTCCAGGAGCAGGAGGAGGTGGAATGCTTCAAGGAATTCCAGTTTTGCTTAAGGACAATATTGCTACTAAGGATAAACTCAACACAACAGCAGGTTCCTATGCACTTCTTGGATCCAATGTTCCTCGAGATGCAGAAGTTGTATACAGGTTAAGGCAAGCCGGTGCGATTATATTAGGTAAAGCTGGTCTTACCGAGTGGTCTCATTCTCGATGCAAATGCCCTGATGGTTGGAGTGCAAGAGGTGGTACTGTTCAAGTGAGTAAAGTTCGATATTAATTTAGTCGGTTCAACTACCAATATCTTGGCTTCTTACCTTGCTTTTTCTTGTCTCAGAACCCATATGTGCTTGCACCAAAAGCCAGTGGTTCTAGCACAGGATCTGCAGTTAGTGTTGCAGCTAATCTTGTAACCGTTTCTCTTGGCACTGAAACCATGGGCTCAATCTTGGCACCGTCCGCCGTTAATTGTGTTGTGGGTATTAAACCAACTGTGGGTCTAACCAGTAGGTCTGGAGTCATTCCTTATAGTCTCAGACACGACAGTGTTGGGTAAGCATCATTTTCTTCTTGGTTCTTCTTCTTCTTCTTTTTCTTATACTAGCTCTGATTCAAACTTTCGTATCAAACTTTTGGGGAAGCTTACAAAATTGTTTTATATGATAGTCCTATCGGCAGGACAGTTTCCGACGCTGTTCATGTATTGGATGCAATTGTGGGTTTCGATCCAAGGGACGAGATAACAAAAGAAGCTTCAAAATTTATTCCATCTGGTGGGTACAACCAATTTCTAAAACTTGATGGACTCAAGGGAAAGAGACTAGGACATATGTTGGATTACTATAGGATCAGTGATGGTGATAGTCCAATTTCCATTCGGGATGCATTTGTTGAACATTGCTCTACTTTGAGGTAAAACTATTGTTTCTTGCCATTTATACATATTTCTTTCTCTTTATCGATATTATTCGCCTTCGAATGGATTTCAATAGAAATGATGTTTCTTTGTTTGGGCAACTCTACTGTAGACGAAAAGGAGCTGTCGTTATAGATTTAGAGATACCCAATTTCGATTACATCGACACTGAAATGTTTATAAGTATTAGTACTGCTGTTACACATGAGCTCAAACGCGATCTTAATATTTACTTGTCCAACTTGCCACAATCTGAAATCAGAACGTTAGCAGATATTATCGCCTATAACAGAGCTCATCCTAAAGAGGTAACTTCACAGTTACATATATGTATTTACTTCTGAACATGTGTTCTTTTTTACAAGCAAATGCTTTCATGTTTTTGCAGGAGAAATTAGACGAATATGGTCAAGGCTGGTTCGAAGAATCACAGGATACATCACTACCTAGTGAGGATTACGAACAAGCAATAAAAGATTTGGATGAAATAGCGAAGGAGCTTTTTGAGAAATTAATGAATGATTACAATCTTGATGCATTGGTTGCTCCAGTGTGCTATTCCACCCGTTTGTTCGCGATCGGAGGCTACCCAGGGATAAGTGTGCCTGCGGGTTTTAGCGATAACATGCCATTTGGAATTTTGTTTGGCGGACGAAAAGGATCAGAGCAGACACTGATTGAGATTGCCTATTCATTTGAACAAGCAACCAAGATTAGAAAGCCACCACCAGATTTTGCAAAGTGAACTTGTCCATATCATAGTGGGCTTCTTAAATCATAATTTGCTGCTATATATGAATTTGAATAGAACTCTTGTGAAGTTGGGCAGGAGGAGAAAATTGTAGCAAAAAGTACGAATATGCTTAGTTTTATATCATTTTTCTTTCTATGTTTTGAGCTTCAGTTATAGAGTTGTTGTTTATGACGAAGATGGAATTTTGCTTGACTACTTCAAGTGGATATATGTCTAGTGAAAATATAATGGTCTTCTTTTCTTTTTACTTACAAACTACAACCGACGTAAAAGCAGTTGTGAGTAGCTGCTATAACTTCTAGATTATGTATCTTATCTACATATATATTGTATGACTAATTAATTTTTAAATAAAAAAAAAATAGACAAAAGTAAAATCGTGTTATATCAACCTAACTATGGAAGACTACAAATATTGTGCAACATCGTTCAACGAAAAAAGTTTGGTTAACTGTTACCCACTATTGTTGCCATAAGAACATAGTATGTGAAAGAAAAAGTAATAGGTGTTGTTGCAAGTTGGAAAGTGTTAAGCTTGTGGTCATCCAACTCAAAATCAATTGACAATGAGGGGAGAGGACCTTTACATTGTAATATTGGTTGCTAGTTACCCCTTCTTCCATGTGGGACTATTATCACACGCCCCATCACGTACAGTGTGGTTAGCCTAACACGTGTTTTTTTTTGTTTCAGGTTCGTGGAGCACGACTTTTAAACCTATCACGTCCGGCCCTAGCTCTAATACCATGTTAAGTTTGTAGTCATCCAACTCAAAACCAATTGCCAACGAGTGGAGAGGACCTATAAATTATATACTTGGTTGCTAGTTACCTTCTCCCATGTTGGATTATTCTCATACGTCCCCTCACGTGTGGCGTGGTTAGCCTAACACGTTTTTTTTTTGTTTGTTTCAAGTGCCGTGGAGCACGTGTAACTTTTCAACCTATCACGTGTAGGCCTAGCACAACGGTTATATGTGCTCCACCTTAGGTTGTATATGATCCACCTTAACTTAACTCAAAAATAAGCTCACATACGTCACATATGAGATTAGTCCCACGTGGGAAATTGCTACCGAATAATGTAATTCAAGAAAGAGACCATGGGATCAAGATAATGTAACTTATTGTTGCAACAAGGGATAATGCTTATGACCAATTCCAACTGTATTAACTAACTCAGTTACAAAATCTAGCATTAGAAAAGTTAGTTAAGACAGTTACAACTGTCAACTTGTTGATGACTCAAAACTAATTTCCTGTTATCAAGACTGTTACAAAGCTCTGATCTAATCTTCTTTTTCTTAAACCCATTCAGATTCAGTTCAAGCTCTTGATCTGACCTGACTGACTACCAGTAGAAGTAATTTAACCAAGAAGAGGAAGAAGAAGAAGAAAGAAACAATTATCAACTCCCTGGTTTCACTCAGACTAGTTTTGCATTGAAGGTGAAATTATGATCCATTATGCCCACTTCTTGTTTCCTTTCCTTTCTTCTTTTCTGATTTAACTTCTTGATTGATAACTTTTAATTTCATGATCAGAATAGATTATCATGGATTCAAGAAAAACAATCACCGATTCCTCAAGAACTACATTTAAGGTTGGTATTTAGATTTAATCACAAGTTTTTTAGGTAATCAATTATTTTTCATATTAATAATCACTATCACTAATCTGACATTGTTCTTGATGGGTTTCTTGCTAAAAGATTGATGAAGCAACCATTGAGGAGATCCAATTAGCATTTCAAAGAAATGAACTCACCTCGAAAGAACTAGTCCAATATTATTTGGATGCCATTGAGAAGCAAAAAGACATACTTTTTGCAGTAATTGAGGTGAACCCAGATGCCCTGGCACTAGCTGAGAAGGCAGATAACGATCGGAAACTTCCAGGAGGAGGAGGAGATGGAATGCTTCAAGGAATTCCAGTTTTGCTTAAGGACAATATTGCTACTAAGGATAAACTCAACACAACAGCAGGTTCCTATGCACTTCTTGGATCCAATGTTCCTCGAGATGCAGAAGTTGTATACAGGTTAAGGCAAGCCGGGGCGATTATATTAGGTAAAGCTGGGCTATCTGAGTGGTCTAATTCTCGATCCTCACCATGCCCTGGTGGCTGGAGTGCAAGAGGTGGTACTGTTCAAGTGAGTAAAGTTCGATACTAGTTTAGTTCATTCAACCACGAATATCTTGGATTCTTACCTTGTTTTTTATTTTTTTCTCAGAACCCATATGTGCTTGAATTAGACGCCGGTGGTTCTAGCACTGGATCTGCAGTTAGTGTTGCGACAAATCTTGTAACGGTTTCTCTTGGCACTGAAACCATGGGCTCAATCTTGACTCCGTCGGCCATTAATTGTGTTGTGGGTATTAAACCAACTGTGGGTCTAACAAGTAGGTCTGGAGTCATACCTTTTAGTCTTAGACAAGACAGTGTTGGGTAAGCATCATTCTTCTTGGTTCTTCTTATATTAGCTCTGCTTTTTCAACTTTCGTATCAAATGAGACTAGAAGTTTACAAATTTATGATTCGGCAGTCCTATCGGCAGGACAGTTTCCGACGCTGTTCATGTATTGGATGGAATTGTGGGTTTCGACCCTCGGGACGAGATAACAAAAGAAGCTTCAAAATTTATTCCATCTGGTGGGTACAAGCAATTTCTAAAACTTGATGGACTTAAGGGTAAGAGACTAGGGCGTGTGTTGAATTACTCCCAGAACATTTATTCGGATAAAGAATGCCGTGCGTTTCTTGAACATTGTTCTACTTTAAGGTAAAACTAATGTTTCTTGGCGTTTATACATATTTCGTTATCTTTATCGGTATTATTCGTCTTCTAATGGCGTTCAATAGAAATGATGTTTCTTTGTCTGGGTAACTCTATTGTAGACGAAATGGAGCTGACGTTATTGATGTTAAAATACCCGATAGACGTGACATCGAGTATGAAATTTCTTCAAACATAGGAACTGCTATCTCACATGAGCTCCAACGCGATCTTAATATTTATTTGTCCAACTTGCCTCGATCTGAAATCAGAACATTAGCAGATATTATCGCCTATAACAGAGCTCATCCTGAAGAGGTAACTTCACAGTTACATATATGTATTTATTTCTCAACTTGTGTTCTTTTTTACAAGCAAATGCTTTCATGTCTTTGCAGGAGGAATTAGACAAATATGGTCAAGAGGGGCTCGAACAAGCAGAGGATACAACATTTCCGAATACAAAGTACGAACAAGCAATCGAAAAATTGGATGAGATATCGAAGGAGGTTTTTGAGAAGTTAATAAATGATTATAATCTCGATGCAGTGGTGGCTCCATTGTCCAAAATAATCTTTTTCTTTTCGATCGGAGGGTACCCAGCAATAAGTGTTCCTGCGGGTTTTGAGGATGACATGCCATTAGGAGTTTTGTTGGGTGGACTAAAAGGATCAGAGGCGAAACTGATTGAGATTGCCTATGCATTTGAACAAGCAACCAAGCTTAGAAAGCCACCACCAAAATTTGCTGGCAAGTAAAGTGAACTTGTCCATATTGTAGTGGGTTTGTAAGTAAATACATGAATTTGAATAGAACTCTTGTGAAGTTGGGCAGGTGGAGAAAATGGTAGCAAAAAGTACGAATATTTCTCGTTTTATATCATTTTTCTTTCTATGTTTTGAGCTTCGGTTATAGAATTGTTGTTTATCATGAAGATGGAGTTGAGTTACACTGGAAGTTCTAGTCAGACTGAAGTATTATTTGCTTCTTTTCTAGGTCAGATCCAAAATCTATTTGAGGTGTGGTGTGACTCAAGTCAAATTGAAAATGTTTGTGTCTGTCTGACTCGTCTGAATGAGCTGATTGAAGGTCTATGCATTTTAACGAGTCAGACATATCAGATTTTGACTTTGAGAAAAATAAGCTCCACCTAGTTAGCTCTTCTAAAGTCAGTAAGAACAAGAAGGTAAATGAACTCAAAAAGTTCCAAAAGCTTTCCAAAAAAATAGGCTAATTGGGGCGAGGTCCAAAATTATTATAAAAATACTAATTACACCCAGTTGTCCGTGAGTTGCTCTCTCTAAACACTATTGATTAAATCATTCTTATGCCCATCGGATCTGACCAATCTTCATCGTTTTTATGTTTGATCTTCATCTCTTTTTTCATTCATATATTTTTAGCTAGATCATCTATTTGAAGTAGCAAAATTGATTTTTTTTTTTTTCCATCTACTTGAATCATAACCTCGTTTTCATCTTAATTGGTTATGTGTTTGATCGAAAGGATCATTGAACCTTCGTTCTTTTATCATCTTATTTTATGAAATCTATTCAAATTTGTTGATATAGTGATGAAATTATTTTTTTCTGGTGTCATTCAATAATTATCGTCCTGATCTTATTCTACCGTTATTTGAATAGGTATGAGAGTTTATAACAATGTAAGAATGCTTCATGAAATCTTTTGGATTCCTCCTACCGTAGTATGAAGTTTCGTAACATTTATGGAAGTTTTGAAGTACAAAAGTACATAAAAATTATGAAGCATCATAAAAAAGTATAGATCTTTGGGAAATTTTAAAAGGCCCCCTCATTTTTGTTAAAAGGCCTCCCCGTTAAAAGCGCCCCTCATTATAACCCATTTGGTTATAGGGCCCCCTCTACAAAAGAGCACCTCCTTCATCTAATGTTTGACCTAACGGCAAAGTTAACGTCTGAAAGGGCAATTGCATTTCTTAGTACTCGTTTTTCTCTTTTTGGTGGACGGTTCTTTTGTTTTAGGAATTATTTCTGCCTTAAGATGAGAACGATACTCTCCACTTCTTTCACATCGTAAATCCATCTTCGGTTTTTTACCACCTTTCCGCGCAGCAGACTTACCAATCATAACAACCATCTTGTTTTTTTATACCAATTTCTTTTGCCCATTTAACTAACTCGTCTCTCGTTTCAAACACTTGTTCAGTTCTAAAATACTCACTAACATCAATGCTGACAAAACCTTCATATGGTCTGTTTTCTTCTTGATTTTCTTCTTTCTTATCTGGAACTTCAAGGTTGGGTTCTTCTTCTCCACATTCACGATTCCCAATTTTAAGACATCCAAATTCCGATGATGCTTCGTTTTCTTCGACTGCATCATGCCACCTTTCTTGTGTATTAGGACCTCCAAAATCCCAAGTGTCTGTAGTAATTTGAGATGGAAGTTGAGAAGAAGCCACAGCAGCAAAGCCCTATAGGAAAAAAAGAGAATTTTAGTCAAAACGGCCCGAGACCACCGTTTTATGTATTATTTTCTGCCTGAGACCGCCGAAAATATGCACAATAGCCACTGTGCATAAAATCGGTGGGCACGAACCGAACTTATTGACATTTTTCGGCTCGAGCCCACCGATTTTTTGCACAGTAGCTACTGTGCATATTTTCGGTGGACTCGAGCCGTAAAATGACATAAATTCGGTTGTACCAGACCGAAAATACCCTCCGTGTTCAACAACCAAAAAATTTTCATACAACCAACGAATATATCATACAACTTGAAAAAAAGTGTTAGGATATGTTCATTTACCTCTTGGGAGACTGAATCTTGTCCAGAAATTGATGATTTAGGATCCTTTGATGTTTCTCCAAAACTTTTGAAACTTGCTTCATCCATGGCGGTTTAAGAGTTTAGAAAGGGATAGAGAAGTGGTTTAGGAGTGCAACAACAATGTGAGATTGTTGCACAACTCCGATGAACTTTCCCCGTTGATGATGGTCGCCGGTGATGTTGACAATTCCGGTGGAAGAAGAGGGAAGAAGAATATAAGAGAGGAATTTCTAGGGATTTGGGTTTTAGGAAGTTTTATAATTAACAACTAAAATCTTAATGTGGGTGAAATACACATTTAAAGGGGGTTTTTTTCACCCATTCAAAGAGGGGGCCCTTTAACCAAGCTAAGTCAAAGGTCTTTTAATAAGTCAACGAAACCATGGGGAGGCCTTTTAACAAAAACGGGGAGGCCTTTTAAAATCTTCCCTAGATCTTTTTAGGAAGTTATGATAATATGTAACTTCATATTGAGGAATGAAACTTCATAACTGATAACTTCATTCATTTTTGAAGTTTCTTAAGCTTCATAAGCGTTATAAAGGTTCACAATGCCCTTGTAATCTATTATTAACTTATTTATCATTTATGAAGCATTCGTTATTTGTTTTAAAATTTCGAACCTAAACTTGAAAATGTGAATTCCACAAGGTTAAAATTTGTTGGGAAAACACCAATTTATCTAAGCAACACGTGAATGGATCTAATAAATTTCCTAATATAATGGTCTTAAAAGCATAAAAATAACATGTTCAAATAAAGATTCAAATTTTTTAGAGAGACATACTAGATTATCCATCTCACTGAGTTTAAATTTAATTTTAGAGATAAAAACTAGGTTTGTTTGGTTATTAAGGTCAGACATTAATATTTTTTTAAGTCTATTAGTTAGATTCAAAATTTTATCAGGTTACAAAGAAGTTGTTGAGTTTTCGGGAGCTTTGTTTCCAAAGAAAGAAAATTTGGTCAAAACTTCATATAAATTTTTTGTTTTGGTGAAAAAGGATCACTGATTAGTCAATTTTTTCGCATCAGTTGTGCAACACTGTGCGACAGCTTTACAACACTTTACAATATCTTTGCGACAACTTTGCAACAGCCTGCAATAGTTTTGTACTAAATATTGAGTTTTTAACCAAATAAAATACAACTATATGGATTTTAAACAAAAAAGTATAATGGATTTGTAACAAAAAAAAAGTATAACTTATCTTTTTAACTTAAAAAAAGATATATACTTAGTTTGAGATTGCTTATTCGTTTTAGCAAACACCAAAATCACTAATGTGAAGTAACTGAAGTTGATGATGGTTCATGCATTATTAGGTCTAGAGAGTAACTATAATGGTTCATAGTTTTTTTTTGTGCCAACAACTGGTAGCCCAGTTGGTCAGTGTATTTAGTTCGTAATGCGGAGGTCCCAAGTTCGATCTCATGAAAGTGCAAATCCAGGAATATTGAACTTGGGTATAAATAAATTAGCTTATGTGGGGTTTTAGGCCATTTAATTCGTCAGGCTATATGTCATTTAATTCGGGTTTTAGGCCAGTAGTAATTAGGCAGTTATCGTGCTTACCACATCGTATCGATGTATCAATGCCTTTGTAATGATCATTGTAGTCAATATTAAAAAAAAAATAGTTCTTTTCTTGTTTTAGTTGGCTCCCCTTATGCAAGCCGACGATTGCAAAAAGCGCCCCAGTCTCGTTTTAAGCGTCGTCGTAGATGGTTCAAGTGGGTATGCCCATATCTGGAATATCATAGTTGTAAGGATCTGGCTGTTGGCGTTTGTCTTGGCTTAACATGGAAGGTTTTTCGTCACACTTAAAAGTGACCACCAGCCATAAATAGTATCAGAGCTAAAGGTTTACCGCAATCGTAGTTCCTATTTGTGGAGGGGGGAATTAGTATTTGAGGCCCAACTTGTGGAGGGAAAGATTGTTCGATTTAGTCACACGTAGGTTATGGGAGGGAACGGAGGTTACTCTATGTGTGAGACAACTTCACTTCTGGAGCTTGGTTTTTGGGGTGAGAGAGACCTAAAACCAATTGTGGGCAAGGAAGACCCAAGACTACACCCAAACAAGCTTCAAATTCCCTTACTCCATAACCAAAATGTACGCCAAGTTCTACTGTGGTTGTTCATGTGAGAATAGTATCGAGGGCTTCTAACTAGTACCCCTTGGGTTTGAGTAGGATTTCAACGAACCTATCAAATAGGCCCAAATTATCTATAAGTCGTAAGCCCAACGGTTATATGTGCTCTACATCAAGAAATAAAATTTTGGCTTCGGTAGAAATTTCGGCCAGCCCCGAAAGAGAAATATTTGGAAGTGTGAAAATTTTGCAAATCCATGGAAATGAAATGATAGATACAAGATGCAATTGTATGTAACAAGATTATTAAGTCTTAATGAAGCATACAAATGAGGCATATAATGGATTAACATAATCTATTAGTTTGAGGGGAGTATTTAACAATTATAGAGTTACGCCCCGGGGTAAATTAAATAACTGCTGTAGGTCGTTGTGGAAGCGTAAAAGTAATGGAATTCACCATTAAAACTGTGATCAACTAATGAAATAAACCGATAAAACAATAATAAACGACGAAACGATAAACTTGATTGATTATTATTTAATGATCTCAATAACAAAGACAGACTGGACTTTCTTTTATAGGAACTTAGACACTTCTAGACAGACTCAAACTGGGATTCCTAAATATCAAAGATACTCAAACATAGAACCTTCTAAACCTAAACTTAGTAGGAAATACTAAAACATAGGAACTCTCAAATCTAACCCTAATGGACTTGGCCGTGAGGCCCACGATGATGATCTCCATCATACACCCCGTCCGAGAACGAACTTTCCGTCAAGTGGGACTCAACAATGCGATCCTTAATTCCCACTTTGCACGAAAGTTGTTGAAAATCCGAAGAAGAAAAATATTGACCATATCACCAACTATAATCTAAATCATATATTGTCAAGATACTCGCAAAAGCAATACCAACGTATAAACGTCCAATTAATTGCGACATCGCCCGTCGTCTTTTAGTTTGATGAAAGAAACCACATATGCTACCTTTTTTATTCTTGGAAAAACAATGAATGTCGTCCTCCCACCTAAAACGTATAAGACGGAGCTGTTGAGATCTTAAAAATACCATATATTCCACCATCTTTGAACAAAAGGAGTGAAAATACCACATCCTTCTTCCTTGCTCAATGTTACCTCAACAACCAACGTTAGTCATAGCAAACTTAATAGTTCAAACCATGTATAGGGATTTTCTACTAAATAATGTAATTCAAGAAAGTTACAAAATAATGTTACATTAAATAACTCAGTTACCAAATTTAATATTAGAAAAGTTAGTTAAGACAGTTAGAATTGTCAACTTGTTGATGACTCAAAACTAACAAAACTGTATAAAGAAGTTTCCAACTAAAGTAATTTCCTGTTATCAAGAATGTGAGTTTTATCAATTTGGTACTGATTAAGCTCTGATCGAATCTTCTTTTTCTGTAGGACTTCATACATTTCACCTCCTTAACCCCATTCAGATTCAGTTCAAGCTCTTGATCTAATCTGACTGACAAGCAGTAGAAGTAATCCAACCAAGAAGAAGAAGAAGGTGAAATTATAATCCACCATGCCCACTTCTTGTTTCCTTTCCGTTCTTCTTTTCTCATTGACTGATTATAATCCAAGCTTTTGATATTGATAAGTTTTAATTGATGACCCGAAGAGATTATCATGGATTCAAGAAAAACAATCACTGATTCCTCAAGAACTACATTTAAGGTTGGTATTTTGATTTTATCACAATTTTTTCGGGTAGTCAACCAGTTTTCATATTAATAATCTGACATTGTTCTTGATGGGTTTCTTGCTAAAAGATTGACGAAGCAACTATTGAGGAGATGCAATTAGCATTCTTGAGAAACGAACTTACTTCGAAAGAGCTAGTCCGATATTATTTGGATGCCATTGAGAAGCAAAAAGACATACTTTTTGCAGCAATTGAGGTGAACCCAGATGCCCTGGCACTAGCTGAGAAGGCCGATAATGATCGGAAACTTCCAGGAGGAGGAGGAGGTGGAATGCTTCAAGGAATTCCAGTTTTGCTTAAGGACAATATTGCTACTAAGGATAAACTCAACACAACAGCAGGTTCCTATGCACTTCTTGGATCCAATGTTCCTCGAGATGCAGAAGTTGTATACAGGTTAAGGCAAGCTGGTGCGATTATATTAGGTAAAGCTGGGCTTACTGAGTGGTCTAATTCTCGATCCTCACGATGCCCTGATGGCTGGAATGCAAGAGGTGGCACTGTTAAGGTAAGTTAAGTTTGATACTAGTTTAGTCCATTCAACTACGAATATCTTGGCTTCTTACCTTGTTTTCTATTTTTCCTCAGAACCCATATGAACTTGAATTAGAAGCCGGTGGTTCTAGCACTGGATCTGCAGTTAGTGTTGCGACAAATCTTGTAACGGTTTCTCTTGGCACTGAAACAAACGGCTCAATCTTGTCTCCGTCGGCCACTAATTGTGTTGTGGGTATTAAACCAACAGTGGGTCTAACAAGTAGGTCTGGAGTCATTCCTTATAGTCTTAGACAAGACAGTGTTGGGTAGACATCATTTTGTTCTTGGTTCTTATTCTTATATTAGCTCTGATTTATTATTCTAGAAAAGCTTACAAATTTATTATTCGGCAGTCCTATCGGCAGGACAGTTTCAGATGCTGTGCATGTATTGGATGCAATTGTGGGTTTCGACCCAAGGGACGAGATAACAAAAGAAGCATCAAAATTTATTCCATCTGGTGGGTACAAGCAATTTTTAAAACTTGATGGACTCAAGGGTAAGAAACTTGGACTTGTGATGGATTACTACGAGGGCATTGATTTTGATGATGAATTCGAACCATTTGTTGAACATTGTTCTACTTTCAGGTAAAACTAATGTTTCTCTCCAATTATATATATTTCTTTATCTTTATCGGTATTATTCGTCTTTGAATGGCGTTCAATATGAATGATGTTTCTTTGTTTGGGTAACTCTATTATAGACGAAAAGGAGCTGACGTTATAGATGTTAAAATACCCGATATCTGTCACATCGTGTCTGAATTGTTTACGAACATGGGTACTGCTCTTGAATATGAGCTCAAACGAGATCTTAATATTTACTTGTCCAACTTGCCACGATCTGAAATCAGAACGTTAGCAGATATTATCGCCTATAACAGAGCTCATCCTAAAGAGGTAACTTCACAGTTACATATATGTATTTACTTCTGAACTTGTGATCTTTTTTACAAGCAAATGCTTTCATGTCTTTGCAGGAGGAATTAGACAAATATGGTCAAGACTGGTTCGAAGAAGCAGAGGATACAGCACTACCGAATATAGAGTACGAACAAGCAATCGAAAAATTGTATGAGATATCTAAGGACGTTTTTGAGAAGTTAATAAACGGTTATAATCTCGATGCAGTGGTGGCTCCAGCGTCCGATTTAACCCTTTTCTTTTCGATCGGAGGGTACCCAGCAATAAGTGTGCCTGCAGGTTTCGAGGATGACATGCCATTAGGAATTTTGTTTGGTGGACTAAAAGGATCAGAGGCAAAACTGATTGAGATTGCCTATGCATTTGAACAAGCAACCAAGCTTAGAAAGCCACCACCAAAATTTGCTGACAAATGAAGTGAACTTGTCTAGATTGTAGTGGGTTTGTAAGTTAATACCTGAATTTGAATAGAACTCTCGTGAAGTTGGGCAGGTGGAGAAAATGATAGCAAAAAGTACGAATACTTCTCGTTTTATATCATTTTTCTTCCTATGTTTTGAGCTTCGGTTATAGGATTGTTGTTTATCATGAAGATGGATTTGAGCTACACTGGAAGTTCTAGTCAGACTGAACTATTGTTTGCTTTTTTTCTAAGTCAGATCCAAAATCTATTTGAGGTGTGGATTCACAAGGTTAAAATTCATTGGGAAAAACACCAAAAAAAGTTTAATGTAAGCAACACATGAATGGATCTAATAAATTTCCTAATATAATGGTCTTAAAGCATAAAAATAACATGTTCAAAGGAAGATTCAATATTTTTAGAGAGACAAACTAGGTTTGTTTAAGGTCAGGCATTAATATTTTTTAAGTCTATTAGTTAGATTCAAAATTTTATTAGGTTTTAGAGAAGAACAAGTTGTTGAGTTTTCAGGAAACTTTGTTTTTAGAAAGAAGTGAAGTTTGGTCAAAATTCCATATAAAATTTTGTTTTGGTGAAAAAAATTGACTTCTTCTGCTCCTTAGGTACTTTTTTAATTGGCAACAACTCGCAACAGCTTTGCACGACTTTGCGACAACTTTGCAACAGCTTGCAACACTTTGTGACAACTTCACAAAAAAATATTGAGTTTTAACAAAAAAAAAATACAAATATTTGGATTTAAAAATAAAAATAAAATGGATTTTTCACCAAAAGAACTAAAGAAGTATAACTTATCTTTTTAACTTAAAGCACCACAATCTCAAATGTGAAGTAACTGAAGTTGATGATGGTTCTTGCATTATTAGCTTTAGAGTGTAACTTTAATGGTTGATAGTTCTTTTCTTATTTTTGTTGGCTTCCCTTACGCAACTGTCGATTGCAAAAAAAAAAAAAAGCCCGAGACTTGTTTAAAGCGTTGTTGTAGATGGTTCAAGTGTGGATGCCCATATCTGGAATATCATAACTGTAAGGATCTAGCTATTGGCGTTTGTCCCGGCTTAAGATGGAAGGCGTTCCTCACACTTAAAAGTGACCACCACCCACAATCGTAGTTCCATTGTGGAGGGGGAAATTAGTACTTCAGGCCCAACTTGTGGAGGGAAGATTATTGATTCAGTCACAGGTAGATTGTGGGAGGGAACGGCAGTCACTCTGTGTGCGAGACAACTTCACTTCTGGAGCTTGGTTTTTGGGCGAGAGAGGCCTAAAACCAATTGTGGGCAACAAAACCCCAAGACTACACCCAAACAAGCTTCAAAATTCAAATTCCCCTACTGCACAACCAAAATGTACGCGAAGCTTTAATGTAGTTGTTCATGTGAGAATAGTATCTAGGGCCTCTCATTAATAGCCAGCTGGGTTTGAGTAGGATTTCTACGAACCTATTGAATAGGCCCAAATTATCTATAAATCGCAAGCTCAACGGTTATATGTGCTCCACGTCAAGGAACAAAATTTTCAGTTTCGGTGGAAATCTCGGTTAGTCCCGAAAGAGAAGTATTTTGTAGAATATTTTGGTAAATATTAAAATTTTACAAATCCATGGAAATGATAGATATGTGATGCTATTGTGTATAACAAGATTATTAAGCCTTAATGAAGCATACAAATGATGCATTAATGGATTAACAAAATGTAATAGTTTGAGGAAAGTATTTAACAATTACAGAGTTACGTCACGGGGTAAATTGAATAACTTCTTGATAATAACACCCAAAAGATAACATTCTTCCTTATAATAGTTAACAGTTGACAAACTCTGTTAGTTTAGGAAGGTATCATCAATTACACCGTTACATTAAGGATGTTAATAAGATAAAATCAATTTAGTCATTTAACTCAGGGGTAATTCAAATAGATTTAAAAAGCAATATAACACAAAAATCAAGAGATATCCATGAGAAATGAATAATAAAATGAAGATGAAAAAGATGAAGTGAGACATATTTTTAGTTTTAGTTTCTCCCGATTGTTTTGCTAGATCTCCTTTATATGGGCAGAAATGATGAAGGAAAGAGTTGTAAATGTGATTTCGGACACCTAATCTAAAATTTCTTTTGTTCCCTTCTCCACGTTACCTCAACAAATAAGCTCAAGTACGCCACATATGAGATTAGTCCGACGCGGACCAACAGAAATGCAATAACCAACGTTAGACTGTCTAAGGCCTCTGTAGTCATGGCCTTTGACTGCCTCCTAGTTTTCTCATTCAAGACACTATTCTTTACTAAGTCCATTGAGACAACTCCTTCGGAAGTAGAATTACAGAGAGACATCCTGAAGACCTCTCAAGAATCTGGTAACGTACCAAGAAGCCATAAACCGTGAATCTTCCCATCAAAGTTTATTCCCATTTCAGATAGTTTATTGAGTAATCCCTGAAACAGGTTCAAGTGATCAGTCTTGGGAAAAAAATGAACTAGCGCAAGAAAAAAAAAGAAACACAAAAGTTATTAAGGCAAGGCTAAAAGAAGCAATAATCAAATATTTATTCATTCTCAACAAACATCTATTACAGAAGAAATGACAGATAAAGACACAAAGGCAGGCGTAGGCGTTTGGATCTATTACAGAAGAAATTGCAGAAGGAAAGAGAGTAGATCAGCACCCCAAAAAGCCTGAACTGAAGAAAAAGGTAGAAGAAAAAGATAGAAGAAAAATAAACAAAAACTAAAAAGGAAAAAGGAGCAGAGGGCCCAGACCGCGGGGAATGACTTAGAGAAGCCACCAAGATCATCTAACCCCGAGAGCACCTTCCAAAGAAACTGCCCAAGAAGGGGACAACCCTGGAAAGGAATTCTCCTCCGCTCGCATCACCTTCCTTTCAGCGAACGAAGCAAGAGGAGGAACCGAGAGCAACACCGAGAGCAACACCGAGAGCAGCACCTTCCCGGTAGACCGTCCCAAAATGGCACGTAAGGTTATCACGACCATTACGAAGAAGTCCACTCATTATCACGATCATTATGAAGAAACATCTCTCAAAAAAGTACGAAGTATGAACTCGAACAGGGCCTCATCTTGAAATCTCTAACAAAATAGGAGCTAAAGAAAAATATCAAAAAGATATTGAAGAAAAGGCTAAGTGTTGAAGAAAACTCAAAGGCCAAAGGAGGCTATTTATAATGAAAGAAGAAGACCAAGAGATTCTCTCAATAGGTGAAAGGGCATTAAAACAAAGGAAGAAAAATTACGTACCAAGCAATAATGACTAAGTGTCAAAGCACGGCTCAAGACTGGCTAAGTTAGAAGGAATTAATGGGAGCTTACAGAGCTCGGTCGTCCCTCCAGTCGCAGGACGCCACGTGCTCACGCATGGCAACAGAAAGCAGTTACCCAAAAGATTAACGCCAAAAATGCGTGATCAGAAGATCAGATCCGTGACGTCACAGAATCACGCATGGAAGCGAAAATCAATCTCCTCAGTTAGAAATCAAAACGTGTCACGCAGAAAAGGAGACGTGTGCACATATTCAAAAAAGCACTACCCAACCAGCTCTGGTTAAGACAACCTCGACAAACGACGCCTCTCTAGCGCAGTTATGGAAGAAAACTTCATAAACAGTTCAGTCAGAATCAACCCCGAAACGCGGAGCTCACAAAACTCAAGAAAACGACCGAGCTTCACGAAACAGCTCTGGTCCAGGTATATCCCTTGTCTTCAGGGTCATTTAAGATATTTAACAACCAAGCCTGAGAGTTACTTCTACTCCTTAGTCAAAAGTAGAGAGACTAAGGAGTGGTGGGACTCAAGATGATGCATAAATTGTCTAGACGTTGACTAACGTCAAAGAGCCAAGAACGAACCTGAAGTTCAAAGGGTCAACCCCACTTAACGTAAACAGAATAGCTAAACCCTCAACACTCCGCTACCTACACCCCTAACTGGGAGGTCAGTTTGAGGTACCAGCCTTATTTCACCCCCGTCACAAACAGATCAGCTCTGGGGACTTCAAATGACTGAGGGGGGTCTGCGTAAGTTAGGCCGATGCCTCACACCCTAAACTGGGGAGGCAGAAGCGCGCCAATAGTTTACCGACTCAATCCCGAAATCTCCATAAAGATCTCAGTCGGCTAAAAGTGTTTAAGCAAGTTGGACATCAAGAGTCCCACGGGAGGAAACATCTCCCAGAAGATCTATCACCTCGACAGGATATCTACAAAGGATCCTTGAACTTAGGAACTTCTATTTATCCTATATACGAGATGACTACAAGGAAAACCCAAACCACGAACAGTGGAAAACTTTCCTAAATGGTGGATCACAACCGCCAAATCTAGGCCGTCCAAACACAGTCGGTCTACTTTAGTCTATAAAAGAGCCCCCCATCGTCCTCTACAGGACAAGCTTTTCACTCACTCGACTCACTTTCACACGATCTCTCAGCCAGAGAAGGTCCCCACTTACACAGAGTTCCAATAACTCGCCCCCAAAAGGATCAATCAATATTCATTCTTTTACTTCAAAGAGCAACCTGATTGTCTTGAGCGTCGGAGCAGTTTTTGAGCTCTTTGTAGGTTCTCCCCCCACGAGTCAAGGAGCAGGAGCAAAGAGGCAGAGCTGGAGCAAGGAGCAGGAGCAGGAAGCAGAAATCTAACTCAACATCACGGAATATACTATCATAACGGACAATGTCATGCATCAAATCCCTTTTTCATGCTGATATAACGGAAGGTCATTTTTTGACATCGGCAATAGGTTCGGTAAATAATGGAGGAAGGGCAAAGTAGTGAGGAGCAGCCGTGGTCTGCGTTGTTGGACGTTGGTCGTCATCCAGGTCGGGTTGAGTGACTGGTCGGCTTGAAGTGTCGCCTGCTTCTCTTCTGTTTGACTATTCCGGAGTTATCGAGTGAAGGATCGGCTGGTTAGGCATGTCTCTTGCTTCAGAGGTCCTTCCAGCCTGCTCTTCAAGATTTGGCTTCGTCGCCTAGGAGCAACTGGTCTTCGAGGTGGTACGGCTACAGACAGCTCTGCGATTATTTCGTGTAATAATTGATTCTCGGCTCTGACCAGGATGTTCTCCTCTTCCAAGGTTCTGTATCGTTGTGTGTTATCTTGCATCTGAGATGTTAGCATTGCAAGTTGGGATGCTACGTCGAGTGGAGTGTTGGTCATCTCTTGTGCCATCGAGATAAGCTCAATAATTGGTTCTCAGTCCCCTCCTTCTAGCGCCAAACTGTGAGGGTATGAAATCGTGGGTCAAGAAGTCGATAGGATCGGGTTGTTGACCGGGAACTGGACCTTCACCTACTTAATATTTTTGTGGGCACCGACGACGTCTTTGGGCTTAACCTGTGACAAAAGAGACAAAATTACACGTGACCGTAAGATCCTTGGGACACCGGTCGGCATAAGGGGGCTCCGACGGCCAAGTCAGTAAAACTTGGCAAATATTGAATACGAATTGTAAATCGGAGTTTGAACTATCGAGTTAAACGTGTTATTTGGGCAAGAGGATCGTTGGGAGAAACGGTGATACAACCAGGTGTATGCTTGCCTAATTCTCTAGTCGTCGAGTGAAATGAGTGTTTGCGTCCCTTGGTCGTGAGGAGTGAGAAAGGTCAGTCGCCTTCCCTTGATTAAGTGGTCGGCATGAGAGAGAAAGATCACTTGTCAGCTGCTTGATCAAGTGGTCGTCTTGAGAAAAAAAAGATCACTCGTCGCCTGCTTGATCAAGTGGTCGTCTGCTTGATCAAGTGGTCGTCTAGAGAGATGACTATAGTAGCAGTCGTTGGTTGCCTGCTAGAGGTTTGGACCATCGATGTGAGAGAGAAAATAAGTGGTTAGTTCATTGTGGGTCAATTGGATGTCGGGTGTAGTTATCCGTGATTGAATGTCTTTGTCGATGACTAGCTGATCCTTATATAGTGTTTCATGGTCAACTGTTCCTTTTGGTCAACTGTTCCTTTTGGTCAACTGTCACCTGGTGGTCAATTGTCGTCTTTAATGTGGTAACGCATTGACATGAATGCGGATATCGTAACTCCCGTCCAACGAATATATTGATGATATTCTTGGCCAACTGTTATCTTGAATAACAGTAACGCCTCAACGGGCATATGCTTAGGAAATTGCGACCGACCTGTTTGAGCATAGTTGGCCTCTTTATTTAATGTGCTCATATTTTCTCGTTGCTCCGGGTGTCCGAAGATGAATGGGTCAGGCCCATCTGTCATTCAGTTCATGGGCTTGGTTACCTCGTTGGCCCATTAATCGTGGATTTGTAGGGACGCTCTTGATGACAGATTTTGGTCCATACAGTTGTAAGTAAATATATGAATTTGAATAGAGCTCCTGTGAAGTAAGGCAGGTGGAGAAGATGATGGGAAGAACTATGAATATGTCTTGTTTCAAATCATTTTTATAACTTTTCGTGATTGATGGTACATAAAAGACGTTCTTTAAGGTGACAGATTGACTAGGAGAACCAAGTTTAACATTACCAATGTTTTGCACGGGTAATAAGAATCCATTTCCATTACGGAGGATTCATAAGTAGTCTCGTTTGGTTGATATGCTGCAAATGACAGATATATCATTAGGCGGAAAATTGTAATGTTCAAGTACCCTGGAGGACGACCAGAAATTTGGCATACAACTTGTGGAGAGGTAAACTGAGTTGGAGAGCCAAGGAGTGGACAATGAGAGGGAAAATAAGATCTGGTCATATAGAACAGTTTTTCCAGTCACCCAAATAGAGACAATATTTATGATAGATTGATTGTTGATGTAAATAGGATGTCGAAAACCTATCAAATAGGCCGAAACCTATACCTCGCGAGCTCAACGGTTATTTGTGCTCCACCTTAACTCAAAAATAAGCTCAAATATACCACACATGAGATTAGTGCCACATGGGAAATTGCTACCAAATTTATTTAACTCAAGAAAGAGACCATGAGATCAAGGGATCATGGTTATAACAAATATCAACTGTATAAATAAAAGTTAGTTAAGACAGTTACAACTGTAAACTTGTTGATGACTCAAAACTAGAAAAAAACTGTATAAATAAGTCTCCAACTACAGAAGTTTCCTGTTATCAAGACTGTGAGTTTTATCAATTTGGTACTGATAAAGCTCTGATCGAATCTTCTTTTTCTGTAGGACTTCATACATTTCACCTCCTTAAACCCATTCAGATTCAGTTCAAGCTCTTGATCTAATCTGACTGACTAGCAGTAGAAGTAATCCAATCAAGAAGAGGAAGAAGAAGAAAGTAAGTAACTTTTCATCAACTCCCTGGTTTCACTCAGACTAGTTTTGCATTGAAGGTGAAATTATGATCCATTATGCCCACTTCTTGTTTCCTTTCCTTTCTTCTTTTCTGATTTAACCGATTATAATCCAAGTTCTTGAGATTGATAAGTTTTAATTGCATGATCAGAAGTGATTATCATGGATCCAAGAAAAACAATCACTGATTCCTCAAGAACTACATTTAAGGTTGGTATTTAGATTTAATCACAAGTTTTTTAGGTAATCAATTAGTTTTCATATTAATAATCACTATCACTAATCTAACATTGTTCTTGCTGGGTTTCTTGCTAAAAGATTGATGAAGCAACCATTGAGGAGATCCAATTAGCATTTCAAAGAAATGAACTCACATCGAAAGAACTAGTCCAATATTATTTGGATGCCATTGAGAAGCAAAAAGACATACTTTTTGCAGTAATTGAGGTGAACCCAGATGCCCTGGCACTAGCTGAGAAGGCCGATAATGATCGGAAACTTCCAGGAGGAGGAGGAGATGGAATGCTTCAAGGAATTCCAGTTTTGCTTAAGGACAACATTGCTACTAAGGATAAACTCAACACAACAGCAGGTTCCTATGCACTTCTTGGATCCAATGTTCCTCGAGATGCAGAAGTTGTATACAGGTTAAGGCAAGCCGGGGCGATTATATTAGGTAAAGCTGGGCTTACTGAGTGGTCTAATGCTCGATCCTCACGATGCCCTGATGGCTGGAATGCAAGAGGTGGTACTGTTCAAGTGAGTAAAGTTCGATACTAGTTTAGTCCTTTTAACTACAAATATCTTGGCTTCTTAGCTTGTTTTATTATTTTGTCTCAGAACCCATATGTGCTTGCACCAAAAGCCAGTGGTTCTAGTACAGGATCTGCAGTTAGTGTTGCAGCTAATCTTGTAACCGTTTCTCTTGGCACTGAAACCATGGGCTCAATCTTGTCACCGTCGGGCGTTAATTGTGTTGTGGGTATTAAACCAACTGTGGGTCTAACAAGTAGGTCTGGAGTCATACCTTATAGTCTTAGACAAGACAGTGTTGGGTAAGCATCATTTTGTTCTTGGTTCTTCTTCTTACATTAGCTCTGCTTTTTCAACTTTTGTATCAAATGAGACTAGAAGTTTATAAATTTATTATTCGGCAGTCCTATCGGCAGGACAGTTTCCGACACTGTCCATGTATTAGATGCAATTGTGGGCTTCGACCCAAGGGACGAGATAACAAAAGAAGCTTCAAATTTTATTCCATCTGGTGGGTACAAGCAATTTTTAAAACTTGATGGACTCAAGGGTAAGAGACTAGGAAATTTGTTGGATTACTACAAGATCATTGATCGTGCTAACGAATTAGATGATTCTCCAATTTCCAATAAGGATGAATTTCTTGAACATTGTTCTACTTTAAGGTAAAACTAATCTTTCTTGCCATTTATACATATTTCTTTATCTTTATCGGTATTATTTGCAATAGAAATGATGTTTCTTTGTTTGGATAACTCTATTATAGACGAAATGGAGCTGTCGTCATAGATGTTGAGATACCCAATTTCCGCCGCATCGACTCTAAAATGTTTGATAAGATGAGTACTGCTGTTGCATATGAGCTCAAACGCGATCTTAATATTTACTTGTCCAACTTGGCTCGATCTGAAATCAGAACGCTAGCAGATATTATCACCTATAACAGAGCTCATCCTAAAGAGGTAACTTCACAGTTACAAATATCTATTTTATTTCTGTGCTTGTGTTCTTTTTTACAAGCAAATGCTTTCATGTTTTTGCAGGAGCAATTAAGCAACTATGGTCAAGGCTGGTTCATAGAATCACAGAATACAACGATACCGAGTACTGAGTATGAACGAGCAATCATAAAATTGGTGACATCGAAGAGGGTATTTGAGAAGTTAATGGATGATTACGATCTTGATGCGTTGGTGGCTCCAGTGTCATCTTCCGACCTTTTCTTCTCGATCGGAGGGTACCCAGCGATAAGTGTGCCTGCGGGGTTTAACAATAAAATGCCATTTGGAATTTTGTTCGGTGGACGAAAAGGATCAGAGCAGAAACTGATTGAGATTGCCTATGCATTTGAACAAGCAACCAAGATTAGAAAGCCACCACCAGACATTGTTTCTTTTGTAAGTCGGAACACAAATCTATTTGAGGTTTGAATTAAATCTGAGTCAAATTAAGAATGTTAATGTCTGTCCGACTCGTCTGAATGGGAAACTTGGGCTAATTACCGTCCTGTTGATTTAAACGAGTCAAATAAATCAGATTCAGATATTGAGACAAATAAGCTCCATGCTTTTTTCGTTTTCTTTTGACAAGTTTGTGAAATGTCCCTATTTTGAGCCATTTCTTCTCCTACAACTTGTGGGAGTTGAGAGGAAATAAATGATGGAAAGATAAGTTCTAGTAGTTGACTTTCAGAAAATCAAAAGATATAAACTTTTTAAACAAACTAATATTATCGAAAATTAGCTATTTGAATTTGATAATCCACTAGTGTCATTATCAATACACAAATTGAATAAAAAAACAAAAGAAACCTATCTTTTTAACAACCATACCTTTGACCATTTATTTTGAACAATTAAAGTTGCATTGAACATTCCTACCCACCAAATTCTCAAATATACAAGTTTCAATTATTATTAGCAGGAACATCGAACACGACCTCATCCATCGAACCTTGACAGCTCTCCTACCCGTTCTGGTCAACCATACGATTACAGAAAGGATCTAGTACTTACCCATTTAAGCTCCCAAAATCGACAATTCACTTTCCATTATGATTGAATTCAGACCCACCAGTCCCTGTCCAATTGATATTTTGCACTTCTGCCATAATATCTCATTCATAGTTCTGACTTCTTCAATTCTTTCTTTTCTTTTTTGTTTCTTTAAGAGTTGTATCTTACGTCCTCTCGCCCGTAATATAGATTGACAGAGATATACGAGGTCAAATTCTGAAGTTCAAGAAGAAAGAGTTTCCAACTAATATTGCTTTCAGGATTCTAAGATCATACCTCTAATATTTCTTTGAATGGATCTGCAATTGATAATCTCTTTCTTGGTTTTCTCTCTCATCATTTCTTTCTCGACTAGAACTTATGGACAGCAGCCATATGTTGGTCAGGCCCCGACGGATTGTGATAATATGCATAACTCAACCTCAGCACTTGGGTATACCTGTAATGGACAAGCTAAAAGTTGTCAAGGTTACCTTATCTTCAGATCTATACCACCATATAATACTGTTTCATCCATTTCTAGACTTTTGGCTTCAAACGAATCTCAGCTCTCTCAGATTAACTCAGTTTCAGAGACATCAACTTTTGAAACAAACAAAGAGGTTATTGTTCCTGTCAAATGTTCTTGTTCAGGTCAGTATTATCAATCAAATTCATCTTACGTTACAGCCGTATCAGATAATTACTTCGTAATTGCAAATAACACCTATCAAGGTCTCTCAACCTGTCAAACTCTTATAAATCAAAACAAGATTCCGGCTAGAAACTTGATCCAAGGTGTTAGAATTTTAGTTCCTCTTAGATGTGCTTGTCCTACAAAAAACCAAACCAACAAAGGTGTGAAGTATTTATTGAGTTATATAATCGCTTCTGGTCAATACGTTTCTCTCATAAGCGAAAGGTTTGGTGTGGAGAGCGCGGCAACTCTTGAAGCTAATGAGCTCTCTGAAGATAGTAACATTTACCCATTTACCACTCTACTTGTTCCTCTGCAAAATCCACCATCAAATCTTCAAACCATAGTACCACCGCCTCCACCACCTCCACCACCATTTTCCACCCAACCTCCTTCATCGGGTAAGAAAAAGACTGGGGTTTATATTATTATAGGAGTAGTTGCAGGTTCGACTATCCTACTGATTTTGTCCATTATTCTGTTTTGCTTCTGCAAGCATAAGAATAGAATCATCAAACCCGACCAAAATATCGTCTCAGAAAGCTTTGAAAGCTATGAGAAACCACAAGAAAAGAATACAGAAGAAGATACCCAAGAGTTTCTTGACAGTATATCTGCAATAGCACAATCACTAAAAGTTTACAAATTTCAAGAGCTGCAGTCTGCAACAGATAATTTCAGCCCTAACTGCTTGATTCAAGGCTCTGTTTATCGGGGTATCATTAATGGACACTTGGCTGCTATTAAGGAGATGAATGGAGATGTTTCAAAGGAATTAAATGTACTCAACCAGATCAACCATTTCAATCTGATCAAGCTTTCGGGTGTTTGTTTCAGCGAGGGTCGATGGTATCTCGTGTACGAGTACGCTGTGAATGGATCTTTGAGTGATTGGATATTTTACGATATAAATTCAACGAACGTCTTGAGCTGGACGGAGAGAGTACAAATTGGTTTAGATGTGGCTACGGGTCTTAACTATCTCCATAGCTATGCTAATCCTTCACATGTTCACAAGGATATAAATAGCAGCAATATTCTTCTCGATAGTGATTTCAGAGCCAAAGTTGCAAATTTTGGTTTAGCAAGGTCGACAGAAGGGCTGGAGAATGAGTTTGCATTAACAAGACATATAGTTGGAACAAAAGGATACATGGCACCGGAATATCTCGAACATGGTCTGGTATCATCAAAGCTTGATGTTTATGCTTTCGGTGTTGTGATGCTAGAGATGGTTACAGGTAAAGAAGCATCTCTTGACTATAAAGCAAAAGACGTACTCTCACCTGAAACTTTAGTAACCTTGCTCGCCGAGGATAATTCCAAAGAAAGGCTGAAGGACTTCATAGATCCTTCCCTTCAAGAGAAATATCCTTTGGAGCTTGCTCTACAGATAGCCAGACTGGTGGAGGGTTGCTTAAGGAGGGATCCAGCTGTTCGGCCGAATATGGGTGACATTGTTCAGTTTCTGTCCAAAATTTTAGCTACTTCAATGACTTGGGAATCAATAAATAATACGTCTGAAAGCCATAATTTTGTTTCTTCTGCTAGCGAGACCTCTACCTGGAAGAGAGAGAATTAAAATATCTGAGTACTTGGAAAATAAATTTCTCATTGTTCAATATAAATTTCAGGTTTTACATACTTCTTCATTTCAGTGACATTACTAGCTACTGCACTAGTTTACAACTAGATTCCTCTATTGTTCGAATAAAATTTTTAAAAGTTCAAATTATTTACTTGTAAGCAAATATACTGAAAAGGGTACATTAGTCACAAACATGAGCAAGTGTCTGACTTTCCTTCTTTGATAAAAGTTGCAAAAGTGGTTGTGTAGACAGGAAAAGGTACCTAAGGAGAGACAAAGCTCATTGGCGCAACACTGATGACACTGTCCAGTCTCTGTCAGGAGTCAGGACTCTTATCCACTTCAAAGATTTGTGATTTCATAAATTACACTCCGAGTGTCGTAATTTAGCATCTTCTCGTAATATCTCTAAACAATGTGGGAGCGCACATAAACGTAAAAACTTAATTCCATGAATGATTATAGTAAGCTGCAAGCTATGCACAAGACTCAGATCAGACCATACCACAAGTGGTTGAGAAGTCACCCTAATAACTCAAACTAATCACCATTTGCTTTGAAGCTATTGAAGTATATATGATAAACCCTCGTGAGATCAGCAGCACACACAGTCCACACATGCCCAGGCAACGCAAGCTGGAGCGCATCTTTGAACTCCTCACTTTTCTCCTCCACAAAAGCTGCTTCTCTCAACTTTCCTTCTTTCCACAAACTTTTAACCAGCAGTGCTTTAGTGGAAGTATCTGGTGTCAAATTCAAGTTCCTCATATCCTCAAAAACCCTTAGTGCCAAAGCTGCTCTATCCCTCTTACAATAAGCACGAATCAGAATTCTAAACATATATGCATCTGGGTTTAAACCACTCTGCCTTACCATCCCAAAAAGCTTCTGAACTGTTCTCAAATCTCCTTCTAAAGCGAAATGCTGAATCAACCCAGTATAAGTCTGGATGTCTGGTAGTATACCAGATAAAATCATCTCTTCAAGTAAATCCATGACATCTAAACCTCTTTTGCACTTGATCAATGTCCTAAACAATGATGAATATAACAACATCATATTGGACTTTGAAATTGGGCCAGTAATTGACTCAACTTCACTGAATACTTTTAAAGCAGCATCGGGTTTCTTTGAAAGGCCATAGAAATCAATTATCAATCTTACAGTGCTAAATGATAATCGAATTCTTTCTCCTTTTATCTTCGAAATGAGCTCATCTACCAATTCAACATGCCCTTGGCGTGCTAAAATTGATATCATCCTCGATACTGTGTACACATCGTGAGTGAATTCCCCAGGCTGGTGGGCTACCCACCAAAAGAATTTCCAAGCTGTCTCAGCTTTCCTGAAACTCCTAAGAACCTTACAAACTAATCTAGTAGTCCACACGAATTTCGCACCTTCCAGTGCTGAAACCTCGTCGGGATTCCAATCACTCAATGCGCTTGCCAAAGCACTCGGGTCCAACCATGGCTTCAAGTGAACTCCATGACTAACGACTTCACCATCATTTTCATTCTCGAATTCATCTTCATCTTCGCTACTATCAACAGAAACCCCCACATTTCCAACTCTCTCGTCTGGCAACAATTCTCTCATAAACTCTTCCGTCTCCTCCAAATATCCAGCCTCCCTCATACAATTCAACGAAACCAACATACCACGACCCGGCAAAATTCCATCTTTTTTCATTTCCTTAAGTAATGTCTTAACCACGTCAAACCTTTCAATTTTGATAAACCCCTCTGTCATAATTGAGTATTGCTTCAATGTCCGTTTGATTCTCATCTTAGGCAATATATCAAACACTTCAAGTGCATCATCCAGTTTTCCAGATGTCACAAGATGATCAATCATAACTGTGTAAGTCCTCGAATTAGGGTTTGCACCTTCATCAACCATCCTAGAAAACATCTCTACGGCATCAAAGTTCTTACCTTTAGTTGCATAAAGACTCATTAATAAGTTAAATGACATGGTACAAGGATGTTTCTTTGACTCAGAGAGAACAAGTCTATACTCATTCCAAACTCTTATTGCTGAGTCAAGGTCACCAACAATGGCATTGAATCTGAGCATGTCCATGAAACTAACCCTAGCAACATCTGTAAACTCGCCGGCGTTAATGGAATTAATTAAGGAATGGAGTTCGGAAGTTCGATTGGATTTGGCTAGGGTTTTGGTGATTGCGTGGAGAGTGGGTTGAGAAAGGGAGAAAGTGGGGATGGTTTTTTTGAGGGTATCAAGGAGAGAGAGGGCTGAGTCAGGGGAAGGAGCTGAACGGAGGGAATGAGTTAGAACGAACGAGTCGAAAGAAGGATGGGTTAAAAGTTGGGAAAGGTGAGAAAGAGGGGAAGTGGAACGGAGAGCGAGTCGGAATGAATCGATGAGTTTGGCTCGTTGAAGGTAGAGGGAGACTCGGTTATTAGTAGTAGAGAAGAAGCAAGTAAGAGAGTTGCAGGAGTTGATTCTAGTCGAGAAGACGAACAAGCGCAGTAGATGATGCATCGACTCTTCTTCTTCTTCTTCCTCTCTCTTGTCCTCTCTTTTCTCTTTCGCCGAGCGATCAGAGCACCGTCTGAACTGGGTTTATGGGGGGTTTACCGGTACTGGTGTGAACCAGTTCCGGCGGGTCAATATTTCCCGGTACGATCCGGATCAGGTATTCAGGTACCCAAATTATGAGACCATTATAATATTAGGGCCGACCGGACCAATTTCCAAGCGTCAACAGTCAAGACCCATTAGGCCATTACTCACCTGCACCCGACAACCCGATTAGACCTATCAGGTAGGGGTGTACTCGAATCGAGCATATAACGAGCTAGACTCGACTATTGCTCGTGTTCGACTCGAAGATTAACGAGTACGAGTTTAACACGAGCTCAAAACCATGCTCGTTTATATAAATGAGTCGAGCTTGATCATACTTTAGTATATCCCGAACTACTCGTGAAGACGTGAACAACTCGTTTAACATACTATCTATAATAGTGTAGTTCATAATTATGTATTTATATTTAAACTTGTACATGGAATACCAACCATGAAAAGATTATTGGAAAATGAATCATTAATCATCGTTGTTGTAAGTGACAAATGATCGAAGTACTTTGAGAAACAAGAAACAATGCGAGCTCGAGCTCTTTCAAAAATATACGAGTCGAACTCGAGAAAGTGGGTAGTTACTCGACCGAGCTCGAGCTTAAGCAAACAATCAAAATCAGTAGCGTTTGATTGTTTTTGACGACGACTTTTACATAAATTTAATGAAGTCCTCATCATCTAAACTTTTGTATTTAGGAATTGGTCTAACAGGTATGTTTTCAGAAGACTAGAAGAGAGAAGAAGGTTCAATTCTTGGAAAATTGACTAAACTGAAACTTAATTGAGAGACAAATATCTAACTTTGAAGTTCTTTTTATCCAAAAGATTCAAATGTGTATTTGGACAGTCTCCCCATCCAAGGTTAGATTCAGACATTAGATGAACAGATGCGGCAAACGGTAATCTATGTAGCTTGAGGACAATGTTTATTGCCTTGTTTTTGGACTACCAAGAACAAAAAGAAGAAAAACAAATCATAATCGCGTCGATATATTAATATTCAAATTTAGACATCCCAACTAGGGAAGGTAAGTGTTATGTAACAAGAGAACATATAATCGGTAACATGTATACAAAGAAATGTTCTTTTTTTCTTATTCATGAATCATGAGTCTAATCTTATGATCTTTTATTCAGGACTTTGTTTCTCTTCAGTATGGAAAAGTACCAGTCAACTTAATATGATCAAGGGTTGGCCTAAGACCATACTTGAGCACAGCTTCATTCCCAATCCTAAACCCATCTCCATATGCAGGGGAAGTATCAGATTCAATCTGGTGTTTGAAAAAATCGCCAAGTTTCTTCTCGAATTTAGATCGACTGCCTTTCTTTGATGTGGTCGAAGATGATGAAGAAGAAGAAGCAGATGAACTTGATGCTATGTTGCTACCAGAGCCTGATATGATCTCTGATTCAAGCCACATGTGAGCAAGAACTTGACATATACCTTCTTCAACCTCAGGACTAAGGGTTCGATAACCTGTAAACCCATCAAATATATGTAATATGGAATTTTGAAATCGAAAGGTGAAGATTAGGTATAGGATAAGGAAGTACCTTGAAGGCGCAACCATGCGTGCATCAACTCATGAGCAAGAATCGACCCGGTTAGCAATCTATAAGCAAGCAGAGAGATTCTTTGTCACACGTTGTACTATATCTTTTTCCGTAACACCACTTGGTAGAAAACTAGTAGTAATATGGATACTCCATTTCAGTTTTTCTCTTTTCGTACCGAATAGTAGATACTCATGTTGGACACTCTTCTAGTCACTTCAGTGGGTATCATGTGGACACTCTTCTAGTCACTTCAGTGGGTATATTGTGGACACTCTTCTAGTCACTTGGACATAATCATGTTGAGACCACCGAACGAATACTAGGTTTACATCATGTATGAATGATACAAAATACTAACTTGGACGTTAAAATTATAAGATAAATAGGCAAGAAAAATACATTTCTATGGTTATATCCCCATTTTGGCCTTTTTCATTTCACTGTTTCAGACACCTTGCACAGTTATCAGATTACTGATACTCGTGAGCATGTCCTTGTCAGAAGCAGCTACTTTTAACCGTTAACGGAAGTTCAGGGTTCAAATCACAAATTCTAAAGTTGATGAAGGAATGGAGAGAGGAAAGATTACCTAGGGAGCCCATACAAGATGAGAATTGCTGTCACCTCACAACGGCGAGTCAACCTATACGGTTCTGTTATCATGTCAAAGATTCTTCCAGCTCCAATTTTTGGTCTCCTCAAAATCTGGTTTTTAGTAGGGAAAGAACTATAATATACCGAGTCTTTTCTCAGGTAAATCCGTAAATGAGAAAACTAATAATCTAGAGAAATTCTTACAGTGCTGATTGTCTGTTCCTCCGACAAACAAAGCCCTCTAGTCTCAGGCATGTGGTGATGACCCCCCTACACAAAACAAAAAAAAAAATCTATTATGAAACAAAGACAAAGAAGCACAAAAGTTTTCGCTACGAACGTAACTGATTCTCTGAAGTAAGCTTACAGATTTTTCTCCTTCCATGGCCTCATTTAGGGCTGATCTCTCAACCAAGAGTAATGGAACTTGTTGCTCCACTTTCATATTTAAACCTTCATAAAATTCTTTGATATCAAAGTAAAGTGGTTGGCATTCATTGGTATCCATGATTGCAGAATCTAGACACTCCAAACAGAGCTTTCGACCGTCATCGAGGGAGATGTACTTTATGTCTCTCGGCTTCAGATCATTAGAAAGATGATTTCAGATATTATCAACTATGAGTTAAATCATCGTGTTTATTGGCAAGAGACAATGTGTATTTTGGTGATAAAGCAGGTCGTACTTACTTCCATTCTTTCACAGCTACAGCATCGTGGAGTTCCATCATGCTCATGGGAAGGACAATATTTTTGGACCCAAAAAGGGTGAGCCCTATATTCTATAAGACCGGCAGTATTGGTTGGAATCTGTAGGAAATAATTAAAAGCATTCAACAGGGACCTGAATGAGACAGCAGCGATTCAATATATCCAGGAGAACACAAATGAAGCTAAGTGTGAGGCTAGGCCCACTCGGACATAGGATGTTTCAAGAGAGAGAATATAATAGCAAGGACATCACCACTCAATACCAATTGGTTTTTGAGGTGAATGTCTACCAACCTAATGTGGTATCAGCTAGGCCGAGACATGAAAGGCCTGAAACTAACACATGCTTCATGTCACACAACAAAGAGACACATGATAGACTCAAAGAACGCCAAAGGTGAGGGGTGTATGAGAACAGTCCCGCGGGAACAAAGGGAAGTCTCAAGACCTTAATATCTTAAGCATTCCAATCATTTCCAATTGGTTCTGGGTTGGATGCCCACAAACTCAATAATAAATAAATACCAACATCAACACGTCATCCTTAATATCTTAAGGTGGTAAGTTTTTACACTAAAACTACTGGAGACATGAGTAGAATTGATGAAATACTATATTATCTCTCCCTTTCCCCGGTTCTGTTGAGATTTCATTTCATTAAAAGAAGCATAATAGAACATTGCTTTGAACGAAGATAGTTACATACAAAGTGCTTGCAGACATCACATTTTGGGTGATAGTGCTCCTTATAGCAAGCTTTGTGATAAGGGTAATTGCCAGACATAGAGAACTGCATTAAAAGAAAATGATGTAAGATCAGCCAAGGTCCAGCAACTTTTTAATGTCTCCTTGTCAGTAAAATTACCATCAAGAGAAGAAAAGAATCTGCTTATAGTTCAGCCAAGTTATGCGTTCTCGAACCAACACAAGAAGGAGCTAGTTTCCGCACCTCATAATCAGAAATAGACTGATTGCAAGCACGGCAGCGAAAACATTCTGGATGCCAAACTGCACCCATGCAACTCAAGAACCGTCCATGACCAATCTCAGTATTGCAGCCCGCACAAACCCTAGACGAGATTTATTCATAAACCAAGTAAGATTTAGAGAATTACTACATATAAAAATGGTACTCCTAATATTTTTTTTGTTTTAGAAACAGAAATTTCTATTTGATACTCAGATACTTGTCCAACACAGACACTTCTATAGGAATAATGTGATGTTTTGTACATCTTGTTTGTACTTGGGCAAAATCGTATTAGGTCCATGAAACTTCACACTAGTTTAATGTTGTTCACTTGTTGGTGTATAATATAACATGGGTAACCCAAAAGTAAAAAAATTGGAAGTTAAAATGAATGATCAAATGATTAAGAGAAGATAATATGTGATAAGCATGTGTCCTCACTTCAACATATTATAGTTTGTTGTATCGAACAAACACTCCTTAGCAAAGTCGGATATTGATACTCATACAATAGAAACCTTGACGAGTTAGGTGTGCAAATTTTGGTCAAGACTGGTAATAGATAAACATAGGAAAATAGCAAGTATAGCATATATTAAATATTAAAGAAGTCAAATTGAAACTACTTCTACCTGAAACCTGTCACAAAGGGGAATGGCATAGGTTGAAACATATTGCCATTCGGTATATTGGCACTACGAGGAGGAGACTCTGTGTTCAAACTTTCTTGTAGAGCTCGTGCAAGTTGTTCATCTTCCTCCAAATGAGACCCAGTATCTAGAAAATAAATTACAACGATATAAAAAACTTACGACCATCACTACATTATAATTATCCCTAAGCACAGACCAATTATCCAATGAAAAGCTAAAACTTCTCATTACGGATTGATCGCGGAAATATTCGGGCATAGGCTATTAATTTCAACTACTACAGCATACACAGTTTAAGGCTTGATTGCTTGAGTTAATAAGGATTCATAAAATCTTAATGGCGTTTCTATTAAATCTTCTCCAATGTACTCATCTACTACTACATTTCCCAGCTTAAGGCTTCATTACTAGAGTGATGTCAATAGTTACAAAATTTTAGGAGCATCAACTTTTAGTTTGTTAACCAAAATACTCACCAATTACATTTTTCCCTTTTTGCTCTTGTTCTGAGAGGGAAAGTGCGATAGCGCGATCTATGTCTTCATCCGCGAAATCAGACCAGGTATCCTGCATTCAAGTGGTCCACATGTTAATAGCGCAAGAACAAGATATAGGAATCTTCGTACAAATGCAGCATATGTTCGCCATCTATCAGCGATATAATGGGATCATGCAAGGAAATAAGGACCAAAAATAACTAAAGCAGAATTATCATCTGTCGAACTTTAGAATGTTTACTCTGAAAATAATAACATATTTGCTATCCGGCTAAAAGGATACTCTGATCACAAGAGAGTAGGCACTTAAAATACCACTGGTTGAGCAGGTTCATCCCGAACCCTTTCTTCTTCATATTTCCCATGGTATTGCCCTTCAGAAATTTTGTGGCTGGAACCTTTAAAAATTTTGTTCAGCCAACCCATAAAGTGAGGTATTATTTACTCATATAGTCTGGTACAATTTTCCCTGCATCAGTTAAGAACAAGATAAATTTTACAACTTCTGACAAATATCTGATATGGGAATCTGCATTCATATAAACATTAGAGCTTCCAAATTGGCAAAATTTGAAAACTATTTGCAAGTTATGTAACTTTTTATCCACAATGATTGGGTATAAACGCGTTACTTATACTGAACCAGAGAATTTGGTAGACATATGATGGAGACAAACTGCCCAATTATAGATTGTGAGCGAGAATTAAAAGATCATTTGCCTCGGACAACAGATAAAACTCTGCATAATGAAAAGATGAACCAGAAGCTTGAAACCTGCTATGAACAAGCCGAGACATCAAAATCTCTCCCTCATATTTACCTTAGATCAGTTTTACATTTACCTTGTCACCACTGTGGGTTTTTCATTTCTCCAATATTAGCTAAATAGCCTATCCCCCTAGCGGCTACTAAGTTTTACCAAACCAATGAAAATTAGATAGAGTCAAAGAAACTAACAGCATAAGCACACCGTATCAATTGCCACCTTAAGATTCTATGTACTCTCTTAGTAGATATTTTAACTACAATATACAGAAATGGAGTAACTTCTAGTCATGGAAGTAGATAAATGAGTTCAATAAACAACTTATCTTATACTGAAAAGTTCTAGTCCCAGTTCTTTCAAACTTGCCTCACTAAACACTTTAGTGACAAAAATATAGCAAAAAAAACTATAAAAATACTTGAGAACAAATTTCCTTCTGGAAGATCATTCAAAGGAAAACATAATTACAGACCCAGACTTCATTCCCTCATAAACAACTTCATAGTGTAATGCCACCTCGAACGCCATGAGCGAAAACCGGATATGAGTGACTACATATTCGCTTCCTCAAAAAGAACAAAAAGCAGTTCAACTAGAGTGATCCGAGACTTGACTCATCGAACAAGTTATGTATATCCTATATAAACCGGCTTGACTATAACAGGGGCCGAGCATGGAAAAAGAAACCCCAATATAATCTCAGTCCAAACTAATTAAGCAAACTGGATGAAAAATGTTTATCCTCAATAGATGAAAGTGAATGCACTTCATGAGAAGCGAAATCGTGTTAAAGGAGTTACATCCATACTTACAATTCTAATAGGAATGAGAAAGGGACTATGTCACTTCAAACTCTTTTCAAAAACTTCAACCAAGCATTTGATCAACAAGATTCCTTTATGATCTAAGCAACAACATAGGATTGCTTTAGAAATGTCACCCAACCAAAAAACATCATACCAATTTATATTGATAGCATTTGATCCAATATAAGCTTACCTTGAACAGATTGAGAGTCTACAGAGAAAGATGAAGAAGAAGTAACCCAGTTCAGATAAAGGTGAGTATTGTTGGGAGTAAGATTGAGGATGATCCTTATTCCCCAACACACATCCAATTCCTTCCAATGGGTAGAAGATCAACTATACCAGAAATGATTTTAGACTGAGAAGAGATGAAGAAGAAAAAAAAAACAGGATCCCTTTATATTATAGCTAGGGAAAACACAGAAAAGAAGAAGAGGACTTCAATTTTAAGCAAATAGTAAAGGTCAAAAGGGAAAAAACCTAATACACCTTGCCTTCAAATTCCTTAAAACCCAAAAAAGGGTTTGAGAGAAAGACTCAAACCCATTAGGGTATTCAAATTTTCACTTATTTTAGATGATGTTTGTTTGCATGTGGGTTTTCTTCTAACTTTTCACCTTTCTTGCAAGAAAGAGTAAAAATGAAAAGTAGCCTTTCTAAACTTCAATTTATTGTTCTCTAAGCTAAGCATCAATGGAAGATTAGGCAGATAACTCAACAAAATTTGACGCTCAAGACCAACCAATAAAGGGTTTTTTTAGAAAGACAATTTCGACTTAAAAGGTGTAAACCAATAAAGAATCAATGAAGAACTAGTCATGGAATAGGATTCCCTACCCACCAACCAAAAGAATTGCAAAGAATCCAAAATTTCAGGTCCCTTTTATGCTTTTTATTCAGCATTTTAGATAAAGGAGTTTAGATTGTCTACCTACCCACAACTTGAAGTTTGACAACAAAGTGTTGTTTGCCAAGTAGTTTGGGCCTTGGGGGAGGATATTATAGGTTCCCCTCCATGGTTTATTGAGCTTTTGTAGCTAGACAGAATAAACTGAATGCATAAATGTAGCCTTGAAGGGAATGAGCGTTGGGCCCAAAACTGGGCCCAAAATATAAACCCAGTCCATTACTGGGTAAATATGTAAACCCAGTCCAAAGGGTCAGACACACACTGAAAATTACCGTGAACCCCTCGATTTTTCATCAAATTTACGAAGCTGCCACCCAGAAATTTACGGAATTGTCACTCTGAAAAATCACGGGATTCTCCACTCCGCGTTTTACTTTCTCTCTCTAATTCTCTTTCCAGATTTATTTCTCTTTATTTATTTAACTAAATCCTAATTTCTCTCCTAATTTAACCAATTTCTAACTAAATTGTTTAACTTACTGGGAATTTAATTTATTAAGAATTTCTTGTGTACTAGACACTTTTGTGCTGAGAATTTTCTGGTTTACCAGAAACTGTTTAATTTACTGGGGATATTCTTGTGTACTAGACACTTTTCGAATTTCTCTTTAGATTTTTCCTATTTTTCCTCTCTCTAAATTTTATTCTTTTTTCATATTTTCTCTCCAGAATTTTCTCTCTCCAATCTTACTACTTTTTGTTTCTCAAAAAGATAGAGATGGCAATAATATAAGAGGTGAGAATATAATCGATTTCGAAATATTTATATATAGAGAGAAAATTTACATATCTTCTTCCTCTGTTTTTCTAAAAGTATTTACAGAATTTTTTTTAGAGAGAGATATTAGAAGTTAATAAAATTTTAGAAAGAGAGAGAGGAAGAAGATAATCAACTTCCTAAGATATTTAGAGAGAGAGGGAGGCTTAATTAATTTAGAGAGATATAGAAGAATAATTAGCGGGATGCTTAATCTTCAAAAATCTTTCAAAAATCTGCCGGGAGGCTTAATTACTTTAGATGAAATCTTTCACAAATCTGGGCGGGAGGCTTAATTTTCGCTAAAACTTTATCCAAAATTTTCAAAATTTGAAAGAAATAGGGAAGAATCATCGGTTTTGAGAAGGTTTTAGAGAGAGAAACAAAAGGAAACAGAGTATTTTGTGGGATTTAGAGTAACGATTTTGAGAGATTTGGGGGTTTAATTCCAGCCTGGGAATTAAATGCTCCCTCTCCATCAGGCTGACATTTGGACCTAAAACACATTTCGGTCCGAGTTTGGGCTGAACGCGTATTGATGGGGCAAAATTTGGACCATTCCCTCATTTTGTGAAATGGATATAGGAGATGATCTGCCAATATCGGCACGACACTTGTATGCAACTAATTATAATTGTCAAAATTTATTTTGGGGCCCCTTCAGTGATGCAATTTTTGTAACTTCAGTCAGATGACCAACTCCGGTCCTAAGAGAAATCCAAACACCTCAAACGATTGGGCATTGCCAGTGTTCGAAAGTTGAGAAATAGTGCCAATGACGGTACTTTCATGATTACAGGTCACTGTTGCACAACTCGAACACTCAATCGAATAAGCGCCATCTATAGTTATTTTGATATCATCTTCGCTAGGGGCGCCCACATCACATCAAAGGTTCTAATTGGGCATTTTGGTCTGGTACCCGATCAGGTAATAGTTTTAAAGAGGGTAAATAATCTAAAAGATGTATAGTTTTATGTTCTTTCAAATTAGGATTCATTGTCCACCAACTCACCAAGCCTCCAACAAAAGTTAAAAGCTAGTGAAGTAGCTAAATCCTCAAGTTGAGTGAGTAAATGTGATACAAGGTTTCCCTTCTTCTTCTTTGATTACTCTGATCTCTTATACTCGTTATTTTCTTGTAAATCATCTTGTGACAGTCTAATAGGTATGTACTTTATTCATTATATATTTCAGGAATATGTTACCCATCTAGATATTGGGTT